>NC_069661.1:47027500-49527500 GCF_027244095.1 Hemicordylus capensis | reverse complement strand
TATTTAAATCGGATTTTTTTATTTAAATCGGATTTTTTTATTTAAATCGGATTTTTTTATTTAAATCGGATTTTTTTATTTAAATCGGATTTTTTTATTTAAATCGGATTTTTTTATTTAAATCGGATTTTTTTTATTTTTATCCACCCTGCTAGTGATTTAAATCGTGATTTAAATCAGTTTGGTTTAAATCAAATCCACCCTGCTTATTTCCCTCACTACAATGCAAATCCATCGCTGACTTTTGGGCACTGGGCTTTTGAGGGTTTGTTTGTTGTTATTCTGTCTCTCACAGCTACAATAAACCTACCATTCCAATTATAGCCTGGTCATTTCTGTGTCAGAGGGCAAACGGACAAAATCAGCAGGGGATCAAATACTTATTTCCCTCACTGTAGGGCTATGCATGAGATACATATTTCTAAACTGCCATAGGTAAAGTGGACCTGGGAGCAAGTACATCCCCACTGACCCATAATGGATTGACTCTATACTTTTTGCAGCCTATAAATATGTTCACAACAGAACACAGAAAACATGCATACTAATGTTGTTCTAGCTCAACTAGCAAAGCTGCTCGTACTTGGGTTTTTGGAGCTGCATGAAGTTGTGATACTCCATGATGCTGTACAACTGAGTGACACACAGAAGGTTGCACAACCTGTTAAACACATTATGCCACTTGTCAACATCTTCCTCTATCACAAGGAACTAGTATGGAATAGACATTCCTTTCTTTGCACAAGATTTTTGTGCTATGTACAATAAGTGGATACAATACCAAAAGCCAACTAAATAAGTTAGTATTGCTATGAGACCCAAGTCCAGTTGAGGAAAACACCACTAGAACTATTCATCTACCATCACCCTTCTGGATATTCTGGATTTCCCTAACCAAAATGTGTCAAAAATTTATAAAATATTGGATTCAACAAGATTAGCATTTCCAAATACAAATAGCAATTTAGAATCAAAATAAAAACACAAATAAAACAGCCTATGATAATGCTGAAAGTGAGTTCAAGAACAAATAAGTTGACAATGTATAAATAGAACAGCATCTATTATGAGTCACATCATCAGTAATGTTGATTACTAATGTTTTGGACACATTATACATCTCTGTGATATGTTGAAGGTCAACGCATTATATGTAGCCACATAACGATAAAGAACAGAACTAAAGACCTGGCTTTCCTACAATGAGAAATAGTTTCTACCAAGAAATTCATGTGGCGATTTATAGCAATAAATATACTGAATCAATCTTGAAAGCAGTGAGACTAACAAAATACATTTATGAACAGAATGAAAACTGTACAAGAACTGGTATACACAATACAGAATTCTAGCAATATAAGTTTCTCAATCATTAATAATGATTGAATTATTCTATGAATTATTCATACCTGTTCCTGTTGATCTTGTTACTTCAGATTTTTCTTAATCACAAGGGTCTTTGACATATCTGCTGGTTCAAATTACAAGTGGGGAAATTCAAGATAAAATTCACATGCAATATCACATCACAAATTCTCATCAGAATTCTATCTTCGCCTTATCCCAAACTAACCTAGAAGATATTCTGTTTCACTGAAGTTGAAAGAGATACTTAACCCCCAAACCAAAGAGTTAGGGTTATTAATTAAAATAAATGTATCTACAAGTACAGTAATTCACTCATTATGGATGGTGGAACAACACTGTACCATGAACCACTCTTACTATAAGAGTGCAATCCATTGCCTAAATTAATTCTAAGGTGGGATATATATAGATATATATTCTGTAACAATAATGGTATCCCTGTAGCTAGCATATGAAAGTTTGAAAAACATGCACACAAAGCCAACACATACAGCCACCATGCCTCAATTCCATGGAGTGAGATGTTCTGACATATAACATGCCCATTGGCATTGATGAGAAAGCAAAACATTAACACACAGTCATCTTAACCCAGAAGATATATGAATACACCGTCTCTTCACAGAAGTTTTGTTTCCAATATGTCTTTGTGATGTTCTAACAGGGACGCAGCAGCTCACGTTTGAACTCGCCCTCCAGTCTTCGCAAGTAATCAAAGCTTCACTCATGGGGGTGGGGGAGGACCTGGCTAACTACACGCTTCTGGCTGAAACATGCCTTCACCACAGTCGCCAAGAAATAAAGAGCCCCCTTGTCAGGCAAGCGCACGTACGGAAGGAGGCGAGGCTTCTAGACTTTCTTACTATAACAGCCTGATCTATGCATGTTTACTTGGAAGTGAGCTTCAATGAGGCTGGCTCCCAATGGAGAATGGAGTCTGAAAAGACACAGAAGTAGTGAAGGGCGTGGGGGTGTGTGTGTGTGTGTGTGAAAAGAGGTTCGAAATTAGTTTGATCGGATTTCCAGAGCGTCCTCTCTTCTTTCCCCCGCAGTGCTCAGGACTGGCTGCAAGCTGTGCAGCCGCATCCTCCGCAGTCAAGGGGCTTTGCCCGCCAATAAGCTAGCGCAGGATTTGTTGCGAAGAGCCCCCGCGAGCCCCGAACCTCTGCTCACACCGCACGACACCAGAACCAACAACAACTTTTTACATACGGCTTTTCAACAAGAGTTTCCAAAGCGGTTTACACAAAGAAATAATAAATGAAGAAAGAGAGATCCATGTCCCCAAAGGGCTCACAAGGAGACAACCACACACACACACACACACACACCCCGCGAGGAGACGAACCGCTGGGCTTGCAGGCTTGCTCTATCCTTCGTGGTAGAAGGACGGGCCATAGGTGGGAAAGCACGCGCCTTCTCCCCACATGCTACCCCATGGCAGGCATGCCTCCGTCCTTGCGCTTCACTTCACCACACGACCTGCCCTGAGCCAGGCACACACCTCAGGGAGACGCGTCAGGCTGCACGTTTCACTCACCCAGGAGCCCGTCGGCAGCCGCTCTCTTGCTCTGACTGCCCCCCCGTGCCGCCACACTCACTATGAGAGGAGAGAAAGCCCGATGAAGAGGACAAGTGAAAGGAGAACGAAGAAGGGGGGCGGGTCCTCGTCCTCCAGGCACAGCGGCAGCGACTCCCCGCCCTCTCTACCTTTGTCACCGACTGGCAACCTCGCCGTCCGCGAGTGAATGAGGGAAGGCGGGACTAAGAAGCGCCCCGAAGCTCGTCTCAGCCATTCTCTCTCACTTCCGTTTACTTTTCCCGGCGCGAGAAATGACAGGAAGTCGATATTTGGTTTGGTGTGTTTTTTTTAAGGGGGGGGCGGGGAGAAGGAAAACCTCCGCAACCACTCAGCGGCTCCAAGACCCCGCCTTGCCCCTCACGTGACCAACACGCTCCCTCCCCCCTCCTCCTGGCTGTTTATAGTCGCCGTCGGTCAGCTGATGCTGCTGCAGCTTCCCAGTTGTTCCTATGGGGAAGCAACCTAGGGAAAGTCACGATGTGGGGAGGAGGATGGTCTCTCCCGTCCGCGCGCACGCGCCCTTAGCGTTCGGAGGTAGCTTCCTCCAGGGCGCGTGGGAAGGCTATGCTGGCGAACCCGCCTTCGAGGCAGCTGCCGGGTTGTAGAAGCCAGCTATGGCAGCGGCTGATTTGGTGCCTGAGTTAGAAGGGCAGGAGTCGCCTCTCCTCGGCCCCCCTGATGCAAGCAGCAGGTAGGAAGTGGGGGGGGGGGACGCGCGTGCAATTTGAGTCGTGGCGTGCGTGGTGGTCAAACTGCGTGTGACTCTGAACCGATCATAGTTAGGCACTTTACCTGGAAGCGGTTAAGGAAATAAGCGCTGAGGCTGACTGGCACGCGCTCTCTCTCCCTTCCTCTTCTAATCTCAAAGGGTCACTTCTGTAGTGGTGGTCCAAACCATGCTGGCCTGTGGTGATCTGACACCTCTAATCCTCCCGTTTTGCCTGTATTACGAATACGACGAATATTTATATACCGCTTTTTAACAAAAGTTCCCAAAGCGGTTTACTCACACACACACACCCCTCATACAGTGGAATCAGCTAGCAAACCTTTTCCTAGACTTGTAAGACTTCCTTGCACTATGCCAGGGGTGTCAAACTCAGATCTGGTGGTGAGTCAATTGGATTCCGATGCGGGGGGGGGGGGGGGCGGTTTGCACATAGTCTTGTGCTGCCTTAAGTCGCCTGGCACCGCCTTCTGTTTCCCTTCTATTTCTCCTCCCTCTGTCTCTCATTACCTTCCCCCTCTCTTGCCCTGTCACTTAAATTAGCTGAATGCACTACTTTTTACAGCAAAATACATGTGGGGAAAGATTGTTTTGTGGGTTTTATGTATTTTCAGAAGAAATTCTGAACAACATATCTGCTGATACCAGATTTTGCATGGATAATCCTGCCACTCTCCAGTCTGCCCATCTCCCTTGCAGAGGTGTTGCTAGGTACTTAAAAGATCCAGGGCTTGGGCCCAGTGTTCCCTCTAACAGAGATTCGCAGATGTTGTTGACTACAGCTCCCATAATCCCCAAGCAAAAGCTATTGATATAGAAATCAAATAAATAAATAATAAGTAATATTGCAGCTGTGGATTCTGGAAGTTGTAGTCCACAACATCTGGGAATCCCTGTTAGAGGGAGCACCGCTTTGGCCAACAGAGCCTGCCTGAGGCCCACAGCCTCCTCCCCAAGTTGTGATAATTAAATCCTTTCATGCTCTCTAAAGTTATCCAACACTCTCCTCCCCACTAATTTACTTCACTGCTAAATATGAATCTCCTTTTTCTCTTGCATCATGTTTTTCCTTTAATCAGTACCCACAGAGTTGAGAACCAATGTGGTGTAGTGATTAGAGTGTTAAGACTAGGATTGGAAGACTTATGTTCTCCATTCAGTCATGAAACTTACTGTGGGACTTTAGGTGAGACACTCATTCTCTCCTCCGGACCTGCTTCACAAGATGGTTGTGAGAATAAAAATGGGGAGGAAGAACATGTACACTACCCTGAACTCTTTGGAAGAAGAACAGGATATGTCATAAAATATGTGTCATAAAATATATGTGTACTAGCTGACCCCGCACAGAGCATCTGTCCAGTTGTGCACTGAATCTGTGGCATCCCCCTGCAGCGCCCCCGCTCGCTCGCGCCCCTGCAGCGCCCCCCAGGAGCAGCAGCAGTTGTTGACCAGGCCGTACTGCCACCACCATGGCCGCTCGTTCCCCTCAGGCCGCTGACAGGCCCAGGCCCATCCCTTGGCTGCCTGCCTCCCTCTGACAATGGCCTCAGTAGCCTCAAACAGCAGCAGTGGTTAACTGGGCCCTTCCTTGCTGCTAGTGCTGCCATGGCCGTTCATTCCCCTCAGGCTGCTGACAGGCTCAGGCCCGTCCCTTGCCCTTCCTTCTGTCTCTTTTCTCTTTCCCTTCTTTTTCTTTCTCTCTCCTCCACTTGCTCTTCCCCACTCTTTCTTTCCCTTCCCTTCATGTTTTTTTCTCTCTCTCCCTCCCTAACTGAGTTAACAGATTTTGTTCATCTTGTTTCTTCATTTAATTCACACAATGGCATCCTCCTTCTCCTGAAGGGGCTCTTTCCTCCCTCACAACCCATCTTTTTGCAGACCCCTGCCTGCTATCCTTTTATATATATAGATTCTTCTCCTCTGCAATCAAGAACATCTTCCGACCAGTAACAGTTGCATTCCAACTGACCTTAACCATCACAGGCTCCTCCTCCCTATCTGCATATGGAATCCCCACTGCCCAATCAGGTGCTTCTGCTTGCAAACTCGTGTCAGCCAATCGCCTCCTTTCTACCGTCCCCACACATGGCCCGTCTTGGAGAATTAATAATAGATAGATAGATGTGACTATATCATATACATACTTCTAGCCACATGCACTCCAATCCTAAGCATGTAAACTTAGAAGCAAATTCAAATAGCCTTTTATTACATCTATCACAGCAGCAAGCAGCCCAGCTTGATCTCCTATGAAAACACATATGCAACTATACTGTATGTCTATACACTCTAGTGTATAGTGTTTGTCTATACACTACAGAAAGAAAAGCCATGAATTTGGTTTCAAATGGGACAGCAGAATGTTATATCTGGAGTTAATTTATTTAAATAATAAATATATGGAGTTATCCCAATTTCTTAGGATTTAAAAACAAGCAAGCATTTCAAGGTCAAGGGAGCTTTTAAAATGAGTTTCTTGTGATTAGATTTGCAAAGCCTTATTTTGAAGTAAATGCATAAAAATATACTTTTGATGGGGGAGGGGAAATGCTTAATATTCATATTAGCAATTTGTGAAGCGACTTTCAAGAAGTTAGATATTTTAGGTCATTACAAGCTTATTAAAAAGACAATATGTAAAGTATATCTGAGCTACTGTTACAAGCACAAAGCAAAATAAAATAGTCATTATTATAAGGAGAAACATGTTGAGATAAAACAGTTTCCTCATATTTTGCTATTTAAACCATTTTGAGAACTTTGTTGCTAAAAAAAGCAGCATATAAATATTTTTAATGGAGAAGAGGGAAACCCAGACCAGATGAGAGCTATAAGTAGTTTAGTATCTATCTTCAAACCCAACAGCCAGCATATGGTAAATCAAAAGGCAGGAACAAAAACAAAACCAGAGCCATTTTGTTAAGAGCATTTTTCTTCCCTCTTATTCTTTTTAATGCTTTTAATACCTTTGTACTGACTAATTTCCTCACAAGAAGGTTTACTGTTGGGATGGGGAGGGTTTTTCTTGCAAGTATGTACTAGTAATTGTGGCTTGAATTATTGGCAGGTTCTTACTATTAATGTCTGTAATTAGGTAAATAAAGTATTTTATAAGTATCAAGGAAATATGCTCCCTTCTGTTCATCTTTTTAGTAAATGTAGCAGTAGTTCGATTATACATTGCTGGTGCCACCTCTCTTACTGAAAGAACTAGTGCCCCAGCAATGGGGCTGCAGGGAGGCACACGGCAGCCCCGTGCACCCACTTTTTGCAAGAGTGCTGACGGCGGGGGGGAGTGGCAGGGCGGGAGCTGGCAGGTAGGCAGCTCCTTCCCTGCCCCCTAAAGGACCCCCCCCGGCTCTTCCAGAAGTACACAAAACTGATTCCATGCACATCCCTACTGATGACAGGCTTAATTTCATGAGTAGTTTGAGTGCAGTGGCACATTTCATAGGCCCATAAAGGCATGGGCTTCAGATGCGATCTCGACATCATCTTTATAGATAGAACCCGTGATTGTTTTGTGTTTGCTTCCTACAGAGACGAAGGTGTTGTGGAAACCCTCCACCATTACAGAAGCCGGTGGAGATCTATCCGGATAATGTATCTTACAATGTTCTTCAGTAGCCTTGGTTTGTAAAGCTGCTATTTAGTCAGTGTTATGTCTTGTAGTATGGACTTTATATCTGTACAAGTAATTTTTAGCCCGTTGAATAACGGGCGCTAGGAAGGGAAGGGGCCGAAAACCGCCCTCCTGCCCTCCCAGCTGCCCAACTTCCCCCCACCCACCCCAAAGGAATAAGGGCCGCCGCCGCCGAAAACCGCCCTCCCGCTCTCCCAGCTGCCCAAGCCCTACTCACCCGAGTCAGCCCGCAAGAGCCGGGCGAAGTGCAAGCATGTTTTCAAAAGGTACAGAGAGGAGCTCGCGAACAGAGCTCCTCTCTGTACCTTTTGAAAGCATGCTTGCACTTCGCCTGGCTCTTGCGGGCTGACTCGGGTGAGTAGGGCTCGGGCAGCTGGGAGGGTGGTTTTCAGCGGCGGCGGCAGCCCTTATTCCTTTGGGGGGGGTGGGGGAAGTCGGGCAGCTGGGAGGGCGGTTATCGGCTGTGGCGGCGCCGCCACCAGCCTCTATGCCGCGGCTGGTCTCCCCGGCCGGGCAAGGGCCCCAAGCCGGCCGGCTTCGGCGGCGGCGCCAGGCCTCGGCGGCGGCTCCACCACCACCTCAGCCGGCTTCCCCCGCCGCCTCCTCCCCCCCGCCTGGCTTCGGCGGCACGGCCATGGCTCCGCCGCCGCCTTGGCTGCGCTGCGTCCTCTGGCCGAGGCGGTGGCTTTGCCGCCGCCTCAGCCAGTGTCCCCCGCCACCACTTACCCGGTTTCTTCGGGCGGCCGCTTCTGGCCGCCCAAGATGGCCGCCGGGTGCTGGCGGTCGTGTCTCCCTGGCTCTGTTCTGGGCATGCGCTTTGCGCGTGCCCAGAAACGCCGAGGAAGGCACGAACACACGCTTGGTGTCTGTCCACGGACGGACACCAAGCATTTTATTAGAGAGGATTGCGTATACATTCAAAAAAATATTTTGTGGAAGCGTTTATTTCATGTTGTAAGTCACTATGCACATTATAGCTGCCATATGAAACAGATGTGCCTCAGAACCTATTGTAACATGTAGGTCTACTCTCACTGTAATTTATCTAATTGGGGAAATGGAAACTCCCTTCTTGCCTTCCTTTTAACAAGATGGTCAGTATTTACAAATGGGCCCAATCTTCTTGCAGTATTTTGTGTGGGGCTTTAAATATCCACTTATTTTTCCAAGACCCAACCACTCTCAGTTGAAACAGGAGAAATTGCCCTGCCATAGATCTAGATCCTTAATTTAGTGCATGTGGTTTCAATGAAACAAAAAACAAAACTCTCCTAGGTCATGCATTAGGAGTAATTCATAATCTTGAACTGGTGTGGTTGCTCATATTCCAATGATACTACATTGTTATAAGTGATCTGTCTTAATACCTTGATCATAATCTGCCCTTGATTTTAGGTAGAGAGGGTGATGCACAGTGACTTCATTTTAATATGGATTGCATAGGCTACAACCCATATGTACTGTTGCACAACCATGCTTGCAATAGGGCAACACGGGTCTGGAATGCAAGTTGCAGAATTAGCATAGCAGTTATGCACTAGATCAATGTCCTTCCACAAGTTGTTGATTGCGGTGGAGGTCAGTCATTATTTTTATCCAGCTAGCTACCTATAACACTTTATATAATGATTTAATAATCACATTGCAAAGTAACTTTAGTTTTTTATATTACAGGTTTCTCTATTGTCATTATGTCAATATGGCCCTATCTCAAACAGGTGTGTAATCACTTTAATTTGAAATATATTATCTGTGCTCTAAAACAGGGCATGCACAACCTCAGCCCTCCAGCTGTTCTTGGACTACAATTCTATCATTTCCAGCTATAGTGGCCAATAGTCAGCGATAATGGGAGTTGTAGTTCAACATTATCTGGAGGGCCGAGTTGTGCCGTCCTGCTCTAACAGTGTACATTGCAATAAGAGGATTGCTTTTTATGTCAAAATTACATTGTTTTGAGCTGTGACACGTCTATGTATTTCGTAAATTAAAACTACCATATAGAACTGGTTGAATAAAAAGAGGCATGTTTTAAGATTCAACTTCGTAATCACAATTAAAATATTGAAGATTACAACATTTAACTTTCATTCATAGTTTGATGTTGCTCAGCTTCATGGGTTTTACTCAGTCCACTTGGATGCAATACGTGCACACAAAGGGATCATCATAAAGCATATCAGAGCCTTGTCATCAGTGGGTACTCACAGATGATGTGTGTGCAGGCACTATGCCAGACTATTATGGGGAATTATAATTAATTATTAAAAACATGCACATGTCACTTCTCAACAATGAAAAAGTTCTCACAGTGTGAGTAAGAACTGTCCTAAAAGGGCTAAAAAGAAATACATGGGATATGCCAGCAAGAGTCACTGGAAGGGATGCTGTGCTGGAATGAAGAGGGATGATTACTTTCCCCCTGCTGAAGTCCCCAGTTTAAAGTGCTTCTTTACCCAGCTAGCATGTTGCAGCCCAGGATTGTAGGAGGCACACGCTGTCCTCACATCCTCTCTAGCAGCCTAGTGCAATCTTTGTATCTGCATCCATGCCAAAGTGAGGAGACATAAGGCTCCATTATGTCCTGTGGTAATCCTTCCATGTGTGGATAATATTGCATCCACAGTGGATTGGATTGAAATCTCCTTTTTTCTTTAGAAATAACTTTCCACATTTCAGAACAAAGAAAATGTCCTATTGCAATTCTTCCTCCACATCTGCTTTCATGGCTGCTTATGTGCGTTATGTGCCATGCTGCAACGCAGCAGAGGAATTTACTTTCAGACAAGGTCATCCTGCTTCTTACCATTCTGTTCTATTGCCAGCTTTCCCCCAAGCCCCAGTGCATGGCTCTGTTCCTGCTTCTGCTGGGAGTATGCTGTGTTTTAGAGTTCTAGGGAAGAACAAGATGCTAATGTAAGAAGTGAGAGGGTTTTTACTGAAGTTTAATGGATCCGCTGAATTTCAGCATACTTAAAGAAGTTGAAGCATCTTATGGGGGGCAAGGAGAAAGCGACACATGTTGCTCTCTGACCTTAGGAGTTGAAGACTGCCCTAAATCTCTGAATCTCCTTTGCAGCATTGATCACTTACATCCTTAATTCTATACACACAGACATAACCACATAACATGATGAAAGTCTTCTATAGGGTGGGTGGAGACTCCTAGAGGGTCTCTGTTGTTATGGATGGACCACCATCTGGTTAAGATTGGATTCATGGCCACAACCCACCTCTTTGGGGTTCAGGACCTATTAGGATGGTCTGCCCAAGAAGGCTGTTGGATCCTATAGGATTCCAAGAGGCCTTGGAGGTTTTAGGGTTGGTTCTGCCAGTAACTGGTCTCCGGGGTGTCTCAGGGAGACCATATTATGCCTGTTTTAAAGCAATTGCATTGGCTGCCAATAGGTTTTCGGCCAAAATACAAGGTGCTGGTAATTACCTTTAAAGCACTAAATGGCTTCAGACCAGGTTACCTGGGAGAGTGGGGGGAGGGCAGGAGAGACTGGGGCAGAAGGTGGGGGGAGGGGGGAACTGCCAGCCCCAAAGAGTGCACAGATTCTCTGTGTGGGTTCAGCTAGTATCTATATAATTAATTTCCGTAGATGTGCTGCTGGGGATCCGTGCTGGAACTCTCGTGAGAGTGGCGGCACCACTCGAGAGTGTTCCAGGCTTTGGGTGGGCAGTGGGTGAAGTTGCGCTGGCGTGAGGAGGCGAGCAAAGCCGCACCGGTCTGAGTAGGCGGCCAGCCGGTGGGCAAAGCCACGCCGACCTGAAGAGGTGGCCTGTGGGAGGAGGTGGTGGCAGGCCGGCTGGAGCAGGTGGGCGGGTGGGAAGGGGGACTAGGGGCACAGATGCTCTGTGCCTGGTCAGCTAGTTTTATAAATTATTTTGGACATTCTCCAAACATATTGCCATACTTATTCAATGGTGTCATTTTGAATAAGTCTAGCTTCCGATTCTCACCTATAATTGTCTGCAGATGGGACCTTTGCAGATAATTTTTGTGCTTAGAATGTGTTATGTATTTTGCTTGCAGACCATTTGATTTCTATATGGTAGGATAACCATATAGAATAGTGGTAGGATAACAGCTGACAAAAAGTACTAGTACTCTTGTAGTAGTTTCTGAAACACTTCTTGGGGACATGTTGTTGAAGTTGCTTCTCTTTTTCCCATAGGTGGATAAAACTGCAGACGCAAGTTTCCTAGGCTGGATTATTGCTGTATATAGCATTGGTCAAATGATAGCCTCTCCCTTCTTTGGCACGTGGTCTAACTACAGACCAAGAAGAGAGCCACTTATAGTTTCAACTGGTATTTCAGTGGCTGCTAATTGCCTGTATGCCTATGTCCATTTACCTGCTTCACACAACAAATACTACATGCTAGTTGCTCGAGCTCTTGTGGGGTTTGGTGCAGGTAATTTTATTATTTATTTATTTATTTATTTATTTAATACATTTCTATGCCGCCCAAAACACAAGTTCTCTGGGTGGTTTACAAAACAATTTTAGAAGCATTTCAAACAGAATATTAGTGGATTGATTGCTGTAGACTATTTAAGGCAGCATTATGTTGTTAGGTTAATTTAAAACATAAGCAACTTTGAGAAACTGTCTCTTTCTGACAAAAGTCTCCAACACATCTGTACCAGCAAGGTGAGATTTGGAAACCCTGGATGTAAATACATAATTGAAGCCATTGCTTTACCTCAAACCAAGTGCTTTGCCATCTTCCCAAAGTTATGAGCTGTGTGGCTCTCAGCTCTCTGTGGCATCAAGAACTCCTGAGTCAGTGGCAGCCAAAGGTGCAACATTTGGAGTAACTGACTTCCAAGGGTCACAAAGATGTACTATGACATCGGAGAGTCTGTAATAGCTGACTGAGTTTTATTGACTTGATTGGCAAGAGCACCAAGAAGATAGGGCAGTTCCTTCAGAGGCCATTACAACTTAACTAGCTTAATACCTCAAATGTTATAGAAGAGGTGGTGTTTGTTGAATCTATAGAACAGACCCTGGAAAGCCACTGCCGATCAGTGTAGACAATACTAAGCTAGATGGATTGATGGTGTGGCTCAACATAGGATAGTTTCTAATGTTCATTTACTCAGCAGAAAGAACTAAAGATGTTAACAAGTTTTGACAGTCGGAACCAATCAGATACAGTTACAAATAAATCACTTTAGAATAAAGGTTCCTTTGTAGATCTTTAAATAATTGCCCTTGGCAAGCAGGCAAAACTGAGGCAGATAATGAACAGTACAGGCGGTTTAACATTTGTGGCTTGAATTACTGGCAGGTTCTTGTCTATTAATGTTTGTAATTAGGTAAATAAAATGCAGAGAATTTTATAAGTATCAAGGAAATTATCAAGGAAATACATTTTATAAGTATCAAGGAATTATCAAGGAAATATGCTCTCTTCTGTTCTTTTTTTTTTTTTTTTTTTAGGAAATGTAGCAGTAGTTCGATCATACATTGCTGGTGCCACCTCCCTTAGTGAAAGAACTAGTGCCATGGCAAATACCAGTGCTTGCCAAGCACTGGGATTCATACTGGGACCAGGTACAACGTATGTTATATTTTCATTCCTTTCAGATGAATCTCAGTCTGCATGAGGAAATACGGGATTCTCAAACCAGAGATGCACTACATGTTTTTTTATTCATTCATTTGCATGTACATCTTTGCCATTTGTTGTGTAAACAAGTTATTGTACTAATATAGTGGAGTTCTCTCTCTCTCCCTCCCTCTCTCTCTCTAAAAAGCAATGCATTTTTGGGGGGGGATTTGTTCTAATGAGGTATTACAAATCTTTGTCTTGTTTGCTCAGTTTTTGGAGGCAGTTCATCATATGTATTGAGGCGGCTGGCAATAGTTTTTATGTTGCTGGGAAAAGCAGAGTCATTGTTTCACTATTATTTGCAGTGACTCTTCTAGGCTGATCATGCTTCAGGGGAGTATGTTAGCAGTTGAATGTGTTCATCTACCCTTGATGACTTAGTAAAGATATATCAAGAGGCATCCACACAGCAGAAAGACAACAGTCATTTAGGATAAGCCACAATACATATCATTTCAGCCACCAACAGCAGTTAAATGGTGCAAATCTTGGAATTCAAATATTGCATAAAATAGGATTGGATCCTGACTTGCATAAACAGATGGAATCTTGTGCAGGGTGGCGTCTGTCCCTACTGCAGCTGCCTGCACCTCCTAAAAACCTGTTCGTGGTGGTTGGGGCCCCCTCTAGAATAGCATTGGATGAGGGAGTGTAGAATCAGCCAAACTCGGGTGAGGGCATGTTTTGTGTGAATGAAAGCTCATGCAAGGTACTTCTGTCCCATTTTGGTCTGTTTCCCCACTCGCATGCAAACCTTCTATACTGTTTCAGGAGGGTTAGGAACTGCAGTGCGAAGAAGAGGGTGGGAGAGCCCTCTGGCACAAGCTTTTTTCCACTTGTGCAAGTCGGAAACCAGGCCAAAGAAATAGTCTATCTCTTACAGAAATCAAAACAAACATGAGGAAGGCACTTTGATATTATTCTCTACTTATATCCTCCTTAGTTTTAATGCATGCTTGGCAAAAGAATAAATCAGGCCAAAGACTAGAACTTGGTATGTCAAGATGAAGAATGCATATGGATCACTTAAAGAAGAGTTATGCATCACTTCTGGGTATGCAGCTGGATACTTATTAATTCGTAATCTTGAATTCAGCTATTCTTGTTCGGCAATATATAAAATTTTGTGGATTTGTTTTTCAGTATCCAGCATATTTTATAAGGACTGCAACTGGTAGTGTTAAGCAAAACAAAAGCTTTGCTAATTATATTTCAGCATGCTCTTCAAGTCCTATTCTAATTAATGCTATTGTATTTTCTTAGTTTTTCAGGCCCTCTTTACTCTCATTGGAGAAAAAGGAGTTACATGGAAAATCATTCAACTTCAGCTGAATATGTACACAGCACCAGTTCTCTTTGGAGCTGCCCTAGGAATTATTAACATAGTTCTGATATTGGTAATATTTAGGTAATTGGAAACCAATATTTTTTTAAAGCTGTGGTTATACCAAATATTTATTCTTTGGTCTATTGATACAGTTCTAAGAATTTTCATGTTTTCTTAGGCTGATTGCATGTCAGTGTAGTAGTGTGTGTGGTGTATCAGTGTGGATCACCCTTTTTGTTTTTTAGTAAAGGCTTTCTACTCTGGCACTTGTTGGTTGGTCAGATCCTCTTCTACTGAGCTTTTAACAAATCGCATTCTAGTAACTTGGAATGTATACTGACCTTTTTTTGTTTTGATTTCCTGATCAACAGTATTGTGGTTGAGCTTAGCAACAAGTTCTTCCTGCCAATTATAGTGGGGAAAACCATCCATATTTTATTACTTTATGCAGGTAGTATTATGCACTTAATGGGAAAAGAGTGTTTGCATAGTCTGTTAATGGCATTAAAAGACCTTTTCAAAAAGAACTTGCTGGCCATCCCTTAAGATGAAGACAGAAGTGATTGTGTTTGGATGA
Source organism: Hemicordylus capensis (assembly GCF_027244095.1). Lineage (NCBI taxonomy): Eukaryota > Metazoa > Chordata > Lepidosauria > Squamata > Cordylidae > Hemicordylus > Hemicordylus capensis. Next base: position 49,512,645 of record NC_069661.1, on the reverse strand, counting down.
AAGCCAGTTTCACATATTTGGTGTTTAGCATCCCACAGAATGGAACAAGTTAAATTGTATTCTCAGTTAGACTTCTGTTTTCTAGTTCAGAAAGTGGAAAAAACAATCTCCATGATACAAAGCTGAAGGTGGAACAGTCAGCACTAGGACTTGACATTTGGAGAGTTTATGTGAGCAAGAATTCTCCTAATCTAAAAGTTTTAGGGGCCAAAATATACCCCCAGGTACTTCATGAAATAGAAATATGGATCTTGGGATCATCTGACCTTAATTTTTTTTTCTTTTTAGAACAAGTTACTGGTTAGCATCCACATTGATAATTTAATATAAGTATATAATTGTGTATTACATAATACACTTTATATTTATATTCATATAATGAATTATAAATATAATTCATATTTGTTTATATATATTTGTTATATACTACTTGCAGAAGGAGATATAGTAGAAGAGTTGTGCAAGATGTAGTGCAACATGTTGCACAATTAGCTAATTCACTATCACTAGTGCAACATCTGCTAGTGCAAGAACTAGTATGGAACAGAGGTTACTTAATTTGTGCAATATAGTGTTGTGTGTTGTTAGCACAACAGCGCTTATGCTAGCACAAGATTAGTCTGGATGCTGCCAATTCAGATTTTTTGTGCCCCTAACCACATGCCTTCAGTTTTCTTAAGAGCTGAAACTGGAATATTATTGGTATAAATAAGAGGTTTTGTTCCTTTCATTATTGGATTAAACTGTTTATGTCAATGTCCACACTCCTAAAAATGTGTTTAATAGAACATTTGCAAATTTATTCATCTAATCAAATCACTTTATTCCATGTATTACTACAAATGTTCAGTCTTACGGCATTTCTGTAAATTATCTTGCTGAAAATAATTACCTCTGGTGCAGCTTGTCCTCAGCTAATGCTAGGAATGCCCCCAGTTATATGCTGGTTTTGAGATTTATTGATTAACATTAGCACATATGCTTTTGAGGAACTGTGTGTAAAGTGATTAGAAATGCTAAACAATTTGGAACATAACATGGTATTACAACATTGGGTATAAATGTATGACTGAAGCTAACTTCTGGTTTCTTTGGTGTAGCAAGAAGTTTTCAATGATTTTTTTCTCAATTTTTAGAGAACATGGAGTAGACGACGTGGGAAGACCATGCAGAAGCATTAATTTTCAAGCGGAAGGTAAAAATGTTATACAGAAATATAATATTGTGGTACACTTTGGGATATTAATAGAAACTAATAAGAAAAGTGATACTTTTGAGTCCATGTTGGTTGGTTGAAAAAAAGTATGTATAAGCCCTTTGAATTGCACACAGATTTGACAAGCAAATGAGAAGGCATGTAATACTTTGTCATCTACAGATTCAGTTTATTGTTAATGCAGATCATTTAGCTATTTTTGATAGGTAGATGTCTTATTAGTATATATCTGGCACAGGAAGCCAATTTAGAGATGGTAGATTTGGATTTGGAAAAGCTGAGGTAGATTTTCAATTTAGCCATTGTTGTGTACAGCCTTTTCAGTATTCATCTGTAAAATAGGAGTGACAGGTGCTTACTTGGACTAATCAAGGAATGATGGTGACTGCTCCCTGTAGGGAAGGGTAAGCGTGTGGAACCATTCTAGCTTAGTTAGATTTGATGACCTCTAAGCAAGCAGTAGATCTTTAACGTGATCCATAGGACATTAGTAATCATGAATTATGTGCCTGTGCAGAACCTCACCGGTGGAATGCTCAAGCTCCTTTGGGTGCTTACAAACTGCCCCTTGTGCTTTGTGCATCTGTTTATTTTGACATTTCAAGCACCTCCTTCCTTAGTTCCTTTCCGACTGCCCTAGCATTCGCTTTATCGGACTCTGCTCCTCATCAGATTTGGTTCTGTGGATAAAGAAATATTGAATTTGTTTGAGGTTTTTGATTGGGACTGGCTTTAGACTACTCTTTGGTTTTTGGATGTTTGTTTAGTTGCTTGGATTTGGACTGGTTTTTTTGACTTGACGTGGCTTTGTTTAGGATTACACTGTATCAATGGACATTAAGAAAACTTTTAAGAAGTACAGGGAGTGCGGAGAAAAGTTGCCCTCTACTGATTGGTACAACCGCTGTTTATTATGTCTGGAGGAGGATCATAATAAGAGCCCCTGGTGGCGCAGTGGTAAAACTGCCGCCCTGTAAACAGAAGGTTACAAGTTCAATCCTGACCAGGGGCTCAAGGTTGACTCAGCCTTCCATCCTTCCGAGGTCGGTAAAATGAGTACCCAGAATGTTGGGGGCAATATGCTAAATCATTGTAAACCGCTTAGAGAGCTCTGGCTATAAAGCGGTATATAAATGTAAGTGCTATTGCTATTGCTATAATACCAGGAACTTCAAGATTTGTACATCTTTCTCTTGCTAAACGCTAGAGAACCAGGCTTTTTGGCTCAAAGGAGCATTATACAAACAGGCACTTCAACCTCTGCCGCCAGTGCCAAGGTTCCCCCAGTCTTCAATGCCAGTATCGACATCAATATGTAAACTGCCCTAAGCCATTTTTGGAAGGGTGGTATCTAAAAATAAAAAATAAATAAAAATAAATAGATAGATAGATAGATAGATAGATAGATAGATAGATATCAAAGCTGCAGCCTACATTGGGGCAGCCTAAGCCTTTGGTATTGAGTGGAGCTTTGACTTTGAAGCAACATGAGTTCAAGCGCCTGGCGGATATATCAAAGGACTCCACCTCGGGGCTGCACCATAGGAAGCATAAAAAGAAAAAGAAGTCCTCTGATGAGGAAATGGCTCTAACTTCCCCTTCGAGAAAACAGAAGACACAGGATACAGAGGAGTTTTGGATGTTAAGAAAATCTCATTGAACTCCATCGAGTTCATTGAACTCCTTCAGGAGATCAGATAATCAAGTTGCAGGCATCTCCTCTTTCGGCATTGAAGCAGACATTGAATTCCTGTCAACATTGATGTCGAGGGAGCATATTACCAGAAAACTGCCAGCTTTGATGTCTACTATATTGTGCCAGTTCTGTAGACATTGACAAGGCCATCAACATCGATAAACCACAATGATCAGATTTGTTTTATATTTTAGTTTAATATTTTAATTATGTCCTTTTTACAATCTTGTTTTTAAATTTTGCTGTAAACCGCCTTGGGATTGTTTTAGTGAAAGGCGGTATATAAATTTAACAATAAATAAGATAAATAAATATGATAACTGATGAGTGATCAACTGCTGCAGCTTACAGCTCAAAGACCAGATCCATCTGCTCTCAGGGAACAGTCTGGGTCTTCAACCCTCAGAATTCCGACTGCAGTGGCTGCAACATAATCAACTTTTGATTTCAGCAAAAATTTAGAAGCAGCCCCCTGTTACTTCTACTGCTGTGCCAGTAAATGTCAAAGAGGTGCACTGTGAGTGTGGGGCAGACACAAGATTCTTGTTCCACTAATCTAGTCCTGCACAACATAAGGCCTGGGGGCCAGATCCTGGGCTGGGGGCCAGCCTGCAGGGACTTTTTTCCTGGCCCCCAGGTAGGAATATCCTACAGCAAGAGCCACGAATTGCTCTAGGCCTGTCCCATGGATAAGCGGCAGTGGCTCAGCGCAGTTGGCCTACTGACACTATCCCCCTTTCCCCTCACCTTTCCCTCAGACTCCAACCCTCTGTTACTCCCTCAATCAGTCAATCATCTTTATTAGGGTCCAAGGCCAGCGTAAGATAGTATGAGGCAGTAATTATGAAAAGTACTTGCATTAGGATATTACATTAAAAACTATTACATTAACATTACTATAAAATGATTACTATAAAATTACGGATAGTTACTAAAGGTTATAAACTATAATTACTATAAAATGCTACTCTGGTGTGAGAAGGACTGTAAAGCTCCTACCACAAATTGTATTCAAATAGGGAGGGAACAGAGGCAAAAGTATGAGTACAAGCTCACTACGTTTATATTCAAAGCTGTATGCATCTGTCTATGAGAGGATAAAACGTGAAATATTTAAACTACAGGAAGGGGCGGCTAAAATATGTAGGACAGGATGACTAGCTGAGAGCGAAGCAGGCAAGTAAAATAGACAGTGGCTAAAATCAGTACAAGACATGGTTATGGACTGGCAGTCAGGACCCAGCGGATCTTGTATGCTGCCACACAGAACTTGGCAGTGTTACACATGAAGGCCCGATCTTTATCCGAAAGCAGCGTCCTGGTGTAAACTTGACTAGGGTGGCCAGGGAACTTGAGGAGCAGTGGAAGTATAAGTTTGTCACGACTGTCCTTATAAAAGGGGCAAGAGAGGAGTACATGCTCTTTGGTTTCTACCTCCCCAGTGTCACAGGGGCAAAGTCTTTCCATGATGGGTAGCTTTCTGTATTTGCCTTCCAGCACTGCAGTGGGAAGGGCATGACAATGGGCAAAAGAGAAAGCCTTTCTGTGGCTTCGGATTTCCAGTACGCAGCGGAGGAGATAATGAATCTAAGTCTTTCTGAGGACAGGAAACCTAGTGCCCTGCCAAGGTCAGCCAGGTGCTCAGTGTCCAAAACGCTCTGTTTGATGGCCACTTTTGCCTTGTCACAGCCCATAGCGAGTTGGAGGGGCAGGGAGAAGCCCAGTAGCGCCACTTTACTCCAGACTGCCATTTCCAGGAGGATTGGAAATTCTCCTGTAGGGTCAGAGGGGCCAGGCCCCGAGGGCTGAGAGCTAGTTTGAGCTAGTGGTTGAGAACGGTTATCTACACCCTGGCCTCAACTTTTATCATACCAGAATCCAGGCATAGAATAGCAATAGAGACATAGTAAGGCACTTGTAGGGCTGCTCTTAGGCATTTAGACTGGACACCTTCTAGTGAGGCAAGATTGGAGGGGGTTCCCTGATGGGCCCCATAGAGTAGTTGAGCCAACGGCTTGGCGTCAAATAGTTTAAGTGCTGCTGGTACGTAGTGGCCACCTCTAGTCCGTAAGAACTTCAGAATGGCAGTGGAGCTTCTCTGTGCAGTGAGGATGACATGATCACAATGGGCCTTTCGTGTGCCAGACGTATGAAGGACCACCCCCAGATATGTGAAGGAAGCGACCTGCTCAATTCTGTGGCCTACAGTATCCCAGTGGCAGTCTGGCGAAGGCCATGACCTTAGTTTTTTGGTAATTAATTTCAAGTTGTTCACTCTTGCAGAACTGTGCAAGTGTCACCAACACCCAGGCCTATAGGGGCCCTTGAGAGGATTGCCACATCATTGGCGTATAGTAGGAAGGAAATGCTTCTTTCGGCCAGCTTGGGGAGATGGAAAAACAGGTTGCATACCTGTAACTGATGATCTGGAAGAGATCCGTTGTATTCATAAATATGGGTTCTGCGCCTGCGCAGTGACCTCACGGACTGACTAGCTAGCTCCTCGCTCCGCCCTCAACTGCCATGCACGAGGTCATGCTTCCCTTATCTCCGGCAGTTGGGTCGTGTCTCTTTCAGTTTCTGTTTGACCGCCGTTGCGTCAACACCTCGGACTGTAAGCTCCTCGGCTAGTTAGTTACTTATTCCAAAAAAAAAAAAAAAAAACTTGGACAGATCGACGGACTTTGACATTGGACTGTATATTGGACTGAGTACGGATTAACCTTGAAAAGAAAAGCGAAAACAAGATTCTCCCGTTACGGGAATGACTGAGACCATGGCGACCCGAGACAAGCCCCAAACAACCCATATTTATGAATGCAACGGATCACTATCCAGATATTTGGGTTGCTGAGATGGCTTACCATGGCATTGATATAAAAGTTGAAAAGAAGTGGGGCCAAGATACAAACGTGTTTGACTCCCTTTTAGGTCGGGATATGGTTCGTAAGACATCCTTGGGGTCACCTCACCCTGAGTGTTTTCTCTGTGTGAAGGGTGTGAATTAGGTAGAGCAGATGTTGATCAATTGAGGAAGATTCCAGCCTCTCCCATAGCTTAACTCGGGATATTGAGTCAAAAGCAGCCTTGAGATCTATGAAGGCAGCGTAAAGGGAGGCTGAACTGTTGGAGGAATACTTTTCAATGAGATGTTGGCACACCAGGCATTGAACAATTGTGGCTCTGCCTTCCCTAAAACCTGATTGCTCATCTGCCAGCAGATTTTCTTGTTCTAACCAGTCCTTGAGTTTCCATTGTAGGTGTCTGGTGTATATCTTGCTGATGGGCCTATAGTTGGCAGAGTCATCCCTTCTTCCCTTTTTAAAAATGGGGATGATGATCGTCAACCCTCAGTTCTTGGGAATACGGCCATGAGAGTTAATGCAGGGAAACAGTGAAGCCAGAACTGGGACCCACCACTTCAGATTGCTTTTTATAAGATCCATAGGGATGAGGTCTTCCCCAGGGACCTTCCCCACTTTGGACTGGGAGACAAGAGACTCAACCTCCGCTGCAGAAACCAGTGGCCAGACCATCTATTTATTCTACAGAGGAGTTGAAAGTGTATCATGTTCAGGTTGCTGAGTTGGCTTCGGGCTAAAGATAAAAAACAGTCTGCCGAGATCAAAGATCCTGTGTATGATTTTATGGCAGCTTCAGTCTGCGCAACCAGTTACTCTGCCTATGCTTCCGGTACAGGTCGAGTATCCCTTATCTGGACATCTGAAATCTGGAATGCTCCAAAGTCATACCACGCTGTAACAAAATGAAACAAAATGCCTCTGCTCACTTTAAAAATGCAGTCAAGTTGCCTTCCTCAGGGCCATCCTGCCACTGCCCCCCTCAGGGCCAGGCCAGGCTGTCCCGCTGCCGCCTGCCTGCCCACCACTACCACCACCACCAGCGCCGCCAGCCTCCTCCACTCGCCTCTTCAGCTGTTCACCTCCTTGCTGCCATCATTATTTCTCACTGCTGGAACTCTCGCACGCTCTCACAAGAGTTCTGCCTCGCATTCCAGACCCCCGTCTACCAAAATTATATGCCTATATATAGAATATTCCGAAATCCGGAACACTGCCGGTCCCAAGCAGTCTGGATAAAGGGTACTTGACATGTAATAACAAAAGCAGCACAATCCGCTTGGGAGGTGCTTTCTTCTTCTACCCCAACATCTAAGAGGTTGGAGGGCTTGTATTGAGAACAGGAAGAGGATTCTCCTTTCCTTCTAGAACATCCTCTACCAAATTCTTTAGTAATTGACTGTGAAACAAAGAGTAAATCCATTCACTGCCATTCAGCTCCAGTGGAAAAGGAAGGGAGTAGAATTGACAATTTGGGCAGAAGAGAATATTCCACAGCTTGTCTCTCAATCAAGATTGCGAATTACATGACCTGTATGGTGAAATATCATCATCCCATATGGGATAATTTATACAAAGATGTGAAAAGCCTACCAGATGAATTTCAACAAAAATTTAAAAATAACTTTGCAAAATAAATTGGCCTAACTCAGCAGCATTTCAGTATGGTGAAACATTTGGCTGAGACAGAATCGCAGTCATTGGCTACAGCCAATCTTGAAACAGGCCCTTTGAAGGGCATTCTGTTTAGAGTTTGAAACACATAAAATGGCCCATTTCGACCTTGAAAGGTTCTGCAAATCCCTACTTGTTCCTGTAAAATGTTTAGGGGCAAGGGGGGATACCCTACAAGCTACATCGGAAGCTGCCTTATACTATAGTCCTTATACTATAGTCCGTTGGCCCATGTAGTTCAGTACTGCCTACACTGACTGGCAGTGGTTCTCCTAGATTTCAGGCAGGAGCCTTTCCCAGCTCTACCTAGAAGCCATCTCCAGCAAAGCAGATGCTTTACTACTGAGCTAAAGCCCCATCCAGGTTAGAAGCTGGCAAACACTAAATTTTAAATGTATGCTTCTACTGTAAAGTGTGGTCAATCTTCACATCCAATTTCAAAGAGAAATGTAAACAACTGTTATAATAATCACCCTCCTAATAGTATAGCTGAAGTTGGTAGTTGACTCGAGCAACTGCTTTGTGTGCCTTTATTTGCTGTTAGAGCTTTTCTTTTGTCTTTATGCAGAAAATGATGAGGTGAGGCAAGATAACGAAGGAAACATTGACCACGTGGCTGTCGTATCAACAAACATTATTTTCTTTGTCGTCTTATTTGTGTTTGCGGTCTTTGAAACGTAAGTGTATCCAACTTCTCCATTATCTGATTGACACTTTTGTAGTGCTACAGGAGTCCTCATAGGTGCAGAACATATTCTTCAAAATGACAGATCAGAGACCTTGGCTGGAGTTGCATTATTGGTTTATACTGTGAGTATGACGAGATTAGAGTGGCATGGGAATGTTGGCCTCAGCATATGACAAAAGGCCGGATTCATAATAGTTACTTATATGTATGATATTTCAAATGGCCAATTTATTTATTGCTAACTTACTACTAACAGCATTCTTGGCTCCTTCAGGTTACATAGGCAAAAATAGAGGGGTACCTGCCCCCCAAGATGGGGGAGGAGATTTTAGATTTTATAATTAAAAATAGACATGCGGGAGCGGGAGAGTAAAGAGGTTAAGGAAGGAAGAACATGGGCAAATGCAGTTGCATGTACTTAATCTTTATTCTCAGCTGCAATTAAGCTTTAAGGGAGTAAACCGTATGGAAATGGTGGGTTTTTGAGAAAGAATGTAAAGGACAGGAAAGAGGTGGCATCATATTCATGTTCAGGGAGGAAACACTGCAAGTCATCAAATTGCATTAGTAAACCTATAATTCATTTGAGTGTGATAATTGTGGAAGTTTGTAGTGGCATAGAATTGTTTGATTTGAATTAACCACTGGATTTGCAATCGCAACATATGCTATCATTCAAATACATTAATACATTATTCTTAATTTGGATCAATATGAAAGCCAAAATATTCACATCCATCCAATAAAGGGTAAAATTGAAAATATGTTTTTATTTAGCACATTTACAAACCGCCCCAAACTCGCATCTCTGGGCAGTTTACAATAAAAAAATAAGTTTTAAAAAGCATTAAAATGTTAAACACTAAAACAGTTTTAAAGAAACAAATTCTATAACTCTAATTAAAAGCCTGGATGAATAAATGTGCCTTCATAGCCGTTTTAGAAGCTGTCGGAGATGGGAAGGCTCTTATTTCTGTAAGGCATGCATTCCAGAGTATTGGGGCAGCAATGGAGAAGACCCGTCCCCGAGTAGCCCTGGTGGCAACTTCAAATAGACCTCCCCAGATGATCTCAATAGGCGGCAGGGCTCATAACGGAAAAGGCATGTTCTTAAGTTATTAGGGACTAACATTTTTGTCTCTAACCATATAGTAATACAAGTCCACCATACAAAAAACCTCTTAAAATCATAGGAGAACTGCCTATCTTACTGGAGCCTTACAATGTAATTTTATACATATTTACTTGAAAGTAAGTCCTGCTCTGACCAATGGGGCTTACTTCTTAATAAGTGTGTCTAGATTGCAACTGTAACATTGATTAATGTTTCATTTGCAGCCATCTGTCATGTCTTCAGTTGTTTCATAAACTAACTATTTACTTCTCAGTCTCCTGGCCACCAGCTGTTACAGTCAACCTAATAAATGCAGAATATTGATAATTTAATAACTTTAAAATCTAGAAAACAAAGAAGAATCATAGTAAGATCAAAAGGTAATTCATAATTAAGCGCTTTAAAATTCTCTAAAGTTATGAACCTCTGTACAGGTTGACCACATTGCCATCAACATTTCACTGTCTTATTAGCATAATGTGTTGTGGAGCAGAGGAGTGAGAGAGAGGGGGCTTTAAAAAAATTAGGAGTATAGAGTGCCAATCATACAAACTTTTTAGTGCTATTGATCCCAAATAATACCAGATGCAGAGATCATACCTCAGGAACATATTTCCCTTCAGACACTAAAAAGAGGGCTTCCCCCAAGGTGTTCTGCAAGAAGTTTCATTTCTACCTACCTACCTGCTTTCTGCTTTGATATTTATTTATTTATTTTATTATTAGAAACATTTAATATACCACCCACTCCGAAGAGTCTGGGCGGTGTACAAAAACATGCAAAGCAAGACAACATTAAAACTACATTCTAAATTAAAAACTAAACTAACAAAAAAGGGAAAAAAACAAATAGGTAAACTACAGGGCAAAAGCCTGGTGAAAAAGAAAAGTCTTCAATAGAGATTTAAAAATCAGTAAGGAAGGGGCTAAATGAATCTGAAGGGGAAGGGAGTTCCAGAGAAGTGGGGCAGCAACCAAAAAGGCCCTTTCATGGGTCCTGCTGCCCCGAACCTGTGGGAAATCAGGGACCGACAAAAGGGCCATCTGAGATGATCTGACCGGACGGGATGCAACTGGATGGGAGAGACGGGTCTGTAGGTAGACAGGCGCCAAACCCCACAAGGCTTTGAAGGTCAGAACCAGGACCTTAAATTGAACTTGGAAGCGAATAGGCAACCAGTGTAATGACTGCAGGAAAGGTGTTACCCTGTCATATTTTCTGGCACCCATGAGTAGGTGAGCCGCTGCATTCTGGACCCGTAGTAGCTTCCCGATCGTCCTCAAAGGTAACCCTAGATAGAGAGCGTTATAATAATCTAAGTGGAAGATAACAAGGGCATGGGTCACTGTCATTAATGCCTGCCGGTCAAGGGAAGGGCGTAATTGGTGAACCAGATGGAGCTGGGCAAAAGCACTTCTGGCCGCAGCCTCCACCTGCTGTTCAAGCAGGAGGCGCAAGTCCCTGCTTGATACTCACTTAGGCTTGTCTCCAAGGCCTTGTTTAGTATGACTGTTGAGTTTCTCAATTAATTGTAATTGGGGACTTAAGTTAACTCTTTAAATCACTCAAGACACTTCATCCTAGGCAAAGAATAGAGGGTGTTAATGGCTTTTGTTTTTGTTTTCCAGCATAGCTACACCGTTGTCAATGGATATGTATTCCTGGACAAGGAAAAAAGCAGTGTTTATCAATGGACTAATACTTGGTGCAATTGGCATTGAATCAGTTATTGTATTTTTAGCAGTTAAAATAATTTCCAAAAAGTAAGTGATTAAAGATATGGTGTTTCATTGTGTGCCTTTTTAAAAAAAAGCTTTATTACAACAGAGAAATTTGTGGTCTTTAATATTTGGTGACTTCTAGCTTGCAAATCTATAGCTAAACTTGACTAAAGTATTTACGTACTGTAAGCACAAGTACTCCCCACATGCTGTAATATTCTACTATAGAAGCTCCATGTTTCATTAAGTAGGAAAAGGAAACAGACTTTAGGTATGCAGAATCTAGCATATACTGATGTTTTTTCTTCACTAACTCTTGAAAATGAATGCTGTAATTCATTTTTGTATTTATAATGGTGTACACAAATTGTAGTTTTTATTACCCAACAGGACTGGTGAACGTGCTCTGCTATATGGAGGCCTGGTGATTATTTTGATTGGATTCTTTGTCTTATTACCTTGGGGAAAGCAGTTACCCAATATCCAGTGGGAAGGTATACATATAAATGTTAATATTTGTAGTTTAACCTTTGTAGTTTACTGTGAGTGTGTGTAAACACGTGGTATTTGTTTGTCTATTTTCACAGATATAAAGAATCATTCTGTTCCATTTGTGACCTTCAGTGAAAGCTTTACATCTTTCAGGACACTGGAAACTCTATCCAATAATAGTTCTGAAGCAACAGGATGTCCTGTTGTACAATCTTGGTGTTTCTATACCCCAGTAATCCATTTGGGCCAGTACATCACTACTGACATCCTAATAGGGCTAGGATACCCAATCTGTAATGTCATGTCATATACTCTATATTCAAAAATCTTAGGACCAAAGCCTCAGGTAAGATATAGTTGTAGTTTTTACATATAGTGAGTGCTTGTGTAAATATAGGGAGTGGGGTCACAAGCTGCTTCCATGGCATTTGGCGTGAAATGAGTAAGTGTCTAAGTTCTTGGTGTATGGGGGCAATTAATGTTTAGTATTAAAACTGACTTAGGGAGCAACTAATTAGTTTGTACTTATTGCATCAAAATTCAGTTAAACATACAAAAAGTGCTTTTAATGTAAATAAGAGAATAGAGACATACTTAATTACAACTAGTGTATCTTAGTCTCTTTGGCACCAGTCAGTAGAGGTGTACATGAAACTAATTTTGCATTCCATTCAGAGCTCGAAATGGAATGCAAAATGCGTGGATCATTCTTTTGGAAGAACACCATTCTGAACACAATGTTCCAAGTGCCATTTCGGATTCCAAAATGGTGCTCTTCTGGCCTCTGCGCACACAAGGTGGCCATTTGCATGGTGGTGTGGACCATGCAAATGGTGGCCATGCATGTGGAGAGGCCAGAAGAGTGCCATTTTGGATTCCAGTCAAAATGGGGTTGTTCTGTTCCGAGTTTGGAACACTCGAAAAGGCCTGTTTCAAGGTGGAACGTTCTGAACACAGAACATTCTGCACATCTCTACTAGTCAATGGTCTTGACACTGGAGTGCTCCCCTTTCTGTCCACTAGGAGGCAGGATTTATTGAAAGAGGGAAAAGCTTGTCTCGGTATTCTTCTGTGGATAAACTGATCTTAGAGTCAGTAACTGGGTTTTAACTGCATGTACACATTTATTTATTTATCATATTTCTGTATCACCTGATACGTACATCACATTGCCTTGGCCGATCCTATCTTGATATCTAAACATAACTTTAAAAAAAAACTTGCACCAACTAGGGAGAAAGGAATAAAGGCAACTCATCTTCAGTGTTCCCTGTAACAGGGATTCCCAGATGTTGTTGACTACAACTCTCATAATCCCCAGCCCAAGGCCATTGCAGCTGGCAATGCTGGGAGTTGTAGTCATCAACATCTGGGAATCCCTGTTACAGGGACACTGCTCATGATAAGGTACTATGTCTCTGTTCTCTATATTTCTGTTACTCCTGTATGACTTTAATTATACATATATTAGTTTGCAGGCAAAACTGTTTAAACATTAGTTAAAATCTCCTCATTCCTCCTTTGCCTAGATGTCAGATTTGGCAGTAACAATCTTTTGATCTATTTAGGGTATCTACATGGGCTGGCTAACAGCCTCTGGAAGTGGCGCACGCATAGTTGGTCCAGTGTTTGTCAGCCAACTCTACACTCGCCAGGGACCCCGCTGGGCATTCGGCCTAATCTGTGGAATTGTTGTTCTCTCTCTCATATTCTTAGAAGTAGTGTACAAGAGACTCGTTTCATTTTCTGTCAGATATGGGAGGCTATTGGAACAGATTGAGTAATTTCTGGCCAAATGACCTGTTGTGGCTAGTCTGTGTCATTGCTACTATCCAAGGAACGATTGTGCTGTACCTTTCATTGGCCAGTGTGCCCTGTAGAAATGGCATATCCTATTACTGATCCTATATCCTACTACTACTGAAAAGACTTATCACTGGTATAAAACTGGGCAAGTTTTGTTGCATATTAATCACAGCAGCCTAACAGTGATGGTACATATAATTGCAAGTGATTTCACCAGCCCTAACTCTACTTACTGTTTTGGTATAACTTTTTAAATGCCTTGATTCTGTGAATCAGGTTTTATTGAAAGTGTTTTTCAAACTCAATTTGAAAGAGCTGTGTGTGATGCACTTTTACAATTGCTACCTCTTCTAAATTTTATGAATGCTTCTTAAGATTCAGCATGAGCTAATACAGTAAATAAAATATCTTGAAAAATATAATTGTAACTGGTGTTAATCTGTAAATACAAAGAATGCTTTATACAAAAACAGTTCAGGTAGGAGTGAATTTTTAATATTTGAGAATGGAGTTCTGCTTCATGTAGTACTTCCTAATCAGCAGCAACTACTACTACAAATATTTATATACTGCTTTTTGTCATGTGGCATTCCTCTCCCAGATCTTGTGTTTTATGTTCCTGACTGGTTCATCTGCAACCACTGAGAGGCAGATTCAGACTGCTGAAGCCCAATAATTGCGAATAACCACACTGTCAAAATCCTGGTGCTCATATGGTAAAGGACAAGCCTGTTGATGCAAATAATGTAGAGGACTAATCTTGCCTTTGACATACATAGAAAACGCTCAGATAAAATTTTGCAGAGTAGAAATAAAATAAGTAAGGTTGCACCTACCTGTAACTGCTGTGCCATTCTTCAGGTGTTGTCTGTGCAGCCATACTTACAGGTATTCTGTAGGAATTGTGGCCCCTCCCCTGCCTGTCAGTATGAACTAGCTTGTAACAGCTGAATATATGGGAGGGGCCTCCACTCCTTACTTCTCAGATCTGGACTGTGATCCGTTGATTCCATAAGGAAATGGGTTCTGCGCCTGCGCAGGTACCTCACGGACCAACTAAGCAGATCCTCGCAACGCCCAACCACCCTCACGCACTTCCTGAGTCTGTTATATTGAGCAGTTGGGCGTCGTCCTATCAGTTTCTGTTTGACCGCTGTAACGTTCAGACTTTGTTTGGGCTCCTCAGTAGCAGACACATTGTATTACTTCAGATTTATTGGCTAGGAACTTAGGACTGTAAATGGAATAGATTTGGTTATCAGACTTGGTTAGTTGACAGATTTCCTTGTCTACCTGATATTCTTGACCTTCTGAACGTTTTTTCATGGATTGAGATCGCATAACGGACTAATTTGTTAACTGATTGGACTGCCCTTCGGATACTGACTTCGGACTGCTCATGGATCGTCTCATAATGGGAGCCAAGAAGACTTTTAAACGTTGTGTAAAGTGCCGCGCTAAGTTACCATCTACCGATTATCACGCAGCTTGCCTATTGTGCCTGGGAGAGGAGCACAATACGACAGCCTGCAAAATTTGCTGCTCATTTTCTAAGCAGACCAGGACAAATAGAGCTTTACGCCTGAGAGCAGCATTGTATGACGAAGCGCTTCGTCCCCCTACGCCTCGCCTGAGCCCCACCATTGACATCAACGGGAAGCGGCTCAATGGGATGGATCGGCGTCGGCATCGAGATCGAAGCAGCATGGATCTGAAAAGACTCAGTCTAAAACCGTGCCTGCGAGCGACATGTTTAAAAAACCTAAGACGGTCGCCTTGAAGGAAATTAAACACACTAGCAAAAAGCAGCATCATAGCTCCGATGGACATCGAGCTACAATAAGTCAAGACACCCTCCAGAGCGCCTTCTCTGTCATGAATACTGCTGCTTACTGAGATCTCATGGGGAGGTTCGATTACGGCTGCCACCAGCTCATTTGGTAATGACGCAGGACTGGGCCTTCCCTGAGACTGCTTTGGAATGTGCTTCCTGTTGATATAAGAGCTTCTCCATCTCTGGTTGCCTTAAAAAAAAAAAAGCACTTAAGACACACCTGTTTTCTCAGGCCTTTTGCTATGCTATTCTTTAAAATAATAACATAAAATATATTTGTAAAAATTATTTTTTAAATTTATGATTTTAAAATTGTGTTTACACCACCTTGAGATTCAGGTGTTAGGCAGTTTATAAATTTATGTATTTATTTCATTGAATCTATATACTGCCTAATATAGAAGTCTCTAGGCGGTGTATAGAATTAAAACATAATATAAAATATAAAACATTTAAAATACTTTAAAAGATAAATAAATACACATTAAAATTTTAAAAATTTAGTTTGTTAAAAGCCTGAGAAAACAGGTACATCTTCAGGGTCCTCCTAAAAACAAACAGAGAAGGAGATGCTCTTATTGCAGCAGGGAGCACAGTCCAAAGCCCTGGGGCAGCCACAGAGAAAGCAAATGAGTTGGCGGCAACCATAACTGGACTTCTCCAGATGATCTTAATAGGTGACAGGGTCAGTGACAGAGAAGGCAGTCTCAAGTACCCTGGACCTCAGCCGTTAAAGGCTTTATAAATGATAACCAGTACTTTGTATTTCGTTCGGAAACATATCGGCAGCCAGTGCAATTCTTTCAGAATCAGTGTTATATGGTCCCTTTGGGTAAACCCAGAGACCCAAATGGCTGCCGCATTCTATACCAATTGTAGTTTCCGAACTACGTACAAAGGCAGCCCCATGTAGTGTGCATTACAGGAGATCCAGGAGCACTCCCAGACAACAAATCTGATCTTTTAGGGGGAGTGTAACCCCATCCAGAACAGGCAGATCTAAACCATCTCCTGGATCCTGACCCACTATGGACAGTTCCTCCATCTTGTTTGGATTCGACTTTAGCCTGTTATCCCTCATCCAGCTCAATATCACCTCCAGGCAGGCACTTGTGGTCATGCCATTTCCTGATGAAGTTGGTATGGAGAAATAGATCTGGGTGTCATCAGCATATTGATAGCATCCCAGTCCAAACTTCTTGATGATCTCTCCCAGCGGTTTCATGTAGATGTTAAAAAACATTGGAGACAGCATGGAGCCTTGTGGAACCCCACACTTTAGCTCTTGCTTTTCAGAGCAACAATCTCCAAGTGACACCATCTGGAATCTGCCATAGAGGTAGGAACAGAACCACTATAAAATAGTGCTACCCAATCTCACCTCCTTCAAGAATGGTATTGAAAGCCGCTGAGAGATCCAAAAGGATCTGCAAAGTCACAGTCCCTCTATCGGTTGCCAACTGGAGATCATCTATCAGGCCGACCAAACCAGTCTCAACCCCATATCCCACCCGAAAGCCAGTCTGGAAAGGATCTAAATAATCTGTTATCCAAAACTGCCTGGAGCTGAGAAGCCACCACTCAATCATCCTGCCCAACCAAGGAAGATTAGAGATAGGTCTGTAATTAACTAAGTCTGATAATGTAATAAATAACCTCTTAAGCTTATCTTTAGCCTGCTTTTCGTTGCTCCTTTTTTAGGATAACTGCTTGAATCTGGTCTCTAACAAATTTATTATTAGTATGTCTGCTAGCTAACTAATCTTTCTTTCACTTAGCCCCTGTATTAATTAGGCTTCTTCTAGGATCTTTGGGTTTTGAAAGCATCAACTATGTGGCTGGCTTCCTATATAACAACTTCCTCTATTCCCAGTAAGTGGAGGATGGGGCATTGTGATGCATCCAAGGGGCAAAGGAATCCCACCTGGAAGGTTAATGATACTATGGATTATAATTATTTTGATGCCATGAACCTCTTGAAAAAACTGTTTCCTTGGTTGGCCATTCAGAATTGCTGAAAATCTATTGACTCAGTGCACTATGATTCCTCTGATGGATTTGTTACATCTGATATCCCCAACTTGGACAGTCTCTTGAGTGTAATGAGATTGTTTCCTCAGCTCTTGGCTAATTGACAATGCATCTGTTGTCTGCTTGAGTGCTTTGTCTTTTTGTCTGCTTGTACTTTGGGATCTGTGCTGTTTAAGTTTATACACTGAGGGAAATAAGTATTTGATCCCCTGCTGATTTTGTCCGTTTGCCCTCTGACACAGAAATGACCAGGCTATAATTGGAATGGTAGGTTTATTGTAGCTGTGAGAGACAGAATAACAACAAACAAACCCTCAAAAGCCCAGTGCCCAAAAGTCAGCGATGGATTTGCATTGTAGTGAGGGAAATAAGTATTCGATCCCCTATCAACCAGCAAGATTTCAGGCTCCCAGGTGTCTTTTCACTATATGCAGGTAACGAGCTGAGATGAGGAACACCCTCTGTAAGGGAGTGCTCCTAATCCCAGCTTGTTACAGTACCTGTATAAAAGACACCTGTCCATAGAAGCAAGTAATCACTCCGCTTCCAAACTCACCACCATGCCCAAGACCAAAGAGCTGTCGAAGGATGTCAGGGACAAGGTTGTAGACCTGCACAAGCCTGGACTGGGCTACAAGACTATCGCCAAGCAGCTTGGTGAGAAGGTGACTACAGTTGGCACGATAACTCGCAAATGGAAGAAATACAAAACAACTGTCAATCTCCCTCGGTCTGGGGCTCCATGCAAGATCTCACCTCGTGGAGTTGCAATGATCATGAGAACGGTGACAAAGCAGCCCAGAACTACACGGGGGGAACTTGTCAATGATCTCAGGGCAGCTGGAACCATAGTCACCAAGAAAACAATTGGTAACACACTACACCGTGAAGGACTGAAATCTTGCAGTGCCCGCAAGGTCCCCCTGCTCAGGGCAGCACATGTACAGGCCCGTCTGCAGTTTGCCAATGCACATCTGAATGATCCAGAGGAGAACTGGATGAAAGTGTTGTGGTCAGATGAGACCAAAATCGAGCTCTTTGGCATCAACTCAACTCGCCGTGTGTGGAGGAGGAGGAATGCTGCCTATGAGCCCAAGAACACCATCCCCACCGTCAAACCTGGAGGTGGACACATTATGCTTTGGGGGTGTTTTTCTGCTAAGGGGACAGGACACCTTCACCGCATCGAAGGGACGATGGACGGGACCATGTACCGTCAGATCTTGGGTGAGCACCTCCTTCCCTCAGCCAGGGCATTGAGAATGGGTCGTGGATGGGTATTCCAGCATGACAATGACCCAAAACACACAGCCAAGGCAACAAAGGAGTGGCTCAAGAAGAAGCACATGAAGGTCCTGGAGTGGCCCAGCCAGTCTCCAGACCTTAATCCCATAGAAAATCTGTGGAGGGAACTGAAGGTTCGGGTTGCCAAACATCAGCCTCGAAACCTTTCTGACTTGGAGAGGATCTGCAAAGAGGAGTGGGACAACATCCCTCCTGGGTTGTGTGCAAACCTGGTGGCCAACTACAAGAAACGTCTGACCTCTGTGATTGCCAGCAAGGGTTTTGTTACCAAGTACTAAGACATCTTTTGTGAAGGGATCGAATACTTATTTCCCTCACTACAATGCAAATCCATCGCTGACTTTTGGGCACTGGGCTTTTGAGGGTTTGTTTGTTGTTATTCTGTCTCTCACAGCTACAATAAACCTACCATCCCAATTACAGCCTGGTCAATTCTGTGTCAGAGGGCAAACGGACAAAATCAGCAGGGGATCAAATACTTATTTCCCTCACTGTATCTGCTCTCTTATCAGTCAGCTTACCTGTCTGAGATACTTCTAGGTCTTTAAAAAACAAAAAACAAAACTAAAAACATGTACTTAATGGATCTGCCCTCCTCTCCACAGGCTCTTTGCCTGAGTCATGTATTGTCAAATCTCCTGAGCTGAAGGGACAGTCTCTCTCAGAGGTTGTGTTAATAGGTGTTAAGGTTAAGTGTGTGTTGAGGCAGTGTCAACCCCCTGGTGACCACAGAGCCCTGTGGTTGTCTTTGGTAGAATACCAGCTCTAAAGCCATTTCACGCTGGCTATGGGGTTGAGACAGCCTTGGTTGGCTTGATAGGTGACCTTTACTGTGGGAGTATGACTCTGCTGGTTCTTCTGGATCTCTTGGCGGCATTCGATACCATCAAGCATGGTATCCTTCTAGATCTCCTGGGGGAGTTTGGGATAGGGGGCACTGCCTTGCAGTGGTTCCGTTCCTATCTCTTGGGTAGATTCCAGATAGTGGAGCTTGGTGACAGTTGCTCCTCAAAACAGGAGCTGTTATATGGAGTCCCTCAGGGCTCCATTCTGTCACCAATGCTGTTTAACATCTACATGAAACCACTGGGTGAGGTCATCAGGAGGTTTGGTGCTGGGTGCTATCAGTATGCTGATGACACCCAAATCTACTTCTCCTTTTCATCTTCAGGAAATGGCACTCATTGTCTAAATGCCTGCCTACAGGCAGTAAAGCCCTGAATGGCTTGGGCCCGAGATATCTTAGAGAGCGCCTTCTTTTACGTGATCCCCACCACACGTTAAGGTCATCTGAGGAGGTCCGTCTCCAGTTACCACTAGTTCGTTTGGTGGTGACTCAGAGGCGAGCCTTCTCTGTAGCTGCTCCCAGGCTGTGGAATGCACTCCCAGCGGAAATTCACAATCTTAATTCCTTACTGACCTTCAAGAGAGCCCTTAAAACCCATCTGTTTGGCCTGGCCATTCAAGATTTTTAATTAGTTTTAATTGTTTTAATGCTAACCTGGTTTTCAGGGTTTTAATTGTTCTGGTAGTTTAATTGTTTAAGGTGTTTTTAATTGGTGTTCATATTTATATTTGTTTTAATTGTTATTGGTTTTAATGGTTTCTGTTTTTAATTGTAAACCACCCTGAGCCATTTCGGAAGGACGGCATAAAAATCAAATAAATAAATAAATAAATAAATAATACAGTATAAATATAGGAGGGGTTTACCATTGTGATCTCCCATGCAGTTGGAGATGATGCCTTTCAGCATCTTCCTATATCGCTGCTGTCCAATATAGGTGTTTCACATAGTCTGGGAACCATACCAGTGGGAAGTCGAACCAGCAACCTCTGGCTTGCTACCAACCTCTGACTGGAAGGAAGCAGTTCTGGACAGGTAAGCTCTGAGGCAATGATGGATGTCTAAGTGGTACCATTCCTTTTCTTTGGCGTGGCTGGGATTCAGACAAAAAGGAGAGCAGGATCACGTCTTGCGATCTGTGAAAGACAGAGGTGACCTTAGGCTGGAAAGATGGGTTAGGGATTGTAGCCTTCCAATCCTGACTGATGAAGTCAAGCAAGAAAATGTAAAAAATTGAGTTTGACAGTTCTCAGCTCTAACACTCATCTGGCTGACGAGATGGTGATAAGGAATGCCAGTCTGCATGACATGATGCATAGTGGTATAGACAAGAGTGGTTCAAATAGTGGAGTATGAAGGACTCTTGTGTGCCCTTTATGGGTCCCATGAGGGGAATCTATGTACAGTTGGAGATGATGAGAGTAGTGCCTTGAAGAAACCGCTTGAGCTGTGGGTGAAGGCCACACTTTTTAGAGGGTGAAAGAAGATTGGCCAGGGCAGTCTGCTTCTCACTTGATTGTAATAGCCCTGAGACCACAGTCAAGGCTGTCCTGATAAAATGGCGAGTTCTGAAATGCCACATTGGTCCACAGAAAGGTGCCACTTTCTGTACCAACAGAGAAAGACACACCAGCTGCATTGGTAAATCCTGTTGGACACCCTTTGAGATGCAAGAATTGTTGAGGACCCTTGAGTTATAATTGTGGCTCTTTAAGTTGTGCTCAGTTGCCATGTGGCAAGCTTGAACCATGCTGGGTCATGGTGGTATACTGGGCCCTGGCCGAGATTGGGGAAAACATGTAGAAACCATGGACCCACAACTGTGAGGTGAAGCATTTTGGGAAACCAGGGCAAATATGGCCAAAATGGTGCCACCAGAATCACCTGGCCCTTGAGCAGCCAGATCTGGCGCATTAGTTGACTGAGCATTGATACTGGAGGGAACACGTATAGCAGTTCAGGCCATGGGGATGAGTGTCTGCTGCTTCTGCCCCTGCACAGGGGAAGTGAGAGAAAAACCTGGGGAATGTCTTGATTGGTGAGGTAAGTAGGTCCACTTGGGGTTGGCCTAGCCCTTGATCAATAGCTGGAATGCCCATCGGCTCCACTCCGCGCGGTGGTCTAGACGGTTGAGCCAGTTGGCTTCGTTGTTCAGGGAACAAGACATGATGTCCTATGAGTGCAGTGTAGCAGTAGGAGCGCTTCCTGGTATAGGGACTTCAATCAAGTTCCTTGTGTTCCAAGTTCATGTGTGCCTTGGCGGTGACATTGTTTGTACACACCAATACATGGTGGTGTAGTAGTAGATTTGAAGGCTTGGAGTGCTAAGCACATGGCCCTCAGCTCCAGGCAGTTGCTATTGTATGTCTTTCTCCCTGAGGGGACCACTTCCCTTGTGTGGAGTGCTGAAGGCAATGGGCACCCCAGCTGAGAGATTGGTGTGAATCCTTTTTCTTAAAGTTCCCCTTCAAATTTCCCAAAATGTGCCTGAACCAAGTGGAGATGATCTACTGAAGAACTGCTGCCATCCAGTGGCAACGAGTTAGTGTAAGCTACCCCTTCCATTTTTACTTGCAAATGGAGATAGCTACCTGTTTGACAATATTTCCTTCTGCTGACACTGTCACATTATAATTTATAATGTAACTTTCACATTATACCAGAGTCTTCTCTTTCTAGGGTGCCTAAAATTAGATAAGATTAAACAAATGTCATGGTAATATACATAGCTATGCTGTCATAGCATCACTGTTTCAAAGTTTAGTTTAACTACTATACAGTATTAATCCAAATGGAGTAGATCTGTTGAGATACAATCTTCCCATTTTAATGCATACAACACTATGGGTCTATTTACATGTAATAGCAATGGTCTGGAAAACCCATGCAAGCCAAAATCTGAAAGTTGGGATGTAATAGCAAACACTTTGAGCAACTCATTGAAAATGGCATGTGCTCAGTGGGAAGGAGTAGAGGGCTCATTTATAGCTTAGCATTGTGCCAAATTGAGTTAGTGGCTGCATTTAGACATACCAAAGCAGTTTGTTGTGATAGCAGAACATGCCAGCTTACAAATCATGATTTGAAGCTACCCTACCAAGCTAGCTTGCATTATATCTGCACTCAAAGTGTAGTTAGAGGCAGCGGCTGCTTCTTGAAGATACAAGTGAATGTTTGAATCAAAGTGTTGGACAGATACAAGGTGGGATGAGTAGACAAGCAGCTGTCCACTATGCTTTGCCTGTTAAATGCTTGGCATTGCAAATGTGTGTGGATTAGCACAAACCACAACTTGCCATGGAAGCGGCCATATACTGAGTCAGATTATTGGTTCATCTAGTTATGTATTATCTACACAGATTGGCGGCAGCTTCTCTAGGCTTGCAGGCAGGAATCTCTCTCGGACCTATCTTAGAGATGCCAGAGAGGGAACTTGGAACTTTCTGCATGCAAATGCAACCAGGGCAGACCTTGTTTAGCAAAGGGGACAAGTCATGCTTGCTACCACAAGACCAGTTCTCCTCCCACATGTTGAATTGAACTTATGCTTCTGACTCAATAAGTCAAAGACATTTAGAACTAGAGTTGCAGCTGTGGTTAAGCTATCCTTCTCCTGTTAGAATAATCTTGGAAAGTTTAAAAAAAACAAGGGCGCTGAAGAGTTTCCACTGCATTTATTTTTTGAAGTGTTTGCAGGGATATTTCATTAGAAAAGTTACAAAAATATAAAATAAAACAATACACACTTTACATATTAGCCGAAAGCAACATAAAATATTTACAGGCACAGACACAAATACTGCAACAGCAGATATGCACTCTTCCCAGTGCCAGAGTTCACAGAACAGTGGACAACATGTACAGTTCACACTCCTTTTATGAGAAGCAACCTGGAAAACTGGTTGACACAGATAGTTACTGGAATCAATTATATGACAAGCAGTTTTGGCACCATTGATCACGCTATTATGAACAACTTTAGCTAAGCAGAATTCTTCATCACTGTAAACTCCAAATAGGAAGGAAGGTGTGAATGTAGGGAGCTCTGCTTCAATGAGTAAAGTAGCCATTTCTCTTCATTACCCACACTATTTATTAATAGTGTCATAGCCACATCAGTGGGGACCAACTGGATTGGTGAACATTACCAGAATGGAAGATAAACAGTGCAACTTCTCTTTGATGTGCTCTGGTAACTTCTCATTTTCTCCATATCTGACAAAACAGTAAAAGTTTCAGATGAATAGAATGAAGAACAAACAAGTGAGAACAGCTGGGAAAGACTTCCACTTCCAGTGAGCTGAATATTTTGTCCCTGTACCAATATTTGCTCCCTCTTAGTCATGGCTGAGAAAATGAGGCAGGCAGGCAGCCTCCAAAAACCCAAGTTAAGAAAATATCTGCATCAGTCTTTAACTAGCTCTGATGCAAATTAAAGTTCCCGTTTAAGCAGAATCCAAATCTCTAGTTTAAAATGATTTTGAAACTAGACCTTTGGTGCACAATCAGAAGAAACTCCTTCCATAAATGAAAGGAAAGGTTCTGCTCTCACAAGGACCCCTTCCATGAGCACAGCTCTCCCATTCATGGAAGGAGTTTTTGCCAATGGTGCATTTCTGTGTCAAGGTCAGGGTATCACTTATGGTCTACCTGCAACAGAACAATCTGGTAGAATCCCCTGAGGCAGGCTAGTAGGCTGTGTTGCAGCAAATGGGGGACGACATGTTTGAATGCTTAGGAAGACAGTTCACAAATGCACATCATCACAAAAGCAGAATAAAGTGGAAACCCAAGATGCATACAATACAATTGGTGTTCTAAATTTCATACACACACAGTTTGATCAGTTGCAAACAAGGTGACTCTTCAAACGATACAGGAAACCTGGATTTGCGTCTGGCTGAATTCACATTTGAGAATTCTACTGAACTCAAGAGTGGAATTTGTTCTGCATATGAAAGACTTGTGAATGCATTAGGAGTCTATAAAACAGTGGAAATCTTAAGCGTGTAAGTATTCCCCCATCATTTCCACAGTTTGGATAGCATACTTGCTTTTAATCTCTCTCTCTCACACACACACACACACACACACACGTATGTTGACTGGGCAAAGTCATTTTTGTGTAGGTTACACTGCTAGGAAAATTCAAGAAATGAAATCCAGGAGGCCCTCTAATATCACGAGTGTATAACGCTTGCAGAAACCAAGTACTGGAGTGTTTGACCTTCTTGAGGTTAGGTTCCTTAGCTAAACAATCCACTCTCATGGCAAGTGTGGGTGGAGCAGCCTGCATGGGGAGAGTGACTGTTAGAGTTTAAACCCCCCTGGGCACCAGCTGAGAAGCACAGGGAGGTGTATAGTTTCAATAGCTGTTCTTCCTGCTTCTCATCTGACAGATTTAAAGAAGCAGCACAAGAGGCGAGAGTGGATGGTGCAGCCTGCACCTTTTGCATGAGTTCTTCAAATCTCCCCACGTGCCAGTGAGAAGCAGGGAGAGTGGCTATTTCAACTGCAAACCAAATGTAGTTGGGAGGGTTAAAAAAACACCCCATTAATAACCAAAACTACCCCCTGCAGTAACTAAATTGGTATATGGGGAGGTGGTCTGTGAATGGGTGGAATCATTGAGGGCCACTTGTATTGTCATCAAATTTATTAATGTGCTTGATCTAATGTAGAACAGTTTGAAATTTGTAGGATTTCCACCTCAAACATTATTCATTAAACTGAATAATGACCATATATGGTAAATTTGAACCTGAGAGATCTCCTGTTTCTCTTCGGCAGGATGATATTTTTGAATGACTGATCTGAATATTGAGTGTTAAAAACCTGTTGAACAGTAACAGTTAAAATCTGCTGGTTATATTTAGAATTTATTCAAAAAAGTGCAAAAAAATAAACCTTTCCCTCAGTATATTGTGGTGTAAAAAGTTGTGCATTCAGCTTATTTAAGAGGCAGGATTGTTCGTGCAGAATTTGGTACCTATAGATTATTCTGGATTTCTTTAATAAACTACCAAAAATTTTTAAATTTTCCCTGACCAAACCATAAAAAATAGAAACATGCCATTTTCACAGGAATGTTCTAGACCTCACCCAAACCATACAAAATTTAAAAACCTGGAAGTCCTGGAAAATTTCATTAATATCCCAGGAAATCTCTCTCATTGGAAAAGCATGGATTAGTTAGAAATAGAGTTTGATTACTGTTCATACAAGCTTTGGCAGTTTTCTCAGATGCTTTTAGATACAGAAAGTCTGGACTTTATGGTAGAGAAGGCATGCAAGCTGTTTTACTAGTATATCTATCTATATATATATAATTCTCCTGGGTGTGCCCAGGAGAAATGCGTCCCGGCAGCCCAGCTGATTGGCTGGGCTGCAGGGGGCGCCTGATTGGCTGGCAGCACACCCAGGAGAACGGCAGTGGCGGCCATGGCCGGGGAGCCAGGCGGGCCCGGCAGCGGAGGCGAGGCTGCGGGCCTGGCCGGGCCCGGCCGCAGCAGCACTCTAGGGCCCAGCGGCGGCGGCGGCACTCTCGGGTCCGGCCGCGGAGGTAAGGCGGCGGGCCCGGCCACAGCACAGGCGGTGGTGGGCCCGGCCGCACTAGAGGCACAGATGCTCTGTGCCCGGGCCCACTAGTATATGTATAGAACTGCATCACTCACTCACTGAAATGAAACTCCCAGACCAAACCACAAAATATAGACACCTGCTGTTTTACAGGTAGGTTCCAGAACTCACCCAGATTCCATGAGAAATCAAGAATCCTAGAAAAATTGATTAATTTGCTAGAAAATGCAGGAAAGCAGATACCTTCTGACAAGGTTTAGCAGTTTTCTTGCATACTGTTCAAGACAAAAAGTCTGGACTTTTACTGAATGATGAAGCAATGAACAAGTTATGTTTTTTCAGTTCACTAAATTTCAATCAGTGTAAAATATTCTCGTTAGGGGATGGGGCCACTCTGGGAAGAGCATCTGCTTGACTGCATGCAGAAGGTTACAAGTTTCCTGCCTGGCTTCTCCAAGATAGGGCTGAGAGAGATTCCTGCCTGCAGCCTTGGAGAAGCCACTGCCAGTCTGTGAAGACAGTACTGAGCTAGATAGACCAATGGTCTGACTTAGTATATGGCAGCTTCCTATGTTCCCTAAAAATCACACAGGAAACTGAAAAACACAAAAAAGCTGGAAATATAAATAGAGTTCTAAACACAAACTCTTCTGGACATAAACTAGTGAATGGAGAGTGCATGGTCATTCTGTAGTACGGGAGGGATGCTTGCAAACTGCAAGTCTACTTTATTAATATAGTATAACTATCTCTCCCCTCACTCACCCTGTTATTTGCTTTGCCACAGTAGAGATTGCCAGTGTATGCACAACTTCTCCAAGAGCAGTAAATCACAAGCTACTGAAACTTGCAGGGCCAATATTAAAAACCTGCAAAAGTAGTTGAAATGCAGGTATATGCCATTTCGATCAGAATGAAAACTCACCTGACTGTGCAACCATCTGGAGATGTATATGTGATTGATGAAACACCAGCTTGAGCTACCAACTGGGATCCATCATTAAACTGAACCCATACTGCTCCACTAGTCAGCTGCCAAAAAACAACACACACACAAAACCCAGTTATAGAATAATTGTGAAATATTAGGAAGGAGTTCATTCACATTTTATATAACTAATAGGTTTATTAGTATGGGTTAACAAGGCATTGTACAGTGGTAACAAGATCTACCCCCACAAAATCTTCTGCAAGCTGTGGAGGCTACCCAGTAGCAACATTGCCACCAGCTAGTTGTTGCAATTACAGTAGGGAAATTGAAATAAGAGTGGAAATGACAATACTTTTTTTAGTCCAGGACTTAGACAAACTTAGGCCTCTGCCAGGGGTGGGGGGGGGACATATTTTATTCATTTGCTTTGCTTATGGGATGCATCCAAACTTATTCACATTTCATTCAACTTCAGCATAAGGTTAATTCTAGCAGGGTTGAAATTGGAAGAAAAATTACATTAAGGTTTTCTAGTAAGAAACATGGAAAGTAGCCAAATATCTAGTGTTGTATTCTTCTACTTCCTGGTTTGCAGCCAGTACTGAGGCAATATAATACCCAGGACACATGGGATAGAGTTGACCTGCACATCACAAACTATATTGTCCGCTCCTTTTTAATTGAATTAAGGCAGTTACTGTATTACTATTCTACTGGCTCTCATTTCCTTCTTTGTCCAAAAGGTTGTAACCTTTATGCTCAGGTAAAGACTTACCTGAGAGGCCCAGCCAACATTCTTTACAAAAACAGACTTCAGCAGTTGAGCTGGGTTTGTAACACATTCATTTTGGTGACCAGAGGAACTCTTGGATTCAGTCAAAGCTGCCGTGAAAGCGGATCCTTCATATGACAACATCTGAAGGTCAACATGAAAACATACAACATTGCTAGTTTGGGGATTAACTACTGCAAGATGTTTCCACATTTCAAAGTTCTGTCTTCCCTCTACATCAAAGTGTGACTTCAGACTGGGGTTTAAACCTTAGGTAAAATATCCAACAGCCCAACATCTTTGGCTCTATTCTACACCCCTGCTAACTTGGCAAAGAGGAACCTTTTAACGTGGTGATTCTCTTTAACGTGGTGATTAGCAGGGGGAGAGTAACTGGCCCTGTCCACCCCTAGCACAGTACCTCCAGTGACTGTTGCTGGTGTCTATCTTATGTTTCTTTTTAGATTGTGAGCCCTTTGGGGACAGGGTTCCATCTTATTTATGTATTATTTCTCTGTGTAAACCGCCCTGAGCCATTTTTGGAAGGGCGGTATAGAAATTGAATAAAATAATAAATAATGATAATGATTATTATTATTAAGCTTAAGAATCACAACTTGAAAAAAGAAACAGAGGGTTTAATACTGGCTGCACAAGAACAGGCACTAAGAACAAATGCAATAAGAGCTAAAGTGGAAAATGAAACAGTGGACCTCCTAATCAGCTGTTGTAAAAAGATCACACAGACCCAATACAAACAAAGGCATGACATGGTAGCAGGGATGATACACTGGAACATCTGCAAAAAATACAAGCTACCTGTAGCCAAAGATTGGTGGCACCATAAGATTGAAAAAGTGGTAGAAAATGAAGATGCAAAGATATTATGGGACTTCCGACTACAGACAGACAAACATCTGCCACACAATACACCAGATATAACTGTAGTCGAGAAGAAAGAAAAACAAGTGAAAATAATCGACATAGCAATACCAGGGGATAGCAGAATAGAAGAAAAAGAAATAGAAAAAAATCACCAAATACAAATATCTACAAATTGAAATTGAAAGGCTGTGGCAGAAAAAGACCAAAATAATCCCAGTGGTAACTGGCGCCCTAGGAGCAATTCCAAAACAACTTGAAGAGCACCTCAACGCCATAGGGGCCACAGAAATCACCATCAGCCAATTACAAAAAGCAACTTTACTGGGAACAGCCTATATTCTGCAACGATATCTATAACAGTAACAACATTGATAATAAAATTCAGCCATCCCAGGTCCTTGGGAAGGACTCGATGTCTGGATAAAACAAACCAGTCAACAACACCTGTCTGTGTAAACAACAACAATATTCTCTGTCTCTCTTTTTGTTTTTAAAAGAAGAGTTGACAGATTGAGTTTACATTTGCAGCATACTTTTTAATAATTGAAATAAAGCTTATTTAAATACCTGTTTACTTACAGATGAATTAATATCAGGTGCTTGACTTGGAGATATGCATCTTGCAGCAGTATTGCTCTTCGCTGAGGCTATATCCTCCAAAGAAGGGCTTCCGCTTGGAGCCTTTGGAGACTCTGGGTTTCCTGGTTTCCTATGTAGTAGCCATTATCAGAAGAGGTAAGGATATAAGAAAGGCACAAATTAAAAATTTCACTTGGTAAAGAGAAATGTTTTGGGGATCGTGCTTAAGAGGAAGAGACTTCACTAACCTCCCAACAATAATGGGGAAGAATGGAACACTTTCACTTTTTTCTTCTGCCAAAATAGCAGATTCCAACGCAAGGCAAATACGATGCCCCTATGTTTAGACAAAAAAGTTTATATTTAAAAAACACACCATGCTGGTCTCTTCAAAAGGAATTTACTCTGAGAATGAAGAGGGAGATCTCTATAGAATATTGTGAGACATTCTACTAAATCAGGGGAGGCAACATGTGCCTCTCCAGATATTGCTGAATTGTAAATCCCATCAGCACCAGTCACAATTTATTACAGCTATGGATGATGGAAGTTGTAGTTCAGCAACATCTGGAGAGGCATACCTTGCCTATACCTGTACTAAATTGAAAGAAAAGCACTGTTTAGTCAGCTTCTAACTGTATGAACTTGATCAGTGTGCATCAGAAAAGATGAATCAGTATATTTTCTTCATTGCTGATTAGCTGTTATTTCATAAAGCTTCAGTCAAAGTCATAAATGAGACAAATAAATAAATAAATAAATAATAGAGTCTGCTAATTCTTCAATTTGAAAGGAATTATTTTGTGAACCACAACATGTTTTGGAATGCTTTCCCTAGAAAGACCCATCTGCCTTCATCATAGCTTCCCTTCTGGTGAGCAGCAAAAATTTGGCTTATTCAGCAGGCATTTGGGCAGGGTGAAATGTATTTTTAATTCTGTTCCACCAGTATCTAGGAATTTTGTATTTTTTGCTCTGTGTGGGCTTTTGTTCACTGGGTGGGTGTGGGTAAGGGTAACTGAAACATAAGATTAAAAATTGAGGTACAAATTTATTTACCTCATTTGCATGATCCACATATACTTGAATGTCCTTGAATCCAGTTTCATTTTCTTCTTTCAGAGTGTAAGCTTTCCCAGACTTTTCTATTACTCGAATTATGCCTGCTGTCTTGTGAATTTTTGCCCCTAGAAAAACCCAATTTTTTATTCAAGTATGCAAGTAGTTGTCAAGCATATATATTTATTTAGTTAGTTTATTTGTAAACCTCCCCAAACCCATGTCTGAGTGGTTTACAACAAACATAAAACAAACAGAAATTTAAAATATTAAAACAGTTTAAAACCACAACTCTAGTTAAAAACCTTGTGTGAATAAATGTGTCTTAGGAGTCTTTTTAAAAGCTGTAAGAAATGGGGAGGCTGTTATTTTAGCAGGGAACCCATTCCAAAGCCTCAGGGCATCAACAAAGAAGAACCATCCCTGAAAAGCCACCAAATGAACTGGTACCAACTTTTCTGGATGATCTCAATGGGTGGTGGGGGCTCATAATGAAAAATACCATTCTCTTATATACAAAGTTATCTCAATCCATCAAACAGAAAGCTAGCAAAAAAAAAATAAAGGTACTTTACAAAACATCCCTCCAACACCAATAAAATAGTTATGGACACAAGACAGATTATGCCAAGTATGAAACACTACCATTAATATAAAGTAGACATGAGCCAAGATAATAGTGCCAACATTAATAAATATTAAGGCTGAACTAATAAAAATCTAAATTTGTGTAACAATGTAGCTTCTTGCAAGTTCCTGTTGTATGCACTCAATGTGTTTTATTTCAAATCTAGATTATTAGACAGTTTAGATGTGCAATATGGCAAGTTAGTTGACAAGATTTCCTAAAATATTAGGACTATTCACATTTTATTAACCAAATACTCTTAATTTTAAAAAATCATAACAGTTCACTATTCTTGAAATACACATTAATGGCTGAAGCACAATGTACAGATGTACAGAACAGCTTAAGGTTACATACCATCATAAAAACAAATTTCCACATCTGCAGGAGAAGAGTTTTCCATCAACATGCACTTGGCATATCTTGTATAGAAAGTGACTTTGGGAGTTTTGGATCTTACCAACTTCACAAATTTGGCAGCATACAGATACTTTTTCCAGTACTTCTCTAAAAGAAGAAAATATCACATAGTTGTTATAGTTAAAGTGACTATAACAGGCTTATTACTCTTGTTTAGTTTCTGCTCACCACAAGTAATGGCAACTGTAGATTTATTCTGCCTCCTAAATGTATTTTGAAGCTCATCAATAAGATGTTGCCAGCCTCCTTCCCCACCTCCCAATATGCACAGAGTTTCCAGCTGACACATTTTACTTCTGTCAGTTTGATCACTTTAGGAATGTATAAAGACACATGAGACACAGTTTCAAACTCCTTTGTATGCAAGAATTCTTGTACACGTAAGGTGGGCTTTACCCACGTGTTCAAGAGGAGGGGAGTGTACAATCCATTAAGTGCTGCCCCCTCAAAGCCTTGTTTAATTCGGTGCACATTTCTCTCTTTAAGCAAAAGGAAGGGCAGCTTTACACATTATAGTCCCCATTTCAAAAATCTTTGATATGACTATTGCTCTACACAGCAGCCACAATACGTGAGGCCACGTGCCATGTGGCTTGCTCACTGCCAGGCATTTGTGCTGGTGTCCAGTAGTATGTGGAAAGTGTATACCATAAGAGCAATCTATGCAGCAAGCCGTTTGCATGTTATGGAGCAGTCGCTAAACAGAGGCTGTTCAAACAGCTTCCACATGAGGGCTGTAACTTATGAAGTCATTCTCAGAAAAAGCTCATTTTATAACAGGGCTGTACAGCTTTTACCATTCCGCAGATATTTATTTATTTATTGAATTTATATACTGCCTAATATCAAAATCTCTAAGCAGTTTACAGGATTAAAACATAAAATTTAACACATTTAAAGTACGTAAGATAAAATAGATAAAAACACATTAAAATCTGGTATCAATTGAAGGCCTGGGAATATTGAACTACAAGTCCCATCATCCCTGACTACTGGCCATGATGGCTAATGGGAATTATAGTCCAAACACAGCTGGAAGGTCAAAGCTGTGCAGCCCTATTTTATACAAAACCCCTCAATGATTTGATTGGATTAAGCAATATTATTTAATTAATGACCGTGCTTTTCACACAAATTCATATATTTCTGCAAAGAGCGATGTAGGTTAGAGATATAGTATGCAGTTTGCAAGTTTGAATATTAAAAACAGGGCCTCCAACAAGTACAGGTTAAGCAATCTGCTTACATCAAATTCCAGAATCTGAATATTTTAGTTCAAGTCTACTGTTTTCCACATAGCCAAATACCACATTAAAAATGATTACAAAAATAAAGTAAGTAAAGATCTAGTACAGCATTATAAATTCATATATTATAAGAGAAAGATAACTTTAGACAATAAGACACGTACATTTTCCCCTCACCAGCAGCATACTCTAAGATATTACAAACATGCAGAAGGTTTTAGTCACACACAGAATGAAAGGCCAGGGTTTTGACAATCCCCAATCAATTTTGGCTTTGTATTGCTTTGAGCATCACACCTCTAGTGCCAGATCAGACACTGCATTTGAATCCCCCTTCATTTTCAGAAGTGGTTTACTACACAGCATCAAAGGCTGGCTGGGAAACAGAAGCCAAGAGCCCCCTTGAGTCTGTGGAACTAGTTACATTGCTCTTTGGAGCGCTACCATGGTTTCTAACTAAGCCCAGAGAAATGCACCTTACCTGGTAAATTGTCAAAACTGTACACATTTAAATCTTCAGGAGGTGGTGGTGGTTTTTCCTTAAGAGGGAAGCCTCTTCCTTCATTGGGATGGTAAACTGTGACCTTAACACACAGAAAACAACAAGCTCATAGCCAAGAGTTATTCTTTGCTAGAAAGTAACCTCTGATTATTATGTAATACAGGAATGCAGCAGTTTTAGTAATAAGTATCCAGTTTCTGAAAAACAACAGTTTGCTATCCTCATTAAGGTTATCTATAGCTTTCACTGGTACAGGTATCTGATGGGTTTTTAAGTGACTGAACTGAAAGTCACATTAAGTGGCGCAGTGGCGAAATGCTTGACTAACAAGTAGAAGGTTGCCGGTTTGAATCCCTACAGCTACTATATTGGGCAGCAGCAACATAGGAAGATGCTGAAAGGCATCATCTCATACTGTGTGGGAGGAGGCAATGGCAAACCCCTCCTGTATACTGCCAAAGAAAAGCCACAGGACTCTGTGGGCGCCAG
Source organism: Hemicordylus capensis (assembly GCF_027244095.1). NCBI lineage: Eukaryota > Metazoa > Chordata > Lepidosauria > Squamata > Cordylidae > Hemicordylus > Hemicordylus capensis. The sequence continues at coordinate 49,479,268 of NC_069661.1, read as the reverse complement.
GAGTTGAAATTGTGTGACGGCACACTTTACGTACTATAGTGATTAGTCATATCAGATGCATTTCAATTATTTAATGAAATGCCAGAAAAAAGAACTGTAACTCATGATTAAGCTTGCTGCATATACTGAACATTTAATTTAAAAAAACTAGGAGTCAGCTGTCACCTTAGGTTAACCAGTTTATTATTGCATGAGCTTTTGTAGTTAAGACTTTCCTTCATCAGATGCATGTTTTTATTTCAGTGCAACAACTCACAGGAATACATGCTCAGCTCTATACATCCTAGGAATATTATTAAAAACTGAGAGCATGTTATTTTACTATTAGCATTTGAGTTAGAATAAATGATCGGTGTAAAATTTGAGATAAACTCACCCCACTTCCATCACAAGATATCCTTAGAACTTCTTTTACAAGCTCTTGGGAATGGCATTCTTTTAGAAATTCCATACACACTTCTCCTGTATCTAGAATACTTACCTAGAATGTATATTGAAAAGAAAACACCATCTAAATATTTCCAGCAAAAGCACTCTATGTACAGACCTCCCACTGCTCCATATTTAAGCAAACATTAAAAAATGAACCAAAATACTGCCATGCATTAAAGAACCTGTTTTGGTGCTCTTAGTAAGTGTCATAAGCCTGAACAGATCACATATTATTTTCAGCATGAAAGAGCTATTAGCCTGGTGTGGCTTTGAGTCAGCCAATCAGGATGTTCCAACTACTAGGAAAAAAGAGAGATTAAGAGGAAAGAATAGGGGAGGGTCAAGGGAAAAACAATACTATGAAAGGGAAACCAAAAGTGGGAAATAAAAGTGGAAGCCAAGCTACAGCAGCAATAGCAGAAGAAGAGAGACCTGAGAGAGTTAAAAATTAAGAGTTGACAAGAAACCCTTTAGGTTCCAATGCAATTACTGGACTTGAAACCGGGAAATTTTACTTATTACCTAATAATATATACAAAAGATACAAAGTTGGTAAGATATTTTTTAGCACTCTTGTTACTTAAACTAGAATAGGTTCTTGTCAAAAGTTTGCATACTTCCCAACAGAAGGTATTCTCTTATTTTCTCTTGCACAGTTTTCTTGAACTCTGTATCAAACTAGACTAAGAATTTTGCACACTGTTATCACTGATATTTAATTTTTAGAGGGGCTGATCTTATCAGGCATTGTTCAAGCAAGGTTGGATAAAGGTTTGGGCACCAGAATCCATAACACACCGCAGTACAACCACAACCTTATTGCCAATGCAGAAGTAGCCCTCAGCACTCTTGCTTCCATGGTTGTCTGTCTTTGTCACAGCACAGGCATGCTATAGGAGGCTAGTTACAACCGGCTGGGGCAGAGTCCCTTCTGCTCCTCTTGTAAGAAACCTTTTGAGGGCTGATGGCGGGGGTGGGCAGGCAATTAGGCAATAACTGACCAGATCTGCCTTACTTTCCAAGAACAAGAATTCACTTTCACTGCAGTAGGGCAAGACACTAAAACAAGTGTCAAATACAGCTAAAACAAGTGCAAAAGACTGGGCTATTAGTAGAGGTGTGTTCAGTGCTACAATTCTTGCCATCTGTTTATGAAGCTAGAAGGGGTTGAATATCTTGGGCTCGACTGCTAAGTAGAGATTATCAACCATGCACATTAATTTACACTGAAAGACTCTGGAGGTACTTTAAAATGTCAAAGAGCTATTTTTTAAAAAAACAGAGTTTGGGTGTCATCGTCCCCCGCCCATAACGATCAGCTATTGTTTTGAAATACAATATAGTACATACCACTGCATTTTTTGTTTTCTGTCTAATCGGTTTTAGTCTATGAGCGGTCAGAGGAGAGACAACACTGCGCAGCACAGGTTTTGGCTGTCCATATTGTGGCTCTTTGCCCCTGATTTTTCTGTTTTCAGAAACTGCACAGAGATCAAATGCAGATGCTGGCACAGTCTTTTCAGCTTTGTACAGAGGTCCAGTGATGTATTTCCTCGTAGCCAGAGGCTCCAGAGCTGGTGCTGTCGACTGTGCACAGTCAGGAGAACTTTTGCCTTTTAAGCCATTCCACGCATTTTTCAGTGTATCTTGAGGCACATTGACATGGAATGGGAAGTCTCCATTTGCATTCCTAATTCTGCCATGACATGAAGGCTCCTGTACCCGAGCTGTAGCAGCAAAAATATCGTTCAGTGGTTTTAAAAACAAACATACATCAAAGGATTCTTATCACCTCTAAGAAAAGAAAAAAGTTTTATTCTAAGGATACATGACTAGTCAAGACTTTGCTAATAAGTCATTGTAGTCTATTTTTAAAATGTACTCCCAAATTGCAAGTGTTTTCTGAGCTTCCAAGTGAAATAAACCACCTGACCAAGATTGCATTTATTATTAAATATTTGATATACCATGTGCTGCATCACAAAACCTATTTTTATGAATAATTAGTTTCAAAGCAATTTTAATAGCAACGGATTCCTAACATATTTACAGAAAAGGATTTCTCCATGGTTTAAAATGCATCACCTAACATATGTCATGTGCAGTCACTACTGACTGTTTTTTACAAAGTCTAGCTGCACTGGAAGAGATGAAACGTGATGTTATGGGTTCTTGTTTTCAAAACAGACAGATGGATTGGGAGTGGTAAAATAAAGTGCCGTTTTGAGTGGTCAAAATGGCACCACCACTTCTGTCCAGGTAAAGTGAATGGATTATCACATCCACCTTCTGCCAAAGTACAGAAGCAATTAAACTTAAGCATTAAGAGGATAATCATCGGATAATTCCAATAATCCCAACTGTATGTCCTATATTTTAAATTCCCCAGGGTGTTCCTGGTAATCCAACACAAGAGGAAATGTCTGAGAAAATTTAAGTAGTCCTTTGAGAAGTTACAGCTTCATTCTATGCTCTGTCGGTACATGATGTAATATGATGCAGGGGAAGGGCAGCTCCTCCTTCCCTTCTGCTCCTGTTATTTATCATTCCACCCTCCCGTCTGCAGCAATGCTAATGATCATCTGCCATTTTAATCCTTTATATCTGCACACAGATAGTTCAGCTGTTTAAAGAATGACATCTTACTGTTTTCAGAAAAGTGAATTTAATTTGCAAATAGAAAAATTGGTCTCTTTTTAATGTTACTTTCTGAACTAGAATTCCAAATACATAAACACAGCACTAAGAATAGAGAGCATACCATTCTACTCCAAAACTTTGTCTCCACAGTATCATTTAGGAGCATATTCAAGAGATTTACTTTAAAATGCATACCTCAGCAGGATTCATTTCGAACACAGAATCTTTATATATTTTTATGCTATAAGAGGAATTCTATCACCCTCACCACAATGATCCAAAAAACACCTTCTTTACTTTCTCCCATGTAAAGGAATGATCAGGACTCAGGAAATCCACTAGTTTACATCCCTGACAAATGAAAAATGATACCTCACGAGTGAAAAAAATCCTGACAAGTAATGTACCAACTAAGCTCAGGAAAACATCTGACAAGTAAAATATTTTTTCTCTGGCTTGTGAAATGAGCCAAAATTTCTTGACCCCTGTAAATGATTGTCCTACACTGTAGTGAAAAGGGTTGTACTTATTACGTCCACTAGGTCTGTGCACTGGACAATTCAATTCAAATGAATCTGTAGTTAAGTGCTTATCTTCAAGTGTAGAAATGCATAATTCATTCATTCATCACATTTATATACTGCCCAAACTTTCGTCTCTGTGCGGTTGGCTTTCTAATGGAAGAGAAGGGAAACGTTTCTTAGGATTACATAAGCCAAACCAACTTCCAGATACAACTTCATCATCTTCTAATGTAGTTATCAACTTTTCTCAGGACTGTTTCACAGATCACAATCAAGATGCTTCTATAAAATTTCTTATGTATGATCATAAAAATAGAACGTATTAATGCAATGCATGCATGTATACAGGTACACCTGTCTGGTAGCTGAGGTTGGCTACAGCTCCATAACTAAACATTTGGTAGCAAATGTAGGTTTGCCATGTTACATATAATGTGGCCCACAGAGAAACATGGTAAAGTTGCGGGGTTCTGCAACACTGAGGTTAGGCTGATATTACCATGTCTCCTTCACAGAAGGATAAGTCCCAAATGAACATGCCAGAAATATGACCTTCTCTCAGATACTTGCTTCTTCATGGTCACCCTACAATCCATATCACTTTTTGCCATCTAAGATAACCTTCTCTCAACATGGAATCCTTTCAAAATTCAGGTTTTCTACCTATACCATTGCCCTTGGATTAGGGCTGTCAGTTCCCCTATAGGCCTTGCTTAGAAAAATGGTCTGTTTTAGAAGGATTTGATTTCTCCCAATACTCAGCAGATAATTTTAAAAAATCAGATAAACTCATACCATCTAATTGCATATTTCCAAGCCACTGCTGCATTGTTTCCGCTTGAGACATTGGTTCTAATAAACCAGCACTGGGCTTCACTGGACAGAGATAATTGGAACTAGAAACAAAGAAGCATTTATAAGTTCTCTACATAAAAACAACTTATTAATGCTAAAACAGAGTACATTTGCTTCATGAAGCAGATAACATCCTACTACCATGTAATACAAGAAGAGGTTTATTTCAACTATAAAGAGAATCCTAATTGCTAATGAAAAAATACAAATTTTTGACAACTTGGGGAAAGTTTCAGTTTCCCTAGAGCCAAATTTTATTTTTATGTTCTAAGAAACATAATGGTAAATAATGCTATCTATCTATCTATCTATCTATCTATCTACTGGACGAAATTTCTAGCAACAGCTATATGTAGCTTACATGGACAAGAAATAGCAGCCCTAATACATCCTGTGAAATATAGAGTACTTATCTGGATCTTCTGAAAGCAGGTACCCCTTGTTAACTATGTGGCAAATACTCAATACCAAAACACAGACCAAACTCAGGCTTTATGAAAGAATGAATGCAGCGTAAAATGCTCCATACTCAGAAGTTCCCTTTTCCAGTTCTCTCCCCTAACATAAGAGCTTCATGGCAGACCGATGCCTTTTACCATTATATACTATGGAATCTGATTTTATAAAGCACACAAAAAACACAGCTACAAAGAAACTGATTCTTACTAGATTTGATCTGTAACAGCTGGAGAAGTGTTTTTTTCCATTGAGCCTGAACTACTGGGAAGCTTTTCCTTGTACACAGTAGGAATATCACCATGGTTGTTTGCAGGTGAAAAGTCCTTCATGGTTTCTATCAGTCCTCCTCTGGGTTTTGAGAGAACTTCTATGGAATGACATCTCTCCATATTAGTTGATGTTCCTTGACTCTGACTGTGGGATGTGTCTGATCTTTCAGTAGAGTGTGCTCTCCTGAGATAACGTGAATGTGGTCTTTCTTCAATCAGCTGCATTGCCCTTCCCCTACCAGTACTGTTGGTTTCTTTTGATGGTAGTCCCCAGCTGTTATACAAACTGCTTCCACTCCCAGATGAGACTTCACTGTCATTCTTATTCTTAGGAATTAAGGTCATTTTGTTGGGGAGTGGCTGGCCCACTAAAAGTCTTTTCTTTTCCTTTAAGTAGCCACTAGTACTAACATTGGAAGAGGTGGTAAAAGCTGTAGATATAGTGGCATTTCCACTGTCCATTGAGTCCTCTACAGTTCCCAAATCTTTACTTCTTGCTGAGCTACACTTGGACATAAAAGGGTGATCCAATACAGAAGAAAGACTTAAACGATCTGCTGGGTTTTTCCGAAGTAACTGATGAATAAGGTCTTGAGCTTCTCCTGACAAAAATGCAGGTGTTTCATAATCTGCCAGCATCACTTTGTTCAGGGTATTTTTTACTGTATCGGTATCAAAAGGTGGCTTTCCAGCCAGAAGAGTAAAGAACATACATCCCAAAGACCACACATCAGACTCGAGTCCATGGGCACTTCTTGTGGCTATTTCTGGAGAAATGTAATTAGGAGTCCCACACATTGTGTAATGCTTTTCATGAGGCATTCTCAGTTGAGTTGCTAGTCCAAAGTCAGCAATCTTGATGTTCAGATTATTGGTGAGTAAAAGGTTAGAGAGTGTAAGGTCCCGGTGCAATATTCCATGGGAATGAAGATATAACATCCCTGTAATAATCTGACGCATGAAGTCCCGAACTGTATGAACAACAACAAAAAAGGGCTTTAAAGAACATGTTTAGGTTTGCACATTGCTGCTATTATGTCTTTGAACTTGCTCAGATCTGTTTTTATTTATTTACAGGAGAACCTAGTTAATCACAGACTCGACATCCGTGGTTTCATATATCCACGGTCATAAGAACGTAACAGCAGTCCTGCTGGATCAGACCCAAGGCCCGTCTTGTCCAGCATCCTGTTTCACACAGTGGCCCACCAGATGCCACTGGGAGCCTACAGGCAGGAGTTGAGGGCAAGCCCTCTCTCTTGCTGTTACTCCCCTGCAACTGGTATTCAGAGGCATCCTGCCTCTGAGGCTGGAGATGGCCTATAGCCTTCAGACTAGTAGCCGTTGATAGACCTCTCCTCCATAAAGTTATCCAAACCCCTCTTAAAGCCATCCAGGCTGTTGGCTGTCACCACATCTTGTGGCAGAGAATTCCACAAGTTGATTATGCATTGTGTGAAAAAGTACTTCCATTTTTAGGTCCTAAATTTCCTGGCAATCAATTTCATGAGATGACCCCTGGTTCTAGTGTTATGTGAGAGGGAGAAAAATTTCTCTCTATCCACTTTCTCCATACCATGCATGATTTTATAGACCTCTATCATGTCTTCCCACAGTTGTCTTTTTTCTAGACTGTAATAGACACCCAACCTTAGCATACACGAAGGAAAAAAGACAGACTCACGTATCTGCGAGTCGGCCACCGATATAGTTGTAAACGGCAATCCGGCAAGGGTTCCCCTTTACAAGTAAAATGTTTGGGTTGGAGAAGGGTGAGGGGAAAGAAGGCAGCAGTTTACATTTAAAAAATAGCTGTGGATGGTGGTGGAGGTGGTGGGATTGTGGCAGAGGCAGTGCATTTTACCTTTGAAAATCGCCGCAGAGGCGGCAGCAACAGCAGGGATCAGATAGATCCAGTGGGCACATTTTGTCTTTTTAAATCACCATGGAGGCGGCTGAGCAGCAGGGATCGTGGTGGATGCAGCAACAGAGACTCCTTCTTCCTCCAAGCCTCTCTTCTAACTGACCATGGATGCCAGTCTGGAGCCCATTTCAAGCCTCTCTAACTGGTTCCAGACCAGCATCCACGGTCAGTTAGAAGAGAGGCTTGGAGGGAGGAGGAGTCCCTGTTGCTGCATCCGCTAGGATCCTTGCTGCTCAGCCACCTCCGCAGCGATTTAAAAAAGCAAAATGTGTCCACTGGATCTATCCAAACCTAGCTGTTGCTGCCACTTCTGTGGCAATTTCCAAAGGTAAAATGTGCCACCTCCACCAGCGATAATTTTTAGATTTTCACCTGATTTTTGGCAAATTTGGGGCCAATTTCTTTAAACACAACAAGACATACCCCATTTTTGGCCCACCCACCCCACCCTTAGGAACCTAACCCTCACGGTTCCATGGCCCCAATAACCGGTTATTCAGGTTTTCAGTATCCGTGGCACTAGCCAGGAATGGAACCCCCATGAATACCAAGGTTTTCCTGTATTGTATTTCTGTGCTGCCCCATATAAAATCTGAGCAGTTTACAATTAAAACTCAACAATTAAAACCTAAAATCATATAAAACAAATTAATCAATAAAACTTTAACACATTATAAACTGAAAGCCTGATAAAATAGGCATGCTTTCAAAAGTTGCTTTTAAAAAGCCAGAGATAGGGAGGTTCTGATTTCACTTGTGAGTGTGTTCCAGAGTCCTGGGGCAACTCCAGAGAAGGCCCAGTTGGATGATCAAATAAACTGGTGGTAACTGCAACCAGACCTTTCCAGTATTCCCTTTAAGGCATGCGCATGTGCACACACCCACATGTTTTCTGATGTCCACTCAGTTAATTTTAGATCCTGCTCAGGTTGAATTAGGAAGGTCCCACTCTGAATGCACGTGCACACATCCTGCCTTGATACTACCACCCAGAACAAAACTCATTCCTCACACAGATGAAAAAAATTTAGCAAGAACACTGGACCCTCCCTATCTTAATAGGTGGCAGGGCTCATGAAAAAGGTGCTCTTTTAAATACCCTGGGCCCAAGCCATTCAGGACTTTATAGCCCTTTGTATTTTGCCTGAAAACTAATTGGCAGCCATTACTCCTTTTAAAATAGAAGTAATGTGGTCTCTTCAGGTAGCCCCGAAGAGCTGCCTGCTTGATTCTGCACCAGTTGCAGTTTCCAGACTATGTACAAAGGCAGCCCAATGAAGAGCATTGTCAAGCCTGGATGTTACCAGCATATATACCACTGTTTTAATGTCATTTATCTCAAGAAATGCATGTAGCTGGCTTATCAGCCAAAGCTGATAAAAAGCACTCCAGGCCACTGTCTCATCCTGAGATTTCAGGGAAATGTTGGGTCCAGAAGTATACTACAAAAAAAAGGGGGGGTGCAGGATTCCACCTTGTATGTCCAAGGCACTGAGCGGGTCTAGAGTAGGGATGTGCATGGAACTTCTGTGGCAATGCTGACTGGGGTGCAGGGAGGGACTCCGCAGTCCCGCGCACCCACTTTTTATGAGAGCACCGGCAGGTGAAAAGTGACAGGGGAGGTAGGCAGCACCTCCCCTGCCCCTTAAAGAACCCACCCTCCTCCGCCTGTGTTCCCTCTAACAGGGATTCCCAGATGTTCTTGACTACAACCCCCAATACACCCCAGCCAGAGGCCATTGCAGCTGGGGTTGCTGGTAGTTGTAGTGAACAACATCTGGGAATCCCTGTTAGAGGGAACACTGACCCCTGCCCTCCGAATCGGCTCAAATGCAGGTCCACAGAACCGGTTCGCCATTCCTAGAATGGAACACCATGTACATCCCTAGTCTAGAGCAGTTCTTTAGATTTCAAACTATAGTATATCCTTCTTGCACAGTCAGAAAGGCTGATGTGTGTCAATGTACTCATTTAAAACTTACCTTGTTCTTCAGTGAAAGGGTTTTTTCTGTTCTTTAAGTATCTACTCATTTCTCCATTATGACACATCTCTAATATCAGGTATACATAGTTGCTATCTTCAAAGTAGTTATACAGCTAAAATAGAAAAATGGATGTTAAAAATACATTACAGCTTATATGCAATCAGTGTATATTAGGGATGTGCACGGAACCAGGTGCGGGAGGCTCGAAGGTGGGAGGGGTTGCCACTTTAAGGGCAGCGGAGGGTGCTCTTCCCCCTTCCGCTGCTCTTCCCCCACCGGCACTCAGTTTTTTGAAAGTCCATGGGGTGGCAGCGTACCTCCCTGCCGCCCCGTTTACCGGAACTGAGCAGAAGGTGTGCCTGCACACACACGGTGGGAGCACGCAAGACGTGCACATGCCTGCACCAGATACTTCAGTGGGGGAAGAGTGGTGGGAAGGGTAAGTGCACCCTCCCCTGCCCTTAAAGCGGCACCCCCTGCCATTGAACTGGCAGAACAACCTGCTGTTCCAACTGGTTCAGAAGCCCATAAAGGGCCTCCGAACCAGTTTGTGCACATCCCTAGTGTATATGTCCTTAATTTTAAAATCTTACCTCAAGTATAGAAGGATGTTTTAGCTGACAATGTATCTTCACTTCATTTTGAACTCTCTGCACCATTCCAACTTTGTGCATAGCCTTTTTGTCAATCTAAAAAGAGATCAGGACACACACACACTGATTGTACTCATGAATCTCCTACATACAATTGCAGATAATTGAAATGCAAGGAAGGAGTATAAAATTAAATTGTATGAGGGTTGAGAACAACAGCCAACATCCAGACTTCCATAACAATGTTTCACATATGTAGTGAAGGAGGGGCAATTTTCACTAATCCCTCTCTTCCCTTTACAGTCCTGTGTTTCCCAAAAAAATGTCCCTGAGAACTGTGGGACCCTCAGGAGCATATTTTTGGAAGGCACAGGCAGCTACAGAGGGAAGGGGGAGGGACTGATCACATCCATATATGCAGAGCAGTTTGCAGGACCAAGTTCTTCCAATGTGAACTCTTCGAAGCTATGACCAGTTATGAGTTTGTACATTTAAGTATTGGGAGGACACTATAGAGCAGTCTTTGCAATCTGAAATTTATATTGGAAGAAAACCTACAGGAAATCAACACTGTTGAAATGCAAGGGAAAGGTATGGGCATGAAAGACAACATTTATTAGCTCTTTGGGCAGGATAAAGTATGGCTAAATCTCCTCCCTTTCTCCCTATTAGTTTTGTATCCCATATTCCACCTTGCCTACTAGTTCCAAAGTTGTTCAGGTAGCTGGTCTAATGGCCACTTACCATTTTGATGGCTACTTCTAGGCCTGTTTTCAGGGACACTGCTCTGTAGACTCCAGCAAAGGAGCCTTTACCCAGCAGATTTCCCACCTTGAAATCCTGAGAGAGAGGAGAGAGAGAGAGAGAGAGAGAGAGAGAGAGAGAGAGAGAGAGAGAGAAGTTAGTGCTGTTACAGTCTCCTCACTCTCTACCTGCATAGGCAGATATCAGCCACTGAAGTAGTGGGGCAGGTTTCCCTATTGATGGGCTGTCTAGCATTTAACAGATTTAAAATACTACATATAAACATTTCCCACAATGTAGATGTTTGTTGAAGATATGAGAAAATCCTACATGCCACTTTTTTTCTTGTGATTTAAACATTGACCAAAGTTACCTTGATTTAAACCAATCCACCCTGCTTCGAGACAGAAATGTCATGAGTGGTTTTGACAGACAGTTACCTTACCAGGCCCTCTTGAGATATATTAAAATGTGGGATGGGAAAAGTGCTTCTATTTAACATTGCAAGGGGGAAAGAGGAAGATGAAACCTGAAGGAGAGAGCTGGCTCTTCCCACCCACCCCAGAAGCTGTTTTAAAAATGTATCCTGTTAGTATATTGCTGGCTATTTCTCTCTCTCTCTCTCTCTCTCTCTCTCTCTCTCTCTCTCTCACACACACACACACACACACACACACACACACACACACACACACACACACTCTCTCTTACTTTCCAACTGTCCCCTCATCTCCCTCACATTTTCACAACCACTTTTCATTTTTGTTTCCTCAAGACTGCCAGTCAATAATTCCTCAGATCCTGGTTCCATTATCCATGGACTATTTCGAAGTCAGCTCCACCTATCTCCCCACCACCCACCCACTGGGAGAGAAATATATTGCAAAAAGTGAGGAAGAAAGCAGCAGATACAAGAGAGGCATTTCTAAGTTGCCTGCTCAGTCCTTGCCGGCTCACACAGTTCCCGATTTGTCACCAACCATACTGTCTCCGACATGCTTCAGCTTTATCCGCTGCACAGTATTTCCCTGCCCTTTCTCCTGTCTCCTAAGCTTCACCGGCCCACATTTTGCATAAAGAGAGAGAGAGAGAGAGAGAGAGAGAAGTCTTTCAAGCACTGAGGGCAAGCTACAGGTTTTTAGCTTCAACCACGACTTCTGGGCATGCTCAGTTCTGCGAGGCATGGGGCGCTCTCCAGCAGGGAATATAACGCCGCTGCAGCGGTCGAGGCTTTACCTGAATGGAGTTTTCCCAAGGCAAGCACTGGGACATGCCGGCGGAGGCTGCGCCGTCGCCCGGCCCGGGAGAGAGCAGGAGGCTGAGAAGCCACTGCGGCATCCTGCCAGGGACTGACACCTACTGAGCAGCCCTCAGCACGACGCTTGCAGACGGCCAACCTTGCCGCCCTTTCTCCCGCTCCCGGGGGAGACGCGGCTTCTGTCCCCCGCTGCCATGGCAGCAGCCAAGCAAGCTCTCTGGGGGGACGCTCAGCTGGAGCCGCCCCCAAAGATTCTCTCGCGCGCGGGGCAAAGCGCGCTCTTGCCGCCACCAAAGCTTCAAGTGGAAACTCACCTACTTGGGAGTAAGCCCCATTGGGCACCGCGAGATTTACTTCCGAGGAAACCTGCATGGGGGCGCTGTGTATGTCTCAACGCCTTTTGACCAAACTCTGGAGGAACACTGACGAACTATAAGAACCAAAGCTTATCGTAGCAACCTAAGCCGATACCTTCATTTCAACATACATTTTCATAGACTAGAGTGCATTTATGAAATGGACTGTACGCTGAAGTGCGTATGTTAATCTTTAAAATTCTCAGTAGCCTGCGTTGCTTTTGCTGTAACCAACTAAACACAGCTAAACTTCTGGAAATTGAAACTATGGCAACAATTTAGTTTTCCCCAACAAAGCAGCTGTCTAAACACACTTAGAACAGTTACTTTGAAAACTTGTCCAAACTCAAGCATTTCCAGGAGTGTTAGGATCTCTTGTCTGAGAATGAGTTTTAGTGGTGGATTTTTAGTGAAAACAGATACTATGAATGTTTCCATTTTATAAGGAGTTGTATGTAAGACATATCCAAGATTTAGGGATGGGGTTGGCTAGAACATGTGAATTAATGCAGTAGGCAGAAATCAATAAAAAAAATTCTTCAGTTTTTTACTCGTCACCCATTCTTACCAGCATGATCAACAATTCTTTCAGAGTTTGCTGTCACCAGTAGTGCATACTTCTTGACAATAATTATCTTAAGTTCACAGTGAGAAAACACACACACACACTTACTTTCAGTGGGCACGTTAGAGCCACATAACTACTTCCCAAGTCAAAGGGTCCAGAAAGCAGTGGAGACATCTCAAGTCACCGTACATTTTCAAGGCTCTATTTTGTAACCTGGGTATCTTTAAGCTCCAGAAGTAGATTTACTTCTGAAGAACACAGCCAAAGTTAGTCCTTTCTTCAGTATTCAACACCTTGGGCACACACTCTCTGCTTCCACTGCATGGCTGCTAGAATTCTAGCCACATTGGCTATTGGCACAAGTGCAAGTGACAATAAAGTCATCAATGATTTTAAAACTCTACTTTGTTAATGACAGTGAAATGTCAACATTTCTACTGTAGTTCCTGATGCTGATCTCTCTCAACATTAATTTCCATCATCAACATCATTCAGAACTTCAGACAAGTTGACATGCACATATACAAGAGTCTCAAAAGCTTTCCTTCTCTCTTCCAATATAATAGCTCATTGGACGTCAAGTTAATAGAAAACGCATATACAACTACTAAAAAGTCTATAAGAACATAAGAACAGCCCTGCTGGATCAGGCCCATAGCCTATCTAGTCCAGCATCCAGTTTCCCACAGTGGCCCACAGATGCCTTTGAGAAGCCCACAGGCAAGAGGTGAGGGCATGCCCTCTCTCCTGCTGTTGCTCCCCTGCAACTGGTATTTAGAGGCATCCTGCCTCTGCGGTTGGAGGTGGTCTATAGCCACCAGACTAGTAGCCACTGATAGACCAATCTTCCATGAATTTGTCTATACCATTTCGTAACAAAGTTTCCTAATTCACTGAGGATGTCTCCCTACCTCAGAGCCTTCATGATCAATGCATCCAACTTTGCAATATGTAAATTCAATTTTTTCTTATGTTTAGTGTAAATAATGGTTTTGCCTGAAATGCTAAGCTTATTTCAGCCAAAATAAGCCTTTGGTTCCCAACCTGGGGGCCTCCAGATGTTGCTGAACTACAATTCCCATCATCCCCAGCCACAATAAATGGTAGCTGGGGCTGATGGCAGTTGTAGTTCAGCAACATCTGGAGGCCTCCAGGCTGGGAATCACTGCTCTGAAACTTAAGACCACTGATAAAGTGTTCAATCTATTTTGTGGAACAAGCTTTCAAAAAATCATTCATTTCAGAACAGAATAGAATACTTGCCACAATTTAGTTTACACACTTTTCAAAACTGGTTCCTATTAACTACTTGCAGCTTGATCCTATGCATGTTTACTCAAAAGTAAGGCCAGTGGTACTTATTCTCTACTAAGCAGCCTTACTAGATAGTAAATTCCAGTGAATTTAGTGGGACTTACTTCTGAGTAAATATGCATAGGATTGGGCTGCTAATCTTTCATTTATCCTTTTAATCACAAAATCAAGGTAGTAAATCTCCAATAAATATATAGATTTAGTAAGTCTCTACTAAATTTCCTCTTCAATGCAAGCTTAAGGGAGCAGTCTCATAACGTCCTGTTAATCTGGGAAATAAGATGGGGGTTTGTTTGGAATGCTCCAACCTCAGTATGACAACCTCAGACCTTGAATGTAAACAAAACCTCCAGAGTCTTCCCCAGGAAAATTGTATCAGGGATGAGACTTCATACCATGCAATAGTTAGTCTCCATCAAATTGTATTATTAATAATACAGTATACCACTTTTCAACAACAACAACAAGAGCTCTCAAAGCAATTTACATTTTTAATAATTGAGATAATAGGGTTGAGAGAGTTTCAAGATTAGACACAAGGGAGAGAATAGCTCACCTTTGGTCCTGCTAATTAGCTGGTAGCTAATCCAGAATAGCTACCAGCCCCTGGTTCTATACTCACAATTTCTAACATAGATTAGAATCCCCACTTCATCTACACAGGTACGTATTTGAAAACAGTGGCAAGCATCCCGATTGTCAGATGTTACTGGCAAAGCTCCCCTGCCTTTAAAACCTGCACAAGTAGAAATTCAGCTGGTAAAGGTTTCAGTGAGATGAAAATGCAGGCTTACAAAAAGCTTCTTCAGCTGAATTTCTGTTTCTCATGCGGCCCTTCAACGCACTTAAGTCATGGGGAGGGAGCTAGCCACATCGTTGAAGTTCCTTAAGGGATAGTGCATTCGGGTTTGTTTATGTTTTTATTGTTTGTTTTAGAGTACAAGATTGAGTTTTCAGACGTTCTGAGCCTGCAATCGTACTATGCACGATTTACTTGAGAGTAAGCCTCACTGACCAGTGGAGTAAAAATGCGTAGGATGCGCAAGAGGATTTCACTGCAGCCAGCTCGGCTTTACAGTGGCAAAGAGGCACCTTTTAACGTGGTGATTCTTTGTATTTAGCAGGGGGACAATAACTGGCCCAATCCACCCTCAGCACAGCATTCCTCCAGTGACTGTTGCTGGTGTCCATCTTATGTTTCTTTTTAGACTGTGAGCCCTTTGGGGACAGGGAGCCATCTTATTTATTTGTTATTTCTCTGTGTAAACCGCCCTGAGCCATTTTTGAAAGGGCAGTATAGAAATCGAATAAATAATAAACAACACACAGGAGGAGCGGGATTTCCTCTTCCGAGGGGGAAGGCTAGAAAAACCACCTCAACCTACGCAAGGGACACGGAGAGGCCAAGTCTATTGTGTGGATTATTGATGGGCGGGGCAGCTCCAAATAAGCCGCACGGCTCACCTGTCAGACAGGCTGGACGGGGCCAATAGAAGTAGCAGCAAGTCCTGTTACCCCCGACTGAGAAATGGTTGGACCCTGCCTCCCCCTCAAACCGCGAATGGTTCAACCCCCGGAGTGTAAGGCCCATTCCCGTACCTCAATCCTCTCGCCAATACAGGTCGCCATGGCGGCGACGGAGCCCCTCGCTCCTCCGCGCCACTCCGTAGCTCGATTGGTGCTACCTCATGGTCATCTATATCCTTGCTCAGTCTCCCGCCAAGGCGGGCGATCTCCGGGTCTCTCCCTCCCCGCTAAGGGGGTCGGGGAGAAATCCCCTCCTTCGGAGGATCCATTTTGAAAAATCGCGCCGTTGAAGCTTCGCCGGAGGAAGGCTGCGTCTGACGTCATCGCGTCATGCTTTCCACTCCGCCCCGTTTCGGCTCTCGAGGGTAGCGCTTGCGCCGTAAGGCTGTTTATGATCCTCGGTGAAAGGCAGTAGAGAAGCGCATGCGCTTGAAGCTCTTCGTTCTTGGTTGTCGAATAATTCTTCCTCTAGTTCTAGCCGAGGCTGGTGCAATGGAGGAGAGGCCCCTTAGCGGCAAGAGTGTGAAATGTTTACTGTATATTTCTGGCTTCCTTCTCGTTTGTTAAGAACGTAAGAAGAGCCATGCTGGATCAGTCAAAAGGTTCCCTTATTCCTGCAGTCTGTTTCTAGCAGTGGCCAGTCAGATACCCCATAGGAAAGCCAGGCAGGAAAGCACAGGAGAAATAACAATGATTGATGAACACGGATAGGGGTACTAATCATCACGTCCCAGACAATGGTGATGCACAGGCAGAGTATGATATTCAATGTAACCATTTTATGTACACGGAATCTGTCCTTTCTCTTGCGAGCTGGAATACATTATTTTAATTTCCCTTCCGCCTGCAACTCATACATTGTACTTTTTAATTCATTACATCGATACTGTGTGTGGTTTAGAGTAAGTACATAGCAGCAATTGTTTTGCAGAGCATGAGATTAGGGCTGCAATCCAATGCTTTCTAATCTGGGAATAAATCCCATTAAACACACATGCTGTTAGTGTTACTTCTAAGCATAGAGTAGGCTGCATGTACTGTAGCTAGTAGATGGAAAGCAGTATATGAAAAAGATAACCACTTTATGCATGAAGCTCAATATGTTCAAGTATTAACAGTACTGTAACAGATAGCCGTCAGTTGGACTCAGGATGTTTCATTACTGAAACAAATGTATACTAATTACAGAAGACCGGAAATCTGAATGATGTGTTCATTACAGGTCCATTGCATAGAATACTGACCTCACGTTATTATCCTTTTATCCTTTATTATCCTTTTTTTAAAAAAAGTTAAAGCTTTGTTTTGGGAAGCAGTCTTGGAATATCCTTCAGGGAGGGAGGTGGTTCCCTGTGTGTTTCACTGTGGCTACCATCCTGCTTGAACTCAACCTTTCCATTTAAAAAACTCTCTCACAAGTGCATCTTTTTTGACTTCAGAACTATTGGATGGAATAGTCTTCCTTTAAACTTCTCCCCAAAATGTACAATTGTGTGGGAAGCTCATGAGAAGAGATGCTGATGGGTATGTTTCTCTCTGTTTTGGGAAGCACAGAGTAACATCTTTCATAAATAGCTCAACTTGACCTTTAATCTTCTAGAATCTAGTGACCTTTTCAGATTGTGTTTAACAGAGTGGATGGTGAAGAGCATCTCCCTCTTGCCAGTTTATCACACACTCAAGATTTCCTCTCATGGACTCTCTGCTTGAGCTATGCTTTTCATTTTGTTCAGTTAATTTACAGCACATAAGGTCAAACTATCAATTTGAGCCAGCACAATGCACTAATCCATTGCTTGGATTGTATACAACTATTTCCTGGGGCAAATGCATTTCTTCAAGCTCCTCCTCTGTCAGATACTGTTTATTGTTGTTTGGGATATCTGTTCAATATTATTGTTGTTTGGGATATCTCTGATGTCCCAAAATGCATAATTTTCAAGATGGATAATGTGCAATTTTAATGTCTTTGGACTTGAATTTATGCATATGTTGCCACCCTTGTCTTCTGAATTGAGAGCTAAATGCAGAAGGCTATCACAAGGATAGCACATCACTTACAATTTCATTTCAAAGTCATACTGAGACTGTGAATAAGGGCTTCCTCTTTTTATGGTCTGTCATAATCTATCAGCTGTAATGTAGAGATGGGTTAATTAGAAAGATGGTTGTATAAGTAGAAAAAAATTGCCCACATGTCTCTGAGAACTAATTTCCATTTCAATTAGTTCAACCATTATGTGTTCTTTAAGGTTCTGTCAATTTTTGCAAAAATTGCTTGCAAACCTCCACAAATCCAGCTGTTTATAATATTCAGTATTCAGTAGTGATTTTCCTAAGTTCTGAAAGCACTTCACATATATTATTTCAGTGATATTTACGACCCCCTACAAGGGATGCCCAAATTATTATCTGCATATTGCAGGTGGGAGGTGAAAGTAAATGGTAAAGTAAATTTGTTTAAGGTCACAAGGGAAGTTTATAGCCAAGCTAAAATTGAAACTGTAGATTCCTACCCTTATTGAAAATACTACACCAACTCCAGGTGCTGTTGTGGATATGTCAGGAGAAAAATTGCTGAACTATGATAGCGGGAAAGGTAAAAGGACTAAAAGATGGTAATATGCTTGGAGATGAGAAATGGGTGGGATCAAGGGAGGAGTTTAAATAGTGCTAGTAGTAGAAAGGATAAATAAGCTGATACATTGGATATGGACGAATTTATTTATTTATTGTTAAATTTATATACCGCCTTTCATTAAAAACAATCCCAAGGCAGGATTGGTGGGATAAGTTGTCTGTCCAATTAGTCTTCCAAAAATATTTACACACTAGATGGAACCAGTGTTCCCTCTAAGGCGTTTGCATACGCTCATGCTTTTTATGTCCACTCAGTTAATTTTTGATCCCGCTCAGGTGGAATCAGGAAAGCCCCACTCTAACTGCATGTGCACACGTGCTGCCTTGATAACTGCCACTCAGAACAAAACTCATTCTGCACACAGATGAAAGAAATTAGAAAACATGCTGGACTCGTGTTGCTCATGTCCTATTGTGCTATCCACATACACACTGATACAAATTACATTTGTTGGTCATTTCCCCAAATAACAAAATAAAATGCTCTGTTGATTGTGCATCCATTTATTTATTTAAACATGAATGCAACAACAATAGTAAAATAAAGTGTGCCATCAAGTCAATTTTGATTCTGGGTGCCCACAGAGCCCTGTGGTTTTCTTTGGTAGAATACAAGAGGGATTTACCATTGCCTCTTCCCGCACAGTATGAGATTATGCCTTTCAGCATCTTCCTATATCGCTGCTGCCCGATATAGTAGCCACAGGGATTCGAACCAGCAACCTCCTGCTTGTTAGTCAAGCATTTTCCTGCTGCGCCACTTAAGGTGACCCAACAACAATAACAAATACATATCGCCTTTCATAAATTTTATTCCAAGTTGTTTTACAGAATTCAAATACAACAGTACAATCCAGAAAAATCAAAACAACCAACAATACAACAATAAAAGATAGCAAAAACAAAGCACCACCGGCACTTCCTGTGGGTCAAAGGCCTGGATAAATAACAAGGTCTTTATTTATTTAAAGGCAGCATGGAAACCAGGGAATAGATATCCATCAGGAGAGCATTTGAAACCTTGGGAACAATGACCAAGAAGGCCTTGTCCCAAATAAATGACAACTAAACTTCTTTCAATGTTGGCACATGGGGCAGAGGCCTCACTGTGTTGGGGAGCAGAAAAATTTGGGAGCAGGCAGTCTTTCAGACATCTGAACCCAAATTGTGAAGGGTTTTAAAGGTGATAACCAGCACCTTGAATTGGATCCAGAAGCAAATTGGCATCCAGCACAGTTCTTTCAAAATGAGCTTAATATGTGCACTGTGGAGAGCAAGAGATGGTAGTGAGATGTGGAGAGAGAAGAAGAGGTTTAACAGAAGGGGGTCAACAAAAATCTGTGGTGGTGTAGAAGGAAAGAGCAGACAGCTATGATGCACTGAGGTGGTTAAAATAACAGGTTTAATGAAACTCACGTAATGGTAGCAAGATACATTTTAATGTATTAGACTTGCCATGTTAATTAAATGTAATGTGTAGAGTGATTTGACTTATTTACTCCTAATCTACCGCCACAATTGTGCACTGCATTTGGTGGACCTAGGACTTTGTAAAGTCATTAAGTGCATGCTTAAAGTTAGTCACTCTTCCTATCGTCAAGGAAGTTTGACACTGTAACAAAGATTAGCTGCTCTTTGTCTTACTGTTGCTGAATTATGTCACCATAACAACTTACACCCTACCCAATAGGCCTTCTGAGAAGTTTTGCTGGCAACACATGCTGGAGAACCCCCAAAATACATATCTCTGACCTTTTGCAAAAGAGGAAGGGGCAGTGCTACAGCTGGTGAGACAGTATCCAGAGAGTGAGTGCCTTGTATATACAATTACTTATGGTGACTCGATCAGATTTTGTGCCCCTTTCTTTGCACATAGCAACATAACTTTTAAAGCAAGGGTACCATAGGCAATTCCTGGAGCACCAAGTGCTGAATAGAGACAAAAGTGTATAGTTTCCTTGATTGGCTTGATTTCAACACAGGTAATAATGTTTCATTATATCAACAGATTTTGCTTGCTCCAAAGTGGTTTGAATTTGTTTGCTATCAACATTTTGTTTAAAATGGTTGCTTTTTAAACACAAGTATTTGCACTAAAAGAATTGAACAAATGTGCATAACAATTTGGGGGAAAGCAGATGTGTCCATTGTTTCTTTACCAAAGTTATGGTTGGCTGTATTTTAATCAATATTGGTTCATATGTGGTTAAATTATTTTGAAATGGGAAATAAGACTGTAAAACGTCAGCAAAACCAAATATTATGAGCAAATTAAAAGAATGATAAATGAGTAGCTGTTGTGTTCTCAGCTGCAAGAAATCTAAAGGAATCCGTGATAATAAGCATATTTTCTATACCAACATCAAATAATGATGTAGGTATTGTGTACCATATTTGTATCCCATCCTTTGTCCAAGGAACTCAGGGCCGCCTCTATGAGTGCAGAATATGAAGCCAAGAAGACTGAAGAATAAACAGTTCATCTTACTGAGTGCTCAGATGTGTTCACAAGGGTCTCGGTGTGAAGTCTTTGAGGTCATTCACACAATAAAAACTGTGTTCTACCCAGGTTTGGGCTCTGTGTATGCTCTCAATTTTTGGTTGAGTGGAAGCAGGTAAGAGGAAAACCTGGGTAGAAGTGATTGCAAGGTAGGAGGAAAAACTAGGTAGCTTCTTCTCCTACCTTGCTTCCACACAGTCACTTCACAGGTTTTCCTCTTACTTTGCTTCCACACAACCAAAAATTGGGAGCACACACAGCTCCCAAACCCGGGTAGAACACAGTTTTTGACTGTATGCATGACCTCCATTCATTCCTCCCAACCTGTATTTTAGAATGCCCTGGGTTAATAACAGGGGCGTATCTAGGAGTAGGGCAGGCAGGGCATGTGCCCCGGGTGCCACTTGAAGGGGGGGGGTGCCATTTTACTAAAATTAAAAAAAAAATTAAAATGGCTGCTGAAAACAAAATGGCCACCGTGCATGCTCAAATGGCCTCTGTGAGGCCCTAGGCCATGCCAGGCCTCGCAGAGGCCATTTGAGCATGCACAGTCACCATTTTGTTTTCAGTGGCCATTTTAAAAATATATTTTTAAAAAAAAATGGCCACTGCACATGCTGAAATGGTCCCTGCAAGGCCCTAGAGGCCAGAGAGGGGAGGGGAAACCTTTTCAGACCCCCCCCCACAACCTTTAGGAAGCCCCCCGAAGGGGCTACAGGTAATTTTTTTAAAATTAATTTTTAAAAAATTAAAAATTTAATTTTTAATTATTTTTTTTTACAAAATTAATATAAGTCACTGTACACATATTCAGTTTGGCACTATGTACAGAGAATCAGATGGGTGTCAGATGTTTGGACAGGGGGCACAATTTCAGTGCTTGCCCTAGGCACTATTTCCCTAGATACGCCTCTGGTTAATAACAGTCTCAACCATCTCAGGACATAGACACAGTCTGTTTATTGCTGTTTGCAGAGAAAGAACCAGATTGTTAAACCATATATGTATTAAGACTAGGATCCCTGGCTGTCGAACTAGTACCCTAAAGTTTGATGTCAGATGCACTGTTTGACATTCAAGAAGATGTCAGATGTACTGTTTCTCTGATCACAGTTCCAGTAATTCAACTATGTGAGGTGATTCAATACATATTACTTCTCTGCTGATCTGTACAACTTACTGGCACCAGTGTAGACTCTGTGAACTGGTCCAACAGGATTTCTACACTTATCCTAGGGAAGATTGGATCTTAGCATAGAGAAGGTGGTGTGTGTGTGTGTGTGTGTGTGTGAGAGAGAGAGAGAGAGAGAGAGAGAGAGAGAGAGAGAGAGAGAACACTATGCTAGATAAACAGGATGCTTGTTTTTCCCCTACAGTATACCACGTGGGTACACAACAAGCAAGTTGCCTTAGATTTTGGACAGCAGAGGGAAATAGTCAAATACTCATCCCCAACCACTACTCAAGCAAAACAACAAAATTAGTCTTTGAGCCCTTCCTTGCAATTCAGTGAGAGGGCTTGAGGACAGGCAACCAGGAAGGCAGCGGAAGCTTGACTTCCCTACAGACAATGCTCTGGGAGTTTCTGGGTGTGCTAATCGCATGCCCAGATGGTCCACGGCTGCCATGTTTGCAGCAGTGCGGAGGTGCAGGGGTCAGGATGGATTGTCCCAGTCCCCAGAAATCCTACATTGCACTGCACACCTGCATGGTGCATTGCAGGGATCTCCCGGCGATGTCCAGGAGCCCGCTCCTGTGCCTGCACCTCCTGGGAGCTGCTGACACATGCGCAGTTAGCCTGGGTAAGGGCTCGTGCCCTTAACCTCGGCTAACTGGTGGGCTCCCTAGGTGGGTTTGCCACCAAGGCGCCGCCAAAAGCCTCACAGCTACCGGTGGTTCTCACAGGCAGCCAAGCCCGGGCTTGTCTTGGCTGCTTGTGATGTCTGTGTCTTCAAGAAATGTTGGTTCTCAGGTTCAGTGGAGTTTAATGAGTTTCTCATGGCTTTGCATTTGTTTAAAGAATGGCACCATGTCATTATACAAGGACACTGGAGGGCATTCAGTTTTGCTTACCTTTCCATAAAGGCAGAACTGACTTCTTTCACTTTAGCCTCTCTCTCCTACAAATAAATATGATATGGTATCTGAAAGCTCTGGAGGCACCTTCTCCATTCCTGTTTGGCCAGGTAACCCGATGCTCCTTTCAAAGAGGATCCTTGGACTTGCATTAGTGGGATTGTTGTATGAACAATGCAGTAGTGGAATAAATGTGGTGAGTCTGCAAGAAATATCCTGCTTACACAATAAGACAACTGTTTTGTGCATACTTACTTGGGAGTAAGTCCCACTAAAATGAACACATGCTTCATTAAATGAACACACGCTTAGGATTAGGTTGTTAGCACTCTGAAGATTTCTCTTTACATTATTGGTTATCCTGAGACATTAACTCCCTAATTGCTTCTGTTTCTGAATAGTTTGCCCAAGAGATTGCTGAGATAAAGAGGCAATTCTCATGAGTGAGCAAAACTGGGCTAAGGGAGCCTGGTGGCTCCATGGCAGCAAGCCCACTTATGGAGCCACTCCCTTAAACGAGGTTAACGGAGTGAGCGCTCCGTTAACCTCGTTGTTTTGGCCATGTGTCTGCTGCGGCTGCTTGCAGCCACAGCAGACGCACTCGGGGAAGGGGATCCAAGGAGTGCATTACTAGAGCTCCAGGGGGTGGGTTGCCATGCTGCAGCACTTCCCTTCACCCAACCCCTGGAGCTGCTGGGCGAGCCGCGGCCGGGTGTGGGAGCGCTAGAGCCAACCCGCCACTTGTCTGGGTGGGTGATCTGCCTGCCCGAGGAAAGGTGAGTGAAAAAAAGCAATTAAAAAAGCAGCAATGTGAACGGAATGTAAGCAATGCAATGAAAAGCAATGTAAAAAGCAGCAATGTGAATGGCCCATATTAACTCTGATTTATGCCTGTACACACTTTATATGCTTTCATCCTAACTTATCCTAACTTAACATATTGTTCCCTCAATAAAGCCTACAGTCTGGAAAAACTTCAAGGAGTTATTCACACATGCCTTCATGCCGCAGGATATCTGAAGAGCGAATTTGCTTCGCTGCAGATTCGCAAGATGTTTAATTCGGGAGATTAAATGGGCAGTTCACAGAGGCTCAGCTCCTCTCCACAATCCCAGGCAGATCTTTTTCCTGTGCATTCCCACTGGCTTATTCTGGGTTTTTCCTCCAGCCAATCATAAATAAAAAGAGGCAGTGAGAGAGCTTTAAAAAAAAATTAGTTTGACAGCTTGTTATGGAAGAGTGATACATTGCCAAGCCTTGCTTTTGTGAGTGACTGTTCAACATCACTTCATAAGGTTGTTGTGAGCATTTATTTACTTGAAGGACACACAATTCAGATATCCTCAGCTGCTTGGATAACGATGACTCTAGTGCACTGTATTAGGGATCTTTGTTGTTGTTGCAACTAGTTTACCTATAATCAGATAAATTTCCAGAGATGCATAAATGGTATATCTGCTCTCCTCTTTTGAAAAATATGGTATTACTGGCAATGGCCTCTTCACACATCATAGAGAAACTTCGGGGTTTAACAGAATCCCATCCCCCCCTCCGCCACTGCCAAAAAAGCTGCTGAAACTAGAGATTTTTTAAAGTCAGACATACTTTGGGCTAAGCCGGAATGTGCAGCCTTGATTTGGGGGGAAACAGAGTCCTGTCTGTAGTGATCCCTGATAGCCCGCAGGGACTTCAGAGTAAATGCAGCTAAAATGTGGACTGGCACACTCCATTCCGGAGTAGATTCAAACCAAAAACCATCTGTGTAAAGTCTCCAGGTGAAAGTTAGCCAACATTCTGTCAAATCTGCCTGCTCCTTTTAGGATGTGTTTCCTAAACTTGAATTCTGCTTTGTTTAGCTGGAGGGTTTGCAATGGAAGAGCACCACCAAAGGCCTAAGCAAATACCATCACTTCTCTATCCACCCAAAGTGACAGAGACACCACACAGAGAGCCACTCCTCTACATTTCTTCCACTGCAAATGGTAACATAATCGGTGTTGGCCAAGATGGATTGGTTTCCATTTGGACCACAAATTTAAAA
This sequence comes from Hemicordylus capensis, assembly GCF_027244095.1. Taxonomy (NCBI): domain Eukaryota; kingdom Metazoa; phylum Chordata; class Lepidosauria; order Squamata; family Cordylidae; genus Hemicordylus; species Hemicordylus capensis. The sequence goes on along the minus strand of NC_069661.1, from coordinate 49,454,563 downwards.
TTGAAGAAAAGCTCTCTTATACTTGTGAGTTCAAAAAGCGACATATTGTTTAAAGAAATTGCTGTTTACTGGTGATAGGATGCAAGATCTTCCCACTGAGCCTAAAAAGAAACAGATATCAAAACCCACAAAATAATTTTCATTGCCATCACATACATTCAAATAGAACATGATGTCAGCTTGTCCAAGTATAACTAAGTCAAAATTAACACAGACAGCTCAGCAATCAATTTGCATGCTTGTATCTACCTCAGACCAGGCAGATCAAGGAAAAATATAAGCAATGTATCGTGTGATTTAAAAATCCAGAAGATGGTCTGCATTAAGTAAAGGAGTCCTAGTGGACCTTAACTCCCAAAGACAAAAATTTGGGAGCAACTATTGCTCATTTTATATTGTTTAGGGAGAGTAACTTGACATCATGCCTAATGATTCAGTTTAGTGAGTTAGAGAGAGGGAGGGATAGATGGACACAGAGAGAGAGAGAGAGAGAGATGTACAGAAGAGTTCACCCTAAGTTATGGCTTGTATTTTGTTGCTAGTTCTTTGTCAGTGGGCCCTTTAAGGAAGGATGTCAGTTGTTCAGGGAGAATTTAAAATAGGTAGAGGATGAAGGTAGAGATCATGATAAAGAAAAGAAAGCAAACTGATAAAGGAATGCAAACACACAGAGAGAGGGGTGGTATGGGGGAACTAGTAATGATCAAGGGAGCCAGGAGGAGAAATTTGCTGACATTCAGAGCAGGGATGCACTAGTGGAGTGAGAGAATAGTCTAACAGAACTCCCCAACTAACTTTTTATCCCCAATTCTAACTTTAGTTAGATCTCACCCACCCACCCCAATTTCATAACGCAGAACTGATTTTCATGTTGTTCATTTTGATTCATTCAAGGAATCCTGCAGATCTTCCCTGTAAGTAAAATAATAAGGCAGGAAGCATTAATATATACGAATATATCTCCTCACTGGTCAGACACAGATATGACAACCTTTTCCTAGATTCTTGGCATACCCATGTTTGAAGATCAAAACAGATGTAATGACAATACTGGCCTGGTGTGTATTGTATTCCAGCAGAGTGAATTAACTGTGCACAATCCGCTTAAGTCCAGCCCAGACTCCGAACTCCCACTTCTCTCCTTTTGTTTAGGAGGAATGTTGCTTGCTGCAGGCTTGCATTAAGAACCCTGCCAGGGAGCAATATAGAACCCTGCTAATGCACCAGTTAAGTTAATGCGTTTGACACAGGACTGCAGCTGCAGTGGGGAACAGGCAAAAACTGGGAAACTTCCCCCCTTGTGCAAATAAGAACACTTTGTATGAGTCAAAGGAATCAATTGAATTCAAGCCAATATATTTCAGTTGAGGTTGGGCCATTGACTATGTTCTCTTTGGAGTCTAGGGTGAAAGTGCAAACAAGCTGCAAAACAGGAAGATGAAGTGGGTTTCTGACTCCATTTTAATGCCTCCTTACAAGAAGTTAATTATTGGGACCTGGTACGTACTATGTTTCAGAATTTCTCAGTATGACAGGCATCCCATTGGAAAAGTGTTTCAGGATAGAGAACTATCACTGGTTGACTTATTTAAAAGATTCACAGCAAAGATGAGCAAATGGTAACCAATCTCGCTCGTGTTTTACTATTTCCAAAGAAACAATAAGCAGCCTTGGTTCATACAAGGGCTGACATGATGTGCAGCGTTCCAGTACTGGAACACGGCTGCAGATTCTTAAGGCAGCCCTGACCCTGTTGAGAATGAATAGTTCTGCAAGCAATAATTCTACAATTATTCCCATTTGCTGCAATCATTTTGGGGTTGTAATCACAGCAGCCTCATCAAGGAGCACTCCAGTGCTGGAATGCTGCGCAGCATGTCAGCCAAAGTGCATATAGTCTGCTTGGAGTATATAGACTGGATCCTTATTCACAGGTAGCTACACTGAAGGTCATTTTAAATGACTATCTCAAAATGTCTCTTGTGGATGACAGCCATAAAGTTACATTTCAGTGTTAACAAGCAAGTGCAAGAATGAAGCATACCATTTTGGGCACTGACATCTTAGATTTCTCTATAAGTACAGTAGATTTCAAGGTGGCAATCCCCATTACAGATCTTTGTGCCTCTTTGAGGATTCAGAAGGGGAACTCTCCCTTTGGCTAAGCAATAATACAGCTTTGTTGTGGATTTCTTTCCCCCCAAGCACCTTTCTTGCTCTATAAACATTCATTATAATATATCTGGCTTGTACTTCCTCTCTTCTTGATTAGGAGGCCATGACTCTAGGATAGGATGAGGGTGCAGCAACATGGTGCTATAGAATACACCCCTGAACATCTTGAGCATGTTCATGGCCTGTTCATTCAAAATACTGGGCACACTGTAGAGAGGGGATGGGAGTGCATCGGCTATTCCCACCTGTAATGCAGTTATACTTCTTATGCACACTCTGGTGTCCCTGGGCTTGGCATCTGAGGAAGGCAGTGCTTAAAATAGGAACACTTAGTCTGTACAACTTGGAACCCGAATGGGGCTCCCCATGGCTGCTATTTTATGCTCACACACATATACTTTCTGGCTTTCTAAAATATTTATCTTTACAGTGACAGAGAGATACGTCTGTATGAGCTCACCAATTTGGAACCATATTGCCAAATTATTGGTTTTGAAACGATGCCTCTGCATTTGGATTATAGGTATGTCTGGGCCAGCTAATCTTAAGCTCAGCAGACACTTTTTATATTTAATATATTTACATTTAGACTCATGTAAGGCAGGGGTTCTTAAACTTGAATCACCAGATGTTGAACTATAACTCCCATAATTCCCCACCACAGTGGCCCTGGGGATAGTGGAAGTTGAAGCCAACATGTGGGGACTCAAGTTTGAGAAGTCTTGGTGTAAGGTCTGGAAGAGACCAGAAGGTCATCAAGTCTAACTCATTTAGATAAAAGCATAGCATTTAATCATTATGCTTTCAGAAGATTGTTCATCATAGCCCTTTTTTGTTTCTTGTGCTATACCCATTGTACAGCTGTTTGACCCTATTTTTTTTAATACAGCTATCAAACCTTGAGGTAACAGTGTCTTTGTGAACTCCATTCCATAGCAGAGTGCTATTCTTATTCTGTTACTAAACAAATCTATTCATTGTGGTGAAATTCTGAAGAAAGTAAATCAGACTAAAAGGCTGCTTTTATATTTTTATCCCCACCCACCCCCCAAGGAACAGTGGTCATGATAAAAAATATATATCTGAAATCAATGTGGCAATAAAATATTTCCTGCACTTCTTTTGGTTTCTGCCCATTGCTTTTTAAACTCTGAAACTGAGTGTCATTGATTGCTTCCTACTGTGGTGAGGTGATTGTAATTTCTACCATGAGATCTCTTGAAGTTCTTCTCCCCTTAAATGCCAAAGGTAAACAAAGGCTGCTTCTGTTTATGAGGAGTGTTTTTCTGCTTATGACTCCCATCATGGTAGAGCTACTGCCTTGCCTGAAATGTAGCCTGTGAAGTGAGTGACAGGGCTGGAGACTCCCTTGCTCACACTATGGGCAGGTTCACCTGCAATGTCACTACCATATTTACCTGAATCTAAGATGAGGTATTTTCCCAGTTCTTTCCTGTTAAATATGGGGGAGGGTCATCTTAGATACAGATTCAGATTTCTCTTTATTTTGAGTAAATACAGGTATAACTTGTGTTTAAGTTAAATAAATACAGGTATAACCTGTATGTTTTAAGGCACAGTCTTACATTCAGAGTCACCTTCTATTTGGGTAAATACAGTACGGATGACTCTCTAGAAGTATTTGCCTGTAAGTATGGATGCCACCTTAAGTGGCAGAGCAGGAAAATGCTTGACTAACAAGCAGAAGTTTGCTGGTTTGAATCCCCACTGGTATGTTTCCCAGGCTGGGAAACACCTATATTGGGCAGCTGAAAGGCATCATCTGTACTGCATGAGAGATGGCAATAAGTATTAGGAGAGGAACCAGAGGATGCAGGGGAGCATGTTCTCTCATCGGGCATGTCTTATGAAGCTGCCAACAGTCTCAGTTGCTGACTTCTCCTTTAGTTCTTACTGACTTCAAGCCAACATCTGTAACCTGAATCCTGTAACCAGGATTTGATGTAAGCTTGACAAAGTAGGTAAAAACATTAGTGGAAGTCAGTAACTAGGTGTGTCAGTGGCTGCACATGACATACGTGACGAAAGCACATCTTCTTCCTATTTGGTAAGTACTTACAGGTGGTCACTGGAACTCGCTCTATAAAAGCTGCTGAAGTGAACTTCATTGCTATAATATTGATGAAAATGGTGCAAACAAAATGAACAGAAAGCAAACTGCCTGTAGCGATGAACTCTAGCAGTTTCAAGAATACAATGCACTGACATTTTTCAGAGCAGGAAGTCTAGCTCCTCCATCACTCATTCCCTCACTAGGTCCTTTACAGTTTCTTTCAGGGATTTCACTTATAGAAGATAGCTATCCCAAAGAAGTGGTAGGCCTGCTGGAAGGGGCAATAGCAATTACATTTCTGAATCCCCTTCCCCTGTAACAGGCAGCTAGCCTACTAACGCTACTAAGGGGGGAGGGGGGGCAGATGAAGCAGACTGCTTTCCCCCACAATGTGCCTTCCGTCACCTTCTTATAAGACTTTCTCCTTAATTCTCCTCACAGGTGATCCCAGTGCTGATTCCTCAGTCCTGTTTTTAAGATAAGAAGGATTGACCCACATACACCCCCCTATTTTTGAACTGCAGCCATAGAACATTACTTTAATTAATATTTAGGCATATTATATCTTTGGGCTGGTAGGAGAATGGTTATTTATATAATGAATATAATGGTTTATATAATGATTTTTGTGTGTGTCTCTGTTTAAAGTGTTCGGGGTGAAGGTGAATGTGTCATAGCATATGGTGATGAACAGGTATATTAATTATATTTTCCAATATATTTTGATTCCGCTATAAAACCTTAAAATCTATCTGTTTGGCCTGGCCGTCCAGGGTTTTTGATTAGTTTTAATTGTTTTAATGCTGTAACCTGCTTTTCAGGGTTTTTTTAAAAATTGTTTTGTTTTTTATGATGTTTTGTTAATTGATGTTTTACATTGTTTATATTTTTATTTTAACTGTTATTGGTTTTAATGGTTTTGTTTTAATTGTAAACTGCCTTGAGCCACTTTGGAAGGGTGGTATAAAAATAAAATAAATAAAGAAATAATAAATAAAGTGGGGGGAGACATATCTCTCTGTTGAACTTGATCTGTACAGCAGGTCTGTACCTGTGTACATTGTATATTCGTATGTTCAACACTCATACGACAAGTGTACAATGTACACAGGTACAGATCTGTACACAGATACAGTCATTCACACGATATGTTGAACATGGGTACAGCAGTACAATTCCTATCTGTACTATGCATTTGAGGTGCCTGTACCCAGGTTCACTTTTTAAATGAACACAGGTACAGTCATTCACACAAACACTTGTATGATATATACAGACATCTGTTTACTTGTACAGCATGTCTGAATCGGGCTATAGTTTGTCCCTACTTAGGACAGGACCCATAGCAAAAATTCGTCAAATAGGAAATAATGCCTTAGAATTAATATGTGCTCCTCCTTTAGATTAATAATATGTAGATGGTAAGATATTATCTGGACTGACTTGTAAGAAACAATATAGATTTAACTATAATCAGAAATTGTTTGCTCTTGAGCATTCGGTGCAGGAAACACAACTCCCTCCTATTTTCAAACCAAAAGTTAAAACTCAGCACATACTTAGTCTGCGTTCACACAGTCATGGCAATCCTGGATGCCATGGATCCGTAACCAGGATGGCTGAGCCCTGCGGAGCTGATAGTTTCCAGGCAATCCTGGTCAAACTGCTATGGCTAAACTGCATCCTGAATTCTCACAATCAGCTTTGTGGGGGTCAGCAATCTTGGTTAACTCTTTAACCAGGATTGCTGTGATTATGTGAACACCGCCATAGAAGATGTATTATAGTTGCTGCAATATTGAAATTTGGATACTGATATGTTGGCTTTTTGTTTGATAGGGCTGTGTTAACATCCTGTTGATCAATTCTGTGGCAGAAACACTGAGGTATGTGACAATTCCACCGGCTAGTGGATTATATGCTATCCTTAAAGTGATCTCAGTGCAGATCTGTCTGGTTTGCTTTAAATGCTGTATCTTTGTTCTAAAAATAAAGTTTAAGTATTGAGAGGATTCTGATATTAAACTCAGCAATTCTGAGGCATGAAATTCAGACAGGAGGATGTTGAAGTCTGATCTATAGGCCGCACCATGATGTTTTGATTAGTTGTCGGTTTCTTGTCCATAAGCCTGTCTTTTATCAAAAGGCACTCATGCTCATTGTAATGAAACATGGTAAAAAATATTGGTTTCTTTTATACAGTCATCTCTCACCACCCGCGAGGGTTCTATTCCTGGAAAACCTCACAATTGGTGAATTCATGGTTGGAGAGCAATAGAATTGCATTGGAAACCGGGGGTTAGGGGAATTGCGGTTGGTAAAAGACAGAAAAAGAAAAGAAAAAAGACTAAAAACCCACATGGAATCAGCCATAATTAGCAAGAGGAGTGAGGGGGGACCCCCAGAAATCACCCCAACCCCCAAAATCATCCCCAAAGCTCCCCAATTCACCCAAACCCCTGGAAATCATCCCTGAATCCTCAAATATCATGAACCTCCCAAACTGCCAAAATATTTCGCCAAACTGTGGATACTTGGATTGCAGTTGGCGAGACCTGCCACAATTTCCCAGTCATGGATAGTTAAAGCCACAATTGGGAGACCCGTGGTTGGCAAGGGATGACTGTAGTCCTCTGTGTATATTTAATAACAAACTTTGAAACAAACTAAGACTGAATCAAAGTAAGAAGGAGGTACTCATTGTGCGACATCAGGAGAAAAAATTGATCTGCTAGTTCTGGATGGGGTCACACTTCCCCAGAAGGAACAGGTATGCAGTCTGGGAGTGCTTCTGGATCTAAACCTCTCCCTGGTGACTCTGGTTGAGGCAGTGGCCAGACATGCTTTCTATCAGGTTCAGATGAAATGCCAGCTGCGACCATTATTTGAGATAAACAACCTCAGAACAGTAGTGCATATGCTGGTAAGCTCCAGACTTGACTACTACAATGTGCTCTATGTGGGGCTGCCTTTGTATGTAGTCTGGAAACTGCATTTGGTAGAGAATGAGACAGCCAGGTTAGTTTCTGGGTCATCTCGAAGAGACTATATTACTCCTATATTAAAAGAACTACCCTGGCTTCCAATAAGTTTCAGGGCAAAATAAAAGGTGCTGCTTATAAAGCCCTAAACAGCTTAGGCCCAGAGTATTTAAGAGAGCATCTTCTTCACTATGAGCCCCATCACCCATTGAGATCATCTGGAGAGGTTCATCTGCAGTTGCCACCAGCTCATCTGGTGGCTACACAGGGACGGGCCTTCTCTGTTGCCACCCTAAGACTTGGGAATTCGCCTCCCCATCTCTGACCACTTTTTAAAAGTCTCTAAAGACTCATTTATTCACTCAAGCTTTTTAACTAGACTTGTGGTTTTAATTGTTTTAAGGTTTTAATTTTTGATTTGTTTTATGTTGCAGTAAGCTGCCCAGAGACAGAAGTTTGGCAAGGTGTACCAATATAAAAAATAAATACAATAATAAATGAAAAATGTTTCTGGAAATAAACTTTTCTGTTATGACAGTATTAAAAGACATACATTACACAATATGTCATACTTATTACAATATATATGAAAGTATATCATTTATATGGTGTGTGTGTGTGTGTATCTGTGGAGAGAGAGAGATCTGAGGGGAATCCAATATTGCTTGTGTTTCTTCCATTCTAACCATTTTTCATGTTTGTAGAAACTGGACAAAATATCCAGTTGTAGAAGAGATTCCCACCGTTTCTTTAGATGCCATTCATGATTCTGAAAATATCACATTCATTCGTTGGAAAGTCCATAATGACTGGGTGACAAAGGTAAGAGCATATCAGTTGATTTCATAATGGTCCTTCTGCTCATAAGGGATTTAAGACCATGAAATCATTCTCCAAGAGCAAGGGCATAATTTAATTACTACAGGAACTGTGGTTGTTTGCATTAGCCCTGAAGATATTTCCAGAGGAGTAGCCTCATATCAGGAACTTACATAGTGGCTAACATGATGCTCAGTGTTACGACTCAGTGTTACTTGGAACTGCTGTGAATTTGGAAAGCAGCCCTGACATTGTTCAGAAGCAGCTGTGTGGAAGCAGCACTTCCTCAGGTTTCCCCATCTGCAACAAGGGGGAAACCTGTGGAAATGCTGTTTCTGTGCCTGCTGATTCTGAACAGCATCAGGGTTTGCTTAGTAGTCTGCAGCAACCCCAGGGCACAACATTAGGGAGCTGTAACACTGCGCATCATGTTAACCAAAGTTTGTTAGGTCAGCCCTGTACTACTAAAGTAAAGTGTACTGTCGACTCCTGGTGACCACAGAGTCCTGTGGTTGTCTTTGGTAGAATATAGGAAGGGTTTACCTTTACCTTCCTCATCTTCCTATTTCGCTGCTGCCCAATATAGGTACCAGTGGGGATTTGAACTGGCAACCTCATGCTTGCTAGGCAAGCCATTTCCCACTGCGCCATTAGGTGGCTCTGTACTACTACTACTAGGTAAAGTGTGCTGTTAAGTCAATTTCGACTCCTGGCTCCCACAGAACCCTGTGGTTTTCTTTGGCAGAATACAGGAGGGGTTTACCATTGCCTCCTCCAGCCTAGTGTGAGATGAAGCCTTTCAGCATCTTCCTATATCGCTGCTGCCCGATATAGTAGCAGTGGGGTTTCGAACTGGCAACCTTCTGCTTGTTAGTCAAGCACTTCCCCACTGCGCCACTTACAATGAGATGTGACACTACTACTACTACACATCTTTATATACAAATTTTCAACCAAAGTTCTCAAAGTGTTTTACATAGAAAAATGAATAAATAAACTCATTTCCTTGAAGCTAATTGCTGGCACAGTATTGTCAGTTTGTCCTGAACTTGCTCCATGTTCCTTTTCTATAATGTACTAGGTATTGGCTGGGAAAGCAGGAATAATATAATATAATATAATATAATATAATATAATATAATATAATATAATATAATGGCAGACAGCAGAGCAAGGAAGTGCTGGGGCAGCAAGAAGAGCAGACTAACTTCACTTCCAGACTAACTGCACCAATAAATCAGGAAAGGGGCAATTTTGGATGACTTCTGCTTTCCTAGGAAACTTTCTGTGCCTTCCAAAGATCCTAAAAGTAAAGTGTCCATCAAGTCGATTTCGACTCCTGGCTCCTACAGAGCCCTGTGGTTTTCTTTGGTAGAATACAGGAGTAGTTTACCATTGCCATCTCCCTCGCAGTATGAGATGATGCCTTTCAGCATCTTCCTATATCACTGCTGCCCAATATAGTACCAGCAGGGGTTCGAACCAGCAACCTTCTGCTTGTTAGTCAAGCATTTCCCCACTGTGCCGCTTAAGGTGGAGTCCAAAAATCCTACTACTACAAATATTTATATAGCACTTATAAAATATGTCCCTGACAGTTGTGCAGCCCTCAGTGACATATTTTTGGGTGGCAGAGATGGCTTTCTGGGGAAGGGGAGGTGTCAAAAATTGCCCCTTCCCCAGTGCACTGGTGCAGTTAGTCTGGGAGTGTTGTTAGTCTTGCTGTACCAGTACCTCCTTGCTCTGAATGCCAGCCAGTGAAATGATGGTGATGATAATTGTATTCACAAGCGATATACTCAGACAACTGGGATATCCTGAGGACACATTGAATTTCATAGGATTTTCCTTTGCGTTTGTCATTGCAGATCAAATATATCCATTCTATGGAATCCATAGTATCTAGTTCAAATGATGATTGTACTGCACTGGTTATAGGTAAGTGAGAACAGGCCAGTGTCAAGCATCAGCATAACTGGGTAGTTGTTGAAAGCCCAGTGCTAATCCCTGATATCACTTCTTTGACCATAGCTTTTGTGTGGTGGTGGCAGAGTGACTCAGGGCTCATCCAGCTTAAAGGGAGCCCACAGAGGACAGTTTGCTTAGAGGCCCCTGAAAGCTGGAGCTGAGTCAGCATTATCTATCAGAACAAATTTGTCAGCATTTGGCATTGAAATTACATTTATACGCTGCACAGACATTCTCCTTAAGTTTTAAAGAGCAAAATTCATTGGTATTTATTGCATGTTATCGGGGCGGATCTACAATTGAGCAAATGTGTGTAATGAACACGGACAGCCACTAGGGGAAACCATGTCCGAATTTCTGATTTAAATAATCATTTCCCCATAGGGATCAGTGGGAAATTGAAAAATATTAATAACTCCCAAATGGCTGAGCAGAAAACTCTGAAATTATACATGGTGTTCCTGCATGATTATAGTATTAAATATGTGGACGTTCAAGAAGATTAGTCCACCTGTTGATTTTTAATGTTTAAAAATTAATATTCATTAAAAATGAGTGGACTCATATCCTTGAACTTCCTCATATTTAATGCTACCATCAAGTGCTACTCCCATATACATTTTGAGAACTTTATGCCTAGCCATTCTGGAGTTATAACATGGGATGAAAATGTTGGGGTACTACTGTTGACAAGGAACAGTTTATTCCAAATGAGATTTGAAAGATGGACAGAGTGGGAGATTAAACTCCAAAACCATATGTAACTTTCTGCCATGAAACAAGGCAGTTATGACACTTTTAATCTGTTTTAGAAACTTAAGAACATCTTTAAAAATCAACAAATGAACCAATATTTAAACGATGCGTATCATCAGACTTTTTGTTTTGAGGTTGTTGCTTTCTTAAACTGAATAAAAACCATGCGTTTTGAGCCAAGCCATTTCCTGCAGATAAATCATGTTGTGATGGTGTTGTCTCTCGTTCTCTAGGAAAGAAACCAAATGGATGCTTTCTTTAGCAATAAAGCACTTACCTCTGTATTGGTGATGTTAATATCTGAAGTTTTTTTACTTCCCTTTTTCTGAAACAGTGCAATACAGTGCATAATCCTTACCTTGCATCATTCCTTACCATGTATCACAATTTTTGTTATGAGTTTATTTTCTTAAACTTGGCAGGATTTTTTTTTAAAGCTTTTCTAGATGAATCCCAAAACGAAGGTCGTCTTATTTCTGTCAATTTAATTCTCCAGTAAATTGTAGTACATTTTCTCCTACTGTCTCTAGAATTGAGCCTTGGCAAAGGTTAATTACAGAGCCAAAGAAAGGAAGGGAAATAATTGGGCATTTAGAGATTCTGAAATACTTGCCTCATTTGCCGGATTGCTTGGTTTCAAACTGCCTCCTTCCATTACAAATTCCTGTTCTAGAACAGAAAGTTACTCCTTACTGGACAGCCTTACCACTCATTTGTATATATAAAAGGAGCACAATTGCTTTGCCATGATTATCCCATCTATTCTTGGGACAGGAGGAGGAGAACCAAACTGTCCCTGTGAGATGCCACTTCTTCTCCTGCATCCCCCACACCTCTGAGTCTGACCTTTGAGCTTCAGCCATCACCAAGGAGACAATGAGCGCATCATAATAGAGAAAGCACAAGTGATGTCATAATTGCCACCTTCAAGGGGGGGGGGCAAAGTGAGGAGCTAAAAAAAAATTATTCCAGTAAATATTTTCTCATTCTTGCCAATTTCTAGGCACCTGTAGCTTTCATTCCCAATCTAATTTGTTGCAGTGGTTCTTGGACTTAGTTCACTGCTTCCTCTGTAACAGTCCAATAGCAAACAAATATATTATAGAATATATGAGCTCTCTTTACCAGTCTTTTACCAGGAAATTATCTAATCTCCAGGTTAAAAGAAGTAAAATAGTCAATTGTCCAACCCTGCCAGCACCAGCAGATTTTTTAAAAACACCCCCCCCCAAAAAAACCCCTTTTGAATAAGCACAGTTGGAGGAGCTAAAAAATAAAGTTGCTGCTTGTTCACCATCTTGGCTCCTCCTCCCAGGGCAAAGCGACATTCTTCAGCACTGTGGTTTCCTATTGATCCCTATGGGGAAATTTTCTAATAGGCCCATGTTCAGTTCTTCCACACAGGCCTCTTCAGAGCTTGTTATGCCACTGGTGTTTATCCTGCCTTTCTTCAAGGGAATTATGGTGGCATCAATGGTTCCTCCTCCCTCCCTCCCCCAAACCCTGTGAAATAAGTCCAAGGTCACCTAGAGAGCTTTATGACTGAACAAAGATTTGAAACCAGGTCTTCCTGATTGTCGCTCAGTAGTCTATCCATGACACTATTTTCTTCAACATTCCAGAACTATCTGCTTATTAGCTGATGATAGGTAGGGACACAGGAAGCTGGCATACTGAGTGAGACCATTGGCCCATCTACTCAGAGTTGTATAGACTGACTGGCAGTAATTCTTTAGGTCTTTCCAAGCCCTACCTGGAGGTGAACCTGTGACCTTCTGCATGCAATGCATTTGCTCTGCCACAGAGATGACCCTGCCCCAAAGGTACTTGGCTGCCTGCAAGCTAACATATCAGCTAGCTCTAAGGCCATCAGAAGTCAGACCATAACTCAGTGGTAGAGAAGAAGGAGAGACCATAGCTCAGTGGCAGAGCATATCCTCTTGAGTCCCTAGCATCACCAGTTAAATAATGAGCAGGACTTTATCCCTGAAACTACGGACAGCTATTTTTAGTTTGGACAGAGACTGCTGGGCTGGAATAGATCAGCTATTTATCTCATTTGTTATAATATAGCTCTGCATAATTCTCTGTACTTAACATAAAAGATACTCTGATATAATTGAAGCCAACTGCTGAAATGGTCCTCACACACCTAGTCGCACTAGATGGCACCTTTATTAGCAAAGGGAATCAAAGCAGGGTCTCCTGTGCTTTTGGCACCCTGGGCAAAGTATGACTTTGGGGCCCACTCTACTTGCAGTTAAAATTATATTCTGTAACATTTTCTGTAACAAAATTCTGTAACATATTCTGTAACAAAATTATATTCTGTAACATTAACATTTTAATGTAAACCACCCTGAGCCTTTTGGAAGGGCGGTATAAAAGTTTTATAAATAAATAAATAAATAAATAAAATTAAATAACATGGAAGTGCCAAAGCCATACTAGGCACCTGGTACTGAGGGGGTGCTGAGGAAAGAGATTATACCTTTTTAACATCCATAAATCCACTGTCACTCCATGCTACTGTCTAACCATTTGAGGGGTCAATCTGGCATATCCCCACCACCACCCAAGAACTGACACCCTAGGCGCCTGTCTAGGTCTGCCTAGTAGACAGGCCAGCCCTGCCTGTGCTGATTGCAACTGATGGCTGGAGTCACCATCAATGAGAGGCAATAATCTATTACAACTGTTGAACAGTTATATAGAATGAAGGGATGTACCAAGAACTGCATGGAAGCTGAAAGTGCCATGGTCTACACTGTACCTAGAGGGCCTTTTAGCCTATCTTCTTTCCATTCCCATTTCACTTCATATGCATCTTTTCTATTTCCCTGTGACACAGGTAGTGTTAGTGGAACCAAAAATTTGAAGCATCGCTTGAAAATTCTGATGGGTTCCAGCAATGGTAGCCTGAATCAATTCCCTGCACCAGTTAAAGGTTCTGCCCCAAAGCGTTTTCGTTGTGATGAATCTGTTTTTAAAGTGCATAAAGGTGTCAAGACATTTGACTACTCTAGAGAAAGTAATCTTCTTGTGACTGGTGGTTTGGACCGGAATCTTCGCCTGTGGAACCCTTATGTCTCTGGGTAATGACGCTTAAATTAGGATTGTTCTGTTCTGTTCCTGGCTGATACTGTGTTTGTTTGTTTGTTTGTTTGTTTATACCCACCCTTCCAGTACAATACTGCTCGGGGCGGCTCACAGTAGAAGTAATATAACATTTAAAATGATAAAACAAATAAAACACAGCATAAAATAGAATAAAATCAATTAAGGCAAACTCAGTTAAAAACAAACAAAAATAAAATAGAAATTAAAAAGTACATCAATTTATAATTAAAAGATCTAAAAGCCTTTCTAAAGAGATGGGTTTTGAGATCTTTTTTCCCTAAGGAGAAACCCTAAGGGAGGGAGCTTGGCAAAGTTCTTCTGGGAGGGCATTCCATAGCTGAGGGTCCACAAATGAGAAAGCCCGGTCTCTTGTCTCCACCAACTGAATCTCAGTCAATGGCGGGGCCGTGAGCGGGAAAATGAATGAAGAGCCCTGGCAGATTCATATGGGTGAATGCCGTCCGGCAGATACTCCAGCCCCAAAGCTGTGTAGGGCTTTAAAGGTCAAGACCAGCACTTTCAATCAGGACAGAAAGCAAACTGGTAACCAGTGAAGCTGCTGAAGGATAGATGGGATCCTTGAGGAGTGGCTAGCACCCACAAGCATCCTTGCAGCAGGATTCTGGACCAGCTGAAGCTTCCGAACCATCTTCAAGGCCCCATTTAGAGCTCATTGCAGTGGTCCAATCTGGATGTTACCAGTGCATGAGTGACTGAGGTCAGTTCCTACTTCTCCAAGTAGGGTTGCAGCTGGCATACCAGCTATAGCTGGTAAAAGGCACTCCTGCACTCTGCCACCACCTGTGCCTTCAAGGACAGTGTCGGGTACAGAAGCACCCCCAAGTTGCAAACTTGGACTTTCAGGGGGGAGTGTGATCCCATCTAGGACCAGATTTACCTCACCACTAGGATAATGTTTTATCAACCCAGAGCACTTCCATCTTATCTGGATTAAGTTTCAGTTCGTTTGCCCCCATCTAATCCAGAACAGCCTGCAGACACTGGTTTAGGACATCCACTGCCTCTCAGGTGTTAGCTGACTTAAATGATAGGTAGAGCATATCATCAGCATATTGATGACACTGTAGCCCATATCTACAGATGACTTCTTCCAGCAATTTTATGTAACTAGCGGACTCGCACAGAGCATTTTTGCGCTTTCGGTCCGGCTGTTTCTCCCTCCTGCCCAGGTCTCTCCTCTCTCCCCCTCCCTCCAGCCCTGTGCTCCCCGCTTCCGTTCCTCCCCCCCCACGGAGCCACACCAGGCGGCGGGCAGCCAAAAAGAGCCCCGCCGCTGCCGTTACTGCATGTTGCCCACTCAACCATGCCAGCAGCACTTCTCCTCACAGCGGCTGGGCTGCCCCTGGCCACTCCAAGCGGCGGGCGGCCAAAAAAGGCCCCGCCACCACCGTTACTGTTTGTTCCCCTCACCCTTGGCAGCCCGCCAGGGCCAGTCTGTTCTACTGCCTCCCACCTACTCCCAGCCCAGGCTGCGGACGCGATGGTCGCAACCGTGGCTGGGCTAGGCTGGCAGCAGCCGCCGCCTCCTCACAGCGACCGAGCGCGGCGGGAGCTAACGTGTGGCTGGAGGCGCCGCCGCCATTTCCCCCCGCGGCTGCATCTTAGCTCGCGTTGCGAGCCGCCTCCGCCCAGCCAATCCGGTGCTTCATCTGGGTTGCTGCCGGGACGCATCCCCACAGGCATGTCTATGAGAATTAAATATATGGATACTAACCAATCCCACACAGAGCATCTGTGCGCTCTTTGGGGCCGGCAGTTACCTCTCCCCCCCCCGCCACCTTCTGCCCCACTCTCTACTTCTGGGCCCAGCTGCCTCTCCTCCCCACCGCCACTTCTGCCCCCCCCTTATTTCCCCCCTGCTGGGCCTTGCCTCCATGTCTGGGCCAGGCCCGCCACTGCCTCTGGCCTCCATGGCTGGGCCTGATGCTGCCGCGGCAACCAATCTTCCTGAGTGCGCCTCAGCCAATCAGGCACATCCGCCGCCCAGCCAATCAGCTGGGCACTGGGACACACATTCCAAGGCACACCCAGGAGAATCCTATACCATACAAGCCTTCGGTGTGCGGCCGTGCTGCCCGTGTCTTTTTGGGCCGTTCTGGGCATGCGCGGAGTGCATGCCCAGATCGGCCCAAAAAGATATGGCCACCCAGACACGGGCAGCCATGTTGGAGCAGGAAAGCCTAGGAGAAGTTGGAGCAGGAAAGCCAATGGGAGAAGAGTGCTGGCGAGGCGGCGGCAGAGCTGTGGCCTCAGCCAGAGGTGGCGGTGTCTGCGGCGGGGCGACTTGGCCCGATGGCGGCGGCGCGACTGGCCCCGATGGCGGCGGCCGCCGCCACAGCGAAAATGCGGGTGAGGCGGCGGTGGCCGCGGCGGGCGACTGGCCCTGACTGGCGGGGGAAGCCAGAAAGGGGAGGCCGAAGGTGACGGGGTGGACTGGGAAGGACTGGGCCCGCTGGCAGCCGCACTCGGGGGGGCGGGGGTGGTCTACTAGCGCCCGTTAATCTAACGGGCTGAAAATTGCTAGTTACATATAGATAGATAGATAGATAGATTAAACAGAATGGGGGATACAATAGAACCCTGTGGCATCCCATAGGCCAATGTCAAAGGCGTAGAACAGGCGTCCCCGAGCACCACCTTCTGGTGCGAACCTCAAGGTAGGACCAGAGCCAGTGTATCACAGTGCCCCCAAGACCCAACCTGGAGAGGCGGCCCAAAAGGATACCATGGCAGATGATATCAAAAGCCTCTGAAAGATCTAAGAGAATCAACAGGATCACACTCCCCCTGTCTGTCTCCCGACGTAGGTCATCCACCTGGGTGACCAAGGCAGTTTCCATCACATATCCAGGCCGGGAGCCATACTGGAAAGGATCCAAGTAATCAGTCTCATCCAGGACTGCCTGGAGTTGAGATGCCAGCATGTGCTCCAATATCCAATATCTTGCTCAAGAATGGAAGGTTAGAAACTGGCTGGAAGTTGTTTAAGATGGTCAGGTCCAAATTGGGCTTTTTCAGGAGTGGTCTAATTACTGCCTTCTTTAACATGGAGGACACCACCTCCTGATTTAGGGAGACATTCCACTACTGCCACCTATGGGCCCAGCCCCTCTCCGGCCTCCTTCACCAGCCATGAAAGGCAAGGATTGAGCACATTTTACTATCATTTTGTTTTAGTACAGGTCGACCTCATCTTTGGATTCCACATCCGCGGATTCGCATATCTGTGGTTGGGAAAAAGACACTCGACCTCGGCATACATGGGGGGAAAAACACATGCTAACCTATTATATCCACGGGTCGGAGGTGGCCAGAAGTGACCGCTGGGGTCATTTCCGGCTGTCATGTTCTTCGACGGAGCCACAAAATGGCTCCCATCTTTGTAAAAAAAAAAACCACACACACAGGGAAGGAAATTATCCTTGGCTGATTGGGGGGCACGACATGACTCAGGGGGAGCAGCAGAGCATGATCAGAAGCTCCCCCCCCAAAAAAAATCTGGCCAAATTTCAGCTGATTTGGGGCCATTTTCAGCTGACCGGGAACCTAACCCCTGCGACCCCATAGGTCCAATTACTCAATATTCATAGTTTCCATATCCGTGGTTGCAGCCTGGAATGGGAACCACCATGAATATTGAGGTTCTCCTGTATCTACATTCATTCCCTTGTGCCTGGAACAAAAATTGATGATTCTGGTCCTGAAGCACTCACAAGTTGTCATTAAAAGATACATTTTGTATTCATCTGATAAACTTTTAGTTGCAAAACATTAAAGTACTGAAGTTCCAGACAGAAGTGTACAATACGTGTGCAAATGTTTGTAGCTGTAATCTATTATGCTCCAGTCCTGAACACATATAACAGTGAAAGTAAGCCTTTCTGACTTCAACGAAACTTCCTTGTGTCCAAGTGTTCTTAGATAGATATCATATATGCTGCCTGAAGGGTCTGTCAAACCTCCATCCAATTGTTGATGTGTGATGGGCAGAAAAGCAGTTTACGTGCACTATTATCAGGCAAACTGGTTGATGGCCGTGGAGGGTGGTGGATTTTCAACTGCACTTCAATCTACCTTTGAACAGAAGCATTAGGCTAGTTCACATGACTATGAATAGGGTAGGACAAGCTTCCTACCCTTGTTCGGGAGCTGCACACACTCCCATTTTATGATCATCTCTGCATTAAAAATAAGTTCAGAGGCGAGGAGCTTGATTGCATGTTAAGCCCCAGTTGGGTAAGACAGTGTTTCCTCCTATCTTGTTGCAAAGATGGGGATGGAATATGGGTTGAGTGTGTTCATCCTTCCCAGCTGGAACTTAGCACATGATCAAGTTCATCACCTCCAATCAATGATCAAGTTCATCACCTCACAGTCATAAAATGAGGGAATTTGTCTGAACTAGATGCTTGTCCTACCCTAATAATAATTGTGTGAGCAAGCAACATGTATCTTATTATATATAAGAAATGTATAAGCCATATGACACCTGGAAGCTGAGAACATGTCTTCTAATCCAAGATGTTTTTTTGCCACTGAATTAGATGGTCGCTGGGCATACTGCGAGGCCACACTTCCCCAATTGGCTTCCTATGCATTCTTCATGGCACAAAGGTTTTCTCAGTTTCTCTGGACAGCACCATCAGGGTAAGAATGTTGGGTTTCTGATCCATAAGGAACAATTAAAAAAAAGTGGGATGAGATCATTCTGTACATATAATCTCCCCCAACCACACAATCAGAACTTTGTAAATTGTCAACTTTTCAGTACAAGTAACAAGCAGCTGAGAAATTTGGTATCAGACATGATGCACAGCGGTCTGACAATGATGCTGACTGTGCTGGGGCTGCTGCAGACTTGAAAGGTAGCCCCAATGCTGTTCAGAATGAGCGATTGTGCAAGCGGTGCTACCGCAGTTATTGACATTCACCGCAGTGGGAATCACTGTAGTAGTGCTGCTTGTACAGCCACTCATACTCAACATCATCAGACCACAGTAGCCTTGGCACAGATTGCACCATCACCTGAATGCTGAGCATCATGTCAGCCATCAACTTTTATTTTTTTAAAAGCAAGTTTCTAGTCCTCATGGTTATGAGGATAACTTGAAAGGGGAAGGGCAATTTCAGGTAAGAAAGATCCCAAACCATAGTGGAGGGCAACTAAAAATGTCTACTGGGTAGTGGGTGGGATTTCAGTCCCTGTGTGGCTCTGTGCAATGACTAGTAGTGAATGATCCAAAATAAGGGCATTTGCTTAATGTGCACAATTTTTACAGACTGAAGAATTGAGCTTTTCTTTGTGTGGAATTTGGATTACGTTGGGAATTTGAAACTAGGCCTCCTAGTCCAAGTCCACCACTAACTACTTCAGCACACTGCCTTTCCTTTGCATCCTGGACTTTGCTTTTTAGCACTGTGTGTATGCAGTAAGGAAGTTTTAGATCGAGTTAAACCAATAATATCACTGGAAGCCAAGATTACTAAACAAAGACTGGCATCTTTTGGTCACATCATGCAAGCTGATTCACTCAAAAAGACAATTATGCTGGGAATGATCAGCGGAAGAAGGAGACGGAGACAGCCTTGTACGAGATAGGATGGCATGGAGTGCATTGATCCATAGAGTGACTGAGAGTCGGACACGACTGAACGGATAAGAAGAAGAAGTATGCAGCCCTACCTGTAGAATCCATGCTCAATCTGCACTGATCATTTGCCTGACAGACAGAAGGCACTGTGTGCTGAGCGCTGATGACACAGTCTATCCACAAAGAAGAAAAATCATGCAACATGATATACTTTCTCTTTTCCATTAGTGCCACTTGCATTAAAGTGCCCTAGAATTATGAGGAGCTCCCTTACAGGTTTAGCTTTAGAAAACTACACATTTCTCAGACATCAACATGATGTCACAGGCAACACAAGCACCAGTTCAGCAGGAAAATTGTAAGGTCAAGCACTAATGTTTGCTTTCACTGGGGGCAGCCATGGCTGTGAAGAGAAACATATTCACAATAGCTGCAGAAATCCAAGTCAGCTGCTTTTTTATTGTAACCAAAGTAATTTTATGAATATATGTCAGACCATTGGTCCATCTAGCACAGTATTGTCTATTCTGACTGGCAATGATTCTCTAGGGCAGGTGATCCCATTCTTGGGTCCCCAGATATTGTCTGACTACAAATCTCATCTTCCCCAGCCACAGTGGGGAAGCCACTGGGGTCCTAAGCATGGGGAACCCTGTTCTAGGGTCTCAGGCAGGAGTCTTCTGAGCACTGAAGCTCACGCAATGGAGATTCTGGGGCCTGATCTTGAACCTTCTGATTGTGTTCTACCACGGACTTATAGGCCCTCTTCTACATCTGTCAAACAATAAGCACCACCCCCTTTCAATGTAACTTGCAATATGGCATGTGAAATGGCAGGTTCTGCTTGTGTTGAGTGATAGGGTCTTCACAGTTTATTTTATTTTATTTACATCTATATCCCGCTCTTCCTCCAAGGAGCCCAGAGCAGTGTACTACATACTTGAGTTTCTCTTTCACAACAACCCTGTGAAGTAGGTTAGGCTGAGAGACAAGTGACTGGCCCAGAGTCACCCAGATAGTTTAATGGCTGAATGGGGATTTGAACTCGGGTCTCCCTGGTCCTAGTCCAGCACTCTAACCACTACACCATGCTGTCTCTCCGAGTTGGGAATCTACCACACACTCAAGGAGAAAGAACAGATATACCATGAATCTGAGTCAAATGCACAGATTCATGGGATGTTTCCACACTTGGGGGTTAATTTAATTTAATTTAATTTAATTTAATTTAATTTAATTTTATCTATCTATCTATCTATCTATCTATCTATCATATTTGTATACCACCCAAAAAGCAAGTCCCTGCACATTTTGCAAATATTTTGTGGCAGAAAAGGGACTTTGCAACTAAATCAGTGCACCCAACCCCATCAGGTTGTACAGGGTCATTGTTCTCTTGCACATAATGCTGCTAATCTGAAAGTTTAGTAGCAATCACTGTGGCTGAGTACAGCAGCAGTGGGAGGTGGTGGCAGCAGTCATGACAACAGTGGTCATCACATCAAGCCCCTGTTCTGGGAGGCACTGTTTCCTGAAGACACAACTTCCCATGTCCAGTATGGCAATGTGATCACTGCTCCAGTTGCTAGGAGGGAAGCAACACATGGAAGCGCATTAAATATGTGGCAAATCCAACCTTTTTCCTCCCACAATTCTTTCACAGGTTATAAACATCCACTAGGTCCTGACAGGTACTTTTCAGTTGTGAAAGACTTCCCATGTTTGTTTTCAGTTGAGCTTTTTACTTTTCTTAAAGCCCGTCCCCATTATAGAATCCAAACTCTTCACATCTCAGTCCTTGGATAAGAATCAGAAGGATTGTTTAATACTGTGTGTATGTGTGCGGGTGTATAATTTTTCAACATTTGCCACGGGACAGTTCTGTTTTCATGCTGACAAGACAATGGGTATGTGAAGCATAGCATTTCTCAATCTTTATATCTTTTAAAGGTATGGGATACTGAAGACCATTCCTGTCTCCTCACAGTCATACCCAAAGCTAGTCAAATCAGAGGGGAGATGGAAGTTTGCTATTTTTCACCTGACCTGCGGACCCTCTATGTTGCAGCGGAAACCTTTGGTCTTCTTCGATTCCGGCATCAGTAGGCAAACCATCTATTGATCTCCTGTTGACAGTGAAGGAAACATCATCTATGTAGAGCTTCTTCTATGATTATTGTATAGTTTATTTTAACTGCTGCCCTGCATAAAACTCAACTGGGTGACCAATATACCCATCCCTGTAAAATAGGTATCATACATTAGGAAGATGGAAACCCAAACAAAATGAGGTTTCATTTCACACTTGAAAGCAGAAAAATGTATGTGCTATTCTCATGGTGTGACTCAGAACAGCACTCACTTGGCTGGTTCAGACGACCAAACAGTGGTTTATTCGGTCATATGAAGTCCCCTGAATCTGTGTGTTCCCTCCCTACTTCCTCAGTGCCCATGTCTCTTCAGCACGCATACCATCAACAACCTGGAATGTCCACAGCTTGTGCAAAGCTGCGCATAGTGGCTTCACTCTAGTTCACAAACCAGGATGTGAAATTTAAATTTAACTCTGAGTTCACATCCTGATTTGTGAGCAAGATTTAAGCCACAGTTCCCAGCTTTGTGTGAGCAGTGGTACATGTTTTAAACAACCCAGGATGTTGATGTCTGAGTTCTATGCCAGAATTCAGGAGGTAAAGGAATACGTAGTATTCCATGAGGGGACTTCAAGCTACATTCCTCATCTAAACAAACCATGGTTAGTTGATAATCCTGGCTCAATACTATTAATCAAAAGAAAAGCAGGAGAAGGGTGGAGGCACCACCAAGGAGCCAAAACGAAAGGAGACCCTCAGCTGCCTCATTGTTTTCTTTAATAGGTCTGGCTGAATAGTACTAGAGTTATGGTGAGTTTGTTTGGTTTTAGCTTCTTCATAAATTGTTTTATTAAGTTGTGAAAGCACCCTTGATAAAGGATCCCTGCTTGTTTTTTGTCTCTATACCTAACGGCGTAGTGGGGAAGTAACTTGTCTAGGGAGCAAGAGGTTGCTGGTTTGAATCCCTGCTGGTATGTTTCCCAGACTATGGGAAACACCTATATCGGGCAGCAGAGATATAGGAGGATGCTGAAAGGCATCATCTCATACTGTACGGGAGATGGCAATGGTAAACCCCTCATGTATTCTACCAAAGACAACCACATGGCTCTGTGGTCACCAGGAGTCGACACCGACTCGATGGCACAACTTTACCTTTACTTTTACAATTAATGACAAGGAAATAAGAACACCTGATTATAATCCTAACAGTATTTCACATGCATTTGTGAAGAATAATGAGACAGAAAGGGGTCAGATCCTTTCCTGTTCATTGAGTTATTCTAGCTTTGATCCTGAAAGAACTGTAAAATAAATAAATAAATTGATATGTTCATATGTATATTCTATACCTCCTCCCTTCTTCCCCTTCTTCTTTTCAGGGAAAATCAGATCCGTGATTCAGGCATGTCCCATAATGAACCTATCGTCTGCTGTCAGTATAACAAGCAATCACAGCACGTTATTAGTTGCTCAGAAGACTCTGTGAGTAATACAGAGACACTGGTCATGCTACATGAACCCCCAGCAGAGAGAAAGAGAGATATTGGGGCTATTCACAAAATCAGGTGGGGGAGGGAGGGGGGCAAGGCTGCTCCAACTCCCCCCCCCCAGACAATCACAGACATGCTGCTGGGAATGTGGGTCATGCTCCTAGATGATCCACACTCCGGAGGCCGGGATGACAAGTCTCAGCCTCCAGATAGCTCACAATGCAACGCACTACAGAGATGATCTGACATGGGGAGCAAAAACCAAAGATTTGGTGAAGAGAGCACAGCGGAGATTATACTTCTTGAGGGCTCTCAGGAAGAATAGTCTTTCAAAAACCTACTGCTGATGTTCTACCGCTGTACCATAGAGAGTGTGTTAACCTATGGAATCTGTGTGTGGTTTGGGAGTTGCACAGTCAGGGAAAGAGCATTGCTGTCCAAGGTTGTTAAGACTGCGGAGAGAATAATTGGGTGTACTCTTCCCACTTTAGACCAAATTTATGCCACCAGGAGTTTTAACAAAGCGGTAGAGATAGTGCAGGATCCCACGCACCCTGGAAATGATCTCTTTCAGCTTCTGCCTTCGAGAAGGAGGTACAGGGTCATAAAAGCCAGGACCAGCCGCTTGAGAAATAGTTTCTATCCAAAAGTGGTGTTAGCTCTGAACGCAGCAAAATACAGTTTCTGATGGGGTTTTTGTTTTTAGTTTTTTAGAGTTTTTTAGAGCAATGGGTATATGGGGGGGCGGGTATATTGGGATATATTTAGTTATTTCTTGTTAGGTCCTGTAGAGGTTGCTGTAGATTCTTTCAATCTCGTTGTTCTGTACAGGACAATGACAATAAAGATTTATCGTATCGTACTACAAGCGTGGTACACTGACGGGATCCCCTGTCAGATGGGTGCTCTAGGCACCCATCTCTGTGTCTCGCAGCCAGATCCAGGGAGTGCTTGCTCTCTTAACCTTGGCTAAGAGCCGGGCTTGGGAGTGGAGTTAGGCTGGGCAGGAGCAGCCAGATCTGCTCAGATCCTGGTGCTCCACATGAGCCGACTCACCCAGGCTAGGTTGCTCTTGAGAGTAGCCTCAGTGGTTTACCATGCAATATTAAGCATAGAAGACTAGAGTTTTCTTTAGGGTAGTATATACCAGCTCTTAAGTTAGTGATTCTTCCTCCAGGACCAGGGCACCTTAAACAAAGCAGCCCTCAGTCACTGATTCAAAATGCATTGGGCTACATAAATACATCTCCAATGCACCTTTGATGTTCCCCTTCTTGCTCTTTCTGCAGTGTGGCCCTTTCTCCATTTCTTCCTTAATACCAGCTCTCTCTGGTGATGGCTCAAGATCTGTTCTATGCCTGAGGAAGGCTGCCAAATGCCGCTCCCCTATGTGTGCACCCTCCTCACCCTTTCCTTTTTTTAAAAAGGTGGGGCCAGAGAGCATCATGCTACCTCACTGGTACCCCTATAATCTGCTGCCTGAGGCAACCTCCTCACACTTTGCCTCATGGAAAGGTCTCTGCTGACTCTCTCCAGATGCATTCAGCATATTAGCTATATGAAATGGATATTGTAAAATGATCTTCAGTATATAGTTACCACACCTGAGTGTAGTATTGCGGGGTCAGACCAACATCACACCTTGGGATCTGAAAAGCCAGCTCTTAGAAACTAAGGTGAATAGTGTTGATGCTTTTATATTGTACCTAGCATCTGCTATGCCATTAAGGAGATACTTCTAGGTTGCTAATAGCTAAACTAATTTTATTCCAATTTGGGGGGATAGTTTATAATATTTTTGTGTGATTTTATGCTGCTTTTTGTTCTTCTTCTTCTTCTTTTTGGAAGCAGAACAAAAGGAAAGAGAATTAAATCCTTGCTATTCTTTTTCATTCTCTTTCCAGGTTATAAAAGTGTGGGATCTTAAAAATGGACAGCTGGTTATTAAGGTCTGTGAAGCTCATGGAGACTCTGCAATAACTTGTATGGCCTTTGATGCAAGCGGAAAGAGGTATTCAAGGGTCTACGGATCATTAGAACAACAAAAATTGTATTCAAATGTGCCATCACTTCTTTTGTATTTTCATTTCTCTGCATTATGGATTCTGCAAAGTTCCCAGAGTGGTTTACTTACTTACTTTTACAAAAAAACACACACACACACACACACACACACACACACACACACACACACACACGATTTTCAGTCACCTTGACAACCCTGAGAGATAGGTTGCATATGAATGGGAGACACTCGAAGTGTGAGCACTGTAGGAAAGTTCCCTCAGGGGATGGAGCCGCTCTGGGAAGAGCAGAAGGTTTCACGTTCCCTCCCTGGCAGCATCTCCAAGATAGGGCTGAGAGAGATTCCTGCCTGCAACCTTGGAGAAGCTGCTGCCAGTCTGTGAAGACAATACTGAGCTAGATAGACCAATGGTCTGACTCTGTATATGGCAGCTTCCTATGTTCCAGCCATCAATGCTGGGCCCTTTTATTAGTAGTTTATCCCTGTATCATTTCCAGGTAGGAGAATACAGGAATAGCGTATTATATGAGATGTACTGTGAATGCATTTTATCATGCGCATGTAGGTGTGGCCTGATCACTGGAGGGCCCTCCCCAGCTCGCCGGAGCTTATTTCCAGCCAGTGTTTGCTGGTTGGCTGTATTATTTCCCTTTCTCTCCCTCCAGTGGACACTGGCTGGAAATGAGCTCTGGAGAGCTCGCACGGGCTCATTGGAGCCCAGACACGCTCTGCTTGCACGTGACTAATGCAGCCATGGTTATATATATATATATATATATATATATATATATATATATATATATAATGCAGCCAGTCAGCAAACGCTGGGTGGGTGGGAATGAACTCCAGAATGGTGAGCTCGCTCAGTGCTCTTCAGAGTGCATGACATCATCTGCATAGGGTGTTACTTGTGCCTGAGAGGCATGCACACGGCGGGGCTGCCATGGCAGGGCAGAAGAGGGGCTCCATTCCACTGGCTCGGCCACTGCTTACAACATGAATAAAATAGATACAAAGTATAAAATAAAAGACTAATAAAGTTAAACAAGTTAAAAGACCAGGATAAACCCACATTTAAAATTACCATTTTTTAAAAAGTTTCAAATTAAAAGTTATTAATAAAATGCTAAACACTGAGAACTGGCTCTGTGGAGGATGAGGGTCAATAGCGAAATGGCACTTCCACAGGCAGGGTATGCTTCTGGATACCTAATACAGAAACAACCAATAGGAGGTGACCATTGCCTTCATGGCTTGCTTATGAGTTCCTAGAGGTCTCTCCACAGCCACTTTTGAAAACTGCATGCTGAACTATGTGAAATGTAGTCTGCTACAGTAAGGTATTCTTAGATTCTGTTTTTCTAGGCTCCCTGTCCTGTTGGAGAACTTCTGCTGCAGGGAGGCTAGCTCCAGGTCTGAGGGAACCCCAGGCAAAATGCTGGGCCCATCTGCATCAGTGTGACTATGCCAGTGGTGGTGTGCCCCCGAGTGCACTGAGTCATTCGGGTTTGCCCAAGGGTGCTGCATGCCAACACTGGGCCTGAACAGCTTGTGGTGGGGGCAGGGGATATAGTGCAGGACATGACTGAAAGATGAGAGTCAGAGGTACAGGTGTGACCACTGCAATCGATTACGCAGGATAATGTACAATTGCATTGGGACCAATTTTCTATATAAGCATTTGTCAATTGTTATTCCATTACATGGAAGACATTTCCCCCCATCCAGGTTGATCACCGGGGGCAGAGATGGCAGTCTGAAAAAATGGGATAGCAGCACTCTTCATTGCATGCACACTATTAAGCAAGGTAAAGAGCTGATATTTAGCCGTTTTGTTTTTCTGACATTTTCCCAGGAGCAGAAGCCAGATTATTATTTGATTTGTGTTTCAGCTACCAGCTCTGCTGATGAAGTCATTGCCTGCACATATGGTGATGTTTACAACAAAAGGTACAAAGGATACTGAGAGCAGAATCTTCCTTAGAAGGGAAAACACAAACTGTGAAGAAATAAATATCAAATCCTAACACAATTGTACACTTAAAATATGGTCATTTCAGACAGTCAAAACAGATTGGGCCAGTTTGAACGATACTGGCCTTCTCAGGTCTGCTGGCCTTCTCAAATAAAGTTCTGCTAGCTTTCTCAGTCACGTGGAGAAGGAGCATGGGTACACACCATCATGCCGCTTTTTATTTATGCACAGTTAATTGTGATTAATCATGTTGGCCCCCACTAAAAAACACAAGTTGGTAATGGCAGGAAAGCACACTGGGTGCGGGGCGACGCATGTGCGCCCATCTTCCTCTCCTACATGACTGAGAGAGTCAGTTGATGTATCATCCAAACTGGCCTATTATGAAATAACAACCTGAACTATGAAGTACTGTATGAGAATTTTAGAATAGCGCTTTTTGTGTATAGAGGGAAGCAAGTTACATAGCAAAGTTTTAAACCTGCTGTACAAAATATTCTTTCAATTTTCAGTTGAGATCTAACTGTCTAACAGCTTCAGAAGGGCAGCATGTATTTCCAGATACTATAGTGTGTGGCATGTGGAACTAGACTCAGAATCTTCCACTCCAGAAATCTGTGGCTGACATAAGGATGCACCGAAGCAGCGAGTAACAGAACTTCCTGACTAATTGCACTGATGCAACAGGGAAGCAACAATTTTTTACATGCTCCTCTTCTGCAGGAAGCACACCGTGCACCTGAAAATGTCCCTGAGGACTGTGCCCTGAGGAATGTCCCTGAGGGACATATTTTCAGGTTGCACAGAGAGGGATGTGCAATTCAATTTGTGCACAAAATGATTTGTGCCAAATTGGGGCAATTCACAGATTCAACCAGGAATCAAATTCCCCCTCAAATGAAGGGGCTGATTCAAGGTTAAACCAAATCAGTCCTGATTAATCATGAATCTATTCATGTGATTCGTGTTGCAGGTGCCATTTTGTCTCCGTGTTTTCATGGAGTGTTTTCAGCCTTCCAGTAAAGTCCCCAGTGCTCTGAAATATCAAATCAAATCTTTATTGTTACAGTCATTCGACCAGCAAATGTGCTCTGAAATAAGTCTCTGACACAGATGGGAAGGTGGTGGCCTTATAAAGGATTTATAAAAACAAAAAGATAACCCTAAATATACATAGGAATAAGTCGGTATAAGGGCAATGAAATACATAGGAATAACCTTGGTTCCCCTCAAATTGGTGCTGTGAATTTATACATAAACAGAGACTGATAAACAGAGACTTAGGTTTGTATACTTGCAGCCGAAGCGGTAGCTTCTACGAATTAAGTCCCTGTCATTGACATGATGTGCAGTGGTATAGAAATATTTATTGTATTTCTATACCACCTGATATAGGCATCTCTAGGCAGTATACAAAGTTACACTGTGATAGGCATCTCTAGGCGGTGTACAAAATTAAAAGATAATAAATATAAAATGATATAAACAGCTAAAATTCACAAAAAACATATTTAAAATTTTGAAATTTCAGTTAAAAGCCTGGGAAAACAGGTATGTCTTGAGGGTCTTCCTAAAAGCAAGCAGAGGGGATTATGTTCTTATTTCAACAGGGAGCGAATTCCAGAGGCCTGGGCAGCCACAGAGAAGGCCCAGTCCCAAGTTACCACCCAACGGCTCAGGGCTGCTCAGGAGATAATGCTGCACCTCAGGGCTGCTGAAGAGTCAGAACTCAGCCCCAGCACTGTTAGGAATGGCGGTAGCACTAGCAGTGCTTCTGCAGCTTTCCCCATTTGCAATGATGGGGAAATTAACTGCCTATTCTTTCCAGTGTCGGGACTGTATTTAGACTCTGCAGCAGCTCTGGGGCTCAGCATTATGGTACCATAACACTGCACATTAGGGACTGAACACCCCCCGAAGTTCGGGAGGCTTGTGAGCTTGTAATTTTTTTATATATATATATAAAAAATTTTACCTTTTACTCCCCTCAGGGGAGTTCCTGGAGGCAGCAGGGGTGATGGTGGTCTGCAGAGGTTCCCCCCTCCCTCTGCCGGCCTTCAAAATCACCCCATTGGCCGGTTCATCCGCTCTTCAGCCTCTTTTCGGCCGCTTTTCAGCCTTCACCTGGTGGCCGTTATGGAGGCCATGCACCACATAGAAGCCATGTGCGCAGGCGCACGGCCTCCAGGGCCTCCATAATGGCCGCCGGGTGAAGGCCGCAGACCCCCCCCCCCGCCGCCGCCTCCAGGAACTCCACCGAGGGGAGTAAAAGATAAATAATAATATATATTTAAAAAAGAATTACAAGCTCGCGAACCCACCCCCAGACCGAACCAAACCAGGGTGGGGGTTCGTGGAGGTGCCGAACTGAAGTGGCCCAGTTGGATTTGAGGCCAGTCCAGCCTCGAACCGAACCGGGCCCGCCGGTTCCATGCACATCCCTACTGCACATCAAGTGGGTCACTGTGTTTAATGGGACCTACTCCCACATAAGAGCCTCCTAATAGCACAGCGGGGAAATAACTTGACTAGCAAGCCAGAGGTTGCCAGTTCGAATCCCCGCTGGTATGTTTCCCAGACTGTGGGAAGCACCTATATCGGGCAGCAGCGATAGAGGAAGATGCTGAAAGGCATCATCTCATACTGCATGGGAGATGGCAATGGTAAACCCCTCCTGTATTCCACCAAAGACAACCACAGGGCTCTGTGGTTGCCAGTCGACACCGACTCACTTTACTCCCAATAAGCGTGCATAGTATTTCAGCCTTAAACATTTTACAAGTGTAAGCTGTGTGAAGCTGGAAGCATATAAATGGATGAGTAATTATAATTCTAATCAATGAAGAATACAATCTGGGTATTCTGTATATTTAGCCTTCTGCTTCCTCCTTAAATAAAATACATTTCCAATTTTGAAAAGGTACATCATATCTGTTGGGTCGGGCAGGAAGACCAGTATTTTCCCAGTAAGTAGAAATCAACTTAACCTTTAATTTGAATTACTCCAATATGGAATTAGTACTGTATTTTCCCAAACTGAAGATGACTCTGAATTAAAGACAACCCCCTCAAAAATAGAGATTACGTACTGGTTATACCTGTATTTATTCAGAAGAAACAGGACTCTGGATTTAAGATGGACTCCCCCCCACCCCCCGCCTCCATTTCTGACATCAAAGAACTTGGGGAAAAACCTAGTCTTGGATTCAGGTAAATACAGTTCGAGGACCTGGAGACACAAGAGCCAGAATAAGTCATCAGATTATACCTTATGGCACACATATCCTGGTGTTCTGATGCATACATTCTAAAAAGCAGACCCAATTCAGCGGGTGACTTGGTCAGGATTGAGACCTGCTTGGGTTTCTGGATTTTGGTGCCCAATCATTTCCAGTAACTTTTGGAGACTACCTTTATAACTGGGCAAAGAGGCACCTTTTTAACGTGGTGGTTCTCATTATTTAGCAGGGGGAGAGCAACTGGCCCTGTCCACCCCCAGCACAGCACTCCAGTGACTGTTGCTGGCTGGAGTCTATCTATGTTTCTTTTTAGATTGTGAGCCCTTTGGGGACAGGGAGCCATCTTATTTGTTATTTCTCTATGTAAACCGCTTTGGAAAATTTTGTTGAAAGTGGTATATAAATGTTTGTTGTTGTTGCTTATAGGACATGGGGTTATATTCTAACTAGTCCTCTGTGCCACCTGACAATATATTTCCTGACCATGCTTCCTAGTGAAGCCCCCACACCCCACAAGAAGCCACTCCTGAAGACTGAGGGACCTTTGGCCTGGGATGCAGCAACGAAGTTACCGTGGGAAAGGGATTGATGAAAACTGAGAGAGAGCCAGGGTGGTGTAGTGGTTAGAGTGCTGGACTAGGACGGGGAAACCCGAGTTCGAATCCCCATTCAGCCATGAGACTTGCTGGGTGACTCTGGGCCAGTCACATCTCTCTTAGCCTAATCTACTTCACAGGGTTGTTGTGAGGAGAAACTTAAGCATGTAGTACACTGCTCCGGGCTCCTTGGAGGAAGAGTGGGATATAAAATGTAATAAATAAATAAAAAAAACAAACCTGAGTGCAATCCACCTATACACTCATGCTAACTTGGATATAACCTCAGGACTTTAAGCAGCACCCATGATGCAGTTCCCATTGCTGCACAATCCTACAGTCATCAAAAGAGAGTGTTATGTCTGCATACTTCCCAGCAAATCAGAGCTTTGTACTGGTTGATCTTGCCTGCCACATAATTTGATGGCAAGGATATCGCTGCACAGGAAGGTTTCCCTTCATTATCTCCTATAATCTCTGGTTTTGAAATCTGAGGTGGTTTTCTACCTTTCTCTAAACATACAAGTAGTTCTTGTGGTATGCCTCTGTCATACAGTATATTAATGCATGCTTAATTCAAACAAGAATTTTGTTTATCTGCTGATATATTATGATTCCTTGGTTCCAAAGCAGTCACTGATATATGATTTTAATTTCAGGATCTTAATGATGAAATCTCTGAAGGATCATATCCACAACTGGACTGGATGGAAAATGTAGTAAGTAGTTATCAAATATCAAATGAGAGCTAAAAATGAAGAAATTGTGTTTAAAATAATGACTTGCTTTTGTTTGGAGCATAACACTTACTTCATGTATGGTTGAAAGGACAATGAGTACATGACTTTTTTTTGTGTCACACAATGCAGGAAAATGGTCACAAGGATGATATTTTATGTGTAGCTTCCTGCCCTCCACATTTCTTGGCCACTTCTAGTTTTGATGGTGAAATTATCATATGGAACTTGGTATCAGGATATCCCTATAGCCGTCTAAGTACTATAAGCAGAACAATGATGGAAGGAGGAACAGGTGAGTAGAATTTTGCTAGGCTTGGACAAAATCCTAACAGAACTCCCAAGGAGTATGGAACTAGTGAAACATCACAGTTTGCAGTGTCAGTAGTCTTTTAAAAAAATGATTCTGCCACCATAACTCCCCTCTTCAGCACAAAAAAAAAGGTGGCTGGAAAAAAAACCATGATAAACTACTACTGCCCCAAGCCAATTCACTGTGCATGCCCCCACAATTTGCAGTCATATGAAACTTCTATGCGGCACCCATTATTTATATTGGTGTCTGTTTGCACATGGAAGTAGAGCTCCAAGCCTTTTCCCATTGCTGCTTCAATGCATTTCAAAAGAAAATCCATTGCTTTATATACAGATGCTCCCTTCATAATGGAGAGAGTATGTTGTGTATGTCAAGGTCCATATCCTGAGTGTGAAATATCCATTAAGAAGCTGTCCTGAGATTTGGATGAGTAAACTTGTGAGTTTAAATCACAGATGCACCCACCATATTGAGGAGGTTGTGAAAAAACAATTCCATGTATATGGCGAATCACTACCCTAAACTTGGCATATGGCACAACCTGCATGGGGCACAGCCTATAACTGTTACATAGAGGCTGCTTTAACACCCACACAGAGCAGCCCTTTAGGGGTGTGCACAGAACCAATTCCGATAGATTGATTAGAATCCGAATCAAATTTGAACCGGACTGCTGGCCTGCAAGTCAGTTCAAGTTGAACTGGCCCCTGGTTCAGTGCGAGAGTTCCCAGTGGGTTCAGAACTGGTTCAGTTTGACTCAAGGGGCCTGCTTGTAAAGGGGAATCCGGTGAGGATTCCCTTTTATAAGCAAAGGGGGGAACCCTGCCTTTAAAATCCCCCGGGAGCAGGGGAGAGGGCACCTTGGTTCTGGCCTCCATGCATGCGCAGAGATCACACAAATGGCCTCTGCGCATGCGTGGAAGCCAGAATGGGGCCAAGCTGGAGCACCGGCCCCATCCCAAGTTTGGAGGAACTCTGCCGCCACCGTGTCCTCTTGCCACCCATTAAGAGGATTTTAAAGGCATGGTGCCCCACTTTGCTTGCCCCTCAAACTGCCTAACCAGTTCAGTTAGAACCAGTCTGGTTCGAGTCCAAACTGGTTGAACTGGCCTGGTTCCATTCAAACTGGGTTTGAATAGAGCTGATTCCACACATCCCTATAGCTCTTCATCAGCCTGCAATACTGATACCTTCTCCTGGCCAACTTGTATAGGCACCATCCCAAGCTTGAGATTAAATGGGCAAACTAAAAGTCAAACAAGACATGATGGGTCAGCCTGTGGGTATTTATTCACATGCCTGCCCTTGGAAAGGTTTATCTTTATACAAAATGTCATACATAGGTGAGGAGAATAGAATCTTGCCCCTCTCCCCCCTTGTGGGTTTGTGGGCAGATGAGACAGCCACCTTGCTGAAGTTAAGCAGGTTTAGGTCAGGTCAGCAGCTGGATGGGTGACTACCTGAAACACCATCAATGCCACCTTGAGTTTCAGGATGGAAGATACACATCTTCTGTCTGTCAGTCATACATACATACATACATACATACATACATACATACATAATCAATTAGCAGAACAATGCTACATTGTAAAACACAATGAAAACTTTTGGACTATACATCACTAAGCAAGCATGGTACAGAAAAAATGTATACACAATTTTCTTTTTAAAAAATCCTTGAACAGAGCACAGTGAGGTAAGAATGGAAAAAGTTTAGCTCCCCTGACCTGCATTCTCAAGTTCATTTTTAAAAGAAGACTTCCTTCTTCACCTCCACAACCCACTTTAGATGTGAAAGGGACAGAAATGTGAAGACATATGGCTGCCTTATCACCTTTAGCTGGCTCTAAGGTTGGACTTGGGAAAAGGAGATTTCCAGTAGCATCAAAAAGGATGTTACCTGTGTTTGCAGAGTGCATACTGAATTTATTAGTATTTTAATAAGCTATCAAGAGTAAAATAACCTGTGTTTCTATATGATCATTATAGCAGTTATGGGAATACATCAGACTGGATCTGAAATTTATAGTCTTCATTACTGCAGAGCACTGAAGAATTTGTGGATTCTGAGCAATAAAGCATCATGAACATGCTGAGTGGAAACAGCTAGATAAATTGTCTTCTGAAGTCTGTGTGTATATCTGGCTTTGGTTTCGGAGGTTACAGCTGTAAAATACATTGCTAGTTGCTCACATACATCCTATGCTGGTCTTGGCTTCTGTGAACTGCTGCAAATACTGACACATTTCAGTTTTTCTTCCCAGATGATTTAAGCATCAGTAAAATCATCTTCCTTTTATCAAGGCTGGAAAGGAAGAAAACAGCAGCCGTGCTAGTGGCCAGTGGACCCAGAGGTAAAGATAAAATAAAAGCAATTTACGCTGCAACCCTAGCCATGTTTACACTGTGTTCAATGGTTTCCTTCTCAGGTAAGAGGGCATAGGATAGCAGCTTAAGAATTAAATGTTGTGGCTGGGATTCAAAGCTCCATCTGCACACTTTCTAGCCTCCAGGCCTTATGTTCATAGCAAGCTGCTCCTGAAGGTTGAGGGATCTTTCAGAGTGCCATTGAATGCATTTTGAGGAGTTGCAGTAGAAGGGGACATCAATATTGGCTCGAGACCCACATGAAAGTACCGTAGGTTCCCACAAGAGGGTCTTTGGATCCTGGTCTGTGTGTTTAAGGTGAGATTAGAGTCCTGTTCAGACATTATGTTGGCATCTCCAAGGTAGGGCTGAGACTCCTGCCTGCAACCTTGGAGAAGCTGCTGCCAGTCTGTGTAGACAATACTGAGCTAGATGGACCAATGGTCTGACTTGGTAGAAGGCAGCTGCCTATGTTCCTATGTGTACAACTGTCTGTACACATGTACATATTTCTGTTGTGAATGACTGTACATAGTTCATTTAAAAAGTGAATCTGGCTACAGGCTCCCTCAAATGCTGTATAGACAGGAAGCTGTACATGCAGTGAGCATAATGTATGCATGCGCATACAGATCTGTACATGCATACATTATATGCAGACTGTGCATGCACTGAACAGAACAAGAATAAAGCTAATGAAGATGCAGAAACCAAATCATAGGCCACTCAGCTGTTGCTTCAAATTTCTCCAGGGCAGAAGAGCAGATTGGGCTGCCACAAAGGGCAAATATTCTCCTAATTGTACGCATTCTGAATGTGGCTTAAAGGTCAACAGCTCAGATTATCCTACAATCTAAACCAGGGGTTCTCAGCCTTGGGTCTCCAGGTGTAGTTGGACTTCAACTCCCATAATCCCCAACCAAAGGCCCCTGGGGTTGGGGATTTTGGGAGTTGAAGTCCAATAGCATCTGGGGACACAACGCTGAGAATCCCTGACTAAACTACTCTATGTAAGAAACTCAAGAAGAGATTTCTTGCTCAGCAGAAAACAGAGCTCTTTCTCACTAATAGCATGAAAAACCCACCTGCAACCGGCAATACAGATATATCTCAATACAAATAGTTGAAAATAGTTATTGCCATCATTCAACTTATAATACTGGCAAAACATGCTGAGAACTAAAACCATGCCATCTACTTTCATCACTGATTACTCCTGCCTTCTTGTTATCTCTCATATGTTGAAGAACTCATACGCTGAAGTAGGGGAAACCTCAGGAACATTGACTCCTTGTAGATGTAATCAAAGCTGGAGCCAGAATTCAGGTTTTCAGAGCTGAAGCCAGTGTGAGAGAGAGACTGTGGTGAACACATGCTATTTCTTTCATACTGCTATTGGTCAATACATTTTGAAGCATTGTAGAGTTTTGACTAAAGAGGATAGTGAGACAGAAAAAGTCTATTTTCCTACTTTGTCTATTTTCACACATCTTGCAATTTGATAATGAAAAACTGACAAAATAGGCCTGGATAAATCCCATCCTAGCAGAGCAACATCCATTTCTTATACTGAGCTTCCAAACTATAGAGAAGTGTAGAGACTCTGCATCTTGCAAACGCTTGTTCCAAATACAGAAATCATCTCCCTTGCTAAGTGGCACGGCACCAGCTACTCTGACTATAACACACACAGGGAACTTCATTTCAAAACTTTGAAACGGTTCAGCGCTCTCTGAATGGGCACAGCAGAGACTTAATACAACACGGCACACTAACACAGGCCTTTGACTTCACGTTCAGGAAGCTTCTTGTCATTTTTCACCATCTGGATGGTGTCGCTGCGTGCATAGAATCCAGGCCTCTTTCCTTTCACAGATAAGCTTAGAGATTGTGGAGTGGTTTGTACTCCTCCCACAAAGGGAGGCTGTTCTCACGTGTAGGCAAAACCAGGCTAGGGAAGCCCAGCCCAGTTTTGCCAGCGCGTGAGAATTGCCAGGAGCCACACGGCTCCCAGTGGCAAACCCACAAGGAAGCCCCAGCTGTTAGCCCTGGTTAAGGGTGCAAACATGCCATTAGCCTAGGCTGATTGTGTGTCAGCTCCGTGCAGCACCCACAAACCAGCAGCCTCCCCATAATGGGAGTTCTGAGGGCCTCCCTGCTGCCAGCAGAAGCCGGCAATCATCTGGGCGGGCAAGCCACCTGCCCAGCAACAAGGAGAGGATCGTCTGCGGGGAAGGTAAGCTTTTCAAGGCCTTCTCATGGATTGTGAGAAAGGGCTCAGGCTGTGAATACTGGAGATGTGGGAATATCTGTGGATATTACAGACGTGGGAGTATGAAACTTTGAATCCATCCTAAGTTATACATTTGGCCACAACCATTAAGAAGGTTTTTCCTCACACCTTTTAGTGGCAACCAAAACATCATTTTGCTTTCTAAGAATGAGGGAATGGGCGAAATCCCTCAGCCTCCTAAGATTAGTTACAGATGCTCTGCTTAAAGGATAACTAGGAACAACTTCTGCTCACTGTTGGCAGTAAATAGTGATGATTTCCACAACCCTACCTCTGCATAAACATGGAGATGATGTACACCAGCAGCACATGCCCCTAGAGAGGCTGGGTGGATTGTCTCCATTTGATTCAAACACACATTGCAGCCATGGTGGAGATCAGTCATCATTTGTAGTTCACTCTGTGGGATTCTTGTAAGATGTAGACCAGCCTGCTCAGGCAGTAAATAAGATGGGTCCCCCCCCCACATCTTCCTAATGGGATCTGTAGGAAGTTGCTGACCTAGATGGAAGGCATTCATGAGCGAATTATACACTTGCTGGAACATCATGATGCTCTCCAAGCTTCATGCTTGTGATTTTGATGGGCACAGTGCAGTGGGGGAGAAGGATGTTCTTGAATGACTATGTTACTCCAAAATGGGAAAGCCTCTTAAAACTAGTGCTGCTAGAGGTGAAAATGAGATGAAACTATTATTTAAACAAGTGAGCTCTCTTATCACCATTCCTGTTTCGTTTTTGCTTTTTTAATTTTGAGCAAATTGAAAAATCACCCCAGAACTTTTTCCTTGAGCCCCCATGGAACCTATAACATACTGAGAGTGATCTTGGACAATGTTGCCTGTCAGACTTCTCTTCAACAGTCAACAAAAAGAACAACATGCTGGCAAAATTCATCGTGGATGCCAGGAGAACACCAGCCTGTGTGGCTACTGTATGGTGGAAAACAACTTTGCCTTATAATTTTCATAACTGCTATTTTAACAGAGCAAAATATAGAACAATGCCATTCCCCCACTCATTCAGCCACAGAGTGCATTTTTTCCTGCTTTGGAAATATCTTTTTAAAGACTAGAAAACCTATTTTTTTTCATTTATGAGCTATTTCTGATAATGTTGCATTGTTACTTCCTAGGTTATATTACATTTTGGAATGTTTGTGGCCGTGGGAAACGACTTGCTTATTTCTCTAGTGTAAGTGCTGATCATTGTCTATGAAAATATATAGTATGCTGCTAAATTTTCATTAGAAAGGGGTAGGGTGCTATATATTTTTACTACTGTTGTGAGACTGCTGCAGCTAACAGTTGTAAATAAATCCATTGAACAATCTTTTAAAAAGGCACTTGTGGAAATGGCATACATTCATTTTTAATTAAATCCTTCCTTTTATGCTCTTACAAGTCAAAGTTTTGCAGATGTCTATATTACGAGTACAGTGGTCTTGGCATACAGGGGAAACACTTTGGATATCACAGAAAACCATAGATATGTCTCATTAAACAAACATGTTTATAATTTTGCCACTACTGTAAATGCATTAAGATTATTTATTGTTGTTATTCATATTACCCAAATTCAATACCTTTGGCACAGAACATGATTGCACAACTGGCAAAAGGATTTCTAAAATCCCTGTGCTATCTATAAACCAGCTGAGTTTCATATATTGTGACAGAAAGAGGACAGTCTAATACGAAAGACAAGTATACTGTGCATCTGTATGCGATGAAATTACTTAGCTGTTTTTTAGAACTCTAAACTTTATTATTTCTCTGTGTAAACCGCCCTGAGCCATTTTTGGATGGGCGGTATAGAAATCGAATAAATAATAGTAAATAATAAACCTCTAGATATTATTTTTCTTAAGATTTATATCCCACACATTCAGAAGTCTCTGGGTGACTTACAAAAGTTAAATGATAAAACCACCACCAGTCTATCTAAAAGCCTGCATGAATAAAGCTGTTTTATTCATGTTTTCACCTGCTGTCTAAAAGGGCAGAGAGGGACTCCACCAAGCCTCTCTCAGGAGAGCATTCCAAAGTGAGGGGCCCACAGCAGATAAAGCCCTACCCTGTGCAGATGCTAATCAAACCACCATTTCAGGTAGCACACACAGGAGGTCCTCTCTATCTGATCTTACAGGGTGGGGCAGATTCACATTGGAGGAGACAGTCCTTCAGATACCTTCGCAGATCATGAAGAACTTAGTTTAAAGATAATCACCAACATCTTGAATTCCACCCAGAAACAAGCTGGTAACCAATCTAGTTTTTTTAAATGGCTTAACCCCCACTTCACTATTAATGCAGATTTAGATGTAAGCATCATTGGATTGCAATGCAATTTCATTTAGCCTATGTGATGGTTCAGACATAACAAAAAACAATGCCTCCAAACAAGTCAGAAACTGCTACATGTACAGGAGAGCACGCACACACAAGGGTTGGGCACACAACACCAGCTATGTGTACAAGGTCTGGCACACAACACCCAGTTTAGTGTTATGTGTCCAAGCCTTGCACAATGACACTCCCCACCCCCACAGCAGCATCCACTTTTCTGACTTGGTTTGAGGCAATCTATAGTTTGAATCTATCTGAACAGAAACTATGGTCTGTGCTGTCCCGCAAATAAGAATTGGAAACTAGGGTTTGTTCCTGGTTTGTAGGAGAAATGGAAAGCACTGTCCACCTCTTTAGACAAATTCATGTATTTGAAACATCCCAGTGTTACACAACTTGCAATAAAAATAAAGAGTGAACACACACCCTGTTAGTGGCTGTCCATATCAGGGATTCTCAACTTGTGGCACTCCAGATGTTACAATAATTTGTAGCTGGGTGTGGTGGGAGTTGCAGTTCAGCAACATCTGGAGTACCACAGGTTGAGAAGCCCTACATTATACCAAAACATGCTAGCTCTACGTTTCAGAAGCTTACTTGGCCTAAGCTCAGGGATAACTTTAAAATATAGGCACTCTTTGCTGATGCATTCCCAGATTTCTCTGCTGCACTTCTATCTCACCATATACACCCACTGCAAAACAAAAGTGACCCAGATGGTGCTTAAAGTGCAATTAGTCCATCAACAGAGCAAAAATACATATATTTGTATTGATTAATGGCAACTTTACTTGCCCCATATCTTTGGTACTGAAACTCCTTGCAATCCTTATATGATTTAATTTGCCACTCAACATCTTTTTCTCTGCTCTCACCTTGTGCAGTCCAAAGAGAAATCTATAATCAGTGACATTGCAGTCAGTGATGACGACTCCCTCCTGTGTGCTGGAGACCAACAGGGGTCTTTGTGTATCTGGAACATTGCAGAATATGCTACATGGGGACCAGAGACCAAGCCACCCGCTGGTGAGAGAAGCATTATTGGCCTTCAAAATAGACTGCATTCAGTCATACAGAACATAAGTTCTTACCCTTCTTCCTTAACAATTTATAGTACTTCTGAGCTGGAGAGCTCACAGATGCAGCATTACAAGGTAAGCTATACTGTTGATCATAAAAACCAGTTCTAGTCCTCTCAGTTTTGAGCATAGGAAGCTGTCAGAGCTTTGGTCCACCTAGCTTAGTATTGTTTACACCAGTATTTCTCAACCTTTTTGGAGTCAAGGACTGCTAAATTCTTCATGCAGAGTTTCAAGGACCGCTATATTCTTCATGTGCAATTTCCCAGACCAGCAGTTAGTAAAGGGGTTTCAAGTTTAAGTTTATCTATCTATCTATCTATCTACCCTGTTTCCCCGAAAGTAAGACCTAGCAGTAATTTCTGATGTACCGCTAATTGCCCTAGTGCATTTTGGGGGGCTAAAATTAATATAAGACACTGTCTTATTTTCGGGGAAACACGGGTATCAACAGACTTCTATACTGCCCAAAACTTGCATCTCTGGGCAGTTTACAATTAAAATAATATAAGCATTAAAATCATTAAATTTGGAATCTTTTGCAAACATGGAATATTAGGGGTTCTCAACCTTGGGTCCCCAGATGTTGGTGGACTTAAACTCCCATAACTCCCAACCACAATGGCATTTGGCCATTATGGCTGGGGATTATGGGAGTTGAAGTCCACCAACATCTGGGGACCCAAGGTTGAGAACCCCTGAATCTAAAAGCCTGGGTGAACAAATACATCTCCAGTATGTCTTCAGTATGTGCGGGGTGGGGGTGCTTGTGATTACTCAATGGAGAGGGGATGTTGGGCCATTAGAAAAATTCAAAAGCTACATGGGGCCTACGAAAACAACAGACAAGCAAGCTTTTGAATTCCCCAAAACTCTTCATCAGGCTGAATATCAAGCAAAGCAAAAAGGAGGAGAGGAGAGGAGAGCTTGGCAAGTTGTCAGTAGAGCCCAAAGTCTACAGTTTAACCCTCTCTTGATGGAGGTGGAGTTTTAGCAGGAGTTGTGTAGTCGCAGGGCCGAATCCAGACGACGTTAGTCACGACCACCCACTGAAATTAATTTAGTCATCTCTCATTTGTGTCAATGCTGCTTGGTCATGATCACCTGGCTTGATCTGGATCCTGCTCTTAGATGTGCACTTTGTGAGGCGGACCTAATGAAACCCGTGCAGCTCCTCCAAAACTCCTTAAAAACAGTTACGTGGCAGGTGCTGGGAATGTTTTTTTAATGGTAAAAAAAACGTGAAGAAGAGCGGTGGGGACCTGGTGTTAAAGGGAAGGGGGAAATTCTGAGATGGCGGGGGGCACGGGGTGTTGTAGTGGTGGATGCCTTGTCTTCCTCGCTGGGGAGATGAGGCACTGTTCAGGGTGGGTGAAGCAATGGTGCACCGGACTGCATTTGGAAGGTTGCCTGGGTCCAAGAGCTGCCACCTCTGTGCTTGTGCACCAGAGTGTAGCAGGTGTTCCCCCATCCTCTCTCGCAGCACACACTTCTGTGCCCCCCTCCCAACTCCCCTGCGTGCACCAATCACACTAGCCTGCCTTTGGGGCCATGCAGCTCACATGGCCCCACATGCTGCCCGCGTGTTGCTGCGAGGCGAGCCAAGGCAGCCCTCCCTCCCTCCCTCCACCGCTCAGCCCTCACCGCAGCATGATCCCGGCCAGAGGTTGTCCCCCCGCCACCGCCTGGCGAGGTCATAAAGGGGACCGCCGTCTTCCACCAGCAGTGCAGACCAAGGGGTTATAGGGGGCTGAAGGACCACAACGCCCCACCAATGCAAGAGAGAAATGGCTCCCTCTCAAGGTGCCTTGGCCGCAATAGGCAGCTGGTTTTAAATCAGTTGGGATCAGACACGAACCACGCTGGGCATCAAATCCCCAGGATAACTTCATTCCAGTGCCATTCATCCAATGACCTTTTTGCATGAATGCACAAAATAGTATTTTGCCTCTCCCCTGCACC
Organism: Hemicordylus capensis; assembly: GCF_027244095.1. Taxonomy (NCBI): domain Eukaryota; kingdom Metazoa; phylum Chordata; class Lepidosauria; order Squamata; family Cordylidae; genus Hemicordylus; species Hemicordylus capensis. The sequence goes on along the minus strand of NC_069661.1, from coordinate 49,412,532 downwards.
ATGCCACCTCCCTCCGCCACTTAGTCCTCCTTGGTACGCATGCTTGCTCCCCCTCCCCCGAGGAAGGTCCACCTGCACTCCCTTTCTGCAAAGCCTGAGCCAAAGTAGACTCTACACTGATTGGCAGTGGCTCTCCAAGGTTTCAGGCAGGAGTCTTTCCCAGCCCCACCTGAAGATGTCAGGTTGAAGACTGAACCTGGGTCCTGCAGAACAGATGCTCTAACATGTAGCTGTCCCATCCCCATTTAGCATGCTTTGGGGGTATTTTTTTTACATGCTGGAGACCTGTTGAGCATTGATGGAAGGAAGCAGGGGCAGAATGCAATGTCACTTCAAGATCAAGGTACTCAAAGCAGATTTTAACAGTTGATTTGTAAAGCTCTTTACAAATCAGGAAAGCAACACTGATGGAAGGATTCTCTGCTGCACTCTGCTATCTCCTTTTCTGTAGAATATATATATATGCCTGTGCTACAGCTCCTCACCTTAATGTTGGCTGTCACTGGAATAACTTTGCTGTAGGAACAGAAGAGGCATGCTCAATGTCTTCCTGTACGGTTGAGCTGTAGTAGCTCCCTTACTCCAGCATAATAGGGGACTAAAGGGAAGCCAGTATACAAAAGACCTGCTGGTTTTACATTGCTGTTGCTACACTGGAGTGTGCTACAATGTCAAAAAACACTACTTATTCATAGATGTGGCATCATATTCAGTGATCTTTACGTTGTGTGCATGCACATGGCTTATAGATCACTGAATGATGCCACATCTATGGATAAGTAGTGGAATACATGGGGGGCAGCAAATGGGACAATTGTATGTTACTTAGCCATTATTTCCCACACTGAGTGGGAAAAGAAATGTATGAAACCCATTGTCCCCTCTGTTCCAGCCTCCGCATCCCAGCAACAACTCCTAATGCTAGAGTTTCTCAATTTTGGTTCCCCAGATTATGTTGGGCTAACTCCCATCATCCCCAGCCACAATGGCCTGGCCAGGGATGATGGGAGTTGTAGTTCAACAACAACATCTGGGGACCCAGGTTTGAGAAACCATTCTTCAAGCAGTACTATGTTTTGGTTCCAATTCAAAAGCTCTACTCCTAAAAATGTTTGGTTTGCCCCTACTGTGATTTCAAGGGAAATTAATTTCAGACGAGGAACAGCTCAAGAAGCAACATCTTATGCTGCAGAAACCTCTGAAGCATTTTAATACTTCTTTTCCAACTATTAACAAAGGCTATTTTCCTTTTAACAATGGAGTAGTGTTACCCTTCTGAGTGACTATCAGCTTCTCCTCACATCATCTTTGGACTGCAGTGTGAAACTGTGGAGCCTAGAAGGGCAATATGTAGGTAAGGGAAGATTGAGATTGAAATGTCACAATATATTTAAAGAAATCTAGTGGAAAACAACTTGGTCTTTCTGACTCCCATGTCATGTTTTTACCTCACGAAAGAACAGGTTGCTTACCTGTAGGGATGTGCACGGACTGGTTCAGCCATCTTTTTATGGACCGCCAAAACTGGCTTGGAGGTCCGGCGTTCAGACCAGTCCGGAGGTGGGGGGGGGTTTCCTTTAAGGAGCATCCCCCCGCCGGCACTGTCTCAAAAAATGCTGGCGTGGGGCTGCTGCGTACCTCCTTGCAGCCCCAGTCAGCGTCATAGCAAAAGTGGCCAGTGCACGTGCCTACCCCATTCCATGGAGTGCACGAACCCATTCGTGCACATCCCTACTTACCTGTAACTGACTATCTGGAAGTGATCCATTGTCATTCATGAGAAACTGTGCCTGCACAGGAATCTCACGGATGGATTTGCTAGCTCCTCGTGGTGCCTGCGCCTTAGTCATGTGCCCAGCATGTCTGGATTTTAGCAGTTAGGGCGCCATGACATGCTGAGCACATGGACTGAGGCATGACCGCCACAGAGTGAGCAAATCCATCTGCGAGGTCCATGCACAGGTGCATTTCTCATGAATGACAACGGAGCACAATCCAGATCATTAAACAATTATATTTGGAGTTGAGGCACCATCATCTTCTATTTAGTTGTATGGTGATACTTTGCAAGTTACTGTAACAGCTGTAACAGGACTCAAAAATCCTGTTCAGACATTATGTTGTAAGTATGTATAGATATCTGTACAAATGTGCACTTAGTGTGAATGACTGTACATGTACTAATTTTAAAAGTGAACCTGGATCTACAGGCCCTCTCAAATGAAGGATACAGATAAGAGTACTCCTGTACACGTGTGAATAAATGCACATTTGTACATGCACACATATTGTATGTGTTTAATATGTGAAGAAAGCTTAAGAGTCTCTTGTGCTATACCAAAATCATAAGAGCAAATTTGAACATATTCATGCTTGAGAGAAATTGCAATGATCAAGCACAAGACTTTCATGTCATTTTGTTTAAGGTATGTTTGGCCAAAAAGAACTATGGAACATCACAGACACGTCATCCTGGAGACAGTCAGATAACAATATTCACTCAGAAACTGATGCTGACTCCTTTGGACAGGAATCTCCAGATAAAAGCTTTGCCAAACAAAGGGCATCTAACCTGAATTTTGAGGTAGGAAGATTGTTTACTGTACTCCGTCTATATTGACCAAGGTATGACTGTTCATACTGAAAACTACTGTAACATCAAAATTGCCAGAATTGCTTTCCTTTGATGCTCATAATAGCTTGCACATTAAAAAGTTCTAATATTAAAAGAAAACTTGTAGAAACTCTGTGGTACATTTCTCAAAATATAAACCTAGCCAGAATAGTAAAATAGTTGTCAGCTGCTAAACAAGGCTAAAGGGAATGCTACAACCATACCAATACTCAGACATGAATATATATTTTAAAAGCTCTAAAAAATATTTTCAAAGCTTTTAAATATATCACTCATTTTTTGCAGCATATAGATAGGAACATAGGAAGCTGCCTTATACTGAGTCAGACCATTGGTCCACCCTAGCTCAGTATTGTCTACGCAGACTGGCAGTGACTTCTCCAAGGTTGCTGGCAGGAGTCCCTCTCAACCCTATCTTGGAGATGACAGGGAGGGAATCTGTGACATTCTGCGTGCAATCATGTAGGTGATCTTCCCAGAGCAGCCCCATCCCCTAAGGGGAATATCTTACAATGCTCACACGTAGTCTCCCATTCAAATGCAAATCAGGGTGGGCCCTGCTTAGCAAAGAGGACAATTCATTCTTGCTACCACAAGACTAGTTCTCTTCCTATGACTATGCTCCTGATAATGTAAAACGTGTGTCTGTGTGTGTGTGTGTGTGTGTGTGTAGGATGACCCGATACAGGATATCAGAATTGTGAAGGCAAGAGATGATGAAATTGCAGAAGAACTGAAGCAAAGGCAAAAACCAAGAACTCAACGCAGGTCTGTCCAACATTAATCTCAAGTTCTTGAATTCCCCAACATATAGAGTACTTTCCCATATCATATCAAATCAACTTTACTGGTCTGCAAGGTGCAATAGAAAGTACCATTTGATGAAAACGACAACTAAAGCAGTCACTAAGCCACACTTAAAGCAAGTTCTCAATTTATTATGGACTGGCTCTTGACATGCATATGTCACAGGTTATTTTTAATATGAACCTAACCTCTCCCTCACTCACCAGGAGTCTTCTTGTTCTTTTGTGTCTAAGTATTGTGGAAACTCCCCACTCAGCCTAAACTACTTCACATGGTTGTTATGAAAGAGAAACTCAAGTATGTAGTACACCGCTCTGGGCTCCTTGGAGGAAGAGCAGGATATAAATGTAATAATAATAATAATTTTGGGAGTGATCAGTGCAGATTTACATCCATGTAGACCACTGTGCACCCAGTAGTCTCAAAGAGGTTTGTGAGAAGTCTTTCTGAACAGGAACAAACCCATATTAGAACTGCTGGCCAATAAAAATATCCGCTCATCTTAAAAATGGGTCACTTTTTGTTTTTCAGACCAAACAAGTACCAGCTCAAACCTCTTCAAGAACGTGCAAGCCTTGCAACAACCACTTATCACTCACTTCCACTGTGTGAATTAACCTGTGTAACAGCTGTCTTCCAGAAACCAAATCTAGCAGGACTTGACGACCCATTTCGTACAGTACTTTAACAGCTTTCTGTACAGGGTCCAGCAGAGAGCCCAGTTTCAAGGAGCCAAGCCACTTTTCTTAAATGGAAAATAAATAGCACTTATCCTTATGCAACTAATTTTTCCTCTTTTAAGCATTTTGAGGGCTGTTACAGACCAGTTAAGTCTTCATCAACATTAATCCCAGCAGTGGCTAGTCCCACTGGATACTGGGAATATTATGTCACAATTGTAGACTGAATTGTAGCCAGTGGCAATAAAGAAGTCTAATGTGTCCATTACTTGTGGTTCAAGAAGTAGATTTAAATATTTATTATAAATATTTTTACACAACCTCAGGCAATCTGTGTTGCCATTAAAAAAACCAATTGATGTCATTTGTCAGTCTGAGCATATCACTATGAAGGATTCCATTTACATATATGGTAGACATTTTGCATACTTTAAACACTGCTATAAGTTTATTCAAGTTTAATACATACTCCTCTGTCCCACGGAGACACGTTTACGTACAGAATACACTTGTTAAATATAAAACATCTATTGACCTGACCACCTTGGCAATGGCAGCTTTCATTCCTTTGAAATAGGCAGCAGATTGATTCGAGTTTACGTTTCCTGTTAATGCTGAAGTGCTTTCCCCAATTTCCCCCAAATATATGAATCCTTTCCATACCTAGGGATGTATATGCCATACACAGTTATGAGGAGTTAGCAGGATTTAGGTAAATTACAAAGTCCAGAAAGCTGTCATCAGATAGTACACTTTAGATCAGCATCCTAAGTTAGCAATTACATACAATTGTGTTGTTCATTGTACACATCTCCAATAGCCAACAGTGTAAAATTAAAGTAGGCTTTGTAATTCAGCAAGCTTCTGTTCCCGAAATGCATATCCATTTGTAATCACACAATTTTCAACCTTACTGCAAACTGGGGAAAGGATTATTTGAGGAATGACCTTGATGATTTCAGGTCCAACTTTCATTCTTATAGCATAATTTTGTATTTTTGACCAGCTACACAATCATCAATGGCCAACAATATATCTTGGGTTCAGTGTTAAAAAGGCTCACTCCTGGGAAGCCTAGAAGATCACCTTGTTTTGAGGGTGGGTGGGTATGAATAAGAAAACATTTGTATGTTTTCTCATACAGTACAAATACAGGAGACCCTTGTTATCTGTGGTTTCATGTATCTGTGGATGGGTCTTAGGAAACCTAGTTTCATTATCTGCAGCAGAAAATATAGGCAATTTGCATCTATCCGTGGTTCCTGAGTGGTCAGAAATTTCTGGCTGCCATTTTGAAACACAGAGCCATTTTGTGACTTTTTTTGTTTTAAAAATAACTTTAAAACTAAAAAGACGACAAATGGTGGGGGAGGGGGGCATTCCTGGAGACATGAAGAACAAGGTACTATGCTTTTCTACCCTTATTTCTGCTCCCTTCCTGCTTTTTTGACTTTTTTTTTTTTAAAGTAAGGAACCTAAGCTGTGCATTCCCATAAAGGTAAGGTTGTTTATTCACGGTTTCCATGCTAACTGACGGGAGCAGAACCCCTGCAAATAAAGAGGGGCTCCTGTATGTTGACATACAAGGCAACTGAGTTCTTCATGGAGATTTGCATCCGCAGGAACCCAGATTTTTGTCTATTAATCCAATACTTTTTGTTAAGGATCACCTATTAAGAATATGGTCAAAAAAGTCACACAAAGAGGGATAAATGAAAAGGTTAATGGTCAATGTTCAAATCAAACTCAATTAAGAATGTTTTTATGTTTACCACTGACATCAGTTAACTGAAAATTGCACCCTCATGAGAGAACACAGGGGAGGTGGGGAGACATGAAAATGGAAGTAAAATTAATTGAGATAATAATAGAAGAGGAAGCAACAATTAACCAGTTAATATAAGTATTAATGCAGAAGCACATACAAAATCTTCCAATACTGGTGAGCAGTAGGCAATGATGTTTGAACAGCAGCATGCAGAATTCTTAAGTAAACAATGTGATCCCAAAGGCCATTGGAGTTCTTGCTGCTGAGAATGAAATTACATCAATTCCAAATGAGTTATAGAGGATGATCTGAAGCACGGCACTAAAACTGCTCAAGACTAATGTTTATAATTTAAATAGCAGTGTGTGATAGGATGAAATTAGCAAATAACTTGTAAACCAAAATAAATTTCACTGAGGTGAAGAGAAAACAATATTTCTGAAGGTTAAGGAGTGCTTGAGAATAGAAGCTGATTGAGAGCAAGCAGCACAATTGTGTTAAAGGTAAAGTGTGCCGTTGAGTCACTGTCGACTCCTGGCACCCACAGAGCCCTGTGGTTCTCTTTGGTAGAATACAGGAGGGGTTTACCATTGCCATCTCCCACGTAGTATGTGATGATGCCTTTCGGCATCTTCCTACATGGCTGCTCCTCGATATAGGTGTTTCCCATAGTCTGGGAAACATACAAGCGGGGATTCAAACTAGCAACCTCTGGCTTGCTAATCAATGGTGGTGGGTAAAACCAGTCATCATTTAAGACATTTCCTGCCACATCTAATCCAACCTCAGCAGACGGTTGACAGTCCACAGTTGAACCACCTAGCACCAGCTAAGAGTGCATACTTAGTATTTCTTAGCACTTAGTTTATTGGTTACACCTTAACTGTTAAGAGATCCTGAGTACTCTTGTTTTGTATATTTAATAAAAGTGGATCATGGCGGGTAAGAGACTATGTAGAACTGGCCAGCACCCCACCCCAGCTCCACATTATGCATTTTTATCTGATCGCTTTGTCTGATGCACTTTTGTCTGCAAAAAACTAGACAAATCTGAATACAACTGCATTAACTCCTAACTCTGCTAAGGCAAATGAATCACAACAGCATGACTGAAACAAAAAAATTAAATTTATTCCCAGACACAGTGCACTGTCCAAGGAGTACTTGGTTAACTTATGCTGGAATCAAAACAGCAAAACCATTTATATGGAATTTTTGATAAGACTTGCAACTTAATTCTAACAAGTCTTGTGATGTTGGAGCTCATAGGATCCTTCCGTACCTGTGATTCAGCACCAACGGAATTGTGCAATTTTGAGGTACTTATTTTACAGACCAGTCTAGTACATAACTGCATGGTGATAAGGCCCATTGTTGGTAGAGCATACTTTTAAAGTGTTACGACTTACACCAACAGCAGAACATCCCAGTGCTAACTGTGCTCTTGCTACATAGTTTGCAACCTGAAAACAAAGTGTTAACTCCAGAATTCTAGCTAGAGGGAGAAAAGGAAGCTGGGGCATGGATACTTTGAGTCTTGCTACCCAAAGGGAATGACAAATCCCAGATCCATCAAATCCCAGATCCATCAAAATGCTGTAATAAACCCATCAGTGCTTATTAGGCTGCAATTTAGCAGCTCTTCCTGCAAGAACCTCAAGCTGCTTTTTGAATGGCTGAGCGTAAGACAAACACAGCCTGAAGAGTTCCTGAAGGAGAAATGATTCCGGCAAACTCCAGTATAAGCCCACATATATTTTGCTGCAAGACATTATCAAGAAACAAAGGTCAATGGCTAAAATGTGTCTAACTTGTTCTTGCAATCTTTCTGACATGTGAGCAACCCTTCCTTAACAATCTTTATGGGTGCCATGTTTGTCATAGGATGTATAAGCAGGTCATTTACCGTAAAAGCTGTAATAGGCCTTTCTTGCCAGATGTTACTATGCTTCGTATACTTTAATATTCCAACTTAGACATAAACCATGTAAGCAATTATCAGCTTTAATGCCCAGGTAGTATTTGTTTAGTCCATTTAATGATGCATTGTAAAGTCACAGCAGAGTGCCAAATGCTGAATTTAGCATCTCTGGGTGGTTTGGACTGGGTTTTTCTGCAATAGACTATGCTACAAGTATGTTGTTCAATAGAAACCATTAGTTCCATGTAACAAACTGCACAGGTCAGAAGAAAAGAAAATGCATAATACATCATTCCCAAGATGGTATGGGCCATAAAAACACTCAACTGGATGCTTACCTGTTAATTGTCCTCTTTTGGATTATTTATGGTGCCTCTTCAAAATAACTAGGTTGTGCTCATTGCCGAGTACAATATGCAGACTTAAAAACAGGTTGCTTCCCTGTAACAGATGATCTGGTAGTGGTTCCATGTATTCATAACTAGTGGACAGACCACGTGTTGGAGTCAGTCTCTCTCTCTCTCTCTCACTCATCCCTCCCTCCCAAGAAGGATAAACAGTACTAATTAAAGAATTAGTATTATAATTTTAAAATTGTTAAAGCAGTAGTAAAATTGTAGTAGAAGTAATCCAAAATAGCCTAAAGTTCCTTGCATCCCAAAGGAAGCATCTATTGAGAAGAGAGTATCAATCCTACAAAACCTCATAAAGGAATGTGTGAAAGCTGAGGCTGTCGCCCAACTCATCTCCTCTCAACATGCTCTGGACTTTGACCACTTGCTTCCCTTCTCGAGTGAGCTGTCACCCAAGCAAGGGAAAGAGTTATTGAATAAACAGATTGTTTACCTGTAACTGATGATCCTTGAGTGATCTGGGGGTATTCACACAACTGAGATTGCACATACGCAGCAGCCATCGGTAGGACTTTCAAAGCTTTGTGCAATACTCTAGCTCCGACCTGTGCTATGCGCATCTATTAGGAGCAGCAGTTGGGAGTGTTGTTGGATTCAGTTCTGACGCAGGATGCCTGCCACAGTCCAAGTGATCCCCTTATAAGGAATTGGAAAAGGTAAGTGAGAGATCGTTAGAGCATGCCTCACATTAACCAACATATTCCGCTGTAGTGGGGATGATGGGTGGGTTGTGTGAATACCCTCGGATCACTCAAGGATCATCAGTTACAAGTAAGCAACCTGTTTATCCTTGATGTGATGTTGATTGTATTCAAACAACTGGGGGATTAGCAAGCTCCCTGTAGGGGTGGAGGGCACAGGTTCTTGTTTACCTTTACATCTCCCCTTATTGCATAATTTGTTTTAGCATGCCCCTACCAAAGGAATAATCTGTCACAGATCTCAGGTCTAAGGCATAATGCTTAATGAAGGCATGATCAGGAGACCAAGCACTGCTCTCCAAGCATCTTCCATAGACACTCCTAATAGGTGAGCTGCCGAAGAGACTACCACACATGTAAAATGTGCTTTAATGTCTGTCGGTGACTTCACTCCTTGACACTGGTATGTCTCCATTATAGCAGAAACTATCAATCTGGATAGTCTTTGATGAGTTATTTCCCCTTTCTTATCGTCTCTGTATGAGACAAATAGGCCCAAGTAGGTTTAGTCCTTTTTAAACAGAAGCCTGACATCTAAGGTGTGTAATTTATGTTCTATAGCAGTCTGAGGATTGCGGGAAAAGGAGAGTAGGATTATATCTTTATTGATATGAAACCTTGAATTTATCTTTGGCAAGAGATGTGTGTCTGCACATAGAACCACTCTCTCTTTGTGGAAGTGTATGTATGGGATAGCTGCCCTTTAAGCCTGCAGTTCATACACTCTTCTTGCCATGGTCACTGTGATAAAAAAACACTTGTTATTTATAGAAATTTCTAGTGATATTGCTGCCATTGGTTCAAATGGATGGTCTGTTAGACCTGTCAGAACGACTGACAAACTCCATTGGCATACTGCTTGTTTTATTGATGGGTATACATTTTTAGTCCTTTTAGAAACTTTCTGCATAATGGATGTGAAAATATAGTGCTGGAGTCTATACCTACATGGCAACTGGATATTGCGGCCAGGTGAATTTTTACAGAGGAATTTGACAATCCACTCAACGTTAAACTGGATAGGTAAGTCAATATCTGTGTTACCATAGCATTCGCTGATGGAAAGGATTTGAAGTTTGAATAGGTCTCATATAATGTCCATTCTGCAGCATGCAGTCTTCTCGTTGGTTTCCTTTTATTGAACAGAGTTCTCTCTAATAATTCTCTACTTGTGGGATCCCCATGACCCTTCATGCCATTGGTTTCAGGGTTATTACGGCCAGAGCTAGTATCTTGCCCCCTTCCATGGACAGAAGGTCTGTGTACTGGGGTAGCGTCTGCATTCTGCCCCTTAGATCCATAGAAGTGTTAGGTACCATACTTGTCTCTGCCATTTTGGTGTGATTAAGATGCAGTTTGTGTGGTCATACATATCTTGTTCACCACTCTTGTGATGAGGACAGTTGGAGGATATATGTAGTAGAATGCCTTGTCCCACAGTATCAAACACACATTTTTTGTTCTCTGGAGATGCAAATAAGTCTACACATGGAGCACACCATGTATCGAATATCTCCTGTAAGTATCTGGGGCCAATGCTTCATCCGTATGTTTTGGGGTGGGGTCATATCTCTGCTCAATAAATTGGCTTCTGCATTCTCCATCCCTTTGCCATGTATGAATTGCATTGGGTTGAACATTGTGATCTATGCACCAGTTCCAATAGTGGATGGCGAGACCGCATAAAGTGCATGACACTGTGCCTTACTAGTTGTTTACATAAGCTATCATGGTGTTAGGAATACAGGAAGCTGCCATATACTGAGTCAGACAATTGGTCTATCTAGCTCAGTATTGTCTTCACAGACTGGAAGCGGCTTCTCCAAGGTTGCAGGCAGAAATCTCTCTCAGCCCTATCTTGGAGAAGCCAGAGAGGGAACTTGAAACCTTCTGCTCTTCCCAGAGCGGCTCCAACCCAAGGGAAATACTTTCAAGTGCTCACACTTCTAGTCTCTCATTCATATGCAACCAGGGCAGACCCTGCTTAGCTAAGGGGACAAGTCATGCTTGCTACCACAAGACCAGCTCTCCTCTCAACACTTCCACTGTGATGGACAACAGTGTTGTCCACCATCTAAACTGCTTTTCTGTGCACCAGAGCTATAATGTCTTGAATACTAGGAAAGAAGTGAAAAGTTCCAAAATGTTAATATGTAGTTTGTTGATTTCTCATCCATTTGCCACTCATCTGGTGGTTTTGGCAATGTTCTCCCCAGCCTTTTCACGAGGCATCAGTGGTTACAATTATTTTTGGGAACCTGGGTTGAAAAGGTATGCCTATAGTCAGGTTCATGATGTTTTTCCACTACACGAGGGAGTGTTTTACCTTTAAGTTGTGCCGTCGAGTCGGTGTCAACTCCTGGCAAGCACAGAGCCATGTGGTTTTCTTTGGTAGAATACAGGAAATGTTTACCATTGTCATCTTCGGTGCAGTATGAGAGGATGCCTTTCAGCATCTTCCTATATCACTGCTGCCTGATATAAATGTTTCCCATAGTCTGGGAAGCATTCCAGCGGGGATTCGAACCAGCAACCTCTTGCTCCCTAGGCAAGTTACTTCCTCACTGTGACATTAGGTGGCTGTTTTACCTTTACTGGGATGTTGAATGTTTGTGATTAATCCCCTCTTTGAAATCTGAATGCCCTTAAAAACCACTGTTCTAGGAGGACATTCTCAATTTTGCATGTTGAATAGCCACTGTGCAAGAGGCAATCAGCCCTAATTTAATCTATATTTGTCTTGCCATTCATTGTGGATTCTGGAGGTGAATTCCACGTTATACTATCTCGGAGATTGTGTCTGCTGGTAGGAAACTCTGTCAATACACATCCAGAACTGAACCTATGAATTGTATAGTTCTTGTAGGTTGCATCTTGGATTTTTTGTGGCTGAGCCTTATGCAGCAGCAGTAATTAGCATATCTCTCAAGTCTTGTTGTAGCTAGAGAGGCGAGTGCTGTCAGCAACCAATAATCTAGATATGGGAAAAGGTGCACACCCTGTCCCCATAAGTAGGGAGCTATGACAGCCATACTTCTGGTGAATGAATACCCTGAGGCACTAATCCCTCTAAGGCATGCACATAAGTTTTTGGATGTCTGCTCAGTTTATTTTAGATCCCGCTCAGGTTGAATCAGGAAGGTCTCATTCTAAATGCATGTGCGCACAATTACCTTGATACTGCTGCCCAGAAGAAAATTCATTCTGCACAAAGATGAAAAAAATTAGAGGGACCACTGCCCCTGGGGGCAGTAGGTATGTAGAAGGGTAGCACCTTGCACTGGTAGACATTCCCCACAGTGAATCTGAGGTATTTCCTGTGATCTGGGTGTATCCTCATGTGGAAGTATGCATCTTTGAAGACTATGGCCACAAGCCACCTGTCCTGTTAAAGAGGGCAGTATGGCTTGTATGGATATTCTGAATTTTGTCATTTCGATGAAGTTATTCAATGCTCTCAGGTCCAGGACTGGTTGGATATCTCTTTCTTTAGCATCTGGAATAGAAAACTCACCCCCCATCTATTGACTTGCGTGGAATATTTCTATGGCATCCTGTTCCAAGTGTGTTACTATTTCCTCTAATACGGTTGGAGCTGGTTGGGTATATTTGATACCCTGAAAAATTGGCCTTGTGTGGAATTCTATCATGTAGCCATTCTTGACAATAGAAACTACTCACTCGTCTGATGTTATTTGTTCCCAGGTTGAATAATGTTCTGCTAGAAGTGGAATAAGGGATATTAGCATTTATATGTGGTGAGTTAAGGCATCAAAGGCTTTGTTTAGTGCCATCGCCCTGTTTCTGGCGGGATACACCTTGTTTTCATCTTGGTACGTTAGGTCTACCCTATGTTCTTCTTGATTTTCTGTATTCTCTTTTATCCTGTCCTTTGTATTGCTGCCTGTATCTTCCATAAGGTTGGTTTGGTTTAGCTGAATAGCTTTGATGGGTTGTTAGAACCGCAAATGTCTTTGCTGTTAGTTTAGATTTTTTCAGTTTTTCAAGTGTCTCATGTGTTTCTTTGCTAGCTAAAGAGGTGCTCACCCTCAAATGGAAGATCCTCTATTTTCTTTCAGGTTTCATATTGTAATGTAGAAGAGTGGAGCCAAGCATGTCAGCATGGTACTGTAACTCCTGCTAGATTTTTGAATTCACAGTCCATTAAATGTCTTATGGTGCTGATTTATTGTCTGGTAATGTCAGCTGGTTTCAGTTGCAGTTCCTATATTTTGCTCTGCTGGCTGCGAGGCTTTGGTTGTCTGCAGAAAGTTAAACACTGGGTCTTGAAAATCCTCTATTTCAAATTTAAATCCAGAGTATTCACCATATCATTTATGAGGGAAATGGTAGGTTCTGTTCTCCTCTTTTGGAGAATCCAAAGACTTCTTTAAAACTTCATCATCCGAAGAAGGTCCTGAAGGAACTTGTATTTGGAGATTCAGCTTCTAATTCAAGAAAGATCACTTCCTCATCTTCTGATTTAGTCCTCTCATCATCTATCTGTTCATCTGGTTCTTCAGGCGGTTCATGTATTGGAAAGGTAGAAACCTATCTAACTCTAGCTGTCATCTGCGTCTTGGTTGCTGTATCTAGTTCAGTTTCAGCCTGTGGGATGGGTTTCCCAAAATCTGCTGGTCCCTGACGGGGAGACTCTGGCCTTGGAGCAGGCTGCTGAATTGGGTTAGTGGTTGTTGATGAGGTGATAGTGTGTGTTACTGCATGAGATGGTATTCCCCTAGTGGGTGGTGGAAATAACCACCACCAGCATGTCAGTATATCTTATAAGCTGCAAATGTAGTTCATATTTCTTGCTGTAAGGATAGCATTTATGAGAACATGCACAGCCTGGAGACTAGGTTGTACAGAGGTTCTTATATGACCTTGTATAGAGTACTTTATGTCCCCTAGGTTGAACACCATATTCATTAGCACAGGAAGCTTGCCAAGTTGAATGTTTTGTGGGACTAGATGTGTATTAATGCACCTTCTACTATTCTTGCTTCCAGTCATATGCCTTTCCTTAGTCATCCTTTAAGGGGGACATTTTTAGAATTTCAATTACTTCTTCCTCATACGCCAGATCTCCCTTAAATAACCAGGAAGGGGATTGTGTATGCTCCCTTCTTGATGTTGAAGGGAGGGCCAGTAAAGCATATTAGTTGTGGTCTCTCTATTCTGATGGGAATGTCTTTGCTGATTGCTAAAGTCTCTAAAGTCAGCAGTCCTGACTGGTCGACTTAGTGGAGTCCATAGGTTTCGGTATCAATGCAGGAATGATCAAAGTCATGGTTGATGTTGAGCCAGATGTCAGCGTTAAGGTTGTGGTAGATGCTGACTGTGAAGCTGTAGTCGATATCAATATAGAAGACAAAGTCACAGCAGCTCCTTTTTGCACTTGTCGGGTCAATGTCTATGAAGTTGCCAGTGTGTCGAGTGTTGGTGTTCCTTTTTCTTTAGTTTTATTAAGGTGTTGTCATCATGAGCTCTCTTTTTTACTTTCTTCTCTGAGTAGCTTTGACATTCAAGAACTCACTGTCGATACTGTCTACGCAGTCACTGTCAGAGCTTCTGCAGTCGGGCTAGGCATCACTGTCGGATGTGGGGTGGGCACCGAAGTTGATGTGGGCATTGTGGTCAAATTCATGGACGTTGAGGTTGATGTCAAGGGGCATAAAGCCATATTATACAATGCATCCTTTAAGGAAGAGAGGTCTATCAACAGCTTCTAGTCTGAAGGCTACAGGCCACCTCCAGCCTCAGAAGCAGGATGCCTCTGAATACCAGTTGCAGGGGAGTAACAGCAGGAGAGAGAGCATGCCCTCAACTCCTGCCTGTAGGTTTCCAGCGGCATCTGGTGGGCCACTGTGTGAAACAGGATGCTGGACTAGATGGGCCAGATCCAGCAGGGCTGTTCTTATGTTCTTAACCGTAATTCTCGAGTTTTGAGAGGTTGTTTTTTTTTTTTAAAAGTGACAGATTTTGCATACGTTAGTTTTGTATTCCTCACCAAGGCACAAAACTCATGTCAGTCTGAGGTTCAGAATTTCACCTTACATTTCCCACATAATTTAAATATGTTCCTGTTATTTATGGGAGATATGCTCTGGTAACAGAGCGGACAGTAAAAACAAACAGTTTTCTCTTGCTTCTATACAGGTGTTTGACAGAAAAACTAGCAAGAACCAGAACTTTCCCTTCCTGATGCTGCTGTGGCGACAGTTGGAAAAGAACTGAATCCAACAATACTCTAACAGACACTCCTAACAGACGCACACAAATGTGGGACGGAGCTAGAACAATGGAGCTAGAACATCTTGTGGAGCTTTGAAAGTCCTACCAATGGCACCTGCTGAACATACACAAACCCAGTTGTGTGAATACAACCAGGATCACATCAAGGATTATTAGATTCTAAGAGACATGCTTTAATCTACTTAGATATCGAGGCGGTACCAATTTTTTCACCTTTGTAACCCTTGCCCATAATTAAGGAACAAGACAGAATCTACACTAAAAGATTATGCCATAGAAACATTTTTAAGGGTTTCCTTATACCAAAGCATCTTGTAAGAATGAGTAGGATTTGGACAGCAAGAAGGCAATACAGCTCTTACAAACAATGAAAGAGAGCCACTGGTGTTCACTATCCCATCACTCCAAGACTGGGTTGCTAGTGGGGAAGTGGCAAGCATACTTGTAGGATGCGAAAAAGGTTTTTTAAAAAAACAATACACTTTTACAAGCCTTACAGTCACACTCAGCAGTGGAGCACAATCCAATTGTTTTGGAGTGGCATCATGAACAACCTAGAAAACAATATACATTTGACAACTGTGTAGAGATGTCCCTAGTAACATAGTATAATGAAGAGAAACCCTGCACTCAGTAATGTGTGAAGCTGGGAATTCAGAGACCATACACACAGCTGTGTGGAAAATCCTTTTGCATGCATCCTGAACTAGAAGTGCTGATTATGCACACACCCCAAATTATGAGAAATGACTGAACAATTTGAAATAAACTGTAATTAGACTTGCACAGTAGTAGCTGGGGTGGAGGGGAAAAAGGAGGCAGGTGAATCAATCACAGGTCTTTCAAAGGGGCAAAGTTCTGCTAACAAAGCAAGTTGCCAAAACCTGAGGTACGCAAGTAAGGATGCTCCGTTTCTTCATAATGCATATTTGGACAAAGAACCTGCATTTGCCTGTCTTTCAAGACAACTGTGTTAGCACCTCCTCAGAGTAGTTTTTAGACTCAGAGCTGTACAGGTAGTATCAAATTAGATCAACCAGAACATCAGTAGCTTGTACCTTTTATCTCTTGGTTAAATTTTCTTTAAATGGGTACCATATATCACCAGCAAATGATTCCTGGGACTATTAGCACATTTTGCTAATCTTATTGTGCTGTTTTTCCCAGAGTAGAGGAAAAGAGTTTCTTTTCCTCTACTCTGGGAAAGAGTAGTTTCCCAGACTCCAAAGTAGAGGATCATTCTGAGAAGCAGATGGTGGAAGTATTTCAGTAAGGAATACTGACATACATAAGATCAATATCAATTTATG
Source organism: Hemicordylus capensis (assembly GCF_027244095.1). Taxonomy (NCBI): domain Eukaryota; kingdom Metazoa; phylum Chordata; class Lepidosauria; order Squamata; family Cordylidae; genus Hemicordylus; species Hemicordylus capensis. The sequence continues at coordinate 49,396,042 of NC_069661.1, read as the reverse complement.
ACAATTTATATATGTATCTTTTGTTTTTAATTGTGTGGAGGACATATTTAAGAAACATGCATAGGCAGCATTCAGAATGAAGCCAAACCATTGAGGTTAGAGGTAATGAAAACATGCCCCCAACCCCACTCCCAGTTATGGCCTTCAAAATTCCACTAGTTTCATACGATTACAACTTCAACAGTGTCTCAGCATCAACACAGAATATGATATACAGAACTGTGTGTACATGGAGACCATGAGCTTTATTTTGAGTCATGTTGCTAGTCTTATGACAAAGAATGCTGCTGGTACGGGCTCCTTTCAAGCCTTGGATGTTTTTCTACAAGTTCTTACAGTTTTCATGGTACATCAACAAGATGAACTAGTTTGCCAGCTAACCTCTATTTTAATATTTAAATTAGAACAGTACAACAACTAGAAAAAGGTCAGTGCTTCAAGTGGCAATGTTTAAGCCACATCAAATCCAATATCTTCCAAAATAAAGATGCAAAGATCTACACTCCAGCATCAGTAGTGCAATACAGTGGCCTTTCCTGAATAAAGGAGCAGAGGCTTATCCACGATAAAAAGCTTTAAATAAGGTAGATTGTTGTCGTTTATATATCAATTCTGCCTACTTGATATAAAATATATCGGGAAAGCTTAAACTGACTTTTACAATCTACATTCAACTAAAGCTCCACTTAAGCAGCATCAATGGAATAAACAATGGGAATGCACTCAATAGAAAAACACTTTCAAACCTACTGCAAAGAACAAAGGACAGAAAGTTGACTAAGTAACTGAACATCTGTAGTGTGTATCAGACATAAAAGAAAGATGGACCCTCTGATTACTTGCACTGTTTTTAATGGACTGAAAGAAATGCAAACTTAGTCCATATCCATTTCTTCAGATGATCTGCTCTGCTGGCAACTGTTTTCTGATTTTGTGTCAGCACCGCTTTGTCCATTCATTGGTCCATTGTGCTCGCTATTAGATTTTGTCTGGCCTTCAGATAGTGGCTCCGCCTTGGGTTTAGGCTTGTAAATAATAGGGTTACATAAACTGTCCAGTTCCTATTTGATTAGAAATTGGAGAAAATAAAAGTTAGTATGATAACTGCATGAGCAATAAGAACACACTGGCATATGAAATAGGTTAGTACTATGAGGTCCATCCATGTCAATATTCCATTAATATTAGTTCTTCATTTAAGAGGTGTGCAGAACATTTCGCTAGCAGAATGTTCCACCTCGAAATGGGGCGTTCCGAGTGTTCCGGGTTCAGAACGCCCTTAAAAAGGGGGCCCTGCTCAGAGATCGGAATAGAACATCCCTGTTCTGGCCTGAATGGTTTGGCAGAATGGAGTCGTTCTGTCGGAACAACCGGCATACCTGGTTGATCTGATGGAATGTTTCATACATTTTGCATTCTGTTCCAAACTTAGAACGGGATACAAAATGCATTTCAGTAACCCCTGCTAACTTGGCAAAGAGGCACCTTTTTAAAGTGGTGATTCTCTTTATTGAGCAGGGGGAGAGTAACTGGCCCTATCCACCTCCAGCACAGTAGCTCCAGTGACTGTTGCTGGTGTCTATCTTATGTTTCTTTTTAGACTGTGAGCCCTTTGGGGACAGGGAGCCATCTTATTTATTTATTATTTCTCTGTGTAAACCGCCCTGAGCCATTTTTGAAAGGGCAATATAGAAGTCGAATGAATGAATGAATAAATAAATAAATAAAATTTCATGCACACCCTACTCCATTTACATAAGTATTTAAGATGATTTACCTTTGATTTTGCTATTATTTCTGCCACTTTCACAACAGGGTCTTGTGTAAGACTCAGTCTGTTCTGTGCATTCATTTTTGAATTCAGCCAGTTCATGGCATCGTTGGTATATTTTTCTACTTTCTCCATGTCAGCAGGATCAATGTGATCATATTTTTCATCCTATGGACAAAAATTTCTTCCAATTCAGAATTCAGCAAAGTAAACAATGTATAGGCTCAACTCAGACATCACAAACGTCAAGGAAGCTGCTTGTATTTTTAAAATTGGTTTTCTTTGATAAATTTAAACTCATTCAATTTTTATAAACATTTATAAAATCACACTTACAGAATATACATCAGATCTTCAAAAGGTATGAAGTGCCTATGCAGCATTTTAAACAATGCACAAACACATACCAAATGTCTAGTTTTATGGCATTTTTCTTTTAGCCTGTGAATTCAGTATTCCCCAAGCAAATTCTAGGAATTTGGCTGCAAATTTCTTTCTTATCTGCAACTCTTTCAGAATAGTCACTTGGTGCTATCTATAGTAAATAACCTGCTTTATCAAGCTGCCTATTATTTTTAGATTGCAAGAACACAATGCAAATAGGAGGGAAAGACACACACCATAATTCTTCCTTTTTTGATTACAGGTTCTGAACCATCTAATTCTGATAAAGCATTACTTTTCCCCAAAAAATCTTAGTGGAGGGTTTAGAACAGGTTTGCTCAACTTAGGCCCCCTGGCTGTTTTTGGACTACAACTCCCATAATTCCCAGCCACATTGGCCAATAGCCAGGGATTATGCAAGTTGTAGGCCAACATCTGCAGAAGGGCGGAAGTTGAGTAGCCTGGGTTTAGAAGAATGCATTTACAGAAAACACTGGTTTCACAGGCGATATTAAGTGTCAAAGGAGAGGGGGGGATGGAATGTCTGCATGTACTGATAAAAGTGGAAAAAAGAAAATGTCTACATATAATGATAAGCAGCAATGAGTAAAATTGCTGGTCTCTCTTGCTAGGCAGTGCCACTGTTAAAATAACTAGACTGCATAAGATGCTGCCCTACTGTGATTTGTAAATACAGTACAGCTTTGGTTCACACATGCATATATACCATTTGATAACTCATGGCTAAATGTATGAATTTACTCTACTGGAAAAGCGCAGTTTGATTAATATGAATATTTTAAAAATAAGAACCGCCCTGCTGGATCAGGCCCAAGCAGAATTCCCTCTAACAGAGATTCCCAGATGTTACTGACTGCAACTCCCAGAATCCCCAGCTGCAATGACTTTTGCTTTGGGTTTATGGGAGTTGTAGTCAACAACATCTAGGAATTCCTGTTAGAGGGAACACTGGGCCCAAGGCCCATCTAGTCCAGCATCCTGTTTCACACAGTGGCCCACCAGATGCCTCTGGGGAGCCCACAGGCAAGAGGTATGTGCATATCCTCTCTCCTTCTGTTGTTCCTCCCCTGCAACTGGTATTTAGAAGCATCCTGCCTCTGAGACTAGAGGTGGCCCACAGCCACCAGATTAGTAACCAGTGATAGACCTGTCCTCCATGAATTTGTCTAAGCCCCTTTAAAGCCATCTAAGCTGGTGGCCATCACCACATCCCATGGAGAGGAATGCCATAGATTAATTATGTGCTGTGTGAAAAAGTACTTCCTCTTACGGGTCCTAAATTTCCCGACCTTCAGTTTCATGGGATGATCCCTGGTTCTAGTGTTGTGCATGAGAGAGAGAAATTTCTCTCTGTCCACCTTCTCCACTCCATGCATAATTTTATACACCTCGATCATGTCTCCCCTTAGTCACCTCTTTTCCAAGGTAAAGAGCCTCAGAAGCTGTAGCCTAGCCTCATAGGGAAGGTACTCCAGGCCTCTGATAATCTTGGTTGCCCTCTTTTTGCACCTTTTCTAGTTCTACAATACCCTTCTTCAGATATGGTGACCAAAGCTGTACATAGTACTCCAGATGTGTCTGCATCATAGATTTGTATATAAGGGCATTATAATATTAGCATTTTTATTTTCAATCCCCTTCCTAATGACTCCTAGCATGGAATTAGTCTTTTTCACAGCTGCTGCGCACTGAGTCGACACTTTCAATGAGCTGTCCCCCACGATCCCAAGATCTCTCTCCTGGTCAGTCACTGGCAGATCAGATCCCATCAGCGTATATGTGAAGTTGGGGTTTTTTGCCCCAATTATGCATCACTTTACACTTGCTTACATTTAACTGCATTTGCCATTTTGTTGCCCACTCCCCCCCATTTGGAGAGATCTTTTGGCAGTTCCTCACAATCCATTTTGGATTTCACTGCCCTAAATCTCTCTCTCTCTCTCTATCCGTTCAGTCGTGTCCGATTCTTGGTCACTCTATGGATCACTGCACTCCATGCCGTCCTATTTTGGACAGCTTCCTTTAAGTCCGCCATGGTCATTCCAGTGTCATTTTTTAATATTATCCAGCCACGAATTTACCCTGTCTATGTGTGGGTAATTGAAATCACACATTATTACTGCCCTGTCTCTCTCTGATACGTCTCTTATTTGCTTCTCCAACTCCAGGTCACTCTAAGCGCTTTGATCCGGAGAGCGATAGCACACCCCTAGTAACACATTTCCTTTCAGTCCTCGTAATGTTACCCATAATGATTCTGGTCCACCTAGGTTTTCTAGCTTATTAGAATCTATCTCTTCTTTGATATATAGTGCTACTACTACCCCGATCCTCCCCTCCCTGACCCTTCTGTAGAGTTTATATCCAGGATTAACCGTGTTCCACTGGTTAAACAGGCTGCTCAGCTGTAACTCTTGATCTGGTAGTGATCTGTTCTGTGAGGTCCCCGTGCAGGCACAGAACTCATTCATTTTGAATGCAACAGATCACGATCCAGATCCCACCAGGCTTCCGTTACACCCACTATAAAGAGGTTGCTCACCCATAACTGATGATCTGGTAGAGATCCATCGATATCCGTAAGAATGGGCTCAGCACCTACATGGAGACCATGCGGTAGCTATGCCGCAACTTGTCAAGGCATCTAGGCCCCGCCCCCACGCGTGCAGTATGTTATTTAAGGGTGGCTGGACATCACGTTCCTCAGTTCTTGGAAGACCACCGAGGAGGACAACCAACCAGTTGAACAGGTGAGTTCGCAATGTTGACACGTAGAACCAAGAGCATTGGCGAGCACACAAGCATGTACATAGCAGAGCATTACTACAGAGGGGTGGATCGGGAGGGTCTTATGGATGTCGACAGATCTCTACCAGATCATCAGCTACAGGTGAGCAACCTGTTTATCTGGATCGAGATCCAGTGAGATCCATAAGAGTGAGTGATTAGCAAGCTCCCTAAGGAGTAGAGTACAGAAGTGCTATTGCAATACCCTTTTAAGTACACTTTTTCTGAAGCTCGCCTCTGCAGCAGAGCACACACCTATGGCATAGTGCTTGATGAAAGGCATCTCTGAGGACCATGTTGCTGCTTTACAGATATCCAGGAAGGTGCTCCCCGAGAGTTGTGCTGCCAAGGAAGCATAAGCCCGAGTAGAGTGGGCCTTGATGGCTTCTTGGTGGAGACTTGTTCTTGTATGTGAGTATGATTAGCTCAACTAGCCACCTTGACAGACGCTGTCTGGAAAGAAAGGAGCCCCTGGTAGCGCCCTTGTAGGCAACAAAGAGACGTGGTGTAGCTCTAAATTCTTTAGTGTGGTCCAGATATTACATGAGTGATTGACGCACATCAAAGGAGTGTATGGCACATTCAAGGTTGGTTGAAGGTCCTCTAAAGAAGGTTGGGAGGACAATGTCTTGGTTCAGGTGGAATCCTGAGACAATCTTTGGTAAAAGGGATGGGTCCAAATGCATGAGGACCTTATCCTCATAAAATCTTGTGTATGGTGAGTCTATTCTTAGGGCTGTCAGCTCACTCACCTGTCGTGCTGTGGTAATTGCCACCAGGAAGGCTGTCTTAAGGGAGACTAGCCTTAAGGATGACGTAGCTATAGGTTTGAAAGGAGCCAGCGTTAATGATAAAAGTACTAGATACAGGCTCCAGGACTCCACGGGTGCCTTGATTGGTGGAAAGACATTAGCGAGGCCCTTCAAAATAGCCTTGCACTGAGGTTGCGAGAACAAGGTCTCGCCCTCGCATCCTGGGTGTTTCGAGGAGAGGGCGGCTAACTAGACCTTCAGTGAAATGTTAGCTAAGCCCTGTGACTTCAACTTGGACAGATACTGGAGCATGACCCGGATAGAAGCACGTCTTGGTAGAAAACCTTGGGTCTTGGCATACGCCTTAAACCTGAGACACTTTTCTAGGTAATTCCATCTAGTAGAAGGCTTCCACTGATTTAGCAGAATCTTGTCTAGAAGCTTATTTGCCAGGCAGTCGGATGAAGGCTGTTGACGTCTGGGTGCAAGACGAGCCTGTTGTCCTGAGAGAGGAGGTTCGGTACCTACAGTAGACGGTGGTATTGATTCTTTGACAGTTTGCGTACTTGTGGAAACCAAGGTTGCCTTGGCCACCATGGTGTCACAAGGATGCAGGTCATTGGTTCAGACAGGAGATGAGCCTCCACACTGGCGATAAGTGGTTGCGGTGGGAACATGTAAGGAGTTTCCCCCAACCAGTCCAGTTGAAAAGCATCTCCCAAGGACAGGCAATCATGTCTCGCCCTGGAGCAGGAGCAGTCACATTTTGTGTTGTTGGAGATCGCAGACAGGTTTATCGTAGGCTGCATCCAGCAATGGAACAGGGGAACTATGTAATCGGAGTTGAGTTCCCACTCGTGTTGTTGCTCTTGGAGGAATACAAATAAGAACATAAGAACAGCCCTGCTGGATCAGGCCCAAGGCCCATCTAGTTCAGCATCATGTTTCACACAGTGGCCCACCAGATGCCGCTGGAAGCCACAGACAGGAGTTGAGGGCATGCCCTCTCTCCTGCCATTACTCCCCTGCAACTGGTACTCAGAGGCACCCTGCCCTTGAGGCTGGAGGTGGCCCACAGCCCTCCGACTAGTAGCCATTGATAGACCTCTCCTCCATGAAATCATCCAAACCCCTCTTAAAGCCATCCAGGTTGTTGACTGTCACCACATCCTGTGGCAGAGAGTTCCACAAGTGGATCACGCGTTGTGTGAAAAAGTACTACAGTTTGTTGGTCCTAGACCTCCTGGCAATCAATTTCATGGAGTGACCCCTGGTTCTAGTGTTGTGTGAGAGGGAAAAGAATTTCTCTCTCTCCACTTTCTCCACACCATGCATGATTTTATAGACCTCTATCATGTCTCCCCGCAGTCGTCTTTTTTCTAAACTAAAAAGCCCCAGGTGTTGTAGTCTTGCCTCATAAGAAAGGTGCTCTAGGCCCCTGATCATCTTGGTTGCCCTCTTCTGTACCTTCTCCAGTCCAACAATGTCCTTTTTAAGATGTGGTGACCAGAATTGTACTCAGTACTCCAAGTGTGGTCATACCATAGTTTTGTATAAGGGCATTATAATGTTAGCCGTTTTATTTTCAATCCCATTTCTAATGATCCCTAGCATGGAATTTGCCTTTTTCACAGCTGCCGCACACTGAGTTGACACTTTCAATGAGCTGTCCACCACAACCCCAAGATCCCTCTCCTGATCCATCACCGACAGCTCTGATCCCATCAGCATATACTTGAAGTTGGGGTTTTTCATCCCAATGTGCATCACTTTACACTTGCTAACATTGAACCGCATTTGCCATTTTGTCGCTCACTCCCCCAGTTTGGAGAGATCCTTTTGGAGCTGCTCACAATCCGTTTGGGATTTCACTACCCGGAAGAGTTTGGTATCATCTGCACATTTGGCCACATCGCTGCTTACCCCTGCTTCTAGATCATTTATGAATAAATTTAAAAGCACCGGGCCCAGTACAGATCTCTGGGGGACCCCACTTCTTACTTCCCTCCATTGTGAAAACTCTCCATTTATATCTACCCTCTGTTTCCTGTCTTTCAACCAGTTAGCAATCCACACATGGACTTGTCCCTTTATCCCATGACAGCTAAGTTTCCTCAGGAATCTTTGATGAGGAACTTTGTCAAAAGATTTTTGGAAGTCCAGGTAGACTATGTCAACTGGATCACCTTGATCCACACACTCGTTGACACTCTCAAAGAAGTCCAAAAGGTTGGTGAGGCAAGATTTACCTTTGCGGAAGCCATGTTGGCTCACTCCCAGCAGGGCCTGTTCTTCTAGGTGCTTTACAATTTTATCCTTGAGGATGCTTTCCATCAATTTGCCTGAAACGGACGTTAGACTAACTGGCCTGTAATTTCCTGGATCGCCCCTGGATCCCTATTTGAAAATCATTGTTACATTTGCTACTCTCCAGTCCTCTGGTACAGAGCCCGATTTCAGGGATAAGTTAAATATTTTGGCAAGGAGGTCAGCAATTTCACATTTGAGTTCTTTGAGGAATCTTGGATGGATGCCATCCGGCCCTGGTGATTTGTTAGCTTTCAGTTTTTCCAGACAGTTTAGAACATCATCCCTTGTCACTTCTATCTGACTCAGCTCTCTAGCCTCCATCCCTAAAAAGCCTGGTTCAGGAACAGGTATATGCTCAGTATCCTCTGCCGTGAAGACAGATGCAAAGAACTCATTCAGCTTCTCTGCAACCTCCATATCCTCCTTAATTATCCCTTTCACTCCCTCATTGTCTAATGGTCCAACTGCCTCCCTGGCAGGTTTCCTGCTTCTGATGTACTTAAAGAAGTTTTTGTTATTCCTCTTGATACTTTTGGCTAAATGTTCCTCAAACTCTCTTTTTGCCTCCCTTATTGTCACCTAGCATTTCTTTTGCCAGAGTTTGTGTTCCTTTCTGTTCTCTTCGTTTGGACAGGCCTTCCAATTTCGGAAGGAAGTCTTCTTCCCTTTTATGGCTTCCTTGACGGTACCCGTTAGCCATGCTGGCATCCTCCTGGCCTTAGTGGTACCTTTCCTCCTTTTGGGTATACAATCTAACTGGGCTTCTAGTATTGTGGTTTTGAGTAAACTCCATGCACTCTCCATACACGACTCAGATTGTCTGCCGAGATATTCTCCAAGCCCTTGATGTGAATTGCCACTGGTAAAACATGGTGTCGGATGCACCAATGCCACAGCTGAACATTGAGAGCGCATAATGTGCGAGACACAGTTCCGCCCTGGCGGTTGACATAGGCCTGAACTGTCATATTGTTCAGGTGTATCTGGACAGTTCTGCCCTGTATGAGAGGCAGAAATGCATGGAGTGCTTGAAATACACTGAGGAGCTCCAGGAAATTGATGTGTAAGCAACTCTGCTGTGCTGTCCACTTTCCTTGAATTTGACAACCCTTGCACTGTGCCCCCCATCCCAGAAAGGAGGCATCTGTTGTGATCCAGGCAGATGGTAATGGAGTTTGGAAAGGAACTCCCTCCAGAAGGTTCCTGTGGTCTGACCACCACGGCAGTGATTTCAGAATCTGTGGTGGAAGAAGTAGGCGCTTCCACTGGCTGTCCACATCTGGGTGGAATAGTGACAGAAACCACAACTGGAGTTTCCACATCTTCAGCCGTGCATATCGGATCACTGCATTGCAAGAAGCCATCAGGCCTAGAAGTCTTTGCATGGAATGTGCTGGTTGCAATGGTTGATCTCAAAAGTGATTCACTAGGCTTTGAATACGGAGGTACCGGTCCTCTGGCAAGAATGCCCTTTGGTTTTTCATGTCCAACACGGCTCCTATATAGGTGGTGACTGGAACTGGTTCCAAATGCGATTTCTTCCAGTTGACCTGGATGCTTAAGTCCTGGAGAAGGGTCAGTACATATTGGATCTGCGAAAGTAACTTGCTTTTGTGCTTGGATGTCAGGAGCCAGTTGTCCAGGTAAGGATATATGGAGACGCTGTGTGTCTGCAAATGGGCGATCACCACCGCCATCCACTTGGTGAAAACCCTTGGGGTGGCGGACAGTCTGAAGGACAATACATTGTATTGGTATACTTGGCGGCCTAAAGTGAATCTTAGGTACTTCCTGTGGCTCGGTCTGATGTTGATATGGAAATAGCCATCTTTGAGGTCCAGCATTACAAGCCACTTCTCCCCATAAAGAAGTGGTAGTATTTGTTGCAACGCCATCATTCGAAGTTTCCGGAAATGAACGAATTTGTTCAGGTGGCACAGGTCTATAATGGGGTGCAAGCCCCTGTCCCGCTTAGGAATCTGAATGTAGTGGGAGTAGAACCCGTCCGACCTGGCTGTCCACAGCACCAGAATGTTTGCCTCCTCCTCCAACAGTTCCTTTACCTCCTCCTGCAGTGTGGCAGAAGGAAAGGTGAATCTCATCCCCGTGAATCATGGTGTCTCCCTGAATTCTATGGAATATCCGGAGGATATGATCTTCAGGACCCAGCAATCTGATGTTTTATGGTACCATGCGGGGGCATGGCTTGCCAATCTGATGGAAGGAGATGGCAGATAGGGATCGATGGTGTGTTCTGTTTTCGGAGATGTTGGATCCCCCACAGGTGGGAATGGGGAGAAGGGTGGTGCCGGTGGACGGGCTTGAATCTCAAAGACGCTTCTGGACGTCTGATGTCTTAGTCACACGGGACTGTGTCGATTTTGCCTTGCTGGAGTAAGTCTGCTTTTGGTATGAGATGTGTTGCTGTCTAAAGTCCCGACGTTCTTGCTGGTGGTATGAAGGTGACCCGCTTAAGAACCACTGGGCTTGCAGCCTCCGCTAGCCCAATTTCCTCCCATCATGTGAATAGCCTCACAGGCTTTCAAGGCGTTTAGACGTGGGGGTTAAAGTGTGGAGAACCTCCCAAGCGCACTTTGCAGCCCTATTAATGACTGGGAGCATGGGTCAACAGAGCATCCTGAAGACCAGTGGGGGACGGTGCCCAGTCTCCTGTCAAGTCAATGAACTGCTGGCACTTCTCAGGTGGTGCCGTAGGCTCCTAACTGGCCCCAACATGGTCGATACCGAGCCGGAATCGTGATTGCGGTGGCCGTTTCCAGAACAGAAGCACTGTCTTTGTTGATCCACGGTTGAGGTCAAAGATCTCAGCGCTGAGATCGACAACTTGTGGTGAGCTGATGGTGCCTAGGTCGATGGTCTCTGATGACCCGATGTCAGGATCAACACTGAAGGACTCTGGTGTCCCAGGGTTGAGCTCGAATACCTCTGGTGACCTTTCGACACTGATTTTGTCGAAGTGAAGGTAGGCGTCGAAACAGGCAACTTTGAAGGTGACGTTGAGGACAATTTTGGAGATGTTTTTCATGGCATCCCTGGCGTCGAGGGACTCAATATGTCATCGTAAACCGCAGCTCGCAAACACAGGGCCCTGTTCTTGCGAGTTTGCTTGGAGAAGGAGAGGCAAATTTTACACGCCAAAACATGTCTCCTAAGCATATCAAGCACAAGTCATGCAAACTTAGAGGGGAGTTTGGCCTTGCAGCCCTCACACCTCTTAAATGTTTTTCTTTCTTCAGCCATTTTACAAGGGTTAGTCAAATCCGTCCCAGGGTCAAAAACACCAATCTTTCTCCTCAGCCAGTCAAAGTTCAAAACCAAACAAATTCCATCAGCCAGTCCAGGACATACACAATCGAAACATGTCAGTCAGGAAAAAAGGGGTCATACACAAAGAATCCGAATAGAATTTTTTTTTTTTTTAAAAAAGATCAAACTCATGAGGAACTTTCTGTCGGAATAGCAGACCGAGGTCCAAACACTAAGGCGGTCGGAAAAGAACTGAGGAACGCGATGTCTAGCCGGCCTTAAATAACACGCTGCATGCATGGAGGTGGAGCCTGGATGCCTCGACCAGCTGCGGCATAGCTACCACATGGTCTCTGCGCAGGCTCAGAGCCCATTCTTATGGACCTCAATCCAGATATCTATGTTTCATTAGTAACCAAGCACTCCAGCTCACCCATCTTCTCTCAGAAGCTTTTGGCATCGGTATATAGACATCTGTACATCAAGTCCCTCACCTGGTGTTGGCGTGTGATATCCCCCTTACCAGCCTTTGACCTATTTGGCAAGTTGTCATGTGTTTCCTTCTGCTCAACTCCTAGTTCTACTCTGTCCCCTTCTGGTTTATTCTAAACATGTGCACCCCCGCACCTTAGGGGATTTTGCTGGCTGAACCAGATACCTCCCAGTTCCTGTTGGCAACCCCCCAGGCATCATTTTAAAAGCTGCTCTGCAACCTTTTTAATTTTAAGTACCACCAGTCTGGTTCTATCTTGGTTCATTTGCAGCCCGTCCCTTTTATACAGGCTTCTCTTTCCCCAATGTATCCCAGTGCCTAACAAATCTAAAACCTCCTCCTGGCACCGTATTATCCCTCAGCTCACCTATCTTGCTCTCCCCACGTGTGGAACAGGTAGCACTTCAGAGAATGCTACCTTGGAGGTCCTGGACTTCAATATGTTACCAAGCAGCCTAAATTTGGCTTCCAGGACCTCACAACTGCATTTCTCAGCCAATGAGCACCAACCAGCTGACTCCTCCCCAGCACTGCCTAAAAGCCTACCCAGACTCAGCGTGACATCCTGCAATCTTCGCACAAGGAAGGCAAGTCACTGTGCAGTCTACACACGGGTCACAGACCTGCACGTAGACTGTATTATAAATACATAAATAAATTTGGGTTTGATCAGTTTTTGTGATCACTTTGACATGCAGGTTATCAACTCTGTTGCATTCATCCAGTGAGGACTATGCATGCACAGATCAACTCTCATATGTCCAAACTCTCTTTCCCGTGTGGCCTTTCCTTCCTTCATGATTTCTAGGAAACAGTGTTCTCTCACTCACTCCAATCCTTTGGGGGGGGGGGGGCGGGGGCGCCTCTCTTCTCTCCTCATTACTTTTTGGGTATTACTCTAGGTTATCATCTTTTCCACAGAACAAACTTAAATATTCCAAATTCTTCTATAGATTTGGACATGCAAACTGGTGATAATTCACTCCATCTCTTATACCGATATTTAAACTGCTTCCAATCTAAATAATTAAACTGTTTGGCCTTCAAATATTCCAACTTGTCAGTTGCCACACCTTGGAGTAATGGGAATATGCAACTGTGTTACTACAATATGCTAATATAATTAAAGAAGAAAACATTAAGGCACTGCAGTGCAAAAGACAAGACTCTTTTTTTTACCCTTTAACAAAAGATTTTCTTGCCAAAAACCTCATTTGCCAAGTTATGCAGGAGTAATAAGTAGCACAACAAAAACTGTACATGCTGGTCTTGTCATTTAGAAATATGCAATATCTTGTTCCTACCTTATTTTTGTATCCTTCCACAGCTTTCATAAGTAGCTGGAGTTTCTTTCCCAAATCATTTAAAACTTTTGGCCTCTCTTCATGTTCCATGTACCTATCATGAATAGGGCCACCAAATTTCTACAAAAATTAAAAGAACCACCAGATGTAGGTAACATTATTCCTTAAAGCTGGAGAACAACTATAGAATTATACTAACAAAATGGTATATTTAAAGTGCAAGTGGCTGTAAGTTACTAATACAGAACATGAACTCGGTAATATCAGGCATCAAACAAGCTAGCTATCCTGGCAAAGGAAGCCACAGGATTCAGACTTGCACAAAATATTAGCAATAGGGATGTGCGATTCGGTTCGGCGGTTCGGATCCGAACCGGTTCGGATGTCCCATAGGCCTGTATAGGCCTTCAAATTAAGTTTAAAGTGTGTCCTCCATTTTGTGGCTCCTTCCTGAAACTTTTGCTCTGGCATCCATTTTGTGAGGCTATTTTTCAGGCATTGCATTGGCTGCGCTATTGATCCTTTGATTGGCCAGAATGAGTCCTTTGCTCTGGTAGGCTGCTTGGCTGTTGCACTGTTGAGAGCTGGCACCCTGTTGGCCGGGGGGGGGGGGGAGTGCAAAGGTGGGGGCTCCCAAAGGAGGGAGTTTCAAACCTATATAAACCAAGCCTCTTGCCTAGAAAATTCTCTTTGGCTGCAGTTGTGGGATCATCATCTGAGACCCTTGCTTGCTCCTTTGCTGCTGGTGTCTGTGAGTCCCTGACTGTGTCCTATAGTGTGTCTCTGTGTCTCTCTCTGTGTTGTTGTGCCACCTTCTTTTGTCCATCTGCCCTCTGTGTCTGTCTGTCTGTCTCTTCTCTTTACTTACTTTACTTTTTTCTTAACTTTTCCCAAATTTTCCTGTTGTTTTTCTTCTGTTGTCTGTCCTCCTTTCCTCACCCTCCCCCCCATCCTTTTTTCATCTCTCATCCCTCCTCCTTTGGGCTTCCCCTCCCCCACACCCACCCATCTGCACTGCATTGCTTTCAAAGTTTCATTTATTGCTGTTTGTGCCTTGCCTTGTTTTTGTTCCACCTTTTGATTTTCATTCCATTGGTTTTATTTATATATTTGCTGCTGCTTTGGTTGGTTGCTTTAATTGTTAATTGATTGATTTGCATTTGTGCTCTGTTGCTGCTGCCTGCCTGAGTTGTTCCCCCCCCCCAGAGGATTCTGTTCATATGGCCAATTTTTTTTGTGATTGTCCCATATTATCTATTTTGGTTCTTCTTTGGTGGTTGGTTGTGTGCTCCCCCCCCCCCCCGAGACTTGCCCAAGTTGCTGCTGCCAGTGCTTGATTCTTTAAATTGGTTTTCTTTGTTTAACTTTTGCATTTGGTTGTTGATTTGATTGTTCCCTCTGTGTGGCCCCCCTGTTCCTAACTTCCCCCCTCCCATCCAGAAACCCATTCCCCCCACCACTCCTACTCCTGCCCTGCCCCCTCCCATCCAGATTCTTCCCCAGAATCCCCCATCCTCGCTGCCGCTGCCTGCCTGAGTTCAGCTTTCTTTAGGATTTGGTTGTGAATTAGCTTCTTTGGTTCTGGTCTTGTTGTGTGTGTTTTGTATTGTGTTCTGTGCTGGGCTGCTCCACTGCTGCTGATGGCAGGCAGCGGCAGCAGTGGCCTTTTTGTAAGATCAGAGAGTTGGTGTCTCTCTGTATGTCATCTTAGTTGCTTGGGTAGGTGGTGGTAGGTAGGTATTAAGGTGGACTGACTGGGTGTTACGTGTTAGGGCGCCCAGAGAGAGGGGCAAAAAAGCTGGGGTGGCAATTGATGGGTGCCCCTAGCATTGTTGGTGGATTGCTTGAAAAGAAAAGAAAAAACCCCATTGGCTAAAATGGGGATTTTGGGCAGCCCCGGACCCGCCTCTGTGGGGCGGCAGCACCCCCAAAGTGGGTCTGGGGCCATGGCAAAAATGGCCTCAGTCCCTCCCGGCAATCCCCGGATAGATAGGAGTGATGGTTTTTTAAAATTAAGATTTCCTAAGGCATTAAATAACTATCTCTCTCAGAGCTATGCTGGCTTTACCTTTCACCCACTGACACACACTGTATTCTTTCCAATTAGATATTATTTATTATTTACCACAGAGGCGGGTCCGGGGCTGCCCAAAATCCCCATTCTATCCAATGGGAATTCCCCCCCCCCAAAAAAAATTCACCAATAATACTAGGAGCAACCAATTGCCTTGGGATTCTTGGGGTTGAGGACACCCATGGGTGCCTACCACCCACCCCAGCTTTTTGCCCCTAAGTGCTCCACATAGGGAGTTATGGGCAAAACTTGAAAATATTTTAAAAATTTGTAAAAAAATCAGAGGAAGGTCCAATTGATTTGAGGTTTGGGTGGTAGGTGGAACACAAGGTCAGCTTTCATGCCAACTACTTTTTGAGATCCAAACCGATCCGGATCCGAACCGAACCGGGGGGCAGTTCGGACAAAACCAAAACTGAACCCACCCCACCACCACCCCCAGTTCGGATCCGAACCGAACCGGGCGAATCGGTTTTATGCACATCCCTAATTAGCAAGTCAGTATCTTAGCTAGATTTGGCTCCTTCCTCAATCCAGGTTTCAAAAGTACTCTCAAATCTCATATATAATTTCCTAACAAGGGAACAGGAGAAGAAATGGATATGGGCCTTGGTGGAAGGTGCTTGATGGACAACATATCTCGGCTTGCACACATGCCACAAACTGAAAGATACTTTAATTTTGGTGCAGGCTCCTGCAAGAGTCAAATAAGTGTACGATATATAGGTTGCTCCCGGGAAAGAGAGATGTTGCTAGGTAAATAGATCCCTGGGTGAGAGTCAGCAGATGTGGTTATTTTGAAGTTCTGTAGCTTTAACTTTCTTGTTATATAATGCTTTGAAATAAAATGTGGAGAGTACTAGTGGTTGGAATCTGAGGGCTGGGGAGACCTTGCAAATACCCTCTCTCCCCCAGCCAAGCTTCTTGCATCTTCTGCTGGGAGCCAGGAACTGTGAGAACGTCTTTAGCAGACCTGGTGAGCAAGCTCCACCTTGTGAGAGACTAACATTTTGATTATCCACTTTAGAACATAAGAACAGCCCTGCTGGATCAGGCCCAAGGCCCATCTAGTTCAGCATTCTGTTTCACACAGTGACCCACCAGATGCCACGGGAAGCCACAGGCAGGAGTTGAGGGCATGCCCTCTCTCCTGCTGTTACTCCCCTGCAACTGGTACTCAGAGGCATCCTGCCTTCGAGGCTGGAGGTGGCCTATAGCCCTCCAACTAGTAGCCGTTGATAGACTTCTCCTCCATGAAGTTATCTAACCCCTCTTAAAGCCATCCAGGCTGTTGGCTGTCACCACATCTCATGGCAGAGAATTCCACAAGTTGATTATGCGTTGTGTGAAAAAGTACTTCCGTTTGTTGGTCCTAGATTTCTTGGCAATCAATTACATGGGATGACCCCTGGTTCTAGTGTTATGTGAGAAGGAGAAGAATCTCTCTCTACTTTTCCACACCATGCATGATTTTACAGACGTCTATCATGTCTCCCAGCAGTTTTTTCCCTAAAACTAAAAAGCACCAGGTATTGTAGCCTTGCTCATAAGAAAGGTGCTCTAGGCCCCTGATCATCTTGGTTGCCCTCTTCTGCACCTTTTCCAGTTCTACAATGTCTTTTTTTTAGATGTGGTGACCAGAATTGTATGCAGTACTCCAGGTGTGGCTGCACCATAGTTTTATATAGGGGCATTATAACATTAGCTGTTTTATTTTCAATCCTCTTCCTAATGATCCCTAGCATGGAATTGGCTTTTTTCACAGCTGCCACACATTGAGTTGACACTTTCAATGAGCTGTCCACCACGACCCCAAGATCCCTCTCCTGGTCAGTCACCGACAGCTCAGATCCCATCCGCGTATACTTGAAGTTGGGGGTTTATTGCATTTAAATATATTCTAAGCTGATTCAAGAACTTTGGTTGATAGAACTTTGGCTGTTTGTTTATATTTAAACAACCACTTTTGTTTATATGTGTTTTGGAAATCTAGTATTATAAATGGAGAGAGGAAAACTTCAGTATACTCAAGACAACCTGCAATCACAAGACATGTACCTAGTCCATTTAATCTACTTTCATGAATTATATTCATGATATCTTGACTTGCTGTCTAGGATGAGATTTCACAGGTTAACATATTATTATAAAGAAGGCAGTACAGGTCTTACTTTCATTTCTTGAAGTTTTTCCACATATACATGTTTTGGTTGGTCTTCACCATCTTCATAAAGCCAGTTTTCTGTATCCTCCAACATTAAGGTTATCTTCCTTGAATCCTAGAATTCCAGAAATACCACAGTAGTATATGAAGCCTTGCCCTTTTGAATTTATGAAAGCTTCAGAAAGTAGTTATATTAAAGAATGTCCTCAACTACTCCTTCGCAGTACTTTGTTAATCCAGACAAGACAAAGATGCTCGTGGTCCGTAGGAGAGATGGAACATAGGAAGCGGCCTTATACCGAGTCAGACCATTGGTCCATCTAGCTCAGTATTGTCTACACTGACTGCCAGCAACTGGAGGCCTATCTGGAGTTGTCAGAGAGTGAACCTGGGACCTTCTGCATACAAAGCAGATAGTCTTCCACTGACCTATGGCCCCATCCCCCAAAGAAAATATCTCACAGCAGAACAGTGCTCCTGTTTAGCAAAGGGGACAATCCATGAGTGTTACAACAAGACTAGCTCTTTACACCATCTGATCTGGGGAGTGGATCTGGAAGTGGTGCATGTGGCCAGACTGCCTATACAGCTTTGGTTAGTTCTCCAACTGTAATCCTTCCTGGGGAAAAACTGAACTGGACACCATCAATCATGCCTTGGTCAGCTACTGCTACACACTTGACATGGGGATGCAGCTTGACTACTGCAACATGTGCAACTCGAGGTGGTCTGTGAGAAGTATTCAAAAAACACAACTAGTGCAAAATACTGCAGTCAGACTAGAGTCAGGGTTATCATTAGGTATGTGCGAACCAGTTCGGGGGTTTGGTTTGACGGTCCGTGGTCGAACCAACCCCCCCGCCCCGGCCCCGTTTCCATCTGGACCGGGACTGAACCCGCCCTCCAGCAGCGATTTTTTGGGTTTTTGTTTTTGTTCTGTTCCTCTAGCCCCTTTGGCACTTTATGGACCAAGGCCACACAGAGGCCATTTGTGCATGTGCATTGGCCATTTCTATTTTTTAAAAATAGCCACTGTGCATGCACAAATGGCCTCTGTGAGGCCCTGGGCCAGGCCAAGCCTCGCAGAGGCCATTTGCACATGCATGGCAGCAGGTAAAATGGCTGCTGCACAGGTATACAGAGACCCGAACGGGACACAAGGTGCGGTTGGACGGGCCACGGTAGCGATTACCAAGGCTGGTGGGGGGGAGGGGGAACCTTCATGGACCTCCCCCTGACCTTTAAAAAAATATATATATTTGGAACTTCTCCCCCTGGACCAAACTGGGATGGTTTCGAAAGGGGCCGGACTGAACTGGTCCGGTGAGGTTTGAGATCATCTGCACTGAATCCCTGTTTGCAAATCAAGGCCTGGTTGTTATCTTTCAAACTCTAAATTTCTTGGGAATAATCTGCTCCCAAATGAATTTATCAGGCCAAGCAAATATGCTCCACATGCCAACGTCTGCCAAGATTCAGCTAGTGAGCTGAAAGGGTCTAATATGAGATCTGCACACATTTTTCTTGATTTTCAGATGTGAATTGAAAACAAGTTCTTTCTGTCAGGCATTTAGGATTGGCAGTAGTTGGTGTGGAAGGGAGAGTTATTAGCTTGTGTCCTCTAAACTTTGCTACAGTTTTGTGATGATTATTTTTTATATTTCTACCGCCCCAGAAATTGGATGCTAGCATTAGGTCAATCTGGGAGGGCCTCAAAAATTATATTGACAACCTCTTGGTACAATTTCCAAATTTTCTTTGACTTTAATGCTAGAATGGGTCCAAATGACAACTACTTGTATGTAACTTATCAAAGCTATCCACCAGAAAGGGATTGTCCACCTCCACTCCAGAGACGTCAGTCTAAAGGTCAGGTCTGCAATTTGGTGGGCCTTTACTTGGTTCGTACAATGAATGCATTAGATTTGTTTGGGCTAAATGGGGCAATGGACATATTGTGGGTGAGTTCACTCGTTGGTCTGGGCTAAGAGTGAGTGTTCTGGATAACTGTCTCACAAAATGTGCTGAACTCTTTGATTCAATTTAATATAGAGGGACAAATGGACAGTGACCCTTTTCAGTTGTCCCTTACCCTAGAGATCTTGGGGGAGGGAGTACTCCATAAGGAGGTCCCCCAGTTTGACCTCTGCGAAAGTTCTAGGTTAATAAGGGTCAAATGTTCTGCACGCTTAGAAGAGCAAGTCAGGGATATTTTGGTCACAGATGACTTCCTGCAACTCTGTGCACTTCTCTTGTCAGAGCCCCAAATGTGGGTGTCCATACTTACTATCAAACCCTTATCCAGAAGATACAGTATTGCCTAGGTTAAGCCATTAAACCAGCTCCAGCAGGAGATGTAAATCTTATAGTTGGTTTGACCAGGATTGTATTGTAGCAAAAAGGGACCTGGTCACAAAATTCAAATTGTACAGGGCTAATATAAAAGTGGTGACAGCCCAAGAAGTATTAGAACAGAAGTAGCAATATAAATTATTATTAAGAAGAAAAAGAATTGCAATAGGAGAGTCCTGGGAATGGTTATATGCAGCCTCCAGAATGAAAAACTTGAGAACATTTTGGAGGATTGTGGCAGCCGTTTCCAATGGAAACTCCTCCAAGCTGGGGTGTTATATCTCGGCAGACACCTGGGTGACACATTTTAACACCCTATATTTGGCCAATTACAGCAGGAATACACCCCATCTGCTTCATTTGGACTCTCCCTACCTGGTCCCCGGTTACCTTCCAAGAGGTTAGCTTAGTGTCCCAGTTTATTATTTATTTATTAATTAAGAGATTTAATATACTGCTCAATCCACAGACTCGGGGTGGTGTACAAACAAGAGAAGCATCCGAGATTTAAGGGTAGGGGGAGGATAAACCGAATAAATAAATAAAACTAAAGGGCAAACTCCTGGCAGAAAAGAAATGTCTTCAATAAGGTTTTGAAGGTTGAAAGGGAGGAGGCAGACCAAAGCTGGGGGAGGGGGGAAGAATTCCAAAGTGAAGGGGCAGCAACAGAGAAAGCTCTCCCACGGGCCCTAGTACTATGCACCTCTCTGCGACCGGGGACCGAAAGAAGGGCAGCCTGAGAAGACCTCACAGGACGGGACAGGACTGAGTGGGAGAGGTGGTCCTGCAGGTAAGCAGGTGCTAAGCCCTGAAGTGTTTTAACGGTGAAAACCAGCACTCTGAATTTGACCCGGAAGCAAATAGGTAACCAGTGCAGTGACCGCAAGAGAGGTGTCACACTATCGTATCTCCTAGCACCCATAAGCATGTGGGCTGCCGCATTCTGGACCAACTGAAGCTTCTGGGTCGGTCCAGATGAGGGATGACGAGGGCATGAGTTACCACTGCCATGGCCTGCTGGTTGAGATAGAGCTGCAACTGGCAGACCAGCCGAAGCTGGGCAAAGGCACCTCTGGCCATGGCCTCCACCTGCTGCTTGAGCAGGAGCTGCAGGTCCAAGAGGACCCCCAAATTGCGGTCCACCTCCTTCAGGGGCAGTGTAACCCCGTCCAGGGAGAGACTCAGACTTGGCAATTGGCCGGATCGAGGAGTAAGCAAGAGCAACTCAGTCTTGGAGGGATTAAGTATGAGCATGTTTTGGCCCATCCAGACCCTTACAGCCTCCAGACACTGGGCAAGCACAGAAATGGCATCTCCAGGGTGGCCTGGTGACAATATACAACTAAGTATCATTGACATATTGATGGAATCTCACCCCAAATCGACAGATGACCTGCCCCAATGGTTTCATGTAGATGTTAAAAAGTAAGGGTGTGAGAACAAAGCCCTGAGACACCCCACAAAGGAGTGGCCACAGGGCAGAGCACTCGCCACTTGCGTACACCGAATGAAGTCACCCACTAAGGAAGCAATGGAACCACTGCAAAACAGTGCCCCCAATACCCAACCCGCGCAGGTGCTCCAGAAGGATAGATACTATAGTTGATAGTATTGAAAGTTAAAATCAGGCAAGGCACCTGTAGTGGATCTGATCTCTGACAAGCTTTTAAAAGCAAATATTGATTGGTGGGCTCCGGTTTTGGCAAATCTTTTCTCTTATATTGATCGGGTAGCCCACATACCAGAAGAATGGAATACGGCTGTTATTGTCCCTATTTACAAGAATGGTCAATGCTCCGAACCATCCAACTATTGCCCAATAAGTTTGCTGAACATAGTTAGTAAAATGTATGCCAGACATCTTTGTAACAAGTTTATTAATTGGGCAGAGCAAGAGAATATTCTCAGGGACGAACAGGCTGGGTTCCGAGTCAGTCGATCCACAGTAGACCAGGCTTCGGTTTTATGGCATTTAGTGGGAAAGTATGC
Source organism: Hemicordylus capensis (assembly GCF_027244095.1). NCBI lineage: Eukaryota > Metazoa > Chordata > Lepidosauria > Squamata > Cordylidae > Hemicordylus > Hemicordylus capensis. The sequence continues at coordinate 49,374,374 of NC_069661.1, read as the reverse complement.
CGGCAAACCCTCCTCCTCTTTATATGCAGTATTTGACTTTAAAGCCGCCTTTGACTACATCCTTAGATTACGACTCTGGAGCAAACTGGCCAACACTTCTATAGATCCACAATTGCTCCTCCTCATCCGTATGTTATATGAAAACAAATCATTGAGAGTAAAGTGTAATAACAAAGGTCATCTGTCCGAACTGGTAGCCACGCAGAAGGGGTTAAACAAGGATGTATTTTTGCTCCTTTTTTGTTTAATTTTTATATTAATTTTTAAATTCCTCTTCTGGATAACCCCGACCTCCATCTGCCTACATTAGCTGGCAGATCCATCTCAATCCTACTTTATGCCGATGATGCGGCTATACCATCAAGGACATTAGTTGTTATGAGGAGGGCATTACAAAGATTTACACAGTTTTGTGAAGATGAGTCGCTAGTTATAAATACACAAAAGACTAAGGTTATGGTGTTTGCTAAAAGACCGAGAGAACACAAATGGCAAATTAATGGGAGTAGAGTTGAGCAGGTGAGTACTTAGTAAGTACTTAGGTTTAGTTTTTCATGCAAATAGGACATGGAGTGCACAATGTATATATGCTGCAGCAAGTGCTCAGAGGAATGTATCTGCTATATTAAAAATTTTCCACATTAAAGGGGGACATTTTATCCCAGTGGCTGCTAAGGTATACCAAGCCAAAATATTGGCACAAATGCTATATGGGGTCCAGATCTGTTCCACCTGTAATTTCAAACCTATGGAAGTGGTCCAGTCTAGATTCCTTCATGCCATATTTTAGGTGCCTAGATGTGCCTCAAATGCCATCCTATGCCTAGAAGCAGATTTAACCAGTTGCAGCCCAGGGGTGGCTCCATACATTTAACTAATGGCTCAAATTACATTCCTGCCATCAGGGCCTTGACCCCCTGGTACTGAAGGATGAGTTCGACTCTAACTGGTGTAAGAGCCTCTATGATAAATTGGGTTGATATAGCTTCTTTCTACAATATTTATTTTCACTGGGATATGATGCTGCCAAAGAAATAATTAAACAATGAATCGTGGATATGGAGAAGCAAGCTGATCTACATTTTGTTGCCCCTAGTAGTGTTCCAGGTGGCATCTCAAACTACCCTCAGCTAGGTGCGTATCTCAAAAATCTGACCACTCTAAATCAGAGGAGAGCTTTCTCACTGGTGCAATTCAATGCCCATTCTTCTGCCATTTTGGATGGCAGATTTAAGGAAATACCGCTCAGGAATCAACTATGCCCATGTGGTTTGGGCAATACAGAAACCATTTAACACGTTCTTCTATATTGTTCATATTATAAGGACATTCGTATTGCCTCGATTAAACCACTTAAAAAAAATACACTGGGTCACTCGGAAGAATACTATATCACCTTCCTGCTGGCAGAACAGTATATAGCCATTACAGCTGGGGTAGCAAGATTCTGTGCAGCAGCTTGTAAACTGAGAAGGGAGCAACTGACTAATTGTATATGAGACCCTTGTATGTGCTGATGTTTGATTAGCTGCCTTTTATTTTATTTTATTTTGTTTTATTTTGATTTTTACTTTGCTGACTGCTGGTCACTGACCATAATAAAAATTTATTCATTCATTATTATATTTCTTTTAATCTATGTAAGCTGCCTTGGAGATAAGGTGAAAGGCAGCCGATAAAATAAAATAAAAAAGTTAACATAGATACATAGTAACAATGTTATAACAAAGACATCCATCGTAAGAAATGCCAAGTTCTACCAAGTTCACAGAGAGCAAGGAGAGAAAGGAAGCAGCAATGATTGGGACTCAGTTGCAAGAAGTGGGGCTTTTAAGTTAGCACTTATACTAGAAGATGAATTGGGAATCCTAATTTGTCTCATGCATTCCGCCCCCACCCCCCCACAAGGTATAGAAACAGGTGGTAGAGATGGAGCCTTGCTTGGCATCCTTTGGAATAATAAACTCCATCATGTTCTTGCTTTAGGGCTCTCACTTTCTTCATAAACACTAATTTGTGGAACTAATTTTAGTTTATTCTACTGGCTTGTAGGGATGTACAGAACAGTTGGGACATTCCGCCCTGAAACAGGCCACGAAGCAACGAAGTGAGCGCGTTGGTGGTCAGAAAGGAACTGAGAGAAATGGGCTCTGAACCACCAGTAACAACAGACGTGAGGCACACGCAGATGGCAGCTGCAGGCACCACGAGGGGCTAACCAATTTTGCCTGAAGTGTTCCGCGCAGGCGCAGAACCCATATTTGTAAGTGTCAACAAATCACAATCCAGATCAACCCGTTCCAACTTGGAATGTCCCAATCCTGGTCTGGCCGGATGGGGCCCGTTCCATCAGAAGGGGAAGTTATTCCATCAGCTCATCCAATTGTTCCGACAGAACGTTCTACGCATTTTGCGTTCCATTTTGTGCTTGGAATGGAACGCAAAATGTGTTTCGTGCACACCGCTACTGGCTTGTTCACAAATAGTGGTTGGAACTCACATTTGATAGGTTTGGATGCAATAAAAAAAATAATGGTTTTAAACCAGAAATGGAAGCAATACATTTCCTCCCCTGGTGCTGGTGGTAGTGAGGGAAGTGTGCAAGTCTGTCTGTCATGCTAGTAACATCAAGTCATAGCTTAACATATTTTTGCATATGTCTAAACCCAGCCACTATATTCTTTATAAATTCATGTCTTACGTCTTCAGTGATAAATTTTTCATAGACACCACACAGCTTGTCCCTAAGATCATATACGTATTCTTCAACAGCATTTTTGGCATCATTTTTCTCCTTCTCCAGCTTGTCTTGCATCATCATCTTCCCCTAAAAGACCATCACATTTTAAAGATCAGTTTAAGTAATGCATGTGGAAAGACAATTGTTATTTCGACATGATTTTGGAGATCTTCCAGAATAGACCTTTTCAGGTTGCAGAATTTGTAAGTTCAAGCCAACTCTTTCACATGTTCAAAACTTGGTAAGCCAACTTGTCACCAAAAAGTAATTAAAGTCCATTTGTTTGATTCAATTAGGATAACTTAAAAAAGAGAGATCTACTTTATCTTGGATTGAGACAACTATCATTACTCTATGCAGAACTATTCTGATAGAATTAGAGCTGTTCTGTACTCTTACCTCGTTTTCGATGTAGCAGTTAATAAGGTCATGCCCCACTTGTTTGTACAAGTTAGCCTGGATAGGTAGATCGATACTCTTGATCTTTGTTTTAGCTTTCCCAGATTGATTGATATCAAGCTTGTCTCCCGAAGCAGTCTACATAATAGGATGTTGAAATATCATCAGTGTAAACTTAAGTGCTAACCATTTCAATTTCTTGTTAGTTCTAAAATGAATGATTCTGGAGGGGTGTGTGTGTTGCTATTTAGTGCCTGCAGATGCTACAGGTGGTCCCCTCTGCCCTTTTTGCTTGACACTTGAAGTCAGATTCAAGTTAGCTCGGCCGATCACTTGAAAAGAATATCCACTCAGAATTGCTTTAAATTAGTACCCAGAACCAGCACATCAGTTTGTATATGGGCTGTGTAAGGAAATCTTAATTCCCTGTGTTACAGGATCAACACAAAGCCTATTAAGTCTTCTAATGTTCACTTGATGAAAATGAATCATTGGCACTTACCTGAAAGGTCATTTTTCTCAGAGGTATGGGTTGTATCCGCAAAGGATGCTGGGTTGTCTCAACCTCCTGCTCCTAGACAGGGCCAATCAAGAGCTTTGGCTCGCAGCAGGAGGGAGGGGCAATCCCCTGAGTCTCCAGTTCATAGCCAGCTCTAAACAATGCTCCAGGACAGAATGGTTAAACGGAAGGCAAGAAAACATGCAGCCATATAAATGTAACAGGGCAAAAGGCAACAAACTCGGCAAGGAAAACCCCCATTCCAGACCTGTAGTCCAGACTAGCTAACAAACCCTCTGCAGGGAGAACTGGCCATCCCCAGAGGGAAACCACCCCACAGGCATATAGGGTACAGATGGGGCACAGGGTCTCAGGACAGAAGAAAAAACAGACTGGACGAACAAGCAGGTGGGGGCGGATACAACCCATACCTCTGAGGAAAATGACCTTTCAGGTAAGTGCCAACGATTCATTTTCCCTCAGAGGAGGGTTGTATCTGCAAAGGATGCTGGGACCTACCATAGCCCCTATGACACACTGGGTGGGAGCTGTGAGGTCCGGCCTCAAGGAGGAACCACCTGTTGCAAAACTCTCCTCCCAAAGGAAGCATCTGCCGAAGCCCAATCATGAATTTTATAATGCTTCACAAAAGTGGAAAGAGAAGCCCACGTGGAAGCCTGGCAGATATCAACCAGAGGGGCCAAGGTGGAGAACGCAGCAGAAGAAGCCGCGCTCCTGGTAGAATGCGCTGTAATTCCCTCAGGGACCGGAGAAGTGGAACCAGAATAAGCTAACCTGATACACTGGCAAATCCAGCGTGACAAGGTGGAAGTTGAAACCTTCTTTCCCGGAGAACAATCTCTGAAAGAAACGAAGAAAGAATCCGAAACCCGAAAGGGCTTAGTGCGCCTCAGGTAAATTCTTATCGCCCTGCGCACATCCAACTTGTGCCATTCACGTTCCTTAGGGGATGAAGGTTTAGGACAGAAGGAAGTTAACATACAGGTGAAACTCGGAAAATTAGAATATCGTGCAAAAGTCCATTAATTTCAGTAATGCAAATTAAAAGGTGAAACTGATATGAGACAGACGCATTACATGCAAAGCGAGATAAGTCAAGCCTTAATTTGTTATAATTGTGATGATCATGGCGTACAGCTCATGAAAACCCCAAATCCACAATCTCAGAAAATTAGGATATTACATGGAACCAAGAAGACAAGGATTGAAGAATAGAACAATATTGGACCTCTGAAAAGTATACAGTGTACTGTGCTTGATTGGCCAGCAAACTCGCCTGACCTGACCCCATAGAGAATCTATGGGGCATTGCCAAGAGAAGGATGAGAGACATGAGACCAAACAATGCAGAATTGCTGAAGGCTGCTAATGAAGCATCCTGGTCTTCCATAATACCTCATCAGTGCCACAGGCTGATAGCATCCATGCCACGCCGCATTGAGGCAGTAATTGCTGCAAAAGGGGCCCAAACCAAGTACTGAATACATCTGCATGCTTATACTTTTCAGAGGTCCGATATTGTTCTATTCTTCAATCCTTGTCTTCTTGGTTCCATGTAATATTCTAATTTTCTGAGATTGTGGATTTGGGGTTTTCATGAGCTGTACGCCATGATCATCACAATTATAACAAATTAAGGCTTGACTTATCTCGCTTTGCATGTAATGCATCTGTCTCATATATCAGTTTCACCTTTTAATTTGCATTACTGAAATTAATGGACTTTTGCACAATATTCTAATTTTCCGAGTTTCACCTGTAAGTTCCTGGGACCGATGAAAAACTGAATTCACCTTGGGGAGGAAAGTAGGATCTGTACGCAACAGTATGTACTTTGGATAGACTAGACACAATTCCTTCCGCACGGACAGAGCGCGCAGATCCGACACCCGTCTGGCAGACGTAATGGCCACCAGAAACAAAACTTTAAAGGTAAGTAACCGTAAAGGAACAGACCGCAGTGGCTTGAACGGGGCCCTGGTAAGAGCCCTGAGCACCAAATTAAGGTCCCACGTAGGAAACCTGTGAACTGTAGGGGGATTGAGGGAAGAAGCCCCTTTGAGGAATCGCTGAACGTGGGGATGCTGAGCTAGAGAAGAACCCTGCAAATGCAGAACTGAAGAAATAGCAAAAACTTGACGACGCAGAGTATTAGGGCGGAGCCCCTTATCCAGGCCACTTTGAAGAAATCCCAAGACCTGTACCACAGAAGCGGACAATGGCGAAATTCCCTGAGAGCTACACCAGCCCACGAAGGTTTTCCAGGTAGACTGATAGATTCTGACCGTGGAAAGCCTTCGGGAGGCCAAAATTGTGTCCTGAACAGAACTGGGGTAACCGCATGCCGCTAAGGAACCCCGCTCAATCTCCAGGCAAAGAGATTGAGCCACTCCAGGTCTGGGTGGAAAATTGGACCCTGACTGAGAAGATGATAGTGAGACCCCAGTGGAAGCAGCGGTTCTATGGACAACTCCACCAGATCCGAGAACCATGGTCTGCGTGGCCAGTGTGGAGCCACCAAGATGATATCCGCTCTCAGCAGCCGGACCCTTCAGATGGTCTGCGGAAAGACAGCGAATGGTGGGAAGGCATAGGACAGGCCCGGGGGCCATGAAAAGGTCAGAGCATCTACACCCTCTGCCCCGGGAGAGTGGTACCTTGAGAGGAAGTGCTCCAGCCTGGCGTTTCCTGGACTTGCGAATAGGTCCATGACCAGCTGACCGAATCTCTGAACAATCCGCTGAAAGGCCAGCGGATCCAGAGACCACTCCGCTGGATCTATCTATGATCGGCTCAACCAGTCCGCGACTGTGTTTAGAACCCTGGTGACGTGGTTGGCCTCCAGGGACAGTAGATGTTGCTCTGCCCATGCCAGAAGGAGCGAGGTCTCGCGCATTAGCGCCCGAGATTATGACCCGCCCTGCCTGTTGACATGGGCCTTGGCTGTGGCATTGTCCGTGTGCACCAAGACATGCCGACCCTAAATCGCTGGGAGGAACTCCATGAGAGAGAGGCGAATTGCCCGCAGCTCCAGCCAATTGATGGAATTGTTGCGCCCGGCATCGCACCAAATGCCTTGAGCTACCAGCTGCTGGCATCCATCGTTACCTGGATGCGCTCCACGGGAAGGAAGCTGACCCCCTTCATCGTGGCCGGTGACTCCAACCAGTGCAACGACTTGACTACTCGAGGTAGACTACTCGACCTGCCTAGCACCTGGTCCTGATAGTTTAAGAGAAGCCATTGAAGTGGGTGGGAGTGAAACCGGCTCCAGGGCACTATGCCCAGGGTGGAGACCATGCGCCCCTGCAGTTGGGATAGGAATAGGACACTGGACCTGGGGCTAGAAATCAGGGCACAACAGGAAGACAACAGGGACTTCCTGCGTTCCGCAGATAGACTGTCCCCTGAACAGAATCGATTACCGCGCCTAGGTGGAGAACCCTGGTTTGAGGAAGAAGTGAGCTCTTGGGGCCGTTCACTATGAACCCATGCGCTTCCAGAACTGCCAGGGTCAATTGAACATCCCGCTGGCCTCTGGACAGGGAGGGGGACCTGATCAAAAGGTCGTCCAGAAAAGGGTAAAGATGGACGCCCTTGGTCCTCAAGTGCGCCACGAGTGCCACCATGAGTTTGGTAAACACCCGGGGCGCAGTTGAGAGACCGAAGGGGAACGCCAGGTACTGGAAGTGAAAAGACCGATACGCAAATCTCAGAAAGTGTCTGTCCTGCTTGTGAATGGGCACATGAAGGTAGGCTTCCTTCAAGTCCACCGAGGCTAGGAAGTCCCCTTGCTGGAGGGCCATCAAAATGCGGGACCGCTTCTTCTGAAGAAACCTGTTCACAAACTTGAGGTCTAGGATAGCCCTCCATTCCTTGTTCTTTTTGGGGACTAGGAACAGTATAGAGTAAACATCTTTCCCCTGTTCCCTTAGGGGCACAGGCTCTATCGCCCGAATGGCCTGGAAGTGAAGAATAGCCTCCAACATTAAGCGGTGCTTAGAATCCTTGCGAGACCTTGGAGATGGGAGGATCTGATCTGGGGGTTGCGCAACAAACTCCAAGGAGTATCCTGCAGAAATTGTTTGCAGGACCCATGAATCGGAACAGGTCTGAGCCCAGACCTGAGCAAACTCCCCCAATCTGCCCCCCACTGGAGGGAGTGTTCGGGCATGGAGGGGGGCAACCTGAGGACAGTCAGTGAGACTGATTGCGTTTGAATCCTGGCTTTGAAGGCTGGTTGGACTGCTGGGACTTACGAAAGGAAGAGTCCCGAAAGGGGGCCTGGTGTTTAGGCCACCTAGGCCTATCAGCCCTGTTCTGCCGGAAGTGAAAGGAAGGCCTGCAGCCTTTGAAACCAGACATGGCTGGAGAGAATCCGCGTCGGTCCTGGCGCTGAGATGCGGCTGTCGAGGGCATAGCCTTCTTATTGTCCTTAGTCTGGATTAGAACAGGTTCTAGCACTTCACCAAAAAGCTTTCCGCCCTTAAACGCGGAACTGGCCAGGTTAGACCAGGATTTCTGGTCAACTTTCCAATTTTTTAACCACAAATGATGCCGCACAGTAACGTCAGAAGCCAGGGCCCTGGCAGACAGCTGAGTGGCATCCAAAGAAGAATCCGCCATGAATTTGACAGCTTTTCCTAATTTGTTAAGGCCCTGCCAAAGGTTAGTAAGCTCAGGCGGAACCATGGGAGTGAGCTCTTTTACCCACAAGACAGCCACCCTAGCAAAGATAGAGTTGGCTGCTGAAGCTCTAATGGAGAGAGCAGTTGCCTCATGAGACCTGCACAGGGCAGCGTCGCATTTTTTATCTTCCACGTTTTTCAGGGCGTCCTCCCCCTCCTTAGGCAGTACCGCCCCCATGACCAGGGTAGCCACCTCCGCATCAACAAGTGGCACCCTGAGTTTGTTCATGAGAACGGTGCTAGAATTGTACATACGTTTCACTGCTGGAGGAAGCCCTTTTCCTTCCATGGGCTTGTCCCACTCAGATTGGAAGACATCCAGAAACAGTTGGGGACAGGGAACATTAACCTCCTGTGACTTTAGGGAGAGAAGCACCGATGGTTCCCCTTCCGTACCCTCTGGGACAGGTGGAACCACCCCCTCCAAACGGAGGATTTTTCTAACCTTGTGCATCAGAACCGGGTAATCCACCTGCTGGAAAAGGCGGCAGTTTGGCTGGTATGAGGAACTAGGGTCCTCCTCGTCCCCAGACAGCTCCCCCTCCTCCCTGTCCGACTCAGAGGGCTCTGAGGGCTCAGGGAACTCCCTGTTGTGGGGGACCAGAGGGACCGCAGCAGGCAAAGAGGCAACCGGTCGGCAAGGGGACAGTACAGGAGGACCACTGTCTGAAACAGCCACCGCCGGGCTGGAAGAGGGAGCAGCGCACGGAGCGACTGGGACCGCAGCCAAAATGGCCGCCGCTGAGGTTTTGGCAGGAACCGGGGCCGCAATCGGCTGAGGGAGCGGGGCAGCAATGGGCACGGGAGGCCAAGGCAGCTTGCTAAATTCCTCGGCCACCACACACCTTAGTAAGGCCGCGAAACGTGGAGGAATGTCCTCCTCATCCTCCTCGGTCGCTGCACTCGCGGAAGTGACCATGCCGGAAGCCGCAACGGCAGCGCGAGAGCGCTTAGGGAGAGGAGCCATGCAGGAATCCCCCGGCCCTGACACTCCCTCCGAAGCCTCATCGGCTCACCTTCCAAGTCCCCCATGGTCTCCGTTTCGTGCTGCAAAGTGGGAGCAGTGACATCTGAAGGCAGGTCACCCCCGCCTCCTTGGCGACGGGCAGCTACGGGGGGCGATCAGAACACAGCCTGGCCGCCCGCCGAACTAGCCTTGCTAGAGCTTTTGCGCTTCTTAGCCTTCTTGGAGGCTTTGGCGGACTTGGGGGTCTGAGAACCAGGTGCGGGAAAGGAAGCCGCGACCCACTCAGCCTGGCAGACGGAATGCGCCACCGAATCCTCTGAGTGGGAGGGAGACACCTCCCTCTCGCCGCACTGAGACTCCATTGCCAATATAAGGGCACTCTGAGAGTCGCGGCAGAGGAAAACCACTTCGCTCTTTCTCCCTGCTAATCCCTTTGCTATGCCGAGGCAGAAAGGATAAGCCCAGGGAGCAAGAATACAGAAAAGAATGCAGAGAGAAAACAGGAGCAATCAGAAAACAGCCCTGCTGGAGCGAGACAGGGCAAAGAACTGGAGACTCAGGGGATTGCCCCTCCCTCCTGCTGAGAGCCAAAGCTCTTGATTGGCCCTGTCTAGGAGCAGGAGGTCGAGACAACCCAGCATCCTTTGCAGATACAACCCTCCTCTGAGGGAAAATGCTGAAGCATCAAAACTTATGGCTAAATTTTAATCAGTTTTACACACACACACACACAGCCAGTCCTTTTTTGCTTAAGATTTGAGATATTTAAGCCTGCCTTTATCACCATTTCATACTGACCTTTCCTTCAGCCCCTATAGGATCAAGTTCCTCATCAGTTTGATTTTGCTGCTCAGCTTGGTGTTTGTGATTGCCATCGTCTTGATCAACCTGCATTTTAGCCTGTAAGAATCAAAGTTTTTACTCTATGGTAAAGTTTCTTGTTCTAGTCAACTATGCAGTAGCTTTTCACAATTACACAAGATAATAACTGGGAAAATGGAAACCGTGCCTAGATGTACTTAGGAGGCACATAAACATTTTTGGGTTTAAAATGCTCAAGCATCATGGCAAGAGTATGTTTCCTTCAAGAAAGATAAGCAATTTAGCAATCTAAATGAGCAATTTCCAGAGGTGAGCAAGTTTTTAAATGCCTGAGAATTGACAAATGCTATGCAAAAAGACAAGGAAGAAGATGCAGTCAATTCACTCCAAATGGAAAAATTCTCCAACCCTTGAGTCCACATCCTTTTGTCTTTAAATACAATAATGACTATTTTCAATCAATCTGATCTCCACCTATTACACTACAGCATCAAAGGGGCCTTAGAAATAATGTAATGCAATATAGCAAAATACAACTAGGGAAGGTTTTCTGCTAGCATCTGGAGAGCAAGAGCTGGGTAGAAGAAAGTGAGGTGTCAAGCTCAAACTATAGTGGTACGCAGAACAACAGGAAGCTGGAAAGAACCCACAACATGAAAATGTAATATTACAGGATTTACAAAGTCAATGCATCGCCATTATACCGGCTGATTCAAAGTTAATACAGATTACAGAATCAGAAGAGCACAGGGACAGTGTGGTCTTAGTTCTGTATATATAAAATCCCAAAGTTATATTATAAATTTATTCAATATGTTCCCATGACTTTTCTAGGTTTCAGGGCCACCATTTGATGCTTAGTTGTAAGCAGTAAGTCAAGAGCAAGACTAGAAGCAATTTTTGCTACAAATACTACAATGCCAAATCATCTCAGAATGCAAAGTGATCAAAATATCACCTCAATAAGTAGAATATTAAATCGTATAATGACCAAAATAGTATTCTATTTTTGAAATCCATAGTCACTAATTCTTAAGACCTTTATTTTCAGAATGGGTTACTTTCATTAATCTCCTACTGCTTATGCAGAAAAAGAACACGAGTATGAAAAGTGTCTTTGCTACATTAAAAGCCTACTGAATACTACATGTATAACAAACCTCATCCTCAGAGTCAAGGGTATCCTCAATTATGAAAGGTAATTGCTGACAAGCATTGCAGTAAAAACAGAAAATAATTAGTAGGTGCTCCACATGAAAAAAAAATACATGCATTAAAAATTTGGCATTTTTGTTCAGTAAAGTCTTTTTCTTAGTATTCTTTATCTAGGACCCCATCTTAAGTTTTTTAATTGAAACTGGAGAAAGATTCAGTTTTCTTAGGTACCTGTAGTCTTTGTTTGTCTCTTAGATGTGCACCAAGCATAAACTATACAACTTCACAAAGACTGTTTTAGTAAATTGTTTAGAAACTTTTGGAAAGCATTTTAAAACCTTAAACTTAAAAGTATAAATTAGGGAGGCACTATAAAAATCTATTCAAGCAAGGAACTTTAAATAGAAACTAAGTATCACATGTTTTTTGTTTTTTAAATAAGTCTAGTCCTCCTTCAATGGAGTCAACATTTCTTTGGGTAAGATTGTCAGAGTTACCTGAAACAGCTTACATCAGTGCAGATGAAGAGGCAAAAGTTAAAAGCTGTAGTTTTACAAGTAGGTGTGGAGAATAAAAAAAGAGAAATAATAGAGAAGCCAGAATTCTAATCACCAGTTGACAAATTCAGAAAAAAAACTAAAGTAGTTTTTTAAAAAATGAAACTACACAATTTTGAAACAATACAAGCTAATAGGGTTGTTAGAGTAGAAATTCAGCCAATAAACCAAGCAGAATGTTCAGATCACTGCAAGTTATAGCACTTTTAAATAAGTATTTTCAATTAAGATCATTTAATATTTTATTAAACTATTCCCATTTATTGCTAATACCCAATGCAAACTGCAGTAAAAAATTAAACTCTACTTGCAATTTCAAGGTTCTATTTTTTACATACCAGTTCATCTTTGCTTTGATTCTTACAAGATAATTCTGTATCCATAGGTACATCATTGGGATCCCCCTCCACATTTTGCTTCTCTATAACAGATGCATTAGCCACACTGAAGATCCCATGGACATTAACACGTACTTTAACCTTAACTTTGGAATTGTCACCATCATGTTGAGGACCAACATTCTGAATAATGAAATGCCCTAAACAAACAAAACACCAGTAGATGTTGGCTTACAAGAACACCCCAAAAATGGATTCATTGTTTTATTCACAGTTATTTCATGACTGACAATTCTTTAACATAAGTCTGTAGATAAAAACAGGTTGCTTACCTGTAACAGATGATCTGGTAGTGGTTCTGGACATTCATAATTGTGGGTTCTGCGCCTGCGCAGATCAGCTTCGGTTAGAATTCGTTAGCTCCTAGCAATGCCCATAACTGCACTGTGCATGTGACTGCAGTACCCTCTAGTGGCGGTTGGGCGCCTTTTACTCAGTTTCTTGATGGCTGACTACTGATAGGTGTATGTCAGGTACCTGAACTTCGATGTGTAAGAGCTTATGTTGCAATGGGGATGGACGGGCGGGTTTTATGAATGTCCAGAACCACTACCAGATCATCTGTTACAGGTAAGCAACCTGTTTATCTGGGTAGTGATTCTAGACATTCATAACTGGGGGGGGGGTTGAATTACGAGCTTTCTTGTTGGTGGTGGGTGCCACAAGCTATTGCAGAACTCGCTTGAAGACCGCCCTTCTGAATTCCGCTGCGGTGCGGAAGTCCACTGCATAGTGCTTAATGAAGGTCTGGGCTGATGCCCAGGTCGTCCCAGTGCAAATATCTTCAAATTTAATGTCGGTGAGATGTGCCGCAGAGGTAGCATACGCTCTGGTGGAATGTGCACACAGCATGGTCGGCGGAGTAACATTTGGAAGTTCATAAGCTCGTTAATATTTGTGTTTAAGTGAAAGTCCGTCAATACCTTAGGCCTAAACTCAGGGTCTAGGTGCATAACTACGCAGTCAGGGTAGAACTCTGTGTAAGGTTCATCTACACGGAGAGCCCAAAGTTCACTGACCCACCTTGCAGTGGTAATGGCCACTAGAAAAAGTGTCTACAAAGTTGCCAATTTCAAAGTTGTCCCAGCCATCAGCTCAAATGGCGGTTCCGTAAGTGCTGCCAGAACTAGTGATAAACTCCATTTCTCTGCTGGCGGTTGAACTGGAGGATAAAGGTTACTGATTCCCCTGAGGAAATCCTCACAGGGTGAGAGAATACAGTTTTGCCATCCCACCCGCTATGGCAGACAGAAAGTGCCGCCATATGAACCCTTATCGAGATGTTTGCAAGACCGTCGCTTTTCAAGGTGCTGAGGTGAAGAAGGACATCCTTGAGGCTAGCCTGTCTGGGTAGAAAGCCCCTTGAGGCAGCGTGAGCACAAAATCTGCATCATTTAGCCCTGTAGTTACATCTCATTGACGCTTTTCTGGTGTTGAGTAGGATTTTCTTCAGAAGCTTATCCTCCATGCGGTCAGACTCAGAATTGACAAGTCTGGGTGTAGTACGCAGCTGTAGTCTTGAGTGACCAGATCCGGCCACCAAGGGAGTCTCCTGTAATTCCCCTTGGATAGTCTGAGTAGTTGCGTGAACCATGGTTGCCTTGGCCACCATGGCGCAATTACAACGACCCGAGAATGTTCTTGTAGCAATTTGGCAACCACCTTGGCCAGCAGTGGTACCAAAGGAGAAGCACAGAACAAGCTCCGTGTCCATTGGAATTGAAAGACATCACCCTTGGATAACAGGCCTAGTTAGATCTACTTGGGCTCTCTCCAAAGAAAGGAAAAGATGTTCCACAATTAATGGGTTTAACTCCCACTCATGTTGATGTAGTACTACGTCTGTGCACATGTCCCTGCTCAGGGAGTCTGCTAGGCAATTCATGGTCCCTTTGATGTGTATCGCAACGAGATGGATCGTTTTGGGAATACACAAGTTCCAGTTCCGAAGACTGAGATTGCATAGAGACCTGGATACGGTTCCACCCTGTTTGTTTATATAGGCTCTGGCTGTCATACTGTCCATTTGTAGTTGGACTACACGACCTGTTACGTGGTCTTGGAATGCTTGCAAAGCTTTGTAGGCCACTAGGAGTTCCAAGTAGTTGATGTGATATTGAGCTTCTAATGGAGAACACAAACCTTGTGCCATGCGTTTGTTCAGGTGGGCCCTCCACCCTGTCATCGAGGCATCCGACGTCACCATAATGGTGGGTCATGGTGTTTCGTAGGGCACTCCCCTTAGCAAGTTGTCCTGCTCCTTCCACCACCGTAAGAAGGTTAGTACATTCTTCGGAAGCAGTGCTTTCTTGGTTTGAGGTTCAGTTCGTGAGTGGTATGCTCGAAGGAACCACTGTTGTAACATGCGTAGTCTCAATCTCACATAAGGGACTGTCGTTGTACAAGATGCCATGAGGCCAAGCAGTATTGTACTTGTACCCTTTGTAATGGCGCCACCTGAGAAGAGTTGATTAGTGCTCATATGAGCTGGTAGCAGTCCTCTGGAAGATACGCCATATCACCATATACAGCCGTGCCCCGATGTAGTGCAGACAAGTGGATGATGTCAAAAACGACTTCTTCCAATTGATCTGGACTCCTAGATCTTTCAACAGAGTCATCACCACAGATATTTGGGCCAAGAGTTCCTGTGGCATCTTGGCTGTCAGAAGCCAATTGTCTAAATAAGGGTATACCAATAGGCCGGGCATTCTCAGATAGGCCACTATTACTGCTACACATTTCATGAAAACCCTTAGAGCGGTGACCAGTCTGAAGGGCAAGACATTGTATTGATAGATCTCTGTCCCCAATGTGAAACAGAGAAACTAGAGATGACTGTCCCTTATCCTGACATGGAAGTACGCATCCTTCAGATTGAGCGTTGCAAATCCATTGTTCTCCATGGAGTAGTGGAAGGATGGCTTGCAATGTTGTAATTCGAAATTTCTGTACCTCTATGAACTGGTTTAGCCCATGAAGGTCAATTATGGGACGTATGCCCCTGTCCCGCTTGGGCATTTGGAAATATCGGGAGTAGAATCCCATCTGGCTTTGAGCCCACTGCATCGGTGAAATGGCTTCCTTCATTAGCAACTGCTGCACCTCTTCCTGTAGCACTGGCGTCTTGGGAGTAAATTTCACACCCGTGAAGGGAGGGATTTCCTTGAACTCCATCGCATAACCTGTTGCAATTATGTGGAGGACCCACCGATCCGATGTTATATGGTGCCATGCTGGCGCGTAGCTGGCCAGTTTGATGGTGATCTCGGGTGGCATCAAGGAGATGTTTTTCCTTAAGTCGGTGTTTTGCATAATTTCTTTGTAGTGGCTGTTGCAGTTGTTGCTGGGTGCAAGCAGGCTCAGGCCCAGATCAAAGCTGTTTGGGTTGCTGCACAGCTTTATTATGCCCGGGTTGGTTAGACTTATTTCTGTTGTAAAATCATTTCCTATTGTACCGTTGATATTGCCGTCTGTAATCCTTGCAGTCCGCTTGGCAGTAGAACTGCTGTTTCAGTTGGAACTGCTGGTAAGGTTGGTACCTGGGGCAGTGTTCTTTTGCATTAGAAAAGAGTGTGTGGTCAGTTTAGACGCCATTGTTCAATTGTTTTGTCAGTCTTATCCAAGAATAAACCCTTCTGGGGTACAAATCAAATGGGAGAGTCTCAGTGCGGTCCTTCATCTCCTGTTGGAGGCCCGTCGCCCTCAGCCAGGCATGTCTCCTTAGCACAATGGAAGAAGTCAAAGTCCTTGATTCAGACTGGGTGAGATGTTTGGCATTTGGCAATTGCTGTCTCGTGGCTGTAGCTGTCTTGGCAAAGGTAGCCTCAAACTGTTTTACAGAGTCTGCTGGGTCTAACGTGGTACGCTGGTCATAAAGGTTTTCCCAAAGGGAGTGGGTATACTTAGCTTGACATGCAATGTAATTTGTGATCTTAACTGAAAGACAGGCTGTGGAATAGGTGCGGCAGCCTAGCACATCCAACTTCCTTCCCTCCTTATCAGCTGTAGTAGTGTGCTGCCGGGCTCCCTTGGATGTAGCTGCGCAATCTACTACCCAGGAATTTGGTGAAGGGTAGAGGTACTCATGTTTGTCCTCCTGAACATGGTAGAGAGCCTCTAGGCGTTTAGAGGTAGGCGTTGAAGTCTGGATTATCTCCCACTCTGACTTGGCAGCTCCCGAAATGTGTGGCAGCATGGGAATGTAGACTGGGTACAACCCGGCGGCTGTCTTCATCATATTATAGATTGGATCGTCCAATTCTGTGGCCTTCTGTTTCAGTTGTCGACCTAAGACATGCACCATCTCTGCTACCTGCTGGTGATAACCCTTCATTTCCTCACTGGGTGAAGTTGAAGGAATAGCAGCCACATTAGAACAAGAATCTGGCAGATTCGGGTCTTCCGGGTCCTTTGGATCAGGTTCAGTTGAATCCGAAATATAGCTATCCTCGTCGTCGCCATCATCAGTAACGGCGATAGGTGAGTGTACCACAGGTGAGTTGCCCACCGCAGTAGAGGTCACACGTACCATTGGCAGAGTACGGCTTGTTTAGGTGGCCACCTGGCAGACTGCCGCCACCACTGGCCTTTGGGGATAGTCAGCTTGGAGAGACACAGTACGTTGTCTCGGCCAGTGTGCAGTGGTCTGGACAGCAGAATCCGTCTGTTGCACAGGTAATGGAGACGTTTGTATTGCAGACTCTGTTCTCTGTTGGTCCGCTTGCAGTTCGTTCCTTTCCTTCAACCACTCTGTAAAGAGGGAATCTTCTTCTTGAGTGACTATGTAGGCTTTGTCCCAACCTCCACGGAGGTAGAGTCCTGTGACTGGCGTGGCAGTAGCTGAGAGAGACGGGGTCTTGGGTATGGCACTCAGGGTGTCGCTATCTCGGAAACCCATGAACATTCCACGAACATTCTGGTTGACAGTGTACTCCCTTCTGGGTCCAACAAACGAGCAAGCCGCCTTGAAGCAAGATCCTGTATTCCCATAGGGGTTGCAGAGAGTACTTCCACGTCATCCTCACAGGTGATTCCACCTGCACTGCAATAGTTCTGTTCAACTTTGACGTCGAGCTCCATGTCCACAATAACTGCAACTGTTTGTTGGTCAGAATCAGCATCTCTTTGATGGGTCGACGTTGAAGCCCTCTGTGACGATGCCAAAGTACTTCCGGTAGACTCGGGCATCAGTTTCAATGACAACAGGACGGGCTGTGGCTGTACCTTCAATGTTGATTGCTCCCGTCCCGTCGAATGCTTCAACGTCGACCGATCTCAATCTGGAGCCCTCGCCCTCTCTCGATCTTGTGTTAGAGAGCGATGCGTCGATGGCGACTGACACGGAGTTGGCGCTGGGGACGAGACTGCTCGGTGTTGAGGTGTCTCCAAAGTTTGAAGGTTCGATGACGAGGTGGTGTGAGTTGAACCGTGGCCATGGTGCTCGTTGTGCTTGCTTTTTTTTGGCAGTTGGCCCAGCACTGGAGGCTTAGCCCTCTTCTTAGGGCTAGAGTGGGGGCCCACCAGCCTCTTAAATTCCGCTGTGGACTTCGAAGTCAAGGCGGTTGACATCGAGGCCTTCATTGCCATGGCCATCTTTGGTCCCGCTGGGACTTTACCCTGCGTCTCCAATGCAGGTCCCGGAGTTGAGGAAGTAGTAGGAGTCTTTTTAGGCAGAAGCGCTTCCTCCATCAAATACACTTTTAACCGTGCCTCACAGTTTTTCAGCGTCTGTTTGCGGAAGGTTACACAGACAGAGCACTTAGTGGCATCATGGGCCTCTCCCAAACAAAACAGAGGTCGTGGCTGTCTGTAGAGGGGAGTTTACCACGACAGTTGGAGCACTTTTTAAAAGCAGTTTTCTCCTTACATGATTTCTGCATCGCACTCACCTGTAGAGTTTCATGTGGATTGTCATTCGTTCCGAGGTCAAAAGGGAGAGGCCGAGAACTTCGCCAAAGCCGTGGGGAAAATCAAAATAGAATCATCATCCGTTCCGTGTCAAAATGGGTGTCCAAGATTTTGTCAAGTCCCAAGGTTTTTCCAAAGAGTAGTCAAATCCATCCCCGTAGTCGTAAATGAGTAGAGATTAACTTTGCGAGGAGCAAACTGTTTCCAAGGACTGATCCGAATGGCGGTCAGCAAGAAACTGAGTAAGAGGATGCCCAACCGCCACTAGAGGGTACTGCAGTCACGTGCACAGTGCGGTTATGGGCGTACGCAAGGAGCTAACGAATTCTAACCGAAGCTGATCTGCGCACGTGCAGAACCCACAGTTATGAATGTCTAGAACCACTACCCAGAGTTTAGGGAGTCAGCAACTGGCAACTTCTGGATTAAATCTGGCTTAAAGGGAAGTTTGCTGCTGTCTACTATATTGTTAGCCAGAAGAACTTTTCTTAACCCCTCCCCCAAAAGACTAGGAAGGGAAACTGCTGATGCAAAGCTATTGCAGGAAAGCGAGAAGATAAGATGAGAGCAAAGCTTGTAGAGGACACAGAGCTGTAGCCGATTTGCCAAAAGACCACTTTGTAATGTGGGCTATTTCTCTACAAGATCTCCACTGCTCATTAAGATAATTAGGAGGGGTCAGACTTCAGGTGCCACCAGTTTATCTGGTGGTGATCTAGGATTGGGCCTTCTCAGTTGTTGCCCCTGGGTTGTGGAACACGCTCCCTGTATAATATATATATATATATATCCTCTTATATCTATTTATCTTCCTTGGAGACCTTCAGGAGAGCCTTAGACCCATCTGTTTTAGCCTGCCTTTTAATGATATCTAGTTTTGATTTTAATCTGGTTTAAATTTTTTAAATTTTGTTTTATTGTGTGTGTTTTATTTTAATTTAAACCACCTTGAGCCACTTTAGGAAGGGCAGTATATAAATTGAATAAATAAACAAATATGCCATTTGGCGGAACATCGGTGAATACTGCTGAGCACTTATTACTACAAGCCAATGTCAGAAAGTCTAGCCACCTAATGGCACAGCGGGGAAGTAACTTGCCCAGGGAGCAAGAGGTTATTGGTCCAAATCCCCACTGGTATGTTTCCCAGACTATGGGAAATACCTGTATTGGGCAACAGTGATATAAGAAGATGCTGAAAGGCATCATCTCATGCTATGCGGGAGATAGCAATGGTAAACCCCTCCTATATTCTACCAAAGAAAACCACATGGCTCTGTGGTCACCAGGAGTAGACACTAACTCGATGGCACAACTTTATTTAAATGTCAGAGGGTCTATGATGAAAACATACTTGAGTTTAGTTATCCAATTAATTTATTGTGGGATTTTAAGCACATGTAGTTTAGGTTTAGAAATTAACTTCAAGCAGGTTAAGTTTTTTTAAATGGAAGTCAGTCTTCCATACTATGCCTTGTGCCAGACATCACATACCATTTACAGCAGGGCTTCACAACTTCAGCCCTCCTGCAGATGTTGGACCACAACTCCCATAATACCTGGTTATTAGCCACTGTGGCTGAGAATTATACGAGTTGTAGTCCCAATGCAACTTGGAGGGTCAAAGTTGTGCAGTCCGGACTTACAGCAACTGAATTTCTAACACTCTTGCCATTATAATGTACAAGAGAAAAACCACAACACAAAATAAAAGCAAGATACCACTGGGTTACAGAGAATTCATATAAATCAACCTAGGATTCTAAGTTTACTATAACGAAAGTAGCAAGTTCCATCTGATATGTAATAATGAATGCATACCGAAAAGCAAGAGTTGTAGAATTATCATTAGTGAACTTTCTTAGAGAAGAAAAGCTGTTTCAACATCCAAGTGTAACTCCAACCCAAAATGGGCTAATTAATACTGCTAGAAAGAACTGAAGACACTGAGGGAGATACACTAAGAAAGCAGAACCAGCACAAATAATGAGGCATGTTCAACTGCTCCAGAAGCAACCGACACTATTACTGGCAAGGTCAACAAGAAAGTGAGGCACTGCCTAGTGTGGCAGCAGCAGGATTTTGCCCCTTCACTTCTTAACTCAGGCAAGCCACAACAAACTATAAGGGAAGCAACCAAGAGTAACCATTCATCTTCTGAAGTGGGCGGTCTTCTGCTTTTGACAATACAATAATTAGGTATCCCTGCTGTAACTCAAAGCAATTACTCCTCTGCTAAGTATTGCTGGCATTTTTAGTGCAATTAATTTAATTATATTTGTCAGTCAAACACTACTGAAGCTTTCTATGACTTCTGTTACAGACACTAGCCTACATCTTCCGCAGTGCTACAAGGGCAGAAGAAGGGCTCTGCACTTGCAGAGTGGCAGGAACCTAGCTGTGTTCAAGGCCTGTCCAGTAGCCCAGTGTGGGCGGAGGGGGGAGCAATTGTTGCTTCTTTCTCCTCCTTTAAAAAGCCCCTTTGGCTGCCAGGAATGTGTCACTGTGGGCTGCACAACCCTCAAGGTCATATTCCTGGCAGTCAAAGGGGCTTTTGGACAGGGGAAGAGAAGTGAAAATTGCTTTCCTTCCCTCCACACTGGCTGCAGCACAAGACTTCCATGCAGCTAGGCTTCTGCAGCTCTGCGAAGGTGGAGCCTGTCTCCTGGTCTTGTAGCACTGCAGAAGTGGTCAGCCAGTGTATGTTGAGCACATTTGCAAATTTCTAGGGGGTTTTTAATCTGTAAAAAATTCTTAAAAATTGAGGAAGGCCCAAAAAGCTATTTTAGACACACCCAAATTTTTGGGCATACCCAGTGGAATTTTAAGGCCGCCTACCTTTTTTTAAAGTGGCAGGCACCCAAGTCTTATCACAAACTGCTTTTGAAATGCTCCTGATTTCCAAAATAAGGCTTACTATGCATTATGGTATAATCTTGGAATTCAAGACCTATATCTTTAGAGAGAGATGGATAGTCTCAATTGAAACAGAAAAATATTAAAAGTATTCAAGGGCAGGACATAATAGAAGTTCAGCACATGTGCAAGGATGCACAGACCAGTTCTGAGATAAACGGTAGGGATGTGCACGGAACCACGGAGGCGTGGTCCGGCACTGGGGGGAGTGTGTCTTTAAGGGGGGGTGGTAGTACTTAACCACCACCCCGCTCTTCCCCCTCTGGTGCGGGACTTTCCAAAAACGTTCTTGGGGCGGCAGAGTTCCTCCCTGCCACCCCTGCCCCTGTCGTTGTCTTCAAAGAGTTAAAGTAGAAAGAGCTGGCGCCACGCATGCGCCCTTCACGGTGCGCGCTCATCTCCGCCACTGGCAAGAGCGCCAGGAATGTTTTTGGAAAGTCCAGCACCGGAGGGGGAAGAGTGGCGGGAGGGGGGTTAAGTACTACCGCCCCCCCTTAAAGACACACTCCCCCCCCGCCAAACCGCCAGAATTGCGGACTGGTCCGGAGGCCTTTTGTATGGCTCCGGACCGGTCCGTGCACACTCCTAATAAACGATGGGGTGTACATTTCTAAACTTTGTTATGCAAGTATTAAAATACTTGGAACAGTGACCTTCTTTTCAAAAACAGAACACTGTTTAATGTCATGCTCAAAAATTAAAGAACGTTTACCTATTCTTGTATCAGGATAAGGAATGTCATGTGGATGAGTATAAAATGCTTCCAGCTCAAAAGGTTCCTTCTTGTGGAAAGTAATAACTTTTGAGAATGGAGCAGCATGGTTTCTGCCGAAAACTTCACATTCACTACAGAAAATAAAATGGTCAACAGTTAAATCTAAAGGGACAGTTAAATCACAAGTGATAAGCAATCATAGTAGGAAAAGTGCAAGATATGAGCAATGCCAAGATAAACTCTATGCATTCCAAATAATAATTCTAATTATTTTGTGTTTAATAATTATTATTTTTGTTTTGATTGTTTTTAATGTTGTTTTAGAATATTGTTTTTAAAAAATGTAAATTGTTGTGTGTTAAATTTCTTGTTTTTGGTTTTAACTAATGTTTTAATGTTTTATCTTCTTGTAAACTGCCCAGAGACGTAAGTTTTGGGCGGTATAAAAATATGTAAAATTAAACAAACAAACCAACAAATGTATTTGTCAGGGCTGTGCAAAAAGAGCAGTTGTACAACCAGCGCTTCTGCAAATTCCCCCATTTGGAGCAAGGGGAAAGTTGGTGGAAGCACTTGTTGCATAAACATCTTTTACAAAACCTTATGCGGCCTTTGAAGGCTGCAGCTGCCCTGCAGTTCAGTTCAACAAGTCCATAATGCTGCACTGGATGTTGGCCAGTGTCTCTGTGCTTCAAGTGTATATATACTTATTATACAAATGTGTATATGAGTTACCAGTGTTATATTCACAAAAACTCACAACGTTGTTTTTAAGCTAGAAAAGTCCCCATAGTATAGCAAAATCTCCCCATCCCCAATTTTGTCGGGGGGGGGGGATCATGTGAATGTGGCACCTCTGCACTCCCAGCATATGAATATTTACCACTTACTGGAGAAATTTCTGACCACAACTCTTTTGGGATGACAAGCCAGAGAAAACACATTTCAGCCCAAAGCATCTCTGAGAATCAGTGGGAGCACTTAGTGGGAGCACTAAGAGAAGAGAGTAAGGAAGGTGACCTCACTAAGCACCTGGTAGGGGGTGCCTCGAAGGGGGGGGACACCTTTCAGGGAGGGGGAGAGTGCCCTTACCCCTCCCTGTTGTGTCTCCCCCACCGGCACTCCATTTTAAAGGTGTCCGTCAGGGTGGCAGCCTACCTCCTGGCTGCCCCGGGTCCTCTTCTGCTGGAAGCAACAGGAAGTACCTGGAGTGCATGATGTTGCGCGTGCACCAAGGCTGCTGCCCTGACGAACACTTTTAAAATGGAGCACTGGCGGGGAAAATGCAACTGGAAGGCTAAGTGCACCTTCTCCCACCCTTAAAAGGTATGCTCCCCCCCCCCTACTTTTGAACCGGCCAGACAGCCAGTCATTCGAACTAGTTCAGAGGCCCTTAAAAGGAGCACATCCCTAGCAGGGGGTGGCTTATCTCAGTTGTGCTGAGCTGCATAGGGGCTCTCAAAGGCTTTGAAGCCTAATGTGACTGCCCCACTGCTCCTATTCCCCATCCTCATCTCAAAGTTAAGGAGTAGGAGGTCAATGATGTCATCAGGGGACACCTCTTGTCCATGTCATGCTGATCTTCCAGTCACTCACTAGAGTGGAGATGGATGCTTCCAAAGGAAGCATGGTAAACAGATTCCTGGACTCCGTTACTGTCCTAGCTTCCTTCTCTGTAAAGTGGGAGGGTAGGAAGTTACATAGTTATTTAGGATGCAAAGAGATTGCCATCAGTTTCGAAAGGATGACAGAAATCCATCTTCCCATGTCAGAGCATTTTCACAAGCCCATTTCATCAAACAAAATGAAGATAAAGCCTCAACATGTGAATTTCTACCTGTAAAATTATTCTTTCTAGCTCAGACCTAAGTTTATAACTTATCCTATTCACATACATCAAAAGTATGTATCATAGAGCAGAGGGCAAATCTAATCCACTTATTTCCTTATATTTAGACATATTAACTACCCTGCTTCTTAATGGCTTTATACCCTTTTTCTTCAAAGCTCTTACCCAGTTCCTTCCTCATAAGATGACTGCCACCTCAGAGTAATTGAATAAGGAACAACATCTGTGATGGAAAATTCACGCACTTTAAATGCTGGAGAAAGAATTGCACACTAGAAGAGATCAAATATCACAAAGTCATGTGATTAATACACATTTGTCATATGTCTAGTAGCTCTTATGAAGCATTAAGCAAACTACATTTTAATTTCACATAATGATTATTCTCTCCCTGTTCAAAGACATGCAGGACACAGGCATAGCTTATAAAAGAATCCAGATATAGTCAGTCCTATTTCTGAAACTAGAAAGGATTGTTTTTAAAAATAAACTATAAAGTAGTATTGTATCAGTGCCTTGTAATAGGTAGACACAAAAAGTACTTTCTCACTATGTCAGGCATGAAAAAAAGACCTTCCATTGCAATTACAGCATGCCTTTTTTTTGTCAGAGTACCACTCCCAGAAATGTTATTGAGTAACATAATATTATGCATTCTTACCTGTAATGCACAGCCCCTTGCAACAGCTTCATCTGCATTTAGTGTGGTACTTATATCTTTACAGAAGAATTTACTAATCTGTTCCTTCACTGCTGGGATTCGAGTTGCTCCACCGACTATTTCTATACTGTATATATCTTCACGCTGTAGTTCTAGGAGACAGACAGAAAGACAGACAACTGGTTACCATATTAAAGAAACCGCAATATTTTCTCCTACAAAATTGGACTTGGGCTCATCTGAGAGAAAATACTTAGTGCTGGAAGGCGAGGATGAAGATGCCACACAATTCCCCTGTGTGGCCCTTGTGTTGCCAAACACACTCCCCTAGCTACACAATTGGAGAATATCCTTGTTAAACACAGTTCACAACCCTTACATTTAGTTTGGCCCCAACACAAATTTTATTTATACACCACTTTTCAACAAAAAAAGTTACCAAAGCAGTTAAGCTACAAAAAAGAATAGGAATAACTAGCTGACTAGTTCTCCCTGTCTCTCCTCTCCCAGTCCCATTTCGTTCTCCCCCCCACACCCACCCCGCAGCCAGTTTTCCCTTGGCGGCCAGACCAGTTCCCCTCGGGTGGCTGCTGGGTGGCCGCCGCTTCCCCTGCATGAGCGTTTCTCCTCCCATCCCTATCACTAATCCGCAGCTCTCTTGCAAGAGCTGCCACGCATGGGATTAGTGACGGGTACGTTTAAGAGAATTAAATATACAGATAGAAGATATAGGCAAGAAGTCAGTTTCCTGTATAAACAGGTTGCTTACCTGTAACAGGTGATCTGGTAGTGATCCGTTGAGTCCATAAGTGAATGGGTTCTGCGCCTGCGCAGGCACCTCTCGGGCCGACTAGGTAGCTCCTCGCGACGCCCAACCGCCTTTCTGCACGTGCTCCTGCATTCCATCTATATAGTGCGGTTGGGCGTCTTCCGTTAGTTTTCTGTGCAGACCGCCTTGTATGCGCAATCTGCCAATTGATGAATCTACTTCTGCAGTGGGGATGGCTTCTGGGCGGGTCTTATGGACTCAACGGATCACTACCAGATCACCTGTTACAGGTAAGCAACCTGTTTATCTGGATCGTGATCCGTTGAGCCCATAAGTGAATGGGTGATTAGTTAGCTGACCCTCTGTGGTGGTGGGTGCAGAAGAATGCCCTCTAAGGCAACACCCTTTTTAACACACTTCACCCATATTCCGCCTGTCGCGCCATGCGCAGGTCCACTGCATAATGTTTTATAAACGGCTGTTGCGATGACCATGTTGCAGCAATACAGATGTCATCCATCTTAATCCCTGACAGATGAGCTGCCGAGGTTGAGTAGGCTCTAGTAGAATGAGCCCTTATAGTTTTTGGCGGCGTTACATTCTGCAGTCTATAAGCCAACAAGATTAGTTCCACTAGCCACTGGGCAATACGTTGCCGAGACACCGACCTCCCCTTGTTCCTGCCTTTATAGGCCACAAACAGTTTGACTTTCTGTGCTCCTTAGTCCCCTTCAAATAATACAGCAGTGTACGACGCACTTCCAGAGCATGCAGTGCCTTCTCCAAAGGAGACTGAGGATCTTTAAAAAAGGTTGGCAAGACTATTTCTTGATTCAGATGGAACCCTGTTATCACCTTTGGACAAAAGTTAGGGTCCAACCTCATCACCACCTTATGTGGGTAGAATTGTGTGTAAGGTTTGTCCGCCCTTAGCGCTGACAATTCCCCCACTCTCTTCGCTGTAGTTATTGCGATCAAAAATGCAGTTTTTAGCGTTAATAACCGCAAACTAGCCTCATGTAACGGTTCAAAGGGTTTCTCCGTTAATGCAGAAAGCACCAAAGACAGACTCCACTGCTCCAAAGGTCTCTTAAGTGGAGGGTAGAGATTATTCAGCCCTTTCATGAACCTTTTACATTCGGGGTGAGTAAATACTGTCTTTCCATCCCACCCCGGAAGTCTCGAGGATAGAGCAGCCAGATGCAGTTTCAATGATACATTTGCTAGGCCCTTCACTTTCAGGCTAGTTAAATAAAGCAGCACCTGGCGCACAGACGCCATCCGTGCTTTGAATCCACTCGCCTTTGCATATGCTCTAAATCGTTTCCACTTACAGAAGTAGCTACGCCTAGTAGACCTGCGCCTGCTATTTAACAGAATTTTGTTTAAAAGTTTATTCTCCACACTGTTAGTTTTAGGGTCTCTATCTCTGGGTGCAGTACCCTGCCCCCTGCCATCTGCAGGAGATCTGACATTGCTGGTAGACGGTAATGCTGCCCTCTGCACAGGCAAAGCAGCAGGGCAAACCACGGCTGACGTGGCCACCACGGGGCCACCAGTATGCAGTCTGCCTCGTCCCTTAGGATCTGTGCCAACACCCGATTTAGGAGAGGCAACGGCGGGAACAGGTAAAGGAGCCCTTTGCTCCACTCGTACTGAAATGCATCTCCCAGAGACCCCACACCTATTCCCGCACGAGAACAGTATCTCTTGCACTTTTTGTTCCCCTCCGTGGCAAACACATCCACCGCAGGGGTGCCCCAACGATCGAAAATCTGTCTGATACAGTCTCCCTTGACCTCCCACTCGTGTCTCTGGTTGTTCAGAGTGCTCCGACTGAGAGCATCCGCCAGGTGGTTGTCCACCCCTCTGATGTGAATCGCCACTGGATATATGGCATGGGCGATGCACCAGTCCCACAACTTCATCGACAAGGTGCAGAGTGTTGGAGAAACTGTCCCTCCTTGTCTGTTTAGATAAGCTATAGCTGTAGTATTGTCCATCTGGATCTGTACCACAGATCCCCTTAGTTGTGGTTCGAAAGCTCTTAATGCCAAAAATGCAGCCATTAGCTCCAGATAATTGATATGGTATTCTGCCTGATGAGGCGTCCATTGACCCTGAATGCAATCTCGGGCGCAATGCGCACCCCACCCTTGTAGGGATGCGTCCGTTGTGATCCACACTTTCGGAAGCAGAGGTCTGAACGGTACTCCTTGTAAGAGATTTACTCCCTTCATCCACCACTGCAAGGAAGCTTGTACACCCCTGGGAAGGTGCAACAGCATGTTCTGGCTGTCCACATTGAGACGGAAGTGGTTCAAGAACCACCGTTGAAGGGGTCTCATCCGTAGTCTCGTGTAACGAACCGTTGTGTTGCACGAAGCCATCAGGCCTAAAAGCCTCTGGATCACCCTTGCTCTCTGGTCCGGTTGGTTGTGGAATAGAGTTGCCAACGCGATGATCTGAATGCATCTCTCCATCGGCAAGAATGCCCTTCGTTGCTCTAAATCGAGGATGGCACCTATGAAACTGAGTTTCTTTCTTGGGGTCAAGTTGGACTTTTTCCAGTTCACATTTACCCCCAATTCCTGGAGAAGATGTAGCATCGTTTGAATTTGAGTCTCCAACAGTTTTCTGTCCTTGCTCACCAGGAGCCAGTCGTCCAAATACGGGTAGACCACTAGGCCCTGAGTGCGAAGGAATGCAACTATCACTGCCACCACCTTGGTAAAGACTCTTGGAGTTGTTGATAGTCTGAAAGGGAGGACAGTATATTGGTAAATCGTAGTCCCCACCGTAAAGCGTAGATACTTTCGGTGATTTTCCTGGATGCCCACATGGAAGTAAGCGTCTTTCAGGTCTAACGTTGCCGCCCACTCTTCCTGCTCCAGAAAGGGTAGAATCTCCTGCAACGTCGTCATTCTGAACTTCCGGGTCCAGACAAAATCGTTGAGGTCTCTCAAATCCATGATTGCCCGTATCCCCCCATCCCGCTTGAGTATCTGAAAATAGCGGGAGTAGAATCCGGACAACCTCTTCGCCCACTGCACTGTCACAATTGCCCTCTTTTCCAATAACACCTTTATCTCTTCTTCCAACACTGGTGTTGATCTCGTGAAACGGAGCCCTGAGAACGGGGGTAGAGTTGTGAACTCGATTGCATAACCCGTCTCCACAATCCTCAGAACCCACTGATCTGATGTTATGTTGTGCCATGCCATAGCATGGCTTGCCAGTCTGATGTCTGAGCTGACAACTACAGGGCCGATGGTAGTGGTCCTGGCAATTGTGTCTAAGTGTAGTGGGCTGACACTGCAATCAAAACGACTGCTTTGCAGCCTCCTTGTTGTTATGACGATTATTTTGGCTTTTGTTTCTATTGCTGCCGTTGTTGTTGTTGTTCCGGAAGCCTCTAGATCTCTGGTAGGGCTTGTTCTGTCTCCTGAAGCCTCCCCTATCTGGGTAACGATATGGCCTTTGTCTATTGGGATTGTATGCTCTGGAGCCAGTTGTTGAGGTGGACACCATGAAAGTTTTTGCTGTAAATTTAGATTTTTTCAGTGTTTCCATGGTAGTGTCTGTACTCTCATGGAAAAGACCCTTTCCATCAAAAGCCAGATTCTCAACCCTGTCTTTCATGTCTGGCTGGAGAGATGTTGCACGTAGCCAGGCATAGCGACACATGGTGACTGCTGTCACCATGGCTCTGGATTCAGTTTCAGCTAAGTGTTTGAAAGTACTAAGCTGCTGTTTTGTTACTGCGGTCGTCCTTTCGTACACCTCATGGAGCCTAGTTTGCAGCTCCTCCGCGGACATGGAGGTCGAATCATGGAGCAAATTGTCCCATAGGAGGTGAGTGTACCTCGCCATACACGCTGCGTAATTTGCAATTCTGATAGCTAGACTTGAAGTAGCATACAGCCTGCGGCCTAACACATCAATTTTTCTGCCCTCCTTATCTCCAGGAGTCGTGTGTCGACGGCCGCCCTTGGATGAAGATGCACAATCCACCACAATGGAGTTAGGATCCGGGTGTTGCAGCAGGTAAGTGTCCTCTCCATCACATATCCGATACAAATTTTCAATGCGCTTTGAAGTTGGATTCACTGAATGCACCGTCTCCCATGCTGATTTTGCTGCCTTTGATATAGCCGGTATCATGGGTAAAGATACTGGATGCGAAGCCTTTGACTGGAACATCATGTTGTAAACAGGGTCGGTAGACTCAGTATCTGGCAGCTGCAGATTTAACCCCAAAGCCTCTGCCATCTCTCTGATCATTACATGGTACGCTTTGAGTTCTTCAGTTGGGGATTTCGAAAGGCGAGGTGGTACTTCAGGTGGAAGCTCTGTCTGTCCACTGCCTCGATCAGAATCCGTATCCTCAGTACCATAGTCCTGATGCACTGACCCAGGAGAAGATTCTCTGGACGATGGGCTCTGTGGTGGCGGAGTGCTCTTTCTCTTCCGCTTCCCACTTGGTTTCTCCCTGTGGGCAGCGGCTGCAGGTGGATGACTCTCTTCCCGAGGTTGTGGGTCGGGTTGTTGCGCCTTCCACCTTAAATATTCCGCGTAATCATGCGGGAGTGTGTGTCTGAACCCACACGTATGCGAGGGTTGAGTTGTTGGATGGCGTATGCTGTCATCCAAATACCCAGGCAACGGTGGTACCACAGCCAAGGGTGACTGGATCAAAGGTTCTGCTGCCACTCTTGGGGAAAGCGATGGAGTCCTTGGATGGGGGAGCGCCGGCTCCAACTCCACTTCCTCTTCCCCTTCCTCCTCCTCCTCATCCAATCCTGCACTCACAAACCCTTGGAATGTGGATTCTGCAGGGGTGTTTGGATCCGATGCCATCAGGCTCCTGAGTGCCGAAGTCGCACTTCTATCAGAGCGGTGGCTTCCCTGGTTCCGTGGAGTCGAGGGAGACTGTTGAGGAGTGTGTGCAGGGGAGAGGGAGACGCGGTGTACAGTCTCTCTCGGCGCCAAAGAGTCACGGTTGCTCTTCGCCTTCGATGTCGATCTCGATGTCGAAATGACCCCGGTGTGCTCACTCCTCGATGTCGAGGGCTTCAGCGTCGAGGGTGATGGTACCGATGATTTGCCTTTTCGTTCCTTTCTCGATGTCGAGGGTGTCCTCGACGTTGAGGCTCTCGGTGTCGAGACCGGGCTTGAAGTTCGATGCTCTGTATTCCACTCACCCTCCGATCCCTGCACCGAGGAAGGTGATGGGGTTTTCAGCCTATGCCCAGTCTTCTCACCTTCATGCCCGACGCTTTCCTCTCGTCGATGTCTTTTTTCCTTCCGCTTGTGCTCCTTCGAAGAGACTTCCAAAGGTCTCTTGAAAGCTTTATCAGACACGGTTTTAGACTGTACTGCGACAGCTCCGTGACTCCCTGCACCCGATACCGCAGCCGATGTCGATGCCATAGTCGATGTCGACGGATCTACAGGGCGAGGGGTCGGCGGGCGGAGTGCGTCTTCATAAAGCGCGGCTCTAAGGCGCAACGCCCGATTTGTTCTCGTTTGTTTCAAGAATGGACAGCAAATTTTACAAGCTGCCGTGTTGTGCTCCTCACCGAGACACAACAAGCAGGCATCATGATGGTCGGTGGATGGCAACTTTGCCCGACACCTCACACAACGCTTAAACGTAGTTTTATTCTCCATTTTTCGTAAGCAGTCCGTCTGTAAGCAATCCGAACTGTAGTTCGTCAACACCGTCCGTGAAGCAATTTGCAAAATTCAACAACAATCCAAGTAAAGCCAAAGAAATCAGTCCGATCTGTCGTCTAAATTAGTCCGTTAAACAAGTTTCCGATTCCGTTTAGCAGTCCAGGTAAAGCCAGATAAATCAGTCCAATCTGTCGTCTAACTTAGTCCGACAAGCCAAATATCCAATTCCGTTTATCCTGTCCAATATTCAATACCAATTTTCAAGCCGTATAAGTAAAGTTTGTTATTTCTGTCTACCGAGGAGCCCACACGAGGTCTGAACGCTGTGGCGGTCAAACAGAAAACTGACGGAAGACGCCCAACCGCACTATATAGATGGAATGCAGGAGCACGTGCAGAAAGGTGGTTGGGCGTCGCGAGGAGCTACCTAGTCGGCCCGAGAGGTGCCTGCGCAGGCGCAGAACCCATTCACTTATGGGCTCAACGGATCACGATCCAGATCCAAAGGTTTTGCAGTCTAAAAAGAAATACACAGTAGAGACTAGCCACAGCCACTGGAGGGATGCTGTGTTAGGGTTGGATAGGATTAGTTGCTCCCTACCCGCCGCTAAAAACAAAGACAACCACCACTTTGAAAGGTGTTTCTTTGCCCAGTTAACCAGAATTTGGCCTGTTGCTCAAATCCCAAGCCATATGTTTTCAGCGAGAAATCAATCAAAACAAGGGAGGCTCAGCATTAGCATTCTGAATGGTCAGACATCTGAGGCCACATGTCCCAGCAGAAGTCCACCAAGAACCAGATGGAGCCCCGCAATTGCTGTACTGGCAGTGACAATCAAGGAGCAGCTGCTAGCAACCTACTTGCCCTCTCCCTCTGGGAGCGGAGGGCAGGCAAGTGAGCAGGCAGTTGGTCAATCAGTTTCTGCTGCTCCACTTGTCCGTCTTCACCTGGCAGCAAGGAGAAACATTAGCATCCACTGCCTGTTCTAAATTGGGAGTTGGGATGAGTGGGGATGGACAGTGAGGGTTTCTTGCCCATGAGCTCCCTATCCATTCAATGTTGTGTATAAGAACCTCATGGCAGATATTATCTACAGGGCATATAATTGTTTGAGTATGACAGCAATATTATACAACATATTATAAGGATGTGGAAGGGTTAGTGAGTCAGTCATAAGAAAACCATATGTCACGGAAGAAACTGCCTTAGGCTTATTTCATGGTCATTTTAAAAGTTCTAAAATTCATAGCTACCACATAAATCCTTAAACCTCTGTACTCTGCTATGGATAAAACCTAGCAACAATCTCATCATGCACTTCAGAGCCCACCCTGAGGTCCCAACATTTCCAAGAGGCTCTCCAAATCACAGCCTTGTCAACAGCTTTACTAGCTAAGAGCAGATTAGCTTCAAATTCTTTCCAAATAAGTCCTTACACAATACAACTACAACACTTCAGTTTAATTTCAGTTAAACCTTCTAGTACAGGGAACATTTTGCATACTAGCTATTGTTGAACTACAACTCCCATCATTCCCAGCCACAATAAAATGTGATTGGAGATTATGGGAGTTGTAGTTCAACAACAGCTAGAATGCCCAAGGCTGTCTACACTCGTTTTAGCAAAAATATACAAAATATATCCTGGAAGACACAAGAGGCCAAAGACTGGCTCAAAGAGTATTAATTGAGTGTCCTTTTAGTCTTCTGGCTACTGCAAAACTAAAGTTTATATAGTTTCTTCAGAACACACACAAGAAACACATAATGCATTTTAGCCACTAAAATATCTTGATAAACAAGAACCTACCAACTATTTCTCATTGTTTTGTAATCCGTTCTTTGATCAATTACAATAGTGAGCTCCGTGTGGGGCTGCCCTTTAAGACTGATTTGAAACTTCAGTTCCTATAGAATACTCCTCATTAGAGCAACCTAGTACCAGAACACTGTCCAGTTTGGCTCAAAAACGAATTCAAGAAAACTCAGGCAGGAAGCGACATTGTGTGGACTTTGTGTTTTGCACAGCAGTGTTCTGCATGTAAGCCAGGTCTTTTCTATAAGCTTTGAGGTAGCTTACATTAAATTGTTAGCAAGATTCCAATGGTAGTGGAGTGGGTGTATTTGTTCTAGAGGGAAATTTTTAAGGCTGGTATATGTTGATTGAATTCTCAGATACATTTAACAATTCTTAATTTAAAAGCTAGCCCAAGACTGACAAGCAGAAGTCTTAATCTAAGACATCCAAGTTGTTCTTACTGTAGATAGATTAGGTATCCAAAAAAAGCTGAAACAGCTTTTTTTACTTACTAGCTTGATCCATCACTGCTCTTAAAGGAGGTTCTATTCTGGTCAGAAGAGATGCACACAACTGTTCAAACTGTGCCCTATTTAAAGGGAAAAGGCAAGTTATGAAGGGGCAAAGGCAGAACTAACTCATCATTTTACTCACACATTATGCAAATGAAAACAATACCTGTTCATCTTACTAGAGACATCAAGATCATTCATGAAGCACTCTATGTTCATCGGGAGATCAGAGGCATTGGCACTCATGAGTTTCTTCAGTTTTTCACACTCCTGATACAAGCGCAGCAGTGCCCGAGGATTGTCTTTCACATTCAATTTATACTTAGTCCTAAACTCCTCGCAGAAGTAATCTACCAAAACTTCATCAAAATTTCTACCACCCAAAAATGGGTCAAATGTCGTAGCCAAGATCTGTAAGGTAAAGATGCAGTTTGTGACAGTAGTTAAGAATGTAACGTTATGATAAAGCACCGAACTGGCTCACGCACATCCCTATCCTGTAGAAAATCCTAAGAGGCATTCATGAGTTTTAGGTTCTTCTCCATTTTTTTTTAAAGTCAGGAAAGCTGTATGAATTGACATTTTAGATGGTCTTGGTACCTATTTTCTAAAATATCACTTACCAAAATAATACTTAGGATCCATTAAAGTTAGATGCTGTCTTAAAAACAAACAAGATTTAAGGTTTGCTCCTCTAAGCAGTGTTTCCCAACCTTTTTCATTCTGAGGCACATTTACTCTTTACAACATTTACAACCTTTTTCATTCTGAGGCACATTTACGTCCCTCCCAAAAGGAGAGGGAGCTCCAAAAGCAGCTGACACAGAGGGAGGCAGTGTGGCACACCAGCCAGTGCCCGTGGTACACTGGTTGAGAAATGCTGCTCTATAGGTTCTCAGAATACATATATTTTTATATGTCTAAAATGCTTACTAGCTCAGTTGTCTGTTATAAAATAGAGACAACCTATTTAGCTAAAGTAAGAGCTGAAATGCATGCAGTTTAGGTGTTGATCCTTGACATCTTCCCACTAAGACCTGTGCCTTAAGAAAGTGGACTTTCTTAAATCCACTGAGTGCCAAAAAGCAATATAAGGATGCAGAAGATTTATATTCTCTGACCATTAAAGAATACAGAAAAGCTTTGGAAAATAGTACTGGACAACATCCAGATTAGAGCTTCATCGGGTTTTTCTGTTATGCAAGCAGAGGAAAGGTAATCTCACCTTCCCTCTGGAGCTCTCTGGGCCTCCTGAAACTATTTCCTTGAGGGTTCCTCAACCTTCAGGGGCATAGTGCCAGCATGATGTAGTGTTGGACTAAGTCCGAGGAGACCCAAGATCTAATCCCCATTCAGCCATGAAACCCAGAGTGCCTCTGGGCCAATCATTTATCTCTCAGCCTAACCTACCATTTTGTGATGATAAAGATAAAGCATGTACACTGCTCTGGGCTCCTTGGAGGAAGAGCAGGATATAAACATAAAAATGAAAAGGCACATGTGGCTGCAGAGGGGAGGTGAGATCACTGAAAAATCAGCCTTCTCCTTTGCGCAACAGAAAGTGCTGGCACATCAGCAGAATTATAGTCTAGATGTTGGTTAGTGTCTCCATCATAAAAGGAGCTTTGGCTGATATAACAGCAAAGGAGTGGACTACACAAAAGTATCAATGCATTATTAGAAATGGAAGATACAAATAAATCAGAGGGAACAGTCACAATATGAAGTATTGCTTTGCTATAGCAAGTCACAGGTTTCCCTTTCCCACAGCATGCGGATTCTTGGTAATTGTGACAACATCTTCCAGTCCTTTACCTTTCTGGATTAGATACGAACAACAAATTACCTTCAGTTTTCCTTTGTTAAAAGCGCAAATGGAAATTTGGTATGCAGAGTGTCCCATATCTGCAAAGACCACATTCCTTGGTCTCTCCTCCAAGGTTGGTAGATCCTGTTTATAAATTCCATAGGCCAGTGCAACTGCAAGAATGAGTAAGATACGTTTTGTAAAAACAGGAGTAGGTTTAAAAATAACTTTTAGTTATGAAAAAACTTAGCAAACACACAATCTTCAAGTTCTTCTAAGCAGTCTCCTTTACTTAAATTAGAATAAGCTATTTTCAAAGAGTATATACAGGATCCATATGCCACCATGCTTAGTTGCAAACATGCGTTAAAAACAAGACAATAAAACAGATTATCTCAAAAATAATAGGTAGTGTACCATTATGTAATATATCACCTCATCACTAAATACTATTTCATTTATTTATTTATTTATCAAATAGATAGATAGATACATTTCTATAGATAGATAGATAAATACATTTCTATACTGCCCAAAACGCAAGTTCTCCACCCCAAAATGCTAACAGTGTATGTGAATCAGTGTGCTTTGGGATGATACTACTTTAGGTTCTAAAATTGCCTTTAGAATGCATAAAAAGAATGAGGGAATCTGATTTCATTATTTACATTCTTGTTACCAAACCCATGTTGACAGGCTCCTTTTCCTCCTCCAAAGCCAATCTAAGTTACCACTGACTTCAGTGTAAGGCACATATATCCAGTACTTAGCACAAATACTTATTGCAAAGCCTTGCAAGAACAAACATGGCTGATTAGCTCTGATTCCACAAATATCAAAATCAGCTTTGTCAGCTTTTATAAGGCTATCTATGCTCTGTATTTCAAGAAGTCATTCCCCCGGAGATTTAATAAAAAAATACACTGAAAAGTATATGACATTTATCAAAATTAATAAGATATTGCCAAGCTAACACTAACACACAAAAGACTGAAGTTCCATGCACTCACTTCTATATTAAAAGTTGTTGAAGGTTAGCAAGAGAACGCAAAGTGTCCAAGACTAAAAACCATATCAAAACTATGTGCCTCAATACACCTAGATACTATTGCTTAGAAGACTGAGAAAACATGCATCTTAGATGAACAGAGGGCTCAAGTATACAAATCACTCTTCAAGGTGTCCACCATCTTTTAAAATTTTATTTCTGTGGGAAACTGTTACAGCATGGTGGTTCTCTGCGACAATTAACATGTCTGTTTTAAAATCTAGTAAGACTCCTACTGCTTCATTCCATGTTATGGGTATTTAAATCTGATCGCACAGTCAAAAATCATCCTCAACCTAACAAGATAACCAAAAGTTTATATTTTAAAATGGATCAGCAAAATTAATTTGGCTTGTAAGTAATAAGCCAAATCTTGCATTCTCTGACTGGATCAGAGCATTGGTCACGTACTGTGAAGGCTGCTTCTTGCTGCTGGATTGGAGGACATCTCTGAGTGGGTTATCCTTCCCACATGCTCCTAGGCAGGACTATGTTAACATATTTAGAAACTTTTAAGAGCCTGGGGAGGATAACCCCACCCAGTTCTTTTAGGCCAAGAAAAAGAAAAAAAGACATAGATAACATCGTAACATGAGTGGTAAAGGTGGAGGAAGCCTCCAGGTGGTCACCATGCAGATTTATTGTATTAGTGTGTTTGTGATGAAGGCTGCTGATGTTGCTGCCAACCTGGTGGAATGAGCGAGGATGCGGGTTGGCAAGTGAAGGTTCTGCATTTCGAACGCTAGCACTATGAATGCCTTTATCCATCAGGCAATGATTGCAGAGGAAACCTGTTTTCCCATAGACAGGTAGGAAGGAAACGAACAGGGCCTCCATGGATCTGAAATTTGTGGTACATTGGATATAGACCTTCAGACACCTATGAACATCTAGGGGTGGACGTGTTTCAGACAGAAGGGTGGCAGAATGAGATCTTGTGATTGATGAAAGGAAGAAGACACATTCAGGCAACAAAAGGAGTCAGGGATCAGCTGGACATAACCCATTGAGAAGGCGCAGAGGTTCTTGTGGACAGACAGAGCCTGTAATTTAGAGATCCTGCATGCCAAAGTAACTGCCACCAAAAAAGCCAACTTGAAGGATAGGATTCAAAGTGGGATATAACGGACAGGTTCAAGTGGAGGTGAATGCAGGATGAGAAGGACTGTATGGAGATTCCATGAGGGAAATCGATGAACTGTGGGGGGAGATAAGAGTGTTGCGCCCCTAAGGAAACAGCAGAGGTGAGGATGGTGATGAACACTCATAGTAGAGATGTGAGATATGAGTCCCACTAACTAGCAGCTTGGTGCTTTAGTGTGTTCGCCTTTCAACCTTTATCCAGATCAGGGCTGCTCAACTTCGGACCTCCTTCAGGTGTTGGCCTACAACTCCCATAATCCCTGGTTACTGGCCACGGCTGGGGATTATGGGAGTTATAGTCTAAAAACAGCTGTGGGGGTCTAAGCTGAGCAAACTTGATCTAGACCTCCTTGGAGAAACTGAAGTAGGTGCTTCATTGACGCCGTCCCCTTTGGAATTGAGTGCTGTGCAGCCCAACAGAAGAATGTCCTCCAGGTGTACTGATACACCCTATTAATGGAAGCACATCTGGATGCCAAAAGAGTGTTGAGGATTTTGTTGGAGTATCCATGCTGCTTCAGTAGTCCCTGTTCAGTTTCCAGATGGCTAGATTTAATCAGCCTGGATCGTGATGCTGTACTGGGACTTGATGTAGCAGGTCTTGTGAAACTGGAAGAGTCCAGGGCTCCAACACTGCCAGGCTGAGCAGCTCTGCGAACTATGGCCTCTGTGGCCAAAATAGAGCTATGAGGATTACTTGGGCCTGGGATAGACATCTCTTTCTGAGGAACCAGCTGAGTAGAGGTACAGAAAAGAGGCCCAGGGAACATGGGGCTGACAATGTGTCCACTGCTTCTGCTGCATTGCACGGGAATTAGGAGAAGAATCGTGGCAGTTTCACATTGTGGAGCATCACAAACAGGTACACTAGTGGAGTCCCGAAGCATTCTGTGAGGAGTAGGAACACTGCTGGGTTGAGTGACCATTTCCCCAGAAGTAGTTCCTTGAGACTGAGCCAGTCGGCAATCAAATTGAGGCCTCCCTTCACATGGTGTGCTGTAATGGATGCCAGGTATACTTCTGCCCATTTCAGCAACATGGTCACTTCCACATTTAGAGACCTCAATCTGATGCCCCCTCTGTCTGTGTGTGCTTTCATCGTGTTATTGTCCTTTCTGACTAGGACATGTTTTTGAGCCAGCAGGTGGTGGAATGCCTGCGACGCCAGGTGAATCACTTGCAGCTCTAGCCAGTTTATGCTCTGTGCCCTCTCCTATGGAGACCATTTTCCTTGCGCAGAAAGTTGGAGGTAATGGGTGCCCAGTCCCAGATTGCTGGCATCTGTGGTAACTATGACCCGTAGTGGGTCCAGGAACTGTTTTCCCTTGGAGAGTTGGCACTATGCGGTTCACCAACAGAGTGAGGTGAGTACTGGCTGAGTTGAGCTTTTTTTTAAAAAATGCAGCCAATATGTCCTTAAGTGTCTCTTCCCCAAATAGGCTGGTGCTATCATAGGGAACTGATGCCAAGTTAGCTCTGGACATGGAGTCCATGTGCCAGTGCTTCAACCAAAGGTTTCAATAGCCCACCACTGAAGAAGTGGAGGCCCTGGAAGCAAAGCAAAAAGATTCTAAAGTGGCACCTCCCACAAAGGCTTGGGCCTTTTGAATCTTTAACAATTGTTCATTAAGGCAGTTGGAGTCAGGCCGAGGGCCCTGCAGTAAATCCTCTAGACAAATAATAGGTGCTCTAGCCAACAGGGAGGCTGCTGCAGAGGAGCGTATTACTAGAGTAGAGGCCTCATGTGACCGCCTCAGAGAGGCTTCCAGACGTTTGCACATAGGGTCTTTTAGTGTAGATTCACCATCCCTTGGCAGCAGTGAGCCTGACAACAGCAACACTATGGGGGCATCTATGGTGGGGGGGCAGGCAGGATTTTGAGGTCAGAAGTTTCCTGTGAAAAGAATAGAATTTATTTGCCACAGTGATAGCTTTTCTATTAGATGTGGGCATTTGCCACTTTTGTTCAGTGGTGTTAATAAATGGTTCTGGAAAGGGTAATGCAATGTCTCTCCCTCTGAATACTCAGATAGATGAATGAACGCTTATGTCTCTTGGGGCAGGACCTGTGGGTGCGCCAACAGACTTAGCCGACTGAGATTTTGATCTCTTTGTGTGCTTTTGCTTTCTATTTGTCTTTTTAGGAGAAGCGGAAGTGGAAGACTCTGAAGAGGAAGATTGCTCTCTCCTGTCTCTCTCTTTTTAGATTCGGACTAAGCAGCAGCCTGGAGTAAAGAAAGTGATAGTGTCTTCTGAAACCAAGCCTGCCATGCTGGGGAAACCTCAGTAGGAAAGTCTGCAGGGGAGGGCGAGCTGTGTGAGGGGTCAGAGGGAAGGACAGCATTAAAGAGCTTGACAAGCTTGTATCTCACCGGTTGCAATGGTGCAGCTGGTGTAGCCCCTTCCATCCAAGGCATGGACTGCAGAATCTGGCCCTCCATGGAACTGAGTGGTGCTTGGGTCAAGGAGTGAGGCCTGATAACTGAGGAGGGTGCTTGGGTCTGCTGCTATGTGGCTCCCAACCTTCCTGCCAAAACCGCCACAGCTTGCAAGGTGGCGGCTTGTTGACATGCTTCTGCTGGCATTTCCAAGGAACTGCCAGACGATGGGGTGGAGGTCGAAGAGGTGGCAGCATTGCTAGGTGTGCTGCAGGGCTGAGATTGAGGCCTGGCCTGCATCACCGCAGCTCGCCTCCTCTCTTTGTGCTGCTCTGCAGTGGGTCTTGTGGCCCAGAGGTGGGAGACCCGATGGGTAATCCTGGCTGGAGGTGTTCTGGTGCGGTGAGGGTCCCAAGGGTGTTGCCTCTCCTGGGAGAACTCCTGGTGCTCTGGTATGAGTGGAGAAACCCCCTAGGTTCTTTCCCCATGGCACCAGGATGTTCCATACCCTCAGACACTGCTCCATAATGGTGAGGAGAGGAGGGAAAGAAGTACAAAAATGGGATGGAAAGCCAAAGTATCATTTTTTTTGCTTTAAGATGTACAAGGAGGAAAGGCTGAGAGGGATAAAAAGTGGAAATACTGAAGCACAAAGAGGAAAAAAGCTGGAAGAGAGAGATCATGATGCACAGAGAAAGAGGTGGAGAGGTCTGCCTGGAGCAATCCCAGGACTAAAAGAACCAAGCAGGATTATCCTCCCCAGGCTCTTAAAGCTTTCTAACCAATTAACAGAGTCCTGTCTAGGAGTACGTGGGAATGATAAGCCACTAAGAGATGTCCTCAACATCCAGGAACAGAGAATATATATTTTAAACCACATGGTTGGTGGTGTAGCCATTAACATTTATGTCTAAAATTACATACAAGTAATTACATCCAATATTTGTTTTCTCTTTGCTGAAAGCATTCCAAAGGAGTAGTTTTTATTTAGGCTAGACTCCTGTAGCAATTGGCCCTGCCTTACCCTAAAGTGTGAACCAGAAGTGAACCCTGTCCTGACTTACAGTCTAGGGAACAGCCACTCAGCACACAGTAGGCAGGACCTAGAGGGCCTTGCGGAAGGAAGAGAAGCGTGTCTTTGTTCTCGAAAGGAGCTAGGAGGGGGATGAGAGAGAATGGGCGGAAGGCTTAGGGAGGAGCAGCAATGAAGCTTTTGCTGCCTCATGGTCAAAAGCTAGCCTAGAGAATTCTCTCATGGAAGGACATCTGCAGATCCTTGAAAAACAGGATTGCAGGAAGCTTGAAATTTCTCCTGGAGTTTGGGGGAAGTTTCAAGGGGGAAGGAAGCCAGGCATCTGGGCTTCTGAAGGGTTTAGCGAGGGAACAGTTTGTTAGTTAGCTTGCATTAGATTTCTTTCTTTTTGTGCTTTGCAAATCCTTACAACTGGTTTATTGTGTTTTTATTTGTGACATAACAAACTAAAAGAAACTGAGCCTATGCCCTTTCTTTCCAACTAGGGTGTTTCAAAAGTCTCTGTAGACTCTCAAAGGTGCTTTTTGTATTTTCTTACATTTGTGTACTTTGCAACAACCAGAGGCGTACCTAGGGAAAATAGCACCTAGGGCAAGCATTGAAATTGCGACCCCTGTCCAAACATCTGACACCCATCTTTCAGATAACTTTACCATAATATCAGCTGAAAAATACAAGTCTGAAGGTCACATACAAGTCACATATCTGAATATGTGTACAGTGACTTATATTATATTAATTTTTTTTTTTTAAAAAATTACCTGCAGCCCCTTCGAGGGGCTTCCTAAAAGCCATGGGAAGGGGGTGGTCTGCAAAGGTTTCCCCTCCCCCATGCTGGCCTCTAGGGCCTCACAGGGACCATTTGAGCATGTGCAGTGACCATTTTTTTAATTTTTTTTTTTTAAAAAATGGCAGCTGAAAACAAAATGGCCACCACACATGCTCAAATGGCCTCTGTGAGGCCTGGTATGGCCTAGGGCCTCACAGAGGACATCTGAGCATGCACAGTGGCCATTTTGTTTTCGGCAGACTTTTTTTAAAAAATTAATTTTAAGAAATGGCACC
The DNA here is from genome assembly GCF_027244095.1 of Hemicordylus capensis. Taxonomy (NCBI): domain Eukaryota; kingdom Metazoa; phylum Chordata; class Lepidosauria; order Squamata; family Cordylidae; genus Hemicordylus; species Hemicordylus capensis. The sequence goes on along the minus strand of NC_069661.1, from coordinate 49,332,844 downwards.
CCCCCCCCTTTCAAGTGGTGCCCGGAGCACGTGCCCTGCCTTCCCCACCCTAGATACACCCCTGAACACAACAGATAGAGCCGGCATGGTGTAGTGGCTAGAGTGCTGGACTAGGACCGGGTAGACCTGAGTTCAAATCCCCATTCAGCCATAATACTTGCTGGGTGACTCTGGGCCAGTCACTTCTCTCTCAGCCTAACCTACTTCACACGGTTGTTGTGAGGAGAAACCTAAGTATGTAGTACTTAGTACTCTGGGCTCCTTGGAGGAAGAATGGGATAGAAAATGTAAAAAAATAAAATAAAATAAAAATAAACTGGGGAACCACCATTTTTGAAGTGTGCCGCCCCAATATAATGAGGGTGCTTTTTGAAGTAATCTTGCAAGTACTGAGTGTTTCTGTTACCTGTAACTAAAAGCTGAGAAAGCAGTTTGTAGTATTTTGAATAATTTTTTTCTCTTTTTGTTCTTTGTATTTTACCTGCCTCTGAGTGGATTTTTACCTCAGGAAAATGGATTTTACTCTGGTGCAACATCTCTCAATTTTGACTGTTTAGCAACTCTACCAGGTCTTCTCATCACATGTTGGCTGCACATGGAAGGGTTTTTGTATTTTCCCATTGGTTAAAGAATAAGGAGTGTTTCCCAGAAATTTCACCCACACTGGGGGGTTGGGGGAGGAGATAAACTCTGTTAATAAGTGGGCATGATAGCAGCGAGCACCAAAGGAATAGCTTACGTTTTAAAGGAACAGCCTTTTTTGAGTAAACATTGAGAGAATGATGCAGCTTTTTTCTTTCCCCCACGTGGGCTTGCTCTGAGACAAAGGCTGGGATTAAATCCGCTACAACTCCAAAGTGTTACTTCAGCCTTCCATAGTTCTGTAGATCCTGGTCTTATCATTTAAGTCTGTATTAGAGAAAGTTCTGCAAGCAACCACCACCACTGTAAGCTGCCTCCAAATTGTGTCACTATGCAGTTCGCATCAACACAGCCCAAATATGCAAAGAGAAGCGGGGTCACACTAAGAGCATGCTTGCCCTGACTTCACTGAAGGACATTCTGACACACTGTCAGGGCCTCTTTCAATCGCCTATGGGAAATGTTAATCCGTATGGCCTCTAAACACATGCAGTTGAAGGTTGCCCTGACATTGTGTTGGGACAATGAATGTGAAGTCAGTGATGTCAGGGCAGGTGGACACGTGCTCTCGGCACACCTCCACCCCTCTTTGCATGTTTGGGCCTTGTTTGTGAGAACCAGCCCATGGTAGTATGCTATCTTCCAAGTTGCTCTGGCTACACACCATGACTCTCTTGGGTTAGAAATCAAATTTACATGAACAAAACGCTATACTGTATGGTGATTATTCAAGTCACAAGTTTACCTGCTGTCGTTTCATTCATTAGCCTCAGGCAGTTCAAGCCTGCTACTTGTGCAGCAGCCATTACTGATCTTCTTTCAGCATCAGTAAAAAAACATGGAATCTGTTGAAAAATGTTTTCCCATTACATAAGCCTCATCGTACTTCTGCTTGCAAACAAATATCATACAAGCAAGTTGAATTCTATACATCTTATTTTGTTGCAAATAAGTTTCTTTGGTAGGTCACTGTAAATTTAAAGATCTACATTTAATAAATTTACACCCATAACTCACAGTACTCCATCTTTAATAGTCTAATTTACAATTTGTTTACATAACGATTGTTAAATCACCAATAGTTAATTTTAGCCTAGCTACACTGATTGAATGTATATGAGTTCCTCTGTTATGATACTCATATTTGTGCTTAGCATCTGACTGCATGTGTAAGTTTATTCAAACAATCAAACCAAAAGTATTAACAAATAAACTAGATTTCAAAAGATCAAACTCATAACTTACTAGAAAGATTTTATACTCAAGTAAGAAAGTAATAAAAATCTACTAGTCTACTGACATTTGCAGGAGAACTTATGTAACAGCAGTTTAGACCAGTGTTTCTCAACCACCGGTCCCTGGACCGCTGCCGGTCCCCGAAGGGTTAAGTGCCGGTCCCTGACTGGGAATCAACCCCCCCCCAACTGAAATCAAGGCACTCACTTCCTCAATTTTGCACATGGCACGGAAGAGGAAGAGTATCACGGAGGCATGGGACCCTTCTTGTGCCTTGCCTCCACGTGCTGCTGAGATCTTCCTACAGCTATCTTATTCCCTATCTTTACAGCTTCAAACTGTATGCGGTGCGGGGGCATGGAGGAAAAAGTATGGCAGTGGCGCCACTTGAAGGGCTGCTGGTTCTTGCATGCTCATTGTTTGCAGCCAAAGGTTGGTTGATTGAAACCGAGCTGCCTGTTGTGGTTGAGGTGCCTTGAGAGGGAACGCTGTTTCCCTCTTGCATCAGTGGGGCTTGCTTGTATGTTGTTTTTATTGGCCCCATGTAGCTTTTGAATTTTTCTAGTGGCCCAACATCCCCTCTCCATTGAGTAATCACAAGCACCTCCACTCCAGACATACTGGAGACAAATTTGTTCACCCAGGCTTTTAGATTCAGGGGTTCTCAACCTTGGGTACCCAGACGTTGGTGGACTTCTACTCCCATAATCCCCAGCCATAATGGCCAAATGCCATTGTTGTTGGGGGTTATGGGAGTTTAACTGAGGGACCCAAGGTTAAGAACTCCTAATATTCCATGTTTGCAAAAGATTCCAAATTTAATTATTTTAATGCTTATATTATTTTCATTCTAAACTGCCCAGAGATGCAAGTTTTGGGCAGTACAGAAGTCTGATAGATAGATAGATAGATAGATAGATAGATAGATAGATAGATAGACTTGAAGCCCCTTTACTAACTGCTGGTCCGGGAAACTGTGCATGAAGAATGTAGCGGTCCTTGAAACTCTGCACGAAGAATTTAGCGGTCCTTGACTCCAAAAAGTTTGAGAAACACTGGTTTAGACTATAATATACCCACAGAAATAGATACAATGAATCAGTTGTCAGTTTGGTTCTTGGCTGGAATTTTGTCCAAGACTCCATAGAATGTTTTGTTCTAGCTGTTATCGGTTTACTTAATAAAAAGGTGTAACTTCTAGCAATGCAATTCATTCTAGACAGAATGAAGAATTTACTGCTTCTGATTATGTATTTTGCATACTGTTTCTTCATACATCAGAGGGTGGTTAGCTTGACCACACTCATCACTTGTACAGAGCAGACATAAAATAGAAGTGAAATAAGCAGTGTTCTCTTAAGACATTACCTTACAATCTTACACAATCTTATCACACAGTGTTGTCTTTTTGAAAACAGCTCACATTTTGATCCTCTCTATAGTTTTTAACACTAAGTATCTTGACATCAACTTACTGAAATTACACAATCTGCTACAGGTTTTTTAAGTGCACTTTCTGATGTCTCTTTAAGCTTAACCAACAGCATGCCTGTAACTTGTTCAATCGCAAATGGTCTCTCTTCATCCAAGTATCGCACCTACAACATAAGAAAAATAGTAGTATCGATGTAAGCAGACACAATCCCAGTGTACAACGGAAGTGGCACTTTTTACCATAATACATTCCTAACCTTTAAGGCAACATTCCAAAACGCTGCCATGATGTTCAGTAGCCAAGTCATATTATAGGTGCTATAGCCCAACACAGAGTACCTATGGTGTTTCCAGGATACAACTAAGATGTGGTACGTGTCTTACGTATACCTAAAATGTTATATGAATGCGAGAGACACATGTATCATACATCTACACTCATAATCTAACTTGATGGGCTCCAAATATTGTTAAAGCCAGATGGTGATAAAGGTGAGCCCAGTAACTAACCATTAAGTCTCTTTGGCATAGTCAGAGGCGCTTTTACCCCTGGACTTTGGGGCTGAAGTCCAGGGCCTCCACACCCCCTGGGGGCCTCCAAATCCGTTTTAGTCTGTCTCAGGTGGTGTGGTTGTTTTAAAAATACTGTGTGGGTGGGTGAGGAGCCTCCAAAGGCCTTTAGATCTAGGCTCCAAAATTACCTAGGTGCACCTCTGGGCATAGTGGCAAAACTCTACATAAAATATTAGGTCCACAATCTAGAGGGCTAGGTATATGTTGATGAGGGCTGATTTTTTTAACATCAGGCTAAAGTGAAAATTGTTTGTCCCTAGCAGATAAAATATACCCTTTGGAGAACAGGGTATCTGCATATTATGTTGTCAAACCACCTGACTTGTAGTAGAGCAAGAGTATGGTTAAAGCTTTCAAATAATGGTAATTAGGCTGTTGCTTTTTCTTAAAGCACTTTGACAACGTAAGTGAAAGTTAAAACAGCTTCAACTAGGTGCTCTATGGTGCGGCCACATCTGGAGTACTGCGTACAGCTTTGGTCACCGTATCTTAAGAAGGATATTGTAGAACTAGAGGAGAGGAGAGGAGAGGAGAGCTGGTCTTGTGGTAGCAAGCATGACTTGTCCCCTTAGCTAAGCAGGGTCCACCCTGATTGCATATGAATGGGAGACTAGAAGTGTGAGCACTGTAAGATATTCCCCCAGGGGATGGAGCTGCTCTGAGAAGAGCATCTAGGTTCCACGTTCCCTCTCTGGCTTCTCCAAGATAGAGCTGAGAGAGATTCCTGCCTGCAACCTTGGAGAACTGCTACCAGTCTGTAGACAATACTGAGCTAGATAGACCAATGGTCTGACTCAGTATATGGCAGCTTCCTATGTTCCTAAAAGGTGCAGAAGAGGACAACCAAGATGATCAGGGGCCTGGAGCACCTTCCTTATGAGGCTAGGCTACAGTATCTGGGGCTCTTTACTTTGGAAAAGAGACGACTAAGGGGAGACATGATTGAGGTGTATAAAATTATGCATGGAGTGGAGAGGGTGGCCAGAAAGAAATTTCTCTCTCACACACACAACACTAGAACCAGGGATCATCCCATGAAACTGAAGGTTGGGAAAATTAGGACTGACAAGAGGAAGTACTTTTTCATACAGCACAAAATCTATGGAATTCTTTGCCATGGGATGGTTGGATGGTTTTAAAAGGGGCTTAGACAAATTCATGGAAGACAGGTCTATCAATGGCTACTAGTCTGGTGGCTGTGGGCCATCTCCAGCCTCAGAGGCACAATGCCTCTCAATACCGGTTGCAAGGGAGCAACAGCAGGAGAGAGGATATGCACATACCTCTTGCCTGTGGGCTCCCCAGAGGCATCTGATAGGTCAACTGTGTGAAACAGGATGCTGGACTAGATAGGCCTTTGGCCTGATCCAGCAGGGCTGTTCTTATGTAGGCAACTGACAAGGAATACCATAGTATGAAGAACAGTCAAACAGGGTTATATTCTCATCCCCGTCTAATTTGATATTATATATTATTATACATAATATTATGTTATTTGTGAACAAAAGGCAGTAACTTCCCCTCAATACAGCTGACACAAATAGATGATCAATTTGGCTTTATGCAAATGGCATGATTCTCGTTTTGCATTTCAGAAGTTAGAGCAGCCCTTTGATGCTACATGACTTTATTTGATCATAATTATTAAAGCTATTTACCAGATATCTCAAGGTTCCACTCAGCAGGACTCTTCCCCCACCGCCCCACCCAATATTTCAGCAGGTGCTCAGTCTGAAGTTATGTATTTGCAGAGAGGATGTGGTTGAGGATTTACCTCATTACTTATTGATTTGCCCCATTTATGAGGTATTTTGGTCCATTATCTTTGTAAGATTGCTCACCAGTCACTTCAGTCACAAAATTGAATCTCTGTTGGTTTATCCATATAAACCAAAAGTTATCAGAGAAAAATACAGTTGATAAGTTTAAATAATAAATTATTCTTTGACTGAAATGTTTTCTGTTACCTGTCAATTTTATTCAAAGATAGTTATGACCAATGGAATAGGACTACAGACAAAAGCCTATCCACACATTATGTTCAACACCCATACTAGTGTACGGCGTACACAGGTACTGATCTGTACATATGGTACAGTTATTCATATAATGTTGAACACAGGTACAGCAGTATACTTCCTATCTGTACCATGCAACTGAGGAACCTATATGCAGGTTCACTTTTAAAATAAATGAAGATACAGTCATTCACACAATGTGTACAGACATCTGCACAATCATACAACATAATATCTGAATAGGGCTCAGTCAGTATACTATTCAGAAAAGAATTTGTGAAAGTTGATTCTATTTAATAACAGAGATCTTGTATAATTTCCGGAAATACAAGATCAATCAACAAATCTTCATTACAGAATTTTAAATTTAACACTTGCCAAGAAGAATCAGAGGGGTCACATGCATCTGACTTTGTTAAGCATTATTCCTTGTACATCCCAACTGTTTAAACATGGATAATTGCATCAGGGGTTGAAAAAAACTCACCTTTACTCCTACGCTCCCATTAGGCAATTTCTGAAGCTCATAGGGCAGTTTGACTCTTTCTGCTTTTATAAATGGATCATCAAATGCTCTCCCATGCAGTTTTTTGAATCCATGTAATGTATTCTTAATGTTTGTGACCATCTGTTGAAGTATAATTTTGCCATTATCAATTTTCCATTTTTATATTAATGCTCCATTTGCCCTTTAACAGTGCTGCAATAATTTTAGTAATGTGCATGAATACATTTCAACTTATTTACAATTTCACTTGTGGTTAAAACCAAGAATACTAACTGTATTATTAACTCTAATTTCTTTCAGGACAGACACTGAAACGTGTGAAAGGACTGGTCTGGATAAGTCTGAGTGGGCCAGATCACAAGTAATTAGGAATGCGTAAAAGTACATCCCACTCTCTCCCACAGCATGGGAAATTCCCCTTTCTGTTAATCGAATAGGAGAGGGGTTCATTCAAATCACTCCCTCTCATGAAGTCTAACTACTACATTCATGTTGGTGAGGAGAGGAGAGCCGGTATTGTGGTAGCAAGCATAACGTCCCCTTAGCTAAGCAGGGTCTGCCCTGGTTGCATTTGAATGGGAGACCACATGTGAGCACTCTAAGATATTCCCCTCAGGGGATGGAGCCACTCTGGGAAGAGCAGATGTTCAAGTTTCCTCTCTGGCTTCTCCAAGATTGGGCTGAGAGAGATTCCTTGGAGAAGCCACTGTCAGTCCATGTAGACAAAACTAAGCTGGATAAACCAATGGTCTGACTCAGTATACGGCAGCTTGCTATGTTCCTATGATTGTCCTCTCTTACTGCTTTGGCCAAAGGCCACTGCCTAAAAATATTACATGGATAAAATAAAACAAATATGACAATAAAAGTGTCAGATTAATAAGATGCAATGTTCAAAATCAAGTTGAAGCATTGCTGTGGCAGTCAACTAAAATAGTAAAATAGCATTTAGGTTGTGTGTATGAGAGGGCACTTTGGACAACTCTCCCCACCACATTGTCAGCAAAGGGGGAATTCAATAAGGAGAGAAGGATGTGCTCATTCCCAATGTGTGGCCAGGGCTGGCTCAAATCTATCATCTGCACTAGACCCTTACTGTGATTCGATTATTGTCAACAGCCACTTCAGCTACTTGAAATATGTTCATTTATGAAACTGAATTCTTTCTAAGTCATTTAAGACTACTTCAAAGTGTAGCTTCAACACCCCACTCATAACTGATTAATACAACTGAACATATTTCTCTCAAATGCCTATAAAAAAAGATTGGTTGCATTTTGAATGAGATTTGTTGAAGTATTTGAGCTCGCTAGTGTATAAGCTAGCAGTATTTAAACTACTATTTTGAGGAACAGAAAACTGGTTTTGAAATTGGCAGAAAACATTCTGACAGGAAAATTTAGAAGTGTAAGTAGAAAAGAAAACACCTTTCACAAAAGGGAAAAAATACTTTAAAGTTTACCTGGCTCTTTGCTGCATTTCCAATAGTACGGGCTTTGGATCCTAGTGATATACAGGCTCTGAAATACAAAGAAAGAGAGCTTGCAAATGAACCTGGAAAAAATCAGGTTATAGTCTCCTACACCACGGTAGAACATACATACTGGAATTACACCACAAAATTAAAGTTGTGCTTTTAGCACTCCAAGCAGAAATACAATGCATAAACCATAGCGATTCTGTAATAATAGCCACACAAACATGCTAATATTCTATGTAGTAGGATCTTGAATGCTCATTCCGATTCCTATCTACACATATTCAAAATCAGTCAATCAACCCTTAAAGGCCAGATGATATTGTTCAGTCTCACTCATCTCTCAGAAGTGAGTTAGCATTGAAATTCCATGTAGTAAAAGCAAATTTTAGTTTAGATTGTCATGGACATTATTTTCCTACAAAACCCACACATATTCTGGGGCTGTCAGTTGACATCATACACTTCGTACTCTTAATTATTTAGTATATTTGTATACCATCCCAGGCTTGTGTCTCTCGGGGTTTATAACCAACTTGCCTGATGGCATATTGTCAATTAACAATCTCTGACTAATAAAGATACTTCCTCAACTTTCTTCTGCCAGAAAAGACAGAACATGTCCAAGACTAGTAACATCCAGACTGGGGCACTAAGATCACTACAACGTAATGGTAACAAAGCCATATTGCATCAAATAATTGAAAGAAAGATTATAATAAGAGGCATCAAAGTAAAGACAGAATAAAAAGAAAGAAAAAGGACACATTTCACTTAAGAAATGGTTACCCTAGTGCTGGCAAAGAGGCACATGCACAGTGCAAAGAAAGAAAATTGTTTTGACATAAGATACTACTGTGAAACACACCATAACCCTATGCTATTTTCCATTTAAGGGCTATGCAAATATGGATATACCCATATTTTCACGAACAAAAATATTGTATCCTACTTCTGTAATTCAGAGTGGCTCACAATCACCAAGAATACAAATCATAAAACATCAATGTCCATATTAAACAAATTCTAAAAAGTTATACAATATCTTCTGGAGACTTTTAGAGAACTATCATAAAAGAGTTACTGTTTACTAACTAGAGAGAGACCACAATGGTAGTTTTAGCAGGAAATCTAGAGCCCAAGTGTCATATTTAAATCACACAATTAAGCAGAAAAATCATATCTGTTTGTAACCAAAGAAATTAATAAATGAGACTTAAGTTAGTCATGGTGAATAGGAATTAGTCACAACTAATGATTTTCATGATTAACTACAACCAACTGCTCACTGGGGGTTCAAGTTTTACAACCTGCAATTGGGATCTTTTGATCTCAGACTGAAGGAAGGTTAATACAATACTAGTTTTAGAGAAATAGTGAAGGTGGGATTGGGAAACAAGCTTTCCCTCCTCTTTATATTGATCAAAGCAAACAATACCTTCAGATCTCATATGGACTGGAAAACTAGCAGCCATTCTGACATCACTTGGAATTGGAAAAGGCTCAATTCTGACTCTGTTGGTCCTTTTGGACCTCTCCGCGGCTTTCAGTACTATTGACCATAGTATCCTTCTGGAGTGTCTGAGGGGGTTGGGGGTGGGAGGCACTGTTTTACAGTGGTTCCGCTCCTACCTCTCGGACAGGTTCCGGATCATGTCGATTGGAGATTGTTGCTCTTCAAAATCTGAGCTTAAATATGGTGTCCTTCAAGGCTCCCATACTCTCTCCAATGCTTTTTAACATCTACATGGAACCGCTGGGAGAGATCATCAGGGGATTTGGAGTTGAATGTTATCAGTATGCTGATGACACCCAGATCTATTTCTCCACGTCAGCTTCTTCAGGAGATGGCATATCCTCCCTAAATGCCTGCCTGGAAGCAGTAATGGGCTGGATGAGGGAGAATAAACTGAAGCTGAATTCAGATAGGACGGAGGTACTTACTGTGCAGAGTCTCCAGAGACGATTGTGATCTACCTGTTTTGGATGGGGTCACCCTCCCCCAAAAGGAACAGGTCTGCAGTCTGGGAGTACTCCTGGATCCACATCTCTGCTTGGTTTCTCAGGTTGAGGCAGTGGCCAGGGGTGGTTTCTATCAGCTTCGGCTGATACACCAGCTGCGCCCGTTTCTCGAGATCAATGACCGCAAAACAGTGGTACATTTGTTTGTAACCTCCAGACTTGACTTCTGTAATGTGCTCTATATGGGGCTGCCTTTGTACGTAGTCCGGAAACTTCAGTTGGTTCAGAATGCGGCAGCCAGGTTGGTTTCTGGGTCATCTCGGAGAGACCATGTTGCTCCTTTCTGATGGAGTTACTGGCTGCCGATAGGTTTCCGTGCAAGATACAAAGGGCTAGTATAAAGCACTTATAAAGCCGTAAACGGCTTAGGTTCTGGGTATTTAAGAGAGTGTCTTCTTCACTACGAAGCCCACCACCCATTGAGGTTGTCTGAGTAGGTCCATCTCCAGTTACCGCCAACTCGTTTGGTGGTCACACAGAGATGGGCCTTCTTGGCTGCTGCCCCAAGATTGTGGAATGCGCTCCCTGCTGAGTTATGATCCTCCCCATCTCTGGCTATTTTAAAAACACATTTGAAAACTCTTTTTTTACCCAAGCCTTCTCAGATTTTTAAAATACTGTTAATTTTATGGTTTTTAAATTTTTGTATTGTTTTAACTTTTATATGTGTTATATGTTGAACTGTTTCAACTTTTATATGTGCTTTAATTGTTGTTAGCTGCCCAGAGACTTAAGTTTGGGCAGGGTATAAACTGAATGAATGAATGAATGAATAAATAAATAAATAAGATCTAATCCTTACAGCATTTTGACTCTTTAGTTCTCCTCCAACCTGCTAATTGTGGGAATGCGCTTTTACATTTTCAGTTATTAGAATTCCATTAGAATTCTGCTTCCATTAGAATTATTCTTCTAGCGTAAACAGAGACTACCTAAAGTTTGTTGCCAGGAGTACAGTTCTCTCAGTTTACTAAGGGTGTATAACACTGAACAACTTCTACAAACAGCTTTTCAGAAACCTTTATTTTATCCCCACGTTCTGCAGTAACATTTCATCCCAAAATTATAGAAATACTTGGCAGAATAAAAAGACCTGAGAATGAATTAGTGAGATTGAGAGATGTACATTATAACGGTAAACTTAAGACACTCGATCAAATAAAACCACTTTTTTAGAGCACAGTTGGTCATGGTTTCAAGTGATACAACTGAAGTCATTTCTATCTTTGCCCCAGATGTTATCCATGGCCAGTAGAGACCAGACCGATTCTGAAAAGCTGGTGATAGAAAGTGGCTATGAAGCAAAAGGATTAATATCTAAGCTCTATTTGACTCTGTCAAATTGCAAATTAAAACCACTGACCAGGTTAAAACTTGACTGGGAGACAGATTTGTCAAGAGCTTTTCATGAAGGAGAATATTATTATTATTATTTCAATTTCTAGACAAAAGTCTGGACTAGTAAATCTTTATATTTTGTCTCAGCTCAAAGAAAGGAAAATTATATGAAAAAAATAGTCCATACATGGTATATGACTCAGGTATGATTAGCACATATTGCAAAGAACACATCTTCTAAATGCTGGAACAATGATTGTAAAGAGAAGGGGACTTCCTACCATCTATGATGGACTTGTCCAAGAATTAGGATTTTCTGGAAATTGGTTTTTATAGAGATGGTGAAAGTCACTGCAACAGCCGAAAAACTGACTTATTCTTTAAATATTCAAAAAGGTGTAATTCCATCCCAACCCCTTATTATGATTTGGCAGGATCAATTATTATTTCTGAACTATAAAAATTATAGAAGGAAAAATAATTCCTTCATGCTTCATATCTGTTTAAGAATGACACAATAGAGTGTTACATGTCTAATGTTTTGTAGTCATAGGCTTGGGCCTCTTTTCTCTTTAATGATGTTTTTTATAAATGTATTGTAATGTATGGTGATTTTAAATACAAATCTAAATTTAAAAGAAGAAACCTTTATTTTCGTAGCAGTCAACTGACAGTGGCTAAAAAAAAAGTAACACAAAAAACGAAAGGTATTTTGACACAGTCTGATCAGTTTACGTTCTCAATCAAATCAACCCCCTGGTATTATCTGATTAAGTGTAATCATGATTTTATGATAATTGTTTAACGGAGGACAAAGTTTCTTATGAAGAGCGCTCCGGCTATGGTTTCAATAGAGGCCCCTTGCAGTTTGACAAGGCATTTAAGATTTTGCATTTGTGAGGAGAATGTAGTTGTAGATTTACTCCATTATCAACTGAACTGCCTCTTCTATTAGAAGCTAAGATTATAGTAAAGTTGTGCCGTCAAGCTGGTGTCGACTCCTGGTGACCACAGAGTCCTGTGGTTGTCTTTGGTAGAATACAGGAGGGGTTTACCATTGCCATCTCCCGTGCAGTATGAGATGATGCCTTTCAGCATCTTCCTATATCACTGCTGCCCGATATAGGTGTTTCCCAAATCCCAGCGGGAATTTGAACCAGCAACCTCTTGCTCCCTAGGCAAGTTACTTCCCCACTGCGCCATTAGGTGGCACCAAGATAAGATTAGGGGTCCACAATTCCACTTGCCATCCTCACCACAGTAGCGCAGCTATGGGGAAGATTCCCACCCACCACCTTCCAGCTCCCAGCTGGAAGTGAGCCATTTTAGTGAGCAGCAGAAATAATTCAAGCACCACAACAGGCTCCAGCTTTGAAGATGGAAGGAAGAGAGCTGGAGATTATCCACACAGTTCCACTGGGCTTCTGTTGCTCGCCACAGCACAGTCTGCAGAGACAAACCTGCCTTCCTGTGAAAGACTGTTCATGATTTCTTATGGAAGCACAGGACAAGGACAAGGGTAAGGTCAGGGACTAAGCTGCAATCCTGGACGAAGTCCAGCTGAACACAGTGGTACCTACATCCACATAAAAATGCATAGGGCTGCACATTTTCTGGCCCATCAAAACTTATAGAACTCAGGATAAGAGAGATTCACAGTTCTTTGGTCAAATCAAACCGTTGAATTCCATTAACCAATAGTAAAGTGATATGCATCTGAAAAGGTGGCTTTAAATGCATTAACTGAAGAAATAATGGCCCTATCCAGTCCCCACACAGCATCCCTCTACTGGCTGTTGCTGGTATCTGCCTTATGTTTCTTTTTAGATTGTGAGCCCTATGGGGACAGGGGACCATCTTATTTATGCATTACTTTATTTTTCTATGTAAACCGCTTTGAGAACATGGGTTGAAGAGCGGTATTTAAATATTTGTAGTAGTATTTATTTTAAATTTTTTAGTTTTACATATTTTTATACCACCCAAAACCTACATCTCTGGGCGAAGTAAAACACTTTGGGAACTTTTGTTGAAAAGCGATATATACATATTATTCTTCATCAGAATGTACAGGTCAAAGGTTGAGGCGGGGCAGGCTTCCCCTGTGCACAGAGATTAAAACTATCTGTGCAAGATTGTTTTAAATTATCATTTAAAACAATCTTGCACAGATAGTTTTAATCTCTGTGCACAGGGGAATGGCTGTATATACATATTGACAGTCTATATGCTACATATCAAATAATGTTTTTAATTATTATCTTGGTCCAAACAAATAGAATTTGCTACCTTAGGAAGCATACCTACAAACACATTTTTTAAAAGCAGCTGAATTCAACAGCTTTGTTTCCTCTTCACTACCAAGGGTCTCCACAAACAAAAAGGTCTTGTACTTTGCCTGAAAGGGAGGCAGCTTTTTTAAAAAGACCTTTCCAAAATAAAGAAAACACTGATTTCAGCCATCCTGGATAGCAAGTATGACCTGTGAATTTCACTATCATGGAATTGCTGCCATTGCTGTCAGTTGTCCAAGATTCTTAAGTGAGCAATCAAGCTATTTACAAAAGCCAAAAGAAAGGATAATCTCTTTGCTTGACACAACAAGATAGCATTACCATAACAGAACATTCGTAAAACCACCACAGGAAGTCCATTTATATGCACAACACAACACATTTCGCCTCTTGGAGGCAAGAAAATGTAAATGAATAGAATTTTTAACAAATTAGGACACCAATAATTATGGGACAAGGATATCTGCCATAGTACAGTCTTAAGCTTATTCAACACTGCTAACACATAACATTTGGATCCAGAAAAGACTGTAGAGGACCATTAAAGCAGCAATTATCAATTGCTTTTTAAGATAAATATTCCTTGAAGGTTCATTAGAGATCAACACTATCAATCCAGCTTTAATATAATGGCTACGTAGATTAATACATTTTGACTAAGGTTACAAGAACTAAAGTTTCAAATTGAAACTTTCACATAGTAAGCTACCTTCAGTCTTCATCTCCAACAACACTAAAGTCTAAATATGTGGGTCTTCATTTGTTTAAATACATCTCCTTTTATACTCACCTTTGCACCACTTTCTTCTCTTTTCCAAGGAACAAACCTTAGATGTAAACTACTTAATAGTCTGCAAACTACTTATAAGGTCTGCAGCCATTGTGGGAAGAAAGCCTGACCCCCTTCATGGATATTCAGTCCCATTCTCTGAATTTTCAGAGTTTTCTTCTTTTAAAAACATTTCTCTATGCCAGGAAAAATACTTTCTACAAACATAAAGTTTAGCAATCTCATAGTGACTTATTTATTTATTTATTTATTCATTCATTCGATTACTATATCGCCCTTGCAAAAATGGCTCAGGGTGGTTTACAGAGAAATAACAAATAAATAAGATGGCTCCATGTCCCCAAAGGGCTCACAATCTAAAAAGAAACATAAGATAGACACCAGCAACAGTCACTGGAGATACTATGCTGGGGGTGGATAGGGCCAGTTAGGACCAGACTTGTGGTGCCTTCCCATTTAATCTTAGCTTCTCAACATTTCTGGCTTCAGGCATGGTTCCACTGGATAGGGATCTGATTTTTAGGGCAATTTGTGTGTGTGTCCCTCCGTCAACTTTCCAATGCCTGGACCAACATGAACCAAATCAGGTACAATTGTAGGGACACCTCAGTGGTATAGTTTGTGATGATGTCATCCACTCCGATTCAAGATGGCGGACACGTACACTTTTGAGGTACAAGTGGGCTAACTTGTGAATCTCCCAACTGATTTGAACCAAATTTGCTATAGCTGTATGGACACATAGGGACACCTTAGTGGTATAGTTTCTGATGATGTAATCCACCCGAATTCAAGATGGCGAAGATGTGAACGTCTGAGGTGCAAGTGGGGTAAGTTGTGAACCATCTAACCGATCTGAACCAAACTAGGTACAGTTGTAGTGAGTGACACCCAGGGGTACTTCAATGATGTAGTTTGCAATGATGTCATCTACCCTGATCCAAGATTGCAGATGCGTGAATGTTTGAGGCGCAAGAAGTCTAACTTGTGGACCACCTAACCAATTTGAACCAAATTTCGTCCAGTTGTAGGGATAGTGAAAAGAAAGTAGGTAGAGAGAAAAGAACAGCCTTGCTGGATCAGGCCCAAGGCCCATCTAGTCCAGCATCCTGTTTCACACAGTGGCCCACCAGATGCCACTGGAAGCCACAGGCAGGAGTAGAGGGCATGCCCTCTCTCCTGCTGTTGCTGTTACTCCCCTGCAACTGGTACTCAGAAGCATCCTGCCTTTGAGGCTGGAAGTGGCCTTTAGTCCTCCAACTAGTAGCCGATGATAGATCTCTCCTCCATGAAGTTATCCAAACCCCTCTTAAAGCCATCCAGGTTGTTGGCTGTCACTACATCTCGTTGCAGAGAATTCCACAAGTTGATTATGCTTATTAGTTATTATTCAAACAACTTGTTTTTACTGCAAAGTTCCATGTTCACTGATGACAGTCTGTACATAATAACCTTTTCTTTAAAGAACTGGAGCGGAATGAAACTGAATGAACTGTGGGTGGGGTTGGAAAACAGGAGATAAAACTTGACCAAAATTATTAAATAGAACAAGTCTTGATAAAGAAGCTTCTTTAAAGAAAAGACTCATTTTACCAATCTTTAATTTCCTTCCCAGAAGGTTAAAAGTGTAGATATAGTGATAATTTCAAAGGCTTTATACAACAGATTAAAGTAAACAGGGGGTCTCTCAAGGGATTATATCAGGGCTGACACTATTTATTGAATTCACAAAATTATCTAAAATCCAAGGTGATAGTGAGGTACTCAAGTTTATGGAGGACAACAAATTATTCAGGTTGGTGAAATCCCTGACTCCTAACAGGTTCAACACATGTAAAGGAAATATTTATTCATATACAAATTAACATTAAATTCACTACTATCCAAATAGTGAGACAACCACTTGCTCAGAGAGACTTGCAAAATTCATGGGGGATAAGCCTGTCATAGGTAGATGAACCTTTATGTTCAGAGGTAACATCTGTCTGAATACAAGATGCCGAGGATAATCAACCAGGGAAAGACCACCATCTTCATTCCCTGCATGTGGGTTTTCAAGTACTGGACCAGACAGACCTTTGGTCTGATAAAAAGAATTCTATACTCTCATACTGACCCTTTCCAAAGAAATGCCTATTTCCACATCATCACATTTTTGCTACATTCAAGTGATTAAATAGCACAGCTTTCATAAGCGTTGCTAGAGACAAAATAATCTTTCAAAGCAACACATAGCACAAACCAACAATTACAGCTTTCATGCTTTTTCATATATAAATGCCTAGATTCTGCTAGAACTATACAAAGATAGTGCTCCCTTACAACTCAGGGCTGTAACCCATGGAAACAAGGAAGAGTGAGGAAATGCAACCTCCTCCTGCATACTCTTATTACCTGGACAGCACACCCTCTCTTCCCTGTCATCGCCCTCCATGCCCAACAGCCAAGTCATGCAACAGAACAAGTAGAAGCAGGTCAGGCAAGAGGGAGGAGAATGTCAGAAGAGAAAAGAAGAGCCACCCCACCTTCTTCTATCCGTCCCATCCAGCCTTTCACCTATGCCAACCCCTGCATGCCAATTTCAGAGGGCAGACCCATACACGCTGTACATCAATGTGGTCTGAATTACTCTCACTTGGAATACAGTACTGCATTCAAGTGAGGCATTCCCATTACCGTGAGCTTCAGGCGGGAATGCTTCCCTGTGTTCAACACTTGGGACTATTCCTTACAGGGAAATGCCATTTCTTTTACACCCCACCCCCAACCCATGTGCCTGATATTATAATGAGGGTGTGTGTGTGTGTACACACATGTCTGTGCAGAGAGAGGAAAGCAGAGAATAAAGAAGGAACTAATCGCCTCAGGATTATCAAATGCCCCAACCTGTACAGCTCTGTTTCCAAATGGCAGGTCATGGCTTACAACTCGGGCTGTGCCCCGAACCTCAGGTGTGTCATCCCGATGGCGCAAGAGGAGGAAAAAACTAAGACAAAGGAGGAGAAAGATCAAGGAAATGGGGCGGGGGGGGGGGAGAGATGAAGAAAAGAAGACGCCATAGACGCACGCATGCAGGAAGACAAGCAGGATAGGTAGGCAGGCTGGCCGGTCTGAGTCCCCCACTGCAGGTGAAGCTCAAGGTGGCTTCCAGAGTCTGGAACCCTTTGGCTGAAGGCAACCCAGACCTGTCATCCTCCTCGGCCCGGAGGAGGAGGAGGAGCGCGGCCATCCCCACCTGGCCTGGGAGAGGGAAAGTGGGGCAGGTGTGGAGAACAGATCTATCTATCTATGGGCCGCTTTCCCGCGGAGGGGGCTGACTGAGGAGGGCGGAGAGAGCGAGGGGGACGCCTAATCGAGAGAGGCGAAGAGTCCGTCAGGCACCGGGGCGGGGGGGGCGGGGAGGAGGATGGAAAGAGGCGAGCCTCGACGGAGCCCTCGAGGGGATGGAAGGCGGCGGGCGGGAGAGGCACAAGAAATGGGGCGGCCGGTTGCCGTGTGAGGGGGGCGTCTGGGCAGAGGCCCCAATTTAAGGCTCGATTCGGCGGAACGGAACAGAGGCTGCGGCCGGGAGGGAGGCCGATCAGTCACGGCGCGGAGGGGAGCCCGATCTGGCTGCTGGAGGGAGCCGGCTCCCTCCCCGGCGGAGATGGGGGGGGGGCGTTGGCAGCAGGAGCGGCGCCTTCCCGCCATGGCGCCGGGCGAGAGAGAGGCCGGTGGGTACTCACGGGGTGCAGCGGTCGCTGTACTCGTTGGCGATGGTTTCGATGCCGCCGCTTCGCGCCACCGCGATGTAGCAGTTCTGGAAGCCCAGATCGATGCCCACCACGGACATGGCTGCGCCGGGTGCGGTCCGCTTTCTCCCCACCCGCTGCTGCTGCTGCTGTGGCGGAGGCTCTCCGGCGAGCGCTCTCGGCTGCTGCGACGCGATTCCTGGCGCGTCTCGCTCTCTCACTGCGGAGCAACAGCCACCAACCGGCACTTACTCTCCTCTGCGCAGGCGCGTCGCGCTGCCAAGCGGGGACACCGCGAAACTCCGGATGCAGCATCGGCAGTTTCCGCGCAGGCTCGGGCAAGTCTCCGAGTTCGAGAAAGATCTGGAAAAGGGCGCAAAGGGCGCTTGCCTCGGTCGCCCCCTTGCGGCCAGAGGTCAGAAATGTTGCCGTAAGTCGTCTGCGTTTCACTCCGTCTCACAGGCGCGGTTATGATACCTGAGAAAAGTACTGCACTACTGTACTGGAGACTTAAGAACATACCTGTCCAGCAACCAAATACCATTATTTCGTAATTAGACAAATTAAAAACCCATTCACATTTACGAACCTACCTTGCTTCTGTTCCTTTCTTCTTCAATATAATTTGTCTTAACTATATTATATCCTGCCTTTCCACCAAGAGGCTTCAAAGTTGGCTTACCCAAGGAAATATCAAAACAGCATCAAAATCAATTAATTCAATTTAAAGAACACAGGAAATATAAAAAAATTAATAATGAAATCGTGCTTTTATTTGCACACAATATATCAATTAGAGAGAACATGGCTGTTTTTTCTACCTAGGATTGTGAAAAGGGAGCTTGCAAAATGTCTGTCCTGTCCTGTGAAGAACACACAATTGTTTTACTTGTCACGCGATATATTGTTGAGACCAAACCCCACTTTAGAGTTGCTTCATAACTTATTTTTTGGAGTACTTGTCACAATTACCTATTCTTGGATACATTTGTGTTGCTCACCTGTGTAATAAACCACCTACTCTTAATCCTTCCAGTTACAGTTTTGTTTAGGTTTTCACCATTGATATACTGTGTTGATTATGGTACAATCTTGGAGAAATTCTGGTTCACTTTTGGATAATACAGAGAAACGTGCTTTTCTTTATGAATGCTGCTATCAATTAATCAACCTGTCAATTAATTTCAGTAGTATTTAAGCACAATCAACTTTGTCTTATTGGGGTCGATGTCTTGTCTCTTGTCAGAACTGAGTTCATCTGGAAAGATTCTTGGAGCAATGTAAAATTAAACAGCAGATGACTTCAGGACACAAGGATCTGCTCCTATATAGGGTTATGGCTCTAACTCCTTAAAACACCTACATGTTTTCTGTTTAATTGTCCTTAAATGGCATTATGTACACACACTGATTCCCATGCTGGGAAAATTACTAAAATATGTTATATTAGGTACTATAGCTGGCCTGGAGTCTCCATCACAAAGTAGTCCAAATAATTTCAAGAGGACAACTATGTCACTCATAAGCAGCTTGAGATTTCAGTCTCAGTGAGTCATTGCTTGGTTAAATGACTGCTTATTAACTTATCATTTTCTATAATTACACAAATTAATATAGCTCAGCAAATCTTATTTCATGTCAGTGTTAATTATAATTGATGTAGTTCATCACCTTTCATCTGGAGACATGGAAGGGATCTTCCATTATGTCAGGCATGGAAAGATTTGTTTTACCACTTCAGATTAAAGAGGTCATGGGCTGAAACTGGTCAGAAATTGGACAGCCTCCTTACAAGAGTTCATTTAGAGGTGCCATCTTTTGTTTTCATGGATGCAAAAAAAGCTGCATCTGTTTGATTTCTGCATATCACAATTGTATTAAAGGCACAAAAGCCTGCCTACACACACACACACATTTAGACAAGCAATCACATTCCATGATAGGATTTTTATAGCTAAAACACTGGCTCCACATACAATTGAATCAGTTGTAATATTCAACACTTTCCTACACGTGTGATTAAATTATTTCAGTATGAATGCAATACAAACAGCCAACTATGCCTCTTAGAGTTTGGTATAAATGCAAGTATCTCAGTGCTATCGAATATAGGAACAATTGCCTATTTCCCCCCCTTTTCTTGTTTTTAAATAGTAAAGGTCCAATCATTTCTCTACATCATGGCTAGGCAATCTTGGCTGTCTAGCAATTGAACTACAACTCCCATCACCCCCAGCCTTAATAAATTGCTGCTGGGCATGATGGGAGTTTTAGTTCAACAACAGCTGGCCAGCCAAGATGACAGATACAATGCTACAAGTATCAAGTCAACCAAATGGAAGATTTTCCAATCAATTCATTTCTGATTGTGTAAATTCAAACCCCACCCCATCTCCATGTTAACAATAGATACAAGATCCTCTGTCTTTGGGAGATGTCACACCATTGTGACATGAAACATGGTCATATTCTGACACACAGTGTTTCAATCTTTCATTATGATGCATGGACTGGGGCCCGTGGTCACAGGGAGGAAAACCCTGATAATAGGCAAGCCAAGGATGTATTTAAATTGTAGCTCGATAACTTCATTTTTAATATGTTTTTATTTAGGATTGTACACACCATTCTCTTCAGCAAGACCTGAGCACTGTGAGCAGGGCTGCACAACTATTGGCCACTGTGGCTGAGGCTGATGGGAGTTGTAGTCCAACAACAGCTGGAGGGCCCAAGTTGTACAGTCCTGATTTAGAGGTTTGGGGCAGTACTGCTGTGTTGATCCCACATCCTTTAGAATTTTCCAGTACTATTGTGTAAACAACTAGAGAAATCCAGAATGAGGAACATCAAAGGCACACTTATGTCATAGCAAACTTAGGCAGTCAATGTGCTCTCTTTCTGCTATGAGGACCAGACAAGCTCTAGCTCCTTTTACAGCCAGTCAGGCCAACGGACCAAGGCACAAAAATAACTGTTTCCCTTTATATATGTCAAAAGCAATGTCTTGCTGTCCTCATTCCCACTTTGAGTCAAGGTGAGTGAGAAGGGCAGTAGCAAACTTCTTCCTCCCTCCCTAGCTTGATGGTACTTGTACATCTGCTGCATCCACAATGCAATCATCCACCCTGTTAAAGACTCAGGCTTAAAGTCTTGGCTTTATCTTTGACTCCTCTGTCTCCTTTGCTCCCCACATTCAATCCATTGCCACATCATGTTGCTTCTCCCTTTACAACATTGCAACTAATAAGGTCCTTCCCTTCGGTGTTCATGCTTTGGCCGTCTCTCTCCATGACTATTGCAACCTTCCCTTCTCTATCTTCCGTTGTCTCATTCTCTCCAGAAATCTGTTGCCACATTAACCTCTCATAACTCTGACCATGGCACAACTCCTTGAATCCCTACACTAGATTGCTGTTCATTCCTACACCCACAGTACGAGTTCCAAGTTCCTCATCCTTACCTTCAACATTCTCCACAGCCTTGCTCCAAAATCTCTCCATTGCTTTACTTCAACATAATCTACCAGTGACCTTCATTCCTTCAGGTGTACTGTTCTCAGCAGCTGTTCTCAGCTGTTCAAAGGTCTCCTGTTGCCTGAAACATCTCTACTCTTTCTCTCTTGAGGCTGGAACTTTCCCCCAGGATACCTGCATTATATGCCATCTGATTTCCTTCAAATCTTCCTCAAAATCCACCTTTTATGTCAAACCTTTGGCACAACTCCTTGGTACCCAAGCTGCACAGGTTCCCATCCTTGGGTCTCCAGATGTTCTTGGACTACAATTCCCATCATTTCCAGCCACAGCAGCAGCCATTCCAGTTGAGGGATGATGGGAGTTGTAGTCCAACACCTGGAGACCCAAGGGGCTTAGTTTTGTTTTTAACATTTATATCCCGCTCTTCCTCCAAGGAGCCCAGAGCGGTGTACTACATACTTGAGTTTCTCTTTCACAACAACCCTGTGAAGTAGGTTAGGCTGAGAGAGAAGTGACTGGCCCAGAGTCACCCAGCTAGTTTCATGGCTGAATGGGGATTTGAACTCAGGTCTCCCTGGTCCTAGTCCAGCACTCTAACCACTTAGAGTGATCCCAACCACTCAGAGGTTGGGAGCCTCTGCCTGTCCTACTGTAACCAAGTCTATGTAACCATAACTATATAATTTCGCCATTACCTACAGATACTAATTTAAATTTTTGCACAAGCAATCCTTCCACTAAAATTAGCTGAAATTAGCTACTTTTTACACCAGAATATGCTGGATGAAAGGTTGAAATAATTCTAAAAATATTTTTAAAAGAAGACATTCTGAATATAATCATTTCATATTGCTCTCAACAGATATTTTTACACTCAGTAATCAGATCAATAATTCAAATACAACATCAGGCCCAAAGAGAATCTTTCTTAGATTCAAATTAACTTTGTTTGGTAACTATTCAATAAAATGAACAATGTTTGAAGTTGAAGTTCTACAAGTTTAGAACTATTTTTAGTTCCCTTTTTGCAAGCACATTTCATGTGCTTTCATGTTACATTTCATTTCATTCCACTGCTGCCCCAAGGCTTTGGAATGTGCTCCCTAGTGAAATAAGAGCCTCCCCATCTCTGACAGCTTTTAAAAAGTCTTTAAAGTCACATCTGTTCACCCAGGCTTTTAATTAACATTGTTTTAATGCTGTTTTAAAATGTTGTTTTAAAAATTGTAAGTTGTTGTAAAGTTTTAATTTTTTTGTTTTAACTAATGTTTTACTTTCTGTTTTTAGTTTGTTGTAAACCACCCAGAGACTTAAGTTTTGGGTGGTATAAAACTACAAATAAATAAATAATAAATAAGTTTGTCAAACTTTCCTATAAGTGTAATCTGCGTGTCACAACCCTGGTCTCTCCATGGCCATTCTCTTGTTTACTTCTCCTTCTCACTTCCCCCAAGGGCTTCAGAGTCTTTGAGGGAAAGAGGTTTGGGTCACCCAAGTCCTACTCCTTCTCCAGGTTCCTTGGCATCACTGTGGCAGTCTCTCTCTAGAGGCCTCCACCCAGAGGCGTAACTAGGGAAAACGGCGCCCAGGGCAAGCACTGAAATGGCGCCCCCCCATGTGCCCCCCGCCCCCCCCAACATACCACATTATACTTAGGTTTTTCCTCACAAGCGCCCGCCGCCGCCGCCAAGCCAGGCCACTGACTGGCTGCCAGGCGCCAGCAAAGCAATGGGGGGGGGGCGCAGGCAGTGCAGAAGGGACCGCTCGTGGGGAAGGGGGCACTGATGCGCTCCCTTGACTGCTGCATCACTGCTGCACTGAGCAGGAAACATTTGTATTAACAAAAAATTTTTAAAAAATAAAAAAAAAATGGTCATGGCGGCGCCCCCCACGTGACCAGAAAAGATGGCGCCCGGGGCACGTGCCCCCCCTGCCCCCCCTATAGTTACGCCTCGGCCTCCACCACTTGCTCTCCAACTGCTCCTCATCACTGGCCGAGCCTGCCTTAAATCCCTCCTGACAACTGATGCATCTCCCGCCCCAACTGATTGGACCTCCGCCCTGTCATATCAGGCTGCTCTCACCCTTACCCCTCTCAGCTGTGCCTCTGACTGCTGCTGCCTCCTCCTCCCCCACTCACCCCCACCCTTGCCCTGGCCCCTTGGCCTTGCAGCATCTCGGCTGGCTACTCCTTGGGCTGCTCTGCCTGGCCACCTGCCCCGCCTGGGGTCTCTCTGGCCTTGGCTGCCGCAGGAACGTCGGAGCCGGTAAAACTGATGTGGGGCCCCGCTGAACACTATACAAAATGATTTTGCTCAGTCAACGACTGGCCTCATCTCCTTGACAGTTAATAATAATGTTGCACTTAAGAGGGAGGGGTGCTTTACTTCAGAAAGAAAATTAGTAGTCACTTTGCTCCATGGTTTTTAAACAATCAGCGGCTTATACCTTTCTCATGGCAGTTGCTTTGCTTAAACTTTTCTGTGTCATCCAGAACATGTGGTAACCATGCCATATCAATCTCCATGTGAATGTTGCAGCAATTACTAGTTAGAGCACAGTGTCAGAGGGATTTCTGCAGAATGTGTACTAAAGAAACCGGTTTTACTTCCCATAGGATCTTGCATCAGTTGCCTGCACTGCATTGCAGAAAGAATGCAAAATGAACAGGCCTGATATCAATGGGAGTGAAGGTAGTCAGCATCTCAGTTCATCTCTTCAGCGGTAAATCACTGTTTTCCTTTTTCAGAGAGATGTCAGTGATCCAGAAGTGCCTTAGCGCATGCTTCTAAGTGTCACCACACTGAAAGAAATAAAAATGCACTGCTTACAGATTCATGGATCTATTTTCTAGGAAGAAAATAATGAGGCTAACTTCAGCAAGAAAGCGACATGTTGGAAGCAAGCAGCTACATGCAGCTGATTATTGTTTACCCAAAGGCATTGCTGCAGCAACCATAACAATAGCTAGTTATTTTACTAATAATTAGCATTATCTGAAGATGATACTCTTCCTAATATTTGTAGCACCCTGTTTTCACAGTGGTATCGGTTTTTAACAAATCTATCATCTTCAGCTGGTGTGAGTCTATGAAGCAGTATTTTGCACTTAGAGCAAAGCCTTCGTGGAACTTTGTTTCCAGAAAATTGTATTGACA
This sequence comes from Hemicordylus capensis, assembly GCF_027244095.1. NCBI lineage: Eukaryota > Metazoa > Chordata > Lepidosauria > Squamata > Cordylidae > Hemicordylus > Hemicordylus capensis. The sequence goes on along the minus strand of NC_069661.1, from coordinate 49,308,147 downwards.
GACCAGGATAAGTATGCAACATATGGCACTGTGTTCTTTCCAGACTAGCACACATGACATATATACATGATGTGAATAACCATATTTGCTTTCATTTGTGATGACCTATGGTTTCAAAAAGATAATCAAACTGAATATGATGCCCTGTGCTTTCTCATATGCCATGCCATGCCCTGCTGATCTGGTACAACAAAACTGCAAGGTTAGAAACTAACCCCCACAAACACACACAGCCATTTTGCTTTTAAATGTATTTCAGAGCTCAAACATCATTATTATACTGAATAAGCAAGTGAAATTTGCACTCCCTTTTTGCTGAAGATAGGAAAACCTACACTGTTGCTTTAAGAAAGGCTGTTCTGCTATTCTGGAATGCACAGAATTTCCTCTAACAAAGGTTAAATTTAAAACAAATGCTCTTATTTCATTCAGCAGTCTCCACCAATATAACCCATTTTTGAGAGATGAGCTACCCGCCAGAGGGATTCACTAAAGGAGACTAAGTATCCTGCATCTTATTACCACTTGTGCTTAGCCATGATTTCTGCCCCAAACATCTCGATGCAGCAGGCTGTAAAGCAATTTACCGGCATCGTCAGTTTCCAACATTATACCTCCCTTAAGAGCTACAACTGAGTAGCACTGCTTTTGAAAAATAAACCATTAAATCTAACACCTTGTGCAGTCCTATAAAATGCATCCCCAAACTAAACAAATTTGATTTTTTTGAATTGCTGTGGGAGCCATAATTTTGCATTTCTAGATCTTTTGCCCTTAATGCTATGCTGGTTGTGCGATTGCATCAATGTATTAAGTTTCTTCTTTCATATTTTACTGTTCCTTCTTGCCTCAAAGTGTCAGTGAATGGTGTAGTTTATGTAAGAGGAAACATGTATGCAATAGTCTTTTGAAGGTCCACAAATAGTGAGACCCTTTTCAGAGAAGAGGGGGGAGCAGACTCACAGATCCCTCCCTCTGATTCCCCCAGATATTTTTAGCATATTTCCTATGAAGGCACTTTATGAATTTCTGTGATATGGAAAAGAATGGCCCAGATTTCCAGGAGACCTGAGAGTGCCTTCATCTTAAAACCCCATCTACTGAGATCTCTTTTTGGCATCCTAAAAAGCAGGCATATGGAAGCTTGGCATGCAGATATGACTTTAGTTTTGTCCTTTCTCAAACACTTTCAGGGTACAGCCAACTCAGCATCTGTTATCACCGCAGGTGTTTACTCTGCAAGAATGAAAGAGATGCAGGAAGCAAAAGATTCTCCTGCATGGATATAGTAAGATGTTTTACACTCCCACCATCTGCTGAATGATGAGCAGATATCATTCACTTCCCTCCCCCACCTTCATTTTCTATTTTGAGGCAATAGTGGTGGTTTAAGAAATGAGCCATTCAGTTTACAACATGATTCCATGCTTTGCCACATTTGATTTGAAACAGATAATGCTAGACTTCACTGAGCCCACCATATCTGCTTGTCCAGTGTGCATTCTCCTTATCTGTCAGGTGTCAGGGTTTTATCCAAATTGTGTAATTTTCCCTACCAAGGAAGTTTATGGGACAGACATTAGTGACATCATTTGAATCAAAGGACAGCTGAGCAAATCAATGTTCTTCTCCTAGGTGTGGCTAACAGATGGCAGCTTTCCATTCTCTCTCCAGTTCTCCAAAGCATGTTTAAAGCTGCCTAGGAAGTGCAGTAGCTTTCCAAACTAACTTATATTTAATAGAATTTCTGTGACGAACAGTACAGTCCTATATGAGTTTCTTCAAAGGAAGCCCATGTGTGCAATGGGGTTTACTTCTAGGAAACTGTGCAAAGCAGGCGCGTAACAATGATAGGGCAAGGGGAGACAGTTGTCTGGGGGCCCCACTGCCTGGAGGGGCACCCCAGGGGCACCTCATGTGACTCCCCACTGCCCCCTGCCCAGCCCCATAGCCTCTCAGCCACTTGCCCTCTTCGCCGTCTCTCCTGCTTGTTCTGCTGGCCCGCAATCGAAGCAGCAGGCAAGCTGCAAAGAGCTCCTTTTCTCCCGCCTCTCAGCTGATCGGCGGGGCTTCCAGGGAGGCCTCCGTGTAGGCCGCAGTGAAGCCTGAACTCGAGTAGGGCCCAAGCAAGCCAGGAAGGAGGAGGCAGCCAGAGTGTTCTCTGCAGCAGAAGACCCCTTGCTGCCCTGCTTAACCCAGACCAGCATTTGCCAGGTAGAGTGTGAACTCCTTTTTGTGGTTACCTTTCCCGCCCGCCCCCCTGGATATATAGGGATCTGCTTGCCATAGGGCTTTGATATGGGGGGGGGAGGAGGGACCGAGAAGTCTCTGAATATTTATTTTGAAACAGCTTGGAAAATTTGCTGACTTAAAAAAAACTATCTAAAAAGTCCTATAAGTGGCTTGTTTCATGGCAGAAAATTGCAAAAACTTCTGGAACAGTATTTTATTAATTTTATTTATTCATTCATTCATTTATAAATGCACTTATGTTCAAGTTGTTTTGCAACCCAGAAGGTCTGAGTGAGAACTGTGAAGCATGTGTGGTGCTTTTATTTTATTTTTCTTGTGTGTGAACTGCTCCCCAATAACTTGCAGGGACTTCAGGGTAAATCTGGCCAACATGTGAATGCAGCACCTCCATTCCAGAGGAGATGTGTCTTAAAGGGCTTTAAAAGCCTCCTGTGAAAAACCTCCTGCAATCAAACTTGACTGAATTTGTTCAGAATTCTGGGAAAACAAACATAGGTTCACCCTGCATGGTTGAAAGTCTCCTTTGCTAATCTGCAGCGAGGGGCCCATTTTAATAATTCATCTTTCTAGTGTGTTCTAGGCATTAAAAGTAATCCAAATGTATAGTACTCAATGTATGTCACTATATATTGTGACGTGTGTGTGTGTGTATTCAGTGAAATGTATTTGCAGGCAGCATACTTATTTTGGAATATCAGACTTAAATCCTTGGGGTCCTGGGGTGTGCGGAGGCCCTGGACTTTGGTGGGGGGGGGCCCATTTTAAAATCTTGTCTCTGGGCCCACTCCAACCTTGCTACGCCCCTGGTGCAAAGGATTGTAGTTGTGAAGCAAAATCCTATAGAGGTTTACTTAGAAGTAAGTTTCACATGGAACTTACTCCAAAGTAAGTGTGCATTGGATAGTGACAAACTACCATCTGTTGACACTTAGCTTGGAATAAGCCCCATCATGCACAGTGGAACTTACTTCCAGGTAAACCTGCATAGGATTTTGCTGCCCAACTACAATCCTATGCACATTTTCCTGGGGGTAAACCCCACTGAAAACTGTGGGAGTTCTGTTTGAGGAAACCCGTATTGGACTGTGCAGTTCTGCTCATGACATACAGTTAGAATTCTAACTCCCTTAAAACCCAGCACTCTGGGCAGTCTGTTTCCATAACATGATTATCTGCTTTCCCCTTGTACCTTCTCTTCCTCAGCACTGGAGGGCAAACAACACTGCTAAACAAAACAAGATCTCTGAACAGGCAATACTAATCCTGCTATTACTGATCCTTCCAGCAGCAAAGATAACTATCTCCATTCATCATCACTAGGAACGAGTTACTGCACTGCTAGCCTGAACAGGGCTAGGCTAGAGCTATATTAGTGCTAAAGAGTTGTGTTTTAAATATATTGTCTTGTTGGGGAAGGCCTTTTTTCCTTTGTACACATGAAAAAAGTAGAAGTCCATAGGACATTACTGGACTTGGCTCTGAGAAACCCTGGGTTAATGTCTTAGCTTCTACATTAAGCTGGAGGGCTCTGGGCAGGTCATTAGTTATTCCTATTTAACAAGTTTCCATCTGTAATATAAAAATAGCAACAGCCTGGATTGTGACTTTGAATGAATGACGGAAGGAATAGAGCGGAAAAGAAAGCCAGGTATTTGAAAATGACAAACAAGTGGTAAAACAAACAAATACAACTCTTTATGATCAGAGACAAACCACTCTTTGGATGCTTTAATAGAATAAGAGTAAATACAGAACCATGCTGAACTGTTGACTTTATTACAGCACTTGTGGTATAATAATGAATAACAAAAATTTCAAAACAGTAAGACTTCTATCTCTGTGTGTTATGCAGAAAAATTCTCATCAGTGGCTTTAGTCACCTGCTGAGCTTGATCCAATATCAATATTGAGAAACTTCTTAATTTCATCATATAGGACCAATACCAAAGCACCTCCTGTCCCACGAAGAATATTTGAGAATGCTCCCCGAAAGAAGGCATTTATTCCCTCTTGTCTGTATATTTTGATAAAGCAGTCAATAGTTCCTTTGTACTGACGTTCAGCCTCTCCGCTCTGCATTCAAGAAATTTGAGACACAGTGAGATTAATAGAAAATATACATGCTTGATATGCAGAAAGGTTTTTTCTACCATACTGAGAATTTTTGTAATATTAAATCTGGAAACACCTATTTCTAACTCTGCCTGTGTTTCAGTATAAGAACCTTAGTGAGTAAACACTTCCCTGATGTAGCTTTCTGCAGCTAATTTTAGCAAGACTGTGATCTTCGTGTGGCATTTCATTTAAGCTTTAGGAGTTAAATGAGGTCACTTCTCTTTAGGGTGTTTTGAAGCGTGCTGATTCTTGGATAATGTCTGCAGCATGTTTCTGGAACATTGTTCTTCAGTGGATTTTCACCAAACGTTACAAGGTTGTTTTTTGGAGTGGTGGTTTTTGTTGTTTTTTTAAAAAAGAATCAGTGAATATGCATCTGGAAGAAAAATTCAGATTTTCCAAATGTTGAGGGCAAGGCTTCCTTAAATTTAAGATTTTTTTAAATTAAAAAAATAGGATTATTGAAAACCCACATTTGAGGAGGTCAGTTTCACACACACCTTGGAGAAGATTTTGGATTTTCTAAAAACTGGAGGTAAGCCAGAAGTATATTGGTGGGTTTCTCAAAAGAGAGAGAGGGACAGAATTATCCAAAAGGAAAGAAGGTATTCTTTTAATATGATGATGATGAAGAAGATAATAATAAATATTATTATTATTATTATTATTATTATTAGTGGTTCATTAGCTGCTCTACTTCACTCTTAAACTGATGGTAGAGGAGCTAATGGATTATAAAAGCAATTTCATAGCTATGAGAAAATAACTGGTTTGGACTAAAATGCCAGTCTTGGTGATATAATGTATTTAAAATATCAATAACATTTTATTTATTTAAAATATGTATACCCTGCCCTTTCAGTGTGGGCAGCTCACAAATGTGATATTTGCAAACAGCTAGTTTATAAAAGGCATATTCCCCCCTGAAAGATGACTGCATGCAATGTCTTATTCACACGGGGACCTACCCGCCACCCAAATTTGTTACCCCTATGACCTTTATATGTGGTCCCAATCGCTCCAAATCCGAATTGAATTGAATCCAAATAGAATCTGGGGTGATTCTGGTGGGGGGGGGGCAGATATGGACACAAAACAAATCAGGGTGATTTCTCCTGAGAAAAAGGGGGAAATTGGAAAAACAACAACAGACTGATGTTGAAAGTGAGGGAAATCACCGAGATGCAGACTTCTGAGGGAAAGGCAGGAGAATAAGCCAAAGAAACAGCCTGAGTCAAGCTGAAAATTATCAGAGGAACAAGCTGAAGAAATTAGCAAAGGAATAGTTGAAGAAACAGTCCAAATTCAAACCAGAAGAGGTCAGAAGAAAAAGCTGAGGAACGAAGCTGAGTTCCTTCTACTGGTGGCTGAGAAGGAACTGAGAAGAAAGGTGCTCTCCTTTCAAAATTAACAGTAGCACACGGACACGATTCAGCAGAGCCAAAGGGTGCCTCAAATAATTTGGAATTCTTCAGCAGTGGGCTACTGAGCAGGTACAGAACCCAGATTGTGAAGGAACATGTATCACTTCAGAGATCTATTGTTTACCAGAGAGATGTATTTACCTCAGAGATCTATTATTTACAATTACAGAAGCAACCACCATTATGGATAGGGCGCTTCCCTGTTCACACAAATCCTGCTCTAAGCGTGAGCAGCAGAGAGCACTGATGACTGATGGGTTAGGACTCCTACCCATTTGCATCAATGTGCATGGTTACAGCAGCACTTTTTAAAAACGTCCAAATGAGACCTTTATGTTAGATTATGCACCTTCAAGCCAATGGAAAAACCTTTCTCCTGGTGGGGCTTATAATGCTTTGGGAGCATGATTTCCACTGGAACCATGGCATGGTGGTGACAAAGGATTAAATATTATCTCCTTACATGCGGTGGTTCTAATCCTGATCTTCTTCCCCCATCCCAGCCTCTGCAGCTTCTATTTAAACTGAAACTCACAAACACACACAGAGCCAAACTGACTAACTAAACATGCAGTTTGGTCCTAATCTACAGAAATTAATGAAAAGACATGGAAGGAAATAAATGAGATATTTCTCCACTGTGTTCTGTAATTTAGGATGTAATCCACACCTAACTAAAGTCAGTAGGAAAGATTCAATTGTTTTAAGGGCTCAGGATTCCACTCACAAGCTGCAACTCTGTGACACTTGCCTAGGAGCAAGTCCCACCAAGCATAATGTGACTTGCTTCTGAATAAACATGCATAGGATTATGCTGTTAAACTTTCAACCTAGGGATTTGCGCATATTACAATTTCATCGAGAGATTTCCTCCTGCCCATTCGTCAATGTTTCATGTATAGATTCTTTGCATTATGCATACCCCCTTTATCAGTGTTTCTGTCACTAAGGTTGCAATCTTAAGCACACTTGCCAGGGGGTAAATCCGATTGAACTCAGTGGAATTTACTGAGCAAACATTCTCAGGACTGCAGTCCACACCACAGTGTATGGCAGGAATGACCTTGCTGAATTTGACTAAAATCCTATAACAACAATAGGTTCTTAAGGAGAAAAGAGACAGAAAAATGCAAAATATGCTTAGGCCCTGTTTGGATGATCACTTCAGGAGCTTTGTGAAGCACTTGCTTGCTACTCACTAAACAAAGAGTTGCCTGAGCAGAACACTTCTGCATGTCCCTCCTTCCCTCTGCAGCATCCTGTGTCCTCTGAAAATACGTTCCTGAGAGTTGGGGGACATCAGCAACAGGTGTGTGTGTGTGGGAGGGGTGATGCATGCCCCCCTTGCATGAGCAGAAGAGTTCTGCTCACACAATATTTAGTCTGGATACTACCCATAATGTTTACCTACTTTGGAAAATGTATGTGAGGAGAGAGTTACGACAAGGTGCATCAAAACATGACTCATGGCAATATGTGCATTATCTCGGATACTGATAAAAGCCAACACTTGCTAAATATATTGCCTACCTGCATCATCATGCGTCTTCTGACAGTATCAAAGGGGTATGATAGTATCCCAGAAAATACAGTCACAGCTTGAGCAATTGCAAACGACACAAGGAATGGTGTTTCTTTTGGATTTGGCAGTAATCCCTAAGAAGGAAAAAATGAAGTAAGAAATAATCAGACTACTCTAAGAACATAAACATAAAATCTGGTGGTGTCATATCATCATGTTGTTCTAGCATCTCTTTGGTGCAGAGTTTTGAAGAATAAATTATTTCACACACCACATTCTCAGTATAAATAAAAAGAACACCTACCCAAAATCCATTGTGTGTGGCATGCCAATAAAACAAAAATAATATTTTCAACAATATAAAAGGATAACAGTCAATGTAGACCAGCACAGGGATTACAACTGGTGCCCTCTGGGTCAGATAAAGCCTTCAGAACAATTTTATCCTCCGCTTAGACTTCCTAACTATTTTAAAACCAATTAAAAATATTGCTCAGGTTTACTTTTAAGGTAACAGTTAACAAGTTTGTGTTTATTTCAATGCCAATCTGATTTCTGAATGAATCTTTCAAGCATGTTCCATCCTTCGTCTCTATCCCTCCACGAATTCTTACTATGTGAATACATGAAATTACAATGGGAACTCAAGTGTCTGTGAGTGGGTACATGGAGGGAAATATTTACTGGGAACACAAGCAAAAAACTAAAAGCTAGGGCTGCAACTTGAATTTAGTGGTAGAAAGAGCTGCACATTTTTTTGTTCCATGCTTCAGTTTCTTCTGGCATCATTTTCTATTATTTGCAGCAGCAAATATTACAACATCATACCATGAACTCCTACCAGATAATGCAATATTTATTATAGAGCCTGACCATCCTTAATTTATTATTTATTTATTTGATTTCTATACCGCCCTTGCAAAAATGGCTCAGGGCGGTTTACATAGAGAAATAATAAATAAATAAGATAGATCCTTGACAAAGATGTTCTGGTTCCTGGTGCAGAGAATATTGCTACCTCTGAAGTCTATAGAAGCTAGTCACCCTTGGTCTAGTGAGTAGACTAGACTTGGTCTAGTCAGTTGAGCAGAGCAGACTTGGTCATGGAAGACCTTCTCAGTCATAGACTCACAGAGTGGTTGAGTCACTTTCTAGTCTTTCAGCTTCAGTCTCCTGTCCCCAAATTAAGCACAGCTTTGGTCTATCTCATAAGGTCATAAAAAGAACTAACAAGCTAATCAACATAAAGTGCTCTACACACTACTGTCCACTCAAACATGGCCTCCGATTGACATACAGAAGTGCTGAATGGAGGGTTGCCTCATTTAATTCAGTAGTGGATATAAAATGTCTGTGTGCAAAGCAATGCACATGTTGGTTCGATTCTTCAGTTAGTACATGAGCCAGCTGGGGTGGTTCGTACTATCTCGCAGGACGAATGCTCATTGGGATTTTTGACAAAGTCTATACCCCTATGGATGGAAAACAGGCGATAACATTGCAATACTTCCAGCTTCCAGTATGTTATGCTTTTCTTGCCTTGACCATTGGGCCTGCAGCAGATAAATTCACAATGGTGTTTTAAAAGCTGTTTTAAAAACAAACACTACTATAAAATTTTATTGATGTTGTAAGAGGAATGGAAATGAAAATTGGCAGGAATGTACTCCAAAGATTACTTCATGGAGTGAGTACAGCAATTTGCTCATTATTACCCTAACCATGACCCTAACCCTTTCCTCTGTGCAAAAATGACTGCAATTTCATCCTAATCACTTGGGGGTAGGAATAAAGAAGGAGTGATAATACAGAGAAATCTGTAAGTGCAACAGTGCTAATCTACTTCCCATCTCTAGGGAGGTCGATGTTGCAAAAAACCACTATGAGTATTTGTCCACTTAGATGGTACCAATAGCCAAAATTTGAGGCTTATTATAGACTAGGTCGAAATGAAAAGAGCAACCGATGTGAGTGAGGGGGCTTCATATGTGCATCAGAGCTTTGGTCCCAGTAAGAAATTAATGGGGTGTGTGTGTGTGTGTAAACAACTGGCTGTGATACTAGCATCATCATTAACCACAGGGTCACTTTGGGCAATCTTTAGCTCTGACTCTCAGTTACCAGTTTGTGCAATAGGATTAATAATGCTGACGTTCAGAGGGATGCTCTCACAATGAATCAGAACTGCACTAAGATAAATACTGTAAAGATCAGTACTGTAAAGTATCAGACAAATATTGCAAAGTATATTGAGTGAGAGAACTGGTATAGAAATAGTCCAAATGAAGGCAATTTACAAGAGTGTGATTTTGACCCCAAAACTTACTTTTATGGTGTCATAACATCCAAAATAGGACGCCCGATAAACAATGATTCCCTGTACAGAAACACCAAATCCTTGGTATAGGCCAGGCAGTCCGTCTGTTTTTGCTATTTTCATAATACAGTCACCAAGGCCTTTGAACTGCCGCTCTGCAGCACCTGAAATGAAAGGGAAAAAATAGTTTACTGAAGGCAGTTGGACAGCACTGCTATCTGTGATGCATTCAGAGATAATAAACACAAATAACTAAATAAAGGTAGTTGCTTGATGAAGATATATACAAAATGAATCTTCTTTGACATCTGCATCATTGTTCAGAGATCAGTGCTATCTAACGCAATCTTACTCTATCTGCCAATTAAATCAGAAAAGTCCAGTGTAATAGTTTAATACAAAGCTACATTCTACAGTAATTCTGAACAAATTTATTATGGGATTCACAAATTGATTGGTGCTTTTGTCTATCTTGAGTCAGGACAGACAAAAGGGCCACCTGACCCAAATACAATATTTCCCCATCTTTCTTAGTTTAGTCTGTCATGCTTCCTCTGCAGATTGTCACAAAACTGCCACAACTTACTGGTATTTTCCAGCCAAGTGGATTCACCATTTTGGAAGCACCAGATATAACTGAACGAAAGTTAAGCACTGTTAAGTTCCATTGATTTTAATGAAGAGTTAAGCATGTATATGTGTAGTGAATTGCTGGTCAATGACCGAAATAAAGATATCTATCTATCTATCTATCTATCTATCTATCTATCTATCTATCTATCGTGATCAGCCACTCCTCCCCTAAAGAGTTAACCGGAAGTGAACCCTGTGGGACCTAGAGAACTGTTGGGAGGAAGGTGAGTATGTCTGTTAGAAGAAGCTGGGCTAGGGGTGCAGGAGGACACATGCGGCCATGGAGGATGAATGCAGAAAAATGACTGCAGCTTCTGTCTTCCAAGATAGAACTGCAGGGGCTTGATTTCTCAACCAGAATTTGGGTGAGTTCAAGAAAAAGGAAGCCTGGGCTTTGGCTTTAGGGAGTTTAGTTTAGGGACAGTTTGTTTAGTTAGATTCTGCGTTAGACTTTCAGTTTCTTGTTTGTGCTTTGTATATCCCTGAAACTATTCTATGATTGTTTACCTGTAACATAACAAAACTAAGAAACACTAGCTTTTACCCATCCAGCCAGGGCGTTGTGAAAAGACTCTGTAAGCTTTTAAAGGTGCTTTTGTATTTTCCTACATACCTGATCCTTGCAACTGGGTAACCACGATTTTTAAAGCATGCTACCCCAACATCATTTGGGGTGCTTTTTGGAGTACTCTTGTAACCTACGGAGTATTTTTACCTTTAACTAAAAGCTGAGAAAGCCTCAGATGGAAGCAGTCTGTAGCATTTGAATAAAATGGTTTTTCTTTTTGTTCTTTTCTTTTACAAGCCTCTCAGAGTGAGTTTTTAACTCAGGAAAGTGGGGGCTTAAAGGGGGATTTCTCTGGTGCAAACATGTCTCCTCAGGTGGTCAACAGCTATCAATTTTCTCACTATATGTAGGCTTGCACGTGGAAGATTTGTGTACTTTTCCAATAGCAAAATAAAGAGAGTTTTCCCTGGGAAATCCACCACAAGCCCAGAGAGGTTCAAGCTCTGTAATAGAGAGGGGTGGTGGTGGCAGCCATTTTTGAACCTACTGAAAACACAGAAAAAATTTAAGAGCAGCCTTTGCCAGAAAGCTCAGCAGGGATGATTCAGCATTCTCCCTTCCCCTCACAGGAGCTTGCTCTGAGACAAAAGATTTAATCTGCTACAATATGCAAATGAGATTTGTAATGCTTGACTTTGGCTAAATTATATCCAACTTGTCTGTTAATGGGCGCAATGGTGCAAATCCACTGTCTAATAAAAATGAGATAGGGCACCAATATGCAAGAAAGGCCATTGATCAGGAAGAACAAGCGTATGAAGGTGAGTTAAGTGTGAGAAAGAAGAAGATTAGGCGTTTTTGCTATTTCCATACCAAACAGCAGAAAACTTTGCATGTTTTTAAACAGATACAAGGCTTTGCAGGAACATTCCTTCCTCCAGAAAGATGCAGTATGGATGTTCACCCTTCTTCATGAGGGTTTCAGTAGCAGATCCTAAAAAACAAGTAAGCCAACACTGGCTACACACACAAAAATCAGTAAAATGAACTACCTTTCAGTAAGATGAAATACCTTTTCCGATGTCTGCCCCTAATCGAGTTCGTGCAAAATCTAATGGATACACTACGCACATTGATGTTGCCCCAGCTGCTCCACCAGAAGCCAGATTTGCAACAAACCACCTTAGGAACTGAAATGGAAACAGTGAGTTCAGTTCAAAAACCAAGTTCAGTGACACTCTCCAAGTCTGTTAAATATATCAAGTTATGGAAAATACTGAAATATTTTACACATTCAAAATAGTCCACTTTGAACAAAGACAAATGACCAAAGGTCCTGGTGGCAACACTCAGATATGGGGATTGAGATTCTTCTTACAAAGCCCCAACAAAACTTCTGTTGTGTGTTGATTTTTGCAATGGGTAAATGGCAAACAAAGGTTTGCAACATAACTTGGTTCTTATGTCTAAAACAGATTTTAAGCTTATAAAATAACGTAAGAGATTCTAACAAAATCCACCCCAATTCAGTTTCTGTGCCGAAACTGGAATAACTTAGTCAAGTTTGAGTTTTGAGATAGATGATTTAGAATTTGGCTTCTTTAGATTTTTGGGACATTTCATTTGTTTGACTCTGACTTTATACTCAAATTTATTTTTCTTTCTTTGCAGCTCTAATGAAAAGTAACTGAACTAAACGTGTTACTTTCTACAATCAGTATGCAACAAGTACTGATATAAAAACCTGACCCTAAAGCTAGGTAAAGACAGTCATGACTAAGTCTCACTGAAAGTAATGGGTACTGAGTTGATTGTAATTGTCTTGTTCCATTGGTTTCACAGGGAGATTCAGCATCAAAGACTCACAACATTAAAGTTGGCCTGTAAACACTTTGTTTGAAAACGGTATATAATATTAGTTATACATTTATTGCTGATTAACTAAGCAAAAATACAGTATTATTTCTAGAATTCTATGATATGTTATTAAAAAAAGCAGAAAGACTTTTACATTCAGTATCATTTATACTGCAAGGTATTTCATAATGCACTCCATGTTTTGTACTTTAAGAGTTTGAAAACAAAAATGGCTTATATGTATGTACCCAAAATAGAAAGTGTGCATGCAACACAAATTATTAAATCCAAATACAGGGCAACTGCATATTAATATCAATAAAATATTAATCAAAAATAAAGTGTGTCGTCGAGTTGGTGTCGACTCCCGGTGACCACAGAGCCCTGTGGTTATCTTTGGTAGAATACAGGAGGGGTTTACCATTGCCATCTCCCATGCAGTAGGAGATGATGCCTTTCAGCATCTTTCTGTATCACTGCTGCCCGATATAGGTGTTTCCCATAGTCTGGGAAACCAGCGGGGATTCGAGCCAGCTTGCTAGTCAAGTCATTTCCCCACTGCGCCATTGGGAGGATTAAATATGAAGGAGCACGAGTAGATCTTAGGTGCTTTTGAAAATAATGAGCAGGATTCAGGCTAAGTAAGTCATGACTAAGCACAATTGAAATAAATGAGACACATTAGTCATGAATAACTTAAGTTCAATTCATTTCAATGGGACTCAGTTATAACTAACTTAGCCTGGATCCTGTCCAATACATTTCTGGCAATGCAGAAAGCATTAGAAAGAAATATAATAAACCTGCATGTTGGCATAAGTTTTAAAAACTCAATAAAATATTCAAATAATATGATGCAGACCGGACAAAAAGATGTCCTAGGGTATAGATACTGTAAAGGTAAAGTGTGCCATCAAGTCAATGTTGACTCCTGGAGACCACAGAGCCCTGTGGTTGTCTTTTGGTAGAATACAGGAGGAGTTTACCACTGTCATCTCCCACATAGTATGAGATGATGCCTTTCAGCATCTTCCTATATCGCTGCTGCCCGATATAGGTGTTTCCCATAGTCTGGCAAACATACCAGTGGGGATTTGAATCGGCAACCTCTGGCTTGATAGTCAAGTCATTTCCCTGCTGTGCCATTAGGTACAGTTCATTAAATATAAAATATGTGTTTTCCAGTTTGAAGATGTAATGATATATTATTCTTTCCTGTTTCCCTGAGGCAGGGCTGATTCACACATGCATGTACATGAATATCACTTGGGGGGTAATTCACACATTCATTTTTTCTACACTCCCATATGGAGCAGAACTGCATGAACCAAAAGTACACAGCAGTTATTTCCACTATTGTGACAATGCTCAAAAGTACTGCGTAATGTGTAACGCAAGCTCACACATTACTTTGGTCTTATAATCATGCACATGTAAGAGGATGATTGTTTAGAGCATAGCTATTCAACTTTGGCTGGATGGGAATGATGGGAGTTATAGTTCAGCAGCAGCTACAGCTCCCTTTTGAGGCCTAACTCCTGTTGGATGTGCATGCAACACGAGGTATTACATCCAGATGGACAGCATTTGCAAATATTCCTTTGAAGGAGGAAGCCCTGAACTCTAGTAGCATCTTTTGAAAATAAATTTATTTTCAGACTCAGAAGGAATAATTGGGGAAGCAGGCTTCAGTATCAACTGCCAGACAATTATGTCCAAACTACTCCCTCACACTTGCAGCCTTGGGAAACCCTGACCAGTCACAGCAGGACAGTTTTGGAAAGTTCCATGAATCTGTGAAGTAGATGCTAAAGCCGATTTGCTCCAAATAGTGAGGGATCATTTTATTCTTTGGGCTAAATGTTCCAAACTAGCGTAATTAGCCAGACGGCGGGGGGGGGGGGGGGAGTGATATTGACCTACTTCACAAAAATACTAGCAAAATATTCGGCTTCAAGCAGAGGCAATACATGGGCATTTAGACTATTCAAGTAACTCTTCTAGTAGAGGTATATCTTAATGCAAAAACCAACACCTCTTATACATACTACCTACTGAAAATTGCACTGGTTGTAATCTAAAAGAACATCCAAATTTAGTCACCTCTGCGTGACTGGAGCAAATTACAAAGGTTTAAGGCACTGTGTTATTTATTTATATCAAATTCAAATGTTAGACAGCATTTACCTGTGTGTCTTTGTCCACTCCAGACATGAAAATCTGCTTGTATTTGTCCTTAAATGCAAAATTTAGAGCCTGTGTTGGGAAATACCGGATAACATTGGCAAGATTGCCACGCCAGAAACTGAGAAATCCTAGAGACAGAAGATTTAGAAATGTACAATTTGCATTACCTTAAATATATAGTGCATAGTATATACATGTTTGTCATTTCAAGTTGCAAAGGAACTGATCAAATTGTTTTCCTCTTTAAATCTCTCACCATTTCTTCACCAAGAGATGCCTTTAGAACTATGGATCATTTGAATTAGTAACCTCGATCAATTCACCACTGCATTAGGAAACGTCAGTTCTTGGAAATCCAGGAGCCAGAGTCAGCCTTGCTGCCAAGGGTCCAGGGCTCTCAGAAGTGCTCACTGTGATTGCTAAGACCACCCCAGTGCCCATTGCCCTGAAGAAGTGAGTCTCTCAGAACCCACCAGATAAGGAACAGGAACATGGAGGGAAGTTTGTCATGTGCCCCTGAAACCTGAACCCAGCTCTGATAGGCACAAGGGCAACAATACTAAACAAGTTGTTCTAGTAAGAACTAATCAGCCTACTTTTTTTTCACTGTCTCTACAAATGGACTAAATTTCGTTCAAATAGAGGGCCACAAGTTAGATCTCTTGCACCTCAAATGTTCATGAGTCTGCCATTTTGGATCGGCGTGGATGACATCATTACAAACTACACCACTGAGGTGTCCCTGTGTGTCACTCACTACAACTGTATCAAATTTGGTTCAAATCAGTTAGTCCACAAAATAGCCGGCTTGCACCTCAAAAGTTCACATGGTCCACCATCTTGGATGGGGTGGATTACATCACCACAAACTACAGCACTGGAGCATACCTATGTGTTCATACAGCTGTAGCAAATTTGGTTCAAATCGGTTAGAATGTCCACAAGTTAGTGCACTTGCTCCTCAAAAGTTTACATGTCTGCCATCTTGAACTGGGTTGGATGACATCATCACAATCTACGCTGTTGAGGTGTCCCTATAGCGGTAGCAATTTTGGTTCAAATCACTTAAGCGGTTCACAAGTTAGCCCACTTGCGCCTGCAAGTTTACGTGACCACCATCTTGAATTGGTGTGGATTACATCATCACACACCATGCCATTTGAGCATCCCTATGTGTCCCTACAGTTGGTTCACATTGGTCCAGGCATTGCGAAGTTTATAGCGGGCAGGGGCATACACACATGGACAGACACACACACAGACTGCCGGGTGATCTCTTAAGCCTACTGGAAAGTAGGCTAAAAACAGTCAACTTCCCACTCTGGTATAGACTAGGATGTTCTTTAGATGCACGCGAAGTCTAATAATGCTTTACAAACTTTGCTTTGAAAGTGCTAAAAATGCAAGTCACTCAAAATCCCACACCAGTAGCTGGAATAAATGTATGAATCCCTCACAACGAATTAAAAAAACAAACCCTGCACATTCTCCATGCAAAAACAACAAAGCAATCAGGAAAAACTCTATCCATCATTTAAGAGAGCTAATTCTAAATCAGATTTTAAAGAGCTTAGGTTCTCACAGCATTAGAAGACAAGGGAATAAAACAGTAGATTACGATCTATAATGATGACTACAAAAGGATAAATGCTGGAGAAAGTATATTTAAATGTGTACCCCAACATCTATCATCGGGTCAAAGTATTTACATGTTAAGAAACCACAATTATACTTAATCAAAAACAGGCATGGAATTAAGATTTTTCATATGACATCTCACCTCCAACAACAAGAAGTGGTAGCAAATATAGGCTGAACTGCAGTTTTGGTGAAGTGTGAAGCTAGCCCAAGACTTCTTCACAGCAGGGCCGTTGCTGCACAGATCTGTTCAACATATATTCTCAACACACACGCTAAGTTGTGCAAACTGGTCTTTAGCTATTATTTCCATTCACAAATGGTGCCTTACTCTATAGGCATCAGCTTGATGTCCTACAGCAACTTAAAATGCAAACCATGTTAGAGATTGCTGAATTGCAGAAGTTACACACCTCATTTTTAGCTTACTTTTTTCCAGTAGGCTTATGAGATCACCCAGCATGGTGTGTATGTGTGTGTCCGTCCACCCGTGTGTGCCCCCCTGCCAACTTTGCAATGCCTGGAACAATATGAAGCGGCTTGTTAAAAAACAACCACCTGAACAAACCCTGGATTGATTCATGGATGGTAAGAAAACAGCTATTAAGTAGGAAGTGCAGGACATCCACTACTAATGCTTTAAAATAGACAGAGACTGGGAATAGATGGCAGGAAATAGCATATTCTGTTAACATCACAGTATGCTAAAACATGAGCACCTGATCACTGTCAAAGTTACAACTTCAATAGATTGTCAGATGGACACAATACAACAGTTTTTAGGTTCTTAAATTTTAGCCACCAGAGGGGGTACTAAGACCCCTGGAAGAAAAAGTGGTGTACTAGGTTTCACAGTATATTGCAAGCATGCATGCAGCATGTTTTAAATAATCATAATATTTTCATTAGACAAAGCACGTTCCTCTTACACATATTGGCGGATATGCTGTTAAAGATAAAATAGTGTGGTGTGTTAGTGCCCCATTAAACAAAAAACTAGATGCCAAGGAGATTTTTTTTTTTAACACAAACTGCCCTGAGCCACTTTAGAATGGGTGGTATATGAATGAATGAATGAATTTAAGCGAAAGACTGCTGAGAAGAGATAGAAGGGAAGGATCTCTGAAAAAGTAGTAAGCTTTGCTGGGAGAAAGAGCCAGCCAGCCAGATTAAACTTTATATGCATTTCAAGAGAGAGTTCTAGAGGTACAGGGCAGTACAGGAAAATAAGTACAGTCAAAGGTCTCAGTACAGGAATGTAATGAGAGCTGTAGAGTGTGGGGCTAAGAAGTCAGGAGCCTTGTCAGGAACACTACATTGGAAAGGTAAAGAAAGAAAGAACTTTTGGGAAAATCGGAAAAGCTTGGTGTGTTCCAAGATTTATTAACAGTTATTATTTATTAACAGCATTTATATACTGCCCCATATAAAATCTATGGGCAGTTTACAAATTAACCCACAACAATTAAAACCTTAAGTCATAAGGCCCAGCCATTCTTGAAATGTAAAGGGTTGGGCAAAAGGGGAGGGGGCAGCATGGCATGTTGCACTTTTTAATTAAGGCAATGGGCAGATTCCTCCAAATGGGGGGTGGAGTGATGGTACAAGGGGGTATTCAGTTCCAGAAGTTTTTATAATTTTCTGCCTTGAAACAAGACAATTATAGGAATTTATTTTATTTATTTTTAAAATAAATATTTTTATTTAAGAGAACGTCTTCTTCGTTATGAACCCCACTGCCCATTAAGATCATCAAGAGAGGTCTGTCTGCATTTGCCACCGGCTCGTCTGGTGGCTACTCAGGGACCGGCCTTCTCCGTTGCTGCCCCAAGGCTTTGGAATGCGCTCCCTAGTGAAATAAGAGCCTCCCCATCTCTGACCATTTTTAAGAAGTCTTTGGTAAAACTGCCGCCCTGTAACCAGAAGGTTGCAAGTTCGATCCTGACCAGGGGCTCAAGGTTGACTCAGCCTTCCATCCTTCCGAGGTCGGTAAAATGAGTACCCAGAATGTTGGGGGCAATATGCTAAATCATTGTAAACCGCTTAGAGAGCTCCGGCTATAGAGCGGTATATAAATGTAAGTGCTATTGCTATTGCTATTGCTATTGCTATTTAAAGATGCATCTGTTCACTCAGGCTTTTAACTGATACTGTTTTGATTGTTTTTAATGTTGTTCTGGAATATTGTTTTTAAAAAATGTAAATTGTTGTGTTTAAAATTTCTTGTTTTTAACTGTTTTGATGTTGTTTTTATCTTGTTGTAAACCGCCTAGAGACGTAAGTTTTGGGCCGTATAAAAATCTGTTAAATAAATAAATAAAATCAAAAAAATCAATGTTGACCAATATGCTTCAAAATCAATACACGAAGTCTTGATAACCTGTTCTATATAGCAGGTTCTATAACCTGCTGAAATAAGAGCACCTCCTTCTCTGTTTGTTTTCAGGATTGGTCTTGCGTCTCCCTAGATACACCCTGCAAGCTTGTGTGATCAGCCAGTGGGAAAGGATGCGTGTCCATTTCCTCTCCCGCCCCAGGGTGATCCTGTTGTTGTTGTTGTCTTTCTTGTCTTTCAGGTGGTCCTTCTGTTTGTTTTTGTGCTCTCTGTTTCCCTGATTCAGCAACTTTTGCCACTTTCATTGCCCTTTCTCTATTACTTTTATTATAATGTGCTTTGGGGCACCAGAAGTACGTGTGACCTACTTCCATGCATAGGTTGCAGCGAAAGCTTTTATAGCAACTCATAGTACTGTGACCTCTTACTCCGCATTTGGAGCAGAGTGATGTGTTGCATTCCTTGCTAATGTGATCATAGGCCCCACAGTGGTAGCATGCTGGCGGTTGTCCGCTGTAACGGAGGCTTGCTCTGTCGGAGCCCATGAAGAAATATTTTGGAAGGTGCTGTATTGTCCCCGTTACGGGGTCTGTACGTAGTGCTACTATGCACCGATATTCGCCAATCCAAATTCCATAACTGTCCTTCCTTTCATGCGGGCCCCTTAGGACCTTAGCGTGCCTCCCCAACCACATAGCCACATCTTCTGCCGGCACTGTTGTGGTCCGAAGGGTTATCGTAAGGACCCTAGTATCTGCTTTAAAAAGAGGTATTAATTGAAAACCAGCAAGAAGATCAGGATAGAGGTTGTCTGTCTTCTTGCAGCTGGACCAGAAACTGTGATATGCTGCCTGGTTTTTCAAGCAAACATCTATTTCGTTAGACCCCACCAGTTGGATGACAGCCCGTAACTGTGATGTCGGGAAAACCATTGCTTCCGGTATTAACCTTTTGATGACATAGTCTCTGGTTGCCTTCTGTTCATCAGTTCCTAAATAGCGGAACCGGATTACAAACCGTTTCTTTGGGTTGTCATCTTCGGATAGAGAGCTGGAGATGGCTGCTAGTATCTCATCCTCTATTTCGAACTGAGCTAAGAAGTCAGCCCGTCTGTCCGCAGCTACTATGGTTGTGGTTTTCCCCTGCCTTGGTATATCATTCTTTTGCCTCTGTTGGAGTTGATCACAGAAGCAAAGGATAGCGTTTTCCCCGACGCTGCTTTTGATGTATCTGGTGGCTCTTGCATGCTAGTTTGTGGAGTTGACTTTCCTGTTGCGGTCCCCCTCTTGGGTTGTAAGGTTTCGGGAATGGCTTTTGGAGTCTGAAAGTTCACTCCTGGGTTTCCCTGTGTGGGCTGAGAGAGATTCCTGCCTGCAACCTTGGAGAAGCCGCTGTCAGTCTGTGAAGACAATACTGAGCTAGATAGACCAATGGTCTGACTCATTATATGGCAGTTTCCTATGTTCCGATGTCTCCTCCTCTCGTGTCCCAAAGAGCAAGAAACTTCCAATGTGTATTGAAATAATACACATTGTCAAGGATGCCAATGTTTATTATTTTACAAAAAAAGAAGAGTGATGAAGAGGTTGCCATAGGACAGAAGGTTAGAGCCCTGATTTATGAACTAATTCAAATCTAGGTTTGTAGTTGGTAACCAACATTAGTGTGATTGTGTGAACTCATGCCAAGGTGCGAATCTCAGGTTCCTCGCCAGACACAAACCTATATTGGTAACCTTGGCATGAATTCACACAGTCACACCAAATGTTGGTTGCTGACTTTAAACCTAGATTTGAATGATTGTGTGAACCAGGTCACAGTATTAAAGACAATTCAAGGCCAAGCAAGACACTCCATTTATCTGAAGGAAAAAATGAGCAGTCTATGGATTACTTATATTTGCTGATGGATAATGAGGCTCCTCAATATGAATGAATGTACTTTTTCTAAAAAAAATCCCATGTATTATTCCTGACCACAGTGGTTCACAACATGATCTGAAGCAAGAATGTCTGTTTCATCAGGGAGTCGACTTGCACATTAAGCACAGCTCTGAAGAAGGCATTACGACACTGCAGGTAGGAGGACTTCAGTACTTAAATTGCAAGTGATAGGGCAAGTATTGGTTCGGTTCCAAGCAGCTCCACCGAGAAAGAGTGATGACAGGTGTGCAAGAAGTTGTGCAGAGTGAAAAAAGGTGTCCAGTGAAAAAGTAGCTATTAGTCAATGGACAAGTCTCCTTTGTATAGTAATTGTTTATTCTTCTACTGATGAAAATAATGTTGCTTTTCATACCTTCTGACATCTGATGGAAGCAGTGTTCATTTTAATTTTTTTCATCTGTGTGCAGAATGAGTTTTGTTCTGGGCGGCAGTATCAAAGCAGGGTGCGCACACATGCACTCAGAATCGGGACTGCCTGATTCAGTCTGAGTGGGATCTAAGATTAACTGAGCAGACATCCAAAAAACTTGTGAGCACGCACACATGCGCATGCCTTAGAGAGAACACTGGATGGAGGATAGTAGGTAATATTGACCAATGTTTGTGTTTTACTCATATGTTATCAATGTTATCCAATATGATGACAGAATTTATAAGACAATCAGTAATTCATCATCTCATTCAGCCAAAAGAACAAATTATGGCTCTTGCCCAAATTTGACAGCCTTCAATTAGTATTATTTTCTCCAAAGACAATTACAGAGTCAGGCAGTCATTGGAAGAAAAACATATCCTATCCATTAAAATATTCCAAAAAAGGAACCACAGTTAAGTACAAAAGGTTCCCAACTGATCAAGTCATGTGCTGTAGTAGCATAAACTTTGTAGACTGCCTAGAGATGTCTATAACAGGCGGTATAGAAATAAGATAAATAAAAATAAACTGTCAAAGATTTTTTAGAAATACTTTCAAAATATACATTTTCCTACAACCGCATAAACCTACTGTCACATTTAGGCATAATGCATTACCAAATTTTTAGTGTTATTCATCACCCCACGGTCAAAATACTTGTAGCCCAGTCTTAACCACATGGGTTAGTATATTCACTCAGTTCAGTCACTTCCTTAGTAAGTTGCCTGTAAGTCTATAATGCTCAGAATCTGTGGTTCAGGTTATAAATAATCATTCTACAGTCTGCTGATGAAATAAGTATGCTTTGAGAAAATTATCAATTCTTAACGATACATTAATGCACTCCCAACCATCAGTGAGTGCATATAACCAGAAAATGGATATCATGCCCATTAAACAACAGAAGAAACATATAGGTAATAATAGTTGGAATTAAGAATTAATTACAAAACCTGTAGCTTTAGGATCAATAATTCCCTAAATACTGTTATCAACACTGTTAGGTGAATATTAAAAAAACAAATTGCTTCTTATGCTGGAAGTCATTGTATGTCTCGCATACATGAATATTAGAGTTATAAGATTATTTGAAAATATCCTTAACATTCAAAGACAGATGAAAACATTTTCACAAAAATGTATGCCACTGTTCAGTTTAGAATGCAGACCATTTGGAGAGATATACTCAGTTATGGGATCCTTAATTATTATTCCAAAAGGGAGGAAATACTAAATTGTGTCACGGTCAATTGTTGAGAGTTGGGAAGTGATGAAAGTAATTTTAAGCTATAATCCTATGTATGCTTACCTGTGACTAAATCTCATTAAACTCAGTAATACTTGCTTCCAAGGATAGACAGACAGATAGATATAGGATTGGATTGTATGTGTGGGACAATAAAAAGTTTTATTTTTATTTTATTTTGGTGGCTAGAGAAGTATGTAGAGTAGATAGATGTATGACTACATGCATTTAAATAAAAGTACTGCCATGTGTTTGTTCCATATATGCAGTGTGATATATTTTACAGAGAAATATGTTTGATCAAGGACTTGCTCCCAAGTAGGTATGCCAGGATTGCAGCATTACTAACTTAAAGCCAGGAGAGGAAAACAGAGAGAAGGACCTGCTAAGAAACCATCCTGTTCCTTAGTGTGAAGACAAACTACAAATTTAATCCCTTGATTGCTATATGTGCGAAAACCACATCAAGCTTTATACAAAATGTACTCAATTCTGACAAATATGAACATGTAAGTAAATGGGACAGTGTGAATTAAGGATGGTGGGGGAAGAGTTTACATGAGGAAAGGGCTATAGGAAGGAGAATCTACATTAGAATTCATGAATGGAGAAGATGTAAGGACCATGGGAATGGCAATATCCTGCTTGTTGAGAACACAACTGGGAAACCAAAGAGTTCTTAAAAAACGAACCAAAAGTATGGGAACTGTGATACTACTTTGGAGTACATGAAACTTGGGATTCATACCACGCAATGTGCAAATCGGTTCACATTCATTTACCTGTAATCCTTACAACAATCCTGCAAGGTAGGCCATTGCAATCATCACTATATTGCAGGTAGGCAGCTGAGACAAGAAAGGCCTGCCTAATGCCACCCTAGAATTCATGGCAGAGAGACATTCAAAATCCCAGCTCACAGCTTGGTCTCTAAGCCCCAGCTCTTGAAGGAAGGCTATTTTTTCAGAGAAGTCATACCTTGCTCCCGCGGGATGCGCACAAAGCAGTCTATCATGCCTTTGTATTGCTGGTCAGGACGGATCTGTTTGGACGAGGCCTGGACTTGCAGCAGCAGCTTCACACGTTCTATGGGTGCTACTGTCGTCTTGGAAACAGCAGCTGCCACACCCCCTGCCATGAGGTCCTTTCCAAAAGAGACAGGATCAAAGATCTGCTGTCCCTCTGCGGCCTGCATTATGTTGCTGAGATAGTCACAGAGCCTTGGATAGAACTAGTAACTCCAAGCAGCATTACCTGGCACCAGGCAACACTCCTAACTGCCACTGCTCAGAAAAAGCTACTGGACTTCCCACCCCTAACAGACCTGAAGCATGCAATTAGCCACATGACCTAGACGTGTCCAATCACAGCAGCCTCCTTGATCATTCCTTTTCCATGAGAATTCTGGGTCTTCTGGAGGAAACCTTTGGTGCTTAGCAGGCTGAGGCCTAGAAGTGACCAAGCGAAAACTAAAAGAGAAGGTCTGATTGAGGAGGAACCACGGGTTACAGCTCCTCTAACCAAGTTAGCAGGTGCTCAAGCTTTATCTGTTGAATTGCAACTTATTTTTAAGCACGCTACAGGTCTGACTGGCATCATATTGATGTAAAAGGAACGAGCCCCATCCACATCAGTATCACACAAGGTTTTATAGAATTCAGCTTCAGGGAGAAAATATCCCTTTTACTCTTGGACCTGACCCAATTCCTACTTAATTCAGTGGCTGTGCTCTGTTGTCGCTTATTTATCTATTTATTTATTGAATTTCTATACCACCTAATATAGAAATCATTAGGTGGCGTACAGATTAGAACACAATATAAACTAAAACTTTTAAAATTCACAAAACATAAAAATCACAATAGATAAAAAACATTGAAATTTTAAAAATTAGATTTCAGTTAAAAGTCTGAGAAAATAGGTACGTCTTCAGGGTCCTCCTAAAAACAGAGAACGAGATGCTCTTATTTCAGCAGGGAGTGTGTTCCAAAGCCCTGGGGCAGCCACAGAGAAGGCCTGGTCCTGAGTACTTTCCTAGGTCTTTTACCGAGAGTTCAACAAATTTTTATTTTATCGAAGAGCTAACAGCCAGAGGTCTAGTCGCAACAGCCGTCTAATAGAAACTGAGAGAAACATGCGCCAACTGCTAGGGATAATGGAAGCATGAACCAGGTGCAGGGCAGTTGGAGGCGGCACGAGGAGCTAGTCAATCGGTCTGTGAGGTCTCTGTGCAGGTGCAGAACCCATTCCTTATGAATGCAACAAATCATGACCCAGATCCAACACTTTGTATTTCGTTCGGAAACAGCAGCAGCCAGTGCAGTTTTTAGAATCGGTGTTATATGGTCTCTTCAGGTAAACCCAGAGACCAGTCTGGCTGCCACATTCTGTACCAATTGCAGTTTCCAAACTACGTACAAGGCAGGAGTCAAGCCTAGAGCTTACCAGCATATGTACCACCATTTTAAGGTCATTTGTCTCCAGAGATGGACTATCTAGTGTATCAGCCAAAGCTGATAAAAAGCACTCCAGTCTTGGCCACAACCTCAACCTGAGAAACCAGGGAGATTTTGGGATCGAGGAGCACTTCCAGATGACGAACCTGATTTTTTAGGAGAAGCGTAACCCCATCCAGAACAGGCAGATCTAAACCATCTCTCGGATCCCAACCCCCTACAGACAGTACCCCCGTCTTGCCTGGATTCAACTTCAGCCTGTTATCCCCCATCCAGGCCAATATCACCTCCAGGCAGACACTGGGGGTGGGGGTCATGCTATTTCCTGATGAAGTTGGCATGGAGAAATAGAGCTGGGATCATCAGCATATTGATTGCAACCCATACCAAACTTCCTGATGATCTCTCCCAGTGGTTTCATGTAGATATTAAAAAGCATTGGAGACAGTATGGAGCCTTGTGGAACCCCACACTTTAGCTCTTGTTTTTCAGAACAGCAGTCTCCAAGTGACACCATCTGGAATCTGCCAGAGAGGTAGGAACGGAACCACTGTAGAACAGTGCCACCCAATCCCATCTCCTTCAAGCGACCCAGCAAGATATTGAAATGGTATTGAAAGCTGCCAAGAGATCCAAAAGGATCAGCAGTCACACTCACTCTGTCAATCACCAATTGGAGATCAGGCTGACCAAGGCAATCTCAACCCCATAGCCCACCCAGTTTGCAGAGGATCAAAATAATCTGTCATCCAAAACAGCCTGGAGCTGAGAAGCAACCACTCACTCAGTCACCTTGCCAAACCAAATATTTCTTATGAAAGAGATATTTAGAAATAGTGTAGATTCTGCAGCATCACAACAATAGCTTAGTCCATAAGCAACCCTTACAGTACTATAGTGGGCATAATTTTATTTTTGTGAAATGTGTTGCACATTTTGTTAAATTCTCCTTGTCATGGGGGTACTATTTAGACTGCTTAAAAAGAAACACTTCTATTGTGAGAAAAGTGAATTCAGAGTGAAACAGATGTCAAAACAAGCTCAAAGATTTGGTAGTAATTTCTGCAAGTGCATGACAAGGAGAGCAACAAACAGGATGTGCGAAAGAACGAGAACGTACTCTAGAGGTCCAGTATGCCTTTGTATGAAAACCAAACAGTTTGCAGCTTTAGCAAAACAAAAAGCTTGCCAAAATAAAATAAAAAATGCAGAAGGCTGTTGCACCGAGTACCTCTCCCTCCAATGCGATAATCAGTCAAAGGCACCACACTGGTTTTGCATTAAAATTGTGTCTGCAGCTGTGAGCAGACACAATATGACTTGATGCTTTTAAGTCTGGACTAATGCAAACGTATATATTTGTTGTTCCATGAGTACACATACTGCTGTAGTACAAGTATAGTCCTTTTGCTTCTTGCACTTGGTAAGTTACCAAAATATTAATTCACACAAGTGAGAACATAAAGGAATAGGAAGCTGCCATATACTGAGTCAGACCATTGGTGCATCTAGCTCAGTATTGTCTACACAGACTGGCAGTGGCTTCTCCAAGGTTGCAGGCAGGAATCTCTCTCAGCCCTATCTTGGAGATACCAGGGAGGGAACTTGGAACCTAGATGCTCTTCCCAGAGTGGATCCATCCCCTAAGGGGAATATCTTACAGTACTCACACATCAAGTCTCCCATTCATATGCAACCAGGGCAGACCCTGCTTAGCTAAGGGGACAAGTTATGCTAAGGGGACAAGTCATTACTCCTTTGTAATATGTTAAGTCAAAAGTCATGTTTTGAGTCAAGCACTGACAGCAGGATAAGTGTCCCTTCCTCACCAAGGCACTGTAATAATTGCATTGCATCTGGTGATCAGAAACCTAGTCTAGAACTGTTTTAATAATCCCAAATTCAGCATATAGTATGCAGAAAGAATTGAGGACTATGGCCATAATCCAGCCAGCTCCTTTACACATATGCAAAGGATTTGGTGTATTAAGAAGGATTTTTGTAACTCCGTTGAAGAGGTCCTCCCTCCTCCCCACTTGACATTTATTTGTTTGATTTCTTTACCGCTTTTCATTAAAATAATCCCAAAGTGGTTTACAATATAATTAAAACAATGCACCATTAAAATACAAAAAGTGCAGATATTAAATAGAAATTATATCTCTATTTAAAAGTTTAAAAGGTAACACATAAAACACAAAAGCAACAGCAATAAAAACTGAACTCGTATAAAAGCCTGGGTGAAGATCCACGTCGTTACTTGTTTTATAAGAACTGTGATGGAAGCTGAGGTGCAGATGCCAGCCAGTAGAACATTCCAAAGCCTGGGGGCAATGACTGAGAGGGCCCTCTTCCAAGTGCTCGACTGCCGAGTCTCTCTCAAGCTATTTAATAAAAAATTCCATTTATCCTAGCATTTTATTTTATTTATTTTTTAAGCATGCAGATCCGGTCCAAATAAAAGAATGGATATAGATCAAAATCTGGTGTGTTATAAGTGTATAGCAACCAAGAGTACAATGAAACTTTCCATGCTAGGAGACTTTAAATGTATGAAACCTCAATTTTAAAAATGTAATAGAAGCTAGAAGTATCTATATACAGTGCCATGTCCTCATTAAGGATTCCCTCCGATGTTTTTGCTAGATATAAGCTATTGCATTCATGAAGGATCCTTCTTTGGATCCAGAATGCCAGTTCTCTCTCCCCCTCAAATACTGTACCCCTATGTAGTCCTGTATGACATACAGTATTAGATTTTTATACATTGTGAGCCCTTTGGAGACAGGAAGCCATTTTATTTATTTATGTCTATATAAACTGCTTTGGGAACTTTTGTTGAAAAGTGGTATATAAATATTCATTTATATTCTCAATGTGGATATCCAGTTTTGTATGCTCTTTTCCCCACCCATGTATCTGAATTATGCTCAGTTCCAGGGAAATCA
Organism: Hemicordylus capensis; assembly: GCF_027244095.1. NCBI lineage: Eukaryota > Metazoa > Chordata > Lepidosauria > Squamata > Cordylidae > Hemicordylus > Hemicordylus capensis. Next base: position 49,280,350 of record NC_069661.1, on the reverse strand, counting down.
AGGAAGTATTTATTTATTTATTTATTTGATTGCTTGATTTATATACCGCCCTTCCAAAAATGGCTCAGGGCGGTTTACATATCCTAATGGGAGGTAGGCCACAGGTCAGCACCAGAACATATGCTTTCTATCTAGTTCTAAGCTCAAAAGCGGACATTTCCATTCTATCTTGTGTATCACCAGGGCTAGAAAAGTCCACTATCCAAGACTCTCTAGAGGACTACTGCCTAGTTAAGGTTGGCAGTACTGGGCTCCGTGGACATGGTCAGCCAATACAAAGCAGATATTTTACCTTTAATGCAATTCACCTTATAATCCCAACAAGCAATATGTTAGGATTTAATGACACAGGAATCTTGGACATTTTGCTTTCACTTATATTCAAATTCCTCTCTCTATCCATCAGGGATGATGAAAGTATGCCATAAGTTGTAGCTAGTTCAATATCACAAAAATATATACGAATATATAAAGACACAAAAAGCATGTGGCTGTTTTGCAAAGATATAGGTCTTTATTGCAAAAGTCATACAAAAATAGCTTATACAAAGTTTTCAGAAACAATAGTAAATTCCTCTGTCTGTTACCCATAAGCATCTGCAAACACATCAATTTTACTATATATTTAACAAGTTTAGTAATTTTTATATTTACATTATTATTCATAAAGCCCTTTTATTGCAAATATTATTATAGCCCTTTAACACAAGCTAGTATTGGGGGACGGGGGTGGGGGGAGATCAGGGTTTTCTTTGCTCCATGCTTAACCTGTATTACCAGAACCACAAATATAACATAGATACAGTGCTTGTATACTATGAAATATATTTGACATAATATATTCCCTTGGTTCAAGTCCAGAAGCATATATCCAGAAAGGGTTCCCCAGAGACCCCAAAATGTACTTTGAACTTGGGGGGGGGGATGTTAAAAGATATGTGGAGGTTCTAAAGAGGCACCTTCTAAGGAGGAAATTGAGAAAAATACAAGTGTGCACATGGTTCCATATGTTCATGCTCTTGACCTCAGCCTCCATATGTAAAGTTTGTTAGTATGCGATAAAGATAAATATAAATAATAATTACTCACTCGATTGATACATACATTACTTCAAAAGTCAGTCACTTGAGTGAGTAATTAAAAACATCAGTGGTACAGTAAACATTTGAAAAGTTATCCCACCATAGAAGATTATTCGAAAGAAACACTTCAGAAAGCACCCAGGATGAAACCATGATTTAATTGATATTTGTGTGCCTTAATGCCTTGGGATGTGGCCAGCTCTGGTTAGGATGGGCTGTACTGATAACACATCTACAGAGCTAAGCCAAAGGACAGCTTAAAAGCCAGTTCAACGGCAACCTCTGTAACTGAGTCATGAAAACAGACATAAAACTCCCGAGGCTTTGGGTCTAGGAAGAGTCTCCTGCGGAAAAACAAAGCTCAGTGTCAGAACAAGGTCTTTAGACTATTCTAAAAACAGTCTGTGTTTTAATAAGCTTTTAAGAGCTAGAAATGGAATAACGATACATCAGCACTAATAACAAAATGCCCAAGTACCCACTGAGATCTTTCCTAATCTTATTTGCTAGGTATATGTATACATATTAAATTCTCCCTTTGCTATAACTTTCAGTACTGTGTTATACAAAAGTTATTGTAGAATAAATAATTGGATTGGGAGAGACTAAAGCCTTCTGTGTGGAAGCTGTAATTGTTGGTTTACAAAGCTGGGACAAGAGAGAAGTTTGAAGATTCAGGCAATGTATAAAACAGATCTACAGTAAAACAGAACAGAGTATTATAGCCCACTTACCCTATAACCCAATACATGACAGTGGGTGGGGGCTTCTTTTGGTCAGTCCAGTTGTCAGGAGAACATTCAAACAACACACCATGTTCTTTTACTTGATATAGGCCCGAATTTACTTTTTTTGATTCTGAGTTTTTCACAGTCCCTGCAGCCTTTTTAGTCTGCAATGAAAATTGACAAATGGGTAGTTAATGATATCTTAATTGATTCTAGGAATAGGGCAAGCGATAAGGAAAAAAAATTCATTCACTGCTGTGATGATCTATAATTAAAATATTACACTGTGAAAAGTAGGATTAAAAAGACAAGTTCACATGGATAAGTTTATCTTGAAACTGCAGTCTCTTCTGCTCCACCTGGAATTTCTAGAGACCCTCACTCCGAGGTACAACATCTCTGAGGATCTCCTTTTAGTTAAATGTTTACTCCCAAAGTGACTTTGCTATTAGCATAGGTATATAGCTAGGCATGGTGCCACAGCTGAAGAGATATAAAAACGATGAAAAACGATCAAAGAAGAGATTGCTGAAGACACTTCTCAGCTGGAACTTCTTATTAAAGTCAACAATTGAAGTACTTTGCTTGTACCACACTGCACTTTGTTAAACTCTTAGCTTACACCAAAAAAGGTTGTATCAGTGTTATTTAAGCTTATATAATCACAGGTCTATTTTTGTCATAACTGCATGCATCATACTTGAAAGAGATAAAATTACATATAATAAACTGATCTCTCTTTTCATACCTGGTACTAGTAGTTCTAGAATTGTTCTGACTAAACAAAAGGGGAACAAAAGCTGAGCAGTAAGTCAAAACACAAAATTCAAACTCTTTGCACAGTACTGAACTCAAGAGTTTGGTAAGCGTGAGATTTGCCAAAGTAATGCAGTGAGTTACAGATGATATGTAAGAACTCCAAGTTTCTCTGCTCATGTCTTGAGCAGAGACTTTTCTCAGCTTTTCTTTCAGAAGAAAGGCAACAATTTTCATGAAGAAAAACTCTTTAAATGGAGCCAAGCAAGAGGTCTGCCATAATGAACTTCAGTATACTTGCTGCCCTAAGTTTATGGGTCAGTGGGAGCACAGACTCCTGCCTAAAGAGAGAAGTCTAGTGACAACAATAGAATCTTCTCACAACTAAAAAAAAAAAAAATGTTTATACTTCTCTCATCGTCGTTTGCTGGAAAATGGAACGGATAGAAAGACAACAGCGATAGAAGTTCTTGATGAGTTGAGGATGGATAGTTCCTTTGAGCTGCATCACTTCAACATGTGTTGGAGTGATAAAAATTCCATGCATTGTTTCTAGCGAAATATAGTGGAAGAGGGTGTTCTCAGGTCCAGATGTCAGCCTTCAGGAGCAAGAAGGGGGAAAGTTATTTGACCATCAGCTCTGAAGTAATTCAAAATTAACCCCTATTACCCAAAGTAGGGGCACACCAGTAAGTATTGCCAGGACTTGATTTATTTCTATACAAGTTAATATTGAAAAGAGGCAATTCTCAACTGAGGGAACCATGGGCCATGTCAAATCCATTAAAAAGGATACATATAAAAATAATATTTAATAGATAGTAGTTCACCTGGTCAGATGAGTGCTATAACCATGAGGAGGGAAGGGGCATGAATGAGAGTGCTATGCTGAGCGTGGGACTTCTGAAGCACTTTGGGTGATTTGTACTCATGCACAGCCTCTTTATAAATAATATCTGAATGGGACGAATTGTTTGCAAGTATAAATGTGTGCAAACAATATGCAAGTTCATTGTCTTCTTACACTGTAGAACCACAGGAAAAACCTCACAGTTTTATACTTGTGGCCTCAAATAGCTTAAACGGGGAGAGTAAAGAAATGTAGGCACCTTTCTTGGAGAGAGGTAAAGGGTATGGAAGTGACTGCTCCTAAATGAAGAGTGAGCATGTGTATGTACGCAAACTAGTGGTGTGCATGGTTCAGTTCGGAGGCCATTGACAAGGCCTCCGGACTGGTCCGGAATTCCCGCGGTTCAGTTCGGAAGGGCGGGGGGGGGGGAGTTTCTCTTTAAGGGTGGTGGTGGTAGTACTTACCCCCCCAGCCGCTCTTCCCCCTCCGGCGCTGGTGCTTCCAAAAATCATCTTGGGGCGGCAGAGTTCCTCCCTGCTGCCCCTGCCCCCGTCGTCGTCCTTGTTAGCTTGAAAGTAGGCAGAGCTGGTGGCACGCATGCGCCCTTTGCGGCACGCACGCTTGTCTCCGCCGCTGGTGCGCATCGGCGGAGATGAGCGTGCGCGCCACCAGCTCTGTCTACTTTCAAGCTAACAAGGACAACGACGGGGGCAGGGGTGGCAGGGAGGAACTCTGCCGCCCCAAGAACGTTTTGAAAAGCGCCAGCGCCGGAGGGGGAAGAACGGCGGGGGGGGAGAAGTACTACCACCCCCCTTAAAGAGAAACTCCCCCCGTGCCGGACTGCGGGAATTCCGGACCATGCACACCACTAATGCAAAAACATGCACACCGCTTACCATTGCCTTGGTTACACGAGACACAATGATGTACAGGAGTTAGACAGAGGGAGTGTGACTCTGTTGCTCCTCCTGGACCTCTCAGCTGCTTTCGATACCATCGACTATGGTATCCTTCTGGGACGTCTCTCTAGGTTGGGACTTGGGGGCACAGTTATACGGTGGCTCCGTTCCTACCTAGGGGGTTGTACTCAAAAGGTCATCCTGGGGGATACCTTCTCCACCCCTTGGCCTATGGAGTGCCACAAGGATCTATTCTGTCCCCCATGCTGTTTAACATTTACATGAAGCCCTTGGGAGAGGTTATCTGTAGGTGTGGGCTGCGGTGCCATCAATATGCTGATGAGACCCAGCTCTACCTATCTTTTAAGTCAGCAGACACCAGGGAGGCAGTGGATGCTCTGAAACAGGGCTTGGAGGCTGTTCTGGACTGGATGGGGGCAAAAAAGTTGAAACTTAATCCAGATAAGACGGAAGTGCTCTGGGTTGATAAAACCCAACACTGTCCTTGGAGGCGCACGTGGTGGCAGTGTGCAGAAGTGCCTTTTACCAACTACGGCTGGTACGCCAGCTGCGACCCTACTTGGGTAGGTCAGACCTGACCTCAGTCACTCATGTGTTGGTAATATCCAGATTGGACAACTGTAATGTGTGCTATGTGGGGCTGCCCTTGAAGACTGTTTGGAAGCTTCATCTGGTTCAGATTGCTGCCACAAGGATGCTCGTGGGTGTGAGTCGCTTCATGAGTATTATACCCATCCTGCATCAGCTTCATTGGCTACCGGTCCGCTTCCAGGCTAGATTCAAGGTGCTGGTATTAACCTTTAAAGCCCTACACGGCTTGGGGCCAGGATACCTGTCGTACCGCATTTGCCCATATGAATCTGCCACGGCCCTCTGATCATCATCTGAGGCCCTGCTCATGACCCACCACTAGCAGAGATCCAGTTGGCGGGGACTAGAGATAGGGCCTTTCGGTTGTGGCCCCTCGGCTTTGGAACGCCCTCCTTGAAGAGCTTCGCCATGCTCCATTCCTCAGTGTTTTAAAAAAATATCTTAAAACACACCTTTTAAAGGAGACTTTTTAATATCATTTTGTTATATCTGGTAGCTTCTTTAGCTTTTTATAATTTTCAGTTTTAATTTGAACCTAATTTAATTTGAACCTTGTTTTTAATATGACTTTTTAAAAAGTTTAATTTTATTACTTGTATCTGTGTCTATGCTATTGTTGTAAACCGCCCCGAGCAGTATTGCACTGGAGGAGCGGGGTATAAATATTTTAAATAAATAAAATGTACTTATACAGATGGGTGCTACCTAGACAAGGACTTTCGTACTTCATGGGGCTGACCATTGTCAAAAACCAAAAGCAATTGACATTCCAACCTTTTCTCTCTCCTTAGTTTATATACATCCTCATACAGAATATGAATTAGTCAGAAAAACAAGGTATTATTAAAAACAAAACACCACTCCTTACTTCATAACATTATACAGTTCAGTCTCCTTATCTGAAAGGTTCTTTTTTAGGCTTCCTAAGTTAAATGGGTTTGGAAGAACATTTTTCTTTTTAGTGATCTGAAAAACAAGCAGAAGGGATAAAAAGCTCACAGTAAGAATGCAAATAATAAAAGATTCAGATTTAATCAACAGGTATTGAGAGATGGTTTTCAAAAAGGTTATGTTGGGTTCAGCAATTTGAATCTACATAGAGCTGGAAAAGCTAGTTGAAATGCCATGTTGTTTTTGGAAGATTCTGTGGTTACTTTTTAAAACTTGGATTCTTTTTTAAAGCCAATTTTGGTACAGGTTTTCCTTACAAATTAGTTGGTGCAGTTTATAGGAAAGGGATACAGATTTCAGAACAAAACCATATTTTGTATTTTTGACATACTGTTAATCAAAGTCAATTTTGCATGTTTGATTCTAGTTACTCGATCTGAATTGGAGTCTAGTTATCGCCAAGTCTGGATTTCATTACACATTCTTTTGGCGGAGCAGTTGTGATGAAATGCAGGTCTCCATCTTAGCTCAAGAATGCCCAATTCCACCCTGAGTGCTCTGAATGAGGAACATTCCTCCCTTTTGTTACTGAATAAGGACAATACTTGCCTTTTGTCATTGAAGAGACTGAGCAATCAAGCTATAGACCACATTCAGATGTAACTGATAACCACAGTTAAATGTGGCAGAGGTTTTGATTTGGAACTCCAAATCATGTTGCAGACATTCACACAACCGTGGGCCACCAAACTCGTTCCAGGAGAGGGGACCCCCCCCCCCCGCTTGGCTGGCAAGCCATATACCCACAAGCTCCATAGCCTGGCTGTGGGCAAAGCATCTGTCACCCTGACGCGACTGACCACAATCTCGGGGGGCGGGGGCATGTTCTCCACACTCAGCTCCAGCTTCACCACCTGGCCTCCTTGCACTGAAGACAGCTAAACCCTTTCCTCACCACACTCACAGCTTTGTTGTCCCAACAAGCCTGCAGCAGAAAAGTGGCTCGCAAAGCTAATTCTTGGCAGCAGAGGGGCACACATTCTCCGAGGGGGTTATGGGTTTCTGTTCACGGGTAGGGGGATCTGTTACTTTTCAAGCTTCACTGCATGGCATGGGAGCACCCCCAGGCTTGGTTACCACAATTGGTGCTGCTCGCCTTCCTCCTCTCCACAGCTGCTCTAAAAAGGGATAAACTGATTCTATTCGCAACACACCCAGGAGCTAAGCCCCACATGCAAGGGATATCTTGTGTCCCTTCCTCCACAATTCCTCGCCACCCACAAGGGGGACCTAATAGTGCTCTCAGCAGCACACAATACTCCATTCCCCAAAGCGCTCCTGTGCCATACGCAGTACGGGAATTCCATGTGCCCATGGGCGGAACTGGGGTGGGGCAGCCAGGGCAGGTGCCCTAGGTGCCACTGAGGGGAGGGCGCCACGCCAGTTCCTGCCACCCCCACCTCAATGCCCACATGTCCAGCCCCAGGGCCCCTCAGCCACTTGCCATCCTGCTTGCCTTCTGCGAGGCCTAGGATCGGCAGCTGAGGGGCCTGCAAACTGCAGAGCAGCTTTTCTCTCCCCACCTATCAGCCGATCGGCGGGTGGGCGGGGCTTACAGAGAGGCCTCCGTGTAAGCCTCCCTGAAGCCTGAACTCGGCAGGCCCCAAAGAAGCCAGGAAGAAGAAGGCAGGCAGAGTTCTCTGCAGCAGCAGACCCTCTGCCCAGACCATCCAGCACAGCTTTTGCCAGGTAGACTGTGAATTCCTTTTTGTGGTGTCCCCCCCCATATAGGGATCTGCTTGCTATAGGGCTTTTATATGGTGGGGGGAGACTGAGAAGTCTGAATATTTAATTTAAAACAGAGTGGAAACTTTGCTGGCTTTAAAAACAAAAACGATCTAAAAAGCCCTGTAAGTGGCTTGTTTCATGGAAGAAAATTACAAAAACTTCTTGAACAATATTATATTATATAATATTTATTCATTTATTCATTCATTCATTCATAAATGCACTTATGTTCAAGTTGGTTTGCAACCCAGAAGGTCTGAGTGAGAACTGTGAAGCATGTGTGTGCTTTTGTTTTGTTTTATTTTATTCTTCTTATGTGTGAACTGCTCCCCAATAACTCACAGGGACTTCAGGGTAAAACTGGCCAACATGTGAATGCAGCTCCTCCATTCCAGAGGAGATGTGTGTTATAGGGCTTTAAAAGCCTTGTGTGAAAAACCTCCTGGAATCAAACTTTACTGAATTTGTTCAGAATTCTGAGAAAACAAACATAGGCTCACCCTGCATGGTTGAAAGTCTCCTTTGCTAATCTGTAGCGAGGGGGCTATTTTAATAATTAGTGTTTCTAGTGTGTTCTAGGCATTAAAAGTAGCACAAATATATAGTACTCAATGTATATCACTATACATTGTGAAGTGTGCATGTGTGTATTCAGTGAAATGTATTTCCAGGCAGCATACTTATTTTGAAATATCAGACTTAAATCCTTGGGGGCCTGGGGTGTATGGAGGACCTGCACTTTGAGGGGCTGGGGGCCCACTTTAAAATCTCATCTCTGGGCCCATTCCAACCTTGCTATGCCCCTGGCGGAACAGATACATATGTATTGATCACTACACATGGGTTTCTGCACAACACCTGCACAGAAGAAACTCCCATGTAGAAAATGTGTCTCTTGTAAATTGACCCTGAATTTTCCATCCATGACTGGGATATCTGAGAGTTACAGTTAATAATAAAAGAACAGCACACTGCTTGTGACAGGAAGGGGCAAATTACAATATTTCTTAGTCTGGCAGAGGCTGGTTTTGGCCCTGGCAGAACTTGGCTGTCTGCTCCTGTTGCAAATGCCTCTGTCTAGTGTGGCAAACTAATGTATCCTCCTCCCTCCTGGTGTCAAAGTAAGCACTGGTGTGATGAATGCACATATACCCCATCATGAGCCAACAGTCATCACAAGACAAAGGCTGGCAGGAATCATTCACTGGTTTGTAGATTCTTCCCCCCCTCCCCCCGCCACCTTCTTCTTCCCCTATTTTGCTAGTGGCTATTTGGGCAGGTGATCCTCTAGGACAAAGTCATGTTTTTAAAAAAGCATGAGATGAGACAGAGAAAATGACACTTGGAATCCTCACATAACTCCTGACTGTTGTTCTAAGTCTTTTACAGAGATGGCTCATGTTTTCAGGTTTTGATCAACAACCATGTCTAGATGGTACAGTGTTCCTTTTAACAGGGATTTCCAGATATTGTTGACTACAAGTCCCATCATTCCTGTTTGGACAGGGGCACAATTTCACTGCTTGCCCTAGGCGATATTTTCCCTAGATATGCCTCTGCATGTGCCCTCCTTCCACATAGAACACCCCCAAGACAGCCACTGCCCTCTCCACCTCCCTATGGGGAGTGACATGTAGGGGTGTTCCCAACTACACCCAGCCCCCAAGCCTATGAGCTGGGTGGCGGGCAGGTGGTTGCTCTCTCCAACCCAAACTGCTGCCGCAGGTGTGGGCGATTGCCCCATGGACCCTTCAGTAGTTTAAAGGGCAGCAAGCCCTTCCGGCACCAGGCAGCTGCCTGCTTCGCAGATGCTCTGGGGGGAGATGTTCCCATGCATGTCTTGCAAAGGCTGCTCTCACAGGAAATATGAACAGTTCCTCATCCTACAGAAGGGTACCTAGTTCCTAGAAACAGGATGGCACAACCAAAACAAAACCCTTCCCCTTAGAATGTATCCCATCTCCATGGTACAGATTTGTTTCTGGCAAATCTTGCTTGTTCCAAGTTGTGCATGTGGATAAGAGATAGTTTAGAAGTAAAACTCAGAAGCTGCATCATGGACACAACATTTTCTCTTCTTCCACTCCAGATTTAGAGCTGCAACTTGCCTAAGCTCTTTTGGCAACACATCAGGAGGTGGGAAACATAGGTTTAAGGCATTATTTTAAAACAAGACATAACAAAAAACAAACAAATCCAGTAGTACCTTAGAGAGACTATTACTTCCATCAAGTCCACCAGGAATTTTGGATTGTGCAGGATATGGATTAAGGTTCCCACTTCCTCCTTCAGGACCATCACCACCATTGTCAGATCCCCCAGTACTCCTTAACAGACTGCTCTTACGTGTCCTTAGAGCAGAATCACCAAAAAGAAATTTTTTGCTTGCTGGAGAAGTTACAGTGTTTGACGTGTTCTGCAACTTGTTCAGAAGAGGCAAGTTGGTCAAACTGTCACGTGAAGGCAGGAACCAGTCTACACAGGACACCAATGGAGCAGAAGGAGATTCCAATCTTTCATCTATGTTAAGATCTATTCCATCCAACTGAAGGATAGTTGCTTTGACCTGATCCACATATATGCAATCTGGCCCTGGATTTCCAATGGCTTTGGAAGAACAGCCTCCTGCTTCCAGCAAGACACTCAACATAAAGTGTTTCTGTAAGAAAAAAGAAATGGGGAGAATAAAGTGCAGTAATATTGCATTTATTGCTATAACTGTTTTGACTATATTGAGTTTGGCAAGGTTGGGCAACTTTGTAGGAAGTAATTTTGGATCAACATTTGATCTTTATTTATGGCAACTGCTAAATATGCAGAAGTTAAAAGGAAAAACTACTGCTTAAGTAAACAGACCAGATATAACTGTGAGCTTTTAACCTTGTGTTCACAATTTCTAGGTTCTTAGGAAGAATTCTTCCTAGTTAAAATAAGATTTCAGCAGCATATCTACACATTTTAGGGTTCATGAGCCTGCCAAAGTTATATCACTACACAATTTGTAGCATCTTCTGTATCCATGACTATACATATACTGTTAACACTTCACACAAATACAGATGTGATGATACAAACACCTTTATTTTGTTGATTGCAGTCAGAAAAGCATAGAGTGCAAACCAACTGACAGACAGCAGTCATCAAGGCAGTGTCAGAGAGAAAAAAGAAAAGCTTTAAGTTGCTGTTTAAAAGAATATAGGGATGCTGCAACCAAACCTCTCCAGGGAGACCATTCTAAAAGAGGGTGCTACAACTGAGAAGGCCAGCTTTCTTTCCTGAAGGTGGGGGTGTTTAGAGAAAGGCCTCTGTTGTTGATCCACTCAGGCTATATGAGAACCTTAGCAAATGCACATAACAGCACATATATCATCATCAATTGTCAGAAACAAAGCTATATGTGTCTCTCTCCCCCCCGCCCCCCCCCCCCCACACACACACACACTCTTACTTACCAGGCCAACTATGAGTAAGAAGTATCTTCCTTTGGGTTCTTGGTATCCATCACATAAAGTTTTACATTCCTGAAGGTGATGTTGTGGAAACACTTCTCGCCATATTACTAATTGCCCAATTCTCCGTTCTGCTGCCAAGGGCATGAGGCAATAATGCCTGGTATATAAAATAATATCAGTGAGGTCCTCCTTTGGCAAGTGACTGCTGATCAAATAGCCCTGAATTTAAAAAAAAAAAAGGATATTGTGCACTTTTCTGTGAAAACCTTCTACACACAAAAGGTTTGGTTTGTGTTACATTTGTGGAAAGTATCATGGTCAATTTCAACGGTCACTGCAAGGCATGTGCAGGCGGGCGGGGCGCAGAGAGGAGCTAATTAATCAGCCCGAGAGGTCCCTGCGCAGGCGCAGAACCCAGTTCTTATGGATACAATGGATCACAATCCAGATAGCAAGGGTGCACAACTCAAATGCTCCAGTGGGCCTGAAGCAGCCATGACTTGGTGTGCAGGGCCGACCTCAATTTTCAGTGCATTATTACATTTAAATTAACAGTATTAATTAAAGCAATATCAGCTACTTGTGGATCTTGCCGCCACACCCATCACAACTTTAACCAAGCATAATACCCAGAAAACAGATCCTGTCCCTGCTCTGTCAGAGGGGCACCTGGAGTGCATGTCAGCCCCAAACGCCAAGAGCTCTCCTCTCCCTAAATCACTGTAGCTTTCAGGTTGTAATGCTAAACGTGCTTACTTGGGAGTAAGCTTCACCAGATACACCATGGGGTGTATTTTGGAGTAAACATGCCTAGCATGCCATAGGAAGGCAGTTTCTGGAGAGGACCGAGGATGCCACCCCCCCCCGGCCCGGAGTAGAGGGAGCTGACCAAAAGAGTGACCCTCTTGTCTGGAGTGTGCTCTGCCTGTGCCCACCTGCTGCTGCTGCTATTTCAGCTCACTGCATCCATTGCTGCTGCAGCTCCTCAAGCTCCTCACTCGCCACATGCATCTCATCTACTCTCAAGCACTCAATTGCATTGAGCTGTTGCTGTGCACAACTGGGACAAGCCAAGAGCTCTTCATGGCTCCTGCTGTTGCTGCAGAATATTCCTACATGGGGCTGGCAAAACAGTCCCTTTGGGCCAGATCCAGCCCGTGGGTCTTACGTTGTACAGACCTGGGCTAAAGGCCTTTAATAAAAAACAAGCTGTGTAACCAGATTCCTGAGAAATTCAACTTTGTGTTTGTTCATCCAAACACACAACTAGTCCTCAAGGCTGCAGAGATGAACTTTTAAAATTTAGAACCATTGCTTCGTAAAGGCTCAGACTAGAGGGTGCCTTAGAGACTAGTGGAGATTTTTGCCTTTCCACAGCTAATTGCTACTCCTTCTGCTGGCTTGGACAGCACTGCCCTTCTCTGACTTGCTACCTGTAAGGATCCCATATGTCCTATTCCTCCTCTCCAACTATAAGTCTATGTTGCTATTAAGGGTATCTAAGATGTGTGTTAACACTTCAGTCAGCTAGACAAACAATCATCACCAAGACAATATGTGAATGCACAATACTAGGATTTGGAGCCCATCACAATTGTGTGTTTTTTCCTGCCTTCATGTGATTTTAATTATCCATCACCGGTATCATATGGTACTAAATTTGAAATACAAGGTAAGGTATACAAAGTGATCCAGCAAGCTGAAAGTAATAGCCAATTGAAAAATGCAAGTATGGTATGGCTTGGCAAATACCAGCAAATAGGCGGAATTACAAGTCAGGAGAGAGACTGAACCATCCAGCAAACACCTGTTCACCATAGGTATCTGGAGTGGAGGAGCAAGAGCGGGCAGTTGTCTCCCCTCGCCCCCAGATTGAGCCAGTTCCCACTGCATTCAAAGGGACATTCTCCCAGGGAGTAGGGAATTGGATTGCTGGCTTTGTCCCCTCCTGGAAAAAGCCCTGCAGACATTAATGCTTTTAGCTTGGACTGGAATTAAATGTAAGAGAAGCAGCAGGACAGTACAATACAAAGGTTGAATTTTCAACTTGTGCTATTAAAGTCAAGAGATCGTTACCACCAGGAGCAGCAGGTGAGGGCAGCCCTGGGCCCGCGGGGGGCAGCAAGAGGCACCTTTCAGGAGGTAATAAGCCGGTGCTTACCATAGTGTAAGCAGCACCTGCAAGCTGTGGCATTCCTTCTGCAATCCTGTGCAGGGTGGCAGTGCTCCGCCCAGCATCTGGCAAGGCCACGGCATGGCCCTGGTCTCTGTGCATGTGCGGAGGCACCACGCACGTGCAGAGGCTAGGGCTATGCCGCAGCCCCACTGGATGCCACACAGGATTGTGGGTGGAGCACCGGAGTTTGCAGGTGCTGCTTACACAATAGTAAGCACCTGCTGCTTATTACCTCCTTAAAGGTGCCTCTAGCCGCACCCCCACCGGCACTGCCCTCACTGGCTGTTCCTGAGTACCACTTTCCTTAAATCACAAGCTGGTTAATAAGAATAAGAATAAAACAAGATTTTCCCGAAGGTGATAAGAATACAAGACCATAATCTTCAAAGTCTTTAGTTATGGTTATTGCAGCAATTAATCAAGAACAATTACTTCTTAATTACCTGCTTTAAAAAAATAATCTGATTGTTCTTAGGTTAAGGCTAGCACTAGTGTTTTGAGGTTCTAAAGGAACTATACTGACTGACTGACTGTTTCACTTCTGGATTCAATTCAAAGTGCTAGTTCTTATCTTTAAAGCCCTAAACTACTTGGGCTCTAAGTATTAGGGATGTGCCCGAACCAGTCCGGAGGCCATTTTAGAGGCCTCTGAACCAGTTCAGACATGTCCCAGTCCAGTGGTTCGACGCCAGGGGTGGGTGGGTTGTAATAACCCCTCCTGCCACTTTCCCCCCTCCGGCGTTCGGTTTTTCTACAAAGTTTTGGGGGCAGCAGCATTTCTCCCTGCCGCCCCTGCCTCTGTCGTTTGCAGGAAATAGTAGAAGTACCCACTGCGCATGTGTTTGCTGACACGTGCGCGCCCGCCACCACACATCCGCCGCACAGTCACACGTTGCATGCACACATCATGCACATGACGTGCGCAAATGACGTGCAACGTGCGCGTGGCAGCGGATACTTCCGCTATTTCCAGCAAATGACGGGGGCAAGGGTAGCAGGGAGCAACGCTGCCACCCCAAAACTTTGTAGAAAAACAGAGCACCAGAGGAGGAAAAGCGGAGGGAGGGGTAAGTACAACCCCCTGCCCTTAAAGCGAGACACACCCCCGGCACCGAACTGCGCCTCTGCAGTTCCATGCACATCCCTACTAAGTATCTGAGGGAATGCCTACTCCCAACTGAATCTACCTGCCTTTTCAGATCATCCAGATGTGCTCTGTTCTGCATGCTGACCCTGGCCAAATAATATTTGCTGTGCATGTGGCATATGGCCTTTTTAGTGGCTGCCCCAAACTGTAGAACTCCCATCTGAGGAGTTCCACAGCCTCCCTCACCCTCTCTGCCGATGTTCTAGAAGCAGTCTGAAAGCCATTCTTTTCACCTGGGCTTTCCGGTAATAATAAGGTTGGTTGTTAACCAGTATATGATCTGTTGTCTTTCAAGTCTGCGTTATTTATGCTGTTTTTTGAACCTTTGCTTCTTGTAGTGTTCCAACTTTGGATTATTTTAAATGGTATTTTTATCTGATTTTATATTAAGCTGAGGGGGGAGAGAGAGAATATATATATAAAAGGCCCTATGTTTAGCATAACATGACATTTTCCAAGTCATACCTTATAAAAGAGGCATGAGCCCAAAATTGTATACAGTCGCCTCATGTCATAGTAATCTTCAGACTAAAAAAAAGAGCATAGTAAAGTCACATTCAGATTTTAGCTGATCCAAGGAATGCAAGTCAAGAGTAGTCTAAGAAAGGATAGTATTACATAATTCTGTAATTTTTCCTTAAATGGCTAACTGGTTTCCAGTGGAAAAAATGGTGACATGCATATTGCAGAATACAAAATTAAAAACTTTCTAGATGTTCAAGTTCACCACAGAATTGCCAATATTCTGCCAAGCTGAATAAAATGTGCACTGTGATTAGCCAATTTAGATGGATTTTGAAATACTATGTGTCTTTTAAAAATAAGAACACTTTTGGTTTCAAAGGTTCTATAATGCTTCACCAGTTTGAATGTTGCTCTTGCCACCAAAGGGACTTCTTACAGAAGAAACAGCAAAAGCATAACCTTTCATATTTATAGAGGTCATTCAATCAAAGACTGTGTTCTATCCGAGTTTGGGAGCTGTGTGTGCTCCCAATTTTCAGTTATGTGGAAACAAGGTAAGAGAAAAACCTGGGTAGACGTGATTGTGTGGAAGCAAAGTAGGAGGAAAAGCTACCCAGGTTAGAACACATCAAGAACACAGTTTTTGATTGTGTAAATTACCTCATAGCATTTTCAAAAACTTGGAAATTGAGCATAGAAGCCATAAAGAGTAAGTGAGAGGATTAAATGTTCCCTTTAATGAAACATGTTTGGAATATAAATAACGGAGCATTGGTTTCACTTACTGTGAAGGCTTCTTCTGGTTGCTGGGGCCAGGTACATCTCATGGGTTATCCTCTCTCAGGAGCTCCAGGCAGGACAGAAAGTAAATAGTTAAAAAACTAAGCCACATCCACTAGGGCCTGAGGGGGATAACCCCGCCCCAGTTCTTTCCAGCCGAGACATAAGAGGACAAAGGCAATACAGAACAGTAGAAACAGCTACTTCAGAATAAACAGGTTTAAACATTCCAGAATAACAGAGTGTAGCAACCAACTGTAGAACTAAATGTCAGTCTCCATCATTTAAACAGAAGTAGACCAGAGCGCAAAAACCACAACTGCGTGGTCCGAGATGTCCCTAGTGAGGAAGAACTTGTTGCAAGACCCGTCTGCCAAAGGTCGCCCAGGAAGACGCGAAATCATCGATCTTGTAATATTTGGTGAAAGTGGAAGGCGACGCCCAGGTAGTTGCCTTGCAGATCTCTTCAACCAGTGCATTAGTGGAAAACGCCACCGACGTTGCTGCTGCTCTAGTAAAATGTGCAGAGAGACGGGTTGGTGGCCTCAACTTCTGAACCTCGTAGGCCATCGATATACACGCTATAATCCACGTTGCAATAGTGGTCGATGATACTGGGACCCCCATGGAACGTGGGTTGAACGATACAAACAGAGCGTCTGACAATCTGAATGAGGCTGAGCTTCTAATATAGGCCTTAAGACACAGCCTAACATCCAACTTATGCCATTTCCGCTCCCTAGGATGGACGGGTTTGGGGCAGAATGAAGGTAGGAACACATCTTGTGATATGTGGAAGGGGGACGCCACCTTTGGCCACATGAAGGGATCCGGAATGAGCCTGTCGGACTCTTTCTGAAATATACAATATGACTTGTTTTACAGACCTCACCTGCAGCTCCGAGATGAGCCTTGCAGAAGTGATGGCCACCAAAAAGGCCCATGTAAACAATAAGACCCTGATCGGAATAGCTGCCAAAGATTCAAAAGGGTAAGCTTGCAATGCCTTGGGGACAGTATGTAGTTCCCAAGAGGGGAACCTGTGCGCTGTTGGAAGCGACATCAGTGAGGCGCCTCGTAAGAACCTACGCAGGTGAGGATGTGACTGAGATATCTTGTCCTTTTCTGCTGAGAGCAACTCCACCAACGACAACGCCTGCCGTTTCAGGGTTTTCGGACATAGTCCCTTCTCGAACCCTTCTTATAAGAAGAGCAGGAGATGACATAACTTAGCCGTGCCCTTCGGAACGGAGTTGTGTGACATTCAGCGAAGGAGTGCTTGCCGTGTATATTGATAAATTCTCTGTCGATGGACTTCACAATGCCAGCATAGTGCTGAGAACTCCCTCCAAGTAGCTGTGTTGGCTCAGGACTCGCCACTCAGTTTCCAAACGGTGAGCTGAAACCAACATGGATCCAGGTGTAAAACTGGACCCTGATGGAGCAGCTCTGGAAACTAGGGTCTCCTGGGCCAGAGTAGTGCCACTAAGAGTATTCTTGCTTGAAGACGATGCACCCATTGCAGGACTCTGGCCAACAGAGGTGTAGGAGGATACGCATAAAGGAGAGCGTCTGGCCATGGACTGGATAGCGCATCCACAGCAATCGCCTCCATGCATGGAAATCTAGTCATAAACACTGGTAATTGCGCATTCTTCAGAGTCACGAAGAGGTCTACCTCAGGCATGCCCATCTTCTCTGTTATCTGGGTGAAAACTGATGGATTTAGAGCCCACTCCCCCGGTTGGATGTCAGCCCAGCTTAACCAGTCTGCAACCAAGTTCAGCTCTCCCTTGACGTGGTGTGCCATCAGGGAAGGAAGGTCGCTCTCAGAAGGACAGCCTCCTGGTGAAGTGACCTGGACCTGGTCCCCCCCTGCTTGTTTACATACGTCTTTGCCGTTGTATTGTTGGTCTTTACTAATACGTTGGTGCCTCAGATGATCTCCTGGAATGCTAGTAGTGCTGGGCGAATTGCGTGGAGTTCCCTCCAATTTATGCTGTGAGAACGCTCCTCCTTGTTCCATAGCCCCTGCGCCGACTGGTTGAGGCAGTGGGCTCCCCAGCCCCTGTCACTTCTGTCTGTCATGATGAACCTCTGTGGGTTCAAGAAGGTCTTTCCCCAATTCAGGTTGTTGGAGTCGATCCACTAGCGGAGAGAACGATGCAGGTCTGGTGGCAACTTCAGAAGCAGTCTATGCTTCCTTGCGATTGCCTTCTGGTGGGGTAGGAGAAACCATTGGAGGTCGCGCAGATGAAGTCAAGCCCACAGAACCGAGTCCAGTGCGGCCACCATCAAGCTCAGCAGTCTTGACAGGGAAGCCAGAGGAACTCTTGGACTCGCTAGGACCAGGTGAACTTCTGTCTGGATAGTCTGTAACCTGTCTGGTGGAAGCAAGAGGTGGTCCACTAAGGTAACTATGATTACCCCCTAAAGTAACTATGATTACCCCCAAATGGCGTAGCTTGTGGCATGGCATCAATTGACTATTTTCTCCAGTTATGATGAAACCATGGTTCTCAAGTGTTGCGATAGTAAGGGCCAAGTCTTGTTCTGCCTCTGGGAATGATCTCATTTGCAGCAACCAATTGTCTATATATGTAAACAGATGAATCCCTTTCTGATGGAGTTGCGCCACCAGTGGCGCCACCAACTTTGTGAAGATGCGAGGGGCTGCTGTAATGAAAATGCCTTCCAGCATATTTAAACTGAAGGTATTGCCTGCTTTCCGGGTGTATAGGAAGATGCAGGCAGGCCTCCTTTAAATCTATGGACACCAGCACATCCAGATGAAAGAGTGCCTCTGAAACTACTCTTAGAGTTTCCATCTGGAAATAAGTTCTGCGGACCCATCTGTTCAAAATTTTTAAGTCTAAAACAGCTCTCCTTGAGCCATCCCTTTTTGGGACAGTAAACAGGATAAACTCCCTCTCCCTCCTGTGCTGGAGGCACTGGCTCCACTGCTCCGATGTCTAGGAGGTGTTGGATTGCCTGGACCATCGGCGAATGCTTTTGACCTTGGAGTGGGGATAAAGCGGCAGGGAGAAGAGGAGTGAAACTCTATCCTGTAGCCGTGATGGATCGGCTGCAGAACCCAGTTGTCTGAGGTTTAATCTTCCCAGGCTGGGGCGAGATGAGACAAATGCCCTCCAAACCTGACATGCTTCAAGTCATTGTTGTGGCTTCTGCTGCTTTGACTGAACAGCTTGCTGTTTGTAGGTACCGAACCCTCTAAAGGGTGCTCTCTGATGATTCCAAGATCCCTTCTGGAATTTTGTATCTCTGTCCCGGCCCCGGAAGGGCCAGAAGCTATGAAAGAGCCGATTGCATTGGAAGGGCCTTTTGAAAGGCTGTTTATCAGTCTTTTTATTGGTTGAAGGCATCATCTTTCGCTTATCAGACGACTCTACAAGAATGTTTTGTAGGGCAGAGTCACAAAAAAGCTTCTTGCCGTTGTAAGGGACGGTGGAGAGATTAAGCCTAGAGGTAGAATCAACTGTCCAATTTTGAACCACAAGTGGCATCTGCCAACAACTGACGAAGCTGCCACTTGCGCTGAGAATCTAATCGTATCAAGAATGGCATCAGCCACAAAGGCCTGCGCTTTCTGGATCTTTAGTAGTTGCTGTCTCAGCTTAACTCGGTCCCCTGGAGGATCACTCAGAAGACTGACCACCCATAATGAGTTGCGGGCTGCCATGGATGCTGCCGCTGTTGCGCGGATCTCCAGGGATGCGTTCTCATGACACAATTAAATGACAGCTTGGCCTTCTTGTCAGCTATGTCTTTTAGAGAAACCTCACCCTATCGGGAACCCAACACCAATTGCGAAATCTGGGCATCCGCATTTGGTGTCCTCAACATATCTGTAGTGGTTTGCTGAAAAGAATAACATTTGTTAGCCATGGACGTAGCCTTGCGGTTGGAAGCTGGTGTCAACCATTCCTGTTTGACTACATCCACAAACAACACTGGCATGGGCATCAGCATGTCCTTGGGGCGTGCTCTAGCAAGACCAAGTGCCCTTTGGCAGAAGTGTCAGAACTCTGCCCCGCCTCTGATTTCAGTCCAATTGTATTAATAATTCTGGACATCAGTGAGCTGATGCCCTCGACCACAAAGAGGTGATGTGAGACCGAGGCATCATCAGCGTCCTCCCCTCCAGACCATTTCCCGTCATCCTTGTCTAATGGAGTCTCTGGGTCCGGATCAAAACCTCCCCCTTCATTAATTGGGTCTTCATGGTCAGAAGGCAGATTAGGCCTCTCTGAGTTCACAATGACATTTTTCTGAGGTGCAAGTAAACCCCTAGGGCTCCCAGAGTCTGACTGGAAGAATCAGAGGAATGGTCCCATGCCACCTTGCCCGGCTCACTATGCTTACGCTTGCTTTTGGCTTTCTTGGGAGAAGGACTGACAGATTTGCTAGATGAGGAGCTCACACTGGGTGACCTATGCCTTCTCCCCTTTTTGGATCTCTTACTCCTCTTAGGGGGCCTAACCTAGTAAAAGGTGTCAATGATTGCACTGCGAAACCATGCTTGCCACTCAGGTGGCACAGACTTAGGTAAAACAGCAAGGTTAGAACTAGATTCTTTAGGCCCAGTCTCTGCAGCAGACTCCCCCTGCTGGCCAAACACCATAGTCACAGTCTTAAGTCTTTTCCTGCCCTTTTAGAGACTGTCTCACTTTTACATTACCCACTCCTTTAGATAAAATGGAGTAATTCTTCGCAACCGTCGCCATTTTAGGAACAGATGACGACTGTGATGACCTTGCTGCCATGCCAGTCAGGTTGCTAGCCAGCTTGCCAATCCACCAATCTCTTCAGAAGTTTGTGGGGCATTGGCAATAGGGAGCCTCCGAAAGCGCTCTTCACAGCCACTTGAAGCTGCCTGAAGCAGCGTGGCGCACTGGGCCGCAGTAGCATGAGTCTCACGGCCGAGGGTGGGAGACTCGACGTGGCCCCTTCGACGATCGGGATGGGCGGCTCGAGAGCAGCCGTCACCGATGTGGGAAAATTAAACCCTTCTGAGGGGGACTCCGTGGCCAATAGATGAAACACGGCCGATTACGGACTGTCAATTCACTACTGGCAAATTTTTCAGGTGGTTTTTGGGAGGTCGGAAAAGCGGCCTTGTTATGAAGAGCTTGCAGCAGTCCGTGCCGATGGGGCCTACAAGTGGCCCTGAAGCCTCCGAGGCCGAAAACACTCAATCTCTTCCCCTTGTTGGAGAAATAGTTCTGAACCTCTCTGCCTGGCTCCAAGCAACGGAGAGGAAAGAGGAGATGAGAGGGAGAGAACGGGGTGGGGGGGAGAAATAGATGAAAGAAGGGTGTTTTTCTTTTAGGTAATAGCAAGTAATAAGGATCAGGGACAGAAAAAAGGATTTGGAGAATGGAATACTGTAGTAATATCAGCAGAAAATAGAGAAAGCTAAAAAACGCTGCCTTGGAGCTTGCTGAGGACAGAAAGAACTGGGGTGGGGTTATCCTCCTCAGGCTCTAGTGGGTGTGGCTTAGTTTTTTAACTATTTACTTTCTGTCTTGCCTGGAGTTCCTGAGAGAGGATAACCCATGAGATGTCCCTGGCCTCAGCAACCGAGAACTTACTACAGGTATTTACTAAACCACTTCTATGTAATAATATTGTAAAACGTAGCTCTGTCTCAAGTAAAATAAGGATTAAACACATGTATGTTGTCAGTTGCCTAAAGTAATTCAACTGCTGATTTTGCAGTTACAGAAAGCTATACAGTTTCTGACAAGTGTTCCTGTTGTCAGCTGCAAGATGGCACAGTTCAAGAACACACAAGTTGTATGTCAGAAATAAAGGCTGGAACATTAAATGGAAAGCCCTTCTATTTTAGTACTTTCAGTAAGAGTATGAATCCACACTGGCTCCAGGTTTTCAGGGGTCCTTTGGGAAGACTGTATTGATTGATGAGTCCACCTCACCATTTCCCCCAGTGTTTCTACCTCAGAACAGACATTCTATTCCCCCACCACTGAATTCATCACTCACTGCCACCCAGAGGGAGAGGGTGAGGCAAGTCAACAATGGCTACTGCTACTTCTTGATGCTTACTTTCCTCCAAGAGAGCAAGTGGCAATGGCAGGATGGAGGAGGAGCAGCAGCAGCAGGCTTGACACTCCCTCTATGGGACAATGGGAACTGGACCTAAAAGAGCGAGAACAACCCCTGCTGAGAGACAAGGAGAGCAGGTGGTGGTTGTGGTAGCTGTGACAGCAGCAGCTCCTCCTCCTCCTCACAGTACTGGCTCTCGTGCTTTCTGTGGGCCAGAAAACGTTCAGGCAGCAACAGGGCCCCTATTGTCAGCATTGGTCCCATGCTGAGGCATGGGCCTCAGCAGGTTCTCATCTATGTCCATTCCCAGCTCCCACCCTGTAATGAATATTACACCACTTTGAAACAACAGACTATGTACGAGTTTAATTATACTAGTATGTTACTACTGAATGGGACCCACAGAAATCTATGCTATACCCTGTTAAGAAAATATTCCTTACTAGTTCTGCAAAGTCTGCTGCCTCCAAGTCACTCAGAGCTGTATCAATTTCTACCTGAAAGGAACACACACACAGTGCCATCACATTTATCAGTAATAATGATGATCTCTCAGATTTCCGATACTATCCTAGTTTTGAGGCAATAGCCTGTAGCACACAAACAAATCATAGTTGCATATGTTGTAGCAGAATCCCAGTAACATCAAGTACAAGCTCTTGAAAACTGTGATAAGGAGGGTCAAAAGAAAGCCATCCAGTAGTTGCACACTTTACCCTTTCAGAAATGAAAGAAAAATATTCTACTTCTCAGCCTCCTAAACCCACAGTTTAATATAAAAGATATGTCAATCTTGGGTATTTCCATGGGTTAAAACAAGGCACAGGCTCCCTTGAAATCTGGCAAAAGCTTTAGTATCCAACTGAGTTATTATAAAAATCTTTTTCACTCAGGATTTAGTTTTTGTCTCTATGGAAATTTCCAAAACATTCTCACAAGCTACCTTTGTACCACCTAAGAAGCGTTAAACTTGCACACTTCAGCACACTACAGGCGCTATTGGTTAAAGTTTTACAAGAAATAACTTTTATAGATCCAAGTAAAGTCCCAAAAGGTTAAGGCCAAAAGTATGCTTCATACTGAAAAAAAACTTAATTTGTAAGAAGGCTGCTGTACTCCCTGTGGAGTATGTAAACAAGGTATCTTGGTGAGAAACTCTAGTTTTAGAAAACAGTGCTGCCAGAATCACCAGCCACACAGTTGGCGTTCAAATAATTACGTTTCTCTGCTCTTTCTTGCCTCAGATTGGAAACTTATGTCTGCCCCACATATAGCAGGCAATTTTTCTCAGTTTTATTTTATGTATGGTTGCTAGCCATACACTTAATAATGGGTATGCTGCTTTTCTGGCACAGAACCAATCCATCAGAAATATAAGACTTTCAAACAGAATAGAATCACTTTGAAAAATATGGGGGGAAAGGTCTTAAAGACATGATATTTAAAACTGCCCCTGTCATGAACTGCAAAGAAGTTAGCAAATTTTTCAAGAAAGGAAAGATTCAGATATGTATCATATGGCTACTAGATGGAGACTGATTACAGACAGTACTCAGTTCCACATGGGATGAAGTTCAAGACTGGAAGCTGAACATAATTCCTGCATGAAGACCTTCCACGCAAAAATTATGAAACATGCGAAGCATGTAATTACGACACAGACCAAGTGTGGTTAAGACATATATCTTGTTAGAAGCTTTAGGAAAAAAGAATTACGCTACATAAAGCCAGTAATAATTTAGTGATAAGCACTGCCTTCCATGTAGAATGCAGTCTTCTTTCTTTCCAATCTTAATGATGCAATCCAAAATCCCGATTTTAGACCCTCAAGTTTAAATCACAGTCAGTACAGTAATTTCCCCAATATTGTTCTGGAAAACTCAGAACTGTTGAGTCCTAAAGAGCTTCATCGGCACTTCATTAGAGCAAAAGCTATGAAGACTGGGAAGCAAGTTGTACACAATGGCTGACAGCCAGAAGAAGTCGCTCAGTAGTATTACTTAAGAGTTACTCTGAATTTCCATTGACTTCCTCTAGTAAATGTAGTCAGGCTGTCATCCAATGACTCTTCTTACCAATAATAATTCAGGGTGTTACATGGCTAAATATTCAGAATCACAAGCCCATACAGCCTCAAAGCTGAGCTACATATTTCTTTAGAACAGCCCCTTGTGGCCAAATATATTATGTCTGTTGAGATTTACTGCAGTAAAACACACACACTCTGGGCTGACAGACTTAAGGTTTAGCAGTATTGGTGAGAGAATTGTGCCTCAGTCACATGAAGATTTCTGTATGCACCTTAGGAACTCTAGCTATTCCATTCTGACCACTTGCGCCAATGTTGACATAGAAAATGATGCAGAATTTACCTTAATTTCTTGTGGCAGTGATAGCCAGCGTGCTCCTGGAAAGTTGTACAGAAGCAATGCACTGCCGTCATCATAACGGTGGGAACTAGAGCTGGCATTTGAGTTGAGCCTAGCAGGCTGAAGTGCTTGCTGGAAGAACAGGCTGAAAAAATGATCCAACTGGGAGATGTTTCCCACCTGGCAAAAAGCACTGAACAAACATGAACTAGAAATTAGAACAACAGAAGATGTGCCAGTTATTTACATAACCCTTGCGTACAGCAGCAGATGCTTTACTGAAGGATACGAATTTGGACTAAGATTTCCTGAAGATTGAAGGAACAAAAATAGGAATTGGAGCATGAGGTTCAAATTGTGTGAAAGAGAAACAAACGGGAGAAAGTTTCAATACACATTTCAGAGTTTCATGCAATTTATTTTTAACGCGATTCTGTTCAGCCACTCTTTCAGCCATCCAAAGAGCCATGTAAGAAGCTCTGTATACCTGTGACATCTGCCTGGGCAGGGGTGAGGTTTGGGTCAAGAGAGAGCTGTGGTTGAACAGATGACCCCTGGAGTCCAGAGGCAGAGGAAACAAAGAAACCAAATGCACATAGAGAAGCCCTCCCTCATCAGTCTTCCTATGAACCTCTCCATTTGTGCCTCTGAAAGGCCAGGATGTACACAGGATTACCACCATGTTGTGTCACAGAAAGGAACTTGACCTAGGCCTCTCCATCACCTGTCTAGGAAGCTCGATAACTTTCATGGGAGCTTCAGAAAGAAGCTTATTTTCAAATCTCTGGTGCACCAATTGCTGCCTTCCCTATTCTTTTCAGTACTAGCCACTTTGCTCTGCAACACTGGCCCCTTCACCCACCTTTAGAGTCACTGGCCTTGCTCACAATTTACAGGTCAGCCTACAACCAGATGGTTCCCCTCTCATCTTCAGGTGCCGTGGGGTGGGTATCTCATTGATCCACTGACCAGGCAGGTGGTCCCATGACTCCTGGCTACAGTAGCCAAATCAGACTTTGGGCTTGTATTTCTCATAGAGCAACTTCGTAAGCCACATGGCCAAGTATCATGTGCCTCAACACTAGTTTGTGCTATGGCATGGACAGCTGCTATTTAAAAGAAAGCGGGTAATGTCTTGTAGGACTCATGTCGAACAAGCCCTCTTTGATCCTGGTATTTGTGTTTTGCAAATTCAGGAGGAATAGGAATAAAATATTATGTCCATTACACAGAATTGTCTCTATTTAGAGCAGAATTAGGTTAAATGTTAGCAAACCGGTTGATATAAAGTTAGCATCATGGCTTCAAACTAGCTGAATAGTTATGTATAACCAAGAGAGCTTTGACCTGGAGTTTCTCAAATAGAACCTCCCGATACTGTGTCGCAAACCAGTTCTAAAACTTTCAAAAAAGTAGTTTGTAACAAGGCTGCTGTCCAGTGGAAAGTCCCAGCAGATGCAATTTTCAAGCAACAGAATAGGCCAGGATATGTTACTACAGAACACAATATATTTAAGAATGCTTACCTATCCAGAGAACTGTACATGAACGTTAAAGTTTGGACAACATCTGCAATCATGTTCCTTAGCTGAGAAAGAGGCACGCTAGAAAACCAGAAGAACCCCTCTGAGAACTGTGCTTACAACATAACAAAAAGAATACTGATGAATCTGAATCAAACTTCTTCATTTGATTGTGCAACCCCGCCCCCAAAATTGCATCCAAGTGTCACTGAAAACAACAGAATGAGACTTGGTGTAAAATCATATGTACACTGACTTGAAAGTAAGAAAGAAAGTCACTTTACCAAGTTAACATGCCTATTAAGACTGCATCCTTGGTGAGTTTCAAGTCTACAGCCACAATACAAACAGTGGCCCACATGCTGAGCAGTGTTAGGAGGGCAGAGCTAATTTGCCCATGCTGCAGGCTTGCTGTGAATCCCCAACGGGTTGTGGTATTCCTGGCTACAAAGGGAAGACCCCTCATCAGTCTGGTTATGTTCAATTGTCATTGGCTTGTCTCCCCTCACAGAACTGTTTCCCACTTATTTTGAAGTTTGCTTATTTTCCTCTTCTCTCCCAGTCTGTTTTGAATCACCTTTATTACATATTGGCAAAAAAGCAGCATATAAATGTAGTAATTACATTATGCAAGAGGCTACCTACATTTTCCAGCAACAATACCAGAGCTGTTTTAATGCGACATGCATGATTTTTACAGTATTATAGATTAGAATTTAGAACAGGTCTACTGAGTAAATTTAATGAATAGGTTATGCTCAAGAGAGACCAACTTGCAAATGTACCTTTCAGCTGGGAGACCAATTACAAGGAGCTTGTCCGAGTCCTTCCAGTAAGCCATGTGGATCAGTTTCTCACATAAAAACATAGATGAACTACAAAAGCAAGCACAAGGGAATAATCTATCATGAAAACATTCCAGCACAAAACTATATAGGGTATGTCCCCCACAACTTTAACTAGCTGACAGCAATGGCTGCATACTCTACTTCAGTTTTGGTGGTTTTGCCCTTAAAATTAACCCAATGGTTGACATAATGGTTAACAGAGCACCAGTGATTCTGAAAAGTTCAGCTCACTTGGATTCACCACTGGGTCAGCGATGGGGAAAATTTCAACAACTTCCAAAGGAAGTGCTCTGTAATACCCAAATATGTCTCGGGGGTGGGGGGGAGGTGCCCAGCCTGCAAGGCATTAATCTTTATTATGGTCACAGACCAGTATAAAGTACATTTTAAAAACCTAAGTAACAATAGATTTTACACTCTAAACTAAAGCACACTACTAGCATAAGATGATTTAAAATATACATTAAGAAATATAAAAGACACTAAAATCCATTACTAGCATAAAATGATTTAAAATATAAAATATAGGCATAAGACTACAC
Source organism: Hemicordylus capensis (assembly GCF_027244095.1). Taxonomy (NCBI): domain Eukaryota; kingdom Metazoa; phylum Chordata; class Lepidosauria; order Squamata; family Cordylidae; genus Hemicordylus; species Hemicordylus capensis. Next base: position 49,253,355 of record NC_069661.1, on the reverse strand, counting down.
TAAAAATCTAGCTATGGCTAGAATAAGAGACGCAGTAGACTCTGCACTATGATTTACTACTAGCATAAAATGATTTAACTACGGCTGCAATAAGAGGAGAAGAGAGCTGGTTAGGAGAGGAGATCTGGTCTTGTGGTAGCAAGCATGACTTGTCCCCTTAGCTAAGCAGGGTCTGCCCTGGTTGCATATGAAAAGGAGACTAGAAGTGTGAGGACTGTAAGATCTTCTCTTCAGGGGATGGAGCCGCTCTGGGAAGGGCAGAAGGTTTCAAGTTCCCTCCCTGGCTTCTCCAAGATAGGCTGAGGTTAACCCCAGTTCCAGAATTGTGTTTGCTTAGGCTGCTTGCAGCCCGAGCAGACACAGAGACAGGTGCCTAGAGCACCTGTCTGATGGCGGGAGTCCCCCAATGCTCAGCACACAGTGCATTGGGGGATTTCTGGAGGCCGGGACAATGTGTCTGGCAAGCTGCACAGCTCCCAGGAGTGCTGCTCGTGTGCATGGCCAAGCCACACAGCCAAGCAGGCAAAGAGATTGGGGTTTTTTTTTGGGGGGGGGTAAGTACAGCACAGTCTTCCCAACTGCCTGCTCCACCTCCCGGTTGTGTCAATAGCCTTAGTTTCTTCTCAGTTTGCAATTTGGCTTTTTAAAAATTATTTTATTTATTTATTTATTTATCAAATTTGTATGCCACCCCAAACTTTTGTCTCTGGGCAGTTAACAATAGCATAAAACCAGTTAAAAACATATACAAAAGAAACTTAAAAACAATTTTACAATTTAAAAATAAACCAAAGATTAAACCGCAAATTTTTTTTAGGAAGCTGAGAAAGCGTAGGCAAAAAGATGTGTTTTCAGGTGTTTTTTGAAAATTGCCAGAGATAGGAAGGATTGTATCTCAGCAGGGAGTGCATTCCACAATCTCGGGGCAGCAACTGAGAAGGCCTGTCCGTGTGTAGCTACCAAACGAGTTGGCGGTAACTGGAGACGGACCTCCTCAGATGACCTCAATGGGCGGTGAGGCTCGTAGTGAAGAAGATGATCTCTTAGATACACGGGGCCTAAGCCATTTAGGGCTTTATAAGTTATAACTAGCACTCTGTATTTTGTCCGGAAACCTATTGGCAGCCAGTGTAGCTCCATCAGTAAAGGAGTAACATGGTCTCTCCGAGATGTCCCAGAGACCAACCTGGCTTCCACATTCTGAACTGACTGACGTTTTCGGACTACGTACAAAGACAGCCCCACGTAGAGCACATTACAGAAGTCAAGTCTGGAGATTACCAACAGATGTATCAGTTTTGAGGTCATTGATTGAGAAACAGGCGCAGCTGGTGTATCAACCAGAGCTGATAAAAAGCACCCCTGGCCACTGCCTCAACCTGAGAAACCAGGGAGAGGTGTGAATCCAGAAGTACTCCCAGACTGCAAACCTGTTCCTTTTGGGGAAATATGACCCCATCTAGAACAGGTAGATCAAAATCATTTCTAGAGTTCTGACCATGCACAATAAGTACCTCTGTCTTATCTAGAATCAGCTTCAGTTTATTCTCCCTCATCCAGCCCATTAGTACTTCCAGGCAGGCATTTAGGGAGGATATGCCATCACCCGAAGAAGCTGACATAGAGAAGTAGATCTGGGTGTCATCAGCATACTGGTAACACCCAGCTCCAAATCCCCTGATGATCTCTCCCAGTGGTTTCATGTAGATGTTAAAAAGCACTGAAGAAAGTATGGAGCCTTGAGGAACACCATAAACTCAGATTTTGAAGAGCAGTGATCTCCAATTGACACCATCTGGAATCTATCCCAGAGGTAGGAGCGGAACCACTGTAAAACAGTGCCTCCCACCCCCAACCCCCTCAGACGTTCCAGAAGGATACTATGATCGATAGTATCGAAAGCCACCGAGAGATCCAAAAGGACCAACAGAGTCACACTTCCACGGTCCATTCCCAATTGGAGATCATCCATCAGGCCGACCAAGGCAGTCTCCACCACCACCACCCCCCGCCCAAAAACCAGTTTGAAATGGGTCTAGATAATGGGTATTTTCTTATTCGTTATTAGCAGCATCTGCTATAATTTTTCAATTAGTTTTTTAAAATTATCCTTTACCATGCAGATTCCATCAGCAGCCTGACTAATCTATAGCATCTAGGCAACTTTGCCAGTTTCAGATCAGTGCATTTATAAAATGTGTTCATACCAGACATATAACAAACCCCTTTATATAAAGTGATACAACCAGCTAGTAAGGAATAGAAAGATAAGAATTTTTTTAAAAACCCTATTACCTGATTATATGAGTTCCAGTCATATTTTCCAGAATGTCACACAATGTGAGAAATATTCCTCTTACACTTTTCAGTTTTTGGGAAGCTTCTGATATGGGGTACTGGTAAAATATTTCTTGCTGTCAAAAATGCCAGTTTGTATATTAGTTGAGAATTAGTTTTAGTTGAAGGCATGAAAGCTTGATTGCAAGACTTGTTCATTAGTTCTTCTAGAAATCTTAGATCTCATACTTGAAAAATCATAAAGAATGTGGGCATTCTGGAAATGCCCAGTAGCCTTAAGTACTTATGATGGAAAACATAAAATCATTAGGCAGATTCATGTATCTATCTCTCTTTGACTGGTAGGAAGATGTACAACATTATTTAAGAATGATCATTAATTTACAAATATGATAAGTGTGTTCTTCTCCCCCACAAATAAAGTGATATACAGAAGTTTACCAACAACTTTCCTTCTTCTGCATGTTGATACACATTAAGCACATCTTTTCGCAGCAGGGGGTCAGCATCACCTGTGATGCTGCATGCACAGCACTCTACCCACAGTGTTGCAGAACAGCTCTGTTCTGCTGCAACATAAAATATACAAGTACAGTTGTGCAACGCGTTGTCCATTATTTCCAATGGACATCATGCAACTGTCCTTGAACATGTTTAGGTAGCAGCAGAATAGGGCTGCTCCACAACATTGCAATCAGTGTTAGGGATGTGCACGGAACCAGCACCGGCAGGGGTTTCCCTTTATTTATTTATTTATTATTAAAACTTTTATACTGCCCTTCCAAAAGGCTCAGGGTGGTTTACATTAAAACACCATTAAAATCAGTTAATAATTAAAAGAAAAATTATAAAGCATAAAAATGATTAACAATTAAAATCATCATAAAACAGCAATTAAATAATCAGAACAATTTAAAAACAAGTTTTAAAAAGCTGAGAAAGCCTGCTTGATGAGATGTGTTTTTAAAAAATTGCCAGAGATGAGGAGGCTCGTATCCCAACAGGGAGTGCATTCCACAATCTCGGGGCACCAGCCGAGAATGCCCGTCTCTGTGTAGCCACCAAACGAATTGGCAGCAACTGGAGACAGACCTCCTCAAGTGGCCTCAATGGGCGGTGGGGCTCATAACGCTCTCTTAAATACCCTTTAAGGGTGGTGGGGTTGCACTTACCACTCCCGCTGCTTTCCCCCTGCCGGTGCTCCATTCTTGTGAAAAGTTTTGGGGGCAGCAGCGTTCCTCCCTGCCACCCCTGCCCCCGTTATTGTCCAGAAATACTGGAAGTAGCAATTGCGTGTGTGCTTGCCACCGCGCATGCACGCCTGTTGCATGTGCATGTCACGCAGCGTGAGACGTGGTGGCGTGCGCATGCGCTATTACTACTTCCGGTATTTCCGGACAATAACGGGGGAAGGGGCAGCAGGGAGGAATGCTGCCGCCCCAAAAACATTTCGCAAAAACGGAGTGCTGGCAGGGGGAAAGCAGTGGGAGGGGTAAGTGCAACCCCCTCGGCGCCAGACCAGCCCAAGTTTGAACTGGTTCGGAGGGCTCTATAATGGTCTCCAGACCAGTCCATGCACATCCCTGAACTATCTACTGAACTGTGCTGAATGTGTGCCCATCTTTGGATTACAACACATACTACCAAAGCTGAATGTGTGCCAGTAGAAGCCCTACTCTAGGTGCTCCAACCTTCAGAGACCAGATGGATGGCCCCCTGGCCTTGAAACACCCATCCAAAGATGTCTGTCTGGTGCCTACACTGAGCTCCTTCAGATGCCAGGTTAACACTGCTCTTGGCCATTTTATGACTGAGTTTCCTGCTGCTGACGTATTAAATTGTAATGCCCTGAAACAACAGAACTCAAAGAAGCATCCTCTGCTTTAGTCAGGGGACTAAGAGCTGGCGTTGGGGGAGGGAGGGAGATATCATGATGTTATTGTGATTTTGTTGTGAGCTGCCTTTGCGGATGGGGCGGTATAAGCCTCCAAAAGAAATAAAATAAAAGTAAAGTCTGCTGTCAAGTCTATTTTGACTCCTGGCGCCCAGAGAGCCCTGTGGTTTTCTTTTGGTAGAACACAGGAGGGGTTTACCATTGCCTCCTCCTGCGCAGTGTGAGATGATGCCTTTCAACATCTTCCTATATCGCTGCTGCCTGATATAGGTGTTTCTCATAGTCTGGGACTATTCCATAGTCTGGGAAACATACCAGCAGAGATTTGAACCAATAACCTTCTGCTTGTTAGTCAAGCATTTCCCCGCTGCGCCACTTAAGGTGACCTAAATAAGATAGTGAACTGTTAAATTGTATGCTTCTAGATTACTGTGAGTTGCAACACAGAAATGGAAAGTTGGTTTTATATGATAAAACAGATCATCCCAGTATTCACACCCATCATACAGGCAGCACAAGCTGGGATCCTTGAGACCTGGGCATGCCTAGTGGAATTTTTTTTGTATTTTTCTTCCTTAAACAGGAGAACCTCATGCAATATAAAACACTGTATTTGAAACTCCCTTCTATTTTGGGATAGGCATGCATGGAGTTACTGTTCAAGAAATTCAAGCTGAAGGCCCCCTTGGGAGCACAAATCTAGTCATGCAGTTCTTTGCATCCTGGCCAACGTTTTCGAAAACTATTTACACATTTCCTGACATTGTAAGAACGTACACGCTTTTTAAGCTGAATGAAGTTGCATTTTGCAAAAGGGAAGAATGCATGATTTTTGCCGACTTAATTCTTATGTTCTACAGGACTAAACTGAAGTAGGATGTCTTAGGTTTAAGGAATTATCTCACCCATGAGTGATGATGCAATGTATTGGTCTTTTAGTTTTTGCCTTACAGAAGAAAAATAATGTAGATTAAATTGCCTCACTTTCCAAGCATTAAACAAACGCCACCCCAACACTAGGACATGTAATTTCAGACTTAATTATCATTCTTAACCAATGCAACTATGTCCTGAACCTTCCCTTCCTCTTTCTATCCAGCCAGTGCCAGAACTCAGTTGTGGACACTTTCTTTTCAGACAGATGAAAAACAACTTTGAAGCTCACTATTGAAAGAACTGGCAGGTCTGTGCCACTTTCATCCAGTTTAATTATCTGTTTTGGTTTTTTTTAAATCCTCCTAACAGAGATTCTATGCATCAATCTGTCTCATCAGGGGGAAAAAGTCTTTTCTAATTACAACACTGCATGGAATAAAAAAAGACCTTGGTTCTCTTTATGAACAAAGGACCTTTAAAATGTACATTTGTGAAATTTCTATACTCTTTCCCAGGGAAAGAAAAGAAAAACACAACAAAAGATCTTAGCAGCAAATTCTAAACATTACTGCGTTGGTAAGGTCTAATGTGTATCACTACACAAGATTATCCATCTACAAAGCAAACAGAAAGGTGTCATTGGATCTAATAGGCACAAAGGTCAGGGATAATAAATGCAAAGAAACTGCAGTTGTAAAAGCAGCATTTTCTGAAGAGAACACCATTCTAATTAAGCAGCTTGACTGTAAATAACTGAAATTAAAATTTGTAATATATCTTCATTTATAATTTGAATGAATTTTGACAAAGCCTTTTCCTTTAATCCCCAGAGCCTTGGCAGAGAGAAACAGCTGAAACACCCCTCAAACCTCCAAGAACTAGACTCCAACAAAGGATGCTTTCTTAAAGAGTGCCTTTTCACAGTGAAAGGAGATTGTGTCTGCAGCATAACAAGACCAGCGTAACCTCTATGAAACTCATTCAAACTCAAGGTATGAAAAAACAGGGCTATTCTATTAAAGTTTTCAAATTTACATAGAAAACATTTATGAAGCCAACAAAGTCTCCCAGTTTCTTGCTTTAGATGAATACTAAAATTCTACTGGCACTGACAGGACTTGCTCCGTTAAGATATACATAATGTGAAGTTCAGATACGGCCAGGTCTATACATATAGCAGACTGTGGTGGTAGAATCCCAAGGTTGTGAGGGGGAATGCAGATGAAAGTTACCATTTTTTCCCTTGAAGTACAAACCCTTTCCTGTGTGCAGAAAGCTAGCACATACCAGGGAGATGTTTGTGCTTATGCCTTGCTACTATCTGCAAGGTGGTGTTTAAAATAAATAAATTAAATAAATTTATTTTATTTATTGTTTACATTTTATATCCTGCTCTTCCTCCAAGGAGCCCAGAGCGGTGTACAACATACTTAAGTTTCTTCTCACAACAACCCTGTGAAGTAGGTTAGGCTGAGAGAGAAGTGACTGGCTCAGAGTCACCCAGCAAGTTGGCTGAATGGGGATTTGAACTCTGGTCTCCCTGGTCCTAGTCCGGCACTCTAACCACTATACCACAATGGCTCTCCAATCAATCAATCAATCAGAAGAACATTTAAAAATGGTGCCTTCTACCTGAAGTCTGAACTGATAAAATCCATTCCATCACCTCATTCTGCTGCCAGTGTAGACCAGGCTATATTTGTATTTTAATGAGTGTTCCAAGTTGCAACAACAGCTTGAAACACTCCTATTAAAAATATAAGACAATCCTGGCATTATTTATTTATCACATTTATATCCCGCTTTTCCTCCGAGGAGCTAGGAGCAGTGTACATGCTTAAGTTTATGTGCATTAATCAGCTGCATCAGTGACTTTGTAGCAGACCATTATATATTGCTGTATTTGCTACTAGTTCCTGTTAGCGATAAACAGCTTCATGACTAGCTTCACATCTTTCACTGTTCACAAGTGTAGTACATACCTACCTCATCCTTTGACGAATCAGAATCCAATTTGAGTGAGAGATACATAACAATATGAGGTATACTTTGGATGGAGAACTGTGGGTCGCTGTTATGGTCTTTCCACAGCAATTTGAGCAGGCTATTCATAGAAGCTTGTGCCTGCTTACATTTTTGTTGGGATGATTCTTCTGGTTCAAAGACAGATGTTTCAAATGTAAGCTTCACCTATTGGAAAAAAGTTAAACTATTTTAACAGGACATAGTTTGGGGCCTATGATGCAGAAGCAAAGAACGGAAAGCAGAAGAAAGTATATTTCTAGTGTTCCAGGAACACTTGTGCAAGCCCTAGCAGAAGACTTCTCAGAGAGCCACACCACTAAGTAACAAGGATTGTGTTTTAGCATGAGAAATATGGTGAATAAGGAAGATACAGTCTGCAGCATATAAACTCCAATGGGGTATTAAAAGGTTTGGAAAAGAGCTTGTGCAAAGCCTTGCACAAGAGTTTGCACAAACTGACAAACCTCTCTGGATCTAGGGGCTTTTTTCATGCAACGCTCCTTCACTAAGTTGGAAATAGCTGTCCACAAGCAGAAAAGAACATAACAACAGCCCTGCTGGATCAGGCCCAAGGCCTATCTAGTTCAGCTTCCTGTTTCACACAGCAGCCCACCAGATGTCCCTGAGAAGCCCACAGGCAAGAGGTGAGGCATGCTAGGGTTCTAACTAACAAGTTCAGTTAGGGATCTGCCTTTGTTTCCTAGGGCCAGTTTAGACAAATCACTCCACAGTGCATGCAGTTAGCATAGAGATGTGTTGAGAGTATGCCTGTCATGATGTCCTCTCTAGACATCATAATGCCCTCTTGGTGCACCCTTTTAATATGTTGGGGGGGAAGGGGGCTGTTCACTTGTTTAAACAAGTAAGTGAAGCATGAGTTGAGGGGCCATTTGAATGAACACCCCACCCCCTGCAAAACAGGGGCGTCAGGACATCACAACAGATGCGCTTGGCATTCCCCTTTCTAATAGCGTGTGTCAGGCACTGTATAGCCTGAACTGGCCTTCAGCCAAGAATACAGAGACTTTAACACATATAAATGCAAGTTATCAATACTAGGAAACCCATTAAGTGCAAAGGACGTTATTTATGTAGTCAACATTGTGAACTATTAAATGCTAGCTATTAATGCTAGCCAGCTATTAAATGCTTTAACCTCTTTAAATGGCCCACCACATCTATCTTTCTATAACTGCCCTCCCATCCTGTCCGCTTCAGAGATGGCCACAACAATGTAGTGCAGCTATGCACTAGGTCAAGACTGGTCTTTAAACTACTCCTGCATTTAATGTCGAAATGTTAGTCCACTCAGTGAGGTGGGGAAGCAACCGTTTACATGGAGCCTCCACACTTGCTTTGCAGTTTGGGCTTGGGGCTCAATAGTCTATGCATTATGTTGGATAACTCCCTAATGATGACTTGAAAAACAGCAGATAGTCCATTTCTGCTGCAGCATAAAATGTGTTTCCAGTTGCAAAGCATTCAAGCTAAGGTTCTCCAGAGGTCTCCTTTCAATGATCTTGTTCCCGTTTTGGCTCAGCTTGTTCAGGAACATGAGGAAAAAGTCAACGTTAAACATAACGTTTTTGAAAAACTGTAGGGAAACAATTACACGTGACAGATTTACCAATGCTGGACATTTTAAATCCATAATAGTAGTAGATGCAATGAAGGGTTTTTATTTGTGTCCATAGAACACACAAATGCAGTGGAAAAATAAATACTCAATAAATGGTATAATCAAACCATATATTCATATATATGGATTGATTATACCATTTATTGAGTATTTATTTTTCCACTGCATTTGTGTGTTTTATTAACACGGTATTCTGATTGAGATTTCTTGATTTCACGTGTTCCCCCTTTTGTATTGTGGGTTTTTATTTGTAGCATCTGAGCAACAAGGCAAAGAGGTGCTCTAATTATAAAGAGACATACAATTAATTAAGCAACATTGCCTGTTCTCATTTGACTGCCAGCAGATTGCAATAACTACAGCAACTGTGTTTGGCCCAAATTAGCAGCTGAATTAGATTCTCACTGGGTCCTTTCCAGCATCTAGCCATTTCACTAGCTTAAGCTCATAGGGTCAGTGCAGGCATATCAATATTCAAGACACTGAGTGGGATTACATGCTTCCTCTCTTCACCCTCTACTCTCTCTAATCAATTTCCCCCACTCTTTACTGCCATTAAACACTGGGTCATTTAAAAAACACACAACAAACAGGTTTTATACTACTATACCTTCATAGGACCTGGAATGCAAGACAAAACCCTTTCTATATTTTCAGAGTTTACATCAACATCATTTACTGCAACAAGAACATCGCCTGGAAATAGAGGCAAAAATGAGATTAAGAAAGCAGCAGGAAGATAACTGAAGAGACAACAGCCCTTTAAACAAGACAACTGGCTGTATCCCAAATACGTCTTCTGGGCATTTCCATTCATGAAGGGGGTGGGTGTGGGGGGAAGGGAAGATTGTCCCCATTCCCTCCCACTGCATTCATTTTGCTCTGTAGGATGACTTGACTTTCGGGAATGAACTTTCAGGGTCTGTTGTGGGGAATTCCTATGCAGGAACTTCTTTGTGATAGAACACAACCCAATATCCCAAATAGCAAGTTGACAAATATTGTTTGGTATTACTGAATATTAAAAGGCAACATTTCAGTTATACTGTCTTGATATTTCATTCTAACCAGATAATGGTTAATCAATACAAACTTCATTGGGGACAAACACAGTTCCACAAAGGGAGCAAAGTCTTCTTGACAGAGATCATGTAAAGAACTTCTCAGCAGACAAAGTATGTGCCTTTTCCCCCAATTTCCATTGTTTTCATATAAAGCAGAATTTATACAGAATTATGCATGATTCTTGCATTTGTCTATCAAGTACATTCCTAATCTACTCATATGTTCGTACCTGGAAGCAACTAAGACAGTTTTTGGTGCAGTAAGCGTTGCTTGGAGAATTGTGTGCAATGCAGTCTTATGATACCTCTCACTGCCAATAACTAGGCTAATACAGAGAAAAAGCTTCCTTACATCTGATTATGGTAGTGCTTGGTTTTTCAAAGTGTCAGGCAGGCCTCTCCAAAGAGGTGAGGCAAGGGAGATGCAAGTTTCTTCCCACAGATGCAACCTAATTTGTGTATTCAACCACTGATCCAGCAGACACTCACCTATTTCTCGTGAGCACAACTCGGACAGTCTGACCTCAAACACAGAAGCCCAATTCAGACATTATGCTGTACAAGTGTACAGATGTCCAGACATTTGTACACATGTGTGAATTACCTGTGCTCATTTTAAAAGTGAACCTGGATACAGGCCCTTCAAATGCCTGGCGCAGAGAGGAAATGTACTTCTGTATGTGTTCAGTATAATATGTGAATCAGTGTACCTGTGAACACTGTACACTCGTATGAGAGCTGAACATAATGTGTGAATGGGCCTACAATGATTGCCAGTTCCTAGGGCTAATACAACACCTTGTTGTCACAAGGCCTTTTGTGTCACTATCTCAGATAATGAGAAGTACACTGTTAGATTTCCTCTGATGTATTTGCTTTTATGCCAGACAAAACCCACCACCATCTTCGCAATAATCACAGATTTAAGGACATCATCTTCTTCTTTGTAACTTTTTTGGTATGCACTCACTCACTCTGTTCTGGAGCTAACTTTCCCAACACTATTTTTCAATTTATGTTTAGACGACCTTACCAACAAGAACTAGATAGGGAATGTCTTGAAATGCAGTATCATGGCCTTTTCCTTTCCAAATGCTACTTGGCTGAAGACACACATATGCAGTTTGTGGACCCTGCCAGAAAAATTCCACTGAAACAAGGTACCAGAACATTTTGGGGTGGGGTAAGAATCTAGCCAAAAGGTATAAGAGGAGATCCTTTTGTTAAGAGACTCTTCACTCCAATGGACAGACAGCTTCCAGGACTGGAACTGCAGCACATACATTCATTCCTAGGAGTCCCTAGAAATTTACAAGGATATCCAGGTTACACTAAGGTTAGCTAACTTTCAAATCCTTAACTTGATTTAAGAAAAGCTCATGAACTTTTAAAACGTTAAAAGGGCCTATTTCTTGAAACATTTAGGGAAGAATGGATTGGTATAGAGACAAACAGAACATTTACTCAATCTTTAACTCCCACCTTTGACTTGTGAACTGTAATTTTTTTTCCTTGATGGTTTTGTAATTTTAGTGTAATTATGTACTTCATAAACTTGTATACTTTAAAAAGAAAAGTTCAGTTTGTGCTATTTCATTCTGTGTGTGTGTGTGTGTGTGTGTGTGTGTGTGTGTGTTGGGGACATGGGTGCAACTGCTGAAATAAGCCATGCCTACCTACCATGCTAGCCTATAGAGAAAGAGAAGGGAAAGAAAACTATCCCATAGCCACATGGAAAGGTTATCCCAGGAAAGGAATCCTAGAGGGCCAAGGAGACTCTCTCGAGGCAATTATATGCCATCATTAACAACAATACTGTTATTATCCTGCTGGCAGCAGTAACTCCAATCTCTGGTTGGGTAATGAAAGAAAAGATGGGTGGAGAATAGGAAAATGCCACCCACTGAGGTCTAGAAACTTGGAACTTCAGTCTGTCTGGAGTTTTTCTCATGGTAAAACTGGATTTGTATGAGTTCTTTTAGCACAACACTGAACTATGTTTGTTTCATACCACTAACATATACATTGTTGTCCCTGCCCACCCATTTCAAAACCCCTAAAAGTTACCTCAAGTACTTTAAAGCTTTCTGTATTCAACTTTAAGAATCTGTTAAGGGGAAAATATATGCTGAATAGCAAGCAACAAATAAGAAACTGGCTTTGAATTTTCTGACATGCTTCAAAAACAGCCAGAGAATAAAGTAAAATACTCATTAGAAATAAAGCTGGACAAGCTAAAACACTTACCCACAACAACATTATGTAAAAAACTATATGGTCATTTATTCCAAACCCAATGTACTTATCTGAATCTTATCCTAACTCAAAAGATGATACACATACTCACAAAGATGAACAAAACACACACTTAACCAATGAATACAACTGTGGAAAGGATATATATTTTTGCTTGTTTTCTTTGGCATAGTGAAATGTAATATTCGTTGAAAAATAGTTTTAGAACATCTTTGTGGTACACGCTTTATATAGTTAAGTACAGATACAGATTTAAAATATGGTGCACAAAAAAAAATACTTTTCAAGTTTTAGAGTGTGCCAACTCAAGGTCTTCACTATTTTTTCATGGCAGAAATAATTCCTGAATATTCTAAGATGTTGCTTGAGCTAGGAATTCAGCTTCTCTACTTTATAGGCTGGCAGAAGTTACATGCTTTAAACAGAGTAATAAGTAAAAGAGGCAACCAAATAATCACACTAAAGATGGCTCCAGGAAAGATGCAAGGCTGCATGAAATGGTTCCAATGAGCCAGTGAGATATAAGGATGGGATCTGGGTTTGAATGCCATAAAACCCACTGGGTTATGGGAATGTCTCTCCCTCCATTTGCCTAACCCACCTCACACAGTTATTTGGAGGCTGCAGTCAAGTAAGAATGCAGATCCTAATCCAGCCAGGATTAATTGTGACTAAATCTCTCTCAGCCTAACCTACTTCACAGGGTTGTTGTGAAAGAGAAACTCAAGTATGTAGTACACCGCTCTGGGCTCCTTGGAGGAAGAACGGGATATAAATGTAACAACAACAACAACTGTTTTCAGAGGGGATACAGTCAGAATTAACATTAGCCAGAGAAAAAAATTGTAACCTACTCTTTGGAAAAAGCAGGAAAAATATAGGAATTAAGCAGTAATGTACTTAAGTTAAAATACTCAGATTAATTCATTGACAGAACCCTAAAAACAGCAAGCTGTAACTAACAAATATCAAAGTTTTGGCATTGCCCAAACACTGTGAATTTACAATATTTACTCAGGAAAAGAGGCAAACTAAGAGCTCTTATTAATATCTTACTAGCAATTTAGGCTATTGTGATGGATGCTTAGACACGGTGTCTACATTAGCTCTTTTTCAGAGGTTCAGTTTCATATATGCAGAGCGGATCAAGCTGCACTACTTGCAAGGGAATCTAGATATGCATCTTTCCAAGGATGTCTGCCCTGCTGGGAAGCATAAGCAGGACTGGTACTGCTCCAGAGGGGTCAGCACCAAGGCATTCAGCATCTCTCACTGCAATGTTCTGCTGCTCAGTTTTCAAAAATGACATATTTGGCAAGGAGAACAGATGTGGCAAACAGCTGGCAAAACAAACAGCTAGTGGCAAAACACTAGCAGACTGATTCTCTTCCATGCACATCTGCCCCCTCCCTTCCGTGGATTCCACTCAAATGCTTTTAGACACACTTCTGGAACAACTAGTAGAGAGGTTTCCTGAAATAACACAGGACATTTTAACGTAAGTCCTGTGACCACATCAAACTTTTAAAATTAAACCTAACATTCTCATTTTTAAGTCAAGAGGTACAGCTTGCTAAGATGTTTCTGCTTTTTAAAACACACTGTGCAAACATATATTTTATTTTTGCCAAAAAGCAAAATCTGTTCAAGATATAGTACTAAAAAACCCAGTTGACATCTTTGGGCTTAATTATACGTTATTTCTGCCAGTTGCAATGAAACCCATGACTCTTATACAACACACACACTTAGATCTAAAAGTACTCAGTGTTCACTGCAGATCTATAATTTGAAAGTATTTTATAAGGAAATTATATATTTGTATATGAGTTAGTAGAAGCAGCAGCTCACTTACCAGTTCAAAGCCAAAAGGACTGAACCATGATAGATGCAAGAACAGACTGGAATATAAAATAGCAGTTGATAGCTTAGATGTTCTGCTTTCCAAACTGCTAATTTGCTTTTGAACAAGAATTAGCTTTAATTCTCCACTACCCATTTTCCAAATTGTCCTATGCCCAAATGAATTTTCCATAAAAGCAGAACTTATACAATATTTTTCTTTTAAGGCTCAGTGGCCTTTGAATGAGAATATCCAAGAAAGAAATCAATTCTAGACTATCCAGCAGAGGTAGCCACCTTGTACTGAATCAGACCATTGGTCCATCTAGCTCAGTATTGTCAATAATGACTGGCAGTGAACCTCCAAGTTTTCAGGCATGAGTCTTCCCCACCCCTTCCTGAGGGCCAGGGATTGAACCTGGGACCTTCAGCATACAGGGCAGATGCTCTAACAATGAGCTACAGCCCCATCCCCATCTCCTCATTCAGGAGAACACCTTGGCACCAGCATAACAGTCAAGTAACACTTTCCTAGACTGGTGTAACACATCGGACATAATGATTTTCACTTCCATTTTCTATGCTTCCCTCAGTCCTTCTGTACTTCACGTTTAGTTTTGGAATATTAAATGGTGTGTTTATAACACACACACTTTGGTTTGTCATTTGGGTAGAAAGTTAATAGCCTGTGCATCCTGCCTAGTCTTTTCCATATGGTCTGTGTCAGAGCCAGAAACTGTCTAGGTTTTATCTATCTCATTTGTAGGCCCCCTAACATATAAATTTCTAGGTGGTGTACATAATTCAAAAATACAGAGAAAAATTAAAAGAGTTTTACAGGATACCATTTCTGGTCTTCATGACATCTATCATGAACAGGTACAAAGCCAACCTTTAGCTAGTGTTAGGCTAGTTTTCCGAGTCCCCACTGCTGCTGCAGTGCTAGGGTTGATCTTACTACCAAACGTCTTGCTTGGGCAGGGTGGGGAGTCATCCTACAAACCCAGAGAGATCTTCCATTGGGGAAGTTTCATGTTGACTTTAGGGGGAAATGGGTTCTGACCTCTCAATCCATGGACAGGCCATGTGCATGTCAACACTCAGAAGACCATCATTAGGACTGAGACAAGTCACCCTTTCACTCTTTGGAGAGGTTTCACAGCCTTGTGGCAGAAAGCATGATTTGTCTCCTTTGCTAAGCAAGGTCAATCTTTGCATTTGTATGGGAGACTACATGTGAGCGCTATAAGATATGGGGCCATAGCTCAGTTGAAGATCATCTGCTTGTGTGCATGTAGAAGTTCCCAAGTTCACTCCTTGGCATCTCCAGGTAGGGCTGGGAGAGACTCCTGCCTGTACTGTAACTTTGGAGAACCACTGCCAGCCAGTGTACACAATACTGAGCTAGATGGTCCAATGGGTCTGACTCTGTATAAGGCAGCTTCCTATGTCACCAACAACAACACTGGGGAGCTCCAGAACTGCTTCCATTGTGGCACTTACCAATCAAGATTTGACCCGACTTTATTGCTGAGCTGCCTGGGACCAAGCCATGTACAACCAGTTTCTCTTCATTGACACTTCTGGACTCAACACCATGCCTATATTTTTCAGTTTTTCTCCATGGTGATTGATGGACTATGCCTATTAATGACTCTAGAAGCTTGACCTGTTCTCCTGTCTCCGCATTTGATATTCTCTTTGGATTTACATAAATGCAGACATCTTTGTACTGTTGCTGGACTACAGCTCCCATCTTCTGATTAGAATGGTGTTTCAGTATGGATGCTGGGCCAGAGGTATGTACATTGTGTTTACTCGGTGCTTTCATCTTACCAGAATGTTTTGATAAAACGCTTTTGTTTTTTAACATTTTAGTGAGTTTCTCCAGTCCGTGTTCATTCTTTCTACCTTTTCGAGATCCCTCATGAATAACTTCAGCTTCATTTTCACGAAACCTGACATGGTTCACAACAGGCACATCGAGGGAACCATCTTGAAAAACTATTTCTTCTTCATCTTCACTCATTTCTAGATAGAATAATTCTCCATTTTTCTGCACACTATCCAACCATTCAGGTTTAAGGTCACTGTGAATGAGAAGAGCACAATGAGAATTGACAGTGAAGGGCAAATGGTTTGACATTTAACCTAGTTTTGTAGCCTTCTGGAGCTAGTTCATAAAGAACATAATTAGCGTTTATCATGAAGGGGATGGAAGGGAGGAGAAACAGATCGTATTGAGTCCAAAGGCATTTTCAACAGAGGCTTGCTACTATTCAAACAAAAGGACCCATCAGAAACCAACATTACTAAAGCATTTTAATCACACCCATGCCTGAACAAGTAAGTGTATTCATATGAACAAGAGGTCTCCTTTTGATCAGAAGAACAAGGCAGCCCACTTCCCCAATGTTCAGTCCATGCTAATGGAAAGAAAAGTATTTGTTCTGACACTATGAAAAACATGCAAATAGAAACCATACAGCTAATTTGCATTAAAGGTGATTTTCTATCAGTGCCATGTCTGAACATGTTCTCCATTCTACAGTGCAAATGGGAAAAGCATATAGAGGAAACAGATTTTTATTTGAAATTAATATTTTTGAATTTAACCCATTCAGATTAGAAAACAAATCTACAGTATAGATTATCTACAGCATAGTGTGTCAAAATGGCAGGTAGGGAACTGATGAAAAGATAAAACTTACTCAAGGGCATAATATCATCAGTGTCTGAATTACAGTGAGGGGAGAGAGATTGCAACTCCTCTTCTCTGAATCCTGTAATTCCAGAAATGTGGACAAAGCACAAGCAGACATTATTTACACTCTGAAAATCTTTACTCTTCCTAAGTCTATGGACTACTACAGAAAGGTGTGAAGACAGACACTAACCTGGCCAGCTCCACCCACTATTGCAACTGGGCAGGCCATCACACCGACATATTCCCTTGTGTTACAAGGTAAGATCTCACTGGAGAATTTTGAGAAGAGCGGTATTGTGGGAGCAGATCAATTCAAAAGGGGAGCCATTTGGTGGAGGGTGATGAGCTGGATGAAAGTCACAGGCTGGAATGTGTTGGGAGTGGACATAAGAATGAAGAGGTAGGGATGTGCATGGAACAGTGGCGGGGTGGTTCAAAGGCAGCAGGGGTCACCCTTGCCACTTTTCCCCTACCGGCGTCAGGTTTTTTTTTTAAAAAGTCCATCGTGGCAGCAGCGTACCTCCCTGCCGCTCCGTTTCCCTCATTTTCAGGATATGACTGGAAGTTGCTGATGCACCTGCACATCAGGCGCCGGTGACTTCTGGTCATATCCGGGAGATGAGGGCAACAGGGGAGCAGGGAGGCATGATGCCACCCTGATGGGCTTTTAAAAAAACTGACTCCGGAGGGAGAAAAGTAGCAGGAGGGGTAAGTGCAACATTTCCTCCGCTCTTAAAGGGAGACGCCCGCTGCCTTCGTGAACATCCCTAATGAGAGGCAAGGTCGTGGGGAGTTTTGAAAGTAAGACATCAAACTTGTGCAGGATGTGGGAGAGGACAGGAAGCCAGTGTAGAGATATAAGGTGTGGCACCATGTTGTCCGAGTGGCAAGAAAGGCAAACAATAAACAGGTAGTAAGAGAAGCAAGGTCATCATCACAGAAATAGGGACAAAGGGGTATCAAGCAACAGAGTGATTAATTATGCCAAATGCAGCTGAGAGGTCAAGAAGGATGGGAACCTTTGGATTTGGCATTTAACAGATTGTTGGCAATGAGGCCAGCAACTTGATGTAGTCTTTTAGAAGCCACCAGAAAAGAGATTTCACAGCTTACTTAGGAACATAGGAAACGGCCATATACTGAGTCAGATCATTGGTCTATCTAGCTTAGTATTGTCTTCACAGACTGGCAGCGGCTTCTCCAAGGTTGCAGGCAGGAATCTCTCTCAGCCCTACGTACTGTATGCTTTGGTAGTTTGTTGGTTCAATTAAAAAAAAAATTTTGTCCTATCTTGGAGAAGCCAGGAAGGGAACTTGAAACCTTCTGCTCTTCCCAGAGCGGCTTCATCCCCTGAGGAGAATATCTTGCAGTGCTCACACATCACGTCTCCCATTCATATGGGACCAAGGCAGACCCTGCTTAGCTATGGGGACAAGTCATGCTTGCTACCACAAGACCAGCTCTCCTCTCCATAATATTTGGTTTATATTCTAACTGTTCCTATTGTTGGGAAAGTTTTCTGAATTGGTTTGCTGTGACTTTGGGACAAACTAGACATAACAGTTATCTGAATAGAATTTCCTGAATTTTTTAAAAAATGTAACAAAAATTGTTAATTTGTGTGCACAAGCGAGTGGTGACCAGGACCAGTAAAAGATTAACCCTTTCCCCTATAGCATTTTCTTAATTTAACCCCCTCCCCTGCTATTTGCCTCACAGGTCAAAACATACAAGCACCCAGTTGATACCTGAATGCTTTGCCATATGGGACAAATAACAGCTTTTCCAGGGGGTAGGGGGGTTCATTGGGACTTTTCATCCTGTCAGCCCCAAATCCCACCCCTCATGGATGCTATTAACACTTGGGGAGATCTTATTCATAGACTGCCTCTGTGACATCTTGTTTAGCTTTAAACATACGACTTTTAAATGTATAGCCCTCACTGTAGTGAGCTAGTAAGCTGTTTTCCTACTTAAGGTAGACCTCATTTTCCAATGTGTTGATTTCTCAAAAGATTTTCTGGTTCAGATTAGAGTTTTTCCCCCTACAGGCTTGCAAATTAACATCTGTGCACTGTGCAGTTAAGAAGTGAAGCCAGGATTCTACCCACACCCACCGCCTAGCTTCTGACTGCTCTGTTGGTGGCTGTAATATGGCCATAAAAAACAAGCAAGTATTTGTGTTAGATGCTCACAACTGAAATGGAGTTTTGACGTGTACTGTGATCAATAAAGTCGTGGATATTGAAGTAGTTAGTGGGACATGGTACTGATCCAACCACAATATCAGGTTCCATATTCATTTGAAACCTACATCTTATTGCATTCTGCTACCACGAATGTGCTTTTATTCAAAGTCAGCAACCAAAACATCTGTACAAATTATGTGGCAAAAATGCTGCCAGTAAAGATAGACTGGAATTTAAGAGCATATGATCAGTGTTATGTACTCAAAGACAGATTGAACGCTTCAGAAGTGTTAGAGTGTTTCATTCTGCTTTCAAGAGCAATAGCATGACAAATTACCAGAGAAAGACGAGGCCTGGTGGCAATTAAAATTCTAGTGTGAATGGCAAAGATGACCCTCACAAATAGAGATGGGCCTTCCCTGTATGAGAGAAAAGAGGGAACAGGGATAGATTGGCTGGTAGTAGTCTTAGCCATTTAAAAGCCCACACTGCTTCTGGGGAAGCCAGAACTCACCTCTGGATATCCATTTCACAGGGGATGATTATTCTGTTAGTATCAGTCCAGGAGGATTTGTATGCTGTAGGGCTTGGTATGGGAAAGGTAGACAAATAGGTGGAGAGGTTATCTAAATTGTAATGGAGAGGAAAGGTTTGAGGGAGGAGGAGAAACACCACCAGTCCAGAGGTTAGCAGGTGGCACCTTTTACTCATTTTTCCTGACTTCTTCTACCTCATACTCTTTACAGATTGACTAAGTATTCAGTTGCTTCTGCAGTTCATTGTGAATGAACCACTATGATCCAATACAGGAGAGGCCACTAACTGAATGGATATTACTATGATCCAATACAGGAGATATTGCCTTAGTTGATCAGACTACAATCCAGCTACTTCAATATGCTACTTCTAGATGCCTCCAGGAAATTCACATTACAGTTTATCATTCTCTCTCTCTCGACTCCCTTTATGACTTAGTCTCCATGATTCTGTTCTTAAGTGGGTCTCTTCCTACCTGCCCAATTGTTCTTTCAAGCTTGCAGAGGGGGAATGTCTTTTCCCTCTTTCCCTTTGTTGAGATCCCTTGGGCCCTGTTCTTGGCCCTTTGCTATCCTCTCTCTACATACTGTCCCCAGAATACCTCATCAAATCCCACAGCTTCCAGTGCTGTCTAAATTCTGATAACACCTAGCGTGTGCGCGCACGCTCTCTCTCTCCCCCTCCAATCCAATCCCATATTTTTAATGTCTATCTGACGTATCAGTTTGAATGCTTTGTCATTGTCTCACACTCAATGTGTCCAAAACCAAACCCTTCACCTTTCCATCCCAACAATCCTCTCTCTGTCCATCAGGGTGGATTTGATTTAAATCAAACTGATTTAAATCACGATTTAAATCACTAGCAGGGTGGATAAAAATCTAAAAAATCTGATTTAAATCAAAAAAATCCAATTTAAATAAAAAAAATCAGATTTTTTTTATTTAAATCGGATTTTTTTTATTTAAATCGGATTTTTTTTTATTTTTATCCACCCTGCTAGTGATTTAAATCGTGATTTAAATCAGTTTGATTTAAATCAAATCCACCCTGCTGTCCATTGACAATGCCACCATCCATCCTATTGAACATGCCTGAGTTTTTGGCTTTATTTTTAACTGCTGTTTCCCCTATATTTCATCTCTTGTCAAATCCTATTGCTTCTTCCTTCACAACATAACAATATGGTCCTTCACACTTGAAAAAAAATTCCAGTTCAAGCCCTAGTCATTTCTCACCTTTACTTCCTTCTCACTGGTCTTCCATTGGTTCATTCTGATCCTGCACCTTCACCCAAGACTCTGCTGCTAAATATTAACCTCATCACTCCAACTATATCACCTCCCTCCTTAAATCTCTCCACTGTCTTCCTGTCTGCTCTGAGGTTCAGCACAGGTTCCTTGTCTTCCTTTAAAGCTCTCCATAACATGCTATTGTTAACCGCCCAGAGACGAAAGTTTGGGGCGGTGTACAAATTTGATAGAGAAATAAATAAATAACTTTCCCTCTCCCTCTCTCTCAGATTTCATATCCTGTTACTGTAGAATCCAGGGGAGAGAGTTGTGGTAAGCAAGGAAAAGACAGTGGAGTTGAATCAGGAATATTACCGGTTTAATAGGATAGATATTATTTACAGAGAGGCAAGTGCAGTCTGCCTTCAGTGTTCTTGCTGCTGGCTGTTTGTTAGCCCTGCCTCTACTCCAGGATTGCACTAAAACTAAATAAAGCCCCATTCAAAAGCTGGCCTGGATCAATGAGAGGATTAACCAAACACACCACATCCCTCCTTTCCCACCAAATAAAAGACCAGTCCCATCAAAATACTAACAAAATCCAGAACACAAAACTATGCACATAAGATACCTCCACCATTTTTTGCTCTTCTGGCTCCACCATCCAAAGGACCAGCAAATTGAAGTATTTTTTTCAAACAACGTATAATCTACTTGTGGAATTCTCTGCCACAAGATGTGGTGACAGCCAACAACCTGGATGGCTTTAAGAGGGGCTTGGATAACTTCATGGAGGAGAGGCCTATCAATGGCTACTAGTCAGAGGGCTATAGGCCACCTCCAGCCTCAAAGGCAAGTTAAGATGCCTCTGAGTACCAGTTGCAGGGGAGATGCAGTAGGAGAGAGGGCATGCCCTCAGCTCTTGCCTGTGGGCTTCCCAGCAGCATCTGGTGGGGCACTGTATGTAACAAGATGCTGGACTAGATAGGCCTTGGGCCTGATCCAGCAGGGCTGTTCTTATGTTCTTGCCCCCTCAAGTGTTTCTACCTATCTGCCTTCTACCCTTATACTTGGAACTGCCTCCCAAAATATCTGTGCAGTGCCTTCCCTCTTCCTTCCATCAAAGCTCTCCTTAAAACCTACTTTCCTCCCTGAAAAAATTAAGCTTACTTCTCATTCCATACTTTAACTAAGCCCATGTACATGTAACTGAAACAATGACATGTTCTTTCCTTGTTTACTCCGCGTCCATTTCCCACCCCTCTGTTGTGTCCCCAATATAGATATCTAACCCCTGGAAGCAGGGTGGATTTGATTTAAATCACGATTTAAATCACAATTTAAATCACTACCAGGGTGGATTTAAAAAAAATCCAATTTAAATCAAAAAAATCTGATTTTTTTGATTTAAATTGGATTTTTTTGATTTAAATTGGATTTTTTTGATTTAAATCGGATTTTTTTTTATTTTTATCCACCCTGCTAGTGATTTAAATCGTGATTTAAATCGTGATTTAAATCGTGATTTAAATCAGTTTGATTTAAATCAAATCCACCCTGCCTGGAAGAGACTTGTCCTCTCATTCTTTGTATGGCAATATGTACCTGAATGATGTCATAACAACAACAAGATAGTGATAACTGTTTGTCCCACCATCCTGCAGTCACAGGTATACTGACTCAGATTATGGAAATGGCACAGGCTGGGCAGCTTCCACCATATAGTTCCCTTCCTCCCAAATCTGCCAGTTCTTTATTGAAGTTTTTATGTTAACCACTTTGAGACGTTCATCTTAAAAGTGGTATATAAATGCCTAAAATAAAATCAATATACAACAACAAATGTTTATATACTGCTTTTCAACAAAAGTTTCCAAAGTGGTTTACACAGAGAACTAACAACAGTATGTCATTTTGCCATAATCGCTATAATTCCTAAATCTATTTTCCATGAATCTGAATTGATCTTTACAAAAATCTATTTAAAGTAGCAGCCACATCTTTCAGTAACAAATATGAAAGTTATATGAACAAAGAAATATTTCCTGTGTTGAACCTCCTGATCAAACGTCACTGGATAACTGAGTCAGTTCTAGTGCTGGAGGGGAAAAAATTTCTTGACCTTGGAGCTTCCAGAAGTGGGAGCCTATGACCCACTGGGTCTGCTATAGGGAGAAGGAGGATTCTGAACATCTGGCTGCTGTTCTTGAAACTGAGATGAAGAGGCATTGGGAGAGAGGATGTATAACAACAACTAGATGCTAAAGTTGTGCATGTACATACTGGTGAAGTGGCAAGTGGAGTGATTCCTTGTCTAAACTTTCTTTCCCAAAGAATACACACCCTGCCTTCTCCGAGCAAACTCAAAAAAGTCAAGACAGTAAAAGTGCCAAAGATCTACTCACCTCTACTAATTAGGTGAGGAGGAAGACAGGTACCAGAAAAAATTCCTACCTTCCACCTAGGATACCCAGGACTCTTCAAAAATGAGAACCCTCTCAGCAGCTACTTAGCATAAACACCTTTCTATGAATCCAGAATAAATGGTGAGTCCCTCATGCCAATATAATGGACTAGAAATCAACCCCAGTGAAGAGGCAGGAAAGCAGACACAGACAAACACTCTAACAGAATGCACTATCCTAAGCTGTTAATGGGCAAAAAACAGATCAGTGGGTGTTAGTGCCATCAGCAAAGTTTATAGGTTTGGAGATCAACTCAGGTTGGGAAGGCATAGTCTCATGAAGTTAGAGACACTAACACACTAAGCAACATGACTAAGCACCACTGAAAGCAATAAGACAAGTTAGACATTATGTAGTGTGGATGTTGCCCACTATTTTAGAATGCCACAGAGAGGACTCTCTTTTAGGGGTCACATAGAACAATATCGGTGGGACCCAGTGTTCCCTCTAACAGAGGGTTCCCAGATGTTGTTGACTACAATCCCCATAATCCCCAGCCAAAGGCCACTGCAGCTGGGGATGCTGGGAGTTGTAGTCAACATCTGGGAATTCCTATTAGAGGGAACAGTGGTGGGATCACTCAATGGATCATTTATTGACTAAAACATTTATACTAACCATTTCTGCCCCTCACTGACTTCCCTTTCTGCCACCCCCGCCAGCCAAACAACAGTCCAAGTTCAAGAACCAACTTCTACAATCGCCTTAACCTTAACGCACTATCAGCAGCAACAGAGTGACTGCATAAGACCCAGAAGCAAGGAATTCTTTTGAAAGGCAAACGGCGCTTCCTTGCTTAGGAATGCGACCCTAGGGCATTTTCTAACCTAAGCCCCACCATGAGAAAATGGGAAGCAGAAGATCCAGGAAGCCCAGCCCGACAAAGGAAAACGCCAGCTGAGTTCTTCCACTCTTCCCCGCGCCCTGCCAGGCACGACCCCTCCACCGCCTCCTTACTCAGAGCTCCCGGAGAAAGACGCAGAGCATGACCCGTCGCCTTCCGTCAAGCTACTGCCCTCACGCTCGCCGCAGTCCTCCGGTGACGGCTCTCGAGGAACCTCAAAAGGAGGAACCGAAGCTTCCTCCATCGCAGAAAAAGCTCAGCCAGCTTCCTTTCCTGGATCGGCACAGCTCTCCGCCGCCATGATACTCAAACCCGGAAGCTGAAGGGGAGGCACGTGGCTCTCAGGAGGCTCTCTCATAGGCGAGAACTGGCGAAACCATAGCAACAAGAGAAGCGCCCTGCAGAGGCATGGGGTGGGCTTTTGAGGGTGGGGAGGAGGCGAGGAGAGAAGCTGTTCACCCAGCGAGAAGTAGCTAAGCGCCTCCTTCTCACCCCGAGAGATACTACTGACCCGAAGTGTTCTCTGAGTGTGGCTGGATTCGCCCACCCTAATAGTCTGCAGCACGATCCTATGCACATTTACTCGGAAGTAAAGCTCCACGGTGTTCGTGGGGCTTACTCCAAAGCAAGGTGTGCATAAGGCTGTAGCTTTACAACCCAATCCTATGCGTGTTTAATCGAAAAGAAAGCCTATTTAGTTAACGGGGCTTGCTCCCAAGAAAGTGCATAGGAATTATGTGTTTTAGAATCAGTTTGAGAGCGTAAAGCCCGCTGATTACCTGTTGCAACTGCAGTGCAATAAATTGCCTCAAAAGAGATTCCCACTGTGTCTGTTTGATTGGCTAAAAGGCGGACCCAGGGACGAACCGAATTCACATCAGTAAGGTTGCAACTACGACTCCCCTTTGCATTACGATCCAGGGTATTCCACAGCACTGGGCGTTGGGTGGGGAAAGTTCATCGCCTCAGCCTCCCAGCCTGCATTACCCTCTCAAGAGTTAGAGAATGAGGGTGTAGATCCAGTTCAGTGGGGAGCAGAATTCTGTGGGCCCAGGCTTGTAAATCATCCCCACCCTCCCTTCTTTCTCCAGTAGGTGATTGGGATAGGGATGTGCAGAAGCAGTTCGCTTGCAGACTGGAACTGCGCTCAATGGTCCGTGCACACCCCTATCCGTGAACCGAGCCATATTTGTTTATTCCACTGTTCCTCAAAGAAGTTTAGCATCACGAACATAGTTCTTCCCCCACTATTTTTAATCTTCACAACAACCCTGTGAAGTAGGCTAAGCTGAGACAGAGTGACAGGCCAAAGGTCATCCAGCAAACATCACGGCTGAGAGCGAGGATTGGAAACTAGAGCTTGATTCAGACATGATAAAATTGCTCAACTGTAGCCACCCCACCACTTCAATCAGCAGCACACCCCACCGTTATAGCAGGGCTTGTCTGAAGAGGGAAAAGCTGAAAGCGTGAAGGAGCTTCTGTGATTAAGAGACTGGAGCCCAATTCAGACATTATCCAAAAGCCCTGTTGCAGCCATGTACAGCAAGGTGAAGGGGGAGGAAGTTCTGCCCTGCCACAGTGCGTGCCCCACCGCTAGCAGTTTTGATAAGGCTTGTTGGAAGAGGGAAGAGCCCTCCCCTTGATGGCAGGCACACCCATGAGTGCAAAAGTGGATGTGCTCATCATCATGGGGAGGTAGAATTGCCATTTCACCCAGATCCAAGGTCCTGTCTGGTTAATTAAAAATTCCTCGCAATCTACTGTGATCTTGGCCCTCAGATTCCAATCCCTTCTTTGATCTGACCAGTTAGGGCCAAGGATATTGGAAGATTAAACACTTTCCTGTGATGTTAGTGGGGGAAGCCACCTTCTGTGCTCACATAATGCTTTTCTAATCACAGCTGAAAGACATGCTCATTCCAAGGGCCAGCTGGTTGATTAATTTGTTGTGGAATGTGGGGACTGAGTTCAGGTCCTCATTCATTTGGCACTGTGAATGCAGAAAATGCTGACTATGTCCCTACTTCTAGGCTGTTGCATACAATGTTCATGGTGAGGCATCATCACCACATGGGATTCACACTACAATATTTCATTGCCAACTCTTGCACTCACCCTTTTAGCTTCAACTTTTAAGAAATGAAAATTTAAAGCTTTGGCTGAGCCTATGGTTGCTGTTTTAGGCCACAATCGCAAACCATTACTTAGCTTAGCAACATCAGTGGGATCTTTCCAAAAGAATTGAAGTTCTGCACCTGCAAAATCCTAAGTGTGTACCTACAAGGGATGCAACAATTAGATCAGTGTCTCTCAATGTATTATATCAATACAATTTCCTTGTTTCCAATCTTTAACAAAGATTTCTCTTGCAGTTAGTTTTGCATCAGAGTCTTACTGGCCTCTGTTCTACTTCAGTTATCTGCTCCAGTTTGCTGCCATTTTTCTAGAGCAGGGATTCCTAACTTTTATCCCCAGATGTGGTTGGACTACAACTTTCATCATCCCAGCCACAATGGTTGTAGTGTGGGGGTGATGGGAACTGTAGTCCTACAACATCTGGGGACTCAAAATTGGGAAAGCCTGTTCTGAAGTAGAGTGCCTCAGTTTTCTCTCTCTTATCTATCATGCTTTGTGTGTAGTAAGAGGGTTTATTTTCTCTCTAAACTCTGAAAGGAGTGTTTCACTATTCCTCCTGGATAAATCTCAAAGAAGCAATGTATACTGTGACTCATAATTTGAGCAAATGGAGACATAATATATAATTTTAATGGCCATTTTTGGCTTTCATTTCTTGTGGTCCTGTTAAGCTGTAGAGTTGCTGTGCTGAATTGCCACTTGTGTAAGTAGTATTATGGGTCTCTTGTTACACAGAAGTTCCAGTCTGAATAGTATGTTCAGCATCAGGGTCTATAAATCAAATAATATGAGAACGAGAGAAGATTCCTTTACAGCAAAGACTGTAAGAAATGCTCACTGGAGCATTCCCACTGCACTTCTGAGCCTTGGTGTGTTAGTGTCAGTTCCATCTAGCCCAGGAATTAAGGAGAAGTTATTACACTGTTCTTAGATACCTCATTTAGGGGAAGCAAAACACTGCAGTGCACATACCTTGAACAAACATATTAATCTCGCTTGTCTTTTTTATGGTACTGTGCAGTCCAGAAGAACAAATCTATTAGAGTCATAAGTATTTGCATAGCAATGATGTCCCTTGTGGCTACAGCAATGCCACATTGGCATTGCTGGAGTAAAGTGTGGATGATTATCTTTAAACATCCACATTCTAGAGAGCTGCAGCCAATCAAGGCTCTCCAGTGTGCATCTACCCTTCAAGCTTTTCATGTTTACTGCAGGAAACACCATTGTAACTCTGCTTTTTGATTGATTGATTGATTGAGTGAGTGATTGATTATTGAGTGCCATCAAGTTGGTGTCAACTCTTAGCAACCACACAGATAGCTTCTCTCCGGGATGATCCGTCTTCAGCTTGGCCTTTAAGGTCTCTCAGTGGTGCATTCATTGCTGTTCTAATCAAGACTATCCATTGTGCTGCTAGTCGTCCTCTTCTTCTCGTTCCTTCAGCTTTCCCCAGCATTATGCTTTAGCTGCCGTAAACTCAATCCCCACAGAAAGTATGAAGACACTTTTCTCCTGCTTCTAGATGGAAGTTTCTTTGGGTGTCGAGCATGTTAATTCCGGCATGCACCCACAAGCCACATAGCTTTTCTGACAATCCCTTTGCTGATCCTCACTGATTGCAACTGCAGACCAGGAGCTAGCAGACCTGCTGTGGGTGGCCCAGTTGTATGAAAACCCCATATTAACCGATATCTTTCTCTCCCTCACACACCTGATTTAGTAATATAGTGCTAAATGGCCATGGGAGAAGTTTGTCATTTGAAACAGCACAGTGAAGAAGTTGACAGTCAAGGACAACAAGGGCAAGAATGGTGGCAAAATAACTTGCTGGCAGGCTGCTTGAGAAGTGGAGCTCTGGCCCAACCCCTTCTCTTCATAGGCTTCCAGCAAAACTAGTTGCTAACCTGGGCTTTACACATACTTTACAAAATCAAATGATGTGTGTGGGGGTAAGTGGGTGGAAACGTGTACAAAGGAGAGAATCTCACTAAACATGTAGCTATTTGTGTTTGTATTCGGAAGTAAGTAATACTAGTCTGTTAAAAGACGAGTCTCTCAGGAAATTATGTTTGAGTCTAACCTTAAGTGGCACAGCCATGTTTGAGTCTAACTTTAAATGGAAATGCTTGACTAACAAGCATGAGGTTACTGATTCGAATCCCTGTGATATAGGAAGATGCTGAAAGGCATCATCTCATACTGCGCAGGAGGAGGCAATGGTAAACCTCTCCTGTATTCTACCAAAGGAAAACCACAGGGCTCTGTGGGTACCAGGAGTCAAAATCGACTTGATGGCACACTTTACCTTTACCTAACTTTCCAACTTCTGAGAAATTTTTCAGTAGTTCGATCATTAGGCTCAAATACTGTATTTCCTGAGAAACATATATTCAGAAACATTTCCACTCATCTAAAATTAAAAAAACAAAAACCCTTCATGCATTATATGTATATTGATGTGATTTTATATATTAAAATTAAAGCGTTAAACAGGTACTCAGACAAGTAGTCCTGGATCCTAGAAGGATGCAGTTAATCACACAAAAGCATTCTTTGGTAATAGTAAAGTATAGATGATCAGCTGCTGGCTCTCTCAATTGCTCGGATAAGAATGGGAGGTACAGAAATAAATGTATAAAAAGGCACCACTTCATTTGGAATCAATCACCAGTAACTACCACCCAATTGTTGGGGTCAAGTTCACTGATGGTTAGAAACCCAACTTTATCCATACCCCCGCCCCATCTTGATCATGCACTAAATAGTGGTTAAAAGGTAGAGCTCTAACTGCATGTTTTTGCACGGAGTAGGAATTACACTCAGACACAGTGATAGTAAGGCCCACCCACCTTGACTGTGTCAACTGTGTAAACCGAAGCCTGCTCAACACATGTCCCAAAATGAAATGGTAGAATTTTGAGGAGACTTGATGGATTGTACCACTGTTTAATATTCTTTCATGTAAAAACTCCCTGCAAGCAGAAAACTAGCACATAATGGAGAAAAGTTCTAGCTTAGCCCTTTACTTGCTATGCCAGTTTTCTGCTTGGGAGAGTTTGTGATTGTTTACCATAAAAGAATTTTGACACATGGGATTCCCCACCTGCGGCCTGACACCAGGCAGCCCATTCTACCATCTCATTCTGCTGTGTGTGTGTGTAGATACAACCTGAGAATATGTGCTCTTTAGAATGTGACCCAGAATCCTTTGCAACACAGAGGTTGTTGTGACATTTAGGACTCCAGGAGGAAATGGTAA
This sequence comes from Hemicordylus capensis, assembly GCF_027244095.1. NCBI lineage: Eukaryota > Metazoa > Chordata > Lepidosauria > Squamata > Cordylidae > Hemicordylus > Hemicordylus capensis. The sequence goes on along the minus strand of NC_069661.1, from coordinate 49,224,086 downwards.
GGCTTGAGAACCACTACAGTCAATTATTGTGATAGCCAATTATGTGTGTGTGTGTGTGTGTGTGTGTGTGTGTGTGTGTGTGTGTGTGTGTGTTGAGAGAAGAGTTTTTCTGGGTTAATTCAGAGTATGTAGTGAGCCTGTTCAGTAGGTGTTACAGGTGATCCAAGTCAGCCCAACTGTATGTATGTTAGAAAGTAGCTGGAAACCTTCTTCTTACTATACAATAGTGAAATAGTAGACCATCCCTTAGTCTTGCCCAGCAATACACCTTACTCTTGCTTTCTTTTGAGGGGAGAGAGCCCTGCCCCAAAGGGTCACACTAACCTGTGCAGCAGGATGCTCTCGACTGAGTCCAGATCCTCCAGGTTCCTGGTGACAGGTCTGGGGATCCTGTGCTTGCCCACGCGGAACATGCTGCCGGAAGAAATGCTGCTTCCTCATTGCCCGGGTACAAAGCCGCGTGTGCAGAATCCATCGGGTTTCATGCAAGATTTTGCTGATCGCCCAGATCGCTGTAGACAAGAGTAACAGCGAAGGAGCTGCGAGGTGCCAAGTTAGCCGAACCCTCCAAAACTGAACAGCCTTTGCCTCGGGGATGTGGGAAACTCAGTCACTCTCCTCCCTCTCCGGTGCCTGTAGCACCCGGCGCCTTCCACATCCTTCGAAGATCTCAGTTTTCCAGCTTCCTGGCAACATTCTGGTCATCTAAAACCGAGAGAGTCGCAACCTGCCGCAACTGCGAACTCTTCTGTAGATGAAACTTTACAAGCTGCTCTAGTCAAGCAGGTGGGATGTTAACCGTCCCGCCCTCTGCTAGTCTCCTGGGTCTTAAAGTCCACCCAACTAAGTGTTGCAAATTAAAGGTAAAGTTTGCCGTCCAGTCGATTCCGACTCCTGGTGCCCACAGAACCCTCTGGTTTTCTTTGGTAGAATACAGGAGGGGTTTACCATTGCCTCCTCCCACACAGTATGAGATGATGCCTTTCAGCACCTTTCTACCTCTGCTGCCGGATATAGGTGTTTCCCTGGGTAACATACCAGCGGGGATTGCAACCTTCTGCTTGTTAGCAGACAGTATTTGCATTCATGACACAAGGGCTGTAACTCTATGCAAACTTACCTGGGTGCTGTAAATGCCATAGAAGTCTGTGGCACTTAAAGTCTGAATAAACATTCTTTGGATAGGATTGCAGAAGCGCCTATGAGCTTCTCTCATGTTATTTGAGCACAGCGTGTTTGAATATTGTTGATGCAGTATAGACAGCAGCAGGGGCGTAACAAGGCTGGAGTGGTGGGCCCAGAGACAAAATTTTAAAATGGGCCCCTCACTGATACACACACACACACACACACACACACACTTCACAATATATAGTCATGTGACTTGCCTCTGGGGGGGCCCTCGAGGCGTGGGGGCCCCCAGGCAGCCGCCTCCCCTTGCCTAATGGTAGTTACGCCCCTGGACAGCAGAAGAGATTCCATTTTAAATTGAACCTGTCTTCAGTTCTGGCCAATGTAGGATTTACATTCATGAATGATCTAACCAAAAACTGAGCTGAGCCTCACATGTGGACATGTCATTAAGTTGTTTTCATGCAGATTCACACACTACTTACTGGCAAACCTGGGCTTGTTACTGAGGGTACTTTTGACAAGAATCCACAGCCAATTCTATCTTATGGCTGTACGTTCATACTTTTTACTTTTTAGGTGTACATGGAAAACATGCAGAAGTATAGAACCAGGACTGTGATATCTCCAGTTAAAAGGAACTCAGTTAATAGGGCTAAGAAAGATCTCCGGGGAGACCTGATGTGGTGCAGACTAGACAGCATAAGATGGGCCAATGTTCTGACTCAGTAGAAGGCAACTTTATATATTTGTAATCAGAAATCAAAGTGTAAGTATGGGGTCTTCATCTTACTTCAGTGTTTCCCTGCATAATTTATTTATTTTATTTCTTTATAATCCCTTCAATGAAACAATATAATCCTTTTTTTAAACAAAGGTGGGAAACAAAATGATATGTAATAACATAAAAAGAAATAAGATATTGCGGTGACAAGAGTGTTACACAGCCTGGACTGAATTGTGTTATTTCCCATTTTGTTGGTACCTGTTTGGATGAGAAAGCCAATGTAATATTCACAATAGCTATGTTTAGGAAAATATGTCAAAATAAGAAGCTTGTATTCCTTACAAGGTGCCCTGGTAGAAAGATGGAAGGTGCTCACTGCAAGATGTGTACAGTTACTTTAGTGTATTTATTCCTCACAAAATTTATTTCTGCTGTGATAGAGATCTGATTTCTGAGAAGGAAAGAGACAGATATATACACGATGTTTACATTATCCAGTTCCTTACAGCACTGTGAAACAGCTGAACTGGAGATTACACACAAACACACACACACACACACACACACACACACACACACACACACACATACACATTGGGGTGGTGGTGGAAAAGGTGACTGCTGAGAATTAAGGCTTTGTTCACACTGAAAAGAAATGAACAGCATTAGGTATTTCTGCAGGGATTTAGCAGAGTGCCTCTTCACAGTTCTCAGTACTTTAAAAACAGGAGTACATAATGCTGCTTTCTCAGAGAAAGTTTCTCTATCTTGAAGATAGCATTCTGATTCCACGGCTCCAAGTGGCTAATACATCTAAACAACAAGTGGAACCTGTGACAAAAAGTCACGTCAGATCTGAAATTTTATGTGTTATATAAAATCTGAAATTTTATGTGTTATAAGCAACAGAATAGGGCATTGATGGGCATCAGAAGAGTGAAATGTATGGGAGGGTCTTGGCAGGACTTTCTTTTCTATATATTTTGTTGCCTGCACATTTTTTTAATTTGTTGTTGTTGTTAGAGTTCCTTTCTTTATATTTTTAGGATGTCCTCTCTTTGTTCTTATGTTTGACATTTTCTCCCCTTTTTTCTTTATATAGCCTGTGGCTTGTGTAACTGTTAACACCAACTGTCATCAACTCAACTGTCACAAGTTTTCCTTCTCTTTCCCTCCCTCCCTCCCTCCCTTACCCACTTCTCTCAGTTCTTTCTTTCATCCTCTTCCGCAAGGGCTGTGCCCTGTTGATTGATAGGAGGAGAACAACATCCTTTGGGAACCTTCCTCCAAACATTCTGTGGCAGCAATGCACATGCACTCTGCTTCTTTGCGGGTGGTTTTTGGTTCCAGGAGGGAAGTCTAGGCTTCCTCCCCAAAACCAATATTTTTGGGCATGCTTTGTGGTCCCTCCCAATACCCCCAAATGCTCCTCTCCAGCCTTAACAGGAGCTTGCGGCAGCTCTGTGACTATCCACATGCTTGGTTAGAAGCCAGAAATAGACATTATATTAATAGTCAATAATCATTTTCTAAAACCCCATTAGATTTGGCTTCAGAAACCACTGGGGAAAATGACAAACCAAGAAATTCTGGGACGCAACTACATCTGGTCTAAAGGTCTAGTAAAGAAAATCTTTACAAAATTACGTACATCTGGTACTTAACCCCATATATAGATGAAAGGAAAAGAGACTGCTCAAATAGCAGACTACTTATTGTTTTACATGCTAAAGATAGTGGGATCTCCCCTGTTAACAGAGCAAAGAGGCACCTTTTGAAAGTGACAATTCTTCTTATTTAGCAGGGGGAGAGCAACTGGCTCTATCCACCCCCAGCACAGCAGCTCTTCAGTGGCTGTTGCTGGTGTCTATCTTATATTTCTTTTTTAGATTGCGAGCCCTTTGGGAACAGGGAGCCATTTTATTTACTTGTTTGTTTTGGGGACTTTTGTTGAAAAGTGGTATATAAGTATTTGTCGTATTTGTTTCAGTGCCTGCAGTCTTCAACAGAAATCATAAGCTGGATCTTCCCTTTGGATCACAGGCAGTGGCCAAAAAATGCTAAAGGGAAGATCCATGAACACAGATCTTGTGTGCCCATGTTTCCCCATAGAAGAATACTGCTTTAACTACAATAAAGTGGTGGAAATTAGCTTAAGTTAGAAAATGTAGTGCATACAAAAAGCAATGGATTCAAAGTCCACATTATCTGGTCCCATCTTGCCTCTCGCAGTGGCCTACCTTGATACTGCCGCCCAGAACAAAACTCATTCTGCACACAGATGAAAAAAAATCAGAGAACACTGAGTCCAGGTAAAGTGTCCCTTTTTCTGCTCCCATCTCATGCATTGGTGTTGCTTATAGGAGGAGAGCTGGTCTAGAGAAGAGAGCTGGTCTTGTGGTAGCAAGCATGACTTATCCCCTTAGCTAAGCAGGGTCCACCCTGGTTGCATATGAATGGGAGACACTCAAAGTGTGAGCACTGTAAGATATTCCCCTCAGGGGATGGAGCCACTCTGGGAAGAGCAGAAGGTTTCAGGTTCCCTCCCTGGCTTCTCCAAGATAGGGCTGAGAGAGATTCCTGCCTGCAACCTTGGAGAAGCCACTGCCAGTCTGTGAAGACAATACTGAGCTAGATAGACCAATGGTCTGACTCATTATATGGCAGCTTCCTATGTTCCTAACTTCTCAGTAGACATGCATAGCGTTGGGTTACATGTCTGACCCTGCTAATGCTGTATCTCCATCAATGTTTGTGTAAGACAACTGTAAAATTATACTTTTTGAAAAACAACTGCCTTAATTACTTTAATACCTTCCTTTTGGGCGTGTAGAAATTGTGTGTCCTCTTAGCTATGGAGTAACATTGTTCTTTCTGTCTTTACAGCGGTACAAACTGAGGAAACGTTTCAGGAGCAATTACTCACTTAAATATTTTTTGGAGAAGATGAAAAACACTTTGCAGGAGGGGGATAAAATATATTTTGGTGAATTAAAGATATGAATTATTAGGTTTGGTGGGGTAAAATGAGGGGAGGGCACATTCAAGTGCTTCAGTGAAATACACTCATATTATCACACACCCCACACAGGTGCGCGCACACACACACTCACACTCCTCTCTCTCTCCCTCTCTCTGTGCGCACACGCACATATGCATGTGGGTATGATGATATGAGTGGATGTTCACTAAAGTGTATAAAAATGTCTACAGAGATTTTTCCTTATAGGCATATATATTTTTATATTGATTGATCTGTGGGAATTGTTCAGATGAAAAAGGGGGCATGCGGGGAGGTTAAAAAAGGGAATTTATGATATGTCATTATAATCTGATTTTACTGATACTTATTTGAATAAAAAGTATTCAAATATTTAAATAATTAAAACTCTTATGTTCAATGGAATTTACTCTCCGGTATGTGTACATGCAGTCCAAGTTTTTGTTTTTGTTTTTAAAAGTAGCTTGTCTTAGAGGCTGATTCATTCATGGAATGCAAAATGTCTGGACTGGTACATGATCTGGCTAAAAAGATCTGTATTATAATGATCTGTATTATAAAACTATAGCAATATATATATAATCAATAATGTTTAATATAACAAATGTAATACATTAATAAATTTGCTGCTAAGCACTAACTGAATTTTTCTAAGCATATTGGAAATCAACATGTGCAGATGATAAAATCCAGAAATATAGAAGATAAAAAGAACAATCCAAAATAGCATAGCGAATATACCTAAAAGACATCTTCTTTTATGTAAATCTTTATATATACACAGCTGCAAGTTCTTCAGAGCTGAGGAGAAAGCTTTAAGCAAGTGAAAACATGTTTCCAGCAAATCCTTTAACCTTTGACATTGACAGGCATTATTTTTGTTGAGTCTTGGACATGTTGGCTTAGGGTCATTAAGTCACAGAATGAGCTACAGGGTGCTCTTTTATTGTCTTTCAGCAGGACATAATAGAATGTTTCAAAGCCTTGAGAAGAGAAGTAGAGAGTCCTAGACCTGTGGACATAGCATAGGGCTTGAACGCAGGATATTTATATTGAAATCTTGCTGTCAGGCTACAAAATTCCTACACAATTCATTGCTATAGGAAATAGTATCCAGCCCATATGTCGATCAAGTGTGACAACCATCCACTACTGTTTTTTATTTATTTATGGCATGCACATCTTGTCTTTTATCACCAAGAGGCCTCTAGGATGCTTAAAACAGTAATAAAACAGCAACAGACAATTGCCCACATGTTGCGTAGACTTATGCTGGCGTTTCCTATTGGCTCATGCCGCTGTGGATGTCTAAGAAAGCAACAGTGACCTTGCACAAGAGTGCAAGTGTGCAAACGCATATCTTTATTTTGGTCATAGACCAGCAGTAACAGTACCAATTGTTACACACAAGGGGTGTTCTGCATTTTCCAAGCTCCAATCTGTGGGGTTACTCCTGATCAAGCTATAGTTAAGAGACTTCACCAGTTCAACACGAGACTATAGCCAGCGATTCACCAACTGCAGCAGTTCAACTGCATCCCAAGCTTCACCAACCAGTGTTGGATTATAGCTATGGCCTTCACCAACCACCCCAGTTAGACTATAGCCACAGACTTTACCAGTGAGACGTTAAACTATAGCCAGTGACTAAGCTAATCCCAAATGGCTGGCCTCAGTCCTCACTCCTTGGGCTGTCAGACTTATCTACTCCCTTTGGGGGAGGTTTGCCTGTACCATGGGGACTTTACCAGCTCTGTTGATTGGACTGTAGCCACCTCCCAGAGTGTTCAGAGGGCTTACTCAGTCTGGGGAGATATGCCTACCCTTTTGCACAGAGGGGCTTCACCAATACCCTATTCCTTTAAGGCTTGGGGCTTGCTTCCTCTGGGAAGACTTATCTACCTAGCATAGACTCTTTCCAACTGGGTAGGTGCGGGGCTTCCTTCCTTTGGGAAGACTTACTTACCCAGCCAAGGATTCCCAATTGGAAATGGGCAAGGGGCTTTCTCCCTCCAGGGAGACTTATCTACCCAGCCCAATTCTATGGAACTCCACAAACTGATACGCAAGCAATACCCTAATTAGAGGGGCTCATCTCAATGGATGTGTGAGGATACACAAGATGAAACCAAACCAGAGATGGCTTTTATAAATTTACTTAAGGAAATAGATTTAAAGAGGTACAATAGCTATAAGGTCCTGGCAAGCAAAGCTAATTTTAACTTACTCTAATACAAGCAGTTTACCTAGCAATGGAAGGAAGGAAGGGAGAGGGAGAAGGCGAGTGGGAGCAGGTATTCATAACCAGAGGTACAGAGAGACCCTGAATGGCCAGTTCAATGTCTCTCCTGATGATTTCAGATGCAAGGGTTCAATGAGAAGATGTGGTGCATGGTGCTGGGGTGCGGGGATGCTGCAGTGTTGGAGAGGTAGAAGATGCATCTTCTGGACCTGCTCTCAAGTTGGGTTTGGAGTCTTCTGGTTTTATACTCTTCTAGGTCCTTGATTGCCCTTCAAGTCAGCCCCACACATCCATCAAAGCTCATAGTTATGACAGTTCTACCACCACCTGTCTGGGCTTAGGTCTTCAGATGTTCTTTAGATGTTCTCCTTTCATTCTCTCATCCTCTCAGCACACATATGGTAGCCTCTTATCTTCTGCATCTCCAGATATTCAAAACAAGTTGTTTACATTTTTTTAAAAAATTCAAATATTCGGCCTTGGTGTGGTTAAACACTAATTCTTCAAAAGCCATCACTTTTCCTTTCTGATCCTTTGGTCAGAAAATCTTTGTCAGACTTTCAAATAAGGGAATTTGAGGAAGGAGGGTATAGGGGCAAGATAACAACTGCTAAATTGCTATATAGAATACAGATATATTCCAGGTGTTCTGAAATACAGTAATACTAATACATATAGAAAGGCACAGAGTTGCAGAATTAAAAGCTCATTATTTCTAAGGCTAATACATAATTTATAAGGCTAATACATAAATGCAAGGCTAATACATAAATGTATTAAAGCCTTTGTCTCAGAGCAAGCTCACACGAGGGAAAGAAATGCGGAATCATCCCTCCTGAGCTGCATAACTAGACTTTTCCTAAAACTCTTCTATATTATTGGTAGATTCAAAAATGACTGCCACCCCCCCCCGCCCTTTATCACAGAGCTTGAACCTCCCTGGGCTTGGGGTGGAATCCCAGGGGAAACTCTTTTTATTTTGCTACTAGACAAGTACAAAAATCTTCCATGTGCAAGCCTACACGTGGTGAGAAAATTGATAGCTGCTGAATGCCTGAGGAGGCGTGTTTGCACCAGATGAATCCCCCTTTTGCCTCCCCTCTTTCTGAATTAAAAACCAACTCAGAGAGGCTTGTAAAAGAAAAAGAACAAAAAGAAAAATAATTGTATTCAGGTACTACAGACTGCTTCTGTCTGAGGCTTACTCAGCTTTTAGTTACAGATAAAAATACTCATTAGTAGGTTACAAGAATACTTCAAAAGCACCCCGAGTGAAGTTGGGGCGGCACACTTTAAAAATCTTGGTTACCCAGTTGCAAAGAACAGGTATGTAGGAAAATGCAAAAGCACACTTACATGCATACAGAGTCTTTTGTTATGCCCTAGGTGTATGGAGTGTAGGCTAGTGTTTCTTATTTCAGTTACATTGTAGGTAAACTATAATAGATCAGTATCAAGAACATGCAAAACACACACAAAAGGAATATAACTTCTAATGCAAAGTCTGACTAAACAGACTAGACTAGACTAAACTTAGACTAAACTTCTCAAAGCCAAAGCCCAGGCTTTCTTTTCTTGAACTCACCAAACTCCGGCGGAGAATTCAAGCTTCCTGCCCTCCTTTCTTTCCAGGACCTGCAGAGTCATTTTCCTGCAGCCATTCTTCATGGCCACATGTCCTTCTTTAACAAAGAACTGCCTTCTTCCTCCCAACAGCTCTCTAGGTCCCCCTATCTGTTGTGCTGATTGGCTGAGCCTTGGAGTTTACCAGTCTGTCAGTCAAGACAGGGTTCACTTCTGGTTAACTCTTTATGGGGAGGGGTGGCTGATCACTACAATAAAAATAGCTAACAAGATATTTTGGACTCTGCCAATCTAATACTATCTTCGTAGTTTAACCCAACAAGGTCAATCATAAACTTACAGCACATTCGGTGTCTGGTGACCTTGATGTGGTTTTCTTTTCTGTGGTTGTTGCTGATATGGTAGTCTGCTATTTTTGACATGACTAGAAAAGAGCTGAAAAAGCAATTAGCCAGCAAATTATAACAGACATGGCCCTTAGAAGCAGGGGTACAGCTAACAGAATGGCAGAAGTATCAGGAAGACTGGGTGTTCGTATCAAAATACAATGTAAATAAAATACAAATACAGTAGGGACAATAGGGAGTCTTCTGGTTCAACTGTTAACCAGTCTGCTGCAAACCAGGGTGGTTCGACCCAAACAACTCCTTAATCAAAACCTGTCTAACTGTTACTAATTTGAATAGCTGCAGCACAGTACCTAGCCACTTGAGAAGTAATCATATCATTATCCCCAGCTAAAAGTATGTTCACCCAGCAAACTTCAGGCTGTCCAGGGACATGCAATAACAGTGGCATTATTAACAATTCACATAACTCTAAATAAAATCTACAATTTAAAAGCACATGCTCCACCATTTCAATCTTGCCATCATGGCAGGGATGTAATCTTTTGCAGAATGGTACTCCAGAATACTTTCCCAGTAACACAGCCGATGGCATGGCTTTACAATGGGCCAGAGTAAAAGCTCTTCTCTGTGTGCAAACACTTAAAGTTACATGACTGCACTTCAGGAGTACAGCATACTCTTGAAGCAATGTAAGTTGTGTTCCTGAAGTGCCGGTGCACAATTTTGAGTATTTGCACACTTGTGCTCTTGTGCAAGACCATTGGTACTACTTTGGACACCTGCAGCAGTGTGGACCTATTTGAAATGCTGGCATAAGTTTGCATAATATGTGGGACAATGAAAATACAATAATAAATTTAAAATAAAGTGCAGAGATAAATGTAGTAGACCAGAGGATTCAAAATAGGAACTAAACCTATTAATCACCGACATTATTAAAAGTACTGGAAAACTAGAGGGACTTCACTTGGTACCAAAAAGAAAGCAAAGATAGTGCCAGGTAAACTGTTTAAAGAAAGAGTTCCAATATTTAAAGAGAGAGCACTAACACAAAAGGCCCTCTCTTGGATTATTGGATATTTGAGAACAGCAACACAAACTCTAAGAACTATTTACTGCCTGCAACTTGCTGGAAAAATCCAGGACATAAAATTTAGGTGGGTGAAAAAATCCAAATACAAATTGTCTCTGATTTCTGTCATGCCTCATGAAGCTGGCTGTGCCTATCTCCCAGCAAGAACTCACTGAGGAAGCTATGCATAAGTCAAGGTCACAAAGCTGAAGACACAAGCCGGGAAGTCAGATATATGAGGAAGTGAGCGTAGGTCAGGCTGAGTCACAGGCCAAGGTCTAAGCCTGGCAGTCAGGTCTATGCAGGAGCAAGGTAAGTCAGGTCAAGTTTCACACTAAGGTCAAGCTGGGAAGTCAGGTCTACATAGGAACAGCCTTCTGCTACAAAACTAAAACCACTTCCTCAATTATTTCACATGGCCTTTCTCATCCTGAGACCCAAGGCCGGCTCCAAGTTTGAAGGGGTTTCCTCCAGCATGGAGGAAACACCCCCACCCCGGTTCATTGGGAACTTGGCATTGTTGGATGGATTGTATCTTTTCTGCTGCCAAAGGTAGCAGCAGCAAAAGCAACAAAGCTCCTCCTCCATGTCCACTTCTTCTCATTTCGTCCCTTCTGTGGGTACCAATGGGGCTAAAAGAAGCATGAAAGAATTGTGCTCCATCGCTTCTGCTCCCTCTCTCTCGTCTATGGCATCTGCAAATGAAAGATTTTCTCTAGCAGCTTCACTCACTGGGCCTCATGCAGGACTCTCTGGGGGAAAGCCGACATTTGTTGATGGGATTATAGGAGAGGAGGAAATGTAAGAGTAACAACTTTGAAAGGAGCTGTTCTGTTGCTGCTGCTACTATATGAAGGCTAGTCATGTAGATACAGGTAGACAGGCATCAGCCCTTGGCAGCTGTCTCTGGCGTTGACCTCTGATGCTGGCTCTCATGAAGCATTCTGGGCTTAGCTCTCAACATAGTTGATAAGACTGGGTGCCACCCATCTAACCTTTAAATGAGGGGAATGGGTATCTGAAGATCTTAATTGACAGGCAGGTTTGTGTGGGTTAACAAACCATTGTATTTGAAGTCAACAAATATAGAGTATATACTCTAGAGCAGAAGTGGGCAAACTTAGCCCTCCAGTAGTTGTTGAACTACAACTCCCATCATTCCCAGACACAATTTATTGTGCATACAATAATACAGATGAGATCACTTAATACAGATGAGTTTTGTTTTTCTTGTTGAGTATACTCTAGAGTCTAGAGTATACTCAACATATAAGACAAAACTTAAGTGGTCCTAAGTATGCACGCTTGCTGTAGTGACCAGTCTCCCCTCCTACTAAAGAGTTAACCAGAAGTGAACCCTTGTCTTGACAGACAGGCTGGTGACCTCCAGAGATCACCCAATCAGTCAACCAGTGGGGTGGGACCTAGAGAGCTATTGCTGGGAATTCTGGGGACAAGAAAGGAGGTTCTGTGCTGGAGGAGGAGGAAAACATGTTGCATTGGAGTTTGCTGCAACAGGATGACTGCAGCTTTTGGAAGATAGAACTGCAGTCTTGATTCTCATTGGGAGTTGATTCTCATTGGGAGTCTCATTGGGAGTCTTGATTCTCATTGGGAGTCTTGATTCTCATTGGGAGTTTAGTGAGCTCAAGGATAGGAAGCCTGGGCTTTGGTTTTGGGAAGATTAATTTTGGGAAATGTTTGTTTAGTCAGACTTTGTGTTAGAAACTTATATTTCTATGTGTGTGCGCTTCATATATCCCTGACAATGTTCTAGTGTTGTTTACTTGCAATGTAATTAAAATAAGAAACACTAGCCTATGCTCAACCCACCAAGGGCATTGCAAAAGACTCTGTGAACATCTAAGCGTGCCTAAATGCAACCTATAACTGAAGCCTAAGACAACCTATTTTTGTAACCTACTAAGTATTTTTGAGTGTATCTAAAGCTAAAAACCTCAGATGGAAGCAGTCTGTAGTAATTGAATAAAACTGGGTTTTTTTTTGTTCTTTTCTTTATACAAGCCTCTCAGAGTTGGTTTTTAACTCAGGGAAAAGTGGGGAAGAAAAGGGGATTTCTCTGGTACAAAAGCGTCCTCAAGCACTCAGCAGCTATCAGTTTTTCTCATTCCGTCTAGGCATTCACACGGAAGGGTTTTTTGTTTTTTTGTTTTTTACTTGTCCAATAGCAAAATTAAGAGAGTTTTCCCTGTGATAGTCCACCCCAAATCTCAGGGGATTTCAGGCTCTGTCAATAAGGGGTGGTGGCAGCAGCATTTTAAATCTACCAGAAATACAGTATAGTTTTATGAGGAGCCCACCAAGGTAGCTCAGCAGGGATGACTCAACATTATCTTTCCCTCATGTGAGCTAGCTCTGAGACAAAGGCTGTAATTTGTTACACTTGCTTAAGAACTTTTTTTTTTTTTTTTTTTTGCTGGATCAGATCAAGAGCCACTTGGTCCACCATTCTCTGCAAGTTTACCAGCAACCAACAGGCATTAGGAGGTGCCCCAGAAACTGGACAGTGATTCACCATCAGTCAACAATCTGCCAGTCCTGGTATAAAGTAAAGCCTGCATTTCTGTCAGTTGCTCCACATTGAACTATCCCCTGGCTCAGGCTAGATGCAAGACCTGCAAGTGGGAAAAAGAGAACTGCATATGTACTGAAGTACACACTAGACTGGCATTCTCTCACACCTAGCATTTGACTTACAGTAAACTTGCTGAAAAAGTTGGCCAACACTGATCTAGGGTTTCTGTGTATGTATGGATGTATATACTTTGATTTAGTCCATTCCTGTTCCTGAAGAGGCTGCAGCATTTTAGCCAGCTTAGCACCACCACCAAATGTTAGCTTAAAAACTTAGCTTTATAATGCTTTGAAAAATGCTCTTTTACCAAGAACTATTGTAGTCCTCAGTTAGCTATGTATTAGGATTTTTTAAAGACTTTATGTAATCTTCCATTAAGTAACACTGGGGCTTAAAGCAGGAACCTCAGGGCCTGAGATCAGAACTTAGCAGGGTGAGCATATGCTTTCAAGCTTTAGAGCCCTCCTTTGGTGTAGGCAGGATGTGAAACATCAGCTCCTGTGATTGTCAGCTAGTATGAAGCCTCAAGATTGGCCAAGCCTGATAGCAATACTAGAAGCCTAGCCTTCTGCCTTCACTAGGTCAATGGATGAGTGGACTTTGCTTGTTCCATGTTAAGCTTCAGTCCCGTTTGGGTTGCTCACCTCAGGGACCCTGAGCTAGAGAGCTCATAAGCTGGATCAGGCCCAAGGCCTATCTAGACCAGTATCTTGTTTCACACAATGGCCCATTAGATATTCACCTTCCAAGTTTGGATTTGGATGTGGCTGCCGCTCTAACCTGGCCTTAACATCTTCACTCAGTAGCTTTATTTGACCTTGTTATTTACTCTTGATCTCTTTGTAATAGTTTCTCTTTTTAGATAAAGATTGTTTTTTATTTGGTTGCATAATGGAAATGATCTGTGGGGAGGATTTATACTTTGATTTGTGGTGATGTAGGATATTCACAAAAGGTGAGGCAGCATTAAAAATGATTGCATCCAGTGGCTGACATGTTGAAGAGCCATCCACTGCAGTAAGAGATCTGCATCCCTGCACAAGGCTGCTCTGAGCTCAGCTAAAGTCTTGTTGAACAGCAGAGTGTGTGCAGGGGCAGAGGAAAGCATATTTGCTGACCTCCCCACCTCCATTATTGTCTTTGCCATCCAGAAATATGTCCCTGAGGGTTGTGCAACTCTTAGGGACATATTTCTGGATGGCAAAGAGCACTTACAGAGGTGCGGGAATCCGCAAATCTGACTCCTTCCCCTCCCATAAGTGCTCTGCTGCTCAGTAAGACTTCAGCAGAGCTCAGAGCAGCCTCACTGTAGAAGGATGCAGCTGTCTTATGGCAGTCGGTGGCTGCTCAGCATGTCAGCCAATATTTTAACAGTAGCTAGCCGAAATGAAAAGTACCATCTCACTTGCTCTTTTTCTACAGTACCAAAATAGCTGCAATTTTATGCACACAGCTGGGAATAAGGTCCACTGAACATAGTGGGACTCACTTCTGGGTAAACATGCACAGAATTGTGCTATAGGACTTTGATTGACATGGCACAAGGGTTACATAGCCCTAATCCATTAAGTGGTTCAAAGCACATGAGAGAGAAAAAACAGAATCTGAAATATACTCAATGCTGCATTTGAATATTACTCTTCAACATGTTAGCGTTATTAAATACTGTATATCTATATACACTTTAATTTAAAAAGTTCTCAAAGTGTTTACATAGTAAAATAAATTAGAAAATGGTTTCCTGTCCCAAATGGGCTCACAGTCTAAAGAGAAACACAGGAGGGATTCCTAGCAAGAGCCACGGGAGGTAAATTATGCTAGATGAAATAGGGGCAGTTGCTCTTTCCCATTTAATCTAGTAGAATAGTTCTTAAACCTAGGCCAATGCCTTATGCATTTTTTACAAAAAGCAAACCAGCACCACCTAGTGTTGAACAGAAATATGCAGTTTGGTTGTAAATATATTATTTATTCAACACAGTAATAAATGCATATTTAAGCAATCAATATATAAGAAGACATAATATTTAAAATATTTGTAAATTTGTGTATTATTAACTATTACAAAAATTAGCAAAGTATGTCCAGATTTTAATAAGTCCTATCTAGTTCTTTTAAACACATATATAGTAATTTTTGCTTTCACAGTGCATTCCCACATTTAAACTTGCCATTCTGTAATGGTCAATATTTTTGTTTGTCTCCAGATCTGTAACACCTCTATTTACCTGAATACAAGATGCCTCTGAATTTAAGACAAGCCCCTTTAAAAACAGGTTAAATACAGGTTATACCTTTACTTACCCAAAAGGAAGAGGGCTATGAATTTAAGATGACACCCTGATTTCTAAAATCAAAGAACTTGGAAAAAAACTGGCCTTGGATCCAGGTAAATATGGTATATGAATTTCGTTGTAGTAACCTTGCCTGAGATAAATTCTGTCTCTAATAGTGACTGCTAGAAAACATATCATGTGGTTTCTCTAGCCACATGAAGAGCCAAACACCTGGAATTTCCAATCACTGGGTATGTGTGATTCAACTGAATGATGCCACTCTTATGTTAACATGTTGATTTATATTTCTGTGCTGATTTTGTTTGTGTTTTGTGTAGGGGTTTTCTTCTCTATCTTGGCTGAAGTCATTTTCTAAGCTGATTTGGGGACCTTGGTCAAAACCAAAGTAAAAATACTTTAAATTAAATCACACCTATAATAGAGATATGAGTTCCAATGTGGCAGGTAGAGAAGAGTGGGAGAGGGAGGACCATGGTTTCTTCCATGTATAGATCAATACTCTGTACATGTACAGAAGTGTGTTTGTCAGCGTTCCTGGGGCGAGGAATTCTCCAAGGCAAACCTTCTGCCCTCCAGAACTAAATTCTAGTTGTGGGCATGGGCACAGCCTCAGAGCTGGGGAAGGAGGAAAGTTCATTCACTCCCTTCTTCTCCTATCAGTGGGAGCAAAAAGGTCTGAGCTCCTCTCCGGGAGACAGTTAGACCAACAAGCCCATCCCAGCTGACCTCCTCATCCTCGGCAACCCCTGGCTTAATTAGAGCCCTGCATTTCACACACTCCCCCCTCCCCAGTTGCTCTGCCATCCCTGGCTGGACAGGTGTCCTGGCCAGCCAACTCCTGGCTCCCAAAAGGGACTTGTTCTCTAACTCCACCCCTTTCCTTAATATCCCTGCACCCGTTTGCAGCTGTGGAGTTCAGTGCATATCATTGCTATTTCCTCTCCACCAAGCTGCCATCTCCTGGGCTGTCTCCGCCCATTCCCAGCAGCTGTTGCACTTCTCTCCAAGCTCTCCCTGACTCCTGAGAGGTAATTACTGGGGTTGCCTTGGTGTTTGGAGCCCCCGGCTTCCTTTGTCAACCTGCTCTTTGGCTGGGTACACAACCCTGTCTCGCGGGGGAGGGTAGGAACTCCGAACAGTGTTGTATTCTGTGCACATGCAAAAGTTTCCATCAAGCAATATGGTCTATTAGAGCCTTTTCATCAGCTGTGAGGTTTAGTAGGGCCACATTATAGTTAAAAGTAGCTTTCACTGAATGTCATCAGTTTTACTGATAAGCTTTAAGCAAGTAAGGACTTGATGTCCTGGTACATTTTCTGTAAAGTCTTCTGTAGCCGCTTACACATTTATACTACAATTATTAATGTGCAAGTCAATATCATATAAAACTACAAGTCAACACTGTATAAAACTTAGTTTTATCATTTTTATTGCTTAAATAAATTAAACTGATAATATACAAAAATTAGCTTTCCAAGCAAGGGGGAAAAAAGACCTGTAACAGAGTCAAGCAACTAAAATCTACAGAAGGAGTTCTAGAAAAAAAATCAACATATATTATTATTATTAATAATAATAATAATAATAATAATTCAATTTCTATACTGCCCTTCCAAAAATGGCTCAGGGCGGTTTACAAAGAGAGATAACAAACAAATAAGATGGCTCCCTGTCCCCAAAGGGCTCACATTCTAAAAAGAAACATAAGACACACACCAGCAACAGTCACTGGAAGTACTGTGCTGGGGGTGGATAGGGCCAGTTACTCTCCCCCTGCTAAATAAAGAGAACCACCACGGTAAAAGGTGCCTCTTTGCCCAGTTAGCAGGGGTTGCCTATATGCCTATATAAATGGTTTCCAATGTTTTATAACTTTCTTAGACTTGGCACCAGATTTCTGATATACTGATAGTTTCCAAGTTTACTAATCTGTTCTGTTTTATTAGGATGTAACTGTGCTTTCCAGTACCTTGTGTGAATACTATTCTTGCTACAATCAACATTCAAGAAGAGTTTATTCTATACAAGTCTTCTGTGGCCTTTAGACTGACATCAGTTCTGCTCTTTTCAGTTCATTTTCTGTAAGAGGCTTGATGATATGGAGGAATTCCATAAAGTTTAGTATAATTCCTCTATCAAATGGATTGAAGAACTTTCCATGATGGTTCAGGAGATAAGAGTGTTTTGTTGGCTTGAGACACTCTGTTGTAGTTAAATTGACTGCTGCCATATAAAGCTTTAAAAATGAAATATTTACAGATGACTTTCAGTTTTCTGCATAATCTGTGTGCATTGCAACTATGATTCCTTTCTAAAGATACACTATTGCAAGTGACATTTTTCTAGACAATGCTCTTCCTTGGGTTGAAGAAAAACAATTCCTTTATTTTTCTGTTTGCCTTGTCAGAATAAATCCCTAATTTGTATATAACACCTGAAATTACTGTTGGAAACTGGGATCTGTGGCAATCGGTTTTTGGGTATTATTGTGTGCTGGAAAAAGGATCACATATGAAGAATCTGAGGTTATCAACACATATACAGTCATGCAAAGGCAGTTAAGAACCAAGAAAGATCAGTGACTAGTTGTGAGTCTACACTGAGGAACAATCTAGAATAGGTCAATAGTTACTGAGTTGAGGAAGCATGTCAAGGTAGATACAGGGCTACATTAGAATCAGGAATATGAACAGGGCTCTACAGTGATGTAGTTGCAAATTCAGAATTGCAGGCACTCTCCATGACAGCCCCCATGGCCATGCCCACCTCAACAGCAGAGAAGCTAAGAAGTACTGGTGCTCTGTCCCTACGTGGCTCCCCTCCACTACACTCCTGGGGCTGTGGGCCCATGCATAAGCAGATACAGGAGGAATGAGACAAGTTCCACAGACACAAGAAGCAAGCCATGGCCACTGATATTCTGTCAAGAGCAGAAAAGCAAGAGTAACAGGCAGAATCCAGACAGCCATCAAAGCTCTGCTTCAATCCACAGGGGTCTAGCTTGAATTAATCTCACAATTTTGTGCTTTGATGCCCCATACCTTGTAGTATGTGCTGTGCTGAGTGCCTATGTGTCAGGACTCATTGGAACCTGAACCCCCAAACAGCAGACCTCCTCCTCGATGCCACTGAGGGCCCTGCACAGACAAGGACCATAAGGAAACACTCCCTGACCAGTGTTCTCTCTAACAGGGATTCCCAGATGTTGTTGACCTCAACTCCCAGCATTCCCAGCTGCAGTGGCCTTCGGCTGGGGATTCTGGGAGTTGTAGTCAACAACATCTGGGAATCCTTGTTAGAGGGAACACTGTCCCTGACCCTGAGGGATTAAGACCACTAATCCTAAAGATGCTATAATTGTTGAGGCTGGGGTACTGCAAGGCCCCATGTCCTCCTTATTGAATTGGCCTAGAGTCTACAGGAATGAGCAGTGATCGCCAGTAAAGATAGAAAAGCAATTGTGGAGATTTTAATGGTCTGATACAATGAAAAATGTTGGGGAAAAGATTAGTGGGGGGAAATCCCAGGAATAGCTTAAGTCAGAGTAGGGAACCCTATTAAACTGCCACCTCAGCTCCAGCCCCTCCACTGGATTCCTTCAAACTGGACTCACACTCGCAGGTGCGAGTCCAGAGCAGAGGATACGATGGACCCTTACTGAAACTCAGAGTTGAAGACACAGTGCTCTGGCAGCCCAAAGTTTCTTCTATCTGCGCCATTTAGGAGAAGGCCAGCAATGACACCTCCACCAGATCAGGAGGACCCTGCTGAAGTTCTAGGAAGGGGCAAGTTCAGGACCCAGTATAAAGTTGCTCAGTCAGTGCTTGCTACTCATAGGACAGTTTCCTAAGAATATCTCTGCAAGCCTGCCTCCTGCTGGACTGCACTCCTACTGATGCTGGCCTCCCAACTAATTCCTACTTCTGCTCAGCTCCTGATAATTGTCTCCACCCATCATTGGTGGTGGGGGGGGGGAAGCTTAGAGGAGAGGCAACGTGTCAGTGAGAGCAGCATGTGCTTTGCATGCAGAAGGTCCCAGGTTCAATCCCTGACATCTCCATCTAAAAGGATTGTACTTAGCAGCAAGGGGCGTAACAAGGCTGGAGTGGGCCCAGAGACAAAATTTTAAAACGGGCCCCTTGCTGATAAACACACACACACAAACTTCACATGTTACTTGCCTCTGGGGGGCCCCTCGAGGCGTGGAGGCCCCCAGGCAGCCGCCTCTCCTTGCCTAATAGTAGTTACGCCCCTGCTTAGTAGAAACCCTGGAGACCCTCTGCCACTCAGAGCAGACAGCCGTGGGCTAGATAGACCAACAGTCTGGTTCAGTGTAAGGCAGCTTTATATGTTCAAAGTGAAACTCAGACAGAAAGAAACAGATCACAGCATGAGCGAACTACTAAACATCCCACTGCCCATCATTTTAGCTAGTAATTCTTTTAATGAATTGTCCTCCTATGAAATCTGACTGTCCCATCTTCAACTCATAGAAACTCAAGGTATTATAAAAATCCAAACCTACGTTTCATGCCTTCTTGTCAATTATAGCGACACTTACTATTATAGCAGTACTTACTATTATGAAACTACGTTTCATGCCTTCTTGTCAATTATATCTATCTATCTATCTATCTATTTATTTATTTATTACATTTTATATCCCGCTTTTCCTCCAAGGAGCCTAGAGCGGTGTACTACATACTTAAGTTCCTCCTCACAACAACCCTGTGAAGTAGGTTAGGCTGAGAGAGAAGTGACTGGCCCAGAGTCATCCAGATAGTATCATGGCTGAATGGGGATTTGAACTCGGGTCTCCCCGGTCCCAGTCCTGCACTCTAACCACTACACCATGCTGCATGGTATCACTGCCATGGTGATACTTATTATTCCTTCTTGTCAATTATAGTGATAGTACTATTACAATTATAGCAATACTCACTACTTTCACTGAACGCATAGCAAAACATGACATAGGAACATAGGAAGCTGCCATATACTGAGTCAGACTATTGGTCTATCTAGCTCAGTATTGTCTTCACAGACTGGCAGCGGCTTCTCCAAGGTTGCAGGCAGAAATTTCTCTCAGCCCTATCTTGGAGAAGCCAGGGAGGGAACTTGCAACCTTCTGCTCTTCCCAGGACAATGTTAAATATTCTTTCAGCATGTGTTATTTAGGTCACAAAGTCAATATCTTCTTTTGGCACAGGATCTTGGTAACTCTGATACCAGAACAGTAAAACACCTTGTTTTTAGTGGGTTTTCCCAAATTAACTCAATCAATGCCACCAAATAGTATATGCCACCATGCAATATTTTCTGTGTTATTTGTATTAGTACATACTGCTGAGTTTAAAATCCTAGCTGGAATCTTCCAGTTAAGAATAGTGTCCTCAAAAATCCCTTTGAATGAGTGCACTATTTTTAGCTGGCTGATTTTTAGTAAAGAGGCACTAGAGGGCATTAACAGTTCTGTACAAATTCAGCTCCTTGTTCCTCTATAGACTTTCTGACTGCAACATCCTGTATTGCTTAAAAGAAGGGAAGATTACAATTTATATGACAAAGCTGTGCAGAATAATGTGCAGTTCTCTTATGTAATTACTGTTTCAGGCAATATGTCGAAACACTACAAACACATACCACTGCTGGTGTGTATGAATCCAAATGGGTAGGCCTCTTTCCTTGACATCAGCTAAGCAGAATTAAAAAGCACTTTTTGCTTACATTTATTTTTATTTGAAATTATTCACCTGATTTTTTTTCAAATGTACATTTTACACACAAGAATACACATTACAAATTAGAACTTGCTAATATGAGTCAAAACTGATCATAGTAATCAGCTCTCAAATAGTACTCAATAAATAATGCTGCAAGGTATTTTTAAGTTGGGTGCTCTAGACAGATAACAAAAAATAAGCACACAGACATTATTTTGAAAATGTTACTCTATGGACATCCCTGTATAGCCTTCTTAGTGAGCTCTTCACCACAGCTGTCATCAAGCAAGCTGTGTGTGACACATGTGCAATAGAGGTCACTGTGCTCCATTCAGTATTTGTGTTAACTGAAAGGCTGATGAAACAGCCCTCTTCCACCCCACCCTCACATGTGCTTCAGTTCTCTGGAGTCTTTTTTGTAGGGTCCTTCGAGCACATTTCAGGTTCATGTGGCCTATATTTGGTTATCAGGTTCATGATTTGCCTATACTGTATGAAGTCTGGGAGAAGAGTGAGTGATATGCTACCATCTAAACTGTCTTTGGCTTTGCTTTGGGTATGTGGGAACCATTGGAAAAGTGCTTGAAAAATTCTACCCTTGCTGCCTGCCTGTGTGTGGCCAGCTGGTTGTGGTTGTGTGTCTCAACAGGCATCTTGAACTCTGAAATTTTTGGAAAGACATTTGCAGTGGTGTCTCAGAAGCTCACTGGTCATGATGATAGCAAATGCATGTGACTGGCTGGCCTCCGACTAGGAGCTGATCTGAGTAAGATTTTGAACATAGGAACTTAAGGAGCTGCCTTATACCAAGTCAGACCATTGGTCCATCTAGCTGAGTATTGTCTACACTGACTGTCAGAAGCTCTCCAAGGTTTCAGGCAGGAGTCTTTCCCAGTCCTATCTGGAGATCCACTGCATGCATTCATTCATCCATCCATTCATTCAATTTCTTTACCGCCCTTCTATACACAGAGAAATAATAAATGCATAATAAATAAATAAATAACCTGGAGCCTCCTGGAGCCGCCTTCATGCAAAACTGATGCCCTGCCTCAGAGCAATACCTCCCTTATATGCACCCAATAGTTTTTAAGATACGGCTGTTATAATAACTGGACACTCAATTTTTTTCTTTTTACTTAGAGAGGCTCAGTTAAAAGCCCCTTATAAAAATGATGAGCTTTAAAAATCCTTAAGATACGTACACACATTGAAGCCATTATTGCCGAAAGCACTGCAAAGACAGAAAGAAAGAGAAATCCAATCCCGACGAAAAGGCTACGCCCCATCACATGAAACCAATCCCAGCATAGATATATTCCAGTTATAGAGTTCAGGCATATAGTGGTGAGGACTCCCACAAAATATGGCCTAAAAACCAAAACAAAACAAAAAAGCAATGTTACTACTGCATAGAAAACTAACAAGTTACCCAAAGTCTTAACAGTTTTTACAAAGTTCATTCAGTGTTTAATGTTGTCTCATATATACAAGTCATCTCATACATACAGGTGATTTAAACATTTTCAGTGTGAGATTAGTCCTTCTTGAGTCCTGCTTATGTCACAGTTAAATGACTTCTTATACTTCAGAACCATATTGAGAACCAAATTTGTTAAGAAAAAAGGTGCCATCAGAGCACCTAATTGTGCTCATAAGTGGCAGACAGCAGTGGTCTTAGGGATTTATTTATTTATTTTATTTATTTTTGCATTTATATACCGCCTTTCATTAAAAGACAACCCCAAGGCGGTTTACAAAAGTTAAAACATACAATAAAAAGGCAAAAAAACATCAAGCTAAAAAATATAAAAACATATAAAAACAGGCATAAAAACAATACAACAGGTAAAAACCACACCGAAGCAGCAGTAAAAACGATTATGTAAAAGCCTGGGTAAAAAGCCAATTCTTTACAAGCTTTCTAAAAGCCGTGATGGAGTCCGAGGAACGAATGGCCACTGGGAGAGCATTCCAGAGTCTAGGAGGAGCAACAGAGAAGGCCCTGTCCCGAGTGCACGACAGCCGGGCCTCTCTCACTGTCGGCACCCAGAGCAGGGCCCCCTCAGATGTCCTCGTCAAGGGTGCAGCAACCCTTGGGAGCAGGCGGTCTCTCAAATACCCCGGGCCCAAACCGTCAAATACCCTGGGCCCAAACCTCAGGATTCCCTCTGAGGAAATGCCAAGAATGACTCAGAATTTGTGCACGTTAAAAGTGAATGGGGTCATTCACACAATGGGGTGGGAGGGGGAGCGGGCAGGTAGGGAAAAAAATCTGCACAAAGTTTACCTCCCCCCACCCCCGATGAGCCATGGAAGGTTGCTGGGTGTACAAATTGCACTCCAAGATGACCCACTGCTGCGCCAGGCAGTGCACAGCTCTAGAGGCCAGGATAATGTGTCCTGGCCTCCAGGTATCCCACAATGCACCGTGGGCCAAACACGGTGCATTGGAAGATTCCCCCAGGAGATGGGCGCTCTAAGTACCTGTCTCTATGTCTCCTCAGGCTAAATGTATCCTGAGGAGACACACAATCCTGGAGCCTGGGTTAATGTATTTGTTAACCTAGGCTAACAGCCAGGCTAAAAAGACCATCTAGGCGGTGCTGTCCTGCTGGGATCAGGCCCAATCCTAGTGGTTCTCATACGCAGCCCAACCCAGGCTGCGCTTCCCTAGTCTGGGTTAGACTGCGCATGAGAACAGCCTCAATGTCTGCTCCCATGACCAAACATGCAGAGGGAAAACATTTGAGAGCTTACCTTGTTTTAAGAACATAAGGACGTAAGAACTGCCCTGCTGGATCAGGCCAAGGCTTATCTAGTCCAGCATCCTGTTTCATGCCCTCTCTCTCTCCTGCTGTTGCTCCCCAGCAACTGATATTCAGAGGCATCTTGCCTCTGAGGCAGGAGGTGGCCTATAGCCCTCAGACCTCAGACTAGAAGCCATTGATAGAATTGTCTCCATGAATTAATCTAAGACCAGGCTGGTGGCTGTCATCACATCTTGTAGCAGAGAATTCCATAGGTTATTGTGTGCATTGTGTGAAAAAACACTTTTGTTGGTCCTAAATTTCTTGGCAATCTGTTTCATGAGATGACCCCTGGTTCTAGGGTTATGAGAGAGGGAGAAAAATGTCTCTCCCACCACTCTTTCCACACCATGCATCATTTTATAGATCTCTATCATGTCTTCCCTCAGTCTTTTTTTCTAAACTAAAATGCCCCAGGTGTTGTAGCCTTACCTCATAAACAAGGTGCTCTAGGCCCTTGACCATCTTGGTTGCAATCTTCTGCACTTTCTCCAGTTCTATAATGTCCTTTTTGAGGTATGGTGACCAGCTATATACAGTACTCCAAATGTGACCACACCATAGATTTGTATAAGGGCATTATGATATTAGCAGTTTTATTTCCGATTCCTTTACTAATGATTCCAAGCATAGTATCGGCCTTTCCCCAGGGGCGGAGCTACTATTGGGTGAACGGGTTCAAAGAACCCGGGCCATGCCCAATCAGGGGCTGTGCCTCATGGCCCCGACACTCCCCCATGGCTTACATCAGTCGCGGGGGTGCTGGTTTAGCTTCCGAGCGGGGGCCGTGTGGCCCCTGTTCAGGAGTTAAATGGCCACTGTGTTTGCAGTGTGGCCAGGAGCGGCTCTCCCCTGCCTAAGGCTGCACTAAGGCTGCGAACGCAGCACCAGCCTAAGTAGCTCCTGAAGGCACTGTGCGGCAAAGGCAGAGAAGAGCTGCTCCTAGCTGCGTTGCGAACACAGCACCAGCCTTAGTTTAGCTCCGGAAGGGGCCACAAAGCCCCTTCAGGAGTTAAAAGGCTGGCGCTGCAAAGGCTTAGTTTAGCTCTCCATCTCCCGAATGGAGCCTTGAGGCTCCGTTCAGGAGCCAGACCACACCCTCTGCGGGGCAGCCGCCATGGCCACACACGGGCCATTGGCGGTCAGGCTCCACACCTGCCTTTTCCACAGCTACCACACATTGAGTCAACTCTTTCAATGAGCTGTCCACCATGACCCCAAGATCCTTCTCCTGGTCAATCACTGACAGCTCAGACCCCATCAGTGTATATGTGAAGTTCAGTTTGTTTGTTTGTTTGCTCAATATGCATCACTTGCTAACACTGAACCACATTTCCGCCTTTTTTAGTAGCTTGGATCATGTGCGTGATGGCTTTGAATATCAGAATCAGTGTGGCCAACCTTAATTGCTCCTTGACCTGGTTTTACTCTAGCCTAATTGTCATGCCTTCCTCATGGAATACTTGGATTTGTACTTCCCAGGTACTACTCAAAATGAATGTTCTGTTTCATAGCAGTATAGTTCCCTCATTATTTCATGGGGGGCAGGGAAGAGGAGCCATAATAGTTAATGGTTTCAGTTTAAATCTGTAGGTGGGCATGAAATAGAACATCTGGGGTTGTGATGGCATTGGCATTTATACTAAAGACACAAACAAAATTCCAGCGTCTGAGTATGTTGTTTTGTAATTTATATGGGACTGTGTACATTACATTTTTAGATTTAGTTGTTGGTTGTTTATGATAGATAACAGCTATCATAACAACTACCCAAAAACCAAATCCAAAACTGTGGTGTAGAGACACTACATAACAACATACTATAATGTTGGAATTTTGTTTGTGTTGAGACTTCTTGCACCACATTAAGTGAAAGGTATCATCACTGCAATCTGATGATATGGTAGCTTTGTAGATGCTTCTGCCAAAGGTGCAGATGCAGTTAAATGTCATGAAAAAGGATGCTAGTCACTAATGAAAGAAGAAGCAAATATTGCAGATGCTACACGAAACACAATGTCTGGTACCTGTTCCTATATCCCACACTATTATAGATAAATGGACAATAATGATCAAAGTGGGTCACACAACGGTTGGTGCTATGGCAATGTTTTGCTCGAAGAGGCTTCACAAGATGGCATGTATGACACAATCTGTTCAACAGGATTTTGCCCTCTTCCCAATGACTAAGATAAGTCACCTTAAAAAACAACACATGACATTCATAATAGAATTGAAAATACAATGACAGAAGTTAAGAACCAATTCGCATGATATGTTTGGGAGCTTATATGTTCTTCACCAGCTTAAACCATTTTTTGTTTTTTACAGCCCGGATCATGCATTTGTGATGGCTCTGAATGCTAGAAGCAATGGCTGACATCCAGACCAGTGTTGCACTCGTGCAACAAAAGAAGTTGCACACCTTTAAGAAGTTTGCAGAGATGCCCCAAATTGCACTGCTTTTTGATGCTGTGCAACTGTTAGTGGAATACCTTCTTCAGGATACACAGGTTGCACAGTGTTGTGAAATGTATTGTGCAATCTGTTATGTAATATGGCAATATTTTCTGCTGGTGCCAGAGCAAGTCTGGAACAGACGTCTCTTTCTTTGTACAATGTCTGTAAGCAAGTGCAGGAATATTACACTAGCACAACACTAGTTTGGAGTTGAGCTACTGCTGACAGCAGATGATTCATGCATTTCTGCCTACAATGTAGCAACACATGACAAAAGGTAAAACAAACAAAATTAGTCACCAAATGTATGAACTTCTAGGACCTTATTTGCTAGTTGTCACTGTTACAAGAAACATAATTGTGATGTACCGTAATCAGATTTTCTCCTTATAAGAAGTTAGGCAGATTTCCAAAACGGCAGTAAGAAAAATATATCAGTACTCAGTTCAACGCTCACTTTTTCTGTTACGGTTTTTGAAATTGCAGAGTTAATTTAATTTAGGATCTAATTATTATTCAAGGGGAATTCTTAAAAGTTCTTAAGACACCATAATGCAAAAATATAAAGCAAATTTCCTTTCACATATTACACTCTCTGTGCATGTGTGCATGAGATTCACACGTGCATATCAAGGATGAAGTATGTGGGAGAAATACCTGTCTGATGATCTTGTAATATTCATCAGTGTCTTGAGGAAGAAAACCTGGATTCATCATAGAAGCTTTTAAGAAGAGAAACCACATCAGTACATTGCCAAGCAGGAAGGTAGCATGAACATTCCACAGGGTGTTAAAAGATAATGGTATAATCTGTGCAATGAAAATAGATTTATGTCTATCTCCTTGATACAGAAAGCTGTTACAAAACTACATTATCTTACCCGCTGGCATTCCACTTTGAAAGAGCAACACAGTCACTGCACAAAACACTGAAGTCACCCAGCATGAAGATGTAGTCTACATCTTCTATGGGCAAAACTTGGGTATAATGAATCAGCAATGAATGTTAGGACAGGAGAGAATTTGATAGAACTGCAGCAGTTGGTCTTAAGAGGATGAAAAGAAAGGGAGAATAGTATAGAGGGGCTGCAAGAGGATGGGGGAAGAGCTCTATGGTAGATGAGTTTATGCAGAAAAGAGGCCATGAGAAGGGGTATAAGGGAAGGCAATGTACAAACAGAGGAGAACCAGCTCCAAGGTTTTTGAGGGTCCCAAGCAAGATACCTGTGGTGGGTATATCTTGCACGCTCTTGCTTGTACACAGACACACACAGGATCTGACCTATTTGTCACTGCGATCCCTCTGGTTATGGGCGGTGGAAAGATATGGGAACTACTGGTGCAGACCAACATGGGGTTCACTCCTACCCAACTCTCCCCTCCCCTGGCAGAAGTGGTGGTAGGGAACAGCAGCAGCCTGGAGCCTTTGTTGGCATATTGGCTGCCTGGTAGGTCTTATTTATTTATTTAATGGATATACCACCTGACTCCAAAGGCTCTCAGCAGCTCACATTTTGACCCACAGGGAAACAATGGGGCTTTATAGTCTACTAGTCATGTGACCATATCTAAGCATGTGCATAAGGCCTATTAAAGATGGCAGTGCTTGGCTTAGTGGGCTTCTTGCTAGTCTGTGGGATTCAGCAGCTATGTCCATCTATGCTAACCGCTAATACTAAGTCTGAAAACAGGAGATTAAAACCCTCTTCACAAGGAGTTCAGTCTGGCATACTAGCTATCAGACTAGTTTCAAGGACATATTTAAATGACATAGAACCGATTCGTGTGTTACTGAAATAGCGTAGGAACGGCTTCTATGTAGCTAGATACCATTGCCGATATCTGTGGCAAGGTCCTACATGGACCAGGCAAATGATGCTATTCCTCTCCATGTCAGTGTTGCCAGGTATTATGTAATTTACCCAACCTACATGGTTCCATCCTACAGATATTACTGAAGCAGCGTGAAATCCAGCATAAGGAAGTGGCTTCTGTGCTGCTACAGTAATGTATGACTCAACCCTTTGTCATCATTATCAAGTGGGAACATAGCTTTGTGACTTTACAATGTCATCAATCAGGTTCAGAGAGGAGAAGACTATTAAGATTAAGGACCAGAAGAATGATCGGTTCAGAGCATGATAGAAAACCAGTACAACCATCAATGGAGAGAGAACTTGATCATAGTGACAGTGGAGAGGGACAAGTTTAACAAAGACATTTGGAACTGTTAGAGAGAGGAAATACTGCTGGAAGGGAGGGAGGCTAAGGGGAAGATTGCCAATGAATTCCTACTTACTATGCAAATGTGTTTCTTTGCTCTTGAGGCAAATAGTTTAACATTTCACTTTTATAAGAAATGCAGTTCTTTGTATTTTTATTTATTTATTTATTTGACATATTTTTATAGCACCCAAAATTTGCATCTCTGGGTGGTTTACAACAACAAATTCCCAGAGGGATCCTGTTGGCTAGTGTGTGAAACAGAATGCTGGACTAGATAGGCCTTGGGCCTGATCCAGCAGGGCTGTTCTTATGTTCTATGTTCTTATATGATTGAATATTGAATATTGAAGTCAAAGCCTTGAGGATGTTAAAGTCTCAAGGTGGAAACCTGAAACACTTTTTGTCTATGTACTTAAATATAAACAAAAGAAATTGATGGTTTTTTTTTTTCACTTTATGAAACATGACCCAGTAAAAGATCTATATATATAATTCTCCTGGGTGTGCCCAGGAGAAATGCGTCCTGGCAGCCCAGCTGATTGGCTGGGCTGCAGGGGGCGCCTGATTGGCTGGCAGCACACCGAGGATAATTCGCTTGCTGGGCGGCTGCGGAGGCAAGGCGGCGGGCCCAGGGCCGCGGTGGCGGAGCCCAGCGAGGCGGTGGGCCCAGCAAGGTGGCGGCGGCCCCGGCTGTGAGGCGGGGCGAGGCGGCGGGCCCAGAGCGATGGCGGCAGGCCAGGCTGTGGTGGCGGGGCCCAGCGAGCGGCGGGCCCAGCGAGGCGGGGCAAGGCGGCGGGGCCCAGCGAGGCGGCGGGGCCGGGCCCGGCCGCGGAAGCGAGGCGGCGGGACTGGCTGGGCCGCGGAGGCGAGGCGGCGGGACTGGCCGGGCCGTGGAGGTGAGGCGGCGGGACTGGCCGGGCTGGGCCCGGCCGTGGAGGCAAGGCGGCGGGCCTGATGGCGGCACTCTGGGGCCGGTCGCGGCATCAGCGGCGGCACTCTGGGGCCGGCCAGGCCTGCTGGCGGCGGCCGCCGCACTCTGCCCCGCCGGAGACGGGGGGCGGGAGGAGAGAGAGAGGTAGCCTGGCCTGGCCGGGCCGCGGAAGCGAGGCGGCGGGACTGGCCGGGCCACGGAGGCGAGGCGGCGGGACTGGCCGGGCCCGGCCACGGAGGCGGCTGCACTCGGCCCCCGCAGGGCGGTGGTGGCCGCACGGGTCAGCTAGTATTAATATATTATGTCCCCAAACACTTTCGTAATAGAATATTCTGATTTCAGTTTCTGGTTAGGTTTTCAGTTTAGCTTTGTATGAATAAAATGCCACCATTTGTTTAATAATGCTCTCATCAGATGACTATAGTATATGTAGATTAAGGAATTAAGGATGCAATTCTGAACCAATGAAGTCAATGAGAGAAGGGCCTTTGACTTAAACTGAGTAAGGGACTGCACACGAAAGCCTTGGCATGCATCCCACTTAGCCTGCTTCTATTACAAAGGAAAGCAGCCTATCTATACTAAATGGTATTTGCATTATATTGATTAAAGAGCAGAAAATGCCGTGAGAAACCGATATCCTTATACAGTGTGAACATGACTAACATTAGCTTTTAAAAGATGCCTATCATGTATTTAAATATAAACATTATATTAATGAAAAGCAACAGTCCGATATAACACTAGATAATAAGCTCCATTAAGTCTCGAAGAAAGATTAACATTTTATGGAGTGAGCTGAGATAAAACGGCATGCTCCCTTTCAAGATTTCTTTTTGTATATTTCTTTTTCTCCCTCTCTTAACTCCAGTGGAATTTGCTTAGAATCTGGGATCCTGGCCAAGTAAAAGCTGACTCTATATTGACCTGAAGTAGCTCTTGTGTACATTCATATTCACTATGGATGTAAAATACACAATAATTGATCTGTATTATCATATTCATAACATGTGCATCCCACTCTAGTGGAGTGACTTGAGTGTAGTTAACCCCTGCTAACAGGGCAAAAAGGCACCTTTTTAACGTGGCAATTCTCTTTATTTAGCAGGGGGAGAGTAACTGGCCCTATCCACCCTCAGCAGAGTACCTCCAGTGACTGTTGCTGGCATCTATCTTATGTTTCTTTTTATATTGTGAGCCCTTTGAGAACAGGGGTGCATCTTTATTTATGAATTTATGTATTTATTATTTTTCTACGTAAACAGCTTTGGAAACATTGGTTGAAAAGTGGTATATAAATATTTTGTTGCTGTTGTTGTTGGTTTTACCAAATTAAATGGAACAGATCTCATTACAGGTTGAGTATAGTATCCCTTATCCAGACTGTGTTCTGTGACCAGAAGTGTTCCGGATTTCAGATTTTTCTGGATTTTGGAATATTTGCATAATGAGATATCTTGGGTGTGGGATCCAGAGCACCAAAACAGATGCCAACAGAGCAGGTGCCAAACTGAGTGGAGGAGGGGGGCTTTCCTTTTTCCCTCTAGCGCCAAAGCGAGGACATCAAAAACATTAAAAAGCTTCACAATAAAAACAGAGCAGGAACTAGAGAGAATTACAGACAAAACTCCTGTCACTAACAGCCTTCTGAAATAAGTAAGCTTTGACCGCATGTTTAAAAGCAGCAAAATTTGGAATCTGTGAGTGAGTGAGCTGAGGCATTTTGTTTTTTGTTTTTGTTACGGTGTGGTGTCTGGATTTACAGACAAAACCTTTGTCACGAACAGCCTTCTGAAATCGGGCGTGGTGTTTGGATTTTGGAGCATTCCGGATTCTGGATGTCCGGATAAGGGATACTCAACCTGTAACAGTTAAAGATCAGGTTGTACGAGTGTAATGTCAAGTATCATGGGGTTGAATGGGGCTGCAGAAGGACTGTTGGGAAACCAATTCTTACCTTTCTTTTCCAGGAATATAGAAGCCCTGGATTACATCAGCAGTAATTACTTCTCTTCCATTTCCATATTACACGACCCTTTTGTAAAACTACCAGACTGCTACTCCTAATATATCCCTCTTCTGAAAGAAAGATGCTGACTATCCTTTGCTCACTTATGACACACAGAAAGCTATGAATGTTTTATAAATCATTGTTCAATTACATTCTAAATGTATTGGAACATAGGAAGCTGTCTTATATCCAGTAAGACCATTGGTCCATTTAGCTCAGAATTGTCTACACTGACTGGCAGCCACTCTCCAAGGTTTCAGGCAGGAATCTTTTCTAGCTTTGTCCAGGGATATCAGGGATTAAAGCTGAGACCTTCTGCATGCAAAGTGGGTGCTCTATCATTATGCTATGGCCCCACCCTGAGTGCAGATGTGCTTGTACTATATTTGTGGAATGGGATCCTTATTCTCATTCAACAGAAGGAATAATACAAAAATGATTCTGGTGATCATCTATTTGACTCCTCTTACAAGGAAAAGGTTGTCTGTTAACAGACAGCTCCGCCTCATGTAGAGCTTAATGTCTTTCACAGAAGACCACTTACTTCATGGTGCTGCTACAGTCACATGAAAGGTGCACATTTTGAACTATATTTTGAATTGTCTTACCCAAAAGAGATAGGTTGGGTAACCCCACAGAAATGTGCAACTGTAAAAGAAAAGGGTGGCTAGCTTTGATCTATCAGGAGGGCTGAATGTCTGTGTTCTGCAATAAAAATAAAAATAAAAATAAAAATAAGGGTTTTTTTTTAAAAAAAGCATGATTCAAACTGTCTGGAATCACACAGCCATATTCACGAAATATTACTACAATAAACAACACTGGCCAACATCCAAACATTGCGTGCACAGAAGATCTGTTTATGCAATGGGAGGGGTGATTTTCATGGATCCCTCCTCTCTGCAGTCAGCTGTGTCTACCCAAAACTGTTGGGATGTCTCTCTGGTAAGAAATACCCTTCTATTACAGCAGAGTACACTGAGGCAAAACACAGCGGATTCTGCCCAGGCATGTGTGTTTCCTGAGAGCAAAAGGAACTTGGAGCCAGTTCATAGTTTCAAATCAATATTAAGGAGTCTTTATTGGAGAACTCCATTCTAGATAGGAAAGTGGAGAGATAGAATCTCTAATCTAGCTAGCTAGCTGGATGCAGAGAGATGCTGTCTGCATCTCTGCACACATGGTGCAGAGAGAGAGGCAAACGTGTGTGATAGGGAGAAAGAAAAAGGAAGAGAAGAGAGAGAGAGGCAGGCAGGCAGGAAGTCCCTGAGAGTAGCAATCTACATATCAAAGGGATCGTGTCAGAGCAGTAGAGAGAAGGGATGACCAATGTCTTGCCCTCTAGCCCTCTGACTCACTAATCTGTCCCCCTCTGTCACTGAGGCATGAGGCAGCACAAAGTCCTTCACTTTCAACAAAAACATGTCCCTGAGAGCCCCACGATCCTCAGATTTCACACAGTACAAACAATTCATACAATTATCATTACAAAGAAGGCTGTGTAGAGGATGTATAATTGCAACCTTCTTTCAACTAAACAATAGTTTGTAAGGATGGACATAAAAATTAAGATGACTGGGAATAATGTTTCTTCCTCTTCTGCAGTGAGACATGACTGGAGTTCTATGTGTTCTCAAAAACCGCTGCAACAACTTCTAAAAGTAAAGCAACAATCTGTGCAGTGGAAACATAAATTCTGTTACAAACTAGAAAAATAACTAGACTCATAAAAAACTAGACTTTTACTAAGGACCAAACTCGCAAAGATGTTGGCAGTTCCATGTGTTTAAACACAGAACTGCTCCAATAGCATAGCAAGAGGGTGTAGGGTGCTTGGATTCTCCCCACATCCACTCTTTGCTTCCCTGTAGTCTCTCCACCCAAATGCTGCTTGCCCAGTTGATGTCACTTCCAGGATCAGAACTTGGCAAAGGAATCTAGTGCATGGAGAAAGAAGCTGTCAGGAGGTCAGCTTGACAGGGAGAAGGTTCTGCACTCTTCACTGGTGATTGCTCTTAAATCAGCCCCCCTCCCCGCTCTGTGAGTGGGGCAATTCTGGGTTTAAACATACAGAACTTCCACTCTCACATCTACTTTGACATCAGTTTGCATGAATGCTACTGATGTAGGTGTTGCAAAGGGGGAATGTTTTGGGAAACAAACTGGGAATCTAGGAATATGACTGATAGTATTTCCCCACAGAATGTTTTGCCTTTTGTTGAGAATCTACCAAAACAAAACAAACAAACAAAAACCTCTGATTGAATAACAAGCTCAGTCTTGTTGGTTGGGTCATAGCAAAGGATCTATCTGTAAGGCTTTCTTCAAAAACTGGTTTCTGGAACATTGTTGAAAGTGGCAGTTCCATCTTTATCTTCTTAGGACTGTTCCAACCTAAATGAAAAAGCTTAGATAATCAGCATATTGTTTTCTTCACATACAGAAATCTAAATTCCATCAAAGCAACAACATTAGGAAGAACAGCAAAACAATACTGGGTAGCAGTGGTAAGCATATAATATTTAATACATAACCCTATGCATATTTACTTGGAGATTAGCTCCACTGTGTACAATGGGATTATTCCAAGGTAAGCATGCAAAACATTACAGTCTTTTTCACAGATTCAATATATTGTAGGCAGATTTGCAATACAAAGAAAAACTCCTTGCTGGAAATAGACCCATTATAATAAATTGTGCATTTTATAGACAGGGACTCTTAGAAATGTGTTTCAACATTAATTCTACAAGTGGCCACTATTATTTTATTTATTTATTTGAATTTATATCCTGCCTCATAACAACCCTGTGAGGTAGGTTACGCTAAGTGATAAGTGATAAGATAGACCCAAGGTCACCCAATGAATGTTATGATTGCTTGGGGATTTGAACTTGGGTCTCTCCAGGCCTAGTCAAACACTCCAACAACTATACTACACTGTCTTTATTTTATTGGCTTGAAAGAAAGGAGAAACAGGTCACATTTGCATGTAACGCAGAACCGCATGTCCAATGGACCTGAGGTTCCACACCTTCCTCCCCCTTCTCTCCCATCTGCATTTGAACGTACTGGAGATCATCCTCTCTGCAGTCAGCAAGACTACAGAGAGGTGGGGGAGTTGGCTGTGCTGGCTTCCTTCTTGCTTGAAGGACAGCCCACACAGCCAATCAGGGAGGGAGAGAAGAGGAACTTCTTCCCTCAACACCAGTCTGGTTGAATGCAGCCTCCAGTGCTGCATATGAATGGCAGAAAGTGTTAATGATACTGCTCCTGGGGGAATTGGCAAATGCCCCCTGACTACTCTTGGGCTTGTGTGGGGAACCAGCAAAACTAAAGTGAGCAGTTCATTGTAGAATTAATATGTGCAAAACTTGAATCTTGGAAATGACTGACAAGTTTGACCCTTGAAAGTTCAAAAATAGAATCAGGTTTATTTTTATTTTAGGGGTTCAAGGAATGAAATCTTGATTAAGAGGCGACACAATATTTAATTAGCAAAACTAACAAGACTGACAAATCAAGATGACTAAGTTGAGGCTCACGAAGATCCGAGATCTTGAGATTTGAATTAAGTCCACTCAAGACTGACCAGAGAAATGGGCTTAGGGAATAGCTTTGAATTTTAGAGAGAAAAAAGAAAGGAGGGAAGCAAGAGGTTTTGGAGCAGAGATTAGTGATACCTAAATCCATCCCTTGGGGTGTGTGGACCTTTGTAGCTTGTCCGATGGTGAGGGACCTCTTTCCTCCAGAATGGTAGAAGGCAGGAGTGAGGATCCAAGTGCCACATGAGGATCCAAGAAACAGACAGAATGAATCCAAAGACGGTCTGATCTCGGGAGACCAGTATCTAGAGGCAGCCAAGCATGCTGCACAGATAAGGCTTGGAAGGAGGGACGATCTGGAGGTGACAAGTGGAATGGGAGCAAACGTCCAGGCAAAGCAAGATGGAGTAACCAATGCTCAAATATACAAACATGCAACTGGTGAATCCGAGGAAAAGACACACTGATTGATTCTGTTTTGACTAGAAATAGACAGCATCTTGCCCTGAGGCAGCATGCTGACCACACCTTTCTGTTGACAAAGGAGATCAGATAAACCAGCCAGGAGAAAGCCACCTCCCATTTCTGGATGCAAGGCCTCTGCAGCAAATTCTCAGTAAGTGTGGGTCATAGGCTTGTGTTGATTAAATCCCTGCCCTTTGTACACACTGCCCTTCGCTACTACCAACTGGATGGTTTAGTGAGGTCCTCGGATTGGTCCCGCTGGGGTCGGAAACCGCCCTGGTGGAGTTCCAAGAAGACGGCCGAACTTGACTATTTAGAGGAAGTAAAAGTCATAACAAGGTTCCTGTTCAACTTTGCTGGGTGTGCTCGGTCAGGACAAAAAGAGTGAATATGTTTGAGAAACCTGTGTGGGGTGAAACGAAATTGGTGCATCAGAGCTTATCTCGTGTTTTTGAAAACCTGGGAGTGACTTAGGGATGTTTTAATAAGCTTGCTTCCCGTGACCCGAGCCAGCCATTAGCACTTTTGTTAGAGAACAGGAGATGAGCTTGTTACCTCTTATCTATCCCTTCCTTTGAAGATGATAGGATTGAACTGATCCAATGTGCCAAAATTGGGGGCAAGTATTTGGCTAGTTCTTGAGGAGAAGAGTGCTTAATTAACTCGTATCTACTCTGGCTTCCCCACCTGAAAGGCAATCAGGGAGGTGAGCACAGGGATAGTCTGCCTGCAGTCTTGGGTTAAACTTGGACCTAGAGCCACCCTTTTCCAGACTACGTGATGGGGACAAACCCCATGAGTTAGCTCATGTGAACCAAATGTGAATTCTGAAAAGGCAAAAGTGGAGACTACAAGCTTCTAGCTTCAAAAAGGGTGCAGAAGTGCTCCTGGGAGCCCCAAAGCAGCTATCTTGGTAACAAGAGGCACTGTGTACACTTGGTTGTGAGCAGCGAAACTCACTACAAACAGAGGGTTCAAAGTGGAATCTCCTCAGCGCAACCTTGGCTCATGCTACGGACAGGACTGGAGTTGAATGCGTTTGGACATAACAGTAAGTGTGTCCCTGCAACTCCATCCCCCATTATGTGTGAATTCAGCTGCTGATTTTATTTCTGGCCAAATTTAGAAAAGCAGCTCCTCTTGCACAGTTACAACTTCTGTTGGGTTCTATGAGAACTGAATTCTTAATAGAAACTGCTTTAAACAGAAGCATTGATTTTATTTCTAGTCAGAGCACCATCGTTGCTCAAGACACTTTAAAGAGTATGAGGAAAATAGGAACATAGGAAGCTGCCATATACTGAGTCAGACCATTGTTGCATCTAGCTCAGTGTTGCCTACACAGCCTGGCAGCAGCTTCCCCAAGATTGCAGGCCAGAGTCTCTTTCAGCTGTATCTTGGAGATGCCAGGGATGGAACTTGGACAGGCCCCTGTCCTGAGGAGCTTATAATCAAAATTTAATACAGAAGAAACAACAGAAGAAGAAGAGAGATGTGGAGGAAAAGGTAAAGGTGTGGGAAAGGGTAAATAGGGGAAGAACATGCAGTTATTTCATTTACGTGAACCTGGCTTAGTTACGTTAGGAACTAAGGGGATTGTGCCAAAGGCTTTGTGGAAAAAGCAATGCTAGAATAATTTGTTATAATAATTCATTTTAATCTGTTCTAATAATTAGCAAAAAAGAATGGCAAAGACTTATTGGAACATATATAATAAGGAATGAGGAAAATGACTTTTGGCAAAATTTCCCATTCTATACTGAAGTTACTGTAATTGCTCAATGTGGAGAAGAAAAAGTGATGAGAAATATGTTTGTGTGCTTATCCCTTGGTTGTCATTCTTTTGGAGGAGTTCTGTCAATAGCATGGGCAGTATTTGACTCTTTCTCCTGAGCAGGTCTTCCTGACCGGCTCTGAGTTAGTCTCACTGAATGAAAAGATGTGCTCAATAGCAGTGAGTTGGCGAGCACCTCTTTGGGCCTCCACTTATGGCTTCTTTTAAATAGGATTGCAAGGTAAACAGAACAGGAGCTAATGATAGCTTTCAGCACTTAGCTCAATGGGCCATTCATGCTTTATGCTTCAACTCGACATATACATGAATGATGTCTCCTTGTATTTCTATTTAATAGTCTCTGGTATTATTTTGTATAGTTAATATTCCTTCATTCGCACAACCATTTGATTTATGTTTGCAGAAAACCTATCCCCCCCCCCAAATTGTCAACTAAACACAATATATAAATTTAGATTCCTTTATTCTTTCCCTTTAATCTTTTAATCTCTCTTTATAATCTCTTAATATTTCCCAGTGATTAATCTCCCTGTTACAGCACACTCCTTTCTCCCAGCACTTGAGAAGACAGCTCGGCTCTGTTACTAATATATAGTTTATTTTATGCTTGTAAAGCCATTATAATGAAATATAATCGCTATGTTTTTCCTTTGAAAATGGAGGGATTTTCTTCTACTTCGCTTGTTCATATTCTCAGAGCGGTCACTCAGCTTGTCTAGGATTTTAGACTTTAACAAATTAATATAAGCTTTATTTCCTATCAAAGACCAAAAAAAAAAAAAAAAAAAAATCACCTCAAAAAAAAAAAACAAAAAGTGTGGAGAACTGCAATGCTCCTGTACTTTTTTTGGCAGAATAAGCTCTTGCAGGCCCTTTTTAATGGCCTTCACTGAGTTGATAGTCTTGTGGGCAGAGAACAATGGTTATAAATATAAAAGGGATTATAAAGTGGTTATAACGTAACCAGAGAGGCAAATGCTTTTGGCAGGAGAGTGCTGGATAGAGAACTGAGGTAAGACAAAAGAAGACCAGAGGGAAGGTTACAGTAGTAAAGGCAAGAGACGAGCAGAGCGTGAACTAGAGCTTCTGCCAAGCAGCAGAGAGGAAAGGCTATAGTTTTGCAACCTAAAAGGTTGCAAAAGGGAAGAAGAAGTTTAGAAAAGGTTCTAAAGGGAGAAGTAACATAACTTGGTGACAGACTAAAGGTGGGAAATAAAGGAGAGGGAAGAGTCAAAGATTTGTGCAACCTTTTGGCTTCCCCCTCAAAGGCCCTCATCTTTAGTCAAAACATTTCATTTCAGAATATTTCATTTCCCTCATATTCTTGGGAAAGGCTGTTTGGATAGTTAAATAGTTGACCATTACAGCTGAGACCTATCCTAATAAACTATCTAATAAATGGACAATAAGCTCCCTAAATACTGTAAACAACCAACAAAAATAGTATGAAGATAGAAGGTCAGCAGGGGAAGGAGCACTTCCCAGTGTATTGCACAGAGTGCCACATGTATGACTATTTGCCCCATGGGCAGAAGTCATGGGTGTGTGCTCAGTGCAAGGAGCTCCTGGCTCTCAGGGAACAAATCCGTTCCCTCAAGACCAAGGTGGCGGATCTGGAGAAGCTCAGAGAGACAGAGAGGCATGTGGACGAGACCTTGAGGGATGTGATAGAGGCATCCCACTCCAGGGCTGGTAGCTCCTCTGTTGTCAGGAAGAATGAAGGTCTTGGGCAAGGAGGACATCCGTCTGAGGAAGAGGGAAATGCTCCTTTAGGACCCCTTCCGTGGATGATGAACCCATATCCGTGGATGATGAGCCCATATCCTCTCGCACAGGGGATACTCCTCTGGGGGCTGGGGGCCTCCTTGTAGTGGGTGATTCGATCATTAGAGGGATAGAGAGATGGGTTTGTGACCTGCGTGTTGACTGCATGGTGACTTGCCTGCCTGGTGAGAAGGTTGTGGACATTACGCAGCATCTAGACAGGCTCCTAGGCAGTGCTGGGGAAGAGACAGCTGTCGTGGTGCACATCGGCACCAACGATGTGGGGAAATGCAGTCGGGAGGTCCTGGAAGCAAAATTTAGGCTGATAAGTAGCATTTTGAAGTCCAGGACCCCCAAGGTAGCATTCTCAGAAATGCTACCTGTTCCACGTGCAAGTACAGTGAGACAGGCAGAGCTGAGGGGTTTCAATGTGTGGATGAGACGTTGGTGCCGGGAGGAGGGGTTTAGATTTGTTAGGCACTGGGACACATTTTGGGGCAAGCAAGGCCTGTACAAAAGGGACGGGCTGCACTTGAACCAAGATGGAACCAGACTGCTGGCACGTAAAATCAAAAAGGTTGCAGAGCAGCTTTTAAAATGACACCTGGGGAACAGCTGATGGGAACTGGGCAGTATCCCGTTTAGCAAAAGCCATCCTTTAAAGTGTGAGGCAAAGAATTCAGATAAAACAGAAGGGGACAGAGCAGAACCGCATAAAGAGCAGATGGGAACCTGTGCCAGCAGGTCAAAGAGTCAAAAGAATAGCATACATCCGGGGAGAGATTCAGCATATAGGTGCTTATATGCCAATGCCAGAAGCCTCCGAGCAAAGATGGGTGAGCTGGAGTGCTTGGTTGCTAACGCAGAAATAGACATAGTGGGCATAACAGAAACATGGTGGAACAGTGAGAACCCGTGGGACACTGCTATCCCTGGGTATACACTCTATAGAAAGGACAGGGAGGGGTGCCTTGGAGGAGGGGTAGCACTGTATGTTAAAGAAGGGATAGAATCTAACAAGCTAGAAAACCTAGGTGGACTGGAGTCCTCCACAGAAACCCTGTGGGTGACTATACGAGGCCGGAAAGGAAATTAGGAAAGGGAATGTGCTACTGGGGACGTGCTATCGCCCTCCGGATCATAATGCCGACAGTGACTGGGAGTTGCAGGAGGAAATCAGGGAGGCATCAAGGAGAGGCAGGGCTGTAATTATGGGTGATTTCAATTACCCACACATAGACTGGGTAAATTCACATTCAAGTCAGGACAAAGAGGTCAAATTTCTAGATACGCTAAATGACTGTGCCCTAGAACAGTTGGTCATGGAACCAACCAGAGAGAAGGTGACCTTGGATCTAATTCTGAGTGACACCCAGGACCTGGTGCGTGACATCAGTGTCATCGACCCTTTAGGGAACAGTGACCACAGTGCCATCATACAGCATACATGCGGGGAGAGAATCACCAAGGATGTCTAACACAGACATTTTGAATTTCAGAAGAGGAAACTTCTCCAAAATGAGAAGTATGGTAAAAAAAAAAAAAAAAAAGCTGAGGGGGAAAATCAGGAGAGTCACTTCGCTCCAGAGTGCATGGAGTTTACTCAAAACCACAATACTAGAAGCCCAGTTAGATTGTATACCCCAAAGGAGGAAAGGCACCATTAAGTCCAGGAGGATGCCAGCATGGCTAACGGGTACCGTCAAGGAAGCCATAAAAGGGAAGAAGACTTCCTTCCGAAATAGGAAGGCCTGTCCAAACGAAGAGAACAGAAAGGAACACAAACTCTGGCAAAAGAAATGCAAGGTGACAATAAGGGAGGCAAAAAGAGAGTTTGAGGAACATTTAGCCAAAAGTATCAAGGGGAATAACAAAAACATCTTTAAGTACATCAGAAGCAGGAAACCTGCCAGGGAGGCAGTTGGACCATTAGACAATGAGGGAGTGAAAGGGATAATTAAGGAGGATATGGAGGTTGCAGAGAAGCTGAATGAGTTCTTTGCATCTGTCTTCACGGCAGAGGATACTAAGCACATACCTGTTCCTGAACCAGGCTTTTTAGGGATGGAGGCTAGAGAGCAGAGTCAGAAAGGAGTGACAAGGGATGATGTTCTAAACTGTCTGGAAAAACTGAAAGCTAACAAATCACCAGGGCCGGATAGTATCCATCCAAGAGTCCTCAAACAACTCAAATGTGAAATTGCCGACCTCCTTGCTAAAATATTTAACTTATCCCTGAAATCGGGCTCTGTACCAGATGACTGGAGAGTAGCAAATGTAACACTGATTTTCAAGGAGGGATCCAGGGGCGATCTGGGAAATTACAGGCCGGTTAGCCTAACGTCCGTTCCAGGCAAATCGATGGAAAGCATCCTCAAGGATAAAATTGTAAAGCACCTAGAAGAACAGGACCTGCTGGGAGTGAGCCAGCATGGCTTCCGCAAAGGTAAATCTTGCCTCACCAACCTTTTGGACTTCTTTGAGAGTGTCAACGAGTGTGTGGATCAAGGTGATCCAGTTGACATAGTCTACCTGGACTTGCAAAAAGCTTTTGACAAAGTTCCTCATCAAAGACTCCTGAAGAAACTTAGAGGTCATGGGATAAGGGGACAAGTACATGTGTGGATTGCTAACTGGTTGAAAGACAGGAAACAGAGGGTAGGTATCAATGGAGAGTTTTCACAACGGAGGGAAGTAAGAAGTGGGGGCCCCCAGGGATCTGTACTGGGACCGGTGCTTTTTAATTTATTCATAAATGATCTAGAAGCAGGGGTAAGCAGCGATGTGGCCAAATGTGCGGATGATACCAAACTCTTCCGGGTAGTGAAATCCCAAACGGATTGTGAGGAGCTCCAAAGGGATCTCTCCAAACTTGGGGAGTGGGCGACAAAATGGCAAATGCGGTTCAGTGTTAGCAAGTGTAAAGTGATGCACATTGGTACGAAAAACCCCAATTTCAAGTATATGCTGATGGGATCCGAGCTGTCGGTGACGGACCAGGAGAGGGATCTTGGGGTTGTGGTGGACAGCTCGTTGAAAGTGTCGACTCAATATGTGGCAGCTGTGAAAAAGGCAAATTCCATGCTAGGGATCATTAGAAAGGGGATTGAAAATAAAACAGCTAACATTATAATGCCCTTATACAAAACTATGGTGTGACGACACTTGGAGTATTGCGTACAATTCTGGTCACCACATCTTAAAAAGGACATTGTTGAACTGGAGAAGGTACAGAAGAGGGCAACCAAGATGATCAGGGGTCTAAAGCACCTTTCTTATGAGGCAAGACTACAACACCTGTGGCTTTTTAGTTTAGAAAAAAGACGACTGCGGGGAGACATGATAGAGGTCTATAAAATCATGCATGGTGTGGAGAAAGTGGAGAGATAAATTCTTTCCCCTCTCACATAACACTAGAACCAGGGTCACTCCATGAAATTGATTGCCAGGAGGTCTAGGACCAACAAACGGAAGTACTTTTTCCACACAACGCGTGATCCACTTGTGGAATGCTCTGCCATAGGATGTGGTGACAGTCAACAACCTGGATGGCTTTAAGAGGGGTTTGGATGACTTCATGGAGGAGAGGTCTATCAATGGCTACTAGTCGGAGGGCTGTGGGCCACCTCCAGCCTCAAAGGCAGGATGCCTCTGAGTACCAGTTGCAGGGGAGAAATGGCAGGAGGGAGGGCACGCCCTCAACTCCTGTCTGTGGCTTCCAGCGGCATCTGGTGGGCCACTGTGCGAAACAGGAAGCTAGACTAGTTGGGCCTTGGGCCTGATCCAGCAGGGCTGTTCTTATGTTCTTAATATTCAGCTCAGCTGCACCCAGGGTAATTCCTAGGATAAATAGCACCCTGAGGTGAGGAGTGCCCCATAGTAATTGATGGAAGTTCAATTTTGTAAATAATACCCATACAATTTATAGGACTATGAATTAAAGGTTAAAGACACTCCCTAGCTCACTGCAGATATTATATAGGAACATAGGAAGCTGCCATATACCAGATCAGACCATTGGTCCATCTAGTTCAGTATTGTCTACACAGACTGGCAGCGGCTTCTCAAAGGTTGCAAGCAGGAGTCTCTCAGCCCTCTCTTGGAGATGCCAGGGAGGGAACTTGCTGGTGCTCTTCCCAGAGTGGCCTAAGATATTCTCTCTTACAGTACTCATATATAGTCTCCCATTCAAATGCAAACCAGGGCAGACCCTGCTTAGCAAAGGGGACAATTCATCTGTATCCTACCAAAGACAAACACAGGGCTCTGTGGTCACCAGCAGTCAACACCGACTCAACGGCACACTTTACTTACCACAAGACCAGCTCTCCTCCCCTTGAGGAGATCCAACAAACAGCAAGCCACCAAGTTCAGCTTGGCTCCCTCCTCAGGTAGGCACCCTGAGCTACTGCCCAGTTCACCCACCCTTAAGGTTAGCCCTGGCCCTAGATTGAACCAGTTCACTGGGGCTGTTCAAAGGAGACTCTTCACCAGGGCTTCAGAAAACTAGTAAATGGTAGCCAGTGACTGGCTTCTAAAAATATTGAGTCTGGCAATTGGTACCTTGATTACTGAAGAGAGCTGGAAGGAGGTTTCTTCTTCCATATGTGTTGCTGTTTATAGGGCTTGGCTATCACTTCCTCAAACTCTGTTTCTTTTCCAGCTCAATTAGTTCCCTCAACTTCACCGCACTTTCAATACATTCTCAGCCAAGATGGAGGTGGTCTAGCCGCAGAAGCAAGGACCTGGCAGCATGGTAGTGGTGGGGAACTGTGTAGTCTATTACGGTTTTCTGGAGAGGTCTGGTTATGGTTGCCGCCAGTTCATTTGGTGGTGACTTGGGACTGGGCGTTTTCTGTGGCTGCCCCAGGGCTTTGGAATATGCTCCTTGTTGAAATAAGAGCATCTCCTTCTCTGTTTGCTTTCAGAAAGACCCTCAAAACACACCTATTCTCACAGACTTAATGGGAATTAATTTTAAACTGTTTAATTTGTTTATTTTAACAGACTGTTTTTATTGTATTTTGTGAAATTCTAATTGTTTTTACTCTGTTTTACCTTGTGTTTTAAATTTTATACACTGCCTAGAATGTACAAAAGACAGTATTAAAATATGATAAATAAAAATAAACTATTTTTTTCAAACCTATTTGCACCATTGCTCTTACCATAATGCCTTTACCTCTTTGAATCCCAAATGGCTGCACTAATGGGGATTTCAAGGCTTCATGAAGGGTTGTCTGCCTTGTATGGGTTTCTGCTTTAGCTTTTGTGGCACATTCCTCTTCTTATGCTGCCATTCTAGCATGAAATTGGACTGTCTGTCTTGTCTTCTGACTCTCTGCCAGGGGCGTAACTATAATAGGGCAAGGGGAGACAGTTGTCTGGGGGCCCACTGCCTTGGCCCCCCCGAGGCAAGTCACATGACTGACTCCCCCAGCTGCGCACCCGCCGGGGCTTCCTTCAGTTGTATTCATCCTCCAAAATTGATGTGGGTGTTAAGACCTGGAGCTACCAGAACAGCATGTCTTTCTCTAGTACCATTAAATGACTTGCAGCATCCACAGTTTACAAAACCTTAATTTGGTACGATGTTCTGTTGTGGCGCATATATATATATATATATATATATATATATATATATATATATATATGCTTTTTGTTACCACTATTCAGCCTCATTTAAGATTTCTTTACTTCATCAGCTGAGCT
Organism: Hemicordylus capensis; assembly: GCF_027244095.1. Lineage (NCBI taxonomy): Eukaryota > Metazoa > Chordata > Lepidosauria > Squamata > Cordylidae > Hemicordylus > Hemicordylus capensis. The sequence continues at coordinate 49,179,644 of NC_069661.1, read as the reverse complement.
TCAGTGAGGGGGGGCATTTTAAAATCTTGTCTCTGGACCCATTCCAACCTTGCTCCGCCCCTGCTCTGTGCCAAAGCTAAGAGTCAGCTCAAGCATTGAGAATGGTACAGTCCTTCACTGGCCTCAGAACAGTACCCCAGTGGAGGGCCACTGATTTGAAAATCACTCCCATGTCAACATTCTTTCCTTGATAAGTATGCTTTCCACAGGCTAGGAGATTTTGCCTGGAGATACTTGCAAATAAACATTTTTCAAATAAGCAGTTGCCCATGGGTTTCAGGGCCACCATTTTAGATTTCAGTGGTAAGGAAGGGGAGAAAAGAGGTATCAGTAGTTGCACTTGATTTACAGCAAGGTTTGAAGCTCTGCTTTTGGGTATGTACAAGGTGAAATTATTTAAAATTATGTTGTAAGAGCATTTGTTGTGGTTACTTTTAAAATACATTATAGCAAAGGGATCTATGTCTTTAGCACAGATAGATTGTTCACAAGCCTTTTAATTGTCTTTAACAATATAGCCACTCAGGGTATTGAACTACTCAGCAAGCCAGAGATACAGACACTGCTAAGGAATAATTGTATACAGGAGGGGACTGGTTTTCCCTTCCCTCTGTAAATGAGAGCCTTGGTACACTGGGGAGTCAGGTACAAGAGGGGTCAGGTTAGAATACAGCAGGCAGAATCAAACATTCATCTCACTGGTATAAGTTGGTCTATTTCTAACCCATTAATAGGGTTAAGAACATAAGAACAGCCCTGCTGGATCAGGCCCAATGCCCATCTAGTTCAGCATCCTGTTTCGCACAGTGGCCCACTAGATGCTGCTCGAAGCCACAGGCAGGAGTTGAGGGCATGCCCTCTCTCCTGCTGTTACTCCCCCGCAACTGGTACCCATAGGCACCCTGTCCCCGAGGCTGGAGGTGGCCTACAGCCCTCCGACTAGTAGCCGTCAATAGACCTCTCCTCCATGAAGTTATCCAAACCCCTCTTAAAGGCATCCAGGGCTGCCAATGTTTACCTGGCTTTTATAGCTTTGTCTTTAACAGTGGCTTGAGGTGGCACACAGTAGCACGTTTATGCTTCATGCTGCAAAAAACTTCTGATTTCTGCATATCAGCAGCTGTGAAACACACAAGATAAAACCAAGCCATCTTTTTTCAGATGAGGAGGGTTGCCATCAGTTGGCAACCCTACAAACCAACCCAAGAAAATAACAAGATAAATTTTGCTACTTAATTATTGTATCTAATCAGTTTTTCTTGAGCCTTCTCTTCCCTTCAGTGGTTTTTCTGTATGAGAAATATCTTCAGATCTTTGAGGCATTGTGTGGTGAGAAAAGGAGGAAGCTGATCAGTCTGACTAAAAAGCAACAGTTGTGCTTGAGATGAGAGCAATGCCTGCTAATGTTTCCTATACAGATACAAATGTTGCCTATATTTAAGAAAACTTGATTCAGGCAGAGAAATGTCAGTCTACAACCCAACTCAAAACAGCCTCCATGCTGGCTGCAGAATAAATTGAAGGGCAATCCTAACTTTACCAAGTAAGAAAGCCCACTGAAATGAGTATAGCTTACTTTGGAGTAAACATGTTTAGGGTCAGGATATATAGATTTCAGTAAATGTTTCTTTCCCTTGCAGTTCTAGGCCCTGATAATGATTATGGATTCCATTGAACGCCATCCTGGACTTGCCCATGTCTCTGCAGGAACTACATGTGGTTTGGGGTGCTCAATTCTGTGCAGTTATTTGATCACAGAGCAGTGCACCAAATTTCAGGAAATACAAGAAAAACAGAAGATAATGTAAGATTTTGTGCATAAGACGTTTGTTGCAGATGAAGATCAAAACCAGAATATTTCTGGACACAAACCAAGGGAAAACAAAGTTTGTTTGGGAAAAGAGGATAAACCAAGGGAGCATGCCAGAGAAAGGGTCAAGAGGAAGTTAAACGAAAGGTGACTTGTTGTCTAAGGTTTCTGAGAACCCTGAATTAGCACATTAAGGCCCAATATTAATGCAAAGAGCCATCTGCTTTACGATGCACATCCTATTGGGCTACATGTTTACAAGCTGCTTTGATTCCTGCCAAAGTCTGCTGGACTCCAGCTTTGCTTCTGCTTCAGTTCCTGCCTTGCCTTTCTTCCAATTCTCCAGCATTTGGCTTGCTCCATCTTGGTTCTGTCTGTGATCTCTGAACATATTACCCTGAGGAAGGATTTTCTGGCTTGGATGATCTGGCATAACTAGTTTCTGAACCAAGAAGGGTCTGGGGGGTAAACTTGTTTGGAAGTTGAGCCGGCTGTCCTAGGGGCCCTAATCCTTAATCCCATTTTTATGAGGGCTGGTTGTGATTGCTTAGCAAAGTAGGATAGGCACTCTGCACATCTTTAAAGGTGCTTGCTACCCAATGGCCTATTTTTAATGCATGAGCTTGACCCTGGAGCATGTGAAGCATAATTATTCATATGTTCCACGGTCTGACAGAACATGGGTGCTCAGTACAATTTTTGTGAACCTTGACCAAATACCTTGAACTTTGCAATACTCTCCCGGCTGGCATCTGCTCCTCAGCTTCCACCACAGTTTTAGATGTGGCTCTTCGCCCAGGAAGCCACTTAATGGCGCAGGGGGAAAATGACTTGGTTAGCACGCCAGAGGTTGCCAGTTTGAATCCCCGCTGGTATGTTTCAGTTTCCCAGACTATGGGAAACACCTATATCGGGCAGCAGCGATATAGGAAGACGCTGAAAGGCATCATCTCATATTGCGAAGGAGATGGCAATGGTAAACCCCTCCTGTATTCTACCAAAGACAACCACAGGGCTCTATGGTCGCAGGCATCGACAGTGACTCAACAGCACACTTAACCGTGTGTGTGTGTGTGTGTGTGTGTGTATATATATATATATACACACACACACACACACACACACATACATACATACCTGTACTTTGTTAACAGCCATGCTTATTCTGCCTGGCTCTCAGGAGAAATCTTGTTATTAGGGTTGCCAACACTCTGCTGGCAGAAATCAGGACAGGGTCTCGGCGGGGGGGGGCAGGGGCATGGCCACCTGGGGTGGGGCTTAAAAACAACAACCTTTTAAAGCCATCACTGAGCGATGGCAGAGCAGGACAGGAACTATGAAAGGAATGGTATGGTAGCTGCACCTCTCTGGGACAGGGAACAGGGCTGGATGGGGGGCAGGTGATGCACGTGTGCACAGAAGCCTGAAATCAGCCCATCTGACTCAGTTGGAGGAAGGCAGGCCTGAGGGAGGGAGTCTTTCACCCTCCCTTCCTCCATCCCCCTCCTCCTCCTGAAGTCAGTGATGGTTGCGGCACCTGCTGAGTGCTCCAGGCTTTCCTTTTAGCAGAAGCCCAGCGTGCCTGTCGCCACTCACCAGCATGCAACCTCTGCCCCCCAGCCAGCCCTGGCCCCTGCTCCAGAGAGGTGCAGCCACCATACCATTCATTTCATAGTTCCCGTCTTGCTTCACCACCGCTCAGTGGTGGCTTTAAAAGTGTTTTAATTTTTTTTTTAAGGTGAAACGTTGGGAGAAATTGCATCCCGAACGGGACAAGCACTTTCATCTGAAAACACAGGACATCTCTCATAATGCAGGACTGTTGGCATCCCTACTTGTTGTCTCGATCAGGTGAATATGAGCCATGTCCACTCCTTGAGCCCCAAAACTATCTCTGCTCCCTTTTCTTAAATCAACCCCCATCTCTCTCTCTCAAAGCCTCTTTCTCTTGCCCACCTGGGATCTTACGCAATTAGACCTTAAGCTAAAATGCCTCATTGTAGTTGGTTTATTTAGAAACTTACTTTGTTGCTCTTTAAGTTAGAAACTCCTTATTGAAGTTAATTTGCTTAGTAATGTGTTTTTATTGCTTTAACCACACAATTCTCTTCCTGTACCCCCACTCTCTCAAATAAATTCTTCTTTTTAATTGTGAAACTATATCCTTGTCTCAAATCCAGTCATTTCTTGAGTCCAAACGTTTACACAAATTAAAACTGGTGGAACTGACCCCTTTAACAACAAATTCCCCACACAGCCTGAACATTAGGGATGCTGACCAATCACCCCTGGGCCAGTTCCATTAACAACTTTCTGTATTTTAATTGTGTATTGTTTTAACTATATTTTAAACTGCTTTGAGATTATTTGAATGAAAAGCAGTATATAAATTGAATGATAAACAAACAAACAAATAAACAGAGCCACACAGTACCTATTTTTTGCGGGGTGGGGGGGACTCCCAAAGTCCCTAAAAGAACAGCATCATCATTTCAGTACTGCATTCTTTTCATAGCTCTCTAATAGCTAATCTAGCGACTTTTGAGTGATGCTAATTGATGTATTTCTGGGAAAGAGCTTCTATTCATACAACTCAAAACACCAGGACCAGTAATGAACAGGGTTTCTCTGGCTGCCTGAAATTTAATATCAAGCTATGAATGGCAACATCTGAATGCTTTGCCACTATCCTGATTTTTTTTTAGAAAGCTCTATTATAATATATGAAAAATAAGAAGTTCCTTTTAAAAAATACCCACAGGAGACATTTAAAATCTCCTGGCATCCTTACATTCATTTGCTTGGCTGAAATTATCAGTCTAGCACCAAACGATATAAAGGTAACAGCACCACAAGCTGTTGTGTGTAAATCCAAATGGGGTCACATAGTTCGGCAGGTCAGACATCTTTTTATCAAGCTGTATTATTGCTTACTGCAAGTGAGAGAGAGATTTCACTTCCAGTACATTGGATATTAATGGTACGAGTATTTTATAAATGAAAACAAACCAGATTATATCTTTTCATTAACATCCCTCCAGTTTTTCCTCACCCATTCTTACTAACCACAGCACTAAAGACCTGGAGCTGTAGGAATACAGCTTTATGTTGGATGCATTTTGCTTATCTTTTACTTACCTCTTCCTGAGTGGCTAGAAGGCTCCTGTATGTGCCTTTCTGCTGTTTGTCGTCCCATTAGCAGATCCACTGGAATGACAAGCAGCCACACACAGAGCATGATTTGTGAATGTTGCTTCTGCTCCCTCTGCTGGCATATATGCTACAGCTCCTGGAGCAATCCTAATGCCGTAGTCTCATGTTAATTTTAGCAATACCAGCTCCAGTGCAATGTTCTCTTCTCTTACCTGTGTATCTTCCATTGGGCTGTTTATGGAGATAAGAAAGATGCTTTAAATTGTGAGCTGGTGGGCAGGGCCCTGTATGTTTATTAGAAACATAGGAAGCTGCCTTATACTGAGTCAGACCACTAATCCTTCTAGCTCAGTATTGTCTACACTGACTGGCAGCGGATCTCCAGGGTTTCGGGCAGGAGGGTCTCCCAGACCTACCTGGGGGAAGCCAGGGATTGAAGCTGGAAACTTCTGCATGCAAGCAGCTGCTCTACCACTGAACTCCAGCCCCAGCCCGCTAAGGGGAATATCTTACAGCAGAGAGCACTCACAAGTTGTCACCCATCCATATATGAACCAGGGTGGACCCTGCTTAGCAAAGGGGACCATTCATGCTTGCTACCACAAGAACAGCTCTCCTCCCCACTGAACACTATTCTAGTTGTAGTAGTTTATTTTCGGTCACTGACCAGCCAGAAACACTATTCATATATAATGTGCTGCATATTTTATTTATTGATGTATTGTTTGATTTATAGACGGCCTTTCATAAAACTTATCCTAAGGCAGTTTGCAAAAGTTAATGCAATAAAATTCCACATAATAACATTAAAATATTAGAATCAATTAAAAACATAAAACCCAGCAATATTTCAAGCATGTTTTGGTTTTTGGTGAGCAAGGAATGATAATTAAGATACTATTTAGAAATAGGATGTACTACCAAGGTATGTACCTACTGCGGCTTTTCGCACAGTGCTTCTGCATAGATATGCATTGCCAATTCCTGACCCAAAGTGAACTCCTGAGTTTTTAACAGCTGTCTGGCATGAAGATGCTGGGCAGCTGCAATCGAGTGCAGAGCCGCAGTGACCAAGAATGGAGCAGGGAATAGGAGAATGAGCTGGATCTGAGTCTTTCTCTGCCACCTGGAAAGTCACTTCAGGGGGTTTCAGCAATTGGGCAGAATGTTGCCTTTGAGATACTGCAAAATTAGTAAGGGTGGTCACCCGGATTTGGGGAATTATTTTCAGATTTTCAACAAAATCCGCATAGGGTGTGTGGGATGTTGAACAGAGCTGGGACAAGGCACTTGTGCGCAGTGGCATAGCCAACATTGGACAAGGAGGGGCAATTGTCCCTGGGCTGCCAAGGCTGGGGGACCACCAAAGTGCCCCTGTTGCTCCTCTCCTAGGGTACCTGCTTGTCTTCTTCTGCACTGACCCCATGAATGAAGTGCTGTAAGAAGCTTCTGGCAGTGCAAGGAGAAGCGCCTCAGCCACCGCTTCCCGGCTGGCCCTTCCCTCGCTGGTTGGGAAGGAGTGGGAGAGGGGCCCCGTGTCCCTCTTCTGGATGCTGTCCAGGCCCCCTGCATCAGCATACTTGCACTGATGCAGGGGATATCCAGAACCCGGAAGGGGAGGTCCCACAGTCCCTTTCTCACCCCTTCCCAGCTGGTGTTTCATTGCAGCTGGATGCGTTCTATTTTCTCTCCTTCATTCTGAGCAGGGGAGATAACGAAGAAAGCATCCAGCCAGCAATGAAGTGCCAGCTGGGAAGGAGTGAGAAAGGGGCCGCACAGTCCTTCCGGGTGCTGGCTATGCCCCGCTGCATCTGACGTCTGCTGCTGGCGAGCTCCCTACGTCTTGCTTGTGCACTCTAGGCAAGGTTTGAAAACCATGCTCCCAATGAAATTATGAGTTACCTAACATGTTTGTTATTACTTGTATGTATAACTTTTGTGTTACAGCTAAGACGCCTGGATAACTTGAGACCAACCAAGCCAAAAGCATCCCACAAGCCTATTATGAAATAACTCCCTGTTTTGCAGTCAAAGGAGGTGGCAAAAACTAGAGGTTTATTCAGTCCCTGCAGGGCCACCATACATGTCTGGTGAATTGAATTTAGCTTGGTGGGTCACAGCTTTGCAAATTGTGTGCAAGCCTGTTTATTGTTAACGTTCAGCAAGGTCTCTTTCCTACTGTATCTATTTCACAGTACACTTGCGATAAGTGTAGTGGAAGGAATGTTCCACTTTAATGACTTTAATGGCTTTAGCAATGAGAAAACCTCTTGCCATATATGAAACACAGGAAAAACAGATTGAGAACTCAGTGTGAGATCAAGGCTGACTCACCACCACACTGCAGGAACTGTGTTTGCTTTGGAATGCCACATAATGAAAACTCACCATTTCCCCAAGGGGTATGTGTATATGTATACAGTATAAGTGTGTATATATATATTCTGAAGATGAGTTTGCACATTTGTAATCAAGCTGTTCCCATTTAATTGCTTTTGTGCACTCTGATCCTAAGTGTATTATATGGAAATATTTCCATGTAATGGCAAGCTGGATGATGGTGGGCACAGAAACAGTTCCCAGAACATTCCCATCGGATCATACATATGCAAAGGACTATTGCAGAGGGGAGAAAACTCGCATTGAGTTTCCTCTGGTGTGTGTGTGTGGTGGTTCTCCTACATTGCACACGAATCTCCTAACAGTTATTAATGCTGTCAGCTCACACAGGGGATAAGATTTCCTTGAGCTCAGTGGCAAATGTCTTGCTGTAAGGTTACTTGGACCAGAGCCGATGTTATTTATGGTCAATGTCTTAGAATGAATATGTTCCATTATGTTTCCAACCTAGACATGTATTTAGCAGTAGATTATTGCTACCTGAATGGCAAATAGCCAACATTTTCTCCAAGTGCATGGAAATGATGTGCAGCAGACTACAATTATTGTCTGCTATGGTACTTAACACAATTGTTTCTCGGTCTTTCTTGCATCAGCATGGCGATTTTATATGGGCACTGCTTTTAGTTAAAGGGTTTACAAAAGCCCTTCATTTTGAAAAGTTGTCTCCATGCAAATCTTCCTACTTGGGTTTGCAGAACTGAACCCTGATGAAGGGTTTACAATTTTGCAGCCTAAAGAGATGTCACTTTGTTAACCATACCTCCCACCATGCTATGGAAAGGCTAATCACAAGCATAGTATGTGTTGCTTTACCATTATTCCGTGCCAATATTCCAAGCATTGCCGTTATACATTTCCCAGGCCTCCTATAAAATCTGATAACTGGCACAGTTCATAGAAACTGAAAAGAGAGAGAGATTAATTTGCTAAAACTTTAAATCAAGTTCCATTGACAGACAACTTTTTAAATGGTTACCAGATGAAACTTTGTCTTTGTTATAAAAGTATGCACTATGCTCAGCGCCACCTTCATCTATCCTTGTAGTTACAACTAGCATTTTAATGTTCTAAAAATATACCAGATTTTAGAGCATCCCAATAAAAAAGGTTGCATGCTGATGAATAATCCAATATATCACAATTAAATAATGCACCCCACAGCTTCTTATTGTTTCTTGATCTAAACAGAAGTTGGTTCCAAGCTGCACGCTTATTCTGATACAGCTCAAAATGTAGTATTATTAAATCACTCGCCAATTTGTTTTAATGTCTAACTCTGTCGGTCTATACACCCATACTGATTCAAATAAAACACAGCAGCCCTATTCAAACATTATATTGTATGTGTGCTAGGGATCTGTACACATGTACATGTTTTTGTACATTTTAAAATGACTGTACATGCTATGTGCATTCATTTAAAATGTGAATATTGGTACAGACCCCCTCAAATGTAGGATTATGGATAGGAACTGTGCTGTTGTATGTATGTTGAACATAATGTACAAACGTGTGTATGTGCATTCGGGATTGTACGTGCATATGCTGAGCACAGATTATACATGAATTGAACTAATGTGTGAGCAGGGTTAGTAAGAGAAAGCAGAGCATACCGTCCTTTGAGAAAACCACAACATTTCTCCCTTTCCTGAAAATAATTTATTTTATTACTTTCTTCTTTGGAAACTATTGAGGAAAAAGTATAAGGTTCGGACTGAGGTCTTCAAACCAGTCTGTCAGCCTTTCCAGGATATTTTTAAAGCAAACATTCTGTTCTCCTTTTTAGGATAGGTGATTGTTGGATGTGCTGTGGAGTCTGGCGGAGAACGTTGGCTTTGTTTTGGTCTACAGTGATGGCATTCCTCCGGTTTCAATGATGAATGCATATAGAGAATGTTCAGGTTTGTAAAACTTGAATCTCCCAGGAGCCATCATTATCTAGCTGACATTTATGAAGCACACCTGTGTAGTGTTTGACCATTACACAAATCTGTGCATTGCCACGTTTATCATTCTGGTTTGTACTGAGCTCTGCTATATAACCATGGCAATTAGTGGATATTTTTTCTCAGTGTATCCAACATTCGATTTTCAGTCCTGTTAACATTTCTTGCACAGCATTAGCTGTTGGCTTCTATCTAGATATCGTCACGTAATTCAGTGAGACAAGGCAGTGATTAAAAATGGCCACTTGCTATACTCTAATAAGTCATGGAAGCCTGATGGAAGGGTTGCCAGACCACAGGCTCTCTTGCTAATGGGCTTGGGCATAAGAGAGTAAGTAGCATTGACTTCCAGGCCAAGGGACTGGAACTAACATGGGAGTCCAAAACAAATAATTCCATTGTTCTGACTATCAAGACAGAGATATTTAAAGGAGAGGTTTTTTTTTTTTTTTTAGATTGTCCCTGGTAGTTGTCTTTTGACCGAAAAACAGAGAGGGAGGGAGGGAGAGACTGGAGAGAGAGAGAGAGAAAGGGGGAGAGAGAGAGAGAGAGAGAGAGAGAGAGAGAGAGAGAATGAATCTGATATTTAAAATGAAGCCACAACCCCACTGCTGTGGAACCTTGCAAATACTGCTGCTTAATGTAACCTTTAATTTGTTTAATCTGCGTCTTCTGAACAAATCAAAATGAGAGTCAAGAAGAAGACCATTCTGTATATATGAAACTGAGAGAAAGGTATTTTGAAGTCTATTTTAATTTAGGAAAAAAAGCAAGCCAAAGTGATGCACCATTCTATGCATGTCTACTCAGAACTAAATTCCATTAATTTCAATGGGATGGCACTCAGGTAAGTGTGTATGCACATACTGTACATTCATTGCCTCAGTCTCCAATAGTTTTGGCTGGAGGATCTGATGATCCAGAAAACTGGCTGCAGTTTGCAAGAATATAAAGGTTGGATTGGCTTTTTTTTTCTTAAACTGCATCTCTCGTTTGATGAAATAAGTTGGCACAGTTTCATTTCATGCTGACCAATACACTGAAGCCAAAGAGAGATGACCATATTACTGCAGCTCTGTAAAAAGATGGAGTGAGTTTTAGATAACCATATCCAAATATACTGCTTGTTTTTCACTGTTAAAACTTTCCTTTTCCAACAGGCCTTTTTTTCTGTGAGCTGATCAATGATCTCTTATGACTCTCTGTGCCATCTCTTTGCAAATGCAAATTTGGCTGTGATACTGAAAAAGCCTACTGGTCTATGGTGCTTAAAAATAGCAAGTAACCACGGGCAGAGCCACCATTGAGCAAACGGGTTCAAAGAACCTGGGCTGCCAATGGAAAGGGCCGCTGGAGCCCCCATTGTGCATGACGTCACACACAAAGGGGACCCACCCCAGTCCCCCCTCTCTCATTTCTAGGCAGCGCTTGCTGCCTGACAGCATCCCCCCCCTTCCTCTCCCTCCACACTCATGGGCATGGCTTGGGCTCCAGAGAGCCCGGAGCGAGCTCTGCTCCTCTCATTTCCGGCAGTGTTTGCTGCCTGACAGCACTTATTTCCCTTCCTTTCCTTCGCTGGAGGGAGAGGAAAGGAAATAAATGAGAAGAGAAAGCTCAGAGAAATTTCTTACAGAGAGATTACAGAGAATGAGAAGCGAAGCTCGCTTGGGGCTCTCGGAAGCCCAAGCCATGCCATCATGCACATGGGGTGTTACTGGTGGGGCCAGGGCCGGACTGCGGGCACTGAAAGGGCAGTGGAATATATGTGGGGAGGGTGCCTGGTTTTGAGCAGAATGGGTACTTAAGGGTGGGAGTATTCATTGCTGCCGAGTGCGGTGGGGCGCCCTGTAGGGGGGCACACCGGGAATATGCCCTGTTGCCCTGTGGGCCAGTCCGAGCCTGGGTGGGACCACCAGGAGGGATGGGCCACCGTTTGGCTGGCTCCACCACTGCAAGTAACATAATAGACTTCTTCACATGACCCTAAACAGGATCGGAGGAGTGCCCAGCTAGGGTAGGAGCTCCTGATACATGGTTGTATTAATTCAAGCATCAAGGTAAGAGGAGGGGAGAATGGTTGTGTGGGTGGTGGGAGCTGGGTAGGATGGGAAAGCATGCCCTATCCAGATTATGTCCCCAGCATTTTACCAAGGGTGGACAAAAAGCCATTCTACTTGGCTCCCACACAACCATTCTCCCCTCCTTCTATCTTGCTGTTTGAATTCACATGACCGTGGATTGAGAACATGGATTGGGAATGGCTCTTCTATCCTGGCTGGGTATTCCTCCAACTCTGTTTAGGGTCATGTGAACAAGGCTAATGTCTTATCAAGAAATGGAAAACAATCTATACACATAAGTTTAAATATTGCAGCCACTCTATCTTTCATTAAAACATGGCTTTCTCCCTGGATGGTATCTATCCGAATGGTCTATCTATCTATCTATCTATCTATCTATCTATCTATCTATCTATCTATCAGAGGGAGCAGAGGGAGCACAGAGAAAGGAAGCATGAAGTGACAGGAAAATTACACATGTAAAGGTGGCCCATATTGGAGACATTTCCTGGGCATTTTTCACACAAGGCTTTTAACTCACATTTCCTCCAGAATGGAGGGTGTGCATTCACATATCAGCCAGACTTACCCCAAAGTCCATGCGAGCTATCAGGGAGCACTTCATACACAATTCAGGTTTTTCATTGCACACTAGAGTGTAGCCCGATTTATATCCAGGGTAAAAAACCCCCTACTTTTTGCATCTTTTTGGGGGGGCAACTTCGAACTCGCAGTAAAGCCTCGCAGTAAACTCATGGTAAAGCTTGCTGTGTGAAAAATGCCCTGGAAGCAATAAATAGTGTGGTGTGCATCACTATCTGAGAAGCTGAAAGTCAGTAAAACAGGTAGAGAACTCTATGACTGTGTCCCCTTGACCTTTTAGAACAGTTGCATTTGTCTTATAGGCTGAAAACCCTCTGCTTGACAGCATGTAATAAAACCACTGATGGTATAATGTAGCCACTGAGGGTGTGAGCCACAGTCATTTGAGGAGAGTAGGTAGGGAAATACAATCTAATTTACATGCAGCTCAGTCCCAGTTGTCTTGTATTAGCCTACACCCACATACATATTTATTCAGACATTCTTTTCACAGACTTTCTTCCTTTTTATAGCCTAGCCCTTCCTTCCTTCCTTGTCTGTACTGACAAACCACTATGACATCTGTGGTGGAGGACCGGAGCCGGCATAAAAGCAATATATGGCTTCAGGCATCCTGCCAAGTGGGATCGGTATTGCAGTTACTTCCAGTTAGTGGTTCAGGTTTCTCCTCCTCTGAAGGCAATCACCGGAAGAGTAAACTCCTTGTCAAGACGTGTTCAGAAACTGACTCTGACAGCAAAGTCCGTAATAAACATTCACTACACATCAGAGGAATACAGCAGTTCCTGCATCTTTGGTCTTTCACCTGCAAGCTAAATAGAGGAAATGATTTGCTGTAAAGCATATATTTAGATATGTTTTGAAAGTTGGTTTTTAGACATTTCTAGTGGCTTTTAAAAAAAATTATCACTGTTCTAAAGAGGGGATCTCAAATCTGCATAAAAAGTCTGTTTTATTGCCTTATCGCTGGACTTTTCTTTCTTTCTTTCTTTCTTTCTTTCTTTCTTTCTTTCTTTCTTTCTTTCTTTCTTTCTTGTGGGAACCAAGATCTATTGATATTTTACTGCTAAATAAAATCATTGAACTATTGGCAAGAAAAAAGGCACAGAAAGTGTTAGAAATACCTCCAACACAGAGTCTATTGCCAAGGAAAAACAAGCCAAAGTTCAAAATTCCAGCTTTTTCTTCAGGCAATGAATATATACTGCCCTGAGGGGACATCTGGCTTGTTTCTCTCATGACTCCTAAAGGAGCACATGACCACCATTCAAGTCTGTCTAAATCGGAAGTGGCTAAAATTAAATCCAGGCAGAATTGTAATGGGGCTGTTTGGATTGGTCAAATGTGAGAAAGGTACTAGGGCTGGTTATATATTCAGGCCGAAAGAGTATATTTGAGTTGAGAACCTCTTTTATGATCTTTGGTTAGTGGAATCTTCTTGTAACCCATACCTGCTGTGTGCTTCCATGCCACATATTACTGATCCATGTCAATGTATGATAGATAATCTGAAGGCAATCTAATGTAGTTTCCCTGCTTTGTAGTAGGGGTGTCCACACATGATTCTCCTGCTCTTCACATCAAAAGTGTGCTATTTGTCGAAAACAAGAACATATAAACTATTCCATGCCAGAAGTTTCTGCAGTCTTCTAGCAATTTAGTAAATCTGATAGATTCAGATTAGTCAGGTAAATAATCCTACGAAGAAACACAGAGTACTTCATGCCTCTTCCCCCAATAGCTAGCCATCGAGCTCTTTGTCATGATTGGCAAGAAAGGGCTTGAGGGCAAGTGGGGAGGAATCCTTGAAAAGCTTACATCCCTGCAGGTGATCCTTAGGAACACAGGAACATAGGAAGCTGCCATATAATGAACCAGACCATTGGTCTATCTAGCTCAGTATTGTCTTCACAGACTGGCAGCGGCTTCTCTAAGGTTGCAAGCAGGAATTTCTCTCAGCCCTATCTTGGAGAAGCCAGGGAGGGAACTTGGAACCTTCTGTTCTTCTCAGAGTGGCTCCATCCCCTGAGGGGAATATCTTACAGTGCTCACACTTCTAGTCTCCCTTTCATATGCAACCAGGGCAGACCTGCTTAGCTAAGGGGACAAGTCATGCTTGCTACCACAAGACCAGCTCTCCTCTGGTCTTGTGGCAGCCATCCTTACTGAGTAACCATCCTTACTCCTGGTCTGGGCTGCATTGAAACCATCCAATGTAGAATTATTTCTTTTTGCCCAAACTCTTGCCTTACTGTAGCAGACCAAAGCTCCATTTAGTCCTGCACACTTTCTCCATCAGCCACTAGTCAAATTTCCCTGGCAAGCTCCCCAGACCAGCATAACAGAGATAGCTGTCCCTTGTCATTTGTTTTTAACATCTGGTAAACACCAGAGCTCTTGGTGACATACATCTGCTGTGACATATCACTTCTGAAAAATAAAGTCCCATTTTTGCTGTTATAGTTAATATCTATTGAGAGCCTTTCTACCACGAATTTGCTCCTTGAAAGGAAACCCCTTCCGCCTTTATGTTAGTGACAATGGTGGAATACTACACAGAACTAGGAGAGTGGTAGCGCACCACTCACAATGATGAATGGGTCGGAAACACAAATGCCAATGCAGTTGTACAAGAGTGCTCTTGGGCAACTGCTGAAAAACGCAGTTGTGCAACTGTACAGCCATTGGAAATAAGGCTGTACGATAAAATAATGACTGTACAGTACAAAATAATGACCTTATTTTTTTTGTGGGGTGGTGGTGGTGGAAGGGACTTATGTTTGTTTAATCTCTCTACAACATTCATAATTTTGTAAAACACTGTTATGCTCCATTTCAGGGTCAGTTTAGATATTATTCACCCCATATGGAGGCTGCTGGAAAATGCTTCTAGCCCTATCCAGACATTATGATCAGTATACATAAATTTCCTATGCTCTGCATTTGAGGCAGAAATGAATACATGACCAGTCATTCATACAAAAACATGTACACATGTACAGACAGCAGTACACACATTCATATGAATAAGGCTTTTGTACAGTGGCAGTCAACATGACAGACTGTGACATCATATCAATTTTACTACAGGCATCAAAATCACATGGAATGTTGCCATACCAGCTTTATTTGCTGTCATAGTGGCATGGAGTAGTTCAGTGTGCTTGGCTGATTCATATGATATGCCCCATACAAAATTATGTTTCACACTGTAGAGCACAACTAGGAGGAAGCAATCATGGCAGTCCCACTGTGGTGCAAATGATGACTGAATTTGCCCTTCGATGTCCTTTTTCTAAGCTAAATGGGATTTTCAAGAGTGTGTAGAGGGGTGATTCGCACAATTACCCCTCACATGTGATTAAAGGATGTGCTGAGAATGCATTGGCATGCCCTTTAATGATGCTGCAGTGGGCATGCTCTTGAAATGTCCCCACCTTAATGTAGTAGATGTGTAGTGTAGCTGTGTAGTGTAGTAGATGTGTATGAGGCAGTGAGGGCAATGTTATTCTAAACTGGCCCAATATCTTTTCAATGAAAGGTGCACCAAAAATTGCAATATGGTGATTACTTAGATCTAGGCTAGAAGCCGCATCTATTGACTGAAGATCATCATGAAAAAACTTGCTTCCCACTTAAGTGCGAACCCACTGTATGCACCTCTAGATGGGGTTGTCTCTCCCCAAAATGGAAACTCAAAAAAGATCTAATGGAATGGGAGCCTAAGGCAGATTCTCCCTGAGGTGATAAAACCAGTGTTTGGGATATACCACTTTAGATTGCAGGAGGGCTCAGATAATTGGATGCTCTTCTCTACAAGAACTCCTTGCACATAGAAAACTATATGTCAGTGAGAAGTCTGGGACAGAGCTTTTCTCCCTAACGTTTAGCCTTCTTCTATGCAGACAGAATTTTGTTTTTTTAGTGAAGACACATTTGGTCATGTGTGGGTACATCCTAGACACCCGCCACTAATCTCATGTGTGGCAGCTCTTGTGAGAGTTCTCGAACAGCTGTCAAAAAGCAGTGGGGACCGACGGACAGTGGCTGGCTTGCCGGCCGGCGGGCAGGGAGGGAAAGTGGCGGACAGTCCAGCCAGCCATGAGGGAACGTGGTGGTCAGGCTGGTTGGTGGGTGGGCGGTGAGAGAAAGCAGACTGGAAGGGGGAGAATGGATTGGGGCTGAAGGGAGGGGGGAGAGAACACACTGGGGCTGAAGGGGGGGAGAAGGAACTGGGGCTGAAGGGAGCGGGGAGAATGGACTGGGGCTGAAGACGAAATGAAGATGGGGGAGAGACAGGGAGAACTAGGGGTGCAGATGCTCTGCACTGGAACAGCTAGTTTATTTTTAATTTATTAGAATTACAAAACAATTAAAAAATATACCATGGCATGCATGGCAGCCATGTGCATGCTGGTGTCACGTGGGGGCAGCTGGGGGAGAGCCTGCAACAGGTGAAGATAGCTGAGAGGAGCACCGTCGATTCAGAAAGTGGTGTTGAGTGGTGGAGGAACAGGTATAAACCTGCTCTCCTCTGTTTTAAAGGGGCAGGGGATGTGTTCTGAATCGCATCATGAAACACAATTTGTACAGATCCCTAAATAATTTTCTCTTCCTTATATTAAAGTCAAGTCAAGTTGTGCCCTCGAATCTGTATCAACCTCTGGTGCCCACAGAGCCTTGTGGTTTTCTTTGGTAGAATACAGGAGGGGTTTACCACTGCCATCTCCCGTGCAGTGTGAGACGATGCCTTTCAGCAACTTCCTATATTGCTGCTGCCCAATATAGGAGTTTCCCATAGTCTGGGAAACATACCAGCAGGGATTCAAACCAGCAACCTCTTGCTCATTAGGCAAGTCATTTCCCCACTGCACCATTAGGTGGCTCTAGACCTTGTATAAAAATTCTTTCAATAAATACAATTTTTAAAAAACCAATTACAATCTAGGCCACAGAATTGAAGAGTTGTTCACATACAGAGCTCAATCCAGTGAATCTCAAAATTTTCAACTAAAAATTATTAATTTCTGAAACATAGGTGGTAAGGGGAAGTAAACTTTCCTAGGAGCAAGAGGCTGCTGGTTTGAATCCCTGCTGGTATGTTTCCCAGACTATGGGAAACACCTATTTCAGGCAGCAGTGATATAGGAAGATGCTGAAAGGCATCAGCTCATACTGCATGGGAGATGGCAATGGTAAACTCCTCCTGTATTCTACCAAAGGCAACCATAGGGCTCTGTGGTTGCCAGGAGCCGACCCTGACTTGATGGCAGAAGTTTACTTTAAGCTTCATAATCACAATTAACTTCCAGATTCAGAAAGTGGCTATGGAAGATGGGAAACGTCATTCTTGATGCAGCCAAGACTTTCTAATATTTAACTACCAGTGCTGTTCTCCTGTTGCAGGACTGGTTTTCAGTATGATGGTTTTGACTTAAAACTCCATAAAGTACCTTTTTAATTTCAGGTGTGGAATAATTCAAAGACAAAAAATTGTGGTTTTTCCATTATGAATATGGCCTAATTATTTTGGAGCTCCCTTTAGAGCTCCTCTCTCCTCCCCTCACTCCCTCTTCCAGAACTAGAGATGGATATCACAGGTGTTATTCATTCACTCTTAACAGTTAATATGCAACGGGAAATTATCTCTCTTGCTTCCTGGCTTATTTCCCCTCCTCAGATTTGAGAAAACTGCACGGTGCCATAAATTGGAGCTTGTGCTCCATCACTGTACATGCCTCTACTCCTTCTCCCCAGACAGGAGGATATTACATCTTCTTCCTGTAGTAATCCTCTTCTTGCCACCTACCCTCTAATAATCACAAGTTACCCCATTTTGCATCCTGGGAAGTCTGCTGTATCATAGAAAACCACTGAGGCAAGGAACAGAAAACAGCCCTTTGGGAGTTAAATTGCCACTTCTGGGGAGCACACTTTGGCAGAAACATCCATAGTTTGCTGTTGATGTTTGTATAATGCTCATCCTTGGGTGCAAGAAACAATCTTTGCCTTGTTCTTTCTGAATTGCTTCCTTGATTTGAGATTACATGAGATTTGAGATTACATGTTGTGTAGTGTATGCCCCTAAGCCCCCACACATCTTTAGGTGTATATGCATATATTCTGCACACAAGGTACAATTACCATGTGAATTTGGGGTGTGGTGCTTCCTGCTTCAAATCCTGCTCTGCTTCCACACATTGGTCGTATTCAAATTTAGAAAATCTGCCTCCTCTGATGTTCAGGCTTGGGAGGTGGATCTGGAGGAACAAACAGAATAACAATTATCAGAAAAATCTTGGGAATATATTTTCAAACTGATTGTGCACTATTTTCCAGGAAATACAATTTAAAATTTCATGTTGGTATACTACCCTGGTGAGAACACACAATGTGGAGTACACTCACAGATGTTGGAAAGACTGTGGCCAAGTGGGTTCATATTATCTTATGTGGTAAGAATGCCCAAGTGTGCAAGATTTTTGGACTATGATACTTGCAAAATGTGGAAACAATTGCAATCTGCAGTGCCTAAGGATACAAAACTGGATTTTTTGCACATCTTGGAACCAGAGAGTTCATAGTACCATCATAAATTTATTTTAGGCAGTTTATTTTTAGCAGTCAAAATTGTACGGGCAAGCAAATGAAAGAGCTCAATTTCACCTTCCTACAGAGACTGGGTAAATAACATCTGGGAAATTATTATTATGGCCAGCGTTACCTCTCATACTTATGAAAGGAGAAATCCTGGGAGCTCATATTAACTTTCTTACTGTCTGATTGCCCTTTGTTGCCTACCTGAAGAGAAAACAAATGAAGCTTCCTCAATATGAATGTATTTCATTGTACTAAATGTAAGGATCCTCTGCTAATTGGGCAAATGGGCAACTTTCACTCTCTTATATTTAGCAGGGGGAGAACAACTTTTCCTATTTGGTCAATCAAACTGTATCTCATTCCTTTGGAATGGGAACCTTCTTTTCATTTTCCATTTTATTTGTTTTGTAAATGGCTTCGAGAATTTCCTTTTGTTGAAAATCATCATCATCATCATCATCCCCCAGTGAGGCACTACCTTGGCATGGTTTTGGGGCTTGCGTGCTCTGAGGAAGGTGAGAGCTATGCCAGAGGTCCAACCATACTGGACAGGTCTCACCAGAGGAGCCAGACGAAGAGTGCCTCTCCCATCAACAATATGGTGAGATGTAACTTTAATAAATCTATACCGGATCGGTCATTGCCCGGGTCAACAAGGACTGCGCCAGGTGCTGGAGTCCCTGGACATATGGTGGCAAGTGGGCAACAGGACTCAGGATCTTCAGTTGAGCAACCAGGGCTGGAGACTGCAAGGTTACTGGAAGAAACGCCGCTTAACCGAAAAAAATATACGAAAAATGCCAACAAGGAAATAATGATCTGCTATTACAAGTCTAGTCCAACTAGAAGAGGTTATTTAAAAAGAATGTACCAAATTTGGAAAGAGAAGCATCCAGATACAGAAATAACAGAACAAAGGCTAGCAGACCAGAGAAGATTCATAATAAGAAATAAAGTATTCACAGGAGTTGAGCTGGAAGAACTGCAAAGAGCAACACAGGCTCAAGATATGGAAGAAGAATTACCACCAACTGAAGAAGTTGCTCAGGCGCAGGTGGAGGAGGTGTTAGAAACAGAGGATGCCACTGTTGCTGAACTTTTTCAAAATCAAAACCAGGCAACCTCCCCTTTGCCTTCACCTCAAAAACCCAAATCCTGTTTAACAGAAAAGCAACAAGAACTAAAGCAAAAAATAACTGAGCACATGAACCAAACAACCACCAGGGTTCGACTTCCAGCTCTAAAAACAGTTGCCAAAAAACAACTTGCTCAGGTATTAAAATATGTCAATGCTGCACTTGCAGAAATAACAACCAATAATTCGCAAGAAACAAACCAACTAATGTACAGTGCAGCAACAATAACAACACAAGAGCTTGGATATAAGATTAATGGACATGTAAAAAAAGAAAGCAGTACATCACCTAAATGGAAGATTAGATTAGAAAATAAAATCTCCAGGCTTAGATCAGATGCTAGTAAATTGAAAGATATGAAAGACAAGCAGCTGAAGAATGAAAACACCAAACAGTATCTGATCCAAAAATACCACCTAGATTCAAGGAACATTAGAGAAGTCCTGGAAATAATAAAACAGCAAATAACAGCAGT
Source organism: Hemicordylus capensis (assembly GCF_027244095.1). Lineage (NCBI taxonomy): Eukaryota > Metazoa > Chordata > Lepidosauria > Squamata > Cordylidae > Hemicordylus > Hemicordylus capensis. The sequence goes on along the minus strand of NC_069661.1, from coordinate 49,159,458 downwards.
GTCAAAGAAGATTAGCAGATATGAAGCCAGAATCACACAACACAGGCAGAATTTCCAATTCCAGTCAAATCAGAGACGTTTCTACCAAAGCATAGAAGGAGAAACTGCAAGAAACATAGAAACACCAAATAAAGAAGAAACAGTGCAATTCTGGGGAAAATTATGGGACAATCCAATAGATTTTTTATTATAAAGCAGGCTGGATGAAAGAGGTCAAAAAATGCAACAACAAATAACCAACAAATGCAAGATCTAATAACAACACCAGAATTAATAAGTGAAAGAGCAAAGAAAATTAAAAATTGGACTGCACCAGGAGACGATGAACTGCATGGCTTTTGGCTTAAACACCTAACAAGCCTTTATAAAGAACTATCAAAACAGTTCAATCACATTTTGCAAGGAGGTGATATTGAACAATGGCTAACAACTGGGAAAACTCATCTCATCATGAAAGACCCAGCAAAAGGTGCAGTTCCAAGTAATTATAGACCGATAACCTGCCTGCCAACCATGTTCACATTATTAACTGGAATAATAGCAGATGAAGTGATGCAACACTTATTAACTAACAAACAGCTTCCAGTTGAACAGAAAGGAAATTGCCCGAACACCAGAGGCACAAAAGACCAACTGCTGATTGACAGAATGATTTTAGAAAATTGCAAGAGAAGAAAAACAAATCAAAGTGTTGCATGGATTGACTACAAGAAAGCCTTTGATTCATTGCCTCACACATGGATACTAAAATGTTTAGAAACAACTGGTGTCATCAAAACATTCAGATATTTATTAAAAAAGCAATGAGCATGTGGCATACACAGTTAACAATCAATGGCGAGACACTTGGACAGGTTAGCATTAGAAGAGGCATTTTCCAAGGGGACTCACTATCCCCTCTGTTGTTTGTAATCGCCATGACCCCACTTTCACAAATACTAAACAAAACAGGCCTTGGATACCAAACATCTAAAACATCAAGTCAAATCAACCATCTGCTGTACATGGACGATCTGAAGTTGTATGGAAAGTCCCAGTCAGAAATCGAATCACTGCTAAACACTGTCTGTATATTCAGTAGCGGTATAGCAATGGAGTTTGGACTAAACAAGTGTGCTGCATTAATAATGAAGAGAGGAAAACTAAGAAAAACAGAAGGAATAGAACTGCCCAATGGAAGCAAGATCAAGAACCTGGAAGAGAAAGAACATTACAAATACTTGGGCATTCTCCAGGCTGATAACATTGCACACACTGAAGTTAAAAGAAAAATGGGAAGTGAATACATCAGGAGAGTTAGAAAAATCCTCAAGTCCAAACTCAAGAACCGAGCAGAAAAATGGACAAATAAGCCCCTGCATGGTCAATATTTGCACAGTATAAGTGGAAAATCAGACATCACCAAGACCTGGCAATGGCTTAAGAATGGCAACTTGAAGAAAGAAACTGACGTTTTAATACTGGCTGCACAAGAACAGGCACTAAGAACAATGCAATAAGAGCAAAAGTAGAAAAGTCAACAACAAACAGCAAGTGCTGCCTTTGTAAAGAAGCAGATGAAACAGTGGACCACCTAATCAGCTGTTGTAAAAAGATCGCACAGACTGACTACAAACAAAGTCATGACAAGGTAGCAGGGATGATACACTGAAACATCTGCAAAAAATAAAAGCTACTTGTAGCCAAAAACTGGTGGGACCATAAAATTGAAAAAGTGGTAGAAAATGAAGATGCAAAAATATTACGGGACTTCCGACTACAAACAGACAAACATCTCCCACACAATACACCAGATATAACTGTAGTCGAGAAGAAAGAAAAACAAGTCAAAATAATCAACACAGCAATACCAGGGGATAGCAGAATAGAAGAAAAAGAAATAGAAAAAGTCACAAAATACAAAGATCTACAAATTGAAATTGAAAGGCTGTGGCAGAAAAAGACCCAAATAATCCCAGTGGTAATTGGCACCCTAGGTGCAATTCCAAAACAACTTGAAGAGCACCTCAGCACCATAGAGGCCACAGAAATCACCATCAGCCAATTACAAAAAGCAACTTTACTGGGAACAGCCTATATTTTGCGACAATATCTATAACAGCAACAACATTAATAATAAAATTCAGCCATCCCAGGTCCTTGGGAAGGACTTGATGTCTGGATAAAACAAACCAGTCAATAACACCTGTCTGACTGTGTAAAGAAGAAATAATAGACAATGTTTATGAGTGGATTTCTCCCATTTTGTTTTATGTTTATTAATATCTGTATATAACTTCATTAATTAATATAATCTATATAACTGGACCTCCTGGGGGGCATGGAACTATGGGTCCATTGGACCCAGGGTTCCACATTACATCCAAAGGCAGCCAATGTTTCTAACTCAGAAGGAAACTGGGTGGTAGCTTTGAGGAGATCTGCATAAGTTGCTCTTTGGGAATGAAGTAGGAGGTGCTGTTTACTTAAGAGTAAGAACCTAAGAAGAGCTGTGCTTGATCAGACCAAGGGCCTATCAAGTCCAGTAGTCTGTTTTAGGGGTGTACATGAACTGGTTCATCTCAAACCAGGACAGTTTGGTAGCTGGATCACAAACCAAACTGAGGTGGTTCAGTCCGCGATTGAACCGAACCAAGTCTGGACAGGTTCAGCGTCGAATGGTCAGTGGGGTGGGTGGCAAAAGACGTAGTTAAAGCATCTCTTACCTGGCTAGCACAGCTGTTGGTGCCACCACATCCCCCCACCCAATGCAGCCCATGGCCAAGTGCACACTGCCAAACCTTCTGTACAAATCCACCTGCGCAGTGGTGGTGTGGTTCTGGTCTCTGCGGTTGCATGGAGGCCATTTGCATGGCATCCACACATGCACATGCACAGAGCCCATTTGCGTGGTGTCCACACATGTTGGAGGCCAGAACCATGCCTCCAATGCGTGGGTGGCTTTGTAAAGGAGTCATCACGGTGCATGCTTGGCTATGGGCTGTGCTGAGGGGGCAAGTGGCGGCGCCAGAAACTACCCCAGTCAGGTAAGACACACTTTAACCACCTCTCACACTGTCCCCCACCCCTTATAGCCTCCCAGGACCCCCACCTCTTTACAAGTATAGCCATGCTTGAACCGCCGAACCAGTTTGATGAAACAGTCTGGACCAGCTGGTCGGTTCAACAGAACCAGTTTGGCAGCACACCCGGTTCGGTTCAAATTCAATTTGAATTTTAACTGAATTGCATGTTTTGGTTCATGCATATCCCTGGTCTGTTTTCCACAGCGGCCAACCAGATGCCTTTGGGAAGTCCAAAGCAGGGTATAGAAACAATACACAATTCACTTGCTCTACTTGTTTATTATTTGAATCAAACCAATGCTACAAAGACATCATTAGTCTCTAGAGCTGTCTCGCCCAAAGGAAATTACTACTCGGACCTTTTCATCATTTGTAAGTGGGGAGCATGCAACAATATCAAGATTTCTCTTCCTCTTGTTTATTCTTTTTACTTGCAAAAGCCACAGAGTATTGCCTTCTTCCTGTATAACCCATTTTCATTAAAGCAGAAAGACTATAGACTTGCCACCTGGCGTTCACTCAGAAGAAACATAAGCAAGATGGTCCTCTGGGCTCCGTAAATAGAGAATACTTGTTCGGCACATTAAAAATATGGTTAAGTGTAGATAGTCATACTTTCCCCCTCACAAACATGTCCTAATGATTTGTTAGCTGTCTCCATTTAAAAACAAAGTTGAAGACAGACTCTTACGTGTAAATGATTGTTCATGAGTGAAGTCTCATTAAAATAAAATATATTATGACACAGAATCCTTAATTAAATATTTGGGGTGCAAAGGCATTTGCAGAACAGGGCTTAATTGCCAATTTATTTTCTCCATTTCCCATTCCGGTTTTACCCTAGTGCCCCAGTATCATATTACCATAATATTCTCTAGCAACGTTGCTACAATATGGATTTTTGTTAGAACTTGGTAGGTTCAGTGATACTTTCTCATAATTTCCCAGTTTTCTGTTGCAAGAGAATGAGAACTAGTTGGTTCTACTTACTGGCGAAAGCATAAATATAACAAGTGTTTTTGTTAATTTGCACAATAAAGTATTGTGCAAAGATAAGCAAACAAACAAACTCTACCTGTTCTTCTTGTTGACTTTTTGAAGAAGAAAAAAACCAAATGCATCAAGAAAACCTATCTTTCTTTCTTTTGAAGAATAAATGGCACAGTGGGGAAGCAAGCTGCTGAGAGAGCAGGAGGCTGTTGGTTTGAATCCCCGCTGGTGTGTTTCCCAATTCCCAGAATATGGGAAACTCTTTTATCGGGCAGCAGCAATATAGGAAGGTGCTGCAAGGCATCATACTGCATGGGAGAAGGCAATGGTAAACCACTCCTGTATTATATACCAAGGAAACCACATGGCTCTGTGGTTGCCAGAAATCAACTCGAAGGCACAATCTTCCCTTTTTCCTTTAGAGCTATTTAGGCTAGTGGATAGAAGGTAGTTGATGGTCCATTATTGTACCACAGGCCAGTTTCTGGGGGACACATAGAGGCGAGTCTCACGATCAGTGAGACTTGTCAAAATGGGGTTTGTGGGGAGAGTGGGCTTAGCCTGCTCTCCCCACAGATGATCCCCAGACAGCCTAGGGTGGCTGGATAGGTGGGGGCTGTGGGGATCAGGGGCCGCGTGGTCCCCGGAAGTTCCAGAATGTCCCACACGAGTGCGCGCAGCATCCTGAAGAGACCCCCAGGGTTGGGAGGCTTGTTTCAGCCTCCTGGCGGGGGTCTCCTCATGTGTTGCCACAGTGTGGAGCCGCACTGTGGCAATACATGATCAGTTACAGTTTATTATTTATGGTCATTTACCAAATCATAACACAAATATACAACACATACACAATTTAACTTCCCTTTGTAACAGTCAGGGAAGTGCACATTCTAAAAGCAATATAACAAAAGTTTGCTACTGTATTAGAGACAGAGGAGACTCTATCTGAAAGCAGAAACTTCACTAAATGATCATTGGATTGGCCTGGCAATCTGGACAGTATAGGAAAAATTAAACAATGTCTGAACTCCCGATAAAATTTACAATATTAAAAAAATGAGCTAATGTTTCAACTTCACCAGAATCACAATGACACAGTCGAGCCTCCAGGGGAAGATGCTGAAATCTCCCACTCAATAAGGGAGATGAAAGAGCATTGAATCTGGCTCTTGAAAGAGCCCATCAAAACTTCCTAAAAGTGATGTTGTACAGATATGAAGCAGAAGAAAGACCAGCCCTGGTCTTTATAACTTTATAAAACTCAGGCAAACAAGCCCAATCATTGAGGTATTACTTTAGCTGAGTACAAGCCCCTGGTGGCGCAGTGGTAAAACTGCCGCCCTGTAACCTGAGGTTACAAGTTCAATCCTGACCAGGGGCTCAAGGTTGACTCAGCCTTCCATCCTTCCGAGGTCGGTAAAATGAGTACCCAGAATGTTGGGGGCAATATGCTAAATCATTGTAAACTGCTTAGAGAGCTTCCAGCTATAGAGCGGTATATAAATGTAAGTGCTATTGCTATTGCTACAATGTTAAGGCTGCAGGAATAAAACTGCCACCTTGAGCATGGTAAAATCTCCGAATTGCTACCGTGCTATGTCTTGCCATCTCAGAAACCATTTTAACATGTGCAGATTTTCTGCCATTTTGCTGGAAAACCACACCCAAATATTTGACTTGGCTAAAGGGAGGGGGAATTAGGAGGCTTTGCTGCCGGGAGCTGTGTGGCTCCTGTGGCAGCAGACGATCAGCAAAAAGCAGGATAGGCTCCCTTAGTCTGCTTTTTGCTGATCGTGAGTATCTCCTCCTTGAGTTTGCTGGGATTATGGCAAAGAATGCTGGACTAGGTAAATCATCAAGTCACTCCTTATGTTTTTCAGCAAGTAAACTGATTCTAATCTTGTGTGATGTACATTTTATTACTAAATCCCATGGCCTACCATTGGATTTTAAATCTAAAAAGCAAGGGTACATACTTGCGATCAATTAACCCTGACCAGTTATGACATAACTGTTAAAAGATCCTGACTATACACTCTAGTTTTTTGAAATAATAATAATGGTTGAGCATGGAATTCCAGTAGCACCTAAAACTAAAGTCAGCCCACCCTTGATTTAGACATTTTAAAATAATAGAAACAAGCCGACCCCCGAACAGAGCATCTGTGAGTTTTTTGGGGTCGGCAACCTCTCACCCCCTGCCCTGCCCCAGTCTCTGGCCGGGCTGCCGCCGCCTCCTCACCTGGCCTCCACGCTGGGCCAGATCAGCCGCCTCTCTCCCCTCGCCCCAGTCTCCGGCCTGGCCGAGTGCCACTGCCGCGGCCAGGCCCGCCACCGCCTCCTCGCCTCAGCGGCCGGGCTGGACCCGCTGCCTGGCCCACTACTTCTGCCGCTGCCGGCCTCCGCGTTCGGGCCGGGCCCACCGCCAGCCTCCCCAGCCGGGCCAGGGCCCCCACCACCGCCGTCCTCCCCGGCCGGGCCAGGCCCACCACCGCCCTGGCCTCCATGGCCCGGCAAGGCCCGCCGCCGCCTCTGTCCTCCACCACTGAGATGCGGCTCAGCCAATCAGGTGCGTCCCTCCGCTCCGCTGCCCAGCCAATCAGCTGGGTTGCCGGGACGCATCCCCACAGAGGCTGAGGCACGTCTATGAGAATTAAATATATAGATGTTTTTAAAGCAAATAAACATCAGAGGACAGTACAGCAACTCCTTGTATTGGTATAATAAAGATCGCTCTGGTATGAACTCAGTTTCCAGTTATTTTAATGAGGAAAGTCAACTGGCTTCTAATTACTCCCATTTTCCAAATGAATTCTTCATTATATTTAAGTTATGTCAAATCAAAAGTTCAAGAAACACACTTAGTTTGGACACTATGGGACTTCTTAGAAAGCATTGAGCGGGGCTCACATGTTTGTGGGTGGATCCTCTGCATATAGAAAGCATGGCTTGTTTAGAAGACTGCTTCAGTTCATGTTAACTTTCCATGTGTTGAAAGATTATAGAAGTTGCAAATGTCTCTACTGTATGTTGCTTTTTCAAAGGGGTGACTCGACATAAAACCCACTGCAATTACTGTGGGTTGCTCTGCTATTTGGCAGATTGATGCTGAGGCCTCTACAGAAAGGGTACAAAAGGTTTATATCTGTCTTCCCCTGAACTCTTGTCATAAGCTTGAATCTGATGTTACCAGAGTCTGCTTGGATACGTGTTTACTGCCACGGTCCATTTCTATGGCTGCATTCGCATGTAATGTGAAACCGCAGTTAAATGGGGCAGAGGTTGGAATTTGTGCATGTCTGAATGTGTGAAGCAGCAATTTCACGGCAAAAAGTGGCCTGTGGTTTTCCTTGCCAAACTCCAATTTGAACCTCCAATAGTAGTGAGTTTTGCCACCCCAACTCGAGGTTTTGCAGTGGAAGAATTACATAGACTGTGGACAGCACCATAACTGTGGTTTTGTTTGCTTTCTGGACCCATAATAATAGATAGGGCGGCCCAGACACACCCAGGATCACACCCACTCCATACCTGAAGCACTTCTTGCTGGCCCCCTCTCCGAGCACTTGCCCTGCCCCACCCATCTCTGATCCAATAATGCAGTTGCTTGGCAACAAGGACACTGCCACATCCCATCCCAAGGACACTGCCATGTCCCATCCCAAGTCTGTCAGCCTTGGGATGGGAAAGTCACATGGGGGCATGCCCTCTTCCCACTCTGTCCCTTGTTCCGCCCTATGGGATGGAAAGATGGGCACTATGTGCATTGCTCTCCAAAAATTAAGTGATCAAGATGTATGTTCACACACACGTGCAGTCATGGTGGCAATATAAACAGGGCAACCCCATCAGATTGCTGGAATGGTAACATGTGGCAGGGCAGCGATACCCAGGATCAGGTTTCAAAGGCAGCCCCACCCGAGAATTCTTGAGAGGCTCAGGTCTATTTTTTGTACAATGATGTTGGGGAAGGGGGGCCAAGCCCCTTCCCCTTGGATTAATGCATGTGGTTCTTGGGCTTATGAGAAGGGCTGGGCAGCAGATTCAGCATTACCTGCAGTGAAAGGAGAGATTCCTCATATATGATGAGGATGGATGCTGCTCTTGAGAGGACAGCTTTCTCATGAGAGTGGAAGGCCATGGGGATACCCCATTACGACATGAGAAGAACTTTCAGGGAGGACAGGGGGATTGGGCAGAATCACTAATAATATGATGAATGTCCTTCTACCATGGGCCACTCTCTCATGAGAGTGTTAGGCCATGGAGACATGCATGTGGGCTGGACGGGAGATGCCCAGCCTGGTTGCAGATGGGCAGATGCAGACGCCCAGCCTGGTTGCTCCACACAAGCAAGCTGCAGGGACGGGTACCCAAGCAACACCACTCCCTGTCTTGGTGACTGCCATGAAGAATTACTTAAAGTGGGCCCTCTGCCAGCCTGTCTGCCCATTTGAATATATCTATGTTTATTTTTGCCTGGAATGGCGACCCCACTCTCTTGGGTCGCAGACAACCAGGGCTCCCCTCTCCTGCAATTTCCAGCAGCAGCAGATCTGCATACGCCGCAACACTGGTCTGAAGTCGGGAAATCTGAATAAGAGTAAAGATCTGTCCATGGTCCCAAAGTTTCCCTAGTCTGCCTATCCGGCAGCACCCAGACACATGGAGTGTTAAATTCTCCATTGGGTGCATCAAAGGCTTTGCTGGAGAGGAGTGGATCAATGTGTAAAAGTTTGATCATTAACCAGAGAGAATGGGGGGCCCACAAAAGTGGGGCCTGATTTTTTTTAATGGCTCAACTCATAGGCATGCAGTCCAACAGAAGATTGAAGGTTCTTAAGCCTAAGGTCCTCCCCAGTAGAATGGATCAAAGGCTGTCAAGCCTAAGGTCCTCCCCAGTAGACTGGCCCTCTCATTAGAGTGATAATCCCCTTGCAGCAAAGCCACAGGGGCAGGAGTGTGGTTTGGTCTCCATGGACTGCATTGTTGGGGTAAGCCATCACAAGAGTATTTTTGGTCACACAGTGGGCCAGACGCTAGAATCCTTTGCATAATATATCTATATCTATATCTATATCTATATCTATATCTATATCTATATCTATATCTATATCTATATCTATATCTATATCTATCTCCTCCTAGGAAGTCAGTTCTTTTCCCTTTCCTGAGTAAAGGAAAAATGGTGCCCCACAGCATCCCGCCCACCTCCAGAAATTGTGTGTGTGCAAGACTGTTTTGTTGCCAGGCTCTTATGAGAGTGGCAGTGCAATTGCTGTCAGCTGAAGGGTTTGCATGGCATTTAAAGGGATTTAAATGCCCCTTCCCTGCTGAGGGTGGTCAGGCCATTCTGAAAAGACACACTCATGCCCAGCACTCCCCCTTGAAGATCTTGGCCATTGGCTTCTGCCCTGCAGATGTTTTAATGCTTCACCAACAGTCTGGCGACTTGAGTGCTATGGAGCTTGCTGGGATGCGGACTCGGTGGACAAGGAAGAGGGAGGGGCTTCCGTGCCCCCCCCCGCCCCATGGAGCTTCCCGGGTTGCAGTTGGATGAATATCTGTGATGCAATTCATGGTCAGAAAAACTAACGGTGGGTTCGGCAACCTCCGGTTTCGTATTATGTGTGAATGAGGCCTATGCTTTGCTTAAAGTGGGAAAAATTAATGTCAGATGTATGCAGACCCATGAACAACAAGAAAATATTGCAAGTCCTGCAGGATTGTGGCCTTGGCATTGGCACACTGGAAGGGGAATGAAGAGAATAGAAATGTCACTTTGAAAACAAAGAATAATTTTATTGAGGGACTAGTATTTTTAAGCCCGTTAAAATAACGGGCGCTAGTACCTTTTGTTGTTGTTTTTGTTTCCTTTATTCCTTCTCCCTCTCTCTTTCGCCCTTCTTTCCTTTTTTCTTTTTATCTCTCTCTCTTTCACTCCTTCCTTTTCTCTCTCTCTTCCTCTGTTTCCTTCCCTTCCTTTCTTCTCTCTCTCTCTCCCTCTCCCTCTCTCTCCTTTTCTTCCTTTCTTCCACCTCTTCTCACTCCCATCTTTCTGGATTCTTTCTTTTTTCTTCTTTTCTTTCTTTAACGGGCTTGTTCTTTGGGGCTGGCTGCTCCTCCCCCCCCTCTTTTTTGTCCTTCTCCCTCACTCCTTTCTCCTTTTTCTTTCTTCTTCCTTCCTTCCTTCTCTCTTTCCTGCTTTCCCTCCCTCCCTCCTTGTTTCTTTTGTCCTTTTCCTTTCTTTCTCTTTCTTTTCTCTCCTAGTCTATGATGAGCTAGTTCTTGTATCCAGTACGCCCTGCTGAAGTCCAGAAAACTCCAGTTCTTATAAAGTGCATGCTTCTACTCTGTTCAAGAGGACTTCACTGTGATGACTGTTTAGCCTAAGACAGTGGCACTGCTGCAATATATGAACCCGTGAACTGCCTAGAATCAGACCAAAGGGTGGGTGATTTCTCTGGATTTGTCCTGAAATCGGGCAAACTAAGCAAACCTCCCACATTGGTGGCCATGGCTCCGCAGAAAGCGCCTGGCCAGCCCTCGCTTCGCCGTGACTGCCTGAGTAGGTGTAGCTGAGGCTCAGCCCGTCCTGCCCTCAGCCTGACTGACAGGCTCAGCAATGAGGGTGATGCCGGCGCTGAGCATCTGCCATGATTTCTCTCGCTGCCCAGACTGTCAATCAGGCTGAAGCGGGGCTGGGCTGAGCCCGAGCATTTCGTCAGCCAGTCAAGAGGAGGGAAGGCGGGAGAAGCTGCTGCCGGTCAGTTCTCACCCTTCCCCTCCCCGAGGATTCGTCTCTCTTTAGTGTTTCATTTAACTTTTCTTGTTTGGTTTTCGGGCTGCTGCCACCATTATGTGCTGGTTCTCGCTTCTGCTCCTCCTTCTGCCTTCCCTGGTCCCCGCTTCTGCTCCCGCGGCTGTTTCTCCATCAGCTGGCCGCCTCCGATCCTGAACAAAGAGCGTGGTGTCTAGTGAGTCAGGGAGTGGGAGCGGGAAAAGCGAGCACGGCACGGCGTCTCAGCTTCAGGGGCACGACGCGTCTGCCAGGCTACACTGGCCAGAAGAACTGGGGCATGGCGGGCCGAGGAACGATGGGGGGGGGGGGGAAGGCTGCAGCAAATAAAGGGTAAACCTTGCCCCTTCACTTCAGGCTCCTTTTGTCTGTTGTGTGGCTGGGTTCAATGGATATATTTACTCCCAGGCGGGTGTGGGTCTCCTGGTCCGTTCTCCTGGCACGCCCGGTCCTGCCCCCGCCGCTTCTCTGGCTTCCGGGGTTTTCCCCTCTCTGCCGCTGCCGCCTCTGCTCCTCCTTCTGCCCTCCCCGGTCCCCGCTTCTGCTCCTGCAGCCGTTTCTTCTTCCTCAACATGGCCGCCCGTTTCTGGGCGGCTGTGTCTTTTGGGGCCGATCTGGGCGCTCGGCACATGCCCAGAACGGCCCAAAAAGACACGGGCAGCACGGCTGCACGCTTAAGGCTTTTATGGTATAGGATAAGGGGTACAGGAAATGAAAATGTGGGTTGTTAGGTACATTACCAAGCTGCTGTACTGTGGAGGGGGATAGAGGCTTGTTGCAGTTTTTTGCAAACAAACCTTTTGGGAAAACACATTTCCAGAATGATCTTTTGTCTGGAGTGCAGCCAGCATTTCTCTTCTGAGCAGGTTAGGAACTGGAAAATGGCTGAAAGACTTTGTTCAAGAGGTATACTGAAGCACCCCAAAATGGCATGGTGATCTACTAACACTTGAGTGGGCAAGATTGACTGTTCAGTGGATGAGGCAGGGCGGGATGGCCCTATATTCCTAACCCCAGGTGACCCCCATGCCACTTCAGGAGAACCAGGGGAACCAAAGCCAGTATCCCCACCATGACCTAATGAATTAGCCTGCCTTCATCCTCTGACTTGGAGGAGCCCCTTGAGGATCTGCCAGCCCAGGTAGAAATTCCCCAGTACCTCCAGCCTTAGCATGTAGCAAAGGAGTCAAGACCTCTTTAAACAGCAGTGCCTTCCCCAGAGAAGAGATGGGGCCAATCCACTTTACCTTGGCAGCCGTTATAAAAACAGTAGTCAGTTCCAAGCATCTATTAGAGAAGGGGGTGGTAACCTTTCAGAAATGGGGTGCCAAGTCTTCATTTATTCATGGTTTCATGTGCCAGTAATACATTTTAATGTTTCGAGTCTAAAAATGTATTATGGCATGCAAAACCAAAGGGGTTCATTTGCCGGGCTTCAGGGGAGGGAATTTCACTCTCTTCCTCCTCCTGATGGACATGTCTTCAGCTGGTTTGGACTCTCTCTGGGGGACCCAGATCCCCCATTCTGTCTGTCGTCTCATCCCCCCCTCCTCCAGGTTAAATAAAATGAATCAATCCCCACAGCCCTTCAGGCACCTCCCACTTCCTGCTTTGGTCCCCTTCCCCTTCCACCACCTTGCCCCTTCCACACCTGCACTCATTGCCAGTTCTCCCTCCACCTCTGCTTGGGGGAACCGTTTCCACTTCTGGCTGCAACTGAGACTGCAGCCATGGGGGTGCGGCTCTAGGAGGGATGCCGTGCCAACTTGGCATCCTCCAAACACTTTGGGTAATGATCATGGGTGGCCAGCTGCGAGTGCCACTCAAAATAATCTTGCATGCCACTTTTGGTACATGTGCCATAGGTTACTGGTCCTTGTACTATAACAACATCCACCTCGTGTCTCTTATACCCAGCTCACCTAATTGCCTGCTCAGAGCTATCCAATATCCTGAACAGTGATCCCTTGAACAGGGATTCCCAGATGTTGTTCACTACAACTCCCAGCATCCCCAGCTGCAGTGGCCTTTGGCTGGGGATTTTATTCATTCATCCATTCATTTATTTAACTTATTTTTATGCCACCCCAAACTTATGTCTCTGGGCAGTTTACAACAAAACAAAATAAATGACAACCGGGGAAAAAAAATTAAAACATCAGTTAAAATAAATGACAGCAAAAAAGTTAAAACATTAAGGCAATTTAAAATTTTAAAACAATGTTTTAAAACCATGTTAAAATGATTTAAACGGTATTTAATTAAAAGCCTGGGTGAACAGATTTTAAAAGATTTTTTTTTAATTGTCAAAGATGGAGAGGCTCTTATTTCAGCAGGGAGCACATTCCAAAGCTTCAGGGCAGCAAAGGAGAAGGCCCGTTCCCTGAGTAGCCACCAGACAAGCCGGTGGCAAATGCAGACGGACCTCTCCGGATGATCTCAATGGGCAATTGGGTTCATGATGAAGAATACATTCTCTTAAATATGGGAGTTCTAGTCCACCACATCTGGGAATTCCTACTAAAGGGAATTCTGGTCCTGACCCCTTTTTCCTTTGGAGCTCTCTAAGGTCCTTGTCCCTCCTGGACCTCTCCATCGGTGAAGATCCTGGCTTGGCCTGTAAAAGGAAAAACTCGCCCGCCCCCCCAGCATTACCTGGGGATAGAATATCATGTCACTTCTGCTGAACTGAGACTAGAGCTAGCATAATGCTAAAAATAAAATGTGATCTTTTGCCTGGGGGAAAAAACCCCTTTATGTGCCACAAGTCGATTAGTATACTACTCATCCCTGTAAACATTTTTGGTGGACATATCCAATTATATCATATTTTTGGCAAAGGTTGCTTAGATGGATTAAGAAACTGTTAAATATTGTCCTTTCAATAGATCCCAAGTAATCCTTTGTTTGTTAGATCAAGAAAAGAAAGAACACAAAGAAACAGGCTTTTATTTATTTTTTACAGGCTATTATTTATTGGCAGGATAAAAAAGATGAGTTGCCAAACACAGATTCATTCACCCCCTGTACATTTGTGGCTTGTACAAATATGGAACATGAAGTTAACATATATGATCAGATTCCAGGAAGGTGTTTTGAGTAGTATGGATTTAATAAGACATTGGGAGAGGATCTTAGGTTTTCTGGCAGTGTTGAATATTGCCTAGTTTTATTGTCTTGTTTCATCAAGCTGTTGTTCATTTAAATATTTTTGTATGTAACAGAAATAGAAATACAATAAGTAATATAATGCAAAAAGGGAAATAATATTATACTCATGCTTGTGAGTATTATTTATTTATTCATTCAGCACATTTTTATACCGCCCCAATCCAAGGTCTCAGGGCGGTTGATTATGATAGCACGCGCGCGCACACACCACACACACGCTTGGGTACACACAAGACAGTTTTCACAATGGAGGTAGGTAGGAAGTGGGGTCCCCCAGGGATCGGTACTGAGACCAGGGCTCTTTAACTTGTTCATGAACGATCTAGAAGTTGGGGTGACCAGTGAGGTGGCCAGATTTGCAGATGACACTAAACTCTTTAGGGGAGTGAAATCCACAATGGATTGTGAGGAACTCCAAAAAGATCTCTTCAAACTGGGGGAGTGGGCGACAAAATGGCAAATGCGGTTCAGTGTAAGCAAGTGTAAAGTGATGCACACTGGGGCAAAAAACATCAACTTCATATATACGCTGATGGGATCTGAGCTGTCAGTGACTGACCAGGAGAGAGATCTTGGGGTTGTGGTGGATAGCTCATTGAAAGTGTCATCTCAGTACATGGCAACTGTGAAAAAGGCTAATTCCATGCTAGGAATCATTAGGAAGGGGATTGAAAATAAAAATGCAAATATTATAATGCCCTTATACAAATCTATGGTGCGGCCACATCTGGAGTACTGCGTACAGCTTTGGTCACCGTATCTTAAGAACAATTTTGTAGAACTGGAAAAGGTGCAGAAGAGGGCAACCAAAAGGATCAGGGGCCTGGAGCACCTTCCTTATGAGGCTAGGCAACAGCATCTGGGGCTCTTTACCTAGGAAATGAGGCGACTAAGAGGAGACATGATTGAGGTGTATAAAATTATGCATGGAGTGGAGAGGCTGGACGGAGAGGAATTTTTCTCCCTCTCTCACAACTCTAGAACCAGGAGTCATCACATGAAACTGAAGGTTGGGAAATTTAGGACTGACATGAGGAAGTACTTTTTCACACAGCACATAATTAATCTGTGGAATTCTTTGCCATGGGATGTGGCAAACAAACAAACAAACAAACAAACAAAATGTGTTAAAGAAAAATAGCTTACTTACTTACTTACCTACATTTGTATGTCATCCTTCATCCTGTCTCCCCAGGCTCCTTGGAACAAGGTGAGATAAAACTGCTAATAACGTACCAACCAAACAAACATAGCAGTTGTTTTGGCATACTTGAATTCACTGAAATTGAATTTTTACTAAAGAAAATGATTCAGATAATTAAGTTATTTTATGAACAGAATAAAAGTTGAGTCATGTACGTGAATGATTCGTACTTTTGTATTCTAGGATAATATTGTATTATTCTTGGTCTATTTACATTGGGGACATATATTGTTCTCTTTGGAGTAGGATGTGGCAGTCTGGTTAAATATTTGTTGGGCGTGGCCCTGTATTGTATTTTGTGGTTGTAAACAAAGCAGTATGAAGCGATCTTTTTCTTTTTTCTTTTTGAGTCCAGTAAAATTCTGAGAAATCAAACCACAACATTTGCCCTGGGAAATGCGGCCAAGAGACTTGTTTACGTCTTTTCAATGAAAGAATCCTTAATACGCTGTTCTATTTGCACACAAATTACCCCAAGAGAGTATTTTTATCCTCCCCCATCAAAGCTTTGGCAATAGATGACATATTAATTCAACCGAAAAGGTCACTTGGGGTGGAAGGTTTGAGGTTCACACACTGTTGTTCCCTAAAGTCAAATTTGGTTTTGCATTTCATTTGAATTCCCCTTCTTCCAGGATGGATTTTTATTTGCAACTTCTTCTTGGTTTCAGGCACAGTATCCACGTTTGGTGGAAATGGGCTTCTAATTGTGGAAAGTTAACATATTGTAGCACATGCTGTACACTGCAGGCAAATACTTAGGGACATGTTAATGCAAGAGACTTGTTTATATATGAATTTTGGAGCTAGAGGCTGAATTAATTGCCTTTGAAGGAAAAAATGTTACATTCAACAGTGATTGTTCAAATTGCCCTCATGGTGCAGTGCTTCACCAGCATATCCTGGTGCTTAGACTGATGGGCCTAAAGTATGATGGGCTGTGAATGACTTCAGACCTCCCTCTCGATCTCACACTCTTCTCTTCTATCCTCACTTTTGTGTTATTGCCATTAATTAGTGTGACCTTTGCCATTAGTTAGTGCTATCTTTGTCCATGACACTTTACAAAGTCCTGCCCAGAGGGACATACAGTCTAGATACCAACACAACAGAGGAAGGGGAAGGAAATGGAGCTGGGCTAGTCTGTGATCCCTGCTTGCCCATCTTCTCTTATATGATTGGTTGATCTGTTGTGAGGTCACAAAGGGCTTCTGTTGGCAAGGGAGCCATGGATCCTCTGGCTGCTGTTGGCTTAGCTGTTCTCAAAAGGGAAATTAACCTGAATTGGCCCAGATAGATAAATACTTAGGAGAACATGGGAATATTTATGATCATTTCATAAATATATATTTTATATATGACGTATATGAAAAGGCACCGAGGTGATGCACACTATGTGAAACATTGGCAGTATGTTGTGGGCTGTATGTCATGGTCCAACTTATTTATTTATTTATTTATTTATTTATTTATTTATTCATTCATTCATTCATTCATTCATTCATTCGATTTTTATACCGCCCTTCCAAAATGGCTCAGGGCGGTTTACAATTAAAAACAGAAACCATTAAAACCAATAACAATTAAAACAGAGATATAAATATTAACACCAATTAAATAAAATCTTAAAAAACAATTAAACCATCATAACAATTAAAACCCTGAAAACCAGGTTAGCAATTAAAACAATTAAAACTAATTAAAAACCCTGAAAGGCCAGGCCAAACAGATGAGTTTTAAGGGCGCTCTTGAAGGTCAGTAAAGAATTAAGATTACGAATTTCTGCTGGGAGTGCATTCCACAGCCCGGGAGCAGCCACAGAGAAGGACCGCCTCTGAGTCGCCACCAAATCAACTGGTGGTAACTGGATATGGACATCCTCAGATGACCTTAACGTGTGGTGGGGTCATGTAAAAGAAGGCACCACTGCAGACCATGACATAGAAGCTTGCAGGAGAGAGAAGGGAAAGGCCACCATCTGCCCCTAGGCAGACCCCAGGGTGAGAGACTGGGTTTCTGCCTGTTTGCTTCTCCTGCTGCCCCCCTGTTTGTTAACCCCAGGACTGGCTGCTGTACTGTACTGAGGTGAGGCCTTGCAGCATTGGGGCCCGGGGAGGAGGGTGACTTGGCAGTTTCCTGGATTCCATCTGCCTAGAGCTGCTTGTCCAGGGTTATATAGGGTGCTGCCAGTGGTGGCAGGCCCACCACTGGTGGGGTCACCACTGCCCCTTTGGGGTAGCTACTTCGGGGGACAGCAAGGGCGAGAGCCAGGTCTCCTGGCCCAGGTATTTGTATGTTGGGGGCATTTAATAGTGGGGCTTCTGTTTTAATTAGTCCTGGGTGAGATAGTTTTAGAATGTGTCTGGACTTACCTGGAGATGGGGAGAAAGGGGGCATGTCCACTGACTGTGGGGCGGCAATTCCAGTGGTGGTGGGGGACAGAAGAAGGAATGTTGGCAAGTCAGCGGGCCGTTATGGGGAAGGGGATTTGGAAATCTAATAGCTTTTTCCCCTTCCGGCTGTCCTGCCAGCTCTTTGACCTTGGGAAGCAGTGCCGACCACCCTTGGAACTTCACCTTGCGCCTCTGTAATGCCAGGTCAGTCCAGAACAAATCAGAAACCACCCATGATTTGATTCTGGATGAAGGTGCTGACCTGGTATTACAGAGACCTGGATGGGAAAGGCTGGGGGCCCAGTGTGGTCCCAGCTTCTTCTTCCAGGGTACTCTGTTGAAGAGTGAGTGAGGGTCCATGGGCCAGTAGGTGGAATGGCTGTGGTCTATAAGAATAACCTTTCTCATACCAGGATCCCTGTTAGAGTGCTGTACCATATAGGATGTGCATACTTAAGTCTAGGGACCAGGGATAGACTGGGACTTCTGTTGGTGTACCGATCGCCCTGCTGCTCAACAGAATTCCTAACTGAGCTGACAGACTTGGTCTCGGACTTGGTGTTGGAGTCCCCCAGGCTTGTGGTGGTGTTGGACTTAAATGTTCACTTTGGGACCAATTTTTCCGGGGCAGCTCAGGAGTTAATAGCGGCCATGATGACTATGGGCCTATCTCAAGTGGTCTTGGGGCTGACATAAATTGCTGGTCACATGCTTGATTTAGTTGTTCACTCTGATCAGGGTGGTGTTCCGTGGGTGGGGAATCCTGTGATTTCCCCTTTGTCATGGACAGACCACCATCTGGTTAAGGTTGGACTCACAGTCACACCCCACCTTCACTGGGACAAAGCACATATTAGGATGGTCTGCCCAAGAAGGTTATTGGATCCAATAAGATTTCAAGAAGCCTTGGAGGGATTTAGTGTTGGCTCTGTCGGCGATCCTGTTGATGCCCTGGTGGAGAATTGGAACAGCAAACTCACTGGGGCAGTAGACATGATTGCTCCTAAGTGTCCTCTCCGAACCACTACAAAACTGGCCCCTTAGTATATGGATGAACTACAGGGGCTGAAGTGGCGAGGTAGACGACTGGAGCGCAAGTGGAGAAAGACTCGGCTTGAATCCGACAGATTGCAATATAGACCTCATTTGAAGACCTATGCTCAGGTGATACGTGCAGCAAAGAAGCAATTCTTTTCTGCCCATATTGCATCCACAAGTTCACATCCAACAAAGTTGTTCAGGGTGTGAGAGGGCTAGTATGTGCCCCTCCTCCCTTGAATCAGAATCTGGAACCAATGATTATCTGCTGTGATTTGTTTAACAAATTCTTTGTGGAAAAAATTTCTCGTATTCGGGTCGACTTAGACTCCATCTCCACAATTACTTCAGTGTCTGATGTGGAGGTGTCCAGCGACTCCTCTTGTATGATTAGGTTGGATCAGTTCCAGTTTGTGACTCCTGAGGATGTGGACAAGCTGATTGGAATGGTGCAGCCTACCACCTGTTCTCTTGACCCTTGCCTGACATGGCTTATATTATCTGGCAGGGGGTTGTTGTAGAAGACCTGGTAGAGATCATAAATGCGTTTCTGAGGGAAGGTAGGATGCCTCCTTGCCTTAAGGAGGCAATTATTAGACCACTTCTGAAGAAGCCTACATTGGATCCCTCAGAGTTGAGCAACTGCAGGCCTGTCTCCAACCTTCCGTGGATGGGCAAGGTAATTGAGAGGGTGGTGGCCTCCCAGCTCCGGACGGTCTTGGAGGAAACTGGTTATCTTGACCCATTTCAAACTGGCTTTGGGGATGACTATGGGGTGGAGACTGCCTTGGTCAGCCTGATGGATGATCTCCAATTGGCAATTGACAGAGGAAATGTGACTCTGTTGGTCCTTTTGGACCTCTCGGCAGCTTTCAATACTATTGACCATAGTATCCTACTGGAGCGTCTGATGGGGTTGGGAGTGGGAGGCACTGCTTTGCGATGGTTCCACTCCTACCTCTCGGGCACGTTCCAGATGGTGTCCCTGGGAGACTGGGAGAGATCATCAGGAGATTTGGTGCAGGGTGCTATCAGTATGCTGATGACACCCAAATCTATTTCTCCATGTTAGCATCATCAGGAGAGAGCATAGCCTCCCTAAATGCCTGCCTGGAGTCAGTGATGGTCTGGATGAGGGATAACAAACTGAGACTGAATCCAGATAAGACGAAGGTGCTCATTCAGCTGGGTTGGAACTCGAGAGACAGTTTTGATCTGCCTGTTCTGGATGGGGTCACATTTCCCCAGAAGGAACAGGTACGCCGTCTAGGGGTGCTTCTGTATCCAAGCCTCTCTCTGGTCTCCCAGGATGAGGCGGTGGCCAGAACTGCCTTCTTTCAGCTTCTGCTGATATGTCAGCTGTGTCCGTTTCTTGAGATGAACCACCTCAAAACAGTGGTACATCTGCTGGTAACCTCCAGACTGGATTACTGCAATACACTCTATGTGGGGCTGCCCTTGTATGTAGTCCAGAAACTACAGTTGGTCCAGAATGCGGCAGCCAGGCTGGCCTCTGGGTCATCTTGGAGAGACCGTATAATTCCTGTATTGAAGGAGCTACACTGGCTGCCAATATGTTTCTGGGCATAATACAACCTATATAACCTATAAAGCTATAAACAGCTTGGGCCCTGGGTATTTAAGATAACATCTTCTTTGTCATGAACCCCACCGCCCATTGAGATCATCTGGAGAGGTTCACCTGCATTTGCTACTGGCTTGTCTGGTGGCTACTCAGGGATGGGCCTTCTCTGTTGCTGCCCCGAGGCTTTGGAATGCGCTCCCTAGTGAAATAAGAGCCTCCCCATCTCTGACAGCTTTTAAAAAGTCTTTAAAGGCTTTCAGGGTTTTAATTGTTTTGAAAGTTTAATTGTTTTTTAAGATGTTTTAAAATTGGTGTTTATATTTGTATTTCTGTTTTAATTGTTTTTAATGATTTTTGTCTTTTAATTGTAAACTGCCCTGAGCCTGCTCGGAAGGGCGGTATAAAAATCGAAAAATAAAAAAATAAAAATAAAAATAAATAAATAAAGATGCATCTGTTCACCCAGGCTTTTAGTTAATATTATTTTAATGGTTTTAATGCTGTTTTAAAATGTTGTTTTAAAAAGTTTAAATTGTTGTAATGTTTTAACTAACTTGTTTTGTTTTAACTAATGTTTTACTTTCTGTTTTTATTTTGTAAACCACCCAGAGATGTAAGTTTGGGCGATATAGAAATATGTTAAATAAATTAAAAATAAAATAAAATAACTATGCCTGGACTGAGGCTTTGCATACTATTGCCCCCTGTGGTGGCTTTATGAATTGCAACAAACCTTGAGTTTCTTGTTCCTGGACCGGAGAAAGGTGCTCAGTGGCACTCCACAACAGGATAAGTATTCAGTAATCCAAAAACCTTCCGTTTAAGATGAGTGTTAAGATGTTTTACATTTTCATCTGTGCTCTTAAAAGCACGGAAATTGCAAGTCAAAGTACTCACCTTAACCTTTGCACCTTAGATACTGTAAAGATTGTGTACTGTATCATATAGTATACTGTATTTACAAATGAGGCTCCATGCAACCACACTTTGCCTTGGTCTTTCTGTTGGATATTGAAGGGGAGGGATGCAGCCACGCAGAAATTCAACAGGTGCAGATTCTCTATTACTTCTTAGAGATGCCCCTGATGAATTTCTGCTTGATGCCACACTGGCTTTCCCCCCTTGCAGTTGAATCTTGAGCACAGCCAAGAGCTTGTTTTTAAATCTTGCTTTCCACTGCACTGAAATATGAAATGGCACCACTGATTTCAGACGTTAAGAAAATGCATATGTTAGATGCTTCTGTTTCCTACTTCTGTCTTTTAAGTGGTGAGGAGGGACAATTAACATCAGAAGTAGCCATGTTCATGAACAGTTGTTTGCCCTGCACAGTAATAAAAATGCCATAAACAGAAGGTTATTTTCCTCCAGTATCAATGGAGGAGCAGTTGTATTGCAGACCCAGGAAAATGAAAAAAACATTTTAAGTTGTGATGGGAAGAGCAAAACCTACCAGTGCATCAGAGTGTATGCTTTAACTCTCACATGATGTTATATATGAAGGAAATGGACAATCAATTTCACGGGATGGCCCCTGGTTCTAGGGTTATGTGAAAGGGAGAAAAAAATTCTCTCTATCTACTTTCTCCTCACCATGCATGATTTTATAGACCTCTATCATGTCCCCGCACAGTCATCTTTTTTCTAAGTTAAAAAGCCCCAAGTGTTGTAGTCCTGCCTCATAAGGAAGGTGGTGCTCCAGTTAGTTCTATCCTTCTTTATCAACCCAAGATGGAGCTGATGTGGGAGTTGGCTCAAAGCTGCAATCCATGAGCAGAGTACACCTTTGGATGACCAAAGAGCTTCTGTTAAAAACTTTGATCCTCTGGCAGTGGCTTCATATGTGGAAAGGAATTCAGTCTCTCCACATCTCCCATGTCTATACACCAGTTCCAGCAAAAACTGTGTTCTTAACTCTGTTTTTGCTTCTCATGATCCATTTCTGCAAGAGCCATTGTTCTGTGAAGAAGAATGGCTCTTAACACTTAAATTATAATCTAGGTTTTGAAATTTGCCTACATATTACATTTTGTATTTAAATGCACCTAGAATCCTGAGTCTACAATCAATTGCATTGCATCTTAATACTTAATGTCCTCCAGCTATGAAAAAAAGGTATATGAGAAGATATACCCTTTTCAATACTTTTGAATAATCTTTCCTCATGAAGGTTAAATTTGTGCTATATGTCAAAAATATTCTATGTAGTATAGCAAAAACGTGCATCTCATAATAACTAGCCCCTTTGTTCTCTTGTGGAAGGGAACAGGAAATTCTGCCACTAGAGGGCACTCTGGTAATTTAATTCTTCAAATGTAGGTTTCCTTTTCTAGGAGTAAGAGTCATTTTCCTCTTAGGAGTCCTTTAATTTCAAACAAAGAGAGAAAGAAAGAAAATATAATCTCTAGACTACAAACATAGAGCTAATTAATAATCTTTGTTTATCAAAATTCATAAGATAAGCGTCTTTACAAACAAAGCAAAACAAAATACAAAATCAAAGCAAAACAAAACAGCAGAAGTATAAGTTCCAGAAAGTTAAGGCAATCATTTTCAAAATCATATTTTACATGAGAAAATGTTTCCTTCCCCCCTTTCCCTGCACTCAGCAATATACATCTTTTTAAAAAACGTGTTGTACAGTACACTTCCATGGAAACACCTTAATTAGCACACTTGATATGCAATTAGACTATTAAGCCACAATATAACAAAGTAAAGTAAGCAGATAAATTTTTTTTAAAAAGAAAAGCAACTTTTCGGTGAGCTGCAAAATAAAAAGTTGTTAGCTTCTATTGGATTGCCTTCTATTATTGTATAGGCATCCATGTTGGATGTATGTAAATTACACAGAACTCTTCATCAGGCAGAGATCTAAGTATGTCAAATGTTGAGACACATCTATCAAGATGTTTTTCACACAGGGCTTTTAAAACCCTTTAATTCACATCTCTTCTGAAATGGAGAGGGTGTATTCACATAGCCAGATTTACCCCAAAGTCCCTGTGAGTTATCGGGGAGCAGTTCACACACAATTTGGGTTTTTCACTGTGCGTTAGAGTGTAGCCCAATTTATATCCCGGGTAAAAATATCCAGTATTTGTGTCGGCTTCTTGAGGCAACTTCAAATTCACATAAAGCCTCCCTGTAAAATCATGGTAAAGCCTGCTGTGTGTAAAAGTCCCAAGGGAACCAATGGTATATATATTGTTCTGTGTTACATCTTTTATTCTGATGCATGCAAATTACACAGAACTCTTCATCAGGCAGAGACCTGAGTATGTCAAATGTTGGGACACCTGTTTACTAATGGTGTATATATCATTCTGTGTTACATCTTTTATTCTGTGGAGCCAAACAACGGAATTCAACAAGCTGTTTGTAAGAGGCATTATGTTGCTCCTCCATTCCTTAAGTCTGCTCTGCTTTTCCTGCTATTCTGCAAGACACTCTTTTCCAGTTCCCTCAGTCTCTTTTCCTTTGGAGAGCAGTTGGTGCTTTGCCAGGAAGATGTACAAAAAGAGGAACAGATATTCATATTCCATTTCCATTCAGTAAACTTTCTGAGCTTATTGATAATCTGTTCATGTAAGCCATTTCATTACTGTGTCTAATTTACAGTGTCTAATTTACAGTCTCTAATTTGTATTTCCCCCCACAAAACACAGTCTGGAGGATGTGTGATTAAGCCCCATTGAAATCTATAGAATTCTAGTGCACAGTTAAGCACTCAAGTTTTCCTTGCGTTCAATGGGACTTAAGCATGCTTAACTTTCTCTGAATTGTGCTCATGAGCTACATTCTAGCACACAGTGGGCTTAAGTGTGCCTAACTCTGTATTGGACTGTGGCCAATGGGCTTTAAATGAATGGAACCACTTAATTGAGCGTAATCCCGGAGAGATCAGAATTATTCACTTAGTGGGCTGATATTCAAGTGTTGCTTTTCTTCAGCTTAGTAGATTTATGAAGGATGCATTCGACTTAGTCAGTGATATCACCACAATACTTCATAAATATTTGGTCTATTGTGTAATAAAAGATGCAAATTGGTCTGGATGAGAAAGTGAGAGACATGCACTTTTGCATTTTTCTGTGGTGGGTCCTTTTACTTAGGCAATGAGGAAAAGGCAATCTAATAGTCTTTTGCATAGTCTTCATGTTCACTGGGCTAATATTCTCTACCAAAGCAGAGAAATATCAAAAGCCAAAATGCTGATTTCCCTCATTTTAATTTTCTTTTATTTTCATGTTATTTGTGTTATGTTGTTTGTGTTATGTCATGTTTTTGGGTTAAAATACCGCTGTTCCTAATAGGGCACAATTAAAAAGAAAACAATACACATTGTTGTGGCTTCTATACTTTATACAATTTTCTTGACCCTTATGCATCTGTGTACAGGTGTAGTAGGCACCTCCCAAGCAAGGCTGCTACAAGCCCCGCCTTCCCAGCCAAGCCACTCCTACATCTTTCCTTCCTTGCAGAGGCAGAAATACCTGTGAATAGCAATTGCCCACAACAAACAACATGGGAATCCTGTTTTCTTCATGCTCTGCTTTCCAGCTTCCCAGAAGCATTTGACTGTCCATTCTTGCAAAAGAATGTTGGACTAGGTGGAGAATGAGGCTTTGCCCAAGTTCACAAATGGACTAAATCCTAAATTAATAACCCTCAAATGTGAATTTTCTCTCTGCTCACCTGAACAAAAGAAAAATGAGTCATTTTCCTCTGGCCTCAAGTTGCTGCCCAGAGGAACATAGGAAGCTTATGCTGAGTCAGACCATTGGTCCATCTAACTCAGTACTGTCTACACTGACTGGCAGCAGCTCTCCAAGGCTTAGGAACATAGTATTCTGCCTGATACCGAGTCAGACCATTGGTCCATCTCACTTAGTGTTGTCTACATGGACTGGCAGTGACTTCTCCAAGGTTGCAGGCAGGAGTCTCTATCACCCCTGTCTTGGAGATGTCAGGGAGGGATCTTGGAACCTAGATGCTCTTCCCAGAGTGGCTCCATCCCCTAAGGGGAATAGCTTTCAGTGCTCACACATGTGGTCTCCCATTCAAATGCAAACCAGGATGGACTCTGCTTAGCAAAGGGGACAATTCATGCTTGCTACCACAAGACCAGCTCTCCTCTGCTTCAGGCACGAATCTTTCCCAGGGAGATGCCAGCGACTGACCTGGGACTTTCTCTATGCAAAGCAGATGCTTCCCTTCAATACTCCTTCAGTGCAGCCAAATTCTGTAAAATAGCAGCCCCATCAGCTGTTCTCTTCCCTCCAGCTTAAAGGGACAGAGCTCAGTGGGGAAAAGAAGAAGCAACGTTTAAAACAAGCAGTGACTGTTCGGTCAGCAGCCACCTCATGTCCAGTTAGCTAAGCCTACACATCCTCTCTAGGATCTTCTATCTAACAACAGTGATCCAGCATCTTCTACCCAACCACCTAACAACTGTGAAGGTGTCGGTGTGATGTTCCAGCTTTGACCTTGTGAACACTTTTTATGTTTCTGCACTGGGAGTGCTGGTACTGATGCTGCAGCCGAAAGAGCTCCCCTAAACCATCTTAAGGATAAAAGAAAGATGGAGGCCAGCTGGGTTTCTTCTCTCAAGATGGCCATTCAGCACACTGTGTGCACTGTATAACGAGCTGCAAGTGTCTCTGTGTGTAATTGCATAAGCATGACACACACACCTACACACATGAAAAGAAGTATCTAAGGCTAAGAGCATGCGTGCCAAGTTTAATCTTGGAAAGCCTTTTTAAAAATACAGCCAAATTAGAAACGCCTTTTAAGTTTCCCCAGAAGGGGCTAAGGATTGATTTTCAGCACTGGAAGGATATTAGGGAAGCATTTGTCAGGCCAAGGAATAGGATGCAGTGAAATGGCTGGCGAAATAATCCATCCTCTGGGTTCCTGCAATACTGAGTGGAATCCCAGGTTGAAGCGGGATGTTGCCCTGTGTCAAAGGCCAACAACTGCAGCTGCTTCTTATTCATAGATAAGGAGACAAACATGCAGCCCATCCTGCCTGAATTACTCAGCTGCATATGAAATGTCTCCATAACTCAAAATTCAGGCAAGGCCTGGGAAATGAGGAGTACTTTAAAATGTTTTCAGAGCTTCCAGAAGACACACCATGAAGGAATCCTCCGAGTCACCTCAAGCTTCAATAAGCACCTGATCATGCAGCTTCTCATTCAAACAGAAGTCCAAATCTCTGCATGAATCCTCAGGGGCTGCTTCCTTCCTTGTCAATACAGATCTGTGAGCCTATTGGAGGAGGTCAAGAGAAGGAGGAGTTCAAGCCTATTGGAGGGGGTCAAGATCTGAGCTGTGGGTGACTGGCAAGGAGAGGGATCTTGGGGTCGTGGTGGACAGTGCATTGAAAGTGTCCACTCAATGTGCGGTAGCTGTGAAAAAGGCAAACTCCATGCTAGGGATCATTAGGAAGGGGATTGAAAATAAAACTGTTAATATTATAATGTCCTTATACAGAACTATGGTGTGGCCACACCTGGAGCACTGTGTACAATTCTGGTCACCACATCTAAAGGAGGACATTGTAGAACTGGAAAAGGTGCAGAAGAGGGCAACCAAGATGATCAGGGGCCTAGAGCACCCTCATTATGAGGCAAGGCTACAACACCTGGGGCTTTTTAGTTTAGAAAAAAGACGACTGCAGGGAGACATGATAGATGTCTGTAAAATCATGTATGGTGTAAAGAAGGTGGATAGAGAGAAATTATTCTCTCACACACATAACACTAGAACCAGGGATCATCCCATGAAATTGATTCCCAAGAAATTTAGGTCCAACAAACAGAAGTATTGTACTTTTTCACACAACGCATAATCAACCTGTGGAATGCTCTGTCACAAGATGTGGTGTTGGCTACTTGTTTGGATGGCTTTAAGAGGGGTTTGTATAATTTCATGGAGGAGAGGTCTATTTACGGCTACTAGTCAGAGGGCTGTGGGCCACCTCCAGCCTCAAAGGCAGGATGCCTCTGAGTACCAGTTACAGGGGAGGAACAGCAGGAGAGAGGGTATGCCCTCAACTCCTGCCTGTAGGCTTCCAGCGGCGTCTGGTGGGCCACTGTGTGAAACAGGATGCTGGACTAGATGGGCCTTGGGCCTGACCCAGCAGGGCTGTTCTTATGATCTTATCCCTGCCTGCTCACTGACTATTCAAGGGTGGAATGTGTTAGTGCAGTGCTCTTCATTGTAAGGCCTGGGGGGCCAGTGGTGGCCCCTATCAGCTCTGAATGTGGCTGCCTGACTAATTGTTTATTGGGCCTGTTTGAATCCCTTTGCTAATAAAAAAGATAATTTTCTTTGCAATATAGAACAGTTGCGATTCCCCAGTCCGCACACTACAGTGTTCAAATCTCTTAGTCATATTTATCCAAGGTGGGGTGTTTTTTTTGCTTGCTCTGGGCCTTGGGCAAAGTAATCCTTTTCAAACTATTCACCTGCTTAGCTAACATACTGATTTCCAGATCCCAAGCTATCCAGACAAATGAGAATGGAAGAAACACATTGCAGTGATTAATAATATCCTTGGTTTAGTCATTTTATTGCAATGTATTGTACAGCAGTGTTTTGAATCCCTGCATTATGGTAGTGCTCCAAATACCAAAGAAGGGTTAAGATTCAATCTTGCCTTGCTATTTATTTATCATATGTGTATCATGACATAACTCCAAAGAGTCCAGAAGAGGGTTTTTTTAAAAACTCCAATAACAAACCTGTTACGTAGGTTAGACTGAAAGACTATTTATAAATTTTTAAAATGTCTGTCCCATCTAGGGGTGTGCCGAACTGGTTCAATTTGAACTGGACCAGTTCAACTGCGAACCACACCAGCCTCAAAAAAAGGCAGCCTATCCGCAATTGAACTGAATCAGACCCAGTTTGATTCGAACTGGTCGAACCAGTTTGATGGTTCAAACATCTATGGTGGCTGCCATTTTGTCTGGTGTGTTTACTAGTTTTATCTCTTGCTGACTGATTTGCTGCCACTACCTTCTGATTGGCTTGTGATCTGTTTTGCTCGGCTTGGTTTGTTGTCATTCAAAATCAAGTGTTGTCAGGGCAACTCTGGCCCCATTGGCTGGGGAGGAAGGGAGGGATGATGGAGTGGGGAGCAAAAAGGAGGGAGTTTCAAAGTGTATTTAAAAGTGTATTCACTCTGCCTCTGGATTCTGGAGGAAGAGAGTTGCCTTGCCTTGCTGCCTTGCTTTGCTCTTGCTGCTGGCTGGGCCCCTGTCTTGCCCTGCCGGACCTGCTCTGCTGGAACCCTGATATGCTAGAGCCCTGCTGCTGGGCCTTCTTGCTGCTGGGCTTTCTTCCTGCTGGGCCTTCTTGTTGTTGGATCTCCTTGCTGGACTCCCAGCTGTTGAGTGCCAGTGTGTGCTGCTTGGCCTGATTGCCTGAGCTGGCCAGACTCCAGATGAAGATGCTGAAAGAAGATGTCGGATTGGTAACCCACCCACCACCACAAAATGACCCCCTTGGTTTTAGGCTAGAGTACTTTCTTTTAAATAGGGCCTGGTTTGTGGGAAAGGATTTCCTCCAGGAGGGTGCAGGGCAGAGCTAGGAACAGGGTTGCAGGCAGAGGGAGGGGGATGCTGATCAGGAGTGAGGGGGGCCTACTCCCCAAGTCACTACTGTCCCCCTAGAGCTCATTGCATGCAGGCTCACCTATCCAGTGCTGCCTGCTCCTGCAGCATAACCACCTGTGGCAGCTGAGGTGGGGGGGGGGGCTCCCTGTCAGGGAAGAGGTGGGAGGCCTCCCCTGTCAGGGAAGAAGCTCTTCCCTTTGTGGGAGTGGAGGAGGAGGTGTTGATGGCTGCTAGGTCAGACAGATTCCTCTTTCCATCCTTGTTGGTGGTGCGGACCCTCTGTCCGAGGATGAACAGGAGATTGTTCCTGGAGCTACCCAGACCTGGATGGAGGGCAGTGGTGGTGGAGGCCCTCAGCAGGGACCAGCAGCCCCAGTAGTACCACCACCACCAAAATGGTCCAGAACCAACAGCAGCATGGTATGGGGCCACTTTGAGCTCCATCAAAGTGACCCTACACATGCCACCTGCACCCACTGCAGGGCACAGGTTAGCAGGGTGAGGACCCTAAGTGTCTTGGGATGTTGGTGATGATGAGGCACT
Organism: Hemicordylus capensis; assembly: GCF_027244095.1. NCBI lineage: Eukaryota > Metazoa > Chordata > Lepidosauria > Squamata > Cordylidae > Hemicordylus > Hemicordylus capensis. Next base: position 49,130,043 of record NC_069661.1, on the reverse strand, counting down.
TGCAGTGTCATCACCTGGGGGCAAGGCACAGGCTCCTGGCGGCAAGGCACAGGCTCCTGCTCTCAAGCAGGGGATGTTGCCAGTTGGAAAGTGGGTGCAGTTGGTGGGCAAGTGGTCTGGTCGGCCAGAGTCTGGTCACTGCGTATGCACAAATGGCCTATACGAGGCCCGTTAGACATCAAGCCTGTTTGCACACCCCTTGTGTAAATGCAGCCAGCAGTTCTGGCCAGGCGTTCCATCCAGTGGTACACATGGGGGTGCTTTGACGCCTTGCCAGGGGTACCAGAGTTGCTGACCAAGCCCTACAGCAGTGCAGAGCAGTCTCTTCTGCAGTACCTGCAGGAGCTGGTGGTGGCAGACCCAGAGATGGATCTGGTCCAGTTTTGGGTGACAAATCACCAAGTCTGGCTGGACTTGCTGGGGGTTGCCAGATAGTACCTCTCCTGCCTACTAACCAGCGTCCAGAACGAGAGGATGTTCTCCATGGCCAGGGATGTGGTGACACCCCATTGCTCACACTTGGATGCTGGCTTGGTGGAGCAGCTGGTCTTCCTGGAAGGCCAGCTGGGCTATCCTGAGCTGGACATTGAGGGGAGTGACTCATGGCCACTAATACCTGCTACAACCCCACTGTCAGCTCACCCCACCCTGGCCAACTCCCAAACCAAATGTGTCACAGTCTGCCTGTTAGTTCTGCTGATACACGCAGATACGCATGCACACCCACTGCCTGGCATGTTAGGGTAGACCCAGAAAAAATCCAGAAATTCTTTAAAAATTGCCTAATTGTTTTGCAGGTTGGGTGGTAAGTAGCACCTATCATGCCCTACCAACCCACTTTGGTGTCGCTAGGCACTACCCATGGGGAATAATGGGCTGGTCTGAGTCAAAAAACAGAAAAAGGAGGAAAAAGCTCCTAAACTGATGGATTTAGTCACTATGTTTTAATTGATATACTTTCATTAAATTAGTTTGGTGTTGCCTTGTGCATTTTGAGCTGGTGCTCTTCTTCAGAGGCAATTCTTGGGTATCTAAAATTAATCGCAATGTTTGTTTCTCTGGAATTATCACCCTGCACCACCAAGAGTATTTATACCTTTCTTTAAAGCAAGACTGAACTGAACACTGAACCAATTTAATGAAAGTGAATCAATAAAAACATATTGAATGAATCCATCAGCACCTTGGGAGTTTCCTCCTCCTTTTTCTGTTTTTGATTTGTTGGTACTGTGTCATTTCTCTCTTCCTCCCCCTTCTTCTTTTTGAGTCCTCATTATTTCCCTGGTTTGATTCCCCCATTATTCCCTATGGGTGAACCGGTTCAAACTGGTTTGAACTGATTTGATGCACGAACTGGACAGTTGGTTCAATTGAACTGGTTTGTGAACCGGCAGTCTGGTTCTAATTTGGTTCAAATTCAAACTGGACCACAGAAACCAGTTCTTTGCACACTCCTAGTCCCATCCTTACTATGGGATGCTCAAAGCAGCTAACAACCATAAGGATTACAACAACAAAAACACAAATAACTATCAAAGCTACAACATTAATACGGTGGGTGGGTGGGGGGAAACCCTCTGCAGATACACAGATGTGATATAAAAGGCAGTTTAATGAACTGACAGATTAAATTCCTGCAAAAAGAGAAAGGATTGTAGCAGCCGGCAGAGAAACACTCAGAGGCATTTTGCTGGTCACCTTTGTCTTTAATCAGTGCTTGAGCCAGATAGAGACTCTCCAGTCTAGACAGAGAGGAGATTCTCACGATTGGGCAAAAGCGGGAGCCCAGCCCACTTTTGCCCAATCGTCTGCTGCCACGGGAGCCATGTGGCTCCTGGCAGCAAACCCTCCTAATTCCCGCTCCCCTTAGATGAGGTTAGCAGAGTGAGTGCTCCGCTAACCCCATCTATTTGATTGTGTATTGCCATGGTGCGACTCTGTGCCATGGCAAAACATGAGGAGACCCCCACTGGGAGGCTGAAACAAGCCTCCAGCTCTGGGGGTCTCTCCAGGATGCCCCACGCGTGTATGCAGGGAATCCTGGAACTTCCAGGAACAGCTCAGCCTCCGATCCCTGCAGCCCTCATTGGCTCCATGATGGAGCCAGCAGTTGTGTGGGCAGCCGATCCAACTGCCCAGGCCTGCAGCCTGGATTGTCTGCAGGGAGAGTGGGCTAAGCCCGCTCTCTCCGCAAACCCCATTTCGGCGAGTCTCACCCATTGTGAGACTCGCCTCCGAGCCAGCCCGCCCAATGTGCTGACAGAACCTGCTGCATCACAAACCTGCTTTGTCACCCTGGTTGTCTTCCACACTGAGATCCATCTATGAATGAAGGGACACATGAGGCAGACTCAGCAAGCAGTGGACAATCTTCAGCCGCCGATGAATGTCTGGATCTGCCTCTACGGCTGCCAATGCTTGGGGCCCTTGGGCTCAACAAGCCAACCCACCTGATGATGCCTTCGCAATCCTGAGCAGGACCAGCCCTTCCCAATTGCTGGCTGCTCTGTTGCCAGCTGAGCGACCCTGAGTCTTAGTGTGCTGCAACCCAGACCAATGCCATGGTCTAGCCTTACTACAGGATCCCGACCCAAGTGGCATTGCTTCACATGGCAGTGTCCTCCTGGGTGCAGAATTAACATATCGTGGTTTATAGGCAGCAATCTGGTGGGGCTCTTGGCCTGCAGAATATTTTTTTCTAATTGGAGGGAATGGCGGGGAGAGTCTGGAGGGATGAGGGGGTGGGAAAATCATTGTACTAAGGGGGACAATGAACAATTTATTCTCTGTGCCTGAATACAAGAAGCGAAAACTCTGTCTCATCCATCCTCTGAAAGCACACACATAGAACATGCTTTACAATGCAATGCCCACAGAATTATGTCATATTCTGCCAGATTTGAAGCTATGCGTGTTGCTGCCCCCTGTGGCAGCTTGCTGCACTGCAGCAAGTTTTTAAGCCTTTAGGGAGGGGCACGCCCGGCTCTTCCTGTAGCAGGAAGGATAAGAGGCGTCAAGACTAAGGAAGACCTCCTGGTTCTGTCTGCTTGACCTGACCTCTATTGTGTTCCTGACTTTTGGCTATTGGTTTGACCGTCTTGGTTTCACGACGGTCTGCACAGCTTGACTTTTGGCATATTCCTGACCTTCAGCAATTGGTTTGTCCCCTGATTCCTCACGGTCTGCTCCTCTTAACATCTGGTTCTTGGGTTAGTCCTGGAGCCTCAAAACGTTGCCTGGCTCGCCTGCCATTGTCAACTAGTGGCTTCTCACATGCCACCTAGTGGCTGATATCCACACGTCAGCCCTGACATGTTGTAGCGTGAAACAACAAAAAGACAACAGGTACAAATTCTGGTTTGGGCAGATACCTCAGCTGGGTGTCCTAATATTGCTTTAGTGGGTTCTAGCTTTACTGGAACATTCTGATCTTCTTTGCTAAAGCTGCCATTTGTGTACAAACTTATTTGGGAGTAATCTATGCTTATTTTGGAGTAAAAAGCACTGGCGTGCAAGATGACAGAAAGAACAGTAGCTCGCTCTCCAGAAGGTCCTTCTGTTCTAGGTCAAAATGTGTTACTAACCATAGTCATAATAACCACAACTATGGTTGTGGTTTCGATGTTTTTTGTGTTGCTTTTATTGATATAATTAGTTTTCTTTTTTAAAAAGTTCTTTGATGTCGTTCCGGAAAGCCACTATAGGGATCCTTGTGGGCCAAAAGAGTAGGGTAACAGTACTGAAAACAAACAAAAGAATACATCTGTATTAGTTTAGGATTTGGCTTTCCCCAGTGCATGTATCTGTAGGAGAGTTAAACATCTGGATCTCTCTGAGTGAGCATGCATGGCTCTTATTCATCCTAGTGCCCTTGCACCTCCCTGTCTTATTTCCTTAGAACACCGCTGTTAGATGCTGAAAGAAATGGATGAAAAGTACTTCGTTTCATAACAAAGCCCTATTGATACAGCAAGAATAATGCAAAAGCCAAGATGGTTGAAGAGGGGGTTGTGAAGGAGATGCTTCCAATGGATCGTGGCCAGTGCATATTAAATGTGACTTGTGAACTCTCATACAGGAGCTCTGAATTATATGAGACTTGTAGAAAACAAAACAATGTTCAGAACCATCAGAGTCGCATAAAGATACTTTCTGCAGGGCTTCCAAATGGTTGGATTGTACTCTAAACAATCGTGGATTTGGGCACTGGGCTTTGCCAGAACAAATCTGTTACTTTTCATCCCAGAAAGCAATTGTTTAAGTAAATTGGATAATTGTACATCAGAGCTCTCTATCCAAAACCTAGGACCACTTCTGGATTCAGCCAAGTTTTTCATGGTATTACTAGATTGCTATGTATTATACAATTATAGCTAGAGGAGAGTAACCTCTTTGTTTCTTTTCCTGCATCTTCTCCCAGATTTTTGAGCTTCCCAGAGGCAACTGGCCATTGTTGGAAGAAGAATTCTGGACTAGATGGGCCTTAGTCTGATAGCACAAGGCAATGTCTATGTTCTGATTTTATTTACTCTATTCTTTGTATTTTCATAGGCTGACCTTTGGAAATTGCTATTAAGCGTAGGCCTCATATCACAGCAGCAATGTATCCATAGGAATCAGCTGACTTTCTAAAACTAGAAGGTAGTTTTGATTAATAGCATGTGTGCATCATAACTCCCTCGATCCAATCTGGAGTTCAGATACCTTTTTTTGGATGTTTGGTGAAATGAAAAACGTGCTTGCTGTCTCTTTGTTCCTATGTTAAACCACTGAAGGCAGGACTTGAGTAAGGTTAACTGTAAAACTTAAAAACCCCCACTGCAAAATAAAGTACTTGCATAAAATAATAAAAATCTGTATGGCTGTTAAAAGTCAGTCCAGACAAAGAAGTATTTCAATAATATTCTGCAGGAAAGTCAGGTTTTGTTTACAATCCCTAAAGTAAGGGGGTGTCATAGCAACCATTTGAGACCAGTGCATTCAAAATGGCCACCATCTGGAGGCCGCTTTAAATGGCTATTCATGTTACCCCTCTGTGCGTAGCAAGCTACTCTTGTGCAGTGGCTTGTGACTGAGGGAGGGTGTCATAGCTCAGTTGCAGAACACATAATTTCCATGCACAAGCTCCATCCAAAAGGATGGTGGCTAGCCGCAGTGGTGATACCAGGAGGGGGGGGGGGAATCAAGAGGGTGGGCACAGAAGGGACAAAGTGCATTTCTGGGTGGGCAATCTGTGTCCCACCTGTTAGATTTTTGGAACAGAAATAAGGAGGCAGATGGGGTGGCAAACTACTTGTCTGTTATTTCTCTGTGTAAACCGCCCTGAGCCATTATTGGAAGGGCAGTATAGAAATATAATAATAATAATAATAATAATAATAATAATAATAATAATAATAAAAAAAAAATTAATAATAATTTCCTTGTTGGCATTTTTCATATATTTTTTTCGGTTAAGTGACGTTTCTTCCAGTAACTTTGCTGTCTCCAGCCCTGGTTGCTCAACTGAAGATCCTGAGTCCTGTTGCCCACTTGCTACCAGATGTCCAGGGACTATAGCATCTGGCGCGGTCCTTGTTGACCCGGGTGACGACCGATCCGGTATAGATTTATTAAAGTTATGTCTCACCATATTGTTGATGGGAGAGGCACTCTTTGTCTGGCTCCTCTGGTGAGACCTGTCCAGTATGGTTGGACCTCTGGCATAGCTCTCACCTTCATCAGAGCACACAAGCCCCACAACCACGCCAAGGTAGTGCCTCTCTGGGGGATGAAAGAGGTCAAAAAATGTAACCAACAAATGCAAGATCTAATCATAACACCAGAATTAATAAGTGAAAGAGCAAAGAAAATTAAAAATTGGACTGCGCCAGGCGACGATGAACTGCATGGCTTTTGGCTTAAACACCTAACAAGCCTTCATAAACAACTATCAAAACAGTTCAATCACATTATGAAAGGCGGTGATATTGAACAATGGCTAACAACTGGGAAAACTCATCTCATCATGAAAGACCCAGCAAAAGGTGCAGTTCCAAGTAATGATAGACCGATAACCTGCCTGCCAACCATGTTCAAATTATTAATTGGAATAATAGCAGATGAAGTGATGCAACACTTATTAACTAACAAACAGCTTCCAGTTGAACAGAAAGGAAATTGCCCGAACACCAGAGGCACAAAAGACCAGCTGCTGATTGACAAAATGATTTTAGAAAACTGCAAGAGAAGAAAAATAAATCTAAGTGTTGTATGGATTGACTACAAGAAAGCCTTTGATTCATTGCCTCACACATGGATACTAAAATGTTTAGAAACAACTTGTGTCAGCAAAAACATTCAGATATTTATTAAAAAAGCAATGAGCATGTGGAGTACACAGTTAACAATCAATGGCGAGGCACTTGGACAGGTTAGCATTAGAAGAGGCATTTTCCAAGGGGACTCACTATCCCCTCTGTTGTTTGTAATCGCCATGACCCCACTTTCACAAATACTAAACAAAACAGGCCTCGGATACCAAACATCTAAAACATCAAGTCAAATCAACCATCTGCTGTACATGGACGATCTGAAGTTGTATGGAAAGTCCCAGTCAGAAATCGAATCACTGCTAAACACTGTCCGTATATTCAGTAGCGATATAGCAATGGAGTTTGGACTAGACAAGTGTGCTGCATTAATAATGAAGAGAGGAAAACTAAGAAAAACAGAAGGAATAGAACTGCCCAATGGAAGCAAGATCAAGAACCTGGAAGAGAAAGAACCTTACAAATACTTGGGCATTCTCCAGGCTGATAACATTGCACACACTGAAGTTAAAAGAAAAATGGGAAGTGAATACATCAGGAGAGTTAGAAAAATCCTCAAGTCCAAACTCAATGGCGGGAACACCATACAAGCCATAAACACCTGGGCTATACCTGTTATCAGATACACTGCAGGAATAATAGACTGGACCCAGGCAGAGCTAGAGATGCTAGATCGTAAGACCAGGAAAATCATGACCATCAATCATGCTCTGCACCCCCGCAGTGATGTAGATAGGCTCTACCTCCCTCGCAGCTCAGGTGGAAGAGGAATGCTGCAAGTCCATCAAACAGTAGAGGAGGAGAAAAGAGGCCTTGAAGAATATATCAAGGACAGTGAAGAAGATGCACTTAAAATGGTCAAGAACGAGAAACTATTCAACACCAATGAAACAAAGCAGGCCTACAAGAAAGAACAAGTCAAGAACCGAGCAGAAAAATGGAAAAATAAGCCCCTGCATGGTCAATATTTGCACAATATAAGTGGAAAATCAGACATCACCAAGACCTGGCAATGGCTTAAGAATGGCAACTTGAAGAAAGAAACAGAGGGTTTAATACTGGCTGCACAAGAACAGGCACTAAGAACAAATGCAATAAGAGCAAAAGTTGAAAAATCCACCACAAACAGCAAGTGCCGCCTTTGTAAAGAAGCAGATGAAACCGTGGACCACCTAATCAGCTGTTGTAAAAAGATCGCACAGACTGACTACAAACAAAGGCATGACAAAGTAGCAGGGATGAGACACTGGAACATCTGCAAAAAATACAAGCTACCTGTAGCCAAACATTGGTGGGACCATAAAATTGAAAAAGTGGTAGAAAATGAAGATGTAAACATATTATGGGACTTCCGACTACAAACAGACAAACATCTGCCACACAATACACCAGATATAACTGTAGTCGAGAAGAAAGAAAAACAAGTCAAAATAATCGACATAGCAATACCAGGGGATAGCAGAATAGAAGAAAAAGAAATAGAAAAAAATCACCAAATACAAAGATCTACAAACTGAAATTGAAAGGCTGTGGCAGAAAAAGACCCAAATAATCCTAGTGGTAATTGGCGCCCTGGGTTCAGTTCCAAAAGACCTTGAAGAGCACTTCAGCACCATAGGGGCCACAGAAATCACCACCAGCCAATTACAAAAAGCAGCTTTACTGGGAACAGCCTATATTCTGCGACGATATCTATAACAACTGACAATAAAATTCAGCCATCCCAGGTCCTTGGGAAGGACTCGATGTCTGAATAAAACAAACCAGTCAATAACACCTGTCTGACTGTGTAAACAAGCAATAATTATAATAATTATTATCATCATCATCATCCTCATTATCTTTATTTATTTATTTATTTACTTATACAGTCAGACAGGTGTTATTGACTGGTTTGTTTTATCCAGACATCGAGTCCTTCCCAAGGACCTGGGATGGCTGAATTTTATTGTCAATGTTGTTGCTGTTATTATAGATATCGTCACAGAATAGACGGACCAATAGTCTGAATCAGTATAAGGGAGCTTCTTATGTTGTTCATGAGAAGACTGCCTTTTAAAATGACCAGCATGGAGCATGGTCCCTGTGCAAGTCTGTCTGTGTGACCTCCATTGCTATTCCACCCAGTTGGTTGGTGGATCTTGTTGGAAAGATGGTACAATCAAGATTGCTTCAAGACTGGGTGAGGAAGTGGTCCGTAAGTATATAAAATCCATACCATTTGTTCAGTTTCTCTAACAACTCTGTCGATTGTAGCCCCCTGCTGTTCCATTGGATGACAACATTCAGAATAGTACTTTTAAAAAAAACACACAAAACCTTATACTCTAAAAGCAAATTACATGATGCTTAATATTAAACAGCATAATGAATTAAAGGTAGTTTTCAGTCATCAAGCAGATCCAAGGCCAAGGCTTTTAAAATAACTTTTCCAGCCACCATATGGAATAAACAGTTTCTTTCCCATTCTTTATGTTGTTCTGTAAGTATTAATCATTTAACATAAAAAATATTTCCTTTTTTCAAATTGTTAAGCACACAAGATTTCTAGTTTATTCATACAAGTAAATGGAAAACTCGGTTGGCTTCAGCCAACTCTAGTTCATATTTTTCTTTCAGTGGGAGCCGTGACTCTTAAAAATGCTAGTTAATAAATTAGGTTTTTTATTAAGCAATTTAACAGAGTATTAAGATTCCATAATTTAAAAAACTGCTGTGGAGAAAGAGAAGCATTATTGGGAAAGCAGTCTGGCCTTGAACAGAATACCCAACTAGCTGTGTTAGTCAAAATGCTATGGCAATCTCCCTGAAAAGTGCCTGTATTAGTAAGGAAAATTGGCAATGCTTCATCATACCATTTAATGTTGCACTGGAGTGTGATATTTAGTGGCTTAAGGGGTCCAATCCATCACTACACCAAAGGAAAAGCAATACTTGCCTGTTGTTCTTTTAATCCCATTCACACATTATATCCAACACATGTATAATCTGTGCACAGTGTACACACATTCAGATCTGCATGTACAATAATTCACACATTATGTTCAATGCACATACAATAGTACATGCCCAATCTATACCCTGCATTGGAGGGGCTTTTACTGCAGTTCACTTTTAAAATGAAAAATACAGTACAGTATGCATGTACAGTCACAGACAGGTAAAAAACATGTACATGTCGATGTGATATTTAATATCTGATAGGGCTCTAGTTGAATGTGCAAGACACAAGGCAAGGAAGGAACATATTAACAGAAGGAACATATTACCATTGCTGCACATTTTGCACAAGCATTGTACTTAGCATTACTCAGTAGTAGTAGTACTTGTAGCATCATCATCATCATCATCATCATCATCATCATCATCCTACTTGTAAAAAAAAAGGTTCTCAAGGCAGTTTACATTTACATAGCAAAAGGAATAAAACTAAGAAAATGGCTCCTTGTCCCAAAGGGATTCAGAATCTTAAAGTAACACAAGGGAGACACCAGAAACAGCCACTGTGTATTTAATTACAATGAATCCAATCACTGGCTGTTTTTAAATTATGTTTTTTTAACTCAGAAATTGTACTCACTGATAATTGTAGATGAAAAGTGATGTAGCATCTGAGAATCTCAGGGGATGTGAGATGAGAATCTCAGGGGAAGATTAGAGAATCTTCCATGTTCTTTTTAAAATTGTGAGTAAAGTAACTGGCTAAAAACTTCTCTGAAATTAAGAAATAAATGCACAGGCAGGCATATAGAAGCCAGAAGACGGCTCCCGCTTGCCAACTGTGATCAAGGGGGATTATTATTGCAATGATGGGAGCTTCACCATCATCATCACCACTGTAACTATGAGTGGTGTCCTGTTGTTGGAGATGGAGTTCCAATGCATCAACCATTTGCACCAGCTAATGACCACTAGGGGCATTGGGAGTAGAGACAGTGAGTAAGGGTCTCCCTATCTGTCCCTACTCTGTGACCCCTGATCTGACTCTGTAGCACTTCCTGTGCTGAGTCACAATCCTTCCTGTCCTCTAGAGAGTAAATGGAAACATCTCTCTTTCTCCTTACCTATTCATTATGTAGTCCTTTAGTTTAGGATTAGGTCTTTCCTGTCCAAGTGTACTTAACCAATAAATACTTAGTGTTTAGTTCTACAAGAATCTCCATGTGTTCTCTCTAAATAGCTGCAACAACTAAACTATCCTCTGCTACCTACACTGTAACTGGAGTGTGTGCTCTCTTCCTTAGTGTTCTGCTGTTTACCTGCTGGGGGTAAAATTAACAACCCCCAACACCTGTTGGAGTGATTAATATGCTAGGGCAAGACTTCTGACCCCGCTTTTGACACCTGAACTTGTGCACAGCATCTTTGGAATAACATTCAAAGAAGGCTTCTCTTGCCGGTGGCCATCACATCCTGAGGTGGTGGTCATGGTTAGAATGTCTAGCCTTCAAGTCTAGGCAAACTTCCAGTATCAGGTACTCCATATGGCTGCTATTTGCTGCATCAGGACTGTGAAACTAAGGAGATTTCAGCATGAATTTGCTTATAAATCCAACTATTTGTCAGCTGTCTGTCTGTAGCTGTTTGGCCTAAGAGAGGAAATATGAGACACCCTCTGACCTCCTGTAAAATCAATGAAATTCTGGCAGCCACAGCCCTGGGAGGGAGCCTCCTAACTGAGTCTCTGATTATCAAGCACTCAGAACAGCCCACCAGTTAAGCAGAGGCAGCTGTGTGGGTTAAGTGGGCTCAACCACTGATTTGTTCGCCATTCCAAAGAGCCCACTGCGAAGGACCAGAAATGATCCCTGTTTATGGAAGAGGTGGCTGGAGCATGAAAAATCGCCAACAAGACACTTTTGAAAGAGATTTCTTTCCGAGTGTTTAAGAGGTGTGAACTCAGTTGGAATTGGCGTGCATCTATGTCCCAATGCCATCTCTTGCTCCCCCCCACCCCAGCAGTGAAGTATAAATCACCCAACCTGTGCAGCTATTGGCATAGTGCCCCGAACAGAGCATATCATGATGGACCAGGGTTCACAGTGCTGCCTAGTGGGCCAGTCCTCTCAGGACATCAGATCACATGCAGTAGTACTGTAGCCTGAAATAATTTAGTGCAATTTAGTTTGTGAGCACAGCAAGAAATCTGGGCTCCTCTCCATATCAAATCTATCTGGCTCTCAACCTTGGATGTGAGTTTTCCTGTTCCTTTTGAAAGAAAAGGTTATATTTCTTTTCATTGAGTCTAAGTTGTGCGATGTCATTACCTCCATGAATTTTAAACATTTCTTCATTAGAAATGAATTAGAGATAAAAACCCAGAATGCAACTCACTGTACAGCAGAGACCCATTTCTGGGAAACCAGGTTTCTGCCAAACAGCTGCTAAGCAGCAGGGATGCTTTGAACTGAAGAAGCATCAGGTGGGAGGGAGTTGTTTAACCCTTCATTTGCCCAGTGCTTTCCCCCATAACTCCTTCCTTCAGCTGTTTTCCCCGTCTGGAGATACAGTCTTGTATTTGCCACATTGCTGGCAAAAGACAATGTGTAGGGGCAGCCCTTTCATGTGGCAAGGTAAGGTGGTTGCCTCACCACCTCACCTCACCTCAAGCAGTGGACTGCCTCACCTCAGTCAGTTATTGGGAAACCCACAGAGCAGCAAGATGTCCTGCTCTGTAGCTGTTGGAACAGCTCTTTTGGACTGATCTGATTCTTGCAAACTTTGTAAGGGTGTATGTTATATTCTATCTAGAAGTCCTCTATGTTTTGTTGATTAGACATTTCTCCCAGTGGGTATCCTGTAGAGAGTGTGTGGGGTGGAGTCAGAAAGAAAAGGGAGGGGACAGAGGAGAAAATGGAGCTGTCCCTGGAATAAAGTCTTAGTTAAGCAAATATAAGATTACTTTCAGGGATGGAGCCACCATTGGGTAAATGGGTTCAAAGAACCCGGGCCGCCACCAATTAGGGGCCGCAAGTGTGGCCCCAGACATGCCCCCCCATGTCTGACGTCAGATGTGGGGGCATTATTTTGGTCCCAAAAGAGGCCACGCAGCCCCATTTGGAGCTGAAATTGGCCTGCGCTGCATTGGCAGTGCGGACAGAGTTACTCTCCCTGCTGCTCCTGTTCTCGCTACCAATGCAGCGGGGCCGATCGATCTCCCTCACAAATGGGGCCGCATGGCCCCGTTTAGGAGAGAGATCAGCTCGCGGTGAATTGGCAGCACGGTTGGAACGGCTCTCCCTGCCTTTAGGAAGAGTCACTTCATCCCACACTGCCCAACACAGCACGGGCCGATCTCCCTTCCAAACAGGGCCATGTGGCCACATTTGGGAGGGAGACCACATCCCCTGCACCTGACATCAGATGCAGGGGCGTGGCTAGCTGGGCCATTACGTCTGACATCAGATGGGGGAGGCGGGGCAGGGTGCTTCGGCAGCCACATACAAACTGCTGCCAGCCTCCCTATGCTGCTGATTACTTTGTATTTATGAAAGATTACTTTTGTAGCTATTGGCCCCTCCCTTACCCTAAAGAATGAACTGGAAGTGAATCCCGTCCTGTCTGTCAGGCAGTGATTTCTGGGGATCAGCCACTCAGCACATGGTGACCAGGACCTAGAGGGCCTTGCTGCAGGAAGTGAAGGGGGTCTTTGTTCTCAGAAGGAACCAGGAGGGCAATGAGAGAAGATGGGGAGCAGGCTTCGTGAGCACCAGCAATGAAGGCTTGTTGCCTCATGGCCAACAGCCAGCCTGGGAACTTCTCTCATGGATGGACATCTGCAGATCCTTGTGAGACAGGATTGCAGCAGGCTTGAATTCTCTCCTTGGAGTTTGGGGTGAGTTCATAGAGAAAAGAAGCCAAGGGCTTTTGGCTTCAGAAAACTTAAGACAAGGAATATGAATACAATGAGTATTTATATACCACTTTTCAACCAAAGTTCCCAAAGCGGTGTAGCTAGCTTGTGTGATAGTGTGATAGCTAGCCTGATTTAGACGATTTGATTTCCTTTTGTGCTTTGCAAATCCTTACAGCTGGTCTACTCTGTTTTATTTTGTAACATAACCTTCTAAGAAACTCTAGCCTGAGCCCTTTCGATTCAACCAGGGAGCTGTAGAAGTCTCTATAACCTGTAAACCTTTTAAAGGTTCCTTTCAACTGGGGTTGCTTTTTTAATTATCCTTGCAACTGGCTAACCACTATTTTTAAAGCATGCCTCTCCAAATACCAGCTGGGGTGATCTTTGGAAATAGTCTTATAAAGAACTGAGTATTTCTTTTTACCTGTAACTCAAAGCTGAGAGAGCCTCAGAATGAAGCAGTCTGTAGTACTTTGAATAAAGTTTTTCTCTTTTTGTTCTTTATATTTCACTTGCCTATGAGTGGATTGTTAGCTCAGGAAAAAGGGGTTTTACACTGGTGCAGACATGCCTCAGTGTTAATTTTCAGTAACCTACCAACTTTGCTCTTCACGTGAAGACTGCATGTGGAAGGTTTTCTGTATTTTGCCATTGGTAAACGAAGAATAATTTCCCTGGAATTTCATCCACACGAGGGGGAATTAAACTCTGTTAAAAGTGGGCATGGTGGCAGCAATTACCAAGAAATGATTACAAAGGAATAGCCTTTGTTGAGCAAACATGGAGGGAATAAATCAGCATTTTTCTTTCCCCCACATGGACTTGCCTTGAGACAAATGCTGGGCTTAAATCCACTTTTCACTACAACTTTGTATTTACGAGGGAAGCAGCTGTAAAACATTTGGTGATGAGATTTTGAACCAGCTATGCATGTGAGCCTGCAAAGTTTGTGAAGGTTCCTTCATCTTCCTTTCATTGTATCACCGGGCCTACATTCCCGAACTGCTGCATTCTATTATTGCTGCTGCTGATTTTTTCCCAACTTCCTGACTGGATGCCCACTGCAGCATGGCTCAAATCACCACCACCACCTACCTTCTTGGCCACCCCAGGAGAACCTGCTCTTCCCTGGAAACAATGGAGGTCCTATTTCTGCAACTAGCTCCTCACTATACAAAGCCCTGATTTTACTCCACCAAAGCATAAGGCTATATTGCTGCAATGCCTGGGCCTTGAAGGCCAAAGAATTCATTACCCACTCATTTGCCCTTTCCTACCAACCTGAAAGGGGATGCCAACCCTTATGAAGCTGCTCGTCAAGCCTTAGATGGACATTTCAACCCTGCTTTGAATGTGATTGCTGGAAGTTACGAGTTCTATTCTAGATTTCAACTGCCTGGTGAATCGATTGATCAATATGTCACAGCATTGCATGCCTTAAGTATAACCTGTGAGTTTGCCAGCTTTACTGATGAAATGACAAGGGATCAGATTGTTATGAAAATAAACTGCTCCAAACTGTATGAAAAATTCCTTTTGGAGTGGAAACGTACTGTGGATAAAGTCTTAGAGATGGCTAAGGGGGTGCAAAATGCTCTTCACTGTGCCAAATCACTCTCTCTGGTACCCCAAAACCAGATTCCTGAAATCCAGGCTGTTCAGTCTAAATCCTTCCAATCCCAACCAGTCTTTCATCTATGGTATGCGCATGTGTGCTCACATGTTTTTTGATGTCCGCTCATTTAATTTTAGATCCCTCTCAGGTTGAATCTGGAAGCTCTTACTCTGAATGCATGTGTGCACACACTGCCTTGATATTGCTGCCCAGAACAAAACTAATTCCGCACACAGATGAAAAAATTAGAGAGAACACTGATCTCAATCTTCTTGTATGGCACTGCCTCAGAAAGTGGCAGCACAAGAAAGAAGAGAAGAGCTGGTCTTGTGGTAGCAAGCATGACTTGTCCCCTTAGCTAAGCAGGGTCCGCCCTGGTTGCACATGAATAGGAGTTGTGATGTGTGAGCACGATAAGGTATTCCCCTTAGGGGATGGAGCCACTCTGGGAAGAGCATCTAGGTTCCAAGTTCCCTCCCTGGCATCTCCAAGATAGGGCTGAGATTCCTGCCTGCAACCTTGGAGAATCCGCTGCCAGTCTGTGTAGACAATACTGAGCTAGATGGACCTATGGTCTGACTCAGTATATTGCAGATTCCTATGTTCCTAAAGCAGAAGCTATCACTGTAACCAATATGGAGACTCTGCCCACAAAGCCAATGTAGCTCACTGTGTTAAACAGCGAACATTTTAAGTGGGAGACTTGAAAACAGCTGCCTTATAAAGTGCGAAAGGGAAGTTCCTGATATTCTGGACAAAAACAAATAAGTGAAATCCAAGGAGATTCTGTCATATTGGATGACGAAAAGAAATGGAACAGTTTGAGACTTTCAAGCATTCATGTTATGAGAAAAGAGGGAAAGGAATCTGATCTCGAGAAAGGAACTCTAGAGGAATTTAATCATTTATCCAGTTTTGACCTCATGGATGAGGCTGAGGAAAGTGATGGACAATCTTCTGCACTAGAAAATAAATTACTACCTGCTCCTGTGCCAGAGACCCCAAGAATTAGGAGAAATGTGTGTGACAGGAGACCACCTAAAAGTCTTCAAGACTTTGTCACTAGGGATGTGCTCAACCCATTTCGGCACCTCTATTTCTAAGTGCTGAAACACTTCAAGCTGCCCCAGCTAAATTGTTACTGCGGGGGTGGCGTAGGGTGGGCACTTTAAAAGGAGAAAGACAGGTCTTCCGTGTCCCTCCCTTGCTAAACACTCAAGAGGGATTTGGCACATGCTTAGACACTATTTCCTTCCTGATGCTGACCAAAGGCTCCTAGGAACAGGGAACTTCCTGTTCCCAGCAAGATGCAGCTGGGCAAACAGAGAGCCCAGCTGCTGAATACAAACAGCACCGCCTGGGGGCAGTGAGGGGTGGAGGAGGAGCAAGGGAGCAGAAGGTAAGACCTGCCTTCCTCCTTTTAAAGTGCCTGCTCTTTGCCACCCTGCCCCCAGGATGTGCATGAAACATTTCTTGCATATCCCTAGTTTTCACAAATTTTAATCAATTCTGTTTGTTATATAGGGGAGGGATGTGTTGTATTGTCTAGAAGTCCTTTATGTTTTGTTGATTAGAAGTTTGTCCCAGTGGGTATCGTTCGTGTGTGTGTGTGTGTGTGTTGGGGGGTGGGTGGGATGGAGTCAGAAAGAAAAGAGAGGAAAAGGAGAAGGAGAAAATGGAGTTGTTGCCAGAATTAAGTCTGAGTTAAACAAACATAAGATTACTTTGTATTTACGAGGGAAGCAGCTATAAGCTTGCAAGAAGTCGGAGGATAGAAGAGGAAGCTGCTGGCAACCTTCCCTCCCTGCTGTTCACTTTCAGAACTTGCAAGGCCTTGTTTTGAAAGGGGGCTGGCCCCCAGCAGTGTGTGGAGCAAGACAGCATTTTGCACTCCATCTCAGGCACAACAATATCTTTGGCCACCCCTGCATGTGGCATTGAAGGTGTCTTATGATGCAACAGACCACTGGTCTGTCTCACCCAGTATTGGCTACCCTGATTGATGGTGGCTTTCCAGAGTCACGCAAGGAGACCTTTTGCTTACTACTTGATCCTTTGGGCTGGAGATGCTGATTGAAACGGGGACCTTCTGCATCCACAGCATGTACTCTCCCACTCCGCCACTGCCCCTCTCCAATGCAATCACTGAAGTGTTGGACTTAGTCTGAGGAAACTTCAGGTCCCTTTGCTATCACCACACTTATTGGGTGACCTTGGCCCAATCACAGCCTAATCTATCTCCCAGGACCCTTGGAACACCATGGATGCTTCTCTAAATTCCTTGGAGGAAGCGCTGGATAAAAATAAATGTAACAATACTCTGTAATAGTAATTTTAAAAGCTGGCAGGAGGGTCTTACAGCAGAAAAGCTAGACATGATATGTGTCATTCCATCTTAAAGCTGCAATCTTATGCATGTTTGATTTGGCAGGAAGCCCCATTGAAGGCAGTTGATTTGTTTCTGGGGAATCATAGGAACATAGGAGGCTGCCATATACTGAGTCAGACCATAGGTCCATCTAGCTCAGTATTGTCTACACAGACTGGCAGAGGCTTCTCCAAGGATACAGGCAGGAGTCTCTCTCAGCCATATCTTAGAGGTGCCAGAGAGAGAACTTGGAACCTTTTGCTCTTCCCAGAGCGGCTCCATCCCCTAAGGGAAATATCTTCTAGTGCTCACACATGAAATCTCCCATTCAAATATAAACCAGGGTGTACCCTGCTTAACTAAGGGGACAAGTCATGCTTGCTACCACAAGACCAGCTCTCCTCACTTCATGCAGAGGGCTGGGCTGCAAATGTTGTGCAGTATGGGGAAAAACTATCTGTCCGTCTGTCTGTCTATCTACCATCAAATATTCATAGCAGATAAACAATTTTCCAGTTCACTGTGCAAATGGACAGAACACCATCTGGTTATTCTTTATGCTTGCTGCACACATGGCAAAATAGTTTTATTTCTCTAGAATGTTTCAGGATATTCAGGGACTGCCTAAGGCCTTGTGGTAAGGCACAAATGCTGCCTTGGCCCACGCCCCTGGTAAGAGGCAGTACCTCATCACAACTGACCTTTGCAAGCCTTTTCTTCCCCCTCATGCTTCTTGCACGCTTTGCAAGAAGTATGAGGAGAGGCGCTCCTTGCAAGGCTTGCAAGGACCAGAGAGGTTCTGAAGAGCTGCTCCAATGGTGACAGAGGGGGCATTTTTCTGCCCTGCTGGTGCCCCAGTGATCTGCCGCCTGAGGCAACTGCCTCAACTTGCCTCATGAATGGGCCACCCATAAGGATATTTACTGTGTATATTTTATGTATTTAGTCCCAGCTATTTATAGCCCACATTTTGTTCATTAAAAGGCCCCCAATGAGGCATGCAATCATTAAGCTTAACAATATACACAACATTAAAACTATGTAAGGATTTCTTTTTAAACAATCTAAAGCCCAGAGCAATAACCAAGCAGCAGCTCAGGAGCTGAAGATCCAATTGATGATGTACTAATCATTCCACATCAAATGCTTGGCAAAACAGAAACATTTTCACCAGGCTCCAGAAAGCTGTCAATAAGGGGACCAGGTGGGCCTCCTGGGGGAGGGAGTTCAATAACCTGGGGGCTGCAACTGCAAAGGCCCTATTTTAGGGTTCTCAATCTTGGGTTCTCAGATGTTGTTGGATGACTACTCACATCATGCCCAGCCACAGTGACTGGAGGCCATCATCTGGGGACCAGATATTGAGAATGTCTGCTCTGTGACATATCCCTAACAATCAGACTCCTGAGGACTGAGAGCTCCAGGAATCTGGACCCAGGCCTTTGTGGATGAATATATTGATGTGGTTGTGTGTAATTTGTCTGATCACATGGGAAGACTTTTGTGAGACCACTTGGTGACGTCAATGCTGAAGAAGAAAGTCCTCAGCATTGATGGATTTCTACCTTTAAAATTGTCATTTAAATAAGTCTGACATAGTGGAACCAGTGATTAATTATGGGTACACCTTTGGACATTTAAAACTTTCATTTGACTCAGCTTAGTTTGCTAAAGAGTAAAGGTGGAGTTCTATTAGCCCTTAGTGTGTGTTAATATATGCTTAAGGAAAAACAAACCAACCAAAAACCTTGCAAGTAAGATTAGGATAGTTTATCATAGCAGACAGCTCTCTATATGGAAGGATCCAGGAATAAGAACATTTTGTTTTGCAGAAATGTTCTTTTTTGACTGGTGGTGCTGAGTTGACTGGTTTCCATCCTTGCTGCCAAGCCTGATTAGGTTACCACATGTGGCTTAACACTCAGCGGACCTCGCTCGTCTCCCTTTGCGAAAGGCACCTGTGGCCAATTGTGGATTCTGAACAGAATTCCACATCCATTGCTTGCCTGCTGGAAGCATTCTGTGTGGCTAAGCTAAGCAAAGCAAAGACCATATATCCCTCTATGCCTGTTCTTCCATCAGCTTTATTATTAACAGGATGCCACCTTGGCTCAGGTTTGCTATAAGGGGCAGCAGCACTTAGATTCGACTTTCCTCTTGCTCTGACTTCACTGTTTTGAAAGCAGCTGGAGCCTTAATCAATTGCGACCTTTAGTGAGCAAAGTTGGGAAATAGACCAAGCTTGTTGCATTGGTTACAGCTGTCATACTAGTTCATTTCCAGAAATTAGTGACACTGAACAATTCATGTTCTGCTAGCCTAGAGCCCTGCGTTTGTTCCTATGAGCCATGAGGGATGGGGCCATGGATCAGTGGTGGAGCATCTGCTTTGCATGCAGAAGGTCCCAGGTTCAGTCACCTTCAGGTAGGACTGGGAAATACCCATCTGAAAACCTGGAGTGCCACTGCCAATCAGTCTAGATCAGTGTACACTGATCTAGATGGACCAATGGTTTGACTTCATATAAGGCAGCTTCCTGTGTTCCTATGTTAGTGTGATGTAGTAGTTAGAGTGTGGGACTAGCAGTAGGCAGACCCAGCTTCAAATCCCCACAAAGCTTACTCAGTGACTTAGGGTCAGTCATCATCTCTCAGCCTAAGCTACTTCACAGGGTTCTTGTGAGGATAAAGATGGGGCTGGGGTGGGGGAGGCTATGCATGCTTCCTTAGGGAAAGGGCATGATAAAAATGGACTCAAACAAAATAGCCAGAGATAGTCTCGAACATAGGAAGCTGCCATTTACTGAGTCAGACCATTGGTCTATCTAGCTCAGTATTGTCTACACATACTGGGAGCGGCTTCTCCAAGGTTGCAGGCAGGAATCTCTCTCAACCCTGTCTTGGAGATGACAAAGAGGGAACTTGAAACCTAGATGTTCTTCCCAGCGTGGCTCCATCCCTTAAGGCATCTTACAGTGCTCACATGTAGTCTCCCATTCAAATGTAACCAGGGTGAACCCTGTAGCTAAGGGGACATGTCATGCTTGCTACCACAAGGCCAGCTCTCCTCTCCTGTCTGCTTATGACACCAACTGAGTGCTGGTCTTCAAGTCCCTCTACTGAATTGTCAAGCACCTGTAAATTAATCCAAATGAAGAAAGCACCTTGTCTATGCACCTTAATTTTTTTCTTTATTCAGTATAAGCAGTACATCACTCCAGAGCTGTGAAGGGAGGACATTCAAGCATCACTCAGAGAACCCAACACTTCCTATGTTAACAGAGGATGTCTCCATGAAGAGAATCCAAATACACACAGTTGAAGATGGTGATGGAGAAGCATAGAAGGTTATGTGTAAAACACACATTGTTTTGTATCAATAAAGCTGAATTCTGAGTCAGACCATTGGTCCATCTAGCTCTGTATTGTCTACACATACTGGAAGTGGCTTCTCCAAGGTTGCAGGCAGGACTAGTCTCTCTCAGCCCTATCTTGGAGATGCTAGTGAGGGAACTTGGAACCTTCTGCATGCAAGCATGCCGGTGCTCTTCCTAGACCAGCCCCACCCCCTAAGAGGAATATCTTACAGTACTCACATGTAGTGTCCATTCAAATGCAACCAGGGCAGACCCTGCTTAGCAAACAATTCATGCTTGCTACCACAAGACCAGTCTCTTTACAGATAAATTAGGTAACGTTGCATATAGTGCAAGCACCTTTTCTTTTGCCTCTGATTGATCTCCCGTGGCTCAGTATCCTGGGCAATGATAGGCTTTGTCCAGTTGTCCCTTCTTCTAGATAGAGGGCAAAGCCTACCACAGCCCCATTGCCAAGGTGGGGGGGGAGTATAAATATAGTCTTAGGGACAAGAAACTGGCTTCTTGTTCCTAGGTGAAGCTGAGATCTCAGGATGCTGAATTCATGCGATAAAACTTAGCACTTGTATGGTGCTTTTGAGTGTTCAAAGAACTTCACATGTATTGACTTGTTGCAATCCTTGCAACAACCTTGTCAGGTAAATATTATTTTCCCCATATTACAGAAGGAGAGTTTTGGCTGAGATGTGCCTAACATCCACCTAGCAAGTTTGTGTCCAAGGTGAGATTCAGACTGGGGGGCTTCCTGGTTCATAGTTCAGTCTCTTGTCTATTATGCTAACACCAGCTCTCTTGGAATCCCAAGTTCCAAGCTTGTTCTGTGACTGTGTGGCATGGCACACATTCCATGGCTGGAACACAACCAGGCATGGGGGCAAATGGGTATGAGCGTGAAGTGTTTACACAGAGAAGAAATGCTAAACGTTAATTTGTCCTTGGTGTGTGCCCTTGTCTGCAGCTGTGACCACAGATTTAAGCCGTGAACTTAACTCTTCACCATGCAACCGACAAATAAACATTTTAGGACAATGGGAAACCAAAATTACTTCCCTTGCACTTTATCTTTTTGTGTTTGCTTCCTCTACAAATCAGTGAGATGGTTTTGACATTTCTCAAGCTGTCTTCCCTTGCGAGGCGCCATTGGAATTATCTTTGTCCCTCCCAAAACCAATGAGGGTGATCGCTTAGCCATCTTTTCTGGTGAATGGCTTACTTTCCTAATGGAAAGAACATGTGTGGGGAACACAATACATCACCCAAAAGTCATGAGTTGGGGAACAATTCCCCACAAAATGTGATGTATCATGAAATGAGCAAAGGTGGCAGTTGTGAATAATAAAAACCACGTGCCTGTAGAGGAAATGGTGTAGCTGAGAAGAAGATAAAACGCCATTTTTGAGTGCAGGAACAGCGAAGAGGATTTTGGAACGGTGACTTAAAAAAAAATCTGGCCACAGTACAACCTAGGGTTCAATTGTCCCACAGAGGAAATTGTTTTTCCATAACATTTCAATATATTGTATAGTGTCAGTTTATTTTCTCTCTCTGCATTTCTCCCGCTTATCCCCTTATTTGTTTTTGTCCTTTTCTGTTATGTGCTGTCTTACCACAGCCAAGCAAACAAGTGGGAAACAATTTTTTGGGGTCATAAATTGCCTTAACATTCCCATGCTATCTTGCTGCTATTGAAGAGTTCAGGTGGCATCTCTGTCGCCTCCTGTGATTATTGGCATGCCCTATTAAGTCTCCGTTGACAATTAGACAGAAAGTGAGAGCAGGACTATCATGGAAGTGATGGCTGGGCTGAGATCTCTAAATCAAAGATCGGTATGTGCATTAATATATTCAAGAAATCCTGTGGTACTCTTCCTTTATATGCTAATAAGTGTTGCTACATTGACCTAAATTTTAATTGAGCCAGTTGGGGATATGAGTCAGAAAGTAAAACATCTTGTTTTGCTCCAAGGGCTGCATCAGAAATACATACATGAGTTAGGGCAGGAACTAAAGTTAGTCAAGGGTGAAAACTGCAGTAGGGTTCCATTTCCAGTAACCCCTTTTTGGGCTCCAAGCAGTGAACTGCTGTGGAAATCCATTGGCTGTTTTTTTCATTTTTCAGGTTCTGGCTGCGCATCCATTGGCTCAATTCTTTCATGCATTTCTACTTCGTTATACCTCACACTGCCCTGTGAATTTGGGTGTTTTCTAGTAGTATAAACACTTTAGCCCTCTTCAGGTGTTTGTGAGCACTGCTGTGCTTATAGTTAATGCTCCCAAAGTGAGGAGGAAGTCCCACCCCAGGCTGACACTCATCCCCTCGAGCCGGGTTCTCAAGGTTATGGCTCTGTTTGTCAGAAGGGGAAAGAACAATGACTGTGATGGCCGATGCTTCTATGAGCAGTAGCCTGGATCGCCCAAGGTTGCTACTCACACAAACACTGGTCATCATGGTTATGGTGCTTCCTCCTTCAGACAAACAGAGTCATAATTGTGAGCAGCCTAGCTGAAGGGGGGTGAGTGACCGCTCCAGGATGAGACTTCATCCCTGCTTTGGAAGCCGTAACCAAGACGCGGAAGCACTTACTAACACCTGAAGAGTGCTTTTGTCACTTTTTTGACAAAATTTTTATTCTAGGGATATGCTTTGCAATGTCAAAACTTTTTGACTTGAAATGGGCTGTTTTGAGTGTTTCAAGCTCAAAATAAAGCAACCCTGTTTCAATTCAAAATGTTTTGACATTTCGAGCACCATTCTGGAGGCCTGTTTTTCCCTTGCTGATTGGTTTTCTGGCACTGGCTTCCCATTGGCTTGTGATCTCCTTGCTTATTGATTGGCTTGTTATCATACAAATCAAGTGTTTCATGGCCAACTGTGCCCCCATTGGCTGGGGTGAGGGAGGATGGAGCAGGGGAACCCAAAAGGATGGAGTTTCAAAATGTATTCAACTGGGAGGAAGAGAGAGACCCTATAGTGTGCCTTTCTTGAAGAGGATACATCAGGAGAGGAGGAAGGAATGTTTGATTTTGTGGTTTTCTTAGCACCAAGTGTAATATGCTGTGCTATTGCTGCTATAACAGCAGCAGGAGTATTTAAGAGAGTGTTTTCTTCACTATGAGCCCCACCGCCCATTGAGGTCATCTGAGGAGGTCCATCTCCAGTTACCACCAACTCGTCTGATGGGTACACAGAGACGGGGCCTTCTCGGTTGCTGCCCCAAGATTGTGGAATGCACTCCCCACTAAGATACGATCCTCCCCATCTCTGGCAATTTTTTAAAAAAACATCTAAAACCCCATCTTTTTAACCAAGCTTTCTCAGCCTTTTAAAATTTGTTGGTTTTAATTTTGTGATTGATTTTAAATTGTTGAATTGTTTTTAATATGTGTTTTAATTGTTTTATGTTAACTGCCCAGAGATGAAAGTTTGGGTGGTATATAAATGTGAACTGCCAAAATTGGTCCATGCACACCCCTACTCAAAACATTTTCGGTTTTGTTCCGTCAAAACAACTGGTTTGACCACTGATTCAATGAAACATTTCAGCCATTTCCATTTTGTTCTGAGCTCAAAACAAAATGCAAAATCCATTTCATGCACATCCCTAGTGCATGTAACACAACTCCAGATGTCACAGATTTGGTTAGGTTACATGAGATTGCTTGGCATACAAATATTAAAATGTTCCATGAATAGTACGAAATGATCTACCTAATCCCAATTTTCATGAAGTTTAGTGGCAAGTCCAGACAATATGCTGAATCGGTTTCTGCACAATTAAAGATGTGTACAGATGTACCTTTAAACAGGACTTGCCTTTTCACTCAGGCTTTTGTTCACATTTATACCCTTAGATGCACAACTCATTTCTCCCCATAATCTTCAGGTGGGTTGTCTATCTATCTATCTATCTATCTATCTATCTATCTATCTATCTATCTATCTATCTATCTATGAGACAAGCTGGAAAAAAAATATATATATATATATAAATTTTAAAAAGGAAAAGCTGGAAAACTACTCTAGGAATGTGAGATGATTATGTCAAAAGTACTAATTGGGGTGTAGATGCCCCATAAGCATTGGAGGGGCTTCCCTCCATTTTATTGAACACCCCCGCCTATATAACTTATACCCCCCCCATCTATCATCTCTGAATAAGTGAAAAGTGAGGAGTTCCTTATGAAGGTTTCCCTCTGTTTGCATCTCTGGTGCTAACCAATCAGCACTCTTCTTCTGCTGCATACTGGCACAACATTCTTCTGCTGCATACTGGCACAATTGGGTTCCCTAAGCTCGATCCTGGACAGGGAGTTGTATTTCTGTAAACAACACAATGAATCTGCTTCCACAGAAGCTTGACTTCTCAAAATGTGGACATCTATATACACTGTAAGAAAATGAACATAATCATCATTTGCATATGAAACAGTATTATTTTCATTAATGTGGCAGATGCCAAAATGGTAGACCTACTGCAGTTATTCTTATTTGGAAATTATAATCTAATATGAAAAACTTCAATTTGACCCATAAAGAGTCTTTGTGCGATGTTTGTATGTAGAATTGATGTCTATTAGGTCAGGCTATTGGTCTGTGTGTTTCAGTCCTGTCTACTCGGGGCTGGTTCAGATGAACACTTAGCCCTACATGTGGTAAAGCTGGGGCCATGTCAAGAATGTGCCCACCCTGATGTCACCAGGTGACATGCTGGCACATTCTCACATGTGATTAAAGAATGAAGTGTGTTCATCAAAATTGCCCCCTACATGTGCTACAATATCCTGTTTAAACAGGGCATGGTAGTGCATGTCGGGGGGGCCATTTGGATGAACCCCCTTCACACATGATTAAAGGATATGCTGAGAATGCATTGGCATATCACCTGGTGATGTCAGGGTGGGCGCGTTCTCGGTGTGGCCCCGACTTTACCGCATGTAAGGGTTAAGTGTTCATCTGACTCGACCATCTCGACAGTGAGATGGTCTGAAGTGGTGGTATTTCCTATCCCAGCCACTTGAGATCCTGTAATTGGAGATGTGAGGGATTGAAACACAGATCTTTTCCATATGTTGAGGTATGGCCTAATATAGACATGAATTTGCCTTCCAGTTTTTGACCCTTTTGCTTTTATAAAGTCTCTAATCCTTAAGAATGAACCTGGGCACAGAGGGTGGGATCAAGGTTTGGAATTAGATTCAGGACAGAGATGGTGCCCACTCCAAATGGAGTGGAGTGGCTCCAAATGCTACTCCCAGTCTTGATTATGAGCCCTAGCTTTCCTTGCATATATAGGATATTGACATTGGTGTAGCTTCCATTGGACAAGCCAGGAAAAATGTCCCTGTGCCCAGAGGGTCAGGGGGCCCCCAAGCAGACCACCCTGCCACCCCTGCCCTACCCCGCCACCTCCTCTTCTTATCTTGGCTTCTGGGGGTGGTGGTGAGCCGAGCGGGGCAGCCCCCCCATGGTGGTGGTATGCGCTGTGGCTGTCAGGCCTCTCCGGCTGAACTGAGCACCTGTGCAGGCTATGGACATTGCAGGCCTGTGACATTGCGGGCATGCAACATCCATAGTTGAACTGCACAGGCACGCAGTTCGAGTTTGGCCAGAGAGATGTGCAGGCCAGCCAGAGAGGCCCAACAGCCACAGTGCTCACTGCCACTACCATGGGGGCCAAGATAAGAAGCCGCGGTGGAGCAGAGGCAGTGACAGCAGTGGCATCGGGGGAGGCCAAAAGGAGGTAGGAGCAGTGGCAGGGATATGTTGGTTAGATGCAGGGGGTGGGGCTTGGGGTGTGCTGGGGCATGTATGCTTTGTGCGCATGGTAGGGGTCCCCTGCAAATATTTTGTCCCCTGGTCCCTGGGGGTCTTGTCACACTCCTGGTGCCATGTATGTTCGCCTTATAGCAACTATGTTAACATAACACACATTGCTGCTGATTCAAAAGTGCCAGCTGGTGCAGACCAGGGGAATCTGACTTTTTAATTAAAATAAAGCATCATGAAGGCCTGCAGAGGGTGTTGATGTGATCATGTGATTTCTGCCCAATGCTGTGATTGTCAAAGTGAGGAAATTCAATGAAGTGCAGGTAAATGGTGGGAGTACCTATGACTCTCTTAGGGTAGTCAAATGCCTCATTTTCTAATGAATGACACACATGAGTGTCTGCATGAACAGGAATGGGGCACGAGTTAGTGCATTACCAAATTAGGTACATAGGAGCTGCCTTATGCTGAAACAGACCATTAATCCATCTAGCTCAGTATTGTCTACACAGATTGGCAGCAGCTTCTCCAAGGTTGCAGGCAGGAATCTCTCTCAGCCCTGTCCTGGAGATGGAGCTGCATGGGGAAGAGCAGCTCCATCTCCAGGATAGGGCTCCATCTCCTAAGGGGAATATCTTACAGTGCTCACACATGTAGTCTCCCATTCATATGCAACCAGGGTGGACCTTGCTTAGCAAAGGGGACATGTCATGCTTGCTACCACAAGACCAGCTCCACAAAGCCAGGTCTCTATCAACTGTTGTTGATAGAGATCCAACTTTTGCTTTAGTAATTGTAAACTGCCCAGAGATGCAAATTGTAGGCGGCATAGAAATATGTTAAATAAATTAAATAAATAATAAATAACTGCTTCAGAGGTTTGGATCTGGAACCCAATCTGACTATGTGCAGCACACAAGTGGAGTCATACTTAAAAAAAATGGAAGCTGGGGTTCTCTGGATTACAACATGCTTCTGTTGAATGCACAGAAGTTTGTTGAGATTTCATGCAGCCCATGGGCTGCATATTCCCCCCAACTGCTTTGAAAGGTGATGAAAGATGTATATGCTAATAAGATACATTATATGCATGACCGTAGACACACAGATGAAAACTGAAGCAAAAAATATTGTACCTCAGGAAGTTCTATTTACATAACTGGATGCAGTGATCAGTCTCCATTCTGGGAAGTTGTTCTCTCTTGAGACTGCTGAACAATAGTAATACTTTGATAGGATTTGAGCTGTGGTTTCAGTTGTAACACTCTCTCTCATTCTGCATACAGCTAGAGTCTGAATCATGGGGGGTAAAAGCTACTTTATGATTACATCTCTTGAGACAGTTTCTCACTTTTATGCTTTTTAGATTCATGCCAAATTATCTTCTGCAAAATGTATTTGAAAGCTCTGCAGATGTCTTTTGTACTAGTAATGTGTGTGTGTCCCCAAATACATCCCTTCAATGAAGTGGTTAAATGGTACATATGAATCATAACGAAAAAGGAAGTTATTCTAATTAGGTGAGATCCACATGGAAGCTTTATGGAAAGGAACTTTCCTTATTTTCATCAGTTAATAATCATAACAATTTGACACTACTTCCAGAGGGAGCCAAAAATATGGAAGCAATTAAGTAAAAAAGGGGGAAAACTTTTTTTTTTTTTTTGCTTTTTGGATTACAAGGTAAACTCAGGTTTTCAGAGTTCATAACTAATATTAGCTCCAATTGATGCAAACATAAAAAAGCAATTAAAAGAAAAAATACAGTTTCTGGAAAAGGCAAGTGTATGTTGCAAACTAGTGGAAACTTGTGGGGGCCTTTTCCCTCCCCTACCACATACTGAATTTCAGCGGTAGTGCTGACATTTGAAGTGTGCCACTGAAATGGTGGGAAACATATTTATTTCCACATTCACAACAGAAGATGGTTTTTAATGGAGAGGGCTGTTATTTTACTAGTACGTCTAAATAGTAAAAATAGCTTACTTTAAAAAAAAGACATCACATACATAAAATAAGTGGCCAACATTTTTTTTAAAAAGCCATGAAACTAGATTTGAGAGGTATAAAGGTTACTTACATGTGCAGCCCCACCCAGGCTCGTATACTCTACCTGGGTAGGGCTGCTCCTCTGGAGCACTGGGACCAGTCCCAATCCCAGAACTCTGCACTGGGGTAGCCTGGGTTTTGTTCCCAGACTAATAATGAGTTAGAAGGGCACAAACATGCCCTTCTATCCCATTCCCCAGTCGTGTGAATGCTGGGGCTGCCTGTAGGGTCCAAAGAGCCGGGTGACAAGAGTGTCTGGCAGTGGGGAAATCCCCCAATGCACCGCACTCCTGGAGCAGTGCATTGTGGGATGCTGGAGGCCCCTTCTCTGGCTCTGCAGCTCGCCACCCTACTGTATGAGTGGCAGAGCCCTCACTAAAGCTGTGATCATGTTTGGGGAGGCTAGTAGGAGATTGCCTCCCCACAAGCCCTCCCCAGCCCCAGGTAAGTTGGTCATATGAACGTGCGAACATAACCTATATGTTACAAAAACTACAGATGCTAAAATAATCCCACTGTAACCAGTTGAGTTGGGATCATCCAGAGCCATCTGATGCATCAGAGTTCCACACCATATTCAGGGTAAGGTTCAGTTGACCTTACAGGAGAAATGAATTCTGAAAGTGGTGTGACCAGTTACCTAGCCCCCTGTTTATACATTTAAAAATAGTCTGTGCAGAATGGCCTTGTTGCAGCAATCATGTGGGAGAAGTAACATAAATTGTGGCATCCACAATGACACTTGATCCTCTGGAATTCCCGCTCTCTCTAAATGAGGTAAGCGTGTGTTGTTGGAGTTGCAATGGGATTACTCCTAGAGAGAAAGTAAAGGGTTAACATGACCTTTAACTCTTGAAGGGAGGTGGGGAAATGCATATGCTAATGGATTCTCTGTATACCAGCTTTGAGTCACCTAAGCAAACTCCGACTTCTCTCTCTCTCTCTGTCCAAACAAACATGTAACCCAGCTAAGTTCTTTTTATTTTAAGTAGCATTTCTTACAGTTATGAATTATGTTTCTGAGTGGTTTCTTGAGAACCCAATTCTGTTGTGTGTGTGCATGTGTGTGCAGGCGCATGAGCCTGCACATGGAATTGGGGCATCAGTATGGTTTCCCTAGCTCACACGGCACTTCAATGGCTATTAAGAGGTATTTTTTCACATAAGGAGGAGAAATAATTCCAGCAGCTTTTGAGGTAAAACCCTGGCCCACATGCCATATGGGGCACAAGTAGGAATCTATTTTACTCAGGATGCCATAAAGACATTTCAAACCAAATTCTTAAGGACCATCCTCTCTGCCCCAGATGCATGTCTAACACAGTACTCAGATTAGAGACTGCCTGAAACTGAGGTGAGGGCTTAGAGGTATATTAATCAGCTATTGGCTCAAGGTTCAGTTTTTCCTGACAGGATTAGTTTTGCTAGTCCTGTTGAATGAGAAATTCTCCAGTTGGAAGTTTGAAATTGCAAAGGAGTTACTCTCATATGGCCTTTTGAAAGAATACCTTACTCCTCTAGGAGACAATCAGGCCAAACTTTGATTGATTGATTGATTGATTGATTGATTGTTAAATTTATACCCCACCTTTCATTAAGAAAATCCCAAGGCGGCACACAATAAAATTAAAAAACAAGATTATAAAAGAGACACATTAAAATCTTGAGCTAAAAATATAGAGGCTGAATGATATGGAATATCAAAATGAAGTTAATGGATTATCGCAGAATATGAAGGTCTGGGCTGTACATTTTGGCTGTGCATCTGATTATTATTTAACCTTTTCCCAGGCTGCAAAAGTTCTTTAGGGCTAGACACAATATTCTCCCAAGAAACTCAAGTATGTAGTACACTGCTCTGGGCTCCTTGGAGGAAGAGTGGGATATAAATGTAATAATAATAATAATAATAATAATAATGATGATGATGATGATGATGTGACATTAGCAGAACAAACTTGTCTGTGTGGGTTAGAGGAGATTGAAACCCAGCTGCAAGCTCCCCCCATGCGAGGTTCCCCCAAAAGCTCCTTTGGGGGGCTCGCTCCACCAAACCTCCGCTGGTTTTTTAAATTCTCACCATGGCCAAGGGGTGGTTGCGGGGAGGGGGGGAGCGGAGCAGTCATTCTCCCCTCTCCCCCCTTCCCCGGCAGTAGCGGGGGGGGGGGAACCAGAGCGACGCTGGGCCCGCTCATTTGGGTCAGCGTCTTTTACCAACTGAGGGGCGTGCTTGCACAGTTTAGAGATCATTGCAAGGCCGTGACCTCATGGACTTGTGATGATCTCAACTGTGCAGGCGCACCTCGCAGTTGGTAAAAGACATTGGCCTAATGGACAGGCCCAGCATCGCTTCGGTCCCCACCACTGCCGGGGGAGGGGGGAGAAGGGAGAAGGACTGCAACACTCCCCCCACAACTACCCCTCGGCCGTGGTAAGAATTTTTAAAAAGTGGAGGTTTGGTGGGGCATGCGGTGGCTGCCGGAGGCCCCGGCCCCAGCCATTTGGAGGCCCCCTGGACCTTGGAGGACCAGACCGGGTCCCGAAGGTCCAGGGGTTAGAGTGCCTCTGCCCCTATTGTTGAAATATCCGGGTAGATTGCATGGGTTTCCTATCATGTTACTTCTTTCTGATCCAAACCAATCAATAATGTGTATGGTCACTAGGTTTTATGTGGCAGCAGTGAAAACACGACAACAAATGACTCAGTCACGAACCCCTTGGTACTGAATGTTTTTCTTCTTAAACTTTGTAGTTGTTCTTTGGTCATAAATAAAGATTGTCTGAATACTGCCTTCATCGCCCCTCTTTCTCTTTTTAAAAGGGGGGGGGTAGGAGGGCATCTTGCTTCCTACCCGGTGCCCCAATAATCTGCTTCCGGAGGCAACTGCATTACTTTGCCTCATGGAAGTAGCTGGAGGGATCTTTATCAGGATTACAGTGCTTCCTGTCTGTGCTGAGAAAAAGGGTCACTACCCTCCCCCAGCACCATGCTGCCAATCTGAATTCTCCCCCCCCCCCACATTATTATTTTTTAAAGTTTAAAAAGAGACAGGAGATCTAATAATGGTTCTCCACCATCTTGTCTAGCAAGGTCCTAAGTCACTGCATGCATTTTCTTGATTTTGTGTTGGTTAAGTGCTATGGCCGATACATTCTCTCTCTCTCTCTCTCTCTCTCTCTCTCTCACACACACACACACACACACACACACCTCTTCCTGCAACACATATGGTGTGGGAGGATTGGGCTATTAACTTGGTATTGTTGCATTGTTTTTAATGGAAGTTCTTCCGCATAAGTGTTCTTTGAATTGTAGCATCATTTTAATAATTCTGTGTCTTCGTAACACTGAAGATGTCATACTTGGCAAACAAGCCTTTGAGACCAAATATGGGAAAGCTTCTGTCTTTAAAAAAATAAGATTTGCCAAAAATATCATGTTGGGAGAGAGGAAAAATCTTAAAAATCTAGATAATTAGCATTTCTAATTGATTTTTTTAATGATCTCATTTTGTTTGCCTGAACTTATTTGTAAGTCTGTGCAATCTTGTGTTGAGTATATTTTGGCAACAAATTAACATGATAGTTGATACATTAACGCATTATTAATTGAATGTGATATGCTGCAGATGTAAAGTAACTTCACCACTGAAACATTTTCAAATGGTATCCACAGGGGATCAAACACACAACCTTCAAAGCTATGGTGGGAAGGCTGTAGCTGTATCTCATTTTTACTACTGATTAAATCTCAAGTCATTTGTGTCAACATTTTTCCTGCATAGCATATGCATATTTGTTGCATAAACTGGGCATACCACGCTGAGTTGTCATTCCATCTCTATTGTCTACACAAACTCCCGGTGAGTTGACTTTGGCTGGCCAGCAGGGAGCAACTGAGATCAGCCAAGATTATGGAGATGATGTATGTGAAGCACTTCCGAATACATGAAATGCACTGCGTAAAATGCTGCAGAAACCTGTTGGTGAAGGAAAGAGGTGAACTTTACAAGTTGATCAGTTTTAAGCTCCAGTTGAGTTTGGAAACAGCTGGATAGGACCTGACTTTTTCCTTTTTCCACAGGTCTGCACAACATCAGTCCCCCCACCAAGCTGTTGTTGGATTACAATTCCCATAATCCCTTATTATTGACCACTGTGGTTGCGGATGATGGAAGTTGTAGTCCAACTACAACGGCCAAGTTGTGTACCCTTGCTTCTCCCCATGTTTTGTTTTCATCTGCCTATCTATCAAGTCTGAAGTTGCAAAGAGTACAGTGTCTTTGCTTGTTGTACCTGGCCTTAGATTGGTTGGTCTTGCCTGTGAGCAGGGCCAGGTCTCTGTGTATGACAGCCGTGGTCTGGCCATTTGTTGAACATTCTGGAGACAACTGATTAGAACTGAAGGGCTTAGATTCTAAAGTCTTTCCCCATCATACCAGGAGAGATGCCAGGAACTAGCTGTTTTTTAAGATTTGGAATCTGAGAACCTGCATATTGCTGCCCCACTGTGGCAGACAGATGAACTACAACAGCCTTGCAAAGCATGGACTTCTCTAACCCTGGGTTGACCCTACCCAGCCAGACTGTTCATCAAATCGTTTCAGGACAGGAAGGATATAAAAGCTTAATGTCTAGTTTCAGTTTAAATGTCTTCTCAGTGTGTTGTTAAGACTCACCCATATGCCTTCAAGAGGTCTTCTTTAAGGAGGAGTGTATCCCAATGAGACTCCTGGATTTGACCAAAGCCCTGTAGGTTCATCAGTTATGAGACAATCTGCTAGCTTAACTCTGGTAGAAGGCATAATTTCAAATCACTGACCAAATTAGCAGAAAAGTAGCAAGATCCATATTCAGCCTCTGGAGGCAGACTGGCAATTGGTTCCCCACCTCTGTAAAGATTAGGATCCTATGTAAATTGCAAGCTTAATGAGGGAGGCAGCTCTAAAGCCAACTGGCTCTCTAGCCTGTTCATTAGTGCTCATTTTTCTGCACTAGTCTGTAACCACTAATCTCTTTTCACATACTGACCTGTGTATGTGGATGAAAATATTTTGGAGATGCTTGTAGTCAAGTAGGTGGGATGGAAGATGGAGATGCAGAGGTGCTCTTACCTCTGGACTTTGAGGTTGAGGTCCTGGACCTCCACATCCCCTGGGGGCCCCCAAATCCTCTTTAGTCTGTCCTGGGTGGTGTGATTTGTGCTCTCAAGAACCTACATGTTAAAAAATGATGCTTAACTTGCAGTGGGAGGGCCTCTTGAGGCCTTTAGGTCCTGGCTCCAAAATTACCTAGGTGCACCTCTGAGGAGATGGCTAAGGATTGACAGCAGACCAGCTAAAAAGAGAGAACAGGTGAAGTTCAAGGATGTTATCCAGTAAAGAATATCTTCTTTTTTTGTTGGTGGACATTAGATCTCTTGCTTCTTTTTCATTTTGTAAAAGCTCCCAGGGCTGGCTTTTGGTCAATACAAGCCTGTCCCTTTCTGGTCTCAATTACACCTACAGTAATTACCTTTCAGCTGGCAGTGCCTTTCTGAAGTCTTGCTGGGATTTAGTTAACTCAACAAATTATGGGCTGTGCCTCCTAGGAGAACCTCAAAAAGCTGGGCACAGCTAGAGTCTCCCAAGAGGACCCCAGAGGGCTGCACAAGCGGTCACGTTTCAGAAGTAGCCAAAGGAAATAATGGTCTTTCCAGCTGAATGGAAATGATTACAAGGTAGTCTGTGGAAAGGTTTCAAAATAGCACTGCCAACTGGCTGTTCTTCTGCAGTGGGCAGTGTATTTCTTTGGGAAAAGCTGCAGAGTAGCATGAAAGGACAGAAAAGAAACAAGAGCCTGCAGCAATTCATGTTCCCCCTATTGTTTATAGAAAACAGAGTCAGCAATCCTTCCCACTGGCTCAACTTTTCCTGATACTAAGAATGCCTTGCCACCACTGAAGACAGAATACAACTCCAGGATCTCTACGACAACAGATGCTTTGTGTTAAGCCAGGCTTCACTGGTGCACAATTAGGAGGAGATATAGCTTTTTCTGTGCTGCTTTTGTGCACTGACTTTTCTTTTAAACCTACAATCCAGTGTATGGCACAAAGATTTTTGTCCATATAAGCCTTCTGTTGCAATGGTTTACTTAGGATCTTATGTGGAAATTAATTATAGATATTGTGCTTGTAGTAGCTTGTTATCAAGACATGGAATCCCTTTATTCCATCAAACTATTTTAAACTAGAGGAACAAATGTAACGAAAGGAAAATGGTTTAGTGATGGGGAAGGCTCTACTAAATTATTTAGAAATATGGTTGCAATCAGTTGGGGTAACATCTGCAATGTAACTTCAATTTGCTTCTAGTGGGTGTGCAGTGTAAGTTCACTGCATTTCATTCAGTACTGAAAACATTCATTAGAAGCAAACAGTGTTCCCCTCTTCTAGGGTTGTTTTTTTTTTTTGGTCTCTGACAACACACATTTGGATTACTTTGGGGCCCAGACGTTTCCATCATCCCAACCTTAGTCTTCTCTTGCATTGGTTTTCCATATGCCTTTTTTGTGTTTTATGTTGGGCTGAATAAGAACAGTTGCCCAGTTAGCAGAAACAAGAATCTCTCTTCATTTATGAGATTTTTTTTCCTGCTGATTGATTGATTGATAGATAGATAGATTGATTGATTTCTATACCACCCTTCCAGAAATGGCTCAGGGCGGTTTACACAGAGAAATAACAAACAAATAAGATGGCTCCCTGTCCCCAAAGGGCTCACAATCTAAAAAGAAACATAAGATGGACACCTGCAACGGTCTCTGGAGTGACTATGCTGGGGTGGATAGGAGCAAAGAGACACCTTCAAAAACAGGGTATTCATATTTAGCAGGGGTGGGGGGATAGCGACTGTTCTTATTCAGCCCAGCACAGTGTCCTTCCCAATGGCTGCTGCTAGTGCCTCATGTTTCTTTTTAGATTGTGAGCCCCTGTGGACAGGGACCTATCTCCTCATTCCTTTTGCTGTCCAAACTATTTTAAAGAACTTTAGACATTATGGAAAACAGGGATGCTGTGCACCTAGGTGATTTTGGAGCCTGGACTTAAAGATCTTTGGAGCCGCCCCCTCCGCGTGCGCGCATGCACACACACACACACGCACACACACACACACACACACACACACACACACACACACACACACAGAGACACAGAGGCTTGGACTGGCTCACCAAGCAGCAGGGCATTTTCCCAGTGCACCCTTGCCTGGCGCGCCCTGCTACGCTCACTGGGCTCTCCCCACACCAGCTGTCCAGCTCCTCTTTCCCCCTCTCCTTGTCCGGAGAGCCCCACCTCCTCTCTTTCTACCTCTGAGAGGTAGGCTCAGACTGCCCTTAGGGCAACAGGGCATATTCCTGGTGTGCCCCACCCCACCTGCTGCCCCCCACCCCACCTGCTGTGCCCCACCTGCTGCGCCCCACCCCACCTGTTGTGCCCCACGCCACCCCTGCGCCCCAACTCCCACCCTTAATTACCCATTCTGCTCAAAACCTGGCCCCTCCCCACATACATTCCACCACCCTCTCAGTGCCCCCAGTCCAGCCCTGCACACACACACACACACACACACACACACGCTGCAAGTTGCATCACTCTCACACACACACACATCAGGCTTCAAGCTCAGATGATGACTCCACACCCAGTGACTAGGGATGTGCACAAACAGGTTTGGAGGCCCTTTTAAGGACCTCCGAACTGGTTCGAAGGTCTGGCAGATCAGCCAGACCTTCGGTGGTGGGGTTACCTTTGCATGTGCACCAGGCACTTCCGGTTCATTGTGCACAGGGGCAGCAAGGAGGTATGCTGCCACCCCCACGGGACCGTTTTTTATCACAGTGCCAGCAGGGGAAACATAGCAGGGGGTGAGAGGGTGGGTGGGTGAGTAAGAACACCCTCCCTACTCCTTAAAGTAACCCTGGATCCATGCACATCCCTACCAATGACAATGTCATCCCAACCAGCTCTCCTGATCCACCAGTGTCCCATGGGATCCTCCTGAGCAGTGCTATCTATGTTACCTGCAACGGATCAATCGTCAAGCTATTTGCAGGACTATACTACATAGCAGTAGCTGGTCATGAATCAGTGGATCAACTTTTGATCTGTGTACTTGTTTTATGTTTTCTTTATGATCAGTGTTCTGTGTTGTTTTATTTAGTTTTCCACATTTTGTTAGTATTTTGACAGGACTGGTCTTTTATTTTGGGGGAAAGGAGGGATGTGGTGCTTTTGGTTAACCCATTCCCAGCTGCTGCCAGTCTGTGAAGACAATACTGAGCTATATAGACCAATGGTCTGTCTCAGTATATGGCAGCTCCCTGTGTCCCTGTGTTCTGAATGGTGCTTTAGTTACTTTTAGTCCAGTCCTGGAGTAGAGGCGTGGCTAACCACCAGTAGCAAGAGCATGGAAAGCAGACTGCACTTGTTTCTCTGTAAATATCTATGTCTTTAAACCATTAGTATTCTTGAATCTATTCTTATGCCTTCTCCTTGTGTGTCACAACATTTTCCTCTGGATTCTACACTACAGTCTGTACTTTTTCATGTTGAGGCCAGCTGACAGGGACACATTTTGATTGATCTAAAAATGATTAGATAGATAGATAGACAGACAGACATTTTTTTTGTGTGTGTGTGTAAAATATTACAAGAATAAAATCCTTTCTGACCTTGTGTGTATTACATTGTGTATTTTATAAGTAGTACATGGTGTATTTTTTTCCTGCTAAGCTTGTTCAGACTTATCCAGTTCTTTGGATTATATTTATCCATTCCTGCAACGTCCAGAGCATTTTACCAGGCACTCTAACCACTGAAGTTATTGAGTTTTTGCAGCAACGAACCCCAAAGGTGAGAATTTTAAGTGGTGTATGGATGGTATTCTAATAAGAATTTTTTTTATGATTTTTAAATGTTTACTTACCTAGAGCCTTTTGGATGATTCAAATGAAGTATTTATTGAATCAGCACTTGGAGTTTCTGGTGATCATAAAAATAGGGCATCTGTTTTTCACTGAATGTTCAGCTGGAAATTTTTGCAAATCGACACTTGGTATCAAATTTTGCTCGGTTCACTATTGCATGATGATGGCATCAGCATGTTTAGCAACAGTATGCGTAAGGTCATCTCCTCCCCTGCCCCAGAAGAAAGAGTGAAATGGGAAAGGTGTAGGTGGGAGAAACAGCCATGGATGCAGCAGCAACAGCACCGAGCATAGAAGGAAGAAGCAGGAGGTGAGACACTTTTAGTCTTCCCAGATCTCAAAGACCAACATGGTGAGAAAATGCTAGGATATGAAAGATGTGATTTACAGGACACAAGGGGAATCTACCACTGATGGTGTAAGAATTGTGTCTGCATATTTTAGTGGCCTAGAAATATTTTAAATGGATAAATAGACACCCCCCCCAATTTTGTTTACTTAAATTGCACATTGTTTGCACCAGAAATAAAAGATGTTGCTCCATAACAATATGCTCATTCAAGCCTCAAATGTGTTAGCAAAATTGAAACCTGTTTGCAATATACTTTTTTTTTGTTCTGGGAAAAGGTTCTTGACAGATTTCCAACTTCTGGATCATCTTCTTTTGGTTTTGATCTGCTGTTGCTTTAAATTTGTTTAGGGCACTACTCAGGTTGGCACAAGGATCATAACATTTCTTTTGTTCAAAGGGTTCTTTGTCATGCATGTCAAATATGTTTCTGTAATGCATTTTTCCTTGATGGGCCAGTGCCCACCCCTCCTCTATTTGTGTTGTGCCTTAAAAGCAAAATGATTATACCAGGGTAGAAAGAATTCACTACATCTAAGTTATTATTGTGAGTCATCCTGAACTGTTTTTGATTGGACTGGACCAGAACCCCCATGCAGGATTTTTGTTTGTACAACAGCAATGAGTTTAATGATGCAGTGGAAATCTCTGTTTTTATATCTGAAGGGGCCATAGTTCAGTGGGGCTGGGAAAGATCCCTGTTTGCAACCCTGGAGATCCACTGCCAGTCAGACAGACAATAATGACCTAGATAGACTGGTAGTCTGGCTTGGTAGAACGAGGGTTATAGGAGTATGAAAGCAAATTCTGAGACAAAAATAAGAGCAGTGCACACAAGGTCAAGATCGCAGTTTCCACATTTAAAAGGCAATATGGGAAGGTTTCAGATATTATGCATACATTGGCAGGCAGCCATACCTCACTTTTGGCTGCCCACTTCCCAAGTCTCACCTGGATCCTCCACTTCCAGCTCCTTCTCCACCTTTCAGCTGTGGAAGTACTGATTTTAATATCCTCTTGAACCACACACACAAACCAAGAAGGGGGAGGCACCCACATCCTCATGCATACCACTCTAGGCATTTTGAGCAGCCTTTGTAGCTGGTCAGGGCCAGCCCAGGTGGAATGGGCCAGGCAGAGGGGAGAGAACCATAGGGACATCGGAAGCCGCTTTATGCCAAGTCAGACCATTGATCTGGCTTGCTCAGTATTGTCTACACAGACTGGCAGGGGCTTATCCAAGGTTGCTGGCAGGAGTCTTTCTCAGCCCTATCTTGGAGATGCCAGGGAGGGAACTTGGAACCTTCTGCATGCAAGCATTCAGATGCTCTTCCCAAAGTAGCCCCATTCCTTAAGGGGAATATTTTACAGGGCTTACACATGTAGTCTCCTATTCAAGTGCAAACCGGGGCAGATCCTGCTTAGCAAAGGGAGCAATTCATGCTTGCTACCAGAAGACTAGCTCTCTTAAACAGAGGCCTGACAGACCTGGAGTATCCTTTAAAAGTGATTTTCTCTTTTAAAACAACTTGGTCTGGAAGTTGGAGATGGAAGACCAACATTTTATCATGGTGTTCCAAGTAGAATACAGGACCCTGATTCAGAGCACCATAAAAAGAAAAATCTATGCTCCTTTCCCATGCATTCTAATGAAGACTAGTCCAGTATAGACAGACAGGTCTTGAGCAAAATCTGAAGGAGGCAGATAGAAATCTTTCTATAAAGATTGAGAATAACTTTCATGTCTGTGGGCTCTTTTTTCCTTAAGACTCAGTGGGTTTTCTTTTTAGGTCTGAAGAAATGCAACATACTTAGAAAAAGACGTCAGCTTAACCAGAACAAGAGTGCATTTGACATACAGAAATGTTACTTTCAGGTTTTATTGGCCCACCATGAGTCTTGCTCTTACCTCAGCAACAGAACTTGGGGGTAGTTTGATGGCTTCGCTCATTGTGCTGGTTAAAGGCATCATTTAAAATGATTCATTCTATTCTTATTGATTTAGGGCTTGACCACAGCTTTCAAAATTAGTCCCATATGTTTTGAAATCTGAGTCTGAAGGCTGCTGGGGAGCCATGTAGACTGTGCATTGCATTGTTCACCTTTGGCACGGAGGGACCAGCTGCTGAGGTAAAAAGTCTTGAAATGGGACTTTCTGCAGATACTGGCCCTGGACGCTGGATTCAGCATGATGACAGAAAAGAAGCTTCCCACTTGAAAGGATCTAGGTGGTTTTACCATTTACATCAGCACTGTCTTATAAAAGAATTTATAGGTTTGTGGGACAAACAAGGTGTGGGAAACAAAGATGAGTGTTGTTGCGTAGATGAGAACAGCTGCACACACTAGACTTCTAATAACTATTTTGTAGGTTACAATTCACTGGGGAAACTCAGGGCAGGAAAGCTTAGCTTGGTGAAATAACACATAAAACCTGTCTGAGGACCATCTTTAGTTGCTGGTCCCTTTGGGTCTCAGTCTGTTTAAGCCCCTGAAGAGATGATTGAGACTCGACCATTCACAGAGACTTCTGCTGCAAAATTGAAACAGCAATTCCACATGCCCTTTCTTATCCTGAGGCCTTCTGGGCTTGTAGGAAGACTGTTTGCCTGTGAGGGGAGGAGAAGCTGTTATCGAGAGAGACTGTGGTTTCCTCACCCATCCTCCCAGTTGGCTAATAGGGCAAACCTCCGCATGGCAGTGGTTTTTTCTTCCTCCTCCTCCTCCAAGGGTGGGGATCAGAAAGTTCTGCAGCTGCCACCACCATCACATTCTGCTGCCCCATTTCATTTTTATTATCCTGTTTATATGCCACTTGATATGTGTATCCCTTGGTGGTATACATAATTTAAAACATAGCAACTATAAACCAAGATAAAATGATTAAGATAATTTCATGAAATAAAACAAGCCGTTTATAATTAAGGGTCTTTTAAAAAGGGGTACCCCCCTTATCTGTGAGGGGGAAGTGGGAGGAGAAGGCCTAACCCTATCCACTGCCACTGCACCCCCCTTTCTTTTCCCACTCAACACAGCTTGGGGGAGAATGTGCCCACAAGGAAGAACTGAAGGGGATGCGATGGGGGACCAAGTGCAGAGTATTACCCTAGAACCTGCAGCAACGTGGCACCAGCCCTAAAAACACAGGCACTCTTGTGTATGGACCAGAGCTTTCCTGAGAATTCCCTCTCAACAATTGCCCCCACAGAACATGAGCCTGCTCTTTAAACAGGTTTGAAAAAAACACTTTAAAGGTTTGGCATGAGAGCTGTTTACAGGCAAGCTTTGTGGGCAAATTAGCATGCATGTACTGTCAGTAGTTTACCTTTAGACAGTTCTTATACCAGGCCCTTAAACTGTTTCTGCTGTTACTAAGTGTGTTGTCAGAGACTTTCTAAAAAAATTTAAAAAAATACACAGGTCTCTACACCTTGAAATTGCTTTACATTAGCTTCACTTTAAATGTGTTAAACATTTTCCCCCATTTTCTACACAAGTTGCTTAGTAGTTTGTTTTGAAAAATTGTTACTGTTCATTTTGTAGTTATTGGGTGCCCAATGGACTTGATGTTAGAAAAACTAGTATATTAAGAACCACAATACTCTCCCCTTTCTCCCATATGGACGCAGCATCTGCTTTGGTCAATCGTTTGGAAGAACCTCTTAAACAAAAGTTGCCAGTTTTGTGGGTTTGATGTGGAACTGAAATAGTTTTCGGCAACAGCTGTGGAAAGCTTTTAGGAGCCAGGGATAGCCATTTTGAAAGCTTCTTGAAGCTTGCACAATGCTTTTGGCTGTCTGAAAGGGCAGTGGTTTCTCTTGAGCACGGACACAGGAATGAAGAGGCAAGACACAAGTTTTTTTAATTAAACAAGGACTGCACATCTGTTAATTATTAAAAGAATCTGCATTATGTGAGATGTCCATCATATATACACTGCCAATACCAGTGTAGGAATCTAAGTCTCATGAAAGGAGATGGTGAAAAATCTGTCCTACCTCTTCATTCTCATATGATATCTAAGCAATCTCACTCTAGCTAAGATCCCAGAGCAATCTAGTTCTACTTCTGGTTCCTTACAGCTTGTACATTTGAGGTGTGCTGAGGGAGACCACCCTCAAACTGATAAGACCTTTTGGTAGGTCCCAAAAGGTGTGGTGAGGGGGGTAGGTCCCACAATCAGTGTGGGCCTGAAACACTGGTGTAGGGGAGGGAATCCCCTCACCTTCCAAGTTATGCCTTGAAATCCTCACTACTGTACCCTATGTAATGGTGCCACCTCTTAACTTGCACTAGGGGTGACCCAAGGCATTGCAGCTTTCTGGCCTCAAACCCCTGCTGGGGTCAGCCCCCTTTCAATTCAACTCTTGCAAGCTTTGAAAGTAGTGTAGCAGGCAAGGAGATTATTTTGTTTATTGCAAGCTTTGCAAAGAGTGTGGGAAGAGGAGAACAGTCTCTCTGTGCTCTTTGCAAAGCTTGCAAGCATCAGATCGGCCCCAAAGAGTTGGTCTGATGGCAGTGGGGGTATCTTGACACCTTGCTGGTGTGCCAACAATTTGCCACCTGACCTGCACTGATCCTGCAAGTTGTGACACATTTAAAAGGCATTACAACCAGATTAAAATGGAACTGAACCCAAAGCACAAAGGGTCCCTTCTAATTTTGCAGTGGAGTCTGGGGGGAAATCCTGCAAACACTTGATTCACATAGGGCCAGTTCACACAAACAATGGCCCTCACATGCAAAGAGGGTGGTGACGCCTGTTCAGACCGGCCTTTGGAGCACATGTTTAGGGACCATTTGGATGAACAGCCCCCACATATGAGTGAAGGACACCTTGACAGCATTTTGGGGTGTCCTTCAGTGATGCCAAAACTGGTGTACTTTTGGTGTGTTGGTGCCCTCTTTGTGGGTTGGGCCATTGTTCATGAGAACCAGTTCAGTTATTTTGGATCAATGGGGAAGAAATTCCTATTGGCCCCAGTATAAAATTAACTAATACCACACTGCAATAACTGGGAACAGTGGGTGGATGCCAAGCTGATAACTGCCAATGGCCCCCTCCTCACCTTTTGGCCTACACCAGGGTTCCCAAACTTTTAAAAGCAAGTGTACCCCTTCTGTCACAAATCTTCAGCTCAGGTACCCCATAGAAATTGTACCCCTGTTGGGACACTCCCCCCCACCTGCCTATGCAAAACAAGCAATATGGTAAAGCCACAATTTGCCTCTTCCTCTCTCCTGCAATGCAGAAGGAGGGGAAAAGGAGACAATTGTCAATGCTAGAGATCTCTTTGCATACAGATTAGAAGTTGAAGGACACTGTTACTAACTACTGAAAGCAGAATGAACTCTGTGTTTCCTTAAAGGCAAATTGGTTTATAAAAATGATTAGATTGGCCAGATGAGGTGGACTGAGAAGGCTGAGGGACCTGAGAAGAGAGAGGTGGAGGATAAGCCACGTTAACGAGATGAGAACAAGCCACGTTAAC
The DNA here is from genome assembly GCF_027244095.1 of Hemicordylus capensis. Classification (NCBI taxonomy): domain Eukaryota; kingdom Metazoa; phylum Chordata; class Lepidosauria; order Squamata; family Cordylidae; genus Hemicordylus; species Hemicordylus capensis. The sequence goes on along the minus strand of NC_069661.1, from coordinate 49,086,890 downwards.
GAGATGAGAACTCAAGGTAGCAACAGGAGGACAAAGAAGACATGCTGATAGTTGGTAGAGGTATGGTAGTTAGGTATGATAGAGGTATGATAGTTGGTAGAGGTATGCGAGCCAGCTTGGTTCGAGCTGGGCTCGACGTTGATCCAGTTTGGCTTGAAAGGTTCGGATTCGAACTGGACAGTCAGTTTGAACCAAACTGGGCCTGGTTCGAAATGAGCCGATTCTGAACTCTACTGGTAAAGGGGAATCCAGTGAGGATTCCCCTTTACCAGTGAAGGGGCATTGCCTAATGTTAGAGCAGGTGGGAGGAGAGTAAATAAGTACTTACCAGTGCCGCCTGCGGCAGTTGCGGTAACTCCCTTCCACCACTGCCAGCCTCCTCCAGAGTAGACAGGGCTGGTGGCGGCCCAGTTCTGGCCTCTGCACACGTGTGGAGCCCATTTTACTGACCTCTGTGCATGCTAAGAAGCCATTTGTGTTTTATTAAAATATTTTTAATTTAATTTTTTTAATTTATTAAAATATTTGTACACTGTCTTGGTACAGAGGGTCTACAAGTTGACTTTTAAGAATATAAAAATACAAAATGCACAAATTAAAACAGTAATAAAACCAGAATGCAATATATTAAATTGACAGTAAATTAAGCTGAAATAGGAAAATGAAATTCTAGAAAAAGAGGCTTCGCCTTCCATGGAAGTGGTTACCACTGAGGGACATCTCAACATCAAATGCAGACAGGTTTCCTCCTCTAAGTGCTCCCACCTCAGCAGAATTGTGTATCTGTTGGGAGCTGCATGGCACAGGGAAGTGAATGTCCTGCTTGATTAAACTTCAGTTGGTGTTCAGAATTGTATGTTCAAGAATAAAGGGTTTCTGGAAGAATGGCATGAAGAATACTTAAACAAAACAAAAAAAGGAAACTCATGGATAAATTGTTTCATGAAAACCCAATACAAATTTTATTTATTTATTTATTTATTTATTTATTTATTTATTTATTTATTTATCAAATTTGTGCACCGCCCCAACTTTCGTCTCTGTGCAGTTAACAGTAGCGTAAAACAAGCTAAAAACACATACAAAAAACTTAAAACTATTTAACAGTTTAAAATAAACCAGAGATTAAAACAAACAAAAAAAAAAGTAGGAAGCTGAGAAAGCTTGGGTGAAAAGATGGGTTTTCAAGTGGTTTTTGAAATTTGCCAGAGATGGGGAGGATCGTATCTCAGCAGGGAGCGTATTCCACAATCTTGAGGCAGCGACCAAGAAGGCCCATCTTTAGCCACCAAACAAGTTGGCGGCAACTGGAAATGGACCTCCTCAGATGACCTCAATGGGTGGTGGGGCTCGTAGTGAAGAAGATGCTCTCATAGATACCCAGGGCCTAAGCTGTTTAGGGCTTTATAAGTTATAACTAGCACTTTGTATTTTGTATGGAATCCTATTGGCAGCCAGTTTAGCTCCATCAGTAAAGGAGTAACATGGTCTCTCCGAGATGACCCAGAGATCAACCTGGGTGCCGCATTCTGAACCAACTAAAGTTTCTCGACTACGTACAAAGGCAGCCCCATGTAGAGCGCATTACAAAAGTCAAGTCTGGAAGTTACCAACAGATGTACCACTGTTTTAACAGAAGTAGGATTAATTATAAGAGATCAGAAAGACTCAAGGCTATTTATAATTTGTACTACTGTTAAAAATTTGGTTCTGTGTATGAATCTTATCTAAGGGTTCTTAATCTAATGAGGTAAAGAAAAATTACATAAAGTAGTGTGTGTGTGTGTGTGTGTGTGTGTGTGTGTATAAAATTATCTTGTGTTTGTAACATGTGTATGTAAATTTGATGATTTGTGAACTTATTTAAAATGATCTTTTATGTTTTAATTATATTAGTATATCTATTTTTGAAAAATAATGAGAAAATAAGGAAATCTAATATATAGTGTTCACCATCTCCACTCTGATAACTGTCATTACTGTGTAGGATAATTAAGAGCTATCATGACTGTATCAGTGGCTGTTTTCCTAACTCTGTATTTAATAAGTCAAATAAATGATGTTACTAGATACATCATTATAGTGGGTAGTGATAAGCCAGTTCATGTCATAATGTTTGATGTATTGATGCAGCAAATGTCTGGGCGGCTCATGATTTTCTGGGTTAAAATGGTGGCAATCCTTTTTCAAGATGGCCACTTAAAAATACTCTAGCTATTAATAAAATTAAATGTAATTGCATGGCTGTCCTGTTTGCCAAAGATAGGGTTAAAACTATATTTCTGAGAGAATTCTCACTTGTAAGGAAAGTGTACAAAACAATCCAATTATGAACAAAATCCTATAAAAGAGGGAGGAGTGGTGATTTAGGGATATCCTGGAGGGTAAACTGAAAAGGAAAAAGACTTTCCATAGGTCTTGGTGAACATTTCCATGAGGAGGGACATACCAATGATCATGGTGATGGAAGAAAATTATAGGCCAGTAATTGGTGGTGTCTTATATATGGGGCGGAACACTGCTTAACCCAGAGCTAAAGACAGGATTTCAAGGCCCCTGCGTGAGTCCACTGTTATGATATGCCATAATGAGTTCAAGGACTGCTTCTACCCAGTAATGAATTTTGGGAGTTGGTTGTGTTTGTGTGTGTGTGTGTGTGTGTGTGTGTGTGTGTGTGTGGGAAGGGAGCAACCTAGCTTAGAAAATAAGAGAAATGTTAACATATGAAATGACCTCCTAATATCAAATGGAAGTCCATGTGGATTACAGGAATTTTAAAAATCCAAACGTGAGAATTTTTGCAATTTGGAGTTGTTTTCAAGTACTGCTAGTTATTAAATTGAATTTCCTTTGGCAACCATGTCTGGACCCCTTAATAAAAGCTCCTGAAAAAGAGATCTGTGTCAAAAGTGTATTCATACCTTAGTGAGGACTCAGAAGTTATTTTGGCTCCTTTAAAGCAGCATTTCAGGGTTATTCTTCTGGGAATTCCATGGTGTAACATATATTTCATAATTGGATGGCCCATATACTATTTTCATTAGCATGCTATGGACACACCCTGGAGAACTCAAAGGCACAGTAGCGCATGATATACATGCCTGAAGCCCAAGCCCTGCCTGGAATATTCCTAACTTTACTGTGTCAAGTACATTTTAGTTTAGCATCTTAGGGGAGATGCAGATTAACATTTGCAATTTCGATGACATGTTGAAGCTACCACAACATGATTTTTGTATGTGTAGTCCAGTTCCTTTATATTGTGAACATGCTAAATCAGAACGAAGTATTCCTACTAGTTGTATTCAGAAGAAGTATTTTCCCATCATACATTTGCACCACATCATGAACTTAGTCATGACTAAGACCCAAAATTATTTGGGTCTTTATGTCAGCCATGACAAATTTGTCTCATTGTTTTCAGTAGTGCTTAGACTCTCAACCAGGGGAGAGGGGACTAGGGAGAGACCCCTCTCCCCAGCAGCCTCTTGGAGTGAGGGAGTTAATGAAGAAAATAAGGAGGGGTGGAGCTGGGGGCTGTGGGTTCTTTGAACCCACCTGTTTAGTTATAGCTACATCCCTGATCTCAACTAACTAGCTTGAACATTGCCTATAGGAATTGAGCCAAAGGGATGAGGCAGTTTTAAAAATCGATCTGTTGTAAATCTTAATAGCTCACCTGCCAGATTTCTTTTTATTTCTTTTGAAATATGTACCCTACCATATAACCATGTGCTCAAAGTGACTGACTTGCATACATTCTTTAATGGTATGTTTGGGGAAATGATAGGTGAATACAGCATGGACACTCCAGGAAGATAAGAACAGACCTGCAAGATCAGGCCCAAGGCCTATCTAGTCTAGCACCCTGTTACACACAGTGGCCCACCGGATGCCTCTGAAAAGCCCACAGGCAAGAGGAGAGGGCATACCCTCTCTCTTGCTGTTTCTCCCCTGCAATTGGTATTAAGAGGCATCTTGCCTCTGAGGCTGGAGGTGGCCTATAGCCACCAGACTAGTAGCCATTGATAGAGGTGTCCACCATAAATTTGTCTAAAATCCTTTTTAAAGCCATTCAATCTAGCGGCCATCAAGACTTTCCATGGCAGAGAATTCCATTGATGAATTATGTGTTGTGTGAAAAAGTCCTTCCATTTGTCAGTTCCAAATTTCTTGGCAATCAGTTTCATGGGATGACCCCTGGTTCTAGAGTTGTGAGAGAGGGGGAAACATTTCTCTCTGTCCACAGAACAATATTGGACCTCTGAAAAGTATAAGCATGCATATGTATTCAGTACTTGGTTGGGGCCCCTTTTGCAGCAATTACTGCCTCAATGCGGCGTGGCATGGATGCTATCAGCCTGTGGCACTGATGAGGTATTATGGAAGACCAGGATGCTTCATTAGCAGCCTTCAGCAATTCTGCATTGTTTGGTCTCATGTCTCTCATCCTTCACTTGGCAATGCCCCATAGATTCTCTATGGGGTCAGGTCAGGCGAGTTTGCTGGCCAATCAAGCACAGTACACTGTATACTTTTCAGAGGTCCGATATTGTTCTATTCTTCAATCCTTGTCTTCTTGGTTCCATGTAATATTCTAATTTTCTGAGATTGTGGATTTGGGGTTTTCATGAGCTGTACGCCATGATCATCACAATTATAACAAATTAAGGCTTGACTTATCTCGCTTTGCATGTAATGCGTCTGTCTCATATATCAGTTTCACCTTTTAATTTGCATTACTGAAATTAATGGACTTTTGCACGATATTCTAATTTTCCGAGTTTCACCTGTATATACATTCCAATTGAGCTTCTATTATTGTGGCTTTAAATAAGTTCTGTGCTTTCTGGAGTGATTTGACCCACTTGACCTTCCCTTTAAGAACACAAGAAAAGCCCTGATGGTCTGTCTAGTCCAGCATCCTGTTTCACACAGTGGCCCACCAGATACCTCTGGGAAGCTCACAGGCAAGAGTTGAGAACATGCATGCTCTCCTACTGTTACTGCCACTGACTGGTATTTAGAGGCATCTTGCCTCTGAGGCTGGAGTAGTAGCCATGAATAGACCTGTCCTCCATGAATTTATCTAGACCCCTCTTAAAGCAATCCAGGCTGTTGGCTGTCAATCTGATGGCAGAGAATTCCATAGGTTGCATCTGTATTGGACTTCCTTGGCAGTGCTCCACTTGTATATAAGCTGAATTGGACCACACTATGGTCACTGTTCCCCACCTCTGATATCTCACACTAAGGATTAAGTCCAAGGTCACCTTCTCTCTGGTTGGTTCTGGAACCAACTGTCTTAGGCACAGTTATTTAGCATGTCTAGAAATTTGGCTTCATTGACAATACCTGCATGTGAATCTGCCCAGTCTATGTGAGGGTAATTGAAATCACCATTATTATAGCTCTGTTGCTCTTGACACCTTTCTGATCTGCTTCTCCAACTCTAGGTCACTCTCAGATTTTTGATCTGGAGGGCGATAGCATGTTCTTGCTAAGTGAGCAAAGAGACACCTTTTAAAAGTGTTGTATTCTGTATTCTGTATTTACAACTGTTGTAAACCACCCAGAGACGTAAGTTTTGGGCGGTATAGAAATGTATAAATAAATAAATAAATAAATAAATAAATAAATAAATAAATAAATAAATAAATAAATAAATAAATGTGGCTATTCTCTTTATTTAGCCATTCAAGAGCAACTGGCCTGATGCATCCTTAGCACAGAATCCCTCCAGTGGCTGTTGCTGGTGTCTAATTTATGTTTCTTGCTTTAGATTGTGAGCCCTTTGGGGACAGAGAGCCATTTTGTTTGTTTGTTTATATCTATGTATACTGCTTTGGGAACTTCTGTTGAAAACTGGTATATAAATATTAGTCATATTCATATTTGTATTCTCAGTGTTTTGATCCAGAGGGCAATAGCACTTCTTTAGCACATTTCTTTTCAGTCTTCATATTATTACCCATAATGATTCTGTGTAGGACTCCGGTCCTCTTAGGTTTTCTAGCTTGTTGGATTCTATCTCTGCTTTAACATGCAGTGCTATTCCACCCACAATCTGCCCCTCCCTGTCCTTTCTGTAGAGTTTGTATCCAGGAATAACAGTGTCCCACTGGTTCTCACCATTTCACCAAGTTTCCATTACACCCACTATATCTATGTTTTCATTAGCAACCAAGCACTCCAGCTTGCCCATCTTGGCTCAGAGGCCTCTGGTATAGAAAAAACCTATACACTGATTCTCTTACCTAGTGTTGGCATGTGCCAACTTACCGTCATTTGACCTTTATGACCCGTTGTCATGTGTTTCCATCTGCTCTACTCCTGGTTTTATTCTGTTCTCTTCTGGTTTATCTGAAATGTTTGCACCTTCACACCTTTGGGGATTTTGCTTGCCAAACTAGATAACACCCAGTTCCTACTGGCAACCCCCCAAGCATAATTTTGAAAGCTGCTCTGCAACAATGTCTGAAGGTGTGTCTGTGCCATGGGGTATTTCCCTAATACTGCTGTATCTGTGCATGTAGTGGGTGGTGGTGGAGAGGAGTGATTTTGATGATCTGCTTTGCCTCTTGAGGTGCCCTACGTCACCTTAAAATATATCCCTGAGGGCTGTGTGACTCTCAGGGACATATTTTCAGGTGGCGCAGGGCAGAGCAGATTGTCAAATACTCTCCCTTTCCTGTGCCATAGTCATCATGTAAACCTGATGTGATAAAACCATTCTGTCCCAACATTAACATGCTCCAACGCCCATATAATGTTAAGGATCCTGCTCACTCAACCCCTGTGCTTTATGAAACTGCCTTATACTGAATTAGACTATAGATTCATGTAGCTCAGTATTATATACTGGCAGTCACTTTCCTTGGTTTCAGACAGAGGTCTTTTCCAGCCCGATCTGGAGAAGCCAGGGATTGAACCTGGGACTTCCTGAATGCAAAATATGTGCTCTGCAACTGAGCTACAGCCCCCATTGAACAGGGCAGAGTGAGTGGGCTTGGCATAGCAGGCCTCAGCTCAACCTTCAGGCATATATCCAACTTCACCCAGCCTATACATGCTATATAATTTGTATATATGTACAGGAGCATAGCAAGGACTATATTTCAACATGGCCCCCCTTCTGGCCACACACCTTCAATTAATGAGGTATGGCTTCACCTAGAGGCACCCTGATGCACTGGGGCATGGGGGCATGGCTGGCATCAGGGCGGGCAGCATCGCCTATCAGCCTCTTCCAGCTGGTGAGTGTTTTGTTTGCTGGCTAGGTGCTTATTTTTGATCCCTTGCTTATAGTGAAGGAGAGAAAGGAAGCATCCATCCAGGAAGCCCTTGAGGAAAACTCTTGCTGTTGGGAGAGGGCAACAGGCAATGTTTCCTGCCCCAATGCCAGTTGCGCCCCTTATGCTAACATGTTGGCGGGCTTCTGACACCAGTGCAAGGGGTGTGGCCAGCACTGAGCAGAAGGTGCCACCTGTTAATCCCTTCCAGCTGTCAAGTGCTTTGTTTGCCAGCAGAGGGCGCTGGGGAAGTGAGGGGTGTTGGGGGAGGGGGCTTGAGGGCACCCCCTAGGCAGCCTTTGGACATCAGCAGCTAGTGGACATTTGTCAAACCTGTTTGTTTGTTTAACACATTTATATACTGCCCACTACCAAAGTCTCTAGGTGGTTTACAACAGCAAACCAAACCAACAAAATTAACACATTTATAACATATATAAAATTTAAAGTTAAAACAATCAATAAAATTCAACTAAAATCAGATAAAACTTCCCCCTTTTAATGGTGGCTATGCATCTGCACAAGTATGTTATAGAAGATGGGTGGATTTGAAGAAGGTGATTGTGGGACCTGCCACTGTGATCCTAGTTCCTTGTCCCCACACATTTATTCTACCTGTTTTGTCACACGAACAGTGTTCATATCTCTGCCTGTCTCACACACCCAGATAAGTGGAGTAACAAATACTGTATTTCTGTTATTCCCTAACTCTAAATAGCCAAATCCCCCCTCTCATTTACCTTTCCTTTCCCACAACTGTATTTTGATTCTATCTGTTAGCAATTAGTAACCAGCCATTTAGTACTGAAGAGAATTATGTTGGTCATAGTCCATATTCAATATATAAAAGAAAGGCTTGATGAAGCCAGGCTACGGCTTCTGAGAATGAATCAAGTGAGTCGTCATCTTCAGAAGGCACTGAACACACAGCAGGAATCCTTTTACATAACCATTTAAACATATGTGCATAGAGAAAGAAAAAAATAATAATGTTCTGCTCAAATCTTCTGCAAGGGATTTCTAGTCAGCTGGTAATATATTTGCAGAAATGACCACATTATCTATGGTTTCAAAAGTCTAAATAGACACCACTATTAATTATATAATGGTTAAAAAATCATATTCTTCAGCCCCTTGCAGAGACTGCTATTATTCTTTCTTCCAACAATATGATTTAGAGCTGTCTGATTAGATTTGTTTCTGCCATTTTAGTAACTGATATCTGAATTCTTGCAACTGTGAGGGTGGGAACAAATGGGAATTCCCCCCCGCCCCCGAATGCATCACCTTTGGGACTATTGATTTTATTTACATGCACGGGAGGTTTAAAGACTTCTTTTTTGTTGTTGCTCATCCAGCTAGAACCTGGACGGAAGCGGCCAGAATATTCTCTGTCAATGCCTTCACATTCAGATTGGCCTCCTAGCATATCCTTCTTTAATTGGATTCCTGAAAGTTTTCACACCTGGCTTTTAGTTTGCATGTCCTCCGGAATGGAGGTGTACATCCACATATCGCCCAAATTTACCCGAGCTATCAGGGTGCACTTCACACACAATTTGGGGTTTTCACTGTGAGTTAGAGTGTAACCCAATTTATATCCGGGGTAAAAAAATCCACTCTTTGCTTTGGTTTTTTTGGGTAACTTCAAACTCACAGTAAGGCCTCACAGAAAACCTGTGGTAAAGCCTGCTGTCTGGGAAAAAGGCAAAGTGTGCTGTCAAATCGATTTCGACTCCTGGCGCCCACAGAGCCCTGAGGTTTTCTTTGGTAGAATACAGGAGGGGTTTACCATTGCCTCTTTTGTAGAATACAGGAGGGGTTTACCATTGCCTCCTCCTGCACAGCATGAGATGATGCCTTTCAGCATCTTCCTATACTGCTGCTGCCCAATATAGGTGTTTCGGGGAAACACCAGCAGGGATTCGAACCGGCAACCTTCTGCTTGTTAGTCAAGCATTTCCCCGCTGTGTCAAGCTCCTGCTAAATCCTGCCTCCTAAATTCAGGTGATTCTTAATATTGTTTACAATACGTGTGTTTCTGAAGTGGTTGATATGTGTGGGGAAGAGAATCATGGTATATATGAACAGGAGTGTAGACAGAGGGAAAACTTGAGGAACTTTCATTTACTTTCATTTTTTGAAAGACACTTTGCAGGAGGGAGACAAATATGTTTTGGGTTCTGAAGATATGGGTTTTTATTATTAACATTATATATTAGATATGGGTGGAGTTCAGCAAAATGAGGGGGGAATTGATCAAATGCTTAGTTGGGGTCTGCACCCCTGTATATGTAGATAACATGTTTCAAAGACATTATAAATTAAAGGGGTACAGTTCAAAATGCACAGTAATAATCTCAACTCATTTTGATACAAATCATGCAATGCCTTCTCCACAAAAAGAACTATGCACCTGTCTTTCTGCATGTTTACCTATCCACTCATTACCCCCTCCACTTTGTAGTTAGAATAAAGTAGGAAACAACCTTTATTATTACGATAATTACTTATAATAAGTAATCTTTTCAATTAAAAAAGTTCTCAAAGCAGTTTACATAAGAAAAAAGGAAAAAGAAGAAAGGTTTGTTCTCTGTTCCCGAAGGACTCACAGTATACAAAGAAAACACAAAGGAGACTCCAACAGCCACTGGAGAGATACTGTAGCCCAATTCAGACATTATGTTGTATGAGTATACAGGTATCTGTACACTCGTAGATGTGTCTGTGTAAATGAATGTAAAATGCAAAGTGTGCCGTTGACTCCTGGAGACCGCAGAGCCCTGTGGTTGTCTTTGGTAGAATATAGTAGCAGCAGAGATTTGAACTGGCAACCTTCTGCTTGTTAGTCAAGCATTTCCCTGCTGTGCCACTTAAGGTGACTGTAAATGATTATACCTGTGTTCATTTTAAAAGTGAACCTGGATAAAGGCCCTTCAAATGCATGGATAGGAAGTGTACTTCTGCACATGCGTTCAGCATGGCATGTGTAAAACCGTACCTGTGTACAGATTTGTAGCTGTATGTACACTGTACACTTATTATACAAGTGTTGAATAACATTTGAATGGGGCAACCATGCTATGCTGAATAGGGACAATTGTATCTCCATAAAATATGAGAGCCATCACTTAAAAACAACAACATCTATTTGCTCTCTTAGTATGGCCAATACATTTTACAAAAATATTCCTATCTTTCATAGTTCTTTTTGTTGAAGCAAAATGTGTGTATCAGATGGCATAATTATTTTTCTGTTGCATAAATGCAGATGACTATAACCCACAATTTCTTTCTCAGCAGTGCTTGAGAAAGAATATGTAGCTAACTCAGTGTGAGTTCTTGAAGTGCTATATCCGGACTGCACACTCTGAGAGGTGGTTCAGATATGCCTGAAACACTTATTGTAAGCGGTGAATAATTTTCCTTGATGCCAAGACCATTTCAGGGAAGGTGATGAGGCTGAACAAAGGAGGTGTGAGATGAGAAATCTTGCTTGAACTGCAAATTCTGGAAAGTGCCAGTGGCACTGGGAGGGTCTCACTCCTTTCACACCTGACAGCAGACATTTGATTTTATATTTGCCACTTAGCCACACTGTGGCTAGAGCTCGTTTTAAGAGGACCACCCATTGCTTCTGTAAAGAAAGGAAAGCGCTTGCAATCAACAGAGCTTTGTCAGCATTACAGTTCCCATATATTTTCACCCTGCGCTTACATTTTGGCATTATTACACATAGATTGCATATGGTCTCTCTGCTCTTGGTGGCTCTTAGGGGAGTACCAAGTATTAGGAAGGCAAAACACATTGATATGTTTTGAACTGTCCAAGGAGAATGTGAGAGTTAAATTCACATAACCAGATCCTTAGAAATGTATTTATTTTATTTCTACACTGAGGCCTAGACTTTCAGCTGGTGTACATGTTATTCTCACCATGGGGTCATGATGAGCTTTCCTTCTTCCCATTATAACATTTACAGGCTCTTACTGCATGGACAGGAAACATGGGCTGGAGCATATGACACTTCACCTCCTGTCTGGCCCATCTTGTAGAGGTGAGCAAGAACACACCTGCCTTCCCCACCTAGTGCATCTGCCTTGCTTCGGATGTCCCTACATGTCTAGAAAGGGATGTTGCTTTCAAATACACCTGTGCACCTAAAATCCTATGGTTGATTGAATGATTTTGCTCTATGTGTATAGAGTGCTATGTCCATGGGCTATTTTAGAGTGTGACACTTCCAGATGGAGATGTTGGAGATGGGGCAGATGCATTGGGTGGGTAGGGAGAAATTGTGAATTATAATCAGCCATTTATATTTATGCAACAGGGGAAAAAATCATGCAATCACATACACACTTCAACATGGTTATGAAATGTAAGAATATTTGAACAATTACTCAGCCCAGCATGGTGTCTCCAAATTGACTGTTGCTGGTGTCTTCTCTGTGTTTTCTTTTTAAATTCTGAGCCCTTTTGCAGCAGGGAACATCCCCCCCCCCGCCCATTCTCTTTGCTATGTAAGCCACAGTCTCTCCTTTCCATTTGATGAACTAGATCAGGGGAGAAGTGTAATCTGATTCAGACCCTTATCCTTTGTTCTGCATTCTTGGTAGCTAGTGACAAATCTATGGTGTGGCCACATCTGGAGTACTGCATACAGCTTTGGTCAATGTATCTTAAAAAGGATGTTGTAGAACCGGAAAAGGTGCAGAAGAGGGCAACCAAGATGATCAGGGGCCTGGAGCACCTTCCTTATGAGGCTAGGCTACAACTTCTGGGGCCCTTCACCTTGGAAAAGAGTCGGCTAAGGGGAGACATGATCGAGGTGTATTAAATTATGCATGGAATGGAGAGGGTGGACAAAGAGAAATTTTTATCCCTCTCTCACAACACTAGAACCAGGGGTCACCCCATGAAACTGAAGGCTGGGAAATTTAGGACTGACAAGAGGAAGTACTTTTTCACACAGCACATAATTAATCTATGGAATTCTTTGCCATGGGATGTGGTGATGGCCACCAGCTTGGATGGCTTTAAAAGGGGCTTAGACAGATTCATGGAGGACAGGTCTATCAATGGCTACTAGCCTGGTGGCTGTGGGCCATCTCCAGCCTCAGCGGTACAATGCCTCTCAATACCAGTTTCAGGGGAGCAACAGCAGGAGAGAGGGCATGCACATACCTCTTGCTTGTGGGCTCCCCAGAGGCATCTGGTCGGCCACTGTGTGAAACAGGATGCTGGACTAGATGGGCCTTGTGTGCCTGATCCAGCGGGGCTGGTCTTATGTAAGACAGACATAAGACCATAACTTGACACGTTTTCTGCTTTTCATGTGGTAGGAAATTACTTAGGGCATAATCCTGGACCAAGAGGGGAGGACTTGTCACAGGGATGACATTTTGGGTGGTATTACTGTGGCAAAATTAATATGTATGCCAGATTTTTGTGCACATAAGTTTATATAAAGTGAAACTAAAGTGTGCAATTCAGTTTCAATTGAAATCAATGGCAAACTCCCATTGGCTGTAATGGGGCTGGACCAGATCCTTAACATATTTTGAAACAAAATTGAAGTAAAATAACTGTATTTTGAATAGGGATGTGTGAAATTATTTGGGTACAAAATGATTTGTACCCAAATCTGGCTGATTTGGGTGATCTGTAGACAAAGCAAATCACCCCTTTCCTCAATTGCTCAGATTTGGGTACAAAACAAATCACCCCTGATTTGGATCTGAAAGATTCGGAGATTTGGACCTCCATTTTGTGGCCAAAGTGGGTTGGGTGTTAGTGCCCTATGGGTGGAAGCTACTACCCAAATTTCAAAGAAATTGGGCAAAGGGGTGATTTTTAAAGAATTTCTGAAGTTTACGTATCTTTAAGCTTTCCCCCATAGGGAATAATGGGGATTTCAGCAACCTTATTGCTCCATGTTGGGGGCACCAGGGTGGCCCAGAGTGGGTTGTGGTGGGTGGTAGTGCCCAATGGGTGCAAGGAAGCTACCACCCATATTTCAAAGGAATTGGGCAAAGGGCTGATTTTAAAATGATTTTTGAAGTTTACGCGTCTTTAAGCTTTTCCCCATAGGAAATAATGGTGATTTCAGCAGCCTTAATTAGAACCCGTGTGTGTGTGTGTGTGCGCGCGTGCACTTTTGCTTCCAAAAGTGGAGTTATGGGTCTGCTGAAATCCCCATTATTCCCTATAGGGGAAAGCTTAAAGATGCACAAACTTAAGAAATTATTTAAAAATCACCCCTTTCACCAATTTATTTGAAATCTGGATGGTAGCAGGCACCCACTGGGATACTACCTCCTGACCCACTCTTCTGCTCCTGAAACCCCTCTTCTGCTCTGAATCTGCTCCAAAGTCATACCAACTTCACAAATTCTTTAAAAATCACCCCTTGCCAATTTCTTTGAAATTTGGGTGGTAGCTTCCACCCATTGGGTACTACCACCACCCACCCCACTCTTTTGGCCCCAGGACCCTTTAAAAAAAAATCTGAATTGATTCAGATTCGGAAAATTCTGATACAAATGGAATCTGGGATGATTTGGGGTGTGTGTCAGATTTCCACCCAATACAAATCGGGGGTGTTTCAATTAGGGTACAAATTGAAATGAAAAAATTGATTCGTGCACACCCTTAAATGTGAACACGTTGCAGATTAACAATACACTCTTGATTACTTGTGGTAGAGTGTACCTGCATAGCTTTGGATTGGAATAGGGAGTATAAAGTCCTCCAAATACACTGAGTCTCTCATTCTGTCTTCTACAACCTGCCATGTTTATCTTATTGTTGCTAAGAGGCATTCAACTGCCATGTTCATCAAGATTTCATGGTGAGATGCAGATGCTCTGCTGCATGCTGAAAGAGGCCATGATGTGACTAGTTATAGATAATGACACCTTATTTCTTTATTTTATTTTATTTTATTTTATTTTATTTTATTTTATTTTATTTTATTTAACATATTTTAATACCATCCAAAATCTGTGCCTCTGGGCGGTGTACAACAAGCAATACAAATGAAACAAAATTAAAAATGGTTAAAACATTACAAATATTTAAAACCCAACATTAGAAATGATTAAAACTATAAATCTAATTAAAACCCTGGGTGAACAAAAGTTGCCAGAGATGGGGAAGCTCTTATTTCAACAGGGAGCTCATTCCAAAGCCCAGGGGCAGCAACGGAGAAGGCTTTATAAGCTTTCTTAAAACAACTGAGGAAAGTCTATTAGATGTGGCACAATTTGCAAGATAACCTTATTTAAATGATTTTAATAAAATTATTCACTATATGCAATAAGTGCTTTAGGTGCATCTGAATCAAGTATGCAGTGCAGCTATATTACTGAAAGAACTCACATCAGGTTTTTAGCAACAGCTTCCTTCCCAAGCATTGCTGAGGTTATAATTAAGCATCTATATTTTGGCATTAGCAAAATAACAATAACAACAAAACTACAAACCCTTTCATCATTTATGTGAATTATTACAAAAGAAACTACAGCTATGAACTTTCAAAAGAAGAAAGGGCATGGATGGTCCTTCTATGAGGCAAAGTAAGGCAGTCACTTCAAGCAGCAGATTATTGGGGCTGCAGTGAGGCAAAAAGATTACCCCTGCTGCCCTTTGCCACCTCACCTGCCTCCTGACACCACTACTTGAAAAAAGGGAAAGGTAAAACATTTGGTGTCCTGCCTCAGGTGCAAAGATGTCTTGGGTGGCCACTGAGGAAGGGAATTTGCCTCCCCTCAGATTGGTGTCACCTTAAGTGGCACAGTGGGGAAATGCTTGACTAACAAGCAGAAGGTTGCTGGTTCAAATCCCCACTGGTACTAAATCGGGCAGCAGAGATATAGGAAGATGCTGAAAGGCATCAGCTCATACTGTGCGGGATGAGGCAATGGTAAACTCCTCAAAGAAAACCACAGGGCTTTGTGGGTGCCAGGAGTCGAAATCGACTTGATGGCACATTTTACCTTTACCATGTTGGTCAAACCAGTTACTCCTCTTTAGTTTGTTATTCAGTGTATAATATTGGACTCTAGCCTCAGCAGCCAATACAGTGTATCTAATAATCTGCAACAGGAGGATTGTGAAAGCAACCACATGTCACTACAGATTGGTTCCATCTCACTCAGTTTATCAGTGGTATGTAATGCTAGCTAGGAATGGTGTTTGCATTACTAATATGATTCAGCCCTAGCTCCTTCACATTTTGCTTTGTTTTTTGCTTTTATAGGTTTTTCTTGAAAAGAAAAAGATCTACAAAGCTTCAAAGATGAAAAGGTTCACTTTGAAGGGGGAAATTTAATTATAAAATATAAGCAGTGTGTAATCAGGCAGATTTCTAAAAAATGTAACACTAAAAGCATGCATGCTGGGTTGGGGATGGGGGAACTGTGGGAAAAACCTTATGCAGGGAATTTTATTGCACTTCAGGTATGATTCTTTTGAATCAATAATAATGATTCACACAACCATACCTGTGTAGTGAGATTTGTGTGGAAAATGGTGAATGCTGAATACGTCACAAAAGTGAGGATATGATTGCTTTATTTATTATGTGCCTAGATAGAAGAAACCACTGCTTCGCCTGCGTTTGTAGTTTACAGCAGTAAAGGTGAGCCATGGTGTGAGTGCATGGCGGAGCAAACCGTTACTTCAACGCAAGTTTGACATTCACAAATTTCCCAAGGCACCTCACTGTGCTGAAATACATGTGAATCAGCTGCAGTTATGATTCAGGCAAATGAGGAGTTGACAATGTATTCAAGATGCGATAAATTGTGCTCTTACTCGAGAGAGAACATTCTGAGGTTTATATAATGCTTTACATCTAAGCTTCTTTTCCTGGTTTGGATCTTCCATTTCATGTGTGTTTCGATTGCCACAAATTCTTGTGGAACATATTCTGTATCATCGCTCTGACATAACTTTGGTGGTACAATAAAGTTCTGACATAACTTTGGTGGTACAATAAACCATGCCGGGTGTGGCATGGTTCTGCTGCTGTGACAGATTCTTGACCTGTAGCCTAAAGGATGGAACAAATGAGATGCTGTATTTTTCAGAGGAGAGAGATTTTTTTGTATTTTCTCTTGGTACTTTTAAGTTCCAGTTGACTTGTTCCTTAACATTATTATTTTTTGCCCTTGCAGTTCATATATTGACTGGATTTGTGTAACATTTATTCAAAGACTGTTTCCAGAGGAAAGTAAAAAATAAAATAAAGTAGTTACATTGCTATAGTGGGGCAATTAAAGCAGTGACAACAAAGGATAGGGAAGAGCATATCATGGTTTCTGTAAGACTCACTGAGGCTATTCACATGATTGTAGAAAATCGGGCTAGCTTCTGCTAGCCCGATTTTCTACAATCATGAGAACCACCAGGCTCGGCTGCGAGCCCGGTGGTTCTTGCGTGGGTAACCTGCTCAAGTAGCCCGCCCCTTAAACTGGGTTTGTGGAGTGAGCACTCCACAAACCCAGTTTTTTTTAATCATGAGTAGCCGTGCTGTGGGTCCGCACCATGGTTACTCATGAGTAGACCCCCGGCGGGAGGCTGAAAAGCAGCCTCCCGGCTCGGGGGTCTCTCCAGTATGCCCTGCACGCTCACGCAGGGCATACTGGAGCTTCCAGGGGCAGCGCGGCCCCCAAACTCCCCCACCCCCTCTGGCCCCATCATGGAGCCGGCAGTAGTGTGGGCGGCCGATGTGGCCACCCAGGGCTCCCGCCCTGTTTGTGTGCGGGGAGAGCGGGCTCACTCTTACAAACTGGGTCTCACTGATCGTGAGACCCGGTTCTCTTTGTTTTTCAAGATCCTGTTCATGAATGCATTGCAACTACTGCTGTTTAGTCAAAAGGCTGTAACAATAATAAGTAAATAAGTTATCCAATAAGAATAAATAAAAACAATGCTTTCATTTTAAAGCCTCTTCACCCAGGCTTTTAAATGAAAGTATTGTTTTTACTGCTGCTGCTTTGTGTTTTATGTATTATTGTTTTAAATGGGTTTTTAATTTTTTTAAATATAGATATTATTTTTATATTTGTATTATCTGTACTTTTGTATTTTAATTATGTATTGGTTTAATTGTAAACCACTTGGGGATCATTTGTGCTTTTGTATTTTAATTAGGCATTGCTTTAATTATATTGTAAACCGCTTTGAGATTATGTTCATAAAAAGCAATATATAAATTGAACAGTTAATAAATATGAATAAATGTAGCCTATTTCCTGAAGGGAGGTAGCAACTGCTTTTTAATATTGTCATTTTACTAACTTGTAAGCCTTTACATTTGTAAGCTGCTTTGGATAATTTTATAGAAAAAAGGGGAAAACATTGATAAAATAAAATATATGTGGAATACAATGTGTTACATAGTCAAATTGTTTGAAATGACAAATGCTGGAAAGGTCCACAGGACTCTAAACTACCCCCCCATCTCTTCTCCTTCTTCCCTATAGAATGTGTAATACTGTGTATACATACCCTTCTAGACATCAAAGAGTCTAAAGCTGTTGTTTCAGTAATAATTAAGCCTATAGCCATCATAACATAGCAAGCACATGCCAGACACTTGACCTCTACAGAGGAGTCATAGGTCATGCCATATTTAAACATGATAAATAGTGTAGTTAGAAGCTAGTGTGCAGTTCAACAAATGCACATTGTCACAATTGAAACCACATGCTGAGAAATACAACAAAGGTGTGACTTCATTGAGATTATGTGGACAGTTGGAAATGTTAAGGTTTTTTTTTTTTTAAAAGTATGCTATGCCTGTGTGTCTCAAGGCTCCTTTACTTTGTCTTCTCAGTGAAACTCAGCCACATTCAATTGATGGGCTTGGACATTGACTAGTCAGATATGGTCCAGCTGCACAGATTGTGGAAGAATTGGATCTGAATCTTGCTAGTCTCTCTCCAAGTCTTCAGCTCCCATGATGAGTCTCCAGGGAGTACTGTATTGTAACCCAGTCAAATGTTTGTATACCTTAAAGAGGGGGATGAAGTGGAGGGCTTAACAACAGAGTGTTGAGCCAAAATGTGTTTGAATGCAACCCCATTTCAGTGAGTGTTTATGGCTTTATGGAAAATTCAGTCCCATATAATTGCCTTGAGAGGTTCATCACCAAATGAAATGTTTCATTTCATTTGAAATAACACATGTTGCTTCCAGCAAGTTCCAACTGTTCAAAACTGATGCATCGATTTCTTGTTTATTAGCAAATGGAATGAGTACAGGATAAATATAAAACTGAATTTTCATCTCAGGAGAAAGCAGGATGGAAACTAGGAATGAATGATTTATTTGATTACCTTTTATTCTGTAAACATGAAGGAGCCAGGAGCTCTCTCACAGATATTTTTTTACAAAACACACACAAATCTTTACATTACTGCAGAGAAGCCCTATGGTTTATTTTTTATACCTGTTATAGATTATAAACTCTGTGGGACATGGAGTGTTTCTTTTGAAATGATTCCGAACTGCTGCACACAACATGGTGCCAAGTAAATAAACAATATTAATACTATTTGAACAGAGGTGAGAGTGATTTCAGAAGTGCTGAGTCTCCTAATGTGATGTTTGGCATTTTAAAAACTGTGTTTGCATATGGTGAGGACACAGGGACAATGCAAAAAGTATCCCAAGGCCGATGGAGTGGGTAGGAAATGTGCTGTTCTACTTGACGATTAATGACACTGTTTAGAAAACCCTTCACTATGGTCAGACCAAAGCAGAATAAATAGTCCTCTTAGATCCTTCTCCTAGTGAAGACCACCAATGGTCTTAGGCTTCCTTCAACTTTATAAATAAACATTTGGCATCAGAAAATGTTTTCTTTGTCACACGGCAGCAAACAAGGTTGTACAATCCAGTGACTGAATACTGGCCATTCATGCCCAGAGGAAGCATGTAATTTTCTTTTCTATCAAATAATACTTAAAAAAAAATCCAAAGCTTGAATTAACACCACACTTTTCTACTACTGACCTTTCATTCCCTCTAACAACTCTATTATCCTCTTAATAAATCTGCTAGCTGTTTCCTTCTTTGGCTCCCTCCTCCATCACATTTGCATGGTTTCTTTATCATCAAAGGGCCAGGCGAAAAGAGTTTGAAAGTACAAGACTTGAAACTTGAAGCTGCAGCCATACTGAGCAAAATTTGTTCTGTTGGTGTATCAGGAGCCTCAGTGTTTCAGTGTTTGAGGTTATTGAGTACAGATGAACCAAATTACTCCCGTGAGATCAGTGGAAGAATTATTAAAAAAACCCAGTGCTGATAATTAGTCAAGGGCAATTTAGCATCAGAAAGGGTGGCCATGTTGACCTCCTGAAATGGGTGACAGAGAACCGTTCTCAAACTGAACTTAGAAGCAATATGTTTATGGAAGAGGATTCCACCTCCTGAATGAATGATATCCTTGAATCCTGGGTATCATTCATTCTTTTGTGTAACTGAGATTAGAATGTTAAAACATTGGCATTGACAAAACACATGAGATACTTAGCTTTGTTGGGTCCAGATCAAAAACTGACATCACTCATGGATTCACTTTTTTATTTTACATGCTGAGAAGGAAGCATAAGATTATTAAGACACCAGTGCCCAAGTCCTTCATAAAACAAGGATACACACAACTTGTTTGTCATATTTGTTGTCTAAGTGTTAATTTTTCTTTTCTCCTGACAGACTCCTTTTTTTTTGTTATGGTTTTTACCACTTCATAATTGGGAGCCTGCGGCAACTGAGAAACCAGAATCTGCTGCTAGCTAAGGGTTGCTTCACACAAAACACAAAATTTTACTTGAAATTCTCAAGCAGCTTGTCACGAGCAGTGAATATGCATGCACACTTTTTGTATACGTTTACATGGTGGGAAGTGGCCATTAAACATGGCTTTCCATGTGCATGTAGCAACATAGCCTTCTCTGTGTTCAACAACCATGATCAACTAAGGAAATGAAAAAGTCAAAACGTTACCTAGGAAATTTGTTTCACGTAAAGTGGCACTAAGACTGTTCAAGACTAAGTGTGCGGAAGAGACATTCATTTGTTAATATGAATTTGAATGCCTATTTTAATAGCTGATTTGAACAACAGATGTATGTATGTATTTATCTAATGGATTTATTTATTTATTTGATGGATATACCACCTCAACTTGTATCTCTAGGTGGTTTACATCCTGAAACAACATAAAATGTTCAAAACAATAATAAAAAACATCAATAAAAGATTTAAATTAAAACAATTCAATTTAAAACCATTTATATATTTACAATCTAATGAAACGCTTGGTTGAACAGATGTTTTTTAAAAATATCTTTTTATGAATACAACAAATATTTATATACTGATTTTCAACAAAAGTTCTCAAAGTGGTTTACATAGATATGGATAAATAAATCAAATGTTCCCTGTCCCTAAAGGTCTCATAATCTAAAAAAGAAACATAAGACAGACACCAGAAACAGCCACTGGAGGGATGCTGTGCTGGGTATATTTAGAATCAATTGCTCACACCCTGCTAAATAAAGAAAATCACCCCTTTAAAAAGGTGCCTTTTTGCTCAGTTAACAGGGAACAGCTTTTTTTAAAAAGCTGCCAGAGATGGGTAAGCTAGCTCTTATTTCGACAGGGAAAACATTCCAAAGCCCTGGGGTGGCCACAAAACAGAGCTACCTTTGAGTGGCCAACCGACAATGCACAAAACTGGCTTGGCCTGTTTGGTTCGAATTTGAACCAGGGTGGGTAGGTGCAGTTTTGGTTTTGCTTGAACCACACCCCCCCCCCCGGGCTTGGTTTGAATTTGAACCCAACTTAAACTGGTTCTAAGAGGTTTTACATTGGATATGATGTGGACTTGAACTGGCCCACTATTCTCTATGCAGAGCACCTAGGAGCACAAAACTGGGGTCCATGGTAGGCACCCAGGGTTGCCTACCACCCACCAAACCCCAAAGCAATCGGATACTCCTGTGATTTTTAATGATTTTTGGGGAAGATTTTCCAATTTTTCAATACATACTATCTGTAAAATCTGAAATTTCTGATAGGAAATTTGAAAAAGAATTTGCCAACATGCGTGTGTCCATTGTGGGAAAGATACATAAAAGAATATGGGTGATCTCCTTCTTCAGTGTCTTGGCTGGGATTTAATTTAGGAAGTCCTAACTGTTCTTTAATCGAGTGAGAATTAAGTGTTAGATTTAGTGGAGGGCACACAAGCCCTCCACTAAATGACTCAAGGAGAACTGTGCTGTAGGTACAGCATGCAGTTAATTGCTTTCTAAAGCACTTTGAAATATAGTGAACTAAAAAGGGTTTTGTGAGGGCTGGTAGCATACAATAAATCTCTGAATTCTTGCTGCACCATGCTGAGGTAGCTCAGATACAGATGCTGTCACCCTGCATGCTAAGTATTGGGCAGAGCGGGCATTTGGATTGAGAAGTAAGTCATACGTTTAGCCTTAGGTACAAGTCTCAGAGGTTAAAAATTTGATTCTGTTTATGCCAGCGTGGGACATGATGCCTTCCACCTCTTGAAGTTTCTAGAAGTGAATGGATGAAAGTAGGGCAGAGGCTGCAAGAACAAAAGGAACAGAAAAGAAAGAGCAAACAGTTGCTGTCAGATTGGCTCGCGAGAAAGCACTGCTGTGCCAGCCAAAGCTCTTAACCAACCGTTCTTTACAGAGGGCATTCCCATTTTTTTTTAAACATCCGCATTTAACTCCAGCATACATGGAATGTGAATATTCAGTGCAAAGACACACTAAGCAATGAATTCCAGCATCCCAGGCGGTGACTGAGAAATGAAAAACCCGCACAACTCATCAGGAGCAGAGGCACAAAGATGATCTGTTCAATGCACATAAATAAAATCGGGTTGAATGTTCTCCAACAACCTGGTCTGAAAACAAACTCCCCAGTGAGTCACGTAAATCAGTGCATAGGCTTAAGCTTTCAACATTTAAGAATTCTGCTTCACATTAATACAGTTTTTTCTTGGATTGTCACTAGAGCTGAGTGAAAATTTGTCTCCCCAAATTTGCCACCCCATTCACATACAGTGAATTTTAGGGTGGGCAATTTCAGCCAATTTGGAGGTGGGGATGAAATTATACAGAAAGATTAATGGAGTGATTTACAGTATCATTTGGCAGGAGTAGAAGAAAACTTCTTTTGATAGTCAGTGCTACTGCTTGGTGGCCTGCATTTTTCATCCAGAATCGCCTAGACACATTTGCCCTTTTCAGGCACTAAATAAAAGGGGAATGCTATACTTGTATATAACATCCCAAGAGTATGTCTGCAAGCCCCACCTGTTTTTTTATTTTATATTTATTTAATTTATATACCACCTGACTCCAAAGGTTCTAGGCCAGGGTTTCTTAGCCTTGGGCCCCCAGATGTTGTTGGACTACAACTCCCAGAATCCCCAGCTACAAAGGCCATGTCTGGGGATTCTGGGAGTTGTAGTCCAACAACATCTGGGGGCCCATGGTTAAGAAACCCTGCTCTAGGTGATTGTCCACACTGATAGCATTTGTCTGAAGAGACAAACACTGTAACCATGAACAGATGTTTTTCAATCTGTTCACAGTCACAGTGTGTGCCACTTCAAATAAATGGTGTAAGTGTGGACAGCGGGTGCATGGGGCTTCTGAGTGCTTCGGTGCCACGACATGGCTTGCGGGTGTGCTCTTGGGATGCTGTGCTCAGGTACAGTGTCTCCTGATATTAACATCTGAAGAGATGCTTTATGGTAATTTTTGACCCATTCTGGGGGTAAAAATGCCAGCTGCTGAGAGCATCTTTGCTGATGTTGCTGCCACCACAAGTGGCAACAAAACATTGTATTTGTATGGAACACTATCAAAAGCACTATTTCAAATTTTTTTAAAATAAACCAGTAATTAAAGACATCCCCCACCTCATACTGAAACTGAAATTACCTTGGTGCAAGGCTATTCAAGGGGGCAATTATGAACTAATCACCCTACTCAACTGGGAGTAAGTGGGAGTAACAGGAAGCAATAAAACCTACTGAACCTGCAAGCATTGTATTCAAGGTTGCCGGGGGCCTTTGCTGTATGAAACTGATTTGTGAGTGGGCAATGCAGAAAGATCTTGGCCACGGGAAAGGACATTGTCAATTATATAGTGCTATAACTAAATGCTGTGTAGAACCACTATAGCAATTCCATTTGCAGCTAATTGCAGAAAATCAATGCCTTAGCAGTACTAAAAGGCTCACGAGAGGCTGATAAAAAGCACCCACATAGTGTCCCCCAAACCCATGTCTCAAATTATCTGCTTTCCACGGACCCCAAATTTGGTCTAATTGCCTTGCCATTGTTCTCTGTATACATTTCCTTCATGCTTTTCATATTTTGGTGTGATGTGTTTTATAGGTGTAGGCCTGGTTCATCTGTAGTGCAACTGCTGTCAGAAATAACTTCTGTGTGATGGGGTTCCACACAGCTGAAGAAGATTTGAGACTCCTTTGCATGCAAGCTTACTGGATCATATGGGAAGTACTCATGCCAACCTCACATCTCCCTGGGAGCCCTTGGCACTGGGGCAGGTACTTCCCATGTAATCTGGTGGATACATGTGGGAAGATGATTCAAGCAAGGTTAGACCACGTGAGAAGGGAATTCAAGCAAGGTTAGAACCCCAACCACACAGTGGGGATTTTCAGTGGCTGAGAGAACATTTGACTCAGGCCTTAGGCAAGCCCTGGTGACTGAATAATAAATTCCAAAACATACATAGACCTTAGAAGCCAGAGTGAGAAAAGAAGGAAATCGGACTGAGAGAGACAAATTCTGACAGGTTTATGATGTTTGAAATTTGAAAATGTTTTTAAATGGTCTGAAGGATCAGGAAGGGTGTAATTCTTCTTCTTCTTTCTTTCTTTCTTTCAAGTTTAAAGTTGCTGGCAAGCTGTTCTCCCACTACAAAGAATGAAAGAAAGGAGGGCTTTGTCAACAGCAGACTGTTCTTCAACTCAAGGCAGTCGAATGAAAGGCTAGGAGAATAACTAGCGCCATTCGTAATTTGTGCCCAGTCCTAACTGTTGATGATATTAAGGCTCTGAGATTAGTTTCAGAGGACTTTCCACTCATATTACAGCTTTGACATAGATGCTGTTTGTGGTCTCGGTAAGATACAATTCCTCTTCTCAATCAGACATTAATATTTTCTTCCCTCCCCCTTGCTTGTCTGTTTAACTCCTATATAACCCACTGATCAATACATTGAAGGTAGAATGTCTCTGTTAATGTGCTTATTGTCAATACAATGAACATGAGAAGCTAAATTCAAGCTTCTCTGGCCATTACTAATGGGCAAACTCCCTTTAGCCTGAATTGAAGTTATACTGGGCGAACTGAGCTATTTCCTTCCCTCTCAAAAATGAGAAGTAGCTATTGTTTTCCAGCCCACTATAAAACCTGCATCTTAGTGATAATTTGCTACCAATGATTTGTTCCCAGCATGTATACTCTCACTTCTAATTATGTGGTGGGCAGGCTGGCAGACGATACCATCCAAACCAGCCTCAGGACGTATGTGATTTTGACATTTTCCCTAATTAGGCTATGCTCAATGATGATTCTTCAACAATCCTGATACTTTTCTCTCTCAGTGATCTATGGGTAATTAAATGATCTATGGGTAATTAAAGAACAATAAAAGGGAATACAATTCTTTTATAAATAAAGTTTCTTTATGTTTTAGAGCTGAAACAGAGCAAGGAGTTCAAATAAAATGAACATTATTTTGACTCTCGTAGTATGTAAGAAGAGGAAGAGGAAGAAGAATAGGAGGAATAGTTCTGGACTAAACTCAGATCTTGTACCAGAATTTTTGAAAACCATCTTACTTTCTTTAAATAGTCCTTATTGCTGGTTCTTTGACAGAAGAAAGAGACAGTTCAACAGCTCTGTAATTTAGTTAGACACATCTGGAGATTCAATTTTCTAGAAGAAGAAGTGCCCAGAATAAAGTGCAGATGTCAAGTTTGATGTGGGGTAGCTTCTTTTCCAGTTTGGCACACATGAGATGACAAGCAGGAACTCTGAAAGCAGGAATGTAACCTTTTAAACTTTTTGTGGTGACTAAAAAACAAAGCTGTAAACTAAGGCAAAGAGAGATGATGTGTTTTTGAGGTCACATGACTCGCTGAAATCATATGGAACCTGGCATCCATTCTCCTTTGAGGGGCAACAAGAGGCAATTTATTGCCTTTAGTTTATATGCAATTGTTGGGATTTATGTTTATATACATTGCCTTTGTTCTTGCCACTGATGTATTGTATGTATATCTGTATATATGCTTGTGGTAGAGATTTGAATGTTAGTGTCAGTCATTAGTTCTGTAGACTGATTGGTCTGTTTGTATTTGTTACTGGATGCATGAGACTGTTATTTTTCTGTTAGAATGATCTTTCACTCAAAGTGAAGTTTATCATTTGGTAATAGTTAAGTAGTAAACCTTAGTAACTTTGTTCAATAAACTTAACAAGCCTCAGTTTCTGCTCTGTTACACTCCGCTACATGGGGTTATGAGTCTAGAGTGCTGGAAATAATAACATAGGCAACAAGAAGCTTATGAACAAGAAATGGCTACTTTTGTATTGACAAAGATGCATCCAGTTGTACAGTGCAGAGTGATACAAACTATAGAAATTGGTCATTTAAAGTAAAGATGTGGCTAAATACTTTTGTACTGTCTTTTGTACTGGAAGAACAGAGACCATTAGAGAGTGGAAGATAACAGCAGGCATGGAAAGTTACAAACATGCAGGCCACGTTTATGGGGCATATCTCCCCCATGATATGGGGCATATCTCCTTAACTGTAAATGTTAAATCGATGTGTCATACAGAAGAAAACTGCAAGAGAGAGGTGGGATAGATTGAAGGAGGTTTTTCAACAGAAAACTATGATCATTCAAGTATCTCTCATGCTAAAGTTGTGCAACAAAAGATTCAAAGAAGGAGAATAATTACAGGCGAACATAGGCTCTTTCTTAGGAGTGTTGAAAGAATTAGAAGAGCAAGAGATAACGTTACCCGAACCTGCCAAAATTGGGCACTTGCTAAATACTTTGCCTAAACATTATGGAAGTATTATTAACTTCCTGCAAATATGGGAGAATGTGATTTTAAGTTTTGTACAAGAACATTTGTTGGAGTTTGATTTGACAGAATAAACAGAAAGGGAAGAATCAGTACAAAATTATGCTCATAAACTTACTAATGACGGATTGGGCCCAGGGTTTTTAAGAGAGCACCTTTTTTGTCATGAACCCTGCCTGTTATGATCTTCTGGAAAGGTCCAGTTATGATTGCTGCCGGCTTGTCTGGTGGCGACCTGGGACTGGGCTTTCTCTGTGGCAGCCCTGGGGCCTTTGGAATATGCTCCCTGCTGAAATAAGAGCATCTCCTTCTCTGTTGGTTTTTAGGAAGACCCTCAAGACTCACCTGTTCTTGCAGGCTTTTAATCTTAATAATTCATTTTAATAATTTGTTTAATAATTGTTTTAATAATTATTTAATAATTTCTGTTTATGCTATTTTTTATTGTTTTTATTGTGTTTCTTGGATTTTAATCTGTGACTTTTATATTGTTTTAAATTTTGTACACTGCCCATAGATGTATATATCAGGTGGTATAACACTATGATAGATAGATAGATAGATAGATAGATAGATAGATAGATAGAGACAGGCAATGTTCTATGTGCAGAAGTACTTCACATTTAAATAGTACATGTCCTAAGAGAGAACAGAAAAATAATTTCCAAGAGAAGAGAAGAAGAAAGATAAGGATAAATCCCAGAAAGGCAGATTTTTTAAAAAATAAACAGGCTTCTGAATGTAAAAATGAAATTAAAGGGGGAAAGGTGTGAATAATGGAATGACGTGTACTGCTAGAAAAATTATTTGCAGAATTAATGCAAACCAGAGTAAAAACAAGATATTTTGTAGACAGTGCAGCAACTTTACATTTCTTTAACGCTCTAGAGGATTCCTCAGACATTGAGATGAAATAGAAAGTTGAAAATGTTTTTGGCAAATGATCAGTCAGTTTCAAAGTGTGAAAACAGCTAGAAAACAGGGCTGCAGAATTATTTTAGAAGACATTATTTTGTGTTTATAGAAGGAAAGTCATTACTTAGAGCTATGCAGTAGCGGCTGGTGTGGGTGCCACTGTGGGGTGGGGCAGCAAAGGCACCTTTCAGGGTAAATTAATAGATGCTTAACTCCACTCTCACCACACCCTGAACACTGCTTGGAGCAGCAGCAACAGTGCACCGCCCAGCTCCCACTGCGGTGGGGGATAATCTCCACCACTCACCTGGTCACTGGCGAGGGATTAATTCTGCGGAGGCCAGGTGAATGGCGGAGGCGATTCCCTGCCACAAGAGGTGCTGGGCAGCACATTGTTGCTGTTCCAAGCAGTGTTCAGGGTGTGGCGAGAGCTGAGTTAAGCACCTATTAATTTACTCTTAAAGGTGCCTCTCATGGGTCCCCTTGTGGCGCCCACACCAGGTGCTACTGGAGCTTTATGAGGTTGATTGTAGAAGAGAGTTGGCAAATGTAGCAAGCGACTGTAGACAAGGATTGCATAACCTTATGACATCGTAAAATGGCTCATCGAAATAAAGACAGCATCTTGAAGCTGGAAAAGGAGCAGTTGGCAAGGGATAAAAAATAAAGCCTTGGAAGTTTTGAACTGGGCAGTAAAAATTATAGAATACTCGACCCTGCTACAGACATTATCAAGTTGCGCAGTATTGCTTACTTTGATGAGAAACAGGAATCTAATGTCAATACAATGTTTGTGACTTAGTTTTTCCAACAGATGAAGAATCTAAACAGAAACTACAATGTCAAAATAAAGAAGTAATCATCAGTCGTGATGTTGCAGAGAGACAACATCAAGAAGCGGTGACTGAACCACAATTAGGTGAGACTTCCAAATAGTGTCAAACATTAATCAAGGGACTCCACCTAAAATATTTTCTTTTGAGGCAAAAGAGGAGAAAATACTTGAATCCATAGATTGGCATAAAATAAAAGGAATACCCAGTTTGGATACACATAATTGGATAGAGGCTGCTAAGGAAGAGATTGGTTCACTTCATAAGAATAAGAGATAGACTGGACGCTTGTAAAGTTACCAAAAAACAGAAAGGTTATAGGATGCAAATGGGTGTTTACCATTAAGCATGATAAAAAAGGAGACATCCAGAGATATAAAGCCAGGTTGGTTGCTAAGGGGTATGGACATAAATATGGTGAGGATGATGAGGAGACCTTTGCACTGGTATTTAAGTACACATCGATTAGACTGTTTCTTGCAATAGCTGCATCCAAGACAATGGATGTGCATCATCTAGATGTAAAGACTGCATTTTAACATGGTGATATCAAAGAGGATATATATGTGCAGCAACATCCAGGTTTTAGGTAAAGAAACTCCTGTATGTAAACTACAGAAAAGTGTATATGGACTTCTATAAGCAGCCAGAGCTTGGAATGGCAAATTAAGTCAATTGCTTCGGGAAGAAGGATTTAGACAGGGAAAAGCTGATCCTTGTCTGTACACTAAAAACAGAGATAGAAGATGGACATACACTCTTATATGTAGATGATCTGGCTGTTTGTCATCAGGATAAGAAAGATTATGATGAGATAGTGAAGAATTCAAATAAAGAAATAGTAATTAAAGATTTGGGTGAAATATCTTATCTCCGGATATAAATAACAAGTTGTCCTAATAAGAACTAATCAGCCTACTTCCCTTTCACTGTCTCTACAACTGGACTAAATTTTGTTCAAATCAAGGTCCACAAGTTAGATCTCTTGCACCTCAAATGTTCATGCATCTACCATCTTGGATTGGGGTAGATTACATCATTACAAACTACACCATTGAGGTGTCCCTGTGTGTCACTCACTACAACTGTATCAAATTTGGTTCAAATAGGTTAGACAGTTCTCAAGTTAGTACACTTGCACCTTAAAAGTTAACACATCTACCATCTTGGATCAAGGTGAATGACATCACCACAAACTACACCATTGGGGCATCACTGTGTGTCCATACAGCTGTAGCAAATTTGGTTCAAATCAGATAGAGTGTCCACAAGTTAGTGCACTTGCACCTCAAAAGTTTACATGTCTGCCATCTTGAATTAGGTTGGATGACATTGTCACAATCTGCAACAGTGAGGTGTCCCTATGTGTCCCTACAGCTGTAGCAAATTTGGTTCAAATCAATTAATCAATTCACAAGTTAGCCCACTTGTGCCTCCAAAGTTTACGCATCTGCCATCTTTGGATGGCATCATCCAAACTATGGCATCATCCAGTTGTGGATGACATCATCACAAACTATGCCGTTGAGGTAGCCCTGTGTGTCATTTACTGCAACTGTATGTAATTTGGTTTAAATCGGTTAGACAGTCCACAAATTAGCCAGCTTGCACCTCAGATATTCACGTGGCCACCATCTTGAATTGGAATGGATGACATCATCATACACCATGCCATTTGGGCATCCTATGTGTCCCTGCACCTGTAGCAAATTTGGTTCAAATTGGTTAAGCAGTTCACAAGTTAGACAACTTGCGCTTAAAATGTTTATGCGTCTGCCATCTTGGATCGGGGTGGATGACACCATCACAAATTATGCCATTGAGGTATCCTTGTATGTCACTGCCACTGTATGTAATTTGCTTTAAGTCGGTTAGACAGTCTACAAATTAGCTTGCTTGTGCCTCAGAGGTTCATACAGCCACCAACTTGTATGGGAGTGGATGACTTAATCACTCACTATGCCATTTGGGCATCCCTATGTCTCCCTGCAACTGTAGCAAATTTGGTTTAAATTGGTTAAGCGGTTCACAAGTTAGTCCACTTGTACCTCAAAAGTTTACACATCCGCCATCTTGGATCAGGGTGGATGACATCATCACAGTCTATGCCATTGAGGTGTCCCTATGTCTCTCTACAATTGTACCCAATCTGGTTCATATTGGTTGAGGCGTTACAAAGTTGATGTGGGAGGGGCACACGGATACACAGACACACGGACACACAGAATGCCGGGTGATCTCATAAGCCTACTGGAAAGTAGGCTAAAAAGGCAAGATGATGGAAGTTTTATACTCAAACAGAGGCAAAAGATAATAGACTTAATTGAGAGTCTTGGTTTAACAGAAGCAAATGAGATGAGTACTCCAATGGAAGTAAGTTTCTTAAAGGAGAAGGAATGCAATGAGTCTCTGGAAAGCGATGAAAACTACAGAATGGTAATTGGAAAGTTACTGTTCATTATTACAACTGTATCGCATCCTGATGTTGCTACAGCAGCATTTGGAATATTGTGTAGGAAAATGAATTCACAGACAAAGAAGGACTGGATTGCACTTAAAAGAACTGCACAGTATTTAAAAGGCACAGCAGATCTGGAATTAGTACTGCCAGTATGTGAGCAACCCAAGTTAGTAGGATGGATAGATGGATGCCAACTTGGCTGAAGACAGAGATGGCAGAAAGCCAACCAGTGGCAATGTATTTTTCTATGGAGGAGGAGCAATCTCATGGTTAAGCAACAAACAATCTATTGTAGCTTTATCTTCAGCCAAAGCTGGGTACATACCAGTGGCACAAACATTTCAAGGGGTTGCATAAACTTCTAGAAGATTTCGGAGTAGTTGCATTGAAGCTTACTATAATGTATGAAGACAATCAAAGTTGTATTAATCTGTCACAGAGTTACACAGAGAAGTAAACATATTGATGTGAAATATCATTTTGTAAGAGAATTACAAGAGAAAAATATTAATGATATAAAATATTGTGCTTCAGAAGAAATGGTTGCAGACATACTGACAAAACCAATAACCAGAGAACAGTTTCAGAATCTGTGATGGCAACTGAGTTTATAAATTAAGGAACAAGACAATGAGAAAGGGAATGTTGGGATTCTTGCCACTGATATATTGTATGTATATCTGTGTATAGGCTTGTGTAAGAGTTTAGTATGTTTGTACTGTATCAGTCATCAGTTCTGTAGACTGATTGGTCTGTTTGTATTTCTTACTGAATGCTTGAGACTATTGTTTTTCTGTTAGGATGATCTTTCACTCAGAGTAGAACTGTTGTTTATAATTTGGTAATAGTTAAGTCATAAACCTTAGTAACTTTGTTCAATAAACTTAACAAGCCTCAGTTAAGCTACAGTTATTGTAGGCTACAGTTATTAACTTTGCCTTTTGCTGCCAACTAAATTATCCCTGCAAATGCTCCCAAGTAATCTAAAGATCGCAGTGATCACAGTCCTTAGCGGTATTTTACAAATGAACATCATGAGAACAAGGTCTGTGTAGCAAAATAGGCCGGTTTTTCTAAAGTGTGAGGTTTACAAGAGGACACAGGATTGCAGAGGACTTCCATGGTCTGTTGTGTGTTTATTTTATTTTTAAGAGAACATTTTGTGTTTTTCATGAAAAGGAAAAGGTATTCTATTCTCCACTAAATCTGTAAAATCTGATAGGATGGTGGGAGATATTTGGCTAAAGGTCCCAACTATACATTGCTGTAGAGGCAAGTATCTGTAACATATATGTATTTCAAATATTTGTACTTGATATATATTACGAGAGAAAAACATTTGGTTAATTCCTTATAACTCATAAATAATAATTCAACTGTTCTATAATAATACCTCCAAAACAACAGTGGCTGACATCCTGACTAATGAAACATCAGTGCAACAGGAGAAGCACTGGTGCTTCTGAAAAGTTCAACAAACTCAGCTCACTGGCTTGGCTTGGCAGTGGAAGCAAATTTTTACCTCCCCTCTCCCCAGAAAGTACATTGTGCCACCACAAAATACCGTATTTCACTAAGGGTTGCACAGCCTCATGGAATATCTTTAGATGACACAGAAGGCCTCTGGGAGAAAGCGAGGTCATTGAAATTCCTCAACCCAACACATTAGCACTAGTGCAGCATTAGTCTGGTTTGCGGGGTTATGACCTCCAGCAAGAACTAACATCTTCAATTATTCAGCCCTACTGCTTTTAAAATATCAGTTTATCTTCTAATATTTCCTAGACATTGTCTTACAGATTTTGGTATTGCAGCAATTTTATATCTTATAGCATGTAACTTTTAGCAGAATCTCATAGATTTTAGCCCTACCATTACAGCATAGTCACATGCTACTGCTGGTCTAGCAATTTTACAGCTCCTTTATGGATTTTACAGACTTTCATATCTTTCAGCCTTATAACAACCTTATAGTTTTTTAAATCTGCGATTAATTGCTTTTGATATCATCTATTACATGCTCCTTTTACCTTGTGCTGGTCGAGGCTATTTTAATTGACAACAGGAATCAAAGGAAGAAGATCTCTCCAGAAGAAAGTGCAAGTAATACTATCTCATCTATTTATCTACAGGAGACTGATAAGCCTCATCTCTCCCGCTCGAAGGATCACCCGAGCAACGGCTTCTGATAACCTACATCTTATGAGACAGACTAAAATCACAAATTTTCTTCTCCCTTTGGAAAAGACTGCAGGAAGTTTTGTAAATGTATCCAATCTTCCTTTGCAGCAATGACAGTCTCAGTTGGTCTTGGCCAAGTCGAAGTATCCGAATTTTACATCCGCGGATGCACTGCTAGAAGGGAGTGTGGGAGGTTCCTCAGAGCTGGAAACCCTGGTGGCAAAGTCCACGATGGGAAATGGTGTGGGTCCCTCATTTTTGGAGTTTTCAACCAAACAGCTCTTCCCCGCCCGCTCAGTGACTTGTTATGCAAGCGGTGAACACTCGACCTGGAAAATTCTCGGCTGGAATATTGCCGGGTGGAACGGGAAGAGAAATGACGTAGAGTTTATTACTTTTATCCAACAGTGGGATATTTTAGTGTTTCAGGAGACGTGGACGAAAGATGAGATCATCAGTGGCTATATCATCTACTCACTGAAAGCCCACTCGGATACCAATAGGGGAAGGCTGAGGCTGGCTTAGCATGTTGTATATCGCTAGCCTTAAATGTAGAATCTATCCGATTAGCTGACCTGCCCCCCATGCTATGGCTATTTTGATCAAGGCTAGGAGTGGAGACTTGTTATTGATCAATGTTTATCTGCCTCCCAGTCAATCACTTAATTCCACTACAACAATTTGGGAACAGTTGGATATCTATATAACCGAAGCATTATTGAATTTTCCCCATGCTTCTGTAATTCTTATGGGGGATTTTAACTCCAGATGTGGTACCGATGATAAAACGTTGATGGCCTCACGTTTTTGGAAATGGGGAGATTGCATAGATGGTGCTTCTCTCATTAACCGTTATTCTAAAGATAAATATATCAACTCATCAGGAGCTCAATTGCTCTATTTAACTAAGATACATGAGTTGACCATTTTAAACGGTACTATACCCTCAGATATTCCTGGGGAATATACGTTTCTTTCCTCCCGGGGAAATAGTGTAGTGGACTATGTTATGGTTTCCAAATCGATCCTTCCCTATGTATCTTCCTTTGAAGTGGGTGAGCAAATTTTTAGTGATCACTTACCCATGAACATCTATTTAGATCTTCCTCAAGAAAGGAGGGGTAATTTGTTCCCCTGTGCTTTTGAGGAAAGTTCTGCCAATCTTAGCTGCAAGATAAAATGGTTCAAGGAGGTAGAAAATGAGATCTCCAGGTTCTATGATTCTCCTGAAGGTAGAGATTTATTTGATTCCATTGTGCAAGCTCACCTGGGACCTCAAACAATTGTTGCATACGGAAAATTGGAAACTGCTTTTATGCAAAAGTTCCTACATTGTAGTAAGCTACATTCCACACAGACCTGTAGTAAAAGAGCAGCTAATAACTGGTTTGATCTGCGTTGCAGGGCTTTACGTAAACAACTGCTGAGTATCTATAGAGAATACAGATCGGGTACAGAACAAACAGTCCCATCAATCTACTATCAGATTAAAAAGGCATACAAAAGTAGTCTTAAATATGCTAAACAACAAGCATTGCGAAATGTCTGGAACAAGCTTATCATGGCCACTACTAATAAAGATAGCCACACTTTTTGGAGATTGGTTCTGGCAACCGGCTGGGTTAATATCCCTTGTAAAATTCCAGCTAGATCGTGGGAATCTCACTTTTTTGCTGTCTATAATGATGCCCAGCCTAGCCAGATCTTTGTTCCCCCTCTGATTGGGGAGTTGCCCCATTGGCCTCCTGTTATGCCCGCTGAAATAACGGATCTAATAGGTCACCTTAAAAATGGAAAAGCTCTTGGTCCTGATCTTATTCTTCCTGAACTATTAAAATCTAATATAGAATGGTGGGCTTCAGTTTTAGCTAATTTATTTACATCGATCAATAGTTCAGGCGTTGTTCCAGAGCAATGGAAATCAGCAATAGTGGTTCCCATATTCAAAAATGGTTCCCATTCAGACCCATCCAATTATCAACCCATTAGTTTGCTGTCAGTGGTTGGCAAATTATATGCTCTGTACCTTTTGGTTAAGCTTGAGGCATGGATCTCAGAAAATCAAATTCTCGGGATTGAACAAGCAGGCTTTAGAGCAGGCCGCTCTACTCTCGATCATTGTATGATCTTGCACCATCTAGCAAAGAAATACTCTAGCGGCCCCAAATGTAAATTTTTTGTTGCCTTTATTGACTTAAAATCCGCGTTTGATTCTATCTCCAGATATTTATTATGGTCCAAACTTGAAAAAACAACAATAGATAAGATATTGCTATTTTTGATGATGCAGCTTTATTCCAATTCCTCATTACGGGTTAGATATGCTATCAATGGGGCCCTAACTGATTCTATACCCTCTACTCGAGGGGTTAGACAGGGCTGCGTCTTGGCCCCGACACTGTTCAATCTCTTTATCAATGATTTGGCTCCATTTCTTGAGAGTGTGGACACCCATGCCCCAAAGCTGGCTAACAAACGAGTGCCCATTTTACTCTATGCCGATGACGCAGCCGTGCTATCCCAGTCCAGATTAGGTTTACAAAGACTGTTGCGTGCTTTTGCCGGCTACTGCAATGATAACAAACTAACAGTTAACTACAAAAAAACAAAGGTCCTGGTTTTCTCTAAATCCAGGAAACTATATAAATGGGTAATAAATCAGAACCACATTGAGCAGGTTTACAACTATAAATATTTAGGCATATCATTTCAATATAATCTAAATTGGAAAACTCAAAGGCTGTCTTCAATTCACAAAGCCCGCAATACCCTCAGTGCCTTTTTGTGATTTTACTACTCTAAAGGGGGCCAGTTTGTTCCCATGGCACTCCAGGTATTTCATGCTAAGATCGTGGCCCAACTACTTTTTGGAGTTTCGCTATGGATCCAGGGTGTAACAGCTGAACTGGAGAGAGTACAGTCTATTTTTCTGAGAGCAATTTTGCAGTGCCTAGATGTGTGCCTTATTCTGCTCTATGTTTGGAATCTGGGTCTTTCTCTATTGTCTGTAAAGCCTGGGAGCTTACTTTCGCTAGATGGAGTAAACTCTGTTCTGAGATTCAGGAATTTTCTTTTTTCCAACGTCTATGGGTGGATTCTTATCCTAACCCCTGGCTAACATTTGTAAATAATAAAATTATTCAACTGGGCCTTTCTCCTTCAGAACTCCTCACTTGGGAATATAATAAGGTGAAGGAAATATTATTTCTCTGGTTGCATGATATTGAACGGCAGGAACTTAGGTCTTCGGCCAATAGGACTTGCTCCCCTTTACATTTTGGGATTTTGCCACCCTGGGGAGATAGAGGTGCTAGTTATTTGACAACGCTACATTTTTCCAAATTTCGGGCTGCATTTGCCCGGGCCCGGTTCAATGTGTTGCCCTCTTCTCTTTTGGATCGGAGGTTTGCAAAAGATAATCCTGTTGCAGTTTTCTGCCCTTGTGGCATTGGCCTTCTGGAAACTGTCACCCATGTGTTGTTGTACTGCTCGTTGTATCAGGATGCTAGAGAAGAGCTCATTTCCCCTTTGTTACTTAAATTTCCTGGAAGGTGTGATCTCTTTTATACTTATTACTGCCTCGCGGATTCGAGCCCTGGGACTACAGCAGTTGTGGCTAAATTTTTCTATATTGCCATTAGGTTGAGGTCCCTATTAAGTGCCTAACTGTGAGAGCTGTCTGTTGTTTTTAAATAATTTATTATTATTGATTGTAATCTGTCATATTGTGTTTTAGCATTGTTTTATTGACGTACTGTGTATATTTGTTACTACCATTTTTGCTGGCCAATGGCCGTAATAAAACTGATGATGATGACCTTGTGCTGGTCTGAGACCATAATACAGATTAGGGATGTGCATGAACCATGGTTTGAGCACAGGTCGGGAGCACAGGTCAGGAGCTTTAAGAAAGCCACCACCCCATGCAGCTTCCTGTTGGGGTGGTGCGCATCCCAAGAAGCCCCACGCAGTGTGCCCCTTGCATGTGCCGATGCCATGTGCATGCTGGTGCCACGAGGGGCTTCTTGGGATGCACACCACCCAGAGAGCAGGTAAGGAACTGCTCTCCTTTTCTTTAAAGCTCCCAAACTGTGCTTGAACTGCAGTTCAAAGCATGCTTTGTGCACAGCCCTAATAACGATTGGTTGATTGATTAAGCATTAGTTTGGAACTCTTCAGAAGCACTGGTAATACACTGGTGCTTCTCCCATTGCATTGCTGCTTCATTCGGATGTCAACCATTGAGCTTTATCCTAAGTGCTTGTAGCACAAGCAGAAGAAGCTTCACTTAATGCAAAATGGAGGAGTTGTTTTTGTCAGTCTCCCCAACATGTGGATGACATGTGGCACAATGGGACTGTATCAGTTAGGAGGGATCAAAGAAAGGAGAAAATTACTTCTCCCTCTTGCGTGAGTGGAATTGCTTCCACTCACACTACAAGTGGGTGTATTGTAACACTGGGTGTATTGTAACACTGGGTGTATTGTAACAATTGTAACACTACAATTGCCCAGAGACAGAAGTTTGGGGCGGTATACACACAGATTTGAAAAATAAAATAAGCGCTTAATACATGCTTTACTTATTTCATTTATGTATTTATTACATTTATATACCGCTCTTCCTCCAAGGAGCTCAGAGTGGTATACATGGTTATTTTTATTCTCACAACAACCCTATGAGGTAGGCTAGTTTGAAAGATAAATGACTGGCCTAGAGTCACCCAGTGAGTTTCATGGTTGAATGGGGATTCAAACCTGGGTTTTCCTGGTCCTAGTCCAACACTCTAACCACTATGCTATGCTGGCTCTCTTCCAGTGACACATTCAGATTAGTACACCTCTATTATATACTTTTGAAAGGCAAGAGCTGTTGCTACAGAGCTTCACTTAAGGGTAAAAGCATAGTTTCTGTTGCCTGTAGGGTACAATATTTAGTGCCCCTAAAATTTAATTATGACAAATTAATCTGTGCCCTTTTGCCAAGAAGGCTATTTGATTAAATGAGCTGGCAACAAAATTAATCTTTTTAATGGCACACTGTATAAGTGTGCTAGATAGGTTTACTGTGGTGCTAATGGGTGAATCGTGATTCTTATTACAGGAAATGATGGGTTTTTGGCATCAAGTTTTCAAATGATTATTCCATTTGTTTCTGACCTAACAAAATGATTCCGATAAACATCATGTAAATGAATAAGAAGCCAAGTAGCAACAGCTGAAACATAAAATGAAAGCCCAATA
This sequence comes from Hemicordylus capensis, assembly GCF_027244095.1. Classification (NCBI taxonomy): domain Eukaryota; kingdom Metazoa; phylum Chordata; class Lepidosauria; order Squamata; family Cordylidae; genus Hemicordylus; species Hemicordylus capensis. The sequence goes on along the minus strand of NC_069661.1, from coordinate 49,048,777 downwards.
GTTTAAATAAACAGTTATGCATCACATGTTGTAAATCAATTAGAAAGAAATAAAAAACAACACTATCTTAGTCCCTGTTGTTTTCAATATACTAAAGAAGTTTTTCTATTTTTGCTAGTTATTTCATGCAAATAGCCAAGTTTTTAGTTTTAATACCTTTGCATTGGTTACATTTTGAACAAACAGATTGGTTTACTGGGAGCATTTAAATATTTCATCCCCTGTGTGAGAACATTTGCACACACAGGCTTTATTTTAGGCACATGAATAGTCCCATTGATTTCAAGGTAACTACTGTCAATGTTCCAGAACATATAGTAGGACTGATTTCAATCCTACTTATTATAGTCTAGAAATGCCATCAATTTAAGTGGTGCACTTACTGCTTTACAGCACGATGTGAATACAGTGAGCTATTTTAATGTGACCTGTAAATTACTGTTATTTTACTTTGATACTGTTATTTTATCTCAATGCTTTAATATAATTGTTTTTTTAAAAATAGACCTAAGGCAGCCTTTCATGAAGGAAGATCATGATCACTAGTCCACTTTAAAAAGAACTACTGTATTTACTCCCCTTATTTTATAATTTCTCTCCAGATTTTGGACTTTTGAATATTAGTTTGCAAAGGCTGACCAATGAGTTTGCAATCTGCTATTCTTCCTTAATTTTTTAAAAAAGGTGTCCAGAATTTGTGTAAATTGTTGCACACAAGCGGTTTGCTACAATTTTTGACTTGTCTTTTTTATGTAAAGGCTTCTGATACACACAAGTGCATATGTATATTACTTAAAGAATCTTGAAGCAATTGCTTGATTATATGAAGATTCCTTTCTGGATGGTGTTTAATCACTATGCATATCTACCTGTGTGCATCAGTAACCTGTGCACACTGAACAGAACTGAATTACTGTAGACCACAACATTAAACATCCCCAGCTTGTGTCCCTTTTTAGTAGTCATTGGGCTTGTTCTCATGACCATATGGGGGTGGGCTAGAGGGAAGACATACATAGGAAACTGCCATATACTGAGTCAGACCATTGGTCCATCAAGCTCAGTATTGTCTACCCAGACTGACAGCGACTTCTCCAAGTTTGCAGGCAGGAATCTCTCTCAGCCCTATCTTGGAGATAATGCCAGGGAGGGAACTTGGCACCTAGATGCTCTTCACAGCGTGGCTTCATCCCGTAAGTGGAATATCTTACAGTGCTCACACATATACCTGTAGTCTCCCATTCATATGCAACCAGGGTGGACCCTGCTTAGCTAAGTGGACAGGTCATGCTTGCTACCACAAGACCAGCTCTCCTCTCGAGACTAGCTCTTCTACCTCATGCCTCCCAGATGACCAGAGCCTCCTTTGGGCTCTGCAGTTTGCATGCTCACATGAATGCCATAGTGGCATTCTCCATTGCTGAAATTGGGAGCTTCACATAGTAGTATTAGTATTTTACATTCTATATCCCGCTCTTCCTCCAAGGAGCCCAGAGTGGTGTACTACATACTTGAGTTTCTCTTTCACAACAACCCTGTGAAGTAGGTTAGGCTGAGAGAGAAGTGACTGGCCCAGAGTCACCCAGCTAGTTTCATGGCTGAATGGGGATTTGAAGTCAGGTCTCCCCAGATCTAGTCCAGCACTCTAACCACTACACCACGCTGGCTCTCACATATCCCACAATGAATTGTGCAAGCAGTTGAGAGGCAGCCCCTCAGTACTGCAGCAGCTTTGCTCTGCTTGGCCCCACAACCCACAGGAGTCTATGATAAACATGGCAGCCGGCAGCCCGGGAACAGTTTAAATTGTGCTGGATGCACAGATGATCAAAACAAAAAGGTAGGACAGCTCTTTTTGTTGTTGTCCTACCTCACATTTAATCTGGGTAGCGGAACTGAGCTAATCAGGCTTGGAACCGATGGGAACAACTGGTGCCCAACTGGTGAGAACAACTGGTGCCCTCTCCTACCTAGGAATCTGTGGTCACGAGAACATTCTTATTCTCTTTTCCTTTTGGTATCATCCCTTACATTGCAAAAAGTTGACTTTAGAGCAGATTATTTTACATCCTAAAATATCTTGCAGCTTAAAAAAAAGTGCTTACTTATTTAGGATAGTAATAGAAGTAGGTTTCATATAGCACCAGTTGGCGAACTTTTCATTCACAAAGTTGTCATTAAATATACTTCACATACTTAGACAATCTAAAATGGACCCATTCAAGGGTGTATATCAAATAGATACAAATAGTCTGGCCCATAGCAAATTAAACTAATTCAACATCCTTGCAGTTTTACAGGCTCAGGTTTATAAACTCTTTTTTAATTGTAGCAGCTTGCAAAATAAGTTTGGTAATCTTAAAAGGAACATATTGTTCATGATCATTTAATAAAACAATAAAATTTGATGAGATGGCTAACCCTACAGCCCATCAATGAAAGTGCCTAACAGTTCACGTCCAAAAGTTAAATGAGGCGGGTCTCACGATCACAGAGACCCGCCTGAGGAGGGTGAGCGGGGAGAGCGGGCTTAGCCTGCACTCCCCGCACACGAGCAGCAGTCTGCTCTGGGCGGCCGAAGCAGCTGCCCCCACGATGGCCAGCTCCATTACGGAGCCAGCGGGTGCTGAGGGGAGTGGAGGCTAATCAGCCCCTGGAAGCTACAGCATGCCCTGCGCGAGTGCGCAGGGCATGCTGGAGAGACCCCCGGAGCTGGGAGGTGGCTTTTTGCCTCCCCTCTGGGGCTCTACTCATGAGTAGGCATGGTGTGGAGCCACACCGCAGCAACTCACAATTGCTAAAACCAAGTTTGCAGAGTGCTCGATCCGCAAACCTGGTTTAAGCACCGGGCTACAGAAGCAGGCGACCCAGTGGTTCTCATGGGCTGCAAAAACCGGGCTAGGCTCCCTTAGCCCAATTTTTGCAGACCGTGTGAATAGCCCCAATGAATAGTATTCACAGAGGTGCTTGGAGAAGGAAGCTTTTTGTGGTTGTGCATCACAAATTTGTGTTACTGCTAGTGGAAGAGAAACCACTCCACTGTGTGTTGTGCAAAGACTTATCCTCTTGAATATATAGAAAATGTTGCAAGAGGTTGAAACCCTCACAATTGCAATATGTTGCGCTAGCCCAAGAGCTGGTCTGGAACAGATGTGAATTTCTTTGCACAATGCTCATTGCTATGTCCTTATGCTAGCACAACAGCATTTATGCTAGTGCTAGACAAGTCTCCATGCTATTCATTGGGGCTGTTTTCATGAGTAGCCCAAGCCCAGGCTTAAGAAGCCAGGACTGGACATGGCTGCCTGTGAGAACTGCTGGGATCTGCAACAATCCTGGCTATGCTGTGGCACTAAACTCAGTGCCAAAGCCCAGCCCTTAGCTGAGGTTAAGGGTGCAAATGTGCCTTTAACTCTGCTCCCAGGATTGTGTGCCAGTGGTGTGAGCTGCTTGCAGAGTCAATGGTCATTGTGGAAAGAAATTCACAAAGTCAATGATCAATGTGCAATGTGCAAAGTCATTGCACATTGTTGCTGAGTTGAGCCTCACTGAGTCAGACCATAAGTCCATCTAGCTCAGTATTGTCTACACTGACTGGCAGCGGCTTCTCCAAGGTTGCAGGCAGGAGTCTCTCTCAGCCATATATTGGAGATAATGCCAGGGAGGGAACTTGAAACCTTCTGCTTTTCCCAGAGCAGCTCCATCACCTGAGGGGAATATCTTGCAGTGCTCACACATCCAGTCTCCCATTCATATGATGGACCTATGGTCTGACTCAGTGAGGCTCTTCTCACGATCCATGATAAGAGCCTCTAGGGGGTTTGCGGGGAGCAGTCTGCTCTGGACGGCCGCAGCGGCCGCCTACACAACTGCTGGCTCAGTCACAGAGTTGGCTTGGGGTGGGGAGTTTGGGGGCCGTGCGGCCCCCGGAAGCTCCAGTATGCCTTGCGCGAGCATGCAGGGCATGCTGGAGAGACCCCCGAGTTGGGAGGCTGCTTTTAAGCCTCCCGGCCGGGGGTCTATTAATGAGTTGCTGCGGCACGGAGCCATGCCGTGGCAACACACAAGTAAAAAACCCAGGTTTGCAGAAGGCTTGCTCCGCGAACCTGGTTTAAGGGAAAGGGCACTGTAGCGGGTTACCTGCTTAGGAACCACTGGGCTCGCAGCCGAGCCTGGTGGTTCACACGATGGGAGAAAATTGGGCTAGCCTCCACTAGCCCGATTTTCTCCCATCGTGTGAATAGCCTCAGTATATGACAGCTTCCTATGTTCCTATGTCCTTTATATATCTGCTTGCAGCTCGCGCTGACACAGAGACGAGCACCTAGAACGCACATCCCCTGGGGGATTCCCCAGTGCACTGCGCTCAGCACACGGTGCACTGTGGGGTTCATGGAGGCTGGGACAATGTGTCCTGGACTCTGTTTACCCACACACTGCTCATAGTCATCTGTACTGCTCCTGGCAGCACTGATCATGTGGTTGTATGGCTTGCATGCCACAGAGGCTCAGAGAGGTCAACTAGCGGAAGGTAGGTTGAACCCTGCCTTCTCCACTGCCTGCCCAGATGGTTGTGTGTATAACCCCATTGTTTGTTGCTATAGGTCAGGGGTAGGCAACCTTTGGCACTCCAGCTGTTGTTGAACAACTCCCATTATCCCCAGCTGTTGGAGACCCCCTTACCCCAACATTTGACCCAGAGGTACCAACCCAGACGTATATGGAATTCAGGCCTATGTCTGATTCCATTTTATTAAGAGATCAATTAGTGCCTGAACTCAAGGTGAACTGACACTCAGGTCTCATGACTGCCTCAGCTAACTGCTCTGTGAAGGAAGAGGCAATCCAGCATTGTATTGTGAAATGGGTACTCAAAGAAACACAAAGGCCAGGCCTGAGTGATCCAAATGCTAAAATCTAACCCACTATCAGACAATGTTTGGAAGAAGTGAGAAGCTGAGCTCTCACTTCCTCCTGCAAGGTCTATGTTAATCCTTGTCAATGATTGCTCTGCTATGCCCAAAGGGGATACTCAATTGCTGTCTATAGAAATTCTACTCTAGGTAGATGCACACAAAGAAAACACCCAATAGATTTAGTTCTTATTCTATTGACACCTTTTAACACCTTCTGGGACCAGGCACCAGAAATCTGGGGACAAGCGAAGATGCCCATTTGCAGCTCAGAGATGCAGATTTGCTTTGGGCAAAGTGGAATGTCCCCTCCCCTAAATAGCAGCTAACAGAAGATGGGATTCAGATCACTGTGGACTGAGCTGATATCCTGAATAACTAAAAGACAATATCCAGAAGGTAACAGCAAATTGTCACCTTTTTGCGACCCAGGAAGGATGAGGATATTTTGAATACTTTATGGAGTATATTATTGTGGTACTTTTTAAAATGGAGATCAAAGGAAAATACAACTATAAAGAATGAGGCTTACTGGACAGAGTCAGCAAGCTTTGCCTAACAAGCAGATCTTAGCTCAAGAGCCCTCCAAGAGTTTGCTGCTATAGCCACAGGGCAACAAGCAGGAACTCTGTCCATGGACAGGAACTGCCTTCTGCTTCTGACTTCTGCTGTGCAGTGAGAAGTCAAGACTTCCTCAGCCATGGTGCTCTCACCCTCTGCTGAGCAAACTGCCTGCTTGACCAGTCTGCTTGAACACCAGAAGCTTGACCATCGCTCCCAAGCTGCTGTTCCCAGCTACAGCTGAATTCCCACCACTCTCAAAGCCTCTGACCCTGGTAATATGCTGCCACCACAAGCCTTGGATCCCTCCTCCCTACTAATTACTGCCAGCCCCTTCCTAAGCCCTCCCTCCTTCCTTCTTTCTCTGCTTCTCTCTAAATGTTTTATTAGGCTTTGTTAGATTATTAGATAGCTGTAATTACTGATTGCACACACATATGTTAGTTAGGCACATTGCACCACACCTTGAATTGGAAACATGTCTTTAATTTGGATGATTTGATCCTGATGAGCAACTTTCTATAATAAAGCCCATTGAACTTTCTGAGTGTGTGTGTCTCTCTCTGTCTCTGTTTGCATGCCCAGATCCTACATGGTCACTGTATAAAAGGACTGGTCACTTTGTGACTCTGATGAAACAAGCCTATTTTTGTATGCTAGCTCATGAGCATATCTAGTATACAGATCAGGCTTGGTTCACAACACAGCCACATTGTGGCTAGAGATGATGAACATCTCCCCCATGATGAACATTTTTTTTTTAGGGTTTTTAAATTGTTTTTAACTGATTGTTTTATGGTATTTTAAAATTTTTGTTTTTATTTGTGATTGATTTTAACTGTTTTTGTTTTGTTTGTGAACTGCCCTGAGCCGAATTGGGTAGGGCGGTATAAAAATTCAATAAATAAATAAATAAATACATACATACATACATACATACATAAAATTAATTGTAGTTCGACAGTAGTTTGAGTGCCAAAGGTTGTGTACCTCTGCTATAGGTAATCAGAGGAGACTGAAGCACTACACTACAATGTGCAAATCAAGTATTCAAATAAAAATGCAGAGCCTTTTGGATACATATAAATGGAAAGCGCAGAAAAACTCTTTTGCCCCAAACCAGCAAGTTTGGGGCAAAACAGTATTATCAGATTTTCACCAGTACAGATTTTCACCAGTATACCAAATTTTGTAAGCTACATTCTTATCAACATGTTTTTTTTTTTTTAAACAAAAACCAGAAGATCTCACTTCTAGGTAATTAATACAAACTACAATGTAGAGCATAACAGCAGTCTTCAACCACTGCTACACCACATGGGCAACTTCTTTTAGAATACAGTACATTCTTTAAACATACCCTTTTCACCAACATCTATCAACTGGACTGAGTGGAATAAATTCTTAGGGAACTCCTTTCTAACAGGGAATTTTCTAGCTACGGGGACTACTTTAAAGAAAATGCAAGGGGAAGTCCTGGAAATTTGGCTTATTGTTTGATCATCTTGAAACTCAATGAAGCTATTCACACGGCCAGGAGAAATTGGGCTAAGGGAGCCTAGCCCGACTTCTCCTGGTTGTCTGCTGCCACGGGAGCCGTGCAGCTCCCGGCAGCAAACCACCTAAAGTACCCCTCCCCTTAAACAAGGTTAGCAAAGCTAGCACTCCACTAACCCCATTTGATTGTTCGTGTGCGGGTGTGGCGCGGCTCTGTGCCATGGCAACACATGAGTAGACCCCTGCCGGGAGGCTGCAAACAGCCTCCCTGGCTTGGGGGCTCTCTAGGATGCCCCGTATGCTCGTGCAGGGCATCCTGGGACTCCCAGGGGTCACGCGCCCCTCGATCCCTGCAGCCCCTGCTGGCTCTGTGATGAAGCCGGTAGCCGTGTGAGTGGCCAATTTGGCTGCCCAGCTACGAGTGGCTGTTCATCTGTAGGGAGAGCAGGCTAAGCCCACTCTCCCCACAAGCCTGACAGAAGCTCTTCTCACAGATCGTGATTATCTAGAATTAATGCAATTCTATGCTCTTAAAGCAAGAAGGGGATTATACCTCAATGGTAGAGCACATTTTTTGCATGCAGAAGGTCTAAGATTATACCTTATTTCAAGTAGTCAACTTGATAAACGGCAGCTTCATATACAATATTAACATATTAAATCTATTCTATATTTTGAAGAGTCTGTGGGAGTGTTTCTGTGAAATAAAATCATCCTCCCCTATCACCTACAGAGATCCAATTTTGCATACACAAACCTGCCATTTAAATTAGCTGAATCCACTACTTTTTACACCAGAATATGCTGGGCGAAAGGTTTAATTTTTTTATTTTTAGAAGAAATTCTGAATATAATCATATTTTAGCTGATATTGTTCTCAACAGATTTTTAACACAATCATAATTATTGTGTTAAATAATTAAACAATAGATAATAAAAATAATAAAAATAAAATAATTAAACAATAATTTTACAATAATTGCAAAACAACATCATGCTCAAGAGAAGCAGAAGATCTTTCTCAGATTCAAATTTAGGATGATTCAAATTTTCCATATATAGTAACTATTCAATAAAATGAATAAAGTTTGAAGTTGAAATCCTACCAATTTCAAACTATTCTTTTCTTCCCTTTTGTAAGCACATTAATAAAAAATTCTATTGCATATATTAATTTCTTGAACTTTCCTATAGGTGTAATTTACGCGAAATGACTTTGTCCTGTCAATGATGGGCCACACCTACTATTCTATAAAGTGAACAAGTTCTTCTAATAAGAATTAATCTGCATACTTTCCTTTCACTATCCCTACAACTGGACTAAATTTGGGTCAGTTAGGCAGTTCACAAGTTAGCTCACTTGTGCCTCAAATGTTCATGCATCTGCCATCTTGAATTGGGGTGAATGACAACATCACAAATTATGTGTTTGAGGTGTCCCTATGTGTCCCTACAACTGTACCAAATTAGTTCCAAAGCAGTTCCCACTTGCACCTCAAACGTTCATGTGTCCACCATCTTGAATCATGGAGGATGGCATCATTACAAACTGTTCCCTTGAGCCATCCCTATGTGTCCCTATACCTGTAGCAACTTTGGTTCAAATCGGTTAGGCGGTCTACAAGTTATCCCTCTCGAGCCTCAAACGTCCCGTGTCTGCTGTTTTAGATCGTGGTGGATGACATCATTACAAACTATACCACTGAGGTGTCCCTGTGTGTCAAACACTACTACTGTAGCAAATTTGGTTCAAATTGGTTAGGCAGTCTACAAGTTAGCCCACTTGGGCCTCAAACACTTACGTGTCTGAATTGGGGTGGATGACATCACCACAAACTCTGTTGATGGGGTGTCCCTGTATGTCACTCACTAGAACTGTACCAAATTTGATTCAAATCAGTTAGGCAGTTCACAAGTTAGCTCACTTGCACCTCAAAAGTTGATGCATCTGCCATTTTGAATTGGGGTGGATGACATCATCACAAACTACGCCATCGAGGTCTTCCTACAACTGTACCCTATTTGGTTAATATTGGTCCAGGCATTGTAAAGTTGATAGGAGGAACACATACATGGATGGACACACAGACACACGGATACACACATGGAATGCCGGGTGATTTCATAAGCCTACTGGAAAGTAGGCAAAAATCCCTGCAATTCTTTTTAAAGTAATTTTTTTAAAAGCTTCAAGAAATCCATTGTTTCCTGTGGCGCTATATATTACCATGCCAAGTGAGTTTATAAGTAACTGTGGAGGTGCTACATGGATTTCTCTTCATGTCGTGACATTTATTTGGAAAAAAATAGTTTTGTAAACTCACCCATATCTCACACTTAGAATGGCTTTGCAAGTGGATGTAAATACAGAAAATCCAAACTCTTACGAGTTAAATGTGTGGGTATATGTGTGTCACGCTTACTTCAAAGTACCAAATGTGTTTAGGTTTCAGGTTCAAATACATAAATTGACAGGAATAAATACGTAATTTCAATATGTTCCACTCCATAAACCAGGCACTTTATCAATTGACAGTAAAATTCACTGTTAAATTATTCACCCGAATAAAAAACTCAGTAGGCTCTTATCAATAAAACTTTATTCCGTGCTAGTAAAACAAAAACCCGCTGATTTAAACGTATATGGTAATCATTTTATACAGCCATAAAACAATCTAAACCCTATCATATATTTTCCTGCCCCATAACATCAATGTTTTCAGTCTTCCCTCTGAAATAAGAAAGCTCCATATTGTAAGTGAATAGAAGTGCTGATAGCAAGTGGTGCATGTCATGTTTATCAGATCATCTAATTAAGACCTTTCTGTCCACTATGCAAACATACTGCACACAAAGCATGTCAGATGGATATCAGTTTCTGACCTTGAATACCTGTAACTCTGCTGGCATGGTTAGATAAGCATGTCTGAAAGTGGGGCGGGCGGGGGGGGGGGGGGAACCTTGCCACAAAATTTCCATGGACTTTTTCATTGAGCTCACTGCAACATAACAAAAATAATGTAAGTCAATACCTGCAGTAAAAGGTCTGCTCATTTAGCCAGAGTTTCATTACTTTGCTGGTTTTTCTTGGGGTAAATGAGAGCCAAACCAAGCCAAGAATATCAAAAACTGTGTAATGTGCTGTTACCGTGTACCCTGTATCTAGCTGTATGTCTGCTGTTGAGGAGGTGGGGAGGAGCAATGTGTGGTACCTGGCAAGTTTCCCCCCTTGCAAACATATTGCAGTGGGACATTAGTTCCACCCATCAGCAGCATTTGAGCAAAGCACATTCTCAGCCAGTTTTAAAATTTAATAAAGATGGAGGTGGGTGTTTTATTGCTATTAGGTTACACAAGCAATTATAATGGCAAACTACTTCAATTTGCTGGGGGAAAAAATCATGAAAGATGAGATTGAACTTCTTCCAGAATTAAATAATCCCTAATATTTCATTTACTTTTCAGGCCTTTTTCTTTCCCTTCTCTCCCAACCCCCTGTGGTGACAAAATACATTTTGAAAGGGTAAAATGCTATGTATTTGATGAGAAAAATAAATGATTCAGTGTTCATGGGAATACATTTTGAACTAGGTAGCAAATGTTACAAGAGGAAAACTGTGGAACTGGGGGGAAAAAGCTGCCCTTTGACATATCAAGTCCTCATGGGAGGAATCTTACTCAAAGGGGAACTGATAAATATTTTCCATTTTCCAGTAATACATTAGACTGAGGCTTGGAAAGCTCTGATGTAGCATTGGCCCATCAAGTCTATGGACTTTCAAACTGAAGTCATGAACTCTGTCCCTTTCTTTGTGGCTAAATGGGAAAGTAGCCCCAATGGATGTTGTTGTGATATGTGGAAAAAAAGTTGTGGTTCAGTAGGAGCCAGGATGAGAATGTGATCTTTCTCTCTTTGAATTAAATTGCAATTTCAGAGGTCTATTTAATCTTACCTCTGATGTTGCATTAGTCCAGAGCTGGGCAATCTGAGGCTCCCAAGCTGTTGTTGGACTACAATAGCAGCTGGGAATGCTGGGAGTTGTAATCCAACAACAGCTGGAGCATTTCCAGATGGGACTTTTAGCTTGGAATGGAGGGTGTGCATTCACACATTGGCTGGATTCGTGCCAAAGTCTGTGTGAGATACTGGGGAGCACACATGATTCAGGTATTTCATTCTGTGTTAGAGCCTAGCACCCCTCACTTTTTGGGGACAAATTTGAACTTGTAAAGCCTCGAAGTAAACCTGCAATAAAACCTGCTGTCTGGGAAAGCTTGGCTATCCCTACATTAGTCCTCCTGAAGATCTGCTTTCTTCAATGGAAACCCTCTAGGAGAGTGAACAGGCTTTAGTGCTGGGTAGCATATTTCAGATTCCTCACTGGAAATGATTGAGCTACCACTGGTTTTCTTGTCTGTTTATCTTTTGTCAACTTCCCCTTACACAACTTGCCCCATTGCTCTCTGTGCCTTAACAGGTGCATTATCTTTATGTTTTACGTCTTGCTGTGATTTCATGTTTTTCTCTAGTTTCTTGAGCAAAAAACATTAGCGCTACTAATTAAGTCCCAATTAGCTTAGATTGACCTGTTGTCCTAGTTACGGCTATGCACAGAACCACACAAAAATCTCCTTTCTCCTTCTTCTTGTATAGAGCAATTAATGGGTTCAGGAAATGTTGTAGAAGTAAATGCTAAAATCTCACAGAAGTGTAAAAATGTAAAATGAAAAGACCAATTCTAAAGACCTTAAATTCAGAGGAATAAATATTCCTCTGAATTTAAGCTCCTTAAAATGGATCTTTTCTTCCTTTCTGTGAATTCTTAGACCACTCCTAACATATGTAGAAAGAATGTTAGTGGTTCTTATGTGAAGTGCCTTTTGGAGTCTTCTTTTGCCAACTTATCTTGATTTAGATCCGAGCTGTCAAAAGGGCATCACTCAGGCTTGGGGCTGCCAATACAAGGGATTTATGGAGCACCTGGTGGGCCGCGGTGGATGACTAGAATGCTGCAAAAGAGACTGTGACTTTGACTGGCACAAATTACTATCACAATATATGTATGAAATATGGAAACTTTTTTGGTAAGAGTTTTTGCCTGTTCTCCACAAACAAGAACTTTCTGGTTGCTTAAAGAAACCATGAAATGAAAAACCAAAACGTTTATGACCTCATATGTCTAACTCTTTGTTTCTTTTGCCTTACCCTTCCCTCTACAGAAACCTGTAATTTTCTTTGTGGCATATGTGGTTTCCTCTACATGCAACATATACTATATCCATACATCCTGGAGAAGCAGTTAAAAAAAAAAAATCCTTGTACCACAAGTGTCAGTTTAATGGTCTCAAACTGACAGTTATACAAATGTGTCAAGCACACTTGAGTTTTGATACACTTTTCTTCTCCAAAAGGTTTATCTTGGCATAAACAAAATGCACCTTTTAGGATGGAAATAAAATTCACTGTTCATTATGTAGCTGTCTGACTCTGGACTGTAGTTTTAATGGTGGCATTTTCATACCCCAGAGGGTGTGGCTATGGATCCCATCTTTATACTGGAGAAGCAAATTGTAAACATATGTTTCCAAGGGTCCAAGCTGGAACTCTCTACAGCGGCACCGAAAGCTGCTTAGAGAGTTACAAATATGAATATGAAGAATATTTATATACCACTTTTCAACAAAAGGTTCCCAAAGTGGTTTGCATAGATATAAATAAATACATAAATAAATAAAATAAAATGGCTTCCTGTCCCCAAAGGACTCACAATCTAAAAAAGAAACATAAGGTAGCCACCAGCAACAGCCACTGAAGGGATGCTGTGCTGGATAGGGCCAGTTGCTGACCCCCTGCTCAATAAAGAGAATTACCCTTTTAAAAAGGTGCCTTTTTGCTCAGTTAGCAGGGGATGAATACAAGGGATGAGGTATAAGTACAAACAGAATCAAGTGGGTGAAAGGAAAGAGAAGAGATGGAGAGAGAAATCCAGAAAGACGTCAGCAATAACAGGACAAAGAAAGAGGAGTTAAATAACCTTTATTCAATGCTACAGGAATGTAATTAAGGTCTCCTTCAGCAGTCAGGCCTGCCAATTTCCAACTGAAATTATATTTATGTCCATATGAAGTTGTCTTATTTTGAGCTAAACTATTGGTTCATCTAGCTCAATTAGCAGTAGTCCTCCAGAGTCTCAGACAGAGGTTTCCCCTATCACCTGCTACCTTTTTGAGTGGGAGACAAGCATGTACCACTGATCTATGTACCAGTACCACTGATCTATGGCTTCTCTTTTAAGCCCAGTGACCTTATGCCTAGAAAACAGTAAATATGTCCAAGACCCAAATTTATTTTGCTGGAAAAAAATGGTGGACTTACTGCCATTGCTGGGCTTTGGAGATTGCTGTCATGGCCTCTCTGAGGTGGCAGTGGCCATTTTGGAGGCCACCGCACATGCCCAGTGGCCATCTGCATGGCCTGGATCATGACCTCAAGCTGGCTCGCACATCCCTATTGTTCAACGTAACTGTACGTGTGTCCCAGTCTGCACGTGTGTACACTGTACACAGACTATATGTGTGCAGAACATTGAATAAGGCCTAAGTCTCCCAGAAATCTTGGATGCATATGAGTTTTTGGTAGCCAAGCATGTTAATCCTTCATACATGCCAGCTTCAAACGCTGTGAAAGGTGGGAGATAGAAATATTTTAATTAATAAATAAAGATAGCAGCTGTCAATCTTACTATCAGTAGGAGTGCTACATATTTTGAGCTCACTGGTACCTTTTCACATACATATTGACAAGCTGCATTTATTTACTGCCAGAGTTATCCCCACCATTGTAAAGATCATACCAGAGCAATGCTAGTTTGGTGATAATTGCTGTAAGATCCAAATATCTTAGCAAAAGCACAGTAATGAAATAATGTTGGAGGTTTTGAAATTCATAGTAATTTTAGCATTCTTATTTATTTATTTATTTATTTATTTATTTATTTATTTATTTAATACATTTCTATACCTGAACAGAAAGTGTTGGATCGAGTGCCCCTAACTATATCCGTGTTTCTCAACCTTTTTGGAGTCAAGGACCACTAAATTCTTTGTGCAGAGTTACAAGGACCGCTACATTCTTCATGCGCAGTTTCCCGGACCAGCAGTTAGTAAAGGGGTTTCAAGTTTAGGTTTGTTTGTTTGTTTGTTTGTTTGTTTATAACAGACTCCTATACTGCCCAAAACTTGCATCTCTGGGCAGTTTACAATTAAAATAATATAAGCATTAAAATAATTACATTTGGAATCTTTCGCAAACATGTAATATTAGGGGTTCTCAACCTTGGGTTCCCAGATGTTGGCGGACTTCAACTCCCATAACCCCCAACCACAATGGCATTTGGCCATTATGGCTGTGGATTATGGGAGTTGAAGTCCACCAATAACTGGGGAGCCAAGGTTGATAACCCCAGAATCTAAAAGCCTGGGTGAACAAATATGTCTCCAGTATGAGAGGAGAGCTGGTCTTGTGGTAGCAAGCATGACTTGTCCCCATAGCTAAGCAGGGTCTGCCCTGGCTGCATGTGAATGGGAGACTTGATGTGTGAGCACTGCAAGATATTCCCCTCAGGGGATGAAGCCGCAGGGAAGAGCAGAAGGTTTCAAGTTCCCTCCCTGGCTTCTCCAAGATAGGGCTGAGAGAGATTCCTGCCTGCAACCTTGGAGAATCTGCTGCCAGTCTGTGAAGACAATACTGAGCTAGATAGACCAATGGTCTGACTCAGTACAGGTATATGGCAGTTTCCTATGTTCCTATGTCTTCAGTATGTGTGGGGTAGGGGTGGGGGTGCTTGTGATTACTCATTGGAGAGGGGATGTTGGGCCATTAGAAAAATCCAAAAGCTGCATGGGGCCAACGAAAACAACACACAAACAAGCTTTTGAATTCCCTCAAACTCTTCATCGGGCTGGATGTCAAGGGAACATAAGCAAGTTATTCCTCCCCCATGCCCCTGCTTCAGCATGGAGGCAAAACAAAGGAAGAAAAAAATAGTAATTGTTTACCCCTACTATCACATTGTGAGATATGGGGATTACAACAACAACAACAACAATATATATATTTATATACCACTTTTAAACAAAAGTGTCCAAAGTGATTTACATTGAGAAGTAATAAACAAACAAATAAGATGGATCCCTGTCCCCAAAGGGCTCACAATCGGCGAGGTAGACGACTAGAGTTAAAGTGGAGGAAGTATCCTCTTGAATCTGATAGATTGCAACACAGAGCTCATTTGAAGATTTATGCTTGGGCAGTGCAGATGTCAAAGAAGCGGTTCTTCTCTGCCAGCATTGCTGCTGCAAATTCACGTCCAGCTGAGTTGTCTAGGGTTGTGAGGGGGCTAGTTCATGCCCCCTCTGCCTTGAATTTGAATTTGGAACCATTTGTCATTCACTGTGATGTTTTAAACAACTTTTTTGCAGATAAAAATATCTTGTATTTGCGCTGAACTAGACTCCACAGTTACTGCAGAGTATATCGTAGAGGTGCCCAGAAACTCCTCTTGTAGGATTGAATTGGATCATTTTCAGTTTGTTACTTCTGATGATGTGAACAAACTGCTTTGGACTGTATGCTGCACCACCTGCTCTCTTGACCCTTGCCCAACTTGGCTCATTGCACCCGATAGTCATATTATCAGAGAGGGTCTGGTAAATATCATAAATGCTTCTTTGAGGGAGGGCAGAATGCCTATTTGTCTTAAGGAGGCTATTATTAGACCTTATTTGAAGAAATCTGCTCACTCTGCTAAACTTACTAGCTACTTAGCTAATTACAGGCCTGTCTCTAATCTTCCTTGGTTGGGCAAGGTGATTGAGGGAGTGGTTGCTTCTCAGCTCTAGGCAGTTTTGGATGACACAGATTATTTAGATCTTTTCCAAACTGGCTTCCATGCGGGCTATGGGGTTGAGACTGCCTTGGTTGGCCTGATGGATGATCTCCATTTGGCGATCAACAGAGGGAGTGTGACTCTGCTGATCTTTTTGGATCTCTTGGCGGCTTTCAATCCCATTGATCATGGTATCCTGCTGGATCGCTTGAAGGAAGTGGGATTGGGTGGCACTGTTTTACAGTAGTACAGTGGTTCAGTACCAGGTTCAAGATGGTGATACTTGGAGACTATTGCTCTGAAAAGCGAGAGCTGAAGTGTGGGGTTCTACAAGGCTCCATACTGTCTCAAATGCTTTTTAACATCTACATGAAACCACTAGGAGAGATCATCAGAAGGTTTGGTCTGGGATGCTGTCAATATGCTGATGACACACCATTCTATTTCGCCATAGAAACTTCATCAGGAAATGGCATGACCCTACCAAGTGCCTTCCTGGAGGTGATATTGGGCTGGATGAGAGATAACAGACTGAAGTTGAATCCAAACAATTTGGAGGTACTGTCTGTAGGGGTTTGGGATCCGAGAGATGGTTTAGATCTGCGTGCTCTGGATGGGGTTACACTCCCCCTAAAAGATCAGATTCATAGTCTGGGAGTGCTCATGGATCCCTAACTCTCCCTGGTTTCTCAGGTTGAGGCTGTGGCCAGGAATGCTTTTTATCAGCTTCGGCTGATACGCCAGATACGTCCATTCCTGGAGACTAGTGACCTTAAAATGGTGGTACATATGCTGGTAACCTCTAGACTTGACTACTGTAATGCACTCTATGTGGGCCTGCCTTTGTATGTAGTTCGGAAACTACAATTGGTACAGAATGTGGCAGCCAGACTGGTCTCTGGGTTTACCTGAAGGGACTATATAACACCTATTCTCAAAGAACTGCACTGGCTGCTGATAGGTTTCCAAATGAAATACAAAGTGCTAGTTATTACCTATAAAGCCCTTAACAGCTTAGGTACAGGGTATTTAAGAGAGCACCTTCTTTGTCATGAACGCTGTTGCCTATTAAGATAATCTGGGGAGGTCCGATTACGGTTGCTGCAGACTCGTTTGGTGGCAACTCGGGACCAGGCCTTCTCTGTGGCTGACCCCGGGCTTTGGAACGCGCTCCCTGCTGAAATAAGAGCATCTCCTTCTCTGTTTGCTTTTAGGAGGACCCTGAAGACATACTTGTTTTCCCACGCCTTCAACTGAGATTTGATTTTTAATTATTAATGTGTTTTTAGTGTGTTTTTATCTATGATTTTTATCTTTTTATTAATTCTAAATGTTATATTTTATGTTAATTTGGTACACCGCCTAGAGATTTTCATACTAGGCAGTATACAAAACCAAGAATAAATAATAATAAATAATAAACAATCTAAGGTGTACAAATTCGATCGATCGATCGATCAATCAATCAATCAATAAAAAGAAACATAGGATAGACACCAGCAACAGTCACTGGAGGGGTACTGTGCTGGGGGGTGGATAGGGCCAGGTGTTCTCCCCCTGCTAAACAAAGAGAATCACCATGTTTTAAAAGGTGCCTCTTTGCCTAAGGTAAATGTGAATGGTATAACCTAAGTTCGATTGTAGCTCTGCTTTTTTATTAGTGGACAGAAATTGTTTATGAACCTTAGTTTGATTTTGGAGCTCATAAATTAAATTAACCTTCCTTACATATATATGTCAGTTTTGTGAAACCTTAAGAGAAGTTGAACCACAACCATCTTTCTGCTGCATGCAGAAGACGTTGCACTATCTATGGGTGAGAAGGTGAGAAATGGGAGTGGAGTTTTCCTTGCTCCTCTTAAGCCTAAAAAGTCATAAAGATGATTTCACCCGATGAGTGTATTTTTCAAACATTTTCACTGATTCAGGCTTTAAGCTATTTAACATACTATTTTTGCTTTTAAGATGCCAAACTTGTCTTTAGCAGACATGCAGGATTTTATGAAGTGATTGATCACATCTGTCAATTGTCAAAATGCAAGAGATGTTCCAAGCTGGCAGTCCCCAAATAACATGAATAGATCAATCCGAACAGAAGGCAATGGGAAGAGCCAGCTTCAGCTCAATTAATTTATTGAACAGAGAAATGTCTGTTCTGGGAAAGCAGAAGCAAGAGTGGTTTTGTGGGTAGATCATACTTCCTTTCTTTTTCATCATTTCTTTTAGTTTTTATTTTTATTTAATCATGATAAAGATACAATAATGGTAAAATGAATAAAAACAAGTTCTGGGATTATTTCCAGCGTTACTTCTAATGGGTAAAAGAAATATATTGTGATGCCCTGTTTGAGCATTTAGCTTCCTCCCTTTTGTCTTGGACTCAAAGTGGGTTTGTGGGGAGTGGGGAAGTTCTAGCACCTCCACCCCATGAATACAGCACTCGGCACCAGCAATAACCAAGGCATTCTAAGGCCTCTGTCTCTCTTGGTGCTCATTTTCATCACTCAGCTTGCACATTCCCCTTTCATCATTGGCTCATGCCCCTTAAACCACCCAGAGATGGAAGTTTGGGGCAGTCTACAAATTTGAAAAATAAATAAATGATGCCTGACCACTGCTACAGCCTCACCAGCAGGAAGAGGAACACTGATCTCACAACAAGTGCTGCTCACTGAGGAGCCTGTATGGGCATCTCCATGGCCTTAGTGATGGAGATGCAAGTAATCCTGCTCACCAGGGCCTGCCCTGTTGGTGGTACTGCCAACAGTGGCCACTGGATGGGGGCTGTTAGGTGAGGGACACCTTCATCTGCAGGTCAGCATGACTGAACATGGCCACCGAAAGTGACAAAGTTACTTGATCCCCAGTCTATATATTCATATAAAAGTATGTGAAGCCTTGCACAATTAGGACATAGTCTAGTTCTAGTGTGGGCACAGCACTCACACACAGAAGATTCCCATAGTTTTCAATACAGCCCTTCCGCCCCAGCATGGGTGTACAGCCACATATGCAAGCAACATCACTGAGCATCATGAGGAAGGGGAGGTCTCTGCATGCATCCCATATTTGTCCACAACTACAACCCAAGGGAGGTAAAATGGGTCTGGTTTGGAGGTTGAGGTTGAAGTGGGAATTAGATGGGAAGCCAAAACAAAGAGGCAGAATGGGAGGCTGGAACTGGAGGACAGGAACAGAACTCTAGGACAGGAGGCAGGAAAACAAGGCAGAGACTCATGAGCTGAGTCTACAGGAGCTCTTGTTTAGAGCTGTTTTCTCTCAAATGCCTGGCTGAGGCTGAAGATCTTGGGAAGAAGGCAGGAAGCTCCACCTCTTCCTGGACATAGCTGGGCCCCAGTCCAGGGCCTGAGTCAGGGCTTGCTTTCCCCACTTTTCTAGAAGATCCATGGGTGAGTCCTCCTCCACTGGCCCTGATCAGGTGCTGCTGCTGCTCTCAGTACCACAGGAGTGATGAAGGACGGTGTGGCATCTGGAGGGTCTGGAGTCCAAACGAACGGTCTGACATCCCCTGAGATCTCCAGCTGCTGGAGGAACATCCACAGGAAAGGCAAGCTCCTGCCGTCCTTCCAGAGTTGTGGACTCCATAGGATTTTGGAGTCTCCATAGAGACTCTTGCAGGGGCCTGACTCCCCTCCTTCCTAGTAGAGGAGGCCTCATCAGGGTCTGGCTGGGTGCTGACAATATTCCACAGAAAGCAAGAGGTAAAACAGAACAGCTGTCAGCTCAAGTCGAGGCCCAAGTAAAAGAGAATGAACAGCTGTCAGCCTGAGGCCTGAGTAAAAGAGAATGAGATCCACATGTACTGTCCAAACTTTGGCCAGTTTTAGACATCAAGAACTCTCAAGCCCACAGACACCTCTCTACACCCAGTGCTTTGTTAGTAATCGTATTTGATAGCAGCAGTCAGCTATGACTATGGACAAAGACTTCAGGGGGCACGACTTCATATGCAAGATAAGGGCCTCAGGATCAAAGCCATGATGTTCATAACTCCTGTTAGATGGGTGTAAATCTCTCCTATGTGTTTGTTACAAAAAATTATTGCAGTGCAAATTTTGCTTCTTGTGAAGCTTGTATATACATCGTCCTTGGTTAGCTCCAAGTAGTTTTTATACATATATTTTGCTCTGCTGCTCCTTTTTATTGTTCTAAAACAGCTAGTATGACTCAGAGTTGGAGAATATCCCCTAACCATAACTCACCAATTCAGGACAGAAAGCCATTTGGAAATGGCTTCAAAACCCATATGCTTGAAGTGTCCGGATGACTGTAATTGGAGAATGCAACATGCAGGCACTTCGTGTGAAGGCAAAGTCAGGCCAGACCGGATTTGTCCAACTAAAGCACAAAGAAAGAGGCCTCTAAGAGCTTAAGACACATGTTTTGGCCTGGGAAGCAGGCAAGCAATTCAAAAGAACTGGAGACTCCCTAAATAAAGAATACAGGTTTGAGGTCTTCATAAGTCAGTCAAAGGCAAATACTTCCCAGATACATTCTCAATGAAAAAATGCTTCTTACTGTGTGATCATCAAGTGTAGTCTCTTGCTTCCCACAAGAATCATTTATGTCCACAAAGAAGTGAACAGATGTTGTATGCACAATGGAGTTTAAGATACTCATTATTTTTTAAAAATCTTAATCTTAGGTTGCTGGTATAGATTGCTTGGGGTTTAAAAGTACTGTTTTCTTGCAAATGCCCATTTACAGAAGTCCTGTTTGGACATTATGTCATACTGTGCATGTGTACAGGTGTCTGTCTGTACAGTACATATATTTGTGTAGCCCTATATAGACGTTAGTTTAAAAAAGCTGTTTGTGAGCACAGCTGTCCCAAAGTGCTCCAGAAATCCTGTCCCAGACTGTCACCCCTCCACCTGCACTCTTCAAAGTTAGGGTGGCATTCGTCTCAAGAGGCAAACACTGAAACAGTGACGGCAAGTGTTTCTGTGATCAGCAGGCTCAGGTTGCATGTAAGCGTACACAGATTGTACATAAATTTAACATAATGTGAATAGGGCTATATACAGGTGGTCCTCATTTGCGAGGGTTCCATTCTCACCTATAGGCGCAAATGGAGAAACCATGAATAACAAAACCTTACTCCTATGGGAATCTAGGGGTTAGGTTCACACACACACACACACACACACACACACACACACACACTAAAGATAAGATAAATGAAGTGCTCTGCCTTGCTCTCCAGCAATGCCCCACAAATTCCCCAATTCCTCCAATATTCACAAGAAATCATGGGATTTTCTTTCTAAAAAGAGCCACAAAATGGCTCTGCACTGTAAAATGGCAGCCAGAAATGACATTGGAAGTCATTTCTGGGTCATTTCCGGCCACTCAAGCTGTGAATAGGTGAATTTTAGCCTATTTTTATACCACACATAAAGAAACCAGTTCTCTAAGACCTGTCCATGGAGATATTCTATACAGTATATGTGTGTGTGTGTGTGAATCTCCCTTTGCCAATTTTGGAAACTTGAAGAAGGCAAAATTCCCTGTTCCACCACCAATGGCCATTCCCAGCAGATGGTGCTGGTGAGGTGGATTTGTTTATCTTTCTCTTTAGTTTGAAAGAGGATGGGATACCAAATGTACTGCATTGTACTTATTGCCCTTGATCACAGTTCTGTTGCTACTATGAATCATAGCAGCAGCAGGATTTTAGAAATCACCAGCACTGCATTTACACCCCTGGATTCCCCTAGCATTTGAGGGAAGAGTAAACTTTGAAGAAGCAAGATAGAAAAAGTATTGATGCTTTTGAACTTGGTGCTGGAGAAGACTTTTGAGGATACCATGGGCAGGAAAACAAACAAATGGATCATAGAACAAATCAATCCAGAATTCTCACTCAAGGCACAAATGAGGCTCAAACTCTCATACTTTGGACACATTATACGAAAACCCAGCTCCCTTGAGAAGTCCATAATGCTGGGAAAAGTTGAAGGAAAGGGAAGAAGAGGATGATTATGAGCAATGTGGATGGACTCGATTACGACAGCAATGAATCCGCCACTGAGAGACCTGAAAGGCCAAGCTGAAGACAGATCATCCTGGAGAGAATCTATCTGTGTGGTCACTAAGTGTTGACACCAACTTGACAGCACTCGATCAAATCAAATCAATCAATAAATCAATCAGGTGCTGCCAGAATAAGTGAGGTGTTGCTGCTTATTGGGGAAAAAAAGATCCAACAAAACGCTATGCTTGTTGGTCTCTCTATTCTGAAGAAATGAAGGGAAACTATTGTGTGTGAAGAACAACCACTTTTATTGGCCAACAGCTACTGCATCCATAATAGTCCGCCCTGGGCTGCTGTGGACTTCAAAGGCAGCCCCAATATTGTTTTGAAGCAGCAGCCTCCCAGAGACAGATGTTTGGGGCAGTATACATATTTGAAAAATAAAAAAATATTTAAAAAGAAACTGTGCAAATTGCATTTCTGGAGACTGCCACATTCACAACAGACACAGTTTCCATAATCACTGCTTCAAAACAGCACTGGGGCTTCCTTTTAAAGTTCACAGCAGCCCTGAGGCAGGCAGACCTTTATAGAGGTTGTAGGCTGTGTATCACTTTAGCCACTGTCTTTGTCCAGGGCCTACATGCAAACAAGTCTTTTCAGTCTGTTCTGCGGCTCCCACTGCTATGTCCCCACCCCCTAACCTTCACCCTATATCTACATGCCAGCCATCTCTTCCAGGAAGCCATCAGTTAAAGGAACTGAATCCTCACACCAAGTGCTGTTGCCACTACTAGTGTAATATATGCTGCTGTAAGCTTTATAAATGGATGTTCCAGGAGGCTGAAATGTGAAACAAACCGGGTTTATTTAATATTGTATGCAACTCTTATTATATTAAACTCAAAATGACTGCTTCCATGAGTTTTAATTCCGAGCTGGTGTTTTCTAGAACAGATGCATGCACCCACTCATGAAACACTGTTATCATTCCACTGAGAATGAAGTTATTGTAACTGGCACCAGATACCGCACAGTGCTGATTCCATCCTTATTGACAGCTCCAGTTATGGTTGCCAGGTCAGAAATCTGGCAATTGTTGCCGACCTAAAAATTTTTTGTCGTGGTATCTCCTGTCCATTCTTTCCTTGGTCCTGGAGTTCACTGCCCTCTCTGATTTGTTGTAAATAACCCTGTAGCTACCTTCTGCTGCGGGATGAATGAGGTGGGTGCATTATTTATTTATTTATTTATTTGTTTGTTTGTTTATCAAATTAATATACCTCCCAAAGTTTCATAATCCTTGCTGAGAGCACCTGTATACTTAACAACCATGCATTTGGAATGGTGCTCGCTGCATCTTTCTCCATCACCTTCTGGCACCTGAATGTATGGAAAGGGATTCTCCATTCCCCTTGATCATCCAGCAATGGCAGGAAACAATTTTGCTGGCATGGGCATTATTTACAGCAGGTTAGAAAGTGGAGTGGATGCCAGCAGGAGGAGCTGGTCTTGTGGTAGCAAGCATGACTTGTCCCCATAGCTAAGCAGGGTCTTCCCTGGTTGCATATGAATGGGAGACTTGATATGTGAGCACTGCAAGATATTCCCCTCAGGGAATGAAGCCGCTCTGTGAAGAGCAGAAGGTTTCAAGTTCCCTCCCTGGCTTCTCCAAGATAGGGCTGAGAGAGATTTCTGCCTGCAACCTTGGAGAAGCCGCTGCTAGTCTGTGAAGACAATATTGAGCTAGATAGACCGATGGTCTGACTCAGTATATGGCAGTTTCCTATGTTCCTAGGGGAGAGGGGGCCCGTGTTCACCTCGTGTTCACTCTGCCCCCCCCCGGGTGAGCAAGATAACGAAGAAAATAGGGAGTGGTGGATCTGGAAGGCCCTCAAGAGTTGGGGGCCCAGGTTTTTTTGAACCTTTTTGCTCAATTATAGCTACACCCCTGAGGAGGAGTTGCAGCCAATCACCCACCTTTCATGATGGAGGCTGATATTGCACCACTTGTCCTGCTGGAATAATCTGCAGCATAAAGAGGCCGTTCTCATAACATGAGCTACCTGGGTTATCCCAAGCCGCTCGTGTCATTTGGAGTGCCAGCAGTGGAGGCAACCAACTTTGTGAGGATGGGGCTGTAGCTCAGTGGTAGTGTATCTGCTTTGCATCAGAAGGTCCTAGTGAAGGGCTCCTGGCTTTTCCCAAAGAGGATAGCTCAACTTTTTAACCCAGCAGTTGACTGAGGTTAAATGAACCTGTGGTTCGTTTTATCTTGGCAAGTGATGGTTTGTTTTACCTTGGCAAAGTGTGGACGATCGCTGCCAGGTCAAAAGGCTTCTGCCTGGCGCGCTGCCATTTCTGGCAGTGAGCCGGTGGAGGGGCAGGGGGAAAGGAGTGGCTGCACACTCATGGCATGGGGCCCTCTGGGATGAGGGAGGGCAAAGTCCTCCTGCTCCCAGCATTTCCCTCTGCTGCACCATCACTCATCTGCCAGGGAAGGCAGGCAAGCTCCTACCTTCCCCGCAGGACTCCCGAGTGGCAGCCGGAGGTTGTGTGCATGACCTCACAGTATATATTTCCAGAAGGTCCAGGTGCATACTAGCTGGGGAAAGCTGCTGTTGAGGGAGTGGGACCATTGGAGGTGGTTATAATCCAGTCCCCAGTCCCAGAAGGGAGCCGATTACAAGTTCAGTTTGGTCCCCCTCCCAGTATCTTTTCATTTAATTTTTAATTTATCTCCCCCCGCAAATTTGAAATGTAAAATTATTTAGAAACTGGGAGCCTATTAATCTCTTTAATCTCTTTTATCTGAACGACCTGATTTTTGCCCCTGGACCCAGGGGCGGATTAAGCTTTTTGATGACCATAGGCAAAAAGGCTTTTGCCACCCTTTTACCTTAGACAAAAAAAGGTTTGCCTTTTTAAAAAAAAGGTAAAAGGGGGGACTTTCTCCTCGCCCACTCCACCCTTGCTGCAGCAGCTGCTGCCCACAGAGAGGGGTGGCAAAATTTGAGGAGGAGCAAAATTTCCTGCTCCTCAAATTTTGTCACCGTAGGCAAATTCCTACTCTGCCCCTCCGCCACTGCCTGGACTCTAATGTTTGGTCATTTAAAACTGAAGTGTGTGTGTGTGTGTGTGTGTGTGTGTGTTAAAGGTGCTAAACGATCATCTCAAGAAATTGGAGTTAGGATGTGTTTTTAAAAGTCCCTAGTATAGGGATTTGTAAGAAAAATGTGAAGAGTGAGATTCACTTGTAAAGGCTTCATTGTTGTTGATTCATCAAAGCATATTACTGAAGATTAGCGAATTGTTCAATATTGCTGAAAACAGGATGTCAGATAGAACAGAGCCATTAACTGCAGGGGAAACATGTTATCTGTGGTCTAGTTATGTATGTTATAGTAATCAGGCCCATATAAAACAGAGCAAATTTTTAAAATACATCATCAAATGAGAAAGATTATGCTTTCTGCTGGTTTTTTTAACCTATAGGAAAAGCAGCTTTAGAGCCTGCTCCTTTTTACAGGATAATGTTTTAAGAAAATCGTTCTTTTGATGCCTTGATTTGAAATTCATGCTTCTCATTATCACAGGCTGCAGGGCGCCTGAAGATCTGTCACTGAGAAAGAGGAACAGTGTGAATTCACCACATGGGTATATACCCAGGCCAAAAATAAACCAGACAGAGAAGTCAATGACTGATACTGTGTGTCTGTTCATGATCGTGGAGCTGCAAGACTTTAGAAAAGAGCTGCTTGTTCTCATCTTCAGTAAGCTGGCAATCCTAGAAGATTGTCCAATGCTGTAAGGCAGCAGCTTCTAACTTGTTATGGTCCTTTCTTCTAACATTTTTTCATTCTTCACACTCTAAATAAATTGTGGTGAGAATTCTGCACATCTCATTATCTTCTGTAGGTTTTTCTCTAGCTCCTTGGAGAAATATAGAGATATGGTAGCCTTGATGGACATGGAGGTTCTCTGGACTGGAAGCTTAGTATTTTGCATTTCTCTGGAAGAGTTACTAGTGGCTTGTTTATATTGGCACTCATCACGTTTAGTCTGCCAGTCTTGATGTTAGTCTTAAAAGATAGTTAATAGCATAGGTGGGTGGGTGTGCAAGTAAGAGCAAATGTCTGAGATTAATGACAGTGCTGGTACTTACTTCAGCTGCTATAATTAACTTATTCAAACCAGGTTTTTTTCTTCTGGTAATTTACACGTGTTGCAATTATATAATAGTAGACAACTCTTTATGAGCCAACAATGAGATACTGTGGTTTAAAGCACCAGTGGGATTCAAGGTTGCATTGATAAAAGCATCATTGTTTATCATAACCCTGATTCAGCTAAAGACTAAATCCAATGAAAAACAATGGAATAAGTTAGTCATCAACCTTAGTTTCATAGTTTTTAATGAATTAAGGCTGTCTTATATTCATTTTCCTGTGAGTAAGTGCCCCATTGAACACAGTGGGACTTACTTCTGAGTAAGCATGCATAGGATTGTGTTTAATGGCTGCAATCTTACTGCTTGAGGGCATAAATTCCATTGAGCTTACTTGACTTTGAGTAAACATGGTTAGGAATATATTGTTAGTCACAACTCACTTTAGCTGGATTGGAGCCAGTATTTGTAAAGATGATTCCGGCTGGTTGACTCAGTCACATGAATATGAAAATTGTTAGGGTAGTTCCTCATGACTTAGAAACGAGATTTGATGCTATATATTCCAAGACAACCTGATTACTAGAAAAATCCAAAAATTGAGAAGTTTTATCCAGACATTGAGTCCTTCCCAAGGACCTGGGATGGCTGAATTTTATCATTGATATTGTTGTTACTATTACAGATATCGCCGCAAAATATGGGCTCCAGTAAAGTTGCTTTTTGTAATTGGATGATGGTAATTTCTGTGGCCCCTATGGTATTGAGGTGCTCTTCAAGTTGTTTTGGAATTGCACCTAGGGCGCCAGTTACTACTGGGATTATTTTGGTCTTTTTCTGCCACAGCCTTTCAATTTCAATTTGTAGATCTTTGTATTTTGTGATTTTTTTCTATTTCTTTTTCTTCTATTCTGCTATCCCCTGGTATTGCTATGTCGATTATTTTGACTTGTTTTTCTTTCTTCTCGACTACAGTTATATCTGGTGTATTATGTGGTAGATGTTTGTCTGTTGTTGTTGTTGTTAGAATTTATATACAGCCTAGTATAAAAATCTCAATAATCGTTCGGCATGAAGAATCACCCCCCCCCAATTGGCAGCAATGTTATCCCGATTCAGCCTTCAAGGACTTGTGACATGACACATGCTATTCACAGAGGAGCTGAGACCAACAGGTTCATGCGAAAAGCACCCTGTTTAAAACAGACTTCCAAAAGCAGAACAGTCTTTCCAAACGGTGCTACACAAATCATATGGCTCACACTTGCTCTTTGTTTTGCCAGGTCTGTTGCATTGCCATCTATTTCTGGTTCTAAGTCAATTAATTTAGCCTTGCATGCATGCCAGCTGGGGCCACTGTTGTAAAAAGTATGTAACTCAACTAATGAGCATTTATTTTATGGCTCTCTACTGCTTGTTCTCTCCCCATCAGCCCTAATTGCCTTACATTTTCCTTGAATCTTAATCATTGGAATAATTATTATACATCATGCTAATTTACACTCCTTTGATCTCTTGGAAGATCGGTCTGCAACCCCAAGAGGACCCTACCAGTTCATTTAAAATCCTTGAAATTAAGACTAGCTTTAAACTAATATAATAATACAATTGTTATGCACAGGGTGGTTTTTTTTTTAATGTTACTGCTCATGTTGTTCCAAAAAAACACCTTAAAGATTTGTTTAAATAGTGCTATAAATGGGAAAGGGAACATAGCCTGCCTTCTTACAGATATTAGGTGAATACCTCCTTATTTCTGACTTAAAGCCTAAACAAAATTGCTTTCATCATTTACACAATGCAATTAGAACTCTCAGTTTTCCCTGAAGGAAAGGATAGTTCAACAGGGTCTCATGGCAGAAGTGAAGGCTTGGTTGGATCAAACCAAAATCAAGGAAGTGGGGTAGTGGTTTGAGGATGATAGAGTCTAGTGCTAAAGTGGTGAGCTTTTGTAGCCAAAGTTGTCTCTTTATTTTGTTTGCAGGATTTTTTGATTATTTATTTATTTAGCACATTTGTATAATACCCACTACTGTAGTCTCTAGGCAGATGACAACATTAAAACAAAACAGTTATTAAAACAATTTGAAACACATAAAAGTTCAAATTAAAATAGCTAAAACCCACTAAATAGCCTAAAAGCTGGGTGAAGAGATGTGTCCTCAGCTGTTTCTCAAAGGTCAACAGGGATGGAGCAGCTCTAATATCAGCAGGAAGTGTGTTCCACAGCTCTGGGGCATCTACAGAGATAGCTCACCTCTGTAGTCATCACCAGGGACTTTTACACACAGAAGGCTTTATCGCGAGTTGACAACTTGCAGGGACTTCGGGGTAAATCTGGCGGATATGTGAATGCACCCCCTCCATTCTGGAGGAGATGTGAGTTAAAGGGCTGTAAAAGCCCCCGTGTGAAAACCTTCCAGATGAGCCAGTGGCACCTCAATAACAATCCATCAATCAATTAATAAATAATAAATAATAAATGATAAATAAACTTTATTTGTTAGCCACCCCACAACAAATTGTTCTCTGGGTGGCTCACAACAAAGGATTAAAACATATAATAAAAATACATAACACATTAAATCATAACAGACAAAAAAGGTGAAAAGAAAGTGCACAGCAGCTTAAATGCTCTTTTAAAAATTAGTTAAAAATCAGATCAAACCTGATCAAACCTCCCCTGATGATCTTAATAGGTGGCGATATTCATAATGAAGAAGGCATTCTCTTAAATACCCTGGGTCCAAGCTATTAAGGGCTTTATTAACCAGCACTTTGTATTTTGCCCAGAAACCTATTGGTAGTCCATGTAGTTCTTTTAAAACCGGAGTGATATGATCTCTTTGGGGTGACCCGGAGACCAATCTGGCAGCAGCATTCTGCACCAATTGCAGTTTCCTGCATACAAAGGCAGCCCCACATAGAGTGCGATGCAGTAGTCAAGCCTGGAGGTTACCAGCATGTGCACCATTGTCTTGAGGTCACTCACATCCAGAAAAGGGCACAGTTGGAGGACCAGCCGAAGCTGATAGAAAGCACTCTTGGCCACCGCCTCCACCTGAGGTATCAAAGAGAGGGTTGGGTCCAGAAGTATTCCCAAACTGCAGACCTTTTCCTTCCAGGGAAGTGTAACCCCATTCAGAACTGTCCAATCTATCCCATTTCCCAAACTGTGGCTTCCTACAATGAGACAAGATGGATGTCAACACTATTTATAGAAATGGTATGTGTGGTGTCTATGTGTGTGTGTGGGGGGGCATATGAGCATGTTCCACCCTGACTATGTGAAAACCATGTTCTCTGTAACACGGACCTCTTGATTTGTTAATGTATCACTGCATATTAATAAAATAAAATAAACCTGTGTAAGCAGATCTGGAGTGAGCCTGGGCCACATATCCAGTGAGGTCTTAACTTGCAGGCATTCACCTCATTCTGTAAATAGCTACATATATGCCACATTCTTTATCTTTTGTTCTGCTTCAGTTCCACATCAGACAACATAGCATGATACCTCATGAACTACTTCCTGAATAGGTGTATCCTCTACAATTACTGGTTTACCATAAATTAATGGTTTAGCCATTTCTTCAATGGCTAGTCAGGAGCTGACAAAATAACATTATTTTCTTTAATATCTGGGGCTGATTTCCTGATATCCTGATTATCTTCTCTCCAGCATTCAGACGAAGAAGCACCTCAGCTAGAGAAGGGAGACAGAAAAACCATTTACAGACAGGCTGCATTTGCACATAACGTGAAACCGGAGATTGCCATACTGGTGGTTAGTTTTTCTAACTGTGAATCACATCACAGATTCTCATCCAATTGCAGTCCAGCAAGCTTCATTTTTAGGACGGGGAGCACCTTCTTCTTCCTGGTCCACCAAGGGCAATCCCATCAAGCTCTAGGGCACTTGTGACTGTGGGCAAAGCATCAGTGCATCACAAGAGGAGCAACCATTGGCTACGATCTTGAAGGGGGTGTCCTGAGCATGATTGTACCTTTTTGGAATGGTCCACCACCTGTCCTTGGCAGGGAAAGGGCATTTAAATCCCTTTAAATGATATGCCATGTAAGCCCTTCTTCTGACAGTGATTACCCTTGTAAGAGCCCCACAACAAAACGGTCTTGCACAATCACAATTTCTGGTGTGTGTGTTTGTGTGTCTTGGGAGGCACAATTTCCCTGATAATTAGGAAAGAGAAGGAAACATGATGACTTCCTAGGAGGAGATAGTTATATGAGGAAGGGCAGAGGATCCTGGGGTCTGACCTTCTGTGATCAAGGATGATCTTGTGTGGGTTCACCCTGGCAAAGCTCACCCTGGCAAAGCATGGAGACTAAACCACACTCCTGCCCCTGTGGTGGCTTGCTTTCAGGGGACTAGCACTCTCATGAGAGGGCCAGTCTGCTGGGGAGGACCTTAGGCTCAAAAACCTTTGATCTTCCATTGGACGGCATGCTTATTTATTTATTTATTTTTATTTATTGTTAAATTTATACTCTGCCTTTCATTAAAAAAAAAACCCAAGGCGGCTCACAATAAAATTTAAAAACAAGGTTATAAAAAAGACACATTAAAACAATGAGCTAAAAAAATATAAAAACAAATCTGATTAAAATTTTTAAAAAATTAAAACAAGCATAAAAACAGTACAAAATACAAGAAGCAGCAGCAGAGACAATCATATAAAAGCCTGGGTAAAAAGCCATGATTTGACATGCTTTCTAAAAACATTCTAAAAACATGCTTATTTATTTATTTATTATTTATTTGATTTATATACCGCCCTTCCGAAATGGCTCAGGGCGGTTTACAATTAAAACGGAAAACATTAAAAACAATTAAAACAGAGATACAAATATAAATACCAATTTAAAACAACTTAAAAAACAATTAAACTATCAAAACAATTAAAACTGATTAAAAACCCTGAAAGGCCAGGCCGAACAGAAAGGTTTTAAGGGCTCTCTTGAAGGACAGTAAAGAATCAAGATTACGAATTTCCGCTGGGAGTGCATTCCACAGTCCAGGAACGGCTACAGAGAAGGCCCGCCTCTGAGTCGTCACCAAACGAACCGGTGACAACTGGAGACGGACCTCCCCAGATGACCTTAACATGCGGTGGGGATCATGTAAAAGAAGGCGCTCTCTAAGATATCTTGAACTATGAGTTGAGCTATGAGTTGAACTAACCCAACGAAGGGGGCTCTGCTTGTCTGGGGCCCCCATTCTCCCTGGTTAATGTTAGAACATTTGCATAGCTACCCCACTCCTCTCCAGGGAAGCCTTTCATTCACGCAAAAGATATTTTAATGCTTCAAGTATCCACTTGTTCCTGGGTGTGCCGACTGGGGAAACACAGGGACTGGGGATGGAGCTTAACTCTCATTCAGATTCCTGGGGTACAGACGGGTGTTGCACTATATGCAGATCTACCACCAGGAGAGGGGAGCCCCAATTTCTAGCACACTCAGAAGAGTGGGGTCACAAAGATGACCCCCCAAACAAAGATGGACATGTTTAAATGGGCAGATGAGCTGACAGAGGGCACATTTTGACAGCTTCTTCAGGTCAGTTGCCCAGACAGGAGAATGTTGCCTGGATACCCATCCCTGCAGCTTACTTGTATAGAGCAACCTGGCTGGGTGACATCTGCCCTCTGGTCCCCATGGCCTGACACTCTTGTGGGAGAGCGGTCCATGGGAGAAGGGGATTGTTGACACACAATACTAGTGATTATGCCTAACACCCCTGTTCCCACAGACAGTTCTCCTGAGTTGTGAAGGGGTATCCCCATGGCCTTACACTGTCATGAGTGAGTGGTCCACTCAGGAACAGCATCTGTTGTCATTGCATATGTCAACTCACTTCTTTCACTGGGGCAATGCTGATCCTGCTGCCTGGTTCTTCTCATGTGTAAGCCTAGGGACTGCACAGGTACCCACCAGGGGAAGGGACTGGGTCTCCTTCCTCAACAATATTGTACAAAAAATAGATCTTAGCCATTCAAGAATTCCTGGTTCAGCCTGCCTTTGATACCCGATCATGGGTATCACCCCCCGCCCCGTCCCGCCACATGTTTCCATCACAATGCTCAAATAGGGTTGCTCAGCCTGTGTTGTCATCTCAAAGGGATGTGCTTGTGAACATATATCTTTGTTCTTCATTTTCAGAGAGCAAAGCTCTTAGTGCTTTGTTTTGCCATCCCTGTCCCCTTTCTCTCCTGATTGCCAGGAATGGGGAGCAAAGAACAGAGTGGGACGAGGGCCTGATCCTGGGTGACTTTGGCATTTGACAGGCTTTGAAGCTTAGGATGGGACATGGTGGCGTCTGCTTGGCAACTGTTTTGTTGGATAGGAGACAGGAAGGGCAGAGTGAGTGCTCGAAGAGGCGGCCAGCAAGAAGCACTGCTGACATGGAGCGGGCGAAATCCCAGACAGGTTGCACCACTTTCTCTATGACTGCGGCTCCAGAAAGTGAATGAAATGGGGTTATGGTGCTTTCCACTGAAAAATCCCAGATTACGGTGGCAAAACTCACTACAACCCAAATGTTCATATTGGAGTTTGGCGAGGCAAACCACAGGTCACTTTTGGCACCAAACCATGGTTACATGCATTCGGACATAACAGAGTTCCAACCTCTGCCCTGCTTATCTCTGGTTTCGCACTACATGCAAATGCAGCCAGAGATTGCATTTGCAATTGGGAGAAAGAGATACAGAGAACTAGGTGTGAGATGGCTGAAGATGAGCAACTTGGGGGCACATAAGCTTTCTTTGGGAATCTTCATCAGGAACAATGTTTTTGCTTGCTTATACAGTTTGACTTGCTTCTGCTATGCTTTATTTGTAAATAAAACAAATTTTACCAAGTCACCATAACTGATGAGAGAACACTGTTCTCTCATTCAAAAGAAATAAAATCCTCTAGCAATGCCCCCTGGACTTCTTGCCGTTCAGGATGTCATTTTTCATTTCAGGGGTAGAAAAATACAAGATTTGCTAGTGTCAGCCTTAGGGGTGGTCAAAAATGGTTGCATGTCAGGATTTCCTTCCTTGAACACTATCTCTCTCAGGCACACAAAAATGGTAGCTGGTGTTCAAAAGGACATCTTTGTACTTCTGTCTACTATGCTAATGGTTTTCCAGTTCAAGAGGCATGATTAAAAATAAGCTGAATCTATTGAACATATGCATGATGTAACACCAGAGAAAACATTAGCACTTCTGGGATAACAGTAATACTGGGGACATGCTTTCATGTGTAAATATGAGCTTTTTAGAACAATATTTGTAAGAATATGACTGAATATCTGAAATTCCATTGAGGGAATATTTCTGCTGAAAAGCCTAATTAGAACAGTGCTTTTAAAGCAAGTATGGTTAGCTAATGTGATACTGTTTTAGTTCCTTATGTGATGTACACCCAAAAGTGTAGGTTTCTGACACAGCAATTTAATAAGTGGGTAATTTAGCAAGTGAGAACAAGGCATTCAAATTAATACTATGCTAATTAGAAGTGAAAAGCAAGTGATGCCATGCCAATTACTATTGTATTGCCCTGCCCATAAACACCATAACTGTGACCAAAACTTCCACAAATGGAGAAGACATTCTGCCATGTGCACTAGGTTTGAGTATGAACATATGTTCCCTTATCTTCAGCAGTGTAGAATTTCAGAAGGTACTTTTTTATGTCATAGGATTTTAGAGGTTTAAAAAACAGTCCCTGGTGAAAATTCTTCTTTTAAGCAGCTATTAAAAGTACAAGGAGCCTCATGTCAAAAAGTTGACCATTCCTGTTCTGGCATGCCACTTAAGTGTCAAAAAGGTCTTCCAGGAAGTGAATATGTTTCTTTTTAGATTGTGAGCCCTTTGGGGACAGGGATCCATCTTATTTATTTCTTATTTCTCTGTGTAAACTGCCCTGAGCCAGTTTTGGAAGGGTGGTATAGAAATCGAATGAATGAATGAATAACTTTCTGTTTGTGTGTGCTCCCTCCAGAGTGAAGATCAAGCAATGTGTAGCCTGTACCCTTCCCCCAACCAGTCAAATATAAATGAAGAGGAGGATACGGCAGTGAGTGTGATGGTGACAGATATGCTGAATCTTAACATAATGCAATGTACATGACCCAACATGAAAATTGTGTATTTGTGGGGGGGTGGGTGGGTTGACATGGCTTCTCCCAACAGTGTTATTATGTCATGTCATGATCTAAGTTTTGTGGCTGTTCATAGACTTAGTGCATGCACCATTGATTTAACAAGATAGAACTTTCAGAAAGTGGGTTCTGGTCCATCAAAGCTTATGCCACAATACATTTGTTAGCCTTTAAGATACTGCCAAATTCTATGTTGCTTTTCCACCAACAGGTGATATGCGTATCCCTTCGGACATGTTCAAATTTGTTGACAAAATGAGAATATTTGTGGGACAGATAAGAGATAGCTAGAACTAACTGCATTTAGAGAATTCTTCTCTAATTGTATGTTTTGTATGTGTGTCAGGGAAGGGGGAGAACCAGTTGGCTCAAAGCACAGAACATAAAAAGGTAGCAATTTCTCTTCCTCTCTTCGTGGGAGAAGACAAAGAATTCCATTGGATGGTGGAGAATAATATTGGCTTTCAAAAAGCTTACCCATTATTGAAATGGTGGCCAGACACCAGGCCATCCTGTATACCAGTTTTCTTTAAGCAGGAAATAAGAACCAGGTTTATCATGGGTTTTGTTTTTGTTTTGGAAAATAGCTGAAAGGAACTATTACAAGCTTCTCAAAACCAAAATTTCCTCAGAATGGTAGGTGAACATTTAGGTTTATTGGGGGGGGGGAATCTACAATCCAAAGCAGGATAATACTTTTTTTAGCACCAACACAAGCGTCATAAAGTACTAACTGCTAGGTTAGGTTCTACAGAACTTTTCATCAAGGGGGATGGTAAACAAAATGATGAAGTAGGGGGATCTCCTGAGGTGGCAGTTGGCTTGCAGGGTTAGTTAAGTATCATGCATACTATTGGTGTTCATTTTCCAAGGTAGAACTACAAAAATAACATGTTATGAGAGCATACATTTAGGCTGAAGTCATGAGGCAGTTTAATCTTCTTCTCTTATTGCCAATGAAAACGAGAGCTCCAAAATGGCTTTCTTTGCCCTATACAGTTTTACAGGCAATATAACATTCATTTAGAAATCATTATTCCAGAATAAAGCAATTATAATTAGTTAATCACATTGTTAAGGCCCCTCAAGATCCCTATTCTTTGTTCACTTTGGTCTGACACTTTCCCCCTTTAATTCTTCTTTATTTTGTCCTACCACTTCCTTTCCAATATGCAAAAAAAGAATTCCATTAGCCTGTTCAAACTGGCTATACTAATAGAAATTAAATTTACCCCTTCCACATAATAGTAAAAACAACAACCGGGCAATTTGCTTGATAAAATGGTGGAACTGTATGTCTTTCACAGTGCGGCCTATGAATCAGTCTGGCAGTGCCAAGTTATTTGCTGACAGAGGCAATTTTAGCTGTCTCTTGGCCCTATATAAAGCACCAATGATACCACAATTATTAAGAGTAAGATCTTTAGAGTTAAACTTTTACCTCATTGTCAAGAAAGAATGTGCCAGTTGCAATGTATAAAGCTTTTCTTTGACAACTTTAAAGCAAAATAATGAAACAGTTGCATGTGTGAGGCTGATAAAATAATCCATTAAATAAATCAGGGTTATTCCCTAACAATTCTTGTGTTTAGAAGATAAAACTATGAAAAATGATCTTAGGAGCTTGTATTTGTGCTGCTTTCTCTTGCATGCAGCTTTATAGTTGTGGCATGACTGCATCTTGCAAGCCATTATGTTCTATTGAATAGCAATACTTGAAAGATTTTTCCAATGTAGTTGTCTTGATTTATTTATTTTGTACATCTATGGGGACCTCATCACTCATTCCTGAAAAGCAATTTATAAGGGAGCACATGTGATACACTGTAATTACAGTTTAGTTGAGCATACAAACTATTGAGCATTGCTGTTGCTTTATACTGAGCAGAGCTGGCCTCATTAAGAGGAGAACTGAGGTGGTTGCATCAGGGAGAGAAATGAGTGCAGTCATTCTACCTGTCTACCACTGCCTACTTCAGTGGCATCGTCTGAGAGCATCCTGCCCAGACTGCTTGCCAGGTAACTGCTGGTGGTGGTATCATTGCTGTGAATGGAGGAGAGGAGATGCTTTAGGCCAGCATTCTATTCTCCTCCTGTTCCGATCCCCTCCTCCTCCTTTTCAAATTTTCTAAGGGAAGAAAGCATCAGCTGCTCCTCACTTGCTTTCTGGGAGCAACTCATCACCCCAGAGTAAGGGGGCAGGGGGCAAAAAGTGAGAGGGTTGTCACCTTTTTCAGTTGCCATAGGATACTGGGCTACCTTGATGCTGAGTCAGACCACTAGTCCGCCTAGCTCAGTGTTGTGTATGCTGATAAGTAACAACTCTCCAGGATTACAGGCAGAGGACTTTCCATGCTATCTGGAGGTGTCAGGGACTAAACCTAGGATTATCTGCATGCATCGTACTGGGATTATCTGCATGTATAGCTATGATCCCCTCTCCTTATGAAGCTACTTTCCACTGAGTCAAAACATTGGTTCATTGCAGTGGCACAGGGAGCAGTCTTCTCTCTAACGGGAATTCCCAGATGTGGTGGACTACAACTCCCATAATCCCCAGCCAAAGGCCATTGCAGATGGGGATGCTGGGAGTTGTAGTTGACAACATCTGGGGATCACTGTTAGAGTGCCACGCCCCTGCCACGCCCCCTGCATCTGATGTAGGGGGCATGGTTTCGCTTACAAACAGGGCCACATTTCGTTATATCTTATAATATATGATATGGTTGTATAATTTCGACCTCCTTTTATCAAAATTGTCTCCTTTGAGACATTAGCTTTTTACTTAGGTGTAAGAAACTGAGGGGTGTTTCAGTATTAGCTTGTGATATGACATAAAGGGGCTCAGCTGTTCAAAGGGAAAAGTCCGTAATTTCAGTAGGCTATTGCAGCCCTCTTGCATATGAGGAGTTCTTCATGTTCCAGTCTCCCACACACGAGAGGTATAGCTGAGGAGCAGGTGGTATAGTTAGTGGGAAGTTAAAAGGACAGGCCTCATAAGGAGGTAGTTTTGGCAGAACATTTATATAGCTCTTCCACTACCTGTTCCAAGCCCCTGACAACAGGCACAGACAAGATTTTACGGAGGAAGTGGAGCCTCGTAATAGTTTGGGCAAAGATCCCCATTACCAATTCATTCTTATTAATGTGGCCCCTTTTGCCAAGGCTCTGCTGCCCACCCAGAGAGTGGGAAAGACTGAAACAATTTTTCAGGCAAATCTGTGTGTGTTTTTCCCCCAAGTCAAGTTTAGATACGATTGGGCTTCTCAATGTACAGTCGAATGGATTGTGCATTATTCTTAATGAATGGAAAGGTCTAGCTAGATTGCTCAAATTTTCTTTATGCTGCACCTCATTTAATACCCTGAAATGGTATGGGTTTTTTTTGAGGTTGGCATGGTTTTATTTAGGAAACTAAAAGTGCAGTTCTGTTTTGACTTCACAGTTTTGCCAAATTACAATGGCAAGGGAGTGGTAATTAATTATGGGATGTGTAGCCTAAGGACATGCCAATGACTTATAAAATGGGGTTTTTAAAATGGGGTTTGGAGTAACTCAGTTACTCAAGCCCCCAACCTCACTGGTAATCATATTTATTGTATTCCTCAGTATTCTGGTTAAGTCAAAGAAAGCTTGTAATTTTGAACCATGGATTTAGAATTATACAGGTAAGGGAGGAAAATTTGGCAGAAACAGTTGTATGTTTTGAATTTAGGGTGATGCTCAGCCTGTACATTGCAGCATCTTTTGGAATATTTACAAAATATTTGGAAGCGGGAGAAACCCCAGTGACACTTCTTGTGCAACCATTCGTTGGAAACAGTGGTGCCATAACTTCTATGACCACAACAGCAGTAGCGCTGATGTTTTCCATTTCTGTTAGACTTGTGCATCATGTCAGCCATTTTAATCTTAACAAATGGAGCCCTCAAACTAAAAATTAGACAGACAAACAAACACCACCATATGCTTTCTTATATGATTTGGAAAGGCTTAACAATGAAAGAAACTAAAGAATGCCATTTTTACCTTGTTACCATATTGAAATCTGTGCATTTTCCAATCTTTATTTATTTGTCAAA
Organism: Hemicordylus capensis; assembly: GCF_027244095.1. Classification (NCBI taxonomy): domain Eukaryota; kingdom Metazoa; phylum Chordata; class Lepidosauria; order Squamata; family Cordylidae; genus Hemicordylus; species Hemicordylus capensis. The sequence continues at coordinate 49,010,494 of NC_069661.1, read as the reverse complement.
TCTATCTATCTATTTATTTAGTTAGCAAATTTATTGACAACCTGACTTCCTTAGACTCGAGGCAGTTTATATAAATTAAAACAACAATGAAGAAAAGAGAAGGGGGGGGGAAGAAGCCCCCCACATGTTAAAAACGAAAAGCCTGGCAAAATAAATAAGATTTCAGAAGCTTCTTAAAGGACAGAGGAGGGGGGGGCATTACAAATTTCAGGAGGCAGAGTGTTCCAAAAGCTGCAACAGAGATGGCCCTCCCACAAGCCTGGGCCCCACATACCTCCCCTGGGCCAAGAACTCTGAGAAGGCCCACCTGAGATTACCTCACAGGGTGGTTTGAAGTTGGACAGGAGAGGCAGTCCTGAAGGTACACAGGCACCAAACCCTGAAGGGTTTTATAGGTGATAACCAGCACCTTGAATTGGAACAGGAAGCGAACTGGCAGCCAATGCGGCGACCTCAGCAAAGGTGAAACATGATCATATTTTCTGCTGCCCATAAGCACCCGGGCCACAGCATTTTGGCCCAGCTGACACTTCCAAGTCATTTTCAAAGGCATCCTCAGTTAGATCGCATTGCAGTAGTCCAACCGAGAGGTGACGAGAACATGAGTTACAGTTGCCAGGGCCTGCGAGTCAAGGTAAGGCCGCAGTTGGCGTACCAGACGAAGCTGGGCAAAGGCTCCCCTGGCCATGACTTCTACCTGCTGTTCCAGCAGGAGCCGTGAGTCCAGGATAACCCCCAAATCATGAACCTGTTCTTCCAAGGGTAGTGCAACCCCATCAAGGGAAACACTTGAAAATGGAACCTGGCCAGATCGAGAACTGAACAAGAGAAAATCTGTCTTGGAGGGATTAAGCCTGAGCTTGTTTTGACTCATCTAAACCCTTACAGCCTCCAGACACTGGGTCAACACATTCACAGCATCCCCGGATCAGCCTGGGGTGGTGATGTACAATTGGGTATCATCAGCGTACTGATGATACCTCACCCCAAACCAATGGATGACCTTACCCAGCAGCTTCATATAGATGTTAAAAAGCATGGGAGTGAGGACTGAGCCCTGCAGCATTCCGCAAGAGAGAGGCCATTGGCTAGAGCACTCACCTCCAATGCAAACTGTCTGAAACTAAAGTAGAAACGGAACCAGCACAACACTGTGCCCTCAATACCCGACCTCTGCAGACGATCCAGAAGGATACCATGGTCGATGGTATCAAAAGCTGAATAGAACCAAGAGAGGCACACTCCCCCGGGGCTGTCCTTAGGGCATGGCAAGCAGGGCAACTGCCCCGGGCCCCGCTCTTTCAATCCCCATTAGAATTAACTGGAAGGGGGCCCTGCACTGGCTGATTTGGCCTGGGCCCTTCACCCTGCCAGGGCTCTCTTAAAGATGGCCCTGCACTTCCCTCATCAAGGCTCCGATAGAAGTCATCCACCAGAGTGACCAATGCCATTTCTATGCTGTGCTGTGGCCTAAACCCCGACTGAAAAGCATCAAGGAAGTCCACTTCATCTAGGATTCTCTGTAGCTGAGCAGCAATGACTTTCGTTATATACTGCCTTTCATTAAAACAATCTCAAGGCGGTTTACAAAACATTTAAAACAATATAAGACTACACCACAGTTACACAGTAAAAATATTAAATTGGAACATAAAAATACAAATATGATTAAAAGTTTTAAAAACATAAACAATAGGGCCATAAAATACAGAGCAGTAGCAACAAAAACAACACTCATATAAAAGCCTAGGTAAAAATGCCAAGATTTCACTTGCTTTCTAAAAAACTATGATGGAGGTTGAGGAGCAGATGCCCATTGGGAGAGCATTCCAAAGTGTGGCGGCAATGACTGAGAAGGCCCTGTCCAGCGTACACGACAGCCAAGCATTCCTCATGGTTGGCACATGGAGCAGAGCCACCTCCGATGACCTTGTCAAGTGGACAGAAACCCTTGGGAGCAGGCAGGCCCTCAGGAAATCAGGGCCCAAAACATTAAGGGCTTTAAAGGGTCAAAACCAGCACCTTGAACTGGACCTGGAAATAAATTGGCAGCCAATGTAGGTCTTTCAAAATGGGTGTAATATGATCCCAGTGGGCAGCTCTGGATAAAATCCTAGCTGTCATATTTTACACTAAGAACATAAGAACAGCCCTGCTGGATCAGGCCCAAGGCCCATCTAGGCCAGCATCCTGTTTCACACAGTGGCCCACCAGATGCCGCTGGAAGCCTACGGGCAGGAGTTGAGGGCATGCCCTCTCTCCTGCTGTTACTCCCCCACAACTGGTACTCAGAGGCATCCTATCTTTGATGCTGGAGGTGGCCTATAGCCTCCTGACTAGTAGCCGTTGAGAGACCCCATCCTCCCGGCAACAATATCTCATCCACACATTCATCTTTCATGAAGTCATCCAAACCTGTCTTAAAGCAAGGGGCTATAGATGGTTCCTCCCCCGTTACCTGGAGGGATGTGTGGAACAATACCAGGCATCCCCAAACTGTGGCCCTCCAGATGTTGCTGAACTACAACTCCTAGCATACCCAGCCACAAAAAATTGTGTCTAGGGATGCTGGGAGTTGTAGTTCAGCAACATCTGGAGGGCCACAGTTTGGGGATGCCTGAACAATACCTTTGCTACACAGAACAGCTCCACTGGTCTCTACTGAGCAGATGCAATGGAGGCGGAGAAAAAGCATCTCTCCCAGCCCCCCACCATGGAGTAGTCCCTAAAATGGGCTCTAGATCATGTTTGGTCAAATTCATCCTAACTCTTCCTCCAGTGCTGTTCCAGCCATCATCCGAGTTGTTTCGTTGCTCTAAGCTCTGAGAAAAACCAATGAGCAGAATGGGCTCCACCATGCCAGAGAGACCATTTAGGAATGACCGTGTCAGTAGCCTGGGCTGTTTCAATGTGCCAGAGATTCACCAGAGCCTCAACAGAGTTGCCAGCTTTGGACACTAGAAAGTTCCTGAGGGTTCTCTGGAAACGGAGCAGATCCATAAGCCTCCAGGGGTGGACCAGTGTTCCCTGTAAGAGGGATTCCCAGATGTTTGACTACAATTCCCATAATCCTCAACCATAGGCCACTGCAGCCAGGGATTCTGGGAGTTGTAGTCAAGAACATCTAGGATTGCCTCTCACAGGGAACACTGGGGTGGACCATTCTAATTGGAACAGATCTCAATTACCTGGACTGTTTCTCCCTGTAACAACCAGCCCAACTACCACAGCCATATCTCCCTCTGCCCACTACCCATGAAATCACTGCCCCCAGATCATCCCTACTCATTTGCTCTCCCAGACACATCTCCCCAGCCCAACCACCCCCAGCCCCTCTTTTTCAGTACAAGGCCCAAATATCCCAGTCTGCTTGCCTCACGGCTGAGAGCCAAAAGGATGAGAGCTCTTGTGCTCTCGCCTTTCGGCTTGTGCCCCTTGTGCAGCTCTATATGTTTTTAGCAGTCACCTGGAGGGGGTGGAGCAGAGACAAATAATATGTCTCTGCATAGGAAACTGACTAGGAAATTGCTATGTAGGCTCCTGCAAAAGCAGGCCTCTGCTTGTTTGCATTAGACAAAAATAGTTCACTGCTGATTCAAATGGGATATTGAGAAGCTCTGACTATTATTATTATTATTATTATTATTATTTTACATTTATATCCCACTCTTCCTCCAAGGAGCTCAGAGCGGTGTACTACATACTTGAGTTTCTCTTTCACAACAACCTTGTGAAGTAGGTTAGGCTGAGAGAGAAGTGACTGGCCCAGAGTCACCCAGCTAGTTTCATGGCTGAATGGGGATTTGAACTCGGGTCTCCCCGGTCCTAGTCCAGCACTCTAACCATTACATCACGCTGGCTTACAAGGTTGAGAACCAGCATGGCTTCTGTGAAGGTAAATCTTGCCTCACAAACCTTTTGGAGTTCTTTGAGAGTGTCAACAAGTTTGTGGATCAAGGTGATCCAGTTGACATAGTATACCTGGACTTCCAAAAAGCTTTTGACAAAGTTCCTCATCAAAGACTCCTGAGGAAACTTAGCAGTCATGGGATAAGGGGACAAGTACATGTGTGGATTGCTAACTGGTTGAAAGACAGGAAACAGAGGGTAGGTATACATGGAGGGTTTTCGCAATGGAGGGCAGTAAGAAGTGGGGTCCCCCAGGGATCTGTACTGAGACCGCTGCTTTTTAATTTATTCATAAATTATCTAGAAGCAGGGGAAGCAGCAAGATGGCCAAATTTGCAGATGATACCAAACTCTTTCGAGTAGTGAAATCCAAAACTGATTGTGAGGAGCTCCAAAGGGATCTCTCCAAACTGGGTGACTGGGAGACAAACTGGCAAATGTGGTTTGCACTAGATGCACATTGGGATGACAAACTCCAACTTCACATATACTCTGATGGGATCTGAGCTGCTGGTTACTGACCAGGAGAGGGATCTTGGGGTCATGGTGGACAGCTCGTTGAAAGTGTCGACTCAATGTGTGGCAGCTGTGAAAAAGGACAATTCCACGCTAGGGATCATTAGGAAGGGGACTGAAAATAAAACTGCTAATATTATAATGCCCTTATACAAAACTATGGTGCGACCACACTTGGACTACTGCGTACAATTCTGGTCACCACATCTGAAAAAGGACATTGTAGAACTGGAAAAGGTGCAGAAGAGGGCAACCAAGATGACCAGGGGCCTAGAGCACCTTTCTTATGAGGCAAGGCTACAACACCTGGGGCTTTTTAGTTTAGAAAAAAGATGACTGCGGGGAGACATGATAGAGGTCTATAAAATCATGCATGGAGTGGAGAAAGTGGATAGAGAGAAATTCTTCTCCCTCTCACATAACACTAGAACCAGGGGTCATCCCATGTAATTGATTGCCAGGAAATCTACGACCAACAAATGGAAGTACTTTTTCACACAACGCATAATAAACTTTTGGAATTCTCTGTCACGAGATGTGGTGACAGCCAGCAACAACAAGGGTTTGGACAACTTCATGGAGGAGAGGTCTATTTACGGCTACTAGTTGGAGGGCTATAGGTCACCTCCGGCCTCAAAGGCAGGATGCCTCTGAGTACCAGTTGCAGGGGAGTAACAGCAGGAGAGAGGGCATGCCCTCAACTCCTGCCTGTGGCTTCCAGCGGCATCTGGTGGTCCACTGTGTGAAACAGGATGCTGTACAAGATGGGCCTTGGGCCTGATCCAGCAGGGCTGTTCTTATGTTCTTATGATACATTTTCATTAATGGCTTTTTAAAAATGAACTTATTACTTTGTGACTGCTCAGTGGCTAGTAGCTATGTATACTAGCTGGGACACTAGATGACAAAAAACCTATAACTTACAGATTTTATGTCACTCTCAACCATTGTAGTTGTCAGAACATCACAGTATCTCATTTGAATTAGCATTGAACTGTTTTTGTGTAATGCACACAAACAGAAGAGGACATTAGATTAAATTAATAGCCAAGAGCCACTACATATGGTCTATAGCCAAGCTGTGGTCTTCTTTACAAAATAAAATCATGTCCTTCTTAGGCTACTCCCCAGGAGTTGCCCCAAGTACTCTCTGGTTCTCCTGCTGAGATTTTCTCTTTGACAAGGTATTGCCTTGGCAACTTGGTACTGTAAGAACAGTAGCCTTCAAATTGACATAGCTTCCTGCTGTGTGTTATTGCTTATACAAGAAATGGTAGCAGTTGCTGTATCTGCTTTGCATGTTCCGTTTATTTACTATGTCTGTGGCGGGGGACCTTCTCCTTCTGTAGCTGTGGCCATTCACTGCTGGAATCACCTGGGTATGAAAAGAACAAGTCAAATAATAAAGGTGCAGAGGAGGTTGCAATGTGTGTGGGAATCACACTCATGAATTCTGAATCCTGCTTTGTTACACACACTTCTGGAATAGCAAACTCCATCTGGAGTTGAAACTTTCCTTCCAATGCATGTTAAAAATATAACACCAGCTAATGTCCTATATTACCTGTTCATATATTTGGGTTTATTCTTTTATTCATTTATAAGGAAGAACCCCAGGGAGTGCATGCTGTTGAATTCAAGGATGACGTTTTACACTAGAAAAGTGTTATCTTAAGATATTATCACATTTGTAGTTGATATGGGGTGGTATGTAGTATGGTATTTTCCATTCTCTCAGTAGGGTTTCAATACTTACTGTTTTAAAAAAACCAGCTCATGAATGGACTATTCCACGTACGAATATATTTCAATCTCATTTATCCAATGATGGCAGCCAGAATGATGGCAGCTGGAAGGCAGAATGAAAATATGTGGATGGGGTTAACATAGTATGATGTCCACAGGAAATGAATCTTCAGTGCAGGCTACAAGAATGCAGGCTTCTTCTGAAGAGGTCTAATGATTGCCTCCTTAAGACAGGAAAGCATCCTGCCCTCCCTCAGAGAAGCATTTATAATATCTACCAAGCAACGTCTCTACAATAACCTAATATCTACTATCTACAACAATAATCTAATATCCACAACAACCTGAACCCCTCTGCCAGATATTATGAGCCATGTTGGGCAATCTTTGGATGAGGATTAAGGCACACATGCAGAGGAGCAGTTTCTGGGGTGGGTGGGGGAAAGCTTATTCCAAGTTCTTTGCACCATGACTTAAATTTCCATTTTTAATGCACTACTGCATTTCTCTTCTTTAAGCCATCATTATGTATGGTTGTTGCACTCAAATGTTGGTGAAAAGTTGTTTTCACAAAAACCTTCCAACATGTTCCTGTTGGGCCTTTCAGTTTCCATGCAGAAATTGGTTTTTTGTTTTGTTTTTTGTTTTGGTCAAGTGTCCCTCTGGCTGGGAGTTCCACTGCAGGGAGGCAAAATTTTGTTTTTTTAGAAAATGTTTTCAATCAGTAAACACAATTTTAAAACTCTACACCGCTCCTGGTTTTCATTACAGAACTTGGTGGGGTGGGCAGGGTACTGCTGTTTTATCACACGCAAGAAGTGCTCCTACTGCACTATGTAAGGGGCTTTACTAACAACGTAGTAGCTGGTGTGGTTTTTGTTGAATCCAAAGGGTAGTGACTGGCAAAGTGTTTTAACAGGATAGCTCCCCATTGGTGGAAGGGGAGGGCCATTCAAAGGGGGTCAAGCAATTGGTGCTGCAACTACCTGCTTCCCCTTATGGATTTGGGTGGGGTTTTTTCTCTACTCAAAGGGGATAAATTTGCCTAGTGCTCCGAATGCTTATTTGCCAACTGGGGGTTGTGGGGGGAAACATCTCAGAGGGAGAAACTGGGCAAGTTTCCTGACTGGTTGATTACCAATGGTGGTTGGTTGGGGGGGCAGCACCATGCAAAGGGGACAGATTTCAAAGGTGCTGCAACCACCTGGTTCTCCATGGGATTTGGTGTCTGCAACTGTTGCCTGTGAGGAAGCTGCGAGGTTTAGTGCTGCCATCACCAGATGGAACGGATTGCTTGCACACTCAAGAACTGCTGTTGCAAGTGTGCAAAGTGCAGGAGCAATCACATCCTTGGCTCATCTTCTACAGGAGGACTTGTCTGTGGACAGGAGGTGGGCACTGCCAAGACACAACACCTGGTGGTCTATGGAAGATGTGTCACCGTGGAATGGACAGAGGTTCATGGGCAGCTTCAGTATATCCAGACAGACCTTTGATTTCCTTGCAAGTGAAATGGAGCCAGTTCTTTGCCGTCAGGACACCACCACATGCTGTGCTGTGCCAGTGCGGAAGTGGCTGGCCATCACACTGTAAGAGTGCTCATGCAAACATGTTCCCCTTCTAACGCAGACTATTTGACACTCAAGAAACTCTTCATGGTAGGCACCTCCATAGCATGTGAGATTTTCCATAACGTTATGCTCTAGTTGTTGTGCACTGATTGAGTTGTTCCTGGAGGATGTGATTCAGATGGGCCACTTCCAGGAGGTGATGGCAGGGTTCTAGGTTTTCCAGGCATTCTGGGGTGTATTGACAGCAAACATGTTGAAATTTTAGCATCCCCGGGCTGCCATGATGGGTACTACAATTGTACACACTACTACAGCATGACCCTACAAACTTTGGTGGAGTCTACAGGGTGTTTTATGGACATATATGCAGGGGTGTCTAGAAGAAGTCATGATATAATGATTGTCTGGCTGTTTCCTCTTGCAACAAAACTGAGGGCTGGAACCTTCATTTCTACACCACCCGTCATTGTCAGTGGCATTGCAGTCAGCCCTACGCTATTTGGAGATCAGGGATACAGCCTTCAGAAATGGCCCATCCTGGTATGACTCATACCATGTACCTCAGAATGCCATGGAGAGGAACTTCAGCTTCTGCCACAGCAGTGTAAGAATGGTCATGGAGCAGGCTTTTGGGAGGCTGAAGTCCCATTAATTACAGAGACAACATTTTACAGTACCAATGTGATGTTTCTGTCGATTGCGCCTACTCATTAACAGTGGGCCTTGTGTGCTGGCATGTGATGGAAGGCTGTTACTTCTATCCTTTGAAAGAATATGTTTCTAAGGGGTTTGACAGGCAAAGCCTGTCTTGCTGCAAAGGAGAGGGTGGTTGGTTTGTGGTGCATTTAGCACCAAAAGGGATTGAGGCTTGGATTTCATGAGCACCCTACAATGCACCCCTTGGCACATTGCCTGGCATGCAGGGCCTCTTCTTAGAATTCATTGAAAATATTATGACAGCTTCTAGTTAAAGAAAAAGAGGCACATGTGCAAGGGACCCTTTAAGTGACCCAACATCCTATCTAGCGCAGCTGCTCAGGAAGCCATTTTGGTAAAGGTGTTGCATGTGTTGTCTGATTGGGCAGCACTACATGGGGTGACTTGCATGGAGGAACATTATCTGTATTTTTAAAATGGACATGGACAGCAGTGTTCCCTCTAACTCTTAGCATCGGTGTGTGGAATGAGGGTTTTTCCGGGCAACAGCATCAAGGCAGTACATGCGCTCATGCATTCAGAGTGTAGCTGTCCTGATTCAACCTCTGCAAGATCTAAAATTCACTGTGTGTACATCAAAAAGCTAGTGGCTGTGCACACATGCCCACGCCTGAGAGGGAACATTGGTGGACAGGTAACAACTGACTGCTTTAGCTGCCACAAATTGCAAGTGTGAATCTGTTTTAAAGCATTCTGAATGGTCCCCTTTTTAGCAGGTATCCAAGACTGGTGCAGTAGAATGTATTCCTGCAAAGGAAAATTGACCATGAATTGGATAACCCTAATTTGGAGTGGTGTGTGCGATATTCCTTTCATTCCCTTCCCTTCCTTAAAAACCCTTTGCCCCATTGTCAATCTAAAATAGAATGGGTGCTTGTGTGTGGGGGAAAAGTCCCCAACAGGCAGGGGTGGTATCACCAGGTTCAGTGAAGTATTAACATAAGAACAAAGTTGAAGAAAATGAAGATGTAAAAATATTATGGGACTTCTGACTACAAACAGACAAACATCTGCCACACAATACACCAGATATAACTGTAGTCAAGAAGAAAGAAAAACAAGTCAAAATAATCGACATAGCAATACCAGGGGATAGCAGAATAGAAGAAGAAAAAGAAATAGAAAAAATCACCAAATACAAAGATCTACAAATTGAAATTGAAAGGCTGTGGCAGAAAAAGACCAAAATAATCCCAGTGGTAATTGGCACCCTGGGTGGAGTTCCAAAAGACCTTGAAGAGCACCTCAACACCATGGGGGCCACAGAAATCACCATCAGCCAATTACAAAAAGCAGCTTTACTGGGAACAGCCTATATTCTGCGACGATATCTATAACAACAGCAACAACATTGACAATAAAATTCAGTCATCCCAGGTCCTTGGGAAGGACTCGATGTCTGGATAAAACAAACCAGTCAATAACACCTGTCTGACTGTATAAATAAATAAATAAATAATAATAATAGATCAAGCCCAAGGCTCATCCAGCCCAGCATCCTGTTTCACACAGTGGTCCACCATATGCCTCTGAAAAGCCCAGAGGCAAGAGGTGAGGGCATGACTCTGAGGCTGGATGTGGCCCATAGCCATCAGACTAGTAACCATTGATAGACCTGCCCTCCATGAATTAGTCTAATTTGTCTAAGCCCCTTTTAAAGCCATCCAAGCCAGTGGCCATCACCACATCCCATGCCAAAGAATTCCATAGATTAATCTTTCTCAGGAGAGAAAAGCAAGGTTTTCGGCTTCCGGTCATCTGGGAGGCACTTAATGCTCCTATTACGTAAGACCTGCTCATGTGCATGTGCAATAGATTGTTAAAATGACCGCTTGGTAAATTTTAGATCCTGCTCATGAAGGTTCCATTCTAAATGCATGTGCACACCCACTGCCCTGATACTGATGCCCAGAGCATAACTAATTCTGCACACATATGAAAACAAGTAGAGAGAATACTTTTGCAGTCTATCTTTAACCAGCAAAAGTGGGAGGAGATGGGCCCAATCCTCTCTTCCCAGGGGAAGGAGGAAGTGGTCCCCCAGTCCCTTCCTCCCTAAATGGGGAAGACAGTTTGAGGCTATTCACACAAGCATGCAAAACCTGGCTAAGGGAGCCCAGCGTGATTTTTCACACTCATGTGAACCACTGGGATCGTGCTCGATCCTGGTGGTCACACGGCGGCAAATCCGCCTAAGTAGCCTCCTTGTTAAATGAGTTTAAGAGAGCGAGCACTCCCTTGACCACATTTTTTTTTGAATCGTGTGTCTGCTGCAGCTGCTTGCAGCTGCAATGGGCACACTCAGGTTGAGAGGGACTCCTGGTAATGCACCACACACACACACACACACGGTGCATTATTGGGGCTCCGGGGGGCACCATGCAGTGACGCTTCCCTTCACCCGATCCCTGGAGCTGCCGCTTGTCTGGGCAGGTGATCCACCTGCCCAGGGAAGGGTAAGTGATAGTCTGTGGAGAGGGTCGGTCAAACCCGCTCTCCTCTCCTTTCGGCATTTCACACTATTTGTGTGAAGTGCCTCTGTATCTTTCTCCAGGGAGATTAGAAGAGAACACCACAAGGGGTATGCAGGGATCCTCACAGCAAGAAGTGAAAAGCCATTTTTCTTGGTTTTAAATTCCAACACAGCAAGTGGATTCCCCCTAGGGAGAGTCCACTTGCTGGTTGTAGGCTCTGATCCAATGGCACGGTATGGTTTTGCATTGCGCTCGCTACCAAGGGGAGTCTCCATGACTGCCCTTTAAAATGCATCCATCATAAACTACATGCATAAATCCCCACTTCTCTTTAAATTTTGATGCTTAAAATGCTGGTCACGCCTCCTGACCAAAGGTGGTGGTTACATGGCTTTGGCAGGCACCACCTTTCCGGGCTTGTAGCAGAAACACCAGCTGCAATTAATTTGCATGAGATCCACCCTAGGCCTGGGGAACAGCTGTGTGGATATGACATAGCATAATTTTTTCTAGTGGACCATACTTTCTCCCACCTACCCAGCCACCAACCCACTGCCCCCTAACCCAAATTTTTCTGTTACTCTTCTGTTTCTCTCCCACCAAGACCCCATTGCCCCATGTCATCCTGGGGTATTAATAATTATGCTTCTGCATGACCATGTAGCTTGAGAGTTCTTGCAAAGGCAGTGATGCAAATGGTGTGAGGAAAGGGTTAAAATGTTTTTGCCCTGCTGAAAAGGCATGATCACACTGAGCACATGCCCTCTAACATTGCAGCCAATTGTTGCTGCTTTACTGATATGCTGACGCCTTGTTCACAGTCTGGCGACACGAGCGGAATGGAGCTTGCTGGGATGCAGCCTGGATGGACTAGGAGGAAGGAGGCATTCCTCTGTCCAGAAACCGAAGGTTACCAAACTGCAGTTGATCAGTCATCTGCACCATGATTCTCGGCTTTACAGATTAACCATCATCATCTACCCATGGTTTGACGCTACCTCCGAACAGGTCCAGAGACGGAAGAAATACAGATGACTTTTTACACCACTTAGCAAGATCATTACAGCAACCACTTCAAATCAGGTATAACTATATGAAATGCTGCAATTAAAGTTGACTTGAACCCAGCAAAATTCAATAAATATCAGGTTGAAAGGACTATGAAAGTGTAGCTATAGCATGCCCTCTTAGAGAATGTTTTTGGAGCAAAGGGAAAGATTTTTACATATGGCTTCTACTTTATGTTATGAGACCTACAGTGAGTGAGTGACTCAGCCTGTGCCATGAGCTGGTGTCTTGCCAACTTCCACGAGAGCTGTGCAATATTGATTAGTGCCAGCTCATGACACTTGGTATCCATTATGTAGTCACTGCTTGATCTGCAGTGAGAATATTATACCTGGCAAACTGTATGGCTTCAAACTCCCAATACAGATGCCTGCAGCACATGCCTTCGTACTATGAAATATGACAAATGAGCTATAACAGCTTGTTCTTGGATCACTTGTCCTTTTCAAATACCTATTTCTGGTGTGATCGTATGTTTAGGGCAACTGATGTATTAGATCATTGCTGACTGAAGCCTCTTCCTTCAGCCTTTGACTCATGGTTATTTGTACATTATTAAAACTCTTTTTGCTAACATTTTAGATGTCCATCAGAGAAATAAAATACAAAGGACTCTGTATGTGGACAATTACTTCAGAAGACTATTTTATTTTCAAGGTCAAATAGGAACATATTTGACCTTGAACATAACCATCAGTCACTCGCTGTGACGTTTTTAGACTTTTTTGCCAATAAAATCTCTCAGATTCAGGCTGAGCTGGATTCCACAATTACTGCAGTCTACTGTGGAGGTGTCCAGCAACTCTTCTTGTGGGATTAGATTGGATCATTTTAAGCTTGTGACTCCTGAGATAGTGTGTCCTACAACCTGTTCTCTTGACCCTTGTCCAACATGGCTTATCTCATCTGGTAATTATATTATCAAAGAAGGTCTGGTAAATATTATAAATGCTTCTCTGAGGGAGGGCAGCGTGTCTCCTTGTCTGAAGAAGGCTATTATTAGACTACTCTTGAAGAAACCCACATTGGCTCCCTCAGAGTTAGCTAATTACAGACCTGTTTCCAATTTGCTGTGGTTGGGCAAGGGATTGAACGGGTGATGGACCCTCAGATCCAGGCAGTTTTGGATGATTCAGATTATCTAGACCCATTTCAAACTGGCTTCTGTGTGGGCTATGGGGTTGAGACTGCCATGGTCGGCCTGATGGATGATCTCCAACTGGCTATTTACAGAGGGAGTGTGACTCTGCTGATCCTTTTGGATCTCTTTGAGGCTTTTGATACCATTGACCACGGTATCCTTCTGGACCGCTGGAGGGAGGTGGCTTTGGGTGGCACTGCTATACATTGTTTCTGTTCCTACCTCTCTGGTAGATTCCAGATGGTGTCACTTGGAGACTGTAGTTCTGCAAAGTAAGAACTAAAGTGTGGAGTTCCACAAGGCTCCATACAGTCTCCAATGCTTTTTAACATCTACATGAAATCTCTGGGAGAGATTATCAGGAGGTTTGGTGATGGGTTTTTTCAATATGCTGATGACACTCAAATCTATTTCTCCATGTCAACCTCATTAGGAAATGGCCTATCTTCCCTAAATGCCTGCTTGGAGGTGGTAATGGGCTGGATAAGAGATAACACACTGAAGTTGAATCCAAATAAGACGGAGGCACTGACTGTGGGGGATCAGGACCCAGTACATGGTTTAGATCTGCCTGTTCTGGGCAGGGTTACCCTCCCCCTGAAAGATCAGGTATGTAGCTTGGGAGTGCTCCTGGACCCAAAGCTCTCCCTGGTTTCTTAGGTTGAGGCAGTGGCCAAGAGCGCTTTTTATCAGCTTCGGCTGATACAACAGCTACATCCAGTTCTGGAGATAAATGACCATAAACAGTGGTACATATGCTGGTAACCTCCAGGCTTGACTACTGTAATGTGCTGCATGTGAGGCTGTCTTTGTACATAGTCCAGAAACAATTGGTACAGAATGCGGCAGCCAGATTGGTCTCTGGGACAACTCGAAGGGACCATATCACATTGGTTTTAAGGGAACTGCACTGGCTGCCAATAAGTTTCCGGGTTAAATACATAGTGTTGGTTATAACCTATAAAGCCCTTAACAGTTTGGATCCAAGGTATTAGAGAGCACCTCCTTTGACATGAACCCTGGTGACTGTTACAATCTTCTGGAGAGGTCTGGTTATGGTTGCCACTGGCTCATTTGGTGGCAATCCAGGACCGGGCTTTCTCTGTGGCTACCCTAGGGCTTTGGAATATGCTCCCTGTTGAAATAAGAGCATCTCCTTCTCTGTTTTTTTTTTCCAGGAAGACCCTCAAGACTCACCTGTTCTCACAGGCTTTTAATTAGAATTAATTTTAATAATTTGTTTTAATAACTGTTTTATGTTACTGTTTTTATTTTTATGCTACTATTTTACTTGTTTGTATTTTAATCGGTGCTGATTTTAAAATATTCTTTTTAGTTTTGTACACCGCCTAGAGATGTACATATCAGGTGGTATGTGTGTGCGCGTATACACACACATACAGAGAGAAAGAGAGAGAGAGAACACATATATTAGGGGGCAGCTAAAACAGCTGTAATTAAATAATAATAATTTAAAAATCTTCTTTTCCTGAATCTGTCAATCATATACTAGTCACTAGCACAAAACAGCAAATGGTTTTTTTCAGCTGATTTATTTAATTCACCACATTCCTATTCCAACCTTCCATCAAGGTGCTCAGATTAGTGTGTGTTCTCTGACCTTATCTTCACAATGACCCTATGAGGTAGTGAGAGAGAGAGAGACTGGACTAAAACTACCCACTGCACTTGCTGGGTGGCTTTCATAAGGTGCAGTGGCTTTCAACATTACAATAAAACAACAAGAAGATGCAATTTCATGGAAGATGACATTGCAGCAGCATAAAATACCAGGGATGAACAGTAAAGCCAGCAGCAATTAAAGCAACAGCAATGGCAGCTGAATGGTTGATGTGGCTGGTCTCCACTCCCTCTCTCCTGGGGTGAGAGCACTTTAATGTCTCAGGGGCCAAAACAGGGAGGAACCAGTTCTCATCTGCTTCAGGTGCCTTCCGTCGGTGATAGGGAATATATCGTATATGCCTTAGCAAACCAAGAAGGCCGACTGCAAAGAAAATAGAACTGGTTCAAATCCTTCCAAGGAGTTCAGCATGGAGGCAGATTTGATAAGCAAACCAGTTTCCATAATTCTTGCAGTGCTTGGTTTTCAGAGCTGGTTCTTGATTGTAAAGATTATCTGGGTAGGGGAAACATTATAGATAGATATTCACAGTTACAATGTTCATTTAGGAGAGGAGAGCTGGTCTTGTGGTAGCAAGCATGACTTGTCCCCTTAGCTAAGCTGGGTGCACCCTGGTTGCATATGAATGGGAGACTTGATGTGTGAGCACTACGATATTCCCCTTAGGGGATGGAGTTGCTCTGGGAAGAGCAGACGGTTCCAAGTTCCCTCCCTGGCACCTCCAAGATAGGGCTGAGAGAGATTCCTGCCTGCAAGCTTGGAGAAGCTGCTGCCAGTCTGTGTAGACAATACTGAGCTAGATAGACCAATGGTCTGACTCAGTATATGGCAGCTTCCTATGTTCCTATTATTGTATTTTCCAGTCTTTTAGAACATGTTAGCAAAATGCATTAGATGTGGATAAAAGTGGCTTTGTGAAAGCAGGAGGCTGGGTAGATTCAATAGTGGAATATTTCTTCATCATTGAGCATGGTCGTGAAACCATATTCCACCTTGAGCAGTAGTCAGTGAACTTGGCAGTAAGAGTTCTGTTCTCTTCATTTCCTGGTTTATGTTTTATTTCTCCTTTCTCAAGTTTCTTGAAGGATGAAGCTCTATGTATATTTAAATAAAGCCTGTCTTGTGACAGATACAAATCAAACTACTCATTTTTGCTTGGATAGATTATTAGCTGCCTCAGTGGGTTTCTTTTCTTGCAGCTTTCAAAAGTCTTCATTGTTTGAAGCCATTTTAATTGGAGAATTATATAATCCAAGATAGTTGTTTCATTGTGTAGAGTCTTAATTATACTGGTAAAAAGCCCATGAAAATATACCCAGATACAGAAATACCTATTATTTTTCTGAGATGTAAGGATGTGGGAAATAAGCTATAAATCACTATGTGTTAACTAGACTATTTTATTGTCAACATCTCTATTAGACGCTCCTGTCACCAGTAGGATTGGCAAATTAGGACTATGTAAACTGGAAAAAATACGCAATCCAAAGCCAATTTGGCATTAGTAGCACATAACACCTCCTGCAACATCAATTATTACACTCTTGGCTCTGATTTTTTTAAAAAAGGCCTTTAGTTAGTCAGATCTGTCAGTGTTTAGCAATTTCTGTTTAATATGCATTATTTTTCCAAGAATAATGCTGCAAGATGAAATGCCCATGATGGATGATCAAAGAATTGGTTACTTTCCTGTTGGTTAGTCTGGTACAAAACATGCCAGATTTGTAATACTGTAAATATAATATGCTGACATCTGCCTGCTTTTGGTTCTGAGTGTCCCTTCTTGACTTTAACCAAGCTCCCTACTGTAGTTGGATCAAATTCAACTGTTATGGCTTTGGCCAGCTCCAAGCACTGCCTGCTGAGCAGCTCATACGAACATAGGAAGCTACTACATACTGAGTCAGACCATTGGTCCATCTAGCTCAGTATTGTCTACACAGACTGCCAGCAGCTTCTGCAAGGTTGCAGGCAGCAATCTCTCAGCCTATTTTGGAGATGCCAGGGAAGGGATTTGGAACCTAGATGCTCTTCCCAGAGTGGCTCCAGCCCCTAAGGGGAATATTTAACAGCGCTCACTCTTCTAGTCTCCCTTTCATATGCAACCAGGGCAGACCCTGCTTAGCTAAGGGGACAAGTCATGCTTGCTACCACAAGACCAGCTTGAGCAAGCTATCCACACAATAATCTCAAACTAGCTGAGAAAGTAGCCATGGGGAGACCATGCACATCTAACTTCTGGGCTGGGCTGCTTATATAAATAGCCTTAGTGAACAGAATGAAAAAAGAAATGTTATTTATAGATTAGTGTTGAGTCTGAATAGTGTGAAAGCCAAACTAAGAAAGAGAAAGTATGGACTGTACAAAGTAGCAAACACAAAATGGTGTAGAAACAGCTGTCATGGATATACATGAAAGTTTGAGCTAATGTGCATGGTGGAAATGTCACTTATACTAGTTGTTTCTGGGTAGTTCTGAATACGGACAGTGAATCGTTAGTGTCTCCATTGTGTGAGACTGTTGGCTATATTTTGGCCTGATAGCATCTAATGGTATCTGTGCCTAAATTATTTAATTAGGCATTATTATATATGTGCCTAAATTATATGTGCTATGCTAGGTAAGGGAAATCTCCAAATCTGTAGCCAATTAAAGTGTAGCATGTCGCAAAGGATTTTAATCCCTACCTCAGGCATCAGGAAATAGTGAGGCTATTCTCAAGATTGTAGAAAATCAGGCTAGCCTCCGCTAGCCCGATTTTCTACAGTTGTGAGAACCACCGGGCTCGGCTGCGAACCCGGTTGTTCTTGAACGGGTAACCCGCTCAAGTAGCCTGCCCCTTAAACCCATTTTTTAAATTGTAAAGTAACCACAGTTACTCACAAGTAGACCCCCGGCATGAGGCTGAAAAGCAGCCTCCCGGCTCGGGGGTCTCCCCAGTATGCCCTGCGCACTTGCGCAGGGCTTACTGGAGCTTCCGGGGGCTGTGTGGCCCCTCAACTCCCCAGCCCCCACCGGCTCTGTCATGGAGCCAGCAGTCGTGTGGGCCGCCGATCCAGCCGCCCAGGGCTCCCGCCCTGCTCGTGTGCGGGGAAAGCGGGCTTAGCCTGCTCTCCCCACTCACTCTTACAAACCGGATCTCACTGATCGTGAGACCCAGTTCAGCAAACAGGGGCATAGCTAGGGGAAAGGAGGCCTGTGTTCACTCCTCTCCCCGTGGCCCCTTGGAGTGAGTGAGATAATGGAGAAAATAGAGAGTGCTGGAGCTGGGGGGTCCTCAGGAGCTGGGCCCCCAGTTTCTCTGAACTTGTCTGCTCAGTTATAGCTACACCCCTGCTTTCAAAGGCTCAGTTACTGTATATATGTTATAATGCATAGAAACATAGGAAGCTGCCATATACTGAGTCAGACCATTGGTCTATCTAGCTCAGTATTGTCTACACAGACTGGCAGCGGCTTCTCCAAGGTTGCAGGCAGGAATCTCTCTCAGCCCTATCTTGGAGATAATGCGAGGGAGGGAACTTGGAACCTAGATGCTCTTCCCAGAGCGGCTTCATCCCCTGAGGGGAATATCTTACAGTGCTCACACTTCTAGTAACATGTTAAATAGAAAAGAAATACTGAAAGCACCAAAACATTGCTTTAAATTGGAAGCTGATATAATGGGTAGATAGAGGAAGATAGACTGACTATGGTGAAAATAATTTAGGCCTTGGGAAGGGTGCTAATTCTGGACTAATTTATGATGCCTCAAAGCACTTGCTTTGGAAAAGCTCAGGATAATGACTCTATTATCTGACACAGGCAGGCAGTCTGTGTTTCTCCTGGAGCAACCCTGTGTTTAGCAAAAGAAGTAGCATAAAAAGTATAAAGTGTGAATGCATCCTTTGGTTAATATGTGGGGAATCTTCATATCTGAATTTTCAAGGGAAAACTGAAGTTCCACGGTTTGTAAGAGAAGAATGAACTCTAAGAAAACAATCCCTATATACTTTCCCCCAAGAAGAATGCAAATTAGACTGGTCTGACATTTTACCAAAGCTTCTCACATGTCTGTTTATTTGAGATTCTCCAAAACTTGTGTGGTTTTTGTTGAACAAAAAAGGATCCAAATTTTCAACGTTTAATTTGGCTTAAGGATATGTTGGCCATCCAAAGGGACAGAAGAGAAAGCCATACAAAATAAGCTTCTGGGAGGCTTCGAAGTTTATCCGAAGTTATGGGGTAATAGCTTTCTGTTTCAGCCCTTAACACATCTTACCTTGCAACAGATGAAAACAGATGACTTTATCTGGGCTTACTAATCAGTCCAGTATACCCTTATGTTTCAGAAACAGAAATGTCAGAACTGTGTGCATCTATGAATAGGGGAGAAACATCATGGTGGCAGGAATACACTCCCCATAACCTATGCACGTGCATGTTCATTAGAATGTGTGTGTATAAAACTTCTACTCATAATTACACATCCAGAGTCTTGCTACACAGATTCTAATGATCATGGGTTCATTTCACCTGACCTAATGTCCAAAGGGGCATGGTTCAAATTCCTACTCAGTCATTCCCTCTCAGCTGAACCTACCTTGCAGGGTTGTTGTAAGGATAAAATAGGGATGGGAACAGTGCACGCTGGTCTGAATTCCTCGGAAGAAGGGTGAGATAAAAAAGTAATTATTAAATTAATATTGGTATTTCAAGTGTTACTAAACATCAAGTATTGATGCCTTGAGGAAAATGGCTTGTGTTATTCCCCCGCCCACCCACCCACCCATTGATTTTAATGGAAGGAGTGTTGCATCAAAGCAGTTTTTAGCCATTCTGCATCAGCACTGTCACACGACCGTGTCAGGTCTGCCTTTCAAGTTGCACAGCAGCCCTGCTGGCTGCCTAACATTGACAGAGGGCGGCCCGTCATGTCACCCTCTAAATTTGCTTCGCTTTAGAAAATGAAAATTTCTAACCTAGATTTATGATACGTGCATTCTCTTTGAAACGACTAACTTTATATAGGGATGATTTTTTTGAACAGGGGAAGCGAAGAGGGGAAGGGTTTTCTCCCAGCTCAGATTTGGCAATGCACATGGATTTTCTTTTCCCTTTCCTTGCAACTAACCCTAAATGGCATGGGCCCTGGGTACCTTAGAGACCGACTGCTCCCAGCTGAATCTACCCATGTGACCTGAGTAGACCGGCTGACAGGGCTCTGCAATGCGTGCCAACACCTGCTGAGGCCCATTTGGACAGGGCCTTCTCAGTTGTTGCCCCCAGGCTGTGGAACTCACTCTCAGCTGAGGCCCGCATGGGTCCCTTTCTCCCAGCCTTCAGGAGGTAAGTGAAGGTGCCCTTCTTATCCAGGCTTTTTGCCAATGAGCTGTCCTTTGCTCTTTTAAAACTTTTAGCTGTATTTCTGTTTCGATTGTATTATTTTTAGCTTGTTAACCACCCTGGGGTCTTAGAACAAAGGGTGGTGTGTGTGTATATGTGTATGTGTGTGTACATTTATATGTACATAAGGCTGGTCTTACTTACCTGAGACATCAGCAGCTCTATGCTTTGCCTGTACCAATATGCAAAGTGTCTTTCATATTTTGACACAGTGGTTCATACTGTGTGGGCTGATCTGTGTGTGACTGGTTCTGCCTTGTGGTTCTGCCTTGTGATGAGAGGTTGGATTAAAGGTCCCTTCCATGTTTTGATCTATGCATTTTTTTAAGAAGAGCTAATAATGGCTTAGTCCTCCCCTGACTGATCATAAATACATGCACATTTGTAACAAAAAAGGTGTTTGGAGGGATTATGTGAACTCACTGTTTTTCAGTTTCACAGAAGAACATAATACATATTCTCCTTTGTTTATTTGAAATGGCCCAAGACTGTTCTCTAGAGGTGTGAAAGACTAAATATTATAACTGACTAAGCAGGAATGCAATCACACATTCCTTAGCTTCATCTGGTGGTAGCAGACTTGCTCACAAAACCATCCTGTACAGCACTTGATTAATTCCAGTTGTTTACACGAATTCAGTAATTGCTAGTCAGTTTTGGTGGCTTGGGAGAGATAAATTAAATTATGATGTCTGCATATGAACATTTAAAGGTGCCTTTCAATTCCTTTCAAGCCATTTGGTTTGTGGGGGTCTACTTCAAGTGGCAGTAGTTGCCAAGTTAGTAAATAAAGATCCTTCATTATCAGTGATGCCACCTAACAATTTCTGAAGGCAACTCTGAAGCTGAATTTCCAATGCAAAATAAACGCGGTGACTCCAAAGTTCTAAAAGAACTTCCACCCTGCCATCCTTCCTACATGCCACCCTCCCTCTCATCTATTACTCCAACCTCCAAGCCTGCTCCACCCACCCTCACCCATCTAGTTGCTTTTGCTTCAGCAAGATCTTTTCCCCACCTCCCTGATGCTTGCCATGCTGCAGTGGCTATGTGCCAGATGCAAAATTGTGGCTTTTTACTGGCATGAGTCAGTGGCACTGGGGAAAAAAACCCCTACAATTCCTAGTATTCCTTGCAGCTGGCACACAGCCATCACAGAATGTCAGGCTGCAGGGGAATCATCCTGCCATGCTCCTTTCTCTGTTGCTGGAGTCACAAGAAAGGTGTGTGTGTGTGGGAGGCTTGGGAGGAAGAGAGGTGTGGAGAACACATGCTAGATATTTATAGGGGGTTCAGGAAGTAATTAGACCCTGTCACACTCCCAATTGACATTATTGGGGCATGGCAGGTACCACAAGAGATAATGAGGCTGTTCAAATGAGCAGCCCTTCCCGGGCTTGCACAGATGGGACTACTCATGTGGAGCACCAGAACTGATCCTGATCCTGAGTTTTTAATTCAGGCTTTTACTGAGGTAGAAGGGTGTGAGATCCCAGTCATGTGACTGCTAGGGTGGCCTGCAGCCCAAGGGTGTGAGATCCCAGTCATGTGACTGCTAGGGTGGCCTGCAGCCCAAGGAGCCAAAAAGCCAGGCTCCTAGAGCACTCGGCAGTGGGGAAATCCCCCACAATGCACCACACTCCTTATGAGGTGCATTGTGGGATTTCTGGAGGCCGGGGTTTGTTTCCCTGGCCTCCAAATGGCCATGCCATGCAGCTCGTGTGGGCACATGAGCCAAGTGGCCAAAGGACAGAACAGAATCGTCTGGGAGAAGGTAGATGTGATCATGCCTCCACCTGCCCCACTTACAGGGTTGTGTGAATGACCTTTACGAATTGCATTGTAAAATAAACAATTTTCCTAGTTGAGGAGGAAAGTTTGGTTCCCCCCCCGAAGCTCATTTCCAAGTCCAACTTGGATGGGTTCACCTATTGCTGTTCTTTACCCATATTCCCCCCCGCCTTTTGTGAGTAAAAAAAGCAGCTTGGGTGGAATTTTTAGTAGAAAAAAATGGCACAAGAAGAAAGAGTTACAAAGCTTTTCTCATTTATGCTGGGTTTCTGTTTTGGACTGTAGTTGCCACAAATGCTTTTTAGTTTTTTTTTTAAAAATAAGAAGCAAAATGTCAGGTACACTTGTAGCTGTCACCTGTAGCTGGGCCTGAGGATCTCTTTTATAAGAGAGAGGTGTCTGAAAACAGCCAGTTTGCCAAAGATCATGGGATGGTTCATATAGTTGTCTTCATTTGCTCAGGAGGTGTCCCCCCCATCCTTACTGGGTGCATGAAGTCAGAGTTCTGTGTGTGTTGCTATATGCACATAGACCCGATTTATGTAATCCTCCCATCTTTCTTGTAGTTCCAGAGGTGTACACAAAACCTTATGTACTTCCTTCACAACACAATCCAAATCAATGACTGGGTGAGTTTATGAACCAGCCCTATGGTCGGCTGTGATGTGCTCCATCCTGCTTTTCCCACCTTCTCCCCCTTTTCAATATATGGAATAGGGTTACGATTGTTGTCACCACATTCGTGTCCCACAGAATCGAGTTTAAAGCATAAAGCGTTTACACACTGGATCACTGAGGTCTGGTTCAACTCTCCCATTACTTGGGAACTTCTCTGAGCACTTGGGGAAAAATGTTTCCCTGCCCTGCCTTATTTTGGGGAGGGAGGGTTTGCTCAGCTGGGCTGTAAGATTTTCAGTAGCAACTTGGAAACACTAGATGGCACCAGCCAGGTAAAAATGAAAGGAGAATTCATGGCCCAAAGGCTTCTGTGTATATGTCTTTAAGTTGTTTGAGAAGACAAATAAGCAAATTTAGAAGATTGTTATCTAGCCTCTGGAGTGACTATTTCTGATTTACTTGACCTTTTCCCTTGACAATCTGAATCCTTCCAGGACCAAGTGTAATACCTCTGCATATTTGCACAAGTAGAAAACAAAATGATTTCTCCTTTACACAATTTTATATATTCTGCCACACCTTTTGTGGCAGAAGTAAAATTGGCTAGTATATATGAATAAAATAAAATTAACTGCTAGTACAATATCCAGCTGTCATGATGAGCCTGCCATGAGTCGATATGGAAGGCTTGGATGTTGTGTGGGTAGATCATAGCAATGTTCCATTTTATATTGTGCTTTTTATTCTGTAGTTCTAAAGATAATGATCAAAAGCATCTCTCAGCTCAAATGCTCCAAAAACCGTTTTATATATTTGCCAAATAAATATGCTATTTTATTATTGTTCTGTAAACTGTGGAACAAAAAACTACAGCACTGAGAAGCTAGTAAGACTTTTTTACATCTATTCTTTTCTATAGAATATTCTATTTGGCTTTTAAAAAAACCCCTCTATATCAGACACTTTGACACTTTGTGAGCTATGATGATGATGATGATGATGATGATGAATATTTATATACCACTTTTCAACAAAAATTCTCAAAGCGCTGATATAGAAAAATAAACAATAAAGATTCTTCCCTTTCCTCAAAGGGCTCACAATCTAAAAAGAAAAACAAGGTAGACACCAGCAACAGCCATTGGAGGGGTGCTGTGCTGGGGCTGGATAGGGACAGTATAAAGGTCTGTGTAAAGGTCTTTAAAAGGGGAAGGGCTGCTCTGAAGCTTTAATGGCATTGACTTCTATGGATGGGTAGAAAGGAAGAAATCAGTTTTATGATATCAAAAATATATCTATGCAATTGACTGCACTTACAAATTCATATTATCCAATAAAATAAAATTTATATTAAAAAAGCCAGCCTCAGCAAAGAACCTTATTCTTTGATTGGTGCGATGTGTAGACTAATCTCTAAATCATGTCTGCTTTCCAATAATTGGTCCTGTTTTGCAATTGCATGCCTCCCACTAGGATTTCCATTAATGTATGATGCTGTTTGGCTAAACAATGTTCAGTGGGAAACAAAGTAAACAGGGTGGTTCTATCATTTAGGAAAAAATGTAAACATTATAGAAAAGAATGCCTTAAAATAAAATATGAGAGGAAGCCTTTTTACTGAGCCAAATGGGTTGTGAGTGACATGGTGTAGTAATCCATACACTAAAGACTTGGGAAGGTGAAATTCACTTTGAGCCTATAGAAAGCAATTAGGAAAAGAGCTGAGAGTTGCCACAGGCAAAACTAAACTGAAGACAACCTCAGCTAGCCACTGATACCTTACAACAGGGGTGTCAAACTCCAGTTCAGTGGTTCACCTCCTGGGGGGCTGCACACAGCCTTGCAACTCCTTCTTGCACCTGCCTCATGCCTTCTCACACCCACCTCACACCACCTTCTGTCTCCCTCCTCCAACACCCTCTTTCTCTCACTCTCTTCCTTTCTTCTTCTCTCTTCCTCCATCCTTGCCCTGCCATTTAAATTGGTGGAATGCACTACGTTTAATATCAGAATATGCTTAGGGAAAGGTTGCTTATTCTAAGGAGAAATTTTGAATAAATAATCTGGCCTGTGGCCTGGCAATTTGAGGCTTCAGGCAGCCTACGCCAGCCCTGGTTTTCACTGGATCCTGGCCAAATTCTATCAGAGTAAACTCTCCTTCACTCACACAAATGTTGCTTGATAGGAATACAGATAATGAAGCTGCCTTACGCAAATGCTTCAGAGCAGGGATTCTCAATGTTGGGTCCCCAGATGTTATTGGACTTCATCTCCCATAACCTCCAGCCAAAGGCCACTGGGCCTGGGCATTATGGGAGTTGAAGTTAAATAACATTTGGGGATCTTACGTTGAGAATCCCTGCTTCAGAGCACAGCGAGGTGGGAGGAGGAAACACAGCCGCCGCGGCCGGAACTAGGGATGTGCACAGAACCGCAGCGGGGCGGTTTGAAGGTGGTGGGGGTGCCGCTTTAAGAGTGGGGGAGGGTGTACTTACCCCTCCTGCTGCTTTCCCCCTGATGGCGACCCTCAGTAAGTCAGCTGATCGAGGTGGCAGCGTACCTCCCTGCCACCCCGATGCCTGGATATGGCCGGCGTGTTGGGGACTTCCGGCCATATCCGGGCAACGGGTCGGCAGGGAGGTACACTGCCACCCTGATCAGCTGTCTTACTGAAGGACGCCGGCGGGGGAAAAGTGGTGGAAGGGGTAAGTACACCCTCCTCCACTCTTTAAGCGGCACCCCCGCCGCCTTTGAACTGGCGGAAATGCTGGTTCTTCGAACCAGTTCGGAGGCCCATAGAGGGCCTCCGAACTGGTTCCATGCACATCCCTAGCTGGAACCAGACAGCTGCAGGAAGCTTTGGAGTGCAGTGAGGTGGAGGAAGGAAATGCAGCGGCAACAGTGGTGTGTGGAAACAGCCAGCCACAGGAAGCTTGCTTCCAAGCACAGTGAGGTGGTAGAGAGGAAACTCTTTGACCAAATGGCTGGTTTTGCTTCTAGCTGCTGCCACTGTGTTTCTGTTCCCACCACTGGTGCTTCCCCCCACCCCCACATCACCACGCTATGAAGCAGCAGTAGACCTCCAAGAAGAGGCCAGCAGACTAGGAGTGCATTGAAGCGGTGAGGTGAGGGAAAAGTGCTGGGGAGGGATGTAGTGGCTTGTTGGAAGCCAGATTGCTGAGCTTCACAGGTCAGATCCAGCCCTGCAGGCTGGCAGTTTGACACCCCAGCCTGACACGATGATTCATTAGGCTTAAGCAATGTGTGGGATATTGCTGTTGTATTTTGATGTTTCCTGAGCCTGGGGAAAAAAGGCAATTGTTTTTTTTTATTTTGGTGATATACACAGCAAGCACTTAGCCAGGCTAATCTCCAAATACTATGATCAATTGATTCCTCCTTTGGTTCATTTAATCCTGTGACACAAACTGGCTGACATCCAGAGCAATGAACTGCTGGTGGAGTGAGTAAATGTGTGCTAGTGCAAACATTTGCTTAGCTATACCACAAAAATGGGGATTTTCAGAATTGCGCTAAAGTGCTGTCGCACAAATGTCTCCCTTAAAACAACTGAAGTCACAGTTGTGCAACTGTCTGGTGCACAAGCATAACAGTTTTGCGCTGGCACACTGGCCTCCTGCAAGCAAATCATTGCTGTGGCTGCTGGCCACTGAGTTTAAGCCAAGCTCTCTACATTTGTAGTCTAAAGAAAAGGATCTTTCTTTTAGAAAAGTGCTGAAAGAGCTTTATTTACTCTTAGAGGATATGAGAAGAAAATGGGCAACACCCCACCAAGCATGTTGCTGAGCATGGCAGAGAAGGATCCTTACAGCAGATGACTTCCTTAAGTTCAGAGAACTTACTGTTCCAGGGGAAGTGAATTATTATTGAACTCTCCTGCCCCAGAAAATGCCATGTGCCACCTGAAAAATATGCCCCTGAGAGCTGTGAAGTACTCAGGGACATATTTTAGAGTGGTACACTGGGCAGCAGCGATATAGGAAAGATGCTGAAAGGCATCATCTTATACGGCGCAGGAGATGGCAATGGTAAACCGCTCCTATTCTACCAAAAACAACCACAGGACCCTGTCGTCACCAGGAGTCAACACCAACTTGATGGCACACTTTACCTTTACAGGGCAGTTTGTGGGGAAGACGAGATCTGTGAAAATCACCTCTCCCCGCTCAACCAGTTTTGCAAAGCTAAGGAAGCATGCACTGTGGGGACACTTCTTCCTGATGCGTGGGCACATGGTTAGTGGGGATGTCAGCCACTGAGAATTTTTTAGTCAGTCTATCAAACACCTTATAATCCATTAGTAATAATATTAATAATTAATTTGGTAGGTTAGAAATATTTGCTTCTTGCAACTAGAGCATATTGTAGGGCTTCCTTGGCCTTTCATTCTAATTTCGGTGAGAGAGCTACTGCCTGCCAAACCAATACATTTCCAAAGTGCCAGGAAAACTGTGTCATAATAGCTGATCAAGAGGTTAATCCCCTTCACAATTGTACACTGGTGTAATAATGATCTCAGAATGACTAGAGTCTATAGCTTTCCTGAAGGCATAGTTTGGCATTGTTGGATCTCATGGGGACTTGTGATCATAGGAACATTGGAAGCTGCCTTATCAGATCATTGGTACATCTAGCTCATTATGTCTGCACTGACTGGCAACAGCTCTTCAGGCAGGATTCTTTCCCAGCCCTACCTGGAGATGCTACCGGGGAGTGGACCTGGAAGATTCTGCATGCAAAACAGGGGTTCTTCCACTGAGATATGGCCCCATCCCCTAAGGGGAATATCTTACAGCAGACAGTGCTCACATGAGTCACCCATCCAAATGCAAACCAGGAAAGACCCTGCTTAGCAAAAGGGACAATTAATGCTTGCTATAGCAAGACCAGCTCTCTTCTTCACAGGCTACAACCGTTGCCTTACTATGGGTCCTCATGAGGATGCTTATAATCAAGTCAGCTTATGGAAACTCAGGTGCAATTCATCAATACCTGAAGTAGTCAACAGTACCAAGCAGAAGAAATGTGATTTTAGATGAAAATTTGAAACATTTCTTTTCCAGAAAACTCTTGCTTTCATGCGAATGCTGTGGTTCAATCTGCTTTATTGCTGGTGTTTTTAATGCCTAGATGTTATTTGCATTTGTATGCATTTTGTATTATAATGTATACCTCTTTGTTGTTTTTAGCTAATGGTGGTATATAAATAACTAAAATAAATAACTGTCCTAGCAGCGTCAGCTGGATCTTATGTGATAGGCGGTACATTTTGTGCACGCTACTGCGTATATAACATTAGCATTTGTTGTTGCTGCTCATATAGCATGGCTGTATTCAAAGCCTTGAAAAAGCTCACAGCTTGAATCATTTGGTGCTGATTGAGGAGATAAGACACATGTTGGCATGCCAAATGGCCCGAAATTTTTAGTACTTGTGGTTTATGGGAAATGGAATTTGGAGAGTAGCATTCTCCTCCATTTCTGCTTCTTATGGTCTGAAACGTTCAAGGCGACTATGTGTGAAATAGCTCTGTTTTCCATGGCTGCTTTGGAGGTTATTTTTAGAAATGACTAGACTTATTTAGTTACTTATTTTCACTTAGTCAATGTGCCTATCCCATGCTCTTGGGCTTTTGACAAAAGCAACACATTGATGGCTTTTGCCCATAGTGCTGGGCACATACTATTTTAATTTGAACTCATTTTTAAAGTTGAAAAGTATATAATCAAGTCATTGTATGTCCCCTTAGGATGTATGTTGCTGTCCTAAACACTTGGAAGGAAGGAAGCCCCATTACAATTGCCTTTTACATATTCTTTCAGAGGCAGAATCTCAGCCACTTAGATGTATGATAATGTACTCACCTTAAGTGGCTCAGTGAGGAAATGCTTGTCTAACAAGCAGAAGGTTGCAGGTTCGAATCCCCACTGGTACTATATCGGGCAGCAGTGATATAGGAAGATGCTGAAAGGCATTATCTCATACTGTGTGGAAGGAGGCAATGGTAAATCCCTCCTGTATTCTACCAAAGAAAAACCACAGGGCTCTGTGAGCGCCAGGAGTCGACACTGACTTGATGACACACTTTACCTTTACAAATACGAAAACAACAAAAATTTATATACCACTTTTCAACAAAAGTTCCCAAAGCAGTTTACATAGATGGATAGATAGATAGAATGGTTCCTCTGTCCCCAGAGGGCTCACAATCGAAAAAATAAGCATAAGATAGACACCAGCAGCAGCTACTGGAGGGATGTTGTGCTGGGGACAGATAGGGCCAATTACTCTCCCCCTGCTAAATAAAGAGAATCACCACTTTTAAAAGGTGCATCTTTGCTCAATTAGCTTAATGTATGTTTTGTTCTCATCAAAATATGATTTACAGTCCTTATTTTACCAATTGCAGAGCCCCAGTATAGATAACTTTACATTAACTGATACTAGCTATGACTTGGGACACATTATCCCAAAGCCTTGGAATGAAATAGAGTCTGGATGCTAAACATGCTTTTCATGAAAGAGCCTTTGTGTGAACAGAGAATCCAGGACTGCAGCCACATAATAAATGACTAGTTATGGCTTACCTGTATAACATTATTATTCAATGTACAGCACTTTTAATGTGCAAAGTGCTTTATAACGTTTACCTCACTAAACCCCACAACACTCATATAAGTGATTGCTATTTACATTTTTATAGAAGGCGAATGGAGGCCAAGAGAGCAAGTAGTGATATCTCAGATCTCAATCTAGATTTCTCAGGTTGAAGCCCCACACACTGAACCACACTTGTCTTAAATATCTGCTACGTTGCTAATATAGCCCAGCCTAGCCTATGAAAATTCCCTCATGATCACCAAGTTCTATTGTTTGAAAGTCTAGTGGCAGCATCCCCAGGAAGATCTTTTATAGATAAATGGTGAATGGGAAAAGATTTGAAGATGGCCAGCGTACAAAATATAAAAATATAACCTGAATGCAGACATAAAGCAGTGTTGTGTGTATTACATTTCAGGTCTGGGAGGGAGCAGCAGCAATAAGAATAAAAGATGATTGAACTGGGAGCTATGAAGTAAAGCCAGGATTGTGTAACTTGTAAGAACATAAGAACAGCACTGCTAGATCAGGCCCAAGGCCTGTCCTTTCACATAGTGGCCCACCAGATGCCTCTGAGAAGCCCACAGGCAAGAGGTGAGGATTTGCCCCCTCTCCTGCTGTTGCACCCCTGCAACTGATATTTGGAGGCATCTTGCATCTGAGGCTGAAGATGGCCTAAAGCCACCAAGCTAGTAGCCACTGATAGACCTGATCTCCATGAATTTATCTAAGCCCTTCTTAAAGCCATCCAGGCTGGTGGCTGTCACCACATATTGTGGCAGGGCATTCCATTGGTTAATTATGTGTTGCATGAAAAAGTACTTCCTT
Source organism: Hemicordylus capensis (assembly GCF_027244095.1). Classification (NCBI taxonomy): domain Eukaryota; kingdom Metazoa; phylum Chordata; class Lepidosauria; order Squamata; family Cordylidae; genus Hemicordylus; species Hemicordylus capensis. The sequence continues at coordinate 48,980,467 of NC_069661.1, read as the reverse complement.
TTGTCAGTCCTACATTTCTTGATTCAGAGAAGATCAAACAGAGATGGAAGGAGCATACTGAAAATCTGTACAGCAGGGACGTCAACTACGTGCAAGAACCTCTAGTGCGGGAAGATGATGTTGGATCAGCACTCCCATAGGCATAACTATGGGGGGGCAGGGGGGGCACATGCCCCGGGCGCCACTTGGCAGGGGGCGCCAAAAAGTGCCCCCGCCAATTTGCCGGGAAATTTTTTTATTATTATTTTATTTTTATTTTTTTTGCAGAGCAGTCCCCCTCCCCTGGTCCCGGCGCCCCCCCCATTGGCATTGCTCATCCAGCACTGGGTGCTGCGGCATCTTCGTAGTCCAAGTCTCTGACTCTCACTCCCCGGCGCGCCCCGCCACCAGTTGCGCATGCGTCGAGAGGAGGACACGCACCAGAGCAAACTTCCTGAACAACTCCCTCTTCTGAACAACTTCCTGAACGCCCGAACCAGTTCCCCTTTTTGCTCATTCAAGTCCTTCCTTCCCTATAATCTAACCACGTTTTAACTGAAAAGGTTCAGGGAGGGGGAGATGGGGGGATGTGGAACCTTGGGTTCCACATCCCCCCATCTCTCCCTTCCTGGACTTTTTCACTATGTAATGCAAGCTAATTTAATTATATGTCATCAAATCATCATCATCAAAATGGATTAGCTGTTTCAGCCCATCAGGAAAGTCTAAACCTCCACCGATTTAATTAACCAGACTGAGAATCAGATGAACAGAGAATGTTTTAATGAAAGGTGGTATATAAATTTAACAATAAGTAAAACTATCATTAGGAGCAATTAGCGATTACTTAAACATTGGTGCTGCCAAGCAATTTGTAAATAAAACTTGAAGCCCTTTGAAAATAAGCTGGAATTAATTGTAGGTTGGGCAGGGGGTGAAAGTATATACTTCTAAACATTTATTGTTAAATTTATATACCACCTTTCATTAAAAACAACCCCAAAGTGGTTTGGTTTTAGTCATGGATTTTAATTTTAATTGCTCTTTTTGTCAATGTGATGAAGATTAGTTAAATCTCAGTGGTCTTAGGCAACCAATGTTGCATCTGAAATGCCATTTCATTTTTTATTGTCATAAATACTCTCCAACCAATTTAAATAGCAAAGGTGTATATTATCGCTTTATTCAATTGCAGGGAATCTCAAAAAAGCAGGATTTGCAACTAAGGCAGTGCATATCTTCTCTAAAATGGCCCTTTTATAGTTTTTCTAACTTTGAAATCGTAACATAAAACAAAGCATAGATGCATAAATGCTTCCCCCTCCATTTGAAACCTTTTCTGGTGTAAATAGTGCGCGGTTTTGGAAAAGGGGAGTCTTTCTTTAACAGCGGGAGAATAAGGAGTCTTTAGCACTATCACCCTAGTCCCTCGAATTACTTTGGAGTCCTTGGTTTTCGTTTTGTTAAAATACAGTCACTCACAAGGGAAAGTCAGGAACAGAACCAGGGCGTGAGGGAGGGGCATCATAATCATAATCATCATTATTGCATCATAATTCTGATGTTTGAGATACAAGCCAACTTCACAGGGTTGTTGTGAGGAAAAACCTAAGTATGTAGTGCATTTTGAAATTTTTGGTAATTTTTGTAATTTTTTAAATTTTTAAATTTTTAAAATAAAAGTTTTCTGAAACATGTGTGTCAGTCAGATGTATGTTGGGGACGTGGCGGGGGGGGCGGGCGGGCACAATTTCAGTGCTTGCCCCGGGTGCCGTTTTCCCTAGTTACGCCTCTCCGGTGATTACCAAGTCAAAAGGCTACAGGAATGGATGGAACAGCTACAGAAATATGGCAGGCAACAGAAGAGGAATCAGTCAAGGCTCTAACCAAACTATGCCAGCAAATCTGGAAAATGACACAGTGGCCAACAGATTGGAAGAGGTCAGTCTATATACCCATACCAAAGAAAGAAGACAACAGATTGTGCAAACCATCACACAATATCCTTAATTTCACATTCTAGCAAGATAATGCTCAGGATCATCCAGCGCAGATTAGAGTCCAGCGTGGAAAGGGAAATGCCAGATGTTCATGCTGGTTTCAGAAAAGGTTGAGGAACATCATTGCTGATGCATGCTGGATAATTGAGAAAGCCAAAGAATACTAGAAAGAAGTAAATGAAGTAATTCACATGATTGCTCAAAACTGGGCTACAGGAGCCCAGCCTGGTTTTGAGCAATTGTGAGAGCCAGCAGCCTAAATTTTGCTTCCAGGACCTCCCATCTACATTTTACAATATTGTTAGTGTCGACATGCACCATGACAGCTGACCCCAACCCAGCACTGCCTAACAGCATATCTAGATGTTGCGTGACATCCACAACCTTTGCACCAAGCAGGCAAGTCACCATGCAGTCTATATTCAGGTCACAGACCCATCCCTCTATACCCCTAATGACTTGGAGACCCACAACTATGAGGTCCCCACCCCCTGGAGTATCCCCTGTGAGGGAGGATATGGGCTCATTATCCATGGAAGGGGTCTCCCTCTTCCTCGGAATAATGTCCTCCTACCCCAAGACTTCCATTCTCCATAGCAGTAGAGGAGCCATTAGCCAGGGAGTGGGATGCCTCTATCCTACTTGTGGTAGCAAACATGAATTGTCCCCTTTGCTAAGCAGGGTTCACCCTGGTTGCATTTCAATGGGAGACTACACGTGTGAGCAGTATGAGATATTCTCTTTTAGGGATGGGGCTGATTTGAAAATAGCACCTGCATGCTTGCATGCAGAAGGTTCCAAGTTCCCTCTTTGGCATCTCCAAATAGAGCTGAGAGAGACTCCTGCCTGCAACCTTGGAGAAGCCGCTGAATTCTGTGTAGACAATACTGAGCTAGATGGACCAGTGGTCTGACTCGGTATAAGGCAGCTTTCTATGTTCCTATGTAAGGTCTTGTCCACGTACCTCTCTGATGCTCTGAGCTTATCCAGATCAGCCACCAAGCACACTCCAACAACTCCTGCCCATCAAGAAGATAGTCATACATGCAACACTTTGTGCAATATACTGGTAAGTGCTCCCTCCCCTGCTGGCTTATTGACTAGTTTTGTTGGCTGTTTAGAGTATTTGGAGATGTTTATTTGAAAGTTTGATCTTAGCTGAAGTTGTCAGCTATTCAACAGTTTAAACTTTCTTTCCCATGAGGGGGTAGAACTTTCCTTCTCTTCCCACTGGGCTCCTTGTGAACAAGAGGGGCTCCTTTCAAGCTCTTCTGTATCTCTCTCTGCTAAACTCAATTCAAAACTCCTATGATACCTGTTTGATAATTACTGTTCACTAATCTCTGTTCGCTAAAGTCCCTGGCCGCCGCCTCTTATGTAGAGAATAGGCATCAAACTGAGGAAACCAGGCTCAATTGGAATGTGGCCCCTCCCACCAGGTGTGACACACCTCAGCCCTAGAAGACTCTTTCCACTGTTTCTCTCCATGCAAAAGAGAAACTAAAAGTGAAATTCATACAGCCACCAAAACAAGCCCTAGGAAAACACACACACACACACACACACAATTTTCAAATATATATTTTTTAATTTAACACATTTATTATGCCCTTCTGTAGGTTCATAAAACAAGCTGGGAGGATGTCTATTCACAAATAGAATAAGATGACATATGGATGTTTTTCTGCTTTTGTCTTCATTCTTAGGTCTGCAAATCAGCTCGGATCTACTGTGTGTGTTTTTTAAATTACATAACAATAGAGATGATAGTCATGGGTAATGATGCTAGAGGTAAGGGCAAGCATGCAGCTCGCAGAAACTTGTCACCCAAACGGGAACTCAGATACAAGCTGACCCATTTTCTTAGGCTCAGAAACACAATTTTTTATATGCTGGGTATCAATCAGCTGCCATGTCCTGTCAGCAGCATCTAGAGGAAGAGTCATTTTTATACATTTCACTGAGGTTGTAGCCTTTCATGACAGCCCTTCTCCTCTCTAGTGGCAATGCATGTCAGACTAGTTTATCTTTTAATGAACTCAGAGGCAGAGTGATCAGCCATGTTCCTGTCATGCAAAAAGGTGACAAATAACATAGAATTTGAATGTTTTTGTCCAGTTGAAAGAAGGCTTGAAGTTCAGATGGATCTCTTATGTACATGCTTAAATTTAATGCATTAACATTTTTAGAACCACCTCATCTTGAAAGCTTATATCAGGTTTAAAAAAAATTAAGCATGGTGCTTTAAAGAAATCCGGCTCTCCTATGTAGTACTTTGTGGAACACTGTCAATTCATACCATTGTTCATCCAATATTTTAACATGTACAGTAACCCTGAAATAACTTAAAGTCTTATGAAAGGTGAGAACCTTTCCAGGCATGCAGATCTTCAATCCACAAAGCTCATCCTTACCCTATATATTCCATTTTTTCTCTCAGTTGACATGGGATTTGAATCTAACAGAAAAGTATTTCCAGGGTTTTCTTGGCAAACACAGACTGAGGCTCTGCAGCCTCTTGTCCAGCAGACGGTCCAAGCAGATGGTAATACCTTCTTATGTCTGCATTATAAGGAATCGCCAAGAATTCTTACCAGCTCATTAATTATGTTTCTCAAGCCATGTTTTGGCATCTTAAGTACAGCTAATTACGTGCAGATTCTAATCTTAATTCTATTTTTCTCCTTGTAATTAATTATTTCTTCATTATCTACAAGCAGCTTTCTTCACTTCCCCAACAGATGTCGTTTTAGAAAACAGATGTTGCCACTTTCTTAAAAGGCGTTGTATGTATCTGACTATCTAAATGGAGCTTGCCTTGCAGTTAGAATTGAGAGTTTAAAAAAAAAGAAAAAAGAACAAATGTATTGTATGTCCTTTACCATAAGCGACCAGCCAGTATAATGGCTGAAACCTTTCCCACCATCTTTGTTATTAAAATGGCACAGGGCAAAGTTCACTGAAAATTACATGAAGGTCATGAATATAAATCATTAAATATACATTGATACATTTTACTATCCATCTCCAGGGATGGACCAGCCCTCTGTTCTCATCCTCCACATTGGGCTAACTTGGCAAGGAGGCACCTTTTAATGTGGTGATTTTCTTTATTTAGCAGGGGGAGATCATCATCATCATCATCTCCCAGTGAGGCACTACCTTGGCGTGGTTGCGGGGCTTGCGTGCTCTGAGGAAGGTGAGAGCTATGCCAGAGGTCCAACCATACTGGACAGGTCTCACCAGAGGAGCCAGATGAAGAGTGCCTCTCCCATCAACAATATGGTGAGATGTAACTTTAATAAATCTATACCGGATCGGTGGTTGCCCGGGTCAACAAGGACCGCGCCAGGTGCTGGAGTCCCTGCACATCTGGTGGCAAGTGGGCTACAGGACTCAGGATCTTCAGTTGAGCAACCAGGGCTGGAGACTACAAGGTTACTCGAAGGAAAGTCGCTTAACCGAAAAATATATATGAAAAAAGCCAACAAGGAAATAATGATCTGCTATTACAAGTCTAGTCCAACTAGAAGAGGTTATTTAAAAAGAATGTACCAAATTTGGAAAGAGAAGCATCCAGATACAGAAATAACAGAACAAAGGCTAGCAGACCAGAGAAGATTTATAATAAGAAATAAAGTATCCACAGGAGTTGAGCTGGAAGAACTGCAAAGAGCAACACAGGCTCAAGATATGGAAGAAGAATTACCACCAACTGAAGAAGTTGCTCAGGCAAAGGTGGAGGAGGTGCTGGAAATAGAGGATGCCACCATTGCTGAACTGTTTCAAAATCAAAACCAGACAACCTCTCCTTTGCCTTCACCTCAAAAACCCAAATGCCGTTTAACAGAAAAGCAACAAGAACTAAAGCAAAACATAACTGAGCACATGAACCAAACAACCACCAGGGATTGACTTCCAGCTCTAAAAACAGTTGCCAAAAAACAACCTGCTCAGGCATTAAAAGATGTCAATGCTGCACTTGCAGAAATAACTAATAATTAGCAAGAAACAAACCAACTAATGTACAATGCAGCAATAACAACAACACAAGAGCTCGGATATAAGATCAATGGACCTGTAAAAAAAGAAAGTAGTACATCACCTAAATGGTAGATTAGATTAGAAAATAAAATCTCCAGGCTTAGATCAGATGCTAGTAAATTGAAAGATATGAAAGACAAGAAGCTGAAGATTGAAAACACCAAACAGTATCTGATCCAAAAATACCACCTAGATTCAAGGAAAATTAGAGAAGTCCTGGAAATAACAAAGCAGCAAATAGCAGTGTCAAAGAAGATTAGCAGATACGAAGCCAGAATTACACAACCCAGGCAGAATCTCCAATTCCAGTCGACTCAGAGTTGTTTCTACCAAAGCACAGAAGGAGAAACTGCAAGAAATATAGAAACACCAAATAAAGACGAAGCAGTGCAATTCTGGGGGAAATTATGGGACAATCCAATAGATTATAATAAAAAAGCAGGCTGGGTGAAAGAGGTCAAAACATGTAACCAACAAATGCAAGATCTAATAATAACACCAGAATTAATCAGTGAAAGAGCAAAGAAAATTAAAAATTGGACTGCGCCAGGCGATGATGAACTGCATGGCTTTTGGCTTAAACACCTAACAAGCCTCAAAAAACAACTATCAAAACAGTTCAATCACATTATGCAAGGAGGTGATATTGAACAATGGTTAACAACTGGGAAAACTCATCTCATCATGAAAGACCCAGCAAAAGGTGCAGTTCCAAGTAATTATAGACCGATCACCTGCCTGCCAACCATGTTCAAATTATTAACTGGAATAATAGCAGATGAAGTGATGCAACACTTATTAACTAACAAACAGCTTCCAGTTGAACAGAAAGGAAATTGTCCGAACACCAGAGGCATAAAAGACCAGCTGCTGATTGACAAAATGATTTTAGAAAATTGCAAGAGGAGAAAAACAAATCTAAGTGTTGCATGGATTGATTACAGGAAAGCCTTCGATTCATTGCCTTACACATGGATACTAAAATGTTTAGAAACAACTGGTGTCAGCAAAAACATTCAGATATTTATTAAAAAAGCAATGAGCATGTGGAGTACACAGTTAACAATCAATGGTAAGACACTTGGACAGGTTAGCATTAGAAGAGGCATTTTCCAAGGGGACTCATTATCCCCTCTGTTGTTTGTAATCGCCATGACCCCACTTTCACAAATACTAAACAAAACAGGCCTCGGATACCAAACATCTAAAACATCAAGTAAAATAAACCATCTGCTGTACATGGATGATCTGAAGTTGTATGGAAAGTCCCAGTCAGAAATCGAATCACTGCTAAACACTGTCCGTATATTCAGTAGCGATATAGCAATGGAGTTTGGACAAGACAGTTGTGCTGCATTAATAATGAACAGAGGAAAAATAACAAAAACAGAAGGACTAGAACTGCCCAATGGAAACAACATCAAGAACCTGGAAGAGAAAGAACATTACAAATACTTGGGCATTCTCCAGGCTGATAACATTGCACACATTGAAATTAAAAGAAAAATTGGAAGTGAATACATCAGGAGAGTTAGAAAAATCCTCAAGTCCAAACTCAATGGCGGGAACACCATACAAGCCATAAACACCTGGGCTATACCTGTTATCAGATACATTGCAAGAATGATAGACTGGACCCAGGCAGAGCTAGAGACGCTAGATCGTAAGACCAGGAAAATCATGACCATCAATCATGCTCTGCACCCACGCAGTGATGTCGATAGGCTATACCTCCCTCGCAGCTCAGGTGGAAGAGGAATGCTGCAAGTCCATCAAACAGTAGATGAGGAGAAAAGAGGCCTTGAAGAATATATCAAGGACAGTGAAGAAGATGCACTTAAAATGGTCAATAACGCGAAACTATTCAACACCAATGAAACAAAGCAGGCCTACAAGAAAGAACAAGTCAAGAACCGAGCAGAAAAATGGAGAAATAAGCCACTGCATGGTCAACATTTGCACAATATAAGTGGAAAATCAGACATCACCAAGACCTGGCAATGGCTTAAGAATGGCAACTTGAAGAAAGAAACAGAGGGTTTAATACTGGCTGCACAAGAACAGGCACTAAGAACAAATGCAATAAGAGCAAAAGTTGAAAAATCCACCACAAACAGCAAGTGCCGCCTTTGTAAAGAAGCAGATGAAACTGTGGACCACCTAATCAGCTGTTGTAAAAAGATCGCACAGACTGACTACAAACAAAGGCATGATAAGGTAGCAGGGATGATACACTGGAACATCTGCAAAAAATACAAGCTACCTGTAGCCAAAAATTGGTGGGGCCATAAAATTGAAAAAGTTGTAGAAAATGAAGATGCAAAAATATGATGGGACTTCCGACTACAAACAGACAAACATCTGCCACACAAAACACCAGATATAACTGCAGTCGAGAAGAAAGAAAAACAAGTTAAAATAATTGACATAGCAATACCAGGGGATAGCAGAATAGAAGAAAAAGAAATAGAAAAAATAACCAAATACAAAGATCTACAAATTGAAATTGAAAGGCTGTGGCAGAAAAAGACCAAAATAATCCCAGTGGTAACTCGCGCCCTACGTGCAATTCCAAAACAACTTGAAGAGCACCTCAACACTATAGGGGCCACAGAAATCACCATCAGCCAATTACAAAAAGCAGCTTGACTGGGAACAGCCTATATTCTGCGACGATATCTATAACAACAGCAACAACATTGACAATAAAATTCAGCCATCCCAGGTCCTTGGGAAGGACTTGATGTCTGGATAAAACAAACCAGTCAATAACACCTGTCTGACTGTGTAAATAAATACTAATACTAATAATAATTTTTCACAGTTTCAGTTCTGCTTGTGTGAATAGGGCTATCATGGTTTTTGGCAAAAGAGGCATTTGGGAACATCCCTAGTTGTGTACACATCCAAAAATAAATTTCTGAAAACTGTCAAACTCTATAGAAAACCTGAAACGGTGGCTACAGTATGTGCAGATGATGTTGGCTGGGCCTATAGCTTAATGGTGGAACCTCCACTTGGTATGCACAATGTAGTGGGTTCAATCCCTGGGCTCTCCAAATAAACGATTTCAGGAAGCAGGGCTTGGAGAGGCTTTTACGAGGCCTTGGAGAGCTGCTGTGTTCAGAAAATGCAATACTAGATGGACCAATGAGCTGATTTGTTAGCCCCATACAGGTCTTCAGGGAATGTGCATGGAGGTGTGGCATCAGTACAGAAGGTTCTGATGCTGACATAAAGCTCCAATCCCTACAGATGTTGCAATGAATATGGATAGTTCAGGGGCAGCAGTGCTATCACTCCTCCTTCATTGAATGTATACAGAACATCTGTAAGATTTTATTTATTTATTTAAAAATTTATATTACGCTCTTCCTCCAAGGAGCCCAGAGCGGTGTACATAGTTAATTTTCTCCTCACAAAACCATGTGTAGTAGGTTCTGCTGAGAGAGACGTGACCGGCCCAGAGGCACCCAGCAAGTATCATGGCTGAATGAGGATTTGGAATAGGGTCTCCTCGGTCCTAGTCCAGCACTCTAAGCACTACACCACACTGGATCCTTTAGAGCCATTCTTTAGATGCTACTCTAAGGCTGTATTAAACCTTCATATGAATCCCCTGTGGATTTTGCTGTGAGCTTCAGCCACATCCTGCTAATAATGTGTTCTGGACTGCAATGCACAGAAGAAAACATTTAAAAGCACTGAAGATGTAAGGGTTAATTTCTTAGCCAGAATTGCCAGCATCCCTTGCCTGGAAACAAGTTTGGATCTCATTATTTAAAGACTGTTCTTAATATGGGATTACCTTTTGGGACTAGATGAAAACAAACACTAGACTTTAGTAGATAAAAGTATTTAATCTGATTCAATTAGGATTTATTAATCCTTCATTTAGATCCTGTTATTAGAGACAGACATAATAACTTTAGAACTAATTATTGTAAGCCCTTTAGCTGATTAACAGGACTAAAAAGAGGCAATGACAGTTAAAGCTGATTAAGGAGCAAAGTGCACTGTCTCTGCTGGTGCACAAACATTTCCATTTATTTGGGTGATATATTTGCTGAATAAAAGTCTTTCCCTGCCCCTGATTTTAGACAGAACTGCCGTACAGAAGCAAGTGAGTCTATTCCATTAACATTTGTGATAAATTTATTCTACTTATTATCAGAAAAACGGAATTCAATCCACTATCTTTTTAAGAAAGGGGAACCATGGAATCTATAGCTTTGTTTTAAATTGGCATTTAACGTGAATACACAATCTTTATTGGCTTGGAGGTACATTTGGGCTTTTTCTTCTTCTTTGAGGATTCTTGCCCATAATAGTAGCATTCCTACATGAAACACAAGGCACAAGAGAAACTCAATCACACTACCTGAGGATTCACCACACATTATGCTGAATGTGCATAAAGAGGGTGGATGGGTGGGATAATGCCTGCTGGTCCCACCTTTATGCCAATTTGGTCTAGCCCATGAAAGAGCTGTATACTTACAAAAGAGGAGAGGAGAGCTGGTCTTGTGGTAGCAAGCATGACTTGTCCCCATAGCTAAGCAGGGTCTGCCCTGGTTGCATATGAATGGGAGACTAGAAGTGTGAGCACTGCAAGATATTCCCCTCAGGGGATGAAGCTGCTCTGGGAAGAGCAGAAGGTTCCCAGTTCCCTGCCTGGCTTCTCCAAGATAGGGCTGAGAGAGATTCCTGCCTGCAACCTTGGAGAAGCCACTGCCAGTCTGTGAAGACAATACTGAGCTAGATAGACCAATGGTCTGACTCAGTATATGGCAGTTTCCTATGTTCCTATGATATGTGTGTAGGCTCTGTATGTATACACGTTAATGAGACCTTGAATAGTCAGAGTCCCTGGTTGCATGAAGAGAGCCCACATATATTCATTTTAAAGCACATGGACCTTTTCACACGTTATGGTGAATACTCGCAGGATTGGGGTCAGTACATGTTCATGTGGCAAGGTGAGGAGATTACCTCAGGCAGCAGATTATTGGGGTGCCAGCAGGCAGACAAGATGCCCCCCACTGCTGCCACCAGAGCAGCTCTTTCAGACCAATCTGACACTTGCAAACTTTGAGAGGAATGCAGGGAGAAGTCTCCCTCCTCTCTTTGCACCTCTTGCGGAGCCTAGAAGAAGCAGAAGGAGAGAAGAGGTGGCTGCTGGCAACCTCCCCTCCCCCTTTCCCCTGCAGCATTTTCAAATCCTGCAAGGGTAAGTTTGGAAAGGGGGCTGGCCCCACAAGATGCATGGGCCACGGCAGCATTTGGTGCTGTTGGGATGCCATGTTACCTGGTCGCTTGGGTGGCCCTGTGGAGTCTGGAGAAGGGCATAGCATCCCTCTTCTGAGGCTTTTGTTCCCTTTAGGGGGCAGTGAGGATGAGAAGGGCCCAGGTTGGTCAGATCCCAGTGGGGTTGAGAGGGCAAGGCAGGGAGAACTGCAGGAAACAGCTCTAGGGAGACAGCAGCTTGCTTGGGTGTGGCAGGAAGCAAGGTTGAGAAGGGGGCAGGGCTGGAAGCAGGCTTTAAGCCCTGTCATCTCTGCAATGGGGTATTTAAACACAAGGCAGCTGATGTTGAGGAGCTGCTTCTGAGTATAGGAGCCAGAAGTTCTTCAGAAGAGGGAACTGGCTGAATGCAGTGGAGGTGGACTCAAGTTACAAGCTAATCTCCTTCTCTGGCTGTTCCTGAGGCTGACCTTTTTGGGGGTGCTCCAGTCATTCTGGAGTTAAAAAAGGTGAGGAGCCCACCTTGTTCCCTGGGAGTCTGACAGGTGCCTCACCTCAGATGTCACAAAATCTTGCTGTATTTCAGTCTGTCAAATGCCAGCCTGCATGGGCTTGGGTTAGTACAGCACTTGTCCTGTGCAGGGGCAAAGAGAGTGAGAATGAGCCGCACCTCTGCCTCATTTCTGCCCCACTGCCACCTGCCCGTACCAGCCACCACTGCCTTGGGCTACCCCTTCTAAATGCATGTCATGCTATGTGTGAAGAGTCCTTCAGTATTACATTTAGACACACCCTAAGCTTAACATCTTGCATGATTCTGTCAGAGATAAAACTAAGTGAATAGGTAGTTTGTTGGACATAAAGAATATGAGATCCCCTCAAGAGCAGCAAACTTGAGAGGGGAAGTGGACAGCCTGGAAAAGTCTAAGGACTCCTACCACTCCTGCACTTCACCGCAGCTTCTAGCAGCTGATTTTGTTTTTAAAAAATGTGTGGGTATAGGACTGCTTGTAACAAGTAGTTTGGACTTAATTTAATATGCTGGTGATGAAGCAGGTTCAGAGAAAATAAATGTTGACATATCCTTGACATCAAAAACGTAATTAGGAAATCTGGGTTTTGCTGACAACCATGGGAACCCTTTCACTAGGGCTGTGCACGGAACCACTCCGGGCAGTTCAGTTTAAGTTCTTACTGGATTCTCCTTTGCAAGCACTAGAACCAGTTGAACCAGACCGAACTGCTTCCATCTGAACTGGGCCCAGTTCCGCTTGAGCTCGGAATGGCTCGCCTTTTTGGATGTTGGCTCTGTTTGAGCTCAAAGTGGTTAAACCGGTCCAGTTCGAACTGAACCTGGTTCAAACCTGAACCAGTATGCACACCCCTACCTTTCATGAGTCAAGGTGAGGTAGGTTAGGAACATAGGAAACTGCCTTATACAGAATCAGACCACTGTTATTGTCTACCCAGACTGGCAGCAGCTTCTCCAAGGTTACAGTGAACCTGGAAACAGGCCCTTCAAATGCATGGTACAGACAGGAAGTGTACTTCTGTACCTGCATTCAATGTAACATGTGAATCACTGTACCTGTGAATAGATCTGTATTGTTTATGCTGTACACTTGTTGTGCAAGTGTTGAACATAATGTGTGAACGGGCCTCTTGCCTGAATAGAGTTTATGTCTGTTGTATTTTAAAATGTTCTTTTATGCTGATTTTTGTTAAATTGATTTGTTTATATTTTAATTTGGAGTTGTTCCCTGCCTTGAAAACTGTTTAGAGTAGACAGGCAAAATACACATTTAAAAATAAACAAAGTTATTCCTGATTGAAATGCAAGGCAGGCCTTTGCTAAAGGTGGAAATGTATCATCTTCTTAGTATGGAGCTAAGAGAGAGAATGGTATAAAACTGGAAATCTACAACTGGAAAGCTAGTGACATTTTGTGTCTGTTCACTTAACCTTTATGGCAATAGTCAATGCTGAAACAAAATCCTATTGAAGTGATTGGAACTATTTCTATGCCTAAAGTGGTTTGCTGGATGGGAAATGAAGAAGCGTGCCAGTGAGAATCTGGAGTGATGGATCCTAAAATTAATGGTGGAATATTGTTGTGGAAAAGAATAAAAGCCAGGTTACACCATGTGTTTTCCAAAAATGTATAAGAGCAATGCTGCAATTGAAAAGAGAGGGTTCCTCCAAAAGAATGTGCAAATACAGATGTTTGGCAGTACTGAAACCTGATTTGGCCTTGTGTTAAAATATGGTGATAATCAAGAGTGTCTTATATATTGAGATGAGTGCTGCAGCTGCCTCTTGGGTCTGCCAAATGGTGGCCAGACATTAAAGAGATCTTAACCAATTAGCAGAGTCCCCTGTCTTGTGGGTGTGGCTGGACTTTGGCCCTATACATCCTCAGCCAAGATTCAAGAGGAAACCCTTGTGGTTCAAAGGCATCATTTCTAACAAGGGAGCCAGGAAAGATTCTCCCTCTGGCTGAACCTGTAGGAAATGTGCTAAGCTTGTCTCAGCTGCAAACTGTTTCCTGCATATCTGTGGCATTTGTTAGTGTTCTCCAGAAGGAACGAGGGAGAGATGAGCACGTAAATGTGTGTGGCGTATGGAAATATATTTAGTGGAACAGCATTTTGGGGAATGTGTGTTTGTTTCCACTAAACAACTGTTGCTAAAGTGTTTAAGACACACTCTCAACATCCACACATGACATTAATAGGGAGTATTCAGACAATGTTTTCTCCCCTTAGGAGCGTTGGTATTTGCAGTCATTTAAAGGAGGGAAGAAAACTGGGAGCAGGAGCTGTAAACAGGGAGTTCTCTCACATGGAAGAAGACTTTCTCATTCATTTTCAAAAGTTGGAACTATGCTGTGGATAAATGCTCATAGTCTGTGTGGAGCTGCCTCCAAAGCTGTTCTCAGTAGAGAAGCCGTTGAGGTCTGTGTATACCTAAATGTGCATAGGGAGCTTTGGACAGTGGCAGCAAGACAGGGATGAGCATGAAATAGATTTTGCATTTTGTTTTGCGCTCAAAACAAAACACAGATGGCCAAAATGTTTCCTTGAAACAGCAGTCAAACTGGTTGTTTTGATGAAAGTGAACTTGAAACATTTCGAGTGTTCCTGCATAGGGAACAATGGGGAAACACAAAACACCACATTTCCCCCATGGGTTCCTTTGGCTAAGGACACCAAAGTGGGTTGGGTGTTAGGGCATGATGGGTGCTACCTACCACCCAACCCACAAAAGAAATGGGCAAGCAGGAGATTTTAAACAAATGTTTAATGTCTCCCCCAAATCCCCTAGTGGAGTGCAGTGTAGTGTATAGTGTCCTGAAGATGTACATTTCCAAAAAGACACTCTAGAGAGGCAAAGCAGGTGTGGAGAGAAGACAGCATGACTGGAAAAAGCTGAGATTCCAGGAAAAGGCCGGCAGGGATAAGTAGTAGGGGAAGCCCAGAATAAAGTCATGAGCTGCTTTGTTGTGGAGACAAACTATGCTATTAGGAAGGGAAGTTGTATGGAGACAAAGTGCAGTGGCCAGTCATAAAGTTAGGAGGGAATACAGCATGAAAGCTACTTGGGCTCAAGAGGCCCTTTTCCACAATAATGTGATAGCTGAAGAAGCAGTACTGCAGCCCAACTCAGAAGATGTGTGGTGGATGGGTTTTTTGCAATGTGCCATCTTGCTGGCAAAATAAAAGCACTTCTTGTATCACTGCATGAGATTATCATGATTCTATGAATGCAGGCCCCATTTTGGAAAAAATGAGACATTCTCCTTCAGCTAAATACAACAAGGAAACAAGCATTGGATGGATTATCAGAAAAAGCCGCAAATCCCTCAAAATGACATCATGAAATATTCAGGACTTCCAAATTGTAAATGGTGAGGCACTCCTCGCTAGGGTTGTGCACAAACCCAAAATCATAGTTTGGCTCCAATTCAAATGGTGGTTTATAAAAATTAAAATGCAATAAAACTCCATTAAACTCATATTAAAATATTAAAAGCAATAAAAACCATAAAACACCAAAAAGCAACAACCATGGGGGGGAAAAACCCAGACAGAACTGAGAAACCCAGCAACTCCTAAAGGGTAAAAGCCTGAACAAATAAAAAGGTCTTTAGTTGTTTTTAAAAGCAACCACAGATTTCAAAGAGTCGAAGCTCACTGGGAGAACATTCCAGAGCCTGGGGACCCAAAGAGAGAAGGCCCTATCTCATGTGTGCAGCAATTTAGCCTCTCTCAATGAGGCTATTCTCACGACCACAGGAAAGTGGGCTAAGGCAGGCTTCCCCAACCTGCAGGCCTCCAGATGTTGCTGAACTACAACTCCCAGCATCCCTAGACACAATTTATTGTGCCTGGGTATGCTGGGAGTTGTAGTTCAGCAACATCTGGAGGCCCGCAGGTTGGGGAAGCCTGGGCTAAGGGAGCCTAGCCTGCTTTCCTGCGGTCGTGGGAACCACCGGGAGTCATGTGGCTCCTGGTTGTTAGCCTGCTTATGTTCTCCCCCTTAAACGATGTTAGCGGAGTGAGCGCTCCATTAACCCTATTTTGCCGATTGTGTGCTGCCACAGCGTGGCTCAGTGCCACGGTGACACACAAGTAAACCCCCAACCGGAGGCTACAAGCAGAACACTCGCATGGGGCATCCTGGGACTTCTGGGGGCCGGGCTGTCCCTGATCCCCGTCACCCCTACTGGCTCCATCACACAGCTGGTAGTTGTGTGGGCGGCCGATCCGGCCACCCAAGGATGGTGCCCTGCTTGTCTATGGGGAGAGCAGGCTAAGCCCACTCTCCTCACAGAGCCTGGTAAGGCTGTCCACACTCCTCATGTGGAGAGCCTCTATGTCAGCATGCAGAGCAAAGCTCCATCTGGTGACCTTGTTGGATAGGCAGAAATCCTTGGGAGCAGGCAGCCCTTCAGGTATCCAGGGCCCAAAACATTACGGGGTTTAAAGGTAATAACCGGCACCCTGAATTGGATCCAGAAACAAATTGACAGCCAGTGCATCTCTTTCAAAATCAGTGTAATATGCTCCAAGCCAGCAGTTCCAGAAAGAACCCTGACAGCTGCATTCTGCACCAACTGAAGTTTCCAAATATTCTTCAAGGGCAACCCCGTCTAAAGCACATGGAAGTAATCCAGCCGTGACATGACTAAGGCATGGAGAACCATGTCTAGATCTGCCTTCTTGAGAAACGGACACAGCTGGCACACTAGCTGGCACTGTGTAAAGGCACCCCGGCCACCACCTCCACCTAAGCATTCAAAAGCAGATCTGGGTCCAGCAACAGCCCCAAGCTGGGCTCTTGCTTGTTTAAGGGGAGTACAACCCCATCCAGAGGTGGTTGAATCATCCTATCCCAACTGGCTTTCCTACTGACCAACAGCACCTCTGACTTGTCTGAATTTAACCTCAGTTTGCTAGCGCACATCCAGCCCATAAACCATCTTTAGCAGGAGTGTGCATTGAACCGTTCCGGGCTGTTCAGTTCGAGTTAGAACCAAACTTGAACTGAACCACCTGGTCTGTGAGCTGGTTCAGTTCAGCACTAGAACTGGGTTAAAATAACCAATTATTAAGATTTGCAGAACTGCCACCATTAAAGTAACATTCGCAAAAAACACTTGAAAAGCAGCCTTAGTGTTTACCTTGCTCCTCACATCCCTTCACCTCCTAAAGATGTGATCGATATATATTTTTAAGTTTTCCTAACCATGCAGATTTTTAGAAAACAAGATTGTGGCAATCTTGTTTTAAGCTGCCTAACCCAAACAGCCTATAGCTTTTGCAAAGGCTTTCTATGTATTCCCTGTTATCTGTCTTTCCCTATTATCTTGACCTTTTCAGTGTATGGTGAGGCTAAAAAGCACACCCCCTCCAGCAGCTTGAGTGTTGTTAAATTCAAATATTGTCCTTATGTCTCAAAAGTCTTTAAAAAGTCCCCTTTGGGAACATGTGCTTAGCTCTTTTCAAGCTGCAATTAATGTGCAAGACTTGGGGAGGGGGAACAGGTGATAATATTTTGTACAACGTGTATGTGAAGAATCCTTTTTTACATTCTAAGCTGTAGAAATTCAGAAGGAAATAATGTTTGATTTGTATTGCACTGGAGCATTATGGATTAGACAAATCTATACTATGAGTGAGCCACTTATCAAGTGTGTTGGCTGAACTCTTTATATACCCCCTTGCAGGGGAGTGGTGGTGGTGGGATTGTATATCTCTAGGCTATTCTAAGTGCAAGGGTTATGTGTTTTCATAGTATCTGTATTTGTAAATTCATTTCTCATTTGCTTCAGCTAGACTATATGAGTTTTGAAGGTTGTCACATGGGGCATTCCATAGATGAGGCAGGATATAAATTGGTTAAATGGAAAGAGCTCAAGTGGTCCAACCAACTCCAGTTTGCAATTCTAAAAGCTTCCAAAGGCAGTCTTAACAAATAGTGTTGAGTTCTCACTTTCCAAGAGCATCAACAAAGAGCAAATAGGTTTTATGTGTCTTTTCCCAGCTCTCTTCAGCTGCAAACACTCTGGATGCAATGTTATACATTCTGGCTGAAATATGAATTTAAACAAACAGAGTCCACATGCTAAGGAAACAGACTTCCGCAGATGATTGTAACTTAGGGGCTTTTGTGCTCCCCCCTTTTCTTTTTTTAACAAAGCTGCTCCACTTCAAACACTGTTTAGCTTCACATGTGCACAGTGCAATGCAATAAAGGCCTGTCATGTGCTCACCCCACCTTAACATTAAGCAGAGACATCATGTAATTCATAGAGTAATAAAAACTGAAGATTGAAAAGACCTGTTAGATCATCTAGTTCTTCAGTTTGCCAGTGCAAGGTCATTCCCCCTAGAATGTTCTTAATGGTTCAGTCCAGTGGGCATTTCATTCACTGAGTCATAGGGGCTGTGTATAACAGCTGTTGGGGGCACAACCTTTGGCTTTATAAACTGGCTTTATCAACATAGTTTACCTTCACAGGGATTATGGGAGAAACATTTTTAGATCAAGATCTTTGTCCCATCTTCTCCTGGCAGTATCTTCTCTTCTGGTTCTCTTTACAGCCTCGGGACTAGCTTTGTTTGATAGGCAAACAAATGAGGCTGGGGAGTCCCATTGGTTGGCATGGATCCGTATGTTTGGAGAGCCAAATATATAAATGCTCAGCCTTTCTTTTGTCTTCCTGACTCTCCTACTTACCCTTTGTTCCCTCTTTCTCCATATAGTCAAGGCCTTGAAGTTTCTACTTGGTTTACAACATCTGGAAAAGTGTTCGGGTATAATAGCTCAGTTCAGGGGATCTCAACCTTGGTTCTCAGATGTTGTTGGACTACAGCTCCCATAATCCCCAGCCACAATGGGATTTGACCATTGTGATTGGGGATGGTGACACTTGTAGTCCAATTGAAGCTGGAGACAGAAGTTTGAGAACCCCTGACTTAGTCTGTAAGGAATATGGTGAATTAAACTGACCATTGCCATATATAGCTGGGTCTGCTAAGTTCCCTTACATTTCTATATGGTTCAGATTAAATTTTATGCTGGATTTTCTACTTTTCAAATGGACTAAAAAAGGATGATCCACAAAAGATCTTAAAAATGTATGATGGGTTTCCTGCTTTAGAACATGGAGGGAGCTTCTTTTGGTTGCTTATTGGTATATTTGCCCAAATGTAGAATTGAGAATGTGTCTGCATAGCCATGCCTGGAGTAGATTTATATATTATTGGGCTAACTTCTGCAAAGTCTTTCTGCAAAGTCCCCCATCAATGGTGGTGACTTGCTGGGGCTGCTGGGCAATTCCAAAAGGGCTGCTATGGGATGCCTTTAAACCACTTCCAGGCAGCAGTGCAGTGCTCCTTTCCGTTGGAAATGCTAACTAGGCATTCAGGAGCATAAGAACATAAGAACAGCCCTGCTTGATCAGGCACAAGGCCCATCTAGTCCAGCATCCTGTTTCACACAGTGGCCCACCAGATGCCTCTGGGAAACCCACATGAAAGAGGTGAGGGCATGCCCTCTCTCTTGCTGTTGCTCCCTTTTCTGAAGGAAGTTGTCTTCCCATTTAAAACTTCCCTGACTCTACATGTTAGCCATGATGGCACCCTCCTGAACTTGTTATCTTTCCTCCTTCTTGGTCTACATCCAAATGAGTTTCTATTATTGTGGCTTTAAATAGGTTCCATGCTTTCTGGTGTGATTTGGCCCTCTGACTTTGCCTTTGAGAACATAAGAAAAGCCCTGCTGGGTCAGGCTCAAGGGCTATCTAGACCAGCATCCATTTTCACACAGTGGCCCACCAGATGCCTCTGGGAAGCCCACAGGCAAGAGGTGAGGGCACACACTCTCTCCTACTGTTACTCCCCTGCAAATGGTATTTAGAGGCATTTTGCCTCTGAGGCTGGTCTATAGCCACCAGACTAGTAGCCATTGATTATTTTATTATTATTATTATTATTTATTATTATTATTTTATATTTATATCCTGCTCTTCCTCCAAGGAGCCCAGAGCGGTGTACTACATACTTGAGTTTCTCTTTCACAACAACCCTGTGAAGTAGGTTAGGCTGAGAGAGAAGTGACTGGCCCAGAGTCCCCCAGCTAGTTTCATGGCTGAATGGGGATTTGAACTTGGGTCTCCCCGGTCCTAGTCCAGCACTCTAACCACTATACCACACTGGCTCTCCATGAATTTAAATAAATAATTTATTTATTTAAATGAATGAATTTAAATAAATAACAAATTTGTCTAAGCCCCTTTTAAAGCCATCCAAGCTAGTGGCTATCACCACGTCCCATGGCATAGAATTCCTTAGATTAATTATGTGCTGTGTGAAAAACTACTTCCTTTTGTTGGTCCTAGATTTCTTGGCCTTCAGTTTCATGGGTTGACCCTGGTTCTGGTGTTGTGTGTGAGAGAGAAATATTTCTATAAATCCACTTTCTCTACTCCATGCATAATTTTATAGACCTCAAATATGTCTCCCCATAGTCACCTTTTTTCCAAACTAAAATGCCCCAGATGCTGTAGCCTTGCCTTATAAGGAAAGTGCTCCAGGCCCCCGATCATCTTGGTTGCCCTCTTCTGCACCTTTTCCAGTTCTACAATGTCTTTCTTAAGATACAGTGACCAGAACTGTACATAGTACTCCAAATGTGGCCAAACCATAGATTTATATAAAGGCATTATAATATTAGCATTTTTATTTTCAATCCCTTCCCTAATGATCCCTAGCATGGAATTGGTCTTTTTCACAGCTGCTGCACATTGAGTTGAAACTTTCAATGATCTGTCCAGCATGACCTCAAGATCTCTCTCCTGGACAGTCACTGACAGCTCAAACCCCATCAGTGCATATATTAAGTTGGGTTTTTTTGCCCCAATATGCATCACTTTACACTTGCTTATATTGAACCATATTTGCCATTTTGTTCCCCATTCACCCAGTTTAGAGATATCATTTTGAAGTTTCTCACATCTCTTTTGGATTTCACTACCTTAAATAGCTTGGTGTCATCTGCAAATTTGGCCACTTTGCTGCTTACCCCAACTTCTATATTAGCCCATTGCTACACTGTTGGCTACCTTTGAGGTTGCACAGCAGCCCCTGCAAGTTTCCACTCTTTTAAAAATGTGACCAAATTTGTCCCAGTCTTCCTCTGTCGTAATGTCTCCAACATTTGCGAATGATTTTGTTCCATATTTGTGTGGCAATTCCCGTCCCCTCCCAGGTTGGCCCAAGTCTCTCTAGTGCCTGAGGCAGCCTAGGAACATAGAAAGTTGCCTTATACTGAACCAGCCCATTGGTCCATTTAGCTCAGTTCTGTCAACCCAGAATGGCAGGAGCTTTTCCAAGGTTGCAGGAAAGAATCTCTCCCAGCCCTATCTGAAGATGCCAGGGAGGGAACTTGGAACCTTCTGTATTCAAGCATGCAGATGCTTTCCCAAGAGCAGCTCCATCCCCTAAGGAGAATATCTTACAACAGAGAATACTCACATGTGGTCTCCCATTCAAATGCAAACCAAGGCAGACTCTGCTTAGCAAAAAGGACAGTTCATGCTTGCTACCACAAGGCCAGCTCTCCAGCATAGAAAATGCCACTCCCCCATGCATGGCATCCCCCCTTTCCCTTATCTAGGGGCTAGCACACCTTTCCTTTCCCTTGCATTTTGTTACGTGGCATGGCCCCAGTGCCACCACTGCACCTTCTGTTTCTGCTCCCTAAAACGGAAGAGAATTTTTAAAAGAATCTTCCTAAAAAGGAAGAGGATTCTAAACAGGAAGAGGAAGTATGGAAAAGGAGACTGGTAACCAAAGGTATCTCTTGGGAAATGGTCTAGGCCCCTACTCCTCTCTCACACTTAAGTCTTAAATTCCAGGCAGCCAGTGGGTACAGGGTGGATGTGGGGCACCCTGGCCTCAGGCAGGCTGCAGGCAGCTGGCAGAGGCAGTCAGAGGCCTGCCAACACCCTTCCCTTCACACTTGCTTAATCTCCACTTAAACTCCAGGTAGCCAATGAGGTTCAAGGTGGTTGTAGGGCACCCACCAGTGTTCTCTGTAAGAGGGATTCTCAGGTGTTATTTACTACAACTCCCATATTCCCTAGCCAAAGACCATTGCAGCTGGGGATTGTGGGATTTGTAGTCAACAACATCTGGAAAACCCTCTTATAGGTATCCAACCCTGGTATCCAACCCTGCCAATCCACTGCCTCCTCCACCTGAGGCAATCAGCTCAGCCAGCCTCATGGGTGGGCTACCCCTGTATTTGCCCTTCTTTGTCCCAGTTATTTCCAGTTACCACATGTCCAGAATTTGGATATGAATGTGTCCCATATATACAATGACAACTATGGATATCATATACTGCTTTTCAACAAAAGTTCTCAAAGTGGTTTACATAGAAAAATCATAATATATATAAAGATGTTTTCATGTTGGCAACCTTAGTGTGTGTGCTATGTGCACACACTTGTTTATGGGTGACATTGTGTTATTTTACAGCTTTCAATATCCAACGATAATCTGAAGTTTATGGAAAACATAATAATAATATTAGTAATAATAATAATAATCTCGCTTCGCTTGCAGATGGTACATTTCATGAATGGCCTAGATTATACCTTTGGGGGTAATGTTTTGTCTCAAAATGAAAATGTTTCTGTCTTGTAGTTTCTGGCTGATATTAAATTTGTATTTACACTTGGTCTATTAAATCTTCAGGCTTTCAAAAACATATTTTTGTTTTTTTGCAGTTGGCCATTTCTCTTTAGACAGGCATTTGTTTGTCACGTTCGTACTCTTTAGACTCTCAGAATAACCACAAGAGAAGCTCATGATCTCACAGTAAAATAATTGGCTCATGTTGTTACCTTTGCTCCATCTTCCACTAAACCGAATAAAATACAGCAAAATGCTATAATGGGATTTGTAAAGAGATATTCTTGAGCTTTCTTTAAATGGAACTGCATCTCATCTGATAGCTATTCCAAGGCTTATATTACATGAATTTATCAACTCAGCCTACCGGGATATCTACAGGAGGACCCCAAGCATTTCAGCTTAGTTGCCCTGCAAATTCACCTGTCAGTCTTCCAATGGATAGATACCACAGACACTAATACCAATCACTGTTTGATAGTTGTGTATGTATCAGAAGTAACACTTACTCCCACTTGACTGCAGGCTTTTCTTGTTTCAGCCCCTCACCTATTTTGGTGCTGGTGCTGGTGCTGGTGCTGGTGCTGCTACTACTACTACTACTACTACTACTACTACTACTACTACTACTACCAGACCAGAGGAGAGCTGGTCTTGTGGTAGCAAGCATGACTTGTCCCCCTATGTAAGCAGGGTCTGCCCTGGTTGCATTTGAATGGGAGACCACATGTGAGCACTTTAAGATATTCCCCTCAGGGGATGGAGCCGCTCTGGGAAGAGTAGACGGTTTCAAGTTCCCTCTCTGACTTTTCCAAGATAGGGCTGAGAGAGATTCCTGCCTGCAACCTTGGAGAAGCCGCTGCCAGTCTGTGTAAACAGCACTGAGCTAGATAGATCAGTGGTCTGACTCTGTACGGCAACATCCTATGTTACTACTACTATTACTACTACTACTTATATACCGCTTTCCAACATAAGTTCTTAAAGCAGTTTACATAGAAAAATAAAGTAAATAAATAAGATGGTTCCCTGTCCCCAGCAGGCTCACAATCTAAAAAGAAACATAAGGTAGACATCAGCACCAGCCACTGCAGGGATGCTGTGCTGTAGATAGATAGGGCCAGTTGCTCTCCCCCTACTAAATATAAAAGAATTACCACTTCAAAAGGTTCGCTCAGTTAGCAGGGGATTATTCACGTTTACATGCTACCCTTTCTTCAAAAGGTCAGGGGGGCATACATGGGATATCCAACTTTTATCCTCACAACAACCCTGTGAAGTAGGTTAGGCTGGTCACCCAGTGAGCTTCATGGTTGAGTGGGGATTTGAATCCACTTCTTTCTGGTCCTAGACCAACTCTCTAACCACGATACCACTTTGGCTTTGTGTTTAACTTACTATCAATAATATGATTTCTCATTTGTGAAATTGTAGCGAAAACAAGGCAGGAGCTTAAGCAAATGGCAACCGTGAGGCTGTTCTCATGATTGCGCGGAACTGGGCTAAGGGAGGCCCAGTTCCACGGGCTTGTGTGCTGCAATGGGAGCCCTGTGGCTTCCGCCGGCAAACCTTCTAAAATACCGCTCCCCATAAATGAGGTTAGCGGAGTGAGCACTGCACTAACCCCACTCTTCTGATTGTGAGATGCCATGGTGACTCACGAGGAAATCCCTGACTGGGAGGTTCCAACAAGCCTCCCGGCCTCGGGGGTCTCCCCAGGATGCCACACACACTTGCGCAGGGCATCTTAGGGCTTCTGGAGGCCAGGTGGCCCCCGATCCCCAGCGCCCCTACCAGCTCCATGACGGAGCCAGTAATCGTGTGGGCGGCCGATTCGGCCACCCAGGGACAGCTCTCTGCTTGTCTGCAGGGAGCCCGCTCTCCCCGCAGAACCCGGTTAGGCTCTCCACACTGCTCATGTGGAGAGCCTCCGTGTCTGTTTGCAGGAAAATATATCCCTTTTTACCACCACCACCACCACCACCATTACTACTACTACTATGAATATTTACATGTCACTTTCAACAAAAATTCACAAAGTGGTTTACCTAGAAAAATAAATCATAAATACGTTTTTAACCAGATAAGTTTAGTATGAGGTACCTTGGTACAAACACCAAAGGTACCATGTGTATTTCTGTCTCCAAAATAGGGGTGGCACCCAAACAATGCAGTCAGATGCACATTACAGTGCATTGGAAGTCCTCTTCACATTATGTTCAATGCACCTACAGATCAGTGCAACTGTGCACAATGTATGCACATGTAGATATGAATACATCTGAATGTTATTCAGATGTTATGTTCAATGCACGTACAGTAAAACACTTTTTATGTATCCTACATTTGAGGGGCCTATATCTAAGTTCACTTTTTAAATTGATGCATGTTCACATTTACACAAAAACACGTACATGTGTAAGGATACCTGTATACATGCCACACTATGTAAGGTTTGCATAAGGCTGGAATGAAGTGTGTAAGGAGTATCAGATGACGCAAAGCCTCATGACAGCCTCACAATCCAGAGAATGATACTCTCTCAATATCTATTAAATCCGATGGGATTTAAGCAGTTTGTCATATGTGTAAGTTCAATTGATTTCAATGGGACTTAGGTATATTTGACTAGTTTCTAGGGCCTTTGACTAGTTGCTCTAGGGCTGAATTCATATGTAATTCAGTGGCCTCAAACGTAATTCAATGGTCTCAGATGTAACAGGACACCAGAGGTCCCTTCACCTCCAGTTTCCTCATCTGCATGTCTGAATTTGGGGAAATGTAGTTTGTGGCAGAAAGGGACCCACGGTTTCCCTCCCTGAACTCCAGTCTGAATCTTCAGTTCAGAGTGGAGTTTCATCACTACAAACTCCATTTCTGTGGTGCTAGCATTACATCAGAATGCTGGCACCACAGTTTCAGACTCACAGAACCAGAGTTGAGGGAGGAATTTCCTCCCTCACTCTGGCCCAATTGGCTGTGCAGGCTGTCCTTCTGTCAAGATGGAAGCCCGCACAGCCAGCTCCTCCACCTATCTGCAGTCCTGCTGACTACAGAGAGGCAGCTCTCCTGAATGTCCAAATGTGGATGAGTGGGGGGAGGGGTGTGTGGAACCGCAGTTCCATTGGAGCTGTGGTTCCATGTTACATCTGAAGCCAGCCTAGGTTTCATCTATAATACAGGCATGACTACAGCAGAAGAACCACCCAACCCCAACTTGGGTGCTTTGTGTCATTAGGAGTAGCATTGCCAGAGCAGCACATTGCTGTCGAGTGTAGCTGCCACCAATACACAACAATGCAATGAGAGAAAACACAGATACTTCTGGACACTGCCCAAGACAAGAAAGATGACAGGACTTGTTAAAGAGTATAGCAATCTCAGATGCATAAGTTTACATCCTTAGAAAAACAGCCCGTATCTTCTAAAGAACATATAAGATTTATTATTTGATGAATGAGTCATTCACTCACACTACATATGGGGATGAAATGAATTCTTTGAACCTGGGAAAGTGAGACTCCAAACTTGTATTCAGATTTGACATGTGGACCTCATCTCAATGATGAGCCAAGCCTTATTAGAAATTCTTTCTCTTCACAGTTTAGATAAAACATTTCAGTTCATGCCATATCTACTGAATCTGAGGCAGCAGCATTGCTGCTTAGGGAAAAACTGTAATCATTCCCCCTAGGGTTATAGAATCCACCTCCCCAAGACTTCCTGACTCTGCTTTGATTATACTCCAGCATCTGTGACATCAAGTTTTTGTCCCAAAGTACACTAATGTTACTTGTGAATTGTTTTTTGAGGTTAGGACTCAGCTTTGGTATCTTGGCAGAGAAGGTTTTTGAAAATACATTAGCTTATTCTAGTTTTCCCTCCAGTGCAATTAGATCTTCATTGAAAAAGAAAATAAACTTTAGATGCATTTTGAATGGCTGTAGTTACAAGCTGACATACTGCACAAAGGTACGCCAACCCAGTAACATTGCTTGTTGTACAGGTAATATTACACAAGAGTATGTCCATTATGTCTAATAGGCTTATTCTTGTGTAACATCATTTGCACAATTTTTGCATTTGTAAAACTTGCATGCACGAAATGTTCAGGCTGTTTGCAATTCATATTGAGTTTTACCATCCTTCATAATTTGGTATCATCTGCAAACTTGGCCATGTTGATGCTTATCCCTGACTCCAGATCATGGGGCTAGTCTCACAATTAACAAAAACCGGGCTAGGAGAGCCTAGCCCGATTTTTGTTAATCGTCAGAACCACCGGGCTCGGCTGCCTGGTGGTTCTAGAGCGGGTAACCCGCTCTGGAAACCCTGGTAAAAAGCAGGTTTGCAGAGCGAGCGCTCCGCAAACCTGTTTTTTACAATCGTGAGTAGCTGCGGCACACCTCCATGCCACGCCTATACACGAGTAGACCCCCGGCCAGGAGGTGAAAAGTTACCTCCCAGCTCGGGGTCTCCCCAGTATGCCCTGCACGCTCACGCAGGGCATACTGGGGCTTGCGGGGGCTGCGCGGCCCCTGAGCTCCCCAGCCCCCGCCAGCTCCGTCTTGGAGCCGACTATCGGGCTCCCTCTCCGCTCGTGAGCGGGGAGAGCGGGCTTAGCCCATTCTCTCTGCTCACCCGAAGAAACTGGGTCTCACGGATCGTGAGACCCGGCTCCATGTCTGTCTGTCTGTCTCCTGCCTGTGGCTTCCAGTGGCATCTGGTGGGCCACTGTGTGAAACAGGATGCTGGACTAGATGGGCCTTGGGCCTGATCCAGCAGGGCTGTTCTTATGTTCCTATCTATCTATCTATCTATCTATCTATCTATCTATCTATCTATCTATCTATCTCCATAAAAGGAACCATCCTTTTATCCCATAATTGCTAAGCTTATTGAAGAAATATTGGAGAGATCCTTTGTCAAAAGCTTTTTGAAAGTCCAAATGCAGAATGTCAATTGGTTCACCTTTTTCCACATGCCTGCTGACACTCTCAAAGAAATCTAAAAGATTACTGATACAGAACCTAGTCAGCCATGCTGATTCTCTTTCAGCAAGGCTTGTTCTTTAACACATCAAATAATTATATCTTTATGCTTTTAACCAATTTATCAAGATTCCCCTTGGATCTTACTTTTTTAAAAATGGTGTCGCATTCACTGTCTTTAAGTCCTTTAGCATGGAGACCAAATTTAGGGACAAGTTACCTTTTAAAAAAAGAAGAAAATTTCACATCTTGAGTTCTTGAAGAACTTTTGAGTAGATAGTGTCATGACCTAGTTATTAGTTAATTTTTAATTTTTCAATGGTGCACTAGAACATTATCTCTTGTCACCTCTCTTTGACTCAGTTCAGAGTTCTGGTCACTGTGACAGCATTGCTCCCTGAGAAGTTCAGTTCTGGTATGGATATCGCCCTCTAACCTCTGTAGCAAAGACAGATACAAATTATTCATTCAGCTTCTCTACAATCTCCATATCCTCCTTAAGCATCCCTTGTACAGCCTTGTCTCTAACAATTTAACCATTTCCCTGTCATGTTCTCTGCTTCTAATCTATTTGAATGCTTTTTAAAATTGTTTATCTTGATTTTTATTAGCTATATGCTACTCAAATTATTTTTGTATATGCTTATTTCTTACATTGCTCTTGACAGAGTTTGTGATTCTTTTTGTTCTTCACATTTCAAGACTTCAGTTTTCTGAAAGAAATCTTCTTTCAGCTTCTTTAGTTTCTTTGACCATTTTTGTGAGCTATGCTGGCATCCTCTTGCTATGCTGCCATCCTGGTACTTTCCCTTCTTGGTGGTATACATTCTAGCTGAGCTTCTATAACTGTGGATTTAAATAACCTCCATGTGTTTTGAAAAGATGTGACCTTCTTGACTTTTCCTTTCATCTTCCTTTTTTCTAGTCTCCTCAATTTAAGTTTCCTCTTTTGATGTTTCTGCTTCTTGTGCAGCTAGGAAAGCTCTCTGTAGCATGGGTGTACCTTCTTGGTGTGCCACTGGTAGGTTGTTCTAGATGTCAGTCACTGTCCCCTATCAGTTCAACCAGACTTACATAATCAGAGCACAGGTCCTGGGTACCTCTTAGAAAAGCCCAGCTCCTACCCCCTCCTGTTTGGTTCCATGACCAACAATTCGTAGGCACCATCAATTAGACTATCTAGAAATCTGGTCTCTTTGTCATGACTGGAACATGAATGTGCCTAGTTTATCTGAGGGTAACTAAAGTCACCCATTGTTACAATACTTCCCCCCCTGGGATGCCTCCCTGATTTCTTTCACCTTCAGCATTTTGCTCAGGAGAGTGATTGTATGACCCCAATACTATATTATTTCTTGAGCAGGGTATCTCAGTTATTCATCCACACTTATTCTGTGGTGGAGTCCAGTTCTCTTTTCAATTTGCTTGGCTGTATATCTTTTTTTGACATTTACAGCCATGCTATACCACTAACTGGTTATGCCCGTGTGGCGCAGGTAATATTGAGTCTAGTACCCATGCTTTTTAATATTGTTTATTCTACAGAGATATTCACATTCCTATGATTAAACCGCTTATAAACAATATGTCAGGTAGGTAGGATAAGTATTATGTTTTTTTTCCTTTTGGCAGACTGGCAGGCATGATCCACAGCTGGGGCAGCAAGATTTTGTGCCGTAGCATGTAAGCTGAGAGATGGGAGTTAGTTGTTTATTAATAATTGATATTCCTGTATGTATGTTATGAAGTTTTCCCCACCCAGCTCTGTTGTTTTGATTTTGACTTTTAGCTGCTGGTTGACTGTAATAAAGTTTCATTCATTCATACTTCAGCTATACCACGAGTAATATGCCCCTCACAGTCATTTCTATAGTTTTTATCCAGAAACAGCTATATTCTACTGGTTCTTTGTTCCACAATGTTTCTTTTATACCCACTGTATGTTTTAATTTACAACCATGCACTTCAGCTGCCCTATCTAAGCTTGCAGGATTCCAGCATTTATATAGAAATACTTATACTTTGTGCCTTTGAACCTTGGCCTTTTGGTCTCTTTGATCAGGTGTGATGCCCTACTGTGTGTTCATTTCCAGATTTCACCCTATTTGCTTTTAGATGACCTGGATGGATGATCCTTTTGGATGATCCTTTATGGCCTGATTCAGACTCATCCTTTTCCTCACCTATGTAGACAAAATGGAAATTATCTGGAGTTTGGCAACCTAATGTTGCCAAACCTTGCAACCTTTAGCAACCTACTGTAATGTTGCTAAACCTTCAAAGGTGTTTCCTTGTGCTTACATGCAAAGACTTGATTTTAGCAAATGAAGTCAGAGTGTGGGTGGCAAGGGATGGTGGTCACGGAGTCCCTTGTGCACTGAATCTCTTCATAAAATCAGTATCTGAATGGATCCCATTATAGTGAGAGAGAAACCCCCCCCCCGCATAATGGGTGGGGGGGGATGGGGTGAATTGGTCATCTGGATATATTTGCAGAGAGTCTGTGAAACGTCTTCTGGAGTTTATGATAAAATATGCGCCCCAGTATTTTCTGGCTCTAGGTTTTGTGAATAGTTTGGATTTTATACAAACCACACGTGTTTCTTGAATTTGAGGGTAATATATACGTTCTGACTGAGGCGCAGCACCCAGTCTTGATTCTTTCCTTCATTCACCCTCACAAAGGGCCACAGTCTCCTCCTTGCTCCTCCAGGATAATTAGTTTGTTAGACTGATATGGGCAGATGGACATGCTATCTGAGCACTGCTCCTGACTGTGTGTATTTCCAAACCACCCGCCTTCAACTGTTATAGAAAAGAAGGGGGATGGTAAGATACCGATATTCCTGTAGGACTTATGACTCTGACATTCATAAATAGAGAGTTGTCCTGAGGGTGATGTGTAGGTACTTGGTTTTCATAGACTTTCATCTTTGTAATTTTGGCACGAATGTTGAGTGAATATTCTGAATGTAGTCAGCATCTTGCGAATATTGTGCATCTGTACATACTATAATGATTTCATCTTCTTTACTGTTTCTCTTACTTTTAAGAGTTCTATTTGTGCAATTGTGCCCAGAAGAATCAAGAAATGCACCATCTGGCCAAAATGCAGAGTTTTGAAACCTGCAGAGTGGAAACAGTTAAAATGTTTAATTTGCAAGAATTCTATTATGATTTTTTTTGACATATTCTAGAACTTGGGAATGCCCCTCTTCACCTAGTACAGTGTTTTGAATGGTAACATTGTGATGCCATTCTTCCTCTACATGAGCCCTATTTGGACATGATTGAAAGATGCTGTACATGACAGTGCAAGGCTCTAATTCAGGGCTGGAAGTTCCTCCTTGACCCTATCACTCATCCCTGGTAGCACGCCGCTCATAGTTACAGCTGCATTTATTTTGAGAGGTGAATACCATATCAATGATGGTAGGTATTTCCGTGATCACGAGGCTGGGGCTGTGTTTTCAGGCAAATAGTATTTTATGTGTGTATCTGTGTATTTTATATATTTAAGGTATCTATATACTATTTTCAGGCTTTTCTCACAAAATATTACATAGATTTTGCACTGTATTAACACAAGGTTGACATAGAATTATTGAAACAGTAACCATAAATTAAAAATTATACAATCAAACATCAAAGACAATTAAAGACAATTCTCTCCAGGATGATCTGTCATCAACTTGACCTTTAAGGTCTCTCAGAGGTACATTCATTGCTGTCTTAATCGAGTCCATCCACCTTGCTTCTGGTCGTCCTCTTCTTCTCTTTCCTTCAACTTTCCCCAGCACTATGGACTTCTCAAGGGAGCTGGGTCTTCACATAATATGTCCAAAGTATGATAGTTTGAGCCTGGTCATTTGTGCCTCAAGTGAACATTCTGGATTGATTTGTTCCCATCCCCACTGCCTACGATTCCAGCATTTGACTGCAGAAACAAACGCTCTGCTACTGAAGAGATCCTCCCCATGGCATGGAACACTGATGCACCCCAGCATTTTTTATGGGAAGACTCTCTTCACAAGTATGCCATTTGTCTCCTCCGGCAAACACCATAAATGTGGAGGGTGGGGGAGGCTAGTTTCACATAATGCCAGTGTTGGGGCAGGGCTTCCAAACACATTCTCAGGGATGCTGTATATGAAGATAGCATCATCATCTTCTAAAATGCTTCAACAAGGATTTAGAATGTGTGTGAAAAAAATGAAAGAGGCCAAGCTACCATGACTGGCTACTGGAACATGAAATTGTAGCCTCATTTTTTGCTGATTTGCATCTTCACAGATTATCAGAATAACTGGCCGTGATCAAACTAATCTTACCCATGACTGAGTCTCAGTGACTGACATTCTCCTCATCCATAGGAGGGCAGAGCAAGAGCTGTTTCCTTGCAAGAATGAGCCCCTGAGGGGCTGTGCTACTCTCAGGGACAGATTCTTGTAAGCGAAAAGGAGCAGTAGTTATTCAGTCCCTGTGAACAAAGAGCTCTTGTTCTGCCCTGCTAAGGCTGTGGAGAATGTCAGCCATTGAAAAACCATGAGACTTAAGTTAGTAAGTGCTAATTTGTTTCTTTCGTTTCAACCAAATATAAGAATATCTCTAGTTGGATTGGCATTGGGATTTAGCCATTATGCATTATATTAGAAAAATGAAGAATGAACTTGTTCCTAATTACTGCACATTTTAAAGGCTTTTTTTAAAAAAAAGCTACCCTGGAAGTCAACATAGCACAGTGTTACTTGAGAAATGTATCTCTATCATGGAAATAATTTCTGTTCCAAAAAAGCTGTTAAAGTGAGCTCTACCTTGGTCATGGTAATGAAATTCTAAAGAGTTAGTTCTTACAGTTGTCTGCCTACTCAGATAAAATATTGCTTGAGTACCTAACTGTGCATTCCAGACATCTAAGGCTTGGAACAGTTCTGAAAATTGATTGCAAAGGATATATTACTTTTATTGCATTAAATCTCTTTTATTGTAAAGCATGTGTGGTGAATAGCATGTATTCTTCCTTGTTTCTGTTGCTGTTGAATGCCATGCCGCCCTTTCTAATCCTATGGGTGTTTCACATGCCATTACATGCTGCTTTTAGAAGATCAATTAGAGTCTCAGTAATGGTTACTTTATTTATTTATTTATTTATTTAACTTGTGAGAATGAAGATGAAACTTTCATCTCTGGGCAGTTAAAAATGACCTTAAAACAATTAAAACAAATATAAAAGATTAAAACAGTTTAACAATTTTAAAACAGCATAAAATTAAAACTTACGAATTAAAAAAGCAGAAAAAGCTTGGGTGAAGAGTTGGGTCTTCAGACGTTTTTTAAAAAATAGCCAGAGATGGGGAGGATCGTATCTCAGCAGGGAGCACATTCCACAATCTTGGGTCAGCGATCGAGAAGGCCTGTCTCCATGTGACCATGGGACGAGCTGGCGGTAACTGGAGACAGACCTCCTCAAGTGACCTCAATGGGCGGTGGGGCACATAACGAAGAAGATGTTCTCTTAAATACCCAGGGCCTAAGCCGTTTAGGGCTTTATAAGTTATAACTGGCACTTTGTATTCTGCCTGGAAACCTATTGGCAGCCAGTGTAGCTCAATCAACAAGGGAGTAATGTGGTCTTTCCGAGATGACCCAGAGACCAACCTGGCTGCCGCATTCTGAACCAACTGAAGTTTCCAGACTACGTACAAAGGCAGCCCCATGTAGAGCGCATTAAAGAAGTCCAGTCTGGAGGATACCAACAAATGTACCACTGTTTTGAGGTCATTGATCTCGAGAAACGGGTGCAGCTGGCGTATCAGCCGGAGCTGATAGAAAGCACCCCTGGCCACCGCCTCAACCTGAAAAACCAGGGAGAGGTGTGGATCCAGAAGTACTCCCAGACTGCGAACCTGTTCCTTTTGGGGAAGTGTAACCCCATCTAGAACAGGTAGATCAACAACATTGTCTCTGGAGTTCTGACCCCGCACAATAAGTACCTCCATCTTATCTGGATTCAGCTTCAGTTTATTCTCCCTCATCCAGCGCATTACTGCCTCCAGGCAGGCATTCAGGGAAGATATGCCATCTCCTGAAGAAGTTGACATGGAGAAATAGATCTGGGTGTCATCAGCATACTGATAACATCCCGCTCCAAATCCCCTGATGCTCTCTCCCGGCGGTTTCATGTAGATGTTGAAAAGCATTGGAGAGAGTACGGAGCCTTGAGGGACACCATACTTAAGCTCAGATCTCAAAGAGCAACAGTCTCCAATCGACACCATCTGGAATCTGTCCGAGAGGTAGGAGCGGAACCACTGTAAAACAGTGCCTCCCACCCCCAACACCCTCAGACGTTCCAGGAGGATACTATGGTTGATAGTATCGAAAGCCGCCGAGAGATCCAAAAGGACCAACAGAGTCACACTTCGGAATTGGAGATCATCCATCAGACTGACCAAGGCAGTCTCTACCCCACAGCCCGCCCAAAAGCCAGTTTGAAATGCATCTAGATAATCAATTTCCCCCAAGACCGCCTGGAGCTGAGAGGGCACCACCCTCTCAATTACCTTGCCCAGCCATTGGAGGTTGGAGACAGGCCTATAGTTGCTCAACTCGGAGGGATCTAATGTAGGCATCTTTAAAAGAGGTCTAATGATTGCTTCCTTTAAACAAGGAGGCATCCAGCCCTCCCAGAGAAGCATTCTATGGTTTCCACCAGGCCTCCTACAACAGCCTCCCTGCTAGATCGAACAGGCCATGTTGGACAAGGGTCAAGAGAACAAGTGGTAGGCCTCACCCCTACAAGCAGCTTGTCTACATCCTCAGGATTCACAATCTGAAACCGATCCAGTCGAACCACATAAGAGGAGTTGTTGGACACCTCCAATTCAGACATCGAATTAATTGTGGAGTCTCCATCTTAGTCAGCCCGATTTTATCTGTGGAAAATTCTTTAAACACATCACAGCGGATAACTGATGACTCCAAATCCTGGTTCAAGGGAGAGGGGGGAGATACTAGTCCCCTCCCAACCCTGAACAACTCTGCCGGACGTGAGTTCACAGATGCAATATGGGCAGAAAAGAACCGCCTCTTTGCCGCACGTATCACCTGAGCATAGATCTTTAAATGTGCTCTATGACATAATCTGTCAGATTCAAGTCGAGTCTTTCTCCACTTGCACTCCAGTCACCTACCTTTCTGCTTCAGCCCCCGTAGATCTTCTGTATACCAAGGGGCCAGTTTTGAAGCAGGTCAGAGGGGACGCTTAGGAGCAATTGTGTCTACTGCCCTGGTGAGCAAGTTGTTCCAATTCTCAACCAGGCCATCAACAGATTCACTGGCAGAGCCAACATTAAATCCCTCCAAGGCTTCTTGGAATCTTACCAGATCCAATAACTTCCAATACTTATTGCATATAATTGTATGTGAAATTTATGATGCTTCATTTTTGTTTTCACATTTCCAGGAGCAATATGTACATGCAGAATACTTCTAATTGGGGTTTTCAACCTATTGTTATTAGATAAAATGATCCAAGAAAACATTTTCTTAAATAAAATACTGCAGCATACTGAATAGTGTGAGTATTCAGTGTGTAGTAAACAGCCTATGTATTGTGCAGTACAATCTTGTGCTTGTTTATTTGACACTACATCTCTCTGTGTTCAACATGGCTTTATCTCTGGTAAACGTGCATAGAGTTGTGCACAGGAGTGACCTGTCTTTGGAGAGAAGATGCTGTGCTGAGTACAAAGGAGAAAAGTACATGGTCAGTGTGACCAATATTAAACTTGACAGAATGAACCATAGCAGGTTTGTTTATCAGCTTTGTAACTGATCATGGTCTCCCCATCTCATTTTTTGCAGTAGACTCTGTGGTATAGGACATAGTAGCCATGGAAGTGAGAAAAATTAGTTTTACAAGACTTGTAGATCACACTCCTTGTCCAGTGGAGGCTCTTCAGTACCTGAGGTCTCAGTTCAGAGGGCAACACAGATCCTTGGTTGAATGAGAATTCCCACTGTGCTTTTCTATCCAAATGTACCTCTCAAATTCACCCAAAGTTCAGTTTGGCCAAACAAACTGAGCTTTGAAACCAAGGTGTGCAGTTTGCTTGTTTGTTTTACGTGTGGCTGAATTTGCCATGACGTCTCATCCGAACCAACCCCCAGGCTTTATTCTCGGCTTGCTGCAAGAGGTGTGTGGCACAGAGCAGCCAAGAAACAGCTGCAGATTGGGCAAATGGCCGAGGGAGGGGGCAAAGAAACCACCGGTAGTAAAACAAACCACACTGCTGTCAAGTTGTCTGTGGAGGGAATTCTCTGTTTGTTTTTGGAAGCTTGGTTAGAAGTTTCCATGGCTCCATGTTTCATCTGACAGGGCCTACTGACTCATGCTTCTAAATAAGAACATAAGAACAGTCCTGCTGGATCAGGCCCAGCGCCTATTTGGTCCAGCCTCCTGTTTCAAACAGTGGCCATCCAGATGCCTCTGAAAAGCCCAGAGGCAAGTGGTGAGGGTATACCCTCAATCCTGCCATTGCTCCCTTGCAACTGGTATTTAGAGGCATCTTGCCTCTGAGGCTGAAGGTAGCCTTTAGCCATCAGACTAGTAGCTATTGATACACCTGTCCTCCATGAATTTATCTAATCCCCTTTTAAAGCCATCCAAGCTAGTGGCCAACAACACATCCCATGACAGAGAATTGCATAGATGTTGGGTATGTAAGAACAGCAGCACATTCCAGACCTCTTTAGTTCACCTGGGCCCAGGACTGTTCAGGCTCCTGAGGAGATCTTACAGGCCCAACCACTTACCCGGGCTTTTGCTGCAAAACTGTGTTGGAGATACAGCTCCTGATGGCATCGACTCCTAGCATCAGCAACCCTAGATGATGATGATGATGATGATAATAATAATATCGCACAGACTGACTACAAACAAAGGCATGATAAGGTAGCAGGGATGATACACTGGAACATCTGCAAAAAATACAAGCTACCTGTAGCCAAAAATTGGTGGGACCATAAAATTGAAAAAGTGGTAGAAAATGAAGATGTAAAAATATTATGGGACTTCCGACTACAAACAGACAAACATCTGCCACACAATACACCAGATATAACTGTAGTCAAGAAGAAAGAAAAACAAGTGAAAATAATCGACATAGCAATACCAGGGGATAGCAGAATAGAAAAAAAAGAAATAGAAAAAATCACCAAATACAAAGATCTACAAATTGAAATTGAAAGGCTGTGGCAGAAAAAGACCAAAATAATCCCAGTGGTAATTGGCGCCCTGGGTGCAGTTCCAAAAGGCCTTGAAGAGCACCTCAATACCATAGGGGCCACAGAAATCACCATCAGCCAATTACAAAAAGCAGCTTTACTGGGAACAGCCTATATTCTGCGACGATATCTATAACCATTGACAATAAAATTCTGGCATCCCAGGTCCTTGGGAAGGACTCGATGTCTGGATAAAACAAACCAGTCAATAACACCTGTCTGACTGTGCAAACAAGAAATAATAATAATAAACATTGTATATCCCACTCTTCCCCCAAGGAGACCAGAGCGGTGTACTACATACTTAAGTTTCTTCTCACAACAACCCTGTGAAGTAGGTTAGGCTGAGAGTGAAGTGACTGGCCCAGAGTCACCCAGCTAGTATCATGGCTGAATGGGGATTTGAACTCGGGTCTCCCTGGTCCTAGTCCGGCACTCTAACCACGACACCATGCTGGCTCAGAATTGACCACTAGGGGTAGAGACAATGAGCAAGGGAATCTCCTCGCTGACCACTCATTCTCTACTCTACTTTGCATTTGTTAGACTGATAGTCTCAGGTTTCATTCTCTCATCTGAGAGACAGACTTCCTCTTTGTCTATTCCCTTATTGATGGAACTAGGAGCTAGGCATGTAGGCCTTTCCTCTCTCTCTCCCCTCCAAATCTCTTCAACAAAAGGACACTCTTCTTCCAGTTTCCTTCCTATGGCTTTTTCATTTGAGGTCTTCTTGGCTTGCATGTAAAATAGGCTGTACACAATGCATACATTTTCAGGCTTTTCTCTGAAGCCATGAGGACTGGCAACTTGCTTTTTTCTTGTTGCATAAGTGGAAGCTGAAATTAAAAGCACATGATACTACAGATCTTTAAAATGCTCAGGCTCCTGAATGGTCCACCACAATTAATGAGGTGGGAAAACACTGATCAGTTACAAAGTCATATGTTATGGATAATTCTGTCAATGTTAAAGTGTAAGAAGTCTTTCACAATATAAAAAGATGGATACATTGTACTAAAGTATCTCTAAAATCTAATCTGCAACAATGAATAATTAAAAAAATAATGTTCCATAACAAAGGACTGATCAATATGTAACAAATTACATTCACAGAATACAGCTGCTAACTCATTCTTCTTATATGACAAATAGTTAAAACATGAGAGCACAAAAACATATGAACAGCCCTGCTGGATCAGGCCCAAGGCCCATCTAGTCCAGCATCCTGTTTCACACAGTGGTCCACCAGATGCTGCTGGAAACCACTGGCAGGAGCTGAGGGCATGCCCTCTCTCCTGCTGTTATTCCTCTGCAACTGGTATTCAGAGGCATCCTGCCTCTGAGCCTGGAGGTGGTCTATAGCCACCAGAGTAGTAGCTATTTATCGACCTCTCTTTCATGAAAGCCCTGAATGGCTTAGGTCCGAGTTATCTAAGAGAGTGCCACCTTTTACATGATCCCCACGCACCTTAAGATCATCTGAGGTGGTCCGTCTCCAGTTGCTACCGCTTCGTCTGGTGGCAACGCAGAGGCGGGCCTTCTCTGTAGCTGCTCCTGGGCTGTGGAATGCACTCCCGGCAGAAATTCGTAATTTGAGATCATTGCTGTCCTTCAGGAGAGCCCTTAAAACCTACCTATTTGGCCTGGCCTTCCACGGTTTTAAATGATTAACTATTTTAAATTGTTTTAAATTGTTGCCCTGATTTTCAGGGCTTTTAGCTGTTTTATTGGTTTTATTGTGTTTTAATAGTTTGATTTTAATTGTTAATTTGTTTTAATTGTTTTTATCATGCTGTGAACTGCCCTGAGCCATTTTGGAAGAGCAGTATATAAATCAAATAAATAAATAAATAAATAAATAAATGAAGTTATCTAAACCCTTCTTAAAGCTATCACCACATTCTTAAAGCTGTCACCACATCTTGTGGCAGAGAATTCCACAAGTGGATTAAGCGTTGTGTGAAAAGGTACTTCCTCTTGTTAATCCCAAATTTCTTGGGATTCAATTTCATAGGATGACCCCAGAGTCTAGTGTTATGCGAGAGGAAGAAAAGTTTCTCTCTATCAACGTTCTCCACACCAAACCCTTGTAATATGCCTAGATTTATGCTGCAATCCCAAATACACTCACTAGGGACTTTACCTAATTGAACAGAATAGTATTTCCTTTACCTAATTGAACAGAATAGTATTTCCTGAATCAATGGACATAGGATTGCTAGGGTTGTGCACAAATCAAGATTTGCAGGTTTGGGTTGAATCCAGATCAGGCTTGACCTGACCCAGCCCGGCTTGGTTTTGGCCTGGTTGAACTGGACCCGGTTCAAGTTTGAGCTGGTTTGACTGGCTCAGAGCTATACTAATAAAGGGGGAGGCTGGCGGCATTTGGGGGGAGCCACCTCACCCCAACTGCCTGCCCCTGCGGCCACAACTGCCACTGCCACTCCCGCCACCACAGGTTCTACATGTAAGTACAGATTTACTTCCCTTCCTCCCCTCTATACTTTTGACAGCCCCCTTGCCCCCCGCCCCATATTGGTAAAGGGGAATTCTCACCAGATTCCCCTCTACCAGTATAGCTCTGAGCCAGCTCGGTTCAACCTGGGCCCAGTTTGGTTTGAATTTGGACCAGCTGAGGCTGGTCTGGTTCTACCCTGAACCTGTTGAGCCGAGCCAGTTTGATATTTAGCCCGGCTCAAACCGAGCCAGCTCTCACACCCCTAAGGATTGTGCTGCACATCTTTGACCTTGAGACTTGCTTGCTGCATATTTTCCCTTTTACTCTCTCTTTCCCTTAGATTTATTCAGAGGTTGTAACAGGTCAACAATTTATCTGTGCAACATAGAGGAACTATCTGATATTACTTTAGTCATTTGGATTACTTATGCCTCAAGAGAACATCTGGCTTTCAGAAGCTGCAGTCATTGTGGTTTGGTAATGAATGCTTCACTGCTTTTCTGTATGTATATGGTTCTCATTCTGAAGTACAGTAGAAAATAAAGCCCTGAAATCTTAATTGGTAGCTTTTTCTCTGCAAGGGTCACTGTGATTACTCCACCCATGACTTCCTCAAGAATCTCAACAGGATACCCCATTACTTGTACTTTAACCACAGATACATTCACACATAACATGAAACCAGAGGCCCCTTCACCTCTGGTTTCACTAACTGAATGTCTGAATGTGGGCAACCACAGTCACAGCCAAAAATGTACCCATGGTTTCCTTCCCAAAATTTCATTCCGTACCTTGCAGTTTCCTTAAAGCTTTGTGGCCTCCACCTCCGGTTTGACAGTGCCAGCATAAAATCTTAATGTTGACACTAGGGATGTGCACGGAACCGGCTGGCTGGGTTCAGTTTGAGGCTGAATCAGCCTCGAAACCCACTGGGCCAGTTTGGTCCGGCACCCCCTCAAACTCCCCCGGTTCAGTATGGTCCGGGGTGGTGGTGGTTCGTGAGCTTGACATAGTAAATAATAATAATATTTTTAAAATCTTTAGTCCCCTTGGGGGAGTTTCTGGAGGCAGTGAGGGGGTCCGTGGAGGTTCCTCCTCCCCCGCTGGCCTCCGTAATCACCCCCTCAGTCCACACAGAGGTCCGGTCTACACAGAGGCCCGGGCCACACAGAGGTCAAATGGGCAGGTGCGCGGGCTGCATAATGGCTGCCAGGCCACTGGGTGAAGGCCAAAAACCGGCTGAAGAGTGGCCGAACTGGCTGAGGGGGTGATTATGAAGGCCAGTGGGGGGAGAGGGACCCACCGTGGAACCCACTGCTGCCTCCAGTAACTCCGGGAGGAGTAAATGTAAACAAATTTATTTATTTATTTACTATGTCAGCTCATGAACCCCCCAAACATTGTGTGTGTGTGTGTGTGTGTGTTTGTGTTCGGTCCGGGGTGGTTCAGTTCGACCCTAAACGGTCGAAGTGAACTGGTTCGATGTTGAACACGTTTGACGTCGAACCTGTTTGCGCACCCCTAACTGGCACTGCTGTTATTCTTCTCCCAAGTCAGAATTGAAGGAGGAAGCTCATCCCTTGCTCTGGCTACTATTGGCTGTGCGTGTTGTGCTTCACGGAAGAAGGAAGCCTGCATAGCCAGCTCCCCTGCCTCTCTGCAATCTCACTGACTGCAGAGAAGATGTTCTCCAGTATGTCCGAATGTGGACAGGAGAGCAGGGGGAAGAGTGGGGCATGGAACTGCAGGTTCATTGGACCCGTGGATCTACGTTACGTCTGAAGGCAGCCTATGTCTAGAGTGGAAAGCCTATGTAGGTGGTTGCCATTTTACTATTCTGAATGTCTTTTAAGTTATATGCTGTTATTCTGAAAACAGTAATAGGCTCGACCCAGTAGTATTTTCTTCCCAAAATGTACAATAAACCACTCCAGTTTATTTCTTTGGTTCTGTGGAACATCTTACTTTTTGGAGTTATTGGTTAGCATTTGGAGTTATTGGTCAGCATTTAATGTCTGACATCCCCACTGGTGGTGGGAAGGTACAGCATGCAATGCACCTTCACATAGTTTAGTAATTGTGAGTCCTGCTGTGTGTGTGTGTTTGTGGGGAGATTGCAATGATTTTTACTAATCCCTCCTCCCCCTGGAAGTGCTTGTGCAACTTAGAATTAGGTTCCAAAGAAGAGGTAGGCAACTTTTGCTCTCCAGCTGTTGTTGAACTACAAATCCCAACATCCCCAGTCACAATAAATTGTAGCTGGGGATGATGGAGGTTGTAGTTCAATAACAGCTGGAGAACCAAGGTTGCCTACCACTGTCCCAAAGGGTGTCCCTCAGGGACCTGCTTCTGGGTTGCATAAAACACTTCCAAGGGAGGGAGATCAGCAAAAGATTGCACCCTCCAGCACACTCAGCAGGACTTGGGATTATTAAATGCTCTGGAGGCACTTTGCATGTGGTGCCTCTGCACCACTAGTGGGATTGTTGGCCAGTGTTACCCTCCCCCCACCACCTTCAAATATGTTGATATGCAAACCTCTGTAAAATTCATGCAAAAGGGTATTTAATGAGGACACTTTCTTCATTATGAGCCCCATTGCCTATTGAGATCATCTGGGGAGGTGTGTCTGCTGTTTCCCCTGGCTCATATGGTGGCTAC
Organism: Hemicordylus capensis; assembly: GCF_027244095.1. NCBI lineage: Eukaryota > Metazoa > Chordata > Lepidosauria > Squamata > Cordylidae > Hemicordylus > Hemicordylus capensis. Next base: position 48,938,598 of record NC_069661.1, on the reverse strand, counting down.
TCAGGGATAGGCCCTGTTGCCACTCCAAGGCTTTGGAATGTGCTTCCTGCCAAAATAAATGTCTCCCTATCTCTGACGGCTTTCAAAAAGAAAAGAAAAGGCACACTTATTCACCCAGGCTTTTAATTAGATTTGTAAATTTTGAATTTCTTTTAAAACTTCTTTCAAGGTTTTAATTGTTGTTCTTATTTTTATGTTATATTTGTTGCAAACTGCCCAGAGATGTAAGTTTGGTGCTGTATTCAAATATATCAAATAAACAAAATAGAAATTGTGCCAGTGATGAGGGAGAGCATGGCACATCTGAAGAAGACATTTTGGTCTTTCAATATTAAAGAGGTATGCAGAATGAAACTTTGCGAACAGTGACAGAATTGCTAGCACTTTGGTACACAGTGTCTGGGAACACACACACACACACACACACACACACACACTCTCTCTCTCTCTCTCTCTCTCTCTACACACACACACACACACACACACACACACACACACACACACACACACACTATACCCATCAACAATGAGAGGTTGCAACTTTGTCCTGAGCAAAGCCAATAATCATAATTAAAAGTGCTAATCTGGAGCCCAGTCCTACAACCAGATCGAAGATGAAAAGTGATGAAGCCCATGAGGGAAATCAGGTAGACCATTCACTTACATTTCTGATGTGCTTGTTATTCTTGTGTCTGATATATGTTATGCACACATTGTCTTGTCTACAGTATTCCCTGCTTTAAAATCTGCAGAGACTAATCATGAAGGGATTTCAGTCACATGGCCATGCTGCGGACTAGTGTTTCAGTCTTTTAATAAACTGGAAAGAGGGAGAGCCAAATGGATGCATATGGGAATGGAAGAGACAAATGTAATATGATTGTAGGAGAAAAGAAATACAGTTGAGAATGGAATCCTACTAGGGAGATATTGCTAAAAGAGGAAATAAATGAAAGGCAAATCTGTTCAATGAGTATAAAGCTGCACATTCATTGTTGTAATCTTTGTTAATGAAAACTGTCTCCCTCCTTCCCTTGACGCCTCGAAGTGAAACTTTCTACATCTGGTTTGAGATTTCACAGTTTGAATGAGCAAAAGATGTTCCATGAAACACTATGTTAGGCATGCTTCCAGGAGGAATTCCAGAAACGACAGGATGGTAAAGAGGTGCTTTATTTATTTTAATTATCACACAAGTTGTTGGACACTTTAGGGGTACAACCCTGTTTCTCTGCATATGGAGGGAGAAAGTGGAGGCCTCTCCCATGCTGAGTGCCCAGCAATGTACCAAGTCTCCACACAGCAACTTCAGCTCTCCACACCTCCCATTGAGACATGGAGCATCCCATGGCCCCATATGCATACATTACACCAGGCAGTAAAACCACTTGAGGCGTGACCTGTGTTGGCCTCCTGAGAAGAAGGCACTGGGGCTAGGAGGCTGGGCTCTTGGTAAGGTGGATGGGAATAGGGAGTAGATTGGCTGGGCCTGTGCCTCCCTGCACCTGCCACTAAGTGACTTGGGAGTGGCGGCTGACCGAGGGGAGGGAGAGGATTTGACGGGCCGATCTACTCTTCATATAGTTTTTTATTTATTTCCATTTCATTTGTTTATTTGAATTTAAAATTTAAAAACAACTCATCAAAATGTATGCATGTATGTATTTTTAATAAATATCCAGAATCAATCAATTTAAATCAATCCAGAATTTCATCTTGAGGCACAAATGACCAGGCTCAAACTATCATACTTTGGACACATTATGTGAAGATCTAGCTCCCTTGAGAAGTCCATAATGCTGGGGAAAGTTGAAGGAAAGAGAAGAAGAGGACGCCCAGCAGCAAGGTGGATGGACTCGATTACGACAGCAGTGAATGCACCACTGAGAGACCTTAAAGTTCAAGCTGAAGACAGATCATCCTGGAGAGAATCTATCTATGTCAGGCATCCCCAAACTGCGGCCCTCCAGATGTTGCTGAACTACAACTCCCAGCATCCCTAGACACAATTTTTTGTGGCTGGGTATGCTGGAAGTTGTAGTTCAGCAACATCTGGAGGGCCGCAGTTTGGGGATGCCTGATCTATGTGGTCACTAAGAGAAGACACCATCTTGACGGCACTCAATCAATCAATCAATTTATTTTTAATTTATTTTAATTTATTTATCTCAGTGGCGGCTGACTAAAGGGAGGGGGAGGATCAGAGGCCTATCTAAGGAAAATAGTGCCTAGGGCAAGCACTGAAATTACGCCCCCTGTCCAAACATCTGACACCTATCTTTCAGGTAACTTTACCATAATATCAGCTGAAAAATACAACTCAAGCTCATTAATCTTTTAATATTTCAAAAACTATGTAGCAGTGGACGTAGCCAGACCAAAAAATGCTGGAAAACTACAAATTTCAGTATGCTGGGGCTGATGAAATACTCAAATACTATGTGGAGGTGTACTTGGAAAACTAAACAGAAGTGCCTGTCTAATTCTCTACTATGCATTGTAGCATCACTATTACATAAGTTTTAAAAATAATTGGAGAATTTGACTTTTCCCAGATACTCTGTAAATAATTAAAGGATATGCAGAGTAAACTGTGTCACTGCTTGGAATATATTCTAGTCTTTCAGAAAGACAGTTAAAATGAGAGAAAGAGAGCAAGAAACTCCCAGTGGGCCTTAATACTAAGGATTTCACACTGATTCAAATACAAATTCACCATTAGTAGCCATATTATTAAGACATTGCATTTAACTCACTTATCACAAGAAGCAAAGTAAGAGCAAATGAATACAATCCTAGCTCATAAGCTTCAGCTCAGTATTCACAAGCCCTGATTCTCTGTTCCTAGTGCCAAACTAAATATGTGTACAGTTATTTATATTATATTAATTTTTTTTAAAAAAAATTACCTGTAGCCCCTTTGAAGGGCTTCCTAAAGGTCGTGGAGTGGGGGCTCTGCAAAGGTTCCCCCTACCCCTCTGGCCTCTAGGGCCTCGCAGGGACCATTTTAGCATGTGCGGTGGCCATTTTTAAAAATAAATTTTCTTTTAAAAAAATGGCCGCTGAAAATAAAATGGCCACTGCGCATGCTCAGATGGCCACTGTGAGGCCTGGCATGGCCTAGGGCCTCACAGAGGCCATTTGAGCATGTGTGGTGGCCATTTTGTTTTTGGTGGCCATTTTTTAAAATTTTAAAAAATGGCGCCCCCCTTCAAGTGGCGCCCGGGGCACGTGCCCTGCCTGCCCCACCCTAGATATGCCCCTGGGGAGGACTCAACTGGCTTGCCTACTCTTCATGCAGTTATTTATTTATTTCATTTAAAAAACTGTATTTATTTATTTCCATAATGGTTGGTGGATATATGTTCACATCAAATCAAATCAAACGATAGTGAAAAACAGCCGGCAATAAAACAATGAAACAGGTGTGTCTTGATAATTTTCTGGACGGCCCCCAAGCTCACCTGCCCCCAGTGATGCTTCCTGTCCTGTTTTCTGTACAACATGTTCAGCTGCTCTGTATCTTCTTTTCAGAGTTTGATGGCTGGTTCAGGCAATACTTTGTCCACTGGCTGCAGACATATTTTATTTATTTATTTTATTCAACATATTTCTATACTGCCCCAAACTTACATCTCCAGGCGGTTTACAATAAAAGTACAATAAAAAGAAAATGTAAACATTAAAGCAATTAAAAAATTTAAGACCATGTTAAAAAGTAGTAAAACTGTAATAAGGAACATAGGAAGCTGCCATATACTTAGTCAGACCATAGGTCCATCTCGCTCAGTATTGTCTACAGAGACTGGCAGCAGCTTCTCCAGGGTTGCAGGCAGGAATCTCTCTCAGCCCTAACTTGGAGATGCCAGGGAAGGAACTTGGAACCTAGATACTCTTCCCAGAGTGGCTCCATTCCCCAAGGCGAATATCTTACAGTGCTCACACTTCTAGTCTCCCTTTCATATGCAACCAGGGCATATCCTGCTTAGCTTAAGGGGACAAGTCATGCTTGCTACCACAAGACCAGCTGTCTTCCCAGAATTAAATAAGGTAAGGATTAATTAGAATTAAATTAGGTAAGGATGTGCATGCATCATGAATGTGCATGCCCTTTCACGCTCCCTAATCACATGAGAGGGGCAGTTTGTGCTAGATTAAGTAAATATTTCAAGCATGTGTAAAGAAGGAATTCAGATGAACGCCCTCCCATGCAATTAAGGATAGGCACTCCAGTGCATTGGGAGCGGGGGAGGATGAACCCACCTATGGCATTTGCGTGTCCTAATTATGTGTGAGCAGCTGGTGGAGGAAGTATTATCCCAATTGACCCTGCTTTAGTTAATTTTCATATTTTTCTACACGTGGGATTCTTGAGTCAATGTGTCCTCTCCTGAAGTCAAGAACCCATGAGGCAAGGCAAGATGAGACAAGGCAAGCAATTGGTTACAGAACCCTAAAAAGTTTCAGGTTTGTGCCTTGCTTTGACAAGAGCCAGAGGAAGAATAAGGTCTTAAATACCTCCAAAGCACCACCTCCCCCACCCCCCGCCGCCATCCAACATGGAGAGCAGAGACATTTAAAAGGGCAGTCCTCTGGTCTGGAGTGCAGCACTACTCCTCTATGATGCAATGGAGGAGTCCTTCCTGACCTGTTGCTGGTACTTGTGTGGAGGATTGGGGGAGAATAAGGTACTTGGCATGGAAGAGGCTGGTTAATCGGGGTGGGGCTCAGACTTGCTCAGTGAATGCTGGTTCTGGGGTTTCCAGTTCTGCCTTTTCTGACTTTGGGGTCTCCCAGCTTGTAGGCTCGGCCTCCAGACTGATGTCAGGGCTTGGGGTTGGGGCTGGGTCTAACTGCTTCCCTCTCCTCAGGGTTCAGATTTTGTGCTACTGTTCAGGATGGGAGTCACGACACTATGTGCCACTGTTACCACAACCTGCTGACTGTGTCCAGTTCAACTGCTGTGATTGAGAAGTTATTGTGTATCTTCTGTTTAGCAGAGATCAAAATCACTTCAGAATATATTCAGCCACTTCTGATATCTGCTTGTGAGATTGCCCAGGATTTAACTGTAAATTTAGGCTAGGAAACCCAGTGTTACTTCTCCATGGTCCAAACTGGTCCAAAATAAGGATGGACTGTAGCAAGTTCACGAACAGCACAAATCGTATGGAAAACACATGGTAGATTTGCAATCAAGTAGATGGTTTTGATTTGCTGCAGATTTTGTATACGTTCATGATTCTTGTGTATGTTAGGATATGCTTAATAAGGATGTGCACAACACTGGATTTGCTGATTCCACTCAAATCTGGACCGGATTTGAGCTGACCCAGCCTGGCTTGGTTTTCGAACTTGATCTGGTTTGAGTTTGAACTGAGCTGGTTTGACCAGCTTGGAATTATATTGGTAAAGGGGAATCTGATGAGGATTCCCTTTTACTAGTACAGGAGCAGGGGGGCTGTCCAAAATATAGAGGGCGTGGGAGGGGAGTAAATATGTGCTTACAAGTGGAACCCATGGCTGCAGCGGCGGTGGCCTTGGGGGATGGTGGGGTGTCGGCTCCTCCCACTGGCCTCCCCCTGAGTAGCTTGGGCTGGCGATGGCCCGGAATAGGCCTCTGTTCATGTGTGGGGGCCATTTTATTGACCTCTGCACATGCACAGAGGCCATTTGTGTGATCACACAGTTTGCGTGGTTATGCAAATGGCCTCTGTACATGCTCAGACATCATTAAAATGGCTCCAGAGCATGTTTAGAGACCAAAACTGGGCCAAAAAAGGCCTGAACTGGGCCGCTGGCAGCTGGGGCTACTCAGGGGGAGGCTGGTGGGGGGTGGAGGAGTTGCTGCCACCCCCACTGTTCCAACCACAGCCATGGCTTCTACTTGTAAGTACAGATTTACTCCCCTCCCACCACCTCTATACTTTTGACAGCCCCCCTTGCCCTGACTGTTCTTGTAAAGGGGAATCCTCACCAGATTATAGTATAGCTCTGAACCGACTCGATTTAAACTGGACCTAGTTCGGCTAGAAATTGATTTGACTCCAAACCCGTTGACCCTGAACATGTTGAGCCAAGCTGGCTCGCACACCCCTACTGCTTAGAGATAACTCATGGTACAAAAAATGGGCCAACCAAAGGTCAATTTTGCCAGTGTGAAAGTATCAGAAATTTTGAACCAAGGTTGGATGGGCCAGAGTGTTTTATGATGAAAGCTTTCTAGCTTCTTTGGCAAAGAGTTTATATTTTTCCTGCTTAAATACAAATAGGATTGGTGCCAACCCAACCCTGTACAGTTTGTATTTGACACTACACAGGTTATATATTAAAAAGTAGAAGTTCTCATAGATTTATATTAGTGGTGCTGTGCAGGAGGCATTTCTGTTTATGGTCTGATTGCCCTACAGGTCAGATCTTTTGGGACCAATCAATGATGCAAAGTCTACAAGTATATGACATTGTCTTACTTGAGCTGTGTTGGGAGCATCCAGCAGCTTGTCCATGCATTAAGAAAGATGCTGTCCTTTTTCTTAAAGGGATAGCCTGAATGTGATCTTACTGATTTGCGGTTGGGTTCTCCATTGCAATCCCAGTGCAATGATTCTTATGGAATCGGGTCAACAATGTGGAACATTCCCATCACTAGGATGAAAGCTGGCAATATAACATTGTGCTTCCTTGTTTGATAGTATATCCTTGTCCCCAGCTCAGCTATGACAGGTGGATTTTTTAAAAAGCTGATTCTATATGGGAGTTTAGAAGGCATCACAATGATGGATCATCTAGGTGTCATTTTTGTGTGTGAGTGCCAGCAATCTACTTTGGCTACAAGAGCAAACAGGCACTCATCTATCTGGTCAGCATTGCTTGGTTGGGGAACCTTTTTCATCTGATCACCAGACTCTTATGTAGGGAGATTCATTGCTTTAAGAAGTTCTTTATGGCCTTTATCAGTTAAAGGTACATTTTTCCCTCAAAAGAGGACTGTGGCAAAAGTATAAAAAAAAATAAAATAGTTGAGCTCATTTTATGTAAACATAGATTGAGAAGCAGTTTAGGACATTTCTTTCAGTACGTTTGCATGTGCACATTATCAAAATAGGTAATCAGGGAAGTTTTTGTAATATTGAAAGCCACTTTCTCATGTTATATTTTTAATTATGGAAGTAATTTGTGAAGTCACTCCTGTGAGAGAAAATATTATTGTGACACTGACCTTAAGAAGAGTAAAACATAGACAGTTGAGGAAGCAGAAGAATGACTCAGCATGGTGGGTGATTTCAACTTGAAGTGGCATCTCTAGCCATGAAACACTAAGGTCAGGGAAAGGCCTTAACCCAGGGTCTTACTACTTTTGTGGTGACTGTGGGTTAATCATTGAATCCAGAGCTAGCCAGCAGATGGAACTGCCAAAATGACTCCACATGGTTAGTTGGTGTGGTGACAGCAAATGGAACTGCCAAAATTGTGAGAGCTCACTGCTTGATGTGTGGCTTGAGAACAAGAACACAGAAGGTAGGAGAGCAAAAGCCTGCAACTGCCTATTTGTACAGCCAGTTAGATTACACTGGCAATTTGCTAGAAAGTCTGCAATTTATTGCAGTCTGGAAGAGCCCCATGTATATATAATACAGATGGCCAAGCAAAACATGTGGTAGAAATGATCTGGAGGTGGGGGAATTTGATATAACTACCTTGTCACGGGCAGATCATCATCTGGTGGGTATATAAATATCCATCATATTCATATTCATATTGTATTTCTCTACTAGCTGGGCTGGGCGCAGAGTATCTGCGCCTCTAGTTTCCCCCACCAGCCTGCCGATTTCTTTCCCATCCCACCCACCACCACTTTCTTCCCCCACCCTCCTGCCCGCTGCTGCCATTTTCTTGCCCGCCTGCCACCATTTTCTTACCCCACCTACCACCACTGTTGCCATTTTCTCCCCCTGCCCCCGCCTTCTCCTGCCCACCCCGCTGCTGTTTTGTCCTCCCCTGCCACCATTTTGTTTCCTGCCTCGTCTTTGGCACTTCAGTCCCAAAGGAGAGTACATTTGATTGATTTTTGAGCAGGGAAGTGTAACAAATAAAGGCAAATCTGACTCCCTTAAAATAATAGCCTGAAAATACTCCATAGCCTGATATTTATATTTGCTTCCAAATATATGACTGTATTCATATAATGTTCTTCTACCAAGTCACTCAAGGCAGTTTAGAATTGAAAATATGAAGACAAAAAATACAGAAGACAAAATAATAAATCATTTATTTTAATTTAAGTAAATTTGGAAACTCAGAAATTAGCTATTGCCACAACCAGAGACCCCAAAACAAAACAAAATTTAAATCTGAGTAAACAAATGTTGACTGGAAGGAATTCAATATTTTTTGCACATACATTCTTCTATAATTTACTTTTGAACACATTAAATGGCAATTGCATATTTAGGATGTTTGCCTAAATTTGCCCCATTAGTCATTCATACTCGATTCCACCTCAGGTTGCTTTTCAATTGTCTGTGAATGGGACTAGTGTTTTTTACCTGAACAATTCTGTTTCCTTGTCTATTCAAAACAGCCATGTTTCTTTGCATGAAAATTGGCTTCCTGACATCTGTTTCCAATCAGATTTTCTTTAATTTTCATGTATACCCTCTTGTTCCATCATCTTTGTTAAACTGAAAATAGCTTGTGAGCAGACATTATCCAAATCATGTAGGGTTTTATGCACTTTTTATAAATTCCATCTGCAGAGTCTGGATGTCTGGGTGCAGCCACATTCTCTGACAGAACAACTTACTACACAAACCAACACAAAGAGGTTAATTGCTTTTATCCTTTTATTTAATGCTTTATCAGTCCCTTCGATTCTTGTCCTTCAGAGTTCAAAACAGCTTTGTTGTGCCTTCCATATTTTTATTTGTTATAGACTTTTACAAAGAGTTTTAAAATACGGTGAAAAATCCAGCAGCAAAGCATGCAATTTTCAATTAATTGTAGGAGAGATGCTAAGAAATGATGATGCATTTAAAAATTCAGCCATAAGGCACTTTTCCAGAACAACAAATTAACATCACTTAGATTGTCCAAAATGTTAATTAGGCTTGTATTAAACTTCCAAACAAGCTTGAGCATATTCGTTTCCCTCTTGTCTAAACATGTTCTTGGCCATGACGTAAGTGTTCCTAAATAGCCCTAGCTCAGATAATGTCATTTTAACAAGCTGTGCAAAAGTTGGATTGGTTTCGTTGCCTTGGCTTCATGCAAAAATGTGTTGGTTTCAATCAGAGTGGGTCTGTATTACTGAAGTTGAACTGGACATTTAGGTTCAGCTCAAATAGCTTTTGAAAGTGCTTTGTGTTCATCTAATGGACTGGGTCTGTGTCTGCCTTATAATGTGTGAACCATTTTTCCCCCCAAACTATTATTAATTCCATATTGCAATGGAACACAAAGTTGAATAACTTGGTATATTTCAGATCCCACTGTTGGCATTTTTGGAGGTGCAGTCCAAGCTCATTAATATAATAGCTGATGTTGGCATTTCTGCTCTGATTTCTGCAAATGATCCTGGGTGCATTCTGGAAGAATTGCACAATATTTGGATAGTGATCAACTATAAAAACATAGAACATCAGAAGACATGGCCCAAAATGTGGCTTTGCTCTAGATTCCATTGTGTGTTGAAGGTTGATGGATTTCCATCAGAGGCAGGGCCTTTTCTGTGGTGGCACTGATATTATGGAATGTGCACCCCCAGGAAAGCTCTTGTGGCTCCTTCACTGTAACTTCAGATGTCTGGTCAAGACCTGGCTTTTTAATCCGGCGTTTGGGTTGGATTGATCTGACTGCCTGGAAGCTTGTGCTTTCTGGTTTCTGTTGTCATTCTGTATTTGACATTTTCATGCTTTACTGTTTTAAATTTGTTTGTGTTGTAAGCTGCTTTGTGTTGTAAGTTACCTTATAAGAGAGGAAGTCCATATGTAGACATGGTAATAAATAGTTCTAAAGCTTACCCCACCAAAACATCAAGCAGAATAAATAGTTGGACATGTAGTAGTCCCTAGTCAAGAACAATTTAGGACCTTTTTTCCTGAAACCCATTAGTTCTGAGTTATTTTTAGGGAGCATGTGCATTCTGTGAATGTGAATGAAGCTTAGTCCAGATAGCCACGTTGTTGTTGTTGTTGTTGTTAATTCAATTTCTATACCGCCCTTCCAAAAATGGCTCAGGGCGGTTTACACAGAGAAATAATAAATAAATAAATAAGATGGCTTCCTGTCCCCAAAGGGCTCACAATCTAAAAAGAAACATAAGATAGACACCAGCAACAGTCACTGGAGGTACTGTGCTGGGGGTGGATAGGGCCAGTTACTCTCCCAATGCTAAATAAAGAGAATCACCACGGTAAAAGGTGCCTCTTTGCCCAGTTAGCAGGGGTAGAATCATCTGTTTAGAAGATGAGTTCCCAACCTTGGATCCCTACATGCTGTAGGACTACAATCCCCATAATCGTTTTTGGAGGAAAAACATAGTGAGTGTTGTCCATTGTGGCTGAGGATGATAGGAGTACTAGTTCAATGTGCCTTCCCTCTGTAGACCCAGGGTTAGTGTCTGTATGTTGTTCACTTCTGCCAAGGATGCTCCCGTGTGGCATGAGGAATGTCCCCCAGTGGCAAAAGGGAAGTATGTGCATGTCTAACCTGCAGTTGGGTCTTTTGGGAGCGTGGTCATTTTGACTCTCTATGCTTTGTTTTTTTAAAAACAAGGGTACAGTGTTTCTGGGTACTTCCTCCCCACAAGGGGTAGCTCCTTGTCAAAGGGCCCAGGGAGGTGGCTGGGATTCATACAGTAACAAATTAGTCTGGCCTTGGTATATGCCTCAACAGTAGCCTTTTATTTAAGTACAGGGTTTAGGCAGAAGTTCACTTCACTCCACCTGAGCCTTCACCCAGACATGTTACGTCACAAGCATCTGCTATGGTTTTTGAGGGAGTGACTGTGGTCTTCTCTGTAGGGATGGCTGACTGTCCCTGTGCTCTTCTGTTGGTGGGCGATGTTTCTCTGAAGCCTGGGATCCTCCTTGGGGGCTGCCCTTATCTGTGTGGCCCAGTGACTTATCAAGTGCAGGGGTGGATCTTTGCTGGGTCCATATGTACTGGCCTCAGGTGAGGCAAAACTTGAGGAACAATGGCCTAGCTGGAACTGGCACCATCTCATGCCGCCCACTCATTTGTGTCCATGCCAGTGAAGTGGTGGAGGAAATTAAGTACATCTTCCTGGGGTTTCTGACCTTCCCTGGAGTCCCCTGATCTGGCCATGCTCAGGTTCACATAGTCTCTACTATAAGAAAAGACTCTCTCCTCTCCTGTTCGGTCCCTGGTTTAGGCCTCTGGGATGCTCGTATATGGGTTTTTCACTTTATTAACATTGGGGTGATATATGCTTCATAGTATAATCCTATAACAGCCCACAGCTATGTATAATTACTAGAAGGAAGGCCTATTTAGTTTAATTGGAATTACTCCTGTAAAATCGGGCATAAGATTGTGACCTTAGTAAGCTAATTGAAAAAGCAAGAAAGAGTGGCCAACATCTATATTAATGAAGCGTATCTATATTAATGATGCAATGGCACTGCATGCATGCTGTAGGAAAGGGCCAATTTTCATCAATTCCCCCACTTTCCTCTGTAGCCTACAGTGACTCCCAAAAACACATCCCTGACAATTGTGTAGCCCTCAGGGGCATATTTTTGGAAGTCACACTGGGCTTCAGAGGGAAGAGGAGGTTGACAAACCCCCCCCCCCCGCCCAATCAGTACAGCATGCACTAGTCTGGATGGTGTTAGCTGATTCTAGTACTAGAATGTTGCAGCATCTGTTTCATGAAATTTAGCTTTGGGTTACTGTACCATTAAATAAATATACTAAGTCTTTTTAAAAAGCAACGTGTAGCATGAATCTATTTTGAGATTCAAAAGAGACCACATTATCTGATATTATCTTTTGTTGTTGTTCTCTTTTCCCTATGCTAGTTTTTTTTAGTAGTGTTTTGCTTCTAGGAGCAAAATATTTTTGGGGGGTATATATATGTGTGTGTTATTAAATTAATTAATATTTAATAAAAGAAATATCAGCAATTAGCCCTGATAGCAGCTGACGGTCTTAAAATGAGCGGATTCAGCACTAAAGAAATCAGCACTAATGGAAGAAGGAGAATTCATAAACAGTCCTTCTGACTGAAAAGGATGGAACATTCAAGTTCTCCTAGTAACTAAATGGCTATTGTTGATGTTTTCCCATTGAGTTTTGTCAGAGCAATTACTTGGCTCCTGCTGCTGTGATGGACAAGTAATATGTTATGCTGTTTCCCTGATGGAGGCGATAAACACACAAATCTCAAGCATGAGCCATCCTAGTCCAAAAGCACTGCGGCAAAACAAGAATGCACATCTCATTCTTTTGGGCATTGAATGTGTCCAAGACACCTGCAGAAAATTAAAGCTTTAGTTCCTCTCATATGCAAAATTCTCATGAGGTAATTACTCTCAGTGTCAAACATAATAAGGTTCCCATTAGGCAGAATACATCGGGTAAAGATTGAATAGACATTCTGTCAGGAGTTCTTCTACAGATTAATAGAACTGCCTTGAGTGGTAATTGGAGGCGGGTTTTTCGGTGGCCTCCACAGGCCGCTCTCTTTGGTATGGCCTTTTGGGTTCATGATTACACTGTAGCTGTTCTCCATAGCAGACAGGCACAAGCCTCTTCCTTGTCACTCTCTCTTGCCAGCTGCTTTGTCTCTGCAGCGCTGGCTGCAGTCTTTAACTGCTTCCTCTTTTGTCCTCAGGCTGACCGACTCCCTTTCTTTCAGTGCATGGTCTCCATGCCAAGGGCTGGCACGGAAGTTTGGTCTCTTCTGTGGATTGCAAAGATGAAAGTGACAAAGCAGGTCTGATGATCAGTTAAGCATCCCACTTTGTTAAAGTACTCTTTTATCCTTCAAGGGACTTCCTTAGCAGTGACTGAGCTGAAAGTTAATCTTTAAAAAAAAATTGTTCTGACATCTGAGCCACAAATATCTAGTTTCCTTTTTTATCCTTTGGCATGTTGTTTATGTCTCTCTGTTACTGAAATAGAGCAAAATGTCCTTTGTGTTCATATTTTGTGCTGGCCTTCAACTCTCAAATGCTGATAAAGTTTCACAGAAGAAAGAATACTTCTATTTCCTCTCTTCATGCTGACAAATGCTAAAGAGCTTTTCTTGTATGACTCTGCACCCCCTTATGAATGGCAATGTACATGCTGAGCCATTAATATGCAGAATCTGTTGCTGTTATCTGATGGATCTGCAGAGTTCCGGTATGATGTGAAAGGCTGACATGACTTGATAGAGTCAGCAGCTGCTTCAACACAAGCATCCAGATGTGTGTCAGGCTGTAGACAGAAAGGAGAAAAATGCAATATAGCTTGTAAAGCTTATGTTTCGAGCCCCCCGTACATTGTGTGTGTGAATGAATGATTTTATATATATATATATATATATATATATATATATATATATATATATATAAAAAATTTGGGCTAGAAAGAAGGGGGGGTTAACCTTTGCGCACATTGCTAACATAAATTGCTCCCTCAATCTGTGTCCATAAGGTTTTCCCTCCATGGCTAATGGTAGTTTTAGGTGTGAGTTGGACCAGGGTCTTGGCATGGTGGAAATAGCTAGATCTTCTGTGGTACAACCCACATGCAAACTGCGTCCCTTCATTAGGGATGTGCACAGAACCAGGCGGGGGTGGTTTGATGGTGCAGGGGTGCTTCTTTAAGAGTGGGGGGGTGCACTTACCCCTCCCTCCACTCCTCCCCCTCCGGTGCTCCTTTATTCTGAAGTTAATCAGAGTGGCAGGGTATCTCCCTGCCTCCCCGTTGCCCCCACTGTCCGGATACGACTGGAGTACCCACTGTGCCTGTGCACGCTGGCATGGGCGCGCTCACATCAGGCGTGCACTAGTGCTGGTGTGTGCAGGCACAGTGGATACTTCTGGATGTATCAGGACAACAGGGGCAATGGGGAGGCAGAGAGGTACTAGCACCAGAGGGGGAAGAGTGGAGGGAGGGGTAAGTGTACCCTCCCCTGCTCTTAAAGCAGCACCCCTGGCGCCATCAAACTGATGGAACTGGCCGCCTTTCGAACCAGTTCGGAGGCCCATAAAGGGCCTCCAAACTGGTTCCATGCACATCCCTACCCTCCATGACTGCTTATTGAGAAAGACAAAGACATCTGTAGTTCCAAATATGGAGTGCCAACATCACATCTATCATGGAACCATCTATATATATAATTCTCCTGGGTGTGCCCAGGAGAAATGCGTCCCGGCAGCCCAGCTGATTGGCTGGGCTGCAGGGGGCGCCTGATTGGCTGGCAGCACACCCAGGAGAACGGCAGTGGCGGCCATGGCCGGGGAGCCAGGCGGGCCCGGCCGCGGAGGCGAGGCGGCGGGCCTGGCCGGGCTCGGCCGCAGCAGCACTCTCGGGCCCGGCGGCGGCGGCGGCACTCTCGGGTCCAGGGGCGGCGGCGGCACTCTCGGGCCCGGCCACGGAGGTAAGGCGGCGGGCCCGGCCGCAGCGCAGGCGGTGGTGGGCCCGGCTGCACTAGAGGCACAGATGCTCTGTGCCCGGGCCCACTAGTAGTATATATTTCTGCTCTTCCAGAGCACTGGAATTCTGTCTAAGAAAATTTCCCATATGTCTTTCATACCAAATGGAAATTTTCCATAGACAGAATCTTAATGTTTTAGATCAGACATACACTATGGTATATTTTATCTTCAGAATAACACAATAGTTCTAACTATAGTAACTTTCCACATATCCACTAAGTTTCCACATATCCCTTGCTCCCCACTCCTGGAAATCAGGAGGGAAAAGGGATGGGATGGCAAGATGGACACTATGTGCTTTGCTCTCAGTAAATGAAGCGGCAAAGAAGTATGTTCACAAGCACGTGCTCTTGAGATGGCAACAAAAGCAGGGCAATCCCATTAGAGCACTGGGATGGCAACATATGGTCGGGTTTAAAGGGCTGTCCCAGTCAGGAATTATTGAATGGCTAAGGCCTATTTTTGTACAAAGGTATTGGGGAAGGGGTGCCCAGCCCCTTCCCCTTGTGGGTATCTGTGTGGTCCCTAGGCTTACTCATGAGATGGGCCAGCCAATAGGATCAGCATTGCCCCACTGAAAGGAAGGATTCAACATATGCAATGACAATGGATGCTGTTCTTGAATGGACCACTCACTCATGAGAGTGTAAGCCATGAAGATACCCCTTCACAATTCATGAGAAGAACCTTCTGTAGGGACAGGCGTGTTGGGCAGAATTGAAAATAATGTGTGATGACACCCCTTCTCCCATGGACTGCTCTCTCCTGAGAGTGTCAGGCCATGGGGGCCGGCCGGCAGATGCTGCCCTGCCAGGTAGCTCTATACAAGCAAGCTGCAGGGATGGGTATCCTGGTAACAGCTCTCCCTGTCTTGGCAACTGAAGCTGTCAAAGCATGCCCTCTGCCAACCCACCTGCGCATTTGAACATGTCCATCTTTTTTTTTTCCTGTAAGGGTGACCACACTCTCCTGGGGTTGCTGAAAATTGGGGCTACTTTCTTCTGCAATTCACAGCAGCGGCAGATCTGCATATGGTGCAACGCCAGTCCAAACCCGAAGAAATTTGAAAGAGAATCAAGATCTGTCCCCAGTCCCGGTGCTTCCCCAGTCTGCCCACCCAGCTACATTCAGACACTTGTAGCATCAAAATCTCCTTTGTGTGCATTAAAGGCTTCCTGGGAGGGGACTGTTGCTGTGCCAAAGTTCTCATTAACCAGAGAGGAGAGAGGCCCCACACAAGTGGGCTCCCCTTTGTTGGGTTAGCTCAACTTATGAGTGTGCAGTCCAATGGAAGACCAAAAGTTTTGGAGCCTAAGGTCCCCCCCAGTAGACCGGCCTTCTATTGAGAGTGCTAGTCCTTTGGCAGCAAGCCACCATGGGCACAGGATTGTGGCGCAGGAGTGTGGTTTGGTCTCCATGGACTGCTTTGCTGGGGAGAGCACTTTCAAGAGCATCCTTGGTCACAGTGGGCCAGACCACAGGATCCTTTGCACTAACTCATTTACACACACCCTCCTAGGAAGTCATCATGTTTCCTTCCTTTTCCTGAGTAACAGAAAAATCGTGCCCCTCAGCATTGCCTGGTTGCCAGAAATTGTGCTTTTGAGAGACAGTTTTGTTTCAGGACTCCTACAAGGGTGGCGGTGCAATTGCTGTCAGAAGAAGGGTTTGCATGGCATGGCAGTTAAAGGAATTTAAATGCCCTTCCCCTGCAGAGGGTGGCTGGACCATTTCAAAAAGGCACGTGCACACTTTGCATGCCCCCTTGAAGATCGTGCCCTGGATACGTGCTGACTCCTTGCCCACAGTCTGGCAACATGAGCACTACAAAGCTTGCTGGGATGTGGCCTCGGTGAACCAGGAAGAGGGAGGGGCTTCCCTGACCTGACAATGGAGGTTGCCGGACCAAAGTTGGATGAATGTCTGTGATGTGATTCATTGTTTGAAAAATTAAGCATGGGTTCAGCAAACTCTGGTTTCACATTACATGTGAATGCTGCCAGTGTGATAAGGTATTGGAGAAGGTCTGCTATTCAAAGGAGAAGAGTAAAAAAAAGAAATAAAAATTAAAAATCCCACTGAGGTTCATCTCCTGCTACTCTTTGGATCCTAGCTGGGTCCCAAAACCAAGATGCCATGCATGGGATTTTAACATTACATTCCCAGGTGGCAACAACCCAAACATTTTGGAAATGTGAGGATAGCAGTTATGGGTTCTTCAAGAATTTGAGCTGCGGTTTGTTGGTAACCGGGTTTATAATAAAAATGGCATTCAAAATGAGTTGTGATTTCTTTTTCAGATTTTGGTTATAATTACTTAGTGGTAACTGAAAGTTCAGTGTCCAAGAAGGTTTTGAATTCTTATAGCTAGGTTTTAAGTTAGCTTGTAATTAAGTTCTGGGCGTGCAGAAATTTTTAGAACCTGAAGGTATTTCTTCATCAAGCATATTTGTATTTCCTCAGATATGCACTTCATCTTTAAATGGCACATCATGTTTATTGAATGTATATAATACTGCTATGCTGATAATCTTACCAATTACTTCACAAAACTGCATTATTTTCTAATAGTCCATCATTTTATACATAACAAGTACGTTGCCTTCTGTGCAATGTTAATTATATTGCACCTGCCTATAAACTGGGGGTCTAAAGACTTTTGTGTGAGGATTTTGCCAAAGGAATTCTGTTCTCAAAGTATATAATGTAGTAACTTTCTTATTTCTGCTTCTGTTTCCCCAAGTACATGTATTTTGACAGCCTGCCATTGTTTTCTTCCTCTAAATATTTATTCTGCCTTTATTGTCAAATGATGGTATGAGAAGCTAGAGCTTCTTATACACACATGCCAACTGAGTTGCATTCATTATTTACTACATTTACTGTGTATTCTTCTTTTTCTCCATGGGGCTGGTTTGAATGATATGTGATTAGAAAGGGGATATGCTGAGAGGGAGTCTATCAGGACATCCTTTGCAGACAACCTAACATTTCCCCATCATGCCCCTTGATCATGTGGAGTGGGAAGCTGTTAATTGTGTGTGTTTTGGGGGCTATAATGTATGAACTGGTCCTGGAACTCAGTAGGGTTCTCAGGCAGGCTCTATCCCATCCAGACTAACTACACCCAAATCTGCTTAATGTAAGCAGGTTTGCAGTTTCATGTGTTTTCAGACCATGTTCTGGGATAATTCTGTGACTATTCTTATCACCAGCCATTATTTATGGGATATTGTATATAGTTGTCTCTTCCCTCATATTTGCCCCACAAGATAATGAGAGTACCTTCTTAGTGTTAATTAACAAAGGGTTAATTCTATCATTGTATTACCTGGTATAGCTGCTAATTACCTCACTAAAGAAATAAAAATACAACAAATTTTTCTATACCGCTTTTCAAAAAAAGTTCCCAAAGCAGTTTGCATAGATATAAATAAATAAATAAAATGGCTCCCTATCCCCAAAGGACTCACAATCTAAAAAAGAAACATAAGATAGTCACTGGCAGCAACAGCTACTGGAGGGATGCTGTGCTGGGGATGGATAGGGCCAATTACTCTCCCCCTGCTAAATAAAGAAAATCACCACTTTAAAAAGGTGCCTCTTTGCTCAGTTAGCACAATGTCCCTTTCCAGCCTCAGTTGTTGGTATAGAGATAAAAATAGGCCACCTCAGGCTCTTTCTTACTATGCATTTGTAAGAGAGCATGTACAAAAGGATTTTTTTTAAAGTACTCTGCTAAAGAATGTTAGCCAACATGCTTTGGCAGAACATTGTGCACCTTAGAGGGGTTTCTCTCTCTTTGTCCCTCTGTTGGTGCGGTGCTCCCCACTTTCCTCCAACACTCCCCTTATTTAACCTCAGGTAGGTAGACCTGACTTGAGCAGTTGACCTTCATCTGCCTAACTCCAACCATCCCAAGCCAACAAGACTTGCAATGTTGGCCAGGGGTGGGCAGAGAGTGCACAGTATTAAATGCACAGAGAGTACCATGCTCAATCTGAACATCATGCAACAAATGGTATCCACTTTTGTTTTTTACACAACTCAGTCCTCCATTTGAAAGTGAGAGCAATTGGATTGCAACTACAACTTGATCAAGAATGTTGTGAACTGCAAACTAGTTACTTCAAAAGGATCCTCATTAACGCAATGGGATGATTTAGGAAAGTGTTAAAAATGATTCCATTAGACTTTCAAAACAGTTGAACTCTTCCAAAGGAAGATGTTGTTTTTTAAAATTCATTTCAAAGGGATCATTTCTGATCTTGTTAATTTCTGTCGGATTGGCAAGGTTACCACTTTGAATGAAAGAATTCTTTATTAGTAGAGCTAAATCTCTTGCAGTTTTGGCTGGAAATTTTGTGAGAGAAATCTACTATACATAGCTAATACCAGCTACCTAATTTTATTTATGGCTCCAGTTTTCCTAATTAAGAGGGACAGTCATTTACTTACAAACCTCCAAAAACTGGTGGGTCATAATTCTGGCATTCCTCTAGAAACAAGAAACAAAACAAAAAACAAATCCTACATTGTATCTGTAGAAGGAAATCTGTAAAAATCTGTAGAAGGAAAGAGCTTTACAACTACTTGATAAGCCGAATAGCCTTGGCTAAAATAGTGCCAGAGAAGGGTAGTGCAGCATGTTGCTAAAATTGTCAGCTAAATCATAATAGAGCTGTAACTTCAGCTACACAAAATGATATAGCATCAGAAGTGGTCTACAAAAGAGTTACAGTCTTGTGTGAGTGGAAGAGGTTATCCATTCAATCAAAAATGGTGTTCTACCCGGCTTTGGGAGCTGTGTGTTCTTCCAATTTTCAGTAGTGTGGAAGCAAGGTAGGAGGAAAACCTGGGTAGCTTTACCTCCTACTTTGCTTCCACACAATCACTTCTACCCAGGATTCCAGCTGTGACCCTACTCGGAGAAGACAGACCTGTTCTTAGACACTCACGGTTTGGTGACGTCCAGATTGGATTACTGCAATGCACTCCACATGGGACTGTCCTTGAAGAGGACAGCTTAGAAGGTTCTGCTGGTCCAAAATGCTGCTGCAAGGATGCTCATGGGCACAATTTGCTTCATGAGTTTCACACCCATCCTGTGGGAGCTTCACTGGTTCCCAGTCTGCTTCCCAACTAGATTCAAGGTGTTGATCTTGTGGAGAGCTGGTCTTGTGGTAGCAAGCATGACTTGTCCCCTTAGCTAAGCAGGGTCCACCCTGGTTGCATATGAATGGGAGACTAGAAGTGTGAGCACTGCAAGATATTCCCCTTAGGGGATGGAGTCACTCTAGGAAGAGCAGAAGGTTCTAAGTTCCCTCCCTGGCTTCTCCAAGATAGGACTGAGAGAGACTGCTGCCTGCAACCTTGGAGAAGCTGCTGCCAGTCTGTGTAGACAATACTGAGCTAGATGGTCCAATGGTTTGACTCAGTATATGGCAGCTTCCTATGTCTTGACCTTTAAAACCCTACATGGCTTGGGACCAGGGTACTACATTTGCCCATATGAAACAGCCAGGGCCCTCCATTCAGCATCTCAGGCCCTGCTCATGACCTCACCACTAACAAAGATCTGGTTGGCAGGAGCAGGGCCTTTTCGGTTGTGACCCCCTCAGCTATGGAATGCTCTCCTGGAAGGGCTTCACTATATTCCCTCTCCCAGTATTTTTAAAAAACAATTTAAAACACGTCTTTTAAAAGAGACTTTTTAATGTTTTAGTTGCTGCTTATATCTGGTAGGTTTCTTAGTTTATAGCTTTTATTTACAACTTTTAATTTGAAACTCTTAAAATTCGTTGCTTTTAAATGAGGTTTTAGCTTGGTCTTTTAACTTTTATTAATATTTTATTGTTTTTAGATTGTATCTATTTTATAAATGTTGTGAGCTGCCCTGAGCAATAATGTTCTGGCAGGGTAGGGATAAATGTTTTGCATGCATGCATACATACATACATACATGCATACATACATACAAACAATTTAATAGGAGTAAAGGGGAAGCCTTGCAGGAAGGAAATTATAATGATTAGACTGCATTTGCTTGTGGCCTCTATGTAATGCAAACATGCTGTATATGACATATATAAATTAAAATGGAGGTTTTTTCTTTCTCTTGTGGAAGAAGCTACTTACTGCATTATGTACATTGGTTTGAGAAAAATATGCATAGTTTTGCTTCTATAAGAGGTGCTTTTTCTTTATGTTTGATTTGCATTGCAGTTCTTTGTGAACAACATCTGGGAGACTGTTACATAACCATGTGCTCTAATTTAACCAGTTTTGGAAAACAGCTGGAAATCAACATCCCTTTCTTAAATCCTGGGCCTCTTTAAAACCCAGGTGGTGCTCATACAATGACATTGTGACTCTGGCGGGGGGGGGGGAGTGCTCTTGGTTCCTTTCTTGTTTCTCTTTACTTGAGAAGATAAGAATGTCTGATGAACTCCACCAAATAATACACCTGCTTTTAGTTATACTTTTGTGGAGAATGAAAATAGTTCTTGAACCTCAACCAGACCTAATGTTTAGATTTTGCTATTTATTTACTCATATAAAACAGAGGGGATTAGTGTGGTAATCTATAAATAATTTATGTGGTCTAGCGGCAATGATGATGGCATAAGCCAAACACCAAATATGTGGCTTACAGAGGCTGCACTGATGAGGACAAAGGCCATGATTCTCAGTGCATTCTACTATTCAAAGTCTGGAGCACTGAACTGGAGTTGCACCATCACAGTTCTTGGGAGGACCAAGACCCCATCTTTTATCAGTAAAACATTCCCACAATTGTTTTCTTCTAAGCTTTTGGTAATGCTTAGATAGATAGATGCTTTATTATGGTCATCGACCAGATAATAATAATAATAACAGCAATAACATTAATAATAAAATTCAGCCATCCCAGGTACTGGGGAAGGACTCAATGTCTGGATAAAACAAACCAGTTAATAGCACCTGTCTGACTGTGTAAACAAATATAATAATAATTCAGCCATCCTGGGTCCCGGGTAAAACAAACCAGTCAATAACTCCTGTCTGACTATGTAAACAACAACAACAAAAACAATAATATAATAAAAATCTGCAAAAAATACACGCTACCTGTAGCCAAAAATTGGTGGGACCATAAAATTGAAAAAGTTGTAGAAAATTAAGATGAAAAAATATTATGGGACTTTCAACTACAAACAGACAAACATCTGCCACACAATACACCAGATATAACTGTAGTCGAGAAGAAAGAAAAACAAGTCAAAATAATCAACATAGCAATACCAGGTGATAGCAGAATAGAAGAAAAAGAAATAGAAAAAATCACAAAAATAACAAAATACAAAGATCTACAAATTGAAATTGAAAGGCTGTGGCAGAAGAAGACCAAAATAATCGCAGTAGTAATTGATGCCCTAGGTGCAATTCCAAAACACCTTGAAGAGCACCTCAACACCATAGAGGCCACAGGAATCTCCATCAGCCAATTACAAAAAGGCAACTTTACTGGGAACAGCCTATATTCTGTGGCAATATCTATAATAACAACAGCAACAACATTGATAATAAAATTCAGCCATCCCAGGTCCTTGGGAAGGACTCGATGTCTGGATAAAACAAACCAGTCAATAACACCTGTCTGACTGTGTAAACAACAACAACAATAATTTTTTATTATTTATTTGATTTCTATACCGTTCTTCCAAAAATTTTATTTATTTATTTATTTATTTATTTATTTATTTATTTATTTATTTATTTATCAATCATATTTTTACACTGCCCAAAACTTACATCTCTGGGTGGTTTACAACAAGATTAAAAAGTAAAACATTAATTAAAAACAAAAACAAAGCAAAACAAAATTTAAAAGCAAGAAATGTAAAACACAATGTAAATTTTTCAAAACAATATTCTAAAAATAACATTCAAAACAATCAAAACAATATCAGTTAAAAGCCTGGGTGAAGAAATGTGTCCTTAAGAACTTTTTAAAGGATGTCAGAGATGGAGAGGCTCTTATTGCACTAGGGAGCGCATCCCAAAGCCTCAGGGCAGCAACGGAGAAGGCCCATCCCTGAAAGCCACCAGACGAGCCGGTGGCAAATGCAGACGGACCTTTCCTGATGATCTCAATGGGCGGCGGGGTTCATTATGAAGAAGCCGTTCTCTTAAAAACCCAGGGCCCAAGCTGTTTAGGGCTTTATAGGTTATGACCAACACCTTGTATTTTGCCTGGAAACATATTGGCAGCCAGTGTAACTCTTTCAATATGGGAGTAATATGGTCTCTCCTAGATGACCCAGAGACCAGTCTGGCTGCCGCATTCTGGACCAACTGTAGTTTCCGGACTACGTACAAGGGCAGCCCCACATAGAGCGCATTGCAGTAATCCAGTCTGGAGGTTACCAGCAGATGTACCACTGTTTTGAGGTCGTCTAACTCAAGAAACGGATGCAGCTGGCGTATCAGCCAAAGCTGATAGAAGGCACTTCTGGCCACCCAGGAGAGACTTGGATCCAGAAGCACCCCTAGACTGCATACCTGTTCCTTTTGGGGAAGTGTGGTGACCCTATCCAGAACAGGCAGATCAAACTCGTCTCTTGAGTTCCAACCCCGGACAATGAGTACCTTCATCTTATCTGGATTCAGTCTCAGTTTGTTAGCCCTCAACCAGCCCATTACCAACTCCAGGCAGGCATTTAGGGAGGTTATGCCCTCTCCCGATGATGCTGACATGGAGAAATAGATTTGGGTGTCATCAGCATACTGATAGCACTCTGCACCTAATCTCCTGATGATCTCTCCCAGAGGTTTCATGTAGATGTTAAACAACATCGGAGACAATATGGAGCCCTGAGGGACACCATACAAAAGTTCAGATTTTGAAGAGCAGCAGTCTCCAAGGGACACCATCTGGAACCTGCCTGAGAGGTAGGAGCGGAACCACCGCAAAGCAGTGCCTCCCAACCCCAACCCCCTAAGACGCTCCAGAAGGATACTATGGTTGATAGTATCGAAAGCCACCGAGAGGTCCAAAAGGACGAACAGAGTCACACTTCCTCTGTCAATTGCCAGTTGGAGATCATCCATCAGGCCGACCAAGGCAGTCTCCACCCCATAGCCAGCCCAGAAGCCAGTTTGAAATGGGTCTAGATAATCCGTTTCCTCCAAGACTGTCTGGAGCTGGGAGGCCACCACCCTCTCAATTACCTTGCCTAGCCACGGAAGGTTGGAGACAGGCCTGTAGTTACTCAGCTCTGAGGGATCCAAGGTAGGCTTCTTTAGAAGCGGTCTAATAATTGCCTCCTTAAGACTAGGAGGCATCTTACCTTCCCTCAGAGATGCATTTATGATCTCTACCAGGCCTTCTACAATAACCTCCCTGCTAGATCGAACAAGCCATATCGGGCAAGGGTCAAGAGGACAGGTGGTGGGCCGCACCATTCCAATCAGCTTGTCCACATCCTCAGAAGTCACAAACTGGAACTGATCCAGCCTAACCATATAAGAGGAGTCACTGGATACCTTTGCATCAGATACTGAAGTAAGTGCGGAGACAAAATCCAAGTCGGCCCGAATACGAGAGATTTCCCCCACAAAGAATCCATTTAACACATCACAGGGGGTAATAGATGGTTCCAAATTCTGATTCAAGGGAGGTGGGCACATACTATCCCTCTCACAACTCTGAACAACTCCACCGGACGTGAACTTGCAGATGCAATACGGGCAGAAAAGAATAGCTTCTTTGCCGCATGTATCGCCTGAGCATAGGTCTTCAAAGAGCTCTTTGTTGCAATCTGTCAGATTCAAGCTGAGTCTTTCTCCACCTGCACTCTAGTCATCTGCCTCGCCGCTTCAGCCCCCATAGTTCTTCCATATACCAAGGGGCCAGTTCTGAAGCGAGTCGGAGAGGATGCTTAGGAGCGATCATGGCTACCGCCCCGGTGAGTTTGTTGTTCCAATTCTCCACCAGGGCATCAATAGGATCGCCGGCAGAGCCAACACTGAATCCCTCCAAGGCTTCTTGAAATCCTATGGGACCCAATAACCTTCTTGGGCAGACCATCCTAATAGGTCCCTCGCCCCTGCGAAGGTGGGGTGTGACTGTGAGTCCAACCTTAACTAGATGGTGGTCCATCCATGACAAAGGGGAAATCACAGGATTCTCCACCCACGGAACACCACCCTGATCAGAGTGAAAGACCAAATCAAGTATGTGACCTGCAATGTGCATCGGTCCCGAGACCACATGAGATAGGCCCATAGTCGTCATGGCCGCTATGAACTCCTGAGCTGCCCCAGACAAATTGGTCCTGAAATGAACATTGAAGTCGCCCAGCACCACAAGCCTGGGTGACTCCAACACCAAGTCTGAGACCAAGTCCGTCAGCTCAGTTAGGGACTCTGTTGAGCAGCGGGGTGATCGGTACACCAACAGAAGTCCCAGTCTATCCCTGGTCCCCAAACGTAAGTACACACATTCAATATGGTCTGATACTCTAACGGGGATCCTGGTAAAGGGGATATTATTCTTGTAGACCACAGCCACTCCACTTCCCCGCCCCCGGTCCCTCACCTGCTCCTCAACAGAGTACCCTGGAGGGAGAAGCCGGGACCACACTGGGCCCCCAGCCTCCCCGAACCAGGTCTCTGTAATACATACTAGGTCGGCACCTTCATCCAGAATCAAACCATGGATGGTTTCTGATTTGTTCTGGACCGACCTGGCATTACAGAGGAGCAAGGTGAGGTTCCCTGGGTGGTCGGCACTGCTCCCCAAGGTCAAAGAGCTGGCAGGACAGCCGGAAGGGGAAACAGTTATTAGATTTCTATGTCCCCTTCCCCTGTAACGATCTGCTGACCTGCCAACGTTACTTCTTCTGTTCCCCACCACCACTGGAATGGCCGCCCCACAGTCAGTGGACACGCCCCCTGTCTCCAGATAAGCCCAGACACATTATACAAGTTCCTTACCCAGGACAAATTAAAAACAGAAGGCCCTTTATTAAATGCCTCCCTCATACAAATACCTGAGCCAAGAGACCTGGCCCTCGCCTTCCCCCGAAGTGGCTCCCCCAAAGGGGCAACTCCCTTTGGTGTTGCCCCTTCAGTGGTGACCCTGCCGGTGGCGGGCCCGCCGCCACAGGCAGTGTTCTTATATAGGGCCAGAGAGAGCCCCCTGGTCAGCTGACAGGCTGGAACTGCTGACACACTCCTGGCCCTGATCCTGCAAAGCAGCCAGAGGCCACAGTTCAACTGCCAAAGGCCACAGTTCTACAGGTCAGGCAGGGGGCCGGCAGGTGGACTCGCCTTCCCCTCTCCCTCTCCTGCAGGCAGATGTTCAAGGTGGCAGCAGCAGCAGCAACAGACAGCCCACACCAGTCTCTCACCCTGGGGGGTTGTCTGGGAAGCAGGTGGTCTCTCCCAAGGCTGTAGGGCTTCTGAGGCAGGAGGCAGCGTTCTTATATAGGGCCTGTAAAATGGCTCAGATAAACCATCATCATCCAGTTTGTGGCAGACAATAAGAGCCTACATCAAGGTAAGCATCTCTTTGCGTATTTTGCAAGCTTTAAAGCAAAATTTAGCCACATTTAGAGAAATAACATCATCACAATCAGACAAAAGGTACTGCAGATAAAAACATATCAGTATAGCTGGGATAATTTACTGAAAACGGCGAGATAAAACTGTTTTGGACATCCTTATAAAATGAGCAATAGAGCAAAACATGCACAGTTGTTTCAATGGCACCTGTGCCATGAGGGACAGGAATGCTGTTATACTCACAGAGTCTATGTGGCTCCTCTCATGCCCTCCTGCATAGGGTGCTCAGCCCCAACATGCACTAGCTGCTCTCCAAGCTAGTGTGGTCATTCCATGAAGCAGAGCTGCCTGAATCTCAGTGAAAACAGGTACTCCCTTTAAGGTAGTCCTGCTCTTGCCAGCATTGGGGTCACCCAGGGTCATGGAGCCATTGGTATATCAGGCCATGTCAGCTTGACTGGAGGCAGCCAAGGCAGGCTGTGGCCAGTGATGGTGGCAGTAGTGAAGGATAGGGATGTGCAAGGAACTGCTGTGTGTGTGTGTGTGTGTGTGTGTGTGTGTGTGTGTGGTGGCTTTATGGGCGGGGTTGGGTGCACTTCATGTGCAGCTGCTGTTGCTACTTCCGGTGACATCTGGTAAACAGCGGCATGGGGCGGCAGGGAGGTACACTGCTGCCTTGATGGGCTCTTACATACATATTTGTGCGCTGGCGGGGGAAACGCGGTGGCGGGGCAAAGTGCACCCACCCCCACCCTTAAAACCACCACCCCCGCCGTTGAACTTCAATCTGGCCCCATGTTCGAACCTGTTTGGAGGCCCGTAAAAGAGCCTCCAAACAAGTTCATGCACATCCCTAGTGAAGGAAAGCAGCAGTGGTGGGCAGAAAGCAAAGGGTGTCCTCGGGCCCCCTCCAATCATGCTATGCTCCTGTGTGAAATAGTGCTTGAACATAAAAGAGAATGATACAAACATCTAGGAACCTCTGGAAGACAAGAGCTGTTGCAACATCTCTCTTGTAGTCATCACAATCTATGCTTACATTGTGTTCATCCTTGAGTGCTTTCTATAAAAAAGGAAGTTGCTAATGAACTGTTATCCTTTCACATACCCAGTCACAGACTACATTTGTGCATTCAAAAGAAGATCCCTGCAATAATGGTTATGAAAACCTGGGTAGCTTTTCCTCCTACCTTGCTTCCACACAATCACTTCTACCCAGCTTTTCCTCTTACTTTGTTTCCATACAACAAAAAATTTGGAGCACACATAGCTCCTAAATGCAGGTAGAACACACTTTTTGATTGTCTGAACGATGACTTCCCAGTCTGGTTCCTGAAAACGCCTATTCTGGGTAGTGTTGGTGAGAACTTCCTTTGTCTCGTGTGAGAGACTGTGCAATTTGGTTGGATCTCCACATGTATGAGGCACTTGTATGGAGCACTGTATCCAGGGGCAGATCTAAAATTGGGGGGGGGGGAGTGTGTAATTAACATAGGCCACCACTATTGGGAGCCTCACCCAAATTTCTGATCTAAATCTGGATGGGGTCACACTTTCCCAGAAGGAACAGGTATGCAGTCTGGGGGTGCTTCTGGATCCAAACAGGGACCCAGCAGGATAAATGAGATAAATGACCTCAGAACAAAGCATATGTTCTGAGGTCATTTATCTCAAGAAACGGACATAGCTGGCATATCAGTTGAAGCTGATAAAAAGCACCTCTAGCCACTGTCTCAACCTGGGACACCAGGGAGAGGTTTGGACCCAGAAGCACCCCCAGACTGCATACATGTCCCTTCTGGGGAAGTGTGACCCCATCCAGATCTGGCAGATCAGAATTGTTTCCTGAGTTCTGACCCTACACAATAAGTACCTCCATCTTATTTGGATTCAGTCTCCATTTGTTATCCCTCATCCAGTCCATCACTGCCTCCAGGCAGGCATTTAAGGACGTTATGCCTTCACCTGATGATGTTGACATGGAGAAAAAGATTTGGGTGTCATCAGCATACTGATAACACCCTGCACCAAATCTCCTGAAGCTCAATCCCAGGATCTTCATGTATATGTTAAACAACATTGGAGACAGTATGGAGCCCTGAGGAATATCATACAAAAGTTCAGATTTTGAAGAACAACAGTCTCCAAGGGACTCCATCTGGAAACTGCCCGAAAGGTAGGAGTGGAACTACTACAAAGCAGTGCTTCCCACTCTCAACCCCCTCAGACACTCCAGAAGGATACTGTGGTCAATAGCATCAAAAACTGCTGAGTGATCCAAAAGTACTAACAGAGCCTCTGTCAATTCCCCATTAGGCCGACAAAGCAGTCTCCATCACATAGCTCCCATGAAAGCCAGTTTGAAATGGATCTAGTTTCCTCCAAGACTGTCTGGAGCTGGGAGGCCACCACAGTCTCAATCTTGCCCAGTCATGAAAGTTTGGAGACAGGGCTATAGTTGCTTAACTCTGAGGGATCCAGTGCAGGCTTCTTCAGAAGAGGTCTAATGATTGCCTCCTTAAGACAGGGAGGCATCCTGCCCTCCCTTAGAGAAGCCTTTATAATATCTACCAGACTTTTTACAACAACACCCCCGCTAATTGTATAAGCCATGTTGGACAAGGGTCAAGAGCAGCTTGTCCACATCCTCAGGGAGTCACAAACTGAAACTGATCCAGCCTAACCACATAAGAGGAGTTTCTGGACACCTAAGTTGGCCCATATACAAGATATTTTATACATAAAGAACTCATTTAAAATCATCTGGAGCGGTCTCTCCAGAATGCCCTGCATGCTAGCGCAGGGCATCCTGGAACTTCTGGGGGCCATGTTGCCCCCAATCCTCGCTGCCCCCTCCGGCTCCATGACAGAGCCGGTAGTCATATGGGCGGCCAATCCAGCCACCCAGGGCTGCAGGCATGATTGTCTGTGAGGAGAGTGGGATAAGCCCGCTCTCCCCACAGACCCGCCAGAAGCTCTTCTCACTGATTCTGAGAAGAGCTTCAGTATCTTTTCCAATACTATCTTTAAGATTAAGCCTTGGCAAAGGTTATTTACAGAGCCAAAGAAAGGAAGTGAAAGAATTGGGCATTTAGAGATGCTGAAATACTTGCCTCATTATGGATTGCTTGGTTTCAGACTGCCTCCATCCATTACAAATTCCTGTTCTAGAACAGAAAGATACTTCTTACCTGACAGTTTTACCACAATTTAAAAGGAACACAACTGCTTTGCCATGATTATCCCGTCTATTATCGGGACAGGAGGAGGAGAACCAAGTTGCCCCTGTGAGATGCTTCTTCTTCTGCACCCTCCACACCAGTGAGCTTGACCTTTGAGCTTCAGCCATAAGCAAGGAGACAATGTATGCATCATATTCATCATAACAGAGAAACCAAAGGTGATGTCATAATTGCAACCTGCAGAGGTGGAGGCAAAGTGTCATTCTTCAGCACTGAGGAGAGATGTAGCTGGTGGGCACCTATCTACACTACAAACATGTATATGGTTTCTACCAGTCCTATCCTGGAAGTTCTAGGATCAGGTAGGAGCAGGATCGCTCCTACCTCATGACTCCCACCTGACCAGAACCTCTGTTTGGGTTTGCAAATCCAGCGCCCACACAACTGAGGATCCATTGGCAGACTTCATTGAAATCAGGAGCTGTAAGCCCCACCCTACTGTGGATGGTCCTCCAAACACATCTCTGCCTTCCCAGCATGCACTGTGCTACCAAAAGACTGGAAAAATCTCATGACAGCAGTGATTGCTCCCTGCCAACTTCTCTGGTCATGAACCTCCATGGTAAACAACAAGAGGAAGTACTTTTTCACACAGTGCAAAATTAATCTATCAAATTCTTTGCTATGGGATGTGGTGATGGCCAGTAGCCTGGATGGCTTCAAAAGGGGCTTAGACAAATTCATGGAGGACAGGTCTATCAATGGCTATTAGTCCAGTGGCTGTGGGCCATCTCCAGCCTCAGAGCAACAGCAGGAGAAAGGGCATGCACATACCTCTTGCCAGTGGGCTCCCCAGAGGTATCTGGTGGGCCACTGTGTGAAACAGGATGCTAGACTAGATAGGCCTTGGGCCTGATCCAGCAGGACTGCTCTTATGTTCTTAACCATGTGGGGGTGGGGGGGCAGTGCACCATTCTGCTGAGTGGAAAGGCTGCATTCACCCACCCACACAGCCAGGGGGGGGAATTAGGAGAGGATTATTTCCCTCTTACATCTGTTAAGAGCAGGGTAGAGACTCTGGGTTACCCAGGTTTGAAAAAGATGGTTTGGAGGGATTCCCATGGCTCCACTTGAGCCTGACTAGCTGGGTTTACTGCCTCTTACCGTAACCCTAACCCTAACCCTACCCTAAAACTGATGAGCGTAAGAACAACCCTAGTGTCAAATGTAAAGCTTACATAAAAACTCCTTTCTCTTTAGTCTCCTCCCATTCTTGAAAGGAAGGCTGTGCAAACATGAAAAGAATCCATCTCGTTGTGAGCTGCAGCAGCAAGTTGGCCTCTCAGTTCTGCTGACCTTTAAAAAAATTAAGTAGTAGTCAAGGCCAGCATAGTCAAGATGCTCTGCATGCTTTATCAGTATTTTATCTGTTGATCTTTGTTGGCTCTTTTTTTCAGCAATGAAATACAGATAACTAGAATACATTCCAGATGATATATATCTAAGATTTAGCCAATTTGCACTCAAACTCTGGGAGAAAGGCATGCAACTATTATGAGGAATTCCCCATCCTGTGCCCTTTAGGTGGACTTGGAACCTACAAAGCTTCTGAGCAACATTCTTTGCATCTTTCCTAGTGCTTCTAGAGGAAGAGAGGATGAGTGACTTGGCATGAAACTCCTTCTAAACTATCCACTGCCATTTTCCATCCAGACTGGAGTGGGGGGGGGGATATCACAACATTCATTTTCTCCTCTTCCTCCCAGCATTGTTTTCTCTTTTCCCAAAGCTCTGGGTATGAAGGAAAAAGTGGGAAGAAATGAAGGGGAAAATATATTAATAAATATGTAGGAGGATGAGATCCTTGTTTCCATTTCAGGGCCCAATTCAAAGTGATGGTTTTAACCTTTAAAGCCTTAAATGGCTTGGGACCTAAATGGCTTGGTTACCTGAGAGAGTGCCTTGCCCCATATGTCCCAACCTGAACCTTAAGTTCTTCTTTGGAGGTCCTCTTCCAGGTTCCCCTGCAAAATGAGGTGAGTTGGGTAGCTACCAGGGAGAGGGCCTTTTCAGTGGTTGCACCCTGTTTATGGAATAGCCTCCCCATTGAGGTTTGCCTGGCTTCATCACATTGTTCTTTTACATGCCAGGAAAAGACCTTTTTGTTCACCCAGGTCTTTTAAATTCCAATTTTCAGATTTGATCTGATTTTTAACTAATTTTTAAATGAGTTTTTAAATTGCTTTGTATTGTATTTTGTATTTTTTCCACTTTTTTGTCTGTTATGATTTAATGTGTTACATGTTTTTATTGTATTCTTTAATCCTCTGTTGTGAGCTGTCCAGAGAATTTTGTTATGGGGCAGCTAACAAATAAGGTTTATTATGCTATTTACACACAGTCTACCAGATGTTATTGACTGGATTTGGTACTTTAATTATCGGGCCCTTTCCAAGGGTCTAGGATAACCAAAGAAAAATCAAAGATATCTTTGTAGTATTCATGCTGTTCCAAGCAGTATGGCCTTCTGTAGTTGATGTGTTGTAATATTATTGATGCCCAAGGGGTCGAGATGGTCTTCAAGTTCTTTTGGTACTGCACTCAGGGCACCAACAACTATTGGCACCACTATTATTTTCTTTTTCTAGAGCCGCTCAATTTCAATCTGAAGGTCCTTGTATTTAGTTATTTTCTCCAGTTGTTTTTCGTCGACCCGTCTATCCCCTGGGATTCCAGTATCAATTATCAGAACTCGATTCTTCTCAATGACTGTCAGATCAGACGTATTGTGCGCTAAATGCCTATCAGTTTGTATTTGAAAATCCCAAAGGATTTTTGCCTCTTCATTTTCTGTGACCTAAATCAGATGATTCTCCCAGTTCTTGCTTGCTGGCAATTTGTAATTCTTGCAAAAGTTCCAATGAATCATTGCAGCAACTTTGTTGTGTCTTTCCTTATAATCAGTCTGAGTGATTTTCTTACAACAACATACAAGGTGCTCAACCATCTCATCTGCTTCCTTGCATAACCGACACTTACTGTCTTTCTGGGTCTTACTAATTTTTGCTTTTATAACATTTGTTCGTAGTGATTGTTCATGGGCTGCAAAAATGAGACTTTTGTTTCATTCTTCAATTCTTTAACCACTGACATGTTGTGCTATTGTTAGTTTTCAATTGTATATCATTAAAAGAACTGAACATGCAATGGTTTGTTGTGCCATTTTTCTCATCGATTCATCTGCTGTTTTTTGCATTCATCCTTTGATTCCTTTATTTTCAACAGTCCTGACTTACTGGTTTTATTATTATTTCTTGTTTACACAGTCAGAAAGGTGTTATTGACTGGTTTGTTTTATCCAGACATCGGGTCCTTCCCAAGGACCTGGGATAGCTGGATTTTATTATCAATATTGTTGTTGTTGTTATTATAGATATCGTCGCAGAATATAGGCTGTTCCCAGTAAAGTTGCTTTTTGTAATTGGCTGATGGTGATTTCTGTGGCCCCTATGGTGTTGAGGTGCTCTTCAAGGTCTTTTGGAACTGCACCCAGGGCACCAATTACTACTGGGATAATTTTGGTCTTCTTCTGCCACAGCCTTTCAATTTCGATTTGTAGATCTTTGTATTTTGTTATTTTTGTATTTTTGTTATTTTATTGTTGTTGTGGTGGTGATCATGAAATCATTTCAAATGACTCTAAGTGTTTAAGGAATGATTAGGAAACATACAAATTGGTTGATTGGTTTAAACATTTGCAAGCTTGCTTGCTTTAGGGTTGTACTCTAGACTCCACAAAAAGCAAGGGGTCAGATACTTTGGCATGTTATTAATGGCAAACAATACTTTGACTTGTTATTAATGTACAAGAGATGTTAGAATCACTGTCTTCCTTATGGAGGGAGTCAGTTAACTCTACTGTCTGACAGTTGGGTAGACTTCATTAGGAGCTATATTTATTTTCAGCTGTAGTTGTCATAGTAGAGGAACTCCAGCTTGGCAATTTGAACCTTTTTGTAGGCTCCCTCAGGATGCTAGTTTTGTTTTTGGGGCTGCAGGTGTCTGTCCTGATTGACAGAAACTGGGGCTTCAGAGTTGCTTGGTACTTCTTGACCGCAGCCTAAGTGAATGCATTTGAACTGGTTAAGCCATAAGCGATATTTAATATGTAGCAAAGTTTTGATGGTTTTGAGTTACATAGGTCATATTATAAATTTAAGATTCTCTTTTCTTGAAATCTAGAACTTGGTTTGTTATCCTTTTTGAGTTTTCTATAAACATTTGCTTAAAAAAGCAGAAGATACCCTAAGGCAGGGAAGAATTAATATTATTCTAGCTGCAAAGGTAGACACATGAAATGTTTTAAATACTACACATTTCAGTTTCTGCTAAGGAATCATGAAAAATGATCACTGGAAATTAAAGAAATATATCAAGGATATAATGGACATTTAATTTTTTTAAAAAATACACAATATGGTGACATTTTAGAGCACCATGTCCTAAGCACAATGAATGGTCATCATTTTGCCAGTTGAAAGAATTTTACTTTCTATAGCTTAGACAACTTTAAAAGTGATTACTGTAGAAAAAGATTGTGCGCCTTCTGGGGACAGGGATCCATCTTATTTATTTATGATTTCTCTGTGTAAACCACCCTGAGCCATTTTTGGAAGTGCAGCATAGAAATCTAATAATAATAAATAAATAAAATAAATAAAGAATTCAAGGGGGGGGTGTGTCTCAGGATAGCTGTATAGAAACTTCCTGTTCAGACACAGTCTGCCACTGAATACTATTTGCTGGGGGTGGGGAGGATGATGACATTTATGCTGTGGGCTTTTGGTAGCATCTGGTAGGCTACTGTGGAAAAGAAGATGCTGGAGCAGATGGACCATTGGTTTGATCTATTTTTTAAAACCTTTTTTAACAGCTGCGGGTAAGGGCAGAGACAGGGGTGCAGCTGTAAAATAAATAAAGAAGGAAAGAATTTGAGGTCTTGAACTTGGAGTTCTTACAGCATAACTCTCTGTTCCAATAAGGTAGCTCATAGGGAGGACTGGCTAACTTAACTGTTGTTGCTCTGCAGTGCTCCCCGCTCCCAATGGCAGGAAAGGAAATCATAGCCAACCCACCCAGGAAGAATAATGAGATATAGAAGAGCTCCCCTCTTCTCTGTCTACTCTGGAACTCAACAACAAGTCCATCCGTGACCATGTCATATGCCTCAGGTCTTCAGATTCTTGACTAACCATCCTGGAAACTGATAATCAACCTGCCTTTGACCATGCTATTCTGCCTCTGGTCCTTTTGACCCATGTCTTTCCAAGACCCTGGCTCTTGGCCTGTTTGACTACATTGTTTGACTCAGACCCCAATGAAATCAGATACTCACTGGAGCTAAAGAGAGAATTTACACTGGATGTATTAAAGGAGGGACCAAACTCTAAATAAGCAGGGCTGGGAAGCTTGCTTGAACTTGGTCCATTAGAGTAGCCTTCTGAATACCAGTGGAAGGGGAACAATGGCAAGAGAGGGGGTATTCCTTCATCTCCTGCTTATGGGCTTCCAAAAGGCATCTGGTTGACCACTGTGTGAAAAAGGATGCTGTACTAGGTTAGCTTTGGACTGATCCAGCAGGGATGTTCTTATGGTAGCTCAGGGCCACAACCCCTCCTGTGGTGGTGGTCCTTTTGGGCTAGGCAATGGATTATTATGCCCCACTTAAGAGAATAGACAAAATCCTCCAGCATAGCTTTAATCCTCACTGTGGATAAAACAACCTTTTAGTGGAGGCTTTGGAAATTCTCCAAATGTATTCTTTTAAGGCTTTATATGGATTGCACAGCACCTTCAGTGGAGGTTGCAGAGTTTCTCCAACATAAGAACATAAGAACAGCCCTGCGTGTCTCTTTAGATTTGCCTTGGAACTCCAAAGCTCCACGGCTGGGAAGCTACTCCCTTTGAAACAGCCTGAAAAGCACTGATCTTTCACATACATTGCCTAGAGTTTTGACATAAAGTTGTACCTTGTTGAAAGGGAAACTTTCAATATGAAAACTGAAACTGACAAATGTTCCATTCAGCCCCACCGAATATGTATTTACTTAAATTTTCATCATCTTTTCTTCTTCTTTGCTCACCATCTGGTACACCAGCCTCTAAGAAATGACTCTGCCATCAGTGACTTGCTAAGGTGTTGGATTCTCTGCTGAATTTGGAAGCAGCCCTATGGTTATGGAATTTATCTCCCCAGTGGGCCAATTACAGAGCTGTCTATGCTTTGCATTGCACTGTGAAAGTGATTTCCCCCTACCTTATGGTGCAGAAAAATAATTTTTTCTGTTGCATACATTAGCTTACATTCCCCATGGGTATAACTCCCCTCCCCCATTTTATCACCTTTTAAAATTAGGTTTCTTTCTTTGAATGAATTTCATTACAAAAATTTGATTGAGAAAGATTTTAATTTGAATTTAGCCATGCATTTTTAAATTGGTTGAATTATCTCTGCCAATCATCTCTAGTACTAACACAACAGAAGGTTCTGAGAGGGGACAGTGTTAAGATAAAGGATAGACAGGTATCTGATCTCATATGGATGTAGTGAGTCATGATCAGGTGTCTGATCCTGGCTCACTACATTTAAGCCTACAAGCTTAGATAGACTTACATCTTCATTTGCCCAACTCTTTCTGGAATTATGAAAACCTGAGTGGTCTCTTGATTACCCAAGTACATCATCCATATGCATACCTATAATTCTCTGGTTCTCATAATGCACAGATATCCATCCATCTGAGAGAGAGGTGTATCTGCTGTTTGTGAGTCACTCTATAGCCTACCCTATTTGTGGAGGCAGGGTTGCTCTGTGCCTATTAACCAGTGTGCCATTGTAGTTGTGATGCTACTCCAGTCATGGGAATAGTGTTGCATCTCTGATGACATACTGGTTAGTAGATACAGAGCAGCCCTGCCTCCACACAGTTCAAGCAAGAACACACCTCTCTCTGATATCTGCATAGTATGTGAGCATGGTATGTAAGCTATAGTTGTTATAGGACACTAATGCAAAATGGACCTGTTCTTACATGGATATATAAAACTTAGGAGAGGAGAGCTGGTCTTGTGGTAGCAAGCATGACTTGTCCCCTTAGCTACGCAGGGTCCACCCTGGTTGCATATGAATGGGAGACACTCAAAGTGTGAGCACTGTAAGATATTCCCCTCAGGGGATTGAGGCGCTCTGGGAAGAGCAGAAGCTCCCAAGTTCCCTCCCTGGCCTCTCCAAGATAGAGCAGAGAGAGATTCCTGCCTGCAACCTTGAAGAAGCCGCTGCTAGTCTGTGAAGACAATACAGAGCTAGATAGATCAATGGTCTGACTCAGTATATGGCAGCTTCCTATGTTCCTATAACTTGATTTCGTACTACCTACTAGGGATGTGCGAACCAGCTCGATGTCGAGCTGGTTTGCCATGGAACCAGGCCGGTTCGAAGATTTGCCCTTGAGCTGGATTGGGCTCAGTTCGGCTCGACCTCGAGTCGAACCCCTTGGGTTAGCTCAAAACTTCAAAAAGTTTTTTAAAAAAAGAATTATAACTCACTGCCGGGCCTGGGATAATTTTGCCGCCTCTGGGGGTTGCTGCCACAGTCACAGGGAAGGCCCTGCTGGCCAACCCCTGGTCTTTTATGGATTAGTTCATCCCATTTGGGGGCCTTTCCAGCCCTTTACTTGTGCACGCAAATAGCCCATGTGCATGTGCGGCAGTCTTCAAAAGGGCCGTCGTGAGACAGTAAAAGGCTGGAAAAGCCTGAAAATGGGCCAAACCAGCCCAGAAAAGACCAAGGGAAGCTGGCAGGGGGAAGCGTCAGAGACACCCCCTCCACCTGCAGCAACACCCCCCCCATGAGGTGGATATATATATATATATATATATATATATATATATATATATATATATAAATAACACCTCTTGAAACCCGGAATGGGGGGAGGTGTTCAGGGGTGCACAAAATTGAACATGCCCAGTCCAGTTCAACTCTGGTCCAGACTTGAACCAAACTGGGCAAGCTGGTTTTGTGCACACCCCTACTATCTACTTCATCAACCCTTGATAACAGGCATCTGTATGTGTAAATTTACTCGGTGAGATGAAGATTTTCTGATAAGCTATCTGGTAGATGGAACATATGAAAAACATCTGTTCACACTGCGTCCATCAAGAGATCATCCTGCATGTATGAACCAGTCATTCTGAGCATGTGTAGAAGGAGTTTACTAGCAGTAATTTAGCAATGCCTCTCTGATCTTGGAGAAAATGGAAATCCACCAGGACACATGAGAACTTTTTACCCTCAAATATTATGTTACAATAATTTTCTTTAATGTGAGGCAACATGTCAAATATGTTTTGGAAAGAAGTATAGCTATTAGCAAGAATAGTGGCTAATATTTAGTCGTGGGATTTCTCGGCATCACCTGTATCTTAGCTGCCATGAGTTTTGCTTAGAAATTATGCATGCAATTGATCAAATGCAGTGCTATACTTGCATCTTTACTGAAGCATTCTTCTAAAGATCTTGCTAGGTCACATAATACTTTGACAAGCGCCTGGTGTAGACACTGAGACAGAACAGTGTACGTTTTGGCTTCCTCTACTGAACTTATTTCAGCATCAGATTACAGCATTGGAAATGAACAGCATTTTTTGCTGTGGTCTTGTGGTCTAATATTAATACATTTTCAAAATGGAAACCCGATGGATTAGATCATTTTCCCTTGGTTTCCATCCCGAGGGACATCCAACCTATGTTACTTGTTTTAATTAAATTACCACATTTTCCATATGATTAAATGCCAGAATAATGAAGACTTATGGGACTGCATTTTAATTCACCATCTATGAATATAAGCAAAGTTGGGGGAGGGGAAGAACATATGATTTTACTTTACATGAATGTCTTTAATAGCAGATTTCACCCTCTTTCTTCAGATCAACTGGAAGTTACAGAACAGTAGAGCTTGAAAGTGGATATGAACGGTGGTGTTCAATGGGTGAAAATAAATACGTCATAAGGAAGCATTTAAATGAGTAGCAGAAATATAGAAAACGGTAGTATTTAGACGGTATTACTCAAAAGCATGTTAAAGTTGGGGACTGCATAGTTTAGATGTTGTGAGGGGTGGGGTGGAGAAGCCATTCTCTGATCATACACAGCCAACATATCTTGGAGCACTTACATCTTTTTATTTTTTTGGGGGGGGGTTGCATGGGATCTACATCTGTACTTTATTTATTCTTAGAGATGAGGTAATAAATTGAAAGAACCAAACTCTATGATATTTTAAAAAAACATATAACCTGTTAGATTTGTCTGTGAAAGAAGAGCTGTGCCAAGAGAATGTGGTCAGCAGTCTATTAGGCTATCTCTTTGAGTCTGTAGTGGTAAGAGTGTTGCACTTGAGCCAGGGACGCTGGGATTCAAATTCCCACTCTGTCGTGAATGTCATTGACTGACCTTGGACTGGTCATTCTGTCTTGGCTAACTTAACTTATGGGCTTTCCATGAGGATAGAACTGTATGTGGCACACCATATATGCTGCCCTTAGCACCTTGGAGAAAGAAAACATTACAAATGGAATGAATGAATGAATGAATAAAAGAAAACATAAAATAGTGACTCACATGCTGTTCAAGGTGATGTGGGTGGTTCTGCAGAGTCTGCACCGCTGCAAGTGTATAACAACAACAACTACTACTACAACAACTACAAATAATGAAATACAATGTTATTAGCCACCCCATAATAAATTGTTCTCTGGGTGGCTCACAACACAACATTAAAACATCCAATAAAAACACACAAAATGCATCAAATCACAATACACAAAAAAGAATAGGGTGGCTGGGTGGAGTCAGTCTAGGCCATGAGAAAATCCCTAAACAATACAAATACAAAATAAAGTACAAAACAATTTAAAAACTTTTTAAAAATAAATCATTTTTTTAAAGCCTGAGTGAACAAAAACATCTTTAGCTAGCATCTAAAAGAACAAAGTGATGGTGCCAGGCAAACCTCACTGGGGAGGCTGTTCCATATTGGGTGCAACCACTGAAAAGGCCTTCTGCTTGGATGGTGTCTAAAACACCACCTGTTGTGGAACAGCCTTGTTGTGGTGCAACTTAAATTTGCTCAATTTCAGATGCATAATGCTATGTCCATTATAAATAATGGAAGTAGCATCACACAATTGTGATTGCACAATTTAAAGTCACAGTGCAACAGGGTTGTTCTGCAATATCACAGGCCAGGTTTTAGACACTCACAATGGTGGTGCTGAACCATCCACATTACCCTGCACATGTGAGCCACTGTATTTATGTTCAGCACCCTAGGTTTTCCTTTTGCCTTCCAGTGTGTTTAATATTCACTTTAGAATTTGGTTTGTCACCCAGTGTACCTCAAACTTTTTGATATACAGTATTTCCATACCATTTTCTTGGATCACTTCTTCCATTAGTTGAGTACCTATGAATATTTGTGTCATAACAAACCAATTTTGAGTCTAGCTCATTAAACCAGTTTTGAGTCTAGCTCTACACCATCATGGCCCTCTTTGTGTACAGCTGAGCCCCCCCTAAACTCCCTGTGAACTTGGGAACCAGATACTGTAGCCATAAAATTACAGCTAGTCCTTGGTTTTTCCTGGCTGGAAGGATTTGCAGCTCTTCTGTGCACATGGTATCATTGGTTTACATCTGTAGTCTCTATGGACATATCAGTGGAAGAGCAGGTTCTAAATAAATAGGAACAAATATTGTTCACAAGGCACCAGGGAGGTCCAAGTTCAAGGTATTTGGACAGGAAGCAGGATAAATTCACTTCTCAAGAGCACATTGCTTTAAAAACATCCCTGTAGTTTATGATTGCTTGCTTGACTAAATACTTCACAGAAATTTACTTATTGCAAAACAAAAACAGACTCTTTACAAACAACAACATGCTTAAAATATCTGTTTAATAACCTGACATTTATATGTGGGAATTTTATTTTTCTGATTTAAATGCATGTTTGGGAGCATTGCTTTTTCCTTGAGGACAGAGGGCAGTCTCCACCTTCAGAAAAGCTTCTCCCACTAGCAGAAGACAGAGATGACTTCTGAGTTTATCATGTGGAGGTGTTCCTACCATCCCAGATTGGTCTTGTCTTCTACAGAGGCAAAAGTCATTTTCTTGGAGTGTCTCTAATCTTTTGTAATATTAGACAGCCCAGAGACATGTGTGTCTATTACCCCTGGTAATAGACACAAGAGCCCCTGGTGGCGCAGTGGTAAAACTGCCGCCCTGTAACCAGAAGGTTACAAGTTCGATCCTGACCAGGGGCTCAAGGTTGACTCAGCCTTCCATCCTTCCGAGGTCGGTAAAATGAGTACCCAGAATGTTGGGGGCAATATGCTAAATCATTGTAAACCGCTTAGAGAGCTCCGGCTATAAAGCGGTATATAAATGTAAGTGCTATTGCTAAGTGCTATAATGATTTATAGACTTTGAGCCTGCCTATCTGTCTTCAGACAATCTTTGTGAAATAAAAATGCAAGAGGGAAGGCTTACAAAGATTGTTTGCCACCTGAACGGAGTGGATTGCCTCTCTGCGGGCCCCTCCCAGTCAGAGGCCCAGAAGGTCACCTTTTGTTAGCAGAGTTGCTAGTCCTTGGTAAGAGCTTGAGGATAAGAGCCAAAGCATGTCCAGGTCTGTTGATAATACTGATCTCAGCAGTGAGCCATAGGCAGCTACTGGAACATGTGTGAGTTTTGGGAATTGGGAAGACCCAGCAGAGAACCAGGAATGAGGGAACAAGGTCAGAAGCTGGGAGCTTTTAACACTAAGGCAAGTGTCTGGAACTGCCTATATTAATGATTGAGAGTCTGAGAACTACAGACCACTGCCCCATAGGAGTGTGTACAAAATGGATTTAGCATTTCATTCTGAGCTTGGAATGGAACACTAAATCCCCGGAATGTTGCACTGGAACAAATGGTTTCGCTGGTTGTTCCAATAGAACGACCCCATTCCAACTTGGAACATTCAGAGTGCCATTTTGGATTCTTCTGGCCTCTGCACATGTGTGGCAGCCATTTGCATGGTGCTGCTTACCATGCAAATGGCTGCTGTGCATGAGCAGAGACCAGAAAAGTACCATTTTGGAATCCAAAATGGTGCTCAGAATGCTTGGAATGATCTGATTCTAAATGGGACATTCCATTCCAAGCTCGGAACTGGCCCTTCATTTGAAGTGCATTCTGTTCCAAGCTTGGAACAGTCGAAATGGTCTGTTTTGAGGTGGAATGTTCTGTGTGTGGAACGTTTTGCCCATCCCTACTGCCCTGTGTGGCAGCTAGCTGAACTACAGCAGCTTGGCAATGTATTTGGGAAAATACATTTATTCTCTTCCCCCTTCTACTAAACATGTAATCCATAGGATCAAAATGGATGGAATTATCCATCTGATCAGGCTGCATGTACTGTCTTGCACCCACAAAGAGGAATCACAGATGAAGCAACCCAGTTGGACTACCCATGCATACAGTGCCCTTTTATCCCCTCAGTTTCGGGAAGGGAGGGACTGACTCAATTTAAATTCTGAGCTGAAGAAGAACTTGGGTTAGTCGCGGCGGGAGGGGGCGACATGCTGTCCATTCATCTAGTAATTCATCTGAGCATTACTAGCTGGACAAGTTTGCATTTCAAACCAGATAATTATGAATTTTACTGAGAACATTAGCATTGATACTGAAGGTGACTGAGTGCTCTCTGCTTCAATTTCCTGTTGTATGTATTGTTAGAAGGAAAGACATACTAGCTTCCCCCCTACAGGCAGCTTATGTCTGAACGCAAACTGGAAGAACAAACAATCTGTTTTCCTTTTTATAAACTTTGGTGCAGACCAGTACCGCTCTGCAGTCTGCATGGAGATGGATCTTTTAAGAAATCTGGACTATGTTCCATAATCCTTGCTTCTTGTCAGCCTCATCAGTTTATCAGGAATGGAATGCGGGGGAGCAAGGTTTAATCTGTTATGAAAGTGATAGTCAATTAATTACACCAACTTATTGGCTAATGCTAACAGTCGTAGTTTATACCAAAGCAGCTTAGAACATACCTCCATATTTACTGGTGAATCCAGTCAAATCCTTGCCAGAGTTAGGCACAAGGCATGGACAGCCATTACTGTATAGCTCTGAATGATTGGTTCTCTGGGCCAACTCTGGTTTCCTGAGGTCATTTGAGTTGGGGGCTTGAGGAGAAGGCTAAAAATAGAGATGCAAATGAATATGTGGGTTTGAAAAATAGAAGAAGGTACTGTTCTGTTGCCCATGCGAGAACAGAAGACCAGTGTCTCAGTATTCTTATAGGCTTGACTAAACCAGAAGCATCATGGTGTGCTGAGTGCTGGTGTACCCTCCTGTTTCTATTTGTGCCTCACAAAAGCTTCATTCAGAC
Source organism: Hemicordylus capensis (assembly GCF_027244095.1). Taxonomy (NCBI): domain Eukaryota; kingdom Metazoa; phylum Chordata; class Lepidosauria; order Squamata; family Cordylidae; genus Hemicordylus; species Hemicordylus capensis. The sequence goes on along the minus strand of NC_069661.1, from coordinate 48,895,691 downwards.
ATTACTAAAAATGACGGTGTACTCATGTACACCATCCTAAGAGGGAAGGGAAGACCTGCCTCGCCTCCACTGTCCATCATCCCCCCTCACTCCCCCTCCTGCAGCACTAATGGTTACAAAGGCTTACAGCCTTCATCTGGAGCCACAAAGGCTGTAAGCATGATGGCAGATGCTTCCATGAGCTGGAGACTCAGGTGCCCAAGTCTCCTGCTCATGGAAACACCCACAATTACTATTTCAGCTTTCACCACTTCAGACAGAGGCTGTAAGCATGAGCCCTTGCGGGAGGGAGAGTGAGGACAATGGCGGACACACCGGTGGGGCAGAACTTCTATTCCCATTATGGAAGTAATGTCTGAATGAGGCTAAAGGCTAGGAGACATGAGCAATGTTCAGCCCAGGGTAACTTCCCAGGCTGGGTCCTAACCTCATAGACTGAAGCTATATCAAAAAATGTGAGCTGTGTAGATTGAGGTTCATAGTCCTTTATACATGCCACAGAATGCAAATAAATACTAGAACTTTATTTAATACTATAATTTTTGTTTTCTATTTATTTACAGAGAACAATTTGCTGCAAGTGCATGGTAGAAAACTTGCAGAATGTCTACATTTCTCACCCCTGTTCAATCAGCTAACTGAGAGAAGTATAAGAGTGCATAAGAGTGCAGAAGTATAAGAGTACATTCCAGCTTGTTTTGTGTAAGGAGAAATCAGAACTAGCCAATTATTTTTATCATTGGACTACTGTTGAAAATAAACCAGAACCAATGTAGTCATTGCTTTTTCTGTGGGTTTTTTGTTTAAATCAATAAAAAAAAATTGGCAAGGATGCAGCACTGATAACACGAAAAAGCACATACATAAGCCAGTTGCTCCCAGACCTGTTTTTGCTGAAATTAGGCCTTCCTTGAAATGTTAGATATGCTTTGTTTTCTGACTTCAATAGTGATGGTAATAGTGACTTCAATAGTGATTCGTATATCACTTCCCTTGAAATGATGCCAAATACTGTGGTCATTCAAAGAGAAATATCAGTGCTAATCATGCAAAGATACCACCGGTTCCTAGTATCATGGAGAGCCAGCATGGTGTAGTGGTTAGAGTGCTGAACTAGGACCGGGGAGACCCAAGTTCAAATCCCTATTCAGCCATGATAGTATCTGGGTGATTCTGGGCCAGTCACTTCTCTCTCAGCCTAACCTACTTCACAGGGTTGTTGTGAGGTGAAATTTAAGTATGCAGTACTGTGGGCTCCTTGGAGGAAGAGCAGGATATAAAATTTATTATTTATTTGTTTATTTATCTGTGTAAACTGCCCTGAGCTATTTTTGGAAGGGTGGTATATAAATTGAATAAATAAATAAATAAATTATAAACTAATAATCATAATACTAAGGGAAAGGGTTCAAATTCCATTAAGCAATAATCTACAGGTGCTGTCATTATGAAATCTGGCTTTCAGAAGAGGCATGTATAGACAGAAATTTTTGTTTTAATTAACACTTGGATCAATATTAGTTGATTTGGAAATGAAAGACAGAAAGCTACTGTCTGGAGCTGAAATGGTGTTGGTGTCCTCAGAATAGTGCAACTGCTTAACTCACAGCAGAAAACTCAGTGGTTTGGTCCATGGGAGCAATCTGAATAATGGCATCTGGCATTCTCATATCATCAAGTTTTTGGAATGGACAATTCATTAGCATTATTTGAAGAATGGTTCAGTAATGTCATTAGTGTAAATAACGTTTCAGAATTCTGAACAGATCAGTCTGTAGGAGAATAAAGTAGTTTGAATATTGGTGTGGTTTACCTCCTTTTAATAATGTTGAGCTTTTAGTTTGGTGATTGGGTGTCTATGAATAAGAGAAACCTAAATTCTGCATGGCCATTGTGATTTTTGTTCAGGCTATCCAGCACTATCCAAAGTGCACTTTCTAGAATGTTGAAATCAAAGGGAGAGAGTCCAGCTTACCTCTGGCTGGATCCTGTCCATATTTTTTTTCTTCAGTCTTTTACCTGTGCTCAGCCCAATCTGATCTGTGGAACTGGGGCTGTTTTGTATTGCCAGACTGGACATAAACAATTCAATCCACACAAGAAAGAGTTGATATTGGTGCAAGGAACCACATGCCCCATTGTGTCTTCTTGCAGGGATGCTTTAAAACAAAATACACCTTTATATCTGGGGGAGCCTAGAAAGGGTCAGTCTTTGCTTTAGGAAAGCTGGCTCTCCTATTCAGATGTCAATGGTATGTGGATGGCTTCCTTAAGTATACCCCAGCCTCCAGACTTTCTCCCTCCCTCTCTTCCCTTGGCTTAGGGGAAATCCTGCTGCAGGCTTGCATTAAGAGCCCTGCCAGGAATCAGTATAGAACCCTGTTCATAAAACAGTATCTGTGTGGAGTAAAACACACAGTATCTGTGTGGAGATTGAATCAGTCTTCAAGGCAACATGGTGACTATGGTTATGTTTGATAATTACCACTATATCTGGGATTGAAAAGCTCACTATGGATGTGCATTTACTGCTTGTACCTTCAAAGCACTTTATGAATGGGCCTAACACATATTGAGTCTGCTCTGATTGCACTCTATATTACGTAGCTACTGACCTGGTCTTTAGTAGGGGTATGTAAACCGGTTTGAACTTGAACTGCGTTCGAGTCGAACTGGCCCTTGAGTTGGACGAATTTGAGCTCAAACCAGACCAGCCCTCCAAAAGTGTGGGGGAGTCCGAGTTTGAGCCAAACTGGGCCCAGTTCATATTGAACCAGATCGGCCAGGTTTGTCTGGTTGTAATGCTTGCAAAGGGGAATCTGGTAAGGATTCCCCTTTACATGCACCAGGGAAACCTCATGGGGTTGAAAAAGGGTGTGGGGTGTGTGGGAGGTTACCTTGTGCATGGTAGCATTGCTCCTTGGTGGCAGCAGTTCCTTGGAGGCTCCCCTAGCCCCCACTGGCAGACCCCCTGGGTTGGGCCTCCGCACAAGCATGGAGGCCATTAGAATGACCTCCGCTCATGTGCATAGGCCCAAATTGGGCCAGTGAAGGCCCACAGCTAGCCTAGGCTACTCTGGAGGAGGCTGGTGGGGGTGAGGGGAACTGCCACTGCCACCACAAGTAAGTAGTCCTGACTCCCCTCCCGCACCTTCCAGCAAGTCCCCCCAGCACCTTTACTCATAAACGGGAATACTCACTGGATTCCCCTTTATGAGTAGACCCCTGAACTGTTCCGTGAACTGGTTTCAACCAGTCTGTTGGTTGAATCAGGATTGGAACTGCACCGGGCCAGTTTGAATCTAATTCAGATTCAAAATGAATCAGCCTGGTGGATTCCGTGCACATCTCTGGTCTCTAGGCACCAACATATGTGATCCGCCACTACTGAATCATAATTGGCCATCATGGGATTAAAGGTTCATTTACAGGATATACTTGAACATGTGAAGTTGCTTCATACTAGTCCACTACCATCTATTTTGACAGGCACCAATACAAATGCAGCAAAGACTGATAAAGATTTTTGCTTTACTTTTGCACCTAGAGTTCCTAATCAGGATACCATCCTTATGAAGAAAAGGTCAAATTTTGCAAACCACATACTTCTTAAGACAAAGGGCTTATCCCAAACTAGTTTGAGGTTCATAGCATTCTGGACCTTTCCTTTCCCCTTTTAAAACAATTCTTTCTTAATAAATTATATCCAGACACAATTTTGCTGACACTAAATATTATAAAACAGGATATTTTAACATTATTAAACTAACAATATTTTCTGTCTGTTCATATCTAAGGATCAATTGCTAGTACTACTTCTGTTTTGATTGTGTTCATAATAATTCTCCAAGTTCCTGTTATTGTGTTAGAGATTTTTCCCTAGTTCCCACTGTGATTATTTTTTTAAAAAAAACAAGGTCTGTCAACTTGAAATGTTATGAATACCGCTACATTCTTTTTAATGTTCAGTTGCATAAGTTTCCAAGAGCCATTTTTAGTTACTACACAATCCACTTGGTTGTGAATCATTAAAAGTTTCAATACCAGCTTCATAGCCACCCAAGTCCTAAACTAGAATAATAATAATAATAATATCTGTTAACAATATTAAAAAATGGAAAAGGCCAATTCAACAATATGGGTGTTAGTGCTCAGTGGTATACTTTCAAGTGGTTTGTCCAGTTCTTTCAGAGCAGAAACCTAATAAAATGTTGAATCTGTTTGAAAACCATATTTTCTTTAGAGTGCTTGTATCGTGCATGATCTTTGTGACACTAGGACATAATTTAGGAGACATTCTTCCAAACTGTGAATAAATCTTGACAAAGACCAGATGCGGGCAGACCATAGTTGAACTAAAGAATCTGTGAAAGCTAGGTTAACCTCCTTAACCATAGAACATATGTATGTTACATTAACCTCACTTGATTTTTGCACAGAGTAAGCAATTTATAGGAAATTTAAGAGGAGAAATAAATGGCTGACCTTCACTACAGAACCTTTCCCCTCTCTCACCTTGGAGTATAGGAGAACAACTATACATGTTTGCATACAAGGTTACAGTTATATCTTGTATATTTTTATTTCACCCCAGATTTACTTCTTTGTGCTTTATTTTAGCTCAACAGTTGTGGAAGAATGGAAAACTCTCTATAATCTCAGCATTCCTCTATGCTTAAGGAACACACACACACACGGCATTATGTGCAAATATTTGTAAATGCTATGTTAAGTAGCAACACACATAAGGCATTTACAATGGGCAGCCATTTGATGACATGCCATATGGAAGGAACAGTCCTACTTCAATTCAGTTTATTACAATCAAAGATCAGCACACGAATCAAATCCAGATACAAGAGTACCCAAAAGTGAACATCAATAACCCTGCATGCATATATATAAACACACACATAAAAATACAATTAAGAAGTATTACATAAAATATAAAATCGAATAAGATAGCAAAATAAAAACAAAACAAATTAAGAGCTTGAATTAACCATCTCCGACATCTCCGATGCGGGTCTTAATCGCAGCTGTACAAAATTTGGCCACCAGATGCAAGACATTGGTATATGTATCAGAAAGAAATAGGTTTATATAAAACTCATCAGAATTATTTGATATCTAAAAACAAGAGGGGCAATAAATCTAAGATGCAGATCACGATAAAATGAGCAATACAAAAGCACATGCCTTACCATTTCAACATCTCCATTCCCACAAGGACACAATCTCTCCAAAAAAGGAACCCTCCTAAATCTACCCTCTAATACCACAGAGAGCAACACATCCATCCAGTCTAGCATCAGGGTTCTTCTGTGGGTTGGATATGTCACATTATACTGATAGTTGACTGGTTTTTGCAAGGGCTTAATTGCTCCAACCACCTGTAGCTTGATGCCTGATCTAAATCTATCTGGTGTCCCATATAAATAATATGCTGCTTAAGGATCACTCCGGCATTATCATAGCCCAGGGGGGAGAAGAAATTCTATTGACCATATATTTTTAATTTTTCAGTGATTAAGAGGGTCCAATCAGAGGTATGTTCATTCTTAAAGATTAAGGGAACTAAGCCAGAATGGGGGAAAAAAATTTCAGCCAGAAGTTGAAAATATAAATCCAGGCAGAGGACTCCAAGTTTAACAAACCAGCTTCCAATTGCAGCTTGACATTTGACACACAACAGGGGGTTGAAAAAACAGCCCTGAGAAATTTGGACTGGATCCTTTCAAGTGGACAAAAGTAATGATATATGCAAATATGTGAGCCATAAAGAAGTTGCGAGATTACTTTAGTTTGAAAGAACTTAATGGCAGCTGGAACATATCTGCTCCCTGCTGAAAAGAAGAATCTCAAGATTGCAGTAGTAGATCTCAGGGCGTTTGTTACGATGGCCTTAGTTTGCTCTTTCCAGCTACCTGTTGCCTGGAAGATGACTGAACAGCCCTAGTTGTGGAAAATCAACGCGTTCTTGCTGCTAAAGTGAATCTGATCAGAAAATGTTCACGCCCATGGTCATTCCCAGTCAGCTTTTGCTGACTGTCATGACACTGGTCTCTCCACGGCTGTTATCTTCTTTATTTCTCCTTCTCACCTCCCCCAGACAGGGCTTCAGAGTTTTTGAGGGGAGGGGATTTGGTTCACCCAAGTCTTCCTCTTCCTCCAGGCTCCTTGGGGTCACTGTGGCAGTCTCTCTCTGGAGGCCTCCACCATTCACCCTCCAACTGCCCCTCATTATTGGCCGAGCCTGCCTTAAATCCACCCTGACAACTGATGCATCCCATGCCCCCACTAATTGGACCTCTACCCTGCCATATCAGGATGCTCTCACCTTTATCCCCCTCAGCTGTGCCTCCGTCTGCTGCTGCCTCCTCCCTCACTTGCCCCCGCCCTTCCCTTGGCCCCTCTAGCCCGGCTCCTTGGTCTTGCAGTGACTCGGCTGGCTGCTCATTGGGCTGCTCTGCCTGGCCACCCACCCCACCTTGGGCCTCTCTAGCCAGGCCTGCTGAGGGAATGTTGGAGCCGGTAAGGTTGGCGGGGTCACCCACTGGACACTGACTGTCATTTCACTGGACCTTACCAGTGAAGGGCTTGCTTCTTCTCTCACTCATGTGAGAAAGGAAACTACCAATCTGCCTGCTCACCATCAGGAGCTGGTGAAATGATAGGTGGGTAGTGGAGGCAGGAGGTGGTGGCGGCAAGGCAAAGGGTAACATAAAGGGGCCAGTGCCAGGCCCCCGCATGATAATGGGGGGGTGGCTCCTCAAAATTAAGCAACTCGTGTTCTTTGCACGTGTCCACTCAATTTTAGCTCCATCCCTGCTTGGGTGTTCAGGCTCAATGCTCCTTTTCCATAAGACATGGAAGAAACAGGTTTTGGTCTAAGCATTCATGGATATAATGAATGATTACAGTATTATGACAAAATTTTGTGGCATCTCTTTGTCTTCAGGATCATAAGTGCATAGTATCCCCAGTTAACATGTAATTCAATAGGGGTTGTCCATGGAAAGGAAGCATAATAAGGCAGTTGCAAGACACAGGGGCCATTCACATGACCGGGTGGGCAGAGGAGCAGGTTGGGTGGGTGAGAGGAAAGTCTGTGGGAAAATTACCTTCCCCCCAGATGATCCATTAAATGTTGCTGGTTATGTGGACCATACTCCCAGATGATCTGCTGCTGTGCCAGGCAGTGTGGAGCTCCAGAGGCTGGGATGATGTGTCCCAGCCTCTGAGTATCCTACAATACACCGTGCACCAAGTATGGTGCATTGGGGTATTCCCTTAGGAGATGAGTGCTCTAGGCATGCACCTCTGTGTCTCCTTGGGCTGAACACAGCCCAAGGAGACACATGATCCTGGAACCTGGGTTAATGACGTGCTGGCACCATTAACCCAGGTGAAAAGCCTGGCTAGGCAGCACTGCCCCACCAGGATTGGGCCCAATCCTGGTGGTTCTCACGCACAGTCTAACCCCGGCTGGGCTTCCCTAGCCTAGGTTAGGTTGTGCATGAGAACAGCCTCAATATGTTGTAAAAAAGTATAATCTTCCAAATAGTAGTTCACTTTGGCCTTCAAGAGGCTGCACTTGCTAAGGATATAGATGTTCCCATGATGCTCTCAGTAATGTTATAATACTGGATATTCCCTTAAGAGCCTTAGAGGTTTTGGCTTTTATCACTAAAGTTTTTTTTTTAATGTTTCTTGACTCTTTTTTGCCAGGGCTAAGCTATAGAAAGACAAAGTCCTTGTGAAGACAAGGGAGGCAGTTCCCATTGCAACATATGTCTATGCACCATATGTGAAACATATAGGTCTGTATACTGTATATGGATATATGTCTGTACATTTGCATGGGTATATTTTTTGGTTTTGGTTTTCTCATTCTTCATGGAGAAAAGAAACAACACTCAGTGATGGTATATGTCTTGCAGTTGACTTATGCTGACCAGCATGCTGACCACTCAAATGGCCACCATGCATGTACAACGGCAATGTGTGTGCCAGCATCACGTGCAGGGGCAGCTCGGCATGCAAAGATATCTGGGAGGAGATATTTGGGAGGAGAGCTGGGATTATAGAAGTGGTCGCAAGTGGGAGGAGGAGCAGGTATGGGCCTGCTGTATTCCTTGTTAAAGGGGCTGTGGAAGCCCTCATTTTTAAAGGGATTGTCCCAGCGATTCGGATGCTGAATCGCATTTTGGCACACCCCTAGTTTTCAGACCTGTCTCAGAAATAACTTATTTCATTTTATAATCTAGCTAAGACTTCTCTTCCTCCCAAGTGTAGAATAGAGTTGCGAGACCCATAACAAAATGTTGTTGATGACAACATCAGACCAAGACATTTTTGGAGGGCCAGTCTGGTTCGAGCTCGAACCAGTTTTGCACATCCCTAAGCCAAGAAAGCATCAGCTAGCAGGCAAAGTTGGGGGCCTCCAGGATCATATCAGGGGATTAACAATACTCAGTCACTTGGACAATAAGTCTACAAAGGTTTGAGAGACATCAGGGAGGAAAAAAGTTTTAAATGAGATGACCTCAGCACATAATGCAGATCATCGCCCAGTCGGTTAGAGGCCCCATCCCCATGTATTCAAGCACATAAAATTAAGCTTCTGTCAGCCAGCCTTTTTTTTTTGGCCAAAGTAACTTGGTTCAGCTGTTCTTGCTCATTTTCGACAAAGTGACTGATCATGCAGTGGTGACTGGTATGAAGAATAAGATGTGAACTGAAGAACTACACTGGCTCAGTTAGCAGTGGTATTAAAAATGAAAATAAAATTTAAAACAATTTTTCAGCACATATAGCTCAAAATGTTCAGTATCAGTCTTAGCTGCTTTGTACCTAAAGTGGCTCTTATATACATAATCATAAATTCTATGGTAATATGTTTTTGTACATTCTGTGAATGGAAACATATAAAAGTACTTTTTTCATTTTTGTAGACAAAGGAATTTCTTCCAAACTATGTAGGGCCACTTTACAAGAACAAATTCATGCAAGTCTCCTCTCTGAGGAGGTCCCCCCCCCACTTTTTTTTTCTGTCAGGGAGAGTCATTTTCCTTGCATCCCTCACATATGTCACATTTATTCCCAAATTTAATTCTATATTTTATAGGTCTGAGAAGATTGTCTCACCTCATTTCTGTCAAAATCCCCTTTGTCCAAAGAAGAAAGAATGGAATGATCTGAACATAGCCTATCTATATTTCCAGGACCCAGAGTTCTTGAAATGGTTCATATCTTTCAGATAATCTTCTCTGGATTTCAGAATTTCTACTTTTCTGGTAGAAAGATAGAGATTGTATTCATATGATTCATCCAGCCCAGGATCATTCCCCACCAGAAGGCATGTACCTCCCAGAAGAGGAGGTATCTCCAAGACGAGGTACTTTCCAAGAGGGGACGTGGTATAGTGGTTAGAGTGACCCAAATTCAAATCCCCATTCAGTCATGAAACTCATTGGGTGACTCTGGGCTAGTCATGTATCTCTCTGCCTAACCTACCTCACAGGCTTCCTTCCTTCCTTCCTTCATTCCTTCCTTCCTTCCTTTCTTTATTTCATTTATATACCACCCTTCCAAAAAAGGCTCAGGGCTGCTGTGAGGACAAACATAACCATGTACACCGTTCTGGACTCTTTGGAGAAAGAGCAGAATATAAATGTAATAAATAAATAAATTACAGCACATTTATTCAGAGGCTCTGCTACTTCTGTAGCTTAAAAGGCTTAGGTCAGTCAGAGCAGCACCATGGAAATGTGTCAACACACTGACTAGATATTGCATTGATATATTTGTTTCCTCTGATGCAGCCTTTGTTCGACATGTCATTTGTTCAAGCAAACAAGAATAAAATCCCATGTTCAATGTGAACGACTTTCCTACATCCCAGAATAGTAAAGCCTGCCCCACCCTGAAACCACTGGAGAAAGGAAAACGTGAACTTTCTGTTCTTAGGGATTCCAGGGTATGGCAGTCTTCATATAAAAGGAGCATCTGAAGAATAAGTCTTTGGTTTATTGCTTTTTCAGGCCTGAACTTTTCAGCATCAGACTTACATTGAGTCCTGTGATATATTTTTATTATTCAATCAATCAATCAATCAATCAATCAATCAATCAATTTATATACTGTCTGATTCCAAGGCTCTAGGCTTACAACAATAAATACAACTAGCAGACCTGGTGCATAGCATCTGTGCCACTAGTCTCTCCCTGCCGCTTCCCCCCTCCCTTCCGCCCCAGTCCGTTCCCCAGTCTGTTCCCTGCTGCTTCCCCCCTCTCTTCTGTCCCCCAGTCCATTCCCCATTCTTCCCCAGTCCATTCCCTGCTGCTTCCCCCCTCCTTTCCTCCCCAGTCCGTTCCCCATCATTCCGAAGGTCCCCGTCCTCCTCCCGCCACTGGCAGCTTTCCCTCCCTGCTCCCCGAAAGCGCTTTCTCTCCCCGTCGGGCTCCCTCCCCCCGCACCATTTTTGCCCCCCTGCCGGGCTGCTTGCCTGCCACCTCCTCTGCCAGGGCCCCGCCGCCTCCTGCTCACCCCACTGTCTACCTCCTCCACCACTCTCCCCTCTCCCAGCCCCCATGCCTGCCACAACAACCCCAGTTCATTCTCTGTCTTTGGAGACTCACGCAGCCAATCTGCTTGCTGCGCCAGCCTCTGGCCGGCCTCAGGCCTGGCCAATCCTCTTGCTTTAGGACTCTCCCTGCCTCGCATTGGAATGCACCGTGCATGCACCATCTACCGGAATTGTATATATAGATAAGGGCAAAATAAAACAAACTGTTAGAAAAACAATAATTTAAAACAACTTAAAACATTCAGAGATCACTAAAAGCCATTATTTCCTTCTGTTTCTCTTTCCTCAATTATTCTTATAGCTGTGTGCTTCTTAGTGCACTTATATTGTTGAGGGGTTTTCCCCCTTGTGTTTGTAGTTATATATTTAGTTTTTTAGATAGATAGATAGATAGATAGATAGATAGATAGATAGATAGATAGATAGATAAAAATATATAGTTATATATTTTCACTTGTGAGGGCCAAGCAGTTCTCTTCCAGGCTTAACTGTGGAGTTAAGGGAAGTCTCTTCCCTTGGCATCATTCTTGCTGATGGTCCCTACCTGTCAACCTCATACTGTGCAGGAGGATGAGGCAATGGTAAACCCCTCCTGTGTTCTACCAATGACAACCACAGGGCTCTGTGGGCGCCAGGAGTCGAAATCGACTTGACAGCACAATTTACCTTTAACATATTTTGGAGACCTGGCCCCCATCCCATCCATATTGTTCAGATGTTTCAGGCAGGGATTTTCTGTTGTTCCCATACTTAAGAAAATGGCAAGTTAATCTGTTGTTCTTAAGTACTAGAAGTCAATATGTTGCATGCAGAAGTCCCCATCACTTGTGGCAATTGTGTTGAGACTGTGTGTGGGAAAGCTAGGGTCTCACATCCTCACTAAATTGCTCAGTCGTACTATTCTGGAGATACTATAAAGGATGGTGAAATGTAAATATGACTTCCCCTAGTAATTTTAACCAGGATATCAGCCACTTTAAACACACACACACACTGTTGGGATTGTATGCATGATGATGATGATGATGGTGGTGGTGATGATGGCGATGATGATGATGATGATGAGCCTATAGTTCTTATTTCTGTTTGCCATTGGTTTAACTGTTGTGTTGTGTGCCTTTTTAAATATATCTTCTAAAATGGATCCCCTTTGTCTGAAATATGTCAGGCATGATCCCTTGGAGGGGACCTCAAATGCCATCACATTTCAAACCAACTGGCTGGCACCTGTGCTGAAATCAGTGTGAAGTTTATAGTATGTGTACCTTTTTTAAATACTGGAAAATAAGTCTGTTTAATGCTGTCCATCTGAAATTCGACAAGAAGGATCATTTCATGATGATAGAGACATTATTCTGACAAATGAAGACAGACATTATTGTGGTTTTTACTGATGAAAATAAATGGAGACAGCAAACCTATTTTACTTGTACACTCCAGTAACAGCTACATATATATGGATGTCTTGAATACTTGGTCCTAGTCAAGCTGACATATAAAGCCATAAGGTATTTATGGCTTTGCCCATTTTTCTAGTATTCCATTTGTTGGAAAAGAAAAGCCCTGCTAGATCAGGCCCAAGGCTATCTAGTCCAGCATCCTGTTTCACACAGTGGCCCACCAGACAGAACATAAGAACAGCCCTGTTGGATCAGGCCCAAGGCCCATCTAGTCCAGCATCTGGTTTCACACAGTCGCCCACCAGATGCCTCTGGAAGCCACAGGCAGGAGTTGAGGGCATGCCCTCTCTCCTGCTGTCACTCCCCTGCAACTGGTACTCAGAGGCATCCTGCTTTTGAGGCTGGAGGTGGCCTATAGCACTCCAACTAGTAGCCAATGATAGACCTCTCCTCCATGAAGTTATCCAAACCCCTCTTAAAGCCATCCAGGTTGTTGGCTGACACCACATTCTGTGGCAGAGAATGCAACAAGTTGATTATGTGTTGTGTGAAAAAGTACTTCCGTTTGTTGGTCATAGATTTCCTGGCAATCAATTCCATGGGATGACCCCTGGTTCTAGTGTTATGTGAGAGGGAGAAGAATTTCTCTCTAACCACTTTCTCCACACCATGTATGATTTTATAGACCTCTATTATGTCTCCCCACAGCCATCTTTTCTCTAAACTAAATAGCCCCAGGTGTTGTAGCCTTGCCTCATAAGAAAGGTGCTCTAGGCCCCTGATCATCTTGGTTGCCCTCTTCTGCCCCTTTTCCAGTTCTACAGTGTCCTTTTTCAGATGTGGTGACTAGAATTGTACACAGTACTCCAGGTGTGGCTGCACCATAGTTTTGTATAAGGGTATTATAATATTAGTATTTTTATTTTCACTCCCCTTCCTAATGATCCTTAACCCACAGGCAAGAGCTGAGGGTATGCCCACTCTCCTGGGCCTTTCCTGGATGGTGGGCTTAACTGTGGGCTTAAGTGGGATAAAGCAGAGTGAATTATGAGGTAATATATTAGCTGCATATAAGCGCAATAAAGATAATTTGAAGAAACCTCGGGGCCGTTCACATAGGGCTGCTTTAATAGGGTTCATGTCAGTTCCTTCCATGCACCGTTCATCTATTTGCCCCCACACCTCAAGAAGACATGAGACACGTAGATGTTGGTGAAAGTAAGGGCCACAATTTATTTATCAAATTCAAATGTAATGTTAAATAAAGAACAGGGATTGGCTCTTCACCCCTACAGTGCGGTATCTATAGGCATGCACCATCAGGGCATTTCTCACCTATAGTGTAGGGTGATGCACCTTGGCTCCAGGTAGCCCCCAGTGCTCTAAAGCAGGAGCTGCACATTCTAGCCCACCAAAGGTCAGGCCTCTGCCATAGCAGCACCCCCTGGCAGCTGCTCAGCATGTCCGGTACGCTTAGCCTAACAGAGTATATCAGTCCAGGCCAGTTTTCCCTGAGCCACACAGCATCTCGGGAGTTGAGCTGTCTGATCTATAGCCAAACGCTTACCTGAAGTTGCTCACCCAATTCAGATGTTATTCCCAACCGCACTGTACCTGCCACAGCGGAGGTTACCCAGGCTTAACATCCTGCACTGCCCACCAACCACGCAAAACAGCGGCCAATCCTTGCTTGAAATCCTCAAGAAAATTACTTGTCCCCCGGGGTGAAAGGTGGCCTCCATCCCCTCTAACCAAATCAGAAGCTGCGAAAACTATGTCAGGGTGTGCTAAGGTCCCACCTCAGAGGGTCTGTGCAAAACACATCATAGTAGCATTGATCTTACGGTGGGCCCTCTCAATCTTATAAGGATCCCTGGCACCTCTCCAACCTCCACGTTGTAAAATGTCAGACCAAATAATCATAATCCCAGGGAAGCACTCTTGCCAGGTCCGCCCGGGTGCTATGGATGATGGAGAACCCTGATTGCATCACTAGGTTATTCTGCCTCATGTACACCACCAAGATGTCGGGTGTTGGATTAGCTGACAGGAATTCCTGTAGCATGGGCAAAAATTGGGTGATTACCATACCCTGCCAATCAGTCCAGGAGATCGATGCCCACTTCCCAAGTCCTAGTTGTGTTCCAGGCTATGTCCCTAATGACCCAGGATGAGGACCTGGGTCTGCGCGGCCAGCTGCGCTGGGCCTGCCAGGAAAAGAACAACCAGTAACTCCTAGCACTCCTAGCACTTGTACACACTCGAGTGCCAGCAGCCAGGACGCTGAATGGCCTCACGTGGAAATCCCAGCTGGGACGCCACAGTCGCAGCACCAATGTGGAAAGAATGGAGTGACAAGCATTCAGTGGAGACCCCTGCCACTGACAAGGCTCTATGCACCACTGCCCAAAACTGATAGTGGGAGAGAGACCGCCCATCTCTGTGGAGAAACAGGCACCCCACACTCCTTCCCTGCAAGGCAACGTAATTCTCCAAAGCCTGCACGGGGCACAATGTTGGGTTGTTGGAGCGGTGCAGTGCCACAGGCTGCCCCCTACCCTTCTGATCAGTTTTAGAAAACCTAAGCTGTACTGAACCCTGGCCAAAAAATGTATCCCCAAACTGGGTTACCAGTTGGTCCAACCACAACCACGCTCCTGCACAGGCCTGGCAGTCAATAGGCTTCACCTGAGCCTCATGCCTCTTGGAAGGGGACTGGGGCAAACGGGCCATGCCGCCCATTTGGGTAGCGAACAGCCTGATTATGCCATGTAGTGTCCAAGTCCATGTAGGGTGTACTACTTCCAGAGTGTACCACTCTCAGTGGTACTTTATGGTAAACATAAGAACATAAGTAGGTTGCCAGTTTGAATCCCCACTGGTATGTTTCCCACCTATTTCAGGCAGCAGCGATATAGGAAGATGCTGAAAGGCATCATCTCACACTATGCGGGAGGAGGCAATGGTAAACCCTTCCTGTATTTTACCAAGGACAACCACAGGGCTCTGTGGTCACCAGGAGTCGATACTGACTCGATGGCACACTTTACCTTTAGGATTTTCTTAAAGCCTCACTTTTTTCTTTCTTTTAAAAAAAAACATTTGTTTGGTGATCTTGCAGAACATCATTCTATGCACCTACACCTGCACCATGCATCTGTTGGGAATTCTCTCTGGTAAGATAAACCCTTTTCATTATAGCAGAGTGTACAGAGGCATAACACAGCAGAATTTAGTTAGGCATGCGTGTATGCTGAGAGGAAAGTAACTGGGAGCCAGTTCATAGTTTCAAATCAATATAAGTAGTATTTATTAGAGAACTCCATTCTAGATAGGAAAGTGAGGAGATAGAATCTCTAATCTATCTATCTAGCTGGATGCAGATGGATTCTGCATATCTTCACACATGGTGCAGGGGAGAGGAGCTTGCATGTTGCAAGGCAGAAGGAAGGATAGAAGAAGGGAAGAGGAAGTGGCTGGAAGGAAGGAAGGAAGGAAGGAAGTTCCTGAGATTAGCAATCTACATATAAAAGGGATGGTGTTAGAGCAGTAGAGAAGAGATGACCAGTGTCTTGACCCTCTAGCCCTCTGACTCACTAGTCTGTCCTCCTATGTCATTGAGACAAAAGACATTGCATAGTCCTTAACTTCCAACAGCATCCATACCCACCTGTTCTATGCATCCACATTCATGTGTGTGTGGGTGCCCAAACCAGACTGCAGCTGGCCTGGGCTGCTCTTTGAGAGGCTGGCAGGGATGGGGTTGGACGAGCCCCCTCCACCGTTGCCTCCGCCACCATTTTTTGTCAAAACCACATTAAGTCCAATAGATTTCTTTTCAACTCAGTATTTATGTCATCTTGATACATCATTTGTACATACAATGAACAGACATGGGGGAGAGGCATAGGGATGGAACCATAGCTCAGTGGTAGAGTATCTGCTTTGCATGCAGAAGCCTGGAAGTTCAGCCCATGGTTTCTCCAGGTAGGCATAAGATTTGCGCCAGAAGAAAGGGTATCAAACAATAGAACACAGTGAGAGAATCAGGAAGGGTTTAATTCTCCTTGTCCATGAGCCTATTTTGTGCGTAAAGATTAGATGCCCACCTCACTTTAGACAGAAACGGTGCAGACACACAAATAACAATATTTAGTTTGAATCAGAATGACAGGATTACGGTTCTTGTATTACTTCTACTACAAGTCAGAAACCAATTTTGCTGCAGGGCAAGTTCAGTATGTTTGTTTAGGATACAGAGTAGGGCTGTTTTAACTCTGATTTTTGTATAAATCATATCAGGAATCATACCTTAAATAGTTACAACTGCCATTTGTTGATGAATATTTAACATAATCCCATTTACTTGAAAAAATGTACCACTGTCTGACATCTAGACTAAGTTACTGAATAGTACTCCTCAGGAGTTACTTTAAAGGAGTTAATTTCAATGTCACGTCCTCTGAGAAGTTTAGTCAGGATGTCAGTGGTGCATATTCTCATGTAAGTGTACATAGGACTGCAGCCTTAGAATCTTTTTCCATATGTAGGTGACTGTTGATGTTCTTTCTGTGAGGTGAAAAAGATTTATTTATGTGTTCATTTGGCTATCAACTCCATTCCAATGGTACAGGGCAAGAGACTGCAATAATACATCAAAGTTATGCAGGACTTAGCTTACACTTAACTCGGCCTGTGATATGCGATCACATATTAATCATTAACATATTTATTATATGTTAATTATTAAATAATTAACATATTTATTAAACAGTCCTAATGCCAATAGCATATTTTTTCAAAGTTATTATTTTGTAAAGATAGTCCCTCAAAGCAATGGACCCATAACTCAGTGGAAGAACGTCTGCTTTGCATGCTGAAGGTCCCATGCCAATCCCTAGCATCTCCAAGTAGACCTGGGAAATACTCTTTCCCAAAACCTTGGAGAAACAGGGCCAGTCATGTAGAAAATACTGAGCTAGTTGGATCAGTGATGGGACTCAGTATAAGGGAGCTTCCTATGTTCCTAAAAAGGCATTTTAGCCTCCCAATAATTCTGTGATGCAGGTTATGCTGAAATATTGCAGTTTACCAGGGTAATAATATTAAGAAGATCTTTACAGGATCAAACTGGCATCCACCTCCCTGTAGCGGCTAACCCAATGCTTCCAGGAATCTCCCAAGCAGGGCATGAAGGCAGTAGCTCTCTTCTGTTGTTGCTCCCAGTAACGGGTATACAATTCCATAGCTATTCCATAAAACCATTGTGACAAGTAGCCCTTGGCAGACCCTCTGACCCCCTTTCAAAATCTTCTCTGATGGCCATATCATCACATCTTGTGGTGTCTAATTTAATTCCATAAATGAATACAAATAGGATGTGACTTCTCTTTTCCCATGTGAATGAGCATGTTTGGGAAGTTTGGCTTTCTATTAGGGGTGTGCATTTCGGGTTTTCGGTGATTCGGCTCGGGACCCGAGCCGAATCACCTTTGTTCTGTTCTGTGCCCGAATTTTGCTGACCTGAATCACCCCCGATTCGTTTCGGATTCGGATTTAATCCAAATCCGAATCCGAATCGATTCGGATCAGCAAAAAGGACCCTGGAGCCAAAAGAGTGGGGTGGGGTGGTAGTGCCTAATGGGTGTAGGCTACCACCCCAATTTCAGGGGGATGGGACAAAGGGCTGATTTTTTGTGATTTTTTGAAGTTTTTGTGTCTTTGGGGCAGATTGGGGGCAGAAAGTGTATCTGCCCCAAAAGAGTGGGGTGGGGTGGTAGTGCCTAATGGGTGTAGGCTGCCACCCCAATTTCAGGGGGGTGGGACAGAGGGCTGATTTTTTGTGAATTTCTGAAGTTTTTGTGTCTTTGGGGCAGATGGGGGGGAGAAAGTGGATCTGCCCCAAAAGAGTGGGGTGGGGTGGTAGTGCCTAATGGGTGTAGGCTGCCACCCCAATTTCAGGTGGATTGGACAAAGGGCTGATTTTTTGTGAATTTCTGAGGGTTTTCTTGGGTGCAGCAGAGTGCTAGATTGATTCATTCATTCATGCAGCATGTAGTACTCACAACTCTAAATGACCCTAACACTCTCACTTTCTCTCACTCTCTCCTTTATTACTATGACGAGTATGGGAATGAATCAATCTAGCACTCTGCTGCACCCAAGAAAACCCTCAGAAATTCACAAAAAATCAGCCCTTTGTCCGATCCCCCTGAAATTGGGGTGGCAGCCTACACCCATTAGGCACTACCACCCCACCCCACTCTTTTGGGGCAGGTCCACTTTCTGCCCCCCCATCTGCCCCAAAGACACAAAAACTTCAGAAATTCACAAAAAATCAGCCCTCTGTCCCACCCCCCTGAAATTGGGGTGGCAGCCTACACCCATTAGGCACTACCACCCCACCCCACTCTTTTGGGGCAGATCCACTTTCTGCCCCCCATCTGCCCCAAAGACACAAAAACTTCAGAAATTCACAAAAAATCAGCCCTCTGTCCCACACCCCTGAAATTGGGGTGGCAGCCTACACCCATTAGGCACTACCACACCACCCCACTCTTTTGGGGCAGATCCACTTTCTGCCCCCCCATCTGCCCCAAAGACACAAAAACTTCAGAAATTCACAAAAAATCAGCCCTTTGTCCCACCCCCCTGAAATTGGGGTGGCAGCCTACACCCATTAGGCACTACCACCCCGCCCCACCCCACTCTGCTGCCCCATATCCCACTCCAAGTCCAGCAACAGTGCCCTGCCCTGAACCTCACCTCATCCAAACTTTTTTTGCCCACTACAGTAAACAGACAGGCACAGCCAGGAGGGAACATGCATAGCATGTGGAGGACGCACGCAAGACAACAACACTCCGCAAGTGGAGCAGCAAGGCTTGGCATGTTGTTGTTGCCCCCTCCTAGCCCACACAGCTTTGAAGAGTAACAGATGATGATGAAGAGAATGGCAGCACGCACGTGTCTCTGGACATTTCTTTTCCTGTCTGACTCTGTGGCATGAGATCGCCGCATCTATGTATGGGCAAGCACAATCTTCAAATAAAATGCTGTCAATCAACTTGCAAACATGACCCGATCTTCATTTGGAAACATAATACATCTCCCCACACACATGCACAGGCACAGTGAATTGCACCTGTCCTGTCCTTTACCGGGCCCCACACGGCCACACCACACCACACCACACCACATCACACAACAACACCACACACCACGAAGAGGTCTCTGCAACAAAGCAAGCTAGAATTTGCAGGCTTTTTCGGATTGCATCCCAATGCATACCGCAGATACTGGGCAGAAAGACTGTGTGCAATCACATGATACAACATTACCACTAGTTTGGAGTCTAGATGCCTTTATTCCCCTGTGTGTGTGCACTGTGTGGGTGTGCTGCTCACTCACTCTGCAAGAGGGTTAGGGCTGAAAAGGGCTGTGTCGCCTCAGGTTGCAATGTGTGCTCTCTCTGTCTGCGTGAGACAGACATTTGTGTGAGGGCTGCACCAGCATCAAGCTCATCATTGGCAACACAGCTTTTTGGGGGGAGGGGAGGGGAGGGTGGGTGCATGTGTGTGTGTGTGCCGCTTCAGGCACAGCAGTAGTACTACTCCCATTGTGGCCAGAAAAAGCAGGCAGCAGCAGAGCAGACCATCTCACTCGGCGGCGGCGACAACCTAATAGCTCAGTAGACCAAGGCAAACCACATATTTGGATTTGAACAGAGGAGAGCATGAAGAAAGAAGTAAACTAGACATCACCTGACAAGCAAGCCGAAATCAGAAATAATTACATCGCATTGAGAAAAGCAGCAGACAGACCTTTTTTAGATTACAGCTTCAATGCAATTGTTCATGGGAGGAAGCAATGATGACAGTTTTAGCAGGCAAGCAGGCTAGCAATTAGCGGCAAGCCCACTCAGTGACAGTGTGTGTGTGCCCCCCTCGCCAGGAGGCACAGGCCCATTGCACAGAGCCACTACTCTCCCCCAGGGATGTCCCACTCCCTCCCTTCCAATCCTGACTGTGCCCCCCCCCCCACACGCACACGCAGCAGCCTGTCTCTGAGGTTGTGGATGGATGGTGCACTGCCCTACGGCCCAGCCTTCAGCACTGGGCAAGTGGGTGCTCCCAGCATCGGGGGTGGGCCCACCACAGATTTCTTCTGCAGAGACAGCGACTACAGCTCCCATTGTCCCTAGTCTTGATGGTGGCCAGCCATCGAGACAGTGGGAAATGGGAGTTGTAGTCTCTCTCTGCCACATCTGTGGTAACCCCTCCCTCATGCTGGGAGCACTCACCTGGTAGTCCACCATCCCAGGCTGACAGTGCAGTGGTGCCTGTATATGCATGCGTGTCTGGATGTGCCAGCAGCACTAAGGGGCATGTTTTAGTGGCAGGGTGGGCTTAGAGGGATGGACTGTGACACATCTTCTGGCCGGGATGAACTGCCGTGGCGTGGGAGGTGCTGCATAGGGGGGGTGACGCGAGTCACTCGCCCTCCACGGCCAGTTCGGGGTAGCCCAGCAGGGGGAGGTTGGCCTTCAAGAAGACGAGCTGCTCGACCAACTCAGCATCCAGGCGTGAGCGCAGAGGAGTCACCACGTCCCTGGCCATGGAGAACAACCTCTCGCTCGAGACGCTGGTTGGCGGGCAAGAGAGAAACTGGACAGCAACGGACACCAAGTCCTGCCAGACTTTGCGACTCATTGCCCAAAAGGGGAACGGCTCACTCTCCTCGTCTTCCGTCGCCTCCTCCAGGTACTGCAGAACAGTCTGCTCAGCATGGCTGGGGCAAGGGACAGGCTCCTCCCGTCTCCCCGGCATGAGACTAGCATAGCCCCTGAGCCACCGGGTGGTGGTTCTAGGTCGCACTGGCTGCTCTGCTGGTCCCACTGCCGGAGAAACCACGCCGCTGGACTGGGAAGAAGTGGGGTGGTGGCAGTGCTGCTGCTGCTGCTGCTGGGGGTGGGATGCGCAGTGCCAGCCTGCGACCAAGACCCCTCCTCCTGGTCGTCTGCTGCACCACCTATCCCTAGCCTCCTTTCCTCTTCATGCTTCACGTGTTCGACCAGGAGGTCCCTCCACCTGGGCAGCTCGCCAGGAGGCACAGCTCTGCCCTTCATCCTTGGGTCACAAATGCATGCCAGGACATGCCATGCAGATGTGGCCCATGGTGTCTTGAGCCGCTCAACTACCCCAGTCCTCAACCGAGCTGCCAGGGCAATCGCAACCCCAGTGGTCAGAGTGGTCTGGAGATCGCTCATTGCCTTCTCCAGGAGAATAGCAGTGGGCAAAGCCAGGCTCAGCGTGGCAGTCTGAGTACACAAGTCGTTCATAGCAGAATAGAACGGCTCTAGTACTAAGACCAGCTCGCGGATCACCGGCCAGTCATCATAGAGAGACTTGCACAGATCCAAGCAACCACGCGTCCCCAGGCTGTTGAGTGCTCCCTCTTGCTCATGCATGCGCCGGAGCAAGAGAAAGGTGGAGTTCCACCGGGTAGGAACATCCTGGGGGATTTGGTGTTCGGGCAGGCCCAGCTCGATCTGTCTGGCCTTGAGCTGGCGCCTTGCCTTTTCACTCTGGTGGAAGTGGCCCGCTACCTGGCGGCAACGCTCCACCAGGGCGGCCACGGGAGCAGCAGGATCCTGACCTAAACTACTAGAAGAGCCCCGAACACGCTGGTGCTCCTTGGCCTTCTTCGGCGCCTCCTTGAGGCCAAGCGCACCCTTCACTACGAGGTTCAAGGTGTGCGCAGTGCAAGCGATGTTCACACCGTAAACCCGCCTAGCAGCCTTGGTGATGTTGGCTGCGTTGTCCGTCACCATGAAGCCCCGGCGGAGGGTTGGCTCCCCGGCCAGCCACGCCCCCACCTGCGCTCCATGACGGCAGCCAACTCATCTGAAGTGTGGTCTGTGTCCATCGCCTCCACATGCAACACTGCCCAAGAAGGCGTGCATGCATGGGAGGAGCTGGATACAGCACCAGCAGCGCCAGATGCCCCCTCACCCCCATGCCCCCACCAATGGGCTGTCAGGGACATGAAGGCAGTGTGCAGCCCACTGCGGCTAGTCCAGATATCCGCAGTGAAATGCACACTGGTGTTTGGCCCAGCTGCACGCAGCTTGGCCAACACGGTCCCCCTGCACGCACGGTACAGGGAGGGGACCACCCTCCTGCTGAAAGTGGTCCTTGAGGGGATCTTGTACTCCGGAGAAAGCAGCTGGAGCAGACGCCGGAAGCCGACATTGTCGACAATGGAGAATGGCTGGTCATCAAGAGCGATCATCTCACCAATGGCCCGAGTCACGAGATGAGGCTTTGGACGATCAGACCGCTTCCCAAGAGATTGCACCCACTGATGATCGGTCAGCTTTTCCTGCCTGTGGGCAGGAGCCACTGGCCGCTTGCTGCTGCTGTCACTACTACTGCTTCTGCTACCAGGTGAGGCACCGGGCCTACTGCCAGTGCCAGCAGAGGTCTCCACACCTGGGTGCCGCCGACGCATGTGTGACCACAGCCCCGAGGTTGTGAAGTGCATAGGGTCCCTGCCTCTGCTGACCAGTGCCTTGCAATGGGTGCACACAGCATGGGTGGGATCACCAGGGCTAAGCTCAAAGTGATCCCAGACCACACTGCCAGACTCCCCAGCGACACGAGGTCGCTTTGTTGGTGGAACTTTTGCTGGTTCCTTCTCGGGCATACCACCACCGATGCCCTCAGCGCTGGCATGGGAAGGCCCAGGGGCAGGAGAAGATCTTCCCTCCTCCTGAGCCCCCTCAGATGCCAGACTGAGCCCCCCACCAACCCCCATAGTGACCGTTTGGGGGGTCCGCAAGGTGAATCTGGCTGGACTGCCAACCTCCTCCACCAGCACCACCTCCTCAGCTGCCACAGGAAGATCTTCTTCCCTGGCAATTTGGGAGCCCCCCCCCCTGCAAATCCTGCCTGGCCGCAGGCCCTGGCATAGGGCCAGGCTGACCCGAGAAGAAGTCAAGCCTGCGCGCCGAAGCAGGGCCGGGGGTGACTTGGGGAGTAGGCCCCTCTTGCCGCCCCCTGCCACGACCAGCTGTAGGGAAGACAAGCCTCCCACTTACTTGCGCCCTCCCTTTTCCTGCTGTCCTCCCAACCATTGCTTTTTAAAACTTTTTTAAAAATTTCAAAATGTGAAGAAGGGGTAGTTGTCTCAGGGGGCAGCAGGTATACTAGAGGGCCAGAAAAACAGTGGATGTGCTGCAGTGCCGGTGACTTTACAATGCCTCCTTGCTTAAGGCTTGTTGTTGTTGGCACAAATGCTGTTGCTGCAAGATCCCAGTCAGAAGTTGCCGTGCAATGAATGTGTATCACGACACAGTCAGTCAGTCAGTCACAGAGGGACTGGGAGATAGTGGGAGTTACTTGATGCGCGATACAACAGAAGCAGGCTGTGCAACAAAAAAATATAAAAATTAAAAATTAAGATACTAGCTCAGCTGTTGTGCTGTGCACAGGTGCAGGAGGAGTTATTTAAGGCTGGAGCCTTGCGCACACAGTGTGCAGTGCACTTAGTCAGTAGAAGTGAAAGTAAGTTTAGTTATATTATCTTTCTCTGACTGTTGGTCACTTTGAACGGAATGGACTGGAGAATTTATTTGTTGCAAGTAACTTGTGTTGTTGTTACTAATGTATCGAACGCACTTCACCACAGGGGAAAGTTACTCTCTCTGTGGTCTGAAAGTAACACACAGTTACAAAAATGTTTCAAAAAATTATCTCTGTGTCAATTACACAGGCAAACAAGATGGAAAGGTAACTGTGGGCAGACTAGGCCCTTAAAAAATATTTCTGCAAAATACACAAAAGCAGCAACAGAAATATAAAGTTGCAGCACTACTAGGCCAGGCCACTATTACAGTCTACTGCTACTCTACAGTTGAACCTCCTCCTAATAGCTAGCTACCGGGGAAGGCTACACACAAACCCTAGTTATTTAAAACCCTATTTATTTAAAACACTATTTATTTAAAACCCAATCTTACAACTATCACAACACTTTAAAACCCTATTTATTTAAAACACTATTTATTTAAAACCCAATCTTACAACTATCACACAACACTTATAGAGAAAAGTGAAAACCCCAAAAACCTAAAAACAGGGAAAAATTAATAAACCCCAAACGCACAGTTAAAGGAACGGAACACTACAGATTAGAACGCCGTGTGTGACGTGCGTGTGTCTGTGTGTTGTGTGCGTGTGTAAAATATAAATGGCTGGGCCAATCTCACTCAGGTGTAGGCTTCTCCAACGCCGGGTCTCTGGCGTCCACCTCTGAGGGTCTGGTCTGGTGGTCACACAGGCGGGCCTGGAGTGCAGGCAGGCAGGCAGGCAGGCAGGGACAGGCAGCAGTGACTCTCCACAGAAAAAAATTGCCCAAAAAAGTGGTTTGGCAAAAAATGGGGTGGGGGGATTCAAAAGGAGAAAAAAAACCCTCCTTTCCCACCAAGGGCTGCAGGCTGGCAATGCTTGCAGGCAGTCAGATGTTTTTTTAAAAAATCTAAAATCTATTCCTCTTCTCTTCACAAAAAAGGATTTTAAAAAATGGGAAGAGGTTTGCTCTGCAAGGAAGAGGTTTCCTTTCCTTAAAAAAAAATCTCCCCCTCTTCTAGCCCCAACAATGATTAAAAAATGAGCAGAGGGTTTGCCTCTGCAAGGCAGAGGTTTCTTTTTTTAAAAAAAATCTCACCCTCTTTTAATCCAAAAATGGATTAAAAAAATGGGAAGAGGTTTGCTCTGCAAGGAAGAGGTTTCCTTTCCTTAAAAAAATTCTCCCCCTCTTCCAGCCCCAACAAGGATTAAAAAATGAGCAGAGGGTTTGCCTCTGCAAGGCAGAGGTTTCTTTAAAAAAAAAAAAAATCTCACCCTCTTTTAATCCAAAAATGGATTAAAAATTGAAAAGTGGTTTGCCCCTGAAAGGAAGAGGTTTCCTTAAAAAAAAAATAAAAAAATTCTCCCCCTCTTCTAGCCCCAACAAGGATTTAAAAATGAGCAGTGGGAAACCTCTGCAAGGCAGAGGTTTCTTTAAAAAAATTTCCACCCTCTTCTCTCTTTATTTTAAAAGTTGCTTAAATAAAGCAGAAAACCAACCAACAAGGCAGAGCACTGGCGTAAATGCAGAAAAACAGCACCCACAAAAATCCAAAATCAAAATGGAGGCAAGACTTACTAAGCAAGGCAGCAGATCTCTCTCTTGTGTCTCTTCTCCCACGCAAGGCAGCAGAAAGGAAGAAAATGGCTACTGGTGGCCCCTTAAATACCCTCCTGCAAAGCCCTCCAAAAATCACCCCCACCCTTGACCCTACCTCCACCTGTACCTGGCCAATGGGAGGGTGTGATTTACTATCCAAACCTTATTTGGTCATTTTCCTCTGCAGGTAGGAACTTTTATTTTCAATGGAGGTGAATGGGAAAATTTTTTTGCATTGAAGTCAATGGAGAAAAAAAGGCGGGAAATTCAAAGAGCTGTCAGAATGAAAATGGAGGGGGAAGAAGAAGGCAATTCTGCAGTCACAAAATGGAGGCTGCAGACATGCCCACGGAGGTCCGAATCACCCGAATTTTTTTTCACGAAATCGGGGTGATTCGGATCGGGCACAGAACATTTCGGAGGTCCTCATGGGTGATTCGGATCGGCTCCGAATCACCCGAAATTCGTTGTTTCGGGCACAGAACAATCTGTGCCCGAAACGAAATGCACATCCCTACTTTCTATAGCCAAATCTAGTGCACTAGTAGTGACTGTACCATACTTTATCAACTCTGTCCTTGTGGCTGGCAGTCTTTGTGGGCCACTCTGCATGCTGCAGCCAGCCACTGCATGGAAACCTTTCCCAGAGGAAACAGTTGTCAGCAATTATGAATGATTAATGAATGATCTTTGGTAATAAAAGGGTGAATTCCACAGAACAGTGTGTAGCTGATGGCAGAAAGCAATTGTTTAGCTTGCTATGGCCGAACCCCAGTTTTTGCAACAATATTTTATACTGTTCTGGTTGTCCCATCTCAAATATGATGTCATACAGCTGGAAATGGCACTGAAAAGGCAGTTAAAATGTTCAAGGGTGCTGGAGCATTTTCTGACAAAGACAGGCTGAAGAGTGAATGCGTTGCTTTTGAATGGACTTCCTGCCAAAATACGAGCCTCCCCATCTCTGACAGCCTTCAGAAAAGACTCTTAAAACAAATTAACAATTCTACAAATTAAATGAAAGCTTGGATGAATAAGTGCATCTTAAAACTCTTTTCATTGCTGTTTTAAAGTTTCTAATATTTGTTGTAAACCACCCAGAAACATGAATTTGGGGTGATATATAAATACACTGAATGAATGAATACATTTGTTGTGGCACAGACTAAGAGAAGATATGGTACATTATAAAAGTAGGAACGGCATAATAAAGAGATACATTTCCCTTTCTCATACAAAACTTGTTGAAGAGTGTCATTCACTGAAACAGTCTGGCAAAAAACAATAAATCCAATCCAATGAAAGCAAGTACTCCACACAATAGTACTTAACACATTGAATTGATGATAACATTCATTTCAAAAAGGGCATAAAGAAAGTGGATAGAGGGGTAAAATGGCTTTCTTCTTCTCCCATCAATAAAACTTTGGGTCACCACACCCAGTAAAATTGGGCAGACATCAGAAAGTACCACTTTGCACAATGCACAATTAATGTACAGAATTATTGCCACAAAATGTCATGGTGGAGGGCCACTCGCATAATCACTTTAAAAACAAGCAAGATAAATTCTCGGAGGATAAGCCTGTCAGCACTGTCCAGTCTGTGCTGAAGCCTGCAGCCTTCTCTGGACAGGGGCCTCTCTGTTGCCAGTAGCAATCCTACTCTACATTGCTTATTGAGCGGGGAGGGCAGTGGAGTGGAACATAAGGCTTCAATGAGGTCTTGGATGCTCCTGTGCATGTGCAGTGCATCTGTGGTAACTGGATGTCCTGGTGATTACAGTTTGGATGTTCTCTCAATTAACCAGTTTTTAAAATCAGATGTGGGAGAATCTGTCCTCCTTTTAGTAGCTGCAGGTTCACAGAGCTACATTTTTAAAGCAGTGGATCAGATAAATGGGAGTGTATAGCACTCAGGATTACTGACTTTAACCTTTACCCATTTTATTCCAGAGACATTAACCTTCTGTAGAGAACTCCAAGTCAATGCAAAACCATGTAATAGTTTTCATATAAGCAAACGTTATAGCTTTCAAGTCTGCTTTAAATGTACATGTAAAATAAATGTGATAGCTTTCAAGTAAGCTAAATAAAATAAATCTAATAGCTTTAAAGTATGCCATAGACAATAATTTGTCTATTCCACTAGTTCAAAATGTTAGGGGATAACCTCCTCCCTTACCTTCCAACTCACTCCAAATATGACTCATGCTGGCTGCCTAGCAAAGTCAAAGACTTGACACCTGTGAAACAGATATTTTATGTGCAGCTGCATTCATGGGCAGCATAACAGTATACCACATGGTAATTTCTTTCATTAGGATTAGGTTTAGTGTTGGTAGGCATTTGTAGGAATGGGTATTTCAAAACCAATTCCTTCCCTCTGTTGTTGCTAACACATTCCCAACATTCTAGAAGTTGGTCTTTTCTTTTTCTTTTTACTCCTTCCTTCCTAATTATTTTAAGATACTTTGCACTTTTTGTAATATGACATTTTGCTGACTTATGAGCAGTTCAAAACAGATGCTTGCTATGAAAATAGCAGAGATTAAAAACATGCCTTTTTCTTAGTTCTAGGTGGTGTGCTTCTGGGAAGCCAGTTTATATGGTTCATCTGGTTACAGGATGTTGCTTTAGGGATGGGGGTAATGAAAGCATTTAGCATGTTTTTTTGTTTCTGAAACTCGCCCCTTCCCCAAAAGTCCATCAAGAGAGTTCTAGGACATCAGAATGTGCAGGATGTCAGCAAATGCTATCAGGAATAAATTATCTTTGAAAGATCATATTTTAAGTTGTTTATCTTCCTATAATAAAAACTGCTATTGAAATACAACCCCTTTTTGTTGTTATGGCACCAGCCAGTCAGAGTTAAGCACTTTTCAGTCCTGTTGTTTCAATGGAAGAAATTAAATATGTGCTCTGGTGAAATCATATCTATTTTGTATATTTTAGAATATCTAATAGATGGTGGCATTTGTAAATTTTCTGCATATATTTCCCCCCTTTACTTTAGATTATCTGATGTGATGTAACATTACTATTTCTTTTCCCTTTCTCTTATCACAGGTACTTCTGAATGCTTCACACAATTTGACAGTAATCGTTTCCAGCATAGCAGCCTTGCTCTCTAAAGAATATGCCTCATCCAATAGAAAGTGCCTATTAACATATATTTTTACATTGATGTGTAAAAATCCTTTGCCACTTTAGAATCTAACTTGATTCAGCTCATTAAGAACAGACAAATTACCTTGCTGAATCAGACCAATCTCATAAGCCCACCTTTTGTTTCTAAAGGTGGCCTGGCAGATGCCTCAAAGAAGGTCACATGGCTTGAGAGTCCTATCCACCACATCAGTTCCCACCTCACCATCTAACACCTCACCATCTAGAGGTGTGCTGGCTCTGGTCATGGAAGTTCTATTTAGCTGAGGCCTCTAGGCCCTGTTGCATGCTGATGACTTCATAGGGATTGCAATGGAGACTATAAAGCCATTCTCACGACCAGCCCTACCCTTGTGGGAGAAGGTTGGTATGACCAGTGTTCCCTCAAAGGTGTGCGCACGTTTGTGCGCTCACAAGTTTTTTCATGTCTGCTCAGTTAATTTTAGATCTCGCTCAGGTTGAATCAGGAAGGCCCCACTCTGAATGCATGTGTGCACAAACTGCCTTGATACTGCCGACCAGATCAAAACTTGTTCCACAAACAAATGAAAAAAATTATTGAGGACACTGGGTATGATCTTACCTTCTTCCAGCCCCAGCCAAAGTGGTCATGTGAATGATTCTATATATCTCCGAACTTGCTGCACTTTTCTTGGCATGGATTGGGCCTTCCCCGCTTTGGAGTCATTTGAGCAAAGCAGGACACTAAGAAGAGTCTCAGGAACACCAAGAGGGATACACCAAGTTTTGAGGCCTCTTGGCCTGGACATCCTTCTGGACATAATTGGGAGTGTGCCAGGGCATACAGATTCTGAAATGTGGTCAAAGAAAATAGATGCTCTATCTGCCCCAACCTCAACTAAAAACTGCTAAGTCCTGAAGTAACTAAATAATGATTGATTTGAATAGTACAATGCACAGAGCTCCATGGGCTATTTTGGATGACATGATATGGTACATTGGATAAAAGTAAGAATGGAATCAATAATATTTGGCTTTACGTCCATGTTCTGCTGTGACGCTCACTTTGTGGTTCAGGCAACAAGTGTATCCCTCAGCTATTTCCTCAGAATACAGGAATGTTCTAAACTGTATTGATATAAGATGCCCTGAGCACCTTGGAGAAAGGGCAAGATACAATTATCATAAATGATAGCTAGAGAGAGGAGAGTTGGGTGGTGTTCTTTACTTTACTGGTTGTACAGTGATGTATATGTGTTGGAGCTAGGACCCTGGCAGCATCAGCTCTCAGCTGCAATGTCTCATAGTGATAACTGGGGGAGGGTTAGGGTCATGGATAAAAGTGCTGGACTCCTCCCCTCTTTGTTCGTCCAGTGTCACTCCATTTTGTCTCTCCAAAAATGACTGTTTGTTTTGGTCTCTCTTCAGCCGTGAACTACAGCTGAAATAAGCTGCAGACTCTTTCATATTTGTTTGTAATGTTTTCTTTAAATAAATACTCGTAGTTCTTCAGTATTAAAGACCTCTCAAGACCTCTTGCTTGGCTGCTTTCTCACCAATCTGATTTTGCTCTGCTATTTGGGGACTGAAGTGCTGTTCTTCCCCTACAATATACTGGTTGCTTATGCTCCAAGCAGGAGAGTCCGGCGTACATAGCTCTGATGAGGAACAGGCCAGTTGAATGGACATACAGGAGGTGCCCATGGACCTTTCCTAGCAGGTAATGTTAATGCATGTTCATATCTGGCCAAAGGCCAGCAGGAGGGGAGATAGAGGGAAGAAGGCTTCACTAAGCTTTACAGGGATCCCCTCTTGCCCGTATGGTGTGCATGTGGGAAGATATATCATACCCTAGGAATTCTATTGCTAGGCATTTAAATGCAAAAAAGGTGAAAAGTAGGCACCTACATTTTCAGGGCTAGATATACAGAAGAAGACAAGAGGGAAGATACAGATATGTTGCATATATATCAAGGGGTTTATGTATGTTATTTATCTATTTTATTCATTTAATAAGAAAACCCAAACCCCTTGTCAACACAATGGACAGGTTGTTCAGTTTTGCATTCTGCAGTCCAGCGTTACTCAGCTTATAGTCTCCTGACTCTATAGTGAAAATCTAACCTATAGATTCTTTCCAGCTGGAAAGCATTTGACACTAGGGAGATGGAAAGTGTATGCATTTATGTATATGATAGGAAAAGCCAGAACAATTGAACACATTGGGTCTTGGTTAAAGCTGCAACCCAGAACTGTACAGATTTAACTGTGATGGTTTAATTATGGGTGAAAAATGGAATTATTGTTCCATTGTTGCATTCTCTTAAGGGTCCTGACACATCAAGTTGGATATTGAATAGCTGTTTCTCTGCCAACTGGATTTTTTTTTCTGTGACTTGTCTGTATCTAGGATGTCAAGTCCCCACTGCATTTAGCCAAAGGCACCCCCCACCCAGGAATTTCAAATCATAAATCCATTTTGTTAACATCAGTACGATTAAACCATAAAATTGAAATCATCTTTTCAGGAGTCCACAGCATCAACCTCTCTCCTCATACTTCATTTATGCATTTGTTTAAGAGTTTTAACCTGAGCTGTCTCCAATGACAATTTATACAATCACATTTATAAAAGTTAAAATGTGGAACATATTACAACTATAAATGGAGCTAAAATCACCCATGTTTACTCCAGAAAGACAGTCCAAATGAAAAGGTCATATGTTGCTTCTGGCTCATGCATGGCCTGGAGTTTAGCAATCCTATAGGAGAAAGATGTTGAACAATATTGCCAGAATTCATGCCTCTGCATGCTATCATGGTTTGTACTTGATGTACAGAGACTTTGTAGTAGATATGCTAACAGTCTCCTTGGGGGAGAATGCCGTTTCTAAGGTCCGTAATCCTATGACTTTTATATGGTGAAGGGACAGAAGGGTGACCTACTATTGTGTCACCTACTATATAATGGCCATCGATTATGAAAATGGTGAAGACAAAACTCATATCTCACATTACATTAGTATACAAACATGTCTAGAAGGGATTCTTTTAAATTACTTGCAAACCCACTTCTGTAAGATATTAAAAATAGTCTGGATGAGATGGTGAAATATGTGTTCATGGAGTCATATGTTTTTGTTGATTGCTTCTTTTCTCCCATTTAAGTAAACAAAACCATTGCATGAATCTCATATCTATCCAATCTTATGTTTCTAATAAGAGAGACAAGCCAAAATCCCCCAAACACGACAGAACACTAGAGACCTACAAAACCAATCAGCGTCAGGACACACTGACACTTTGAAAACTGCATACTTACTGTGTTTCTCTTAGAAGTAATGTTTAGGCATGGGTTTGCGTACACATAGTACACATTTCAGTGAGATACACAAGGGTATAAGTTTAAAATAGTGACATTTGCATCTAATGTATGGTGATAACTCAGCCATCTGTATGCTAAATTAAACAGTCCATTTACCTAAATGGGCCTTATTCACACATTTTCCCCACTTTGAGAAGGCTGGTATAATCAGAAACTATTTTCTGGTGCAGGATTTTGATGTTGGTTGACTTGATATCATCTACTTTATCCGACTGCTTGATTTAGCTGTCTATTTGAGTTTTGCAGTTGTATTTTGTTTAGCCATTCAGTATATTGCATATGCATGAGCTCACCTCAAGGAAAACTTGCACCATGATGCACTGGGGCTGGGTCAGTGGTGAGGTCAATCTTTTTCAGGAGCAGATACATCTAAATGAAATGTGTGCCTGTTGAATTTCTCTTAACCAATTTTATTTATTTATTTTATTTATTGTTTATTTTTATTGTTAAATGTGTATACCGCCTTTCAATTTGTTGCTTGCGCATGCAGTATGTATTATTACTAGCTGGATCTTGCAATATAATGATTTACTGAGGTCATATTGTATTTACACTTCTATACATAAGGAATTCTTCCCTTCTGGTATTTCCCCATTGCATTTTTTTCAGTGCAACTGCATTCTTCCAGGTCATTGTCCTCAACCATACTCTCCTGCCTTGATGCAATCACTGCAGTTTGTGGCAGAATCTGGCCAGAACTACTGAATATGGTGAAGAATTTATATATGTGATAGTTGCAGAGGTTATATGTTGCAGAGGATAGGATGGGAAGAGTCTGGAAGACAAACATTCTCAACAAAAACTTGGACAGCTTTTACACAATCCCAAGAAAGTCTGATTCCCAGGGAACCATCAATGTCAAGGCTTTTATCCTTGGTAATCCCAGACAGATCTTACTTTCCCATCTGTAACCTACTGAAAGGAAAATGATGGACAAAATATAATGGAAAATAATAATAATAATAATAATAATAATAATAATAATAATAATAATAATATCACCCAGTGAGGCACTACCTTGGCGTGGTTGTGGGGCTTGTGTGCTCTGATGACGGTGAGAGCTATGCCAGAGGTCCAACCATACTGGACAGGTCTCACCAGAGGAGCCAGACAAAGAGTGCCTCTCCCATCAACAATATGGTGAGACATAACTTTAATAAATCTATACCGGATCGGTCGTTGCCCGGGTCAACAAGGACCATGCCAGGTGCTGGAGTCCCTGGACATCTGGTGGCAAGTGGGCTACAGGACTCAGGATCTTCAGTTGAGCAACCAGGGCTGAAGACAGCAAAGTTACTGGAAGAAACGTCGCTTAACCGAAAAAAATATACGAAAAAAGCCAACAAGGAAATAATGATCTGCTATTACGAGTCTAGTCCAACTAGAAGAGGTTATTTAAAAAGAATGTACCACATTTGGAAAGAGAAGCATCCAGATACAGAAATAACAGAACAAAGGCTAGCAGACCAGAGAAGATTCATAATAAGAAATAAAGTATTCACAGGAGTTGAGCTGGAAGAACTGGAAAGAGCAACACAGGCTCAAGACATGGAAGAAGAATTACCACCAACTGAAGCAGTTGCTCAGGCGCAGGTGGAGGAGGTGTTGGAAATAGAGGATGGCACTGTTGCTGAACTGTTTCAAAATCAAAACCAGGCAACCTCCCCTTTGCCTTCACCTCAAAAACCCAAATGCCCTTTAACAGAAAAGCAGCAAGAACTAAAGCAAAAAATAACTGAGCACATGAACCAAACAACCACCAGGGTTCGACTTCCAGCTCTAAAAACAGTTGCCAAAAAACAACTTGCTCAGGTATTAAAAGTTTGTCAATGCTGCACTTGCAGAAATAACAACCAATAATTTGCAAGAAACAAACCAACTAATGTACAGTGCAGCAACAATAACAACACAAGAGCTTGGATATAAGAACAATGGACCTGTAAAAAAAGAAAGCAGTACATCACCTAAATGGAAGATTAGATTAGAAAATAAAATCTCCAGGCTTAGATCAGATGCTAGTAAATTGAAAGATATGAAAGACAAGAAGCTGAAGAATGAAAACACCAAACAGTATCTGATCCAAAAATACCACCTAGATTCAAGGAAAATTAGAGTCCTGGAAATAATAAAGCAGCAAATAACAGCAGTGTCAAAGAAGATTAGCAGATATGAAGCCAGAACTACACAACACAGGCAGAATCTCCAATTCCAGTCGAATCAGAGACGTTTCTACCAAAGCACAGAAGGAGAAACTGCAAGAAACCTAGAGACACCAAATAAAGAAGAAACAGTGCAATTCTGGGGGAAATTATGGGACAATCCAATAGAATATAATAAAAAAGCAGGCTGGGTGAAAGAGGTCAAAACATGTAACCAACAAATGCAAGATCTAATAATAACACCAGAATTAATCAGTGAAAGAGCAAAGAAAATTAAAAATTGGACTGCTCCAGGCGACGATGAACTGCATGGCTTTTGGCTTAAACACCTAACAAGCTTTCATAAACAACTATCAAAACAGTTCAATCACATTTTGCAAGGCGGTGATATTGAACAATGGCTAACAACTGGGAAAACTCATCTCATCATGAAAGACCCAGCAAAAGGTGCAGTTCCAAGTAATTATAGACTGATAACCTGCCTGCCAACCATGTTCACATTATTAACTGGAATAATAGCAGATGAAGTGATGCAACACTTATTAACTAACAAACAGCTTCCAACTGAACAGAAAGGAAATTGCCCGAACACCAGAGGCACAAAAAACCAGCTGCTGATTGACAAAATGATTTTAGAAAATTGCAAGAGAAGAAAAACAAATCTAAGTGTTGCATGGACTGGCTACAAGAAAGCCTTCGATTCATTGCCTCACACATGGATACTAAAATGTTTAGAAACAACTGGTGTCAGCAAAAACATTCAGATATTTATTTAAAAAGCAATGAGCATGTGGAGTACACAGTTAACAATCAATGGCGAGACACTTGGACAGGTTAGCATTAGAAGAGGCATTTTCCAAGGGGACTCACTATCCCCTCTGTTGTTTGTAATCGCCATGACCCCACTTTCACAAATACTAAACAAAACAGGCCTCGGATACCAAACATCTAAAACATCAAGTAAAATCAACCATCTGCTGTACATGGACTATCTGAAGTTGTATGGAAAGTCCCAGTCAGAAATCGAATCACTGCTAAACACTGTCCGTATATTCAGTAGCGGTGTGCTGCATTAATAATGAACAAACGGAAAATAACAAAAACAGAAGGAATAGAACTGCCCAATGGAAGCAAGATCAAGAAGCTGGAAGAGAAAGAACCTTACAAATACTTGGGCATTCTACAGGCTGATAACATCGCACACACTGAAGTTAAAAGAAAAATTGGAAGTAAATACATCAGGAGAATTAGAAAAATCCTCAAGTCCAAACTCAATGGCGGGAACACCATACAAGCCATAAACACCTGGGCTATACCTGTTATTAGATACACTGCAGGAATAATAGACTGGACCCAGGCAGAGCTAGAGATGCTAGATCATAAGACCAGGAAAATCATGACCATCAATCATGCTCTGCACCCATGCAGTGATGTCGATAGGCTATACCTCCCTCGCAGCTCAGGTGGAAGAGGAATGCTGCAAGTCCATCAAACAGTAGATGAGGAGAAAAGAGGCCTTGAAGAATATATCAAGGACAGTGAAGAAGATGCACTTCAAATGGTCAATAACGCGAAACTATTCAACACCAATGAAACAAAGCCGGCCAACAAGAAAGAACAAGTCAAGAACCGAGCATAAAAATGGAAAAATAAGCCACTGCATGGTCAATATTTGCACAATATAAGTGGAAAATCAGACACCACCAAGACCTGGCAATGGCTTAAGAATGGCAACTTGAAGAAAGAAACAGAGGGTTTAATACTGCCTGCACAAGAACAGGCACTAAGAAGAAATGCAATAAGAGCAAAAGTCTAAAAATCCACCACAAACAGCAAGTGCCGCCTTTGTAAAGAAGCAGATGAAACAGTGGACCACCTAATCAGCTGTTGTAAAAAGATGGCACAGACTGACTACAAACAACGGCATGACAAATAGCAGGGATGATACACTGGAACTTCTGCAAAAAATACAAGCTACCTGTAGCCAAACATTGGTGGGACCATAAAATTGAAAAAGTTGAAGAAAATGAAGATGTAAAAATATGATGGGACTTCTGACTACAAACAGACAAACATCTGCCACACAATACACCAGATATAACTGTAGTCGAGAAGAAAGAAAAACAAGTCAAAATAATCAACATAGCAATACCAGGGGATAGCAGAATAGAAGAAAAAGAAATAGAAAAAGTCACAAAATACAAAGATCTACAAATTGAAATTGAAAGGCTGTGGCAGAAAAAGACCAAAATAATCCCAGTGGTAATTGGCGCCCTGGGTGCAGTTCCAAAAGACCTTGAAGAGCACTTCAACACCATAGGGGCCACAGAAATCACCATCAGCCAATTACAAAAAGCAGCTTTACTGGGAACAGCCTAAGCCTATATTCTGCGACAATATCTATAACAATTGACAATAAAATTCTGGCATCCCAGGTCCTTGGGAAGGACTCGATGTCTGGATAAAACAAACCAGTCAATAACACCTGTCTGAATGTGTAAACAAGAAATAATAATATAAGAAAACCATGGGAAATGTTGATACCTCAGAGACTTCAGTAATATATTAGGTTTTTCAGTTTCTGGTTAACATGTTTTAAATCAACCCAATATCAAAAACTCTTAGCAATAAAGGTTTTTCAAATGTATGTACCATATGCTAAAGATTCTTTTACTTCAAGAGTAAACAGTTTAATTGAGGTTACTTCTGTATAATGACAAAGTAAAGACTCAAAACCAGATGACAGGCATCATCATTAATCCATGCGCTTCTTTCAGAGCAAATAATGTTGCTAATCATTTATATGGAGTGCACTCTGTCCACACTGCCTGTACATGTTGACACTGCAGCTCTGAATAATTCCTAGCATGATATGTCATGTAATGTGGGCAGTATTATGTGTGACATTGGAAAAACTCATGGCTTCCTTTTTGGAGCAAGATTATCAGTAAAAAAATGAGAGAGAGACATGTTTGCACAATGATGCAATTTCAGAAATGTCACTTCAAGAAGACACTGACCGCATCCACATGTAATGGGAAACAGGAGTTGAAGGAGCCAGAAGCTGACAAACTTGTACATGCGAATGCATGAAACCCTGGTCCCTGATTTCCTGGCTTCTGGCTGCTTGCTGGTCTTGACTCGGGCTTAGCTTGCTCCTGTTGAACTGACTACCTGCCTCTTGACCTCTTTCTTGTGATTGACTCTGGATTCATTTTCTCTGACAGTTGCTTCCTGGCTCCTCATCTCCTGATAGATTGTTTTCTAATACTGCCTGTCTGGACATGGAAATTACAAGCCAACCTACTTAAACTTTCACATTGCTTCTCTGAAGGTACATAGGTTTTTGAAAGTATCACACAGTAAGGCTGTTCACACAAGCAGCCCAGGCTTGTGCAGCCCTACCAGGGTAGGGCTGCTTGTGTGAAGTGGCAGGATCAGGGCCGATCAGGGCCGAATAGCCTCGGTTTCCCACCTGGGCTTTTACTGAGGTAGGAGGGCTTGCAGGCAGCCTGAACAGACTCAGAGCCAGGCACCTAGAGCACCTGGCTTTTAAAGAAATGTGTGGGTGCTCAGTACTGTTAAGCCTGAGAGCAGCTTACATTGTGTGAGGAAAGGCAGGATGGCTCCTCCCTTCCCTCCAGCCCTCCCCAGGTGGGGTAAGCTGCAGTTGTGTGAATGACCTTCATATCTAGTGAAACACTTGTGTTTTTTAAACTTGTGCCCAAACTGGAAGGAGGAAGCACATAATAAAGATGGAATGCAACACTATGAAACAGCAGGAGAAAGAAAAGGGTGGAACCATATGGATTTATCAGCTTATGAGAGAGCTCTCAGGAAGTGATACAGGAAATAAGCAACACTCAGGAAACGATATAGGAAAGAAGGAACCTTAATTTATTCCAACCATGGAAAGGCCTGGCTCAAGTCTCACCTCCATCCCCACCCCGGGGGGCAGCATGATGAGCTATTCCCACCTCTGTGTCCTGTCCACCCCCCTCCCCGTGGTGTATGGAGTGCACCATTTTCTCCCCCATCACCGCTCCTTCTCCTCATCTTCCTTTGCTTGGTTATGGTGACCAAGCTCTTCATCCTGCTTTGCCATTTCAGAATGCAGTGGGTGAGGAACAGAGCAGTAGGAAGGGATCCAAAGACACTTTTTACTATTCTGAGCTTCTCTCTGCCTCTGGAACAGAGAGGGTGGGATGAGCTAAAGGAAGGAAGTAGGTGGGAAAGGGCGGTGGCTGGTGTGCACATGCATGTGCACTGCTGCCAGGTATGTTTCGAGGGAGGTGCTGGACTTGCTAAGATGGCTGACAGGGATAGTGGGCTGACAGAGATGGACAGCAGGCAATTTGGCACCTGAGGTGGCCACCTCACTCAGCTTCATGAGTGGATTTTTTTGTGACCAGGGAGAAACCATTGGAGGTTACAGATGGCACAACCTTCCTAGGCTCTGCACTGCCCAATTACAGAGGTTCTTCTGAGAGTCTACAGGTTTTCTACACTAGGAGTGTGCATGGACCGATTGCCACAGTTTGGTACAAATTTGGACCAAAATTGGACTGAATCCCTGAACTGGTTCAGTTGAACCCACTGGCTGTGCCGTTTGAGTTGAAAAACTGGCTCAAACCGGTTTGTGATCGAATCACTTGAACTGGCTCGGTTCGTGGGGGTCCAGTTCGCAATTGAACTGGTTCTGCACATCCCTGTTCTATACCTGTTTGTCCCCCTTTGCACATGAAATTCTTTGGCATTCCCAGTTGTATATGATGACCGAGTACCATAAAAGACTCCATGTGAATCAAGCCTAGAGTAGATCCTGAGACTGTGTACTATTGTGTGCTTCTTTCGTGTCACCACTAGTGCTCTATCCAGTGATCTGCTAGTGGGGGCCTGTGAGTGCAGCACTTTGCTTGCCAATCTAGATGGGACTTGGCCGTGATTCAGCAGGGCTATTCTTATGTTAGAAGATGTGCATGGAATACTGGGCAGTCCTTTCCAATGGTTTCCCTGCTGAGAAGGACTACATTTCCCAAAGTTCCATGCATACCGCCCAAGATGGCGGTTTTGTTCGAGTGGACTCTGTTTCCCTTGAAGGAGCCCCACCAGTGCTGGGGAAAGTGTAGCACTGCACAGTGGGTACAGTTGCCTCCGCACAGTGCTAGGGAACCTGTGTGGAATATTTGGCTTTGGCAGAAGCTTTTCACAGGCCTAATAAACAATTAGCCAAGGAGCTGCACTTAGGGTCAATGGGACCAGGCTCTTGGCCCTTGCATTGAAGAACACTGCTCTAGTCAAAGGAGGGAAACACAGAAAAATGGAGCCACTTTAAAATCTAAAGAATGAGTCATGTGACAAGCTTCAACTCCATAGAAGAACTTCCAGGTCAGGCATAGACTTTTCAACCTCAGCAATACATAGTTGTATCAAGGACTTTTGTCTTTGCCCATGCCTCTGTTTACTCACTTCAGATTTTGACACACCATCTAATTCTCTTGGCAGGAGTTGGTTTGACAGTGAGTATTAATTTTCATTTATCTCATCAATAAAACATCAGTGTGCTTAATGTTTCACAACCATGGTATGAACATCAGCATGGTATAGCATACTTTCTAAATATTTTTAAATGAAGGGCCTGCTGAACTCCTTGTGATGTCACAGTACGTATTAGTCCTTCTCTGAGGTAGAAAAAAGGCATGGTTTGGTGTAGCTTCCACTAAGCCATTACCTCTGAGAGCTTGAAGAAACAACACTAGGATGTTTATTTCAACTTTTTAAGGGGTTTAATGAAGGATTATTGGATTGTCCAATAACCATGAGCTAAAGTATGAGACTATACATTTTCCCTTATGTATGATAGTCCTTCTCAAAATTACACTCTGAACAATGGCTTATTTTCTTGTGCCAATACTGTATTACAAATATTGGAGTTTGGCAGCCAGCAGGTCTCAGATTTCAACCACATGTATTTCAAAAAATCAAAAAATCCTTATATGGCACTTCAGTCACATATCTTTTAAAACAGTGTTTGTGCGTCATATTTGAAAATAATTGAAACCAGGGGGTGCAAAAACTGAACTTTTCTTCCAGGATGTTTCAGCTTCAGTTGATTCCAAAAACACTGAAGGCAACAGAATGGAAACCTGATGTATTAAACAACATTGGCAATGTACACAGGCTCACTCACTGCAATATACGACTACAATAGCAGATCCACACAACTGCAGTGCAGTCTGCCTGAACATACACTTTTGAAAATCTTTCATAACAAAAATATCTTGACTTTTTTCCATTCAAAAGTATTTTGTAAACAAAATTTCGATAAGGAGGGAGCAAAAGAGCGCTTTACTTCCCAAAGGAAGTGTGGGGGAAAGTGACCCTTCAAAAGTGCATAACAGCTGTGAAAAAAAGAGCTTGAGATAAAATGAAGAATGGAGAATCAATGTGGAATATAACAGTTCCTGAGACCATTTTTGGTTTGTGAAAAACAGTGGAAGATTCCTCACAAAAGGCTTTCTATGCTAGAATCCATAGCATGGATGCTGAGAATGCCCTGCTCTTGGAAGAGAAGGAATCCCTCAAGAAATCAAAGACAAACTATTTTGGGAATAGGCCATAGCTTTGCATTCAGAACATGTTTTGCATTCAGATGGTCCCAGATTTAATCTCTGGCATCTTTAGGTAGGTCTGGAAGACACCCTATCAGACAACTTTGGCAAACCATTGTCAGTCAGTATAGGTAATATTGAGTAAGATGGACCAGTCATCTGACTTGGTAGAAGGCAGCTCATATATTCCTGAGCAAGTCTAAGAGGCCAGTTTAGAAAGCAGTCTAGTAGAAGTAGCTTCCTCTAAATGCAAAAGCCTGGAGCTATGGCACTATTGAAGGAGATAGCAGGCAAAGAGAAGCAGTAGTTTTGTTTATTTCAGTATTTAATTTGAAAATGTATAACCTGCCTTTTGATTGAATGAACCTCAAGGTGACTTACAACAGATTGTGTTAATATAACCACTCCTACATCTGCACAACCCAGCATCCCTTAGTTCTTTAGCTGATGGCAGAGGCTAGAATGTGCTTCGCTTCAAGTCTGCAGTCCCTATGCAACTGGTAGTTGGAGCAGAGTGTTCTATCTGGCACAGTTGCAGAAAGTAACTTTTCTGCAGCTGTTCCTCCTCTGTCCAGTGTTTGGAACCAGGGCAGGCTGGTCTTCCCCTTGCTGTGATGTTCTTTCTGGGAGGCAAGGCATGCACAAACTCCCAGTGGACTTTTAAATCTCTGGTTGATAGCAGAGAGACCAGACAATGTTTCCTTTCTATTTTGCAGGAGCTGGTTTGGCTTGGCATGGTCTTGTAGCAGAAAAAGGGAATTTAACCTGGAAACTCTGCTTATAGGCCTAGTGATATGAGTGGCCAGATTGGTGACCTCAGCATGATCAGAATTCCATGTCACAGTGGCAATGCATGCAAAGAATGATAATGTGTTTCACCAAGTCATGTGGTTAGGACCCATATGAGTGACCACAATGGAGATGCGATGCTGGCATGGGAAAGAAACATGGAACTTAGTGACCTGTGTGGTGCGCATTGGCAAATGTTACACTTATAATGTGTAGCCTGACCACATGAAGCATTTTTCAGTACCAGCAATGTTGCATTGCTAATGTGTGAATTTGGCCTCAGTTTCTAAGCTACAGGTAGGAAGTCACTGTCCTATGAAAGTCTTCTGGAATGTGTATGTTGAGGTGGAGTCCACAAATTAGACTGTGATATGGTGCTTATTATGCTATAAAGATGGCAAGCGTATTGCCACAGAAGTTTCCAATATGCCCTGACATAGACATCGCAAGTGAAAACATTCATGGTGTCTTCCAGCTAAATCTGAGTAAACAGTTTCCTCT
Organism: Hemicordylus capensis; assembly: GCF_027244095.1. Taxonomy (NCBI): domain Eukaryota; kingdom Metazoa; phylum Chordata; class Lepidosauria; order Squamata; family Cordylidae; genus Hemicordylus; species Hemicordylus capensis. The sequence goes on along the minus strand of NC_069661.1, from coordinate 48,853,897 downwards.
TGCCAAGTAATAATCTTCCTTTCATCATCAAAGCAAAATTTCTCTCAAAAAAGCATTGAAGCCTATAATAAAAATACAAAACACATACAACAAACATAATGTGGTAAAACTCTCTGGATGGTTGTTGATAAAGCAACCTAATACTAGCTGTTAAATCTCAGCCCCAGAGCCCTTTCTGAACTTGATATGTTTCTTCCTTCTGCTTCAACCCATCCCATTCTGATTCACAGATGGAAAACTGAGGCCTGAAAATAACAGTAAAGGCCGTGCACATGATCATCTGGCATTGGAGAGCATTGAGGAGAAGGCAGGATCCTACCTACCTTCCACCTGCACCCCCACGATCTGTTGTCCTCTGGACACCTCCTTTCACGTGCCCACATGATCAGTTCTGCAACATGCAGGGAGTCAATCTGGCTGGGGGAAGGATGCCTGGCCTCCAGATATTCCACAATGCTCCGTGCAAGCAATGCGGTACATTGTAAAAATTCTAGAGGCTAGTTCACGCCTTCTCCTGTCCTCTATGATCAAAGTGGCTGCAGGCAGCCCCGTTGCACACATGACCAGGGGGTGGGGTAGGAGGGTGTGTGTGCACCTTCCTGCCTCACTTTTCACCCAGCTTTAGCACGCAGGCCACCTGGCTGAAGAGCCCCAGAATCTAGACCAATCCTGGCAGTTCTCATTAACAGCTCATTAACAGTATTTATAATGTTAATATAATCTATAATTTATAACCCATATAGGGCTGAACTATATGGGTAGTTCAGTCCTATAGGTAGAGCTCTACCCTATAGGTAGAGCTGGTCATGAGAATGACCCCTTAGTCAGGCTTTCTCAAAAAGAACATAAAACACTATTTCAAAATTTAAAATCCTAATACGGCACAGTTTGCCACTGGTCACTCCTGTTGTACTGAGAGAAATGACCTGTTGTTGACCTTACAAAGCTGTGTCCTAAATGCAGCCAAAGTGTTTTTTCATAGAGCAAACTTCCACTCCTCATTTGATCTGGAAAAGATAATTGCTGATAAAATGAAAATGATTATTTTGGCCCTACACCTGTGAAGACAGAGGTGGGAACTGAACGAGATGAAAATATTACTATTCTTTGCTTTAAGACTTTGCTTTGCTGCATAAAATTAAGACTGAGGGAATTAGGGTTTAGGGACGGCTGCATAAAATTAAGACTGAGAACGGAGCATAGCTTCTGTTCTGGCTCTTTTCAGACATGAATGTACATGTGTTCAATGAATGCATGTGGAAGAGGTGCTGTATTTAGGCACAAGCTAAGTAAGCTACAGCTTAGGGCCTCACATTATGAGGGCCTCTGAATTTTTAAAAAAGACTAAATTTCAAGTGTTACATAATATATTTTCATTTGAAGATATTTCTAATGCAAATAGGCTTACTGCAAGATAACTGTTTTTGTTAGATTACATTTTTTTCACTGCATTTTTACTTTGCCAAGTAAAAATAGACCTTTATTGTTTCTGTTTCCACTGTCCTTTTTGTTAGTGTATATATGAGTGTGTCTGTGTGTAATGCTATGAAGTCATTTAAGCTTGACATCATTTAGGCCATCAGGATCTCATAATCTGGCCCTGGAGAGGTGGGAAGCTCTGTCCCCTGCCCTTTATACATTTACTGAATACCTAAACAGGCCTCCATGCATACAGCTGTACATGTAGGGGCCATGTTCAGGTGTCCAATGAACACATGAAGAGTGGGGCAGAGACTTCCACCCCTGTATACTTGTTTATTGAACACACAGACTATAACATTTTAAAAGGGTGTTTTTTTTTAAAAAAAAATAACTTTACCACTTGGTTGCTGCTTGAAATGGCTTCCATGTGTTTTTGTTGATATATTGTATGACACATTGAGGTTCTACAGACGATCTGGAAGTCCCCCAAGGCCGTGAGGCTTGCTGTAGGCCTGGTCGGACTCATGATCTTGTGAGGCCCGGTTGGACTCACGATCTCCAAAACAGGGTTAGTGGAGCACTCGCTCTGCTAACCTCATTTGTGGGGGCGGGGGCGGGGGATTAAACGGGCTAACCAGCAGGAGCCACAAAGCTCCTGGCGGTTCACATGCGCAGGGGAAACTTGGCTGGGCTCCCTTAGCCTGGTTTCCTCCACACGTGTGAATAGCCTCATTAGATTGTTCTTCCCATACTGTGTTGGGCATTTCCACAGTAGTGTCACATGTTCCCAGTTGTGACTGGTGCAGATGTAAAAATGCATTACGATGTAGAATAACTATGTGACAAGTTGTACTGAATGTTAGAGTAGTGACATAGGGAAGGCATTAGATGAAGGGCATTAATATCTTCTGCCACATGATTAAGGTAGCATGTAGACCAGCCCCACAACTGCCATGCAGCAATTTTTTTTTAATGGGATGATTTGAAGATGAGGCAGCTTTTCCAAGTGAGAAATATCTATTGCATTTTAAGAAGCAATGATATTCTGGAATATATGACCTGCTTTATAATCAGAGAGTCAGTCTAATAACAAATTTAGTAGGTCTGGAAGAAGCCTGAGAAACCTGGGCAACATTTATTAAAATCATGTTGTGTATTTTTAATGTGGTTGTGAGTCTTCTATAGTGGGGCTTACTAGTATCTATTATATTAATTCCCTGTTCGCCACCTGGGAGGAGGAGCAGTGGCGGCGGGGCCCTTTGTGGCCTGTGGCAGCAGAGGTAAAGAACTCAGTGCAGGGAGGGGCGGGCAAGACAGAGCGAGTGAGAGAGGCGTGGGGGGGGGAGAGAAAGAGCGAGCGAGAGAGGCACGGGGGAGAGAGAGAGAGCGAGCGAGGCACAGGGGGAGAGAGAGAGAGAGCGAGAGAGGCGCGGGGGAGAGAGAGAGAGCGAGCGAGAGAGGCGCGGGGGAGAGAGACAGAGCGAGCGAGAGAGGCGCGGGGGGAGAGAGACAGAGCGAGAGAGAGAGGCGCGGGGGGAGAGAGACAGAGCGAGCGAGAGAGGCGCGGGGGGAGAGAGACAGAGCGAGCGAGAGAGGCAAGAGAGGAAGAGAGACAGAGCGAGTGAGAGTGGCATGGGGGGAGAGAGACAGAGCGAGCGAGAGAGGCGTAGGGGGGAGAGACAGAGCGAGCGAGAGAGGCGCGGAGGGGAGAGAGACAGAGCAAGCGAGAGAGGCAGTGTGGGGAGGCAGAACGAGCAAGAGAGCTGTTGTGGGGGGGGGACAGAGCGAATGAGAGAGCTGTGGGAGGACCAGACAAACAAATTCTCCCAAATTACCCCCAAAAGGAAGTGAACTACCGCATAGATGCTCTGTGCGGGTTCAGCTAGTTGGTTTTTATAGATGATATGCCATCTGTTTTCAGACTTTTCCTAAGCTGCTAACTTCATTTCCCCCCAGGTTCAGTTCTAGACCAGCAAATGCTAGTTCAGATTGTATTCTAGAAGCCATAATGATCCAGTCAGACCAGTTTTTGGTCAACGTTTAGGTTGACTCCGTGCTTATAATAGGTGACATATATCAGGGCTAAGCAGGACAGAGGCAGAAATAGGGCCCAATGGTGTCAAGCCAAATTACTTCTAATCATAAACATGTATTCAGGATTAAGTCCCACTTAATATGCTTGCTTAGCATTGCAGCCTTAGAGGTTTAATTGCTTACCTATCCTCCACTGATATTAGGTTATAAAACAAAACAGGAGAGCAAATAGGGACATTACAAATACAGAATTCAAACAGCAATTTTGGATTAAACAATAGCAAAATCATTCCTTCATGTGGAATTGTTTGTTCATGGGTTTAGGCGTTTCCTCTTAATTATAAATGAAAGATGGAATAAATAAATTTTGCTGAAGTACATAGCTGAAACATGCCCAATATTAAAGAACAAATTGGCATGTGGTATTTTGGGGTTTGATTGTACGCCAGCTACTCGCCTGAAAAATTCCTTTAAGGGTGCATTTGTTTTTACTGAAGTTATTTGTAGCAAGAAATAAAAAAAATTGAAGCAATTGCAGTTTCAGTTACAATTGAAAACAGAATAGAAGTGGAAAACTGGGGACAGGTTTTATTTGTCAAATTATATTAATTTTCAAATATGTGCAGCACCATATTCTTTTCTAAGTAGTCCACAGACAATTTCATTCTAGGTGATAAGCGGTATCTTATATCAGTTGGCATAATTATCAGTTAAATTATATTAGGATTCCATTCCTACAAACATATTTTTCCCATCACAGGACAATGCCTGCCATGATTGCTGGGATAGGTTCCCATGTAAATGTGTTCAAAATGGTGCCAACAATTCCAAGAATGGAAACTTTTTCCTTTGTATAGAGGTGATTAAAGTTTTGTGGGAAAGGATTAAGATTTTTGGATTATAGATTTTTGGGGAAATGGGTCTAAGTTCATGAAGCAAAGAAATCACTGCAAAAGATTCAGCGGTTAATTCAGTCATTAGAAGACGAAGGTTCAGTGGTTAAAAGACAACAGTCTCAGACCTTCCTGGCAGTTATACTCCCTAATCAGGAATTCCCATACTAATCCCCAGCATGTGGGAAGGAGAATATATTGTCATTCCTCGGTGGTGATAGCATAGACTCCAAGTATATACCAGGGACAGTCCTTATTTTCTGGAATCTGTCCCTGGAAAATCATGTCCCCATTTGTTTTTGCCTCTTGGGGATGCTTTGTTCAGTTTTATTCACATGAGTTGCTGGAGTTGACATTCTTTAGGATTTAACTCCCTTCCTCCCCAGAATCTCTAGACATGGAATCTCCAAGTGGGTAGGAGGATGCAGCCGGCCTCAGGTGCACGTCCATGAAGGCACTATGCAGAGCGCAGTATATAATGGGAGAATCTAGTCTTCAGCAAAGTGGATGTGGGACTTCAGCATAAATCTTTGGTATGATCATAGGTTATTACAAATATATCCTTAGTTTCATCTTTGAAATGGTGGAGGGTATGGGTTTAGCTCATCTGTTTTGGTAATCTGGAATAATGTGTTTAGCATGCAATTTATCACTTGCTTTCCATTTGTGGCATGCTTGTAGAATTGTTGTATACCATGCCTCCAGGTTCCTTGGCCATATCCCAGTCGAAGAGCATCTGTTTTGCATGGAGAAGGTCCCAGGTTCAATCCCTAGCATCTCCAGATAGGGCTTGGAAAGACTGCCGGAAACCTTGGAGAGCTGCTACCAGTCAGTGTAGGCAATACTGAGCTAGATGGACCATCCAATCATGTGACTCAGTATAAGATATGTTGCTATGCCCCACAGGTTACTTGGCCATGCCCCCTGTACATTCACAGCCATTTATCTATTTCCATTGGTGGGATGTTAGCGGGAATGTAATAGTTGTGCACCCTGGCCTGTGTGCAGTGCTGGGAGTGATTTGTACCTCCACCCCTTAAAGGGTTGGCTCATGAGGAAGAGGTCTGAAGAGCCAACTGTACTGCCTCATGCAGCCTAAGCAATCAAGGATATCCACACTGCCCCTAAGCAGCCATTTCCTGGCCACAGCAGCATCCTACCCAGCCCCCCAAATTTGATGGCAGTGCAGAATAAGATGACTGTAGTGGAAGCCAAGAAGGAATGTATAGATTTCTGTTCCTAAACTGGTCTCCAGAAGGAAGCTTTTTTGACCAGATCTCTGCTGTGTCACTTTCTGGGTTGGGTGGTGGGTGGGGTGTGGGAGGTCAATAATTGGTTTCGTTCATTCTCAGATATTTTACCATATAACTAGGTCATAACTGGCAATTCAAGTGGAGGGATGGAGAAACATAACAGGCATTGATGAGCATCCCAAGGCATCACAGTGATGAGCATCACAAGGCATCATGTACAAGGATTACCCAAAGCAACCATCTATGGTTTAACGACTCAGGGGACTTGGGATTGGAAGCCCCTATTGGGGCCATTGACCCTGAGACCGGAGCGTAGCTAGGGGAGAAGGGGCCAGTGTTCACCCCTCTCCCTTGCGGCCCCTTGGAGTGAGGGAGATAATGAAGAAATAGGGAGGGGTGGAGCTGGGGGCCCCTCAGGAGCTGGGGCCCCCTGGTTCTTTGAACCAATCCGTTCAATTATAGCTACACGTCTGCCAGAGACTCATTAGTTTAGGATCTGCAATGCACCTTTTAAAGTGTGGGCAGTGAACAGCAGTAATCACTGAAGGTGATGGAGTCAGGAATCAGAATTCAGTAATAATTACAAAGCAAGCAGCTGAAGCTTTCACTTTAGTAGCAAATATATCCATACTGAGATTAATGGAAGCCAGCTTTAAATAACTGAGAATGTTGTGGGAGAGAGAGAGAGAGGGAGAGTTGTGGCTCATAGTTCAAACCAGCGATGGTGTCTTGAGCCTTCATTTGAGATACCTGTGGACAAAGACATTCTTCTTTGTAATTCCTTCCAGATCTGAGTTCAAAAGGGACAGGCCACAGCTCAGTGGCAAAGTACATGCTTTACATGCAGAAATATGCAGGTATAATATCTGGACACACATGGCCTCTGCCTGGGGCACCTTTAACCCAGGTAAAAGCGCGGGTACAAAACCCAGGCTTGCAAGGGAGGAAGCGCCAGGATTGGGCTCATATACATAGCTTGCAAGTTTTCTTTTTCAGGTTGAAAAATGTAGTGAAAATTGGAATTCAAGGGCTGCTCATATACATAGCTTGCAAGTTTTCTTTTTCAGGTTGAAAAATGTAGTGAAAATTGGAATTCTGGGCACATTTTGAGCTTACTTTCCAGTAGGTTTATGAAATCACCTGGCATTCTGTCTGTCTGTGTATGTGTCCCCCACTATCAATTTTGCAATGCCTGGCCCAATATGAACCAATTCGAGTACAGTTGTAGGGACACATAGGAGCACCTCATGGGCATAATTTGTGATGATTTCATCCACCCCCATTCAAGATGGCAGATGAGTAAACTTTTAAGGTGAATTGGGCTAACTTGTGAACTGCCTAACCAATCTGAACCAAATTTGCTATAGTAGGGACACATAGGGATGCCTCAATGGCATCATTTGTGATGACATCATCCACTCCAATTCAAGATGGCAGATGCATGTACTAGTGGCTAACCTGTGGACTGTCTAACCAATTTGAACCAAATTTGGTACAGTTGTAGAGAGTGACATACAGGGATACCTCAACATTGTAGTTTGTGATGATGTCATCCATCCCAATTCAAGATGGTGGGCATGTAAACATTTGAGGAGCAAGTAGGCTAATTTGTGAACTGCTTAACTGTGGACTGTCTGATTTGAACCAAATTTGGTACATTTGTAGTGAGTGACACCTCAAGGGTGTAGTTTGTAATTATCTCATCCACTCTGATTCAAGATGGTGGACCTGTAAATGTTTGAGGTGCAAATGGGCTAATTTCAGAATCAGAATCAGAATCATTTTATTTACGGCCATAAGCCAAACAAAATTAAAACTTTAGACTGTTACCAGGCATAAATATATAACATGAAATAACTAAAAAATACACAGTCGGCCTCATAGAACCCCATGACGAGAGGTCAGTTTCATAGCCCCATATAAAAATTTAGCAACCAGTTTAGTAATACCCACATTAACATCAGCAAGACATAAATTAAGATAAAATGAGTCAGGCCTGCTTGGAAATTGATCAAATAAAGGGGTCAATAATTCTTTCTTTGAGTCTTGGAACAGAGGGCAGTACAAAAGCACATGAGCAACTGTTTCTAAGCAGCCCTCTCCATGAGAACATAGCCCCGAAACAGAGGAATCCTTATAAAAACTTCTAAGGAGCAAGGCAGAGGGTAGGACATTCAGCCTGGCTCTTGCAAAGGCTGGCCTCAATTTAACCAGATGGAGCGTGGAGAGATATTTAGCAGAATGATATCAAGCAGGGAGGGAAATACCAAGATATATGGGAGAACAACATCTATTCGCTAGGGAGACAAGGCGTTGGTACTCAATGTCTCTAAGAAGTTGGATCATAATAGCCTTGGCACTGGTAAAGGACAGGGACAATAAACTGGAGGGAGAAAGCCCCGAACTCAGCACTTTTTTGGTAACCACAGATAACCAAGAGTTAGGGAAATTGTCCCTTCACATAAGATGGATATACAATGATCCCTGAGAGCCAAGGCAAAAGTGAAGCCAGCGAGTTAGTGTAAGCTCTCAAGCCCGACAGGCAATGGAATAGGAACCCGACTCCAAACACAAAGCGCCATAAGAAACACATTTCAGCATTCTAAAGATAGCTCTGAGAAATCTGGACTGAATAGAATCCAGCTCTGACTGTATCCCTGAATCCATAGTGGAGCCCCAAAGAGCATTTGAGCTACAATTTTGATTCGGAACACCCTGAGAGCCATAGGTATGTATTGGCCACCCAGTGAAGAAAAAATGAAGAAAAGCATATAATGTGGAATGTGCAGTATGGATCGCATGTAAATGCTGTGATTTCCAATTAAGGTTTGATTGAAAATAAATAAATAATTTGGCTAATCTGTGAACTGCTTATCCAATTTAGTCCAAAGGTAGAGACTGTGAAAGGAAAGTAGGCAGATTAGTTCTTACTAGAACAACTTGTTAAGAACATGTTGGAAGGATGAGTCAAGATTCTCTTCCAACGAGAGTTTACTACCTTCCTTTTTACCCAGGACTTAATACCACCCAATGTTCTCTAGGGTTTAGGTCTATAACTGCTTTTGAATGCCTTAGAATGTGGAGAAATTCTCTTAAAGTTCCCTGAAATTTGTTCAGGTGGAACCCTGAAAACTGGAGAGAATCCTGAAATTTGAAGCAAATTTCCACTTTGGAGAATGTTCTCCACATAGGATGCTGCCTTATACTGAGTCAGTACATTGATCTATCTATTTCAGTACTGTCTAAACCAGGGTTTGGCTACCTTGGCACCCCAGCTGTTGTTGAACTACAACTCCCATCATCTTCAGTCACACTTTATTGTGGCTGGGGATGATGGGAGTTCTGGTTCAGTAGCAGCTGGAGTGTCAAGGTTGCATACCCCTAGTCTATATTGACTGGCAGTGGTTCACCAGGGTTTCATACAGAGATTTTTCCCAGCCCTACCTGGAAATATTCAGAGATAGTCGCCTAGAGCATCTTTCTCACAGGGGTATCCCCCAATGCACTGTGCCCATCCATTGTGGGACTCTAGGATGCATTGTCCTGACCTCCATAGATCCATGCTGCTGGAGCAGTGCAAATAGTCTGGGAAAGCAAGCTGCACTGCCAGAAGCATTTTGTTGGTTATCAAAATTGCCAGAAGCATTTTGTTGATTTTAACATTTACATGAAACCGCTGGGTGAGGTCATCAGGAGGTTTGGTGCTGGGTGTTATCAGTATGCTGATGACACCCAAATCTACTTCTCCTTTTCATCTTCAGGAAATGGAACTCATTCTCTAAATGGGCTGGATGAGGGATAACAAATTGAAGCTGAATCCAAGCAAGATGGAGGTGCTCATTGTGGGGCTCAGAAACTGAGGGGTGACTTAGATCTTCCTGTGCTGGATGGGGTTACACTCCCACAGAAGGAGCAGGTGCGCAGCTTGGGAGTACTCCTGGACCCAGGCCTCACCCTGGTATCTCAGGTGGAGGCAATGGCCAGGAGTGCTTTCTATCAGCTTTGGCTGATTCGACAGCTGTGCCCATTCCTCAAAGAGGATGACCTCAAAACAGTGGTGCATCAGCTGGTAACCTCCTGGCTTGACTATTGCAATGCGCTCTACGTGGGGCTGCCTTTGTACGTAGTCCGGAAACTTCAGTTAGTTCAGAATGCAGCAGCCAGATTGGTCTCTGGGGCAACCCGGAGAGATCATATTATGCCTGTTTTGAAACAGTTACACTGGCTGCCGATATGTTTCCGGGCAAAATACAAAGTGCTGGTTGTTACCTTAAAATCCCTGAATGGCTTGGGTCTGAGATATCTTAGAGAGCACCTTCTTTTACATGATCCGCACCACACGGTAAGGTCATCTGGGGAGGTCTGTCTCCAGTTACCACCGGTTTGTTTGGTGGTGACTCAGAGGTGTGCCTTCTCTGTAGCTGCTCCTGGGCTGTGGAATGCACTCCCAGCAGAAATTTGTAATCTTAATTCTTTACTGACGTTCAAGAGAGCCCTTAAAACCCCTTTCAGGATTTTTAATTAGTTTTAATTGTTTTAATGTTAACCCGGTTTTCAGGGTTTTAATTGTTTTGATAGTTTAATTGTTTTTAAAGATGTTTTTAAATTGGTGTTTATATTTGTATTTCTGTTTTAATTGTTTTTAATGATTTCTGTTTTAAATTGTAAACCGCCCTGAGCCAGCTTGGAAGGGTAGTATAAAAATTGAATGAATGAATGAATGAATAAATAAATAAATACATAAATAAATAGGAGGAAGGGGAGTTGGACCCTGCCTTCCTCCCACCCGCCTGCCCGCCCACCCAGTTGTGTGAATTGCCTTTAGGTCTTAAAACCAAATGACAAGGATATGTGGCATTTAGTAAATTATCATAAAATATGAGGCGAAAGCTAGGCCTCTTGAAATCGAGCATCTCTTTGAAGTGCTCAGTTTACAGCAAACGGATGGAGGAGGTTGTATGTGAATAGGCTTCTTTACTTTATGAGTGATGGTGCTGGGTCCAGTTAATATGTGAATAAGGGCTTGGTTTTGCCGGACTAATTGTGTCCTTAGATATGTCACTCCCATGCTTTTCATACAGCCAGGTTATATGGAGAGCTGGTGGAGGGGGCAAGAGGGGGCAGTTGCTCCCCCTGGATTGAGCCAGTTCCCACTGAATTCAATACCCCAGGAAGGGGGTATTGGATTTCTGGCTTTGCCTCCTCCTCTGGAAAAGGTCCTGCAGAAGCCCATGATGGAGAGCCCATGTGGCATAATAGAATGTTGGACTAGGACTGAAGAGACCCAAGTTCAAATCTCTGCTCAGCCATGGAGCTCATTGGGGGACTGGGAGCTAGTAACTTTTCTCTCAACCTGAGCTACCTCACAGGGTTACTGTGGGGATAAAATAAGCAGGAGTGGAAGATCCATCTATGCAGGGCTTCAGAGACATAACCCAGGGACATAACCCATATTGTCACCCTCCTCCTGCACACCACCAAATGCAAACTATGGTATCTTGAGAGCCCTCTGCACCTAAGCTGCATTGTCCTTGAAGGAAGGACAAGGTATGAATAGAATAATATTCATAATAAAAAGCTTGGGCAAAAAACCACTGAAGTACCGGTGTTCTGTGAGATGCACCAGTTCTACAGATGAATCCAGACTATGCATCAGTAGTGCGCCAAGGCAAGGCTGAATTGATGACCTCTTCTCCCCCTACAAGTCCCCCAAAACTTCAGAGGCATATTTTTGGGTGACACGGAGAGCTTCTGGGAGAAGGGGAAGCTGTCAAGAATGTGCCACCCCTGCATGAATGACAGTGCACCAGCTCTTCGTTAGTCAGTGTGTCAGCCAGTAATTAGCAAGGAAACAAAAATGGAGGTTTCAGTAGATATGCCATCTTTTTTCTCTTGAGATGGAGGCTCTTAATGAGAGCTAAAAAATACTATTTCCTTTTGTGTGCCATCACCATTAGGATATGATTAATATTGTCTCTCAGAATAATTAACCAAAGGCTACTAGGAAATGCATCAAGCCAAATGATACGGTCAGGGTTATTCCACAGGCTATAATAATGCCATAAATGACAGTGATGATGGGAAAATTTCATATTCTGTCATGACTGTTTGTCAAAAGTACCTTACATAATGGTCTCCTGATTCAGTGGTATTCTGCACATTATTTTTTTAGGATGTGGCTGTTGACAAGGACAGTTTTATGTATCATGCTATATCTAAAATCTAAAACACAAGCCTTGCTCTGAGGAATTCATAATGTATTAATAAATAATATCAGCTGAAGTATAACCTTATTGGTACGCAGAAATCAACACAAAACTTATAACCTAGATTAGATGAAGAGGACAAAAGGCTATATAAAAAAAATAGTTTTGGCTCTTTTTCTAATGTTCATCTCAGGGATAATATGATCCAAATGTGGAGGATGAGAGAATTATGTAAGTGGATTATGGCCTAGCCTATTTGGATAGGTTTACTTCTTCTGCACATTTCTGAATAGTTCAAATGGGAGGGAGGTATTGAAGGACACAGGTTCATTATAATAGGATTCATCTCTTATATTTAGCATAACCTTCATTTAAGATGAGGTGGAAAGCTCATCTTTGCTTCCTCTTCTCTAGCTGGACTGTCTCCATATTTCTATTGTAAACTCCAGAAGCCTTTGCCAGGATATGGAGCCCTGGGACTTTGTTATCATATCAGGGAAGGCAAGCAAAAATGTAACTAAACACACTCTTCAGTGAAATGCTCGTATGGAAATTGTGAAGGGAATTTAAGTGAAATATTTGTATGTTCCAATCCTTTTATGTTTCATGTTGTGATGCCGATGTATAACTGAATATATAGCAACAGTTTTTGCCCAATAATAAATACTAGGTGTGTACAGGGGGCAGGTATCTGATGTTCTGATACTCCCCCCCCACACCACATGGGCGCAGACACTCTTGGTGCAACAAGCACCAGCTAATAACAGCTGTAACAGACCTTCCAACATAGGGAAGACCTTTTGTATCAGAACCCTGTTCCTCCATTGTGGCACATAGGGTTGCCCGGAGGGTATATGGGGATGCTGGGAGGGCATGTGGGAGAGGCTAGGGAGGGACACGGGGATGCCTGGGGACTGTAGTTCCTCCTGGAGATATCCTTGTCCTTTAGAAGCTGTCTAAGCCTCTGTAGTGCAGATTTGGGGTTCTGATACAAAAGACTCCCCTGTGCTGGACATAGCAGGTATTTCATTGTGTTTAATGCACCAGGAGCATCTGCCCACACATAATGTGGGGGTAAAAGGGGGTAGCAGAATATCTGATACCTGCCCCCTGCACAGGCCTAATAAATACTGACATTGACTAGTGTTGTGATACTCCATGATGTTGTGCAGCTGCCAGCGCAAGACCTTCTCCGGGACATATACAAGGTTGCTGTACAAGGTTGTGTAACTTGTGTAGTCAAGAATTAGAGTAGACACTCCTTTGTCCTTACACTCATCCTTGTGTTAACACAACCGCATTATGGTAGCATAATGCCCATCAGGATGTAAGCCTCTAACTGTATTTCATTTTTCATCAGACTATACCCAGTATATCTGTGCCCCATGAATAAAATTTCTTTTTCAATTGGAAATAAAGTCTGAATCCAATAATGAATGGAACATTGGAACCACTGAAATCTACACAGGAGTGCCCAATTCTATTCATAATTACTTATAATAAATAAATTTGACTGTGTACACTGAGATGTATTCATAAGAAAAAAACAATTAGGTTGCCAGCCAAAAGTTAATAGCAAAACAGAAAAAATTAATAGGGGAAAAATCATTGTCACCCATAAAGAGCATTTTATCACATTAACAGCAAAATTTCTGGTACCTAAAAACAGAATGCAAAAAAAAAAAAAAAAAAGAAAGAAAGAAAGAAAGAAAAAAAAAGAAAGAAAGAAAATGAATCAGTGCATGGGTTCTCAGCACCTTCACCAAACTATGATCCCCAAGGTTCTTTTGAGGATGCAATGATGATGAAGTTGGCATCACACACACACACACACACACACCCCTCTAGAAAGAGTGAAGTAAAAGCATTGATTTTACTTGTTGCTCATGTTGGGACTCAATTTGAATTGCTACTTTCACATTTCATTTAGCTGTGGTAGACTAAATATATTCCACTGGCTTTTTGTTTTTGCCTTGTAACATTGCTCGATTTATGAGCTTGCTTTTATTTTGCAAATTCTGAAATGAAGTACAGTGATCCATCAAACCTTAAAAGAATGCTGTTCTTTAGAACAAATTGCTGTTGTAGGGATTTGAAGATTATTTGCACCATGAGATATTTCCGTGACTTCAAACATCAATGCATGCATGTACATACAGACTGTTTGAATTAGAAAAGGATTGTTGTTATCTCATGGCAGGACAAAGCATGCAAAACTGAAAATTATAGGAGGAGAATAATTCAGCTTTCCTTTTGGCGAGAAAGACAACAATTCAAGGCTGCCTTGTCGTCTTGCTGATTAGTAGCTGGCCGTATGTTGACTTTGTGGACTCTTTTCATAAAAAAGGCGGTATAATGAACGATGGACTTGGAGAATAATGTATTTGTACCATGAGGTTAACCACAAGCATTCCTAAAATCACAGAGATCCCTGCTTCTACAGATGAGCTGGAACTGTATTTGGTGGCTGGGTATTTTATTCTCCATCTTGTATTATCAAGCACACACCTATGTAGTTGCCAAGACTTCCCATAAAAAACGACTTTGCTGTTTCCAGAGTCTTTATCAACCTTCCAGCTATTCAGATCAGCCAAAGTCAAAGCAATAAACTCATGCAATGTGTAACTGTAGGCAGTACAGATGACCGATTTTTGCCTCCAGGATATTTTGAGGCCAAGGAGATGGTTCCAAGTGATGTGTCGAAGACAATTCCTATGAGGCCTTTGTTAAAAGTTGCTTCCTCACCACAGGGAGTACTGGGATATTTTCCTTGTCTCCAGTGCTGTTGTTTTACTGCCTCCACAATAAATTATACTCTTATCAAGAATTCCAAAGATTATTTTTAATTTTATTTCAAATACAAATGATTCTAAGGAATATTTCTCCCTCCTCACACTTAGTATAGCTTAGCACAGTGAAGAAAATTAACATTTTAAGTAGAAGATAATTAAATATACCCATTTGCCAAATGGGCTACCTCGATATAGGGCTTGTTCACAAAATCCTTCGAATGTAGGTTTAATGTGGGTTACCAGCATTGAAGTGATTGTATGAACCCATGTCAAGGTGGTTTATGGTCCAAGATTCCTGAATTGGCTTGGGTTCACACAATCACACTAATGTTGGTAACCTACATTAAACCTACATTCAAACAATTATATGAACAACCCTATAGTTTCATGAACAGCATTTCCAGCAAGCATGACTGAAGTAGGTTTATTTCCATCCTTCTTTAATTAGGGCCATATTAAACTGATTTTTAGAATGGGAGAGATATCCTTCTCTAGATCATAATCCTTTTTGTAGATAGTAGATCTCTTGAACACTGTTAACTTGTGGATTGTGAAGCAACCACATTTTAAATGTATTTGTTTGCAGGTCATTTTCAGCGATTGCCTAAACTTGCTAGGTCTAACAGTTTTTTGTCCAAGCAATAAATTCTAAGTCATAACACTAGAAATATGGCATTTGAACAACTGTTTCAGGAAGTCATAGTACTTTTATGTGAGCCTCAGTGATGTTGAGGAATGACATTCTAGGACAACATTCGGAGACAAAATGCAAAAGAGCAAGAATGCTATGACTCCAGTGTGTGGAAGGATCCCAGTAATCAATCATCCACTTATGTCAGAGTATAAATCCAATCAATAGATTTGAATCCAGCCCTCACCCAAGGCCTTGCACAACCCTTTGTGCTGCTGTGGCAGTGCTAGTTCTCCTCCTTTTCAGGAGACTATTTGCCTATTCTAATCTTTTGGGGCATCTTAGGTCCAATGTACTGTGGCAGCATGGGAGTCTAGGGGCACCTTTGAACATAGTGTTAAACCTTAGTAGATGAATCTGTGGTTATCTGTGAAGCCAGGAATCATCCCACAGATGATCGTGCAGCTGTGGTTTCTCAACCTCTGGCTTCTGGGCAGAGGGACCCCTCCCTCTTCCTGGTCCGCTGGTGCTGCATCCCAGCAAGCTCTGTACCGCACGTGTCACCAGACTGTGGGCAAGGTATCATTACATCAGTGAAGTGGCAACCATTGGCCATTATCTTTGAGGGGGTGTGCCAGTGTGATCATGCCTTTTCCCCATTGATTGCCCACCCTTGGCAGGGAAAAAGCATTTTAACCCTTTCCTCATACTATTTTCACCACTGCTCTTGTAAGAGTCCTGCAGCCATACAGTCTAACACAAGAACTATTTCTGATACTGTCTGGAAAGGGGCACTCATTTTCTGTTACTCTGGCAGGGGATCATTATTACTTCCTTGGAGGGAATATGGATATTAGGACAGGTAAAGGATCCTGGGGTTTGGTCCACTGTGACAAAGGATGCTATTGGACTTGTAGACCCAGGCCACTCCTGCCCCTTTGTTGGCATGCCAGCTGGGGATTAGCCCTCTCATGAGAGGGCCAGTCCATTGGGGAAAACCAAAGCTCCCATGTGCTTTGGGTCTCCGTTGGACTGCATTCTCATGAGGTAGGCCATCCAGTTATAGGGGGTTCCACTGATGTGGGACTCTCAGTATCTCTGGTTAAGAATGGAACCCATACTCTGTACCTTCCCCTCTCCACTCAACATTTCCAGACTTCCAAGGAGTCTGGTTTGCTCCAAGTGTGTGGTTTTGGTAGGCAGAGTTGGAAAAGAATGGGGATGGATCCTACATCAGGCTGGGCTGGGACTGGTGTGGCATCGGTAAATGGGGCATTGCAGGACATTCTGAGGGTCAGAGTACCTGAAGATTTGACTGATCTCTGGCAAGCCAGGTGGCTGTGCAGGGCAAAAAAGCCCTATGGAAATGTGTTGCGAGCAGACTAGACTGTCAGAGGGGTTGCATGGACTCCTGCTTCATGGCAGTTACTGGGACCAGGAAGGGTGTTTCTGGGGTAACCTTCCCCAGGGATTGCATGGAACTAGAAACCGGGCTGGACAGCAACAGCGCTCTGGCCTGCATACATGTCTCCATGGCCAGGCACTCTCATGAGAGAGCAGTCCTTGGGAGAAGGGAGCATACATCTATTGCATATGTTATCATCACACAGTGCTTTTGAGCACATCCCTTTTGTCCCATTGGATGGTTCCAGCCATGAGGTATTCTTGCAACCCAGGGAAAGGGGCTGGGCTCCCCTTCCCCAACAAACTGGTACAAAAATAGAACAGAACCACTGAAAAAAAACCTAGGAGCTTTCTTCCATCCCAAACTTTGGGTTATCCTTTGGGTCATGGTAGACTTTCTTTTGCTGGTATGCATGATAGCACACAAGTCTGGGGTTCCTCCAAGCCGGGGGGCCAGGGTTGGACATGTATATGGACATATACATATGTGCAAAGTTGTAAGAACCCCTCTATACAGTTGTAGGGTGCAGTACCATCCATGGGAACTAGGGATGTGCACGAACCAGTTTGGAAGGTCTGCCATTTGGCCAACCAGCAGCATGGGGTGTGTGTGTTACCTTTAAGGAATGGGGATGGTGCTTTTATCCCCCCCGCCACACACACACATTTCCCCCTCCGGAGCTGTGACAAAAATCACTGACTTGGAGCGGCAGCATACCTCCTTGCTGCCCTGGTCAGCATCTTCCTGGAAGTGACATCTGTAGAGGCTAGCTGAGTAGGGAGGTAAGCACCTACTAATTTTCACTTAAAGGTGCCTCCTGCTGCACCCACCCAGAGGCGCCCACATCAGCTTCCACTGATTGTGACACTTGATGCCCAAACAGTTGAAGAAGGCAGTTGCAGAAAGCTAACCTAAGGGCATCAGCTGCCTATCTGCCAATGGGATCTTTTTCAAGACTGAATTTATATTAGAGTCTCATTGAACGGGCAAGGTTTTGAGATGTGGCTGGTGTTGCCATGAAGACAGCCTTGTATGCCATTTTTCTTCCTTTGGTTCTGATTTGTCACTTGCATAATCATCTTTCAAAGCAAAATACTCAGAAGATACGATCTGCCAGCATTTACTGTCACCAGTAAATGTCATTCACGGAACTGTGTTCAGTTGTCATGCTTCTAATTTTTTTTTTAATTAGTAGCGGTAGTGTATCTGCTGCAGGGGCATCTGGAAAAAATAAAACCAATGAAATGAACCTTTTTCTAGATCTAGTCACAACCCCTTACAGCTGTTTTTTGGTTAGAATACTTTGTGAATGATCTATGTGGAGCCATTTCACTTCAATGAGAACATAATCACCCAAAGCGAACTCTGCCCTGTGAAAAGCAGGCCCTTTCAAAGTGCCCTTAGTTGGAGGCAAAACTACAGAGAAATACTCATCCAAAGACATAGTAGTCTACAGATCATTTGCTGTAAACAGCTATGTATTTAAAGAGGAAACCTTCAGGTAAAATGTTGTTGTTATTATTATTATTATATTTTATATCCTGCTCTTCCTCTGAGGAGCCCAGAGCGATGCACTACTTACTTGAGTTTCTCTTTCACAACAACCCTGTGAAGTAGGTTAGGCTGAGAGAGAAGTGACTGGCCCAGAGTCACCCAGCTAGTATCATGGCTGAATGGGGATTTGAACTCGGGTCTCCCCGGTCCTAGTCCAGCACTCTAACCACTACACCACGCTGTTCTACCTGAACAGGAATGGGACACCTTATCTTTAAAATCTTCATCATACCTGTTGCCACATGTGACACCTTACTTTCCCAAAGCTCTTACAGTTCAATTTAGCTCAGTAATTCAACTTGGTGGACAGGTTTCATAAAAAGGGCATGTTTTATCAGGAGTGGATTGAACTAAAACCTGTAATACATTTTCTGTAGTGGGTTTTGTGTAATACATTGTAATACAACCTGTAATACATTTTTGTAGGTGGGTTTTGTCCCCCCACCCCCAGATTTGCTTTGCTGGCTTTGAACTAGGTGTAAGCTTTGTGCTTTCCTTTTTAGCCTACTTTCCAGTTGGCATACGAGATCACCCAACATTCTGTGTGTGTTTGTGTGACCCTCCCTATCAACTTCGCAATGCCAGGACCAATATGAACCAAATCGGGTACAGTTTTAGGGACACATAGGGGCACCCCAATGCCATAGTGTGTGGTGATGTCATCCAACCTGCTCCAAGATGGCAGACGTGTAAACATTTTAGGTGCAAGTGGGCTAACTTGTGAACTGCTTAATAGGGGTGTACATGGAACCGGCTGGCCCAGTTCAGTTTGAGTCTGAACTGGACTTGAACCTGACTGGCCCAGTTCAGTTCTGCACTCCCTAGAAATCCACCCCCCAGTCTGGTTCGGGGGGGGGGGCGTTCTCAATTTTTAATATTTTTTTAAATCTTTCTTCCCTCCGAGGGAGTTCGTTGGGGCAGCCTTCAAAATGCCTCCCTCCGGCCCATTTGGGCCAGTTTTGGGGCCCATTTGGGCCTCCATAAATTAGCACGGTGGCCATTTTGGAAGCCACCACACATGTGCAAATGGTCTCTGTGAGGCCTGGCACGGGCCAGGGCCATTTGCGCATGTGCGGCAGCATCCAAAATGACTGTCATGTTGATATATGGGCTGGAGGGGGGCATCTTGAAGGCCAGTAGGGGGAGGGGGAACCTCTGTGGACACCCCCCCGCCGCCCCAATTAACTCCCCTGGAGGGAAGAAAGGTATATATATATATATATATATATATATATATATATATATATATTCGCGAACTGGTGGTGGGGTTTGGTCCTGGTCCAGACAGAACCAGGGGCAGGGGTCAATTCAACCCAGAACCATCAAAACCCCAAACCAAACCTCCAAACCCCAAAACCAGTTTGCACATCCCTGCCGCTTAACCGATTTGAATCAAATTTGCCACAGCTATAGGGACACATAGGGATGCCAAATGGCATGGTGTGTGATGTCATCCAGTCCAATTCAAGATGGCAGCCGTGTGAACATCTGAGGTGCAAGCAGGCTAATTTGTGGACTGTCTAACACATTTGAACCAAATTGGATACAGTTGCAGTGAGTGACAAACAGGGACACCTCAATGGCGTAGTTTGTGATGATGACATCCACCCTGATTCAAGATGATGGATGCATAAACTTTGGAGGCACAAGTGGGCTAACTTGTGAAACTCTTAACTGATTTGAACCAAATTTACAACAAATTTACTAGCTGTAGGGACACATAGTGCCGCCCAAATGGCGTGGTGTGTCATGATGTCATCCACTCCAATTCAAGATGGCGGCCACATGAACATTCAAGGCACAAGTGGGCTAATTTGTGTACTGTCTAACCTATTTAAATGAAATTGCATACACTTGCAGTGAGTGACACACAAGGACACTTCACAGCATAGTTTGTGATGATGCCATCCACCCTGATCCAAGATGGCAGACACGTACACTTTGGAGGCACAAGTAGGCTAACTTGTCAACCACTTAAACGATTTGAACCAAATTTTCTACAGCTGTAGGGACACATAGGGACACCTCAATGGTGTAGATTGTGACAATGTCATCCAACCCAATTCAAGATGGCGGACATGTAGACTTTTGAGGTGCAAGTACAATAACTTGTGGACAATAATAACTGAATTGAACCGATAATAATAATAATACCTGATTTGAACCAAATTTTCTACAGATGTATGGACACATAGAGATGTCCCAATGGTGTAGTTTGTGATTATATCATCCACCTTGATCCAAGATGGTGGACGTGCAAACCTTTGAGGAGCAAGTGCACTAATCTGAGGACTGTCTAACCCATTTGAACCAAATTTGATACAGTTGTGTTGAGTGACACACAGGGACATCTCAATGGTATATTTTGTAATAATGTCATCCACCCTGATCGAAGATGTTGGATGCATGAACATTTGAGGTGCAAGATATCTAACTTGTGATCCTTGATTTGAACCAAATTTAGTCCAGTTGTAGAGACAGTGAAAGTAAAGTATTATTATTTTACACAGTCAGACAGGTGTTATTGACTGGTTTGTTTTATCCAGACATCGAGTCCTTCCCAAGGACCTGGGATGCCAGAATTTTATTCTCTAGCTCTGCCTGGGTCCAGTCTATTATTCCTGCAGTGATCTAACTTGTGATCCTTGATTTGAACCAAATTTAGTCCAGTTGTAGAGACAGTGAAAGTAAAGTATTTATTATTATTATTATTATTATTATTATTATTATTATTATTATTATTAATTCAATGTCTATACTGCCCTTCAAAAAATGGCTCAGGGCAGTTTACACAGAGAAATAATAAATAAATAAATAAGATGGATCCCTGTCCCCAAAGGGCTCACAATCTAAAAAGAAACATAAGACAGACACCAGCAACAGTCACTGGAGGTACTGTGCTGGGGGTGGATAGGGCCAGTTATTCTCCCCCTGCAAAATAAAGAGAATCACCATGTTAAAAGGTGCCTCTTTGCCAAGTTAGCAGGGGTAACGTAGGCTGATTAGTTTTTACTAGAACAAGTTGTTAGTAATTAATCACGACATTCTCCCCTAAATATTGTATGATATGAGAGACACCTCTTGATTTTTTAACATATACCTTTGCCTTTTCCTCTTATGGGCTGCAAAAGAATAAACGTGGGAACTCTCCCCCTAATATTCCTCATTTTCATTACAGAACACAGTAGTGGTTCCACAGGTACTTGTTGCCACCTGTTTTCTCAGGGTTCAGAGCAATTTCCTGGGCTTTCTTGATATTCTAAAATAAGGAGGAGAGCAAGAAGATGAGCCCTTTCTCATGATCCATGAGAAAGGGCTTGGGGTGCGCAGGGAGGAAGGCTGTAAAACCTTATCTCCTCCACAGACGATTGCCTTGTTGGTGCTACATGGCCTCCAGCTCTCCTTGGCAGTGGTGGAAGGTTGTGGCTAGGATATGCACCCCCCAAATCCCATAATGCACTGCACAAGTGCGTGGTGCATTATGAGGATCTCCCTGATGTCGGCTGGGACCCTCACAACAAGCAGCCGGGGCTGGCAGATGATCAACAAAATGGGGCTAAGAGAGTATGCATTCCCTTAACCTCATTTTGGAGGCGGGATCCAGAGGCGGATTTTCCACTGTGCCGCCACTGAGAGCCACACAGCTCCCAATAGTTCACATGTGCATCAAAGATTGGCCGGTCTTTGCTGCATATGCAAACAGCCTCAATATTTGGCAAATGGGTAAAATGGATAGCATGTTCTCCTGTATAATTAAGATCCCATTATGGGCTGCTAAACATGTGATTATTCTTGTGCTTGTGCATGTCCCTACACATGTTGAATTCATACATTTCTGTTCACTCACATTATACATCTTGTCAGGCTGCAACCAATCATGGCTTCTGATTATGTGTATACAGGACAAAACCAAAACCGACATAGATGATTGTTAGACGATTGTTACTCAGTGAGCACATAACTAAGTACATGGAGCAGTTGTGGCTTCTCAGGGGCAAAGGAAAGGAATGCTGCACGTATGCAGAAGCACTCTCTGCTTTATTATTGGTTCATATATTCAAGTGCTGGTCCTTAGCATTGGAAGTAGGTTCTGGAGCTAAGTTCAGCTCTGCTGATCCAGTATGTATGCAGTTTTTCATGGGGATAAAGGAAATAATGGCAAATAGCCTGAACACTGTTAGAGTGGAAGTATGCCATATTCTATCGTGACCACTAAAATAACACCCTAAGTGAAACTAGGGTATTGGTATGCTGAAAAGAAAATGACTGATACTCATTGGCTGGAGTCACAGGGCAGGAAACTGGTAAGAACCTATCTTAATGGTGTCACCAACTGAATCTGTTTACTTTTTGTACAGGAGTGAATGTGTTTCATTCCACCCTGTGGAGAAAATGATGACTTTGGAGTCAATTTATGGAAATCATGTATTTGGGTCAGTATCCCGAATGTTGCCTGTAGCAAGGTCGTCTGTGTTTGTGTGTGTGTGTGTGTGTGAGAGAGAGAGAGAGAGAGAGAGAGAGAGGCGCGGTGGGGGAGGGAGCCTACTCTGAGTAACAATGAGGCTCAGTTGGTATGTATGCTGGACAGGGCCTTCTCTTCCCCTGATTTCCAGCTTGCAGCACTTCAACACCACAGAGAATGCTGGGAAAATGGGAACTCCAAGCCAATCTGATTGACCAACATTCTAGGGGACCCAGATTCTTCACACTGCACAGGCCTACTGCTTACCACAATAACAGGCATTTTGCAAGTCTTGTATAAACTTTACATGAATTTTGCCAGGACCAGGAAGTTTTGACTTCTGAGAGCATACCTATGCGGTGACACTAGAACTACAACACTAGAAAACATCATGATGTTATCACAGAGTATCACCATAGGGCATTAATTTCTTTTATAAACATTTCTCTTTTAATGCAATCTATTGTATTTTGACTCTTCTTTTTTTCTTTTCTTTGATTTCTTTTTACCTCACATGCTCTGATTTAGATGAAAAGTACTTCCTTGCCTTCCTTGCATTATTTCAGTGTATTGTTAATTGTGTGTCTTAAGTGCAGCTCTTTGCACTCTTTGTTTTTATGGTTAAGTGCTTCACTGACTTTCTGGGTCACACGTGACATTTCACAAGGATAATATCTGCAAGTTGGAGATGATTCAGTTCCCCTCTGTTTAGGTTAACTCCCTTTTAATTTCATGCAAATGTCTGGAAGATGTTATCTAGGTTAACCATATTGAAGAGATGATGTTCTGATCCTCTTTCATTTCACATCTTTTGGCAACGCAACTGCTACTTGGCACATTACGCCAGTTTTATTTCCATGGACATTTATCAGGAGCAGAAGTATAATTTTGCAGAAAAATGCTGGCTACTCACAAAATTCTGGTTCAGCTTCTATGCTGGAGCGTCTGACATGGGTTGCATCACATGCTAGATTTTAAGTGCATGCTCTGTCCAATCTTCAGTTTTAGTTGTGGTAATATATTTATCACTGATAGGGTCTTTCTGTTTCCTCCTTTTTACTATGGAAAATATTCCCTCCAAGAGGGCAGGAGATCCTCTGGAGTCAGGAAGTCTCGCAAAACATTTTTGCTGAATGTGAATCTTTGAAATATCAGAGAGGACAAGATTCCAAAGATGACCTTAAACTCCTCATATGAGCTCTCACAATTCAGGCAGGCAGTCAGAAACTAAAGGAGGAAAAGATGTATCCCATACAAGCCTTTTTGCTTGCTCAGCTTGGTAAGGCATCAGTTTGCCAAGCTTTTCATCAGTTCACCCTCTGAGAATCCTTCTTCACTCTCTCATGACTCTTTGGTTCACTCTGTGGAATAGACCCATGTTTCTTAATATCCCACACCACACCACTAAGGGAATATACACACCACACACATAAACTTGGAGCACAGTGGCCCCCAACACAAACACCCTCCACTTTTATGATGCCAAAGCCAGCACATGATTATTTATTTATTATGCACCTAGAGCAACAGGTCCTTTAGGGTGCAGTCATCTCCAAAAGTGGGGAGTTTAAAGGAGCAGGGGTGTAGCTAGAGGAGAGGGGCCCCATGTTCATCCCTCTCTCTGGAGCCCCCCCCCCAAAGTGAGGGAGATAATGGAGAAAATAGGGAGTGGTGGATCTGCAGGGCCCTTAGGAGCTGGGGACCCGGGTTCTTTGAACCCTCATTCAATTATAGCTACACCCCTGTAAAGGAGCCATCCATCCTAGTGCATAAGAGAAGTGAGTCACCACCAATAGGGGGGAGTTTAAACCCGCCACCTTCGGAGCCGAATCAGAGTGCGTCAGTGTGGCTCACTGTCCATTGTCCTGTGGCACACTAGCATGCCACAGCTCACTGGTTGGGAAACACCAGAGTAGGAACACTACACAATCCAGATTGTTCAGTCTTTAGAATGGGAAGGGATCTGCCTTCTCCCTGCCCCCGCAGAACTCTGTATAGTGCTATATTCAGTGGCTGGCATCCTAACTAAGTATGTGTACTGTAAGGGACTGTGGGAGCAACTCCCTCTCTCCCCCGCGGTGTGTACATTGTTGTGCAAGAACCATTAGAGTTCAAAGCCACACCCCACACTCTAGGGCTGCATTCAGACATCGCATGAAACCAGCAAACCTGTGACTCCAGTTTCATGCAATGTCTGGATGCATGCAACCACGGTCTTGCAACCAAAACCGAACAGGGTTCAGTTTACTTGCCAAACTGGAATTTGGAGCTGGGATTACTCCTCAGTCCCACCGCTCTAAACCTCTGTTAGAAGGGGCTGTCATGTTGTCTGCATGCATCCGCCACTCTGTCGTTACAGGCTATGCGACCAGTGAGAGCCCAGCTCGGAGCAGCACCAACAGTGGTTACACTTGAGGGCTTACCCAGCACTCCATGGTGTGTTCCGTGACTAAATGCCATGCCCCTCTCTGCACACTTCCTCTGCCTGCCAACAGGCACACCAGGCCATGCTGCTCTTCTAATTAAAGGGCCAGCAGCACTACCAGGGAGCACTGCTTGAAGTCTGGGGTCCCTGCAGCAATGACAGTGGTAGTTCTGTGCTGGACATGCTGGACCTGTAGAACCTCCCACCCCATGAGCAATTTCCTGAAGCTGTGAAGCCATGCCCACAGCATGGCACTGGCATGGCTGTACATGCCTTGTACAGTTGGAACCAAGCTCAGAGGACCAGAAAGTGGGAGGGGAAACTCTAACCTGCCTCTGGAGTTTCCCAAACTGGGAATGGGGGATTGTCTGCAATGTGATCCCCAGTTTAGAATGTTAATTGCAAACTGCAGTTCTAAGCCAGTTCCTGTGATGGCTGAATGCAGCCTAGAAGTGCTCTGCAAGTTTAGAAATACATTGCTGACGGCCAGCAGTGATCTTGCTTCCTATCTTGCAGAGCCCTTCCAGAGTGTAGGGTAAATTTGGAACCATAATGGTGCCTGCACAACAGGAAGGGGGGATTTGTGCAAGGTTCCAACTAGCTTTGTTAGTTGAGATGCCAGCCAGTGATAGTATGATAATATAATTAATACAGATAACATTTCACTGTATTAATGCCTGTGGAAGTGCCTGCTTTAAAGCCTGGAGGGGTCAAATCCAACAATCCCTTCCCTGCCACTGCAGCAGGGGCTTTCACCCTTTCTCCCTCTCAAAGGAGGTGAGAAAGCACAGAGATGGAGGAGTTGCAAGTGAGACCAGTATGGGTCACGCCATGTGGGGTAGGGAGGAGCGAGGAGAGAAGAGAGGAAAGGGCTGCCAGAAGCCTCTTTTTCTCAGCCCAGAATCCCTTTAAAGCTTGTCCCAAACTGACTCTTGAAGACTTTGGAAGGGATGCAGGGTGAAAAGTAGCTACTGGCAGCCTCTCCTCCTTGCCTGACCTTTAAAGCCTGCCCGAGAAAGAGAACTGTCCTGGTGGACAGGGCAAGGCAGCATTTAACACTTCACCTCAGGGGCTCAACCTGAGCATGGTACATCAAGAGAGACTGATAGATGTAAACATCATGGTTCCATGTGAATGGAGGTGACAGCTGTACCTTAGGAGGAAGGAAATAGAGCTCCTTCCTGCTCTATTGGGGAACTGCAGATCATATGGGAGGAGTCCCCATACTGCTAGTTCCTTTGACAGTGTTTTTCCAGTTGTAAGTAGGTGAGGACATCATATATTGAACTTAAAAACATCCCCTGCCTTGTATTAAGAACAATTAAAAAGAACTGGTTCCAAGAAAATACTTTTTCTTCATATACGGAGTTCATGATATTTCATTTCATTTCATTTCATTTCATTTCTTATTTTATTTTATTTTATTTTATTTTATTTCATTTTATTTTATTTAACACATTTTTACACTGCCCAAAACTTATGTCTCTGGGCAGTTTACAACAAAATTAAAACAGAAAAAGTAAAACATTAGTTAAACACTAGTTTAAAAAAAAAAAAATTAAAACCTCACAACAATTTAAAATTTTTAAAACGATATTTTAAAACAGCATTTAAACTATTAAAACAATATTAACTAAAAGCTTGGGTGAACAGATGCATCTTTAAAGACTTTTAAAAAGCTGTCGGAGATGTGAAGGCTCATATTTCACTAGCGAGCACATTCCAAAGCCTCGGGGCAGCAGCGGAGAAGGCCCGTCCCTGAGTATGATAATGATCTGTTTGCTGTACTGTGAGGGATATGGAAATACTGTAGTCCTCTATTGGTTTATATTTTCAATGGCAGGATATTGTTGGGACCAAGGATATACAAGAAAGGGCATCAAATTCTATTTGGCTATGTACGTACGATTTACAACTTTAAACCTTCAAATAATATTATATGCTTAATTCAATTGGCCCACAGCTTCCACGTTGCCATGAGGATGGAAGAAGGGTTTTGCCCCTGCAGAGCAGTGGAAGCCTAGCTGTGTAAGCCCAATGCACACTAGGGCAATTTTTGCTTCTCTCTCCTCCCTCCAAAAGTCCTTTTTGATGCCCAGGATATGTCACTGAGGGTCGTACAGCCCTCAGGGACACATTTCAAGCAGTGAAAATGGCTTTTGGAGGGAGTGGAGAGAAGCAAAAGTAACTTGCTCCTCTCCCTCCATCCACGCTGAGTTGCAGAGCAAGGGACAGAACCCTTTTTCTGCTCTCATAGCACTGCAGAAGTTATGGACCACTGTTTTCAGAAGAACTAAGAGTAACATGCACTGGAGCTTAGCTTATCCTAAAAAAATCTGTATAGTTTTGGAAGGTGACATAATGTAAGCTAGCTATAAATGTTACATGAAGGGTTAGCTGTTGCATAGCCTTCAACAGAAATAGATCAGATGGAAGTATGATTGCATGGATAAATAATTTGAAATTCAAGCACTGAAACAATACAGTCCATACACAAACCCAAGAGGCACGTTGCAGTGAAAGCAATATGCTGAAATTTAAGTTTTAAATTGCAATAAGTACAAGATGTCTTACAAACTATAACCAGTTCTCAATTGCCCTGGATGTGATTTTACTACATTTTAGAAAGTAAAATCAGACAAGGTTAATACCCTAATCAAATTCAGACATGTTGTTAAGTGTGAAGAGTATCGAAGATGATGGGGAAAGACATATGTCAGTTATGCTGGCAACATAATATGAATCTATATTTTTTTTGATGACACTAAATCTACCAGGTTTTTTTTGGGGGGGGGGATCTAAGAATTGGAAATACACCTGGTTTTGCTAACTTATAAATATGAGCTCATAAAAAGCCAAGTTCAGTAAGAGTCATCCTCTTTCATAACTCTTAACAACTCCTATTTGGGGAAAAATATTCTTGAATATTGACAGATGTGAATAATAATAATCCTTTAAAATGGCTTTAAAATAAAGTGTGAAAAGATTATCTGAGGAACTCCAGAATCTCTTGTAGTAAAGTGAAATGATGTATATTTGGGTGGGAAACAAAATTATAGAAAAGAAAATCAGTAATGTGGTTACTACACAAGCATTTTAAGTAAACCCCAAAATATCCCATTTGTGGAAGTTTAGTAAATTATAAGAGCTTGACCATATTCACATGTAACATGGGTCCAATAGACCCACAGTTCCACTCCCACCCTGCTCTACTGTCCAAATTTGTATGTAATGGAGAACAGAGAGCCTGCAGTCAACAAGACTGCAGTAAGGAGGGGGAACCTCCTGTGTGGGCTTCCTTCTTTCATGAAGGACAGTCCACACAGCCAATCACAGCCATAGAGAGGGAGGAGTTTCCTCCCTCAACTTCAGTTTCAGGGAACACTGCCTGCAGTTACATATTTGAATGTAACGCAGGCTTCATTCAACCTCGGGTTGGGATGGCGAAACACTAAAACCAAAGGGTTCAAATTGGAGTTTGGAGAGTGGAACTTTGGATCACTGTCTGTGCAAAACCAGAGTTTGGAAGGGGTGTTCTTCATTCAGACATAAAGGTTTGGCAACCTCTGACTTATTCAAGTCTGGTTTCACGTTATGTGTGAATGCGGCTATTGTGTCATTTAGACTTTAATTGGAGGAACTCTTATTAGCAGTTTTGAAGTGATCCTAACCTCTAGCTCTGAAGGACATCATTAAGACTAAGTTCTGATTCTTATTCTGTTTGGAATATGAACCCACTGATCTGCAAGTCTTCTGGTTCAAGTGCTATGCTTAATAGTGCCAATCCATCTGACATCCATCTGACATCCTGATGTTCAATGTCCTTTCCCCTGATCTGTTAGGTGAAACTGATCTGTTAGTTTTGTTTTGAGGTCACTTCTGGCATATGAATTCCATGTCCACTGGGCAATGGAATCCACTGGCATATGGATCCAGGTACTCTGTCCCTGCCAGTACTCGACAAACCAAAAATAAACCACACTCTGTTTATGGAAAGTATATTTTTCATGCCTGGTATTGAAAACCGAATTAGGTTATATGGAAATAGCTTTGTGAGAGCTCTATGGGTTTTATACAACTTTATAGTATCACAAAGTTAGTAGAGAAGTAGTATATAGAGAATTGATGTTTCATGGCACTCTGTAGGCTGAATTTTCACAGTGGCATGAAACAGATAAAGCACAGTTTATAAATTAAAGTATATGGAAACTGTTGAACAACAGAGGTCACTTTTAGTACAGCTGGTAGAACTGTGGTAGAATGGTGGATATAATGGAATATAACCCTATTTCCAGTAGTGAATTCCAGAATAGCTGGAGTTTAAGCAAGAGACCGGAAGCTACAATGAGACTAGCAAATTGTCACCTCAGATCCCCCACCTTTTAATATACTGCAATGAAACACAAATTATTTTGAAAATGATAAAGTTATTTTTAACTTAATGAAGAAATACTAAATTAGACCAGATGCCTCACAGAAACAGGACTTAAAATGATTTCACTAAGTAAACAATATCTATACCAATTAAAATTTGTCCACAGCAATTAGGCAATTAAACATTTAGTTAATTAGGTTACTGTTTTAGTCAGGGGATCTGGAATGTTTTTTATATTAGGCTCTAATCCTACACAAATTTATTTGGGATTAAACTCCATTGAATTAGTAGACAGTTTGTTGACTAAATATGCATAGGATCAGGCTGTTAATCAATTGGTCTGGAATTACTTCAAAAAAACCTTTGCTTGAGGGTTACAGGAAAAGGACATCTTTCCCTGATGGTCTTCAGGGGAAATATGGCATTTTTATTATAATTCCTCTATAGTGAGAGAGGCTGAATAACTCTTCAGAACTAGGACTGAGTTAGAATTACTCACTGTTTTAAAGTATATACATTTGGTGGTGATGAAAAACAAATTTTCATTGTGAACATGTCTGTATATTTATGTACATTCTCCTCTCTTGAGCTTCATCCCAAATGATTTCACTGGCAGTCAGTGACATCTATTCTCAAAATATTTAAGCCTCCCTGTCTGGCCTAGTCTGGCACCCATGAGATAAATCCACAAGGGAGAGAGAAGCAGCCGTGGGTAACAATAAAATTGAAAAGGATAAAAAAGGTGGATATTTGCACAGTCTACGTGTTTTGGAAATATGCCTACCCTACTGAAATTCTATTTCCATTCCAGTAATCAAAACTAGAGAATATTTGGAGGAGCTCTATTGAAAACTAAGGAGCAGAGCTATGCACGTGGCCACCCACTTGGCTGTGCAAGATTGTAAGATGTGAAAGTATCTTGTTGCTGAATGCCTAGAGGTTTCATATAGCCTATCACACATGGCGTCAATAACCCAGAGGAACTGCCATCAGCTACCCCCACGCCTCCTCAACCAATCGACACACCCTTTCAAAATTAATTGCTTGCACTTTTTCTGGTTCAAGTTTCAAGAACAAGTGGCTGAAAAAGAAGCATGCTGAGCGATTGGGAAATAAGCTGCATTGTCAACAAAAGGAGATGCCTGCTGCTTTGCGATCTGCAGAGCAAGTATCCCAGCCATGTGGAGGTCCTCATGGCAATCACTTCAGAGAGGCCTGATGTTTATTTGTTCTATATGTGAGCCAGCCATTTCCAGAGCACCGCAGGGAGGAGACAAGAGTTTAAAAGTACACATGGAAAATACGACAGTTTAAGTCATTTTTATTAGGAAGGTGTCTGGGAGCGGAGATTGACATTGGTCTTCTGATCCCAAATAATGATTTTGGAGGGAAGGGGGTAAAGCAACCCACCCTTGTTTTCACACTCTGTTTTCCTGCTTGTAGCTGTAAATAGATATGTGTTTTGTCTGCCATGCCGCTATGGAAAGGTGCAGACTTGGCTGTTTGATATATAGTTACTTGAGATCCCATGAAATCAAAATAGCAGAAATGTCCCTAATTGCTTTCCCTGATGCAGAACTTATTGTCACTGAGCATCTAGGCTTAGTTTTGTCTACCGCTCAAGAATGTGTTCATCACTCTAAACTTCAGCACTGTCTGTTTGCTGTGTCTGCAACTTCCTTATATTGGCCAAAGTAACAAACCACATGAGATGCTTTAATCTAAAGATTATTGGATTTTGGTGTACTGTAAAGGTGAAGTGTGCTGTCGAGTCAGTGTTGACTCCTGGCGACCACAGAGCCCTGTGGTTGTCTTTGGTAGAATACAGGAGGGGTTTACCATTGCCATATCCCACGCAGAATGAGATGATGCCTTTCAGCATCTTCTTATATCACTGCTGCCCCCGATATAGATGTCCCTTATAGCTTTCTAGTTCTGGTGGGTTTTGAGACTGTTGACCTGTTATCATTTTTAATTGTTTATGTTTTTTATTTAATTGTATATTCATTTTGTCTTATGTATAAATTTTTGAGTTTTAGTAATTAACTCCTTCCTTAAGATTGGGAGGTTTCTGGTGGTTTCAGTATTATACCCTAGGGTATTGTGATATAAGTGGTATTATGTTTTTATTTTTTATTGTGTTATTTGTTCTATTCTATTTTTTTGTTGTGCTGGTTATAGACAGTAATAAACATTGAACTGATATAGGTGTTTCCCATAGTCTGGGAAATATACCAGCGGGGTTTCGAACCAGCAACTTCTGGTTTAGTAGTCAAGTCATCTCCCCACTGCACCATTAGGTGGCTTTTGGTGTACTGTAGATTACCATTCTAGTTTGCTTATATTCCTTATATTTATAAGCTACCATGAATGAAATACTTTATTACCATCATTGATCAGTTATATATACAAACAGATGATACTGCATTCAGATAAGAAGTAAATCATACAGAATACACCAACTTAGAAGCCTTATGTAACAACATCTAAAAAGAAGGACTAGAGGTTAGCTGTTGATAGATCTTAACAGCAGCTGCACAAAATTTGGCAACCTTGTAGGTGTTAGAAGGTTTCTTATCTGCCAGGAGGAGTATGGCATAAAATTCAGTAGTCTGGCTGGGAAAGCATGATAGCAAGGGAGAAATAAGACTGCACCAGCTATCATTATAAAAAGGACAAAACAACAGGACATAGTGGCCAGATTCGACCTCACCTGAGCCACAGGGGCATAACCGACTGGCCAGAGTGGTTTTCAAAAACTTCCCGATAATACTGCTGATGGTAAGGCATCATATCTTGCTCTAAGGAAAACCCTGTGATGGCTTGGTAAAGAGAGGGACAATAGCTAGCTACCAGGTTCCTGGTTGAAGTCACCAAGGCACCCTCTTATGATCTCTGGGATGGAGCTTAAATCATTCTGATGTTCAATGTCCAAGACCCTTTGTTTGAGGATTTCCTTGGCCTGACTGTAATCTAATAATGACAAATGTTCAGCAGAGAGGCCGAGTGATGACAATTTACCCATCAGTGCTCGTGTCCAGGTGGATTGAAATTTATCGGCCAACATAAGAGAGATCAAACCCAGAGGGGAGAAATGTATCCTAAGCCAATAATTGAGGATTAAAATACATACTTTTGTTTCCACCCTCTGGAAGCTGGTTTCCAACCTCAATGCTGCATTGGAGATACATCAAGGGGCCCTGAATACTGCTCTAAGAAACTTGGACTGGATTATCTCCAGCGCTCTATAGTTAGGGCAGGGGCCGAGTTATGGGCCATACAAAAGTTGGGCCAATGATTTAGCAGCAAATAACATTAGCGCTGCAGGGATAACTTCTCCACCTTTGGAGCAAAAAAAAATCTTAACATTGCTGAAACACTTATTTGTGCCTGTTGGGCAATGTGGTCCACATGGGCCTTCCATGACCCAGTGGCATGAAAAACCACACCCAGATATTTAAAACTATTGACCTGCTCTATACGATGGCCTTCTATATGCCAGTTAAATCTTTTAGGCCTCTTGGCAAAGACCATCACTTTAGATTTCTGGAAATTAATTACCAAGTGGTTGTCCTTGCAGTAAGTGGCCAAGAGCCTAAGCGCTCTCCTAAGGCTCACAGGGATTTGTGAGATGATAGCAGCAGCATCTGCATACAGCAGGACTGGGATAACTGTGCCCACAATAGTTGGGGAATGTAGCGCTGGATTGGAGAGATTATTAGCTAGGTTATTTATGTAAAGATTAAACAGGGTAGGTGCCAGAATGCATCCTTGTTTAACTCCTTTATTAGTGGTTATTAAAAGTGAAATTGAGCCTTGAGGATTAAATCTCACCCTTACACTGGTATCATCATAGAGCTTCTGAATAAGAAAGAGTAAGTGCCTATCAATATTAGTGTCTCTGAGTTTTCCCCAGAGGCTTATCCTTGAGATTGAATAAAAGGCTGCTTTGAAATCTACGAAGGCCACATACAAGGAAGACTTAAGTTTGTTGCTATATTTCTCAATCAGATGGCATAATACCAGGGCATGCTCCATGGTTGACCACCCTGTTCTAAAACCAGCCTGTTCATCACCCAGAATACCTTCATTCTCCATCCAGTCTTGCAACTTCCAATCTAAATGCCTCCATAAAGTTTACTCACAACACTCAGCACGTCTATCCCCCTTTTAAAATATGGGCACTATTATGACTATGCCACCAGTCTTCAGGTATGAGCCCAGTTCAATCTATGCATGTAAAGAGGGCTGCCAATACAGGGGCCCACCAATTTGCGTTAAACTTAATCATTTCAGAGCAGATACAATCACAACCCAAGGCCTTGCCAACTTGTAAGGAGTCAGTAAGCTTCTTATCTTCGACAACTGAAACAGGTGGCCAATCAGGGAGCGGTCATTTTTTAAATCTACCAGGGCTAGTTCCTCCTCCTGGGCCGAATAGAGAGCTTTAAAGTGTAATTCCCATGTCTCCATAGGGACCTGACTAGTCAAATGGGAGGAATAATGCTCTGAGAGGGGCCAGAAGAGAGGGGAATTCTCTCTAA
Organism: Hemicordylus capensis; assembly: GCF_027244095.1. Lineage (NCBI taxonomy): Eukaryota > Metazoa > Chordata > Lepidosauria > Squamata > Cordylidae > Hemicordylus > Hemicordylus capensis. The sequence goes on along the minus strand of NC_069661.1, from coordinate 48,819,901 downwards.
CTGAAGCAATCAGCCACTGCCAGGACAACCTTTGAGTCTCTCTTTTCTTAGCTTTGATCAAGGATTTATATTGTTTTTTCAGGACTAGTAGTGTTGACGGATTTGCACGTTGAGAGTCTTGTCAGTACAATTTATAGTTTGCCACTAGAGCCTTCTTGGCAGCTACACACTCTTGGTCGTACCAACCTCTAGCCCTTCCCATTGGCCAGCAGTTAGAATTAGTTCTTTGCTGCAGAAGATGGTCTCGTATCATATGAATGAGTGTCCCATAATGATCATATACAAGCCCAACTTCTCCCCTTATTAACTCATCATGAAGTCTCATCATATCGTCTGAGTTTAGCAAAATGTCCATAACTGAAACCCGTCTCCTATCCAATTTAATCCATATTTCCAGAACAAAATTGAGCTTAGAATGAGATGTCCCAGATGTCAGGTTCATCCTTAGAATTAAAGGGAGATGGTTGCTGATGCTATCAGGGTGAGTGTCAACCAACTGAACACTACTAACCAGGTTATGGGATGTAAGCCAGTAATCTACGGTTGACATCCTGTTCCCAGACCAGTAGGTAAATTCTGCTGTGTGGTCTCCACTCGCTGTTCCATTTAGAATACACAAATCAAATCTATTGGCCAACTGGGCCAAACACAGGCCTGCAAAATTGTATTTCCCATCATTGGCCAGCTGTTGGGCGGGGGGAGTCTCCAATATCTTCTGGTGGAACAGCATGTTAATAGGTATATAAAGCTGTGTCATCCTGCCTGATCCTTGCATTGAAATCACCTCCCACTAGAATATAAGCTAGGGGGTTGGCTTCAATGCACTCCTCTAGATATTTGCTTAGACATTGCCATTGCTGCCCTATCTGGGAATGCTTACACAGAGGAGTTAAGTATATATTAATCAGAACCAACTGAACATGAGTAAATTGCAGTAAATCTGCAGTCACCCACTGGGCATGAAAGGGCATGGGAGTAATCTTCACATGAAGTCCTGTTGCAATTAATAAGGCTAATCCTCTTTTGGGTCTACCCCACTTTTCGCTGGGCAGGCCATTGACATATTGTACATAGAAACCATCCACCTCAGTCTTATCCATGGCCAAAGTCTCTTGCAGGAAAAGAATATTGAATTTAGACAAATATTCTAGAAAAGAAATATCTCTAGATTTACAAGCCCAACTGGCTACATTGCATGTGCAAAGGGAGAGTCCATGTTGATCTGATAATTGTCACTTGGGTAATTCAGCAGTGTCTGGGACCGAAGCCTGCTCTTCTGGTGGATTTAATTGCTGAACTGGATTAGTAGAGCTCAGGGCCTTATCAGACTCCGTTGGGCAGATGTCCAGGGGAGATTGCTCTGTTATTTGGAGGCCTGCTGGAGGAGACATCTTGGGACTGGATTGATCCTTTTTCAAAGATTCTATAAGTTCAGGCAAAGATGGAAGGGGTCCCAGAAGGTCCTCCAGTAAGCTTCCATATTTTATTACACTGCAGCCTTCATGAAGAAGACAACTTGAAAACCTTATAAATTACAGTATACCTCATTTACGTCTACACTCTGCAGCTGCATTACCTACACTGTTCGCTCATTTTAGATAGACACTGCTTTTCTATATCACAGAAGGTGCAACTAGATAAGACAGTGGGAGCTTCATTGGCCATATTCACACATAATGTGGAATTGCGGGTCCAGTGGACCCATGGCTCCGCACCTCACCCCAGCCCACCATACCCAGTTCTTCTGTCCACATTCAGACAAAATGGACAGGAGGCTCTCTCAGTCAAAGAGACTGCAGAGAGGAGGTAGGGACTGGTTGTGTGTGCTTCCTTCTTGCATGGAGAACAGCCTGGACAGCCAATCACGGCTGGAGAGGAAAGAGCTTGCTCTCTTAACTCTGTTTCAGCCAGCCCAGCCTGCAGTTAAGCATTCAGATGTACTGCAGGAGGCTGGAAAACAGGGGTATGAGCGGCAAAATTCACTACAACCCGAGGTTTCAAACTGGAGTTTGGCAAGGGAAACCTCGGGCCACTTTGTGGATGAGACTGGAGTTGCACTCATTCAGATATTCAGGTTTGGCAACCTCTGGCTCCTTTAACTCCAGTTTCCCATTACAGGTGCATGGGGCCATTATCAGATCGCCTGTGGTTTTGTAAAGAATAAATACAGCTGAGGGACACACACAGTTGAGACAAGGGCCATAGTGATGGAGAAGGATGCTTTAATTTTCCCTCTGAAGCATTTCCCTGATTGAAATGACATGAGCTGCTATTTCCACTATGGGGCAAACTATGGTTACTATGTGACTTGGGGAAATTAGGGGTGTGCAATTTGGGGTTTTGATGATTCGATTCAGGATCCTAACCGAATCACCCCCGTTCTGTTCTGTGCCCAAATCTGGGCTACCCCAATCACCCCTGATTTGGGTAAGAAAAATGGGTCCCAGGGGCAAAATAGTGGGGTGGGGTGGTAGTGCCCAATGGTTGGAGGCTACCACACAAATTTCAGGGGAATTGGGCAAAGGGCTGATTTTTGGGGAATTTTTGAGGTTTTAGTGTCTTTGGGGCAGTTAGGGGGCATAGCGTGGGATCTGGGCAAAAAGAGTGGGGTGGGGTGGTAGTGCCTAATGGGTGGAGGCTACCACCCCAATTTCAGAGTGGTTGGGCAGAGGGCTGATTTTTGGGGAATTGTTGAAGTTTACGCGTCTTTAAGGTTTTTTCTCATAGGGTATACATGGAGCTTTCAGCAGCCCCATAACTGCACTTGGGGAGTGCTGGGGTGGCCCAGAGTGAGTGGTAGTGTAGTGCACATAGGGTGCCAACCACCCCCATGGGTTTCTAACCCATGGGGTACAGGGTTCTGTTGTTTCAGAGGTATTCTGAGTGTGGATTCTATGATAGCTAATGAGATTTTCAATGAAACACCATGAATCCACTCTAATTTGCTATGGAGGCAGCAAGTGGAGGTACTAAATTTCCTGGCAATCCATTTCATGGGATGACCCCTGGTTCTAGTGTTATATGAGAGGGAGAAGAATTTCTCTCTATCCACTTTCTCCACACCATGCATGATTTTATAGACCTCTATCATGTCACTCATTAAGGCTGTTCTCACAACCATTAATTGGCTACGAGAAGCCTTCTACCCAAGTTTGGGATCTGTGTGCACTTCATTTTCTGTTCCTGCATGAGTTAAAAACCAGGTTGGAGGCACTAGCAGTAATTTTGTACTAAGCAGCTGGGTCAGAGGTCAGCTACACCCAGGTCTTTAACAAGTTAGAAGGAAAAGCCCTTTGACCCAGCTAATGTTTATTATTGATTGATTGATTGATTGATTGATTTGATTTGTATACCGCCCTTCCAAAATGGCTCAGGGTGGTTTACAATTAAAACACACCACTAAAACAGTAAAGAGCTAAAACAAATTAAAAAAAAATATAACAATTAACAATTTAATTTTTTAAAAAAACAACAATTAAACAATTACAGTGTAATGTTAGCACGCAATCACTGCCAGTGCCTCTAACTTTGTTTTGAATGCACACACTAGAAGAAAATGAGCGCATGCACAGACTTTCATAGGAGGCTTCGTCTATCCTATTCATGATAGTGTGAACCAGTCTCTTATGCTGTACATACAATCAAGGGTCTGTACCCATGTACTTTGTCTGTACTCATGTACCATACACATCTCTTTAAAAGAAACACCTTTTAAAGTGGTGATTCTCTTATATTTGCCTAATGTTTCTTTTTAGATTGGGAGTCCTTTGGGAGTCCAGGGGACCATTGAATTATTTATTTTTCTATGTAAAACACTTTGAGAACTTAGGTTGAAGAGCGGTATATAAATATTTGTAGTAGTAGTAGTAGTACTTGTTTTTATCCAAATGCCCACTTTAAACTGCCCAGAGCCTTTGGACTCAGGCAGTGTATAAATTAAACCAAAACAACAACAACAAATAAATAAATAATAAAAGTGAACCTGGGACTCTTTCAAACACGGTACCAATGGGAGGTGTATTGCTGAATGTGCTTGCAACAAAATGAGGTCATTCACACAATCAAAAACTGTGTTCTACCTGTGTTTGGGAGCTGTTTGTGCTCCCAATTTTCAGTTGTGTGGAGGCCAGGTAAGAAGAAAACCTGAGTAGAAGTGATTGTGTGGAAGCAAGGCAGGAGGATAAGCTACCCAGGTTTTCCTCCTACTTTGCTTCCACACAACCAAAAATTGGGAGCACACACAGCTCCCAAACCCAGGTAATACAGAGTTTTTGATTCTGTGAATGACCTCAATCTGTGAATAACAGTAGCCCTATTCAGATGTTTGTTAAAGAAAGCATCCAAAATGCTCACAGTGCTGAAGCAGTTTAGAAGTCCCACCCTGGCACATCAATCACCCCATTGACCTCACTGCTCACAGTTACAGTGGCGTTTGCATAATTCTGCTGTGGCTCTGATGGCAGGCACTTTTGTGATTGCCTGCTGATCATGGAAGTGCCTGCCATCATGGTTATAATGGAGTCAGGGATAGTTGGGTTCCCAAAGATGGTGGGCCAGTGGGAAAGGAGTCAAGGCAAGGCATACTGCACGGTTTCTCATGATGATTTGCCCAGACTGAAGGACCAAGCCCGAGGAAACATCTATATAGAGCCAGCCAGACACTTATTGGTTCCCCCATCACTGTTCTGGTTGGGTTTGATGATCTGCAATACCTTCTCAAGCAATCAACTGGATAGCACTGCCGTGCAGCAAGGATAAAACCAATAACTCCCTCTGCCTTGGAGCTGACTGAGATTCAGTCCATTAACTCATTGTGAAGAGTGGGCTCAGGGTGTTAGCACTATGATTTCTAGACATATATCCCTAGGTTAGCCCAGAAGTATTACATACAAATGTAACACTGAAGGCCAAATTCAATATGCAGCAGTGGCCCAAGGACCATAACTGGTCACTTTAAAAAAACCATTTCTACTTGAAACTGATATTAAGGCACTTGGGCCTGATACTGGAGGTTCTTCAGGTACCTTACAACTAGAGCCAAAGCATACCAAATGATGGGTAGTTGTGAGCCCTTTGGGAATAGGGAGCCATCTCTATCTATCTATCTATCTATCTATCTATCTATCTATCTATCTATCTGATGTGAACCACTCTGGCAACTTTTGTCCAAAAATGGTATGTAAATAGTAGTAGTGGTGGTGGTTGTGTATGTATTGTAGGATGCACTAGGGTGACCCTCTTTCATACTTGGTTCTTCACTTGTGGGATACTTGCCAAATCAGTTGGCCACCACTGCCTTATGGAAATCTAAATCAGGTTTCGCTGTTCCTCTGAAATTTGTAACTTGAAATATGCTTCATTATCTTACCACAGACATTCCTGGGCACATAGCAAAAATAAGCTCCAAATAGCCTTCACTATGTAGTTGTAATGCATGAGTTATGGGTTAGCAGCAACTGTCATGATCTTGGGGGCATTTTGTAATGCTGCTGTAATCTTGACCACTGCTGCTAGTCAAAAACATGTTTGCCTGTTGCATTTGTACATGAGGGCACAGATTCAGGAACAGCCAGGACAGATTGTGTGGACAGAAAATGTGATGTCTAAATTGGCGCTAGGACATAAATCATGATGTGGTGCAAATCTTAGCACCAATGTTTATAGTAATGCATACTAGCAGGGGGAGAAAGTAGGACTTTTGATTGCTTAGTATCCCTTGTCTTCATGCCTTTGCTTTCTGCCAACAACTTGAGTCCAAGTATTCATTTAAGAAGAAGTTAAATAAATGATATGCAGAACAAATCAAATAAGTTACACATGACCTAGTCAAGTTTCATAGTTGGAGCACATTAAATCAAACATTTCTAAAAATGAAAGTCTATGGTTTTAGAGTCCGCCCTCTGTGTCCTTTTGATGCCCCTTTTGCGCCATAGAAATAATTGTTACAGTAAAATGAGAAGTAGGATCATAAAAGGGGGTACGAAGTACTAGATGAAGTAGTTAAGGTAACAGTAGAGCTACCAACATTTTAAATAAAATTGTCTCCTATTTGGAACGCCTATTCTATGATCACTTTAGCAGCCCATTGTTCTTGGTTTAAAATTGTTTGTTGATGTTAGAAGCAGCAAGCAATGCTAATCTCTATACATCCAATGTACTGTACATTCAATGCAATCTCTGTACATTCGGTTAGAGTTTGGATTGTGTGAGCGTGTGTTGGAGAGGTCCTTCCACACACATTCCATTGACATGCATGGCCCTTTTAGAGCAACAGCATTTAGTAGGTATTTATGCTCCCCCTTGCCAAGAACATTTCAGGCACAGCAAAATGCACTGTGCATCATAGAAGATTGATTCAAATACCCCTCATATGATGAACTGAACAAAAAACAGCACCATGACAATTATTTTTTAACTCAGAATTATGCCAATTAGAACAGTGACTTGGGTTTCTCATGTCTATTTACTTACTGCTAAATAATATGTTAATGTGTAATAGGATACAATGCTTCTTCTATTCTGTTTATAAATGTTTTATGTTATGCTGAAAAATAATAAAAAGTTAAGAAAGAGAAAAATAATAATACAGGAGGCCCTCTTTATTCATGGGGGTTCTGTTCCTGCCTATTTCTATGGATAACAAAATCATGAATGAAGAGACCTTAACCCTATGGGGATTGAGGGGTCTAGGTTCCTAAACACAATGAAGTATGCTGAAAATAACAAGAAAAAGCAGGCGGCGGTGGGGTGGGGGGTGGGTGGGGAGAAATAAGCACTCCAGCTCTGCAGCTTTCTAGCAATGCCCCCCAAACTTCCTAATCCTCCAATTTTTGTTCTTTTTTCTGGGTTGTTGTTGGTTTAGTAAAAAAAGAGCCACAAAATGACTCAGCATTACAAAATGGCAGCAGGAAATGACATCAGAAGTCATTTCTGGCCCCTCAAGGACCATGGATTGGTGAAAATAAGCTTATTTTCAGATGGACACAGAGGAAAACACAGGGTCAGAAGGACACAGAGGAAACTGTGTCCCTCTGACCCAACAGCAGATATGCAAAACCTTAGGTGCCAGGACCATGGATAATGAGGGCCACCTGTATAACATTAAGCTTAAGCTTAAGCTCAGGCTCAACTTGGGTCAAAACTGGGCTCAGGCTGACCTTGGGCCAAAAATTGGCCAAGTCAGAATTACATAATAGAGACAAATCCTTTTGGAAACCATAAGCAGAAAGTTGAGTCCATATTACAGAGAAGAAGCAGAAATAGATGAAACAGTGAATTCAGATACTGGGATGACTGAAGTTAAATTAACTTTGTTCATTATGGCATTTTCAGCGCTAAGCAAACTGTCAAAGCTGATTCTCTCAAAATTTGTCCCACATTTTTAATCCCTGCAATGTGAAATATGCCTAGTTCCAGAAACAATACCCTGAAAGTGGTCATCTAAATTGGTCCCATGCTACAACACAAAATGGCGATGTCATGGGCCATCTTACTGTAGTGCCAAGCATTAAAAACTGGGAAGGGTGAAAGTTGAAGACAGTTATTGGAATAAAGCTTCAGCAGAAGATTTCAAGCAAGGCTAATGAAGGCACAGTTGTGGTGCCGCTTCCTTCTTTTTTCTTACTCCCATCTTTTGTAATTTAATTTAGTCCTATCAGAACTGAGAAGTCATCCAGGGTGGGGACTGGGAAGCATCACCACAGTATGATCCTTAATTCCACCTACTTTCTGAGCCTCTAGTTTTATTGGTGAGTAGCACTCTATAGAATGAAGTTTCACTTTTGGGCCAGGTCCTGATGGAAACCTCATTTTATTTCATCATGTGGAAGTGTCATTCTGCAAGGTGAATATTTTGGGTAAACATAGTCAAGAGACTGAAAAAGCAAATATGTGCCCCATACCCTTTCAGAGCAACAATGGCAATGATGGCAGTAATGCAACGGGAACAGCTAATGTTCTGTGAAATGGTTTCTGTGTCTTCCATATCATGCGTCAGAAGCAATCAATGTCCTAGATATTACTTTGGAATTTTAAAGATGTTGATACTGCACTTATTTGAAATAGTTCCTGTGGTAGTTAAATTCCACATCTGGATTTTGGTGTCACATGCTGTTTTGCAGTAGACATTTACAGCTAGAATAGTATGCGACTGAATAAGCAATGTGGTTACTGTGACATTTTTTCCATAAAAGATTAATTGAAAACACTGTCTCCATGATCTACAGGTCTCCATAAGCTATAGGTTATGCGAATGATTTGTGACTTTACTAGCAGCAGGGAAAGTTATAGAAAAGTCTCAAAACCCTGCAATAAGGTAAATAATATGTCACAATACTTAACATCTGATAATGCAAACCGCAGAAGATATATGGAGGATGGGAAATATCTAGGAAGCTAATCACTTAAGAATGAAAGTATGAGAAACGAAAAGACTGGCTTAGAAAAATAAAATGAGATTGCTAGCTTCTTACTCCTACAAGAAAACTCCTTCCTCTTAATGTCAGAAACCTCCAGTAATTCAGAAACATACTGTAATGTGGGAGGGGAAAGAAAATTGCAGCCCAAATAGCCATTACCTCCCTCCTGCCCCACACCAGGCATTGTGGCTACAATGAATGTTTACCAACATTCTCATTTCTAAAGGAGAAGGATCATTCATGCACCACTGGTAAAGTGGTCTTATCTAGGGATATAAAAAGTCGGTTTCATGAAGGAGAAGGATCACACAGGGATCTAAGTGTCTGTGTGCTGGTTTCAGGAGTGAGGGGAGGAGAGGCAGGCGTGCAGGAAGCAGAAGAGTAAAAGGCCAAAAGAAACAAGAGAACAGGAGAACCAAAAGTCAGAATGGATGAAGTAAGGAAGGCAATGAGCTGAGAAGCAGAAGCTAAAAGAAAAGACTGGCAGAGGAGGTAGAGAGTGGACATAAAAAGGGTCAGAGACGTTGTAGGGGAAGAATGGCAGTTCAGTCCCCAAACAGCAGAGCAAAACCAGTTTGGTGAGAAAGCAGCAAAGCAAGAGGTCTTGAGACAGTTCTTTAGGATTGAAGAACAACAAGGATTTATTTAAAGAAAAGGTTACAAACAAATGTGAAAGAGCCTGCAGCTTATTTCAGCTGTAGCTCATGGCTGAAGAGAGAGACCAAAACAAATAGTCATCTCTGGAGAGACAAAATGGAGACTAACACTGGAAGAACAAAGTGGGGAGGAGTCTAGCACTTTTACCCATGACCCTAACCCCCCAGTGGTCACTATGAGATATTGCAGCTGAGAGCTGATGCTGCCAGGGTCCTAGCTCCAACAGTGATACAACAATGAGGGCAATGAAGGAGAGAGGGGACTGGAAACAAAAGGGCCAAGAGACAGGAAAGGCAGGACATGCTATAACCTGAATTGGGACAGAGGGAGAAGGGCTATAAGTCAGGGAAAGCAAGGTGTGGCTGAGAGTTAGCAAAAATAACTGAAAGTCTTTGGTTGCAAGTCTCTATTTATCAGAAACATTAATTCTGGGCAGGGAGCTGATTCTATCAAGAATATGACTACCTATAGGGCATTTTCTAAATTGTGAGTATCATTAGTTCACACAAAGACTATCAGAGTTCTATAATACTTTAACAAGCCCTTTGAGACCAAGGGAAATCTAGGCCTATATTTGCCTGGCTTCATTTGTGGAGTGATTGATGATTTATGACACTTCTGTTATGCTGCCTGTAGAATTTTGGTTCCTCATCGGAACTGGTCTTACTCTCCTTTCAGGCATAAGAACCAAAATAATCGGCCACTGAGGCCCCATCCCCAGAAGACAGTTTTGGGACAATTCTAAATTCTGCCAACAATTAATCACACATGGACTACTACATCACAAGCGATCCAGTCCTCAAAGTGCTCCAGTTCAGCCCCTGTTGAAAAGAAGCTGTAAGAATGCTTTTAAGATCAGAGCCATATGGCTTTTGAAAATTGTACCAAATGGGACTAGGCATATGATTAAAGTTGATTATGTTCTTAAGTGCTTTTCTGGAACAAGATCATAGCTCCCAGCACTAGGCAGGACCCCTTATTCTGCATGATATAATATTCAGGGGAATTGTCCCTTTCTTGCTCGCTTCCTCTGGCTGTTTTTCCTCGTTGTTGCTTTTGGTGCCTTCATTTACATTGCCTTTCCAAATACTCTTAAGACGCTTCCTGACAGTAACTGCAGAGCATGTGCACTTATAATTCGGAGCATGCATAAACACTTGCAATGTTCTCTCAAGCTGCAGAGAAGCTAAAAAGCCAAGCTCAGCAACTTGGTGCAATTTGCCATTGCTTTTCTAAAATGGCTGTTCAATTAAACAGTTCATTAAAAAGAAATTGCTGCAGAAAGACCCCTGCCTCTTTCCCTCCCACCAAAAAGTCCAATGAACAAATCACTTTCCCAGAATACTGATAGGCTTCTATGTGATTAGTGTGATAATGCTGGCCTACATCTTACAGGGGTTCATAACAAAGATCCAAGAACAGATAAACATGATGATAGGTTTCCATACTCTCAGCCAGCCAGTCAAAAAGCAGGAATAAGAAACAACAGTTACAGCATGTTTTTGCAATAAAATATCCTGGACAACTGGACTTCAGCTTTGCTTGGTCTGCAATTAATTTTGAAGAGGGAAGGCCCCAAGAATTTGGCTGGCTTGCTAGATGGAACGCTGGGATCAATTATTATCCAACAATGGAGATTTCTTATAGGAAATGGTGCAGTGGAGGGAAAAAAGCTATTACATTGTCATGCTGTTTTAAAAAGCAAGGAGTTTTATTTGGAATACCTCACAAAGCAGCCTTTGCTCATCCTTGGACAAGAAGTCAAGTTTTATGCTATCGGGAAATCTGGATCACTCTCATTGCCATAACCCTGGTCTCATCATTTGGGAAGGTGCGATCACAAAGCTTGATTTTATATTTTCATGGCTCCACAATAAGTCTTTGCTGGCACAAGCAATGAAAACAATAAATTTCATCTTTTTTTTTGCTTCTCATGCAATGATAGAATTGTCGGACCTGAAGACCATTCAATCCATGCTTGAGGCATAATCGGCTGTATCCAAACATTACGAATGGATTAGGTATTATTGTTTAGATTAGATCATTCCACAGTCAGCACAGGGGAGCAAGATGCTCATTTGTCAGGCAGACTACTAACTATACAAGATGCCCTGGCGTTTGCATTCCTTCTTGACAGGATTGTCTTAATTGTTTATGTCTTCAGGGAAAAAAGTGCCACTGGATGCTAAGAAAAGCAAGGTAAGCTTTGCAAGAGTTGAGCTGTTACTTGGAACATTGACTGTGGAACATGTGGAGCTCCTTTGGTTGAAACTCTGAATAACAGACTTCCCTCTGACCTGCAGATACCAAATTTTGCATGGACAATCCTGCCACTTAAATTAGCTGAATACACTACTTTTTACTCCAGCATATGCTCAAGGAAAGGTTGATAATTTTCGATGTGTTTTTAGAAGAAATTATTAATAACATTGTTGCAGATACCAAATTTTGCATGGACAATCCGCCACCTCTGTTTCTGTCTCTCTAGGCTTCCACCCACTGAGTGGGAAGGAGGGAGGAATCAGCCCCAGTGGGGGGGACGTGGAAGAAACACAGCAGCTGCGGGAACCCAACCCAGCAAATTATTATTATTATTATTATTATTATTATTATTATTATTATTATTTACATTTTATATCCCGCTCTTCCGCCAAGGAGCCCAGAACGGTGTACTACATACTTAACTTTCTCCTCAACACCCTCCTGGCAGCGAGCCCTCTTAAGTAGCCCGCCACTTAACCCGGGTTTGGGGCACGAGTGCGCCTAATAACCAGGCTAAGTGATTGTGGGTCTGCCATTGCTGCTTGCAGCCACAGTGGTCACACTCGGAAGGAGGAGGACTCCCAGTAATGCACCATGCACTTGACCAGTGCAATATTGCACTTGAGCGGTGCACTATTGGGGCTTCGGGGGTGGGGCACCGTGCGGTGGTGCTTTTCTGCACTCAACCCCCCGAGCTGCTGGGCGAGAGGCTGGGGAAGCCGCCCACCCAGAGACTTCTCTGTGATTGCAGGGAGGTAAGTGCTTTTGGGCTTCCACCCCCAAGGGTAGCCCTTCTCATCGATCATGAGACGGGCTTCAGTTAGTTACATAACAATACTTGTGAAGCTGCCATGTTGAGAGAAACTTAAAGGACCACACCTTCCACTTTTCCTAACCCAGATCAATCTTTCAAATTAACTTTCCCCCCATTTGATCAAAGCACAAATATAGGACATATTTTCACTTACACCACAGGCAAAAATGAACATTAGCTCACTAAAAGAATAATAAGTTCCCATTTAGTTGTTCACAGGGGAAATCAATAAAGCTGATTTCCTAAACTGCACCCCCCCCCATCCTGTAGAGTTGGAAAAGACTACATCTCTTGAGGTAGCTCAGTGCTACTAGATTGATCCTGGTTCTGAGTTCCAGAACAAAGTTGGAAGAATACTTACAGAAGAATACTCCATGCAGTTGAGCACAAAGGGGATTACTGTATTGTATTGTACTGTACTGTCCAGAACTTGGCTGTCCTTCCTAGCTATGAGTCTCAAGGAGTATGCTGATAGCTAGATGATTTGAAGACCATTTTTGAGCCAGAAGTGTACAATGCTCTCAACCTGCAATATTAGTATCTGTGACATGTTGATTGCTTGGTGATCACAGTCACTCTGCTGCCCTTATTAGTCCGGCTCACTTAAACATTGGCTTCTTTCAGATGTAACTCAGAATGGACCCACCAATGGACCCATGGTTCCATGCCCCCTCCCCTGCTCTTCGGTCTATATTTGAATGAAACGGAGATCTACTTCTCTGTAGTCTTGCTGACTGCAGAGAGGAGGGGGAACTGGTTGTGTGGGCTTCCTTCTTTCATGAAGGACAGTTCACACAGCCAATAGCAGCAAGAGCCAGAGAGGAGCTTCCTCTTTAACCTCTGGTTGCAGAGCAGGTGGGGGGGGGGGCTGTGGCACCAGTGTTCGGACATAACACTGGCACTGCAAAACCGGAGGTACAGGTGGTGAAACCTTATGCAAACTGAAGGCACACAGTACAGTTCAGACAGGGGAAACCACGGGTCCATTTCTGGAAAAAACTGGTTTCCTGCATTTGGTTGAACAGTTTCAAAAAATGTGTAAAAATATTCTGCTCTGAATATTTGAAGCAGGGTAGGCTAGAATAAACTGAGAATGGTGGGTTTGGATGCCATGACCAATCTCTGCTCATTGTGGTAGCAAGCATGACTTGTCCCCTTTGCTAAGCAGAGTCCATCATGGTTTGCATTTAAATGGAAGACTACATTTTTACCCCTGGTGGCGCAGTGGTAAAACTGCCGCCCTGTAACCAGAAGGTTACAAGTTCGATCCTGACCAGGGGCTCAAGGTTGACTCAGCCTTCCATCCTTCCGAGGTCGGTAAAATGAGTACCCAGAATGTTGGGGGCAATATGCTAAATCATTGTAAACCGCTTAGAGAGCTTCGGCTATAGAGCGGTATATAAATGTAAGTGCTATTGCTATTGCTATTGCTACATGTGTGAGCACTGTAAGATATTTCCCTTAGGGGATGGGGCCACTCTGGAAAGAGCATCTGCATGCTTGCATGCAGAAGGTTCCAAGTTCCCTCCCTGGCATCTTCAAGATAGGGCTGAGAGAGACTCCTGTCTGCAACCTTGGAGAAGCCACTGCCAGTCTGTGTAGACAATACTGAGCTAGATGGACCAGTGGTCTGACTCAGTATAAGGTAGTTCCCTATGTTCTAACCTAGACAGAAAGTAAATGCTTGTACTAGGATTTGAGGAGGGAGTGCACATTTCTGAGTCTGAGGGAAGTTGCACAGAGCCCAGCTGAGGTTCCATATGACATCTGAACCAGCCCAATGTGAAAACATTTCTAAGGCTGCTTACAAGATGATATGTTAGTTCTTCAGTATAAAATGCTGTCTGTGGAGCCTCCAAATATATTTAAAGTAGGAACATCCATGTTTTAGTAGTGAGAGTGTTTTAAGTAAAAGCAGGAAAAACATGGCCAACAAGACAGAAAAGAAGAGTAAAAATCTATTTTATTTTACTGAAGCTATTAAAAATATACATATATGAGTAGAGAAATGTAACTAGGGGTGAAACAAAATCTCATAAACATTATGATGCTTTGGATAGTGACTGTTTCTATTTCTAGATATTTCTAGATTTTTTTAACTCCTCTTTGTTGGCTGATATCCTGTATCTTAATAATATTTTGGTAAATCAGAGACTTTAGAACTTTGCTTTTTTGGAACATTCTGATTCTTAGCAATTTGTAATTTTGCTATTGGCCAAAAAAAGAGATACAATCTTATTCTTATTACATTCATGCTATCCATACACATTCTACTAATGTTTCTGTGTGTAGTTATGCTTGGGCTTAATACCTTAAATTTTTTGATTCAGTGAGGCTGACTACTATCTCTGAAATTTAATTACTCAGGATTCTGAACTGAATTATGCTGAATGTTCCAGGACCAGGTTATGATGGGAACAGTGGTTTTAAAAGCATAGGCAGTCATATACCGAGTCAGACAATTGGTCTATCTAGCTCAATATTGTCTATACCAGGGTTTTTAAACCTTTGTCCCCCAGATGTTGTTGGACTACAACTCCCATCATCCTCAGCCACAAAAGCCATGTCTTGGGATGAAGGGGGTTGTAGTCCAACAACATCTGGGGGCCCAAGGTTAAGAAATCCTGGTCTATACAGAATGGCAGCCGCTTCTCCAAGGCTGCAGGCAGGAGTCTTTCTCAGCCCTATCTTGGAACTGCCAGGGAAGGAATTTGAAGCCTTCGGCATGCAAGCATGCAGATGTTCTTCTCAGAGTAGCCCCATCCCCTAAGCGGAATATCTTACTGTGCTCACACGTGTAGACTCCCATTCAAATGAAAACCTGGGTAGAACCTGCTTAGCAATGGGGGCAATTCATGCTTGCTACCACAAGATCCGCTCTCCTCTTTGAACAGCTCTCATATTTGCCTCTTTGTATTCAACAACAGTACTATCCTTTCCAGATCATATATAGTTCCTTTTGGAAGTTATGGGATATGGTTTTTCCTCACAGATGCTACACATACAGCAGGCATCAAGCAGAAGTAGGACAAGTCAACAACTCATATTGCTAGGAGGACCATACCATATGACTTTGATGAGGAGAAACATAACAGAGTAACATGTCCCCTGGTAACTGGGCAAAGAGGCATCTTTTTAATGTGGTGATTCTCTGTATCGAGCATGGGGAGAGTAACTGGCCCTATCTATCACCAGCACAGTACATTCAGTGACTGTTGCTGCTGTCTATCTTATGTTTCTTTTTAGATTGTGAACCCTTTGGGGACAGGGAGCCATCTTACTTACTTACTTATTTATTTCTCTATGTAAACTGCTTCAAAATGTTTGTTGAAAAGCGGTATATAAATAATTGTTGTCTTTTTTCTCAGGAGCCCAGACAAAATAATCTGTCGGCACAAACCATAGCCACTGGCTGACATACTGTACAACACTGTGTGTGCATTGCAACATAACATTTGTGCAGTTGTGCAAGGACATTCATGTGCACATTGTAAGAATTGAGCAAACACAGTTGTGCAGCTGATGATGATTACCAGTATTTCCAGTGGCCTTCAGTTGCACTATTCCTGCATTTAGTGCAACAGTCTTAGTGTGTAACTGTGTGAACGGTATGTTGCAAAATGTACATAGCATTGCGCAGCATGTCAGCCACTCTTTTAATACATTCATTGCTCTCAGACCTTTCCACATTCAGTTAACTGAATTTCTTTATTTTTGTAACCCCCCTAGAGCCTTTAGGAACATAGGAAACTGCCATATACTGAGTCAGACCATTGGTCTATCTAGCTCAGTATTGTCTTCACAGACTGGCAGTGGCTTCTCCAAGGTTGCAGGCAGGAATCTCTCTTAGCCCTATCTTGGATATGCCAGGGAGGGAACTTGAAACCTTCTCCTCTTCCCAGAGCGGCTTCATCCCCTGAGGGGAATATCTTGCAGTGCTCATACATCAAGTATCCCATTCATATGCAACCAGGACAGACCCTGCTTAGCTATGGGGACAAGTCATGCTTGCTACCACAGGACCAGTTCTCCTCTCTAACCAGTTCTCCTCTCTAAAAGAACATAGGGGCATAGGAAGCTGCCATATACTGAGTCAGACCATTGGTCTATCAAGCTCAGTATTGTCTTCACAGACTGGCAGTGGTATCTCCAAGGTTGCAGGCAGGAATCTCTCTGAGCCCTATCTTGGAGAAGCCAGGGAGGGAACTTGGAACCTGCCCCCTCCCAGAGCGGCTTCAGCCCCTGAGGGGAATATCTTGCAGTGCTCACACATCAAGTCTCCCATTCAGATGTGAGCAGGTCAGACCCTGCTTAGCTAGGAGGACAAGTCATGCTTGCTACCATAAGACCAGCTCTCCTCTCCAAGGAGTCAGGCACTATATAAATACAAAAACAAACAAACAAATAAATATAAATAAACTGATTGGAATAACTGGGTATCAGAAATATTCACTTTTGTGAATCATTTGACCTTAGGATTTTTTTTTAAAAAACGAGATCAATGCTTTTGGATATACTGCGAACCTTCCAGAGGGATTGGTTTATACATGCTAATAAATAAGTATGATCTAAACACAACGTTTGCATCATTTTTACAGCAGTTTCACCGACAGAGCTCCCTGCAAAGAATCTCGGGGGCTGTCGGAGCATGTGTTGAGGATTCTCTCTTAGAGGGCTCTGCCCACCCACCCATGTCACTATATACAATCAGACTTAACCAATTAAAGTCTGCTGGGTAGATATGTTTTAAATAAAAAACAGAAAGAGCAAGGCACCTCAATAATATGTTGGCTTCATGCCATAGCAGCTCTTCTCACGTCCGTGGAGGTCTGTGGGGAGAGAGGGTTTGACTCACCCTCCCCACAGAGAGGGTTTGACTCACCCTCCCCACAGATGACGGAGCTCACTTCCCTGGGTGGGCAGATCGCCCTTCCAGACTGGCTGCGCTCCTGGCCGCTCTGGGGGTTGGGGTGCCGGGCCGGGCCGCTGCGCGTCACACCACCCCCTAGAGCGCCAATAATTTTTATTGTATTCATTTATTTAAAATATTTCGATACTGCCCAAAACTTGCGTCTTTGGGTGCAATAATGCACCACTTGAGTGTGTGGTGCATTATGGGGATCCCCCCCCCGAGAGTGCCAGCTGCAGCTGCAAGCAGGCTGAGGTTAGGAACATAGGAGGAACATACATTAGAAAGCTGCCATATACTGAGTCAGACCATAGGTCCATCTAGCTCAGTATTGTCTACCCAGACTGGCAGCAGCTTCTCCAAGTTTGCAGGCAGGAATCTCTCTCAGCTCTATCTTGGAGAAGTCAGGGAGGGGACCTGAAACCTTCTGCTCTTCTGCTCTTCTTAGGGGATGGAGTGGCTCCATCCCCTGAGGGGAATATCTTGCAGTGCTCACACCTCTAGTCTCCCATTCATATGCAATCAGGGTAGACCCTGCTTAGCTAAGGGGACAAGTCATGCTTGCTACCACAAGACCAGCTCTCCTCTCCTAAGACCACCTCTCCTCTCCTGACCAGCTCTTGACCAGAGTGCTCGCTCCCTCAACCTCATTTAGGAGGGTGGCTACTTAGGTGGGTTTGCTGCCGTGTAGTCGCTGGGATCAGGCTCGATCCCGGTGGTTCACATGAGCATGCAAAACCGGGGTGGGCTCCCTTAGCCCGGTTTTGTACGCTCGTGTGAAGAGCCTCATAGTGTTGGTGACTTGCTGCAGGAGTTACTGCAGGCTTTTAATAATATCCATGGGCACTGTAGACATTAAATAGATTTAATTAGTAGCTCCAATTGGATAACAACATACACATAACACAATTTAAACCCACTTCAAAACCCTTATAGCTTAAACCCCACTTCCAAAGCCATGATGAACTCCACCAAAGTCAGTGTCATGTTAATGAAGCATATATGTTTGAAAATGGCTGCATTGACTGTGCCTATATTTTGAAGAGCTGACATAGGGTGGAAATGACTATGAACTACTACTACGGATATTTATATACCGCTTTTCCAACAAAAGTTCCCAAAGCCGTTTACATGGAGTATTAATTAACTAATTAACTAATTAACTAAGTAACTAACTAACTAATTAATTAATTAATAGGCTCCCTGTCCCCAAAGGGTGCACAATCTTAAAAAGAAACATAAGATAAACACCAGCAACAGCCACTGTGCTGGGGATGGATCGGGCCAGTTGCTCTCCCCCTGCTCAAAAAAGCGTATCACCACTCTGAAAAGATGCCTCTTTGCTCAGTTTGCAGAAGGAAAAAGAGTCTTCAAATAAAATTAATGTTTTAAAGGCTGAGATTAAATCTGAGTAGAGGAAAATGCAAAGAGTGTCTGCATTATCTGCCAACTGGCCCACAACCAGCTTTGAATGAAACAACTTGTTCTACCAAGAATGTCCAGGGGTGGACAACAAGTTACCAAACAAGGTCTCAGGAGTCCAGTGGTGGGAGGGGAAAGTAATAGTTCCCCCATTCATGATATTTGGCATTTTCAGTACTTTCTTTTTCTGCATCTTTTAGTGTTATGTTTAATATTAGCACATTATCTTAATATTCATAGCCAAATGTGCCAAATGCCCGGGGTTTAAACTTATCTCTGCTCGTGCAGATTAAAAAAAAAATGTTGCCAATTTCAGTGGTTTCAGCATTTGGTAGCAAAGCTAATGTTTTCTTTATGAGCTCCAGATTTATGAAGATTTCTGGTTCATTATAAATACAGAGTCAACAATATCTGACAGTCACTTTGTTGAGATTGTTTCCCCTCAAAGCGTCACATTTTGTTCCATCCATCCACCACATTTTTTTAAACATAATTTAATTTTCCCCCCTTATTTAATTAAGTCTTGTTTGTTTTTTCGTATTTTTCTTACTTGGGCCAAATGACACATGACTCTCTATCACACAAATGGTTTTCTCAAACTTTTTTTTGTATGCAAAGCAGCTGTGGGAACCTACAAATTGAAAACAAAATGTTTGTTTGTGCGTGTGTGGGAGGGGTAGGGGTAGAGGGGCCACTTACCTCTTTCCCTCTGGTAGTTTTTCTTCTTCAAATTAAAATTGACACTTCCTGAGAGGCTTTTTCCCTGTGGGGCAAAAGATATGTTATCTGTGGGGCAATAGATATTCTCCCCATCGGGCAAAAGTAGGCCAATTTTTTTAGCAAAAAAGCAACTTACATGGAACAGGATAAGCACCCGTCTCCCTGTGTGGATACCAGTACGGATTGCAGCACTTACAGCTGCTTTGGGTTTGAAAAAAAGAAGATTCTCTGGGAAAACTTTCTCAGAACTGAGGATTATATAGAAACATATGAAGCTGTTTTATATCACCCAGCTAGGCCTGGGCTGTGTGCAGCCCGAGCATATACACAACCCTGGTGCCAGGGTTAAGGGCATGCTTACACCCACAAACCCTGGCTAAAGGCTGGGGTAGAAAGTCTGGCTGCCTGCAAGGGCAGTGCTGGGTCAGGCTCAACCCCGGAAGTGCACATAGGCAGCCAAACACAGGCTGGTTTGCCCTAGCCTGGGTTTGGCTCCTTATATACACAGCCTCATTGTGTAGAGAGAGAGGCTCTTCACACGATTAGTGTGAAGAACTTTAAGGGGGTTTGCAGGGAGAGCGGGCTTAGCTCACTCTCCCTGCAGACGATCAAGAGGCAGCCTGGGCAGCCAGATCGGCCGCCCAGACGACTGCCAGCTCCATCACAGAGCTGGCGGGGGCTGCGGGGATTGGGGGCTGAGTGCCCCCTGGACGTTCCAGGATGCCCCTCTCTCGGGGGAGAGACCCCCGAGCCCGGGAGGCTGCTTGCAGCCTCCCAGTCGGGGGTCTACTCATGTGTCACTGTGCGCCACGGCAACACACGAGCAAAAAATGAGGTTAACAGAGCGCACACTCGGTTAACCTCGTCTAAGGGGAGGGCCACTTAGCAAGGTTTGCTGCACGGCTCTCGTTGCAGCACACGACTGCCCAAAAGTAGGCTAGGCTCCCTTAACCCACTTTTGGGAGATCGTGAGAATAGCCTCAGAGTCTACGAATGGGCAGTCTGCATGCATGTAGGCTCTATTCAAATCTCAGCTGAACATGGAGGACAGGGCATGGCCAATGCGTGTGATCTCAAGCCTCCGTCCATGTGTTTGTTGTACATGCCATGCTGTATTGCTATAGGGTTTGTTTTTTTTGCTGTCTTCTTATGTCATCTGTTTTCTTTAAGCATGATGCATTAGCTATTATGTTTTCTGTTGTTTTATGTTGTTTTAATATGTGTGTTGTGAACAGTAAACTTGCCTACATGCCATGCTATATGAACAAGGCTATTGTCATCCCTTGATGTGGACACACCCACTAATTAATCGTCACGCCCCACTTCTGAAGAAAGCAAACGATTGTAATGATGGATGGAACACTGTGAATTGCTTAACTGTGGTCACAAAGCAGTGGTTCGAGCAGCAGGTTCGAGCAGCATGGTGCAGTGGTTAGAGTAGCAGTCTTGGACTGCAGAGAACTGTTTTCAAATCCTCCCTTAGCCATGAAACCTACTGTTCAACTTTGGGGCAGTTGCTATCTCTCAGCTTTGTAGAGTTGTTGTGAGGATAAAAGGAGGACAACCTTGTACACTACCATGAGCTCCTTGGAGTGGGATTAAAAATATATTAAATATATAGAAGTTGTCAATTTGATTGAGAAGGGCCTTTTTGGTCATTGCCCCATGCTTTGGAATGCTCTCCCAGCAGGCATCTGCTCCTCAGTCTCCAGTACAATGAAAGCAAGTAAAAATGTGGCTCTTAAGTCAGGCTTTTTTGTAAGAGCACTGTTTCCTTTGATGTTGCTGCTGCTGCTGCTTCCGTGTTCTGCTGTTTTATTTTGTAATATTGTTGAACTTTTTAACTAGAGTTGTTGTATTTTTGATATCTAAATTTAATATTTGTACTTCTAAAATGGTTTAATAGATTTGAATTGTTTTTAATTATATTATAAACCACCTTGGGATTATTTTAATGAAAGGCAGTATACAAATTTAACAATAAATAAAATAATTTTCCATATCCAGAATTTAGGACACCAGTCCATGAAGGATGATAAAAAGCTGGGTTTAAAAAAATAAATCATACCAGCTTCCTTCTCTTTATTGTTTTCCCTTACCTTGGTATTGTTAATGGTATTGAAGGAAGTCTACGTGGGATTATAAACAGTTTGTCAAGTTTAAAATATCTATTTGTTAAAAGCAAGCCTGCTCACGAGATTATTTTTCTGGATGTACTCCCAGAGCTGGTGAGATTTTTCAAAGATTGTCCTCCAATAGAAAAGGTCCCTTAACCATTACACTGTATGCATTATAAAATAGCACATACAGTCTACCACATTAATTTAAAGTGCCAACCAGAGGCTCACGGGGAAATAATGCAACTGTAATGACGAGAAATGTGCAGTGAAATATATTTTAAGCAACATGCTTGCATTTAAATACAAATCTCAACACAACCAGGTTAAACAAATGAGAAACGGGTGAATTTGAAAGCAGTTTATAGACATATGGCAGTCTGGTATGCAGGAAAATAGAGGTCATACCATATTGTTTATATCACAGACAATGGGAACTGACCTCAAGTGATCTGAAAATTCCAGCAAGCACAGCACATTATAGACTTTACTTAAAAAAGAAAAAAGAACAATCAGTGCTCTGCATATTTTGGCATGCATATTTAAGTTCTTATCGAGTGAAATGAGGGTTGAAAGTAATGAGATCTCATTGAATAAATATTGACCTTCTTCCTGCACCATATCTTGAGAGTTAATTATGTCCAATGAATAAGGGGTTGATTTTAAAAGTTAAAACAGTTCAGACATAGATTTGTACATGTTGGGGCTATTGAATTACCATTCAATTGTTTGGTGGATTGCTGTTGCATAAATAGTCCGGAATGGTCACTTGTTGTTTTGACAATGGAAACTAATAGTTAGGTTTCTAGGGATGTGTGAGCCAGCTCAATTTGGAGCCGGCCCAGTTTGAGCAGTCCGAGTTCTAAGGGCCTCCGCATGTTCATGTCCCCAAAGAGGGGTGCTGGCCCAAGTTCCAAATGGACTGCTTCCCGTTCTAAGAACCAGCTCATCGGACAGCTCAGGGGGTATACATGCAAAGGGGAATCTGGCTAGGGGAATCCCTAGCCTAAGCAGGGGGGCAGCGAAAGGGGAATCCTTTACCTTAAGTTTCCTGCTGGCGGGGATTGTGACAGCTGAGGTGGCTGCCACATCAGAGATGCTAGCAGGGACTCCTCCAACCCCCCTGGCTTCCCAAATGATAAGCTGGGCTAGCTGCAGCCCAGTTCAGGCCTCTGTGCATGCATGGAGGCCCTGGGGGTGGCTTCTGCACATTCACAGAAGCTTTTCTAAGGGCTTCCGTGTGTTCACAGAGGCCTGAAATGGACTGCAGCCGGCCTAGCTGGTCATTTGGGAGGATGACAGGGGTGGGGGGTTGGAGGATCCCCCAACACCACTTCCAATGTTGCGGCTACCACCATGGCTGCCACCACCTCCACCAGAGAGAAACAAAAAGTAAATAATTCCCCTTTCATCCTTTCATGTTAAATCAAATGTCCATCCAGGCTGAGCTCACAGAAATTTACTTCTGCATTTGGATATTTCTTGGTGTTTTTCAGATTGTATCTCTGAGCATTTTTCATATTTCACCTCCGATTATATCTGGATGTTTCTCTTGGAAAAAGATTTTCCTTTTCTTCCCTCCAAATCTTTTTAGGCTTCTCCTATCAACTAATTCACCCTATTATATGATTTTTATACAGTTGGGTGCCTTTCAGCCACACATCCTGCAATCTTCAGAGGGACTTGTGTCTTTTCTGCTTTCACTTAAAACATAGAGGTAATCATCATTGTATAGTTGAGCAAATTCTGTATTTTGGGTTGCATTTATTTAATTCAATCTCCTCTCTGTTCATTTAGCTAGACAGCCAATCTACCAAGAACAGTTCACGGAAGGCATTTGGTAACTTTTTGTGGTTGCAAAGAATCAGTACTGAGTCTCAAGTGGTCAAGATGAAGATGGTTTATTCGGTAATCTTCCAAATAAATCAAGAAAACAATTTCAGACATAAATACAAGAAATCCATAGGATCAAATAAGATTGTTTGGGCTGAGGGAGCTACTTTCCTTCAGGAAGTTGGTTAGCTGACGCATGGGGTGTGAAGGTAATACACGCTATTAAGGAAAACTCATTCTAATAGAGAGAGACAATTCCAAGTTGGACAGAGATGTTAAATATCGGTGGTTTTGTGAGCTTTCCATAGACAATCCATTTATTTCATCAATCTCCTTCTGTTCTGTTTCAAAGCACACTGTGATTTTCATGAATTTATTTTCATTCTACTTTCCCACTTTTACATAACTTCCTATCTAACTTAATACTTGTTCTGTTTTCCCTAATTTCGCTTCTCTGTTATTTCCATTTCCAAGTGATTGTCTGCATCTTGGATGTTGATCATTTCGATTAGAAACGCAGGAGGCTAATTAATTTCTGGAATAATATCTTGCCAGTGTGTACATGCATCTCCTTACATATATTGGCTGACATACTGTGTAGTGAGCTGCTTGTGGGAATGAAGGGGAGTAGCATTGGAAGTGCAAGGACACATTCCTTCATAGCAATGCAGCCTCACAAGCTGTGGTGGTGGAGTTTAAAGGGGCCCAGAAGCAGCAAGCTCACTTGTTTAGACAGGCAGCTGCACTGGCATAGCCAGCGGAGTGGCAGCCTGTGTTCCACCCCACCAGCAACCCGCCCTTTGTGTGTGAGGTCACCCACAGAGGGGGTGGGGCCCGAGTGAGGGAGAGGAAGGGAAATAACACAGCTAACAGCAAGGGCTCACAAGGGCTCTGTGGAGCCCGGGCCACACCCCCTTTGTGTGTGACATCACGTGCAAAGGGGGCAGGGCTCAGACTCCATGGAGCCCATGCAAACTCTGTTGAGGTAATTTCCAGCCAGTGCTTGCTGCTGGCTGTGCTTATTTCCCTCCAGCGAGGGAGAGGAAGTGAGATAAACTATCCAGCCAGCAAATGCTGGCTGGAAATGAGAATGGGAGGACAGAGGTGGGCCCTCTGGCAATCAGGCCATGCCCCCTTGGAGCATGATGTCATGTGCAGCGGGGACTTTGGCAGCCCTTTTCATTGCTGGCCTGTGTTCTTTGAACCCCTTTGCTCAATGGTGGCTCTGCCCCTGGGCAGCTGACTTCACAATATGTAAGCCATTGTCAATAATTTAATAGAATACACAAAATACCTGTTGTGTATTGTACTGGTTATTATGTTTAAAAGTGGTCTTATAGAAACTCAAACCTGTAGACAGGAGCCTATGGCAGACCAACCCTCCCACCCATTTCTCGCTCTACCTCTCTAATTTATTTATTTTTTACAAATGATAAAAATAACTGAAAGTTGCTTGCACTTGGTACTGGTGGGGGCAAGATAAACTGCCTCCCAAATTTTTATCCCCCCCCCCAAACTTTTAGTCTGGGTATAGGCCTCTGGAAAATCATTTAGCTTCTCTTGAAAGTTCTCAAATTTTTCTTCTTCGGAAGAAATATGAAATTCACTTTAGTTTTAAATTTTTTTATATACCAACCCTAAAATAACAGTTCAGTGAAAATTAAATACAGAAGTCCCAGTGATTTCAATGGGGAGGTTTTAAGTGAGAGATCAACTGTGCCACTAAAATTAGTTACCCCTGCTAACTTGGCAAAGAGGCACCTTTTAACATGGCGATTCTCTTTATTTAGCAGGGGGAGAGTAACTGGCCCTATCCAACCCCAGCATAGTACCTCCAGTGACTGTTGCTGGCGTCTATCTTATGTTTCTTTTTAGATTGTGAGCCCTTTGGGGGACAGGGATACATAGGAACATAGGAAGCTGCCATATACTGAGTCAGACCATAGGTCCATCTAGCTCACTATTGTCTACATAGACTGGCAGCAGCTTCTCCAAGGTTGCAGGCAGGAATCTCTCTCAGCCCTATCTTGGAGAAGTCTCCCTGTTTTGGAGAAGTCTCCCATTTATATGCAACCAGGGTGGACTCAGCTTAGCTAAGGGGACAAGTGATGCTTGCTACACAAGACCAGCTCTCCTCTATTAAGTGGTAAGTAGTAACTCTTAGCTCACATCTCCTTTCTTTTCAATTGGGGCTCCATGTTTCAATTAGTGACCAGGAGGGAAGAAAATGCAAGACCCGTGAACAAAACAAAAAAAGGTGAAAAATGGATGAAAAATAATAAATAATGAAAGAATGAATAACCAGCTCTCAACACATGTAAAAATAATCAAACACATCTCTATGACACATATGAAAATACATGTTAAATGCATATAAAAATACAATAACAAAATACCAAGTAGAATTGTGGAATACAATAAGAAAATGAGAAACCAGTATATGCAGGTGTCCACACACAATCCAAGATGTCTTCAAAATGAGAAATTGAAGTGTATATACAGAATAAGTAAGGAGTCCTCAAATCTAAAGAGAGGAAACTATGTGCTCAGTGAGATGTGAAAATGAATGTAGATCAAATCATGAATCCTTCATGCGAAGAAAGCAAGCAAACTGCTCTATAATGGCTAATAATAATTGGTGGTGAAAGACAAGGTATACCAGGGAAAATCACAACAGCCACCCCAGGATATGGAGCTGTTTCACCAGGAGCTTCATCAGGGAGAAGCTGCTGCCCAGTCTATGTAAATAGTGAGCTAGATGGACCTAGAAGGCCCATCTAGTCCAGCATCCTGTTTCTCACAGTGGCCCACCAGATGCCGCTGGAAGCCACAGGCAGGAGTTGAGGGCGTGCCCTCTCTCCTGCCATTATTCTCCTACAACTATTACTTAGAGGCATCCTGCCTTTGAGGCTGGAGGTGGCCCACAGCCTTCCGACTGATAGCCATTGATAGACCTCTCCTCCATGAAGTCAATCAAACCCCTTTTAAAGCCATCCAGGCTGTTGGCTGTCACCACATCCTGTGGCAGAGAGTTCCACAAGTAGATCACACATTGTGTGAAAAAGTACTTCTGTTTGTTGGTCCTAGACCTCCTGGCAATCAATTTCATGGAGTGACCCCTGGTTCTAGTGTTGTGTGAGAGGGAAAAGAATTTCTCTCTCTCCACTTTCTCCACACCATGCATGATTTTATAGACCTCTATCATGTCTCCCCACAAATATCCATCATATTTATTTGTTATTTCTCTGTGTAAACTGCCCTGAGCAATTTTTGGAAGGGCTGTATAGAAATTGAATTAATAGTAGTAGTAGTAGTAATTATAGTAATAATTGGCTACAAACAGACAAACATCTGCCACACAATACACCAGATATAACTGTAGTTGAGAAGAAAGAAAAAGAAGTCAAAATAATCGACATAGTAATACCAGGTGAAAGAAGAATAGAAGAAAAAGAAACAGAAAAAATAACAAAATACAAAGATCTACAAATCGAAATTGAAAGACTGTGGCAGAAGAAGATCAAAATAATCCCAGTAGTAATTGGTGCCCTAGGTGCAATGTAGACACAGCCTACATTTTGCAGTGATATCTATAACAACAACAATATTGATAACAAAATTCTGGCATCCCAGTTCTTTGGGAAGGGCTTGATGTCTGGATAAAACAAACCAGTCAATAACACCTGTTTGTGCAAACAAGAAATAATAATAATATTTATTTTAAAAGCAATGTGGAGTACACAGTTAACAATCAATGGTGAGACAATTGGACAGGTTAGCATTAGAAGAGGTATTTTCCAAGGGGACTAACTATCCCCTTTGTTGTTTGTAATCGCCATGACTCCACTTTCACAAATACTAAACAAAACAGGCCTCGGATACCAAACATCTAAAACATCAAGTAAAATAAACCATTTGCCCTACATGGACGATTTAAAGTTGTATGGAAAGTCCCAGTCAGAAATCGAATCATTGCTAAAAACTGTCCGTATATTCAGTAGTGATATAGCAATGGAGTTTGGACTAGACAAGTGTGCTGCATTAATAATGAACAGAGGAAAAATAACAAAAAAAAGAAGGAATGGAACTGCCCAATGGAAGCAACATCAAGAAACTGGAAGAGAAAGAACCTTACAAATACTTGGGCATTCTCCAGGCTGATAACATCGCACATACTGAAGTTAAAAGAAAAATTGGAAGTGAATACATCAGGAGAGTTAGAAAAATTCAAAAAGTCTAAACTCAATGGCGGGAACACCATACAAGCCATAAACACCTGGGCTATACCTATTATCAGATACACTGCAGGAATAATAGACAGGACCCAGGCAGAACTAGAGACGCTAGATCGTAAGACCAGGAAAATAATGACCATCACTCATGCTCTGCACCCCCACAGTGATGTCGATAAGATATACCTCCCTCGTAGCTCAGGTGGAAGAGGAATGCTGCAAGTGCATCAAACAGCAGAGGAGTAGGAAAAAAGCCCTGAAAAATATATGAAGGACAGTGAAGAAGATGCACTTCAAATGGTCAATAATGCGAAACTATTCAACACCAATGAAACAAAGCAGGCCTACAAGAAAGAACAAGTCAAGAACCGAGCATAAAAATGGAAAAAGAAGCCACTGCATGGTTAATATTTGCACAATATAACTAGAAAATCAGACACCACCAAGACCTGGCAATGGCTTAAGAATGGCAACTTGAAGAAAGAAACAGAGGGTTTAATACTGGCTGCACAAGAACAGGCACCAAGAACAAATGCAATAAGAGCAAAAGTTGAAAAATAAACAACAAACAGCAAGTGCCACCTTTGTAAAGAAGCAGATGAAACCGTGGACCACCTAATCAGATGTTGTAAAAAGATCACACAGACTGATTACAAACAAAGGCATGACAAAGTTGCAGGGATGATACACTGGAACATCTGCAACAAATACAAGCTACCTGTAGCCAAAAATTGGTGGGACCATAACATTGAAAAAGTTGAAGAAAATGAAGATGTAAAAATATGATGAGACTTCCGGCTACAAACAGACATACATCTGCCACACAATACACCAGATATAGCTGTAGTCGAGAAGAAAGAAAAACAAGTCAAAATAATTGACATTAATTAGTAATTGACATACCAGGGGATAGCAGAATAGAAGAAAAAGAAATATAAACAAATCACAAAATCCAAAGATCTACTAATTGAAATTGAAAGGCTATGGCAGAAGAAGACCAAAATGATCCCAGTAGTAACTGGCGCCCAAGGTGCAATTCCAAAACACATTGAAGAGCGCTTCAACACCATAAGAGCCAAAGAAATCACCATCAGCCAATTACATAGAGCAACTTTACTGGGAACAGCCTATATTTTGTGACAATATGTATAATAATAACAACAATATTGATAATAAAATTCAGCCATCCCAGGTCCTTGGGAAGGACTTGATGTCTGGATAAAACAAACCAGTCAATAACACCTGTCTGACTGTGTAAACAAGAAATAATAATATAGGTAGGACTTAAAAGTGCACCTTGGATCAAGCCCATCGTTAGTAAGAAAGACCTGCTAATTCTGTAAGCAACTTATTTCTTGGGCTATTTCTTTTCCACAGATAGGGCCTATGTTTCTTCATGAGAAACATCATGAAGCATCATGCCCATAAATAACAAGAGTCATGAATTGAACACCTCTTTAGTTATCTACACAAGGCTCCCCATCTTGAGAAAGTGAGTTATGGTTAAGTCCCATTGCACTCAGTGGTATGAATTAGTCACAAGTCAACTACTTCATAGGTCGCATTTGCATGTTACACAAAAACAGAGGTGAAGGGATGTCTGGTTTCATTTTTAGCATGTCCAAATGCAGGCAACCACAGTTTCACAGAAAAATGGACCCGTGGTTTCCCTCCCCAGACAATTTGTAGTGAGGTCTGCTGCCTGGATCTCTGGTTTCACAGTGCCAGCATTACATCCAAACGCTGGCTCCGCAGTCTGATTGCTTTGCAACTGGAATTGAGGAAGGAAGCTCCTCCCTTGTTCTGGCAGCTATTGGCTTCCTGGGCCATCATTCAGTAAAGAAGGAAGCCCAGACAACCAGTCCCCCCTCCTCTCTGTAGTCAGTGAAACTCCAGAGAGAGAGTTCTCCTGAATATCCAAATTCAGATGCTATCACAGAGGAGGGGGGAGCTGAACCACGGGTCCATTGAACCCGCGGTTCCACGTCAAGTCCGAAGGCAGCCACTCTCTGTTGATTTCAGTGTGATTGAAAAATAACTAGCTTGCTCTGGATTGGGTTTTATACACTCAGCAAGATTTTGACATTTCCCCTTTCCAAATCTATAGCACAACACAAACTGATTTTGAACCTCCCTCAAGTTCCACATTTTTCATATGGTGTGTGTGTGTGTGTGTGTGTGTGTGTGTGCAAGAGAGAGAGAGAGAGAGAGAGAGGGAGGGAGGGAGGGAGCGTGGGTGGGAATGAACTCAAAAGCCACACTAAACATGCTGAGTCAATGATGCAATTTTCTAAGCAATGGTCATTTGTGATAGCTAGGTAAATTTCAGGTGTGCAGAAATTTACATATTTAATGTGTATTCCATCACAGGACACGCCCTGAAAGTTCAGCATGGTGACACTTTTTTCTTACTAGAACATATGTATCATACACATTAAAAGAACTATAATTGCAACAGTGGGAAGGCACTTAATATTCAATATTATTGCCTTGACATTTTCTGAAGCCAACTGAGAAGCAGTTGGATGATTTCCTTTCTGTGCATGCAGCAATTTATTAAAAGGGTTGGTCTGTATTCATAGTATTACAGAAAGTACTGAGAAAGAGTTATTAGGTCATCCAGTCTATCTCCCTGCCAATATTAGATTACTCCCCATACTCCCCACAGTAAATTTTCTAGTGCTTGGTTAAGATTGCTTAGAGGTCTCACAAGGCTTATGGTTTTGGCCACTTGATAGTATGTTCTATACTACAAATGTTTTTAGAAGCATGAAAATATATTAAATGAATTCCATAATGAAAATGGCTAAAACCTAATGGAAACTCAGTAGCAAAACCTACTTTGAATTACAATTCTGTAAAAATTTCCGCTGTGTGAAGACTACTTGAGTTAAAGCAAATGAACCTAAGGATAAGTCCATTTGCTGTTTAAAATAAATGACATTTTAAAAAATGTCAATTTAACCCTTAGCTTCTGTTTTTCTTAGGTCTTACTTTTACACACCTCTCTTGCCACCTCCTTTTCTCCCCATTCTTTTTCAGCTCATCACCTCATATACTATATCACAGGAAAAGTATCAGAGCTTAACTCTTATATCCCTTTCTCTGTTTCCTTACTATGTGCTGTTAATGAAACTGCCTCGAGGGTTTGTCCTGCACCCCCTAGTTCGGGAGAATGTGGGGAATTTAGCTCAAAAGGGGAGACAGTTCCAATCAGCCTTAATTTGTGCAAGCATACAAACCCAAGAAAATCGGCTTGAGAGAGGTTTTAATTAACAAAAAGGGGTTTATTGTAAGAAAAATAAATAAAAGGAATAAGACTAGATTACTAGGCAGTCCTAGCATAAAAGTGATACAAATATGTTCAAAAAACAGACTATTGTAAAGCACATTTAACTTAAAGTTCCAATTTATGTGTAAATTCCCAAGTGGGCTAGAGAGGTACTTTAAGATCAAGGGGCAAAATGTCAGAAATAAGAGAAAGGGATAGATTCAGCCCTGATGTTGCCAGCAAGAGGCTATGTCACCTGTCCTGAACACCAAGGTGGTCTGCTGGAGTTTCTTGTCACAACTGATGGGGTCCAGAGTGAGAGGCACTTAGATGTTTCGCAGTGGGAGTCCCAGGTGTAATATACACGAGGAAGCACACTGGGTTACGGAGTGAAAGGTAAAGTGTGCCGTCAAGTCGATTTTGAATCCTGGCGCCCACAGAGCCCTGTGCTTTTCTTTGGCAGAATACAGGAGAGGTTTACCATTGCCTCCTCCTGTGCAGTATGAAATGATGCCTTTTAGCATCTTCCTATATTGCTGCTGCTCGATATAGTACCAGTGGGGATTTGAACCGGCAACCTTCTACTTGTTAGTCAAATGAGTGAGGGATACTTATATCTCAAAATGTGCCTTGAGGGCACTTGTCTTTTGTCCTGTTCTGCTGAATAGGGGAGCCCAGACACCCCCCCTTTTTTTGAATGCATTGTGTTTCTGTCCTTCCTGGGTAGGAATGTGTGTGAATTGCCTATGGTATTCAAGGCTGATTGTGAGGACAATTGGAGTGTGCAGGTGCATTTAAAGGATATCCTGTGATGGGAAGGATTCCCCCACTAATTCTATCAACAGTTTCCATAGGCACAGTTTCGAAGTTACATCACTAACTCATCTCTATTGTAATGGAGGCTGCAGTTGCACTTGTCTTATCTGTCTTTTCTGCCTTCCTTTCCTGGCCTGATCACTTCGTTAACAACAGTTGTTATCTCTCTTGCAAGAAGAAGAGGGGAGTTTAGATTTGATTCCAATGCTGAAATGATCTTGAATGCCAGACACTTGCAGTAGCTAGTCCTGGAGTCTGCTTAGTCAGGCCCCCTCACAGAAAGAGGGAGTGTGCCTCTAATCCCCTTTCCAATTTGTAGGGCCTGCAGCCAAATCTAGGGGCAACCAGTCCATTGCCAACAAAGCGACTTGTCCCCATGTGTAACATAGACTGGGAGCTCACACTGAGGTGCAGCTCCTGAGCATAGCAAAAGTGCAATCTCCAAGCCTGGAGATGCAGTTGCAACCAAGGAGGCTTCTGGGAGTGGGCAGAATAAGCTCAGCTGGTAACAGTGCTTTGTCTAAGTTGTGGAGCTGCGTATGTGACAAATTATTTTCTGAACAAAGCCTTGCTTGCTTTGAAACACATTGAGGTGCTTCACTTGACCCGTATGAAGTGACAGACGGCATTTGGATAGACGATCAACCCCTAGCCCTGGGCAGCTGCATTGGCTGCCCACACGACTACCAGCTCCGTTATGGAGCCAGTGGCGGCTGCGGGGATGGGGTACCACCCATCCCCTGGAAGTCCCAGGATGCCCCGCATGAGCTTGCAGGGCATTCTGGGAGGGGCGACACTGGGAGGCTGCTTGTAGCCTCCCAGCCGGGTGTCTACTTCTGTGTTGCTGTGTGCTCTGGCGGTACATGTCCCCCCCCAAAAAAAAGGCGAATGGAGTGCTTGCTCCGTTAACCTCATTTAAGGGGAGTTGGAATTAGGCAGGCTAGCTGCCTTGGAGCCACCGGGCTTGCCCGCAGGCCTGGTGCTTCCAACAATCACTGGAAAGTGGGCAAGTGGGCTTATTGCTTATTGCCCCCTTAGCCCACTTTCTAGTAATTGTGGGAATAGGCTTTTAAAATGGTTGCCCTTACTCTTTTGCTTTTCTTCTTTCTTTTCATCACTACTACTTCTACTACTACTACTACTACTACTACTACTACTACATAGGCTTAATCCAGAAGTGTTTTTGGTCAGTAGGAATTGGTTTTGCAGCTTATTTTGGATGGGATAGCACTCTCTCTGATGAATTGAATGAGCACCTTGGGAGTGCCCCTAGTCCCAGCTCTGCTCCTGATTAGTCAGTTGGTGGTTGCAGTCAGGACTGCTACCCATGGCAGAGGCAAGAAGTTCTTAAGGGGGAGGGGGCCAGCAGGGAAGGAGGAAGAATGATTCAGGAAAACCTTTTTTCAAACAAAGAAAAATGTTGGAATCACAAAGATGCCATCTCTTCTTTGAGGTGAGCCTATCCAAATTCCCATAATTATTTTCTAAGACTGGACTTGAAGAATTCCACTGATCTCACATAATACTCAGCTACACATAATACACATACTGTAGCTGACAACCTGTTTAACACTGCACATGTGCAACTGAACAAAGCATATGCGCTGCACTATATCGGCATTTCTGAAGTTTGGGTGCTCCTGCATGGGGGATGTGATTTTTGTCAATCTCTCCTCCACCCTCCCCAAAGTACTCCAGCAACTGGGAAGTAGGTCACTGAGGGTTACTCAGACCTCAGAAACCCAGTTTTGGGTCACATGTAGCATGAAAATTGCACCCCCCAATGTACAAGAGCACCCACACATCAGAAGTACCAGTTGTGGTGCTGCATATGTGCTTTTTTAAGCTGTATGCATGCAGCGTTAATCAGGATGTACCTTTAATTCTCCAAATAGTACTGAGAAGATCATGTCCTTCCTCTCTCAGAAAAACCTGTAACATCATTTGGTGTGAACTATTGCCCAGAGAGAAGGGCTTACATCTAATTCTGACTCTCACTCTGTCCTTGGTTAATGAAAAAATTGTATTAGTGAATCTAATCATAAAGCATCACTAGTTAATCCCACTAAAGACTCCATGCCTCCGGTGCAACAGAAATAAGCATCCTTCCTCATTAAAGCCAGTTATTTCATTGTAGATGCTTCTTACCAAGAAGCAATCGTGCTGTTGGATTACTGCTTTGAATGAATATGAAAATGGCAACCACATGATGGTTTGGCATGCACAGTCTGAAGAAAATGTCATTTATAGGGGCTTGATCACCTTAATGACATTTTACATGACAAATGCTGTGCTAGGGTGACAATGTAGCCTTTATATTCATCAAGTGGTCATTTCCTGTAGTAACAACTGTGGCATGAGTTGTTAGCTTTACATTTGCCAAAGATACATAAACCAAAGTGGCTTTTAATAGTGTGAGTGGGTGGACGTTGTTTAGATTGGGGAAAAGGGAAAAAAAGGAATCAGGGAATGAATTTCAAAGTGTCCTGAGCTTAGGTTTTGTGTACATAAAAAACCAAAACCCTTTCACATTTTAGTTTATACTTAACACTTTTGATGTCTTGGATCATAAGTAAAATGAGTATCTTATTGGGATTTCAAAGATTCACAACAATTGAATCATTACACATACAATTTTCTTTGTAAAAATAGGCAAAGAAACACTCTTTATTATCATACCTGAATCTGTATGCATCGCATGAAATGGAATGTGCAAAAAGGTAAGTATGGTGGGCATCCATCCTGTGGGACTATATCAGGGCCTACTCCTGTCTCTGGCCACCTCTAGCTGTATAATTCTGTGAAATATACGTCACCTTTGTACATAACAGGGAACCTGATGCAAACTCACCTCAGGTTTGCCACCCATGTTTTCCGGATGATTGGGATCATGGTTCCCAGACCTAACCACAGTTCTGATCTTGTCCCCAAACCTCGGAATGAACCCTCTGTCTGTAGTGAGTTTCACTCACCAAACCGAGGGTCCATTGCCAGTGCCATGTTGTCTGGATTGGGACTGAACTCGCAACTAGGGTTCAGGGAGAAAGATCCTTCCGTGGGCTGCAATGCTATTGGCTCGTGCGGGCTGTCCTTCCAGGGTCAGAGGAAGCCCACAAAACCAGTCCCGCCCCTGTTTCCAGCTCCCAGACAATCTGGGATAATCTGGAAGTGTGTTGGGGGGGGGAGGGAGACAAACTGCAAGTCTGTTGGACCAGCAGTTTGCCATTATGTGCAAAGAGGCCCATAATTTAAGGCGGTTGAGCTGATGCACTTACTCTTTGGATAAACACAGAATCTCTATTTACGTGTTTACTTGTATGAGTGTACAGTGTGCACAAGTACAGCTATTCATACATTGCATTGAAGATAGGTACAGCAGTACACTTCCTACCTGTACCATGAATTTGAGGTGCCTTTTCCAAGGTACAGTCATTCACACCAAAACATGGATGAGTTTACAGACATCTGCACACTCATCTAAGATAATAAGGCAGTTCACACGATCATGAAATCAGGTCTAAGAGGCAGCATACCTAGGGATTTCTGCTCATGAGAACTTATGGGAACTTCTCAAGCCCAGAACTCTGAAAGCAAGGGAACCCATACCATAAGCCCTGCTCTTAACCCAGGTTGTGGGAGAATAGGAGCCCCCCTACCTCGGGTTGCTGACAGCGATATGCATGGAACCATTCGGAGCTTCTTCTTAGGAGCGCCGAACTGGTTCTGGCAACTGGCATTCAAACTGGTTCGGAGGGGGTAGGCCTGGCAACCCTACCAGCCCTACCCTGCCCTGCTGCTCCCACCTGGCGCTCTTCTAAAAAGTGGGCACGTAGGGGTGCAGGTTGCCTCCTAGCAGCCAGGATCAATGTTGCCACACAAACAGCCAATGCACATGGCCACGCCACTGGGGGGAAAGCAGTGGGGTGGGTGCTGGCAGGTAGCAGTGCCTTCCCTGACCCTTAAAGCACCCCCCCCCCGGGAGTGCATGGAACTGGTTCTGTGCACATCCCTAGGTGCTGAATGTGTGTTGGACTTCCCCTGTTTCGGCAACTCCTGGCAGCTGGCTGTCAGGTTTGATATAAGGAGCCGCATTTATGGTGGCTGCCATCTGTAACTGTGCCTCTCTACACAATACAATCTGTGCTGCTCCTTAGAATGGCTTCAATAGGGTTGGGCCCACCTCCTGTCCTCTTGTGGCCAATCAGAGGGTGTCTGCTGATGAAATGTGGTTTTCCCTTCTCCTGGCTATGTGGTGCATTGTAGGAAGGTTCTCCCAGTTCTTGGTGGATGTCCTTGGTCCAGGCTCACTGCCGTGGTGCTTGTGTGCACAATGGGTTTGCAGAGCCCAACAGAGGTTCTGCTTGTCTGTTCAGCATGGGGTAAGAACTCTTCCCTCCCCAAACCCACCCCCCAGATGATTGTGTGCATGGCCCTAATGTCTGAATAGTGCTAGAGTGCCATTTTCAGTCCTGTTATTTTGTGCCAGTACTGCATTTATTCAAGAACAACTGGCAATTGCATACTTTTATGTATACATTTCATCCCATCCCTGCTGCAGACCATGAACACGAAGTAAAGGTCACAATGGAGAATCCAGTGTATAACAAAATAAGGGGAAACTGGATCAACAGATTTTCTCCTACCAGAAATGTATGCTTATGGTCCAAAGTGTAGATTTGTGGGATATACATTTGCTGCAGATCATAATATTGTCTATTCCACTTCTGGATGGAAACAGTGCTCTAAAAACCCATGCTAAATGGCAACAAGGGGTTTAAGAGGAACTTGCAAACAAAGGAAATTGGAAGTTTGGTTGATGATATTGTTGGCTGAGGAATAAAGCTTTATGGCTATCCTAAGTTTGTTTTGGGTTTTTCTCTCTCGCTTTGGAATTATAATATTTGGTTGTGTGTTAGGCCTGGAAATATAACTGAAAAAAATACTAAAATTCCCTGTACATAGCAACATTGGAATTTAAAAGTCTGGGATATTATTCTATGTGTTCTTTTTTTTTCATTGAGATGATAGATGTTGTTGTTGTTGGGAGCACTGGACATTGAAATATGTTTCAGAACTTCTACAAACCTGCTTCTCTGATGCCGTATCCTTTCTATATATGAACACACCAGTGTCTTTATTTGGCAAGTTGGAAAAGCAAACAAGGCTTGAAGTGAGTGGTTTCTTGGGATTTGGAGAGGGGGGGACATATGGGTATCCAGGACAAGATCTTAAATTATTTTTTTTACCAAATAAGTATGCGGGCACATGTCAAAGCTGGTGTTTTCCTTGCTCAACAGATGTCTCACAGTATTTGAAAACACCTGTTCACTCTACCATTTCCCCAGGAGCAGAAGGGGCTGAACTGAAGGAAATGGAAGACACAGACTGTAAGTCTCAGTGATTCAATCCTGGTTTCAGGTTGAGTTCATCTTACTCACAAATTGCCCTATAGAAAACAGCACAGGAAGGTGGTAGTACAGATGAGAGGTGCAATAGCTGCATTCTCTTTCAGTGTGCAGAACATTAAAGCTATAGGCACTATGTCCAGGAGCTGCCTACCTTATTTCTGCATAATAAAAATAACTTGGTTTAAATGCACAAATCCTCTAAAGAAGTCTCGGAATCATAGAGCGGGTTCCCATGCTCTTCATAAAATTAGCTTAGCAGGAATCTGAGATTCCAGAGGCATGTGCATTCCCACAGAGCATGATGGTAGAACTTGGAAATTACTAGGAATCTCAGATTTGCACCATGGGAAACTATGATGGCCCTTGGAGCTTTGATGGTCATAGGGTCATCAAGCTAAGTTCCGATCTTGATTGATGATCTTAGCTTCATTGTCATTTCCTACAGCATCAAATCTGAGATCCCCAGTAATTTCTGGGTTCTCACGTCATGTTCTGTGGGAGCACGCACAGCTCTGTATCTCAGATACCTGCTAAACTAACATTGTGTGGAGCATGAGACCCCACCCATTGTTTTGTGACAGAATGTTAGTTTTAACAGAAGAATACTTCAAAACAGCAATGCTGAGTCACTTGAAGTTTAATTAATGAATTAAAACAAATCTGAGCAACAAAAAATGTGCTCCTGATTAATTAGTCAGGCAATTAAAACAGGAACAAGCATGTTTAAAACTGCAGGTGGCAATCAGCATGTTAAGAGTGGCATTCCATCCTGTATGTGAGAGAATGATGCATGCCTGTTCTAAACAGATATTTGCTTAGACACATGTGTGCATCTGTGGAAAACCAAAGGCAAGTTCACACAGTCACTGGAAAATAAGTAGGAGGGAAGTGGCAGTGCCTGCCGAGTGTGTGCTCCCAGCACTCACCAGTACTTATGATATATTTTCTGCCCAAATTCAAATGTTGGTTACCAATGTTGCGTAAATGTTGGGAGGTGGAGGGACCAACATTCTCTATCCAATATTGGTAGGTTTGAATAACAGAGGATATGGTGGAAGCACTAGCGAACGTCAGGAACATGTGCACACTGGGCACCACCACTTCCCTTTTATTTACTTTCCAGCAGTTGTATGAACCCACCCAAATCTTGCATTTTCTAATATACAAACATGTGCAGATACACTTGACTACTTAATTTATCAATCAGCTAAAAATTATACAGATATTTTTTCTTAGGTTTCTTTAATTGGGTGATGGCCCTAGAATTGATAGTTTCATCCCCAAATTATAGCCTTCTATGACACAGTGTTTCCATTCTAGCCATTTTCTTTGCACCATCTTTGACATGGGAAATGAGGACATACCTCATTGTACGATCTGAATGGATGAAAAGATACAGTCTATGAATATTAATTTCTTATCCAAAAAGCTGACACCGAGACATTCCTATTGCCTGCTTATACCATTCAATGATGAGAAGCCTTAGTGGTTTCCTTTGGAGTGTGTATATTGGCTCTCGGATCTGACAGGCGTATTTCACACAGCATGAGGGATAAACTGGATGCTTTGGTCACTTCTGGATTAAGCAGAAGATATCTTGGCTGCATGTACTTGATACCACAAGCTCTTTGGAAGAATATTGCCAAGTTGGTTGGCTGATGTTACTTTAATAAGTAGTTTCACTGAGCTCCAAATAAATAAAAAGGATTGTTGATGTTGGTTTACTGGAAAAAAGGGCTTTCAATGGCTAATGAAAACTCCAACAGAAATGTACTAGTAAACTCATAGAGAAATTAGCTTGAAAAGAAAATCTGAAGATAATCTTGATACTTGTCCAATAATGTAATTTTGCAGTGTTATCACAGGGATGTTTCAACAGGCAATCCCAGTTATGTTTACAATATGTGTGGTTGGTTGCTTTTTAGCACTTGGAAAATAGCAACAAATTACATTTTTAAAAAAGGCATGAGAAGAACTAAATTATATTTTACTAACTATTTTTGACCACAGTATATTGGCTGATTTCCCCCCCCCCCACTGCCCCCCGCCCCCATCCCCTATGCTGACAGATGACCTTTTCACCAGATTTGTTCTTAATGATTCCTAAATGTAAGCTTTTGTTTGCCCCCTCTCCGCCCATTGTCAGTTCCCAGGGGACCTTTTCCAGTGCAATATGAGCAAAGTAATCTCTCATCTTTTTTAGAGTCATTGACTGCAACAACTTTGATGTGGTTACTGTGA
Organism: Hemicordylus capensis; assembly: GCF_027244095.1. Taxonomy (NCBI): domain Eukaryota; kingdom Metazoa; phylum Chordata; class Lepidosauria; order Squamata; family Cordylidae; genus Hemicordylus; species Hemicordylus capensis. The sequence goes on along the minus strand of NC_069661.1, from coordinate 48,780,782 downwards.
TGGCCAGTGAAGTGGTTTGCTAACATCAGCTACCCACACCTGGTCTAAGAGGTGCCTACTCATTCAGCAGCCACACACTTGCCCAGTGCTGACCCAGGTATCTGTATCACTTCTCAAGATTTATGGTAGGGGCAGGAGTAATGAGCCCCTGGTGGTGCAGTGGTAAAACTGCTGCCCTGTAACCAGAAGGTTACAAGTGCGATCCTGACCAAGGGCTCAAGGTTGACTCAGCCTTCCATCCTTCCGAGGTCAGTAAAATGAGTACCCAGAATGTTGGGGGGCAATATGCTAAATCATTGTAAATCGCTTAGAGAGCTTCCAGCTATAGAGCGGTATATAAATGTAAGTGCTATTGCTATTGCTATTGCTAATCCCTCCTTTTCAGTTGCCCCACAGTGATTGTCTGTGGTTCTTATGAGTAAACCATCTCACTGGCCTCCTTTAAATGTTGTGTTATTTAATTAAAGCTCATCATACATTGTGACAATTTTGTGCTTTACCCTTAAGTGGTTCTTACAGGCACATAGAGAGAGCTCCAGTCATGTTTCCTTTATACCAGAGAGGCTCTACATGGTTATTTTTCATATGCTATTAAGTCCCCTCAATGTATGTTAAGTGAAATATGTCACTAGGAAGCTGATTTTTCTATATGCAGCATCAGCAAGGCTATGAGACTAAAAAAGGTGGAAGATAAACATTATTAACTACCTGGAAGGCCTCTGACGTCCAAATCTTGTTTGAAACAAAAAAAGAAATTCTCTCCTTACAGCTTATACAACTTCCAAGCATCAACAAAAACTGTTGTGTAATCTTTTATTACAGTTCATAATAAGCATGGCAGAACATTAAAATATTCTAACCACTGAGGGTGGGGAGCAACCAGTTCAGGACAACCAGCATGGCACAATATGTTCAAAAACATAAAGCATAAAATAATGTGAAAAACTCCTATTATCTAAATTAAAGTATGCAGCTCACACAGTTCTTCAGAAACAAATTATGGCATGATTCAGATGAAGGTAAGCACTGGCCAACATCTAGAGCAGGGGTCCATGGGCACTCCTAATATCCACTGCCATGCAACACTGGTATAGCTGGTATCCAAAGCAGAGGCACTTTTCTGCTCGTGCACAAGAGTGCAAATACTTACGCGTGCTCTGAAGTGCTCTGTTAAAGCAGAAATATGTTGCTGAGGGTCAAGAGGCATGTTTCCACTCTAACAGATTACTTCCAGAGAGTGGGTGAGCTCTGAAAAGTATTTGTACTCTTGTGCAAGTGTGCAAAAGTGCCCACACTTTTGAGAGGGGGTGCAACAGTGTGGGAGCTAGCACTGCATAGCAGCAGATGTTAGGAGTGTCTGTGGATCATGCTCTGGGTGTTGGCCACAGATTTTTATGGGAGAGTTAACCAGCAGGAGAAGGCATTTTGCCTCTCTGGTCCCATCCTGGGCATCCAAGAGGCATGTGGTTGACCATGATGGAAAATAAGATGCTTCACTAGATGGTCCTTTGTTCTAATCCAGCAAGGCTTTTCTCATGTTCTTAATTTTTTACAATCCCCTGAAAAAATAACCACAGCTTTAACACTAGCCTGTCGTGTCTTAACGCTAGCAGTCATATGTAAAATTTACATATTACTATGTAAATATATACATAAATATGTAAAATTTGCATACTATTACCATTGTTATTAATAATATTTATATACTTCTTTTCAACAAAAATGTTGTATAAAGTAAAATATTATGTTATTTTATATTTTTCATCACTGTTCTTCCTTTCCCCCTCTGATTTCTAATTTGTTGTAAAGATGATTCTTGCTCTAGCTAAGAAATTGCTCACCAAAATGTGCTTTCTCCACATAGGGAAAACCATTCCTAATAAAGTTTTTTTCCACACTGGAAAAATCATTCCTAACAAAATGTTCTTTTATTTAGAGTTCTCACTCTAAATGAAATAACAATTTAGGTATATTTAATTGGTTGATCAACAATAAATTAACATCATTGAGAGCAGTAAACTGCTATAAATTACATTCTTTACCAGAACTAGAAAATAATATCTAGGTGAAGTTGTAACATTTACAACAGAGAACTGGAAAATCATGGAATCATAGAATATCAGAGTTGGAAGGACCCTGGAAGTTTTCTAGACTATCCCACTGCTCAGTGCAGGATAGAACAAAAATATCTGAAATGATCACACTCAATTAAATCAGGTTTCTCCAGAATCACTCATCTGTCATCTGCATCATTCTATAGACACCTTGATCTTTCTTTTCCTTTCTTTCCTTTTTTAAAGGTCTTGGATACAGACTGAAGATGGCAGTCTGTGTCCAATGGCTTTGTCTTGAAGGCAAATCTGTAGGTAGGAGGCTCTTTAAGTCCACAGATTATATATGTGTAATTTCTGCTGTAAACTAAAAAAAAATAGCTTGTTAAATGTGCCCTTGAGTCACAAGCTGAAGACCCCAGAGAGTCAATATCTTCTTATTTTGACTAATATGGAATCTCCAGCTGACAAAGATTATGTACAAAAAGTAGAAATCTCAAGGTAACCTGCCAATGTTTCCTGTTGAAATGATTCCTTTTAATAAAATTCTTTGGCTGAGTATAAAAAGCATAACCTGATTAGGTAGCAATTTGGTGAAAAACATCTGGCAAGTAAATGGAGAATCTATGAGATCAATATCAGCTTGGAAGCAGAGGATGCCATCAATTTTACTGAATGGTGGGAGTCTTAGAACCTCGAAGAAAAGAAAGATTAATTATGGTGAAAATAAACCAGCTCAGGAAAATATCATAAAAGTGTCATGAGTTAGGCCTGATCAAAAACATACTGAGAGAGTACTGGCAAAGAAAATGCATAGCAAGGCTTGTAGTGTCTAACAAACAACTGTTCAGTATAGGAAACATTTAGGTTTCCATGGACTGTGAGGAATTGCAATAAATTATTGATGTATCACATAGAAACAGAGGGAAAGCATAGCTATTATACTGCTTATAAAAAGGCAATCCTCAAACAATCTACTCTGAAGTACTTCTAATTAAGTCAATAGGAGTATGTGGTTTGAGGACTGAAGCCAGTGACAACAAGCAGTCATGAAAGGGGGAAATTATCAAGGATTTTGCCTGGAGTACACATATCAAGATTGTTTGCTTGTTTTTGCTGGGTAGAATATTTCAGACAAAGAAACCATGCACTATCAATAAAGACATCAGCATGCTTCTATTCTGAAGAGGAACTATACTGCCCAAAGTTTTTGGAATTGTTTCCACAAAGCTTTGCTCATCCTGAGCCTAGACAAATATAATCCAGACTGGGAAGCTTCTGAAGTTCGCCTCACTCGGGCTCAGGAATTAATTTCAGGGGCTCATTAAAAGCCACCTTCAATGAATGGAAAACTTTTAAAGCCCCCCAATTCTTCTCTGACTCAGATTAAAATCCAAGTAGAGAATGGCTTCCTTTGCATCTTCTTTGTGTTGGGTTTGAATTTAAATGCTGCTGGCGGGGAAACAAGTTGGAAAATGAACTAGTGGAGAATCTGTGGAGAAGAGTGTAGATGCCTCCCGCCCCCAATATTCAGTTTTTGCTCTTCTTCAGTGGAGAAGTTTTTTAGTTGTTTATCCCTGAGATTTCTTCTTTAATGGGCTGCTCCCTGGAAAATGACAGGAAGTGGGACAAAAGAAAACTTCTCTTGGTGAAGCCTCAGGATTCCTTGTGCACCCTTGGAGGATTCCTTGTGGATAAGTTTCCTTTGCACCTGTTCCTCCGTTTTTCAGTGTGCATCCCTTTAAAATAAACCTTTGCCAGGTAGCAGAGACATTTGATCAACTAGGATCTTCTTTTAAAGGGATGCACCCTGAAAATTGTATTTATGTATTTATTATGAACATGCAGATAGTGCCAAAAATCTGTATTTCTGGGCGGTTTACACAATACAAAATACAAGGCACAACTTTTTAAACAAGCAGAATAATTAAAAGCAATACAAGCATTTAAAGCAATTTAAAAATGGGGGGGGGAGCCAACCCCTTGGAGGAATTTTTGGAAGAAGACAGTCCCTAGCAGGGGATAGACTTTTGCCCCCATCCCCCAGGATTTCCAGGGCAGCCTTTCAAAGCAATCTCTTAGTGAAGCAACAGAAACATTTCTCCTTTGCTTTGCTGGTAAGCTGCTTTTTCAAGCCCCACAATGTTTCAGATGAGGAACAAAATTATTTCTGATTTTTAGGAAATAATTTGGTTCATTACTGAGAGTCTATCTAAGGCAATCCTCGAGAGGTTTAGTCATCTCTAATCCAATTTATCTTGCTTAACACAAGGTAACAATTATGAAAATATGCCTGAAACCTTTCACAGGCTATCACTGAAATGCAGAGAGTGTGAAAATAATAAAAGCCATCATTTTGAAGAGATGATCCCGAATTTGGATGTGAACAATGTACATCATTTTCCAGTTTTAAAAGATTTCAAATTAAAGGCCATTTCACACATTATTTCTGACATGTAACATCTTCATGCAGCGACTTTACTATATGCTTCTCATATGGTGAACAGTCTGTGTAAAACAGTCCTGACATGTAGAAATGGAAAACAACCAAGTTCAAGAAAACACCAGTTGCTCCAGGAAATGGTACAAGGAAACTGTGAATGCAACAGAAGACTGCACAAAAGGTGATGATCTTTCACAGCTCTCCCTCCCTGCAGGGCATATGAACCTGCCTAATACTAAATCTGATTATTGGTCCATCTAGGTCAGTATTTTCTACACTGGCTGACTATGAGGTGGATCCCACGATCAGTGGGAACCGCCGAGATGGGGTTTGCGAGGAGAATGGGCTTAGCCCACTCTCCTTGCAGACGACCCGTCAGTCGGATGCAGGTGGCCGAACTGAACTGCGGGCGGCCGACCCGTCAGTTGGCTGTGGGCTCACCAAAGCGAGCACGCAGGGCATGCTGGAGAGACCCCTGAGCTGGGAGGCTACATTTAGCCTCCCCGCTAGGGGTCTCCTTGTGAGTTGCTGTGGCACGGAGCTGTGCCACAGCAACTCACTATCAAAAACACCGGGTTAGCGGAGCGCTCGCTGTGCTAACCTTGGCTAAGGGGAGGGGAAAATAGTGGGGTTTGCTGCCAGGAGCCATGTGGCTCCTGTGGCAACAGACGATCAACAAAAAGTGGGCTAGGCTCCCTTGCCTCTGTGTGTAAGAATATAAAAGCCCTGCTGGATCAGGCCCAAGACCTATCTAGTCCAGCTTTCTGCTTCTCACAGTAGCCCACCAGTTGCCTCCAGGAAGCTCAAAACCAGGAATACACAAAACCAGGCATGCCCTTTCTCCTGCTGCAACTCCCCTGGAACTGGTGTTCAGGGGTAACCCTGAGGCAGCCTGTAGCCATCAAGACCAGTAGCCATTGATGGACTTGCCCTCTGTGCATTTGACCAAGCTCCTTTCAAAGCCAAATGATCTGGTGGCCATTGCCTCATCTTGTGGCACAGTATTACCTACATTATGCACTAATAATACACAGATTATGCATTAGTTATGCACTGTGTGAAAAATTATTTCCTTTTGTCGATCCTAAATTTCTAGGCAGTAAGTTTCATGAGATGACCCCTGTTTGAGAAAGGGAGAAAAACTTCTCTCTCCATTCTGCCCACACTTCTTGAACAATGCAAAGGAGCAGGGCTGACCTGAGGCTTCAGGAGACCCTTGACAAGCTGCTGTCTATGCACCCTTTCCTACCACCACCACTACCTCCACCACATGAAGGCTATGAACACAGAGATGGCCTCAGTGATCTGCAGTGGGCCATTCTGAAGTCCCTGGACTCTTGGCAGTGGTGCAGTGATGCTGGTGCTGCAAATGATATCAGTTTGGCATTGTACTTTTCATGTATTCATACCCGAAGAACTTCCATCTCAGAAGAAACTAAGTGAAGAAAATGCCAAATAGTAAAGAAAAGGAAATAAAGAATGAAAGAAAATGGGGCAACAAAGAGAAAACCTATCCACCATGATGGCTGATACACTGAATTTAAACAATCAAATGTCTATTTAAAAGATAATAATGGAAACCAGCCTTACTGCTGTGGTGTAAAATAAATGATTCCTTTAGTAAGAGAAATAGCTTATTTCCCCTGTCAGTTATTGAATGTACATTATGTGTGTGGCTGCACCAAGCCCTCAGTATTCTCAAACACCAAAGAGATTTAGAATTTGAAACTGGATCTGGATTCAAATGTTTCATCTGTCATGTCTGCAGTATTTTTGTGTAAAACCACCAGACCAAGACATGCTTAAGAACTATATTGTTCAAAATCCAGATAGAGTTTGTATTTTACAGGGCCATGGGTGATGTGTAGGATCTGATCTGGCATCTTCTACTGGCTCTGTCTAGGTGAGTAATTAGGCATGCATGTTTTTTATATTTCATTTAAACCTCCTTTGCAAATCAAGTGCAGGCTTTTAATGTTTCAGACTGATTTCGTAGCAATAAATCAATTTTCCTGAATGTGCCGCATTGGGACCCATCACTAACCTCACATTTGTTAAATATCGTTAATTAAAAATAACTCATCCAAGTTAATATAGCGCATTAGCTTGAACAGCTGCACTTTTGTAATTATTGGATTTGAATTAAGAATATTAGAGCTTTAACAGAAATTAAAGGTACTGGACAGACACCATGTGATTAACCTCAGCAAACTGAACCCCACTGAAAGTCATTGCTCTCTTATAGTTAGCCATTGAGCCTAGGGAAAACAATTCTCTCTCTCCAGCCTTACATAACATCCCTCCATAGCAGTTGCTGGTTGTGGCTGTTTAAGGTTGTGAGCTCTTCTGCAATGAGGTAGTGCAAATTTTGATCACCCATCTATCACACAGTTGCCAATATGCACAACACACAGCATAAAAATTGCCCAAGCTAGAAGTTATTATACTGGCACAGTCATGCCAGTAGAGTTAAGATGAGAAATGTTTTCAACATTCCGTCATTATAAGCCCTGAACATTCTATTGTGTATGAAGTCAAATGTATCCACCCAATACCTCTGAAATCATGCATACATCAACTGGGGGGCGGGGCATGAGATACCACTCCCCCAAATCTGGTGTGAATCCATTGTGAAATGGCTGAAATAACAGAAGTTTAAGTTTTTAACTCTTAAAAAGAGGTTTCAAAGCGTTGGTGACCTTTTTTCACCACAGATAATGAGGCTATTCTCATGATCGGCCAAAATCGGGCTAAGGGAGCCTAGCCCAATTTTGGCAGAATGTGAGAACCACCAGGCGAGCCCAGTTTCTTCAAAGCAGACAACCCGCTAACTTACCCCTCCCCTTAGACGAGGTTAGTGGAGCAAGGGCTCCGCTAACCCTATCTTTTTTATTGTGTATTGCTGTGGCGTAGCTCCGTGCTGCGGTAACACACAAGGAGACCCCTGACGGGCAGCTCAAACAAGCCTCCCGGCCCTGAGGGTCTCTCCAGGATGCCCCACGCGCACAGGCGGGGCATCCTGGAACTTCCAGGGGCTTCGTGGCCCCCAATCCCTGCAGCTCCGTGACAGAGCCGGCAGTCATGTGGGCAGCTGATCCAGCCACCTGGGGCTGCAGCATGGATCGTCTGCGGGGAGAGCGGGCCAAGCCTTTTAGGATAGGATGTTAATGTGAAATGTACATGATATATATTTCCTTTTCAGAAGTCTAGCGTGGGAGACAGAGCTCAGAATTGTGCTTTTTATTTTTTGTGCCTCCCCTTGCCCCAATATTTTTCTGTTGCTGTCACTGTGCTTTGGAAATAACTCATTTTGTATGTGGTATCTTTCATGAATTTGTTCCATATGTAGTTTAATAGATTTTGTAGCCAAAAACATTATATATTTGCCTTGTTACACTGCAAGATTCTTTAAGTTTGTAAAACTGGATTTGCTATCATTCTGTTCAGTGTTCCCGCTGACAGAGATGCCCAGATATTGTTGACTACAACTCCCAGAATCCCCACCTGCAATGGCCTTTGACTAGGGATTCTGGGAGTTGTAGTCAAAAACATCTGAAAATTCCTGTTTGAGGGAACACTGATTTTGTTTACTATTTCCTGCTTATGGTTCACATGAAAAATAATCATTGAGAATTAGAACATGGTATCCATTATCTGCCTGTTATCAGTGAAGATGCATGAAAGGAGAACACATGTCCACTTTTAAAAGCCAGGTTAATCATGCAGGGTTGATGACAAAAACAAGCTTTCTTCTTCTTCCTAGCTATTTTATGACATAAAATTCATCAGGCTATTATGAGTGTGCTATATGTACCAGAAAGTGATAATTTTTCTTGCTTTACCTAAGGGACATTTTGAATAATACAGTATTTTTAAAGCAATGTATTTATATTGTCACAAACCAGCATACTCTAAATTAATGATTTGATAGCTAGTACTTATGAAATTCACATAAAACTAAGCATTCTAATTAGATCATACAGGACTCCCAAAAGAGTTCATAATGTTGGCCTTTATAATGCTCATAATTGTTTGTAGTGCCAGATAGGAGAGGCAGGGTTAGTACATCTATTATGTGGTTGCAAGGTTTGAAGGCAGGTGTGTTACTGCCTTCTGGCTGTTTTTGAGAGGATTTCTCTGGCCTTGGGTTCTAGTTTTGGGTTTACAGGTTCTATATACTGCCCTGAGCCATTTGTGGAAGGGCAGCATATACATCAAATAAATTAAATAAATAAATAAAGTGATATTTTGACTTATACCAAGTGATTGGAATTTATCTAGTGACCGTGGCAGCCAGTGAGGGTGGTGCAGGTGGGGGGCGGCAGTGAGAAGTTCCTTCAAAAGATTTACCAGTGATACCGCTGGCACCTGAAAGCTGTGGGGAGCAGCAATGCCCCACCCGGCATCCCACATGGCAGCTGCCCTGCCTACAGGACCCACCTGGCTGCTGCACATGCTCAGAGGCCAGGTGAATGCTGCAGCCACCACATGGGATTCTGGGCAGGGCACTGCTGCTCCCTGCAGCTTCCAGGTGCCAGTGTTATCACTTTTGAAGGTGCCTCTTACTACCACCCCTATGCCTCCCACTCCAGCCACCACTGTCTAGTGGCACAAAAATATAATTACTATGGGCATTACAGTAATTCTTGATAATGTCTTATACCACATAAATGGAAAGTTAAGGATAGCCTTGCGGTACAACAATGGGCAGCTTATGAAATAATCATTTGTTTTAAGAGGGAAGTTCATGACAAGTTCCAGGTAATTTAGGAATGATTCTTGGGATTGTATGCATGGTGACAGATATTTTTGTCAAAGATACTGTGAAATATTTTGTTCTGTTACAATATTTAAAGTATACGTGATTCTGTTATAGTATTTCTATACTATAAGAGTTTTACAAAGAGACATGGCCAAACTGCAGAGTATGTTCAACACACTATCAGACCTGAAATACTTGTTTAACAGTTCTAAATGTGGGTCACCAGGGTGGATGTGATCAAGATCAGAACTATATAATAAGGAGAGAGGGATTTAACCCTTTGCCACAACTTTGGTCCTGATCTGGATTCCTCCCACACCACGGATGTTTTGCCCTGGGGATGTTTTGCAGTAGAGAGTGATGTGTTTCATCTTGCTGTTAAGTGAAATAAGGTTATCATTTGTCATTTTTCTGTCATAATGTATGTTTTGTGAAGCTTTTCATTCTGTCTGAAACATTATTAATAAAAAACAAAAACCTAGAAGATGATGTAGCTCTGGATCTGCTTTGGGAGGCTGACTTTTCACCAAATGGCTTTGTGTGTCCACCTTCACTGTCCCATCCCTAACTCTAGGTGTCTTTATTAGGAGTCACAGAGGTGGGTCTCACAATCACCTCTCCTGCCTCGAGAGGGTTAGCAGGGAGAGTGGGCTTAGCCTGCTCTCCCCGCAGACGAGTAGGGAGGCAGCTGTGGGCGGCTGGATCAGCCCCCCACATGACTGCCGGCTCTGTTACAGAGCCGGTGGGGGCTGGGGGGATCGGGGGCTGCACGGTCCCCGGAAGCTCCAGCATGCCCTGTGTGAGTGCGCAGGGCATGCTGGAGAGACCCCCAAGCCAGGAGGCTGCTTTTAAGCATTGAAAAGCCCAGGTTAGCGGAGCGCTCGCTCTGCTAACCTCGGCTAAGGGGAGGGTCATTTTAGTGGGTCACCCGCTTCTGTGAGACTGGACTTGGCTGCGAGCCTGGTGGTTCTCACAGACATACAAAATCGAGCTAGGCTCCCCTAGCCCGATTTTGTATGACCATGAGAATGGCCTCATTGTGTTCTAGATTATTACCACTAGATTACTGCTGAAGTGATGCTGACAAAGGGACAGTGACTATAGTGTGGGACCTAAAGCTGAGGTCCAGAAACTGTGGGCTACTGAATGCAAAAGAAAGAGGATCAATTAGGCAATGTGGTCAACTACCGAGTCTATAGACAGGCAGCTTTTCTCAGCTGATCCCACCCCTTTCTGTGAACTAGTAAGACCTGTGGCTATAGTTACACCTTCTGTCTCCTCTTATTTTCTCTCCCCTATAGGATCCATCTGCCATGCTCCACCATTCCCCAATGGGAGCTTTACCCCAGGGCAAAACATCCCCAGGCAAAACATCCCCAGGGCAAAACATCCGTGGTGTGGGGGGAATCCAGATCAGGACCAAAGTTGTGGCAAAGGGTTAAATCCCTCTCTCCTTATTATATAGTTCTGATTTTGATCACATCCAACCTGGTGACCCGCATTTAGAACTGTTAAACAAGTATTTCAGGTCTGATAGTGTGTTGAACATACGCTGCAGTTTGGCCATGTCTCTTTGTAAAACTCTTATTGATGGTGTGACCTACATGGCCAGACTAACTTTTGCTTGGCAACTAACTTTTGTTTGGAATCTCCAATTATCTATATATTTATTTCACTTAGATGTACCTGTCGCTAATCCTATGCATGACAGCTCTTGCGAGAGTTTGGAGAGCTGCCGGATAGCTATGGGGACAATGGCAACGGGGATGGGCAGCCGGCTGGCGGGCCAGGACTTAATGGTGGCGGCAGGCAAACAATGGCACCGGATGGCGGAAGAGCGAGGAAGCGAAGGCAGGTAGGGAGGAGGTGGAGGAGGCAGGTGGGAAATGGCAGGAAACTGCAGCAGAGGTGGGAGGTCAACTGCAGAGGTGGGTGGGCGAGGAGGAAGGAAATGGCGAAGGGGCTGGGCAGCTAGGCAGGAGGGGGAGTCAGGGAGGGAGGGAGGGAGAAAGCTGCGACGGCAATGGGGGGGGGGAGGAAACGGCTGAGTGGGGAGAACTAGAAGCGTAGATACTCTGCACCCGGCCCAGCTAGTTTGGATTACTTCCTGAAAATATGTTATTATTTATAATATGTTATAAATAATGTTATATGCTTTGTGTCCCACATTCAGACATAATTGTGTAGTGACTGAATTTCTGAGCGCTTTTCCAGCATGACTGTGTTGGGTGAAATGGATGCAGGGCAGGTAAAGCAAAACTACAATTTCCAGAGGTCATTATGGTAATGTGTATGCACATCATTTCATCAGGATACAGGGGGGGAAATTATGGGATCGGAAAGAACTCAGAAAACGGACTCACTGTAAAGATGTCATCATGGCCCCAGATCCAAGACCCTCCAATTGGGGGATGAGGTGGAAAGTTTAGGGAATGAAACATGGGAAGACCCCATTATCTAGGTTGAGTGACCCAGAGACAATGAACCTCACACAATAGAATTAGGAGAACCTGAGCCAACACTTCCACCACAATCTGAGGACAGAGCCCTACTTTCCGATATGTTTTTGAATGAAATACAAAATGCTGGTTATTACCTATAAAGCCCTTAACGGCTTGGGTCCAGGGTACTTAAGAGATCACCTTCTTTGTTCTGAACTCTGTCACCTATTAAGATCATCTGGAGAGGTCCAGTTATGGTTGCTGCCAGCTTGTCTGGTGGCAACCTGAGACCAGGTCTCCTCTGTAGCTGCTCTGGGGAATATGCTCCCTGTTAAAATAAGAGCATCTCCTTCTCTGTTTGCTTTTACGAAGACCTCCAAGACATACCTGTTTTCTCATACTTTTAACTGAAATACTTTTGAACTATAAATGTGTTTTTATCTTCTGAGATTGTGTGATTTGTTTTGTGAATTTTAACTGCTTTTATTTTTTACATTTACTGTGTTTTTAACTTTGTACACCGCCTAGAAATGCATATATCAGGCAGTATAAAGATATGATTGCTTGCTTGTTTGATTGATTGTGTCCGTGTTTAGGGAGGAGGAATTCTCTAATTAACATTCCCACCCTCTTGCACTAAATTATAGGCTATAATTTAGCTATAATACAATACACTAAATTGTATTGCCTCAGAGTTGGGGGAGGAGGGAAGTATAGTCAATCCACTCCATCACCTATCAGTGGGAGCAAAGGTCTGGCCTCCTCTCAGGGAGTCCACCAGACCAACAAACCCCATCCCTGCTGATCCTCTCATCTTTGGCAGCCCCTACCTTAAATAAAGCCCTACATTTAGGACACTCCTCCCCACTTTCAGCTTGCTCCTTCTTCCCTGGCCAGGCAAGTGGATTGGCCACCCAATCCCTGTAATCCCAAGGGGACTTGTTCTCCAACTCCACCCCCTTCATTAGCATTTCCACACAAGGCTATCTTCGCTATTCCATCTCCACCATTCTGCTGCCTCTTGGGCTGCACCCGCCCATCCCCCAGCAGCTGTTGCCCACCTCTCTGAGCCCTTCCTGACTGCTGAAAAGTAATTAATGGGGTTGTCCTGGTGACTGGAGCTTCTCTTGGCACACTGCCGTTTGACTGGGTAAACAACCCTGTCTCACAGGGGAGGGTAGAAAACCCCGACAGATTGATAGATAAAATACATGTGTACTCTGACTTGGTAGAGTCCTGAAGACCTGCCAATCTTAGTAGTAGAGTCTTTCCTAGTGAAGGGATGGTGCCAATTCACTCTGCCTGGGCAGTGCCATCAAAAACAAAAACAAAAAAAAGCAGTCATCTCTATTAAGGAGGAACATCATCCCCCTTTTTTTGGTTACCATACCCAACCCTTGTGTTCCTGCTCAAAGCTAGCTGAGGTTCTGACTCCTTTGCCTTAGGAACTCTCCAATGTCTGTTTTGTACTTGAAATCCCACCTTGGCAGAGATCCTGGCTCAACCTAGGATAAGAGAAAGAGCTTGTAAATGTCAAGCTAGTTCTGAATTGAGCAGTTCACTCATCTCTAGTTGTAACCCATTCCTATTGCCATGTTAGTGAGATGTCCAGAATAAATTGGGAATGTTTAGGCAACTCTGACTCAGATGGTGGGCAACTTGTTGAGTAATGAGTTTACTGGTTTTCTGTTTTCTCCATTGTAGAATATCATTTGTTTTCTTCAAGTTTAGCACTGTCATTGAATCTTAATATCATAAAGGCACAAATTCCTCCCTAATCAGTGGGAAACCTCATTGCTTACCTAGAAGAAAATAACATTTGTGAATCTTTCTGCTAAGTGAAAAGTTTCAGATTCCCCAACACAATCTATGCCCCACCCCAGCATTCCAATGGTATATCTCAAGCACAAAAGCAATTCAGTATAGATTGTAGAGAGACATAAGAATATAACAATAGTCCTACTGGATCAGGTCCAAGGTCTGTCTAGTCCAGCATCTTGTTTCACACAGTGGCCCACCAGATGCCTCTGGGAAGCTCCCTCTCCAGATGTGGCTCTCCTGTATCTGGTATTCAGAGGCATCCTACTTCTGAAACTGGAGATAGCCTATAACCATCAAGACTAGTAGCCGTTGATAGGCCTGTCCTCAATGAACTTTTCTATGCCTCTTTTAAAGCCATTGAAGCTGGTGGCCATCACCATATCCCATGGCAGAGAATTCCTTAGATGAATTATGCAGCATGTGAAAAAGTACTTTATTTTGTCGGTTTTAAATTTCCTGGCAATCAGATGACCCTGCTTCTAATGTCGTGAGAGAGGGAGAAAAACCTATATCTCTCCACTCTCTCTACACCATATAAAATTTTATCTCTATCTTGTCTCCCCATAGTTGCAGACAGACACAGAATCACACACTGTGGGACAGGTTCGTATAGATGACTGAAATGAAAACCTATTCAAAGTACCAATTTTGTTTTATTGTACCTGTTAAAAAGTGATGCAATGCTCTGCTGTTCAAAATGTGACAAGCCAACTGTTTCGCAAGCTGATGGCAAGCAGACACCCAAGAGCATGGTGGGTTGGTGACTAAAATGGTTCTGCAAAGATGGTTCCAAACAGGCCATATTTATGACCCTAATCTCAAACACTCTTTTTTCCTTGCTCTGCAGTCTGTTGGAAGAATTGTTTGCATTTTTTCAACAGATATTTTTCTCATCAGTTGCTCTTCCCAAGAACAATGGAATTATCCAGACAGGATTAAGTTCAGTGAAAGCCAGAGGGTGACATTTTTTTCTTTGGTAGCTGGAATTCATCTTTATTCATCCTTTCTCCAGGGATCACAGAAATTTTAGTCCCCCTGTCATTAGCTCTTACCAAAAGATCAATCTTTTTTCCTTACTCTTCTTGCCACAATAAGGGTTTTTAAAATATATGAGCGGTTCAAGCTGATACATAAAGGGACTGCACTGGTTCTCAGTCCATTTCTAGGCTCAATTCAAAGTTTTGGCTTTAACCTTTAAGGTCCTAAATGGCTTGGGACTGGGTTACCTGAGAGAGTGTGCCCTGCCCCATATGTCCTGACTTGTACCTTAAGATCTTCTTCAGAGGCCCTGCTCCAAGTGCCCCTGCCAAATGAGGTGAGGTGGGTGGCTATAGGGAGAAGGCTTTTTTGGTTGTGGCACCCAGTTTATGGAATAGCCTCCCCAGTGAGTTTCAGCTGGCACCATCAATTTGTTCTTTTAGATGCCAGGTGAAGACCTTTCTGTTCACTCAGGCTTTTTCACTCAGGCTTTTAAAAATTCATTTTTAAAATTGATTTTAAAAATCAATTTTTTTCTATTGTATCTTTTGTTGTTGTTTTGTGATTTGAGGTGTTCTATGTATTTTTATTGGATGCTTTAATGTTGTGTTGTGAGCCGCACAGAGAACAATTTGTTATGGGGTGGCTAACAAACATTGTTGTTGTTGTTCTTCTTCCTCTTCCTCTTCCTCCTCTTTTCTTTTCTTTTTTTCTCCAGCATTGTCATTTTGTGTTTCAAGTGACATACCTGGAACCCATTTCAAACATTCACTTAAAAAGCTGGTCTGATATATTTTCCCATCTCACATCATTCCTGTAAATTAAAATGAAGCATTGTGTTCTAGTCAGTCTGCAGCAGAATGCATATAATATTTGCTTTTGCAGGCAGAACTTAAGTGAGAGAGTTTCAGAAGGACACTTATACCAGAGCCAACTACTTCTGAATACCCAAGGGCGCTATGACTGATGCAACCCCCATGCTGCATGGCAAACGTCTTCTGAAACTGAGGACAGTTTCATAAGCAGTTCATAAATGCCATGGGAGTATGCCATTCAAAAACAATCCATTGATCAATTAATCCCAAGGTGAGACGTGCCTAAAATTGCTTTTTGTATCCCAGCCTCAGTGTTACCACATTTATATGGAAAAAAGGGGAATGACAACCTAAACAGCACAGGAGAAAAACACATGATGTAAAAGTACTTGTCAAAATGACTGGTGTTTAAATCAAATGCATTTTGGCACAGATTGTTTTCTTCAGGGCAACAAAAGTTGAATATTGACAATAGCATTGACTACCATTAGTAGTACTGAGCCTATTACTGCTTCTAGTGGGGGAGGCATTCTTCCTCTATAATCACTCAGATAACTGGAGAGTTTTGTTAACCTATTCACAGTATAGGTGAGATGCAATGGCTCTATATCCTATGGCCCATATGATGGTAACTTTTTCTCTCTTTCCTCATCAGTGCCCTGAAGGTATCTCCCTATTATATTCCTTATTAATTGCCACAAGATCTAACTTCCATGAAGTATTGGATGACAACAATTTATTTATTTATTGGCTGTCCCATAACTGTTGTTTTCTGGGAGGCTTACAAAGTAAATGATTGCCCTTTGCAGGCAATTTGTGTAAGATCGTCACATGTGACTATCTGCATTAGAGGCTTTAGGCATTTTTTGTAGTTCAATTCAACCTCACATTGAATAGCAAAGAATCATATTGATTCATCGAACCAGCTGGACATAGCTGGCCGGTTCAACAAATCGAATCAGAAATTCACGAAAAATTCACAAATTGCTCATAGAGAACAATGGGGAATTCATGGGTAGGTCCTAGGGGCAGCAAAGTGGGTTGGTTGTTAGGACATGACACAACCTACCTACGATGCAACCTACAGAATAATCGGGCAATCAGGCAATTTTAAATAAATTTTTGAATTATTTGTGTCAGTAGGTCCTTCCCCAACTGCCATTTTATAGCACAAAGTTTCAGAATAGCACCACCACGGCTGTCAAAGAACACAACAGAGAGCTATCAATAAGAAAGATGGAAGGAGACATCAGAAAACATGATGTAGGTCTTTGACCTATTAACCCAGATAATTCTAAAATTTATTTAAAATCACCTGATTGCCCAATTGTTTTTTGGGTTGGGTGATAGGTAGCACCCATCACACTGTACTACACTGGTGTCCCTAGAAGCTACCCATTGGAAGCAATGGGTTGATTTGAGTTCCCCATTGTTCCCTATGGGTGAAACAAGCAGTGTGCACACATTCTGTAATCCTGCTTTGAAAAACACTGCAGAACGGAAGCACACACAATCCCTCCCAACACAGAACAACAAATTTTTCCAAACATACAGTCCAAAGATGGCTAAAAAAAGGAATCACTGACCCAGAATCCACTGCCAGCCACAGTGCCTACACTGCAGTAACATCATTGGTACAAGTTGCTCTCTCACACACAGTTATGAGTTCTGTCCTACTTGCAACAGCTACCACAGTACAGCAGCACTCTTAGCAGCAGCATAGCCATAAGCAATTGCAGAGCCGAGCCATGAATGAAGCACATTAGTCCACTCTCCCCTCTCTCTCTCACACACACACCTGATCTGCCACTGTCCATTTCTCATCACAACACCATCTCACAAATAGACTAAACCAAAACTCAAGGAAGGAAGGAAGGAAGGAAGGAAGGAAGGAAGGAAGGAAGGAAGGAAGGAAGGAAGGCAAGTTCTGCCTTTGTCAATCTGAGATCCATCAAAACCAGATAGCTATAACAGCAGTAGGTAGCACAGCATTATACTCAGCACTGAGAAAAGAAAGCCACAAAATCAAACCTTTCTCCTCTCCTCATGTAAGGGCTCTCTCTGCCTCACAGTCCCTTTGAATACATTTTGAAATTCCCTCCTTTTTTGGTTCCTCCTTTGTCAGTCTGTGATACAGTAAAACAGTTATAGCAGCAATAGCACAGCATATTTTCTCCAGTGCTGAGAAAAGAAAAGAACAAAATCAAACCTACCTACCTCCTTCCTTCCTCCTGATGTATCTTCTTCTTCATAAGAGCTCTCTCTCTGCCTCTCAGTAACTCTGAATATACATTTTGAAATTCCCTCCAAAGGTGTCCCCCTCTCTCCCCCCAGCTAATGGGGGCATGGTTGTCCATGCTGACATTTGATTTGTATAACAAGCCAACCAAGAAGCAAGGAGACCCCAAGCCAATTGGAAGCCAGTGCCAGAAAACCAATCAAAGAGTGGGGAAAGCATGCCAAGATGGCTGCTCGAATCACACTAATTGTTTCATGCCAAATTGAGGCTGTTTTGATTTAACCTTGAATCAACTCCTTCATTTAAGGGGTGATTCAATTCGTGGTCAAATCAGCAAATTGCCCTGATTCAGCCCTGCTGAAATCCCCAGTGTGAAACTGTCCCATCACACTGCTGGTGAAGGAGAAATATTGTATGAGTGAGGGCTCCTGTGCCATTGCTTGATTTCTTGGAGGTTCAGTTCATGTGATATAAATTGTGTGAATGGGGCTTTCAGGAGGTCAAGTATTGTTGTTGATGCTGCAGCTCATCCCTACTGATGCGGTTGCTCTGTAGAGGATTTTAAAACACATGAACCCAGGTTAATTGTTACCAAGATGAATGAAACCAGGAATGTGATACAATATCACTCACAGAAGCATTTAGTTTATAGGATATTGCAGCTGCATACAATGAGGGGACCTTTTCTGAAAGCAACAGGGTGATGTTTGATTTCATTTCAGCCATTCAGAATCTGTCAAGTTTATGTGAGCTCCGTTTTTCCTTCCCAAATGTTTCATTCTTCCCTAAGTAGAAGCTTAATGAGAGCCAAATCAAGACTATAAAAATCTGCAGTGTGTACGACAGCCAATAAGAGCAGGTCTAGAAGGAGCAGAGGTGTATTCAAAATTGGACCAGATGAGAAATATGCTGACTAAGGCAACTGGGCCATGCCCAATTAAAAAAAAAAATACAGTGACAAGTAGCACAATGAGTTCTGGTCTTTTTCCATAAGCTTAGGCTATGTTCAGAATGACCCAAGGCAGACCATGGGAGGCCTGGATATAGATTAAACTGATGGAGTGGAATGTTTAGTTCAGTTGGGGTGTAATGGAACTCTATTCAAAGTTCACTCATCCTTTGTAGCAACAATACCTCACACAGCTCCAACTGTGGTCCTGGTTGGCTTTGTGCAAACAGTCCTACGCTAATACTGTATTTCTTAAAATGCACACTTGGAACTGAGAAAACACAGAGGCAAAGAGAGGTCCATCTTGAGTCATTCTGGTTACAAGAAAGGTTCTGCCTTTCACACACATACATCCCATGGATCCGCTTGGATATTTCTATGAAACAGTAGGCTGACAGCAACTGTCAGAACCATAAGTGCGCACGCGCGCGCGCACACACACACACACACACACACACACACACACACACAACCCACAAAAGATTTTCCATAAGTGTCTTCCTTGATTTTAACTTCTGCCTCTGTATCATGATAACTTTCCAGAGAGATTCAGTAGGTAGAACTTGAAAATCACTCCAGCAGCCACAGTTCCCAGGAGAATGAGGCAGTATGGAGTTTTGGACTCTTAATAAATCATCAGTAAACCTCACCAATGGCTTCTGCTGCCAGCAGAAAGATTTCAAGTATCCTTTGATTGCACCTCTAAGACAATAAAAAGTGCCATATGCATCAGATCTGAGTTTCAAAACTGCTGATAATTCACATTTGCTCCAGAAAGCTTTAATTCAACCCTGAAACCTTAATGCAGTGCAACATTTTATTCTTGTGAGGCAATGTCTTTTCAGACTTTTTTTTTTTTTTACATTCAGAGCCTCAGATCTCAATGTTAATGCTTCCTACCACAATCATTGTGTGCTAAAGAAATGTAGTCGGTGCCAAGTATAATATGGTCTCTGTCCTCTACTCCCAGCTCCCCCCTGCATGCGATTCCTTTCCAGACACTGGATATTAATGACGAAGAAGAAGAAGAAGAAGAAGAAGAAGAAGAAGAAGAAGAAGAAGAAGAAGAAGAAGAAGAAGAAGAAGAAGAAGAGATTCAGTACTAGGGTATTCTTAGTCCCCAAAGGGGGATAAAAGTTGCAGAAGGGCCACCATAGGGATCCTGTAGTACATCTGCCCCTCTCTTATTGCTGTTGGAAACAATCCATTAGGACTTCCTCCAGTTCAAGCTCTATTGAAATGAATGGGAGGTGCACACAAAAACTGTTGTACATTTCCAATCATTTGAAACTAGGACTTGCTTCAAAGAAGTTCCCGATAGAGTATAATATAGTTATGAAGCTAATAAATACTTAAAGTGATGTATATTAATCCCCTTTCCTTCTATCTGCTACTACCTGTCTTGGGAAGCTGTTAAATTCATTAGCAAGCCGAGAACAGTACAGGAAGCACACAGATGCCTGTATTTGCCTCCAACACATTTGAAAGAGCTACAGAGAGAATGTTAGATTACAAACGGGCAGCAAAGCTAGTCCACAGCATCAAATAAAAGGTGACTTATTCCTTCAATTAAAAAGTAGGGCATTCATGTGCTTTGGTTTGATGCTGCTCATGATGTCCCCCCAAAGATCACTGAAACAGGCCCCTGCTTTTCATGGGAAATGAAATGTTTCACAAAAAGGTATTCCTCATTTGGGCTCAGGTCATTTAAGGTCATTTAGTCATTTAAGGAATAAAGAGGATTCACAGCAGCTGAACCCAACTGCATGAACTCAGATGAGCATATCAGTGAACCAAATGCTGCTTGAGGCCTGAGTCAACTTCACAAACTGGCAGGTGAAGATGAACTTGGCTTTTTCTGTCTATTCTTTCCCTCTCCCCTTCCAACCCCATTTGGGCTCAGGCCCAGACAGTCATTTAAGACAGGCACACATAACATAAAGAGTTTTCACAGAACTTTGAGCCAGCTTAATGAATGGGCAGATGAGAATATCAATTAAACACATGCTGGTTGAGGCCTATCATTCTTGACTTTCTCCATCCAATCTCTTCTTCTCTCCTTCCCTTATGGCCACGTCTGCCTTCTTTGGGTGTGAAAAGATGACAAAGAGCTTGAGCCTTGTGCCTCAGATTGGCTCTCTGTTGATGTTCACCAACTAGACAACATCAGGAGATGGAAGCTACAAGTGAGTAAGTGAGAAGTGAGCACAAAGGGTCAAGGGTGGCTGCTGGACTTTATTGTGTATTCAGTTTGCCTATATGAGTTGGTACAGGCTAAAAAGTCATCTTGGCTCTTAGTAAAGCTCTGGCTTTTTGACTGGTTAGGGAACTGCCTGTACAGCACCCATTTGCTCTATCCAGTTAGGGATATGTGTGCGAAAGTCTGTTTCTGCTTATGTATGGCCCCTAGTTGGATTGAGTTGTACAAGTAAAGTGCATGATGAAAGAGAAGGTTGAACTATTATAATAAGGCCATATGAAACTAAGGCATTCAAAATGTTGCTTCAGAAACCGACAAACATCTCAAGTAATTCTACATTTTTGCTTATATCCATTTGGTAGCTATCTATAATGCTATATGGAACTAGTCTTCCTATAGTACACTGCAAAAGAAGAGCTACAATAATGAGACATTTTTATTATTTAATGTACCATGTGGCTGGGTAAACGTTTCATAAACTAGCGGATGTCTGATGCATTTGACATAGATTTGTTTTTGAAGTTTGCTTAATATTAAAAATCAGCTTTTATCTTTTTTGATTACTCTTTTCTGCATGTAATCAGAGCTAATTTTTGTTCTGGGCTTGATAGTAAAGTTGAGATTTCCAGTCTTTTCTTTGGCAACTGTACAGGCTTCTATAAATCTGTCTGCCATAGAAGTAAAAGGAAAGAAGGGGAGAAATATTTTTACAGACTTTTCATTTTTATTGTTATGAGTAGAATTTCCCTCTGAATTGCAGAGTTCTTAGGATTCTTAGAAGTAAAATAAACATTTTTTCCTTGTTCAGTGCTATTAAATAGTACAATTTTACATTAAATGTTGCCATCATCCGCATTTATCTCTGCTCACTGTGATCATAATATACCACCACAACATGTGCATTAGGGCTCAGTCTAGCAAAATAATGTAGTATGTCTAGGATTTAGGTACAATTCATATCTATTATTATCAATGAGAGGATTTTTTTTAAAAATGACTCCAATGGGAGGTGAATTGTGCCTATTAAATTTTAATGTCATTGTGATAACTGCAAATGTTTAAAATTATGCATAGCTCCAGTCCTTTTATAGTATGGACATACTAAGTTTATTGTTGTTTTTTTAAAATGGAGCCAGAAATAAATGCATGCTTGGTTTTCTATAGAGCTTCTAGCAGCTAGATCATTTCAGACGTGCCAAGTATGTTATTAGTAAACGAGAAATTATGTTAGGGCAGACTCCCACCCATTTTGAAATCCAGCCTTCATGCTGGTCACTTTCACCATTGCTGAAGTTTCCTAATTCATGTTGTTAGCAGTTAACATCTACATGGTGGAGTTTGTTCAGTGAAAGCATAGCACTCAGCAAGCCCACTTAGCTCCTTTGCAAGCCAATGGCACATTTGTTACAGATCTTAGGTCTTGTATAATTTATGTGGATCCCATCCTTAGGAAACCTGATGAGCCCAATCCTGCAAGTAATAATGAATGAAAAATGGGGCAAAAAAAATAATGTTTATTTAGCCAGGTCTCAATATCCTCTTGCACAGGAGATACTCCTCTTAGGGTTGAGGCCTCCTAGTAGTGGGCAATTTGAGCATTAGGGGTATAAAGAGATGTGTTTGTGATCTGCATGTAGACTGCACAGTGATTTGCCTACCTGGTGTGAAGGTTGTGTACATCAGATGGTGTCTATATATACTGAGAGTCTGAGGAACATTTAGCTAGAAGCATCAAGGGGAATAACAAAAACTTCTTTAAATACATCAGATGCAGGAAATCTGCCAGGGAGGTGGTTGATCCATTAGATGATGAGGGAATATGCTCCATATACTGAGGATATGGAGCATATAGAGGAGCTAAATAAGTTCTTTGCATCTGTCCTCACAGCACAGGATACTGAGCATATCCTTGTGCCTGAACCAAGCTTCTCAGGGACAGAGGTTAAAGAACTGAGTCAGATAGAGGTGACAAGAGATGACATTCTAAACTGTCTGGAAAATCTAAAAATTAACAAATCACCAGGGTCAGATGGCATCTATGTGAGAGTCCTTAAAGAACTCATCGGCCCCCGTAGAGACCAGCTCTGGCCTGTAAGGACTGTTGGGGCAGCCCCTCCCCCCACCTTCCCAGGACTACAGAAAGACCAGTGTGCCATGAGAGGAAGGCAAGAAAGGAGGCACCCAGGCCAGGGAGCTCTTGTCCTCAGCTCCTGAAAAGACTGGCAGCCTGAGACAACTTTTTAAAATCTTCGGTAATTTGCTTCTTTTAATATTGTAAACCACTTTGGGTGCCTTTGTCAAGGCAGAAAGGCAGTATAAAAACATAGTAAATAAATAATAATAAATACATAAATGTGAAATTGCCGACCTCCTTGAAAAAATATGCAACCTATCCCTACAATCAGGCTCTGTACCAGAGAATGGCCAAGGTAACACTGATTTTCAAAAAGGGATCCAGGGGGGATCCAGGAAATCACAGGCGAGTTAGTTTGATGCCTTTGCCAGACAAATTGATGGAAAGGTAAAATTGTTCAGCATATAGAACAGGCTCTGCTAAAGGAGAACCAGCATGTCTTCTGTAATAGTAAATCTTGCCTCACCACCTTTTGGAGTTCTTTGAGAGTGTTAACAGGTGTGTGGATAAAGGTGAGTCAGTTGACACAGTATAATTGGATTTTCAAGAAGCTTTCAACAATGTTCCTCATCAAAGACTGATTCATGTGTGGATTGGTAACTGGTTTAAGGATAGGAAACAGAGGGAAGGTATATATTAACAATCCCCTCTAAATGGAGGTAAGTAAGTTGAGGGGTCCCCCAGGGTAAGGATGTATGATCCAGCTCTTTGGCTGGTTTGGTTTGAATCTGGACTAGATTTGAACCGACTCAGCCCATGCCTGGTCTGGTTCAGAAATCAAACTGCGCCAAACTGGTTTGCAGGCCAGTTTGGGGATAATTCTAAAGGGGAATGCTAAACTATTTTAAATTGTTAAACTGTTTCAACCTTTTATATTTGTCTTAATTGTTTTTATGTCACTGTTAACTGCCCAGAGACGAATGTTTGGGTGGTATATAAGTTAGATAGATAGATAGATAGATAGATAAGGGAAACACCTATATCAGGCAGTAGCAATAGACGAAGATGCTGAAAGGCATCATCTCATAGTGTGTGGGAGATGGCGATGGTAAACCCCTCCTGTATTCTACCAAAGACATCCACAGAGCTCTGTGGTCGCCTGCAGTCGACACTGACTCGACAGCACACTTTTACTTTATTGCTATGGTCAACTTTGAAATGGTCACAGGGAAATGTGTAGGTAGGTCTCCGTCTTATTGATCTGTTTTGCCAAACACCCCTAAGCTGCTAATCCAAAGTGAAAACTGGAGGTGAATTTTTGGAGGTGCTTTCTGGAACAGAAAATCAATATTTTTTTTGAAGAAACTGAAAAAGAATTTCAACAATTCTAGTGAAATTTGTGGGGTAGGGGTGGGGGTTGCATATTCCTATTACATATAAAGTAAAATATATTCTTTAAGAATGGTATTAAAACTTCAGACAGGATGACAACTCAGCTAAATTTCACTCACTCTGCAGTTACTTTATCCAAAGTGAATATTTTCTTTTTAAATTTTAAATACAACCCTCACTCTATAATCCCTCCATAAATAGTTTATGGTGAAAACATTGCATAAGATGTCATGCTTTCAGCCTTTTTTTAAAAAGAATAATAATTATGTTAGTCACGGAAATATGTTTTGAATGCTTCCAATAAATAAACTCCGAGAGCCCTTCATGGTAACATTAATTTACCTATTCAAAATTCCTTTGCTTTTATGAAAGTTTCTGGCATGTCTTAACTTTGTAAAAGGTACTCCAGACACCAATAAGTACCATTTTAATGAAGGGGTTACCAAGACTAAGTAGTAACTGGGTAATGTAAATTTAGTTTGGAAGATTTCCACATGTCCTCCCATAACACAGACCTGCCAGAAAATGATATATAGATACTACCTCCAGCATTTGAGTCAATTTGCCCCTTTCCTTCAGCAGCCTCACAAGCTCTTTTATGTTCAGTTTTGCAGAAGGATGGTTTTTTGCTGCTCTAGACAAAGTATTACTTTGGTGTCCACCCTCACATATAGAATATATCATACAGAATATAATTTTAACCGACTGTGGTGGCTGGCACTGGTTGGCTGAATGTGGTGGCTAGGGTGGGTGGGTGGGTGGGGGTGGTGAGGAAGGAGATTATATCTTTTAAAACCCATAAGACCACAGCTGCCACCCTGTGCTGCTGCCCAGTTCCGAGCAGAGTCTGTGCCAACTAGATGCCCTGCCTTCATCATTCACCTGGACAATTTGCATGAGCGGCAACCATTTGAGTGGTCAGCTTATTGCTGCCCCAATCTGTTTTACAGATTTTTAAAGGTATACTCTCCTCCTTCAATGCTCTCCCTGTCCCTGCCACCACACAGAGGGTAGCTATTTATGGTGGTGGTGGCACTGGTCCCGATCCCCCCAAGAATTGGGTGCTCTAGATCAGGGATTCTCAACGTTGTGTCCCCAGATGTTATTGGACTTCAACTCCCATAATCCCCAGGCCCAGTGGCCTTTGGCTGGGGATTATGGGAGATGAAGTCCAATAACATCAGGGGACCCAACATTGAGAATCCCTGCTCTAGATGACCACCTAGGACCACCTAGTGGACAGGCTGACCCTGCCTTTGAATGAATATTCACAGCAAAAAACTTAACCCAAACTTCTCTTCACCCACTAGACTTGTGATCTCCATATTCTTGGCGAGTATAGTCTACACATTTCTTGGGATATAGAAATAAAACCTTTATAACAATGAGCTTTACAGAGGTATGAATCTAAGGAGCCTAAGGACAAGGCTCCTTACAAAGGACAAGGTGTTAGGGATATAAGCTTAAGTCTACTGAATCAGACCATTGGTCTATCTAGCTAGGTATTGTCTACAATGACTGGCAGTGGTTCTCAAAGGTTTCAGGCAGGAATATCTCCTATCCTTACCTGGAAATGCCATCAAACCTGGGAACTTCTGCATGCAAGTAGATGCTCCACCACTGAGCTACAGCCTCATCTCCAAAAGGGAATCTTTTACAGCAGATAGGGCTCACATATTGTCACGCATCCAAATACAATCCAAGGTGGACACTGATTAGCAATGGGACAATTCATGCTCGTTACTGCAGGCCAGCTCTCCTTCTATGTGTGGATTGTTTCTACTGTGCTAGCCAGTACAGGTGGACCTCATTATCCATGGGGGTTCCATTCCCGCATTGCCACAGATAACAAAACTGTGGATAATGAGTCACTGAGACTATGGGAATGCAGGGATTAGGTTCCCAGACTTGAAACACACACCAAAAAACCTCCCACATAGGTGGGCCAAATAAAGTGTCCTACGGTGCTCCACAGGCTTCCTGGTGTCCAGAAATGACCCCCAAATGACCCCCCAAATTGTGGATCCTCCCCTTTTAAAAATGAACTAAGCTACAAAATGGTTCCCACAGACAAAATGGTGGACGGAAATGACCTCTGTGGTCACTTTCAGCCCTCTAGGAACTGCAGATACATGGGTTTTAACTCTTTTGTATCCACGGATAATGAAACCAGGTGTCAACTAGATACCCGTGATTATGCGAAACTACAGATCTAGAACTCACTTACTACGAGGTTTTTCTGTATTATGCAGCTGGCTTGATGTATCACATTTCAAGTGAAATAGGTAAAGTCCCATTTAAAGATTCAAATGAATTTGAAAGATTAGTCTCTAAGATGTATAAGTTGTTGCTTTTGGAGGAGAAAAGAGATGAAGTGGTTAAAACGACTATGATAAAATGGGCTCAGTATGTGGGTCATAATATAGATATGGCTGCTTGGGAAAAAATATGGAAAACTGATTT
This sequence comes from Hemicordylus capensis, assembly GCF_027244095.1. NCBI lineage: Eukaryota > Metazoa > Chordata > Lepidosauria > Squamata > Cordylidae > Hemicordylus > Hemicordylus capensis. The sequence continues at coordinate 48,754,154 of NC_069661.1, read as the reverse complement.
AAAGTTTACTGCATGTTATACTTTAAAAGAAAATTATTATAAGATGATGTATAGGTGGTATCTGACACTGAAAAAAATAGCATTAATGTATAAAAATGTTTCAAACAAATGTTGGAAATGTGGACAATGTGAAGGAACTTTTTTTCCATATGTGGTGGTCATGCAGGAAGGCAAAGGCTTTTTGGGATATGATATATAATGAGTTGAAGAAAATGTTTAAAATGACATTTCCTAAGAGGCCAGAATCCTTCCTGCTGGGAATAACCCAAGGAGAGTTTTTCAGATGAAATTTAACATTTTAAATGTATGCAACCACGGCGGCTAGGATAGTATATGCGCAGAAATGGAAAGACACTAAAATGCCCTCAAAAGAAGACTGATTGATAAAAATTTTAGAATATGCTGAGATGGCAAAGCTTACAGCACTTATAAGGGATGAAAATTTGGAATCTTTCAAAGAAGATTGGGAACCATTTTTACTTTACTTAAAGAACTATTTTTCTAATATAGACTTTTCAGCAGGGTTTGAAATATAGTAATAACAGCAGGTTGGGTTGGGTAAAATCAAGTAGCAATGTGGAGTATGTATGTTTTGAATTATTATAGCAATGGTTTATATGTATAGTTATCGTGAACCGCGCAGATGGGTAAGCAGGAAGTCAATATTTACTTAATTGAAAGCTATTGTAAAAGCCAATAAAAATTTAAAATCCAAAAGAAAAAAAAATATTCAAATGAATTGTGGTTTGTTGGGCTATGTCTGTCCCAAAATTCAACTTTCTATCTCTTATGGAAGTACATTAAAATATTTATACCCCAGATCATATTTATAAAAGCCATACGGAGAAGCCTAAAGCCTGTGTGCAAGTTCTGAGGTGTAGTAGTAAATTGCAGCTTTCTCACTGGAGGCTGTTTTGTCAAACATCTGATCTCCAAACCAAGTGCTAATGCTAGAACTGGCTAATAACCAAAACACTCATCATCAAATTAAGTGTTCCCATCTGAGGTGATAAATGCAGAATACATAATTGTAAAGCATGGCTTATGTAAAACAATTCATTGACATCTGGCCACAACAGCTGGCTCTGTAATTGATACAACAAAGCAAATGGTATAATATAGTTCCAGGTAGTTTGGGAGGCATTCTCCCCTCTCCCAATAAATAAAAAATTGAAACTCATTCTCAAGTTCTCTTTTAATCCTGTATCTAATTAACATTGCGCTTTCATGGAGAAGTGGAAGAATTGATTTCCTTTCCTCATTACCATGAAAAGAATGTAATTATAAATGATTTACACCTGTATAATTGGACAACAGAAAATGAGTCCCAACAAGAGGCATGATGGTGGTGTTATCACCTATTCTGTCCTTGCTATAATTAAGACTCTATTTGCAGTTTAGCTTTTGTATTTTTTATGATCTAGGAAATTTCAGATGGATTTTTGTTTAACAGTGAAGTTGCTACCCATGTCTGATTAGCTGAAGGCAACAACTGAAGGGCATAATTCATAGGAAATTGTCCTATAAGCTCCAATTCATCTCAGAATTTCTGGGTTTTTAAAATTAAAAAAGACAACTTTTTCAATACGTAGGTTTATAGCAATAAGCAGTTAAGAGCATCAAAACAAATTAAATATACTAGCTTAATCCACACAGAGCATCTGTGCTCTAATACTTGATTGCTCTCCTCACCCCCTGCCACAGCCCCCTCACCTCAGAGTTCTCTCCACCCTCACCTGAGCTGTGCTCCTGCTCCTCCTCTATCCCATTGCTTCCATCCCCCTCATCCCCTCACCCCACTTGGTTGCTCCTCCAGCCCATGCGCCATCCCTTCACCTCTCTTAATCGTGGCTGCAGCATTGCCGGTTGGCCAAGCCTCAGCCCGCTAATCCCAGAGACCCACCCCCACCCTCACCCGAGCATGCTCCTGCTTCTCCCTGCAGGATTAGCAGCAGAAGTTGACCGGGCCCTTCCTCATTGCCACCACCATGGCTGCTCGTTCCCCTCAAGAATCTGACAGGCTTGGGCCCATCCATTGCCTCCTTGCCTCCCTCTACCAATGGCCTCTGTAGCTCCAAGCAGTGCTGACGGTTGACCTGGCCCTTCCTCACTACTGCCGCTGCCGCCATGGTCACCCGTTCCCGCTGATAGGCCTGGGCCGATCCCTCGCCCTTCCTTCTTTCTCTCTTCCACTCCCTTCTTTTTCTCTCTCCTCCACTCACTCTTCCCCTCTTTCTCCCTTCCACTCCCTCCCTCCTTAGTTTCTCTTTCTCTTCTTTACAGAGTTAACAGATCTTGTTCATCTTGTTTCCTCATCTAATTCACATAGTGGCAGCCTTCTTCTCCGGAAAGGACTCTTTCCTCCCTCAGAACCCCTCTCTTTTAGGGGTGTGCATGGAACTAGCTGGTCTGGTTCGGTTCGAGTCTAAATCAGACCCAAACTGGAATGGTTCAGTCCGGGGTGGGGGGTGGGATTTGTGAACATTTTATTGGTTAAATTTCTTTTTAAAATGTCTTTAAATTTACCCTTCCAGGGGGGTTCTCTGAGGTGGTGGTGGGGTCTCCGGAGGTTCCCTCTCCCCCACTGGCCTTCTCTCATTTGTGGTAATGCCCAGGCCATGCAGAAGTCCATTGCGCAGGTGTGGCGGCCTCCAAAATGGCCACCGCACCAGGGGAAAGGCCCGAATGGGCCAAAGATCGGCCGAACAGGGCTGTTTGTGAATGAGGGAAGGCCAGCAGTGGGAGGACCTTCGTGGACCCACCACCACCTGGGAAAACCCTCCTGGAGGGGGTAAGTTTGAAAAATAATTCTATTTTTAAAAACGACAACAATAAAATGTTTGTGAACCCTCCGAATGGCCCAGGGTGGTGGTGGTTCAGTCCGGGTTCGAGTTAAACCGGGTGGGGGGGAGGTTCAGCTCGACCCCAAGCTTTCGAACCAAACCTGTTCAACTTTTAGCCAGTTCAGTTCCGAACCTGCTCTCACATCCCTACTCTCATTGCAGACCCCATCCCACTATCCAGATAGATAGATAGATAGCTTCTTCTCTCCTCTACAATCTTCCCACCAATAACAGCTGCATTCCAACTAACCATAACCATCACAGGCTTCTCTTCCCAATCTGCATATGGAATTCCCACTGCCCAATCACCATGGTGCTCCTGCTCTGTTACCTCCAATTGGTAAAGCACTGTGTAGAACGGGGTGGGGAACCTTGTGGCTGGGGATGATGGGAGTTGTAGTTCAAAAACAGCTGGAGGGCCAAGGTTCCCCACCCCTGGTGTAGAACATTAAAGCCTTTGTCTCAGAGCATACTCCTGGGAGGGAAAGAAATGCTGAATCATCCCTGCTGAACTGCTTGGCTAGGCTTCTCCTAAAACTATTCTGTATTACCAGTAGGTTCAAAAAGGCTGCCACCACCATCCATTTTATTGACAGAGCTTGAACCTCCCTGGGCTTGGGGTGGAATTCCAGGGAAAACTCTCTTTATTTTGCTATCAAAATAACAAAAGCTTCTGCATGCAAGCCTACACATGGTGAGAAAACTGATAGCTTCTGACTGTTTGAGGATGTAATTGCACCAGAGATGTCCCCCTTCAGCCCCCTTTCCCTGAGTTAAGAAACAACTCAGAGAGGCTTGTAAAAAGAAAAGACTTTATAAACAGTTTTATTCAAGGACTGCCGACTGCTTCTGTCGGAGGCTTTCTAGTTTTCTTAGATACAGTTAAGAATACTTAGCAGATTACAAAAATAGGTTGTCTTAGGCTAACTGGGCAGGCACCTTTTTAACATAGTGATTTTCTTTATTTAGCAGGGGGAGAGTAACCTGAGAATGCTTGAAATAACTCCCCCCGCCCCAAGAGCTCAAAACATATTTGCATTTATTTATTTATTTGTATACCACCCTATATAAAGTCTCAGGGCTGTTTACAATCCAAACAACAACAAAAAGAGCCAGTGTGATGTAGTGGTCCAAGTGTTGGTCTAGGACCAGGGAGACCTGAGTTCAAATCCCCATTCAGCCATGAAACTCACTGGATTATTCTCAGCCAGTCATGTATCTCTCAGCCTAACCTACCTCACAGGGTTGTTGTGAGGATAAACATAACCATGTATACATCTCTGGGTGACTTGGAGGAAGAGCAGAATATAAATGTAAAATAATCAAACAAACTTAAAAATCATATAAACAGATTAAAATTACCATAAATAAAACTTTAAAATATCATTGCTGCTTGTACCATATCAAACAGGGGTGGTCCTTCCATAAGGTGAGGTGAGGCAGTTACTTCAGGCAGCAGATGAGTGGGACACCAGTGTGGCAACAAGATACTCTCCTGAGCCTCACTTTTCAAAAAAAAAAAAAGGGAAAGAATGGGAGGACAACATTTGGCGCCCCACCGCAGGGACACAGAGGCCTTGAGTGGTCACTGATATCACACTTAGATTGTGAACCACTGTGGGATTTGTGTACGAGGTGGTATAAAAATGTGTTAAGTAATAATAAACATAGTCACATTACCTTAAAATTTTATCAGTTTTTTTTTTGTTCAAGCTGTGAACACTAATCACAACTCAGACTGAGATCATCAGCAGATACCTCCAGCCACAGAGGCAGGATGCCTCTGAGTACCAGTTGTGGGGGAGTAACAGCAGGAGAGAGGGCATGCCCTCAACTCCTGCCTGTAGGCTCTCAGTGGCATCTGGTGGGCCACTGTATGAAACAGGATGCTGGACTAGATGGGCCATGGGCCTTATCCAGCAGTCTGTTCTTATGTTCTTATGTACCTGAAAGGGTGGCTTTTAATGCTATAAAAGAATCTAATTTGCATTTAACACTAAGGCTTATGGGAGGCGTGTGTTTGGCCTCACCATAAACAAATCAAGAACAAGATAAAAGATAGTGAGGAAGGGTCAGCAAAGAATACATTAAAAAAAACCCTTTTGCACACCTGCTTTCTCACGATAGCTCAGCTGCAACTGTTATTCAGAAGCATACTGCTTGGACTATAATCAACATGAAAGGCAGGGTAGAAATCTATGGAAAAAAATAACTAATAAAGTGTTCTCCAAAGTTGACTGGGAAACAGCATGGTAGATGAAATTCAAATTAAAGAAGGATAAAGTTGGGGAAAAGTATTATCGTCACATTTGTATGTATGTATGTATGGTCTAAATTGTCTCTGACTACCCAGGAAAGAGATCTTGGGATCATGATGGAAAATGTTTCAACATAAGTTCGGGGCAAAATTACACATCAATCAATTGGTTTTTATTACAGCCGTTGGCCAGCCAAGAGATAAAAATCAGAATAACAAATATAACTAATATACACAAATAGTGACTGAAAAATATACACAATGAAAACAGTATACAAACATCCAGGACAGATTACTTTAAAAACAGTAAATCAACTCATAGCAATATAAAAAAATTTGGCCACCACTTTTGTGATCTCACAGCTTGTATCTGCATTAATACATTATAATAATAATATAATTATAATAATAATAATACAATATAACAACAAAAACAACAACACCTGTCTGACTGTGTAAACAAGAAATAATAATACAAGGCAATATTGTGTATAAAAAAGCTTGCACCTTCCAGGAAATCTAACTAATGGGGAAAATAAATTCTTCTCTAACACCTTGATACAAAGAGCAATATAACAAAACATGGGTAACAGTTTCCAGGAGGCCAGAGCCACAAGGGCAGAAAACCATAGCTGAAGAATCCTTAGCGAACCTCATTTCCAAAAGAGAGGAGGTTAGTAGGAGGAGAGCATAACTAACCTTGGATGAAGTTAGTCATGGGCTGGCCTATGAGAGGAGATGGTCTTGTGCTATCAAATATGACTTGTTCCCTTTGCTAAGCTGGGTCTGCCCTGGTTGCATAAGAATGAGAGAGTACATGTGTGAGCCGCTCTGGGGAGAGCATATGCATGCTTGCATGCAGAAGATTCCAAGTTCCCTCCTGGCATCTCCAAGATAGGGCTGAGAGAGAATCCTGCCAGCAACCTTGGAGAAGGTTGCCTCTGCCAGTCTGTGTAGACAATACTGAGCTAGAGGGACCAATGGTCTTACTATATGGCAGGTTCCTATGTTCCCATGTACCAGTGGCATAGCACTGTTGGTGGCAGCCTGTACCAAAGTTGGCCAATACTGCCCTCCCCAATTTCCATGCTCATTCACTGCCACAGCCACTGGTCTCCAGTGCTGCTGGGCCATGACATCATTATATTGCCCTATGGCCAGTTGTGGCTCAAGATGTGCTTGCAGAGTCCAGTGGACAGCAGGAGGGTTAGCCAGTAGACCCAAAGTGGCAGGTGGGCCCACGGTGACAGGCCGCAAATTGTGAGGCAGGCAGCAAACGGCAGGTCACTGCAGGTGCGGCAAATGACAAGGCCTGTAGCAGCTTCCTCCCCATGGGACCCTGAATCCCCTTTCCCCATGGGGACAAGGTGGCCCATGTTCTTGGAACAGGGCCACTCAGTTTTAGATCCACCCCAGTTAGTACTTCCCCTCAGTACGAGGAGGCCCAAAAATCACCAACTGGAGCAGCAATCTGCTCCCAAAGAAGCAATTTGTAGCAAATACTAAAGCATTGTTGTAATTTGTAGCATTCAGCATCATTCACCTCTCAGCGTGTTCTGGTGATGAAAAAGGCAAACTCAACAGCCTTGTTCAGGCATTATGTGACGTGAGGACACTGTAATCATGTATAGCTTCATTGACCATTGGAGACATATTGCTGGGCTAGACGGTCTGCTCCAGAAAGGAACTTCTTATGATCTTTGTCCATGTGAAAAGGTAAACACAGTTCTTTGCCCAGTTTTATCACTTTTAAATACCTAAAAAAAAAAAAAAAAGTCAAGGTCTTACAACCCCAAAGCCACACTGTGTAAATGAAGTGATTGTTACCTTGAATGGGAAATGGCTGGTGAGCTGTAGCAGAGGGGAAGTAAGCTGAGTATATTTTTAAAGCCTTTCCCACAATCTTTCTGTTTCTTTGCGCATATATAGTTTTTCATTTGAGTGGCGCCCTTTACAGTGCTAAAGTTTAAATTATGAACTTACTCGGGGAGTTCATTCAATCCTTGCTACTAGTCTTGGTGACCAAAACAGAGAGCAGCAAAGTTAAGATAATTCTGAAAACCAAGATTTTTTTAAAATGGTAGTAGGCAGTTAGATCTCAGCCTTCATTCAGTCATATTGGTCAATGCCTGCATTGAGAGAGAAAAAGGAACCCATCAGGCTAGCAGTATTTCCACCCAACACTGCACTTCTGCTCAGAATGATTTATGTCTTTCAAGCTTTCCACTGATTATGCCCTCCTCATGTTTACTTTTAGACTTTTGGCTTCCCTAGCACACCTGAATTTTGGGGCTGGAAAAAGTGGGATGGCTTCACAGTGTTTTACAAGGGAAACGTTCTATTGTGCTGCCAGCTGCTCTGAATAGAAGATATTTTGTTTCCCAGCTTTATGAAATGTATATATTTTACTTTACAGTACACAAGGAGAATTTCTTCATAGCTCTGCAGACGGAACAATTAAAATGCAGTTCAGACTTATCGGGTCAGTGACAGAGGTTACACATCACTGTCAAAATCTTACTAGGACTGACAAAGGCGCTTCCTGAAATTACAGTTTCTACAGAGAAAGTAAGGCCCTTCCCTCCACAAATTTAAGTTGTTTTTCTTCCTGTCTGCCATGGTAAATTGCTTAGAAAGAACTTGTACCTCAGTATACTGAAATGTAGAAATACCAGGTAAGGTGAATGAGTTTACTAGGTTAAAGCTGGTCTGACAGTAGTTGGACACAGTTTCAGAGAATATCATATCCCAAATTAAGCATTCCCTTCTTCTAAAGAAGCTAGAAATTAATGAAACAATTATTGGCTTAAACACAGATTGTAACATTCCAGTTACTAGTAATGACAAAATATGTTACAACTGAAATAATTACATTTAAAACAGCACCTAAATTAATTGGTATTTGAAAAGCATATGCATTACAGAAAGGGGTACAATTTCAAAATGATTGAGAAACAATATAGTAATCCTTGATGATCCATCCCTTGCTGATTGTAAAACTTTAGGATCCCCACAACTAGAATGCAATGTGTAGTCAATACAAAAAGTCATATAAATTATTTTTTGTAACAGTTGTGTCTTTCCACCCCTTCCTTGTAATCCAGTGGACCATAAGTTTTGATTTTCTTTTAAGTCAGCCAAAATCATTTCAGACCGAAGAGAGAAAACAGTTGTAAAATATTGAGCCATGATTTATTTTCAAATTGGAACACAGTAGTATCAAATGATAACCATAGGCATCATCTGATTCTATTATGTTCCAGGATATTGCCTGTGTGTATTATATAAAGATCTCCATTGTTTTTCTGGTGTGGTTAATAGTGACAGTAGTTGTTTCAAAGCATTTGAACAATGCAAAGGTTGAATTTCTCTCATTACCAGAAATTTGTTCCTTTTAATAAAGCCTTTTCTTTACACAGCTCTGACAGTGGTATAATATTATTTTTGTTCCATCAGAACTGGCACAAATATGCTGACATCAAATCTTTCTTAAGGGCACATATTCTGTTTCTTGTGTTTAGAGAAGTAAGGTCGTGCTGGATGAACTTATTCTTTTCTAGCATAACCACATTTTTATGAGAGTGGACAATTGCAATGGAATGAATTCTTCTGTTTCTAAGTCAACACAGTTGTGGTGATTAAAAAGTTATGTGTAGACTAGTATAAGATGAATTATGCCCTAATTTTTTTCATAAGATGGTGATATTTGTACCTGTTCTTGGATCACTCAGACCTGGCTAGAATGAGACATGCTCTTGTTACATCTTAATTGGATTACTCTAACACACTCTTCTTCCAGGCCTTCTGGAAGCTTCAACTGGTCCAAAATGTAGCAGCAAGTGTCTTGATAGATTCATGGGCCATATAACATCAGTCTTGCTGGAGCCACAATGATTACCAGTTTGTTTCTGAGTGCAATTTAAGGTGTTGGTGATTATCTTTAATGCCCTTCATGGTTTACGACCACAGTACCTGAAGGATTGTCTTCTCCCACATGAATCTGCTCACCAGTTACTACGGATATTTATATACTGCTTTTCAACAAAAGTTCCCAAAGTGGTTTATGTAGAGGAATAAAAAATAAACAAAGATGGATCCCTGTCCCCAAAGGCCTCACAGTCTAAAAATAAACATAAGATAGACACCAGCAACAGCCACTGGAAGGATGCTGTTCTGGGGCTGGATAGGGCCCGTTGCTCTCTCCCTGCTCAATAAAGAGAATCACCACTTTAGAAAGATGCCCCTTTGTTTGGTTAGCAGGGGAGGGCCTCACCTGATAAGCTCTTGAAGAGAGTGCCTCCTGCATATGCCACCTCCAATGAAGGTTTGTTTGGTGGCCATGTGGGGTAGGGCTTTCTCTGCTGTGGCCCCCTTGCTTTGGTATGCTCTCTCAAAGAAGCTTGGTGGGCTTCCTCTCTTTCCTGTTTTAGCTAGCTGGTGAAGATAGTTTTATCCACCCTGGCTTTTAGATATGTTGTTACTGTTGGCAGTTTTATTCTTAATTTTAACCTTTTAAAGCCACCCTGGAACTTTTTGTGAAGGTACAAGATAGAAATATTTTAAATAGATGTATATATAATTTTGACTCTAAAAAGTTAAAATCAATGAAGAGAGGGAAAGTGGGTGGGAAATGGAGGGTTGGATGAGGTGGTGGGGGACACGGCTCAATGGCATAGCACATGCTTAGCATGCAATGCCCAATTCAGTTCCTGGCCAGATTCCACCTCTGGCAACAAGGTTCAGATGGCGAGTGATGAAAGCAGTCCTGGGGAGGCACTGCCAGATGGAGTAGATATTCCTAAGCAAGATGGACCAATAATCTGACTTAATATAAGGCATCTTCATATGTCCATATGATACATGAGGACTGCTTTAAGGACCTTATCATGGGAAATCTGATTAGAAATAGGACAGATGCCTTCTTTTTAGGAGGTTGTTGAGCCTATCCTTTTGCTGGGATGCACATGTGTGTGCACGCATACACACACACACAGAATACATACACTGTTTTGAAGTCCTGTTTGTTTTGGGGCTTCCTATTGTGTTTTGTTTGCCAGTGCCATTCATTTCAGGACTTATTTGAAGAGCCCTGATTAGTTTTCAAGTCCCCCATTCATTTCCCTCTTTTTAAGAATTAATGCAAGTATTACTTCTACTGTTTTTTGCCACAACTTGTATCAATGGCATCGGGAGCTGCAAAGCAAAGTTATGGGTCTCAGTTTGGAACATATGGCACCTAGGACTGCCATATTCTGGCTTTCCAAATCTGGGTGCCTAATATGCATATTATGTAAATTGGCTTGAAAATATATATATTTTTAGCAGAATAGTGATTGCACGTTTTGATCCATAACTCTACTTTGACAAGGGCTAGAGCTTAGCTTTTAAAAAAGAAAGAAATCTGAAATCTGGGTGAATCTGGGTGGGCTAAGCAATCTGAGTGAGACGCTTAAAATCTAGATGAAACCCAGAATTTTGGGGGGCATGGCAACTCTAATGACACCTGAATGGGCTTCATTCAGTTCAGTTTCCATTCATTTTGAAGATGGACACACACACACCTCTCCCTTTTCATCGTATATTGTCACCTAAGTTGGAAGAGATAAACTGCCCTTTAGGAAATGGATGGATGCAAACCTCACTTACTTACTTACTTACTTATTTACATATCCAAATAAAGACTGGTGATAGGGGCTCTATAGATTATGACTAGAATGAATGAATGAATGAATGAACAAACGAATTAATGAATCTTTATTGCAGTCAAAGACCCATAACAGAAACAGAACAATACAGCTCATTTCACAGATACAAGAAAATATTTTTTAACCAAATCATTCTAATACCATTTACTCAACCAATTTGGATCTAATCTATCTTGCTGCTGCACATAATTTAGCCACATTCAGTGTTATATGTTCACTGCAGTCTGCTAAAAGAAAAGCCATCCTCTGTTCTACCAGGGATATTCAATAAAAAGGGGGAAATCAATTCAACATGAATATCCCTGTAAAATAAGCAATATAGTAAAATATGAGCCACCTATTCTACACTTTGACCACAGGGACAGATCCGATTATTAACTGGGATTTTCTTATATCTGCCCTCTACTACAGCTGATGGTAATGCATTAAATTGTGCAAGAGAGAAGGCTCTTCTCTGAGACTTGGTAACTAAATTAAATAAATATTGTGCGGGATTAAATAAATATTGTGTGGGTAGACTATGACTAGGATCACCAACTGTTTTACTAGCTCTCACTCTTGTACCTTTAACAGGAGCCTGATCAGCAGACAGCCCAAGCACAAATAGCCTCAAAGCACAATCAAGGAGCTTTAAGGAGAGCTGTTAGCAGCATCTTCCTGCTTTCTTTTATAGGGTCAGCTCAGCTGGGAGTCTGGAGCCGAAGTAGGGAAGCTCAAGTGACCTCAAGTGAACTTGCGTTCTGAGGCTGGGCAAGACCGAAGAGCTATTCTTAAAAGCAAAATAGCTATAGAATAAAGAACTATTGCATCCTGAAACAGAGCATTTGAAAAAGATCTTCAAACTGTGTCACGCATTTATGTAGCTTACCACTGATCAGAAATCCATATATTGTTTACATATATACCCTCACCTAAGAAAAATACATAAATAGCCTAAAAGCCTTGTAAAAGTATATTTGAATTAGTTTGAGCCTATGGAAAATATTAAAGGTGAATAACGTTGTACAGTGGCTCTATGCAACCATTTGACTAGTCACAATATCCTTATGTGATATGAGAATGAAACAACAGGGTTTTTTTTTAAAGGACATGTATTCTATTCCGTAATATTTTGCAGTTTGTTTGGACATTAGTCCCAATCCCGAAGAGTGTGTGGGGAGGAGTCAAGAGGGAAAGGGAGGGAAAGAAGGAGAAAATGGAGCTGCCACTGGATAAACCTTTAGTTAAATCTACTTAACATTTCCTTGTGTGTATGAGGGAAGCAGCTATAAAACAGGACACAGGACAATATAAATCAAAGGCTGTTTTCACAAAGTGGATTAATTTATAAGACTTTCATCGTTAGCATACTGTAAGAACCCGGACCCCCTGGGGAATGGAGACAGAGAGTCTGGAGGTGCTGGAGAAGCCTGAGGCATAGATGACGGGAGCTGCGAGAGCCATTTCTCTGCTTACTTTGCCTGTGAGTGACTGAACTGAAAAGCTTTACATTTCACAGAGTGAAGCAAAAGTTCACAGACATATAGGGACATAGCCAAGTAGAAAGAACTTAATAGTCCCAGCAGCTGGATAGTACTGCAATGTATACTATAATGTTATATCAAGGTTACCTTCATGTGTAAAGCAGCACGGTGTATCAGCAGGGGGTAATTCAGGTGTTATGCATGGACCATGTGCCATTTTATTTAATTGTGTAAATGTATAAAATATACCTCACCATTCCAGGTGACCAAGGAGCATGCTGACATGGGGGAGTGAGAGATAGCTGATGCATTCCCATTTTCCTCTCCACACATTCTCTCTACTCCATCAGGCTTATTGTGTTTTCTGTAATCCAAAGCAGTAGAGGCTCTTGTGGGCACCACTGGGTGGTGTGTGTGCGTGTGCGACAAGAGACACCTTTAAGCATAAATTAGTAGGTGCTTACCTCTGCTCCGGACATACCTGCAGCAGCCCAGTGCTCCCTGTGGTGGGAGATCGGCTCCATAACTCACCTGGCTTCAGCAGAGCCAATCCTCCACCACAAGGGGTGCTGGGTGGCAGCTGCTGCTCCGACCAGCTTGCAGGTGCAGTTGGAGTGTAGGTAAGCACATACTAATGTATGCTTAAATGTGCCCCCCGCTGGTGCCCACACCGGCTGCTACTGATCAAAAGTGTCAAATATTTCCTCACTGTCCCAATCTCAGCCCAAGATAATCAATATGGCTGTTCACCCGATCACTGGGAGGGTAGGACAAACATCCTACCCAGCTGCTGGGGCTGTGCATACTGCTGATTTTTGACCATCTGTTAACAAATAGCTAGATAGGAAGACAGGAGAGTGATCATTTGTGAGACCAGAGCTGGTTAGGATGGCACTATCCTATTTAGCTCTTGTACCCAGCATTTTAATGAGGTAGGAGGAAAGCCACCCTACTCAGCTCCTGTCTCACAGATGATCATTCCCCCTCCTCCTGCTTAGTTGTTTGCTAGCAGATGATCAAACACCAGAAGCACCCACAGCTTCCAAAGCCTTCTCTCTTCGTGATTAGGTGAACAGGTCTGATATGCCCAGTTGCTGTTTGTAAAGGCTAAGATTGCATCTTCAGCCTTCAGTCCTGCACACAGTTATGTATGTTTAATTTCTATTAATTTCAGTGGACCTTAACTGTGCAGTAATATACCAGTGGACTATGGTAATACTGAATAGAGAATAGCAGGCCACATAGAGCTCAGTAAAGCCAAGTTTCAGTACTCTCTAGGAACCTTGCTTTACTAAGCTGTATGAATCTTGCCATTCTATATTCAGAATTACCACAGTTGACTGTAAAATTACTGTGTTTATATTTTAAAAAAGAATGATATAGAGAAAGAAAAATGTCAAAAATGAAGGGAAACAATCTTCTGATGTGGTAAGAAGAAATGGCTGTTCCAAATCAAAATGTCCAACGCCCAGGTCAACGCACTTACTGGAGAAGACAACTCAAAATAAATCTATGTGTAACAAAGCTTCACAAAGAAGCTGCATTTCAGATTTTATTTTAACTTAGATTTCCAGCTAGTTGAATACCATTGCTATCCTTCTCACAAGCTGTCCTTTCCCACTGAAGTGTCATTTCAAACATTAATGCATTTCTTTAAACTAATGATTAGCAGTCATGGGAAGGGACATAGAAGCAGCCTACGATCTCGTCTACATCCAACATTGAGCAAAACACATAAATCTACTTTTCTCATTGAACTTTCAATTCAAAGTTCAAACATGGCTAGAAAAAACTTCTGTTTACATTTTCAGGTAAAGAAAATGTAACATCCAGACTAACTCTGTTAACTCTGGCTAACATCCAGACTAACTCTGTGCTAACACAATCAGCAATGTTTTACAGACTTACATTTGTTGTGGAGCTGCATCACATAAGAGTTGTGATACTCTTCAGTGTTGTGCAACCACTAGTGGAAGACCTTCTCCAGAATATATAACAGGTTGCACTACAAAGGGACTATTCACATGACCAGCCCTACCCACCTTGAATAGCCTTACCTGATTAGGGCTGGTTGTGTGGAGCGCTGGACTGATCCTAGTGCTGCCCCACCTTGTAGCATGGGTTTTCTATCAGGAGGGCTAAAAGTGGAGGTCACACACACCCTCGTACCCACCCCCGTTCATGTGGCAGCATGGACAGCCGGCAGCCTGTGCTACCATAGATGCTGGAGGAAGAAGCGTCCCAGCCTCTAGAAAGGCTGCAATGAACCGCATGAGCAGCACAGTGCATTTTGGGCTTCCTGGAGAGTGAGTGTCCTTCCCTCAGCCTCTCTCTCAATGTGCTGCTCTCCTCAGTGGCAATTGTGTGGGAGCATGGTGAACAGTGTGGCAAGCAGCAGTCGTGTGAGGGAAGGTAGGATTGATCCTACCTTCCCCCTGCCCTTTCCCCCTGAAAGGAAAGGTGTTCCTTTCTTTGCACAGTGTCCCTGCACTAGGTTCTTGTGCTAGTACAACAGCATTAAAGGTTAAGTGTGCTGTCAAGTCAATATTGACTCCTGGCGATCACAGAGCCCTGTGGTTTTCTTTTGATAGAATACAGGAGGGGTTTACCATTGCCTCCTCCTGCGTAGTATGAGATGATGCCTTTCAGCATCTTCCTATATCGCTGCTGCCTGATATAATACCAGTGGGGATTTGAACCGGCAACCTTCTGCTTGTTAGTCAAGCATTTCCCCACTGTGCCACAACAGCATTACACTAGAGTATTATACTGGCCTGGAATGAAAGGTCTTGACTTAGTAGGACTAGCTGTCCAAACATCCTGGTGCTTAGGCAACATTGTTGCACTGGCACAGTGTTACTCTCAATGTTAGCCACTATAAATAATTTAATCATCCTTTATATAATATATTAAAATCTCATCATTATTTTTTTAAATGCTGTCCAAAAATAATTCATATGTAGCAATGCAAAATAAACAAATAACATTCATATGGAAGGAAAGAAAGGAAAAGAGTAACAACAGGACAGAAACTCTGAGGTACCAAGTATCAAGTTAAGCTGTGTGCTTTTGGAAGTTGATTAGACTTGGGATGAATGTGCCCCAAAATATTCTCTGATGATTCTCCGTGAGAGGATACGAGATAGGAAATTCTAAGAATTTTCTGCTGCGCTTTAAAATATTCTTTGAATATTCACTGAATGATTCTCATGCTATCCTTTCCACAAATGGTATTTTCTGGAAAACAAAATAAGCCCCAAACAGGCTTATTTTCATTCCTTAGAAAAAAGGAAAATAGAAAACAGTTAGAGGGATAATCCTGAACTAAACTGATCTTTACGTTTGAACCAATTACAGTAGAGAGCCTTGGATAACCTTTACAATGTATAAATCTTTTTTTTTTTTTTTGTATACTATCAAAGGATATCCTTGAAACAAGTTGAGAGATCTGGTTACTCTAATGATCTCTCTCCGAATTCTCCTTCTTCACAGACCCAAAACAAAAACTCATAAGGACCCCTTTTGTTTTGCTAAAAGCAGGCATTATGGGTGCTTGGAACAGCATGGGTTTGCAAATTAACAAAGTCCTAAATCTAGGCCTCTGGACTCAGGAAGTCCAGACTTTTCTTCTCTGCTCTTCCCAAAATGTTATTTAGTTCATTAAATAGACTCTAATAGCCACTTATGCAGCTTAAAAGAATAAGAAGTCTTTGTTGATTGTTCCCATCCCAAAGTATTCTCTTTAAATATTCTGGAATTCTGAATTCTTTGTTAAAATGCCAAGGAGCCATCTATGGATAGATACGCAAATTCAAATTATTCCTTTGTGAAAATATTCAAAAGTTGAGAATTTGGGGATTTGGAGAATAATTTTCTATGGAATATTAGATTAATTTTTAAAACTGATCAAAAAATCATTCTCACAGAAAATGCACAATAAAAGTGATCTAAAATCCAAGAATCTCAGGAGAAGTCGTGTAACATTGGATAATCTACCACTCTCACTTTAAATTGTGAGTACAACTGCAGGAAAAATACATTGAAAAATTTAAAAAATAAATGCATGGGCAGGCTGGCAGGAAGAAACCGATGTGCCAGAAGGTGCCCCCCACACAAGCCACGATTGGTGGAGGAGCAGATTCTCATCACCATTTTAGAGTTCCAAAATGCTCCAATTTCCCCCCAAAAGGGTTCAAGAAGTCCAACCCAAAATATCCTGTGCAAAGTCAAGTTTGGAGTCTCTCAGACAACCTTTGCAATGTGCCCATCCAATTAGAGCTTCACCCTGGCACTCTCTCTTTCTCACCACATACACATGCACACAACCCTTACCTCTTTCCCTTCCCTCAGCTGGAGGAATGTTGCGTTCTCCAAGATCTGATGGGTATCTCACTCAGAAAAACAGAGTGTTTCCCTTATCAGGTGATATCGCTATGAATTTACCAAATGATCTTTTACATCTCAGTGAAGATTGTTGCTCCAATTGGTTGCTGCGGTAGCAGCCAGCATCATCACAGAGACCATCATAATCACAAAGCACCTTTGGAGAGCTGCTATGCACCCAGCACTATGATGGGGCCCAATGCTGACACTTGTTTCAAGCCCCTCAGGAGGATGAAGACCAGCCAGCAAGCAGCAGTTTCTGGCTGGGTAAGCTGACTTTCCCTTCCATGGTGGCAGATGCAGGTGTCTTTCATTTCTGATGGGCTGGCAGCGGCAAAAGTTTAGACAGTATCCATGTCCTCCCCACCCAATGCAATGTAGCTTTGCAGCATCATGTGAGTAGTGACTACTTGCATATGGCTTTGACTAAGGATAAAGCTGGTGTGCACAGCTCAAATGTCCTGGTGGGCTGGAACCAACCATGACTTGGTGTGCAGGGGCGGAGGTCATTTTTCAGCACATTAACTATTACACAAAAATTAATTATTAAAAATTAATGAAAGTGAGGGGGCAGAGGAGTCTGGGAAAGGAGTCTGGGAAAGGAGAAGAGAAAGAGGAACAAGGGATTATGTCAGTGGGCTTCAGCCCAGGGGTGGGACTAGCAAGGCAGTGAGGAACATCTGGTCTCAAGCCAACAAATAGATTGAGATGTTGCTGCTGCTGCTTGTTACCAGATGGGCCAAGAGCTCGTCATGGCTTCTGCTGTTGCTGCAGGGTTTTCTGGGCCAGCAAAAATGTCCCTTTGGGCCGGATCTGCCCCCTGGGCCTTATTATTTTGCAGAACTAGGCTAAAGCAACTAACCCACAAAAGGGTATGCTAAAATAATTTTGCTAATTTTTAGGATGCCACAAGACCTTTTGTTGTTTTTGTGGCAGCAGACTAACACAGCTATCCATAAGGAAGTTGAAATTTAATATTTGGAGCTATGCTACATTATGGGCATGATCCAGCCAAAGTCAAGTATATAAAAGTCCTATTGATTTCAATGAGAAAGTCAAGCTTAACAATCTACTGTTGAAACCCATGGGACTTCCATGTGCTTAGTGTAGGTTTGAGCATGCCCCCAGGTTTTCCTATATGGAAACAATTTCCAAAGATGAAGATCTTTGTTCCCTCTATTATCTGAAGCATTCGAAAGTGGTGGTGGTGTGGATCATACCACACATCAGATGTTATGACAAATGTGTGTTCTTATACCAAGACAATTAATATGCAGGTTTGACGTAGTCTTTGACATTGTCGTTAGACATAAATGATTTGAGGCTGTCAGACTTGCTCTGATATAGGTCTATTGAGTCTGGTTTTTCTTTTGTGGAATGTAGCCATTAAATAGATGTACTTTATTAAAGTTCTAAGGAACCAACTTCTGCTCCCTCCTTTGCCTGAGCCCTTTCTGAAGAACAAAAAACAATGGTTCATTATTATTCTGAAGGGCTTATTTAGAGTAGGCCTCACTTTACATCGAAGTGTATTTTCTTTCAGTTGAGACACTGTTCCGTCTGCTTTGGGTACAACAAATCATTTGTCTGAAACCTGACACCATGAATCCCAACAATGCCCTGTGTGCAAAAGACATTAACCTTGTGACATTTCAAGATGCCTGGATGACTCTGAGCTTGTGTCCCACACTTAGCATCTTTTGTCCCCCGTTTGGCCCATGTCAGATTGAGAGATATGGGAAAGGGGTGAGGTCTGAAGTAGCATGCAAAATTGTTTCTCTTCCTTGCCCGAGTTGATGGTCTTGGTGAAATCACTTTGTGGAAGGCTTTGAAAGACCTGGCATTGTGGTGTTGATGGCTGCTCTTGTGCGAGAAGGCCTCTGAAGGTACAAACGGGCACTTTGACTTTTCTCCTGGAACATGAATAATCCTGTGTTGGTAAATAAGTCATACAAAATAGAGAAGGGATGAGACCAAGTGGAAAGAATCTTGGCAGCTGCTGGGAACTCTTAATAGATATGTAAAGAAGCAAGAGTCTGCATATGCTCACAGGTGGAGATGCTGAATTTCTTGTTTCTACTGCTGGCACTTCTAAACTTTAGAATGTGAAACTGTGCCCTGTTGGTTGACTTTGCCATACAATAAACTTTATTTTAAATTTAACATACTTTCCTCACAAGCAGTGGTGGTATTAATCACCCTTTAAACTTTCTGGTTTAGAATATTATATCAGGACAGTGGGAAGGGAATAGGCAGGCTATCTGTAGTCACCCCCACCAATAGTCTCCCCTCAGATTACCCCCTCCCCACAGTAATGCCACTGTAGTTGCATTTGGTTCTTTTGTTTAGAATAAAAATAAGGGAGGGTGGGGGGAAGACCCTTGATCTTTGCATTCCAAGAGTGTCAGACTAACTTCCTGAGGGTATTTCTCATTCCTTGCAAATATTTTTCTAGGAGATGCTTAGTATTCTAATTCTGCAAGAGTACTCCATGACAAGGGATTTGAGCTACACTGTATATGAAAATGTTTTTTAAAGTTCCTTAAAAGTTGGGATATATACTTTATTGGTTAGAGTGACTGATTAAAGCCCTTTTTTAAAAACTCCCAATTAAATAGAACTCACATATTTATTTATTTACATATGTTTATACCACCCAAAACTTATGTGTCTGGTCAGTTTACAACAGATAAAAACAACATTAGTTAAAAACAAAACAAGAAATGTAAAACACAATGATTTAAATTTTTTTAAAACAATGCTCTAAAACAGGGATGGGGAACCTTGGCACTCCAGCTGTTTTTGGACTACAACTCCCATAATCCCCAGCCACAGAGGCCAATAGCTAGGGATTATGGGAATTGTAGGCCAACATCTGCAGGAGTGTCAAGGTTCCCCATCCCTGCTCTAAAACAACATTAAAAACAATCAAAACAGTATCAGTTAAAAGCCTGGGTGAAGGCTTTAAAGGCATTAAAGGGTGGAGGCTGTGTGATGCGTCTTTAAAGACTTTTTAAAAGCTGCCAGAGATGGGGAGGCTCTTATTGCACTAGGGAGCGCATTCCAAAGCCTCGGGGCAGCAGCGGAGAAGGCCCATCCCTGAGTGGCCACCAGACAAGCTGGTGGCAAATTCAGACAGACCTATCCAGATGATCTCAGTGGGTGGTGGGCATGTAAACACGTTTTCGTGTAAGGATTTGTAATTGCCTATGGAAGGCACAATCCTACAGAGGAAGGGCATGCTTCTCCTAAGAAGGTAATATATCTTCTAAGGTGGCACCAGGTGCAACATATATGCACCATCTAAAAACAAAGTCGTGGACAAACGGAGTAAGGATGCACTGGTGCAGCAAGAAAGCAGCCTAATCAAAATTCCCAACTAATTGTACCAGAGCAGTGTGGAAGGAGTGATTTTTGATGCCCTCTCATTCCCCAGGAAGGCCTCCATGCCACACAAAAAATATGTCACTGAGAGTTGTGCAGCCCTTGGGGACCTATTCTAAGATGGTACAGGGGGCTTTCTGGGGAATGGAAGGATGTCAAAAATTGCCACTTCCCTGATGCACCAGTGCAGTTAGTTGTTAAGTTAGATTAGTCTGAAATGGTGCATCCTTGCTTTATATGTCAGCCAATATAATTTTCCTTAAAAATAACAACAGAACAGAGACCCTTGAGCCCCATCCTTGCAAGGCAGCCTAGAAGGATACAATGGTTGATGATATCAAAAGCCACTGAAAAGTCTAGGAAGATCAAAAGTATTGCATCCATGCCTACCCCACTGCAATCCATCTTCCAATACAGGCCATTCATTTGGACAATCAAAGCAGTTTCAGTTCCAAACCTGGGCTGGAACTCACTGGAATGGATCAAAACAATATATAAAACCTCTAGGTGGCCTTTGCTGAACCACTATCCCTCTGCTTCAGTTTCTCCATATATAATATGAGGATAATATTGCTGACCAGCCTTACAGGGTAGTTCTAATTAGGGATGTGCACAAATCAATTTTTTTGATTATATTTGTACCCAAATCCAATCACCCCTGGTTTGTTTGGGGTCCGAATCCCCCCCCCCCAATCACCCTGGATTAAATTCAAATCCAAATTAATCTGAATCTGAATCTGCAAAATGAATTATGAATGACCAAAGAATCCACTATCATTTTGCATCAAAGAATACACTCAGAACACCTAAAAAACTGAAAATAACAACAGAACCCAGTACCCCATGGGCTTGTGGTTTAGGGGGTGTTTGCCACCCCATGTGCACTACACCACAACCTGCTCTTGCCCACTGTGGTGCCACCCATGTGGAGTTATGGGGCCAGTGAAATCTCCATTATTCCCTATTGGAAAAACCTTAAAGATGCACAAACGTCATAAATAAACCTTATAGACATGCCAACTTTAAAATTTGTTTCAAAAAGCACCCCTTTGGCCAATTACTTTGAAATTTGGGTGGTAGCTTCCACCTATTGGACACTACTACCAACCCCACTCTTCTACCCCAGACCCATTTTTTTGTCCCAAATCTGCCCCGAAGACATGCAAACTTTAAAAATTTGAAAAAAAAAATAACCTCTTTGGTCGATTTCATTGAAATTTGGGTAGTAGCTACCACCCATTAGGCACTACCACCTGATCACTGTTGCACTCCTAGGAGGCACCCATAGGCATAAATGGGCACGGTATGTTTCCATTGTCCAAAATGAGTGGATGCAGTGCACATCAACAATAAATAATATTTATATAACGCTTTACAAAAAAGATTTCCAAAGATCATACACACCACATCCATTGTGTCCCCTCCCGCCAACATAAATGTAATTGATCTACACAACAGTGTGAAACAATGAAATGCACTCTCCCCCCGCCCCCCCCCATCCTGTGCCCATCCATGCGATTACCAAAATACAGGCACTGGCACAACAATTGCATATACTGCTAGTGATTATGAAGTGGGGGGACCATATACCAGTCCATGCTGTGCAAAAGGGTTAGGGTTAGGGTTTGAGTTTAGGTTATGTTTTGCCATGGTCTCAGAATGCTATGTCCTCTGCATGACAGACACATGTGAGGGCACCAGCAGCAAGCTCATCCTTGGCCATGGCTGGGGGTGGGGGGTGGGGGGGGGAGGTACATGTGTGCATGTGCTGCTTCAGTCACAGTCCTTCCATGGGAAAAAAACAGCAAAGCGAAGTCACATACAAACATTAAAGAAACAAGTGCAAAGCCATATTACAAATCCAAAGAAAGAAATCAAATCATCATCATCATCAATCATATATCACATTCATCATTCATATCAGCATCAATTAATCAATGAAATCAATTCATATCAGCATGCAAGTTACTTTGCAGCAAACCGTGCCCCCCCCCACCTGCTTGCCCCACCACACCACAGCCTCTGATGGATGGGTGCTGCTGGGCCATGGTGGCACCAGTCCTCCATCTGCCCCCCCCGTCTTTTCCCCCTAGCCAATGCTGGCACAGTTATCCCTGGCAACACAAGATTTCCATGGAAACAAGCCAATTTGGAACCAAGGAGGATTTACCGGCCAATCATTCACACTTGTAAGTCACCAATCTGAAGCTTGGAGGGTTGGATTTTCATTTTTTTCCCAATTTTTTTTTTGCAGGGAAACAAAATGGAGATCAAGAGAGATTGCCATAAAATGGAGGTCCGAATCTCCAAATTTTTCCAGGTCTGAATCTGGGTGATTTGTTTTGGACCCGAATTGGGCAACTGAGCACAAAACAGCTAGATTCAGGTACAAATCGTTCTGTACCCGAATTGATTCATACATCCCTAGTTGTGATTATTACAGAGTAACAAATCTAAATTGCTTTGAGGAGTTCTACTCAGTACCGTTGTGTTCTTTATTTCTTCTGGATTCAACTCATGCTTCTTGCTGAGGTGTTTCTACTTTTCCTAAATAAAGATGTCTATGCACAGCCTCCTTAACTCTGGAAGCACTGGCCTTTTTTAGGATAGTGGAGTCTGCTGGTGCCATACTCTTTACATCTACAAATAAAAAGTCCCTTTTCTCACATTATGCATATTTTTTAATTCGTTCTCCCTAGTCTAAAATTTCCTTTTCTCCATATAATTTTGTTCCCTTAGAGGAAGCTCACTATTTCTCCTTACCAAATAAAAACAAGCTACCTGTTCCTTCTGCATAAGAAAGCCATCTTCATTCAAGTGGAGTCATTCATAATATTCATGTGATAGGTCAGCTGGGATAGGTAAAATGTTACGGATAGGAAAGAGAAGGAAAGGTTGGAAACGTTTTCACTTTCCTCTTCACTGAGAGAAATGACTGGAGATCATTAAATGGGTGTGTGTTTTAAAAAATATTTAACAGAGCCTGATTCCCATATGGGTCACTTCCTACTGAATGGGAAGCAGTATCAACTGTTCCTATGTAAGAAGAGACATGGAGTGTGGCTGACACAAATTACTTTCCTGTCCACATAACTTCAGAGCCTAATTTTTTGTTTTAAAGGAGTGGCTAGGCTGATGTGTTTCTATAAACATAAGATGACTGGAAAAATGCTTTGTATTATTCTAATGCTTTGTTGCAGCATAGCCAAGCATAATGATTATATCTGAGTTGTACCCTGTCCCTAAAGGTTCAGAGCAGGCAAAAGGATTTAATTATCAACTAGCCGACCCTGCACAGAGCATCTGTGTGCTCTTTGGGGCCAGTGGTTTCCCCTTCCCCCCTTCTGCCTCAGTCTCTCCTCTGCCGCCCACCACCCTCCACCTCTTCCTGGTGGCCCAGCCACTGCCTCACCATAGCCAATCCAGAGTGGGCCCATGCGGCTCTGCTGTCCACCCAGCCGGGCCCAGCTGCCTCTCACCACCACTGCCATCTCCTCCTCGCCACCACTTCCTCACCGTGGCCGGCCTAGGTCAGGCCTGCGTGGCTCTGCCGCCCGCCCAACCAGACCCAGCTGCCTCTCCTTACCACCACTGCCACTGCCTCCTCCTCGCCGCCACTTCCACACTGTGGCAAGCCCGAGTCAGGCCCGTGCGGCTCCGCTGCCTGCCCAGCTGGGCCCAGCCACCTCTCCTCACTACCACCACCTCCTCCTCCTCGCTGCCGCCGCCCCATCACCGTCCTCTTGTCCCCCCCATTTTCTTTCCCTCCCCCCGGCGATGCCTCTGCTGCTGCATTTCATCCCACCAAACATCCCCACGCATCCCCACATCCCCACGCATCCGCATGCATTTCTGGCCCTGCATTTCTGCCCTCCACGCACTGGCTTAGTGAAATAATTATATAGATAAGCATATACAGAAAATGGAAGCTCTCTTTATATTGCAAGTAGGCAATGAATGATGAATGTGTATTAAAACAGCAGGTGTCAACTTTTTACAGCTGATCATGATTACAAGTTTCCATTTATATATGACTGTAAATTGCTTTGAGCACTTTTGTCAAAAAGTAGTATATAAAGCTTCATAGTAATAATGGTACTCAAGCAAACCGAATGTTTACCATCATAAGAGAGTCCATCTCCATCTGCTGAATTCTTGACTAAGTATATGTTTCAGATATTAGTCATCATTCTTATAATTTCAATTTGATCAGGACTTTAAGGAAATGGTTTTCATCCTTCTGGCATTAGGTTATGCCTGAGATAATAATCTTAGAGAACCAGTGTGGTGTAATAGTTAGGGTGTCAGACATAATGAGAAACATGAGGCAAACTCACTAGGGATGTGAACAGAACCTTTATGGGCCTCCGAAGCAGTTTGAAAGACTGGCAGTTTCCCTGGTTCAAAGGGGGGGCATAGCTTTAAGGGTGGGGGAGGGTTCCCTTACCCCTCCCACCACATTTCCCCCACTACTGCTCCATTTAAAAAGTCTCCATTGGGGCAGCAGAGTACCTCCCTGCCACCCCGGTGTCCTCCTTGGCCAGAAGTAAAAGGAAGTACCCAGCATGCAAATTTCCACTCAGCCATGATATTCGCTGGGTGACCTTGTGCTAGTTGTACTCCCTCAGCCTAGTCTATCACACAGGACCATAGTAAGAATAAAAATGAGGAAGGGAGAACCATGAAAGCCACCCTGAGCTACTTAAGAGAAAGGACAGGATAAACTGAAATAAATAAATAAATAAATAAATAAATAGCAATTTCTGTTTAAACTGTCAAAGACCAAAAAGTATTGTTTGATTGTGTGAGTAAAGATGATGGCCCTGTTCCACACACCACATCTCCCCCTCACCTACATATTAGGATTTCCGTGTTCCATAGGAAGCTGCCATATACTGAGTCAGACCATTGGTCTATCTTGCTCAGTATTGTCTTCACAGACTGGCAGCGGCTTCTCCAAGGTTGCAGGCAAGAATCTCTCTCAGCCCTATCTTGGAGAAGCCAGGGAGGGAACTTGGAACCTTCTGCTCTTCCCAGAGCGGCTTCATCCCCTGAGAGGCATATCTTGCAGTGCTCACACATCAAGTCTCCCATTCAGATGCAACCAGGGTAGACCCTGCTTAGCTATGGGGACAAGTCATGCTTGCTACCACAAGACCAGCTCTCCTCTCTCCTTGAGCTCTCTCTTCTCTCCTTGAGAAGTTCCAGTGAGCAGCTGTGTAGCTTTGTGCATACATAAAGGTGTTGTGGACCATGTTCTATAGAAATAAGAGCACTATATGACCACTCTCCAAACCACATGTCAGTAGTACTATTGGAGCTATTCTACAACAGAACAATTGGAGTCCTTGAGGGGAGCTGAAGAGGAGGGAGGTTTTCCAATGGACCTCAAGATACTATCCAAGAACTGAACTAGTTCTTGTGCTTCCCAAGGCTATTTGGTTCATAATTTTGTCTCTCATTATGTTTCCCATTGCTTTTCTCTCCCTCTTTGCATGGCAAACATGCTGAATCAGGCTGCAAAAGTAGGTAATGGGATCAGGCAAGTAATGCTGGATCAGGCTGCAATGCAAGCACGTAATTAATGGGGAATATATATTAAAACTACAGATGTCTACTTTTTACAGCTGATCATGATTACAAGTTTCCATTCATATAGTATTGCTGTAATTCATTAGGAAGAGTGATCAAGTTGTTCATTTCAATAGTTACAAGAATAAATCACAAATCTGGCCCATCATCTGGATTTATAGAACTCGAGCTTCAATGCAGTCCAGTTTGGAAAGACTGACTGGTCGAATTTCGATTGTCTGGGAGCAGATTTATCATGCTGTGCTTGGCTGCTTTGGGCTCTGCTGTGCTGTGCTGATGAAGCAAAAGAGAAATCATCCTGCTTAACTAGCTTTGGTTTATGGCTGCTTTGCACTGGGGGTGAAAAGCTTTAGAAACATAAAGCAGTGGTGGCTGGTGGGGGTGGCGCTGGGGGTCTAGCAGCAAGATATACCTTTAAGAAGTAATTACCCACCAGCAGTGTTCCCTCTAACAGGGATTCCCAGATGTTATTGACTACGTCCCATAATCCCCAAGCAAAAGCCATTGCACCTGGGGATTCTGGGAGCTGTAGTCAACAACATCTGGGAATGACATCCCATGCAATGGCTGCTGTGGCTCGAGCACTCACATGGCCTCTGTTCAGGCATGGGGCTATTTCGGTGGCCCGCAGCACCATTCTGATCACACAAATGGCCTCTGTGCATGTGCAGAGGCCAGATGAGTGCTAGAGCTACAGCCGCCACACAGGATGCCAGATGGGGTGCTGCTGCTCCCAGGAGTTTGCAGGTGCTGGCGGAACTGCTGGTAATAACTTTTTAAAGGTACCTCTTGCCCCCCAACAGCACCTCCCTCACTGCCCACCACTTTTATAAAGATACATTGTAGCCAAGAGAGGGACAAAAGTCTGCAATCTTTCCTTTTGACTTTGAAGACAAAGACACTGACTTATCAGCCAAGGAAGCCACGCAGTGTGGTACAGGAAGGCTGTACCTTAAGCCCCTATTGCTTGAGCTCTTCATGTTTCTGTATGTTTAATTTCCATGGAGTCCTCAAGAATATCATATAGCTCTCCATTAATCAACTTCCATTTCTCTTATTCTCTCCATTATAATATTTACCTTCCCCCCATCCCCAGGCTTTTAAGGCTGTAATCCTAAAGACACTGGCCCACATGATGTGCACATGATGTGCAGCAATGCGATGCTGGCATTACTGATTGGCGGCGGCTGCTGCTGCGCATGTAAAAAACAGACCAGGCAGTGTTGCTCAACAGGGCAATTGTGCAGCTTCGTAAAACAGTGCAGCTGCAGTTGCACAGTGCCAAATCATAGTGAATTACTGTGGGACTTACTGTACTTCTGAATAAGCATGCATATGATTAGGCTGTAAGAAGGCGTTACATCAGACATATCTGATAGTCTCGCATTTTAGCTTGATGTCAAATGGTAAAGCAACCGCAACTGGTTCAATGCTTTGCTGTATAGCTGCTAGTTGCCATAAGAATGTTTTCAGAAAGGAAATCCAACGATCATTTAATATTTCCTAGAACATTTCCTGGGCATCTAGAAATTGCATGAAGTGCCTTCATCCAGCTCTTATTCCAGTACTTCCCCAAACAGAAATATGTGAACAATGAAGCAAAGCATTTGCATCTCAGCATTACATCTTGCTGAATGGTGTCCAGTGCTAAAGTTGCAATATGCCAGTGGAGATTTTGTCCTGCAGCATTTATGATGCAGCATTTATGAGTTTGTAACAGGGAAATAAATCGGTTGTTTTCTGACAATACTTGGAATTCTTCTCCATACAGGCAATTCTTTCTAGTAACGGCTCATTTCAGGTACAGCTTAGGACACCTTGCCCACAAGTGTCTGTTGCTCTAACACACCCGTTCTCTTCCTCACTCCTTTTGCTATAGGCATGTCACTACTTGCTGCTTGAATCCGAAGGCGATGGTCATAACTTGCTCAGCTTGCAAAAGGTGCTTCATCCAGAGGCGTATCTAGGGAAAATAGCCCCTAGGGCAAGCACTGGAATTGCGCCCCCTGTCCAAACATCCGACACCCATCTTTCAGATAACTTTACCATAATATCAGCTCAAAAATACAAGTCAAGCTCGTTAATCTTTTAATATTTCAAAAACTATTTAGCTGTGGGTGTAGCCAGACCAAAAAGTGCTGGAAAACTACAAATTTCAGTATGCTGGGGCTCATGAAATACCCAAATACTATATGGAGTTGTACTTGGAAAACTAAACAGAAGTGCCTGTCTAACTCTCTTCTATGCATTGTAGCATCACTATTACATAGGTTTTAAAAATAAATGGAGACTTTGGCTTTTCCCAGATACTCTGAAAATAATTAAAGGATGTGCAGAGTGAACTGTGTCACTGCTTGGAATATATTCTATTTTATATATCTATAATATATTTCAGAAAGACAGTTAAAATGAGAGAAAGAGAGCAAGAAACTCTCAGAGGGCCTTAATACTAAGGATTTCACACTGATTCAAAGACAAACTCACCATTAATAGCCATATTAATGGCACAGAGCCCCTGGTGGCGCAGTGGTAAAACTGCCGCCCTGTAACCAGAAGGTTACAAGTTCGATCCTGACCAGGGGCTCAAGGTTGACTCAGCCTTCCATCCTTCTGAGGTCGGTAAAATGAGTACCCAGAATGCTGGGGGCAATATGCTAAAAATCATTGTAAACCGCTTAGAGAGCTCCGGCTATAGAGCGGTATATAAATGTAAGTGCTATTGCTGCTATTGCTATATTATTAAGACATCAGATTTAACTCACTTGTCACAAGAAGCAAAGTAAGAGCAAATGAATACAATCCTAGCTCATAAGCTTCAGCTCATTATTCACAAGCCCTGATTCTCTGTACATAGTGCAAAACTGAATATGTGTACAGTGACTTATATTATATTAAAATTTTAAAAATACCTATAGCCCCTTTGGGGGCTTCCTAAAGGCTGTGGAGTGGGTCTGCAAAGGTTCCTCCTCCCCTCGCTGGCCTCTAGGGCTTTACAGGGACCATTTGAGCATGTGCGGTGGCCATTCATATATATATATATAGCCACTGAAAACAAAATGGCTGCCATGCAAGCTCAAATGGCCTCTATGAGGCCTGGCATGGCCTAGGGCCTCACAGAGGCCATTTGAGCATGCACAGTGGCCATTTTGTTTTCGGTGGCCATTTAAATTTTTTAAAAAAATTTACAAAATGGTGCCCCCCTTCAAGTGGTGCCCAGGGCACGTGCCCTGCCTGCCCTACACTATATACGCCCCTGGCTTCATCCTGAAGTTTAGCAAAACTCAGTTCAAAGCCAAGTGCCATATAGTTGTTTCTTTGTGCCAGCTTCATTCTCTTTTTTGAGGTTTAGTGTGCTTCTCTTTATTTATTTTTATTTATTTATTCATTCATTTTAATTCTATACCACCCTTGCAAAAATGGCTCAGGGCGGTTTGCACAGAGAAATAATAAATAAATAAGATGGATCCCTGTCCTCAAAGGGCCCACAATCTAAAAAGATACATAAGATATTTTGTTTTTTTCTGTTTCTTTTCCTTATATTCTTCTGTAACCTGGTATTGCTATGTCGATTATTTTGACTTGTTTTTCTTTCTTCTCGACTACAGTTATATCTGGTGTATTGTGTGGCAAATGTTTTTCTGTATTATTATTATTATTTCAATTTCTATACCACCCTTCCAAAAATGGCTCAGGGCAATTTACACGGAGAAATAACAAATAAATATGATGGGTCCCTGTCCCCCAAAGGGCTCACAATCTAAAAAGAAACATAAAATAGATGCCAGCAACAGTCACTGGAGGTACTGTGCTGGGGGTGGACTGCTAAATAAGCAGAATCACCAAGTTAAAAGGTGCCTCTTTGCCAGGTTAGCAGGGGTCCTGCTTTAGCCCTTGATCCATTTCTCTTACATGAGAATACTTTTGTAAGTCAGGATGCCATGTTCTTGGTTCACGGGACTCTGCAGTGCACTCACTGGCACACAGCTTTACCTTACCTTCCAAAACTGCATGCTCTATGAAACAGGCAGATGCATATGCCCTCTGATGTTACACATTTTCATATGGCTTAGCAGATCAATTTGGCTGCAGATAACACCTTTATGTATTTCAAAGTAGCATGGCAGATGGCCCTGAGTGTATCTAATTTTAGTTCTGAAGTGTTGGCGAGCATGCTGAATGCTTAATCCATGTAATGATCACATGATCATGTAGATTTTAGTTCTGCATTTTAGTTCATTTCACAGCCTGCAGAAGGCAGTGAAATGAAGCCAAAGACACTTACCAAGTGTTAAAGTATAGCAGAAGCACAGAGTGTGTGAGACAATTCCATCACTGCATCTATTGTCTGCCTTACAAGAGTCTTCCTGTTGGAGATGGAAGCATTCCATCTCCAATACCACTTAATGCATTTAAGAGAGTTTCTAAAATTAATTCTGGACTTGGAGCATATGCAGCTCATTTCCCCTTTTACATTACTAATGTGCACATGTGCATTGCTAAAAGACTGCAAAACTTGCAATCTTAATGTGAGCATACATTTGATTTTCTTTTTGTGTGATGTTTTCCATGCACTTTTGCAGTCCAAAATCCATAACACTTCTGGTCCCAGGCAGTTTGGATAAGGGATACTCAACCTGTACTTATTTTCTGTAGATGGTAAATTGAGTCTAACTTTCATTTTGCTATGGCATATGACTCTATTGTTTTTTCCAGACATAACATTAAGATGGAAATTAAGAAATACTACACTATCCAAGTACTATCACAGCTTAAATGGCTCTGTTTTATATGTCCCATCTCCTTCCCAAGTCTGTTTATATTTGTTAATTGATTACAGCCATTCAACTGCCACATTATATTGCCACATTGTATGCATTTTACAGACTGGTTATAGCTACCTCCCTGCTAACTGAGTAAACAGAAACATTTTAAAGTGGTGACTCTCTTACATTTAGCAGAGGGAGAGCAACTGGCCCTATCCACCCCCAGCACAACATCCCTCCTGTGGCTGTTGCTGGTATTCTGCCTTGTGTTTCTTTAGTGACAGGGGGCCATCTTATTTATGTATTCTTTATTTTTCTATGTAAACCACTTTGAGACCTTTGGTTGAAGAGCGGTATATAAACATTCTTCTTCGTCATTATAGCACTGGTTTTGCTGAAGCTAATAACAGGAGTTTGCAAATATCACTGAAATGAACAGATGTGGGAGCTCTTTTCACAGTCAGTGAGAAGAGCTTCGGGGTGGTCTGCGGGAGGAGCAGGTTATACTTACCCTCCCCACAGAGGATCTCCTACCCTTCCCTGGGCAGGTGGATTGCCTGCCCAGACGAGCACCAGTTCCTGCTGGTAGCTCTGGGGATAGGGGTACAGGGAAGCACAGTCGCACAGTGCCCCGCCCCCTGGAGCTCCGATAATGCACCGTGTGAGTCCCCCCTCCCCTCCCCAAGTGTGCTGACACATGATCAGGAAAATGAGGGTAGGGGAGTGCTGGCTTTAATGGGAGGCTGCTTAGGCAGGCTTGCTAGTGTATAGCCACCAGGATTGGGCCCGGTCCCAATGGTTCACATGCACATGCAAAACTAGGCTGGGCTCCCTTAGCTCAGTGTTGCATGTGCATGTGAATAGCCTCATTGTGTTATAGCAGGGCTGCACCCAGAGATGGTACTTGCTGACTCAGTCCAAGCCCTTCAGGGTCAGTGAAAGAAATAGGTGTAAGGGCCCCCTGTGAGCAGCTTGAGCTCTGCAAGTCCTCCTTGCTGCTGCACTGAAGTACAATTTAGACCCGTTCAACTGATAAATAGATTGTAAATTCAATATGAAGTTGGAAAACAAACATTCTTATCGCCATCTAGCAAAGGGAAGCCTGAGGACCTCATACAACATCCAAGCGTTCCGTTCCATCTTGCATCTGAAAGCAACACACATGTATTTATTACATCTGCATCCTGCCTACCCTCCCAAGAAACTCAGAGTGAGCATTTCCCACATGTTGTCAACACAATAACCCTGAAAAGTAGGTCAGGCTGATAAATGATGACTATTTTAAGGTCACCCTATTAGCTTCACATCTGAGTGAGGTTTAAATTCATTTTCCTGGCTCATATCTGTTACTCTGTCAGCTTCATCACATTGGCAGTCAGAATTACATCTCGTATGTGAAACGAAGATGGTATTAGCTATCCCCCAGAATGTGTAGAATAGTGAGGCTAAATGGATGAGCAGGCTAGATTTGCTTTATGACATGTAGTGATGTCATAATACTGCACATTTCTCTCCAAGAGGCTTTCCAGATTACCCACTATAGCAGTGTCACTATGTGTCCACCAAGTATGCTTCCATACTGCCTGTGTTTCAACGTCATAGTCCCTGCACTGTCAGCAAGGTGCCATTCACATTTTTGATGTTTTTCAGATTTTATTGCTGCATTACAGCCCTACAACTTTGCATGTGCATTGCAAAAAAGCAGCTGTATTTTCCCGTCGTAGGAGTTATGCACAAGTTGGAAAAGACTGCTCCCCTCCTAGTGGCTTTGTGCAACAATCAGCTTCAACCCTTTATTTACGTTTTGAATGTGATTTGCCAAGCCGAAGCATTTTACAGCTCTCGTAGCGGGTAATTTGGAAAAAGCCCAACAGGAGCAGCCATGTTGTGGAGTGGTGGTAGGGAAATGCATGTGATGACACCAGAATAAGGGGTGTGATGTTAGAGGGAGAACTTAACATAGGATTGCCATCGCCATGTCATGAATGAAGAATATAATCTTTAACTTAGCCTGAACACATAGGCGCAGAGGACCTAGATTTTCGATTGTAAAAACAGATACATTATCAGCACCATTCCTAGATCCTCTTAACAGACGTCTGCAAGGCTAAGTGGATGAGCAGACTGGAATTTTTTTCCCAACACTGTAGAAAATGAAAGGATGTCCTTTGATGGAAAAGGAGAAGGGTGTTCTGCCTGTATTGCTTTTGCCAGATAGAGACCGGGAAGCTTTGTATATTTATGTGGGATGAGAATCTGCAAAACATAAATAAAAACTCAATTAAATCTAAATAATATACAAGAGGTGGCTACAGCAGTCTTTCAGGATCCCCTGACACCCCGACTGTCTATATAAGGCTACCTGAGTCAGTATTACACGGTGCATACTGCACATTCTTATGGCTCTGTTTCATCTTATGTTGCTGCCATGCGCTGGGAAGGAGCTGCATTCTGGAAACACAGAATTGTTCAAAAGGCTTGGATCAGTGATTCTTCGAGGGCTGTACTCCATTAAGTTCTCGGCCCAGCTGAATCAAACAGTCTGTACAGCCCCTGGCCTTGGTTTTGAAAGAGTTGGCCACCACTAATGAAATGGTACTATAAAAGACAGCCGAGCTAACCTTTTATTTTACCACCTTGGACCGAGTTCTATTTAGCCATGCCACAAACTTTCTATCAGGTTCCCTCCATACGGTCCTTTCAAGGCCCCAATAAAGGAGTGAATACCAGAACAGAGCCTTTACCCATTCAGTTTTCAGCTCTGTTAACTTTCAATACCAGAAACGTATTTAAAACTGGGTAAGGTTTGTTAAATCTAATATAGCACTGTCACTCATCCTGAGTCGAAAGAATAAAACTAAAAATGTGATAGGATTTGCAATTCAAATCACACCATTTTGCTTTTTTGAAAATAAAGTACTGTGGAAGGAAAGGAAGAAAAAAGAGTCTAAAAAGAATCACATTAACCTACAGCAATAATATTATAGCAGCACGGTTCATGATACCATAGGAAAGACATGCATTTCACTTATAGTCCCCTCTGGCTATTCAGCTGTAGCATTACTCCGCAAGTTGAAATTGGGAAGACTTTATAAAGGTCACAGACAGAAGCTTCAGTTCTTGTAAAGTGAAATTCTACAGATCTGTACTCCAGACAAAGAGTTATGGACAATGATGCTTTGGAGAGAGAAAAATAGAGGTTGTTGTTGTTGTTGTTGTTATTTTTGTGATTTTTTTAAAGTATTGGATTTCTAGCAATGATGTTGTTGGGTTATTGTGGCCAGAGAATCTATTAATATATTGCTGACTGCTAATGGAGTGCGTGGATAGGCACAGAGCCTCCTCAAGCTCCTGTTAAGGGGGGCATTTGGGGGTGTTGGGAGGAACCACATGTCCAAAAATGTTACTTGGGGGGAATCCTAGACCACTCCTCAGAACCAAACACCACCCCTGAAGAAGCAGAGAGTACTTTGCAGCACAGTATGTTTAAATTGAGGTTCCAAAAGGGTGTTATTCTCCTCCAGTCAATCAGCAGGCACAGCCAATAACTCTGGAAGTTTGTTGGAGGAGGGTGAGAGAAGGAATTGGGGGTGGGGGGAGAGCAAGGGAAACCATTGACAGCTGGAGGCAGGTGGCTTTAACAGTTACACAAGACCCAGGCTATATAAAGAAAAAAGGGGGAGAAAATGCCAAACACAAAACGAAAGAGAAGACGTTCAAAAACAACAAAGAAACAAACCTTAACAAAAAGAAAATAAGGGGGATTACATTGTAAAAGCAACAAACTATAGATGCTGTTCTCATAAGCAGCCTAACCCTGGCTAGGGCAACCCAGCCTGGGTTATGAGCAGTGTTCGCTCTAAGGTGTGTGTTTGTGCACGTGCTCACACATTTTTTGATGTCGGCTCAGTTAATTTTTGTTCCGGCTCAGGTTGAATCAAGAAGGCCCCACTCTGAGTGTATGTGCACACACAGTGCCTTGATACTGTTGCCCAGAAATGAACTCATTCCGCACATAGATGAAAAAAGTAGAGGGAACACTGGTTAGGAGACTCGTATGGAGTGCCATGATCCCTCCTGATTCTGGTGCTCCCACTCTGCCTGACTCTTCTTTTTGTCCCGGCCTTTAGCCAGTGCCAGGGTTGTGTGTATGCACTGGATGCATGCAGCCCGAGCATACTGCGAGTCAGGTGTCAAGAACACCCAGATGAGGGAGGATCCCTCAATGCACCATGCACCGCAAGGGATGCTGGAGGCATCCCAGCTCTGCCTCCTCCAGCTCCCTATTCTGCAGCACATGGTGGTGCTACTCATGTGCTACCTTGATGCTGCTGCCCAGAACAGAACTCATTCCGCACATAGATTAAAAAAATTAGAGATTATGTGCAGGGAAGGGAGATCATGTGTGGGGAGGTAGGCTCCTGTCTGCCTCCCCACACCAGCCTCCTCCCCCCCCCCCCGCTGGTGATTCGGGTCATGTGTACGACCTCACTCTGTACCAATCACGAAAACAAAGCCAGGTTCACACAATCATTTGACTCTAGCTTTAAAGTTGGTAACCAACATTAGTGATTGTGTGAACCTATCACCCATGTTGGTTTATGCCCTGAGATGAATCTGATATTCCTAGATTGGCATGGATTCACATGATCAAACTAATGTTGGTTACTGACTTCCAACTTAGATTCAAATGATTTTGTGAACCACGCCAAAGAAAACCATTCTGACAAGGCCCTCTCAGTCCTACATTATTTATTTATTCATTTATTTCCACACTATGTTCCGCTCTTCCTCCAAGGGGCTCAGAGCGGTGTACATAGTTATTTTTATCCTCACAACAACCCTGTGAGGTAGGTTAGGCTGAAAGACATATGACTGGCCCAGAGTCACCCAGTGAGTGTCATGGTTGAATGGGGATTCGAACTCAGGTCTCGCCGGTCCTAGTCCAACACTCTAGCCCCTACATGCAATCCTATATTTCACCTTCCTACTGCATATCTATTTACTATTCTGACTCTTTCTCACAAAAATAACACAGGATTTCAGTTCTGATGTGACGTTTTTTGTCATACATCCCACTTTGTCTCATCTAAAGTTCATCTAGTCTACTGTATCAAATGGAAGAACATCATCTGAGTGGAATGAACGAAACAGGGTAATTAAATTATTTGGTTTGTGGATATGGACTAAGGCCTATGGGCTTGTTGACTGTAGTAAATTTTGTATTGTATTGATGCATCTTTTAGAGCTAGTGTTGACAGATCTTCAGGTCTCTTATCAGCATCCTATGCTGCTTTTGGCGGGGGTGGGGGGAGGCCATTATCATCCAGGGCAATCAGCATCAAAGTATGCTGATTGCATTACTTGAATTATCATTAGTGATGCGCAAACATTATCTGAGCACAAGATTCACTTTGGAATAATACATTCACTGCAATCAGATAAGTGAAAAATATATATGAATGTCAATGAACATCCACATTATTTCCATGTTTTTGAGCAACCCCCACCACATTGGCCTCTCAAGAGCACTCCTAGTGCTCTTTTCTCCTCCTTTGCCCTCTTTGTCCTAGGCCATATTTGCCCAACTTCTGTTTATGAGCATTGACTGATGAAAATGACATTATTTTGATTATGGTCATTAATGACATCCTTTGATTAGAGGAAGTATTGTGACATCATTGACCAAGATCTCATGAGCCACCATGGTCAGATGGATGAAAAGGCATTGAAGGAAAATGCCACTGAGAAGAACAGCATCAAAACCATACAGATATGTTCACAATGGTTGACATCCTGAGCAGAAAAACTGTGACATGCTGGAAGTGCAGCCGGCACAGGGAAGCTGCTTTGAGCTCAGCCAGAGTGTGGCAGAGCAAATGGGTGGATGGTGTGGGGGGGAGCAATTTACACTGCTCTTCCTTATTCCCGTAGGTGCTCTTTGCCTTCAAACACTTGTCCCTGGAGGTTGTGCAGCACCTCAGTTGGATGTGTGCATCATATTTAGCCCCCTGCTTATTCAGATCATGAGGTTAGTCCCTCTAAGTGGCTACCCCTAGATTGTAGAACACGCTGCCTTTGAGAAAAAGAGGTCTGTCATCCCTGGAAGCATTCAGAAGAGCCACAAAGACCTGTTTTTTTTAAAGCTTGACTTTGAATAGTATTTATTTAATTATTATTATTTTGTAATGAGTTTTATGTTAATATGTTAGATGGTTTTATTTTTGACGTTGAACCACCCTGTGCCATTTTTGGATGGGCAGTATATGAATGGAGGAATGAGTAAATAAATAATAAAGGCAGTGAGGAGAACTTGAAGTAAGTTAACAGGGATAGAAAGGATGCAGAGAATCTGACCTCTATGAAAACAGCTACAAAAGATAAAATAAGTTCTCTACAGGCTGCCAGAGTAAAAGTTAACAACAAACAACAACAACTACTACTAGCTTAACCCTTTGTAGAGCATCTGCGCGCTATTCCTTGATTGCTCTCCTCACCCCTTGCCACAGCCCCCCACAACTCAGAGATCTCTCCACCCTCACCTGAGCTGCACTCCTGCTCCTCCTCCTCCATCCCGTTGCTTCCATCCCCCTCGCCCCTCTAGGTTGCAGCTACACCGTTGCTGGCGCCTCTTGGCCAAGCTGCAGCCCCCTATCCCCAGAGACCTCCTCACCCAAGCCCCGTTCCTGCTCCTCCCCACAGGAACAGCAGCGGTTAACCAGGCCCTTCCTCGCTGCTACCACTGCCATGGCTGCTCGTTCCTCTCAGGCTGCTTCCAGGCCCAGCCTGTTCCTTACCTGCTTGCCTCCCTCTGCCAATGGCCTCGGTAGCCCCAAACAGCAGCAGCAGTGGTTGACTCGGCCCTTCCTTGCTGCCGCCACCGCTGTCATAGCTGCTCGTTCCCCTCAGGCCACTGACAGGCTTGGGTGCATCCCTCACCCTTCCTTCTTTTTCTCTTTCTTTCTTCTTCACTCTCACTTCCCCTCTGTCTTTCTGCCCTCTCTCTCCATTCCTGAGTTAACAGATCTCGTCCATCTTGTTTCCTCATCTAATTCACACAGTGGCAGCCTCCTTCTCCTGAAGGGGCTCTTTTTCTCTCATGACCCCTTTCTTCACAGACCCCTGCCCACTATCCTATCTATATCTATATCTATACACCTCTTCTCTACAATCAAGAACATCTTCTGACCAGTAACAGTTGCATTCCAACTGACTTTTACCATCACAGGCTCCTCCTCCCGCTCCCGGATCTGCCACTTGCCACAGTGCCCAGCCACACACAGAGAAGGGCACCTAAAGTGTCTGTCTCCTGGGAAAATCTCCCATGCACTGCACTTGGTGCATTGTGGGATACCTGGAGCTGGAACGACGCACCTGGAGCTGCGTATGGAGCTGTGCACTGCTCAGTGCAGCACTGCCCATTTGGGAGCACAGTCTGCACTCCCAGAAACAGGTGTGTGATTGTCTAGGGGGAAGGTAAGATTTGCACAGCCTTACCCCCACCAGCCCACTCCCCTGCCCACCCCATCATGTGAATAGCCCCTATATATAATACATGTACAAATACTACTTTAAACTGTGATATATGTAGAGGGGCAGTTCAGACATACTCCCCCATCCTCATGATTAGGGAGAGACATGCTGGCACACCTGGATGTGCTCCAGGAGCGGGGAATTACATGTATGCCCCTGATGTGAACAGGTCCTTATTGCATTTGGTCATGCCAATGAACGGCGTATGTATCATCTAAACTAACCCCCAGTTAAGGTAGTGTTTGATATTATTCATTCATCATGTTTTGCAGGCCAAAGTTCCTGTTATGAAATGGATGGAGATAATCCTGTACTAAAGAAGGACTCCTATAATTGAACAGTTAGAAAGTAAAGAAGAACTTTGCTATTTTGGGAAAGAGTTGAAAGAGGGAATGTGAGTCAATTGTATTCTCTGTTCAGTTGTTTAGTATTGTATTTAAGAGCATTCCATAGAAATATTGTTCAAATAAAGGTCTCTTTTTGTTTAAAGTTTCTTTTGAGATTGGATTCCTCATGATAAAACAAATGGGGATTCATTTAAATTAGAAAAATATTGTTTTAAAGGAAATTGTTTGAACAACATGTCATATGCATAATGTGAATTGTATGTGGTGGTCTTCTGTGAGATAGATGGTGGAAAAGATTTAAAGAAAAAGAAGGACAATGGATGAAAGTGGATACTTTTTGAAGTAGTAAGTTCTGTAAAGGGTATTCAGCTAATAGGGATGTTGTTCCATACTGGATGCATTTTGTATATTAATAGAAATATATTACATCATCTGAATGTGTTTATATGTATCTGTGTATTGTTTCAGGTTCTGACTGATCATTCCTTTATTAGGCAGATTGCTGGCTGCTTGATGTTTCAGATGTTGTTTCAGGATCTGGTAGTGCAAGATGGTTGCTTGATGTTTCATCAATGAGAGGATAGATCTCATGATAGTTGGGAACCTCTTTGTGTTTTTGCATACGAACCCATTCAGAGTTTGGAGGATGTGATACTTCTCAAGCTGAGGGGAGTGGACAGGTGTGTGTGTGTGTGTGTGTGTAGCACCCGATTTTCTATCTACACAGTGGAAGATCAACATTAGAAACTTGCTGGGGCTACTGCTCAAAAGGCTACTTTGAGGTGTTTGGAAGGTAGCCTTGATGGTGTGAATCAACTTAAAACTGCTTCCAGGCCATCACACAGTGCTACTGTCATGCTGCACTGTTGGAGCTGCCTTTCAAGTTGTGCAGCAGTCCTGGTGGGTCCCTAACATCAGGGGCATAGCAAGGTTGGATTGGGCCCAGAGACAAGATTTTAAAATGGGCTCCTCGCTGATATACACACACAAACACATTTCACAATATATAGTGCACGCACACTCATGTCCCATTATGAATACAGTGAATATCTAGTTCACATTGAATCTAGTTTTTTTAACTCTCTGCTACTCTCTGCTACTGCTGATCTCCAAGATACTCAACATAATTCATAGGGGGTGCGACATGGGTGGGTGGGGAGTCATGTGACACGCCTCTGGGGGGCCCCTCGAGGCAGTGGGGCCCCGAGACGACTGTCTTCCCTTGCCTAATGGTAGTTACGCCCCTGCCTAACATTGATGTTCCCTTGCCTGGAATATCAGCCAAAGTTTCTGACTAGAGTTGGCTGAAATGGGGTGTGTAGCCTGTGTGTGCCTCACTTTGGTCTATTTATAGATTTCTAAATAAAATACATGTTGCAAAGACACCTTAAGTCCCCAGTGCTTTGTCATCAAAAGGAATGTAAACCCCGCAACATGCTCTTGGAACTGCTCACCACTCAGGGAAGTGAAAAATACATAAGAAAATTATAGGATTCTAGCAAAAGTGCAACAAGCTCAGGAGTTAAAATGTATTTGATAACTTAGCTTATGGTGCCTTTGGATGTTTTTCTCATTCTGTGGATTGGTGCAGTGCTCTGGTTTTTGGGCCACAGGATATCATATCATGGGACATTTAGTTTGTTCACATGGAAGGGGTGCAAGGCTAAGAGTAGTGAGAGGCAGGAAAAACATCTACACTTACTGGACCAAATGTTAAAAGTATTTCTACTTCCATTGAGCCTGCACAGTGGGGAGGAGATGTGAGCTCCACAAATGTGCAATGAGCACTGCACAAGTGATTTAACAAATGAGTCACCAGCCACCATATGAAACAAGTTGCTAGATTTGATGGGCCTTTAGTTGATCCAAAAGGGCTCTTCTTGTGTTCTTATGTAATGTATAACTGCACATCTGATCATGTGCAGATTTCAGCATGTAAGCTGAAATGAATCTAAACATTTCTCTAAAAATTTCTGCTCAAACTTCTCCTCTCCAGATTTTGCTGGCTAACATTCTAGGGAGGTGCACCTAGGTAATTTTGGAGCCTGGACCTAAAAGCCTTTAGAGCCCCGCCCCCCTCACCTCCGCAAGTTAAACATCCCCTTACAAACACACACACACTGTGACACACAGAGTATTTTTAGGGATGTACCCAATCATTTTGGCACCTCTTTGAAGATGATTTGGCTCCCTGCAGCCGAAAATTTTTGGTGAGGGGTTTCCTTAAAAGGAGGCAGGCAGGTACTACCTGCCTCTCCTGCAAGTGTCTGCTGCCCCATCGCAGTACTCTATAAAGATCCACCGTGAAAGCAGCAGACTGTGCTATTATCCCCTTTAAGGTGCCCGCCGCAGTGATAGGATGCTGCTCCCAGCATCCCTACTGTGGCATCAGCATGCAAATGGCATCGGAGCATGCATTGACGCCATTTGCATGCAGACGCTGATGCTGGAACAGAATTCTGTCGCTGTGGTGGGCACCTGAAAGGAGACAGCAGCACGGGCTGCTGCTTTCACAGTGGACCTTTACAGAGAACAGCCCCGTGATGGGACAGTGGAGGCTCACAAGAGGGGCAAGTAGGACCTGCCTGCCTCCTCTTAAGGGAACCCCTCCCTGCTCCCTGGGATGTAGCCAAAGTATTTTGTGCACATCCCGAGTATTTTTAAAACATTGGTTCTTGAGTGCACAAAGAGCAACTGAACTCACAAGAATGTGAGAATATAAACCAGGTATATTTATACAAATATGCATTAGCTGAAACATTTCAACACACAACATATTCCCATCCCCCATATTTCTTTCCCCACTCCCACCTCTGACTCTAAAGCAGAGGTCACGCTTGGTGCTGAGCGCTGATAACAGTCATGCTCAGCTATCCTGCACACACCACACACTACACCACACCACTTGGGAAAGACTAAGGAGGATTTGGGGGCCCCCAGGGAGTTATTCACACATGACTTCATGCTGTGGGGTAAATGTTGAGCGAAGCCACTTCGAATTACACACGAGGCATCTGAGGGAAGCAGCCCCTCCCCTCTGCTCTCGGGTTTGCTTTTGATGCAGGTTCGTATTGCATGCCTCTGTGTTTTCCTTCTAGCTAATGGAGAGCGAGTGAGCAAGAGAGCGAGCGAGAGAGCCTCCTTGTATAGGAACACAATTATTCTACATCAGTGCCTCTTCCTATTTGCTCCAGTGTTTTCAGAAAAACTCTCTTGAAACCAGCATTTCAAAAACCCGGAAATACATTGAGACAGGGGTGTAGCTATAATTGAGTGAAGGGGTTCAAAGAACCCAGGCCCTGCCCAGCTCCTGAGGGCCCCCAGCTCCTCCCCTCTCTATTTTCTTCATTAACTCTCTCACTTGGACGGGCTGTCAGAGAGAAGGGCGAACACAGGCCCCTTCTCCCTGAGTTATGCTCCTGCATTGAGATAAGCTAGAATTTGGAAGACAAAGCCTGATTTGTGTGTGGAGTACTTCCAAGGATATCAAATGTGTTGGAAGTGAAGGACTCTGCGCTGGCTCATGCATCAGTGACAGAGGGGGACAGATTAGTGAGTCAGAGGGCTAGAGTGGTCAAGACATTGGTCATCCCTTCTCTACTGCTCTGTCACTATCCCTTTGATATGTGGATTGCTACTCTCAGGGACTTCCTTCCTGCCTGCCTGCCTGCCTGCCTGCCTCTTCATCTTCCCTTTCTTCTCCCTTGCAACACACATGCTCCTCTCTCCCTGCACCATGTATGCAGAGATGCAGAAACCATCCCTCTGCACCCAGCTAGCTAGCTAGATTAGAGATCCTATCTCTCCACTTTACTATCTAGAATGGAGTTCACCAATAAAGACTCCTTATATTGATTTGAAATTATGAACTGGCTCCAAGTTTCTTTTACTCTCAGCATACACTCATGCCTATGCAGACTCCGCTGTGTTTTGCCTCTATGCACTGTAGGGGTATCTCTTACCAGAGAAAATTCCCAACAAAATGGACTTTAGGGTAAGTTTGGCTGGTGTGTGAACACACATACACTCTTTTGGAGGAGACTTGGGGTAATAGCCCTGTCTGTAAAAGCTCCAGGGAGTGAGGAGGCCCTGGACTTCAGCTCAGAAGTCCTTTGGGCCCAGAAGTCCTTCG
The DNA here is from genome assembly GCF_027244095.1 of Hemicordylus capensis. Classification (NCBI taxonomy): domain Eukaryota; kingdom Metazoa; phylum Chordata; class Lepidosauria; order Squamata; family Cordylidae; genus Hemicordylus; species Hemicordylus capensis. Next base: position 48,711,752 of record NC_069661.1, on the reverse strand, counting down.
GCCCAGAAGTTTGTGCCTCTGGTAACAGGATCCCAGGGAAGTGTTACAGGGTGAGACTGTTTTTGACTTCTTAACTGCAGCTGTACTGCATTTGTTTTCTCGGTATTGTGTGTAAAGGCAGTCTCTTCCCCAAAGTGTGAGCTGAACTATCTATGCATGTACAGAAAATACATAAACACTATACACATACATCTATATGCCATGACACCAATAGTCCTATTAAAACACTATGTTCAATGCCTGTACAGTGTGTGTGTGTATTGTATTTGTTTGTTATTTCTCTGTGTAAACCACCCTGAGCCATTATTGGAAGGGTGGTATAGAAATCAATCAATCAATCAATCAATCAAATAAATAAATAAAACACCAGATATAACTGTAGTCGAGAAGAAAGAAAAGAAGTCAAAATAATCAGCATAGCAATGCCAGGTGATAGCCGAATAGAAGAAAAAGAAATACAAAAATCACAAAATACAAAGATCTACAAATTGAAATTGAAAGGCTGTGGCAGAAGAAGACTGTAGTCCCAGTAGTAATTGGCGCCATAGGTGCAATTCCAAAACAACTTGAAGAGCACCTCAACACCATAGGGGCCACAGAAATCACCATCAGCCAATTACAAAAAACAACTTTACTGGGAACAGCCTATATTTTGCAACGATATCTAGAATAATAACAACAATACTGATAATAAAGTTCAGCCATCCCAGGTCCTTAGGAAGGACTCGATGTCTGGATAAAACAAACCAGTCAATAACACCTGTCTGACTGTGTAAACAAGAAATAATAAATAATATAGTACATACTCATGTACTGATCTGTACACATGTTCAACACAAATATAGTAGTACATGAACTGTACCCTGCATTTTAATCTTTGAATACACTGGTCTGGGCCCGAGTTCACTTTAAAATGAATATATATACAATAATTCACACATGTGTACAGCTACCTGTGTCTTAATAGTGCTATAAATATTTATGAATTCAAAACAAAGCCTACACAATAATTCCTACAAAGCTTTAGAATTGGTGGGGTGGGGGAGAAGTGTGAACAAAATGCAATCTCTCTATTGACTTCAGGGCCAGTCCTGGAATATTGCTAAGGCATAGTTTTCTTCTTTAAATTCTAGACAAATCCCAAAACATTTATTTCCTAGTGTTTGCTACATGGCACATATAATGGATAATCTAAAAACATTGCCTTCAACAACTTTGAGATCCTCTTGTGTAAATACAGATGAAGGTCTGGGATACAAAGAAGCAAGAACAACCTTGATTGGATGGTGGGGATTGTGGGAGGTGGGGTGGGGGGAGAGAGGAGAAGACAGGGACTGCATTTTAAACACAGCTATTCACTGGGAAAATGAAGGATCTTCCTTACAAGTTGTTTTTCTTTCTAGTCCAAAAGACACAAAGGGAGAAGGATGGAATTCCAGCTCAGCCCATGAATCAATCAATTTGGTAAATATGATAAATGCATTAGGAATGTCTGCCTACACAATGCTCAGATTCCATAGCTGTTGATCACTGAGCAAGCTCTTGAAGAAAAATATTGCAACACTTTAAAAATGCTACTTAAGATTTTTTTAAGTGCTGTAGACTTAAATTTTTTTCATGATCCTGGAGGAAGGGGTTGCCAGTCGTTTCACGAAAACCTGGATAAAAGGATTTCTTTCCTTTTGAATAACCAGGAGGATGATGCTTCCTTGAATAACAAGGAAGGAAGATGCTATATTGTTCTAGCTAATTATATCATCTGCTTTAGCTACTGTGGGGGAAACAAAGAGCAAAGTGAGGAGGAGATTTCCCAATGCAATTCTTGGGGTGGTTGATGGTTGCAGGTTCCCCAAACCCAGTTTGCTACTTCCCCTCCTTCAGTTTTTATCTCAGTTTTTAGATAAATAGCTTTCTGCTTTCATGGGCAAAGGGGTTCAGGAGAAGAAGAAGGTGAGCAGACCAAGTTTCAGAAATGTGGGGCATTTTATAAAAGATAATGCAGAATATATGGCTGAATATACAAAGTTCTTTTATATAGGATTCTTTATGTTATGAATCCCAGCACAATGCAATGCAATTAGGTGAATGTTAAATAAATTATATTGCACCATATGTGTATTTAATCACCTTATAAAGAACATAAAGGTCTTTATGGCCTTGGGCTATCTTTTAGTTCCTTTTCTATCTTGCTATTCATTCATTTCCCAATGTTTTTACAGCAGTAATTGACCCCAATTTCATTTTGAAGAAGAAATGCTCACTGGCTTGATTTAAGTCTACCCTCCCCATATTATGAAAAACACATTAACTCAGTTCAAGACAGCTATTTAAAACTTACATTTCTTGTCACTGGCATAAATGTAGACTTCTTGTTTCTCCATTAATTTCCTTATTAATCTTGAACAAACACAAGCCTTTTGTATCTTGGTAATTCAGGCACCATAACTTTTCATTAATTTCTTCTTAGTCCTGGTCTCTAGCCAATATACTATACCTTCCAGTGCTTGTCTAATGAAAATGCACACCCTTGTTTTATATTATATTGGTTTCTCATATTCAGATCACTCTGGTAGAATCTAATTGCTGGCAAACACTACACAGGATGTTTGAATGCTTTGATTTCAATTGGTAGGTTATCTTAAACTGGTATTGTTAATTCATATACATTTAATTGAAATAAGAAAAGCCCTGTTGGATCAGAAAATGCCCATCCAGTCTAGCATTTCGGTGATCAACCAGATGCCTCTGGGACACTCAAAAGCAGGAGGTGAAGGCATATCCTTTTCCCTGCCTTTGCTTCCCAACAACTGGCCAATCAGTGCAAAGCAAGCATGCTTAACATTATGCTGGCTAGGGATGTGCACACATTGATTTTTTTAAATTCAATTTGTACTCGAATCGAATCACCCCCAATTTGTTTTGGGTCTGCACCCCTCAGCCAGCACCCCTCAGGCAATGAGAAGCAACAGCATGGAAAAGAAAAGCTAGACAAATGTTTTAAAAGTAAATAGAGTAAAATTATCAACCCAGTAGAAAAAACCCCTGAAATACTAGCAGGCAAATAAAATCATCCACCAAAAGATTGTAGATTGTGCACCCTTTGGGGACAGGGTTCCATCTTATTTGTTTGTTATTTCTCTGTGTAAACTGCCCTGAGCCATTTTTGGAAGGGTGGTATAGAAATCAAATAAATAATAAATAATAATAATGAAAGCACATTAAAAAGCCACATTTGAAGAGCCAGCGGAGAGAAAGAAGAAGAGTAGAGGCTTTGTGAGCTTTGAAGGGAAGGAATTCCATGAAGTCAATGCCACCACTTAAAAGACCTTATTCTTATCACTAGCAAGCATCTCTTACAACACTGGAAGCAGACACAAGGCCTGGGGGGACAGCCAAGCCTCACTTCCATCCTCAAATGTTCTACCTAGGGCTGTATTGAAATGCCCCCCTCAATTCTGCCACTATTTTTGTTGGGAGTGGGCAATTTCAGTGGGAATTTCAATGCTACTGAAATTTGAGGGGCTGTGGGCAGCTTAATGATAGCGTTGGGGGCAGTCTCCTTGATTTTTAGAGCATAAAATCGTCTTCAGCAAGGAAAATGGTGCCAGCAGAGAAATGAGTAGCTGCTGCTGTTGCTGTTTCTGGCTGCCTCTGCTGAACAGTTTTGTATGCTTTATCAACCATGAAGACTACTGCTACCAACATGACCAGCACTCTTCTGCCCCTTTGAATTTTCCTGCAACCGTTGTTGGCTCACGCATGAAAGCAGGAGGCATTACAATGCTCCTTCAAACTCAGCAAAAATGCTGGAATCCAGGTAAATTGTTGAGATCAAACTAGATAAGAGCACATATACATGTTTTCGTGTGAATGAATGCAGTGCACAAGTGTCGGTTTCAAAGTGAGCCTGGATACTACTCCTCTCGAATGTAGGTTGCGGACTGTAGTACCACAGTACGCGCATCAAACATACTGAGGCTATTCTTACGATCAGCCAAAACCTGGCTAAGAAAGTCAAGCCTGGTCTTGGCTGATCATAAGAACTGCCAGGAGCCGTGTGGCTCCTGGTGGTGGCAAACCTGCCAAACGAGCTAGCCTCTTAAATGGGGTTAAGGGAACAAGCTTTCCCTTAGCTCAATTTTTTTAATTATCTGCCAGCCCTGGCTGCTTGCAGCCGGGGCTGGGAGACTGTGGGGCTCCTGGCTGGCGCCTGGGGATACCCATAATGCACTGCGCACTCACTGAAGTGTCTCAGCCTCTGACCCTCTACACTTCCGGGGAAAGCTGGTGTCTGTGTGGATCCACGCACCCAGAACGGACAGGGTAATTATCTGTGGGGGAGGTACATTTTTACAGCCTTCTTCCCTGTACACGCCAAGCCCTTTCTCACTGATCACAAGAAAGGGCTCACTGTGTGAAGAATTGTATGTACAGATCTGTATAGATCAATAATCTGTGTATATTGCACATAGATTGTGCATGCATGCAACATAATTTGTGAATAGCCATACTATCTGAAAGAGAATCTGTAGACAACAGAAAACAAAACCCTGTTTGAATTCGGCAATATCAAGACATCAAGAAAGACTCCAAATACTATAGGCTAATGCTTTACTATAATAACAGTAATAAAACTGTATGGTTAAGAACTATCCGGGCTATATTAAATATAATAAATCTAAACCAATGCAATATATCTATGTAATACAATAAAGTTGTTGATGTGGCAGCTTACAATAGACCCTGCAGGTGAGTTTTTTCTTCTGCTGTGAAAAGAACCTGGTGATGTAAAGCTGTCTAATGGACATAGAGGGGGGAAACCTATAAAATGGCCTGGTTCAGTTCTGTATTCTGATATAGCTACATTCTGATACAGCTCCATAAAGTAGGTGTGAGCAGCCGTGTCTGGAAAAGGTGTTAGCAGGGCCTGGGATGCTGTGCTTCTTTAGCAAGAAATACCAAATCAAATGCATTAAAACCTCACTTCACGTGTGCGGGGGTTGAGTCTTGGCATAAAAAACAGGGCTTGGCTCCAGTGAGGCCTCCAGTGTTATTTCATATTGACTTCTCCAGACCACACAATTTCTCTTTGGTACCAAAGTCAAAATACACAATGAATGGCCATTTGAAGATGAAAAGGTCAGGAAAAGTCTTTATACTTTCCTTTTTTAAAGCTTCATTAATACTTCCACATAATGGCTATTATTTTTGTGCAAATGACTGTTCCTCCATCCCATCTCTTGTTGGTGCCAAAGCAATGTTTTTCATGCTTGAAAGCTTGATACTTGTCCTATTCAACACCTCTTTCTTTTCCTGGGGTCTTTCCCACAAATATGACCTATCAGGTTATTTCAAGTGAACAACCAATATGATGTGGGGCTCTTTAATCTGAAGTTCCACAGTTCCCCTTTCATGCTGTTTTGCTACAACCTGAGAGTAGAAGTTTGACATCTGAAATTGTCCACCCACCACTAAAGAATCCAAACATGCCTCATAATTATAATGGAGGGACCGCATAGGCTGAGCTACAGAACTGACCTTCCAAAGCAAATAAGGGAGACTTGGCTGCATACCTTCCTTACCCTAAGAAAGAATTAGCCGAAAGAAAGACATGTAATTATTCCTATAGATTTCCTTATGGAAATGTGCTGCATGATTTCACTAAAATGATAACATTATCTATTTGGCTTTGAACTGTCCTACTGAATTGCATTACAGACAAAATAAGTTGCTTGCCCTTTTGGAGGCCCCATGAATGTATGAATACTTAAGGGAAACACTGTTAGGCTTTGTTCAGTTGCATGGTAGGGTGGAAGGCATTACAGCAATGATTTTATAGGAATTACTTTTACAGAACTTGCTCTGAAGAAATGTCTGAATGCATTTGAATAAGAGCATTATAAAAAGAGTACTGCTGGATCAGACCAAGGTGTAAAGGCAAGGTTGGCTGCCCTGTAGGGCCAAGTGTGCTGCTCACTTCTGTGCTGCTCAGAGTTGAGGGGAGGATGGGGCCGAGTCACTGGTCAGGCAGATGACAGACAGGCCAGGAGATGGTACTTTGGTGCCAGGTGGAGCAGGGGTTTAGCAAGGTTGCAGTGGGCCCAGAGACAAGATTTTGAAATGGGGCCCCCCGTCACTGAAGCTCAGCTCATGAAGTAAAGAAATCTTAAATGAGGCTGAATAGTGGTAACAAAAAACATAGTTTACACACACACACTTATGTGCCGCAATAGAACATCATCCTAAATTATTTTTCAAAAGGTTTTGTAAATTGTGGAGGATGCAAATCATTTAATGGTACTAGAGAAAGACATGCTGTTCTGGTAGCTCCAGGTCTTAACACTCACATCAGTTTCGGAGGATGAATACAACTGAAGGAAGCCCAGGCGGGTGCACAGCTGGGGGAGTCAGTCATGTGACTTGCCTCTGGGGGCCCCCCCAAGGCAGTGGGCCCTCAGACAACTGTCTTCCCTTGCCCAATTATAGTTACACCCCTGAGGTGGAGACTTCTATCTAGCTATCTAGCTATCTATTGTACATAGTACAGTCTGTACAGTGTAGTACAGTACCATACATAGTACAGAACTGTACACAGCCTGTACAGTACAGGTTCCAATGAAGCCATTTGCAGATGTATACAAGACTGGCACCAGTTCAGATATCTGGGCGGTGTACATAATTGTGGGCTCTCTTGACTATTCAACGCAGTCTTCTTGTGTGGCATTTATTTGTGAGGGATCTCTAAGCTGAGAGGGCCATTGGCACCATTCTGTTCTGCTTTTCATCTCCTTTCCATACCCTCCTTAATAATTCCAGTGCTTTCCTGCTCAGGGATGTTAAACCACAAGATCTATGTTAGTTATAAGCTTTCTACTCTCTGCAGCATGGAAGATGTTTTTGAAGCTGGAGTTTTCACATGATCCAGTTCTGCATCAGCAGTAGGGCTGGAGGTGTATGCCTGGGGGCCACTTGTGCATCCTTAAGAGCAGGGTATAAGTTCAATCATGAATAGAATTTTCTCACAGTGATCTCCCATAACAAATGTGTAAGCTGCCTCAAATGTAGTTATGACAAAACCAGGTCACCTAGTCTGATTTCCTCTCATAGACCAGAAACAATTACAAAAAGAGAAACAGCAGCAGGCATGTGTGAACCTACAGCTTGCTTTTAGTTCTTGGGAGAAGCAATACTAGGAAATGGGAGAAATCTGCCCCAAATGAAAGAGGAATTCCCCCCAAATACAAGCAACAAAGCCTTTATCCGTTCAGTACAGTCAGGCTGTGGTCTTGTTCCAATGAAGCCATTTGCAGATGTGTACAAGACTGGCAACAGTTCAGATATCCACACAGCAAGATCTGTGAATACAAACGGGTGGGTAGCTTTCTTTCTTTCTTTTCTCTTTTCTTTTTGAACAGCAGCTCTATCTGAAACGACTTCCAAATGGTGTAGATTATAGGCAGGTGTGTCAGAATCAAATTCTGATGTGGCACATGGGAAATAAAAAGCTCTTCAGTGCAAGCCCAGTGCAGAGTCAGACTGGATTTACTGGATTGTGGCCACTGTGTGTATATTATCTAAGGAATTTCTCCAAGATGAGAAAACAGTCTATAGTTTGGGAGGGACGAGACAGGGCTTGCATTATTGGGGGAAAGATTATCTCAGTGTGTACAGATGATTCTGATGTGTATGTTATATCTGCATAATACTCTTCTTAGTGGCTTGCATGAGTGGCAGCCTAATTTAATCAGCTGGAACTAGAGCTGAAGCAGATACTAGCAAATAGGGATGCATGAATGTTTTGAGCTTGAAACGAGCCATTTTGAGTGTTTCGAGCTTGGGGGGGGGGGGAAGCTCTTAAAATGAAGGGCCTATTTCAAGCTCTGAAGTTCCGACCCATTCTGAGTCGGAACGTTTTACGTGTTCGAGTGCCATTTTTCTGGGAAGAGCTTGTCTACTGATTGGGGTTGGCAGGTAGACCAGGCCTCCACCCTGGATAAGGCACATCAGTCTGCCCCAGAGTACTGGTCTACTCACTGCATGAGACAGGTAGACCAGGCCTCTGCTCTGGACTTAGAACATCGTCCCACCTTGGAGGACTTGTCTACCCACCACATGAGGCATCTGCTTGACCAACACATTAAGTCTGGGGTGGAGACCTGGTCTTCTCGCCAACCCCAATCAGTAGATCAGCTCTCCCTGGAAAAACAATCCTCCAAAACAGCACTTGGAATGCTCAAAACACTCAAAACATTCTGAGCTTTTTCCATTGGAACAACTGGCTCAACCAGTTGTTCTGACAAAATGTTCAAGGGATTTGTGTTTTGTTTTGATCTCAAAATGAAATGCTAAATCCATTTAGTGCACATCCTTACTAGCAAATCCTCGAAATCCATCAAATCTTTCAATTTCAACTCTCAAATTTTGAATGAGAAATTCTGCATTCAAGAAATGAATTCATATTTGCCAAGAACTTTTTATTCAATTTTTCCACAACATAAGACACACACACACACCCACACACACACGGTGGGGGGGGGAAGACTTCCCTCTCATCATTAGAACAAGTATCAATTACAGTACCCAAGTTTTGCCTGTAATTTCATCATTCTCCCCCCCGTTAAATCATACAAAAGTCAGCTCTAGGGCTTGTTTTTAAAACATCTTTGTTACCACTCAAAAGCCTGATACAAATCCATTTTATAATATGTTTTTAGGTAAATAAGAAGAGGGTCCCACTCCCTTTTAAATGCTTCAAATTTATTAAGAAATGAAATGAAATGGATTCATATTTGGAATGTGACATTGCACCCACACCCTAAGAAGACACGAGACACAAAATATTATGGTGATAAGGGCCACAATTTTATTAATAATTTCAACGCAACTGAAATGGAAATTGGGATTGGCTCTCCAGTGCAGAATCTAAAGGCGTGCCAGCCTCACCTAATTCTCACAGGTAAATGCACCTTGGCTCCTGACAGCCCCATTGCTCTAACACAGAGGCTGCCTATCTTAGCCAACCTAAGGTCAAGAGTCTACCCTTGGTGGCACCCCACCGAAGCTGCAAAGCCTTTCTGGGAGTTGTCGCCTGACAGAGTAGAGTGGTAGGGGTGTGCAATTCAGGTTTTCGGTGATTTGGTTCGGGACCTGAACTGAATCACCCCCATTCTGTTCTGTGCCTGAATATGGGCTTCCTGAATCACCCCTGATTTGGTTCGGATTCGGATTGAATCCAAATCTGAATCAATTCGGGTAGGAAAAATGGGTCCCAGGGGCAAAATAGTGGGGTAGGGTGGTAGTGCCCAATGGTTGGAGGCTACCACCCAAATTTCAGGGGAATTGGGCAAAGGGCTGATTTTTGGTGAATTTTTGAAGTTTTAGTGTCTTGGGGCAGATCGGGGGCATAGTGTGGGATCTGGGCAAAAAGAGTGGGGTGGGGTGGTAGTGCATAATGGGTGGAGGCTGCCACCCCAATTGAAGAGTGATTGGGCAGAGGGCTGATTTTTGGGGAATTGTTGAAGTTTACGCATCTTTAAGGTTTTTCTCCATAAAGAAGCATTGAGGTGTCAGCAAATGTATAGCTTCACGTGGGGGGCAAAGGGGTGGCCTAGAGCAGTGTGGGGTTGGTGGTTGTGCCAGGTAGTGGCAAGGAAGCTACCTGAATCTTTTCAAAGGATTTGGGCAGAGGGCTGATTTTTGGTAAATTGTTGAAGATTACACGTCTTTAAGCTTTTTCCTCATAGGGTATACATGGAGCTTTCAGCAGCCCCATAAGTGCACTTGGGGAGTGCTGGGGTGGCCCAGAGCGAATGGTAGTGTAGTGCACATAGGGTGCCAACCACCCCCATGGGTTTCTAACCCATGGGGTACAGGGTTCTGTTGTTTCTGAGGTATTCTGAGTGTGGATTCTATGATAGCAAATGAGATTTTCAATGAAACACCATGAATCCACTCTAATCTGCTATAATAGAATCCACACTCAGAATTCCCCAAAAATCAGCCCTCTGCCCAATCACTCTTCAATTGGGGTGGCAGCCTCCACCCATTAGGCACTACCACCCCACCCCACTCTTTTTGCCCAGATCCCACGCTATGCCCCCGATCTGCCCCAAGACACTAAAACTTCAAAAATTCACCAAAAATCAGCCCTTTGCCCAATTCCCCTGAAATTTGGGTGGTAGCCTCCACCCATTAGGCACTACCACCCCACCCCACTATTTTGCCCCTGGGACCCAAAATTCGAGCAGACGTCACACCAGACTTTTTTGCACTGAAATCAATGGAGGCAAAAAGGCGGGAAATTCAAAGAGACATCATCCCAAATCACCCAAATTTTTTGGGCACGAATCAGGGGTGATTCAGCTTAGGCCCGAAAAATATCGGGGGGCATCAGGGGTGATTCGGTTCGGCCCCGAATCACCCGAAATTGCTTGTTTCGGGCACAGATCGATCTGTGCCGAAACGTTTTGCACATCCTATAGAGTGGAATAGATCAGAGTTCCCTGATCCGCCAAGCCTCTAGAGATCTGACCTGCCACTCCATCTCCAAACACTTACCTGAAGGAGCTCACCAAGGCTTAGATGTTACTCCCCACTGCACTGCACCTGCCACATTGTGACCATGAAGGGAAACTTAACTAACTAAAGAGCACTGACGGGGCAGGCAAAAAAGGACGTGCACCAATGGCCAATCAGGTGAACGCCCCCCAAATTCCTGCCCGGCCCCAAATGGTGATGAGCAAGCCCAGACTGTACCCCAGGGAAGGGAGGGAGGATGCTTGTTGAGAACAGACTGAGGAGGGAAATGCTGCAGCCAGTTGTGTGCCGAAAAGCCCTCCCCCTACCTGCGCAGGAGCCAATGGGCTCCAACCCCAGCCTGAACACTTTAGACTAGTTGGCTTTTTATAGTTTTTGTTTTGGAAGATTTCAGATATGAAATCTCATAAAACTATCAGCTACTGTTACCATCACATGTTCTCCATCAAGTTATGCCCGTCAGAAGGAAGGAAGGAAGGAAGGAAGGAAGGAAGGAAATAATGACAAAACTGTCAAGCACTTTCAAATATTGTATTAGTATTTAACTGCTTTTCCCATTGATTGCCATCATATGATTTGCCATCAAATGCATGAATTCCTTCATACTGTCCTCAGCAGGGACAGCCTAAGGCAGGGGCGTAACGAGGCTGGAGTGGGCCCAGAGACAAAATTTTAAAATGGGCCCCTCGCTGATACACACACACTCACTTCACATGTGACTTGCCTCTGGGGGACCCCTCAAGGCTTGGGGGCCCCCAGGCAGCCTAATGGTAGTTACGCCCCTGGCCTAAGGTACTGCAGCACCTGAGGTGTGATGGCAAACACTTCCTTGCCCCAAAACCCTGGTGGGGCCAGTCCCTTTTCAAAACTGACCCTTGGAAGTATTGAGAGTGGAGCAGAAGGTGGAGAAGAGGAGAGATTTCCAGAAGCCTCATCTTCCCTCCTGTACTTTTTGCAAACTTTGCAAGGAGTGTGAGCAAAAATCCTCTTTGCAAAGCTTGCAAGGGTCAGACCAATCCCAAAGAGCTGCTTTAATGTCAGTAATGGGGACATCTCAACTCCCTGCTGGCTTCCCAATAATCTGCTTTTTGAGGCAATCACCTCACCTCACTTCATGAAAGCACTGCCCTTATTCCTCACCGAGAAAACCAGTAAAAGACTAACAGTAAGCTCAGAAAACAACTTACTCACTTCTACTGATTTTTCTCTGAAATTCAGTCATAGAGGAATGTTGATATATTCTCTAGGCCACAAGCCCTGTGGAGATTTTAGGGTACTAAGTGAATGTGTGTGGAATGGCATGGTGGCAGGCTCACTCCTTCAGCTGCAACAGGCCTATGTGTGTATTGTTGATCATGCGTAGGCACCTCTCCCTGAAACTGAGAACCATGGAAGGTGACTATGCTGAAAGTGGGGATGCTTTTCAACAAAACCTTCTCAAGCTGTGAAAACCACCCCCAATCTTTCAGGGATTCAAAATGGGGCAAATCTCCATAGGGTTGGACCTGAAAATTATTCAGGGGAAATTTGAAAGAGAGGCTGCATTCATATGTAACGTGGTTCCACACACACACACACCCGCTCTCCCATCCAGTGTTTCCTCTAAGGCATGTGCACATGCACGCTCACAAGTTTTTTGATGTCGGCTCAGTTAACTTTAGATCCTGCTCAGGCTGAATCAGGAAGGTCCCACTCTGAATGCATGTGCACACACACTGCCTTGATATTGCCAACCAGAACAAAATTCATTCCACACACACTGCTTGCATCCAAATTCAGACATTCAGGAGAGCTGTCTTTCTGCAGTCAGTGAGACTTCAGAGAGGGAGGGCAGCTGACTGTGCATACTTCCTTCTTGACAAAAGGACAGTGCTCAATCACACTGGGGTTGAAGGAGGAACTTCCCCCCTTAACTCTAGTTCCAGGGCCAGCAGCCTGCGGTTCTGAATTCGGACATACCACAGGCTGTCTGGAACCTCAGGTTGTGGCAACGAAACTCACTACAACCTGAGGATTCAGACTGAAGTTTGAATTTTGAACCCTCTTTTGTCATGGTACTGAACTGCTGTTCCCCACATTCAGACATAAAGTCTGTGGAACTGCAGTCCTATTCAATTGCAATTCTGCGTTGCGTGCAAATGCGGCCAGTTGTCATGCTTCCTCCAATGAAAAACTAACATTTGAAGAGGAATACTGGGGTTTCTTCCAAGGAGAAACATCAGAGAATTTTGCCGGATGGTTTCACCATATCCCAGAGTGTTTGGTGCATTTCTGTACAGAAGGAAATCCCTGGCATTCAAGCTACAGAGGCAACTTGAAGTTCAGTCTGAGTTTTGCCAGCACTAAATCCCCCCACCCCCCAGATAGGTTAGTCATCTTTCCTCTAAGAACAAATATATCAGTATACAGTTACATCAGATAGACTGCATAATGTCATCATTTGTCCCTAGGAAAATAACCAATTTGAGACAAAATGGTGCCACAGCAAAGATGCTTCAAACTGGAACAATAAAGGTAGGCATTCAAGTGCCTCTGGATGAACAATTCAGGAGCTCCTAACAGTCCCTTTTCATGTCATAAATGTTCTGCTGTGGATGTACTTTGCAGCACTAATGAATAGTGTGGCAATTTGAAAATGCTGTGATTGTCATGATGTATCCTTGTATATCATTAGCCATGTTAAGTACTAAAATTTTGAAATCAAATAGCATTTGGTATCAGATGCAGATATTAAAGACTTGGCAGATACATTAATGCTCAGAGGATATTATTCAGCATCAAATTTCACAAAGGAGAATGTTGTGTTGTTTCATCTCTGGTGGAATGTAAGGTGTAACCCTCTTTGTTTTAAGCTTTCCAATCTTCTTCTTCCCACAGCAGTCACATCCTGCTAAATATTTGTGTTTCTTCAGTTCTCCACAGATTGCTACAGCTATGGAACAATTACAGAGAAACTTCTAAACATCAGGTGGTGAGTGACTTGTGAATGGTTTGGGCTTTTTGTGTGTGTCAAGAATTATAATCCCTGCTGAAGAAAAGTAGCATTTTGAAGTTTGTAAACTGCACCAGCATTTTATTGATTTGCAGCTTTCTGCTGTTTTTGAAGTATATGTCTGGCAATATGACTCAAACCGCCTACTCTGTGGAGAGAAGTTTCCTCTGTAGGGTTAGCACATCACATGTAGCAAATTTGCATCTCTGGGTTGCTTCAGTTGAGGTTTCACAAATAAGCCCAAGTCTCTTGTGAAAGCAACGATGACAACTGCAATAGTAATTTAAATACTCATATTAAAATTTCAGCTGCTCCATGTGGTTCACAAAAGGCATACCACTTTTTTAATGGGTGCATGTGCATCTCAGTGTTTATCCCACAACAGGGTTGAGCTTCTGTGTGCATTTCAAGCAAATGCTTGCAAAAGCTAGAGCCTTCACTAGTGATTAGTTTAATTATAATCAAAAGGCGAAAAGGGACATGAACAGCATTGTTGCTTGACTTCTCAGTCACACTACTTTCACCCTGAAAAAAGTGGCTTCAGACCACCTTTTCAGGGTTAAGACTATTTACATGTTATGTTTAACACTCATATGATGAGTGTACAGTGTACAGATGAGTGTACAGATCTGTACACAGGTCCAGTCATTCACATGTTATGCTGAACGCAGGTACAGAAGTACACTTCCTCTCTGTATCATGCATTTGAAGGGCCTGTATTCAGATTCAATTTTAAAATGAAAACAGGTACTTTCATTCACACTAACACATGTATGAGTGTACAGACATCTCTACACTTGTACAGCATAATGTCTGGATCAGTTTAGAGTCTTCCAGTGATTAGGTAGCCAGGCTGTGTAGGCACCTCGTCATTCCATTTTAAGTCTGAAAAGGTGGGAAATTCCCATGCATCATGTTCTCAGAAGATAGATCCAGGCCCACACGCCAGGGTAAAAGAATGCTCTGGCAGGCCCTCAAACACTGCCTGTGCCATCACTGCCTTTCCCTCCAGCAGAAAAGTGAAGTTCTTGGTTTCTGGGAAAAGTAGCAGCCATGGCAGGCAGATTTAAACCAAGCACAGACCTGCTACCAAGCCTGTCCGAATTACTTTGAAAGCAAGGCCCATGCTCAGTTCAAATGGGGCGTTTGATATTCTGAGGCTTCCTCTTTGAATCTTGATAACCTCTCTAGTTGCTTGTAATCATCCCTGTAACCTATGATGAAGAGCTGTATGCAATCTGACAAGCTACTGAACTTCTCTTGCTGGATAATTAGGATGTCTTTTTGTATGAAACACTCCCAGTCTTGGAAGAAATAGATCCTATGCAGAAAACCCACTCCATAGCTTTGATATATTCAGCCCTTAACAGCTTGGCCTCAATATCTCCTCTAGTTGGTGAAATTTGCAATTACTGTTTTGGAACAGATATTGCCAATTCTCTGTCATGTCTCTGGCTCAGAAAGTCAAATGAGATTCTGCACATATGTGGTCAGTATTCAGGCTGCTGCGTAAGCACATATGCTCAAGTTATTTAATGTTCTGCACATGTGACTGTTGAATGCTGATCACACATGTAGTTGAATGCTGATCACACATGTGCAGTTCTTCAATGGTACAGTCTGACTTTCATGTCCAGTTCAGATGTAACACAGAAACATGGGTACAATGGACCCATGGTTCCGAGACTCCTCTTCCCCCACTCTCCTGTCTAGACAACAGGAACATAGGAACATAGGAAGCTGCCATATACTGAGTCAGACCATTGGTCTATCTAGCTCAGTATTGTCTTCACAGACTGGCAGTGGCTTCTCCAAGGTTGCAGGCAGGAATCTCTCTCAGCCCTATCTTGAAGATTCCAGGGAGGGAACTTGGAATCCTCTGCTCTTCCCAGAGTGGCTCCATCCCCTGAGGGGAATATTTTACAGTGCTCACATGTAGTCTCCCATTCATATGCAACCCTTTTGTTCCTGAATGTTTTGTTTTGAGTGGTAGCTGAATACTACTTCTCCCAGATATTTTGTTTTGAGTGGTGGTTGATATTTTGTTTTGAGTATACTACATTTCCTAGGGGCCAGTATGATAAGGTCCATGTATGCAGCATCTTTTGTGCATGCACCAATATTAGGATCTAGAAGACAACTCTTGGGGAAAGGTGAGCTTTTTTCAGAAAGTTTTGAGAGAGAGTTGATTTTAAATCACATCAAGGGAAATTTCCCATCACTAATCTCTTCCATTGTCGATATCATGATCTTTAAGATCAGCCATCTTAACAAGATGGAATAACAGCACCACCTTCACAACTCTGAGCATCAGCTTTGGCAGTGAATGTGCAGACAGATGTTTCTGATCACTCTTGCCCCAGAATGCTCTTCTATTAAGGCCCACCATGTCTGAGGATTTTGATAGCATTATAATTATTTTTCAACTAGCTTAGTGGCAGGAATAAAGTCGCTTTGAGTAGGGTTGTAAAAATTTGCTTATATCTGCTTTTAATGAACATTTGATATATAAGTTAAAATTACTGTGGTCAGTCCCAAGCCTGTGGAATGGCATATGCTACAAATCTCAACATAAACAAGATACTTGTGTAGGTTAGATCTGTGAATGGTCAAGCACAACTTCACAGTGTCCAATACCATAAATATTTGTCCAGTATTGGAGGGTTCCAGAAATCACATACTCCTGTGATCAGGTTAAAAGCGATTAAAATCCAGTTCCTTTCTTTCAGAGAGGCTGATACTTTTCACACTTCTCAATCCCATGTATTCACAACTTCCCCGACTGAAAGCTCTGCACGATTCCAATGCACACATAGGTGTGGGGTGGAGGGACTGAAGCTGCTTTATTCTTTTTTCTAAGAAAGAGCACCCAGGACTACTGTAGTTATCCAAGAGGTGTTTTAATAACACAGATGTCTGATTACTGCTGTGTCATGAGAACTGCTTCCTTGTGGTCTACTCCTACCGACACCACTCTAGTAACATCTGTATGGAGGAGCCATGTGAGGAGGGCAAATGATGTGGTCCTTCCTTTTCTAACTTCACCCTCCCTGGGGACTAGATACATTCATATATGAAGGGACCATGCCATTCACCCACGTTGTTCCTTCATATAGGTATTGCTGGAGATACATGGAAATGGTCCATGGGGAAGAAGCATTTACGGTGTCATAAGGTAAGGATTAAGCCTTATTCAGACATTACATGTTTTTGTGTGAATGACTGCACCTGTGTTCATGTTAAAAGTGAATCTGAGTACAGGCCCTTCAAATACATGATACAGATAGGAAGTGTACTGCTGCACCTGTGTTCACATGTGAATGACTGTACCTGCATACACTGTACACTTGTATGGGTGTTGAACGTCTATCTATCTATCTATCTATCTATCTATCTATCTATCTATCTATCTATCTACCAACATATTTCTATACCACCTGATATAGACATTTCTAGGTGGAAAATGGGCAAATTTATATAACATGTAAATGGGGCTTATGTCCCTTTTGTAGCCAGTACACAACACTTACTGCCTCTGAGCTTCAGGCTTAGTCGTTCGTACGTTTTAGGCCAGTTATCCTAAGGTCTTCAACGTGAACCATTTACCTGGCTGAACTGCAGTCTCATTTGTCCCACATCCAGTCACGCAGGATCATTTTAGACATGGCCATTACTGCTCACTCCAAACTGTATTCCAGCCCAGACTTGTTGCTTTGGTACCACAAATTACTGTTTAGTAATTGATACCCAGCTTAGGTCCAGGTTACATGGGAGAGCACCTTTTTCTGAAGGATCCCCATTGCTCATTATGATCACCAAGAGAGGAGTAGCTGTCCCTAGCTTGTGGGATGTGCTTCCTCTGGGAATAAAAGGTTTATCATTCCTGGTGGCTTTCAAGAGAGCTGTAAAGACCTACTTTTTCAGCTTGGCTTTTAATCATATTTAAGTGGTTTTAATGCTTTTTAATGATTTCTTGTTAATATTTTAAACAGTTTAAAAACAACAACTGTGAACTGCCCTGAGCCATTTTTAGATACACGGTATAGAAATTTCATATATATATATATATATATATATATATATATATATACATGCATATCTCATCACTCTATATATATATGCATGCTTGGGCCTCACTGACTGACTGACATGAAACTCCCTGATGAATTGATTGATTAAGTGCCATCAAGTCGGTATCAATTCTTAGCAACCACATGGATAATTCTCTCCAGGATGATCTGTCTTCAACTTGGCCTTTGAAATCTCTCAGTGGTGCATTCATTGCTATCATAATTGGGTCCATCCACCTTGCTGCTGGTTGTCCTCTTCTTCTCTTTCCTTCAACTTTCCCCAGCATTATGGACTTCTCACGGGAGCTGGGCTTTCACATAATGTGTCCGAAGTATGATCATTTGAGCCTGGCCAGACCAAACCAAAAAATACAGAAATATGCCATTTTTGCAGGTAGCTTCCAGATCTTGCCCAGACTACCAACACCCCCACCCCCCACAAACACCAGAAATTCATTACTTTCCCAGAAAATCTGGGGAAAGCATGGGGAATGAGCCCTCATAGAGCTAGAAAAAAGACTAGAGTCACAGTGAGATAAGACCTTAAGAAGCTTGCAAACTGTAAGCCCTCATTGACTGATATAAAACTCCTAGACCAAACCACAAAAGATAGAAACATGCCATTTTCACAGGTAGGTGTCAGGCCTTGCCCAAAGTATGAAAAATAATAATAATAAAACCCAAATTAATTAATGTCCTGGGAAATGTGGAAAAACTCTTCCACTGGACAGCATGGGTCATGAGACCTCATAGAGCTAAGAAAAGACAAGAGTCACAGCAACATAAGACATTAATATGTACCCAGAATGTTGTACCCAGAATGTTGGGGGCAATATGCTAAATCATTGTAAACTGCTTAGAGAGCTCCGGCTATAGAGCGGTATATAAATGTAAGTGCTAGTGCTAGTGCTAATATGCTTATAAACTGCAAACTGTTTTATGTGTGTGTGTGTATTTGTATGTATGTATTGTTGATTAATTAAACAGAAACATAATGGGCTTTTGGCTTCCTCCTTCTTCAGTTGCTCTGTTGTTATAGGCAAAATACAGTGGCTGCAGTAACAGTTGTAAGAAAGCATTGTACATTGGGTTGTTTGTGAGCATCTTGTACTACAGATGTGCAGAACTTTCCGAGCTCAGAATGTTCCGACTTTTCAGGCCATTTGTTCAGAAAATTGTTCAGGTCATTTTGAGTGTTCAGAGCTAAAAACAGAATGCCCTTCAGATTAAGGGCCTGTTGCAAGCTCAGAATGGAACAGCTCTGTTCTGAGTCAGAATGTTCTGAGCGTTCCGAGCACCATCTTTGCGGGCTGTTTTTCTCTTGCTTCCTGTTTTTGGCACTGACTTCGGATTGGCTTGTGGACTCCTTGCTTCTTGGTTGGCTCAAAACACTCAAAATGTTCTGAGCTCATTCTGTTGGAACAACGCAAATCCCATTCCATGCACTTCCCTACATGAATGGAGATGTTTGGATCCTAGAGAATGCAAGTAGCTTTAGTTGATGGGCAGATTATTTTTATACCCGCAAACAGAATTTTATACAAATAATATTTGGATCCCAGAAGAATGCTGTTAATCAAATTTATTGTTGATTAACTAAACAGAAATATAGTATTTGTAAGAAAACAACATCCCTTGATACACACACACACACACACACACACACACACACATACTGGGCTTTCTATACTGGGATATACACACACGCACACACAGCTACCTACCTACCTACCTACCTACCTACCTACTGGACTGTATTGTTCCTTCATTTCCCTTTTTTAACCTTAAAAAGGGTTAGTTCCCCATGTCTTTTGTATGCATTGCTATCCCCTTAATGAAGTCAGTTATTTTTAGCCATTCAATAAAATACCCAACTAAACCAGCTGCAAAACATACTGTCAAGCTGCCAGATTCTTTGTTTAGAAAAGTTTTTATCTCCATTTTTAAAAGTAGGAGCCAACAGTCAGATATAGGTTAATATGGTTCTGTAAAAGTATGTTGTTGGGAAGATAGGTAGAAAGATATAGGGGGGAGGTGTGTGTGTATGTGTGTGTGGTGGGGGACAACCTTGAGCCCTTTTTCACATGTTAAATTCTACCCAAATGAAAGTCTAAACAAGGCCTATGCAGTAGTATAAAATACACTCTGTATTATATATCATTTATAAAGTGTGTCTCACCAGGCCCCTTCTCATAAAAATGGCTAGCCTTTACTCTTCAATGATGCTTTCTTTGATAATGTGTCCCTGCCTCCTCACATTGAATCCAAGATGAAGTACCATTATACCAAATCTCTACATATGTATATGCATTTTACACTGACTGCAGAGCTCCCCATTTCTAGCAGTGCTAGTGACAGGGAGTAAGATGTGAAGCATATATTTTTATTTCAATCCCCTTTTGTGCTGACACCAGCTACAACTGGTATTTGGATCAGTGGCTAGAATTAATTGGCTAGAAGTACACCTTGACTCTGATCCAAACAATTGCAAGTTTAGTTCTAAAGAGGGGGGGGGGGGAGCCAATCCAAATAATCAGCTGCCTGGCAGAAAGAGGGAGAGCAGGGCACTAAATCCAGCCCGCATTCCTGCTCCCAAATTGCAGGTCAGTAGCATTTTGGCTTTCCCCCCAAGGGTATTACATGCATGTTGCCCTAACTAGGGAATTTTGTTCACAGCAGCCATTTGTATTTTAGGATGTGTATGCTGCTAAGTTTAGAATCCATTACATTATGAATATTTGTTCATCAGTGATTCATACAGTGACAGCTTTTCCTATCTGAACAGATTTCATTAAGAATGGCTGAACCACCTGGATAGATCTGTGCCTATATAAAACTGAAGCTCTATACAAACTTAGTCAAGTCTTCATACCCCTTGTACTCTATAACAAGAGAGAGTGGATAACGTTAACTGAGGGTAAGCTGGAGAACATAGCACTCTAAGGGCACCTTCAGACGTAACATGGAACTGTGGGTCCAATGGACCCATGATTGTGCTCCCTCATCCCCTGCTTTCCTGTCTGAATTTGGACAAAATGGAGAGCTCCCTCTCTGCAGTCTCACAGCAGAACTGGCTGTGTGGGCTTCCTTCTTTTATAAAGGACAGCCTGTACAGCCAAGAGCAGCCAAAGCAAGGGAGGAGCTTCCTTCCTCAACTCCAGTTGGAAAACAGGCAGACTGTGGTGCCAGAGTTTGGATGTAATGCTGGCACCATGGAACTGGAGGTCCAGGCAGCGGACTTCACTACAAACTGAAGGTACAAATCTCTGTCCGGGGAGGGAAACTGCGGATCTATTTTTTGCTGAAACTGCAGTTGCGTGCATTCAGATGTCCAGTTTCTGAAACCGTAGGTCTCTTCACCTCCGGTTTTGTGTTATGTGCGAATGCAGCCAATATCTCTATGGAAATGGAATCTCTGAATGTCTGAATATGTAGGATTGTTTTTCTTGTCATAAGGCTTAAATGAAGACTTTTCAGTATAAAGTCTGGCTAATACTTTTTTTCAATAGAAGAAAGGCAAGGCTGCTTAATAAGGAGAACACTACATCTTCAGGAAACAACACAGAAGTGTTGTAGGCAAGCACATGTAAAAAAATAAATGAAGAAGCATGTAAATATGTGCACAAAAGGACTTCAGATGCCAGGGTTTGGGTTACAATTTGAATGTAATGTAACAAATCACACACTGGTGCAAGTTATATCATGTTGTGCAATTATTGGCTGGCAGGAAACCAGATTAGCTGAACTGTTGCTAAACACATGAAACATTATAGAAACAGATTTTTTGAGGAGTTTAGGGGTTATAAGTCTGAAAATGATCTTAAATCACTTATTTCCTGTGTTTCTCACTCTAAAGTCAACATGATTCCATCAGACTTGTCAAGGTACAGCAGGTATGTTTGATTAAAAGGCTACTTTGAGATCCTGTTATATTCTTTAGGATGGTGATAGCTGGACAAAACAAAGGAGTTACATAAGCGCCAATTAACTGGTCAAAGAGGCACCTTGTAAATTGGTGACTCCCTTAGATTTATTAGGAGGAAAGCAACTGTCCCAATTCAGCCCAAGCAAAGTGTTTTTTCGAGTGTCTGTTCCTGGTGTCTCCCTTGTGTTCCTTTTTAGATTGCATGCCGTTTGGTGACAGGCAACCACCTTATTCCTTTTTTAAAAACCACTCATAAACACAAAAGTAAGGAAAGAGTGAGTTTTAAGTTGAACTGAAACATGGATTGTGAAGTCATACTTCCTATGACTGTTAGATAGGGTGTGGGTTTTCCTGCTTCCCACCAGGTCTAAAAGTTATTTTTGGCTTGCTGTGGTGGGAGAGGTAAAATAGCTTCCAAGGCCCTTTGGCTAACTGAATATTGCTTAGCCAGGTGTCTGAAATGTATGAATCGGCGGGGCAGGTTCCTTCCCAAAATTGATGCCCTGATTTTTCCCCCATTGAGTTGGATCCTGAACAAGGTCTGCTGCTTAATAAAGACTCCATTGAAAGGATATTAATAAATTGACCTCTGCATCCACTTGTTACTAGTATTCAGGGACATATTAACTGCACCTAAAATATTGCTTAGGAAAGACCTATGAAATTTATTTGTCTTCAATGACCTCTTGAGGAAAAGGGCTCTTTAAAGCACTGAGTGGTGGTTAGGGTTTTTTTAAAATCCAATTTATCTTTTATTAGGTTCTCTGCTAGGAACTCTGCAGTACTTTATTTTGGCCCTCACTACAAACTCATAAATTATTTTCAATGACATACTTGATGCTGTAATGCCTCCCAGAAGGTCAGAGCATAGAAGATATGAAGACAAAGGCAACTGATAAAGTAGTGCAATGATTACTTGCCTGTCCTTTCTGTGATCAACTTCTTTCCTTGCCCTAATATTTCCTCCAGACTTCAGGTCTTAGTTCAGTTATTTTAGCTCATAGGACTGCTTTCTCACATACAGACTTGCCTAGGTATCAAGACCTTTGTTGAAGGTCCTTCCCTGAATGCCCCTGCCCCCAGAAATTAGGTGAGTGGCAACTGAAGAGAGGACCATGCTGATGGTGGTGGTTCATTTTTGGAATGCTCTTCCTAGAGGAGACTGCTTGGCACCTTTCTTGCTAAATTTTAGGTGTCAGCTAAAGACTTTCTTATTTTCCTCAGCTCTTGAATGAGCAGTAATTCTGATCCTATTCTTTGTGACTTTGGAAACACATTAATCAATATGATGAACACTTCTAAGAACATAACAACAGCTCTGTGGGATCAGGCCCAAGGCCTGTCTAGTCCAGCATCCTGTTTCCCACAGTGGCCCACTAGATCCCTCTGAGAAGGTCACAGGCAAGAAGTTAGGGCATGCCCTCTCTCCTGCTGTTGCTCCCCTGCAACTGGTATTGAGAGGCATCTTGCTTCTGAGGCAGAGGTGGCCTACAGTCATCAGACTAATAACCTAGTTTTCCCTTAGAACTTGAGGCGCTGCTGCTGTGGTACCAGAAGCAGTGGTACTTGAGACCTAGAAGTAGTGGTACTGCTATAGAGAACTGGCAATAGCGCTACCAGCATTACCATATATATTCCCATTGTAGCCAATGGGGAAAAGTCCAGTAAGGCTGATACCACTGGTTGTCTACAGAGGTGCTACTGCTTCCAGTTCACCTGCAACCAATGGTACCAGCATTTCTGGACTTTTCCTCTTTCACTACAATGGGAATAAATATGATAATGCTGGTAGCACTATTGATAACATATAGAAGAAAAGGCCTTGCTGAAGGAGAACCAGCATGGCTTCTGCAAGGGCAAGTCTTGCCTCACTAAGAGAGTATCCTTTGAGAGTATCAACAGGCATGTGGATAAAGTATTGTCCGTATTGTCTTTGATGTTGTTTAACATCTATATGAAACCGCTGGGAGAGATCATCAGGAGATTTGGTGCAAATCTTTTTCTCCATGTCAACATCATCAGGAGAAGGCATAACCTCCTTAAATGCCTGCCTAGAGGCAGTGATGGGCTGGATGAGTGGTAACAAGCTGAGGCTGAATCCAGATAAGATGGAGGTACTTGTTGTGTGGGGTCAGAACTCGGGAGATTATTTTTATCTGCCAGTTCTGGATGGGGTCACACTTCCCCAGAAGGTGTATGCAGTCTGGGGGTGCTTGTACTGGACACAAAGCTCTCCCTGGTGTCCCAGGTTGAGGCAGTGGCCAGAGGTGCCTTTTATCAGCTTCAGCTGATATGCCAGCTGCATCAGTTTCTTGAGATAGATGACCTCAGAACAGTAGTACATCTGCTGGTCACCTCCAGACTTGACTACTGCAATGTGCTCTATGTGAGGCTGCCTTTGTATGTAGACCAGAAACTGCAGTTGGTCCAGAATGCAGCAGCCAGGTTGGTTTCTGGATCATCTCGGAGAGACCTTATCACTCCTATCTTAAAAGATCTACACTGGTTGCCAATAGGTTTCCGGGCAAAATACAAGGTCTTGGTTATAACATAACCAAGGACTATAAAGTCCTAAAACAGCTTGGGCCCTGGGTATTTATGAGTACGTCTTCTTCGCTATGAATCACATTGCCCATTGAGATCATCTGGAGAGGTTTGTCTACAGTTGCCACCGGCTCGTTTGGCTACTTAAATCCAAACTAATTCTGCAATCCTGTGTGCACTTTCTTGTGGGTAAGCTCCACTGAACACAGTGGGCCTTATTTCCAAACAGATATGCATAGGCTTGTGTAACATATCTTTCACATCAATCTTCCCTACAGGACTGTGTATGTATAGAACTTGCTTAACAGATTGCATTTGTTCATCCAGCACATTCATTTCCTCCTGTTTTTATGCCACCCTCCTAATATGGCAGCAACACTGCTGAGGACAGAAGGAGAGAATTTGTCAGCATAGGGTAAGGCATATTAACATAGCCAAATTCAATCCAAATGTGTGTGTGTGTGTTTTAAGAGCTGGACTGATATAATCACTATCATGTTTTACTGAAAAAAATGCAGAATATTGTTATTCTTAGAGATTTCTGGGCATCCTGCACACATGATGCAATTGCATTTACAAGTCTGGTAGAAACTTTGTTTAGCTGAATCTGTCAAAGCCAGGGCAAGAATCTGGATTGCGTTAGCACAACAGAACTTGGTTGTGGTGCAGTGTACTGGATGAATGCAGTGAGTGCATCTAAGGTATTTAATAGTCAGCATGCAAAGAGTTTAATTCAGTAATTAAAAAAGCCTTCAGTTAAAGATGAGAGTTAAGATGCTTTATATTTTCACTCGTGCTCTAAAAGGAACGGAAATTGCAAGTTAAGATGCCCATCTTAACTTCCGCTCCAAATAAGCTGTAAAGACTTTGTACAGTCTGGTATATGATAATGGCCTTAGAAATGAGGTTCCATGCAACCACACTTTGTCTTGGTCTTTCAGTTGGACACTGGGCTAGGGAGGGATGTATCTAGGCAGGCATTTAACAGGTGCAGCTTCCTTAATCACTTCCTAGAGCTATCCTTGATTGATTTCTGCCTGATGCCTCTTTGATCAAGGCAAAGTGGGGTGCATGGAGCCTAATTTCTAAAGCCATCATGGTATACCAAACTGTGCAAAATATATTACAGAATATATGGTGTGGAAATTAAGATGGGTACCTTAACTTGCAATTTCCATTCCTTTTAGAGCATGACTAAAAATGAAAAGCATCTTAAATCTCATCTTAAACTGAACAATTTTGGATTCCTGAATTTCTAGGCATTTTAAAAAGGGAAATCTGATCAGACGCTATAGGGTTTACCCATGCTGGTTATGTGGAGTCTTCCCATACTTAGGCAGTATACCTCTGATGCAAAACCTATGTGTTCAAAGGCAGTCTTCCACCACCTTATATGCCACTGCAAGGCTCTGGTCATCTTGCTTCCACCTTGCATTCCCTGGTAAGTACAATTGCCACCTCATTGCTGCCATATGTACCTTCACAAGTCCATTCATCATCCTGTCCCCACTGCCTCATATAGCTGGTAAGGACCACACCAATCGCACTCTGCAGTTCTGCAATCCTAATGAATCTGTAGCATCTCCCTGGTGCTGCTTTCACTGTGGCCATCTCTGGTGCAGTTCAATACATGGATATATTGTACCAACAAACAGATGCACATTGTATGCAAAGTGGAGATGTTTTTAAAATTTTTTTTTATTTTTTTGTGAAAATTGTCCTCTATTTCCACTTTTTTTTATTATGGATGTTGACTTTTTTGATCATATGGACCTGGCAACCCTAATGAACTTGAGGGAATGCAAGGAGGTGGCAATGGGTTGTGGAAGAGAACTTAAGCTAGGATGAATGCTTATAAAGAAGCACAAGCTGATGTTGAACTCCAAAAACTTTCTAACACCTTTAACTAAGATAAAGTCACACTCCTCACCCCCAAAATTAAAAAGTTAAATGAAATTAGTTGATTCAATAAAAGTGGCAGTGTGATCCCACATCATGATTATTCAGCAGTGAATAATGACACAACAACAAGCAGGTAATTTGTGTTCACTTTGAATTTCTACTTCATTTTTTTCCTTAAAACACACCCACTCACACAAAAGGTCTCATGATTTCACTGACTGGCAAGGCACTCACATGACAGTGATGTTCAACCCACGGATAGCCACTTCACCCAACTCAGTTGTGATCATTAAAAATAACATATGCTTTAATTACCATGTCCAAAACAGATTCTCTTCCCAGAAATTTCCCATAAACCTCACAGTTCTCCTGCTTGATTTAATTTCCTTCAGGCTGGTGTTAGCAGCAAAATAATGGTAGCCCTTAAGCCAATCTGACTGAAATAGTAGGCCTTAACCTTCTGAACTGCACCTTTTTACCATACAGGTGAAACTCGAAAAATTAGAATATCGTGCAAAAGTTCATTAATTTCAGTAATGCAAATTAAAAGGTGAAACTGATATATGAGATAGACGCATTACATGCAAAGCGAGATAAGTCAAGCCTTAATTTGTTATAATTGTGATGATCATGGCGTACAGCTCATGAGAACCCCAAATCCACAATCCCAGAAAATTAGAATATTACATGAAACCAATAAAACAAGGATTGTAAATAGAACAATATCGGACCTCTGAAAAGTATAAGCATGCATATGTATTCAGTACTTGGTTTGGGCCCCTTTTGCAGCAATTACTGCCTCAATGCGGCGTGGCATGGATGCTATCAGCCTGTGGCACTGCTGAGGTGTTATGGAAGACCAGGATGCTTCAATAGCGGCCTTCAGCTCTTCTGCATTGTTTGGTCTCATGTCTCTCATCCTTCTCTTGGCAATGCCCCATAGATTCTCTATGGGGTTCAGGTCAGGCGAGTTTGCTGGCCAATCAAGCACAGTAATCCCATGGTCATTGAACCAGGTTCTGGTACTTTTGGCAGTGTGGGCAGGTGCCAAGTCCTGCTGGAAAATGAAGTCAGCATCCCCATACATCCCGTCTGCGGAAGGAAGCATGAAGTGCTCCAAAATCTCCTGATAGACGGCTGCGTTGACCCTGGACTTAATGAAGCACAGTGGACCAACACCAGCAGATGACATGGCTCCCCAAATCAACACAGACTGTGGAAACTTCACACTGGACTTCAAGCATCTTGCATTGTGTGCCTCTCCATTCTTCCTCCAGACTCTGGGTCCTTGGTTTCCAAATGAGATGCAAAAGTTGCTCTCATCAGAAAAGAGGACTTTGGACCACTGAGCAACAGACCAGTTCTTTTTTCCTTGAGCCCAGGTAAGACGCTTCTGACGTTGTTTGTTGTTCAGGAGCGGCTTGACAAGAGGAATATGACATTTGAAGCCCATGTCCAGGATCTGTCTGTGTGTGGTGGCTCTTGATGCACTAACTCCAGCCTCAGTCCACTCCTTGTGAAAGTCCCCAACACTTTTGAATGGCCTTTTTCTGACAATCCTCTCCAGGCTACGGTCATCCCTGCTGCTTGTGCACCTTTTTCTTCCACACTTTTCCCTTCCACATAACTTTCTATTAATGTGCTTTGATACAGCACTTTGGGAACATCCAACTTCTTTTGCAATTACCTTTTGAGGCTTTCCCTCCTTATGGAGGGTGTCAATGATGGTTTTCTGCACAACTGTCAAGTCAGCAGTCTTTCCCATGATTGTGATTCCTAATGAACCAGACTGAGAGACCATTTCAAGGCTCAGGAACCCTTTGCAGGTGTTATGGATTGATTAGCTGATTGGAGTGGGACACCTGGAGCCTAGACTGTTGAACCTTTTCACAATATTCTAATTTTCTGGGATTGCGGATTTGGGGTTCTCATGAGCTGTACGCCATGATCATCACAATTATAACAAATTAAGGCTTGACTTATCTCGCTTTGCATGTAATGCGTCTATCTCATATATCAGTTTCACCTTTTAATTTGCATTACTGAAATTAATGAACTTTTGCACGATATTCTAATTTTTCGAGTTTCACCTGTATATAGTGATTCATACTCTGCTTTATGAGCCCCCTAGAGAACAAAAGCCACCCCAGTTCTTGAAACCCCAACTCTTTTAAGGGATGGAAACCTATATGAACCCTTATATCTTCTTTTTTCCCTTCCTTCACTCAGGAAACACAGGCCTTGAACAGAAGCTCTCTCTCCACCTTTCCAGGCTGCAGTTGAGCTCTGAGGAGCTGATATGAACTCATCTGGCCTTGGCTCTTCTTTTATAAAGTTGTGGTATGTTTTAATGATACTTATTTGTGTCTATCTCTTTTCCTTCTGTCTAGAAAGTGGTATATTTTCTTGTACACAGGTGACATAGCCTCTGAGCATAGATGGAGTAGATGTAGATGATGAGAGCGTGAAAGGAATTATTAAGGAGGATAAGTAGATTGCAGAGAATCTGAATGAGTTATTGGCATCTTTCTTCATAGTGGAGAATATTGACCATATACCCACTACAGAACTGAGCTTCTCAGGTTTGGAGGCTGAAGAACTGGGCCAGTTTGAGGTGACAGGAGAGAATGTTCTAATTGTCTTTAAAAAAACTGAAAATTAACACATCGCCGGGACCAGATGGCATCCCCCAAGAGTACTGAAGGAATTCAAATGTGAAATTGCTGATCTCCTAGCAAAAATTTGTAACTTGTCCCTACAACCAGGCTCTATACCAGAGAATGGAAAATAGTGAATGTAACTCCAATTTTCAAAGAGATCCAGGGGACATATGGGAAATTACAGGCCAGTTAGCTTAACTTCTGTGCCGGGTAAATTGATGGAAAGTTTACTTAAGGACAAAATTGTTAAATATAAAGAAGAACAGGCCTTGCTGAAGGTGAACCAGCATGGCTTCTGCAAGGACAAGTCTTGCCTCACTAACCTTCTGGAGTCCTTTGAGAGAGTCAACAGGCATGTGGATAAAGGTGATCCTGTTGACATAGTATATTTGAACGTGCAAAAAACTTTTGACAAAGTTCCCTTCACCAAAGGCTCTTCAATAAACTTAGTAATCATGGGTTAAGGGGACAGGTTCATGTGTGGATTGGTAACTGGTTGAAGGACAGGAAACATTGGGTAGGAATAAATTGACAGTTTTCACATTGGAGGGAAGTATAAATAAACTGCTTTGTTAACTTTTGCTGAAAAGCATTATATATTTGTATTTGTATTTGTATCTTAGTATGAGGTGGGGCTGATGGAGCAGAAGGTCTCTTAAATATTCTTGGCTCTATATATCTATTTATCTATCTATCAATGATAAATCTAAAGCTGCTTGGGCCTCACTCACTGCCATGAAATTCCAAGACCAAACCACAGTCCGAACCACTGGTAGGTTCCAGACCTCATCTACTCTACAAAAAACAAAAAACAAAACAGCCCCCTGCCCTGGAAAAATCTGTTAATTTCCCAGAAAATGTGGGAAAGCTTCCGATTGGGAATGCATCAGAAATTATGCTTTCTGACAAATTTTGGAAGTTTTCACAGGTACCTTTAGAGACAGAAAGTCTGGACTTTTACAGAATGGTGAAGAAACAAACAAGCTATATTGTTTTAGTTCACTGCATTTTAATCTGTGCTGGATTTCCACAAAACTCATTTAAGAAATTGGAAAAGCCTGGAAAATGTACTATATATCTTTGTTCATCTACTAGAATTTGTATTTTAAAGGGTTCTTGGCAGCAACACTATTACATCCTCATAACGATGATCTCCAATTGGCAATTGACAGAGGAAGTGTGACTCTTTTGGTCCTCTTGGATCTCTTGGCAGCTTTCAATACTATTGACCATAGTATCCTTCTGGAACGTCTGAGGGTGTTGGGGTGGGAGGCACTGTTTTACGGTGGTTCCGCTCCTACCTCTCGGACAGATTCCAGATGGTGTTGACTGGAGATTGTTGCTCTTCAAAATTGGAGCTTAAGTATGGTGTCCCTCAAGGTTCCATACTTTCTCCAATGCTTTTTAACATCTACATGAAACCGCTGGGAGAGATCATCAGGGGATTTGGAGCTGGGTGTTACCAGTATGCTGATGACACCCAGATCTACTTCTCCATGTCAGCTTCTTCAGGAGAAGGCATATCCTCCCTAAATGCCTGCCTGGAAGCAGTAATGGGCTGGATGAGGGAGAATAAACTGAAGCTAAATCCAGATAAGATGGAGGTACTTATTGTGAGAGGTCAGAACTCTAGAAACGATTTTGATCTACCTGTTCTGGATGGGGTCACACTTCCCCAAAAGGAACAGGTCCGTAGTCTGGGAGTACTCCTGGATCCACACCTCTCCTTGGTTTCTCAGGTTGAGGCAGTAGCCGGGGGTGCTTTCTATCAGCTTTGGCTGATACGCCAGCTGCGCCCGTTTCTCAAGAGCAATGACCTCAAAACAGTGGTACATTTGTTGGTAACCTCCAGACTGGACTTCTGTAATGTGCTCTACGTGGGGCTGCCTTTGTATGTAGTCTGGAAACTTCTGTTGGTTCAGAATGCAGCAGCCAGGTTGGTCTCTGGGTCATCTCGGAGAGACCACATTACTCTTCTTTTGATGGAACTACACTGGCTGCCAATGGGTTTCCGGGCAAAATACAAAGTGCTAGTTATAACTTATAAAGTCCTAAACAGCTTAGGTCCTGAGTATTTAAGAGAGCGTCTTCTTCGTTATAAGCCCCGCCGCCCTTTGAGGTCATCTGAGGAGGTCCTTCTCCAGTTGCCTCCAACTCGTTTGGTGGCTACACAGAGACAGGCCTTCTCGGTTGCTGCCCCGAGATTGTGGAATGCACTCCCTGCTGGGATTGCCTCCCCATTTCTGGCCATTAAAAAAAAAACTTCTGAAAACACATCTCTTCAACCAAGCTTTCTCAGCTTTTTAAAACTTGTTTTTAAATTGTTCAGATTATTTAATTGCTGTTTTATCATGTTTTTAATTGTTAATCATTGTTTTATGCTGTTTTATAATTTTTGTTTTAATTAATTGATTTTAATGTTGTTTTAATGTAAACCACCCTGAGCCTTTTGGAAGGGCGGTATAAAAGTTTTAATAAAAAATAATAAATAAATAAATAACAAAGCAGGTCTTCTAGTCATCAACTAATGAGTGAAGGGAGCATGCATGCTCTTTTTGTGGTACAGGAGGA
Source organism: Hemicordylus capensis (assembly GCF_027244095.1). Classification (NCBI taxonomy): domain Eukaryota; kingdom Metazoa; phylum Chordata; class Lepidosauria; order Squamata; family Cordylidae; genus Hemicordylus; species Hemicordylus capensis. The sequence continues at coordinate 48,680,552 of NC_069661.1, read as the reverse complement.
ACGCTTGCAAACTGTAAACCCTGGTGTGTGTGTGTGTGTGTGCGCGCATTTTGATCTGAATTCTTTACTCCAATACTTGCAATCCATAAGAACTTGTATCTAGCAATGTTCATACATACATACACACACACACAACATGAGTCATTTTAAAACTAAAATAAACCATCATTTTACATGCCTGTAAAAATTTGGATTTCACAGATTTGCATTTGCAAATGACAAATTTGTGTTTGTCATTTGGCTTCAAACAGAAATAGAGTTTTCAATTTATAAAATAATTTAGAGGATTACATTCATTTGTATCTTCCACAGTAATTAGTTATGAAGATAATTTGTGTGCTAATTTATGCTTACTGTTAAAATTCATTTCAATTTCACTTGCATCTTGAAAACATGGTTTGTTTGTTTTTAAATTTAGACAAAACACCTCATAAACTCTTACTAAGTTCTTGGAAAATCTAGCAGCTGACATTTAGCACAGGCTAACCCAGGCGGTTCTGAACTACCTGCAGTGCTGCGGGCATCTGTTATCTCCCCACTGTCATGGATGGATCACCATCTGGTTAAGGTAAGACTTGCAGCCACAGCCCACTTCTGTAGGGGTGAAGGACCCATTAGGTTGGTCCACCTGAGAAGGTTATTGGATCCAATAGGATTCCACGAAGCCTTGGAAGGGTTTCAAGTAGGGATGTGTGAAACTTTTCGGATACAAAACGTTTTGTACCCAAAACAGCCTGTTTTGGGTGTTTTGTAGACAAAACAAAACACCTATTTTCCAGATCCAAAAGTTTTGTATACAAAACAAAACGTCCCTGTAGAGCTAGCTTGAAACTAGGGGTGTACATTTTGGAATTTTCTTGTTTCGATTTGTATCCGAATCGAAACACCCCTGTTTTGTATTGTAGCCGAATTTTCAGAATCCAAATTGATTTGGATTTTTTAAAAGGGTACCATGGCAAAAAGAGTGGGTGGTGCTGGTAGTGTCCAATGGGTGGAAGCTACCACCCAAATTTCAAAGGAATTAGGCAAAGGGCTGATTTTTTTGTGAATTTTGTAAAAATGTTTTGTTGTTTCAGACCTCCATTTTGTGGTGATCTCTGAGTCAGTCTCCATTTTGTGTTTGACATCTCTTTGAATTTCCCACCCTTCCAGCCTTCTGATTGGTGACCTAAATCATGTGCTGACCTGCTGACAATTCCCTCCTTGTTCCCCATTGGCTCTTTTGCTTCTTCCCACTCTTTACTGACCCCACATTGGCCAGGGGAAGGGTTGCTAACCCATGGGGTGCTGGGTTCTGTTGTTTCTGTGATGTTCTGAGTGTAGATTCTCTGGTAGCATATGAGAGTGGATTCTTGTTTTTCACTGAATATCTCATATACTACCAGAAAATCTACAATGAACACCTCAGAAACACAAAACCCAGTACCCCAAGGGCTTGTGGGTATGGAGGTGGTTGGCACCCTATGTGCACTACACAGCCCCTCGCTCTGGGAAACCCCATTGCTCCCCAAGTGGAATTATGGGGCTGCTGAAATCTCCATTATTCCCTATGGGAGAAATCTTAAAAGACACGTAAACTTCAACAATTCACAAAAGATCAGCCCTTTGCCCAATGGAGAGGAGAACTGGTCTTGTGGTTGAGCATGACTTGTCTCCATAGCTAAGCAGGATCTGCCCTGGTTGCATATGAATGGGAGACTTGATGTGTGAGCACTGCAAGATATTCCCCTCAGGGGATGAAGCCGCTCTGGGAAGAGCAGAAGGTTTCAAGTTCCCTCCCTGGCATTATCTCCAAGATAGGGCTGAGAGAGATTCCTGCCTGCAACCTTGGAGAAGCCGCTGCCAGTCTGTGAAGACAATACTGAGCTAGATAGACCAATGGCCTGACTCAATATATGGCAGTTTCCTATGTTCCTAATTCTTTTGAGATAATTCTGGAAGTTTCCTTGCCCCCTTTGGGCACTACCACCCACCACACTCCACTCTGGGTCATCCCTTTCCCCTTGATTTGAAGCGATACATTTGCTGGAATCCCCATTATTCCCTATGGAAAAATTCTTAAAGATGTGTAAACTTACAAAATTCACAAAAAAATCAGCCCTTTGCCTAATTCCTTTGAAATTTGGGTGGTAGCTTCCACCCATTGGACACTACCAGCACCACCCACTCTTTTTGCCATGGTACCCTTTAAAAAAATCCAAATCAATTTGGATTCTGAAAATTCAGCTACAAAACAAAACAGGGGTGTTTCGATTCGGATACAAATCGAAACAAGAAAATTCCAAAATGTACACCCCTAGTTTCAAGCTGGCTCTACTAGTGATTCTTTCGATGCTCTGGTGCAAATATGGAATAATGAACTTACTAGAGTGGTAGACACAATCGCTCCTAAGCATCCTCTCCGACCTGCTTTAAAGTCAGCCTCATGGTATTCGGATGAACTGTGGGAGTTGAATTGGTGAGGTAGATGAGTAGAGCGCAAGTGGAGGAAGACTCGGTGTGAATCCAATAGATTGCAACACAGAGCTCATTTGAGGATCTATGCTTTGGCAGTGCGGACGGCAAAGAAGCAGTTCTTCTCTGCCCACATTGCTTCTGCAAATTCACGTCCAGCTGAGTTGTCTAGGGTTGTGAGGGGCAGGGTACAAATCTTTTACATACATACATACATACATACCCCAAATTGCAACCCTATGCATCTTAACTCAGAAGGAAATCCCACTGGCTAACATACTGACTGGGAAAATGCACCCACACTGCAGAGAAATTTCTTAGCCCTACAGTGTGTGACATGCAAGGTGGGAGGATGGGATTTTTGATTAATGCTGCTCCTTCTGGGAATTCCCTGCACTATCTGCAAGTTCCCTGTGCTACCTGAAAACATGTCCCTGAGGGTCATACAGCCCTCAGGGAATATTTTCAAAGAGTGCAGGGCACTTCTGAGGGAAACAGATTAGTGAAATCTCCAGCATGGGTGTGTCTTCCCAGTGCACTGGCATCGGATTAGTCAGGATGTCAGCCACTACAACCAATGAGACTTATTCCCTACTATGTGTTCGAGACTGCAACTGAATGTATGATCAGGGTACTTTTATGTATGATCAGAGCACTTTGTGCGTTACTTGAGCATAGTGCAGTGCTTGAATTATGGAGAGAGGGAGGGGGCAGTAATGAAACCCACAAGGCTTACCCTTTCTCTCTCTCCCAGTTTTTAACCAGCTCATGCCTATACTTTCTTTGAAAAATAGTAGCTAAGAGATTGAAACAAAAGATAATGGACCTGGATACCCCTGTAATTAAAATACAGTATAAACAGATAACACAAATAGGTCTCTACTATAGGTCTCAACTATACCCAAGGAGCGAAGAATCTACATTTCTAAAAGAAAAATAATGAATTGTTTTGACATTTTAAAAATTATTATTATTATGTTATGTTTTTCTACTGTTTATATCCATGAATTGTCTGCCAAAAGTATGTAAATTTCTCTTCTTTCCCTCTCAGAATATCAGACTTCAATATGACACATGACAAAGGAGTGTGAGCAACTGGAATACATCTCAAAATAAAAGCTGCAAAGAAAAATATGCCCACCAAAATAAACGGATTACCTTTATTGCTACTGAGGTCACTCTTTGGAGTGTGTTGTTCATCCATTTGCTGAAACCAAGCAATATTTATTCAGCTTAGTATTTGCTCCTGCCCTTATGGATCTTATTAGCAAAGTCTGAAGATTATATCCACTAGATGGCAGTAATAGACAGGAAAGCCCTCTCACTCTTGACTGTACCTCCTTTGTGTCTCTCAAAACCTCAGCAATGTCCGTGGATTGGTGCTTAAGCCGAAATGATAGATTTTAAATTGAAACCATTGTAGTAGTTTTTTCTTGTCTTTATTTGTTTTGACTAGCATACGAACACATTCCTATAGGAAAAACTCATCATCCAGCGATGACTTGTTACCAGTTTAAAGTGGGTTTTCTTTTTTTGCCAGGGGCGGGGAATATTTATACAGTGAATCCCAGAAAACTTTACTATTGCATGAATAGTAACTAAATAACTAAATAGGGAACTAAATAGGGAACTAAATAGGGAACTAATAGGGAACTAAATAACTCCAGTCTATTGTTTCTGATCTGAGCCTGATCCCGCTGAAACCATACAACACACACATACATACTGAATCTGATACCTAGTGAGTTGGCATTGTAGTCAGACCTGAAATTAAGGATTTCTTTATGAAATATGAGACACTGAGGCACTTCACACAATATGTGTTAAGTGCCTGAGGGGGTTCTGAGGGGAGAGCAGGAATAGCGCGAGTGCGCGAAGCATCCTGGAAAGACCCCCAAGCCCAGGAGGCTGCTTGCAGCCTCCTGGCCGAGGGGCTACTCATGTGTCGCCGCACACCGCAGCGACACACAAGCAACAAAATGAGGTTAACAGAGCGCTCATTCCATTAACTTCATCTAAGGGGAGGTTGGTTTAGGCGGGCTAGCAACCTTGGGAGCACCAGGCTTGCCTGCGAGCCCGGTAGTTCCCATGACCACTGGAAAGTGGGCTCCCTTAGCCCGCTTCCCAGTGATTGTGGGAATAGCTTCATTTTGTATTCTTTTATGTAAATATACAAGAATTCAGCATTAGCACTAACTTGGGCAGTTTGTAATATTGTCATCTATTGCCAAGCAAGAGTGTGTGACAGAGAATAAGAACACAAGAAGAGCCCTGCTGGGTCAGACCCAAGGCTCTTCTAGTCCAGCATCCTGCTTCCTATAGTGGCCAATCAGATGTCTCCAAGAAGACGTCTCCTGCTGGTGGGCTTCCTCCTTGCTTTCCTGAGGCTCTCTCTCTTTGGGACCACATTGCTGCAGGCCTTTGTTGGTAGCAGAGCTGCAGCTCCCAGGAGGGCTCAGAGTGCTGACTCAGCAGTCTCTGCTGAATCCTGCATCGTTTTCTGGGCTGGCAGTATGAAAAAAAGGATGCTGTCCTGGGTGGTGAGCTCACTGGCTGTGGGGTCGCCCCTTTGGGAGCCCCTTTAGGAACCACACGGGCGAGGGCTCTACTCTGCTTGCTGGGTGTAGTTTTAGCAGTTTAATTATGTGCCTGCGTGAGGATGTGAACCTGGGGAGAGCTAAGGGCGCTTCAATTAGAGTGGATATGGGTAGGTGCTAGGGTTAGTGCCAAGTCAGTGCCAAGTTAGTGCTAGGGGTAGGAGAAGGTATGGCATGGGGCCTTATTAACATCAGAAGAGGGGAAGAGTGGTTCAACATCTTATTCCTATCCCTTCTTCCAGTTGTCCCCATAACAGGACAGTTTCTGGCTGCTTTACCAACTTGCCCGTTGGCCTGCTGGTGCTGCTATTTAATGCCAGCAGTACCAGTTTATTCGGTCCAGAATAAAATCCATGTTTTAATTGTGGAGGAAGGGGCTGACCTGGTTTGTTTTACAAAGACCTGGCCGGGGTTGCTGGGAGAGATTAGTCTTCCCCAGCTGTGTCCACCTGGGTATTTAGTGCAGCATCAGCACAGGCAGGAAGGCCGAGTGGGCGGTGGGGAGAGGGGGCTCCCTGTAATTTATAAAAGCTTTATTTTCCTCTCTAGCCCCCCTGTCAAAGTGAGTGCCAATTCAGAATATCTGTACCTGGTTAAAGAGTTAACCAGAATTGCTGAGCCCTGAGGACCTAATTGTAAGAACTCACTGCCCAAACCTGGACAGTCCTGGTCAATCTGCTGTGATCTGATCCTGGTTTTCAATCCTGGTTAAATGTGGTTTAACCACAGCAGTTTGACCAGGATTGGGAAAACTCACAATCAGCTCTGTGGAGCTCAGCAATCCTGGCTAATTCTTGAACACGAAATGCTGTGATTGTGAAAACAGACTGTATCTAGAGATTCCATATAGACAGCATGGACTGGTTCCCATGATACTTTCTGGCTGGCCCTACTTCCATGTGATTAGGGACATAAGTGTGCATAGCCTTCCCCCTTACTGGCTTGGGATGTACATGGAGCCGGGTGGGGGAAGTTCAAAGACAGGGTGGGGGGTTGATAACTTTAAGGGTAGGGGAGGGTGCACTTATTCCTCCCTCTGCTTTCCCCCTACCAGCTGCAGCACTCTGTTAGTAAAAGCTCTGTTGGGGTGGCAGCATACCTCCCTGCCGCCCTGTTCCCTCTTTGGCAGGAAGTACCATGTGCCAACAGCACCCCCCTTCAACCCGCAAGGCAGTGCGGTACTGCTTGTATTAAACAGTTTATGTTCTAGGAATTTTTTCAAATGTTTAGACTCTTTGGTGTCTAATACCCTTTCTTCATAATGATTCCCTATGAGGATTCATTACACACCAACGAATCTAAACTCCTCAAAAATTCCTAAAAGATAAACTGAGCGTCTAGTGGTTTGCGGGTTGGGGGGGGTAGTTGGCACATGGGATGCCACTAATTCCCCACCCTCACCCGCAAAGCAGTGGGGTAAAAAGGAACATAAGAAATGAAGATGTGCAATGAAGACACCAAAGAATCAAAACCAGGGTTTCTTAACCTTGGGTCCCCAGATGTTGTTGGAATACAACTCCCAGAGTCCCCAGACATGGCCTCTGTGGCTGGGGATTCTGGGAGTTATAGTCCAACAACATCTGGGGGCCCAAGGTTATGAAAGCCTGATCTAAACACTTCAAAAAAATTCCTAATAAATAAATAAATAATGAACAGATGAAAGGGCGTACTGACTCATACTTCTAAATAAGAACATAAGAACAGTCCAGCTGGATCAGGCCCAACGCCTATCTGGTCCAGCCTCCTGTTTCACACAGTGGCCATCCAGATGCCTCTGAAAAGCCCAGAGGCAAGAGGTCAGGGCATACCCTCAATCCTGCCATTGCTCCCCTGAAACTGGTATTTAGAGGCATCTTGCCTCTGAGCCTGGAGGTGGCCTTTAGCCATCAGACTAGTAGCTATCGATAGAGCTGTCCTCCATAAATTTATCTAAGCCCCTTTTAAAGCCATCCAAGCTAGTGGCCATCACCACATCCCATGGGCCTATCCCAAGTGGTCTTGGGAATGATACATGATGCTGGTCACATGCTCAGTTTGGTCTTTTGCTCTCATCAGGGTGGTGTACTATGGGTGGGGACTCCTGTTATTGCCCATTATCATGTACAGATCACATCCCATAGCAAAGAATTCCATAGATTAAGTATGCACTGTGTGAAGAAGTACTTCCTCTTGTCGGTCCTAAATTTTGTCTCCATGCAACCGCTAGGAGAGATCATCAGCAAATTTGGTGCAGTTTGTTATCAATATGCTGATGACCTTAAAACCGTGGTACATATGCTGGTAACATCCAGGTTTGACTACTGTAACAAAGGGGTGCATTATGTCATCCAGAAACTACAGTAGTGCAGAATGCAGCAGCCAGACTGGGATCTGGGATAACCTGAAGAGACCATATACTTTAACACCAAACTTCAAAGAACTGCACAGTTAGCTGATATGTTTCCAAGCTAAATACAAAGTGCTGGTTATTATAAAGCCTTTAATGGCTTGGATCCTGGGTATTTAAGAAAGCACCTCCTTTGTCATGAACCCTCCTGCCTATGAAGATCATCTGGGGAGGTCCGGTTATGGCTACCACCAGCTCATTGGGTGGCTACTTGGGACTGGGACTTTCTGTGGCTGCCCTGGGGCTCTGGAATGCACTTTCCTATTAAAATCAGAGTTTCTCCATCTCCGGCTGTTTTTAAAAGGACCCTTAAGATGCACCTATTTTATCAGGCTTTTAATTAATTTTTATTTGTTTTATATCATAAAAATCATGTATTTTAACTTATGTTAAAATAAGGCTGCACGTCAGGTGGTATAGAAATATGATAAACAAACAGACAAATAAATAAATAGGTGACTTAGGCTTGGGAACCCCTGGATTACGTCAAGTCACTAAGGCTTTTCACACAACCATCTGGGGGTGGTTTGGGGGAGGGAAGAGTCCCAACCTTGACCCCAACACATAAGCAGAGGCTATGTGTGACTCTGTTAACTCACCCCACAAATGACTGAGGATCCCGGCAAACCAGGAAGAAAAAACAAAGCTGGGTCCACCAGCGGCCATCTTTATTATAGAAACCTGAGGCTACAGGGACTAGGCAGAGGAGATCTGCTGCCGTGCTCCTCTTCCTGGCCCCTCTAGACACAGAACTCTATGACAATTATGGCCACTGGCATCAGGAGTTCCTAAAACAGATAATTTGCAGCAACCTGAGTTAAAGGGGCTCCTATTTTTCACTAACCTGGGATAAGAGCCAGAGGCGTATCTAGGGAAAATAGCGCCTAGGGCAAGCACTGAAATTGCACCCCTGTCCAAACATCTGACACCCATCTTTCAGATTTTACTATAATATCAGCTGAAAAATATGTCAAGCTCGTTAATCTTTTAAAATTTCAAAAACTATTTAGCAGTGGACATAGCCAGACCAAAAAAAAAAATAATAATAATGCTGGAAAACTACAAATTTCAGTATGCTGGGGCTCATGAAATACCCAAATACTATGTGGAGGTGTATTCTGAAAACTAAACAGAAGCGCCTATCTAATTCTCTACTATGCATTGTAGCATCACTATTACATAAGTTTTAAAAATAAATGGAGAATTTGGCTTTTCCCAGATTCTCTGAAAATAATTAAAGGCTATGCATGGTAAACTGTGTCACTGCTTGGAATATATTCTAGTATTTCAGAAAGACAGTTGAAATGAGAAAAAGAGAGCAAGAAACTCCCAGTGGACCTTAATACTAAGGATTTCACACTGATTCAAAGACAAACTCACCATTAATAGCCATATTATTAAGACACCACATTTAACTCACTTATCATAAGAAGCAAAGTAAGAGCAAATGAATACCATCCTAGCTCATAAGCTTCAGCTCAGTATTCACAAGCCCTGATTCTCTGTACATAGTGCCAAACTGAATATGTGTACAGTGACTTATATTATATTAAATTAATTTTTTTAACCTGTAGCCCCTTTGGGGTGCTACCTATAGGCCGTGGGAGGGGGGCATCTGCAAAGGTTACCCCTCCCACTGCTGGCCTCTAGGGCCTCGCAGAGACCATTTGAGCATGTGCTGTGGCCATTTTTTAAAATAATTGTGTGTTTTTTAAAATGGCTGCTGAAAACAAAATGGCCACCACGCATGCTCAAATGGCCTCTGCGAGGCCCGGCATGGCCTAGGGCCTCACAGAGGCCATTTGAGCATGTGCAGTGGCCATTTTGGTTTTGGTGGCCATTTTTTTTTTTTTTTAAAAATTAATTTTAAGAATTTGCTCCCCCCTTCAAGTGGCGCCCAGGGCACGTGCCCTGCCTGCCCTACCCTAGATATGCCCCTGATAAGAGCAGGGTTTAGGATCCAGGTTACCCTGCTGTCAGATATCTGGGTTTGAGGGATTTCCATTGGTTCTCATGACCAGGATCCCTGCGTATACTGCCTCTTAGCCCTGGTTGCCTGATTGTCTGAAAGAGCATAACTTGTCTCAACCTACCCTACCTTACTGGGCTGTTGGGAAGCAACAGCATTCTCCTTAGCTTCTTTGAGAATGGCTAGGCTACCTCATTCTATGTGAGTGCTTGCATGAATCTTTTAGTGTGTTGCTCACTCATTTTCTGTACTTGTGAATTAGGCTATGCATTTGCAGGGTCATATGAATGTGGTTGGTGATTTTGTGTGTGGCTTGTAGTGCAGTCTTTGGATCCTATCTGATTTCAGGGTACCACAAATCACTCTACACACTATTTTACTCCATTGATTTTTGAATCCTTTTTATAACTGGCTTTTGGCCATATACTTGCAAGTTTAGAGTTTCTATTTTAAACAAAAGTAAAGAGGTTCTTATTTTCCCTAGTCCTCCTCTGAAGTCATTTAGTTGATGCTGCAACTCCCATACTGTATTTATAGTTTATTAAACTAGATGAGAGAACACAAAGATAGCATGAAGGCAAAATCTTCACATTACAAAAGTACATGCGTGATTTCCTTGTCACAAGGTAGGATCTAAAAGGAGGGTCCAGAAAGGAGTTTTCACTAGCCCCATCAATTTTTTTAACTCTCCCCCTCCCCCGTTTGAACAGTTGATTATCCATACTCTCTCATACTTCATTTCAAAAGCTGTTTGCCATGAAGAGCTGCTACTCAAGGCAAACACAAATCATTTGGATTCATGGAACTAGTTTTATACTTGTTTGTATTTTTTTTTTAAAAAAAAATCTTACTACTTATGTTCCTCAGCCACACCTTTATGGAACATAGGAAGCTGCCTTATGCTGAGTCAGACCATTGGTCCATCTAACTCAGCATTGTATACACAGACTGGCAGCGGCTTCTCCAAGGTTGCAGGCAGGAATCTCTCTCAGCCCTGTCTTGGAGATGCTGCCAGGGAGGGAACTTGGAACCTTCTGCTCTTCCCAGAGCGGCTCCATCCTCTTACAGGAATATCTTACAGTGCTCACACATCAAATCTCCCATTCATATGCAACCAGGGCAGACCCTGCTTAGCTAAAGGGATGAGTCATGCTTGCTACCACAAGACCAGCTCTCCTCTCTAAGGACACATTCCTGACCATAGTCTGTAACAAACTAGGAGGCACATCACACGACACATGTCAAGTGTTTGAGGGAGTTCTGTGTGAAGAGTGGGCTTAGCCTGCTCTCCCTGCAGATGAGCAGCCGCTCACAGCTGGACAGCTGAATTGGCCGCCCACACAACTGCTGGCTCTGCCATGGAGCCGGCAGGGGCTGTGGGGATCAGGGACTCTACAGCCCCCCGAAGGTCCAGGATGCTCCGCGCAAGTGCGCGGGGCATCCTGGAGAGACCCCCAAGGCCAGGACGCTGCTTGCAGCCTCCCGGCCGGGGGACTACTCACATGTCGCTGCACACCGCGGCGACACACAAGCAACAAAATGAGGTTAACAGAGCACTTGCTCCGTTGCTCAGGGGAGGGTGTTTTAGGCAGGCTAGCCACCTTGGGAACACCAGGCACCTGAGAGCCTGGTGGTTCCACAACCCCTGGAAAGTGGGCCTAGCTCCTTTAGCCCACTTTCCAGTGGTCATGGGAATAGTTTCTAGGAACAATTCCCAGGTTTATTTTAACTTGTGGGTGGAATGTTCACAGCAGTCTTGGCCTGTTGTGCAGTGGCCATCTGAGTGCATCAGCATGCCATACGTTCATATTGTAGGTGAACACATGTTGAATTTAGGACATTTGTTTATTGTGGGGAGCAGGGCTGCTGGTGGTGGTACCTGTAGGATAAAGGCTTAATCCCCTATCTAGCGGAAGGGCTTGATGTTGTCATCAGAAGGGCTCCAGGCCTGTTCTTGTAGCTGAAATAAAACTCCTGGAAAAGACAGGCTTGTCCCAGCCCTCTCATATATTACATGGTGTCAGAAGTGGCTGAATCCTTTCTCTATGCTCACAAAGACTTTGAGGCTCTACACATGATCTGTGCGTAGAGCCTAACCGGGCTCTGCAGGGAGAGTGGGCTTCTGGGGAGACCCCCAAAGCCGGAAGGCTTGTTGGGGCCTACTGGTCAGGGGTCTCCTCGTGAGTCGCCGCGGAGCAGAGTCGCGTTGTGGCAATTCACAGTCGCCAAAATGGGGTTAGCAGAGCGCTCACTCTGCTAACCTCATTTAAGGGGAGGGGGAATTAAGCGGGCTAACTGCCAGGAGCCATGCAGCTCCCAGCGGTTCTCACCACTGCTCAAAAGTAGGCTGGGCTCCCTTAGCCCGCTTTTGAGTGGCTGTGCGAATAGCCTCATTGGATTCTATTAAATAACAGCTCTAATAGCATCAGCAAACTCTCCTGCCTGGACTCTTCTTGAAGAAGAATGTTAATGTTAGAACTGTTGATTGCCATTGGTTTAAGTTTCCCAATAAAAGGGGATGTAGCATAAAGAGCAGGGGCGTAGCAAGGTTGGAGGGGGCCCAGAGACAAGGTTTTAAAATGGGCCCCTCGCTGAGATACACACACAAACACACTTCACAATATATCGTGCACTCACACTCACATCCCCATTATGAATACAGTGAATATCCAGTTCACATTGCATCTAGTTTTTTTGCTCTCTGCTCCTGCCGATCTCCAAGAGACTCAACATAATTCATAGGGGGTGCAACATGGGTGGGTGAGGAGTCATATGATGTGCCTCTGGGGGGCCCCTTGAGGCAGTGGGGCCCCAAGACGACTGCCTCCCCTTGCCTAATGGTAGTTACGCCCCGATAAAGAGTCAATCATCAATCTACGGGAGGGGCTTGATGATGTCATCAGAAAGGCTTCAGGCCTGTTGTGGTTGAAATAAACCTCTTGGAAAAGACAGGCTTGATTCAGCTCTCTCAGTATAATACAGTACCAGTGTTTATCTGCATTTGATTTGCAGTGCATGCTCCTCATGTATTATTCATAGTTGGCACTTTCATCACACTGTGATTGCAACCAAAGTATAGATTTTGTACCTGGAAGAATGCAGTGGATCCTCAAAATTATACATGGATAACTTTGTGTGATGCCTGTATTATGGATTACACAGTCCACAATAGGCACATTGATATGGATGCATAACCTTATGTAATGCCTTAGTGGTGTACACTGTGCTCATATTATTACATCACCGTGATAGTTTTGTTCCATTACACTGAAAAAGAAAAGATGGGTAATTTTTCTGGGCCTTGAATTGGTTCAGAAAAGTGATTTGAGATCTGGATTTTTAAAAAAAGATAGTTTCTGAGTTACTCCAAGGTGAACCTGGGAGAGTTTGCCTACTTCTAGTGACATGTATTGGCCACAATCCAACAGAGTTAGAGATGCTGAAAGCATGGGCTTGCCTAACTTTGTGCCAAACTATGGCCATTGTATTTGTAAAGTTATGTATTTCCATATCTTCTTTTCCACTAAATGAGAACTTACTGTTGCCTGACTTTCTGTCCATCTCTTCTTTTTCTCACTCACACAAGAGAATTGTATATCAAGCAGTGGAGCAGTGAACAGCTGGAATCTGCATCTTTGTCTTGAGGAAATCTGCACTCTGAATCAGACATCTAGATTACTATTCTAACTTATTTAGAGCATTTTTCCTCTGTTTAATTAAATGTGTTCTATTGTGCCCCAAAGTGCAATGAAAAAAAAAAGGAATTAAATTGAAAAATTACTAAGGAATTTCAACCAACCTGTCTTACAGGCTAGCAAAAAGTCCTTGATCCTCTAGGATTATGGTAGGAAATCTCAATAAAGATTTTTGTCTAAAGGGGCATTGACTCCTCCCCTTTAGGGAGGAGAGCTGGTCTTGTGGTAGCAAACATGGCTTGTCCGCTTAGCTAAGCAGGGTCTGCCCTGGTTGCATATGAATGGGAGACTATATGTGAGCACTGTAAGGTATTCCCCTTAGGGGATGGAGCCGCTCTGGGAAGAGCAGAAGGTTCCAAGTTCCTTCCCTGGCATCACCAAGATAGGGCTGAGAGAGATTCCTGTCTGCAACCTTGGAGAAGCCGCTGCCAGTCTGTGTAGACAATACTGAGCTAAATGGGCTAATGGTCTGACCCAGTATATGGCAGCTTCCTATGTTCCTATGTATGAATTCCACACAAAAGGGGGCATAGCACAGTGGTAGACATTATACTACTCATGCAATAATTCTCAAGTTTAATTTCTGGCATTTCCAACTACTGGGTTTTCTAGCAGGGCTGGGAAAGATCTGGAGAGTTTATGTCAGCCAGTGTGGGCAGTATTGAACTAGGGGGACCAATCTATCCCAATACTGGATAAAGCAATTTTAAATATCGTATTTACCCGAACAGAAGATGACTCTGAATTTAAGACAACCCTTTTAAAAAAGACGTTATACCTGTATTTACTTAAAAGGAAGAGGGCTCTGAATTTAAAATGAACCCCCAATTAAAAAAACCTGGTTTCAGGTACAATCATTATTTTCAAGACTCCAACTAATTGGGCTACAGAGAAATTTCCCAGTGAGAGAAGGGGACTGAGGGATTGACTTGCCATTGAAATAAGAAAACAATAAAAATGACACCGAATTCAGATTCCATAATGCAGATTCTCTCATTCTGAAATGGGAAACATTGCAAAATCTACTATGCTTTCAATAAATCTGCTTATGCCATGCATAAATATCTGCAGACTCAGGTACCATTAGGCATGGACCTGGGGGCCCAAGTCTGTGTTCCCACTCTCCTAGAAGGCCCCATGATTTTCCCCAAGGGAAAAGAGGATCCCTTTTATAGCTCTGTAATAGCTTGGCCTAGATTTTTGAAATTTGTTGCAGATGTAGGACAGGTTATCAGGACACTGTGTATTGATTTTGAAGCATATCAGTCAATCCACTAATTTTTAATGATTTTTTGAATTTTCCCAAAACATCAAATAAGTCCTAAAAGTGGCTTGTTTCATGGCATTTTACAAAAACTTTGGGAACTGAAGCCCCCACCCTACCCCTTGGACCCTCATTACACCCCAAAGTGGAGTAATCTGACCATTGGCTTTATAAAAAAAGGTAAACATCACCCCGCTTTTCACACATTTTATATTTGGCCTAGAGTTCCAAAATTGGGCTCAGATGTAGGACAGGTGGGTAGGACTCTGTTTTGATTTTGAAGTGGATCGATCAATCTGTTGATTTTTAATGATTTTGTAAACTTTTTTTTTAAAAACACCCCTTCCAAAAAGTCCTATAAGTGGCTTGTTTCATCACAGAAAATTACAAAAACATGTGGAACTGAACCCCCCCGACCATCATTCTACCCCCATGTGAAGGATGCAGCTCTTTACCTTCATTAAAAAAGTGCAATATGGCCCCCTTTGCCAACCCTTACATTTCCAGAATGGATGGGCTTAAGAGCCTCTGGATTTCTGGTGAAATGCAAATAGAGGATGCTTATATTTCAGGTTGGGCCCCATAAGCTCATTAGTTCCAGGGTCCAATATTATCTAGCTTCACCTCTGTAGAGACTCATAATATTTTGGTCTTTTTGTGCCCAGCTATCTGTATTTTGGGAATGTTTAAAGCCTTTTGCACCAGAGTATTTATTCTTACAACAAAAATGCACATGCTTGGAAAGATTGTTTATGCATCCTTGAAAAACCGCACAAAGCACTGTGATTGCGAGCAATACATCTGCAACTTTTAATGAAAGTAAACCATTTGTAATATTAAAGGAAGAGCAGTATCTACCAAGCTGAATGAAATTTGAAGAGGCAGACAGATTTTCTACAGAAATCCACACAGTACAACTGGGAATCTTAAAGAATTTAAAATTGAATTCCACCTGTGGATTTCACATAGGCTTCGAGGGGTCAAGTAATATAGATGAGCCTTTTTGGGATGGGCAAAGTTGAATAATCTGAGTGTTGATAGGCATTGTCATGGTTTGTACTCCTCTTTCACCAATGAAGCATTTGCTTCTCCCTGCTGCTGGATCTTCAAGCAGTAAAAACAAGCACTTAAAGCTATTTAGGAGGGTGTGTGACCATTCCTTTATAATTCAGTTTTTATGGTCTTCCATACCTGTCATGTCCAAGCAGGCTGGATGCCAACAGCTGGCGGTCCAGGCATGTTTCCAGGAGTTCGATCACTGAAAAGGGAGTCTGGCTGGAGGGCCTAAGCCTGCATGAAGCCTGTTCCAGGACTCCTGGAGAGAGGAGACTAAGGAATGTATGGAGGCCGCTGCCTAGCAACTCCACCCCACTCTCTCCTATATTTTCCAGAAGTTATGGAGAACAACAGGGGCAATTTCTAGGTGATAAATCAATCAAAGAACGAGGACATTCAAATACTGGCCATGCCAAAGGTCTGCTGGAAAAAACACATTTTAGGGAGGGGGCTAGACAGCTCTCCTGGGGTAGGGAGTTCCACAGTCTGGGAGTTGCAATAGAGGAGGCTCTTTATCCCTTCAATACTGCAATATCAGGTGATAGCTTGTATCTGTGAATGAGCAAGGGCAGAGCTGCCTGACCACTAAAGCCAGTTCAGATACTGTGTTGTATCTGATACCTCTGTATACACAGATGGTTTTGTGTGAATGCATTCTTTTTAGAAGTGAACCCAGATATAGGCCCCGCAACTGCAAGGTACAGCTGGGAAGTGTAATAAATGTACATGCACTGAATGCAAAGTGTGAATGCGAATTGAATGCAAACTATACATGCATAGAAACATATACATACATATAGGACATGTACAAAGATTGTACAGTATGTGTGCGGCATTTAACATGTGAATAGAACTCCAGAGCTTCCATATCACCTGATACCAACCCAAATGCAATACTTTCCAGATGAGTCTTTGTACATAATTAGTTCAAACCAATGATCTCCAGGATACAAAGCAAAGAGTTCCATTTATATTCCTTGTGTGTGTGCATAGGCTTTGTTGCTTAAAGTTATATTCCATGACATTTAGGAACTTATACAGACTGGGAGAACTTCCTCCAAATCCATTATTTGACAGCACAAATGTAGAAGAGTGTTATCCAAGCTTCACACAAGATGCATCATGGATTCCACAAAACTTTACTTAGATTGAGAGATATTGTGTTAAAAATAAATAAAATAACTAGGAACAAGATGGGGTGGGGGGAGCAGATGCCCAAATACAGGAGGAGGCTTTCAGGCTTCAGCTCATATTCTATCACTGACATCTTCAAATGAAGAGATCTCCATGTTCTAAAATGGTTTTCTTCAACTTGGAAGCATTGGTGAATACTCTGTGGAGTAACAGTGGAAACTGCGGAGAATGTGATTGGCAGGGGAAGAAGAAATGGGTATACTTGATCAGCATCTGGGGTTGTAGAGAAGCCGCAACATAAGAGTAGCCCTGCTGGACCAGGCCCAAGGCCCATCTAGTCCAGTATCCTGTTTCACACAGTGGCCCACCAGATGTGCTCAGACAGGAGATAAATGCATGCCCCCTATCCTGCTGTGGTTTCTCTGCAACTAGTATTCAAAGGCATCTTGCCTCTGAACTGAGAGGAAGACTATAGCCATCAAGACTAATAGCCACTGATGGACTTATCCTCCATGAATTTGTCTAAGCAAAGCCATCCAAGCTGATGGCCATCACCACATCCCATGGCAAAGAATTATGCACTGTGTGAAAAAGTACTTCCTTTTGTCTGTCCTAAATTTCATGACAATCAGCTTCATGGGATCATAGTCCCATGGGATAGTAGCCAGTTTCATGGGATAGTAGTCCTGTAGCCTGGACTACTTACATTACTTTTCACATTGCTATCAATCACATTTTACATCAGCTAACATAGTACACTTTTGCATGACTTGAAGTTTTGAACACACCAATATTCTTTTGGAACTGAATATTTTCCCCCTGGAACTGCTCATTTAAAAAAAAAAAAAAAAGCCCTGGCAGAATACTGTCTATTCTTCTGGCTAAACTTGCCTCTCATTTTAATTTCCTGAAAAGGTCAAGTAAATAAACTATTTGTACTTCTTACATCCCATTTTATAAATAGCTCAACCTTGCTTGAATTATGGAGAAAAAGGAGAGGGGAGGTTTAACGGAATCCGCAAGCTCCACCCCCTAGCTCTCCCCACTGTTACATAAATCATGATCCCCTGTAGTATTCTAAAAAACAGTAGCTAAGGGGCCATCAAAATAGGTAAGGGGTCTGGCTTCTTCTAACCTATCAGTAATTTGAGTGCTGCAAAGACCCTTTTTAATAGCATGTTCTGCATTGTGAGGAATAAATGTTTTCTACCTCCTCGGAATATTGGTTTTAAAATGTGTGCACCCTAGAATCAACCGATGAGTTATTAAAGTTGTAAAAGTAACATGGAACAGTTTGCATAAGAGTTATTTAAGCAACTATCCATCATTAATTAAATGGTCATCTGCAGTCCATTAGGAGGCGTATAACCATGATATACTGCCATATACAACCCCCAGTGGTGGGTCCAGAAAGAGCTGACAAGCACTTACTACTTATAATCCTCATAAATGACTCCTTATAAATAATGTACTTACAGCCATTTATAGTACACATCATTCATGTCTACAACATGTTTGGAATGTAAACAAGATTTACTAACTCCCTTAAAAAATTTGGTCAGCCACACTTTTCATTGGCCAGAAGCCTTGGATATATACTTCTCAAGTGCCAGTCATGCTTAGGGTCATTTAGGTTGTCCTTCAGCATCCTGGAAACCTATCAGGTCCTGTTTCTTCCTCTTTTTGGAATTGCTCACAACTGTGGCATATTTTCAGATATGCTTTATTCGATTTCTATACCGCCCTTCCAAAAAATGGCTCAGAGCCGGTATACACAGAGAAATAATAAATAAATAAGATGGATCCCTGTCCCCAAAGGTCTCACAGTCTAAAAGAAACATAAGATAGACACCAGCAACAGTCACTGGAGGTACTGTGCTGGGGGTGAATGGGGCCAGTTACTCTTCCCCTGCTAAATAAAGAGAATCACCACGTTAAAAGGTGCCTCTTTGCCAAGTTAGCAGAGGATATGTACTCTGTTTATTTCAGAATGATCTTATTGTACAAAATAGACACCCATAGACATGGTGAAACACTCTAACAGTGCAATCCTATTCGGGTTTATTCAGAAGTACAGCCTCCCTCAAGCTTACTCCCAGGTAAGCATGCATAAGATTATTGCCTTAAGTCATGAAAATTCCCAGTTCCTTCACGGATTCTCATCTTCCACAAAGCCCCACATCTTTTCATATGATGCCTCATTCCATTATTTGGAGAACATTTTATAAGTTCAGTCCTGGGCTGGTACAAACAATACATCCCTATTCATGTCATTAGGAAGGGGATGTGACAAGAGTGGATGGGACATCAGGAAGTCCTCCACAGAAGTCCCAATGCCCTCCCAGCACGTCCCTTTATTATCTGTGGGGGGCTGTTCATCTGGCTCCTCTACACACACTCCCAATACTTCTTTGGACAAATATTGTTTAAGAAAGTATCTGGAAGATGTGAACAGGGGAATGTCTCCTCACATGATAAAAGGAGGGCACTGGGACTTCCACGGAGGACTTCTTGATGGATCTCAACATATCCACTCCTTAACTGCGTGGGCAAGAACAATAAAATCTGAATTGGCCCCGGGTCACTCATAGGACAAAGTTGTCTTCAATTCAGAGCATTTCTGCATTTCCTTAAGGCTGGTTGACAAATGGATTCTCATCACTTTATATTGCATGTACAGATGGGCCCCAGACTTAATGCTCATAGCATCTCTCATCACCTCAAACACATGACTTTTAAATTGAATCAGTTCACACATTCAATGGCCACTAATCAAGTGCAGAGAAATCAACTGCTGTACATGTATTTGTGAAACGGTCCTTAGATATATGTAAACCAGAGAAATATGCCAGTTTGCTAACTTTGTGTTTACACAACCTTGTTTACAAGGACCAGATTTAGGGTACAAATGAATAACCACTGTTGGCATGAACTGTTCTGCTTGCAATGGAAAATGCAATGATGCCAGTGTGGGTTACAGTGATTGATGCATTCTTGTAACCAGCAAAGCTCCTTTTACTGGGTTTGCCTGAAAGGGGATTCTTTGTCTCAGATAGAGGGAATTTAATGCAGAAAGAATTCCTCACAACTTACTCACCAGTTGAATCTTTTCTCCATTCTAACTATGTTATGCTCAGAAAAACAAAAAGAAAAATAGTAAGGCAAACCACAAATGTTAAGATACTGAGAATCCTGAAGAATCCTCCTGTTCGTTGAAAAGTTCATTTGCTGACTTTTTGAAAATAATTAGTTTTTAAGTAAATGGCTTTTTTTGTTGTTGAAAATATATATAGAACAACAATTCTCAGAAGTGTCAGTCAACTTTGCGGGGGATGTGCAAGTAAATGTGAAATGTTTTGGTCCTTAGTAGTATACAGTTCTATTAAAAACACAGTGAGGCTGTGCACACAAGCAGCCCTTTAGGGAAGCCCTACCTGGGTAGGGCTGCTCATGTGCAGCACCAGAATCAATCCCAATCCCGGTGGTGCCTCCTTTGCAAGCCCGGGTTTTGTACCTCGGCCTTTACCTGGGTTACAGGGCTTGAGCGCACCCTTGACCCCAAATATGGGGTCATGGGTATGCTTGGGCTGCATGCAGCACAAGCATACACAGAGTTGGGTGCCTAGAGTGCCTAACTCCTGGGGGAATTCCCCAATGCACTGCACTCATCATGTGGTGCATTGTGGGATTCCTGGAGGCCAGGATGAGTCCTGGTCTCCAGAGGTCCAAGCTGCATGGAGCAGCGTGGATCATGTGGGCACGTGGCAGCACACTGAAGAGGATTTCAGATATCATCTGGGGAGAAGGTAGATTCTACCCTCCCTTCCTGCCCACCCGGCCATGAGAATAGCCTTAGTACCTAACTTCTATTCTATTAATTCTCCTGGGTGTGCCTTGGAATGTGCGTCCCAGAGCCCAGAGTCCAGTTGAGGCTGGACGGCGGACACACCTGATTGGCTGATGTGCACCCAGGAGGATTGGTTGCCGTGGCAGCGGCCCGGCCGTGGAGACCAGAGGTGACGGGCCCAGCCCGGCCGTGGATGCAAGGCCCAGGAGGGGGAAAAGAAAGTGGGGGGACAGAAGTAGCAGTGGGGAGGAGGTGGCTGGGCCTGGAAGCAGAGACTGGGGCAGAATGGTGGAGGGAGAGGTAACCACCGGCCCCAATGAGTGCACAGATGCTCTGTGCGGGGTCAGCTAGAGTTCTTTTAATTTCAATGGGACTTCCTTGACTACATTTAGTAAGGATGTCAGCCAGTGAATATACTCCCTTTTCCATGTATAACTGTGAGGCAATGACTGAGCTGTAGTCCTCCAAACACACTCTCTAGAGTCATCGCTATGGTCAATAGTAGCACTATTTTGGTAAAATGTTAATATCGTGCAGTGATGGAAAAATTTCATTACTAATTCTGTTTTTCTGGCTCCAAGCAAATTAGTTTCAAGAGAAAATCACCTTAAACCGAATCAGAATTTGTCCAGCTCAGCAAACACTCTTCCAAAGTGTATTGCTTTATCAATCTAGATTCTAGATATCGCTGTGCTGTGTATAAGTTCTTTTTGTTTGCATTTGCACTGTACCATTTATATTTAGTCTTACAGTTGCATAACACAAACATAGAAAATGTACATAGCTTTATGAACATTCATCCTGAAGCTGAAAAGGTGTTTGGTTTCACGTGAATGATAATGCAGATTGCTACGTGTGTTGAACTTATTTTGAATCTTTTGTTTTATACATGTGTTGTCTTATTTTGTTTTATATTGGGAAATATATACAAAGATTAATAAAATATACACATCAAAGGAACATAGGAAGCTACCTTCTACAAATTCAGACCATTGGTCCATCTAACTCAGAACTTTATTGTCCACACAGACTGGCAGCAGCTTCTCCAAGGTTGCAGGCAGGAGTCTCTCTCAGCCCTATCTTGGAGATGCCAGGGAGGGAACTTGGAACCTAGATGCTTTTCTCAGCGTGGCCCCATCCCCTGAGGGGAATATCTTACAGTGCTCATACATGTAATCTCCCATTCAAATTCAAACCAGGGTGGACCCTGCTTAGCAAAGGGGAGAATTCATCCTTGCTACCACAAGACTAGTTCCCCTCCTCCTTCTGGATACTCAGACCCTGCTCTTCTTGATACACAGCTGTAGACAGAAAATGGCACTCACTACAGAAGAGCATGAAATAATGATTCAGATTTTGAAGATTTCAATGAAAAGGAAATATTATGATTGTTATTTAAATCTATATAATGCTTGAACGGCATCGATTTTCTTTACAAACACTATTGTGGAACTACTAGAAAGAACTCTATAAGGTAAGTCAATGTTATTCTCCACATATTGAAGATTGGGGGCAGGGGTGATAGGCTGTTAGAGAGTGAGGCTTGCCTAAGGCACCTCACAAGGTCATGACTGAAGTAGAATCTGAACTAGGGACTTTCTAGCTCACAGGGTTACACCAGTTCCTATAGAACATGCAGTCAAGAATATGCTGGATCACAAATATTGTGGTCTAAAGTTATGGCGCTTAGTGCAGCCTCAGTTGCAGCCTTAGGCAACTAATATGGAATTGTTACTGCTTCTTGAATACTCCTGGGACTGGTTTAGAAAATATGTCTGAGCTGGCCCTACCTACATGATTTGGGATGTGTGCAATCACATCTTGCTCCCTCTTCTACTATGCTGTTTCCCTTCTCATAATTGTATTGGGCGGGGGGAGGGGGTGGTAATTCATCCAAACTGGGACCTTACATGCATGTATATCTTAGCCGAACCTACCGCACAGGGTTGTTGTGAGGATAAAAATAAGCATGTAAACTGCTCTGAGCTCCTTGGAGGAAGAGCAGGATATAAATGTAATATATAAATAATAAATAAACATATTTAAATTGTCTGTGGGGGTTAGGGTTGGATGAACCATTCCTGCTTGTGATTATGAGATAGCAAGTGGCACACCAGGAGGAGGAAAGGAACATGAATGCACACGTTCATGTGTAGGTGGGGGCCACTTCACTCATTTGTCTGAACCAGTCTTAGTACTTCACCTAAATGTATCTGTAGGCCCATCCTCACATTATGTCCAACACTCATACAATGAGTGTTCAGTGCACACAGCTACAGTCATTCACATTATGCTGAACGCAGGTTCAGGAGTACATTTCTTATCTGTACCATGCATTTGAAGTTTCACTTTTAAAATAAACACAGGTACAGTCATTCACATAAACATGAGTACAAATGTAGAGACATCTGTTCTTTCATACAGTATAATGTCTGAACCAGCCTCAGGTCAAGAATGAATTAAAGTTTACTTTGTTACCATCACAATGGCTGTATTTAAAATGGATACTGGAGTAGATTTTTGCAAGAAAGAAGGTGGGAGATTGATGAGTGGAAATGTTGTATAATGGCATAAATGAAGTTGCTGTAAAGAGAACTCAGGAACTGCCCTTTGCCAAACTGGACTTTATTGTCAGGACCATCTCCACCCTGCAATGTAATTGTGACAGTGTTTAAAATACTCAGAAAAGTGCAGTGTCCTTTTCCCCCTATCAAAAATGGGAATAATTTTGTGTGGTGGTATTTACCCTTTAGAGGACAAATTCTTAGCCCATATAGCTGCTTCTGAATAAATGTGGTTAACAAATAATCCTTTCTATAGTTCTGACTGTCTTGAGAGCAATGAAATATGATACTTTGGAATCTCGGAAAAGGTAACTGAAGAGGAGGATGAAGGGGAAAAGTGGACACTCACAAGGCAGAATCCCTACCAGGGAAAAATTAGTAGAGTTCTTTTAAAATAATCCTCCCTGCATTTTTATTGCTACACTAGTGAACATCTGGGCAGATAATGATAAACAAAACCCAAATGAAATCTGAGATACAAAAACTAAGGTAGATTCAGTTCAGCAATACCTTGATAGAAACCTATTAAACAACTAGGATGAATACAGTATGAAAAACAAAACCAGGTCACATAATAAATTCTCGTTAACTTGGCATTAATGATATTTTCTTCCTAATGCTAACAAAAAGATATTGTGCATCAGCAAAAAAGAAAGGAACAATACAAATCAAGATGCAGACATGACAGACAAGTGAATCACCAATTAGAGAGCATTACAAAGAATGAAAGAAAATGAAATGAAATGAAATGACCACAACATTCCAGAGACAACACATCATGTAAATTAGTGGTTGCAAGAGTATGAGCAGTGTCAGAACTAATGTGAACCAAAGGATGGAAAAAAGTAAGCAACAGCAGGAATAAATTTTGTATATTGACCCTCCCATCATAAATAATGTCTTATTAGCAGCTTAACCATGAATGCTGTTTATATCCAAGATACAATTATCATTGCAGCAGATGCAGTCATTCCACTATATATTAGGTCTGCTCATGATGACTTGGAGGTGGGTTCGAGGATTAGAAAGCTCCTACCCCAGTCGCAGCACACAATCAGAACCTCTGTTTGGGTCAGCAAACACAGGAAACAAAAGAGTAAGCCAGGCGAAATGGGGAGCAGCAAGCTAAGAAATTCCTCTAAAGGCCTAGCAGGCTTTCCCAGCATGATTTGCACTGTCAATAAACTGGAAGACCTCATGATATTATCAGCATCACTCTGATTGGTCATGAAGAAGCAGGAGGTGGCCTAGTCCTGCTGAAGTGGCTCTATATACAGGATCATAGAGTGTTCTTTGTAGAGTGGCACATCCATGGATGGCAGCCTGTAGTCCCTGGACGCAGACCCTGTAGTCACAGCTCTCTTTTGTTTCCAGGCCTGCTGGGTCTGGTAGCTGTATAGAAGAGGCAAGTGGGTTCATGTGACCAGAAAAGCAAGGTAGAAAAGCTCTCCTCTTCTCCTACCTTGATTAAGAGCAGGGTAAAAAAAACTGGGTGACCCTGCTTTGAGCAACCTAGGTTGGAAGGATTTTTGTAACTCACACAATCATGCAAACCAGAGTAACCTGCCTTGATATTGATTATTGTGTGAACAGGCCTATTGAATAATAGTGA
The DNA here is from genome assembly GCF_027244095.1 of Hemicordylus capensis. NCBI lineage: Eukaryota > Metazoa > Chordata > Lepidosauria > Squamata > Cordylidae > Hemicordylus > Hemicordylus capensis. The sequence continues at coordinate 48,655,974 of NC_069661.1, read as the reverse complement.
TCCTATAGTAATGCTTGCTTTATTAAATAGATTACAACAGATAACAGAGCAAAGAGAACTAACTTTACTGAAAGTCTAAAACGAAATTTGCATAACTCAGGAATTGCATTCTGCAAGTTTAACTATGAGCAAGACAAAGGGGATATTATCATGATTAGCAAAAATCAGGCTAGGAGAGCCTGATTTTTGCTAATTATGAGAACCACCGGGCTCGGCTATGAGCCTGGTAGTTCTAGAGCGGGTAACCCACTCCTGTAGCCCTCCCCATAATAGCTCGGGTTTGCAGAACGAGCGCTCCACAAACCCGGACTATCTGGTCGTGAGTAGCTGTGGTGCGATGCTGTGGCTACCCACAAGTAGACCCCCGGAGGGGAGGCAAAAAGCCACCTCCCAGCTCTGGGGGTCTCCCCAGTATGCCCTATGTGCTCACACAGGGCATACTGGGGCTTCCGGGGGCCACAGGGCCCCCCACTCCCCCCAGCCCCCACCGGCTCCATCACGGAGCCGGCAATTGTGTGGGCAGCCGATCCAGCCGCCAAAGGCTCCCACTCCGCTCGTGAGCAGGGAGAGCGGGCTTAGCCTGCTCACCCTGCAAAACCGGGTCTCACAGATCATGAGACCCGGCTCATTATGATCATATTGTACAAATTAGGCAAATGCTATTTAATTTGGTGGAAGTAACTGAATAGTATTTATTAAATATTGTTGAGGAAGGAGTCCCAGACACTATACCCAGCTTTGAAGAAGGGTCTTCAACCCCAATGACACCCAGGAACAACAGGGATTCTGCAGGTAAGTCTTTTTTATTGCAGTTCTCTGCAGGCACTTCATTAAGCATCCTGCCCTCTTCCTTAAGCCTGCACATCAGAGGGATGCTCACTTCCCTTCTTCCCCAATGGCAACCAACAAGCCCCAGTATTGACTTCCATTTCTACTCTTCTTCCTTGCAGTAGTTTGTCCTTGTCTTGCTTTGGAATACACATGGCTTTCCTCCCTTTGTGGACCTGGGTCCCTGCCACCCTTCCCATGCAGCTCTCTTCACTGGGGTATGGTTCTTAGTCCTAGCTCTTCCTGTATGCCTTTAAATGTTGGTGCACTGAGGCCATGAGTGCAACAGAGGATGGCCAATTTTGCTGACCCCTCCCCTCCCCTCTTCAGTGTTCACACATTCACACCACCCTGAGACATTTTTGGAACGGCAGCTAATAAATCAAATCAAATCAAATCAATAAATTCAGCTCTGTGTCTTTAGGCCTCAGGTGACGATACACCAAATGATAGATATCTATGTAAGAGCTACTGAGAACCAATGTGGTGTGAGACTGAAGGTTAGGTTTGGAAGCGGTAAACCCAGCTTTTAATCTCTGTTTAGCCACAAAGCTCATTGAGTGGCCTTGGGCAAGTCACTATGGCCACATTTGCATGTAACATGAAACTAGAGGTCCCTTCACCTCTGGTATTGGGAGCTCTATGTCCAGATGCAGGCAACTGGAGTTAAGTGAGAAAATGGACCCACGCTTTCCCTCCTCAGACTCCAATCTGTACCTTCAGTTAGAGTGAAGTTTCACCACAGTTTGCACCACAGTTTCCCCCTCATGCAACCGGAGCTGCATGCCCATGATGTCACAGGCTTGCAATGATCTATTTCAACTGTGCAGGTGCACTGGGATGCCTTGCAATTCACAAGAGCCACTAGGCCAGACAGATAGGCCCAGCAGTCGCTCCGTGCACTGCTGCCCTCCACCGTGGGGGAAGGGCCTGCCCAGCTCATCCCCGGTGGCCACCCCTTGGCTGCACACAAGCCAACTGAAAATATGGGGGGAAATCGGAGGTTCGGCGCGGTGGGGCTGTGGTGGGGCGAGCATGGGGTGGTGGCAGGAGGCCCCCCAAAGCTGGGTTTTTTGGGGGGGTGTCATGGCAGGGGACCTCGCGGAAGGTGCAGTCCAGGTGCCAAAATTACCTAGGTGCACCACTGTCTGGAGTGCTACAGATTGGGAACCCCTGCCCTACACTGAACCTTTGTTCTGATTCTTATACAGGGAAGCTATTCTCACGATCACTGGAAAGCGGGCTAAAGGAGCTTAGTTCACTTTCAAGGGATTGTGGGAACCACCGGGCTCACAGGCAAGCCCCATGCTCCCAAGGTGGCTAGCCCGCCTAATTACACCTCCCCTTAGATGAGGTTAACGGAGCGAGCGTTCCGTTAACCTCATCTTTTTGCTCGTGTGTTGCTGCGGCGCACGGCGACACATGAGTAGACCCCTGACTGGGAGGCTGCAAGCAGCCTCCCGGGCTTGGGGGTCTCTTCAGGATGCCCCATGCACTCGCTCGGGGCATCCTGGAACTTCTGGTGGCCACGCAGCCCCCGATCTCCACAGCCCCTGCCAGCTCCGTGACACAGCCAGCAGTCGTGTGGGCAGCTGATTTGGCCACCCAGGGCTGCTGTTTGATTGTCTGTGGGGAGAGAGGGCTACGCCCGCTCTCCCCACAGCACTCTCTCCATCGTTTCACACCCATCATGTGAAGGGCCTCCTAGTCTTCTTGCTGTAGGGTCTCAGAAATCATTCAGTGTATACCTTATGGTTTTGTTTATCTTCAGGATGTGTATAAAGCAGTTTGTCAGGATTATCTGGAGTGCTTTAAATAAGCATATGAAGCTGCCTTATGCTTAGTCAGACCATTGATCTACTTAGGTCCACGTTATCTGCACTGTCTGGTAGAAGCTCTTCAGGATTTCAGGTCAGTTTCAGACTGATAGGTAGTGGCTCTCCAGATAGATCTTTCCAAACCCTACCAACAGATGCTAGGAACTAAACCTGAGACCTGCATGTGAAGCATGTGCTCTGCCTCAATGTATTTATTGCTGTGCTGATGACTTCTGTCTTTATCTCTCCTTTCACTCATCCTGAAGTCTTTTCACATTTGGTGGTGGTAGTGGGGAAGCCAGGCAACCAATGGGAACTTATTCTAGGGGAGACGAAATGCTTGGACGGCCTTGTGACGTGGGATGATATGGATTCCTACTGATGGATTTACAATAATGTTCTCAGCCTTACAGTGTTTGTGCTTGGATCCACTGTTCAGTCTGGATGTCCTGGCTGCAGTGGTGGACAGAAGAATAGACTGTGTTTCGCCAATTTCACTGGCTAGGATAGCTGCAGTCAATTTGTTGAGTGTCAATTAAAGGTTGCATCAAAGTTTAAAGTTCAGCCCTGCCCACAAGTCAATTACAGTGTAATTCTAGGGTTTAAGCTAGCTAAGGCTAACATTTCCTTGAAATCAGTGTGTCCTTCTGAGCAAATGTGTTTTGGATTGACGTATAAAACCTATTCATGGCTTTGCATTTCCTGATTAGACACTCTGTGTTAAAAGGGAGAGAGTGCCTGAAGATGCAGAGTGTATAAAATATCTCATGGAAGAGAGTGAAGAGGAGGGGGGGAAAGGGGAGAAGGCATATAGGAAATATAGGAAACATAAAATGGTTTCCTGTTCTCTTTTTGCAGAAGAAGCAGCATTATCCATGGATACATACCTGGATACCAGATTTTCAAAAGTTCTTCCTCAGAGATGAACAGAGGAAACCATAAACCAAATTTATTTGCTTTTTAAGTAGACTTTACATTCAATTTCCTGAAGTTATTTCTGCACTAGGCTATCACTATGTATAAGATAGCTAGATATGCACTTGCATTTTGAACATATGTGCCTTCTCTTTCCTTAATATAAACATAATAAATATATAGATGTAGGTGTAGATAACACTGTATGCATAGAAATGAAATTTCATGCCTATACAGGTGAAACTCGGAAAATTAGAATATCGTGCAAAAGTCCATTAATTTCAGTAATGCAAATTAAAAGGTGAAACTGATATATGAGACAGACAAAAGCGAGATAAGTCAAGCCTTAATTTGTTATAATTGTGATGATCATGGCGTACAGCTCATGAAAACCCCAAATCCACAATCTCAGAAAATTAGAATATTACATGGAACCAAGAAGACAAGGATTGAAGAATAGAACAATATCGGACCTCTGAAAAGTATACAGTGTACTGTGCTTGATTGGCCAGCAAACTCGCCTGACCTGACCCCATAGAGAATCTATGGGGCATTGCCAAGAGAAGGATGAGAGACATGAGACCAAACAATGCAGAATTGCTGAAGGCCGCTAATGAAGCATCCTGGTCTTCCATAATACCTCATCAGTGCCACAGGCTGATAGCATCCATGCCACGCCGCATTGAGGCAGTAATTGCTGCAAAAGGGGCCCAAACCAAGTACTGAATACATATGCATGCTTATACTTTTCAGAGGTCCGATATTGTTCTGTTCTTCAATCCTTGTCTTGGTTCCATGTCATATTCTAATTTTCTGAGATTGTGGATTTGGGGTTTTCATGAGCTGTACGCCATGATCATCACAATTATAACCAATTAAGGCTTGACTTATCTCGCTTTGCATGTAATGCGTCTGTCTCATATATCAGTTTCACCTTTTAATTTGCATTACTGAAATTAATGGACTTTTGCACGATATTCTAATTTTCCGAGTTTCACCTGTAGATGCACACAGCCATTTGGCTTCTGGAATGACCCATGGACTTTTACAACATGAAAGACTTTCATCATGATGGGACATCCACACATTGCTTACAGAGAATCCCAAGACCCGAGAAGAGATGCTTGGAGTTGCTGCTCATGGGTTGGTCTGAAATATAACTGCTCAGCATTTCCCCTGTTGCTTCTTGACCCCTGCTAACTGAACAAGAGAGGCACCTTTTAAAAGTGGTGATTATCTTTATTTAGCACTGGGAGAGCAACTGGCCCTATCCAGCCCCAAAACAGCATCCCTCCAGTGGCTGTTGCTGGTGTCTATCTTATGTTTATCTTTCAGATTGTGAGCCCTTTGAGGACAGGGATTCATTTTACTTATTAATTTTTATTTCTCTGTGTAAACTGCTTTGGGAACTTTTGCTGAAAAGTGGTATATAAATATTTGTTGTATTGCATTCTTAAATACAGGTGTTAGAGGGGTCAGTTTACACTATGTGGCCCAACCTTTGCCCTGAACATACACTGAATTAAAAGCATATTAGTCAGAACCACAGACAATGCTGAATGTGAAGATGAGAACGTGAAGACAGAACCCATGTCTCTCTGTAACCCCTGCTAACTGAACAAAGAAGCACCTTTTAAACGTGGTGATTTTCTTTATTTAGCAGGGGGAGAGTAACTGGCCCTATCCAACCTCAGCACAGTACCTCCAGTGACTGTTGCTGGTGTTTCTCTTATATATCTTTTTAGATTGTGAGCCCTTTGTGGACAGGGATCCCTATCTATCTATCTATCTATCTATCTATCTATCTATCTATCTATCTATCTATCTATCTATCTATCTATCTATCTATCTATATCATTTCTCTATGTAAACAGCTTTGGAAACTCTTTTTGGTTGAAAAGTGGTATATACATATTTGTTGTTGTTGCTCTTGTTGTAATGCTTAGAGAGAATTGTGTTGTTTTGTGGTGCTTCCCAGCCCTTTCCCCATCCCATAACCTGCTGGCAGGATCTGGGAAAGAAGACGAGCAACCCTGACTGAACATTGTGGTGGGAAGAAAGAATCTGACGTGGCTGCTGTATTTCGAGGCAGCCCTGTGCCTAGTATAAAAGGGAGGATCTTCTCATAGTTGGCCATCAGATGAAGCAACGATTTGATGGTCACAGTCCATGCTATCATTCCTGCTACCTGAAAAGAAAGGGATCTGGCTGCAAAATGCCAAAGAGCCATAACATTCTTTGGATTTGCTGCGCATTCAAGGCCATGTTGTGGGGTTGTGTGAATTGGTCACAAGTCTTTTATACAGCTGCCTGTCAGCTTCCCTTGGGATGGCAGCCACTGAGTTTGCCATCATTTTGTAAAGACTTCACAGCTGACTCTTTACATGCAAGGCAATATGTAGGACTGACAAATGGACAAATGCTACCCATTGTCATACAATGCCATTAAAATACACCCTCTCTTCTCATCAGATGTTGCAAACAAAACTTCCATTGAGATATTTGAAATGCCACACATGCTACAGAGCCAAATAATGTAAGCTTGACTGAAATGTCTTCTTGATAGTTTTTGGGTTTTAAGCTCCATTAGTGTTGGGTTTTGATATTTTGTGTGTGTCAGGAGATCTCTGAGTTTTAAGCAGTTGCATCCATGCAGAATAAGAGTTGAAAAGCTATGAATAGACAAGCCATTCCTTAGACTTCCAAATACATAATGACTCTCCAGCAGAGAAAATCTCTCCTTTCAAAGCAGCAGGTGAAGAAGGTCTCTACACTTCCTGAAAGCCAAATTAATCTAGTTAGGTGTAGAAATGTTTAAATTAAAAAACAAAAAAAAATATATATATTGGCCTACATGATGAGGCAGATTACTCAAAGTAGTCCCACTGAAATTAAAAAGACAAGCTAGGCATTGCCTAACTTGTCCTTTTAATTTCAGTGGGACTACTTTGATTTGCCTTGTCATCAAGTCAGCCATTATGTTTACTGTAGCAATAGGATAACAATAAGGAACACTGGAAATGTTGTCAAAGGATCAACTGTCTGCTTTTTTGCCTCTTTTTTCAGCCTACATATAAAATGAGTGTCAGGGGTTTGTATGATAATGCCATTTTTCTTCCCTAGTGAACATTTATGGAACATCTAGAAATCATGAAGTGCATAACTATATTAGAAATCTGGATTTTGTATGCTTGTGTATGTGTGTGAATGTCTGTGTGATCATGCACAGCATTTTGAAGTAAATACACACATGCACACACCACACTAAGAAAAATCTAGAGAAAATTTGATATAATAAATCCCACGGAAATAGTTTGGACGTAATTACTAATGGCGCAGCAGGGAAATGACTTGCCTAGCAAGCCAGAGGTTGCCGGTTCAAATCCCTGCTGGTATGTTTTCCAGAGTATGGGAAAACACCTATATTGGGCAGCAGTGATATAGGAAGGTGTTGAAAGGCATCATCTCATACTGCGTGGGAGGAGGCAATGGTAAAACCCTCCTGTATTCTACCAAAGACAACCACAGGGCTCTGTGGGCGCCAGGAGTCAACACCGACTTGAGGGCACAACTTTACCTTAGGAGAGGAGAGCTGGTCTTGTGGTAGCAAGCATGACTTGTCCCCATAGCTAAGCAGGGTCTGCCCTGGTTGCATCTGAATGGGAGACTTGATGTGTGAGCACTGCAAGATATTCCCCTCAGGGGATGAAGCCGCTCTGGGAAGAGCAGAAGGTTTCAAGTTCCCTCCCTGGCAGCATCTCCAAGATAGAGCTGAGAGAGATTCCTGCCTGCAACCTTGGAGAAGCCGCTGCCAGTCTGTGAAGACAATACTGAGCTAGATAGACCAATGGTCTGACTCAGTATATGGCAGTTTCCTATGTTCCTACTTTATTTTGCACCGAGTTGATTCCAATGGATCATGAGGATATTCAGTTTCATTAGCTGTGATTAGCAAACTGAATTAGCAAAGGAGTGGTATTCAATCTATTCTTGAGGAATTGAAGACCTCCTGAAAGAAAGAGGACACAGTTTAAGGGTACTTTTAGATCCAATGTTACAGATGGGTGCTCAACTGGAATTTTCCTATTGCTTGTTGTAGAATGGGACAATGCTCCATCTGTTTGGACAGCTTTTTAACATCACAGCAGACAACAACAATGACAATCCTTAAAGAGTCACCCCAGACCCTAACTATTTTCCTAGCCATTAGCAGTGGAGAATCTGCTTTTGGGGGGCAAAGTATCTGAATGGGTTGTGGTGACCAAAGTTTATTTCCCGTATGATACTGATTTTTCTGGATCAATTTTAATCTGGCTTCTGGCCCAGTTTGGGAATGAAAACATCTTTGGTTGCCTTGGTGGATAATCTGTGCTGGGAGAACAGGAGATGGAAGTGTATCCTGGTTGCTTCTCCCACAACAGTCAGTGACTTTCAGTACTATTTAGCATGTAATATTTCTTGTAGGGGTGTGCATGTCAGCTCATTTCAACCTGGACTCAATGTTGAACTGGTTCAGCTCAACAGTTTTGGGGTTGAACTGGACCAGCCTCAGCCAGTCTGAGTTTGAACCAAACTGGGGCCAGTTCAAACCAAACTGGTTTGGTGCTCTACTGGTAAAGGGGCATGGGAGCTTCCCTAAGCCTAGAGGGGGCTGGAGGGGAGTCAGTTAGTACTTACAAGTACTATCATTGATGTTGGTCATGGGGGGGGGGGCAGCGGCCCCACTCACCCCAGCTGGCCTCACCCAGAGTAGCCAGGGCCACAGACAGCTTGGTTCCGGCCTCTGTGTGTGTGTGGAGGGCATTTTAGTGGCTTCTGCACATTAAATTATTATTATTTATTCTATTTCTATACCACCCTTCCAAAAATGGTTCAGGGCAGTCTACGCAGAGAAATAATAAATAAATAAGATGGCTCCCTATCCCCCAAAGGGCTCACAATCTAAAAAGAAACATAAGATAGATACCAGTAACAGTCACTGGAGGTACTGTGCTGGGGCCAGTTACTCTCCCCCTGCTAAATAAAGAGAATCATGTTAAAAGGTGCCTCTTTGCCAAGTTAACATGCATGGAGTTCACTAAAATGGCCTCCATGCATGTGTGGAGGCCCAAGCCACACCAGACAACTGGGCCGCTGGCAGCCCAGGCTATTCTGGGGGAGGCCGGCGGGGGTGGGGGGAGCTGACACCCTGCCATCCCCCATAGCCACCATTACAGCTGCTACTGATAGTACTTGTACTCCGTTAATGCCCCCTCTAGGCTTAGGAAAGCCCCGCTGCCTCTTTACTAGTAAAGGGAAATCCTCACTATATTCCCCTTTACTGGGGCATTCATGTCTGGTCTGGACTCGAACCGAATCAGGCCAGCCAGTTTCATGCACATTTGGAACTAAAACCAAACCTCCAGAAATTGTTGCTATGATAGTCTTGTTCACCTCCCTGGCACTTGTCAAATAGGGTTTCACAGGCTATCATGTGACCCATGTTATTTATCATGGTCCGTGTTTAGGGAGGAGGAATTCTCTAAATAATCTTTCCACCCTCTCGCACTAAATTATAGGCACAGGCATTGCCTCAGAGTTGAGTGAGGAGGGAAGTATATTTACTCCATTCCTTCACCTATCAGCGGGAGCAAGAAGCCTGAGCTCCTCTCCAGGAGTCCACCAGACCAACAAACCCCATCCCTGCTGATCGTTTCATCTTCAGTAGCCTCTGCCTTAAATAAAACCCTACATTTAGGACACTCCTCCTCCCTTCCACCTTGCTTCTTTTTCCCTGGCCAGGCAAGTAGATTGGTCACTCAATCCATGGCCTCCAAAAGGAGACTTGTTCTCCAACTCCACCCTCTACATTAGCCTTTCTACACTCGTTTGCAGCTGTGGAGCTGATATCAACGCTATTCCCTCTTTACCATTCTGCTGCTTCTTGGGCTGCACCTGCCCATCCCCCAGCAGCTTTTGCATGCCTCTCTGAACCCTTCCTGACTTCTGAAAGGTAATTACTGGGGTTGTCCTGGTGTCTGGAGCCCACTGCTTCTCCCGGCATACTGCTGTTTGACTGGGTAAACAACCCTGTCTCACGGAGGAGGGTAGGAAATCCCAACAATCATCTACTGTACATGAAACTATCAGAAAAGGAGAGTTTTAAGCTTTGGAGCCAGTTCCACCCAGCTCCAGCTCTCCTTTCCATCCCAATGAGATGTAATCATGTATGTCATGAAGAGGTACTTGGTTTCAATGAAGAGTTGGAGGAGGGCTAATAAACCAAAATTCAATCCAGACAAAATATGTTGTTGGATGGTTTATTAAACCATGGAAATTGTAATCAACCTATTATTGAGGTTTTGAACTTCTTAAAGAATAGGTGCACTTTTTAAGTGTTCTTTTAGATCCAATGCTGCTGATAGATGCTCAGATGTCATCCAGAACTCATAGCACCTATCATGGGTCCAGGAGTGCTCCCAAGCTGCATACCGGCTCCTTCCAAGGGAGTGCAACCTCATCCAGTGCAGGAAGGTTTAACTCATCCCTCAAATTCTGAGCCCCTACAATGAGCACCTCCATCTTGCTTGGATTGAGTTTCAATTTGTTATCCCTCATCCAGCCCATTACTGCTTGTAGGCAGGCATTTAGGGAATGAATGCCATTTCCTGATGATGTTGGTGAAAAGGAGAAGTAGATTTGGGTATCATCAGCATACTGATAATACCCAGCACCAAATCTCCTGGTGACTTCACCCAGTGGTTTCATGTAGACATTAAAAAGCATTAGTGACAGAATGGAGGTATGAGGGACTCTATATAATAGCTCCCGTTTTGAGGAGCAACTGTCACCAAGCTCCACCATCTGGAATCTACCCGAGAGATAGGAGTGGAACCACTGTAAAGCAGTGCCTCCTATCCCCAACTCCCCCAGGCGATCCAGAAGGATACCATTGTTGATGGTATTGAACACCACCGAGAGATCCAAAAGAACCAGCAGAGTCACACTCCCTCTGTCTATTCCCCAGTAAAGGTCCTCCATCAGACTGACCAAGGCTGTCTCAGCCCCATAGCCATAGCCAACCCCATAGCCAGCTCTAAAGCCAGTTTGAAATGGGTCAAGATAATCAGTTTCCTCCAAAACTGCCTGAAGCTGGTTGGCCACCACCCTCTCAATCACCTTGCCCAACCAAGGGAGATTGGAGACTGGTCTATAACTATCCATCGCTAAGGGGTCCAGAAAGGCATCTTAAGAAGTCTAACCATTGCCTCCTTCAAACAAGGGGGCACCCTACCCTCCCTCAGTGATGCATTTATGATATTAACTAGGCCATCTCCAACAATCTCCCTGCTAGATAGAAGCAGCCAAGTCAGGCAAGGATCTAGAGAACAGGTGGTAGGCCTCACCCCCCAAGCAGCTTGTCCACATCCTCAGGAGTCACAGATTGAAACTGATCCAATCTAAAACTGCAAGAGGAATTGCTAGACACCTCCTTCATAGACCCGGCAAAAGTAGTAGAGTCCAAGTCAGCCCGAATACAGGAACTTTTGTCTGCAAATAACCCATCAATCTCTCCCAGAGGTTTCATAAAGATGTTAAAGAGTATAGGAGACAGTATGGATAACCACTTTCTTTCAGGACTGTCTGGAGCTGAGCAGCCACCACTCTCTCAATCCCCTTACCCAACTATGGGAGATTAGAGATGGGTCTAATAGTTGCCTAACTCTGATGGGTCCAATGTCTGATGATAGCCTCCTTAAGACAAAGAGGCATCCAATCCTCCCTCAGAGAAGCATTTATGATATTTAACAGACCCTCTCTGATAATCTGATAGTTAGATAAAATAAGCCAAGTTGGGCAAGGTCAAGATAGCAGGTGGTAGGACGCAGAATCCAAAACAGCTTGTCCATATCCTTAGGAGTCACAAACTGAAAGTTATACAGTCTGACCATATAAGAAGAGTTGCTGGATACCCCCATAACAAGCTCTGCCCTAACTGTAGAACCTAGTTCAGCCCAAATGAGAGATTTTGTCCACGAAAAAATCATTAAAAGCATCACAGCAAGTAACCGATGGTTCTAAACTTGGATTCTTAATTTTGGATTTCTAAATTTTGATTCAAATATATCTAAATGTGGATATATGTTCTTAATAAATAAATGGATACCAGCCACTTGTAGCCTTCAAAACTGTTTATCATGGGAAGTAAGTGACTTAAATTAATTAAATTAATTGATTAAATAAATAATTAAATTAATTAATTATGACACTTATTTGAGCACTCAAAGATGCATTGCATCCCCACTCTTGGGTCTCTCCCTGATTCCAACACCAGCTAGAACAACAGGCATCACTCAATAACAATGACACTCAATTAATAGGAAGAGTTTCTCCTATTATTTTGGTTAGAAAATGACAACTTCCTGTGTCATGTCATTGTATACAAAGAGCCCAGCCCTAAGTATGTTTATTCAGAATTAAGTTCCAGTTAGTTCATTGTGATTTACTTCCTGTTCCTGGTTAAGCATGTGTAGGTTGACAATTCCTAACTTGATCCAATCCATATCTGCCTCAAAGCAGTTCTATTCATTTTTATGGGGTTTACTCCCAAGTAGGTATGTACAGGATCACAGCTGTTGATTTCTTTTCATTACATCTGAAACTAATCACATTATTTCGCAGAGCCTTCAGAGGTAAGATGCTCACATAAAGGATAAAGGGCCATGGAAAAGATGGGGATAATTTTCTTTTCAGCTTTTGTAGAGCTTGTGTTAAAACAGAGAGAGCAGTCAGAGTTCTCCAGAGAAACATTTCCGCTGTGGTTACAGTACATCTGTGACAGGGTTCAGTTATTGGGTGAACTATATGCTGGGGATCTGTAAAAATGCCTCTAGTTTTTAGGAGAAAAATAAAATGAATACAATCTGCATCATTCAGCTATCTGCAGTGGACAATAAAATGGGTATAATGGGGGTAATTTTTTGCCATATGGAAATCCTATAGGGTTTTATGTGTTTGTTATATACTTAGGTAAAATATATCGCAAATATTTATGATATCTCTTTCTAGGTATAAGAGGAGATTTTTTTTTTAAATGGCTCAAAAATGGCTGGTGTTCATGATATATAAAGTACTGACTACAACAAAACACACTGACATCCAGACCAAGGAAGCACTTCTGCAGCTAATGTGCAGATTTTCATGTATCCTCTCTCCCCTCTGATTACTCTGACCCCTGAAAATATGTCTCTGAGGGCTGCATGATTCTCATGGATGTATTTTTAAGGCTCACTACTTGGCTTCAGAGAGAAGGCAAGATTGGTGAAAATTGCCCCACCCTGAGTGCTTATGTAGTGATTTGTTAATTTGCAGGTCAGCAATAATAAATATCCTATGAAGCTCTTCCCATGATCAAGTGGGAAGGGCTGCCCTCTTTTGCGGGGAGGAAGCCTAAAAGTGCTTACCTTCCTGCAGACGATCCTCCTATGGGCTCTGGGTGGGTGGACTACTCACCCAGACGAGTAGTGGCTTGCCTCTGGTGCTCCCGCGCCTGGCCGCAGCTCACCCGGCAGCTCCAGGGGTTGGGTGCAGGAAAGCACTGCCACGTAGTGCCCTGCCCTCGGAGCCCCAGTAATGCACCACACAAGTGCGTGGTGCATTTCTGGGATCCCCTTCCTCCCTGAGTGTGTCTGCCACGGCTGCAAACAGCCACGGCAGACACATGATCCGAAAAATGAGGTTAACGGAGCTCTTGCTCCATTTAGGTAGGCTTGCTGTCATGGAGCCACCGGGCTCACCCTCAAGCCCAGTGGTTCTCACAGGCAAGCAAAACCAGGCTGGGTTCCCTTAGCCCAGTTTTGCTCACTCATGATAATTGCTTCTATAGGTGGTAGACATTGCCAACAGCCACTGGAGTGCTGAATCCTGCAGAGACCACGTTCACATGTAATGGGGCACCGGAGTTGGAGGGACTTGTGGTTTCCTTAATATCATGTCCGAACCCAACCAACTCCAATCACATTTGTAGCGTGACCCAAGGTCACACTGACAATAAGGATGTGCGAATTGATTTGGGTACAAAATGATTTTTACCCAGAGCTACCTGTTTTGAGCAATTTGTGGACAAAACAAATCACCGCTGTGCTAGCTGACCAGATTTGGATCCAAAACAAATCTCTCAGATTTTGGACCTTTGGATTTTGTGGTTTTCTCTCTTGCTGTCTCCATTATGTGTCAGGAAATCTTTTTGAAAATCCCACTCCCCAAGCTTCAGATTGCTGACTTACAGTGTGCAAAGATTTGCTGGCGATTGCCCCATGGTTCCAGATAGGCTCATTTCTATTCAAATATTGTGGACCAGGGTTGACTGACCGCGCAATGGCTAGGGGAAGGGGTCAAAGAAGGGACAAGGGTGGAGGAAGTTCTAAGGAGGGATTTTCAAATGTACTTAAGGAGGCAGCCAGTCATTCTGCCTTATGGGAGGAGAGAGAGAGAGAGAGAGAGGGAGAGGAGCTTTGCTTTGCCTTGCCTGCCAACTGGAGTGGACTCTTTGCTTTTTGTTCCTGCTTTCCTGATTGAGGAAAAGAAGATAGTTTTCCCCCCACCCCCTTCCTGCTGCTGAGAGAATCACTGCCTGCACCTGCTGTCTGTGTGAATCAATTTGGGTACAAAATGATTTGTACCCGAATCTACCTGTTTCGAGAGATGTGTGGACAAAATAAATCACCATGTGCTTGCTGGCCAGATTTGGACCAAAAACAAATTGAGGGTGATTTGATTCAGGTACAATTCAAATTAAAAAAGTTTATTTGTGCACATCCCTAACTGACATCCCTATCTTGAACCCTCCGTTTGTAGTGAGGTTTAGTTGCTCCAAACCGAGGGTCGAGGGAGCCTCCCTGCTATCCGAATGCAGCAGGCTGCATTCAACTGGACGGAGTTGTGGGAGGAAGCTCCTCCCACTATCCCTCCTTGATTGGCTGTGCGGGCTATCCTTCAAGCAAGAAGGAAGCCCACCAGCCAGATCCCTTCCCTCTCTGCAGTCACACAGCTTGCAGGGAGGATGCTCTCCTGAACATCTGAATGCAGATGGGATAGTGGGAAAAGGTGGCACCGAACCACGTGTCCATTGGACCCATAGTTCCACATTATATGCAGATTTGATCATTGTGACAAATCCAGCATTGGATTTGATCATTATGTGACAACTACAGTTAAATAGGTTAAATAAGACATCATCAAGAGGGGGGGAAATAGGGACAGTGATTTGTCAGGGACCGATTCAAGAAAATAAGGACTATACCTGGTAAATAGGGACAGCTGGAATCTATGTTTTAACATCTGGTTATCTATGAGCAGGGGTGTTTTCTCTTTGATTTAAAAGTGTGTGTGTGTGTGTGTGTGTGTGTGTGTGTGTGTGTGTGTGTGTGTAAAATTGTGCCTGCAGTCTAACGTGCTGCATCCCGGACACAGATTTACCACCTCAGTGAGAACTAGACCAAAGTCATACACTGAGAATGGCACAGAAATGAGGCAGCCCTCCCATACTTTCCAGTTCTTGATTATGCACCTCCATCCCCATGTGCACGTGCGCACGCGCACACACACACACACCTCATGCTATACTTAAAATTTATTACTTACTTTCCATGTCTGGCATGCTTGTATTCAGGATTGTATGTCATGCCTCCCAGGTTGCTTGGCCACACCCCTTACACATCACAGGCTGTTTTCATTGGTGAAATGTTGGAGGGTATGTAAACAGAGATGGCTAGGCTAGAACCCTTCTAATAGTGCCCCCCCTTTTTAAAAGAAAAATAAGGAAGGATTTTTGTTGGTTTTGTATGGAGGAATATTCAGACTGCTGCACTCTGAAACTGTACAGCCCATTTACAAGTTTACCACCTCAGTGAGAACTAAATCACTGAGTAAGTGAAAGGAGTTGTCAGGGTGCATAGAGTAGATTGCTTCTATTGTACCTTGCCCAATACCATTAACTTACAACATGTCTCTATATTTGTCTTCCAAATGTATTCAGTCAGAATGGAAACAGCTTCATCAACAGCAGTGGGTTGATGAACTTTCAGAACTGGTATAATTTTTAAAAAGCATTTCAGTGACCATTTCAGGAACTGCAGTATATAATCCAGTCTGCATATTCTAACCAGGGAAATATTATAGTTGCATGCTACTGTATGCATTAGGATGGAACGACACACTGGAAACAAACATGGGGTCCCCAACCCTGTGTTTACTACCAGTGCTCTCCACACAATGCCTATCAAAAGTGAATCTCTTAAGTCACAGTGAGTCTGTCATTCCTCACTGCAGAACTTTTACGACATGAGTGCTAAGACTTCTTTGACTGATTTATTTGACAATAAACTGTCCATTCAGTAGTGTGCAGTTTAATCCTGATAGCCCATTAGACACACAAAAATTTGGAGAAAGCAGTGGGTGGGGAATCACAGCGTCCTCATTCCTGTGCCTATAAGCATTGCTTCTCGGGAATTTGTGTTTTAAGAACAATTGTAAAAAGATGCAAATGAATAGCTGAACTTAAATTGACAAGGAATTGCTATGAGGCCAGGAACCTTTATTCATGTCACGGATGCTGTAGCAGTTTCCTGAAATGCACTAGAAGACCTCCAGTGAACTAGAAGACCATCTGTGTCTATAGGTCCCTTCCTATAAGTCTATGATTTTATGAGTCTACCTCTTACATTTGTAAAATAAACATAGATTAGGCACCGTCATGTCCATTAGTTGACTTATGTCTTCCCTTCGTGTAAGCATACAACTGGTTTCACAGTGCTTCCTGGGAAGAGCCCGAGGTCTCCAAAACACACAAGCCCCGTCCAGCTTCCTGTCTGTAGGTAATGCTGCAGTCATTTTGGATTAGCGATAAACGGTCATGAAATTGGAAACAGGCTCTACCCGGCTTTACACAAGAATCTGCAAAAACATGAATACTTGAACCCAGAAAGTGTGATTCCAATTCAAACATCATAAAATAATATACAGTGCATGCTTAACTGCATGCGAGGCCATAGGAACATATTAAATGACATTGCCAGATGCCAAAGACAAATATGGTTTCAAATCTGTAGAAATGTGGAATGAAACTATGACTATACCTACACTACTGGCTTTATTAGTGTTTTGATTTTTTTAAAAACCCCAGTAATCTTGCTATTACATTGTGATACTACTCCACTTGTTCCTGGGAATGTCAAGCCACATCTTTGGTAGTGGTACCCAAACATCTCTTTGCTCAAATCCTACTCAGGCTGCTAAGTACAAGGTTTCTCTGTGAATGATTTTTAAAAGATCACTTTTTCCCAAGCGTTCCAAAGACTCCTAATGTTTTGGCACAATGCATGGTCTCACAAAGCAAACTCACTAAAAACTGAGGGTTTTGCTGCTCATGCACAAGGTTTAAGTTAGGGAGCGTTGTGAGCAAATGCAGAACTGAAGGCTGCATTCACTGTAACTGGAGTTGAGGGAGGAAGCTCCTCGCTCGCTCTGGCTGTGATTGGCTCTGCAGGCTGTCCTTCAAGCAAGAAGGAAACCTGCACAGCCAGTTTCCCTGACTGTAGAGAGCCTGGTCTCTGTTTCATCTGAATGAAGACAGGAGAGTTGTGGGGAAGGAAGGAGATATGTGCATTATGTGCGAATATGACCAGTTTGTTACAATCCAGGGAGATGCAGAGAGCTCCTCTTAGAACCAACTCCAGTCACAGAGATTGGCCACAAGTTTTGCCTGGCTTTCATTTTTCTTGGTTTCAGTCCTTGCTTGAGTCCTGACTTGTGTCCCAGTCTGGAATCTGATCCCAGGTCTCCATATGGCAGATGCCCAACACAGCCTCTCTTACCCAGCCAGACCATGACATTCTGCCTATTCAAACTCCTTATGCATATTCTATTCCCACTCTGTCCACAAGATCCTCTCATCCCACTATGACCTATGCAAAAATAAAAATAATAATAATAATAATTTTAAAAAAAAACACCTCAGACCCATCTGAAAATTGCTCCAGCAAATGATTTGCTGCAATTGCTGTTGTGCCTCCCTGCCAAATTACAATCATTGAGTGATGAGACACTTAGCTTGAGGTTCAGTGTCTTGAGAAGGCCAGAGAGTAAATCAGTCATCTCAAAGACAAATCTTACAGTACTAGACGCCACTAGTCTTCCCTCTAAAAGGGATTCCCAAACGTTGTTGACTACAACTCCCAGAACCCCTAGCTACAATGGCTTTTGCTTGGGTATTCTGGGAGTTGTAGTCCATGACTTCTGGGAATCCCTGTTAGAGGGAACACTGGATCCCACTGAATTATCTGCTATTTGCACCCTTTTCCTGCTTCCCTCCACACACAATTTTTTTATATACATGGCCTTAGAAGGACTTGTTTTTAATTTTTCTAAAGGTTGTCAACTTCTTTCATCCTTTTCTAGAAGAGACATCACTCTAGCATGAATATAAAAATTGTTATCTGATGAACGTATATTTCTCATTCCTAGGTAACATACAACTAATATATTACATTCTTTCATAGTTTTTGCACAGTGGTAGGGCCATTAAGGTTTCAAACACGATTCAGATGCTTCCAGTCTCCATTCCATTTCTGCTGTAACTGAGTGGAATAAGCAGCACCGTAGAATATCTTGATTGGTGAGACCATCCCTTCCCTGTCTCCACACTTCCTTCTTTCCACCCTTTGTTTCTGACTGTGGCATTGGCCCACTCCCCCACCACTGGACTATGTTTTAGCAACTTTTCCTCACTTACATATCATCCAGGACTACATGTCAAAAAGATCAGCAGTAATTGCGGATATCCTTTCTGTAGAAGCAAAAAGTAATGCGGTGGAAGGAGGGAAGTAATCTAAGTACTTTTCCTTTTTCTTCCTTCCAGCCCGTGTTTCTAGCTGCAGCATTGGTCCAGTCCCTGCCATTTTAGGAGAACATTGGACCACACTTGGAATGTCAACCCCCATCTGTTTCCTGTCATGTCTGGCCAATAAAACCAGTGGTGGCTGCTGAGGTAGTGACTTAGCAACCTGCCAAAGTGTAATTTTTCAGAAGCTCTGTGCCTTGGAAAGAGGGGAAGAGACTGTGCCTGATTGTGTGGCTGTTTGTGAGGAACTGGAGTTTTTTGCACATACTTGGATAAATGGTTTCCGTGCAGCAAAATCTTTTTTTATTTATCTGTTGACAAGATAGTAGAATCTAGATTCTATTTGTGTTCTGCTTCTTGAAAAAGGTTTTGTTTCCTTTCATAAAGCAATATCCTTTTTTGAGTCTGAATAACACTAAAATTGTAGTTAAATTAACACTAAAAACTAAAATAACATTTAAATTATAGTTTGTGTGATACATTGCAGTATCTTCCCCTAGGTAAGGTTGTTAGGCATATTCACAACCAGTCACTTTGTTGGCCTGGCCTTGGGTCTGAAGAAGCAGGAGACATAGCAGGTTTAGAAACCTTCTTTATTCAGACAAGAAATTCTGGGTAGCTTGTACTAAGGAAACAGAAAGCTAAGCCACACCCAACAAAACACAACTTAATCTTAAAGAGACAGGACATATATTCTACGACGTGTCCTTACAATTACTTTTTTTAAAAAAACTTCTCTGAAACTTCTGTTAACCTTTTTTAAAGTCCCTTTTTGGTTGAGCAGCACCCTAGGGAGAATGTTAAAAAATAAAAACAAAACGCTGCTAACTACTGAACATGTCTAGAAGAAACACAACTGACATAGAAACATCTTCAGTTATACATTTCTGGTTTATTGTTTTGTTTTGCAACAAAAGTGCACCTTAATAGTTTTTGAATGATTGTAGAACAGTTACACCTTAAATCAAAACTAAGATCCCTTCAACCCCTACTATATTTTTTGCTGCACTTGAGAAAGTCTATTTTCCCTCATATCCTCTCAGGAATTTCAACAGAATTTTGTACGTTTGGAGAACACCAACCCTGGTAGTTGTTTCAGTAAGAGCAACATTGCATGTCCCTCTGGGAAAACACTTGACACTTTTGTAAATCAGAACAGAAATAATAGGAAAGCAGATCACAATTACTGTCAAAGATGCTTTATTCTATGGAGAGCAAGACCAAAGTGTGCCTTATATATTGCCTTTCAGTTCAGCACAGAAATCTCCTTTGCCTTTGGGTCACACTCACTGCAATTCTCACATCAGAGAAAGGACCAGAAATGGTCAAGCAGTAGCATAAGTCTTATTTGATCTTCACTTTCAGATATATCTGAAGAACCAACAGTCCTAGGCAGGGGTGAAAACCCAGAATCAAGTTGCTTGCCGTAATGACTACCATAATAAAGCTTGCTGATTGGACACGGGCTGTTCCGTCCTCTATTGTGAACTATTTCTTAAGCAATCACTCTAACCTGTTAAACAACGTATCATCACAGAATGAGCATCTGTAGGTGAGAATGGAATCACACCCAATGGCCTGCCCCCAACCTTCACATGTTCATTGTAACTCTGAATGCAATCTGTCTTTGTACTAGTTGTACATGCATAGGCTATGTTCAGATGTTTATTTATTATTTATTTAAAATATGCATATCCCATCCCTCCAGTACAATCATGCTCGGGATAGCTCACATGGATGGTAAAACAAAATAACAATATATGTTTAAAGATTAGCTAAAAGCAGGACCCAGTTAAAAACAAGCTTAAAAGTTTAAGAATTTTAAAACCAACAATAATTGGACTGAAGATAAAAATATTTAAAAGCCTTTCTAAAAAAGATGGGTATTTAAATGTTTTTTTGAAGACCTTAAGAGAGGAAGCATGGTGAATGTCCTCCGGGAGAGCATTCCAAAGCCAAGGGAACACAACGAAAGGGCCCTGTTTCTAGTTCCTGCCAGTGCCAACTGAATCTTAGTTCATGGTGGGGCCACAAACAGGGCCTGAGATGCTGGATAAAAGGTCCTGACAGATGTGTATGGGTGAATGTGGTCTGACAGATACCCCATCCTAAGTCTTGTAGGGCTTTAAAGGTCAAAAAACACATTGAATCTAGTCTAGAGGCAGATTGGTAACCAATGTAGCTGCTATGTTCATTTTGATGAATGTGTGGAGGTCAGGTCCAGTGGTTAGGATTCTGGTCCACATTCATTCTACTGTATTACCTGAATCCAAGATTAGTTTTTTCGGAGTGCTTTTATGTTAGACATTAGGGGGTCATCTTAAATTCAGAATCTTCTTTTCAGGAAAATACAGGTATAACCTGTATTTAATATCTATTTTTAAGGGGGTCATCATAGATTCAAAGCCATCTTCTATTTGGGTAAATATGGTACATGATAATGTCGTCTGAACATTATTCCTGTGGTAAGGAGATGAGAGGAGGTAATTCCTGTGGTAAGGAGATGAGAGGAGGCTGCTAACTATCCTGGGAGAAGGAGATGAAAGACAGTCATATGGAGAGGAGAGCTGGTCTTGTAGTAGCAAGCATGACTTGTCCCCTTAGCTAAGCAGGGTCCATCCTGATTGCATATGAATGGGAGACCTGATGTGTAAGCACTGTAAGATATTCCCCTCAGGGGATGGAGCTGTTCTGGGAAGAGCAGAAGGTTCCATGTTTCCTCCCTGGCATCTCCAAGATAGGGCCGAGAGAGATTCCTGCCTGGAAACTTGGAGAAGCCGCTGCCAATCTGTGTAGACGATACTAAGCTAGGTGGACCTATGATCTGACTCGGTATATGGCAGCTTCCTATATTCCTATGTTCCATTAATCTAGAGATAGATATCTATTGCATTTTGGCTTTTTTGATATTTTATATGTCTATTTTTTCACCTGTGCATTTTAAATGTCTAAATAGTTATTCAATAAAATCAGGTTGTTTTTCTAAAAAGGGTCAGATGGACTCACAAATTCAAATGGTACAACTTCAGTTGGGACCGAAGTCCTCACTCTTACCAGGAGCCATTTAAAGAACCAGTGGTCACCTAAGTATCTCATTGTCAGTATCTCATCTGTTTAAATTTGCACTGTTCAGAAAGGAAGCATTTATAATGAAGGTAAAGTCAAGTCAATATTTGTACTGGTTACCAGGAGGGTGTGACAGTTGGTTGTAAATAGCTATATTATGTATAATGCGATGTAAAAGGAAAACTTTATGAAAAAGACTCTGTGGCCCAGAAAGAGAAAACTGGCTAGTTTCTGAGAACATGTGTTAAAAGAGGGGGATTTCCCTCATTTTACAGAGGTTGTCTGAGGCTTTCTGGCAAATGTCAGCCCTAGAGACATACAGAGAGGTGACTATTGAAAGCTAGCAAAACAATGTTTAAAAAACTCTGCCAGGATCAAGACTCAGTATTATCACCGGCTCACAGCTAAATCTAAACTATACTTTGGATTCAGGTGGTCCTCATTATTAGTAGTGTGCATGGTTTTGGTTCGGCGCAATTGAAAAGCCCTCCGGACTGGTCTGGAATTCCGGCGGTCTGGAGGTTCGGATGGGTGGGGGACTGTCACTTTAAGCGGGGTGGTGGTGGTAGTACTTACCCCCCCTCCACTCTTCCCCCTCTGGCGCTGGTGATTTTAAAAATCTTCTTGGGGCGGCAGAGTTCCTCCCTGCTGCCCCTGCTCCCGTCGTTATCCTGCTAAGCTTGGAATAAAGAAGAGCTTTCAGCGCGTTTGCACCCTTTGCAGCATGCACGCTCGTCTGTGCTGCTGGCGCGCGTGCACCACATACGTCACGTGGCACGCGCACGCCAGCAGCAAAGACGAGCGTGCGCGCCGCGAAGGACGCATGCGCACCGATAGCTCTTCTTCGTTCCAAGCTTAGCAGGACAATGACGGGGGCAGGGGTGGCAGGGAGGAACTCTGCCGCCCCAAGAAGATTTTTAAAATCACCAGCGCTGAAGGGGGAAGAGCGGCGGGGGGGGGGAGTACTACCACCCCCTGCTTAAAGTGACAGTTCCCTCAGTGCCGGACCACGCTTCGGTGGTTCCGTGCACATCTCTACTCATTATCTGTGGGCCTGGCACCTGCAGTTTCATGTATCTGTGGTCAGGCAAGGTAGATCCGACCTTGCATACACGGTTTGAAAAATATTAAGAATTCGCCTATCCGCAGTTCCTGGGTGGTCAGAAATGACCTCTGAGGTCATTTCCAGCCACCATTTTGCTGAACTGAGCCATTTTGTGGCTCTTCCTGCCCCCCCCCATCTCCCCCTTTACAATTTTTCTCGGAAAATCAGTGGAATTGTGAGCTTGGCGGGGGGGGGGGCATTGCTGGATAGCTGGAGACCTGGAGAGCATGGTACAATGCTATGTCTCTTATTTCTGCCTTTTAAAGCATTTTTAGCCCTTTTCCCACCTCCACAAACCTAATCCCCAGTTCCCATTGCCTCAAGGTCTCATTATCTGCGATTTCCTTATCCGCGTTTGTAGGCAAGAACGAAACCCCCGTAAATAACGAAGGCCACCTGTATCTTCTTTTCCTGTGTAGTTTATAGGCTGACTCACATCCATGCTCTGTAACTATAGGAAAGAGCCCCCCCTCCCCGCCCAGTAATGCACTAGGAAAAGGACACAATCCCATGATATTGCTTCATTTCCTGGTGCATTCTAGAGCAAGACCAGGCAAGGAAATGTGGGGTTTATAACCAGTTCCACTGTGGGTGACTGATGTCTTTACAGAAGCCTGATCATCTGTGGGAAGCTAAGCCCCCATCCCACCCCAGCCCAGTGCTATTTGATAGAAATACCTATGTAATGTGGTGCTGTATCAAATAGTTTGTTTCCAGTGAAAAATAGCCCAATAGGGCTTGCATCCCTTCAGACCCAATTATTGCTTAAATACAATGCACAGACCTAGTAGTTGGGTCACATGTGGAGTGGCAATTAAGAAAAATATTCCCCACGTGATAAAGGAACATGCCAGGGGGATGTTGGGAAGTCCAGGAAGACTGTCAGAATGGGAGCACACTTGGTGCATCACCCTTCTTTATCCTATGGGCCAATTGGTGATGGTGGAAATTTTGTCAGAACTGGCCCACTATTAATTTGAATAGCCATCATAGCCCCATTCAGACATCATCATTGGAGGCTGTACTTGTGTACAGCCACTGAAAATGAGGTGGAAGTCTTGCCTGGCCCTTGCTGGATGGTTCATTCACGCTGACAGCCTTTGCCTGAAGAGCTATAAGCATGATTGGCTATAAGCATGATTGAAGTATGATTGAAGTGAAGGCTATAAGCATGATTGTATGCCTTCCCATGATCGGGAGAGTGGGGTACCCCAATGACAATGTCTGAATGAGGCTCATGTTTAGACGGTAAATTTTGTTTAAAGCAGGCTTGTGATGTATAATTGAGCATGTATAATTGAGCTTGTGATGTATAATATGATGTATAATTGAGCTTGCATAATTGAGCATGTGTTAGCCAGCATACACTACACCAACATAACATTTTAGGTAAGACCGCAAAACTCTGGGAAATCTTCTTGATTTTAGAGAAAGGGTAACCAGTATGGAATTGTGATTGCCATTTTTCCTCTTCTTCCAAGTAGCAAGAAGTAATGCATGGTCTCTTTTGTTGTTAAAGTTACTGAGGCATTGCAAACTTTTATGAGAGGTAATAATGTTGCAGTGAATAGCCTGTGTGTGTGTCACCTTCTCTAAATGTGTTTAACGGTCTGGTTACAGAATCATGGGCCCAGGCCAGTGGTTGACACCTGTTTGTTTGGAGCAGTCTTTGCTTTTTATGTCATGAACTTGCCTGAAGCAAAGGGCAGGTGGTTGGACTTGATCTACTCAGCTACACAGATTTCTACATAGAACTACATTGAAG
The DNA here is from genome assembly GCF_027244095.1 of Hemicordylus capensis. Taxonomy (NCBI): domain Eukaryota; kingdom Metazoa; phylum Chordata; class Lepidosauria; order Squamata; family Cordylidae; genus Hemicordylus; species Hemicordylus capensis. Next base: position 48,631,600 of record NC_069661.1, on the reverse strand, counting down.
CACAATGAACTTTGAACAAACACTTATTTTTTTAAAAGAAAACATATGTAAAACACAGCGCCTAATATGAAATTACAAACATGTTATTAATCAAAACGAGTCAGAATTTCACTTTGTAAAATCTAAAGTGAGAATAACTTGGCTTAGAGTCTCCTCTGTTGTTTCATGTTTGCAAGTCCAAGGTTTGGATCAGTCTTAAGGGATGCTTCAGCAAACAAAGCCAAACCTTTATTATTTTCAGCATAATTACTTGTCACACTTTGGCAGCCTAAATGATCAGCATCATACCATAGCAAAAGATGGCATATTAATAAGGACAAGAGAACAGCTGAAACTGTTGATATGGTATGAAGCAATGAGTAATCAGTACTGGTTGAGTCAGCAGCAGTATAGGACTTCTGAACTGTTTAGTTTAGAAAAAAAGACAACTAAGACAGAAGGTGATAGCAGTTTATAAAAGTATACATGGTATGGAGAATGTGGATAGCAATAATCTCAGGAGTCACTGAACAAACCTGATTAGCAGCAGATTCAGGGCAGACACAAGACATTTTTTCTTCTTGCAGCATAAAGTTAATTTATGTTGACACGCAGTATGGTGATAGACACTAACACAGAACTTTAAAAGGGGATTACCCAGACTATGGGAAACACCTATATCGGGCGGCAGTGATATAGGAAGATGCTGAAAAGCATCATCTCACACTGCGTGGGAGATGGCAATAGTAAAACCCTCCTGTATTCTACCAAAGACAACCACAGGGCTCTGTGGTCACCAGGAGTAGACACTGACTTGACGGCACACTTTATCTTACACAAGTTCATGGATGATAGGTCTTTAATGGCTAGTAGGCACGGCAACTATATGGAACATCCTTGTTTAGAAGCAATAGGCCAGTGGCACTGAATACCAGTTCCTGTGGAGCAACAATGGGAGAAGACATGATAGAGGTCTATAAAATCATGCATGGCATGGAGAAAGTGGAGAGAGAGAGATTCTTTTCCCTCTCACACAACACTAGAACCAGGGGTCACTCCATGAAATTGATTGCCAGGAGGTCTAGGACCAACAAACGGAAGTACTTTTTCACACAATGCGTGATCCACTTGTGGAACTCTCTGCCACAGGATGTGGTGACGGCCAACAACCTGGATGGCTTTAAGAGGGGTTTGGATGACTTCATGGAGGAGAGGTCTATCAATGGCTACTAGTCAGAGGGCTGTGGGCCACCTCCAGCCTCAAGGGTGTGCCTCTGAGTACCAGTTGCAGGGGAGCAATGGCAGGAGAGAGGGCACGCCCTCAGCTCCTGCCTGTGGACTTCCAGCGGCATCTGGTGGGCCACTGTGCGAAACAGGATGCTGGACTAGATGGGCCTTGAGCCTGATCCAGCAGGTCTCTTCTTATGTTCTTATGTTCTTAAGGTTGTTGCCTTCAGGTCATACTTATGGGTTTCTCAGAGGCATCTGATTGGCCACTGAGAAAGCAGAATGGCTTCTTGATGGTTTCTTGATGGATGGTTCTTTGGTTGCTTGGCCTCATCCAGCAGAGCTACTGATACATTCTTACATCCCCCAAGCAGAAATCTCTCTCCTAGCCTACTTAACTGGTGACAATAGTCTAGATTTTTTTTAAAAAATAATGTGTTAACTTTTAAAAAATATGTTCTTGTATATCAAATAGACTAACAGCAGAAACTGTGAGGAATTTAACAGACATAGCTTACCCTATCTGATAGGTGTCAATGGGTTGATTTGGATAGTATGGCCCACCCACCATATGATTAGAAATGTGACCATGCATGTTCCCCACACTCAGCACACCATTCTACTCTGCAACTCACATTGGGGGAAGGACACCCTGACTTCTAACCATGTGATGGGTGGGCCAGCCAAATGGTATCATCCAAACAAGCCCGATTGTCCCCCGACCAATTATTTAACCAGCTCATTAAAGGCCTGACAAGCATAAACACCAAATTTTAAAGGTGTTTTAAAAATAAACAAACAAACAAACAAATAAATAAATAAATAAATAAATCTGTCTGGTGATTGATGGTGAAGGTGAAATGAGAGGATTTCAACCTGCACTTTACATTGCCTTCAGAAGCAGCCTCATAGAAGCATAGGCAGTTGCCTTATAGAGAGTCAGAGAGTCCATCTAGCTCAGTATTGTCTACAAAGACTGGCAGCAGCTCTAAGGTTTAAGGGAGGAGTCTTTCCTAACCCTACTGGAGATGTCAAGGCTTGAATCAAGGACCTTCTGCATGCAAAGTAGATGCTCTACTACTGAACTACTATTCAGTTCTGTTTCCAGTTCCAAAACAGAAATAGGAAATTCTCAGCAAAGGCAAAATCCTGTTGGGGAGTCCAATATTTATTGCTATATACCATATTTTTTTATCTTTATCTTTACAGTCAGATGGAAATCTGTTCATGAGATTTGCACTGTGGAATTTAACTCATCCTTTCCTGGACAACCTTTACTCCAGACTTGAAATTTATTGAAGGAAAAAATGGACTTTATCCGAAACCTCCTTGGCAAGGGGCTAGTTATGGGTCACTCAAAATGACCTGTGATTACTATGCCAGTGAATAAAATGTCACAAGTAATTCTGGAAAGGCTAAAGAAAAAACTAATTGAAAGGCCCAATCAGTATGGATTACAAGAAACTGCATCTGTTTCTAATATAATATGAACACTCCACTTTATATTATATTGCACACAACAAGATACAGACTCTGAAGTACATTGACCTATTTCTAGTATTACATATGACACCACCCTTTGGAAGGAGGGCACCATGCATTTTGACCAATAATGAGTACTATTGAGATTTAAATCTGAATTACAATTGCCCTGGCAGTTCAAGAATGAAATAGTGAGAACTGGTCTAAACCGTTTGTACACACTGCCAAGGTATCAAGATTGTTCATCCTTTCCCATTCTGTACATTTATTTAATTGTGCAACTTTCTTCTTCTTCACACATCTGAGATATTTAGACATTCCATAAGTGTCAATTCCATTCAGTTGCAATGAAATTCCCTAACAGGATACAATTGTTCATAACTTTAGGAACTGTACATAAGACACACTTAAGGGAAACATTTTTAGTCAGGCTTTTAGTAATCCCTGAATGTTTAAATTTTTTAATTGTTGTTTAATTTTTTAAATTGCAATCTTTGAATGTTTTAAATTTTAATTGTTGTTTAAAAGTTGGTTTTATTCTGTTTCTATTGTCTTTATTTTTGTGAACCACCTAGAGCCTTTGGAGTCAGGTGCTATATAAATTCAAATAAATAAATAAATAAATAAACAAACAAACACATACATACATACATACATAAAATGCAACACTCCTTATCTTAAGTTATTCTTGAGAGGTAAAATAGAGTTCAGTAGATAACTGTTGCTGTCTTCATCTCATAGGATAAAATATACAATGAGGTTCTTCATATGACCTCATTTCCCAGTCCAGCAGAGGGCCAAAGGGAAGGCAGGATTGGTCCTCCCTCCCCCACACATGACTGCTGCTCCCACCCTGGATGATCGACATGCTCCCAGATGATCAACAATGTGGAGAGTGGCACAGCAACAGAGAGGTCAAGGGGAGGACGCCCAGCCTTCAGAAAGCCCACAATGCACTGTGCTGCTTGTGTGTTGTATTGAAGACATTCTAGAGGCCAGGGCACTCCTTCCACCTGTCTCTATGGTAGCATGGGCTGTTGGCAGCCCAAACAGGGCTGCAGGCAGTCCATGCTGCCACATGACTGGGTGATGGGGTAGGAGGGTATGTGTGTGCCCTCCTACATCACACTTTAGCCCAGTGATGGGCTAAAAAACCTTGGCTACCCGGCAGGGCCATACTGGGATCAGTCCCAATCCCGGTGCTCCACATTACCTCGGTAGGGCTGTGCAAGCCTGGGTAGAGCTAGTCATGTGAACACCCCCAATATATACAATGACTAGTATTTTTAAGCCCGTTTCAATAACGGGCTCTAGTGGGGGGGGTGCTGCTCTCAGCCTCACCTTGGGCTGCCAGCGGGCCCAGTCCCCCGGACTTGGGGTGGTTTTGTTTCGGCATGGGGGTGGTGGGTTCTATTTAGGGCGGGGGGGCTTTACTTACCCCTCCCGCGCTTGAAGCCCCCTGCAGCTGCCGCCCCCTTAAGTCTCGGGCCGGACTGACCGGGCGCTCTACAAACGGGTGGGCAGCGCGGCAGCAGGATGTACTCCCACCCGCCCCCTTCCCTGCCGTGTCTCTGCTCTGCAAAAGTGTTTTGGAAGGAAGCCTTCTGCGCGCGCACGCGCAGAAGGCTTCCTTCCAAAACGCTTTTGCAGAGCAGAGACATGGCAGGGAAGGGGGCGGGCGTACATCCCGCTGCTGTGCCGCCCGCCCGTTTGTAGAGCGCCCGGTCGGTCCGGGGCGCTGGATCAGGCCCCCCCTTCTTCCTCCTCTCGGCCGCCAGCCAGGGGCCATTTTTCTCGGCGGCCACCGCCAGCAGGGCCATTTTTCTCGGCGGCCACCACCGCCGCCAGTGGGGCCAGTTTTCTCGGCGGCCGCCACCACCGCCAGCAAGGCCAGTCTTCTCGGCGGCCGCCGCTGCCGTGAGCAGGGCCAGGCTTCTCCGGCAGCAGGGCCAGTCCTTCCTGCCACCGCCGCCTTTCCCTGCTTAGAGCCAACATGGCCGCCCGTCTCTGGGCGGCCATATCTTTTTGGCCCGATCTGGGCATGCGCTCTGCTCCGCGCATGCCCAGAATGGGCCAAAAAGACACGGGCAGCACGGCCGCACACCGAAGGCTTTTATGGTATAGGATACCTTCTTTCAAAAAAAGCCCACATTCAGTGTGAGGGTGTGCAAGCTTTTTGATATGTAAAGTTAAAATATTTGTATTTTACAAAGTTTATTACAATATATTACAAAGTTGGGGTCCAGTAAAAAATATAGGTCTGACATGACGCACAGCGGCACATTATCTATCTATTTATTTATTTATTTGATTTCTATACCAAAATTTGATTTCAGTACAGAAATCAGATATAGAAATATCAGTATAGAAATCTGATTTCTATTTATTTATTTGATTGATTGATTGATTTCTATACGTTGCCACTGTACACCATATTGGGGCTGTTGCAAATCACTAAGGCAGCCCTGGCACCTCAGAGATTGAACAGGTGTGCAATCAGTGCTACCACAGTTACTGTACTCTCATTTGCAACCTTAGGTAGCACTTTCAGCAACCACTCATTCTCTGCAGTGTAAGGGCTTTACACCAAAATGGTGTACCGTAGTGCCATACTACTGCACATCCTGTCAGCCTTAATTTTGAATAGGAATATGCAACCCTCCCCTTGTGAAATTCAGATAGTTTTAAAAAATTGCAACTATATTGGTCCATTGGGAAGAATCCCCGGGGGGGGTGCTTTTTTAAAGGAATGAATAAAACATAACAATTTGAGCTCCCCAGAACTCTTCTTCAGGCTTAAGTTTAGCAAAAGAACAGAAAAGGTGAACAGGGGGAGAGCAACTGGCCCTATCCATCCCAATCACAGCATCCATTTAGTGGCTGTTGCTGGTGTCTATATTATATTTCTTTTTTTAAGATTGTGAGCCCTTTGGGGACAGGGAGCCATTTTATTTATTTATTTTTTATATCTATGTAAACTGATTTGGGAACTTTTGTTGAAAGCTGTATATAAATATTTGTTGTCACCAAGGAGAACAAAACTCGGCATGATAGGAAAGCCAAAGTTTCCTTCCTTCCTTCCTTCCTTCCAAAAAACCTCTCTGTTGTATTTTGTTTTGTTTTAAATTATGCCAGTTTCACAACCAGAGCAAGAAAGGCAGAAAAAGAAAATAGAACCAAAACCAACTCAGCCTTATAAAATCCAATACCATACAAAGGACTATTTGATAAAGGTATCTACTTCAAAGCACAAATGACAATAAGCCAAATGATGCTATCGTTTTAATATTATTTCACTAAGTAAGAGGCAAAAGCATTGCAGTACAAAGTAGAAATTGGTCTCAGTTGCTCAGGTCCTGTGTAAAATTATTTGTTGGGATCAATACTGTTCAAGAATGGCAAAGCATTGCTCCAGAAAGCAATTTTTATAGCTCTGATTAAAAGAAGCTCTGATCTGTGATCTTGCATCAAAAGTTCCCATATTCTAAATGGGAAGCTCCAATTTTGCTTTCAACTTTTCTGTAAGAAAAATTATGTAATTTTGTATCTTCAGTGCCAACAATTATGGAGGCTGTTCTCCTGAGCAGCCTATCCTGGGCTAGGCTGCTTGTGTGGAGCACCAGGTTCTGTGTGAGCATCCCGGCACTCCCACCCAGACTAACCCCGCTCCTAAACCCGGCTCTTAGCTGAGCTTAAGCAGCAAGCACTCTCTTAACCAGGCTGTCAGGTTCGTGTGTCTCCTTGGCTCCATGGAGCCAAGGAGACACAGAGTCGGGCGCCTAGAGTGCCCATCTGACAGGGGAATCCCTCAAGGCACCACACTCATGGTGTGGTGCCTTGTGGGATATGTGGAGGCCAGGAAAACGAGTCCTGCCCTCTGTTGTTCTGTACTGTCAGGAGCAGCACAAATAGTCATCAACACTGTTCCCAAAGTGCAGGTCATGTGGGCTCTCGGCTTGCATGCCCAACAGAGCAAGAGTAATCGTCTGGAGGAAGTCAGGTTGAACCCTGCCTCCCCGCCACCTGCCCACCTAGTCATGTGAATGGGCTCATGGGCTAGTTCAGATGATACCATTTGAGACAGACCCCCCATGCAATTAGGGGCAGGATTGCGTTCATCTCACACCTCTTCCCAGTGTGCCATTTCCGGTCCCTAATGACATGGAATGGGAAGTTCATTTGAACTGCCCACTCATACGTAACCAAAATATACTGTTTGGATTACATGTGAAGGGGCAGTATGGACACTCACCCTATGCAATTAGAAAACCAGGAATGGCATGCTGTATGGAGGTGCGGGACATGCATGATCCTGTCCCTAATCCTCTGGTGGGTCCCAGTTCAGGTGGTATTGTTCAAACCAGCCCAAAGTGTTTGTTAAAAGTGATTTTTTTTTTTAGCTCTCTTGCTTATGATAGACCATTTTACTTACACACACACACACACACACACACACACACACACACACACCAGCACAGAGAAATGCTATTACAATGGAAAAACACAAGGAAGCTGTCCGAGGCCTGCAAATTGTTACTGGAAAATGATTTAATCTGCTACCTAAAGGCTCATTTTCTACATGTAACCCAATGGGCTATGACTTCTTAATTCTTTCATTACTTTCTGAAGATATGTTTCTAGTTAAGGGTGAATGGCAGACATTCCTATAGGGTAAAGTTCTTGCCAGCTCGTACCCTTTATTCCTGTACTGCAAATCATGAAAATTAGGCTGCTGCTTCTATTGAGCAATTTTAAAAAGACTGAAGTATCAAGAGCTATGTTCCTAAAGTGCAAGCTATCAGGAGAGATATGCCTTGAAACCAAAGTGGGTATTTATTGAGCCAAAGGTGAATTAGTTACATGGAAATGACTAGTAATGTGAGCAAAAGTAAATGTTACCCTGAATGACTGCAATCAGTTACATAGTGATGGAATCATCTAGAATAATTCTTCAGGGAAGGTAATGTAATCTCTAGAGGATTAGAATAATATTGAATAATCTTGCACCAGCAGAATATATACACTAGAGAACCTACATGGTACAGATGAATGAAATCAAGTAATGAAAGGCTTGACACATCTTCCTTATTAATTATTTGTTTGTTTGTCTATTATGTTTTTATACCACCTGATATGTACATCTCTAGGCAGTGTACAAAATTTATGAAGGAAGAGTTGAGGTTTTGGTGTGTTTTAGTTTAGAAAAAGGATGGCAAAGTGGGTGGAGGATATGATAGAGATTTATAAGCATTACTGAACAAAATGCATACTTAACAAATGAATTGGCCAACACCAGATACAGTAATGGTTGCTTTCTTAAGCAGTGCTGACATATCGCACAATGAAATGCAGGTGGTTGTACTGCTCACACTGCTGTGGGTTATAAAGCCCACTGGTAGTGTTGTGGGCCAAGGATGTTCCACTACAACTTAAAGTCATGCAAACACAGTCACTTGATGCCACTTAACACCCCTTATTTCCAACTAGTAACTTTAAGCCCGTTAAATTAACGGGCACTAGTAGACCTTTGGGGCCAGCTAACTCCGCCTCCTCTGGCTGAGGCCGCGGCTCTGCCGCCGCCTCAGTCACACCGCGTCCTCCTCAACCTGGCCGGGCCCACCGCCTCCCCTGGCCAAGAGTGGGGGCCCTTTTCCGAGAGTACTGCCTCACGCACCCTGCCTCCCTCCCACCCCACTCTCTTGCCCTCCCTCCTCCTCCCACCCCTCTCTCTCACCCTCCCCTCCCTGTCAGCCTCCTGCCCCAGTCCCTCCTGCCCTCCCACCGCCCCACTCCCTCTTGGCCTTCCCCCTCCCCCTCTCGCCCTCCCCCCTCCCCCTGCCCCACTCCCTCTTGCCCTTCCTCCCCCCCTGCCCCACTCCCTCTTGCCTTCCCCCCTCACCCCTGACCCACTCCCTCTTGTCCTTCCAACTCCCCCCTGACCCAGTCCCTCTTGCCCTTTCCCCTCCCCCACTCCCTCTTGCCCCTCCCCCTGACCCACTCCCTCTTGCCCTCCCCCCCTCCCCCTTTCCCCTCCCCCTGCCCCACTCCCTCTTGCGGCAGTTCTTTAAAATGTCACATGTGAAATGGCCCCATGAGCCTGAGTAATGACCAACCGCTTTGATAGTCGTCTAACTCCCCCTTGATTTGGCCGGTACTGTCCGTAGGCTGCACTAGGAGGCACTCACGTGTACACAACGGAACACTCCTTTCGTCTTCGGTTTCTGGAGGGGAGAATGTTTGCGGGAACACCTTCCTCCTCAGCCGCCTCTGCCTACCCCAGCGGCAGAGATGCGCGGCCTGGAGCTGGGACGCTTCTGCGGGCAGGTAAGCAGGCATGTTCCTCGGATGCCAGCGGGTCTGCTAACCATGCAACCCATAGGTGGGCAGGACTGAACAGGAGAGTTCAAGAGTCCGGCGGCGAATGGTCGAGCTCCCGCCGCCGGCCTCCGCGGCTGGGCCGGGCCCTTTGTCGCCGGCCTCGTCCGTCTCTGGCAGGGCAGAGTGTGGCTGCCGCCAGCGGGGCCCGGCCCGCTGCTGCCACCAGCGGGCTGGGCCCAGTCCTCTCACTGCGGCTACCGCCGCCATCGGCCCCAATCGCTCCGCCGTGGCCACCACTGCCAGCGGGCCCAGTCTCCCCACCAGCGGCCGCCAGCGGGCTCAGTTCCCCCACCGCCGCCAGCGGGCCCAGTCTCCCCACCGCGGCCACTCGGCCGTACCATGTCCTCTGACCGAGGCCGCGGCTCCGCCAACGCCTCGGCCGCACCTCGTCCTCTGGCCTCGGCTCTGCTGCCACCTCGGCCGGCTTCCCCCGCCGCCTCCTCTCCCTGCCCGGCTTCGGCGGCAGCCGCTTCTCCTCAGCCCGCCACTTCTCCTCCTCCCGGCCAACATGGCGGCCGGCGCCGGCGGTCGTGTCTCCCTCGGCTCTTCTGCGCACGCGCACCACGCATGCCCAGAACGGCCGAGGGAGACACGGGCGCACACGCTAGGGCTTTATTATATAGGATAGGTGTCATGTCATGCTGCTGCTGCTACTACAACTACTACTATTACTACTACTACTACGCACATGTATATACTGTTTTATTATTTATTCATTTATTACTTTTATATACCACCCCATCCAATTGGCTCTGGGTGGTGCACAGCAACAAAAATAAAACCCGTTTCAAATCAGTCCTTTAAAAACAATCATTACAAAACAATTTAAAAACAGTATAAAACCATTAACAATTAAAACATTTGAAGGCCAGGCCAAACAGATATTTTTTAAGGGCTCTCCTGAAGGCCAACAATGAACTCAAGCTACAGATTTCTGCCGGGAGTGCACTCCACAGCCCAGGAGCAGCTACAGAGAAGGCCCACCTCTGAGTCAGCACCAGACATACTGGAGACGGACATCCTCAGATGACCTTAAAGTGTGGTGGGAATTGTTAAGAGGAAGGCTCTCTCTAAGGTAATCTGGAACTAAGCCATTCAGGGCTTTAAAGGTAATAACCAGCATTTTGTATTTTTCCTGGAAACATATCAGCAGCAGGCGTGGAGCCAGACCGCTAGTGGCCCGTGTCGGGCTGCGGTGGTGGCCCTGCTCAACCCGCCCCTGCGTCTGACATCAGATGCAGGGGGTGTGGTCTGGCTCCCGAACAGAGCCGCACAGCTCAGTTCGGGAGTTAGAGTCCAGCCAGCACTGCATTCGCAGCATGGCCAGGAGCAGCTCTTCCCTGCCTTAAAGGGCAGCGAACGCAGCAGCCATTTAACTCTCAAATGGGGTCTGCGCGGCCCCCACTTGGGAGCTAAACCAGCACCCCTGCATCTGACATCAGGTGCTGGGGGCATGTCAGAGCTACGAGGCATGGCCCCTGATTGGCGGCGGCCAATCATTCGCCCAATTGTGGCTCCACCCCTGATCATTAGCCAATGCAACTGCTTAAGAGCAGGCATAATATGGTATCTCCAGGTTACCCCAGAGACCAGTCTGGCTGCTGCATTTTGAACTAACTGAAGTTTCTGAACTATGTACAAAGGCAGCTCCACATAGAGTGCATTGCAATAGTCAAGCCTGGAGGTTACCAGCTGATGCACCACTGTTTTGAGGTCGTCCTCTTCAAGGAATGGACACAGCTGTCGAATCAGCCGAAGCTAATAAAAAGCACTCCTGGCCATAGTCTCCACCTGAGATACTAGGGTGAGGCCTGCATCCAGGATACTCCCAAGCTGTGGACCTGTTCCTTCCGGGGGAGTGTAACCCCTGTCCAGAAGAGGAAGATCTAACCAAAGATTCCAAAGTGGTCTACATTGAAAAACAAACAACAAATAAGAAGTTTCCCTGTCCCCAAAGTGCTCACAATCTTAAAACACATAAACATAAGGTAGAAACACACAACAGCCACTGAAGGGCTGTTGAGTCTGTGCAACTGTAAGTCGGAGCAGAACCCTGTTCCACAACACTGTTGACAGGGTTTATACACATACACAGCTGTGTGGGTGGCGTCCCAGCTGCCCACATTTTGATGCATTTATAGGCTGACATCCAGACTAATGCTGTGCTTCTGCAACAAACAAAGTTGCATACCCACAAGAAAATTGTGTAGTTGTGCAACATCCTGGAGTTGCACACTTGCAGAAAATGACCCCTGCAATATAAATGGACAAAAGAAGAGATTTCCCAGGAGGACGCACACCACGGGTTGTGTACCTTGTTGCAAAAGTGCAAGGACATTTGTGCAATAATTTATTTATCATATTTATATGTTACGAGATGTGTATCTCTAGGTGGTGGCCCCCATTCCTCTACAACCCCCTCACAGAATGCCCCTTCTAGGAGCCACTATAGCTCCTATGTTCCCCCACCCACTCGAAAACCCCAGTATCAGGATTCCACCCCACAGGCACCACACCCCTTTAGAATTCACCTTAGGAGAAAACATGGCCAGGTACCATCAGCAGCCTGATGAAGTGCTCCTGGATGAGTTATTTGAACTAAATTAAGAAAAGAAGCCCCAGATCAGTCCACCCTTTCTCCTCCTGCTACTGTGAATGCAGTCACAGAAGCACAAGGAGCAGATAATCCAAGCAGTCAGAGAGTTCTTTTAGCTTCTGAGTACTGAGGACTAACTTTCAATAGATTGGAGAGAGGAGCTGCTCTGCTATATATAAAACCCTGTCCTAAAATCAATGAATGATTTAGCAACAGGTTCCCCACGAACATGTGGTGCACTATGGGTGAGAAATAGCCACCTTCTGGCCACGCTCTGCTCCCGAGGCGGATGGCTTTCTACAACCGGCCGGGTGCTTGGAGCCAAAAGCAAGAACCCCTTGGGGCTTCCCCCCAACATACAAACATCTCATTGGGTGAGTGAAAAAATAATGAGTAGTGCTATTTCTGGAACTCAGGCTCTTGACATAGAGAAGCTAGCTAGCGCAACATCCTTGCACTTATGCAACATGTTTTGCAAGTGTTTTGTTAGTCTGGATGTCAGCCATAGTTTATAAGTCTATTAATGGCTTTTAGCTACACTAGATCAATTGAAGCTCCATGATCAGAGGCAGTATGCTGCCAAATATATACTAGGTGTTGGAAATAAACAATACAGGAGTGCTGTGTGCTTTTCATGTTTTGGTTGTAAGGTTCCTGGAGGCATCTCACAACAGGATACTGGATTAGATGGACATTTGGTTTGATTAATATTATTAATTCGATTTTATAGCGCCCTTCCAAAAATGGCTCGGCGGTTTACACAGAGATATAATAAATAAATAAGATGGATCCCTGTCCCCAAAGAGCTCACAGTCTAAAAAGAAACATCAGATAGACACCAGCAACAGTCACTGGAGCTACTGTGCTGGGGATGGATAGGGCTAGTTACTATCCCCCTGCTAAATAAAGAGAATCACCATGTTAAAAGGTGCCTCTTTGCCAAGTTAGAAGGGGTTAGAGATCCAGCAGGACCTCTCTTTTTATGTCCTTAATGAGACATGTTCAAAACCAACATTTAGAAAAGTCAAATGGATGTGCTGGCGACCGCCATATGATATAGTACTCTTTGCTCAAGAGAGTTCCATGGGAATATCAGGTTGTGGAAGAATTCTTTAAAATAAAGGTATGAGAGACCTGACAAGCAATCCTATGTTGCAAATTAAAATCACAATAAAATCAAGGCAGTTGGTTCCATTTGTCTTTATTCTATTGTGCATCTGGAAAAAACAGTGCTGAAAATGTGATGGATTGAAAACTTGATGGATTGAGCAGGCCACTGAGGAAGTGGGAATAAATAGAATGTCTGTCTACTTCAGAGTGGTACCTAAGCAAAGGAGACCGTGACAGCTCATGAGAAACCAGGTGACATCCTGTTTTCTCTCAAATGTATTATGGCAGTTTGGGACAGAGTACAGTTTACCATGGATTTTTAGCTTTGTGTGGATAAAAGAGACATAAAATCAAGTGATCACCAGATGTGCTACTCAAAGTAATTAGCTCAAAAGGTCATAATTAGCAAATCCAGAAGGTAATATGATATGACTTTAAAAGAACTATTTATTGAAGAACTGAACACCAGCTGGTCCAGCACTGCTGTTTCTAATGAACATTAAAAAAAAAACACCCCAAAAAACCTTCACATGAAGCTTTGATTGGTAGCTAGTATTGTTCTACAGGCAGAGATTTATTTTTAACCACAGACAATCCAGAAATGGCAAAACAACTTGAAAGGAGCTCTGGACTCCTGTAAATCTCAAATCTGTTTTATTATCTAAAGTATCTTTGGCATTAGCATTGAAGAAACTGTAAACTGTGTTCAGTGAAACAATATGCTATATTCTTTGTTAGAGGAAAATCAACTGAAGCTGAAAGATAGGAAAATTAAGGGTTGGAAGAGATTTGGGAGTGTTAAAGAATGGAAGGAAGACAGAAGGATTTAGATGCAATACCACAGGGATAGACCTTACATATGGAATTATTTCTTCCCAGTGTGGTGAGTTCTTGTGTAAGGCAAGGAAGAATATGGAAAGCTGAAAACACAGGGAAAAAGATTCTTCCCCCCCTTTGAGAGCTATGTAAAATGCATTTAGTTCAAGAGCAAATGGGAAAATAATTTTTACATTTTTAAAATAATTTCAGCCTGAGATCAATGTTGGAGATTTTGCATTTCAACAGTAGTTATTCATTGGATCTGGAATAATATTATGCTTGATTTAGCACTGAGTACAACAAAACCTATATAAGGCAATTTCTCAAGAGGCTAAAAACAAGCATTATCAAGAGAAAAATGTTCATTTTCACACATGCAAATGATGAGGCTGTTCTCAAGCACAACCTAACCCAGGCTAGGGAAGCCCAGACAGGGTCAGACTGCATGCGAGAACCTCTGGGATTGGGCCTGCCTAGCCCAGCTCTCTAGCCCAGCTTCTAGCTGAGGTGAAGGGAGTGAGCACTTAACCTCAGATGGTAAGGGAGTGAGCACTCCCTTAACCCGGGCTTCCTGCTCTTTTGTGAGCTCAGGCTGCTTCCAGCATGGCCACACACAGGTAATGTGAAAGGTAATAACCAGCACTCTGTATTTTGCCTGGAAACGTATTGGCAGCCAATGCAACTGCTTGAGAACAGGCATAATATGGTCTCTCTGGGTTACCCTAGAGACCAGTCTGGCTGCCGCATATTGAACTAACTGAAGTTTCTGAACTACGTACGAAAGCAGCCCACATAGAGGGCATTGCAATAGTCAAGCCTGGAGGTTACCAGCTGATGCACCTCTGTTTAGATATCGTTCTCTTTAAGGAATGGACGCAGCTGTCAAATCAGCCAAAGTTGATGGAAAGCACTCCTGGCCATAGCCTCCACCTGGGATACCAGGATGAGGCCTGGATCCAAGAGCACTCCCAATCTACATACCTGGTTCTTCTGGGGAAGTGTAACCTCATCCAGGACAGGAAGATCTAACTCATCCCTCAAATTCCTATCCCCCACAATGAGCACCTCCATCTTGCTTGGATTCAGCTCCAATTTGTTGCCCCTCATCCAGCCCATTACTGCCCGTAGGCAGGCATTTAGAGAATAAATGCCATTTCCTGATGATGAAGATGAAAAGGAGAAGTAGATTTGGGTGTCATCAGCATACTGATAACACCCAGCACCAAATATCCTAATGACCTCACCCAGCGGTTTCATGTAGATATTGAAAAGCATTGGTGACAGAATGGCTGTGGCCATGAAACCAACCTAACCAGGTGGTGGTTCAACCATTTCAATGGAGATACCACAAGATCCTCCACCCACAGAACACCCCCCTGCTCTGAACAAAAGACCAAATTGAGTGTGTGACCAGCAACATGAATTGGTCCTGAAACTAAGTCAAGGATGATTATGGTCTTATTCTGAACTGACCTGGCATTGCAGAGGAGCATGGCCAGGTTCTGTGAGTAGTTGGAACTGCTCCCTGTGGCCTGAGAGCTGACAGGACAGCTGGGAGTGGAAATAGTTACTAAATTACTAGATCCCCTTCCACTGTAATGGCCATCTGCTCTGCCAATACCAATTCTTCTATTCCCCACCACAACAGTAATAGCTGCTCCAGAGCTGCCAGACACACCCATACATCACCCTTTCTAAGGGATCCCACATACATGGCAGCAAAAGGCCTGGCACACCCACTAAAAAGAGGACTAACAAACTTTAGCCCAGACTTCCAGCCCCACCTTAATATTATCTCCCCCATACTTCAGTCCAAAACCAAAGGCCCGGCACAAAAGGCCAGTTCCCTTTGGTGACCACCTACAGCCACGTTGCTGGTCACACTACCAGTGCTCCCTCCATTCATATAAGCACCCAAAACCTCAGTCACCCCTCTCACAGGTGGCTCCAAGTTGGGGCAGATGAAATTAGTGCCCACAGGTGGAAGTTGTCAGGCACTCAAGAGAATGTAAGTAGCAAGCAGCAGAATAACAGCTAAGCACAGCTGATCTTCTGGCTATTCAAACTGGGCTGGAGGAGGTGGGGAGGCTGTGATATATCTTCAGGCTGAGGTCAAGGACACAGGCTGACAAAATCCAAGCCCCTGTACCATCTTCTCCCATCCACTCCCTGCCCTATTTATTTCTTGGTTTATTCAGTTTCTATACTGCTTTTCATTAAAATAATCTCAAAGCAGTTTACAGTATGCTTTGTAATTTGTAATGCACAATTAAAATACAAAAGTACAGATATCAAATATAAATATAAAAATATCGTCTCCAAATAAAATTCTAAAAACCTATATAAAACAATAATACACAAAACACAAAGCAGCAGCAGTAAAAAACCAATATTTTAATTTAAAAGCCTGGGTGAAGAGCCCTGTCTTTACTTGTTTCCTAAAAACTGTCATGGAGGCTGAGGAGCAGATGCCAGCTGGCAGAGCATTCCAAAACCTTGGGGTCATGACTGAGAAGGCCGTGTTCCACTTACTGGACAGCCGAGCCTCTCTCACCATCAGCAATTTGTATATTGCTTTATGACAACAACAAAAAGTTCTCAAAGTGGTTAACATAGAAAAAGAAATAAAATGGGAAATTACAGAGAAAAAGAAATGTAAAAGAAAAAAAATAAATTTTTAAAAAATTAGAAAGGGGACGTGCCACAACATCTCCTGTGTGGATGTCCCAAAGCCCTCCCAGCACATCCATTTATCACTTGTGGTGGGGCAGGGAGTGTCACTTGTTCATCTGAAAAACTGAAGAGTGCATTACATGGGCTGGTAAGGTATTCTGAACTGGGCCCATTATGTCTGAACAGAGCCAAAGTCATTTGTACCTGGAGTACTGATGTGCATAGGGGAAAAGATAAAATACAGATTTTCTTATAATCTATAATAAAATACAAGCCACTGATGTGGTCTTCATAGACAATGCTGTCCTTCAGTCCTTGATTATTTGGATTCATAGGTTCCTTCCATCAGGACAAGGCCTGACAAATGCCTAAGACTGGTCAGTCAGGGCTGCAAGACATCAATACAGGTCCACTCTCCTGAATCAATATCCCTTGTTTTACACAAGTTGGAATCTAACAGTGCTTAGTACTGACCAGGGGTTGGTAGGTGGGAAATCTGGAAGATCTTTTATTACTACAGACATCTCCACCCCAACTACAGGCCTAGCTAAGGGATAATCAGGATATTTATGCACTTTTGTTTATCCAGGCACGGTGGCCTCTCTCCCTCCACCCCGGCTGTGTCTGGGTAATGGAAGGGGCTGGTGATTATATTGTTCTAATCTGGTGTTTTATTTATGTGTCTGAACAATTGGGAACTGTCATACCCTGCATGAGGGGGAAAATGATATTGCTATAAAGAAATGCTAGAATGAAGAGAAATGTTTAACTGGAGAGATTGACAGACCACAGTATTCTCTAGAGTCCCTAGCTGATGATATCATTACATTCCAGTGCTTCAGACTCAGCAGTAAAATGTACTGTGTAACACAGGGCTGGGGGTTGATAAAACTCAAGACAGGCACACTTTTAAA
Organism: Hemicordylus capensis; assembly: GCF_027244095.1. Taxonomy (NCBI): domain Eukaryota; kingdom Metazoa; phylum Chordata; class Lepidosauria; order Squamata; family Cordylidae; genus Hemicordylus; species Hemicordylus capensis. The sequence continues at coordinate 48,614,422 of NC_069661.1, read as the reverse complement.
AGAACGGCACACTAGTAAAACTTCAGGTTTAGCCACTCAATTGCAGCATGAGGTTTTTCATGAACAACATCTCCTTTTGTAATGTGCTCTTGGAAAAAAAATAGAAATTACTGTAGGGCTGGAGGAGGGGAAACTATCTCACAATAGCCCTATACAACAGTGCATGAATGTAGCATATTTGGTCTCTGTGGCGAGGTACGTAGCAACTGTTTATGACTGTACTGATCCTGAGGCAAAAAAGGAATATTTGCTGCTCCTTGCTGATACGTTTGCAGAATATGCTGTGGATTTGTAGATAATTTGTAGATAGGTGACAAAGGGGAAACTTGATAAACAGTAGACTGAAACAATCCACAGTGCCTTCTTGGCTCTGTGGTGTGTATAGGGGAACTGATAAACAATATTCTCCATGATACAAATTAAGAAGCTGGGGCTGTGGTTTGAAAAGGTAACTGCTGAACTCTCATATCCTGATGCATGATACAGTGTGTGGGCACCTTTGGACATAATGTTTAACTGCGGGCTGAACGGACTAGCAGTTTGCCTCCAGGCCCCCAGCAGCAGTGCATTCCCAGACGATTACAATCTGCAGTCTGGGAGACTGCAAAGGGGGTGGAACTGGCTGTGTGGCCTTCCTCTGACCCTGAAAGGAAAGCCATGCCAGCCAATGGAATTTAAGGGGCGGGAGGAGCTTCCTCACTTAACTCTGGTTTGGGCAAGTTGCCCAATCCAGATGACACATTGGCGCCTAGGGACCCTCAGGTTTGTGAGTGCTCCTTACTTACAACCAAGGGTTCAGTCGGAGATTTGGGGGAGGAATCAGAACCTACTAGATGCTCCTACTAGTGTCTCTGTAGGAGCAGGTTTAGGAGAAAATTGCTCCTACAGAGATGCAAGTTTGGGGCAGTATAGAAATATTTTAAATAAATAAAATAAATAAATAATCACCACATTTTCCCTAAGTACTCACAGACAGACAGACTGCCTATAATCTGTTCAAATATCTTGCCAGGTAATGATATCAAGCTGAAAGGCCCGTAGTTTCCCAGCTTCTCCCCCCCCCGCCTTTTGAAGATATTACGAACATCATCATTATTATTATTATTATTATTATTATTATTATTATTATTAATTCAATTTCTATACCACTCTTCCAAAAATGGCTCAGGGCAGTTTACACAGAGAAAAACAAACAAATAAGATGGATCCCTGTCCCCAAAGGGCTCACATTCTAAAAAGAAACATCAGATAGACACCAGCAACAGTCACTGGAAGTACCGTGCTGGGGGTGGATAGGGCCAATTACTCTCCCCCTGCTAAATAAAGAGAATCACCATGGTAAAAGGTGCCTCTTTGCCCAGTTAGCAGGGGCAAACATGATTGAGGTTTATGGAATTACTAGTGAAAATTTGCATGCATTCCTCCTGTACGACAAAATGACCATGCACTCTCCCTTCACTCATTGTTAGTGGATGTGCAGAGGAGTTTCTGTTGAGAACACTGCATTTATAGCTCCAGGACTCCATTTTTCATGGTACTAAGCAATTTGCTGATACTCCAAGTTGCTTATCAAAACAAGACAGTCCTTTTTCTTTCTAAAAACATCCTGGTCCATTCCAATGAGCTACATGAACTAGTAAGAAAATGAGCAAACTTCAACAGTCATTAATTTGAATGGATTTCAGACTTCTATACTAATTGTTTCGTTTCAGCTATGAATAAGGGCAATTTTATTGACATTCCCAAGTTGTACTTTGCAATAGACTATCAAAACCATATTATTAAAAGTATCTCTATAATACTGGCCATAAAGTACTGTCCATTTACTGTAATAAACATACAAAATACGTATATTCCTAAACAATTTTTGTGTGTATCCAGCACATATGGACATGCAGTGAACTGACAAAATATAGTTTGTTCATTGCTTCATAATTCAATGAAACTCTGGACTGTCTCTCTTGAATACTACCAGTTTGAAAACTGTCAAATTTTGTCAGAAGCTATCATCTCCCATGTGTTTCCAATAGGATAGTTTTGCTGCATTTTCTAGCAAATTAATAATTTTACTGGGATTTTTGATTTTTCTTGTAGTCTGGGCAAGGCCTGGAACCTACCTTTAGAAAACTGCATGTTTCTATCTTTTGTAGTTTGGTCAGCAAGTTTTCTGTGAGTGAGTGAGTGAGTGAGGCCCGAGCAGGTTTATATTATAGGTGATTTGTAGAGAAAATGGAAACATTTTTCTACCTCTCACAGAACACTATAATAAAAATGATTGGCAGGAGATTTAAAACAGACAAAAGGAAGTACTTCTTAACACAGTGCATTATCGATGTGCTCGCAACCTCTAGCATAGATGGCTTTGAAAGGAATTAAACAAATTCATGAAGGGCAAGTCTTGCAATGCCTACTAGTCATGATAGTTACATATCACCTCCAGATTCAGAGGCAGAATACTTCTGAATGCCAGTTGCAGGGGAGCAATGGTGAGAGAAGGTTATGCATTCTTCTGCTACTTCTGGGCTTCCCAGAGGCATCTTGTTGGCCACTGTGGGAAACAGGCTACTGGATTTGAGAGGCCTCTAGTCTGAGCCATGAGGACTCTTCTTCTTCTGTTCTTGTCAAACCATCCATTCAGATAAGTTTATACAAAATATTTTCCACATTCACCTTAGGGATCCTGAATGGGCTCGGACAGCCACGGGCGAGTTCCCTTAAAAAGCAGGTAAACATGTCCTTACCTGCGCCTTTTCCACCCTACTGCTTTTCTAGGCATGGCACTCGCTCTACAAAAGGTTGTGCATGGTCAGCATGGTGTTGCTGACCACACAAATGGCAATCGCACATGTGCAGCGGCCATGTGTGTTCGGACACCATGCACAGGCTGCAGGGAGCAGTGCCACAGCCACACTTGGCCTTTTGTAGAGAGAGTGCCACACCTGGAAAAGTGGTGGAGTAGCACAGGAGCAGGTAAGGACCTGCTTAACTGCTTTTTAAGGGAACTGCTACCCGCCCTGCTGAACCAGTTCAGCTGTGGGTGCCTGAGCCAGTTCAGCATTTCCCTAAGGAGGTGCCAAACCAGCTCTTTTACATTCCTAATTTACCTATAGCTGTTCTTTCCATCTATTTGACCTGAACATTCCCCCCACCACTTGCATTTCTATAGTTCAACACACTTACGCCTGCGGAGGCTAGAAGTGCAATCCTTTATTGACAATTGGCATTTGTTTATTGAATATTGGTGCAACAAAGAAAATATTGTCAACTGGTATCAGTCTCATTGCTATAAAGTGATCCCACTGAGCATAGCACATCAGACTCCCATTTCACTCTCCCTGTGTGCCAGTCACAGTACATTTCAGAGCAGTCTTACATGTTTAGCAGTTACATGTGAGATACTTAAGGAATGGTTTTGTGGTAAGGACAATTAAGGCGCATCACTCTTCAGTCTTTTATATCTGCAAAAGTCATTATCAAAACACATGTGAATGGCTATAAACGTGTTTATTTGAATCTGTGTACCGGCCCCCAGAAATGCAGGATACTAATAGGAAGTGTAATTCTCTATGTGCATTCAACATAATTAACTGTATATGTGTGCGGATCTGGTCATGCATAAACATTACCCCTACCAGCTGAGCAAAGAGGCACCTTATAAAGTGTTTATTCTCTTGTTTTTAGCAGGGGTGGAGCAAATATTCCTACCCAGCCAAAGCATAGCATCCCTTCAGTGGCTGTTGCTGCTATCAATGATGATGATGATGATGATGATGATGATGATGATCATGATGTGAGTCCTTTTGTTACAGGGAACCATCTTATTAAATAATTACTCATATGTATATATTTAATTATCTAAGGCATACCTGTGGCTAATCCTATGTGTGGCAGCTCTTGCAAGAGTTCGGAGAGCTGCCGGATAGGCTAGCCACAGGACGGGTGGGAGAGGGGGAAATGGTGACAGCAGCAGTGGCCGAAGAAAATTGTGGTGGGTGGGCGGTGGCAGGAGAAGCAGAGGGACAAAATGGCGGTGGGCCACACGCTGTGTGGGTGGGCAAAACAGCGGGGGATGGGTGGGAAAATGCCAGTGACAGTGACCGGGGAAGAAGGCGGTGATGGCGGCCAGCTGGCTGGTGGGTGAGCCAGCGGGCAGAGGAAGGAAGAAGCTGGGCAGGGTAGGGATGGAAGAGAAAACAACTGCGATGGGGAAAATGGTGGCCGTGGTGGGGGAGGTGGCGGCAGGGCAGGTGGCTAGAGGCGCAGAGGCTCTGCGCCTGGCCCAGCTAGTTGCTATGTAAATTGCTTAGAGAACATTTGTTGAAAAGCAATATATAAATCTTTGTAACAGTAGTAGATCTGTATGTGCATACACTGTACACAGACTGTAAGTAAAGTAAAGTGTGTCGTCGAGTCGGTTTCAACTCCTGGCGACCACAGATCCATGAGGTTTTCTTTGGTAGAATACAGGAGGGGTTTATCATTGCCATGTCCTGCACAGTATGAGATGATGCCTTTCAGCACCTTCCTATATCACTGCTGCCTGATACAGGAGTTTCCCATATTCTGGAAAACACACCAGCGGGGATTTGAATCAACAGCCTCCTGCTCTCTAGGCAGGTTACTTCCTACTGCACCATTAGGTTGCATACACAGATTGTACATGCATTCAAAATAACAGCTCTTTAACACTTTATTTTGCCATTATTGTGTAGTTCTGTACTGTACTTTCCCATTCTGTAACTTGGGAATTTGACATTCCCTCCAATGCTTGGCACAGAGCATTCTAACTGCAGTTATCATATAACATAACAATTTGTAGTGACTGGTATGTATTACTTCTGTCAAAGTCAGTAAATAGAGGTTAAATATTTTTTTCTATTACTATTTCTATTTTAGTAATCCTTTTGATCACCTTGTTAATATTAGACTAAAATATCTTAGCATGTGGTCAATTCCACCATGAATGGAAAAAGGTTCCTGTTACTTATTTTATTTTCCTGCATAGAAGACTAAGACTGTATGTAATTCTGTGTAATCTTTGAGAAGTTATTATATACCATCTACTCATGATTGTAAAACAGTTCTCTCTTAAATTAATACAGTATGAGAAATTAATACTATATTTCCAGATGTTTCCCCAGACATCAAGGTTAATACTATGATCTAAGTCTTGTACCTAAGTTATCCTGAATATTTCCAGTTTATGTTTCTATTTCAGCAATATTGTATACATTTGTGCTACTAAGTAAAATCTTTTGTGGATATTATTTTTCAAAATAAATTAGTTATCTAAGGCTGAATTGCCATTCTTGTAGCTGATTTGCAGATATGTACTTAATAACATTTTTTGCACCCTATCTTGATGTTCTTATTGAACGGACATGCTCTGCTGGATCAGACCCAAGCAAAGCCAGAACCACTATTCAGTGGATGGGTTCAAAGAACCCAGCCACAAGCCACAGAAGCACCATGTGAACCCTCCAGAGTCCATACCCAGTCAACATTGGCAGGAGGGAGAAGAAGGGAAATAAATGCATCCAGCGAGCCAGCTCTGGCTGGGAATGTGCAGGAGCGTACCACGGTTGGAGTGGGCCCAGAGACAAAATTTCTAAACGGGCCCCTCACTGCCTTCTTCTCCTTCTCCTGGCCTCATGTCTCTGCCAACCATCCCAACTACAGTTACAAGCTGTAAATAACAAATACAACAGTATCAATGAAGAAGAACTTTAATAATTACACATATCCCAACTATGACATATCACCACCACCCGTATACTATGATATCCCATACCACCAGCCAGAACTTAATGCAATGGCCTCTTTCATGCTTTCAGTTCAGCAAAGTTGTCTATGCTCTTTTGTATATCCACTTTCTTTGCTTGTTCATTTTCAATGGATAGCAAAATAAGGCCATAGTCTTTCATGAGACACAGAACTCCTCAGATAGTTTCTGATAAGCTTCAATTTGAGAATGATTTCTCAGAAGATGCCACTAGTTACAGGTAGGGTCAGGAAAAGCATATCAGAGTTAACTCCATTTGACAGCTATTGAGGCACTATTTTAATACGATGAGGGCTTACTCGATCTGGCTGCTGTTAATATGGGCTTGGTCCCACATTTAACTGGGGATAGTACTTGGTGCCTGTTTATTGCCAAGCATAACATGCCAAGGGCTGCATAACACTTCTGAATGGCTCTCGTCATTTCCCAGTGCTGCTAGACATAAAACAGCATCACTCCCATCTAGCCTGAACTGACCACACACAGCCATAGGCCAAATCCCTCCTGAAAAGCTCTTAAGATGAATGGGCAACCAACTGCAGAATGCTCGGCACTACCTGGAAGCTGGCTAGTCCTGGGGCTGGAATTTGGAGCTCAATCAAACTGAGCTTCACACGTGACTCAGACTCACCTGGGAGGCTACACCTTCTCTGGGCTCTCTCTGTGTATCTCTGCTGCACTCCCTGTTCCCTGAGATTTTTTTTTTAAACTTGCTCACACCTTTGATTTTGTCCTAGCCTCTGCTTCAGTTGATCTGCCTGCCTGGTCTGTATCCAGCTTCACTTGGAACATTTTTCTTTCTGGCCACTTGGATTTCTTGAAGTAAAACAAAGTATTTTCCTCAATTTTTTTTCTTGGAGACATTGGAGAGAGTCGTGGCTGGAGGAGGATCTCCTGCAAGCCTCACCGTCTCTTTCTCTCCCTGTCCTAGCCAGACACGCCACCCCCACCCTTGCAGCAATTACAGTCTTCCCCCCCCTCCCCCTGCCATTCGGAATCAGCAGAGGCTGATAAAGATCTCCCAAGATTAGCTCTCTGGTGGCTTCTCTCACCCCTGTCCATCACCCCCACCAGACACAGCAAGAGGGTGGGCTGACAGAGGAGGGGCTTACTGCAACTGAGCTGAGCCTGATCGGAGGTGGCTAGGCAAGTGAAGTGAGAGGAGGCAGCAGTCAGCAGATGGTGCCCCCAAACCTACAGCACCCCCTTTTGGGGCCAATTTGGCCAGTGCCTGGAGGCGGCTCTGCTGCTAGCTCTGGCTTAAAATACCGCTAGCGCTAGGTGTGAGTGGAAGAAGAGAGAAGAAGGGAGAGTCAATGGAATGTGACCACGTATGTGCACCAAAGACGAGAAGAGGGGGAGAACAATAGGGGAGGGAGGGAGATGCAGAGCTGAGGAGGAGGAAGAGAAGCAAGGAACAGCAAGATGCAGGAGTGCCAAGAAGAGGAGCACCTGCAGAAGGTGGAAAAGGCAGCAAGCAGCTTCTGTTTACCTCGCACTGAGCATGACATGATTGCCTGCTGTACACCTGCTGTTCATGGGCATGAGGCAGGCAGGCAGGCCTCACCCGCCCCTGCCCGTACGGAAGAGAGAGAGCACACAGGCACAGCTGGTCTTGCCTTTTGAAGGCAAGGGAAAGCCGCCCCCCCTCGCCATCCTTGCCACACCAAGGCCACTGGCCATTACGCTGCCTACCGAGCTGGCCAGCTGCAATTGGGCAGGCGCCACGGCCGCGGAAGATGGGTGTTCGTGACTGGCCTCCGGGGGGCCCTTTGAGGCAGTGGGCCAGGAGACAGCTGTCTCCCCTTGCCTAATGGATGGTACACCCCTGCTCCGGAGGGCTTGTGTGGGCCCTTCTGGCAATTGGGTCATGCCCACATGTGTGTGACATCACACACAAGGGGTATCACTGGTGCAAGAGGTGCACGTACAATGGAGCCACTGGGGACGGGGCAGAACCTGGGCCTCTGTTCACTGGCTCTGCCACTGGGCTAAGGCCTGTCTAGTCCAGCATCCTGTTTCCCACAGTGGCCCACAAGATGCCTCCAAGAAGCCCACAGGCAAGAGGTGAGGGCAAACCCTCAGTCAAACTCTGGTGATTTGTTAATTTTTAGTTTGTCAGGACAGTTTAGAACATTCTCTCTTGTCATCTAGGCCCAGTTCTTCAGCCTCAGAGCCTGAGAGGTTCAGTTCTGGAGTGGATATATGATCAATATCCTCCTACTTCTGCTAACTGAGCCAAGAGACACCTTCTAAAGTGCTGTTTCTTTTTATTTAGCAGGGGGAGAGCAACTGGGCCTATCCAGCCCCAGCACAGCATCTCTCCAGTGGCTGTTGCTGGTATCTGCCTTATGTTTCTTTTTAAATTGTGAGCCCTTTGGGGACAGGGAGCCATCTTATTTTTTTATTTTTTTATATAAACCACTTTGACCACTTGGGTTGAAGGCTGGTATTGTATATAAATATTTATAGTAGTAGTGCACTTGGAACTCATCTTCAGCATCAACCCGTGAAGACATATTAAAAAATCTCATTCAGCTTCTCTGCAATCTCTTTATCTTCCTTAATAACCCCTTTCATGCCCTCATCATCTAAGGGTCCAACCGTCTCCCTGGCAGGTTTTCTGCTTCTGATATATTTAAAGCTGTTTTTGTTATTCCCCTTGACATGTCTAGCTATATGCTCCTCAGGTTCTCTTTTTGCATCCCTTATTGTCTCCTTGCATTTATTTTTCCAGAGTTTATGTTCCTTTCTGTTCTCTTCATTTGAGCAGGACTTCTATTTTCCAAAGGAAGTCTTCTTTCCTTTTATAGCTTCCCTGACTCTACTTGTTAGCCACACTGGCATTCTCCTGAACTTGGTGGTACCTTTCCTCCTTCTTGGTATACATTCTAACTGAGCTTCTATTATTAATCATCATCATCATCATCATCTAAATTAATATTATTCTATTATTATTATTCTGTATTAACTTAAGGCAGCATATGCAAGGCAGTGTTTCCATGCAAACTCCCATCCAGGTACTGGTAGAGAAGACATTCCAATCACCCATCAAAGTAGAGAGGAAATTTCAATGGGTGCTCGCTTTGTGCGTGCCCTTTATAATTGTGTATGCTGGGAGCTGCATCATGCAAACTCGCCCTGTATCACATTATAAAATCAAATGCTTCTTCTAAAATGTTACTACTGTATTAAAATCAGTTCAGTTATTGAGGCTTAGCAGACATAAGAGGGCCCATGCTCTTCAATAAGTTATTTTCTTACCAGTCAATATCTGACTTTATGTAAATAAGAAAGAATGGCTGTTGCTCCATGACAGCTCCAGTCAGATAACCTCACATTCATGGAGCTAATCAGTGAAAGCCTCTCAAGTGACTGGCAAATGAGGTAGGAATAATTGACTGCATGTAACACTCGCCCAGCTAAGGGCCAAGAGGCCAATTAGGAACAACCAGCTGAAACACCTGTTCATGAGCAGTACCTGGCATGCTCACAGGTAGTCATATGCAATAGCCTTTTGCCTTCTGTAAGCTAGGTGGGCCTCTGACAATGGTGAGCCTGCATTGCCCATTGAATAAGAGCATGGGACTCTACACAAACCAGTTTAGCTTTAGTAAAGTAGTTTCATCAATCTGTGTCCTCAAACTATGCTAAATATTCAGGAACAGGACAGTTCCATACATGTCTTCAAACTATGCATTGGAAAGCATCATAGAACCAACAAGTAGGTTTTCTTGAGTTCTCTTCTCACTAGATTAGTGAGGGATGATGGGGCAGTAGAGGTGTTGTAGGTAATGTTTGCTCTCAAGTTGATTTCGACTCCTCCTGGCCCTGTCATTTTTTTGGGGGGTAGAATACAGGAGGGGTTTACCATTGCCTCTTCCCGTCCAGTATGAGATGATGCCTTTCAGCATTTTCCTATATCGCTGCTGCCTGATGTAGTCGTCCCTATAAATCCAACATGTATCAATGAAGGTCCTCTTTCAAAGACAATCCAGTTCTGTCTTGGGCTGCTGGAGGAAGAAAGGCTTCATCAATATCACAATAATCTTTCTCTTTGGAATGTTGTGTCACACCCTTCCATGTGTTCTCCACATCTTTGTAGATCTGCCCCAGAGCTTGAGAAGCTAAATATTGGAGCATGTATATTCTTTCTCATCAGCTAAAGATATCTAAATGGCTTTACACAAAGTAAGGCTATATAAATTTGTTATCTTACCCACAATTCGGAAAGCAAGATGGAATTATGAGTAGGTATCTTTTCAAGAAGATGATCATCAAATAGAGCTATATTATCAAATAGCTAGCTGGAAAAAAGAACTCTAAACGTGCAAGTATGGTCTCACTACTATAATTTTTCTAAGCAAAAACAACATTTCTATTTCCAAATAATCTTAACAGCTGTGTTGAAAGCTATTCGGTGACTAAATTATCTTTGATCATTCATTGAAATCAGTTTTCATTGTTAATAAAACTTGATATCTTGGATGCATGATGTTGTAAAGGGTTGAAAAACAGCTTTAATATTACACCTGAAAATAGGAATCTATGATGTTTTATGTTTAATGGGATCTTTTCAAACACATAATTTAACACATGAAATAAAATGTAACATTTCAGGCATATTATATAACCTTAGCCACTGGCCTTAATCCTTCCTCTATTGATGTCAATGTTAAAATTACCACTGACTTATAAATACAGAACGGCTGTTTTTCTCAATTCTATCTATCTATCTATCTATCTATCTATCTATCTATCTATCTATCTATCTATTTATCTATCTATCTATCTGAAAAGGCATAAGAGAGCAAGTCATGCTTGCTACCACAAGACTAGTAGGGATGTGGGAACCAGTTCGCTCTAGAACCAGTTCTAGATTGACCCCCCCCAGCTTGACAGTTATAGGTTGAGCCCAAATCTAAAATAAACAAGTAAGAACTAATCAGCCTACTTTCCTTTCACTGTCTCTACAACTGGACTACATTTGGTTCAACTCAAGGTCCACAAATTTAGATCTCTTGCACCTCAAATGTCAATGTGTCTGCCATCTTGAATTGGGGTGGATGGCATCGTCACAAGCTACACCATTGGGGCATCCCTTTGTGTCCATATAGCTGTAGCAAATTTGGTTCAAATTGGTTAAGCGGTTCACAAGTTAACTCACTTGTGCCTCAAAAGTTTATGCTTCTGCCATCTTGAATCAGGGTGGATGAAATCATCACAAACTACACCACTGAGGTGACTCTGTGTCTCACTCACTACAACGGTACCTAATTTGGTTCAAATCGGTTAGACAGTCCACAAGTTAGTCCACTTGTTCCTCAAATGTTCACACATCCGGCATCTTGGACTGGAGTAGATGACATCATCACAAACTATGTCATTGAGGTTTCCCCATGTGCCCCTACAGTTGTAGCAAATTTGGTTCAAATTATTTAGGCAGTTCACAATTTAGCACCTCAAATGTTTACATGTCTGCCATCTTGAATTGGGGTGGATGACATCATCAGAAACAATACCATTGGGCCTATGTCTCCACACAGCTGTAGTAAATTTGGTTCAAATTGGTTAAGCAGTTCACAAGTTCGCTCACTTGCACCTCAAATGTTCATGCTTCCGCCATCTTGAATCAGGGTGGGTGTCATCATCACAAACTATGCCATTGAGGTGTCCCTGTGTGTCACTCACTACAACTGTACCCAATTTGGTTCAAATGGGTTAGACAGTCCAAAAGTTAGCCCACTTGTGCCTCAAACGTTCACACGTCTGCCATCTTGGATTGGGGCAATGACCTCATCACAAACTATTTCATTGAGGTTTCCCCATGTGTCCCTACAGCGTGGTGTAGTGGTTAGAGTGCTGGACTAGGACCGGAGAGACCCGAGTTCAAATCCCCATTCAGCCATGAAACTAGCTGGGTGACTCTGGGCCAGTCACTTCTCTCTCAGCCTAACCTACGTCACAGGGTTGTTGTGAAAGAGAAACTCAAGTATGTAGTACACCGCTCTGGGATCCTTGGAGGAAGAGTGGGATGTAAATATAAATATAAATATAAATATAAATATAATAATAATAATAATAATAATAATAATAATAATAATACACTGGAACATCTGCAAAAAATACAAGCTACCTGTAGCCAAACATTGGTGGGGCCATAAAATTGAAAAAGTTGAAGAAAATGAAGATGTAAAAATATTATGGGACTTCTGACTACAAACAGACAAACATCTGCCACACAATACACCAGATATAACTGTAGTCGAGAAGAAAGAAAAACAAGTCAAAATAATCGACATAGCAATACCAGGGGATAGCAGAATAGAAGAAAAAGAAATAGAAAATAATCACCAAATACAAAGATCTACAAATTGAAATTGAAAGGCTGTGGCTGAAATAGACCAAAATAATCCCAGTGGTAATTGGTGCCCTGGGTGCAGTTCCAAAAGACCTTGAAGAGCACCTCAACACCATAGGGGCCACAGAAATCACCATCAGCCAATTACAAAAAGCAGCTTTACTGGGAACAGCCTATATTCTGCGACGATATCAATAACAACAGCAACAACATTGACAATAAAATTCAGCCATCCCAGGTCCTTGGGAAGGACTCAATGTCTGGCTAAAACAAACCAGTCAATAATGCTCTCTGACTGTGTAAACAAGAAATAATAATAATAAAATAATAAAAAATACAGCTGTTGCAAATTTGGTTCAAATCAGTTAAGCAGCTCACAAGTTCACTTGCGCCGCAAACATTCACACGTCCACCATCTTGAACTGGGGTTGAGGACATCATCAAAAACTACACCATTGAGGTGTCCCTATGTGTTCCTTCAACTGTACCCAATTTGGTTTATATTGGTCGAGGCATTGCAAAGTTGATAGTGGCAGGGGGAACACACGTACATACAGACCTTGGACAAACGGAATGTCAGGTGATCTCATAATCCAATGGGAAAGTAGGCTAAAAATAGAGCTTGTTCTAAGCAAAACTGGACCAAGCACAGCCCTAATAGAACTGGTTCTGAGAGGCTTGAGCCTCCATTTTGAGTAAAAAAGAGATCATCATCCATTTTGAGACACCTGTGTCACTTGCAGCGATTGACTGTGCGGCGGATTCCATGATTAGCCAGATGTGTCTGGCCCTTTGAATGGCTTTGGCAGTGTGTCACTCAGGACACCTGTCACCCTACTGGCCAGGGTGGGGGAGAAGGGAGGGTGCTCCAGGAGGGTTATTCTAAGTAAAGTTAAAAAACCACCTTGTGGCTTGGAATCTCTCTTTTTCTGCTGCTCGTCTCTGCAGCTGATGAGGAGCTAATACTGCTACCGTGTTTCCCCGAAAATAAGACAGTGTCTTATATTAATTTTAGCCCCAAAAAATGCACTAGGGCAATTAGCGGTACATCAGAAATTACTGCTAGGTCTTACTTTCGGGGTAGGTCTTACTTTCGGGGAAACAGGGTAATACTGCAACCTTCCCTTGCTTGTGGTCTCCAGAGAGAGGTTTGACTGTTCCAGAGTCACTCAGAGAGTTTCATGGCTGAATGGGGAATTGAACTTGGGTCTTCCCAATCCTAGTCATCTTAAAACGTTTAAAATCTCATTTTTTAAAGAATTGCTTTCTTATTTTTAAATGCTGCTTTTTAAAGGCTCCACTTGCTTGTTCTGAAATGCCTGTGTCTAAATGCTTTTGTTGTAGTTTGTGTTATTTGATGATATTAGCAGGTTTGTGATTTGCAATGTGTTTGTGGTGTCTGCTTGTTTGGTTTGCGGCTTTCTCCAGTGTTCTTGCAGTCTTCCGTTAGTTTGGATTGTGCGTTCTTGTCTTGGTCGGTTGAGGCACGCAGTTTGTAAGTAGGTTTGTGTTTTCCCTGTGGTTTGTGGTTTCTCTGTAGCTAGGTTTGTGGTTTTAGGCTAGGTTTGTAGTGTTTTTTGTAGTCTTCATTTTGGTCACTTTGGTGGTTTTTGTGAATTTGCATTTGGTGTTTGGGCTGGTGGTCGCCCTAGGTGTGCCAAAGCGGGGTGTGTGGTGGGCCCCCATGGATGCCAACTAGTGTTGCATTCTTTGATGGACCATTCCACATAGGGATTAGGGATGTGCACGAAACAAATTTTTTTTATTCGATTTGTTCCTGAATCGATTCACCTCTGATTTGTTTTGTGTCTGAATCTGTCCCCGTGAATCACCCCAGGTTTGATTTGGATTTGGATCGATTCTGACCACCTATAAAGGTCCTAGGGGCACCTACCCACCAGCTAGGTCCTAGGGTAGGGGCACCTAGGTCCTACGGTAGGGGCACCTACCCACAACCTAGGGGTGGTGGGTAGGTCCCCATGGGTACCACCTACCACCACATTTCAAGGCAGTGGGGCAGCTGGTTGATGTTTAATTTTTTAACAGATTTTGTATATTTCCACCATAGGAAATAATGAGGATTCGAAGTCTCCCTATCCTAACCCTAACATGGATCCCCAGCTTTAATTAATTAAAAAAAAAAAAAAAAGCTAAGCTCTAGCCCTTGTGGAAGTTGAGTTATGGAGCAAAATGTGCGGTCACTGTTTTTCAAGTGTTTGGATTATTTGGTGTATACAACTTTTCCTCATAATGAATCCCTATGAGGATTCATTATATGCCTTCATTTCTTCTGTTCATTTTGACTGTCATTGGACAGTGCCAATTGTCAACTGCCATGTGTCAACTACACCCACTACACACATACACACTGGGGTACTCAGTTTATTTTTTATGAATTTTTGAAGTGTTTAGATTCTTTGGTGTCTTCATTACACACCTTCATTTCTTCTGTTCATTTTGTCCCCACTGCTTTGCTGGTGGAGGTGGGGAATTAGTGGCCTCCCATGTGCCAACTACCCCCCAACCTGCAAGCAACTGGGTACTCAGTTTATATTTTAGGAACTTTTGATTTGTTTAGGCTTTTTGGTGTGTAACGAATCCTCGTAGGGATTCATTATGAGGAATGGTTATTAGACACCAAAGAGTCTAAACATTTGAAAAAATTCCTAGAACATAAATTGAGTAGTACCCACAGCCTTGTGGGTGGGAGGGGGTGTAGTTGACACATGGCAGTTGGCACTGTCCAAAGACAGTCAAAATGAATAGAAGAAATGAAGGTGTGTCATGAATCCTCATAGGGATTCATTGAGGGAAAGTTATTATACACCACCACCACAAAGAATCCAAACACTAGAAAAATTATGACCACACATTTTGCTCCATAACTCCACTTCTACAAGGGCTAGAGCTTAGGGTTTTGTTTTTTTTAAAGGAAGCTGGGAATCGGGGGAAACTGATAAGAGGAATCCAAATCTTGGAATTTGAATAAATTCTGATTCGATTTGGACCTGAATCTAGCCAGATTTGTTCTGTCTCCAAATTCCCGAATTAGCTAGATTTGTGTACAAATCAATTTCTACCCAAATCAGTTCACACATCCCTAATAGGGATTCATTATGTAGGATCTATGTGACATTAAAGAATCCGACCCCCTTTAGTCCCTATGGGAGAAATAATACAACTTTAAAAATATTTTTAAAAATCATTAAATATTTCCACTTTGACCGATTGCTTTGGGGCTTTAGTGGTAGTTGGCACCCATGGGGGCTTACCACTCACCCCACTTTGGCACCCTTGGCTGCTACCTATAGGGCTCCACCACTCACCTGCCCACCAGTGGGAGATGGGTTCTTTGGAAACCAGGTGAGTGGTGGAGGCATTGCGCTGCTGCTCAGCAGCACACTGCTGCTTGGGGTCATTTGCAGTTGCAGCCGGAGGAGAGGTAAGCACCTATTATTTTGTGCTTAAAGATGCCACCCCACCCCTGGCTGCACCTGCACCAGCTGCTCCTGACTGGAAGGCATAAAAGAGAATAGAGACATGTTATTTGAAAATAGAGAACTGATGTATTGGGGTAACGGGGGTACAGAAAGCAAAAAATAAGTGGGTGGTTTGGCACATTCACCAAGTTGCGGTATTGGGAATGGGAATTGGCTTGAGGGCGAAAGAAAGAAAGAAAGAAAGAAAGAGGAAGAGAAGAAGTGTTTCTTATAGCTACCCCAATCTAGCTTTATTAATTCTTCTCTCTGGGGAGCTCAAGCATGAAGCGAGCTCATGAGACAGCGTGGGACACAGCAACACACATGGCTAGTAACATGAGGCATGTAGCTCCTGAGGTACGTAGCGAGCATGGCTAGTACAGTCGATCTATCCGCCACAAATTCCCTGTTAGGATAATCTAAGTGAGTGCTGTCACTCGTTCTTGTACTCATAAATTCCAAAGATTAATAATACATTGCAGGAAGAAATACTTTCCCTTAGAGACAGAACAGATCGAATCTACTGCCAATCAATTTCTTTAGGTGACCCTGGCGCTTTCCAGATGACCTGCTATAATCGTGGTAAAATGCTTAGGCTTGGCAGGATCGTATTCACAACAATCTCCAGAATTAAAAAATCCAAATACGGGAAAATACAGCAACCTTTTTGTGATGCACATACAACGCTATAGCACTATATTGCAGCAATTAAATGCCAAACAAGGCATCTGAAATGTGAATGGCCCCCTGCCGACAGCGTAGGGACTGTGGTGTCACAACACAGGAAGTATGGAAGTAGATACGCTGTGACCCTGTTGTAGGGTCTAATCTGGAAAGTGCCATGAGCTCTTATATATTACTTGTCCTTTTACATAGCTCTCTTTTCAGTTCTTTCACTTTATGTGTACCTGAAATTTGCTGAATGTTGACAATCTCGGTCAAATGCTGTGAATGTCCAAAACCCAGAGATACACCATTAATGTTATTAGTAACTCAAAAGCGAATGCTAAGATTCACAGTTTATGTCTGAAATCTGAGAAATATATCTGTTTGGACATTTACAAAATTCATGTTCATTTAGGATTGTCAGCATTCACACACACATTACAATATTCATCGAACTGTCAGCAGTTACTGCAACATAAACATTACTTTTGTTTGTACCCAAAGTTGCTCAAGGAGAGCCTCTTCAGCAGCATTTAGTACTGACAAAAGTAATATGAAGATCACCATGAAAATATACTACAACTGAATGTGTTTTGCATGATTTTAAGACATACCATTTTTATCTTGGCTCTCCATTGAGGACATTCAGGAATTTAATCTCTACAACAACAACTGCTTATGAACTTTTTAACCTTGACAGTAAATCTGTGTTGGGTCTTATTAAAATGCCCTCTGCTTTCCAGATGTGATGGTTTTATGTGTAACAAAGAATACTTTTGTGACCAGAAAGCATGAGACAAAAACAGCTACAGGTGTGTGTATGCTATTTAATTTTGCACTCCCAGTATCTATCGATTAGGAAAAATGTGTCTGAATGCTGTATGCATTCTTGGGAACAGACAGCGTAGCCTGGCCAACTACACATTTGAGCAGATGTAGCCCCACTTCATAGACAATAAACCAGACCACCAATAAAAGTACTCAGCAAACGGCTCAGAAAGGTACAAGAATACTGCTATTCTCATTATAATAAGGATGGCTGGCTTAAACACTAAAGGGCAAATGTAGATCTTTTTTACTTGGAGGTCTTCACAGGAACTTTACTAACTCAGAGGATTTATGCAGCATTTTCATGGATAAAAGATGACAGCAACTGTTAATCCTGGGTTTTTCTGCTCAGATGTAACACATACTGTGAGAGAAATGAAATAGTCTTCACATGTTAAATGAAGCTTCAATTGGAACCAAGGACTTGATTAAACATTTTCAGGCAGGCAGATTCAAGTCTTGGGAGACTGAAAGGAAGTTATATGCCTATATCTGCAGATGAACATAAACCTTCCTGGCAAATACTTCCTGACTCATAAAAGACCAATGAAAACTGGTGTTCTGTTCTCAGCTTGTTGCTTCGTCTCTCACTTCATTGGGCAAGGCCATTACATCAGCAAATGCAGCATAATTAGGCATGGCATTCTTTGAAATTGCCTTATTTTTATTACTGTTATTGAGTTTCCATGAGGATGGAAATGGAAACAACATATTGAAATATTTAAATGGTAGAGGACTGATGGAGGCATTCATGACGTATCAGCATGACATCAACAAACAAATAGGTAAAGCAATCAACAGAAGCCTCTGCAGTAATAGCCTGGCAAAGCTTCATGCCCAGGGTAATACATTAGGGCCAACATTCAAAAACCAGAAGAGAAAAATGAAGCAAGGATAATATTAAAAGTTCAGATCCAAGACTTCAGTCTATGGACAGAACCAGAAAATGAGATTTAAAAACAGATTAATATCAGCATCTATCAGCTGTCCTGTGAAGATCAAACTCAGTGCTTGAAGAGTAGTCTCTAGAGACTATTGGTTGGAAATTCAGGACCAACATGATATAGCAGTGGAAACTGGGAAGGGGCATCACCTCATCTGTGCCCAAATGGCTCAGCCAATTGAGCATCAGACTGAGACTCTTAATCTGATCAGTCATGGTCTGAATCCCCGAACAGAAATATGAAGCATTCTATCCTTAAATGATTTCACTTTGATGAGGGGCACTAGCTCAGTAGTCCGACAGGTTTTTGTATGCAAAAGCTCCCAGGGCATATGGGAATATGCTCTCCACCATCCTAGAAATGGCCACAGATAAAGTTGCTTCCTCTCAGGGTGGGGGGCAGGCATTGTTCCTGTGGAAAAAAAGATTTCCAGAGGGGCTATGGAATGTAGGAAACTACCTTATACAAAATCAGACCACTTGTCCATCTAGCTTAGTATCGTCTGTTGGGATTTGCTACAGACATCGTCTCAATTCTTTTAGAATATTGTTTTTAAAATTTTAAATTGTCATATTTTTAATTTCTTGTTTTTGTTTTTAACTAATGTTTTAATGTTGTTTTTATTTTGTTGTAAACTGCCCAGAGACGTACGTTTTGGGCGGTATAAAATATATAAAATAAAATAAATAAATAATAAATAACTATAGGGCATGCTTCTCTAGTTGAATATATCTATGTAATGGCTTGGGAGTGGAGTCACAGTTTGTTTATCTGCTCCTCACTTGTTGTCTTGAATTCAGACTGAGAGGTTCTCTCTCTCTCTCTGCATTAGACCCTGTTAGTCTGTTTATTGTTTTCTTTCCCTGTGTTTATTTAGTAATAAATATCAAACTCTTGTTTCTCAGTTACAGTTGGCTTCTTGTTCAGTTACTTATAGAGGAGAAGTAATTACTTTGGAACGTTATCTACTATAGCTGGCAGCAGCTCTTCAGGAGTTCAGAGAAGATTCTTTCTCAGCTCTCTCTGGAGATGCCAAAGATTGAACCTGGGACCTTTTGCATGCTAAGCAATAGGGATGTGCAGAATGTTCTGAGTTCAGAAAATTCTGACTCAGAACGGTCCATTTTGAGTGTTCTGAGCTTGGAATAGAACACCCCGAAAAGGTGGGGGGTCCTGTTCTGAGTTTAGAACAGAACAAGCCAATTTTGTTTGGAACGTCCCAAGTGTTCTGGCTTAAAACAAAAATTAAGATAGTGAGGGTGGTGCTGGGGGGTGGCGAGAGGTACCTTTTGCACTAAATTAATTCAAGGACATATAGGTACCTTTAACATTAAAGTAATCAAAGCTCTTCTCTTACTTGAGGCAACTGGTGCATTACCACTGATAAGAGCTTTGATTACTTTAATGTTTAAGCCAAGGTCGAGGAATATGTAAGAACTTCAATTACTTTAATTTTAAAAGGTACCTATAAAAGTATTTTTAAATTTTAATGTTTGTATCTATTATGATTTTTATTTTTTATGAATTTTAAATGTTTCATATTTTATATTATGTTTTAATTCTAGAGCCTAGAGATTACAATATTAGGCAGTATATAAAGTCAGTAAATGAATGAATGAATGAATGAATGAATAATATAAGATGCTTGGATTGATTTAATGCTAAAGGTACCTCTCCAGTGCTGTCCTCACTATCTTAATTTTTTTTTAAAAAAAAAGCCGGAACACTCGGAATGTTCCAAACAGAACAGGCTTTTTCTGTGGAAACACCAGGTCTCCCCAGTGTTCCAGTTGGAATGTTCAGGCTGTTACACATTCTGTTCCGAGCTCAGAATGGAACGCAAAACCCATTACATGCCCACCCCTACTAAGCAGATGCTCAGTCACTGAGATGACTGCATCCCCCATATTACTATATTATTGTTGTTTACTGCAGCAAAAATAACAAAGGAGCATGTGGCACTTTTTGCTTCAACAAATCAGAAGGTGATTTTTAAAGACTTAATTAGTCCTCAATTAATTAGGACCCTGTGGTTTTTCATAATGGACATTTTTATTTTATATTACTGTAGATTGGGCAAGTTGATTGAGCAGGTGGTGGCCTTTTAGCTCCAGGCAGTTTTGGATGATGCATATTATCTAGACCCATTTCAAATTGGCTTTTGTGTGGGCTATGGGGTTGAGACTGTCTTGGTTGGCCTAACGGATGATCTCCAACTGGCTGACAACAGAGGGAGTGTGACTCTGCTGATCCTTTTGGATTTCTCTGCGGCTTTCAATACCATCGGCCATGGTATCCTTCTGGACCGCCCAAGTGAGGTGTTCACTCAGGCAGGGCACTGTTTTACAGTGGTTCCACTCCTACGTCTCTGGTAGATTCCTGGTAGATGGTGTCACTTGGAGACTGCTGTTCCGCTAAGCAAGAACTGTTGAAGTGTGGAGTTCCACAAGGCTCCATGCTATCTCCAATGCTCTTTTACATCTACATGAAACCACTGGGAGAGATCATCAGGAGATTTGGTGCTGGAAGCTATCAATATGCTGATGACACCCAGATCTACTTATCCATGCCGACCTCATCAGGAAATGGCATATCTTCCTTAAATGCCTGCCTGGAGGCAGTAAATGGGCTGGATGAGGGATAACAAACTGAGGTTGAATCCAAATAAGACGGAGCTACTGACTGGGCGGGGTGTGTGTGTGCAGGACTCAAGAGATGGTTTAGATCTGCCTGTTCTGGATGTGGTTACACTCCCCCTGAATGATCAGGTACGTAGCTTGGGAGTGCTCCTGGACCCCAAGCTCTCCCTGGTTTCTCAGGTTGAGTCAGTGGCCAGGAGTGCTTTTTATCAGCTTTCTGATACATCAGCTACGATACATACATTTCTAAAGGCAAATGACCTTAAAACAGTGGTACATATGCTGGTAACCTCTAAGCTTGACTACTGTAATGCACTCTACATGGCGCTGCCTTTGTATGTAGTCCGGAAGCTACAACTGGTACAGAATGTGGCAGCCAGATTGGTCCCTGGGACAATATGAAGGGACCACATAACACTGGTTTTGAAAGAGCTGCACTGGCTGCCGATATGTTTCTGGGTGAAATACAAAGTGCTGGTTCTTACCTATAAATCTCTTAATGGCTTAGGTCCAGGCTATTTAAGAGAGCACCTCCTTTGTAATAAACCCTGCCACCTATTATGATCTTCTGGAGAGGTCCGGTTGCAGTTGCCACCAGCTCATTTGGTGGCGACCCATGACTGGGCTTTTTCTGTGGCTGCCCCAGGGTTTTGGAATATGCTCCCTACTGAATTAAGAGCATCTCCTTCTCTGTTTGTTTTCAGGAAGAACCTCAAGACTCTCCTGTTTTCATAGGCTTTTAATTAGAATTAAGTTTATTAATTTTAAAACCTTGTTTTAATGTCTATTTTATTCTATTGTTATTGTCAATTATTTTAATTTGTAACTTCTAAATATTTTAAATTTTGTACACTGTCTAGAGATGTACATATCAGGTGGTATAGAAATGTGATAAATACATAGATACATACATAGATACATACATACGTTCTTTTTATAAATATGGTATGTGTAGATACAATGTTTTAATGAGATGTATTTTCTTTTACTAACTAGAAGTGAAGCTCTTTTCCATTCATATCCATATGAAACCAAAACTTATAACAACTACCACTTTTCTTATAGCTTCTTTCCAGTAAGGAACAATTTTCTCTTCCCCCCTGCACTTGTAACTTCCCTTTTAATTGTTGAGGTACATGCTGGATCTGGTGGTCTATTTCCTGTGTTTCTTCACTCTTCAAAATAAAGCATTCTTTGAAACAGACTTGTATTTTTTCAGTCAGAAATGCTTCACAACCTAGAAAATGCAAAGTCATAAATATACATCCTGCTGCAGCTGGAACTGATATTCATTGCATTAATTAGAACTTCCCTACAATGTTATACAAGCATAAGTGAACTATAAAGGAAGAGGCATGGGGGATGTTACTCAGTACACTTTGTTATTTGATGAGGAGAGAAAATCCTGAAGTTTCTATTTTAGTTTGTTTTATCCCCAGTAGGCATCGTAAATTGTCTAGCTTTAATCAGGTTAATCCATAGGTTCATCAGCGAAAAGTATAGTTGAATAATTAGTGGAAGTCTATTTAATTGGTGAGGGAAATTTTTTATTTGTGATGATAGTGAGTAAAGGACATCCTTGTTTATTTTTTGAGATGATTTTGGTGTGCTATTGCAATAGAGAATGTTCTTTTCTTTTAACAATGTATAGTAGTTCTTTATTAAATTGTAAGTTATTTTACCCTTCCTTCAGTATTTCAGAATGCCACGTATAATGTGGAGATAATGATATGCAGATTTGCAGAATGAATGTGCATGGTGGTCAATATTGTGGCAGTAGGCTCTGCCACTCAACTATGGATGTTTGCTAGAATAGTTCTTTACAGAAGCCCGATTCAGACATTATGCTGTACAAGTGTACAGGGGTGCAGCTAGACAAAAATGGTGCCTGGACCACCGTTGCTGTGAGGCCCCCCCCTCTGTGAGCCCTTCTCTGTGAGGCCCCCCTGCATTTGGGGGAGGGGCCTCCAGCTGCCACCCTGCACCCACCCTGCCCCGCCGCTGCCACGCCATGCCAAACCATGGTTATCTTACTTTAGTTACTTTAGTGTGTGGGGTGGGGGTGAGCTGAGCAGGCCTCTCCCTGCCCCATGGTGGTGGCAGCCGGAATAGCCACTGGGCCTGTCTGTCCTTGCAAAATGTGAGGTGCTCCTTTCTGTGCAGGCATGCTGGAAGAGTGCATTGGAGCCCCCCCCCCCGACCTTGGAAGCCACGGGCCGGTTCCCCAAGATCCTGGGGTTAGAGTGCCTCTGCAATTGTACAAATGTCTGCACACTTGTACACATGTTTATGTGAATGATTGTACCTGTGTTCATTTTAAAAGTGAACCTGGATACAGGCCCTTCAAATACATGATACAGATAGGAAGTGTATTTCTGGACCTGCGTTCAACATAACATGTGAATGACTATACCTGTGTACACTGTAAGCTCATTGTGAATGGGCCTAGACACTGCCTGACATATTGCGCAATGACACACGAGTGATTCTGAACTTCATATGCTGCTGTGAGGACCTACAAAGGGACAGTCTTGCACAAATACTTATCCTGGTAGGATAACACTTCCACAATGCTATTTATATTACAGCCAGTGAAAGTAGCATTGCGGAAATGAAATTACACTCATTTAAGCACTTGCACAAGCATGCTCTTGCACTAGACTGCAAGTGGGCTTTTTAGGTGTTCACAGTGGCATGGGTGGTTCAGAACCACCCGAGTTTCACTGCACAACATGCCAGCCACTCTCATGAATGTATATAGGTTGGAGGCTAGGGGTGTACAAGTCAGCTTGGTTTGAGCTGGGCTTGACATTGAGCTGGCTTGGCTTAACGGACTTGGAGTGGAATTGGACTGGCCTCAGACAGTCCGAGTACGAACCAATCTGGGCCCAGTTCGAACTGAGCCAGTTTGGAACTCTACTGGTAAAGGGGAATTTGGTGAGGCTTTCCCTTTACCAGTAAAAGGGGTTGTCTTAAGGGTAGAGGGGGTACAGAAGGAAGTAAATAGGTGCTTACAAGTGGCGGCTGTGGTGGCAGCTGCGGGGGCGGGGGGCAGGGGCGGCGGATGTGGCAGTGGCTCCCTCCCTCCCTCAGAGGAGGTAGGGCTGGCAGCAGCCCAGTTTGGGCCTTTCTCAGTCCGGTTCGGGCCTCTGCGCATGCATAGAGATGATTTTCGTAACCTATGTGCATGCCCAGAGGCCATTTGCATGACCATGCAAATTGTGTGGTTATGCAAATAGTCTCTGTGCATTCATGGTCATTAAAATGGCCTCCACGCATGCAGAAAGTTCTGAATCAGGCCACCACCAGCCCTACCTACTCTGGGGGAGGCTGGTGGGGGAGGGAGTCACTACTACCCCACTCCCACTCCCCGCAGCTGCTGCTATAGCCACTGCCTGTGGCACTTGTAAGTACCTATTTACTTTTCTCCCGCCCTGTTACCCTTTACTGGTAAAGGGGAATCCTCACCAGATTCCCCTTTACCAATAGGGCTTTGAGCCAGTCAAACCAGCTCAGTCTGGTTAAACCAAGTCCGGTTTAACCAGGGACAAAACCAAACCGGGACAGGTTGCCCTGAATCCAGTCCAGATTTGAGCCAAACCAGCAAAACCAGTTTTATGCACACCCCTACTGGAAGCAGAACTTGTCACCATACTGCAGCTCCCCCTCTCTTTGTTCCCTGAATTGATAGATTGGTAAAGGGCTTTAAACTTAGGAGGAGGAGGAGGAAGTCAGTAAAGATCAATGTTTTTAAGGAGAGAGAGAAAATAAATACGGGGTGGTTTTGTTTTTGTTTTTTTGCTAAGTTATAATTATGCTATTTTCCCTGTTACTTGCTGTTGTGCTGGTCCTATGAGAGAAAAATTGAAAGAAACATGTGTCAAGATACAGAATCTTTCCAGTGAGTAGCCTTTCACAATGGTTAGCCAGTTTCTAAGCGCATTCTTCATCAGAACCACAAGATAAACAAAGCTAGACTTCTCTGACTTTGGAAAAAAAGGAACTGTCTGCAGCTCCCTGTCTTGAATCACATTCACTATTAAAATGCAGTAGAAGCTATTTACAAACATTTGTCGTTTCCCTGAAGAAAAAGATGCTTAGATTAACTGAATCATAAGAAGAGAAGATTTAAAGCCAGGGTCAGTTCCTGAAGCCCTTTGGCCATTTATTAAAGGGACTGTTGGATGATGTCCCAGAAAGAAAATGGCTGACTCAAGAACAAGTTAAACCCTTGCAACTTTATGTGATAGAACAGGAATACAGCATAGACTAACATGTATGGAAAGAAACGTAGATGAGATAAAAATGTTAACCACACACCCCCACGCCAGCAAGGGTTGTTATTTATCTTATACCTCTTAATATTAGACATTGAAAACCAAGCTGTGATTCCCAGAAGGTGGACTTTAAGATTTGTGCATGGATCCAGTGGCAGCTACCAACGGGAGCTGATTACAATTCCTGCCAGAAGGCTAGAGTAACTCCTGCCTCTGGGGAAAATGTTGTAACACGTCCAGAAAACTGTTATCCTGGCTTTAGAATACTTGAGGATTTTTTTTTAAACACTAGCTTTACTTGAAGGAACAGGGAATGCCATTGTGGGTGTCATGAGTTTGTTAGTAATGCAGATACATTTTCTGTCATCTCTTTTGGTTCATGGATCCCTACTTACAATCCTGTTCACACATTATGTTCAATACTTGTACAATAAGTCTACTGTCTATAGATCTGTACACAAATATAGTTCATACATTATGTTGAGCATAGGTACAGCAGTATCCTTCCTATCTGTACCATGCATCTGAGAGTCCAGTACCCAGGTTCACTTTAAAAATGTATCCATGCAGTTATTCAAACAAAAACACAAATGAGTGTACAGACATTGGTACACTTGTGGGTTATACACTTGTACCACAACTCCCTCCAGGCAGCCCCAAGCCAGTGGGGTTCATGTCTCCCCGCCCCCTGAATTTTTTCAGTTACTGTCCTTTTAACAAGTCTATCTCTATCAGAGTAGCTTTTCTGGTCTCTCTCTCTCTCTCTCTCTCTCTGTGTATGGGAGATCTTCATAGGGATTCATTGAGAGAACTCATACACAGCAAGTCCAAACACAAATTGGAGCCAGACTGGGAGGACCCAGAACTGGACTCCTCCACGACCTGGGCATCATCAGGCCCCCCCCCCCCCACTGAGTGGCAAGAGGAGCATTGGAGGGGCCGCAAGAGGGAGGGAAAATCTGGCTGCACTGCCAGCCGTCAAGCCCCTGCCCTCCACCCCCACCACAGAAGAAGCTGCCCTGGCAGGAGAGCCCCCTGCACCGCCAGGCTCTGCACTGGGCACCAGCCCCAGTGGTGCACCACCCAATGGACCCACCACTGGTCCAGGACATGGCTCAGCAGCAGCAAGCTCCTCTGGATAGGAGAGCCTCACCTGTGCCAAAGAATTCACTGATGGGGACTTCTGAGACCCCAGGATGGTGTCTTCTCTGCCTCCCACCACAGCCTGCCGCACGAGCTTGGGGAACCCTCCCACCTCTGCCTGCCACCCTGCTGTGAGCTTTGTTCGCCACATGGTGCTCAGACATGCCCGAAGACCCTGGGGGCTTTAAAAAAGGGGGGGTTAAATGGAGGGGGGATTTTAAAAAAAAACCATTTGGGGGAAACCTGACCCCCCTTTTTTAAAAGTACATTAGGGGGAATGTTTTAAAATTAAACACCTATGGGGGGCCTTTTTTTTAAAAAAGAAACCCTATTTTAAGAAAACCCTTTTAAAAACAAGCCTACCCACCCACTCCACCCACAATACAATACAATAAAAAACAATGCAATAAAATACACAATGGGGAGGGCAACTAAGTGAGAACCTGTAAAAACAAAAAGCAACCTGTGAAAACAAGAAACAACCTGTAAAGGAAAAAAAACCAGAAATGCAATGCCCTGTTTGGTCTGAGTTTGAACCTTTGAACTGAACCAGTTCGAATTCGAACCGGTTTGCACATCCCTACTTTTGAATGCTTTATAACGAACATTTTCTCACTTTCCAATGGGAAAGAATTATGTGGAGCTAGGCAGATGAATGCGTAGAAACAGTACCAAAGTACCAATAGATTCAGATGCCTTTTCTTTTCACTGTGTAGTCACATGACCAGCCATTGTGGGGTAGAATGCCTACCTAATTTTTTATATTTTTTTATTTTAAACTGTGCAGCTACTACATGTTGTTTGATAAGGAACAAAAGCTTGATGAATGAATGGTGCATCCAGAGACTGGCACAATTTGGATCCTTTCAGACAGCTTAGCAGGATCTTGCATCAGGCACCATGCAATGTGGAAAAACCTGATCATCTGAATCCACATAAAGTCAGAGAAGGGATGAACATTTGGTTAATTGCACTGGAAGATGAAGAGGGAATGAATCTGATGGAACTGGAATAAGACATGCCAGCACAAATTACAGGAGGATTGATTTGTATCCCCAGGAAATCAGAGGAATTGATCACCAGTGGTAAAGAACAGACATGTTCTGCCATTTGTTTGTTTAGACTCTTATTTTGACCTTGATTAATTTACTTCTCCAATCAAGTTTAATGTCTTCATTACTATTCATGATCATCCTGCCATTTCCTCTAAACATTCAGTATTTTATTTCATTGTTCCTGCACTGTTAGAAAGCAGATAATCTGAAACAACTTCTAATTACTAAACCTTTGTGAATCAGCAGTTCCAGAATGGTGCCCTTGGTCATAATTCCTGGATAAGCATTACAAAGGAATATAGGATGGCATCATTTCATTGAAGTCCCATTGATGTGTTTTTTTCTCAGTAACACTCCATGCCATGTGAAAATCTCTATAATCCCACTCTTAAAAATCATGCATAAAGTATATTAGTTTTATTATTTTTCTCATATTAGTACTTTAACTCATTTAGAACTGTAATGAATGTGCTTAATTATACACAGGAATGCTTTGCTGCAGGGGAAATGAGCTCTCTGCAAGCTTGTGTCTTTGCTTCGACAGATGTGACTGTTCTAAATTATGCTGGATGCACACAAGACAAGAGAGGTTTTCAAGTTGTGTGCCCTTTCCTATTTCTCTCTCTTTTATTTGGTGTTCAGCCCAGAGAGGCCTGGCTTCATATGTCAAACAATGTCTAGTACTGAGGAATAGCGTTCATAAATATCATAAATATTCACTTCCCCCCATTTCTATGGTAGCTATCCATGGAACAATCATTTATTGTGTAAGAGGACTTTGTTCAACATTTGTCTGCTTATATTTTGATTCCTGGGGAAAGTATTCTGAAACAAAATGATTCATTCAGAGAGGGAAATAGTTCATTGGAATCTCCTACAGACTATCAACCAATCCTGGAAAGTTTTTCTGAATAATAACATTTGTATAGTATTTTTTGAACATGCAAGCAATTCATAGGAATTATCTTGATGTATTTTTTTTTTAACAAACCTGTTAAATAAGTATTATCCCCATATTGCAATTGCAGCTGAGAGGGCATGGCTTGCCAAAAATCTCCCAATCAGTTCATGGCAGAGATGAGATTTGAACGGGAGAAGCCTTGATATGCAGCATAGCCTCTCAGCCACTACATTATGAGGCTATTCTCACATGCAGGCAAAATGGGGCTAAGGAAGCCCAGCCCGGTTTCACCTGCATGTGAGAACTGCCGGGAGCTGCTTGGCTCCCGGTGGAGGTGCAGTGGCAAACCCGCTTTCAAATCCCACCTTCAAAACAAGCTTAAGGGAGCAAGCGCTCTCTTAAAATTATTCTATGCTAGTCTATTCTATTCTATCTATCAAATTTGTACACCGCCCCAAACTTTTGTCTCTGGGCAATTAACAATAACATAAAACAAGTTAAAACATACATAAAACTTAAAAACAATTTAAACTATTTAAAAAGTCAAAGTAGATTAAAACCTAAAAATTTAAAAAGCCAAAAAAGCTCGGGTGAAGAAGTGGGTTTTCAAAAGCTTTTTAAAAATTGCCAGAGTTGGGGAGGATTGTATTTTAGTAGGGAGCGCATTCCACAATCTTGAGGCAGCAACCGAGAAGGCCTCTCCCCATGTGGCTGCCAGTTGAGCTGGCAGCAACTGGAGACGGATCTCTCCAGATGACCTCAGTGGGTGGTGCAATTCATAGTGAAGAAGAAGTTCTCCTAAAGACCCAGGGCCCAAGCCATTTAGGGCTTTATAGGTTATAACCAGCACCTTATCAGTATACCGATAACACCCCGCACCAAATCCCCTGATGATCTCTCCCAGGAGTTTCATGTAGATGTTAAAGAGCATTGGAGACAGTATACAGCCCTGAAGGACACCATACATTAGCTCAGATTTTGAAGAGCAACTGTCTCCAGTCAACACCATCTGGGATCTGTCTGAGAGGTAAGAGCAGAACTACTGTAAAATGATGCCTCCCACCCCCAGTGCTCTCAGATGTTCCAGAAGGATACTATGTTCGATAGTATTGAAAGCTGCTGAGAGATCGAAAAGGACCAATAGAGTCACACTTCCTCTGTCAGTTCCCAATAGCAGATCATCCACCAGGCCACCCAAGGCAGTCTCCACCCCATAGCCTGCCTGAAAGCCTGTCTAAATAATCAGTTTCCTCCAAGACCATCTGGAGCTGAGAGGCCACCACCCTCTCGATTACCTTGCCCAGCCATGGGAGGTTGGAGACTGGCCTAAGGTTTCTCAACTCTGAGGGATCCAAGGTAGGCTTCTTCAAAAGCGGTCTAATAATTGCCTCCTTAAGACAAGGAGGCATCCTGCCTTCCCTCAGAAATGCATTTATAATCTTTACTAGGCCTTCTACAACAACCGCCCTGCCAGATAATATAAGCCATGTCTGGCAAGGGTCAAGAGAACAGATGCTAGGTCACACCGTTCCAATCAGCTTGTCCACATCCTCAGGAGTCACAAACTGAAACCGATCCAGTCGAACCACATAAGAGGAGTTGCTGGACACCTCCAATTCATACACCATAGCAATTGTAGCGTTTCCATCTAAGTCGGCCCGAATACGAGAGTTATTAGCTGCAAAAAAATCATTAAACACATCACAGCGGGTAACCGATGGCTCCAAATTCCGATTCAAGGAAGGCATGTACTAGCCCCTTCACAACCCTGAATAACTCCACTGGACGTGAACCCACAGATGCAATATGAGCAGAAAAGAACTGCTTCTTTGCTGCACGTATTTCTTTGCCACACGTATTTTCTTTGCCACATGTATTTTTTTTGCCATGTGTATTTTCCCAATCATCTACCAGCCCATGCTCCTTGAAGCTCATACAGTGCATTATGGAAGTTCTGGGAGATTCCCGGTCCCCTAAACCTCATTGCTTCCAGCAGAATTCAGAAATCATCTGGGTGGGTGATCTGCCTGCCCAGCATGGTGCTGAAGATTTTCTGTGAGGATTCTAAGGCTTCCTTCCCACTTTGCCTCAAGCCCTTTTCCTGCAAATATCATAAGAAAGGGCTCTATTTTCTGCAAATATCACGAGAAAGGTCTCTACATCTTACTGATGCAAAAGCTTGAGTTTGGATATGGAACCCCCTTGCTTGTAAGCTCTTCTTTAACTATTTAAACTGAAAGACCAGTTTAAGAAGCAGAAGAATCATATGTGCACCCATATGCTAATACATAGTTTGATAGGAATACTTGTATATATATGGTATGCTGCTTCTTCAAGCAAATTAAGGCCATTCTTCATTCAGTGCTATAGATTATTAGAGTATCTATTATAGCATATGAATATATTCAGTTAGAATTCTTAGCTCATGGATGTGTAGAACTCCACCCCATTTTACGCAGAGGAGCACTGAATAATGTGCTGGGGGAGGAAAGCTGGTCTTGCAGTAGCAGGAATGAATTGTGCTCTGTGTTAAGCCCTGGTTTGTATTTGGATGGATGCCTACAAGGTCATTCTCACAACCAAACTGGCGGGAGCAGAAGAGAAGGTGGCCCCTTAGCTTCCTGCTCCCACATGACACGAGCCTCCTCTGGGCTCTGCCTCTCATGTGCCCACACGAACAGTGTGGCAGCAAGCTCCAGAGCTCAGATGAGAGGTGGGGAAAACTCTCACTTTGTTCTTTTAGCTGCCCGGTAAAGACCTTTTTGTTCACTCAGGCCTTTTACATTTAAAATTTTTGATCTGATTGCAACTGATTTAAAATAATGTTTTAAAAATTGTTTTGTTTTGTATTGTATTTTGTATTTTCTCTCCCCCTTTTGGTGGTGGGGGTTGTTATGATTTAACGTGTTGTGTGTTTTTATCTCATGTTTTAATGTTGTTGTAAGCCAGGATTCTACAATGCCCTGTGTGAGCAGCAGAGCCGCTGATCCCAGCATGGGAGCAGCTCTGCAATGCCTGGCTCCTCTTTTCCCCACCCAGTTATCTGGTTAACATGGCCACCAGCCACCTAGGACTAGTTTTGCAAGTGGCGGTGGCACAGACAACCAAAGAAGATGGTAGGAAGAGGGTTGTTCTCCTCCTTCCTCATTTTTAACCTGGATAGCCGATATGGGCTACCCAGGGACAGAGAATTCTGGGTTGATAGGACTCTTGGTGCCCCAGATGACCAGAACTACTTGGGATAATCCTCTCCTACCCAGGTAGCTCTGGTCATGAGAATAGCTCCTACATGTGAGCACTGTCTGTTAGAAGGTATTCCACTTAGGGATAGGGTTGTAGCTCAGTTGTAGAACATTTGCTTTACATTTTGACAGTCCAGGTTTCACTCCCTGGCATCTCCTGGTAGGGCTGGGGAGATGCTTGCCTGAAACTTTGAAGAGCCATAGAACAAGATGGACCAATGATGTCTGACTTAGTATAAGGCAGCTTCCTAGGTTTCTAATATTATCTGTCATCTGAAGGGCTATGGTCCATTCCACCACTTCAGAACCCTACCTTGTTCTTTTTGTATGTGTAAACCAGGCCAGATATGACGTATTGTATGAAAGTTCTATCTGTGATGTTTGTTCTGGCTCATTCACATGTAAGTGTCTGCTTGCCTCTGCAGACATTAGGCTATCATCATGATACATATTTAAAAGGTAAAGAAATGGATGAAACCCTCAGCAAAGAAAGTCTGTGCTTCTTTCTATTTGTATAATGGTGCCGCTGATAATGTCAACTCCTTGGAGCTGCCTGTACAAAAATGTTCATGCAATCAAGGACAATAACCACACCATTTGTTTGTGTTTATATGACGTGAGAGAGCTCTGGGCATAAGAACTGAGATTCATCCTGATTGCTACCAAGTAATCTTTTGCAGACTTGTAAATCAAAACTGTGGTTGATTTTCATCGATGTGATGGTCATGTTTTTTGAAACTCAGCTAATTAAAACTTTATGAGCATGCCATTAGAAAGAAGACAGCCCTCTCTCTCTTTTGGCATTTGCAATTGCACTGCATCTTTTCTCTTTGTGTTTCCTTGCCAGAATGTATGGGGGTTTGGTTTCAGGCTTTCCAAGTTGCTTATCCCATTTGTTTCTTAAAACTCATGGCTTTCCTTGTGCAGCATGACTGATCTAGTTTGTACAGTGGCCACTTAGGAGTACGGGCTAATGGCAATGATGAGGGACCAGCTGTGTTACTCAGGTGGTCACCAGTCATTCTGAGATTACATTACGCTCACGTCCATTATGTCATTGTCATACCTTGCTCTTCCTGAGGCACTTTAACAGTAGGAATTAATCCCTTTTCAGATGTTCATGTGGGCTAATGTGAATAGGTATAGGGAGAGTCTTCTTCTTCCTCTTCCTGCATCCATCTAAGACTTTACAGCATTATGAAAGGGCAGGTTCTCTTCTTAGGGGCTCACAATCTAGAAACAGACACAAAGGGAGGCAAAAGAAGAAGGGGAGGAGGACTGAGTCAGTGTAATCAGAGAAAGAATATCTAATTATTTCATGTGTACATACTACTTAGGCATAGTAACAATAGGGTACATGTTGTATTGTAGTAGCACTGTAGTATTGGAGAAGGGTATTGTAACAGTAGTCACTGGCCCAACCTATGCAGGTTCATAGAATCATAGAGTTCGAAAGGGTCTTGTAGGTCTAACCCTGCTGCTCCATGCAGGAAATCCAGAGCGAGTGCATCCCCAGTAGATAGCTGTCCAGCAGAACTAGGGCAGCAGAAAACAATTCTTTGCCCTCTTTGATGTGACAGACCTTCAGGTCTTTGAAGAGTTTCTGGTAATGTCCTCCAGTCTGCTGTCCACCATTAACTACCCAAGAGGAATGGCAGGTTTGCAGAGCCTCAGCTTGTTCCAACTCATCTCTTGATATGAGAAATCTGCACATTTTCAACAGCCACTAATACAGGCATGTCATCTTATACCCTTGCCTTTTGTGTATGTGCCCATCCCTGCCTTCCAAGCATGAGCGGCTGGTGAGGGCAGCGCCGCGGAGCGGGGGGAGCATAAGGGCTTATTAAGGAGTAATAAGCAGGTGCTTACCGGCATGTAAGCAGCATCTGCAAACTGTGGCGCTCCACCCGCCATCCTGCATGGTACTCCTCCTGGCATCCAGTGGGGCCACAGTGTGCATACAAGCTGTACATGTGTAGCCTCTGGTCCAACAGGTAAAAGATGGGGCAGAGCCAGA
Source organism: Hemicordylus capensis (assembly GCF_027244095.1). Taxonomy (NCBI): domain Eukaryota; kingdom Metazoa; phylum Chordata; class Lepidosauria; order Squamata; family Cordylidae; genus Hemicordylus; species Hemicordylus capensis. The sequence continues at coordinate 48,581,088 of NC_069661.1, read as the reverse complement.
AAGCACAGTCCTACTCTCCTTTCCACATGCTAATACTACAGAGATATTTTGGGGTTTTTTAAAAAAGGTTTCCTTTGGCTTCCCTTACTCCAGGGGTTCCCAACCTGTGATACTCCAGATGTTGCTGAATGAAAACTTCCATAATCCCCAGCCACAATTTATTGTGGCTGGGGATTGTGGGAGTTGTAGTTCAGCAACATCTGGGGTACCACAGGTTGGGAACCCCTGCCCTACTCTATCCTGTTATCTCACACCTAAAATCAGATTTCTGTCCTTCTTCCTTGGGAAGTCACAACTAAGTCCATTGGTTGTCAAGGTTACTGGTTGGTCACTAACAACAACTGCTTTCCTCTACTGTACATTCTGTATCTAGGAATTCATGGGTGAAACTTTTACACATACAACAAATAGAGGTAAAGTGGTAAAGCTTTGGAGGTAAATCTGAAACTAGGACTGGTTTCTGCATTTATTGAAATTAAAGCAAGTTGTACAAAGATATATTTCTGGGTATTGTAATTGTTTTAAAATTAGAGACCACATTTAAATCATGCTACTCTTTTGCTATGAAGGAGCACAAATAATTTAAAGTTCATTGGAAAACCACCTGTTTCTTCTACCTGTGAGCTTATTCTACTCCATTATTGCTCATGTTCAGCTATCTCCAAGGTAGATTTATATGTCCATTTGCAGATTTATATGTTTTAGGTATGATCTGGCAAACACCATGCACTGTATCAAGAATGTTTAGGATGGGCTGGCAGATAGCTTACTGTATGAAAATAATGCTTCTCTAACAATTCTTGCTTCTAGTAAAGTGTGTGTAATTTTGTTGGGGGATTAGACTATGCATTCTGGATCAGTTACCCAGTTTAGCCATCTTGTTGATAGATTAAAAGGTGTACTCCACAGGGCATCTTCCAGTGCTAGTATTTATGCTGAATTGGGAATGCTGGTTGCTGGAAGCATTAAAACCATCACAATACAGATATTTCTGTTATAAAAGCTTCCCCCTACAATTTTTTTCACTTGATATGAGAGATAGTGTGAGAGATAATGCAAAATCACACTCACACTTTCACACACACTTATTAAATTTTCAGATAAAGCCAATCTGCCTTTTGTTGATCTTTAAAATGACCTCTGTCTTCTGATAACATTAATAGCACAACAGAAATTAGCGGTTAAGAATTTGGAGAACAGATGTCCACCAATTTTCGACAAAATGCTAAAATGGCTCCCGAACTCACCCTGTGACCTACATTATGGGATGATGTGCTGTTTCTTTATGCCAACTGCACCTGTTCTACACCTGGAGCCCCATTAACATCAGTGGGAATTCTGCATGTGCAATGAATCTAGAAGAAAGAGGAACTGGACCATGAATGGAAAGTAGAAACAAATGCCTTAAAGCTATAATAGACAAAATTCTTCATGTTGTTTCCAGCTTTGTGGAAAACAATAATGTCTGCCCTGCAGAACAATGCTAATTAAGAGGTCTGTTCCTTTATTGTTTTCATGCTGGGTTAATTTGTAGAGACAACATGATATAAAGAGTATTTGTTTTTGGTCACTATTGCTTTGCTAATGCAGACACATCATTGTAATTAAACACCATTTGATTTATATTAGTGGTGCAGATTGATTTATAGTGTATTATGATATTTAAAACTATACCAATAGCCAAGAAATTCAGTTTCACTTCTTATTTAAATGTGTATGCAGTTCATAAATTAGTGACAGTTGTTTTTTTAAGAGTGTTAATTCAGATAGTATTTTATTGTGTTTCTGATGCAGGAAGCATCTTGTGCTTCTTCAGACCAGGTTGAAACTATTTGCCATCAGATTTATGTGCTAAGGCACAGATTATCAGAACCACTATTTGAGTCAGCAAACACACAAGAAAGCTGGTCGAGGCCTCCATTACTAAAACTGGGAGCTGCAAGCATAGAATGTTCTCCAAAGGCCTAGGATGCCTTCCCAACATGCTTTGTGCTGCCAGTAGAATGGAAAGCCTCATGATGTCATCAACTGCCCTCTGATTGGTCATGAAAGAGGAGGAGGTGGACTCAGCCCTATTGAAGCAGCAGCAAGTACATAGCAAGGCTCTCCATATGAGCAGTGTGGAGAGTTGGAAGGGGTTTGGTGGGGAGAGTGGGCTTGACTAACTCTCCCTGCACATGAGCATCCAGCCCTCCCTGGGCAGCCAGATTGGCTGCCTACACGATTACTGGCTCTGTCATGGCTCCGTCATTGGCAGGGATGGGGGGCTGCCTGGCCCCTGGAAGTCCGAGAATGCTCCACACGAGTGCATGGTTTATTCTGGGGAGCCCCCCAATGTGGTGAGGCTTGTTGTAGCCTCCCAGTTGGGGTTGCTGTGGCATGGAGCCACACCGTGGCAGCACACAATAATTGAGATGGGGTTAGTGGAGCACTCGCTCCACTAATCTCATTTAAGGGGGGGAAATTAAGTGGGCTTACCACCAGCAGCCGCATGACTCCTGGCAGTCCACACATGCTCAGGAAACTGGGCTGGGCTCCCTTAGCCTGGTTTCCTGTGCGCATGAGAATAGCCTCTGCGTGTGCATTGCAGAGTGACATATTCACGCATGGCAGCTCCTGCAGCCACAGCTTTCTATTGTTTCCAGGCCTGCTGCTGATAGAAAAGTTGAGTGGATCCACATGACCAGAAAAGCAAGGTAGGAGATCTTTCTTTCCCTCCTACATTGGTTAAGAGCAGGGTGCAAAAGCCAGGCTACCCTGCTTTGAACAACCTGGGCTGGAGGGATTTTTATGAGTTCATAAACAATGAAAACCAGGGTACAAGGCCTCCTACCCTGATGTTGATGGTTGTGTGAACAGACCCAATGCTTCCCAAAACTTGTTTGTGGGATATTTTAGGTTTTATTCTCAGGTACAGTCTTAGTACAGTAAAGACACAGCTATTATTTCTCATCACTCTGATGGTTATTTTGAACATGCCTTCATATGGACCCATAACTGAGTCCTAGAGTTCCTTGAGCACCCAGAGGTGGCTCAAGACCTCAGGGTACCTGAGGCAAGATGAGAAATCTCCCACTGTGCTGGCCTCCATGCAGTGCTGTACTTTGCCAAGTGCTGGGGAAGGGTTTTAAGAGGAATGGAGGCCTGTTGAACCACAGGGCAATCTTGGAAGATGCACATGGAGCTCTGGGAAGTGCTTGCCATTGCTTTCTTCATAGAGAAAGTACTTTGTGCAAAGCACTCTGCACACAACTTGCAAGATGGAGCTGGGGCCTGATGCTCCATTTCCCTTAAAGGAGCTGCACTGGTGCAGGGAAAACTTCAGCATTGCATGGTGGGAATGGTCACTGCTGCACAGTGCCAGGGTGTGCTGTAGAAACTATTTGGTTTCAGCTGAAGGTTTGCATAGGCCTAGCTAACAATTAGTCATGGACCCTCAGTTAGAGTTGATGGGAGCCACCACTGGGATATGGGCTTTGCAGTGAAGAACACTATTCTAGCAAGTGGCATCACTGCTTGATGAAGAGTTGCTCTGTTGGCAATAGGATCAGGAAGGAGGCGAGTGAGGTGGTGGAAGTGGTAGTGGGTGTTTTGCTACTGCCTCCATCAATGATCTGATCTCATAATAAATAAAATAAATAATAAGAACACTTCCTGAGGCCTTGGAGAGCTACTGCCAGGGAATGCACAGCACTGTGCAAGACGGACCAATTGTCTGACACAATGTAAGGCAAGTTTCATGTATATTCATATCCAGAATCCATATCCAGAATCCAATATTTATCACATCACAGGGACCTATTTAAAACTAAAGTGCTCTACTGAGTGCTAAATACTAGATCTCACCAACTGAAGATGACCAAAATGCTCTCCAACTTCAGAAGATAAGCTCATCATCATGTAAAAAAAAAAAAAGAGAAGTTAAAAACACACACCCAGTGTTGTGATTTGACCACATCAAAATAAATGTGAGGATTGTGCTTTGAAGAAGTGAAGCTAATGTGTCTGCAAGAGTATATATATTCTGTGAACCATACCTTTAATGCCACAATCGTATACTTTTATTTGGAAAAGAGGAAGATTGTTGAATGAACAATTTGAATTCAAAACACAATGCAGATCATGGGTTTATTTTATGACTCTTGTATCAAAAGTTCACCACACTGCATTCTTGAAACTAAAGTAGCATCAATGACATTTTTGCAGTGCCAATTTTTTGTTGACTCTTGGGAAAACATTCTGTCTCTGAACTTGAGACAATGGTTTTGCCTGTTTTTCTAATAAACCAGCTCTTCTGGAATAACAACTGACAGGCTTATTTTAAGTCAGGGCCTTGCATTGTTGAACCAGTTGTGTGGGGAGGGGAAACGAACCAAACAGTTTTTAAAAAGTGACCAAGCATCTTATTTATGAATTATTCTGGACCAAAATCTCCACTGATTTGAATTTGAAGTAGGACAAGTTATAATCAAAGATCCAGTTCAATCACTTTTATGTCAGGCCCAGGCAGCATGACTTGTTAGAAAGAACGGAGGCACTGGTATGGCAGCACAACAGACCTCAAGATACCTCAGATTTGTGGGCCACATGCAAATAGGCAGCAAAAGTAAGGGCATTAATGAAACTTCTGGCAGGCCATATCCCATGACTAGTGGGCTGCATTTAGCCTGGTGTCCTCTTCTATGTGTAAACATGCAAATAATTGTGATTTCTGCATTGATATTACTTTACCTATTTAAACTACCTATAAAATGAGACCCTTTCCCCTATCTATGTGAAATGTGTTAGGTCGAATTGTAAGAGATTGGGACGTCAGAATTCCCTCCTCTCAAAGGAGAAAACAGCATTCAGAAGTCTAGGTAATTTGCCTTTTGCTTGGCTTATTTTAAATCAGTGCCTTAAAATAAGCCAAGACCTCCTCCAAGACCAATGACAACACACAGACAAGTGATTAGAAATTAACAGCATTTATTCTCACCCAAATATTGACAACCTTCAGCAGACAGAAGTAAGAGACAGTTTCAGGGTTCAGGCACCGTGTTCTTGGCAACAATCAGAAATCTGGCTGTCGAAAATCAATAGCTATATGTCTTCACACTTTCTCTCCTTCCTTTCTCCCCTTTTTGGCTGCCCCATCTCACTTCCTTATATCCTGTTTTTGGCATTACCCCCTCAATTTCGTCTTCTTGTTTGTCTTAATAATCATTGGTCAGAAGAATTCAGACCACTGATAACCTATAACCTAATTTCTCACCCCTCTGTGGCCTATATATAAAATGGTCAATCATATTGTGCATAGAGTTTGCGCAATCGATACCTGCAAAATTTGTATCTAGGTGTTTTTAATGAAACAATCTATATCACAACTGCATCATACAGAACTATCTGTGTTTTATGCTCATTCTGTCAAAATGTCACATCCCTTCAAATCACCTTTGAAGTAGAGCTCATGCTAAACTGGGAAAACTGCCAAGATGCACTTGGTCGTGGCCTCTGGTGTGCCCCCGAAAGAACACCCTTTGACATTTGGAAACTGTTTGAAACTTCTAAAAAAACAGATCACAATGGAGCCGGCAGAAGAGGTATGGTGTTGTTATCATATGCTCAAAAGCCTAGCTTTTCCTAAAACCATTGTCAAGCAGACTGGTCAACCTGGCCATAGAAAAATGCCCTTCCTGGTGAATCCACCCCCCCCCCCGTTAAATGGTGATACCACAAAACACCAATTTAACGCACCTATTCATTTGATATTGGTGAGTAAAAAACAAAAACATTGTATATAAATGGATACAGAATACATGAAATGAGTACATAGTTTTGAGCAAGCATGTTACAATAAACAGAAATAAGAAATAAACAGAAATAAGCCCTTCCTTGCTGTCTCCACCTCCATGGCCACTCATTCCCTTCAGGCCTCTGACAGGCCCGGCCCCATACCTTGCCTGCATGCTTCCCTCCGCCAGTGGCCTCGTTAGCCCCAGACAGCAGCAGTGGTTGACTGGGCCCTTCCTTGCTGCCAATAGGTGCCGTCATGGCCACTCGTTGGACTCAGGCTGCTGACAGGCTTGGGCCCTTCACTCACCCTTCCTTCTTTCTCTCTTCCCCTCCCTTCTTTCTCTCTCTTTCTCTCTCCTCCATTCTCTCTTCCCCTCTCTCTTTCTTCCCCTTCCACCTTCCCCCCCTCTTTCTCTTTCTCTCTCTTCCTTCCTGAGTTAACAGATCTTGTTCATCTTGTTTCCTCATCCAATTCACACAACGGCAGCCTCTTACTCCTGAAGGGGCTCTTTCCTCCCTCACGACCCCTCTACAATCAAGAAAATCTTCCAACCAGTAACAGTTGCATTCCAACTGACCTTAACTATCATAGGCTCCTCCTCCCTATCTGCATATGGAATTCCCACTGCCCAATAACCATGGTGCTTCTGCTCTCACAGACTCCTCCCCCCTGTCTGCACATGGAATCTCCACTGCCCAATCACCATGGTGCTTCTGCTCACAAACTCTCGCGAGATCTGCCACACACAGGATTAGCCAAGGGTATGCCTTAGAGAATTATATGTATATAGATAAGCAATTATCATTAGTTATACACAACAGCCTTTCCACCTTTCTGCCCTCCCATGCAGTTTCAAAGATTAATTATTAAATGGGGCTGATCCCCACAAGGGTCATGGGGCAAGGCAACATTTTACACTTCACCTCAGGCACCACAATACTTTAGGCCATCCTTGGGGCCAGCAAAAATTTCCACATGGGCCAAATCCAGCCCCTTTGCCTTATGCTGTGCAGGCCTGTCTTAAGGTAATTACAATCTGAGCTGCTAAGAACTCAAACATACCTTGTAATCTAAAGTATGGTAATCCAAATTCCTTCTTTATTTAATAGTTGTATATCATAATAGCTATGATATAAACTGCATAAATCCAGATTTATCTAATCAGATTTAGCGACGGCACCCTCATGCATCACAAGATTCATGGTTGCACATGATTCTCATGGGTTGAAATGATTCCCATGATTTATGTGTAACCATGGAATTTTATGATGGGGAAAAATCATTTTTAAAATGTGCCTATTTTCCTCACTCAATTCCAGGAGCATTTTTAAAAAAATCATCTTTTTACTCTCTTAGATTTGCAGGAAGTAAGGAAATTTGCCACTGTCTGAACTTGTCTTGCTGCTCAGCCCAAAATCACAGGAAGTGTTCTCTCGAATACAACCTAAATCTGGAAAGCTTCTGATAAAACCAGAGGCTTGCTCCAAATGTTCTCATCTGCTAGCAAGTTATTTTACACCTTATGCTAGAGTATTGTGTAATGAAAGGGAACTTACACTGAACATGATCACTGTTTGCACAAGTGGAAGCATGATAATTGTTATCGAATTTACCCATCATAGCCATGTGGAAAGTCTTTGTGGAGCAGCACTAGTGACCATTTTTGCTCATCACTTTTTAATTCCAACCCGGTACTTCTCATATTACCTTCCTCACCATTCAGGAGGTCTTAATGCTGAAGCTCTGATTCACATACTTCTGTATTTCTTTAACATTTGGCTCGAAATGGGTAAATAATATGATCATTTGCGGGGTAAGTATTGCTCTTGAGTTTATAAAGTTTCATTTTGGATTACCGTGAATTTAGATTTATAGCAACAGGAATGTTTTTCAAAGGTCTGAACAGGTTATTCATCACTTATATGCAGACATTTGATCACACAAAGTGCACAGTGTTGGTGGTTTTATAAAACTGCAATCATTTCTGTTCCCTTTCTAATCCCCAGTGATATCTACAGATACTTTTATTTCATGACTTGCCTTTTTCTGTGTACCAAGCTGAATGTAAAGGAGCACACAATTAAATACTACTGACTCAAACTGCATCTTATTATTTTAATAGCTCCACAACTGCACTCCCCTTGTGTGGCCTACAGAACATAGGTATAACAGTGTAATAGCAGCTGTAAAAACAGCCGGCCTTCGCTGTGTTTAGATATCTATCTGTGGCTAGGGAGTAAGAGTGTGGAGAAGGGAGGAGGGGAGCCCATACTCCAAGAATGTAATGAGAGTTGAGAAATGTACAGTAGGTGTATGTCTCATAATTCCTCTATTTACAGAATTGTCTTGATTGTTCATAGAGGTATACAAATCCAAATTCTCTGGCAGTGACCTTACACTCAGACTCAATCTTTCTGGAGGTATAGCATATGATATTTAAGAGTTCTTTTTGGCTGACGTTGAAATATGAGCAGATTCTGGTCATAGAGCAGGAGGCTAGCAAGACCAGAAGTAAAGAACAGAACTCGTCCTCATCCTCAAAGGAAAGCTGATTTATGTGGACTTGCAGTTTTTGTCTGAAACACAGTCCTTTGTGTCAAACTGGATTTAAATGGATATGCATCTAACTATTCAAAGGTAGCATTGACACTGATTTTAAGAAGTAGCTCTTAAAATATAGACAGCCATAAAAACCCTAGCATTGTCATTACCACTTCAGAGATTTAGGCTGACATATTGAGCCCTTTCTCACGATAGAAAGCGGAGTAGGGAAAGCTCAAGGGAAAGCAGGGAGGAAGGCTGATAGCACTTACCAGAGGTGTATCTAGGGAAAATAGCGCCTAGGGCAAACATTGAAATTGCGCCCCCTGTTCAAACATCTGACATCCATCTTTCAGATAACTTTACCATAATATCAGCTGAAAAATACAAGTCAAGCTCATTAATCTTTTAATATTTCAAAAACTATTTAGTAGTGGACGTAGCCAGACCAAAAAATGTTGAAAATTACAAATTTCAGAATACTGGGGCTCATGAAATACCCAAATACTATGTGGAGGTGTACTTGGAAAACTAAACAGAAGTGCCTGTCTAATTCTCTACTATGCATTGTAGCATCACTATTACATAAGTTTTAAAAATAAATGGAGAATTTGACTTTTCCCAGGATATGCAGAGTAAAGGATATGCTGAGTAAAGTATGTCACTGCTTGGAATATATTCTAGTATTTCAGAAAGACAGCTAAAATGAGAGAAGGAAAGCAAGAAACTCCCAGTGGGCCTTAATAGTAAGGATTTCACACTGATTCAAAGATAAACTCACCATTAATATTATTAAGACATCACATTTAACTCACTTATCACAAGAAGCAAAGTAAGAGCAAATGAATACAATCCTAGCTCATAAGCTTCAGCTCAGTATTCACAAGCCCTGATTCTCTGTACATAGTGCCAAACTAGATAAGTGTACAGTGACTTGTATTATATTAATTTTTTAATTTTCTTATGTGTAGCATGGTGGCCATTTTGTTTTCGGCAGCCATTTTTTAAATTTTAAAAAATGGCGCCCCCCTTCAAGTAGCGCCCGGTGCATGTGCCCTGCCTGCCCCACCCTAGATACGCCCCTGGCACTTACCTCCCTGCAGACAATCCATTTGTCTGCCGGTAGCTGCCAGCAGTGCAGAGGGCTGGGACATAGCGGAACCCCACCCTCGAAACTCCCATAATGTACCACATGAGAGCCAGCGTGGTGTAGTGGTTAGAGTGCTGGACTAAGATCGGGGAGACCCAAGTTCAAATCCTCATTCAGCCATGAAACTAGCTGGGTGACTCTGGGCCAGTCACTGCTCTCTCAGCCTAACCTACTTCACAGGGTTGTTGTGAGAAGAAACTTAAGTATGTAGTACACCGCCCTGGGCTCCTTAGAGGAAAAGCGGGATATAAAAAATGAATTTAAATTTAAATGAGTGCGCATTGCATTGCGGGGATTCCCATGATGGGGACCCCATAGACTCCCAGACAACAACCAAAAAACAACCAAAAAAATGAGCTTGCTCTCTAAACCTCATTTTGAAGGAGGGTTCTGCAGGGAGGTTTGCTGTGGTGGCAGCGGCATCAGCCACTTACCTCTGGCTGCTTCTCATGAGCAGCCAAGAGTGGGCTTGGCTGCCTTAGCCTGCCTTGGCTGCTTGTGAGAACAGCCTCATGGACTAGGATGTTGCGCTAGCATAAGACCCTTGTGCTACCTAGTTGCACTCAGTCCGGAGCTTTCATTCCAGACTAGCGTTGCTCTAGCAATGTTTGTGCTTCTCAACAACCTGAAGCACACCTTTTATGTTTGGCAAGCACGTTTTTGCAATAGTGCAAAAGGCGCAATTCCAAAAATCCCTGTGATATAGCACAGCTACACAATCTGCTTGCACAACTCTGTTTGTGTAAGCACAGCGTTAGAATGTTGATCATAATCTAGAATGCTTTTTCTAAAATAAACTTTCAGCTAGGAACGCCATGATGAAGAAATGCCATATTTATCATTTACCTCAGGATATAGAACTGTCTAAGGGTTAGATGATAAAAGCAGCATAGGTAGCTGCATTTCTGGGATTAGTTATCTATGTTAGATTGTGGTACTCTATTTAAGTTCGCAACTGTAAGCATACTTACCGAGAAGTCCCATTGAAATAAATCCCCAATGGGATTTTATTCTAAAGCATGATTGTGAGGAAGAGGTGTGTGTGTGTGTGTGTGTGTGTGTGTGTGTGTGTGTGTGTGTATATATATATATATATATATTCTTACTGGAATCCTTTCCCTTCTTTGTTGTATTTTAAACATGGTATAAAGGTTGGCTATTTATACATTATCACTAGGTGGTGCTGCAGATATGTTTTCATAGTTACAACATTAAGCATATAAAGGTAAAGTGTGCCATTGTGTCAGTGTCGACTCCTGGTGACTACAGAGCCCTGTGGTTTTCTTTGGCAGAATACAGGAGGGGTTTATCATTGCCTCCTCCTGCGCAGTATGAGATGATGCCTTTCAGCATCTTCCTATATCACTGCTGCCCAACAGAGGTGTTTCCCATCGTCTGGTAAACATACCAGTGGGGATTCGAACCAGCAACCTCTTGCTCGCTTGGCAAGCATTTCTCCGCTGCACCATTACAAAAGAAGAAGAAGAAATTTCCCTTGAAAAACAGCTCATCTTTAAGGTATTCTCTATGGCTGGGGACCAGAAACCCTCCACTTTCAGTTATCACTGCCTCCAGTTTCACTGGACCCTGTCTGTTGGTGCCACTGCATTTTCCCCTCCAGTGCCAAAAGCAGACATGTTTGGTGCTGAAAGGGAGAGTGTAGCAGGAGTGAGAGACAGGGGGCAGCAAAACCTGAGGCAGCAGCACATTGCCTGATACAGCAAGCAGAACTTGCCAGGGCCCTCCGTTCAGCATCTTGGGCCCTGCTCATGGCCCCACCAGGGATCTGGTTAGTGGAGACTAGACACAGGGCCTTTTTCACTGTGGCTGCTCAGCTTTGGAATGCCCTCCCAAAAGAGCTTTAAGCATCATTAAGAAACAGCTAAATTTCTCATCTCTTTAGAAAGGCAATTTAATATTTTATCGGCATTGCACATCTGGTGGATTTTAACTTTCCCACTTGTAATTTTTAATTTGGTTTTAACTGAATCTTGCTTTTAATTAATTTCTATTCATTTTAGTTTTATATTGTTTTTATATTGTGCCCGCCCCCCGATTTGGGGTACTGGAGGGCCAGGGTAGAAATATTTTAAGTCAGTAAGTAAGTTATTAGGCTGACATACTACAGCGAAGTATGTCAGCCACTGTGTATAACAATTGATGCTAATTAATGAGCCCTTTCTCACAATCCGTGAGAAAGAACTTGAAGGGGAAGGGAAGGAAGTCTCAAAAAACCTACCTCCCTTGCAGACAATTCTCGCTGTTGGTCTGGCACAGAGGTCATGTGTCCAGACATGCAGCTGCGTCCTCAGGTGGTGCAGAGTTGGGTTTTTTTGTTCTTCACCCTGATATTGTGTTATCCCCTCTGGACTTGTTCTGGGCTGATGGTGTTCATTTGTCCCCTAGGGGTTCAGATTGCTTCTTGGCTGAAACATAGGACCATAGGAAGCTGCCATATACTGGGTCAGACCATTGGTCCATCTAGTTCAGTATTGTCTACACAGACTGGCAGCAGCTCCTCCAAGGTTGCAAGAATCTCTCTCAGCCCTATCTTGGAGATGCCAGGGAAGGAACTTGGAGCCTTCTGCTCTTCCCAGAGCAGCTCCATTCCTTAAGGGGAATATCTTTCAGTGCTCACACATGTAGTCTCTCATTCATATGCAACCAGGGCAGACCCTGCTTAGCTAAGGGGACAAGTCATGCTTGCTACCACAAGACCAGCTCTCCTCCAGTGATTTGATGGTAGCATTGTTGGCAGTTTTGGAAAAGTGGTGGGAGGTGAAGGTTCCAAGCTAGGCTGACCCCTTCTTGTGGCAGGTACAATGTGGTTTATATGGGGTAGTGTAGGGTTGGTGAGCACCTTTAGGCATGTGTTTGGCATATGGAGGAGTCCTTGCCACTCCCTAGAAGCTTTGCGGTTCAGGGGGGCACTGGCTCAGGACTTACTCCTACCTGCTCTGGAATCACCAGCCTTAAAGGCTTGGTGGCTTGGGGATGGTGATCCCCAAGGCAGATGCCTTGACATTAGGTTGCTAAGATGGGCAACACCAGCCATAGGGATGATGCTGCCCGGAGCCAAGGTGTGTTGCCCTATACGTTTAGGTTGGACTCACTCCACAGCAACAAGTCTTTAGTTTCTGCACTGAAGGAGGTGGAGCGCTATTCCTCCTTCATTAATCAGAATGTCAATCAATAAGGTTGTGGCCCATTTTCTCTCTATTACTATGGTCTCTTGCCTTTATTGGGCCTGGGTGCAATCTGAAACTTTTCCTGGATGTGGAATGTGGGAGCAAGATGAACTAAAGTGAAAAAAAGTTTGGGGTTTGATGCAAAGTAGCAGACTTTGCTACGTAAAATACGTTGGCTTTTTTTTCAGGGGTGCTGATGTCGCTGTGAGTCTAGCACTACTGCCTGCCTATGTTACATCTATGTTCCCACCTTGGCATATACAGATTACTACAAAGTCACCATAATTGAAACTGTTGGAGATTGTTCTGAATTCTCACCACAAAGGGCAGGAGAGCATGAAAGCAATATTTTAGTAAGATTCACCGTTGGTAAGTGGATAAGAAATAAGACACTTCCCTCCCAGTGAGAGGGAGAGATATTCACTAGTGGCTGCATTAATCGATTGCATGTGTTTTATTGTTAGCCAACCTAAGTAGTATTGTACTGGAGTGGCAGAATACAAATATTTCAGTCAGTCAATCAGTCAATCAATCAATCAACAAACCACTGACTGAGCAGGAGCAGGGCCTATTTTCTGGCCTAGTTGTTTTTTTTCACAAAAATGAGGACTAGAAACATAACATTAAAACAAAAGCTTATAATTCTAAAAGGTACCTAAGGAACATCTTTTTCCCCACCTCCTCTTTAAAAAAGTACCCTTAAGACTTCTTGTGGCCCACAGATGTCCAGATGAAAGAACATTCACTACTTACACTACTGAACTGGTCCATGATTGGGATTAAATATATGGCAGCCATGCATTTTCTCCTCAACTATCTCTTGGTAACATCTAGAAATACAAGACATGTAATGTGACATCATAAGAAGAACCTTGCTGGATCAGGCCCAAGGCTAATTTAGTCCAGCACCCTGTTGCCCACAATGGCCCACCAGATGCCTCTGGGAAGCCGACAAACAGGAAATGACAGCATGCCCCTTCTCCTGCTGTTACTCCCCTATATCTGATACTCAGAGGCATTGTACTTCTGAACCTGGAGGTAGCCTTTAGCCATCAAGACCAGTAGCCATTGATAGATCTGTTCTCCATGAATTTGTCTAAGTCAGGGATGAACTCAAATGCGCTGGTGGGCCAAAACCAACCATGACTTGGTGTGCGAGGGCTGTGGTCAATTTTCAGCACATGAATTATTACATTAAAATTAACATCTAATTTAATTATATTACCATTAAATAAAATCACTACCTATTCATGAAAGCAATTATTAGTTACTGGTGGATCTTTCCCCCTGTCAAGGGAGCCACACTTTTAACCCAGAAAATAGGCCCTGCTCCTGCTCAATCAGTGGGGCACCTGGAATGCAAGCCAGCCCCAAACAAATGCCAAGCCCTGCCCTCTTCCTAAATAGCTGTTGCTTTCAGGCTACATTCCTAGACATGCTTACTTGGGAGCAAGCCTGACCGGGTACACTGTGAGATATATTTCTAAGTAAACATGCAGGGGATAAGGCAGCTTCCAGAGAAGACGGAGGGTCCCCTCAGAGAAGAAGGGACTGACCAAAAGAATGACCTCTGCCTTCTCTATGCCTGTGGCAGCCTGAAGTTTTCCACCCCAAAAGTGTTAATTAATTATTAGGAGTGGGAGGTGGGGAAAGTTTCAACATAAGATGTCATAGTGGAAAGAGAATAAGATGTAGTGACAGCAACTAAACTGTATGACATATAATGAGGCTGGGCACACGAGCAGCCCAACCCAGCCTAGGGAAGCCCAACCTGGGTTGGGCTGTTGGTGTGCAGCACTGGGATCAAGGCCAATTCCAATGTTGCCTCTGTTGCAAGCCTGACTTTTAACCCCAGCCCTTAACTGGGGTTAGAGGTTGTGAGCATGCCCTCAACCCCAGGGCTGGGGTCATGTGTGTGCTTGGGCTGCACACAGCCGGAGCTCAGAAAGAGTCAGACGTCTAGAGTGCCTGACTTAGGGGGATTCCCCCAATGCATCGCACACATCACATGGTACATTGTGGGATACCTAGAGGCTGGGACTCATTTTCTTGGCCTCCGGCGATCTGCGCTTCATAGAGCAGCACAGATCATGTGGGCACTCAATCCATGCTGCTCTGAGCCTCAGGACCATCATCTGGGGGGAGGAGGTGTAGGTCCATCCCTGCCTTCCCCCCACTCTGCCCCTATTTTGGTTGTTAGAACAAACTTAATGTCTTTTTCAAGCCCAAGTCTTCAGATGTATTTATAAAAGACCCAGAGTAGGAGAGAAATTAAAGTGGTCTCTGTTTCAGGCTTATTGGCCTGAATAACTGAAATGAAAAAAAGTTTCTTTCTCCACACATTTTTTCTTTTCAGGGGTGTTATTTGGCTTTCTAGGTCCATCAGTGACAAAGCCAAGTCTATGCAGCACCTTGGCAATCAGAGGACAGATGTCTCGAATAGGAAGCTGTAATTATTCCTGCCAATTCTTCAAGCTCTATTTATTTCTGTTTTATGATGACAATAACATAATTAATAATTCCCCAACTAGAGCCAAAGAAAGTCAGGGTGAGTGAGTGATGGATATTGGTATATTTGTGGCATTTCACATTTTTCTAATGCAAGACAAATCATATATATGAAGGGCATCCCCTTTCAGCTCAAAGGGGATGCCACAAAAGGCATCCCCTTTCAGCTCAGCCATAGCCTTTGGTATTTAGTTGGCAAAACTCCTGTTATTGATATGTTTGTGCCTAGGCTCATGCATCTAAATGAAGGCACATGCTTGGCAGCTTGTTACCCACATTCCAGATATGATTTGGCCTAAATACACATCAACAAAATTGGTTGTGTGTGACAAATACAGTATATATATGGATGGTGTGGGGTTTGCTTACTCGTAGTTATTTGGTGATCATGAATCTAACTTCCTTTATTTTACTTTCCGAAATGAAAGCAGCACTGTGCAAATAAAGAAAGTAAGCTGAGATTTCGGTGCAAAAACTCCAGTGCACATTTGTTATAGTTATGATACAAATAATCTTTTCAGATTAGATGGTTCTGTGCTATAGTCTCCATGAACTGTTATTCTGTTTTGCAATGCATGAAGAAACATGATTCAGCTGACCTTTTACCTTCCATAATACATGTGATATTTCTAATGTTGCATTTGTTCATCTGCTCTGAGATCTACTTTGGGGTCTTGAGTCTTGACCATATGAATGCTTATTAAAGTGATTCCTGATGTAGATACAAAATCTTTTTTTTTTTAAAGAAAAACTGGAAAACAATCCAATCAACGCTAAGTTCCTGATTTCAATGGGGAAGAACCAAGTATGCTTTAACTCCTTCACTGAAATCAATAGGACTTATTTATTGATTACATTTCTTTGTCACTTTTCTTTCACCATGAAAAACCTCAAGATGGCTTAGGTTGGATTCGCACAATCACAAAGATCCTAGTTAAAAAGTGGATCAGGATTAGCAGGGGCGTAGCTAGGGGAGAGGGGGGCCCCTCAGAGTGACAATGAAGAAAATAGGGAGGGGTGGACCTGGGGGGGCCCTCAGGAGCTTGGGGGGCCTGGGTTCTTTGAAACCATCTGCTCAATTATAGCTACGTCCCTGAGGATTAGTGAACCCAGTGAAGTTGATTGCGTGAACCCAGGATTTCAGTGTCATGCTGGTCAAACCTCCCCAGTTTACCAGCATTTAACCAGGATAGATACCCTCTTTGTGCAAGAGCAGCGGTTAAAAGTGCCAGTAGGCTCTCAGACAGTAAGAAGGAAAAATTATTGAGAGGGAAGAGTACTCTTAGCAAACTTTGGGGTGGGGGGAGAAGTCTACTGAGGGCTGATACAAATGATACTGCCCATGCCCATATGATTAGAAAGGGATGTGCTGAAGACATCTGGCACATCGTTTTAGTGGCGGGGCTTTTCATTCAGTTGGCCCTTCTGCAAGTACTCCAAATACTTATTTAAATAAGTATTTAGAGTGACTGTAGAGGGCCATTTGGATGAACAGCCCCCACCCACATGATAAAGGGATGTCCTGGAAGCGTGTCAGGAGTCCTTTATGTAGGTCCCAACAACTGCTTTCTTGGTGGATCCCCTCCCTAATTGCATGATCAGAGACAGTGCCATCTGAAGTGGTCCAGTGCCAGTTAACAGCACTGACCTGGCTGAGGGTGAGAAGCATGGAATCCACATACGAGCTGTTTCACCCACTAGCTGGCTTGGTTATTAGTATTCCATCAGCCTTTTAAAGCTACTCTCCTCAGAAAAATAAGGGCCCTTAGCACTGTGCTGACTGCATATGCCCCAAGCCCCATCTGAATATTTCCACATAGTTTTCATGGTTTAGATGTTTATTTACAAGGGAAAGATTTGAGCATGATTTATTACTATCAGTACAGATTTTTGAAACTCAGGGAAAAGTATGATGGAGAAGATAACTTGAAATACAATTTTCTGCTGGGGCCGTGTCAGCAATGCCAGCACTTTGCTGAAAGAAAATGTCAAGTTTACTTCTTAATGTGCTTGCTCATAGATATGCTTTCCTGATTTCAATTCCATGAGTGTATTATAGGGTCTGTGGAGAAATATGGCCGTGAGATCCAAGGCATACTTTCAAGGTAAGCTCTAGGGAGCGTATTGTGTCCATTGCCTTGCTCAGCAAATGGAGAGAGGTTCAGATTTTCACAGCTAAGGGGAAATTAATGCTGTAGTGAATGGGATGGAAGCAATGCTTTGTCTGTATGATCTGTGCAACAGATTTTCTTTATCTGACATTCTGTAATAATTCTTGACAGTGCTATCCTATAAACGGGAATGGTCGAATTTGTTTTGACCCAGATGTTAAGATATTCTTTCTCCAACAGAACATATGTTAGAATGGTTATGCATTTACTAAAAACGTATCATAAGAAGTCCACATTTGGTGCTAGGGGAACAGATTATTGGTCACATTTTTGTTGTTGCTCAGATAGACCATCGCTTAGCAAAATAAAGGATGAATATTGTCCGCATGCCCCACGTCCTCAAGGAAGACACAAACAAACTTAAGTTGGATAAAAGGGCCATTAACTGATCAGATCAGCAAACTGCATGTGGATCAAACTCCACCCTCCAACAGTGTGAGCCTAACAAAGACTGGGTTGAGACCATAATGTCCTCCCTCATTCCTTAAATGGCGACACACCCTGACTCAGGATAAAAGCAGGTTAAACCCACTTCATCCCCTTCATTGTCAACCCCGAGGGGTCAGGGCAACTTCTAGGGCCCCCTAAGCCACACAGCCTTTGAGAAGCCCTGAAGCAGGTTTCATGGTGAATCAAAATCCCTGAGCTGCGAAGCCTCTAAGGACCGATTGACCAATTCACACATTTTAACTTCCCAATGGTGCTCACCAATGTCAAAACCCTGCCAGACCTCCACCCAGCCCACGCTGTACCTGCCACCAAAGGAGGTCAGCCTAGCTTGGCATTCCTGCCCCACAACCCTCCAAGACTGCAGCAAGCCCACTCTGAAGATTGGCTAAGTAGAGTTCATACCCTGCTGAGGACAGGGGCACCCCATCTGGGCAAAAAAGGTAAGGCAAAGTATGCATCATACCCGGTTGTGGAATAAATGTGCCACTCTGAGCCACTACATGCCTACCAATGGCTAAATTGACCTTCCTTCTGGCCCTTTCAACCCCTTGAACATTCTGAATCTCCCTACAAACTCTGTGCTGGAGCCAATCGGCCCAAACTATAGTCAACCCACGGATCCAGGTATGAATGGTGGTGAAATCAGAGGTGGCTTGCTGAATCAGGGAGAGCCCAGTTTGCTTATTCAGATCATTTTTGCCCAAATGTACAACTAAAACATTGGGAGGGGCCCTAACTGACAAATAATCCCACAATGCTGAAAGCAACTGGCTCCACAGAATCCACCAAATTCCCAGCCAGTGCACACTGGCACACTTCCCCAAACCAAGTTGGGTGGCAATCTGCGAGGTCCTGGCTCACTTGAAAGCCCAGAAGACCAGGGAGTGGCCACAGATGAGCACACACACAGGAGCCACTGCCCTGCCAGCACCTGCCAAAAGAACAACAATGGTGAGCAACCAGCAACTGGCTGGAACAACTCAATGTACTCAACGCACATTGTTGAACTGGAGAAGGTACAAAAGAGGGCAACCAAGATGATCAGGGGCCCTAGATCGCCTTTCTTATGAGGCAAGACTACAACACCTGGGGCTTTTTAGTTTAGAAAAAAGACAACTGCGGGGAGACAGAATAGAGGTCTATAAGGTCATGCATGGTGTGGAGAAAGTGGAGAGAGAGAGATTCTTTTCCCTCTCACACAGCACTAGAACCAGGGGTCACTCCATGAAGTTGATTGCCAGGAGGTCTAGGACCAACAAACGGAAGTACTTTTTCACACAACGCGTGATCCACTTGTGGAACTCTCTGCCACAGGATGTGGTGACAGCCAACAACCTGGATGGCTTTAAGAGGGGTTTGGATGACTTCATGGAGGAGAGGTCTATCAATGGCTACTAGTCAGAGGGCTGTGGGCCACCTCTAGCCTCAAGGGCAGGGTGCCTCTGAGTACCAGTTGTAGGAGAGTAATGGCAGGAGTGAGGGCATTCCCTCGACTCCTGTCTGTGGCTTCCGGTGGCATCTGGTGGGCCACTGTGCAAAACAGGATGCTGGACTAGATGGGCCTTGGGCCTGATCCAGCAGGGCTGTTCTTATGTTCACATAACATGAGAATGCATTGGACCTCCATCATCAAATATGCTTAATTTCAGTATCCTTAAAACCCAGCCAACTGGCGGTTGTCACAGCCCCAATTCAAAAGGAGTGAGGACTAAAAAGGTGGGCCAGTTCACCCAACCCAATGAGCACTCTTCACAAAACAGCCCACAGCTAGTATTGTGTCAGGGGCATGCCATCTGCATGTACAAACAAACACCCTGCAGTACAAGGCTAAAATGTTACGTACTGCTGCAAGGCTCTGGCCAGGCAAAGGGCATCATTCCCCGCTGGAGCTAGCTCAATTAATTGGCCCATGCCCATCTGGTCAGTTTTAGAGTGGTATAAGTGCAGCTGTATTAACCCTCCCCCCCCGATAAGGAAAGGTCTGCATATTACAGGCATCATTCCCTCTGAGCCCTACTGCTATGGGGAAGAACTTCACTAGGCCGAAAAGCCCCAAAGCAAGCTCAAACTACAGCAGCTCAAAAATGAGCCACTTCCAAAGGGGAGCTATGTAGAAACTGGAGCTGGGAGTGAAGGGCCACCACTACAGTCATGGGCTGCCTCTGATCAGCTGCCCTGGGCCATTCCCTAGTCCAACCCTCCAGCATACGCCTCACCCTGCAGTCCGTGGGGGTATCATGCACCCCCCTGGCTTGAGGATACCGCAGCTAAACAGCCGGTCAAGGTAGAAACCGCCTGCCCTGAGGCATGGAGGAGCAACAAAAACTGCATACGGTGATCAAGTGGATTAGGCCAGCTGTCCAAAAGGCCCTCTCTCTGTCTGACTCATGAAAAAAGGATACCTTACAGGACAGTTAACCCTCATACTGGGAGCCAGAGACGCCTCAGTGACCCAATGGGCCTCTACTCGCCAAGCCTCCACAGTGCCTCTGGCATTGTCTCCGAATCCACACTGGCTTCTGGAGCTAACTCCCTGAACCTGGCTAACTGGAAACGAGAAAGGGCATCAGCGATATCATTCTGGAGCCTGGGGACGTGCCCTGCTAGAAAGATGATATTAAACTGCAGGCAACGGAGTACAAAGGCACACAGTAGCCCCATCACCCTGGGTTTAAATTAATTAACTTGAATTTATGAAGTACAGCAATGGTACTAAATGTTCTTTTACAAAGTTAGTGCTGTGCTGTTTGTGGGGGTATCAGAAAGCCTAAAATGTTCCTCAAAACAAAAGATCCTCAGACACTCACCTTTTCTGCAGTATCTTACTGCTATTTGCAGGTTTTATCCTCTGTGAACAGTGCAGATTTGGCAATGTGCTGATGTCACTTTTGCTAGAATGAATGTTGATTTAAAATTTTAAAAGGATGCTGAAGCAGCAGTTGGCCAGGTTTTTTCAAATTTTAGGCTTTCTGATACCCCCACAAACAGCACAGCACTATTTTTTAAAAGAACACTGAGTACAATTTCTGTAATTCATAAAATTCTTTTTTCCCCAAATTCGATTTTTATTGATTTTAACAGTAATAATATTGTCATTCATTACAATATACACAAAAGTGGACTTCCCGCACACCTCTCTTCATGAATCATCAGCTATAGAGTTTACCCTTGCCTTTGAATAATAATTCAAAACATAAATTTAAACCGTTACAAACACAATTAATCCACCCAACCTGCAGTTTTTTTTACTAAATTTCAAACCCTGCTGTAAAGTCCATAGTAGGGAAATTATCCTTTAGATACAACAAGAATGGTTTCCAATCTTCTTTGAAGCCTTCCAAATTTTGATCTCTTATCAGAGTTGTAAGTTTTGCCATCTCCACATATTCCATAATTTTTATCAGCCAATCCTCTTTTGAAGGCAGTTCATTACTCTTCCATTTCTGTGCATATATAATTCTGGCCGCCGTAGAAGCGTACATAAAAAATGTTAAGTTAGTTGTAGAAATTACACTTTGTGTTATCCCCAGCAGGAAGGATTCTGGCTTCTTAGGAAATGTCATTTTAAATATTTTCTTTAACTCATTATATATCATATCCCAATAGGCTTTAGGCTTCCCACAGGTCCACCACATATGAAAAAAGTGCCTTCAGAGTGTCCACACTTCCAACATTTGTTTGAAACATTTTTATACATTAATGCCAATTTTTTTGGTGTCAGATACCATCTATACATCATTTTATAATAATTTTCTTTTAAAGCATAACATGAAGTAAATTTTAAATCAGTTTTCCATAATTTTTCCAGGCTGCCATTTCTATATTATGACCCACATCTTGAGCCCACTTTATCATGGTCGTTTTAACCACTTCCTCTCTTGTCTCTTCTAAAAGTAGAAGTTTATACATTTTAGAAACTAATTTTTCATCATTTTCACATAATTCCTTCTCAAAGCTCGAAATCTGATCCTCAAATCCAATTTTAAAATCCTTCTTATATATTTCATTTAACTGATGATACTGAAACCAATCTCTAACCAAATTTTGTATTTCAGTTAAACTTTTTAACTTACAGTCCTTTTCCTGGAAATATAACAAATCCATATAAGTACCCCAATGCGTTTGCATATTTACTTCTTTACGTGATAAGGCTTCAATCGGAGATATCCATAACAGAGTTTTAGGTTCCAACCAATTTTTATATTTTAGCCACACCCTCATTAAACTCCTTCTTACATAATGGTTCAAAAAGTCTTTATGTATTTTGCTTTTTTCATACCACAGATATGAGTGCCATCCAAACCTTCTATCAAATCCTTCCAAGTCAAGTATTCTAGGGTTTCTTAATGTTATCCATTCTTTTAGCCACGTCAAACAAACAGCCTCAAAATACAACCTTAAGTCCGGCAAGGTAAGACCACCTCTTTCCTTTGCATCTATTAAATTCTTAAAATTAATTCTTGGTCTTTTCCCTTGCCAAACAAACTTAGTTATATCCTTCTGCCATTGCTTAAAACAAGTTAAAGTATTGATTATAGGGATAGTCTGAAAGAGAAATAACATTTTAGGCAAAACATTCATTTTCACCACTAAAATTCTTGCCATTAAAGACAAATTCAATTTAGACCATCTTTGTAAATCAATTTTCACTGTATTCCATATTTTAACATAATTATTTGTAAACAACAAAGAATTATTGTTAGTTAACCAGACCCCCAAGTATTTGATTTTCTTCTCCACTTTCAACTCACTTATTTCAGAGAATCTGTCCTTAGATTTCTGATCCATATTTTTAGTCAGAACCTTAGTTTTGGCCTTATTTATATAAAATCTAGCCAATTGGCCAAATTGTTGTATTTTATCCAAGAGTCTTCCAATCTTATCCATTGGATTTTCTAAAAAAAACACAACATCATCCACGAAGGCTGTAATTCATAAAATTCAAGTTAATTAATTTAAACTGAATTGTCAAGTAACCCAGCTATTTAATTCCTATATAAAGGTAAAGTGTGCCGTCAAATTGGTGTCGACTCCTGGTGACCACAGAGCCCTGTCTTTGGTAGAATACAGGAGGGGGTTTACCATTGCCTCCTCCCACACAGTACTGTATGAGATGATGCCTTTCAGCATCTTTCCTATAATGCTGCTGCCCGATATAGGTATTTCCCATAGTCTGAGAAACATACCAGCAGGGATTTGAACTGGCAACCTCTGGCTTGTTAGTCAAGTCATTTCCCCACTGTGCCATCAGGTGGCCAATAGGCAGTAATAACTGTCTACTATGAAGTCATTAATCTAGTGGTATCTGATAAAAATGCCCCATTTCCAGGCCTCGTGCCAATGGGATGGGTCTTTGTCCCACCGCCTCACCAGACAGCCTCTGGAGTCAGTCTACAGTCTGTCCTGGTATGTCATCAAAAATGGGAAGTATTTGAAAAATGCACACTTAAAATTGGGATTGGGACCCAATGAGGAACAAAGATTTTACGTGGGCTTAAGGTCCAGCCTACGCTGCAAACCCATTTCCATGAGGATTGTAGATGTTTATACACATTTATTTCCCTATATCTATATGGGGTGTCCAGATTTGTTTGTTTGTTTGTTTGTTTGTTTGTTTGTTTGTTTGTTGGATGGATGTCTATACCGCCCTTCCAAAAATGGCTCAGGGCAATTTACACAGAGAAATAATAGATGAATAAGATGGATCCCTGTCTCCAAAGGGCTCATAATCTAAAAAGAAACATAAGATAGACACCAGCAACAGTCACTGGAGGTACTGTGCTGGGGGTGGATAGGGCCAGTTACTCTCCTCCTGCTAAATAAAGAGAATCACCATGTCAAAAGGTACCTCTTTGCCAAGGGTTTGTGATTATATTGCATGATTTTGTGAGATCTGTCAGAGCCAACAGCAGGATAAAAACAGAACAAGCAACATCAGGCTGCCTGCACATGCAATAAGGTCAGGGATGTGCCACCCAAAATCATGCCTGTGCTGATGTCACAGGAGGATGTCCTGACATGGATTAATTGCATGGGGGCATTCATCTGAACAATCCTCTACACACACTTTAAAACCTTGAGCATACCCGAAGAGCATATCAAGATGCCCTCCTGTGATATCAGGAAGGGCATTCTCTCAGAATTGTCCCTTATTTCTGGGTGGTGCTCATTTGAACTGATCCATTCGGAACCTCTCCATCCTCTCCCATTGTGCAGGAAACTCTAGTATTTGAAATTTAAGAGGCAAAGAAAAGCTTGCCCCCCTAAAGTGACATGATCCAGGCCCAGAGCTTCTTAGTAGTACATTTATTATACACAGGCAGAAGAGGTCAACAGTGTGACAGTTGGCTACAGAAGGAGGGAGAGAGGGAGAGAGAAGCATCATATTAAGGAACATCAAGATACCAGGATAGTTCTGCTGATAGGAATTTTAAAGTCCCATAACAAGTGAGTAACTGAGTTAGTCATAATCTGGTCTCCAATGCAGAGATGCTTGATCCCAGCAGCAGGTAAAGTATATACAGGGCATTTTCACTCACGGATACATGCATACCATATACTGCTATGAATCAGTGTATGGTATGTATGTATTCTCATGATTGAGCTGACTACCTCATTACCTTGTGGAAATTGCATATGTTCTGTTCTGCATTCCCTTCTATTCCCTCCTGCAGATGACATTAACACAGAAGACACTATTTAGGTTAGTGAAATCCAAAACAGATTGTGAGGAGCTCCAAAAGATCTCTCCAAACTGGCGGAGTGGGCGACAAAATGGCAAATGTGGTTCAATGTAAGCAAGTGTAAAGTGATGCATATTGGGGCAAAACCCACAACTTCACATGTAAACTGATGGGATCTGAGCTGTTGGTGACTGACCAGGAGAGAGATCTTGGGTTCATGGTAGACAGTTCATTGAAAGTGTCGATTCAGTGTGCGACAGCTGTAAAAAAACCATAAATTCCATTTTAGGGATCATTAGGAAGGGGATTGAAAATAAAACTGCTAGTATTATAATGCCCTTATACAAATCTATGATGTGGCCACATTTGGAGTACTGTGTGCAGCTCTGGTCACCATATTTAAGAACTGGAAAAGGTACAGAAGAGGGCAACCAAGATGAGCAGGGGCCTGGAGCAACTTCCTAATGAGGCAAGAATACAGGATCTGGACTCTTTAATTTGGAAAAGAGGAAACAACAAGGAGACATGATCTCACAACAGTAGAACCAGGGGTCATCCCATGAAACTGAATGTCGGAAAATTCAGGACTGACAACAAGAAGTACTTTTCCACATAGCATATAATTAATCTGTGGAATTCTCTGCCACAGATAGGATGTGGTGATGACCACTAACTTGGATGGATTTAAAAGGGGCTTAGACAAAGTTGTGGAGGACAGGTCTATAAATGGCTACTAGTCTGGTGACTATAGGCCACCTCCAGCCTCAGATGCAAGATGCCTCTACATACCAGCTGCAGAAGAGCAACAGCAGGAGAGAGGGCAAGCCCTCACTCCCTGCCTATGGGCTTCTTCGAGACATCTGGTGGGCCACTGTGTGAAACAGGATGCTGGACTAGATAAGCCTTGGGCCTGATCCAACAGGGCTGTTCTTATGTAGTACACCTACCATTCTCTTAATTACATGGGAGGAGTGTCCAACTCAACTGCTCACACACAAATGCTTCCCATGTGAAGAGAATAAAAATGGTGCCCAAGAACAGGGAGTGTGATATGCACAATCCTATCTAATCACATTTGGGAAGTGTGTGTTGCTTGGATAGTATACAAACTGCCCCTATTTTTAGCTACAGATACAATCCAGGCAATCAGAAATATGTAAAATAAATAAAATAAGGAGCTTTTTAAAAAGATGACCTGACCAAGCCGAAGGACACCAATGAATCTTATTTTTCAATACTGCTAAGGAAGGGAAGGAGCCTGTGACACAAGTCTGTAGTGGACCTAGAGAAATGATGCTTGGGTAGTGTTTGGAATATTGTAAAATTTCCATCATTCTACATATTCCATATAAAAATTAAACAATTTCCCTGATTTCATTCCAATCCAGTCTGTTATATTCACCTATTCTGTTCAACATCTATGTTAATTCTGTGGTTTCTTGTTTGTCCACCCTCTCTATTCATCCACCAAAGTTAGCCGATAGGCACGTCTCCATATTATTATATGCGGATAACATGGCTATTATGTCGCAGACACCTGTAGGCCTTAAGCGTGCCCTAAGACTCTTCTCATCATTTTGTAACCAAGAGTCTATTGAAATAAATTATAGTAAGACTAAAGTCTTAGTGTTCTCCAAGCGAGCTAGGCGTTATAATTGGTCCATACGAGGAAACAAGATTGAGCAGGTTAATTCCTTTAAATATCTAGGAATTACGTTTCACTCTGTTGGCTCTAGAAATGCCCATTTTAACTCCATCAGACAATCTGCTCAAATGGTTGTAAATAAGATCAAATCTTATCATTTTACACATGGTGCTGCTTTTATACCTGCAACAGTGAGACTTTATACAGCCAAAGTATGGCCTTTGCTCTTATATGGAGCCCAACTGGGACCTGCAAGTAATTTTGCCTTACTGGAGGCTATCCAGACTAAGTTTATTAGATCCATTTTGCAGGTTCCATGTTGTGCTCCGAATGCTGTCATCAGAAGAGAAGTTGGTCTTATTAGGGTGGAATCCTTATACTGGTGCTGTATTATTCGATTTTGGTTAAAATTGAGTTTTGGACAGGCGGGTTTAGCCTCTTTGGCTATGAATGATGGTTTTAATTCGAGCTGGAAACAAGCTGTGTTGAGCAAATTTTCCTTTTTTGGCCTCTCCATAGAGGATTTGCATACTGTGGGAACTGAGCAAGCCAGGAAGTTAGTTAAGCAACGTGTCCTGGATATAGAAGTTCAACAAGAAGGTGCATGGCTCAAGCAGGGTTTATACTTAGGGAGTCAAGCTATTAATCTTAAGCCAGCTAAATATTTTGATGTGGTGCTTGTCCCTAAATTTAGACGAGCCCTCACTTTAGCACATTTAAATGTTCTTCCTACAGCAGTATTGGATGGCAGGTTCAAGGGAGTTCCGCTATTTTTACGTCTTTGCCCATGTGGCAAAGGGGTTATAGAATCCACCTCGCACGTTATTCTTTATTGTGATTTTTATAGGGAACCCTGTTTAAGACTTTTATCTCCTATGTTAGACAATTTGCCTGGCCGGTCTGATGAATTTTATTTAAATTATCTTTTAATTAATGAGGACACTGATATTATTTCTGTTATGGCCAAGTTTTGTTATATTATTTGTAAAATATGTACTGGTTTATTGTAAATGTTTGCTGGTCAATGACCGAATAAACTTATAACTAACTTCACTCTGACATTTTCATTCCTGTCCATGTTGTCAGCCGTCTTGTAGACAGTTATCTATTGAGACTGTCTCAATTTGGGGACACAAAAGATCTATGTGTGAGTCATAAGCAAAATCTGTAAAGTTAGACCACATTCTCAGGCAGTTGCTTCAGCTTAGCAAACCTCTGAATGCTCTTCTGTTCTCACTAAAAAGAGGAGTCAGACTGAGGAGGGATAAGGACAGTATACTTTTCCGGACATTTCTATGAAAACTAAATGGGGCAGACCAGGTCCTGTACATAAACAGAGGGTGGCCAGTCAAGGAATTATAGGGAAACATAGGAATGGAGAATGCTGGGATACCTTCACATGATTTGATCCTCTTTTGAGGAACAAATGAGGCATGCATTCCTATACATCAAATGTGAACTGTGCAGAAGGCAGACATTTACTCCTTTATAATCCATACAGTAGCATTTAATATAATTCACCTTTGTTCATCAGGGCAAGTCTCTAGTCTGCATAATCAGTATTGTGCTGTTAAGTTAGTGGAACTCTGCCACTAATGTGTGCCAGGTGTGGATCAAATCTCCCAAATAAACTGTAATCCACAGACTCCACATCTCCAGTTGGCATGCTTCATGGACCCTTTTGCTCATATAGTTGTACAGCAGTTCACACACAGTGTAGCCTGTGTCTTCCACAGCCCTGTTGTTTTGAAAAGTCAGCCCTTAATAGGTTGTAGTTCTGGTTAGTTTTGATATGCTAAGCACAGTGCGCTCTGTGCAGAACAAAATTCTTTTCACTGGAGCATGAAGTGAGCACTGGAAACAACCTCTGTCATTTCCACGTTTATGCAATAAAACAAAGGGAAAACACGCTCTTCTCTCATTACTTTTGGGATCTGCAGCTTTTGTTTTTACTCAGCTTTCAGTTTGAGAATTGAAATTTGTTTTCAGTTTGTGCTTCCCAGGCATATTAATGAAGTGCTATAAATAAAAAAAGTATGTGGACTTTTCTTTGTTGCAGCAGTATCAGAGGCTTTCTTTTGTATTGGACTGAGCAATTTGGCTTTTAGGTCTGAAAGGGCAAACAATCCAGTGGAAGGTTCCCTTTTTCCAAAAAGAACCCCCCCCCCACACACACACTTTTAACTTAGGATATTATACATTCTACTTGGGGGTGAAAATCTTGCTTTTATGAAATTTCAGGCAGCAACAACACCCTGATAGCTATTTGACAGCATGACTAGTATCAGCACAAGGTATCCTGGGGTAGTGGCCAAAGGCCTGGCACTCTGAGGGAGTGATGCCTAACATGAGTGTACCTTGATAAAGATGACCCAGCCATCAGTTGTCAGCCACCAGTTAGGTGGGCACCCCCTCCCTTAAAAGAGAGGCAGACATGGGCTTCTTTCATCCTTGGTGGCTCAGCAGCAATAACCATGTTCTACCTGTAAACAAAACAGTCAACAAGAACCAGAGTGACCTGGCAGACAATTTGGTTGTTCTCATGACCCAGCCCTACCCAGATAGGACAGTTCTAGTCCAGGTAGAGCTGGTTGTGAGAAGTGCCAAAACCCAGGTTTGAAACTCGGGCTAAAAGTGAGGTAGGAGGACACATGTGCACTTCCTACCTCACTGCTCAGTTGTGTGGGTGAGTGAGATGTCAGCAGCTTATTTCAGGCTGCTGGCAGCCATAGCTACCATAGAGGCAGGAAGAAGGATCATTCCAGCAGCTGGGGATATCTCAATGAGTGTATGGGGAAGGTGAGTAGGCTCTTGCTTTCCTCCCCTCCTCACCAGTCCTCCCCTCCCTCAGCCGGTTGGGTCATGTGAACAATCTTACTATATACTTGGACTTTGAAAAGGTTTTGAAAGGTCCTTCACAAAAGGCTTCTAAGTAAACTTAGCAGTCATGGGATAAGAAGATGGGCCCCCTTTTGGATTGCTAGGTGGATAAAGAACAGGAAGAAAAGAGTAGGAACAAAATGATAATAGTCCAATGGCGGGAAGTTAGAAGCGCAAATGTGCAGACCTCTCATGATTCCCAAGCCCAGTGACATTGCTATAGCCATGATGCTCCTATTGAGAATCATGGGAGCATCATCAATGTAGTGAAGACACTGTGCTTAGGAACCACGGAAGTTCTGCACATTTGCAAGCAGTATCAGCCTGCTTTTGAATAGAACACAGCAGCATGTGGGCATCTCACATAGAACAATAGACTGCACATTATGTAAGCCCCTATTTGGCACTTCTTTGAATAAGGCAATGCATCTTCACAGTTCTGCCAATGCAGGGAGGGAGATAAGTGGCATGTGCATCCCCTTCATGTGTGGTGAGGATAGGGCTGAAACTCTGGGTCAGAAAAGGGGGCTTTCAGGGTTTCCCAAAAGACCCCTAAATGCTTATTGTTTCCATGTCTGTTCACTGGTGTTCATTAAAAAAAACCCTCAGGTTCTTTGGCACCATTCCTACAAATTTGTTAGTCAGCTTTCTTCTTTCTAGTAACACTGATGTCATTAATAGCCAATCCAATCATGGCTAAGGGATGATGTCACTTAGGGCAAGCAAAGCCAGTTCAGAGTGATGTCAATGCTGATTTAGGAAGAAAAGTTCTTATTCTGAATTACCTTCACTCTGCTTCAGTACTTCAGCACATAGCCAAATGTGATTGTCACATTTATTGGAAAAAAGAAGAAGAGCCATTTTTTGGGAGGAAATGATGCCAAAGAGGCAGCCAATTAAGATTTGCAATGCCAGGTGGAGGTGGTGGGGTGGACAGCTGCCTGATTGTTTGTAGAAGGAGACAAGGCAGCCAGAATTTGTGTCAGAGGGTGTATTTGTTTTGTAGTGCCCTATGGTGGTGGGTGGGGGGGGATCACAGAATAAGGTCTCCCAAATAACTAAAATAGAAATAATTTTTTTACAGTGGGAGGGGAAAAAAATTACCTTTAAGCTCAGCTCTAGATCAGGGAGGGAGTTAATCATATCCTAGATATTTTAGGGGGGGCCCCTAAAAATAATGCTAAATGTAAGATTCATGTTCCTTTTCCAGACCTCAAGCTATCAAAAGCCACAGAAAATATACATGTGTGTAATTGGATATTGAGTCTGACATATATAACTGATGTTGTGGATGTGGCGATGAAAGCAGGGAAGACCATGAACAAGTCAATTTCCCATCAAAATGGTAGCATAATGCATCGTAAGCACAGCCACTGCTCACAGATTCTTGACGCTGACTTTCAGCTCATGAAACATTATAAGTAATGGAGAGTAACATCTGTTACTGGTCTTATTATTAAACTGACCGAAATACTGCCTGGATGTGATGGTCTGCTGAAGATATAAACACACAAGGTTTCTGCAAAGCATCACTTAGGTGCTATTTAGCTTCCACAGTCCTCACACACTTTTTAAAAAGTTCCAGGAACTCATATCAAATAATTCATAATAATCATGAAAGACAATACCAGTGGCTAATGCACCAATGACCTTTCCTGTAATATACATTGTCAGGGCTTCTGTAGAAAAAGAAAACAAAATGGAACGTAACTCAATCCATTACATACTCAACTGGTTTCTTTTACTTATTTGTTTGTATACAGAAATTATATCCCATCTCTTAATCATAAAATAATATAAAATGCAATAAAATAATAAAATGAGAGCAATTATGCAAATGACAGAAATTAAACTAGAGTGCAAATGATGCCAGAATCAAAGAAAACAAAACAAAAAACAAACCACCCAAATAGACAAACAGCAAAAGCACATTATATTACTTTAAAAGCCAAGGAAAAATTTCAGTCTCTTTTTCATTCGCTTTCTTAGAGTGGGTTTATGCATTTTTGCCTGTTTTATTTAATTTTTATATAAATTCAATAGTTTCTCATCTGAATGTCCTTGCTCTTCATCCCCCTAAACTTGCAAACAGGCATGTTTCATTAATACTTTACGCTGACGATATTGTCCTATTATCTCAAACCAAGATAGGGCTGAGCCATGCCTTAACTTCCCTGAGCATCTATACTGTGAAGGAGGCCTTGAGGTAAACTATACCAAGACTAAGGTGATGGTTTTTGCAAAACACCCCAAAATCCATAAATGGACATAATATTGAGCAGGTCAAGGTTTTCAAATATTTAGGGGTTGTATTTCATTCCAGCGGATCCCAGAAAGCCCATCTTAGCTTTGTTTCTCTCAGTGCCCAACAGATGGCAAATGTGATTAAATCTTTATACTTTTCGAGAGGCACTCTTTTTGTCCCAGCGGCTGTCAAATTACTGAAGGCTAAAATATACCCTCAAATTATTTATGGCGTGCAAATTGGGCCTTTTGATAATTCTACAGTATTAGAAAGAGTTCAAACTAAATTCTTAAGGGCTATCCTTCAAGCCCCCAAAGGCGTAGCCAATGTTGCTCTTCTAGATAGGTTGGGGTTACCACCTTGAAAATGAAAATCTGGATTTGTATAATTAAATTCTGGGTGCATTTGGTTTTCTCCCCAGTCGGTCTAGCGCCTTTAGTGTTAATAAACAGCTTTACATCTAAATGGGAAATAGCTCTGAAAACGAAATTGCATCATCTGGGCATGTCCCAAGAAAACCTTATAGGGAGGGGTTTAGATCAGGAGATATGTTTTGTTAGACAATGACTATTGAACATAGATCTGCAGGAGGAGTGTGCATGACTACCAAGGGGAATGTATATAAGCTCCCGAAATTTCAGTCATAAACCAGCTGAATATTTAGATCATATATTTTTACCTAAGTTTAGGAGAGCATTGACCCTTGCTCGTTTGAATGCCCTCCCTTCTGCACTCCTAGACAGGAAATATAAATGAGTTCCGTATGCATTGCATCCATGCCCTTGTGGCTCTGGAGATATAGAGTCAGTTGTTCGTGTTATTCTTTATTGTCAATTTTATAGGGATACTCGTATTAAGTTCATTGCTCCTCTCTTAAAGAATCATCCTGGCCATATGGATCAATTTTACTTGGACTTCTTGCTGTCAAATTTTAAATCTGTTACCTCTATTAATGTGGCCAAGTTTTGTTTTGTTGCATCCAAACTTTGTAGAGTCTGAATTAGCAACTTGAATATTTTGTAAATTATAAATGTATTATTTTAAATGTTAAGCTGGTCTAAGGACTGTAATAAACTTACTACTACTAAGCTTGCTTGCTATGAGATTAAGGTCTCAATTTTACGAGTTGTTTTACTGTTTTTAAAGTAATCTATCCTGGATGCTTGTATACTGTTTTATTGTGTGTAATTATCAGCCACTATCTGTGTATATTAGTTATATTTGTTGTTCTGGTTTTTTATCTTTTGGCTGCCAATGGCTGTAATAAAAACTGACTGACTACTATTGCTAAGAGTGGGTTTAGATGACCTGTGGAAAGTAAATAGGAAGCAAGCAGCAATTCCAAGTGAGTACATGATCCCGCCACTCATAGGAACATAGGAAACTGCCATATACTGAGTCAGACCATTGGTCCATCTAGCTCAGTATTGTCTTCACAGACTGGCAGCGGCTTCTCCAAGGTTGCAGGCAGGAATCTCTCTCAGCCCTATCCTGGAGAAGCCAGGGAGGGAACTTGAAACCTTCTGCTCTTCCCAGAGCGGCTTCATCCCCTGAGGGGAATATCTTGCAGATATTCATCAAGTCTCCCATTCATATGAAACCAGGGCAGACCCTGCTTAGCTATGGGGACAAGTCATGCTTGCTACCACAAGACCAGCTGTCCTCCCACTCACCAATACATCTGCCCATTTCTGAGTTATCTGAACCTGGAAATGTCAGGTGGAGAATGTTGGGACTCCGCCATCCAATATTGCCAAACAAACTTCATATGTTGGTTATGACTCTTGGGTTGATGGTGGGATCCTGATTCCTGACATTCTCCACCTGACATTTCCAGGTTCAAACAACATGGGAAAGAGCAGAAGTACCCGAAATCAGCAGTAGCACACTGGCAACTAGCCACTTCCTACTTACTTTCTACAGGTTGTCTGAACCCACCCTAAAGGTCATCAGGGCAACTGTAATTTTTAAGAATGAGTAAGGTGCTGAAAGACTGGAGAAGAGTAAACATTTTCACTATCATCAAAAAGGGAGAAAAGGAGACCCAGGAAACTATAGATATCAGCTGGACACCATCATTTGACACGTATAGAATCCTGAGCAGGGCCGCTGAAGGTTGTCTTAGTGGCCAATATCCTGACTAATGGTGTAAAGGCACTGTGTGTAAAGTTCCTTCACAGTGTTCAATCACTTAGAATTCCAATGCATGAGTGTGCATGGGTCCTACTGCATGAGTGTGTTTGTGTATGTGGGGAGATGAATTTTGCTGGTCTCTTGGAAGTGCTCTTTAACATCCATAATTCTCTCTCTCTCTCTCTCTCTCTCTCTCTCTCTCTCTCTCTCTCTCAGCAGAGGGGCACCTTTTTAGTGATGATTCTCTTTATTGAGCAGGGGGAGAGCAAACTGGCTGCCACATCTTGCACCAGTTGCAGTTTCCAGACTACATACAAGGACAACCTAACATGACCACATTGCAGTAGTCAAACCTGGATGTTACCAGCATATACACTGCTGAATGTATCTGCAGAAATGGATACAGCTGGCATATCAGCTGAAGCTGATAGACAGTACTCCTGGCCACTGCCTCAACCTGTTATTATTGAGGCCACTGCCTCAATAATACCTGTTATTTCAGGGAGAGTGTAACCTCATCCAGAGCAGGCAGATCTAAACCGCTTTCTAAATTCTGACCCCCCAAAGAGTACCTCCGTCTTGTTTGGATTCACCTTCAATTTGTTCTCCTTCATCCAGCCCAGTACCTATACCAGGCAGGTATTTAGGAGGTTAAACCATTTCCTCATGAAGCTGATATGGAGAAATAGATTTGGGTGTCATCGGCATATTGATAATAACCTGCATTATCTCCTGATTAATTATATCTCCTGATTAATTATATCTCCCAGCGGCATCATGTAGATGTTAGAAATTGATGTTAATAGGGATGTGCAGAACAGTACTAGCTCAGAACATTCTCACTGGAAACCCTTGCCAGAATTTGGATTTTTTACAAGTAGGAAATATTCTAGTGCACCACTGAAGAAGACCCAGGTGTGGCTGAAACATGTATGGCTATTAAGAACGATGAAGAATCATCTCCTTGGGAAATTTCTCTATCATTTAAGACTATTCATGGGATCTTCCTCCCTATATATGAATACTTCACTACACAGACTTCTTGCATGTGGAATCTATGAGTAACCTATTCTGGATTATAGGACTTTAAAACTTGGGACCAAGTTGGTTTCAATTTGTACTACAGGTTTTACATGTTGGTTATTTGTATTTGAAATACTTGATTGTATCATTAGGTTTCATTCCATTGTGATGATTTTCTAGAGCAATGGTTTTATGATCGGGAATGAGAATATATTACAGGGAGGGAACATTTTATAACTTTGGAATAATCTTTTTAGTGGATATAGGATTCTGGTTTTTGTAAAGCTAAAAATGTAAAAACAACATTAAAAAAGAAGAAGATAAAGCAAGGAAGGCAGGCAGATTGAGGGCAGAAAATGGGCTTTCCCCCCAGTTGCCATAGCCAAAAAAGAGAAAGAGAGAAGATCAGACTCTCACAGCCATTTCACGTTCAGGAAAGCTCCAATTTCTCCTGAAAGAGGTTGGATAAGTCCAAACTGAAATGGGCTTCCCAAGTTCAGATCAGGAACTTCTCTGACCTTGTCTGGAATGGCCATTTCTGATAGTCCCAACCTGACATTGTACAGCCCTAACAGATATATTGGTGCAATATTACATACCAAATATTTGCAATAACCTATCCCCAATTGATTGCAACTGACTTGCAGAATAGCAAGACAGATTTTAAAGATAAAGGTAAAGTTGTGCTGTTGAGTTGTTGTCGACTCCTGGTGACCACAGAGCCATGTGGTTTTCTTTGGTAGAATACAGGAGGGGTTTACCATGGCCATCTCAGCATCTTCCTATATTGCTGCTGCTTGATATAGGTGTTTCGCATCATCTGGGAAACATACCAGCGGGGATTTGAACCAGCAACCTCTTGCTCCCTAGGTGAGTTACTTCCCTGCAGTGCCATTACTTCATGCTAAATTCAGGGTGATTATGTAGTTATGTCAGTGCAACCCATTCTGTTCGCCTTTTAAAACACATGTAGAAACACATGTCTATAGCATCAGGGCACATACCTGTACTCATACTTGGTGAAAGGGCAGGAATGTGTGTCAAGCCTCTTTCCCTTTGAGAATCTCAACAATTTATTTGAGGTGTGATGCATGGAATTTGGTGACTGCCATATTATAATTGGAAAAAAAATAAGGAGGTTGCTTGTGCTCTTTCAGAAATAAGAGGTTCATGACTTTACATGCATTTCCCAAATTAATCAAGTTACAGTTTCTTGGTCACTAAAGAGAGTACAGTGTCTGTGAGAAAGGCTGGTTTTCTATCATAGGTGATTATTGTCGTGTGATATCATTGGCTTAAGAGCAATTCTAAGGAAAAATGCTAAAGCAATGTTAATAATCTGGCTCTCTGCCACCATCACCAGAAGGCATGCTTTGTGTTGTGAAAAGCAAGCCTCACTGCGTTAACCACTGCAGCTGTCATTTAATCTTTACCATGTACAGTATGTCTGTTGCCTGTTCCTTCTTCAGCTACAGCTCTATTTGCACAATTAATTAAGGAACATGCCACAGGTGGGCCAAACCAGCCGTCAAGAGGGAATGTTGGCAAGCAAGCCAAACATCTTAAACTATATTCTTACCACATTTTGTATGTACTAGTAGTTTATTTTGATCAAATTCTTTTGGAAGGTGTGGCTCACAGAATGCGGAATGTAAAAATATAAACACAACAGAGCTTAGAGTATATGACAAAGAGCTGTTTCACACAGAATCCATGCATGAAGCCTATACACATGGAAATAATAGAATTTTACTGCTGGAAAGACCCTAGGAGGTCATCTAGCCTATACCTGTGCTCCAAGATCCCTGATCTATTAAAGCAAGATTTACAACACAGAAATAAAATTTTGACACAAACCAAGGTCAATGCCAGTGGTTCCCAACCAGGGTTCCTCCAGATGTTGCTGAACTACATCTCCCAGCATCCCCAGCCACAATAAATTGTAGGCAGGGATGCTGGGAGTTGTAATTGAGCAACTTCTGGAGGAAGCCTGGATGGAAACCACTGGCCTATGCCTAAGCCTCCTGTGAAAGTTAACCCCCATTTATGTTAAAAATTATATATTTATTCAGCAAGGGTGCACGAGATTGAGATGCAGTCCTACACATGGCCATATGCATAGTATTCTCATCCCAACGTATTATGAACTGACCCAAGAATTACATAATTTGATGTAGTATGCTAATTATTTGTTTTACTTACATCCATGAAAGCCTGGATTTTAAAAGAGAGCACTTGGCTGACTTCAGTGGAATCTATAGGAATTCAGGCATGGATTTCAATATATTATGATGTACCATTTCTATAACACGATTCATGGATTTCAATTATTCATTTTTAGTGCAGAACAGATGGCTTGAAATGGAACAGATTTATTTTAATGGCATCATAGGGTTTTTTTTAAAAATGAGTTTGATTTTCCTGCATGTTTCCCAAGCAAGCACAAGATGTTGCACTGGTTGTAGATGCACAGGGAAGTGTCTACAGTAACTGGTCAAGAATACAAAAATGATTCTCTTCTCATCAGTTTCCAAAAGTGAAACCTGCCAAAAAATTCTAATTGGGAAATAGTCTTCCCAAATTATTTCACTGTTTGCCAAAATGTGTTTTTGAAATATTTGGCAGGCATTTTCATTCAGGATAAAAGAAAATATAGAGGGCTGGAAAATAATTAAAGCAAACCCTTTGGGGAAAAAAGAACTAAATATGCTTAATCTTTTTAAAGTGAGTGGGTGACTTTTGCTATTCAAGTTTAAGGGCTGTGATCAAGGGAAAGGAAACAGGGATAAAGAAGACTATTGCTACATTATACTAATAACAGCCCAACTTAGACATGATTTTCTCTTACGTGGAAAAAAAATATGTTACTGGCAATGCTATTATTTGCAGCAAAAAAACCCAAACGAAAAAACCCCAAACCCTGCATTCTTTGCATTTCCCAGCTCTTAGTGTAATTTATCTGTTGTTTATCGAATAATATACTTAAGGCTGCAATCTTGCTGTCAGTTAATTCCAATGAGAATAATGTGTTTGTAACTGTGAGCTCTCAGGGTTACAAATATAAAAGCCAAATATACTATGGTGTGTGCACTTGCTGAGTGACTCTGGGCCAGTCACTTCTCTCTCAGCCTAACCTACTTCACAAGGTTGTTGTGAAGAGAAAGAGCTGAATATAAAAAATGTATTGTTTTAAAAAAAGCTTGCCCCTGAATACACACTATAGTTAGTTTAGATAATTTCCATTCCTGGTCACAATTTTGGCAGGTGCAGTGCTGTGGGAAGTAGCATCTAAGCCTTGCATGCCTAACGTACCTTTTAATTCCAATGGGACTTCCTGAAGTCAATTTAGTCATGATGCCAGTCACAGTGTTTTAAAAATTCATGTATTCATATTTTTGAACCCTGCAGATGCATTGTTATTCTGAGACAGGATCTTAAACTGCTGTTTGGGTTATAAAGGAAAGGTGTTGTTGTTCACCTTTAATAAACTCTCTTCTATAAACTTGAGTGAGTCAAATCTTTGATTTGACATGCTAATCCTACAGTGCTCACAGGGGCATAGTTCCAGGTGTCAGAATATTTTTGAAAGAAAAATAATATTCTGGCTGATGTTCTATAAATTTTGCCAATAAAAAGACCCAGATCCCCTACAACTCTACCTCACTTGCTCAGTTTCACTGCAAATCCAAAAATAAAGCAAGCTTTTGAACTTTTCACAGTTCTTCTTCAGGCGAATATGTGTAAAGGAAAAAGTGAGAGTATGCCAGGTTGGATAGTTTAATTAGTTCATACAGTTGTTTGAGAGAAAAGAAAAAAACTAATTCAAAGGCTGGTAGTTCAGTGAGAGGTTTATTATAAATTTTATTTATTTATTATTTTTAGAAGCATTTATCTTGTTTTTCTCAGCAGAAACAAAGTTATTAATAAAATGCAATAAAGCTTTAGTATAATATAGAGGTGGGTAGGTCAACCAAATTGCTTCTCAGCACATGCTACAAATTCTAGTTTTTACTAGTTGTAGCTTATGTAAAGGAGCAGATTGGCTGAAGCAAACCCACTCCACCCTCTCGCACAAGATTAACAAATTTGTTAACAAACAGGACAATAACTTCTGCTAACTTATCAAAGTGACACCTTTTAAGTGGTGATTCTCTTATATTTAGCAAGGGGAGAGCAACTGGCCCTATCCAGAACCAGCTCATCATCCCTCCAGTGGCTGATGCTGGTATTTGCTTTATGTTTCTTTTTAAATTGTGAGCCATTTGGGGACAGGGGACCATCTTATTTATGTATTATTTATTTTTCTGTGTAAGCCACTTTGAGAACTTTGGTTGAAGAGCGGTATATAAATATTCATTGTAGTAGTAGTAGTAGTAGTAGTACCCTGCTTTACTAGAAGAAGGGAAGGACTCATGGCACACATACATCCTTATTACATGTGGTTGGACCTGCAGATGAAATATTATCTGAACAGGCCCACATTGTTTCCTCCTTCTGCCCAATAAGGCTCGCCATTCACCAAGGGCAGACCTGGACAGAATGTATCTATGTGATGTTCATATTCTCCTCATATTGTCTGACTTATCTGTAACAGTTATATGCCATTACACTGACTTCTCCTCTTGCTGGCCATTTAGTGTTCTGTATGAAAAAGCATAATCACAAGCTCATTATTCGCCCATTGATTATGTGTAATGATTGGGAGCAATTACTTTGGCAGACAATATGCTACTGAACACTGAACACTGATGAGAACAGCATTCCCCATACCTGCTTGAGATTCAGCACCTTCATAGAGCCTATCAGATTAGCTGATTAGCCCTGCCCCTGGAACACAAGGAAGCTCTTCTCATGATCCGTGAGAAGAGCTTCTGTCAGGTCTGCGGGGAGAGCGGGTTTAGCCCACTCTCCCTGCAGACAATCAAAGAGCAACCGTGGGGCGGCCAGATTGGCCATCCACATGACTGCCAGCTCCGTCACGGAGCCAGCGGAGGCTGCGGGGATCGGGGGCCACATGGCCCCCAGAAGTCCCAGGATGCCACGTGCAAGTGTGCAGGGCATCCTAGAGAGCCCCGAGCCCAGGAGGTTGGCTGCAGCTTCCCAGTTCGGGGTCTACTCATATGTCGCGTGTGCCACAGTGACACACGAGCAAAAAAATTGAGGTTAACAGAGTGCTCGCTCCATTAACCTTATTCAAGGGGAGGGTGAACTAGGCGGGCAAGCTGCCTTGGGAGCACCAGGCTCACCTGCGAAGTGGGCTAAGCTCGCTGAATGGTGGGAATAGCCTCAAGGACTCCTGGTACTGTTTTTGACCCATAGCCAAAGCACCAGAAGGGGTGGAGTTTATCTAGAACATTGTCTCTGTTATAATAGGAGGGAGTTTATATTTCTTGTGATTGCTCTTCATAATATGTGTCAGAGGGGGTGTTGCTTTGGAGAAAGCCCTTCAACCGAGGAGGTCCTTGGCAGAGAGTGATATGGTGGAATAGGACATGCCAGGAAAGGGGAAGGTGCATTGGCTATATCAAAGCCATCACACTCTACAGTCTTCCCATCCAAGGAGACTCGA
Organism: Hemicordylus capensis; assembly: GCF_027244095.1. NCBI lineage: Eukaryota > Metazoa > Chordata > Lepidosauria > Squamata > Cordylidae > Hemicordylus > Hemicordylus capensis. Next base: position 48,541,126 of record NC_069661.1, on the reverse strand, counting down.
GTAATTCTTCCAGCAGCCCACCTTGCCTGAAGCTGGTGCTATTAAATGCCAGGTCCATAAATACAAAGACCATAGCCACCTAGAAGGTTATTCTGTATGAGCACGCTGACCTACCATGCATTACGGAGACCTGGTTGGACAAGAGGAGAGATTTAAATCTCTCCCAGCTTTGCCCATAAGGTTTCTGGGTGCACCATTAGCAAAGGCAGCATGGGCGGGGAGGTAGGGTTGCCCTGGTTCATCAGGAGACCATCCACCTCACCAGATGTATTGTCTGACATGCTGACCAGTTTAAGTGATGGAATCATGAGACAGTTGGGATTCTGTTGTTATACTGCCCACTCTACTATCTAACAGTCTCCCTGCCTGAGCTGCTCAAGGTGGTCCCAGATGTGGCATTGAGGACCCCAAGACTATTAGTCTTGGGAACTCTAATGTCTGTGCTGAGGCCACCTTGTCTGATGTAGCTCAGGACTACATGTCCTCCATGTTGGTCATAGGTTTGTCTCAACTGATTTCTGGTCCTACACATGTGGCAGGCCATATGCTCGACTTGGTCTTTGGGTCATTGGACAGTGGACAGTGGTGCTCCATAATTAGTCCAGGAGGCCTTAATAATGTTGTCATGGATAAATCACTATCTGGTGAAGATTAGATGAGGGTGAACTCAATACACCTCTGCAGGGGTGGGGGACCAGTTAGGATGGTTCACCCTTGGAGGCTTGTGGATCTTGATGTCTCTGGGGGATTTTCATACTGAGAGAGTGGATGATGCTCTTGATGCCCTGGTCTCCCTTTGGTATGAGGAGATGGGTCAGGCAATTGACACGGCTGCACCTAGGCACCCTGACTCACTGAGTCCAAGTGACTCCCTGGTATACAGGGGAGTTGTAGACAATGAAGCAAGCTGGTTGATGGCTTGAGCGTCATTGGCAGAAAACTCAGGATGAATGTGACCAAACACAGGGCAGAGACCATATTAGGGCCTATTCTAAGCAAAGAAATTCTACTGTTCCAGCACCATCGTGTCTGCTCAGTCACCCAGAAGAGCTTTTTCAAGTGGTTCAGAGCCTCCTATGTGAGGGCTCCAAAGACCATCACAGATCCCTCAGCAGCCCGCTGTGATAAATTTGCATTACATTTTGCGGATAAAATCGCTCATATCCGTTCTGACTTGGATGCTAAGGTGTTTGTGGCACCAGAACTGGATGCTACCAAATGCACCATCTGGTCTTGTTATATTGGATGGTTTTCAGACTCTCCTGGATCTCTCAGCAGCTTTCGGTATCATCAACCACAGTATCCTTCTGGGTTGTGTCTTTGGGTTGGGACTTGGGGCATGGTTATAGAGTGGCTCAGCTCCTACTTGGAGGGTTGTACTCAGAAGGTGGTGCTAGGGAATACCTGCTCCACCCCTTGGCCTTTGGCTATGGGTGCCACAGGGATCTATTCTGTCCCTTATTATTTTTGATTATTTTTACATTTATATCCTGCTCTTCCTCCAAGGAGCCCAGAGCGGTGCACTACATACTTGAGTTTCTCTTTCACAACAACCCTGTGAAGTAGGTTAGGCTGAGAGAGAGAAGTGACTGGCCCAGAGTCACCCAGCTAGTTTCATGGCTGAATGGGGATTTGAACTCGGGTCTCCCAGGTCCTAGTCCAGCACTCTAACCACTACACCATGCTGGCTCTCTGCTCTTTAACATCTGCATGAAACCTCTGGGACAGGTCATCCATGGGAGTGGGCTGTGGTGCCATCAGTATGCTTCAGATGGTCCACAACTGCAAGGATGCTCATGGGCTCAAGTTGCTTCATGAGTGTCACACCCATCCTGCAGCAGCTTCATTGGTTACCAGTCCACTTTCAGGCTAGATCCAGATGCTCGTCCCAACCTTTAAAGCTCTACACAGCTTGGGGCTGTGGTCCTTTTCGGACCACATTCTTTTTAAAGAGGATTTTTAATGTATTATCTGCTGCTTACATCTGGTAAGTTCTTTATATTTTTATAGTTATCAGTTTTTAGCTTTTTATCAATAGCTTTTAATTGGAAGTTTTTTTAAAAAAAATGTAAGTTTAAAGTGGTTTTAGTATGCTGGTCTGTGACCGTAATAAAGATTGATGGATTGAATGTGGTTTTAGCCTGGTCTTTTATCTTGTTTAACTTTATTAATCTATTTTATATTGTATCTATTTTATTAATGTTTTGAGCTGACCCAAGCAGTAGTGTACTGGAGCGGCAGGGTATAAATATTTCAAATAAAATAAAATAAAAATGACAGTAGGCTTAAGAAGAAAGGGGACTGTTGAAAATGGTCTTTCTGCCTGTTTGCACTTGGTTTGAAAAGTCAGGACTGCTGCACCATGCGGTACTTGTCTGGATAGCAGCCTATGGGACTTTGTTCCAAGGAAACATCCTTACGATTGTTCTGCACGATTTTTACATCAAAACACTCCAGTTTATGTGGTTTAGGGATCACAGCTACAATATTTTAGAGATGATACACTGAAGGAGGGGTGGGGTTCAGCTTGTTGAAAGAATGTCCAATTTTGAGCTTCCAGAAATTCTTTTTCAGGTTAAAAGGGTTAAGTATTCAAAACACTTTAAAAAACAACAACCCAGAAATTGTGGCGGGGGAGACAATAATATTTTGCAACCACTATATGAATATTGGCAACTATCATATGATGCAGATATTTAAATCAGCAAGCCGGGCAGCACCTGCATTTCACGGATTTACCAATTTGGTGAGAGAACTGCTAAAAACTTGGAAGTACTATTGGCATACATGCCTTATCTCCAAGTCAGTATAAAAATAATATTAAGGAAAATCAACCAGTTCTATACTTGTGAGTATTGTGGCCAGAAGCATGCTATGAATTACTGGCTGGCTGAACAATAACTTTGTTGGCAAAGGTGACTTCATATGGTCTGGGTTTTTAAAAAAAATTACAGCATTCAGCAGGGCTTTATATAGCTCTGTTGTCACAAAGCTCTGAAACACATACATTGTGAATGCATCTTTGAGATCACACACACGTTTCCTAAAGAATGCTAAAATGTGAAACTGATTTAGACACTCATATTGCAGCTTTTTATTATTTATTTATTTAATTTATTTAACATATTTTTATACCACCCAAAACTCATGTCTCTGGGCAGTTTACAACAAAATAAAAACAGAAAGTAAAACATTAGTTAAAAACATGAACAAGAAATTTAAAACACAACAATTAAAAAAAATTTAAACAATATTCTAAAACAACATTAAAACAATTAAAACAATATTAACTAAAAGCCTGGGTAAACAGATAGGTCTTTAAAGACTTTTAAAAAGCTGTCAGAGATGAGGAGGCTCTTATTTCACTTATTTCACTCATTCCAAAGCCTTGGGTCAGCAACGGAGAAGGCCCGTCCCTGTGTAGCCACCAGACGAGCTGGTGGCAAATGCAGATGGACCTCTCCTGATGATCTCGGTCGTGGGGTTCATGACAAAGAAGACGTTCTCTTAAATACCCAGGGCCCAAGCCGTTTAGGGCTTTATAGGTTATAACCAACACCCTGTATTTTGCCTGGTAACAAATTGGCAGCCAGTGTAGCTCCTTCAATACGGGAGTAATATGGTTTCTCCTAGATGACCCAGACCTTGATCAGGAGAGTTTAGGAACATAGGAAGCTGTCCTCTACTGAGTCAGACCATTGGTTCATCTCTTCTAACTGACAGCAGTTCTCCAGGGTTTCAGGCAGGAATTTTTCTAAGCTTACCTGGAGATGCCAGAGATTGAACCTGGGACCTTCTGCATGCTAAGCAGATATTCTGTCATGGAGCTACAGCCCCATCCCAGTGTAAGGATTCCTGTGTAATCGTAAATTCTAATTAAGATTTAAAAGGATGTTTTTTGTATCTCCTACTAAAGAGGTTTTGTTTAAACTAATGGCAAATGTTGCTATTACATAAGTGGTGGTTTATGCATACTTGAGTCTATTGGTTAAGTTTTGATGGTGATGTTTCTTGTTCTTCAGCTTAGAAGTGTCATCTGCCCCCATGTAGATATTCTTCTTCTATTAACATTCATTCTTAAAATGATTCATAGCATGAGGACAATTAGGATGTCTCTCTAAAATAACAAGGCTTTAGCAAGAGAAGGTGTCCATCTGTCTTTTAGTTGCTTGTGAGGTGTCACATCTGTGACTGCTTAAGGCAGAAAATTATGAAGGCTATACTAAGACTACAGTGGCCAAGAAGAAATGAGAAATTCAAACAGAAAATTGATAGCATTGGTTCTCTTTTAGCAAATGTTCTGTGTGCTACATACTCTTCATTCCTTTTGCTCTCTTACAGAAACAATTTATAGTAAAACGGGAGCTATGCATGAATGATCTGTTACTAATAATGCTTAAAGATAATTACTTTGAATGAGGAATAATCAGCAGAAGTAGATGGATTTTAACAAGTGCCTCATTTCTATTCAAATATTCATAGTAACATAAAACCCATCATGAATTATAGCCAGGGTATTGTATAAGAGTAATTGTTTCATGGTGGCTGGGAAGTTCTGCATGAAATTCCTTTGGGAATGTTCTGGGTCTTGGCTTTTTGAGGTATGAAGCAAATCCTAAGGTGAGACAAACATTTCTGGAAGTGCCTCCAGCTTCTTGTCCTAGAGCTCTTTCTGTGTCCTTTTGATTCTGAATAGTCTGAACTTAACAAAAGCTGACACAGTGTTACCTAAGGAGATCATGTCAACACTTTTCCACTCTGACTATAGTTCTCTTCAATCATACAATATTCTAGCAGTGTTAGAAATGCCTAGGAGACATAACCCAAATGCTGATGTTGTATTTAAACCTGTGAATATATAAATTTCTCCTCAGCATTCATAGACATACAAAAAAGGAGTAGACCTTGTAAAATATGAAAGTGGTTCTCATGACCAAGCAGAAGGGAGTGGAAGAGAAGGCAGGCATCCACCTTTCTGCTCCCACATGACACGATCTTCCTCTGGGTTCTGTCACTTGCATGCCCACACGAGCAGTGTGGCGGTGAGCTCCAGAGCTCCAATGAAGGGGAACTTGTGCTGAGTCCTCCAGGATCCCACAATGCAACGCGTGAGCAGCAGAGTGGCTGCCCTCAGCATTGCAGCAGCTCCTCTCTGCCTGGCCCCTCTCCCCCCCACCTGACTGTCTGATAAGCATGGCTTCCTGCTTCTTGCAAGCAGGGTTGGAAGTAGTGGCACTGTATACAACCAATAAAGGAAGAAGAAAGGAGTTTGTTCTCCTCCTACCTCGCTTTTTACCCAGGTAGCCAATCTGGGCTACCCAGAAATGGAGCTTCTAGCTCGGGAAGACTCCCACTGTTGCAGATGACCAGAGCTACCTGGGTAGAAGACGGTTAACCCAGGTAGCTCTGGTCATGAGAAACACCTTATGAAATAATAAGGCTGTTCTCATGAGTAGTCTAATGCAGGCTAGGGCAGCCCATCCTGGGTTAGGCTGTATGTGTGCAGCACTGGGATGAATGCAGATCTCGCAATGTCCAACTACCTAACCCCTCTTTGAAGCCCGGCCTTTAGTCGGGGTTAAGAGTGCAAGTGTGTCCTTAACCCAGATGCCAGGATTGTATGTGCAGAAATGGGCATCTAGAGTGTTCATCTCATGGGGTTATCCCCCAGTGCATCACACTCGCCACACAGTGCATTGTGGGATATCCAGAGGCTGGAAAGCTTCATCCCACCCTCTGGAGATCCACCCTGCTTACAGCAGCATGGATCTTGATGGCTTACGGGTCACATGCTGATGACATGCAGAGCGATCGTCTTGGGGGAAGGTAGATTGAATCCTGCCTTCCCCCCACCTGCCCTCCCCGTCCTAGAATTAGTCATGAAAACAATCTTAATACCTAGTTATATTGGCTGACAAGACACACAGTAGACTGTTGGAAAGGCAGGCCTGCAGTGTTGCAGAGATGGGCAGTTGTGCAACAACTTGAAACAATGTGCAAGCACTTGTGTTGTACTACTCCCATTCCAATAGAAGTAGCCCTGTGGAAGTGCCTGCATGCTTTTGTGAGTGGCTGAGCAAATGTGAAAGGGCACCCACTTTCTCAGCTCTGCCAGGACTGCTTTTCATGTGCACAGCAGCCCTGGCAGGTCTCAAACACCCAAGGTGCATTGCACATTATGTTGGGCATTATTTTTAATACTGAGTTTCTTATGGCTGCTGTAAAAATCCATCAAGAGTGGCAACTACAGCCATGGCTGTGTAGACTCCACCCTCCACTGGCATGGATACGCAACCATATGTTTGCATTTTCTAGTTACATTCTGCCTGCATAGAATTGCAGCAGTACTCTGAAATTATGTGCTAAGATGTCACTGAGTACCTCCCACCCTTGGCTTCATGTGTCAACTGCTTGCCACTGAAATATTATGTCAGTATTCACACTCGTCAACCCAAGCTTTGTGAGTGTTTGGACCTGTCTTCTCTGAACTCCTGGTAAGGTTCAGTGGGTACAGCTGCATTTATCCAAATGTTTGGGGAAGGGCTCCAAGATCTGAATAATTATAATTTTTTTAAAATAACAGCAGTCAGGGTAATATTTACAGGAGATACACAACCAAGTGTGTCTATGTGAGGGTAAGGGCACTGCCCTATACTGTGTTCACCATATGTCACTAGTTCCAAACTCTGAGCAATAGTAATTTTGCTATAGAAGAAATTAAACTAAAAACGTGGACTAAGTCAACTGCAAGTGTGTCCTCCTACTCCACACTGCAGTAAACCATGAGGGAGAGAAGCTAACTAAAGGGCACTGTGAGCAGTAATGCCAGATTATCAGTCTGAAATGCTCATACCAGGAAGGGATAAGAGTGAAATCTTCAACCCACATGTAGTGCGAGAAGGAAGGAAACTCTCTCCTCATTCTCTGCTGCTCTTGCTGTGCCTCCAAATGCTGCTGCAGAGGAAGAGAAATCCACAACAACAAAACCCTGACTGCGACAAAACCTTCCCTTGAGAAGAGACAATCTGACCTTTCTCTATTCAGCACCTGTCAGCTAGAGGTGTTCATGGAACTGTTCTGGCCAGTTTGGTTTGAATCCAAACTGCATTCAAACCAAAATGTCATTAGATTATTTCATTAGATATTATATTTCATTAGAACCGTCAGGGTGGTTTGATTCTTGCACCCGAACTGGGTCAAACTGGTTCAGAATGTTTGTAAAGGGGAATTTGGTAAGGATTTGCCTTTAAAAGCAAAAAGGGATCCCTAGCAAGTAAAAAGGGGTTCGAAAGAGTGGCAAGGGCATGGGCTTCCATTTGCGTCTGCTGGCCTGTACTGATGGCAGGGGGGCGGGAGCCAGTGGGGCCTAGAGGAGTCACTGCTGTGGAGTCGTCAGTGCCACCACCACCACCGTGGAGTCACTGTCATGCATAAGGTGACTTCCTATACTCCCCTACCATTCTTGTGAATCCTCTTTTAGTTGCTGGGGATCCCCTCTTGTTTGTATAGGGGATCCTCACTGAATTCCTCTTTACAAGCATTCCAAATCAGTCAAACTGGGCTGAACTGGGCCGAACCGATCCTTTTGGGAAGCTGGTCTGGTTCGAGCTCAAACTGCTCAAACCTGGCCAGTCTGAATCATATTGGGTTTGATTTGAACCAGTTCTGCACATCCCTACCATCAGCACAGAAGTGTTAGCTTGAGATTTGGCCACATTGGATCTATTATTGTGCTGCTCTCCCAAAAGCATCTGGAACAAAAAATAGTGCTCCATTAAGCAAGCACTTGATTCAACATATGAAGCTGCCTTATACTGAGTCAGCCCATTGGTTCATCTAGGTCACTGTTATCTACACTGACGGGCAGTGGTTCTCCAGGTTTTCCAATAGGGGCCATTCCCTGACTTGCCTGTGCTAGGAACTGAACCTAGGACTTCCTGCATGCAAAGCATGACCTCTACCACGGATCTACAGACCTTCCCCTCTTGAATTGTCAAGCTTTCTCGTGTGTCTGGAACACCGAATGGAGAAAGACCAATTAAAAGAGAATCCAGGCAGATGGAGACAGGCAAAGAGAACTCACTACCAGAGTGATGTTGCCAAGTTTCAGAATTGAGAGGTTCCCAGTTTGGACATACCAGGCTTACTTAGAATACAAGCCCAAGTGCTCAGCTCGTAAATAAGCTTGACACATTCTGGGCTGCTCTTTTGCTATTTCTCTTTCCTCACAGCTTATTTTGTAGCAGTTGCAGTTGGATCCAAACAGAGGGCTGCTTTGGGGGCTTTATTAACAGGAAGTTCCCAACACAAGTTCTTGTTGGAGATGGAGTTCCAGTGCATTGACCTTTTGCACCAACTATCGTAATGACCATTAGGGGCATTGGGAGTAGAGGTAGAGACTGAGGGTCTCCTTTACCTGTCCCTGCCTTTTCTCTACTCTATGACCCCTGCCTTGACTCCTCAGGTACTTCCTGTAGTGAGTCAGTCCTCTTCCTTTCCTCCTAGAGAGAAGATGGAAACATCTCTTCCTCCCTCTACCTATTCATTATGTAGTTGATAGATAGGACAGGTCTTTCCTATCTCAAATGTACTTCACCAATACATCAATTTAGTTTAGACTCCACAATGATCTCCATGCATGTTACTTAAATAGCTGCAACAACTAAACTCTGCACTCTGTAACTGGAGTGGTAGCTTCCTTGGTGCATTGCTAAACAATCACAAACCCCAACAGTTCCCATCACACAGATCCCAGGGAATTATAGTTTGCCAGGGCACCTGGGTTACTAAAATGTTACTAAAGCCTGAGTAAATTGTTACTAAAGTAAACATTTAATAAACAAATGTTACTAGAGTGAAGTAAGGAAGATGTTACTAAAGCCCGAGAGCAGCAGCCCAATGCTTTGTAGCCCTTGTCATTACCGCTATACAGTGAGCTTTGAGGAAAGCGGGGAAAGGCAAGAAGCAGCTGTAAAGGGGTTTGGAGAGAACTAGCCACACTCCCGATGCCATTTTGGGGTGCTTCGGTGTACCTCTCAAAAACAGCCTCTTAGCCACTTCCTTCCTGTAGCCTGCTCTGAAGAGAAATGCTGGCTGTATTCCAGACAAAGAGCAGGGTCTCACAATCAGTGAGACCCAGTTTGTAAAGGTCAGTGGGGAGAGTGGGCTAAGCCCGCTCTCCCCACAGATGAGCAGGGCAGGAGCCCTGGGTGGCCAGATCAGCCGCCCACACGACTGCCAGTTCTGTGACGGAGCCGGCGGGGGCTGGGAGGATTGGGGGCCACGCGCCCCCCCCAGTAGCTCCAGTATGCACGAGCGCACAGGGCATACTGCGGAGACCCCCGAGCTGGAGGCTGCTTTTCAGCCTCTCGCCAGGGGTCTACTCGTAGCTGCGGCGTGGAGCCATGGTGCGGCTACTCACGATTAAAAAAAACAGGTTTGCAGAGCGCTCGCCCCGCAAACCTGGTTTAAGGGGCGGGCTACAGAAGCGGGTGACCCGCTTTGATGGAACCGGGCTTGGCTGCGAGCCCAGTTAGTCTGACGATAGGTGGGGAGCGGGCTAAGCACCCTTAGCCCACTTTCCACTGATTGTCAGAATAGCTTCAAAGCTTCATTCAGGCAAGGTGTTTCCCTACAGGGCTTTCCAGGTCAATTTGCAAAGGACTGAAATGGGCTGAAGGAAATGCCCCCCTCTGGTTGCATTTGAGCATAGGCAGAGAGAGAAGCAGGACAAACCCAAATTAGAGTTGAAAAGAGAGAAAAGGAAAGGAAAGCTAGCTCTCTTCCTCCCATGCAAGATGAAAAGGAGTTTCATGGCTAAACAAAACTTCTCACCTTGTTTCCTCCCAGCCCTTATCAAATGAGTGAACCAATGTCAGATAGCATGGTGTCCCCCCTCTTTCTCTATTCAGGTGATTGCCTAAGGTGATCTCTTTCATGAATCTCTCTTTGTTTACGGAACTTGACCTATCCAATAACCATAATCATGCCTTATTTGTTTTTTGCTTTTTGAAATTTTATATTGGTTTTTACAATATCTTAACAATCCCATTACATCTGATTAAGTAAATATTGACTTCCCACTCACCAATCAGCACAATTCAGTAACTATACAAGTCAACCATTGCTATAGTAATTCAAAACATATATCCTACACATTGCAAACTCGATTTTACTCTACCCAACCTGCTATTATTACTAAATTTCAAACCCTGCTGAAAAGTTGATATTAGAAAAATAGTTCTTTAAATATAGTAAGAATGGTTTCCAATCTTCTTTAAAACATTCCAAGTTTTCATCCCTTATCAATACTGTAAGTTTTGCCATCTCAGCATATTCCAAAATTTTTATCAACCAATCTTCTTTTGAGGGCATTACATTGTCCTTCCATTTCTGTGCATATACTATTCTAGCCGCCGTGGTTGCATACAAAAAAAATGTTAAGTTTCTTCTGGAAAACTCTCCTTGCGTTATTCCCAGCAGGAAGGATTCTGGTCTCTTAGGAAATGTCATTTTAAAAATTTTCTTCAACTCATTATATATCATATCCCCAAAGGCCTTTGCCTTCCTGCAAGACCACCACATATGAAAACAAGTTCCTTCACAATGTCCCCATTTCCAACATTTGTTTGGAACATTTTTATACATTAATGCTAATTTTTTGGGTGTCAAATACTACCTGTACATCATCTTGTAATAATTTTCTTTTAAAGTATAACATGCAGTGAACTTTAAATCCATTTTCCATAATTTTTCCCAAGCTGCCATATCTATATTATGATGCACATCTTGAGCCCATTTTATCATAGTCATTTTAACCACTTCATCTCTTGTCTCCTCCAAAAGCAACAACTTATACATCTTAGAAACTAATTTTTCATCATTTTCACACAGCTCCTTCTCAAATCTCAACATTTGATCCTCAAATCCAACTTTAAGATCCTTCTTATAGATTTCTTTTAACTGATGGTACTGAAACCAGTTACTAACCAAATTTTGTACTTTAATTAGGTTTTTAAATTTACAGCCCTGTTCTTTGAAACATAACAAATCCCTGTAGGTACCCCATTCAGGTTGCATATTTACTGTACCTCTTTACGTGCTAAAGCTTCAATCAGGGACAGCCATAATGGAGTTTTAGATTCCAACCATTTTTTATATTTTACCCACACTCTCATTAGACTCCTTCTTACATAGTGATTAAGAAAATCTTTATGCACTTTACTTTTATATTCACAGATATGAATGCCATCCAAACCTTCTATCGAATCCTTCCAGATCAAGTATTCTGGGATTTCTTAATGTTATCCATTCTTTTAACCACGTCAAACAAGCAGCATCAAAATACAACCTTAAATCTGGCAGGGTAAGACCACCTCTTTCTTTAGCATCAGTTAAATTTTTAAATTTAATTCTTGGTCTTTTCCCTTGCCAAACAAATTTGGTTATGTCCTTTTGCCATTGCTTGAAACAGGTTAATGTATTAATTATAGGAATAGTCTGGAAAAGAAACAACATTTTAGGTAGAACATTAATCTTCATAACTGAAATTCTTCCCATCAAAGATAAGTTCATTCTAGTCCATCTTTGCAAATCAATTTTTACTGTATTCCATATTTTGATATAATTATTTGAAAACAACAAAGAATTTTTGTTTGTCAAACAGACACCCAAGTATTTAATTGTCTTCTCCACTTTCAATTCGCTTATTTCATAAAGTCTATCACTAGATTTCTGGCCCATATTTTTTCAAGCAATAATCATGCCTTATTTGGAGCGAATCTCCTAACTTCAGAGATTCCTCATGGAGGGATCCCACATGGCAATGTGAAATGCTTGAAAGCACTACGATAGCGGTTTCATATCTAGAAAAATACACCAATTCCTAATGCTTCCAGACAGAATACATTAGGACAAATAACCCTTTGTACAGTCCACATCTTATACAGTTTTGCACTTTTAAATATTTTATCTCATATTTTCTGATGCTGGCATGCTCCTTTCTTTTGCCTTTTACATTTTCAAATTACACAAATTTTTACATTAAGCTTCACTTAAAATTACCACCTTAAGTGGTGCAGCGGGGAAATGCTTGACTAACAAGCAGAAGGTTGTCGGTTCGAATTCCTGTTGGTATTTTCCCCAGACTATGGGAAACACCTATATTGGGCAGCAGAGATATAGGAAGATGCTGAAAGGCATCATCTCATACTACTTGGGAGGAGGCAATGGTAAACCCCCTCTTGTATTCTACCAAAAAAACCCCTCAGGGCTCTGTGGGCACCAGGAGTCAAAATCGACTTGACGGCGCACTTTACTTTACACCCTTAAAATTATAAGCTACACAGAGAATAAATTCTTGGACAGAATACAGGGGACACTGCAGCAAGGTCGACAGAGGGAAGACACATGTACGCAGTGCACAGTGGAATGATATTTTGCCTGTCAATATTTTGCCTGTCAGTATATGTCACTAAGAGACCTTAAGAAATGTTTTTTTGCCAATGCAATATAGAAATAGAAGAAAGCCATTCACTAATCAGGGATACCTTCTAGCCAGTAACTAATCACTGGCTATTGGTCATGACGTCTATATGGAACATTCATCTTCAGAGGTAGTGGGCCACTGAATACCAGCTGATGGAAAGCAGCAGCAGAAGTTGGCCTTTGGCTTTGCTTCATAACATGCTTTTGCATTTTCTAGAAGCATTTGGTTGGCTACCATGGGAAAGAAGATGCTGGACTAGATGGACTTTTTGGTCTGATCCAGCTGGATTCTTCTTCAGGGCTGGCTCTAGGTGTGTGTGTGTGTGTGTGTGTGTGTGTGTGCCCTTGCACTGTAGATGAAGTATGACTTAGAGGTGTGCACGGAACTGGCTGACCTGGTTTGGTTTGAGTGCGAACTGCACTCAAACCTGACCGGACCTGTTCAGTCCGACCCCGCCTTTGAACCGCCTCCCTAGTTCAGACTGGTTGTGGGGTGGGATTCACAAATACTTTTAAAAAAAAAATCTTTACCTCTAGCCCCTTTGGGGGGCTTCCTAAAGGCTGTGGGGGTGGGGGTGTCTGCAATTTTTTTTTAAAAAAAAAATGGCCACTGCACATGTGCAAATGGCCTCTGCAAGGCCCAGGGCCATGCCAGGCCTCACAGAGGCCATTTGCACATGCGCGGCCACAGGTAAAATGGCTGCCGTGCCAGTATGCAGAGGCCCAAAGGCCAGAAAGTGTGGCTGAATAGGCTGTGGCAGTGATTACTGAGGCTGGTGGGGGGGAGGGTAAACCTTCACAGACACCCCCCCCCCCGGCCTTTAGGAAGCCCCCTGAAGGGGCTAGAAGTAAACATTTTTTAATTTTTTTTTTTTAATTATGAACTGGCAGGGTGGTTAGGTCCCGGTCCAGACAGAACCCGGGGTGTGTGTGGGTTTGACCCCAAACCATTGAACCCCTGAACCAAACCCCCAAACCCCAAACTGGTTCGCACATCTAGTATGACGCTGGCAGCCCTCCACGTTCTGTTAAAATTATATTTTCTTGTGTACAGAATATAATTTTAACTAAATGGAGAGGCACCAGACATACTTGATGACTGGAGCTGGCTGGGGTGGTGGTGAGGAAGAAGATTATAGCTTTTAAAATCCATAAGACCACTGTTCTCACCCCATGCTACTGCCCAGCACCACGCGGCAGGCATGGCCTCTGCATGGAGTTGGACCACAGTGCCACACAGTGGCAGTGGTCTTCTGGATCTGAAAAGGTATCATTTCCTTCCTCACTGCCCCTCTAACTCAACCACCATGCAGAGGGTGGCTTTTCACAATGGGGGCACCCACCCCCATCCCATACCCCCTAAATAATTAGTGCCCAAGGTGACCACCTAGGTCATCCTAGTGGACAAGCTGATCCTGTATATGTTTCACATTTAATTCACAGATACAGGAGATGGGAATTTTTTTTTAATGGTTTTATATTGTGAATAGAAGTCTGCAATGAAGATTGCACCCCAAAAGTTTATATTCATATCTACAGTACATCTACACATACAAACATACACATCTTGCCCAGTTCTATCTTTCATTAAAACTGCTCTTATTCCAAGGTTGGATTGGAAAAGTACTTTTGAATTCTGGGTTTAATTTAACAACTAAATGTAATTCTAGTCAGCTAATTTGTCTCCAATCATTTTCTCAGCATGCTGGGCTTTAAAAAGATTAATACAAGATGGACATTTTATCCCTTCTCAATTCTGGAGTGGGAGACTTCCCAATTTGTCCTTGGGGTGTCCAGCTTGCTGGTTTGCTTGGGTATTCCTATTGGTCTTCTGCCCATACATGGCAGGAAGGTTAATCAGTGGGCTTAAATCCAGTCACTGTAAATCTTTTATAAATAACATATTTGTGTCAATTGAAACCATCTGTGTGTGTCCATTTCAGATGATTTATGGTTGCTCTCATCCTTCCACTCAGATATTCCAAAGCACGAGAACCTGGAATGTGGACACAGTACATCTTAAGAAATGACAGTCAGCTGAAGTTCAGTGAATATCATATGGTAGGGAAGAAAGAGAGAACTCATAAAAATATGTGAGCTGAGCTTGGAATTCTAAAGAAAGAATTTTGATACTCGGCAAAATATAAGAATGCTGCTCCATTCTACACCAAATGGTTTGGTCATCTCCACCCATCTAATTTGACTTTGTAGTTTGCCAGGGCTTCATGTGATCTCTTTCAAATATAATTCCACCATGAGGCTTGCAAAGTCCTGAAGGGATCTGCTTCATTTTTCATCCTGACTGCTTCAGTCTCCTCGCCCCTTTGTCTGTCAACCCTGTCCCTAAGATCTTTGTGACCTTCATCTCACATCCTTTTATGGGTAATTTGGAGGGCTAACCCTCTATTCTAGTGGTTCCGAGACCCCTTACCTGCTAGCTTGCTTCTTTGTCCTTTCTACACCTCATATTTATTTATTGTTACATGTATATTAAGGCCACATGAAGCTTCAAGGGCCTATTTGAGTTCAGCCTGGTTTGTCCTCCTTCAGCCTGAAATGAAACACCATCTGGTGGGAGCCCATAATGGGATTGAAGTAAAACTTACCACACCTAACCTTTCTTAAGCTTTGATTTGGTCTCCCCACCAAAGGGCATTGAAGGTCTGGGCCCTGGGCCCATGGCCCTCTCTTTATCATTAAACTCAACCATGCGCCCCAAAGAATAATTACTTGACTTCTCCCAAAGGAAAACTTGAGGAGACAAGTGCTGTATTGTAAGATGTACTAAAGCATCTTTTTTGTCCCTAGCACAGCACTTTTTAGGGAAGAGATGGAAGCCCTATTCAGACATGTGTTAAAGAAAGTAGTACCCAACACGCTTACAACAACAAAGTCCAACCCCAGCCCATCAATCACTCCCTAAGAACATTGGAAGCTGCCTTAAACTGAATCCGACCATTGGTCCATCTAGCTCAGTATTGTCTACACAGACTGGCAGCGGCTTCTCCAAGGTTTCAGGCAAGAGTCTCTCTTTTAGCCCTATCTTGGAGATATCAGGGAGGGAACTTGGAACCATGCAGATGCTTTCCCCAGAGTGGCCCTATCCCCTGAGGGTAATATCTTACAGTGCTCATACATGTAGTCTCCCATTCAAATGTAAATCAGTTGGGACCTTGCTTAGCAAAGGGAACAATTCATGCTTGCTACCACAAGGCCAGTTCTCTTCACCACAGAGGCATTTGTCTGCAGAGGGAAACACCATTAACTGTGATGGCAGGTGCTTCTGTAATCAGTAGCCTGGATGTAAGCATGTTGGGAGCTTTCTTTAACAAATGTATGAATAGGCCTAGGGACGCCTAGGGACGAGAAGCTGGAACCCACCCTCCATTCAGGAAGGAAGTGACTGATGCAATTCAGGCCTCTGAGCCTTTTATTGGAGGCCTGAGCCCCTAATGATTCACCCCCAAAGATGCCCCTGCCCCCCCCCACCAGCTACACTCTGGAACCAGCAAGAGAGTGGAGACAAGCCTCTGTCCTCCCTCTTCACTATGCATGGAGCAGCTACAAGATAACACAGCTGTTTCAAAGAGTCATTTTTGTTATTGTTTCTGCTCGTCCTGACATGAGACACATAGTCCAGTCTTGTGAATGGTCTGCCTCGTATGCAGAGCTCTGCATACTTATTTAGCATATAGAAAATCTTGGAAATGAAATGTAAATATAAATGCAAAAAATCTTTTATGAGATAGCTGCCAGCTAGCTGCTAAAATTGAAGTGGTAAGAAATGTATATTGCTCCACAGTCATCTGCTTTCATTGATGTTTTCTTGAGCTGATGGGTATCACTATGAAGCTGCCTAATTATTATGGCTACAGAGGTTAACATGTATTCATTGGTTTTAACATTGTGCAAATCAGCGAAACCCATCAAAATCATAAAATTAAAGGCATAGCAAATGTTTTCAATATTCTAGTCACTGTTGTTTCTGTCTACCCCTTCATCATCTGCATATTATGCATACTTTAACTTTCAAACTGAAATGATGGCCATGGATTTACTCCAGAAAGGCTCATTCCATAATCATATGCAAGATGTTTTTTCTTTGTGGAACCTAACAGCTTCAGCCACATCATGTAGAAATTATGGCTGACAGCAGTGAACTTGGATATTATCAACCATTTTGGGAGGAAACCAAGAATTTTATACCCTATTTGACCTGTAAATTGGACATTACGCTTGCTGGGCATTCATACTGTAATTTGCAAAAATTGTTTGTATAAGCAGAAATGGAGAATAGACAGAAATAGATGCAATGCGAAGAAGATATGATCATGGATGCCTTTTAATGTGGACATATGAAGGTTGGTAGTAGCTTTGCAGGGTTTCAGATTGGAAATTGGGACTTGTGCAAAGCATGTGCTCTTGTTTGTATGCTGATTGTTGTATGGCAGTATTTATGGAATTGCTGCTTAATCTCTGTTAAATGCACAAAGCGGCACCCCTTTAAGTGGTAATTATCTTATATTTAGGAGGGGCTCAGCAACTGTTCCTATTCAACCACAGCACAGCATCCCTCCAGTCCCTTTTAGACTGCAAGTCTTTGGGGAAGAAGAAGAAGAAGAAGAAGAAGAAGAAGAAGAAGAAGAAGAAGAAGAAGAAGAAGAAGAAGAAGAAGAAGAAGAAGAAGAAGAAGAAGAAGTTGTTGATAGTTAATAAACAACTTTATTTGTTAGCTGCCCCATAACAAATTGTTCTCTGGGTCGCTTACAACACACATTCAAACATGAGATAAAAAACACACAACACATTAAACAACAACAGACCCCCAAAAGGGGAGGGGATACAAAATACAATACAATACAACATTTAACTTTGTTTTTAAAAAATCATTTAAAATCATATCAAAATTTAAAAGGCCTGAGTGAACAAAAAGGTTTTTACCTGGCATCTAAAATAACAAAGTGATAAAGTCAGGCAAACCTCACTGGAAAGGCCATAAAAGGTCCTCTCCCTGGTAGCCACCCACCTCACCTTGTTTGGCAGGCAGAGGCACCTGGAGGAGGGCATCCAGAGAAGATCTTAAGTTCTGGGTTGGGACACATGGGGCAAGGTACTCTCTCAGGTAACCCAGCCCCAAGCCATTTAGGGCTTTAAAGGTTAAAACCAGCATCTTGAATTGGGCTCAGAAATGGACTGGGAGCCAAAGCAGCTGATGAAGCACGTAATATGCTCAAAATGTCCAGACCCAGTGAATAATCTTACTTCCCTGTTTTGTAGTACCAGCTGCAGTTTCCAGACCATTTACAAAGGCAGCCCCACGTAACACATTGCAGTCATCTAAGGATCAGGAAACGACCACCACCACCACCTCCTCCTCCTCCTCCTCCCTATCTTAAACACTTTGAGAACTTCCAATGAACTGGTTTCCAATGGCCATTGATTGCACAACTGTGTTTGTGCAATTTTCCACATTTGCACAAGGGCACTAACGGCACACACATTCCATTACAAGGCAGATGGCACTTTGCACAGTATGTCAACCAGCATCTCCACATCCTGCTTACAACAGCCCTGTAAGGCATTATCAGTTGGTGGAAGATGTATAAATATGATTTCTTCTACATTCTAGCCTGCATTAACACATGGCCCGAATACCACATCATATCTGAAAGCATGAGATTAGGTGGAATCTCATTCTGGAGCTTGACATCAATCTGTATGTGGAGTAAGTAAAAACCAGAACACTTCTGGCAGAACTACAATCACTGTTTTCAGCAACCACTCTCTGGACTTTTGCAAAAGCTGCCATATCAAAGCAGCGTCACTCTACCAACATGGAGTTCAATCTGCATCCATCAGGTACACCCTTGAGAAGAAGAGAGAGGTTAAATAGCAGACATCCTGACCTCTGAGCCAAAAATAACTGATGTCTTTTCAGACAGGACAGACAAACATTTCTATTCATCATCAGTGCCTGAGTAATACATATGCATGTGCACGCACAGTGGATTAGAGTCTCTATTCTCATACATTTTATGCTGGTGGCAAGCTAGCCTGTCAGCAGACTGCTTCTGCCTTCTCGATATTTGCTGTCTGTCTTCTTCTAATACTGTTAAGAAGAAGGATTTGCTTCTTTCTTTTTGGGAACCAACTCAAAAGGGCCCTGTTTTTTTCATTGAACATTGATCCAAAATATTGTGAACATTCTGTTCCAGACAGCAAACTTGGAAACCAAATGGATCGACTTGCAATGTGCTGAAAAATAAATCACTTGCATTATTTAAAAAAAAACCACAATTCAAAGTGAGAAATTTACCAACAGACATATAATGTATGGAGAAATCTATATGCTACTTTGAGGTTGGAACTATGTGCTATTTGCCCATTATTGCTCTGCCAAATGCTACAGCAATACGCTTATACCTCTCTCCAAATGTGTGGGATATTGATTTGATTTTTCAAATCATTTCCCCCATTTTATGTGTACATACAGTGTGATTTTTCTTGTACTCTTCATTGCTCTTTCAAGGCTGTAAGCCATCTGTTTCATAAAACTGAGTTAGATCATTGGTTCAGCTATCTCAGGAGTTGCTCTCCAAGCTTTCAGGCAATCTTTCGCAAGCCTAGCTAGAGATTTCAAGACTGAACCTGTGGCCTTCTTCACTGAAAGCAAATGCCCATCCTCATTCTAGTTGGGTTTTCCCTTTCTCTGGTGTTATGTCCGATCCTTGTTCTTTAAGGGTGTGACATATTAAAAGGAAATTTAGTACAATGTAATGTAGACATCTCAAGTTGACATCTCAAGATGTCAATATTTGATTTCAAGCTAAACTAATAATACTATCCTTTAATAAATACACATTAAATGGGTACCCAATAGACCTAGGTAGAATATGCTCCCCCCCAAAAAATTTTTGGGGGGAGAGAATATGAGGAGGGAAAACAGGAATTTCTACTAGACTTTCAAATATTCTTTGAAATGCTCATGAGGTTCATCCCCCTCCCGCATTTAACAGAGCAGCTGATTTTCCAGAAATGACATCCCCCGCCCCCAGCATGATCCTCATTAAGGAGGGGGGGGAAACAGGGGGGGGGAATAGCAGCCAGCCAGCATTGAGGGGGACAGAAACAACTGAAACTTGGATCATTGCTTGCTTTCTATAAAGGGCAAGAGAATCACTCCACAAGTGGCTGCTAGAATCCTTGTAATGTTGTAAGTTTATTAACAAGTTTATGACTCTGCACATGCTCAAGAACTGTGAACGTGCTTAGATTGACAAAAAATGGATTGGGGTCTTTTACTCAGCAGATGCTCAGAATGAACAGTAAGCATAATTCAGTTACAGGCCTGAATGAATGAGAGGGGCTGATGGTGTATTGAATATCTGTTAATGATCCTTTTCTTTGGTTTGCAAAATAACTTTCAGTTGCTCAGGTGTCTTTAGAATTACAAATTAATAGTTGTGGTGTTTGTTTGTTTTTACTCTAGCCTACAGAAAGATTTGTCAAGAAAATGAGGGATTTTATTACTCTGACCTTGAAAAAATATGATTTTGTTCATAAACTTGGCTATAAAATTAAATATATTCTATCAGCCTCTTGTGCACCCTTTAAAGTAACAGAAATCTCAATTCATTGCCACCCTCTTATGTTCATTAAGGTATTCTTGAGGTCTGCTTCCTTTGTTACGCATACTCCAAAGGAGCTCTCTATAGATATGTGAATCATGTGTGAAGAAATTCAGGAGGTGAGGATCTGGCCAGATTCAGACATAACACAAAACCAGAGTTAAATGGGGCAGAGTTTGGAAGTCCAGTACATCTGAATTTTGCCATGGTTTTGTGCCAAAGTGACCTGAGGTTTGCCTTGCCAAACTCCAGTTTGTACTTTCTGATTGCACAAAGGTTTGCCACTGAGACCTCCAATTTGGCCGCCAAAGGGCTCTGTCTGAACTCGGATGCCACCATAACCGTGCTTTCATTCACTTTATAGAGCCACAATCATAGAGATGGTAGCGCAGATCCACCAGGGATTGTGCCCACCCCATGCCTGCAGCTCTTCTCACTGGCTGCCTCTCCAAGCACCAGCCCCTTCCCTCCTGTCTCTGATCCAGCAATGCAGTTGCCCAGCAACCGGGACACTGCCATGTTCTATCCCAGGCTTGTCAGCCTGTCAAGTGGTACAGGCACACAGGGGCATGCCCTCTTCCCACTCTGTCCCAAGCTCCCCCCTCCTGGTAAGCAAAAGAGAAAGGGGACAGGATGAAAGGGCAGGCACTAAAGGAGACGGGATGAAAGCACAAGGCACTAAGTGCTTTGCTCCCTGAGAAGGAAGCAACAATGATGTATGTTCACAAGCACTAACACTCCAGGTGGCAATATAAGCAGGGCACCCCATCACAGCATTGGAAGGGGAACATTTGGCGGGGGAAGGGGGAAGGTTGGGCTTAAAAGGCAGCCCCAAGCAGGGATTCTCAAGCATCCTAATTCTATTTTTTCTTCTTCACATCATGCTTGTGAGGGGCAATTTGGGTGCAGGACTCTTGTGGGGGCGGTGCTGCCATTGCTGTCAGAAGAAGCGCTGGCATGGCTCACGATTTAAAAGGATTTAAATGCCTTTTCCCTGTTGAGCATGGGCAGTCCATGCAAAAAATGCTTGAATGCCCCCTTCAAAATCATGGACAATTGTGGCTGCTCAGCTGAAGACTGTGCTGACACTTTGCCCACAGTCTGGCTGTGGGGCTTGTTGGGATTGGTCCCGCTGGCCAAGCGGCAGGGAGAGGCTCCCCTCTCCTGGAACTGTAGGTTGGCGGGCTATAGTTTGACAAATGTCTGCAGTGCAATTCACATCTTAAAACTGAAACCATGGGTTTGCCAACCTCTGCTTTCATGTTGTGCCTGCATCCATCTTCTGAAAATTGGAGAATAATTCTATTTAAAAAATCCCTCCACCCCTCACCCAGGTGAAGACTATTCAAAAAGACAATGGTTGGAGAATATTCTTGTCCATGTCGAGCATAAAACAATGCTCAGTATTACAGTTCTCAGTAGTGAAATTCTAAACATTCTGAGCTAACCATCATCACTATATTTTTGGCAGAGGTAACCATCCTGAGGCTCTCCAGTTCTTGTTGGCCTACAACTCTCATCATTTCCAATTGCAATAAACTGCACCTGGGGATGATGGCAGTTCTAGTTTAAAAACCACTGGGGAGCCTTAGGTTGGCCACCACAGGAACATACCTTGGAAGGAAGCCATGGTTCTTTTGTCATAAAGTAGATCCACTCACATTAATGGGGCTAATATAGAATATTTGTATTTTCTGTTTTTGTGAAATATATTTATGGGATCCACTTTTTCAACACACTCTTTGGGGAATCTGTGCTGATGGCAACTCTTCCCCCTCCTCCTTCAGAGGGCAGGAAGGAGAAAAGTCACCATTGCATCCTCCCTATTCACCAATGGGGTCAAAGGGTGGGAAGAAGAAGAGTTTCCATCACTGCCAAGTTCCTATGCAGTGGCATCTCCCAGCCTCCTCAATGGTCTTTCTCTCAAGGGTTCATGATCCTTTGCAGGGATTTATAGGACAAAGCCCATTGGCTGGTGGGGGGTTGGTGGGAGGTGGAGGAGCTGCCATATGAGTCTCTTGACCAAGAAGTATCTAGGAGTCTAAGTATTCATCTGCACAGACCTTATTGAATTATATTAGTGCAACAGACCCTGCACTTTTGTGCGTTCCTCTCCTGTCTGCAGTTTCACCCATTCACGGGCAATTTCCTTGCATACAAATTAAGTTGTCACAAGTGTTGTTTTGATCATTCGTGGTTTGCACTTAACTACCCCCTAACAAAATTGGCATACCCAGAGCTGCCCCTGTGCCACCTGAGAAGTGTTGTGCAGGCTGCCCAAGGGGGTTTAAAGCTTAAATATCCACTCTTACCTGCTTCTCAGCTGGTGCATAGAGTTGGATAATTAAACTTTAAACTTTCCAGAGCAGCCTGCATGCTACAACCCAGATGAGAAGAAACCTAACCACATTTTTTCAGGTTAGTTCTAGTACTTGAATACTGTGGTTTTAACATTTGTGGAATGTTCCTCAAATATTACCCTCATGATATTCAAGGGTCTCCTGTACACACAGTAACAATAGATTGTTGTGTATGCATGGCATTATGGATGCTGTGCATCCTGAACTTTTAACCTAAGCACAGTTGAATACTTGTCTCATTACTCTGCCCACTCTGCCATGCTTTATTTCTTCATAAGATATACTCCTCTGTTCACTGCATTCTATATGATGATAGTTAAATATATTTCCTGTTGGTTCTCTCCAGCTTGTCATATCCAATAATTACACACCCCAAAATGTGAAAGCCAATTGGCTTGATTTTGTTTCATAAGGAAAACATATGTCTGTTTTGGGGATTAAATCATGCTTATAAGCACTCTGGGAAACTTTCATTTGCTCTTGTTTAAAACAAATCCAGCAACAATCACCTTATTTTTTAATGCCTTTGAGAAGTTTTTACAAAAAGTTTACAGTGATTAATCCTCTTTCCTTGTTTTAATTAGAATCAAGGAAAGCTAATCAACAAGGATGATGACATTTAGATGACATCAAAACCCACTTTGTCCAAACAGGCATTTGGTGAGAAAGAAATCAACTCTCGTGGTGATATCACTGAGTTAAAGTTTCCATTTGAATATTACTTCAAGTCCAGTATGTGTCAGGACAATTCCCATACTATATCTCAGACATGTGGATCCATACCCATGTGTGAGGACAATATTTTCTTTTAAATGGCCAAAAACACTTGTATTCAAATCCTTTGCTAAAGTATGTATTGAGACACAGTATGCTTGCAAGGATAGCTCCTGATTTTTGTGACCCTCCTTGGCAAAAGGCCATGAGGCGAGTCTCACGATCAGTGAGACTCACCAGGAAGGAGTTTGCGGGGAGAGCGGGCTTAGCCAGCCACCTGGAGGAGCGGTGGTGGCTCCCCACCAGTACCGCCAGCCTCCCCCTACATAGCCAAGGCCAGTTTGGGCCTGGTTCACATGAGTAGAGACCATTTTGTGTGACCACACAATTTGCATGGGAGTATTCTTCATTGAATTTAATGAAAGTGGCTCAATCCAGGAGGGGCAACTGCCCCCTCTTGCCCCCCATCCCAGATGCCCATTGATCTTCCCTTCTCCAGGCTAAACATACCCAGCCTTCAACCATTCCTCATAGGATTTGGTTTCCAGACCTCTCGCCATCTTTGTTTCTCTCCTCTGAACCTTGTCCAGTTTATCAGTGTCCTCCTTAAAATGTAGTGCCCAGAACTGGGCACAGTATTCCAAGTGAGATATGACAGAATGGAACTATAGCCTTGTACAGATGTTATTTAGGACTACAGCCCCTGACAAAGAGGTGGAAATCCTGCCCGGCGTGTCAATCACTCTCCCCTGCTTGGTGGGTCTGTCACACTTTCAACCATCATCGGAAGAAGAGATGGCTGTATGTGTGATGGAGGGCACTTCTGTGATAGTTTAGATTGGAATCCTCCTCCCAATAACATCTAGATGGGGCTTATTACTTCTGTTCTGGACACTATGCCTGTGTTAATGCAGCCCCAGATTATATTAACTTTTAAAGGATCTAATATTGGTATTTAAACTGCTGCCACAAGGAGGTTGTGTGGTTTTATTCCAGACAAGTGATTTGACCCCTGATCCGTGATCTGGGCTCTAGATTACTCAATGGGCCTGTAACATGGCCATGCATTTCTTCCTATTAAGTTTTCAGGGAATTGTTCAAGTCTCTGTTAAAAATACAATTCATATCAAAGTGGAGGAGGACTGTTCCTCACTTCTGGTTCTTCCTGGATTTCTCTTGCTCCATAGTGGGAATGGTGGAACTGTGGCCCATCCCACAACAGAACTCTTGCTCAGGCAAGAGTGAGGAGGCAGGAGCTGAGCTTAAAAAATTCATAGTATATGGAGCTACATGCAATGTAGCTGAAATCCTTCCAGTAAAAGCAGTTGTTTGGCTTAGTAATCATTGTGCATTTTTTCTCAGGCTCTGGCAGTCTATTAGCATACACTGAACAGAAGAACAAGTAAAAGAACGCTCCAAACTGGAAATGATTGCAGCAAATTAACTATAATTGTCTAATTTTTCACATATGGAGAGTTTTTATATTTTCAAAATTTATTAATGTGGAGTGTAACAGTTTTTCAAAATGTCAGTGCTCCCAGTGTCTCATACGCTCTGTTTATTGAATGTAAACTTTTATTGTGCGTTACATGGAAAATTGCCATTCAGGCATTTCTCGGTTTCAAGAAAGATTATGTGTTCAAATGACAGAAAACTCTTTCATGGTTCAGTACATGGATGTTAAGTTGGGTTGAGATATATTTAAACAAAAACCGGAGGTACTGAATATTCAGATAAGAAAATTGAAATCTGACTATATAAGGAAAAGGAGAAATGTTGAAAGGGAGAGCATTGCTTCGAAAACAACCTTATTTTGGCAGCAATCTTGGAATCCCCATTTACACACAATATGACATTTTGAAAACAAGGCATGCATTGTTGTAAAAGAAAGTATTCACCCTCACCAGTTACCATTCCTGTGTAATGGCAACAACTTATGTACAACTGGTGTACACTTCAAGGCACTGCCAGTGCTTGCAGCTGTACAGCGGTTCAACTAGTTTCAACACCTTAGAACACTACTCCTTCCACTCAGAACTGTCCATGCTCTCTACAAAGCATGGGCACCAAAATATATGCCTGAAATTCAGGAAAGGGGACTTGATGAAGAGGTATGTTTCTTTTAGGACCAGTGGTAGTGGATTCTGCTCACACCCACCAATCAGCATGCATACAGATGCCCACTGAAACACATGCATAAGCTGCAGTCAGTGGAGGTGCTGGTGAGGATTCGGCTACCTAGGTATGGTTAAGACTTCGAAGCCTGGATGGCTGCCTGTGGTTGTCTCTGACTTTCTTCCTGGGCACTTTAGACAGAGACAGTAGCAGCTCGTGAATGTGCCGTGGGGGTGGGGGAGGCATCTTTAAGGGAAAAGAACGTTGCTGCTTACCTCTGCAGTGTGCTGCCCAGCAGCCCCTGCGGCAGGGAATCGCTGCTGCCACTCACCTGGCGTGAACGAAGCCGAACCCCTGCCAGCAGCCAGGTGAGTGGTGGGGGTAATTCCCCACCGCAGGGGCTGCTGGGAGGCACACTGCGGAGGAAAGCAGTGACTTTCTTTTTCCCTTAAAGATGCTTCCTGCCACTGCCCCCAGAGGTGCATTCACAAGCCGCTACTGGACAGAGACAGACACCAGAATCACTGGTGTCTGTCTAAACTAGGGCTGATCTGCAGGCTCTCCTGCAGATGTTGGCCTACAACTCCCATAATCCCTGGCTATTGGCCACTGTGGCTGAGGATTATGGGAGCTTTAGTCCAAAGGGGCGGGGGGGCAAAGTTGAGCAGGCCTGGTCTAGACTCAGCAGATATATGGTGGTACATGGGTTTTCAACTGGTGCTATATATTACTATTAATATCAGTATTATCTATACACCGCTTGGCGCAGCAGGGAAATACCTGACTAACAAGCAGAAGATGCTAGTTTGAATCCCTGCTGGTACTATATTAGGCAACAGTGATATAGGAAGATGCTGAAAGGCATCATCCCACACTGCATGGGAGGAGGCAATGGTAAACCCCTCCTGTATTCTACCAAAAGAAAACCACAGGGCTCTGTGGGCACCAGGAGTCGAAATTGACTTGACGGCACACTTTACCTTTTCCACAAAAATGTTCTCAAAGCAGTTTACATAGGAAATAATAAGAAGATAGCTCCCTGCCCCTAAAGGGCTCACAGTTTTAAAAGAAACACAAAGCAGATACCAGCAACAGCCACTGGAAGGATGCTATGTTGGGGTTGAATACGGCGCCAGTTGCTCTCCCTGCTAAGAGAATCACCACTTTGAAAGGTGCCTCTTTATCCCAGTTAGCACATAATTTTGTCCTGACTCATTCAAAAAACTTGATTTTTTGGTGCTGACAGCCATCACCAGCAGCCACCCAGAAGAGGCAAAATGTAAGGTTCAAGCATGGAAGGGAATGGGGACACTTTATTGGAATCTAGGATCCAGTAGGGTGTTGGTCTGGGCAACAAGCCTATTACTATGAGGAAAATAATGGAAGCTCAGATCATGTCTGAGGATATGGATGCACACCTACTTCCTTGTGTTTCTCTCTATGGGGTGTCCAGATCCTGTGAGACAATTAAGACTGGCACCAAAATGTAAAAAAGGTGAAACTTAAATTTCACGTTTGCTTCAAGGAAAACCATCTGAATGGTTTTTTTTAAAGGGAAGCCACATGAGTTTGTATTAGGGAAGCACAATTTCTCAAGAGGGCTCTGCACATCCCTAGAGCTAATGAGAAACAGAACAGAAAAAGCAACATTCTGAACAGCAATTGGCTGGCCCAGATATTCTATAATGGTGGGAGTTAACTCGGCTCTTGATATCTATTCTCACATTCTAAAGTGCATTCACTGAACATATGGAAGGAGAGCCGAATTGCATGCACCAGCCCTGCCTCAATCTCTGCACATTCAGAGCAGAAGGTGTGAACTGCTAACTTGGCAAAGAAGCACCTTTTAATGTGGTGATTCTCTTTATTTAGCAGGGGGAGAGTAACTGGCCCTATCCACCACCAGCACAGTACCTCCAATGGCTGTATCTGGTGTCTATCTTATGTTTCTTTTTAGATTGTGAGCCCTTTGAGGACAGGGATCCATCCTATTTATTTATTATTTCTCTGTGTAAACTGCCCTGAGCCATTTTTGGAAGGGCAGTATAGAAATTGAATGAATGAATGAATGAATGAATGAATGTGGGTCTATGCCAGGGCCGGATTAAGGGCAACTGATGCCCTCAGCACAGCCCAACAATGGTGCCCCCCTCGGCCCCCTCCATTGTTTAACTGACAAGACATTAAGATTCGAGCAAATTATTTAGTTATAACTTAATATTTATTTAAAGAAAAAAAATCTTCTAGATTTTTTAAGGTAAAACAAAACAGTTCCACTGCCTATAATTTCATAAAAATAGCCACAACAGAAGGAATGACTGAGAAAAATATTTCATCTTCAAGATCAGACATCATAACATACGACCATCTTTTATGAGAAGTTTTATCAATATTTTGTACTGCTCTTTACAGTAACCTTTTGCAAATCAATGACATTTACTTCAGATACATAGTTTAGTAGTTTCTCAAAACTTTAGTCGCTCACCGAGCAAAAAACCCAATTTTTTTAACAATGCAGAGTAAAGTCGAACACAGCAGATAAAAACTATTTAAAAAAAGTTGAGTGTGGCAGTGAAATGTAAGGTGGCAAAAGAAATGCAAGGTGACAATAAGGGAGGCGAAAATAGAGTTTGAGGAACACGTAGCTAAAAGTATCAAGGGGAATAATAAAAACTTTAAAAAATACATCAGAAGCAGGAAACCTGCCAAGGAGGCAGTTGGACTGTTAAGACAATGAAAGAGTGAAAGGGATTATTAAGGAGGATATGGAGGTTGCAGAGAAGTTCATTGAGTTCTTTGTGTCCAGCTTCACGGCAGAGGATACTGAGCATATACCTGTTTCTGAACCAGACTTTTCAGGGATGGAGGCTAAAGAACCGAGTCAGATAGAAGTGACAAGAGGTGATGTTCTAAACTGTCTGGAAAAACTGAAAACTAACAAATCACCAGGGCCAGATGGCATCCATCCAAGAGTCCACAAAGAACTCAAATGTGAAAATTGCCGACCTCCTTGCCAAAATATATAACTTATCCCTACAATCAGGCTCTGTACCGGAGGACTGGAAAGTAGCAAATGTAACACTGATTTTCAAAAAGGGATCCAGGGGCGATCCGGGAAATTACAGGCTGGTTAGCTTGACATCTGTTCCAGGCAAATTGATGGAAAGCATCCTCAAGGATAAAATTATAAAGCACCTAGAAGAACAGGCCCTGCTGGGGGAGAACCAGCATGGCTTCTGCAAAGGGAAATCCTGCTTCACAAAGCTTTTGGAGTTCTTAGAGATTGTCAACAAGTGTGTGGATCAAGGTGATCCAGTTGACATCGTATACCTGGACTTTCAAAAAGCTTTTGACAAAGTTCCTCATCAAAGACTCCTGAGGAAACTTAGTGGTCATGGGATAAGGGGACAAGTACATGTGTGGATTGCTAACTGGTTGATAAACAGGAAACAGAGGGTAGGGATAAATGGAGAGTTTTCACAATGGAGGGAAGTAAGAAGTGGGGTCCCCCAGGGATCTGTACTGGGACCAGCGCTTTATTCACAAATGATCTAGAAGCAGGGGTAAGCAGCGAGGTGGCCAGATTTGCAGATGATACCAAACTATTTCAGGTAGTGAAATCCAAAATGGATTGTGAGGAGCTCCAAAAGGATCTCTCCAAAATCGGTGAGTGGGCAACAAAATGTCAAATGCAGTTCAATGTTGGCAAGTAGGGGTGTGCATTTTGGAATTTTCTCATTTTGATTTGTATCCGAATCAAGAAACCCCCATTTTATTTTGTACCCAAATTTTCTGAATCCGAATCACCCCTGTTTTGTTTTGTAGCCAAATTTTCAGAATCCAAATCTGAATTGATTTGGATTTTTAAAATGGATCTCAGGGCAAAAAGAGTGGGTGGTGGTGGTAGTGTCCAATGGGTGGAAGCTACCACCCAAATTTCAAAGGAATTGGGCAAAGGGCTGGTATTTCTGTGAATTGTTTAATTTTATGCGTCTTTAACGATGTTCCTCCCAAGTGGAGTTACAGGGCTGCTGAAACCTCAGTTATTCCCTATGAGGAAAAATCTCAAAGATGTGTAAATTTTAACAAATCACAAATAATCAGCCCTTTGCCCAATTCCTTTGGAATCTGGGTGGTGGCAGACTGGCAGGCACCCAATGGGACACTACCACCCAACCCACTCTTCTGCCCCTGAATCCATTCCCAGGCTGGCATGCAGTAGCCATAGCAGGCTGGGCCCAGGCTGGCAACAAGGCAGGCATAGGCAATGGCATGGCATCATGGCAACTTGAGGAATGCAATGCTGCAAACTAATGTTCTCTCTCTCTCTCTCTCTCTCCCTCCCTCCCTCTCTCTCCAATGAGGCAGAAAGGCAGAATGGCTACTACTAACTTGCTGAATGAATTGAGAACCCCTCCTTGAACTCCCCCCACCCTTGCCCCTTCTTTGACCCTTCCCCTGGCCAATGTGGGGTCAGTAAAGAGTGGCAAGAAGCAAAATAGCCAATGGGGAACAAGGAGGGAATTGTCAGCAGGTCAGCCCATGCTTTAGGTCACCGATGGGAAGTCTGGAAGGGCGGGAAATTCAAAGACATGTCAAACACAAAATGGAGACTGACTCAGAGATCACCACAAAGGAGGTCCAAAACAACAAAACAGTTTGTAGCCGAAACAGGGACGTTTTGTTTTGTATACAAAACTTTTGTATCTGGAAAATGGGTGTTTTGTTTTGTCTACAAAACACCCAAAATGGCCTGTTTTGGGTACAAAACCTTTTGTTTCCGAAACGTTTCGCACATCCCTACTGGCAAGTGCAAAGTGATGCACATTGGGACAAAAAACCCAGCTTCAAGTATACGCTGATGGGATCTGAGCTGTTGGTGACAGACCAGGAGAGGGATCTTGGGGTTGTGGTGGACAGCTCGTTGAAAGTGTCGACTCAATGTGCGGCAGCTGTGAAAAAGGCTAATTCCATGCTAGGGATCATTAGGAAGTGGATTGAAAATAAAACGGCTAATATTATAATGCCCTTATAGAAAATGATGGTGTAGCCACGCTTGGAGTACTGCGTACAATTCTGGTCACCACATCTAAAAAAGGACATTGTAGAACCAGGTGTGGGCCATCAACGTGCTTCTGGGGGGGGGGGGCAGCGGGCGGATTCTTTAAGTTTAAATGGGGCCGGTGCTCTGTGCCACCCAGCAGCCCCTTGGCAGGGAATTGCCTCCGCCACTCACCTGGCTCCCACGGAGGCGAGCCTCCGCCAGCGGCCAGGTGAGTGGCAGAGGCGATTCCCCGCCATGGGGGCAGCTGGGCGGCACGGAGCACCGGCCCCATTGACACTTAAAGAAGCTGCCCGCCCCCCCTCCCCAGAAGCACGTTCACGGCCCGGGCCTGTGTAGAACTGGAAAAGGTGCAGAAGAGGGCGATCAGGATCATCAGGGTCCTAGAGCACCGTTCTTATGAGGCAAGGCTACAACACCTGGGGCTTTTTAGTTTATAAAAGGACGACTGCGGGGAGACATGATAGAGGTCTATAAAATCATGCATGGTGTGGACAAAGTGGATAGAGAGAAATTCTTCTCCCTCTCACATAACACTAGAACCAAGGATCGTCCCATGAAATTGATTGCCAGGAAATTTAGGACCAACAAACGGAAGCACTTTTTCACACAACGCATAATCAATTTGAGGAATTCTCTGCCACAAGATGTGGTGACAGTCAACAACCTGGATGGCTTGAAGAGGGGTTTGGATAACTTCATGGAGGAGAGGTCTATCAATGGCTATTAGTTGGATGGCTGTGGGCCACCTCCAGCCTCAAAGGCAGGTTGCCTCTGAGTATCAGTTGCAGGGGAGTAACTGCAGGAGAGAGGAAATGCCCCCAACTCCTGCCTGTGGCTTCCAGAGGCATCTGGTGGGCCTCTATGTGAAACAGGATGCTAGACTAGATGGGCCTCCTTGGGCCTGATCCAGCAGGGCTGTTATGTCCAGTGAAAGAGTTAAGGGCATGATAGCTAGGGGGGAAACTCTGTGGTGCCCCCCTTCCCTTGATGCCCCCTTCCCTTGATGCCCTTGATGTGCTTGTTTTGCCTTATGGTTAATCCAGGGCTGGTCTATGCTCATTCAACAGTGATCTGATTGGAGAATGTCCATACTGGTGAAGATTCCCCTTCACACCTACTGTTGAATGTGCAGAAATCCAGGTTGGGTCAGCACGTTTGATCCCACCATGGATACAAATGTTCAGAAAATTCAGTTTAAAAGGTAAGCAAAAGGCTTTTGTAGATTAAGAATCAGAGAGTTGTGTGTCCCCCTTTATGACATACAACCAGATTCCTTGGGTCCGGCTGGCATTTCCCCTGCACAGGCAGGTGGAGTCAACAGAGTGGCAGCCAATTGGCAGCAACAATGAGAAAAAAGCATGATAATAATCAGGGACACTGAGACACCAGGGACAGTGGGATCTGGAGCTGCTGTTAGGACTAGCTTGAGGTTTTCCAGTTCCTGTCATCTGTCACCTACAGCTTCTGCCCCATTTACAGCTGGTGGAGCAGAGGTGATGCAGCAGCTAAGACTGTTAGCAGATGTCATCATGGAATTGTCCTAGTGAAGAGAACTGCCAGCCACTAGGAACAGTGTAGACCATCTTCAGCTGAAAGTGGTGAGTTCTTTCCCAGGTTAAGTTCTCAGACTCTAGGGTGCCCAGACAGGGTGCCTTGGAATTCCTTGGATAACTGTGTTACAAGTATAAAGATCTCTCTCATTTAATCTCTTTTAAAAATATTTTTAAAATGCTGGAGAATATTTCCCCTCTGCTAGGTTTATTATAACATATAAATGTGTTAAATAAAATAAAAGTATACAAAGGCAGTTAAGATGCATTTGTTAACCCAGGCTTTTAATTACACTTATAGATTGTAATATTGGCCACATTCACACATAATGTGGATCCAATGGACTCATGGTTCTGCTCCCCCGCCCCCCGCCGCTCCCCTGTCCAAATTTGGACATGATGGAGAGCACTCTCTCTGCAGTCAGCGAGTTGGCAGAGAGGAGGGGAAACTGGCTGTGTGGGCTTCTTTCTGGCATGAAGGATAGCCCACACACAGCCAATCATGGCTGGAGTTGAGGGAGGAAGTTCCTCCCTCAACTCTGGTCTCAGTGAATGCAGCCTATGGTTTTGAATTCAGATGACACGCAGGCTGTGTGGAACCTTGCACTGGGGCAATGAAACTCACTACAACCTGATATTTCAGATTGCAATTAAAAAATCAAAACCTAATGTGGGTCGCTTCACAGAACTGGAGTTGCACACATTTGGACATCACAGAGAGAAAACCTCTGCCCCCTAACACTCCAGTTCCACATTATGTGTGAATGTAGCCATTGTTTTCAATTTTTTTAAAAAAATTGTTTAATTTGTGCTGTTTTATTGTAAACTTCCCAGAGATGTGAGTTTTGGGTGGTACATAAATATGTTAAATAAAATAAAATAAAATAAAATAAAATAAAATAAAATAAAATAAATTTTTTTAAAAAAAGATTTCTCTCCCCCACTACTGAGGCTCATTCTTGGATTTACCATGATCTGAATTAATAATAAATATGAAGTATTGACATCTATCAGATTTCTGAATTCAGAATCAGGCTCAATTTCAGGCTCTCTTCTCTGGAAATTAAAAAAAAGCATGAATTTCTTTCATTATATTAATTAACAAACTAAATAAATCTAGAACCCCATTTGTCTGGTTGTTCTTCATATAGCCATGACACAGTATCATGGGACATAGCTTTTATAGCGCTTAATGGTTTTAGACATTCCCAGCATGTCAAATAGCCTGGTGCATTTGCCGATTTTGTGTGTCTAGGCTCAGATTGGACCTGAATGCTCACTGATGTACAAAACCTTCCCTGAAAGGCCTCCATTTTTTGTGCACTTCTAGGACATTCACAAACTCTCAAGTATCCAATACAAGTAAAGCTTTCCAATGCAGCAGCAGCAAAGGGAAACACAATTATTACAATTTTCCTATTTATGCTGGCTAATGGACAAGTTGACACGGTCTGGTTCACAGAGGAATATATGCCTTGAGATGAGCCTCATAAATTCCCACAAATTGCATTTTATGTTTCTTTTCATAATAATCCTCAAGTTTCATTTTTTTTTAGCTGCATAATCTCAACATTACAGTTCTTTCTTGCCTTGCTGCATGTACTATTGGCATGAACAGAAATGGCTCAGACCCTTCCTTTTTCTAAGTCAGTTGGAAGGTCATTCAATACCTTTCAAATCCATCCCAACAGAGAGGCTCTCTTTTGTCTCGCAAATTCAGTTCCCATATGTACTCTTTCAAGAATTTAAAGAGCCGCTTCTTTATAACTTTTGATCTCTTCCTCTTGTTTTTTTTTTTTTAAGTATTTTTAAAAACACTGTAGGCTGACACCAAAGCAGAGAAGTGCAAGCAGGAGACCTACATGTTTTGTAACTTTTTCAGAAGAGAAGCAGCCTGAGCTGCATCACAAGCTGCTCATTATACCCTCCTGAGCTCAAAAAGCAGCACGTGATTATAGGAAAAAGTAAAAACTATTAGGTCTGTGCACGGTTCAAAAGACCGGCGGTTCGGCCAGTTCGAAGGTGTGGGTCTCTTTAAGGAGGGGGAGGGTGCTCTTACCCCTTCTGCCGCCTTTCATCTGCAGGTGCTGCCTTTTAAAACAGTCTGGCGGGGCAGCAGTAGCAAGCGGTCTCGTTTGGCGGGGCGGCAGTAACTACCTGGGTAGCTTTTCCTCCTCCCTTGCTTCCACACAGTCACTTCTACCCAAGTTTTCCTCCTACCTTGCTTCCACACAACCAGAAATTGGGAGTGCACACAGCTCCCAAACCTGGGGGGAACATAGGTTTTTGATTGCGTGAATGACCTCACTATATTAGCCATGCTTGGTGATTTCATGTAGTTAATAAAGTGAAAGACTGAGAAAAGAGAAAATAAAAAGCATTAAAACTGCCTTGCCCTTTCAGATCAAACATTCACTGAAGTCCAGCACTCTGAATTGGTTCTGACATTTATTCAGTGGCCAACCAAAAGTTTCATATAAGATAAGAGCTTCCATGTTAATTAATTTATTTAAAATATTTACTCCCTGCCCCTCCAGCACATTGCTGCTCAGTGCAGCTTACAATAAAAGAAGAAAAGCATACAATTCACAATAACAGAATAAAAGGCAATAAAATACATTAAGCAATCATAAAACACTATTTTTAAAAAACAACCCAGAAACAGATAATCTAAGCCAGGGTTTCTTAACCTTGAGCCCCCAGATGTTGTTGGACTACACCTCCCATCATCCTCAGACATGGCCTTTGTGGTTGAGGATGATGGGAGTTGTAGTCCAACAACATCTGGGGGCCCAAGGTTAAGAAACCCTGATATAAGCCATACAAGGGGGCAGTTCCCACAATCAGTGGGAACCGCCAGATGGGGTTAAGCAGGGAGAGCGGGCTTAGCCTGCTCTCCCTACAGAGAAGCGCCCATAGAGCCCTGGGCGGCCATATTGGCTGCCCACATTACTGCTGGCTCCATCATGGGGCCAGCAGGGTCTGTGGGGATCGGAGGCTGTGCGGCCCCCAGAAGTTCCAGCATGCCCTGTGCAAGTGTGCAAGGCATGCAGGGTCTGCGGGGATCAGAGGCTGTGTGGCCCCCAGAAGTTCTAGCATGCCCTGCGCAAGTGCTCAGGGCATGCTGGAGAGTCCCCCTGAGCCGGGAGGCTGCTTTTTAGCCTCCCAGTCAGGGGTCTACTCGTGAGTTGCCATGGTGCGGAGCGGTGGCGTGGCAGCACACAATCCAAAAGCCCAGGTTAGCGGAGCATTCGCTCCGCTAACCTGGGCTTAGGGGATGGTAACTTTAGCGGGTTACCCACTTTGGTGAGACCGGGCTTGGCTGTGAGCCCGGTGGTTCTCACGCGCGGCTTAAATCGGGCTAGGCTCCCTTAGCCCGATTTTGCCCAATCATAAGAATCACCTCAAGGTAAAATTGCAGTCAGGATTAAAGCTAATTGGCACCAGAATCCCGATTACAGTCAGTTTTTAAAAGCTTCTCAAAAAGCAAGGTTTTAAAGTTCTTTGTAAAATTGGTCAAGGAGGGAGACTGATGAAGCCCTTCTGCAAGGGCATTCCAAAGATGGGGGCCACTACAGAAAAAGCCCTATTCCTGACCCCGCTAACCAGATCTATGTCAATAGTGGGGCCTAGAGAAGGGCTTGATTTGATTATCTGAGGGCCCCAACAGATTCATATGGGCAAATGCAGTCTGACAGATAACCCAGTCCCAAATCATGCATGGCTTTAAAAATCAAGACCAGCACTTTGAATCAAGCCCAGAAGAAAACTGGCAACCAGTGAATATGTTTTGCTGCTCACTTGAGCCGATTGCTTGCATAAGCAAGGATGGTTCATTTGTTGTGTTCTTGGAACCAACACTTTGAGCCCTTTCTCACGATCGGTGAGAAAGGACTTGAGGGAACGTGGGGAGGAAGCCTTGAAAAGCTTACCTCTGCACAGACGATGATTGTTGCTGATCTGGGCGTGGAGATTGAGCAGCCATATGTGCAGCTGCCTTCTCCAGCAGCACGGAAGGTCAGGGTGCTGTGATGCTTCTCCCCACCCCCTAGAACTCCCATCATGCACCGCATGAGGGCATGGTGCATTATGGGGATTCCCCCAATGCCAGCCAGGAGTCCCACAGTCTGCCAGCTGGGACTGGCAGTTGATCAAGAAAATGGGTCTAAGGGAACGCTAGCTTCCTTAATCCTGTTTAAATGGGTGGCTAGTTTGACTGGTTTGCTGCCAAGGCACTTCTAGGATCAGGCGTTATCCCAGCAGTTCTCACATGTGGGTAAGACCAGGCTTGGCTTTGTTAGCCCATTTTTGCCTGCGCAGAAGAACAGCATCTTTGTTGCCGACAGTGGCTAGGTAGACTATTACATCTATTTCCCAACTTATTTATTACATCTGTTTCCCAACTTTGTTCAACAAAACTCAAGGCCTCAGGGGGTTCCCAGGCAGTCTTCCATCCTACTTAGCTTCCTTGCAGCTTGTTCCTTGGTTCAGTGATCGGAGGTATGCTGTCTTTGAACAACATATTAGCTATGGATAGACCGATTTTTCTGTTCAATATCATCTAACCAAGTGACCATCACATCCTGTGGCAATAATCTCAGTAAGATAATTGAGGCAAGAAATAACAAATGTGTACATAAAAAGAGTTTCCAGGATTGAACATAACCTAAATATGCAAGAATGCAGTAAAAAGAAAAAGAAAAAGAAAAGACAAATACCTATCAGGTAAGGGTTTTTTTTTAAATGGCAGTTGCTTTTGCCTATATTAAAGCAAAACTTTGCATCTAAGAAGTGAGACAATAACAGTACTCTTTTGCAGGACTTAGCATTTCATTTTTTAAGAGATGACGAAATCGACAAAAACATTCAGAGGAATACAACAAAATAATACAGCACTTTATAGCCAGGACTTCTGGTCTGTAATTGAGTCATGGCTATGAATTGTTATTGATTCAGTACCTGTTGTTTCCTACCTAGTTATCTTTTTGAATTTGTTTGTTTGGACATTTCCCCCAATGGGAATTCTGTAAAGAGTGTGAGGGAGGAGTCAGAAAGGAAAATGGAAGGAAAGGAGAAAATGGAGTTTTGCTGAATAAATCTTTAGTTAAATCCACATAAGATTTCCTTGTGTGAGAGAAGTAGCTATAAAACAGTACCCAAACAAGAAGACCACCCATCTCATTGTGCTGATTCTGGGATTCAGCCCTGCTCTCAGAACCATGCAGCAGCTAGTAGTCCTTTAGTTATCTTAAAGTGGAGGGGGGAAGAACAATATTTCTTTATCTCAGGAAATTCTCCTCCTCCCCAAAAGAGATCATTGGCACATTTGAGAGACCTGTTGCGTTTTAATGAATACAAATATGAATTCGTATTTTAATGAATATTTGTATTTAGTGAATATGAATTTTCCATGTTATGGAAAATAAATCTAAAGCTGTAATACAACTTCTCCAGAGTAAATGGATTATGGGAAGAGTTTTTGATGTTCAAAATGCTTTCTGTACATGATTTATCTCACTGAAATCAATGAAGCTATTCTTGCAGCCATAAAAATAATATTTTGAAGTATGTGTGTGTTCATGTGTGCCTTTTCCAATTCATGTTCCTCTGGTGAAACAAAATAATGGTTTACTGTGCCGGCATTTCTTCACTTGTGTTTGATCATGGAAAGAAAATGGATTGAGTTAAGGACATACAACACACCCTTGTGTGTTAGCACTTGCTTTATATGAAGGGAAAACACTTAATAAACCAACAAGAAGACATTTCCTATGTTGTTTGATCAGGCTCCATTGGAATTTGGATACTGTTGTTTCTGAAGATATAGGTCTCAAGAGAACTGAGCTTTAGGCAGTAGGAAAAGGTTGTGCTGTAATTTCCAGTAAAAGATTAAACTTGAAAGTTCTTCATTTGTTCTCAGACATGTGCAGGTGGCAAAGCATTTTGTCTGGTTTGCAAAAGCAGTTAGAAGAATGTCCAGTTGGTTCCACCTAACCCAGTACAGACAAAGGTTCTACAGAAAACATCATTTCCATCTATAAGGCTGACTGTGTTCCACTGCTATCACAATGTTTCTCCCACCATATGCTGATTTCCATAGAGAGTCAATTTTTATTAGTAAAACTTCTAAAACATACAGCCCCATCCATTGTTATCTTAATTACCACTATAAAATCAGAAAATCTTATAACACTTGCAAAAAAGTGCTTAATTTAAGATTTTGGAAAGTCTCTAAAAGTTGTGAGCCATTCACCAAGCAAGCCAGTCACTAAGCACACTGTGCCTTAGTGGGGCCCTTAAGAACCACATTCAGTGATAAGGTGTTTAGTCCATAAGAACAGCCCT
The DNA here is from genome assembly GCF_027244095.1 of Hemicordylus capensis. NCBI lineage: Eukaryota > Metazoa > Chordata > Lepidosauria > Squamata > Cordylidae > Hemicordylus > Hemicordylus capensis. The sequence goes on along the minus strand of NC_069661.1, from coordinate 48,502,863 downwards.
GCTGGATCAGGCTCAAGCTTATCTAGTCCAGCATCCTGTTTTGCACAGTGACCCACCACATGCCTCTGAGAAGCCCACAGACAAGAGGTGAGGGCATGGCCTCTCTCTGGCTGTTGCTCCCCTGCAACTTGTATTTAGAGACACCTTCCTCTGAGGCTGGTGGTGACCTATAGCCACCAGACTAGTAGTTATTGATAGACCTGTCCTCTATGAATTTGTCTGCCCCTTTTAAAGCCATCCAAGCTAAAATACCAAATCCAGTCAATAACATCTAGTAGACTGTGTGCAAATAGCATAACAACAGCAACTTTATTGGTTAGCCACCTCATTAAAAATTGTTCTCTGGGCAACTTATAACAGAGGATTAAGCTAGTGGCCATCACATCCCATGGCAGATAATTCCATACAATATTTATGCACTATGTGAAAAAGTGCTTCCTTTTGTTGGACCTAAATTTCCTGGCTTTCCATTTCATAGGATGACCCCTGGTTCTAGTGTTGTGAGAGAGAGAGAAAAATATCTCTCTGCCCACTCTCTCTACTCCATGAATAATTTTATACAACTCGAACGAACATGGATCCCCATAGTTGCCTCTTTTCCAAACTAAAAAACTGCAGACGCTGCCTCATAAGAAAGGTGCTCCAGGCCCTTGGTCATTTTGGCTGCCCTCTTCTGTACCTTTTCCAATTCTACAATGTCCTTCTTAGGTTACGATGTACACAGAATACTGTACACAGTATTCCAAATGTGGCTGCACCATAGAGTTGTATAAGGGCATGATCATATTAGAATTTTTATTTTCAGTCCCCTTCCTAATAATCCATAGCATGGAATTTCTCTTTTTCACAGCTGCTGTGCAGTGAGCTGACACTTTCAACAAGCTGTAAACCACAACCCAAAGATTTCTCTCCTGGTCAGTCACTGACGGCTCAGACCCCATCGGTGTATAAGTGAAGTTGGGTTATTTTGCCCTAATATGCATCAGTGTACACTTTTTTACATTGAGCTGCATTTGCCATTTAGTCACTCACTCACCCAGTTTGGAGTTTCTTCCATCCTTTTGGAGCTTCTCACAATCTCTTTCACTTCCCTTTCACTTTAGTGTCATATGCAAATCTGGCCACTTCGCTGCTTACCTCAACTTCTAGATCAGTGATTCTCAAACTTGGGTCGTCAGGTGTTATTGGACTTCAACTCCCATAATCCCCAACCAAAGGCCACTGAGGCTGGGGATTATGGGAGTTGAAGTCCAATAACACCTGAGGACCCAAGTTTGAGAATCCCTGTTCTAGATCATGTATGAACATGTTAAAGAGCACTGGTGCTGGTACAGATCGCACTTCTTACTGACTTCCATTGTGAAAACTGACCATTTATTCCTGCCCTCTGTTTCCTGTCTTTCAACCAGTTACCAATCTACACACAAACCTGTTCCCTTATCTCATGACTTATCTCAAGTTTACTTGGCAAAAGCTTTTTGGAAGTCCCAGTATACTATGTCAACTGGATCCCCTTTATCCACATGATTGTTGTTGACACTCTCAAAGAACTTCAAAAGGTTAGTGAGGCAAGATTTGTCCTTGCAGAAGCCATGCTGGTTCTCTTTCAGCAAGTCCTGTTCTTCTGTTTAACAATTTTGTCCATCAGGGTGATAATCCAAATTGCCCCTTTCTGTACCTTGCAAAACTCTGTCTAAAACATCTCGACATGATTAAAAGATGTGCTGAAATCAAATCAGCATGTCCTTTAGTGACATTGGGGCAGGCACATTTTCACCACCGTCCCAACATTATCACATGTCATGGCCACTGTTCATATGAACCCTTGTCAATTTCACAGTGGACACTTGTCAATTTCAGAGTTGTCTCAATATACAAAAACTACAATTAAAACAGTACAAATTAAAACATAATTAAAACATTAAAAGAATTCAAAATTTAACACAATCTTAAAACTGTTTTAAACTATTTAAAAAACTAGTAAAGTTTTTTTAACTCCATATTGCTCCATGCATTTGGAACCACTACATGGTAATTGTTTGTGTGCTTCTACTGTTAGGGTGGTCCCCCCTAACAGTCCCCCTTAAAACTGTAACCTCATCTCCCTTCAATGCTTGTTTCGCCTGCATAATATATAGTAAAATTTATCTTGCGTTCTGGTATCATTATGCTGTACCTCCCCACCATCTCCACATCATTAGTTGTCACTGGAGGCGGTAGGGAAGCAGCATGAAGACATGGGGAAATGTTGTACTACATGTCACAAAGAGGAGGGGAGAACTCGACAATGTATCCATTTGGGGCAGCAGCACCATGTTTATGAGAATGTGTAGTTCAGGGGTTCTCAAACTTGGGTCCCCAGATGTTGTTGGACTACAACTCCAAAGGCCAAAGGCCATTGCGGCCAGGGATGATGGGATTTGCAGTCCAACAACATCTGGGACCCCATCATCTGGGGTCCCCAACATCTGGGGGGGCCCTGGTGTCGTTCCACTATTCATCTTCACCAATGTGACTGGCATTAGAGAAGTGTGCTATATTTAGGTTCCAACTGTACACACACACACACACACACATACACACACAGCTATGTGCAGCTTTTCAGATAAATGAAGACACACATCTTGCTTAAAATCCCTTTTTTTCTGAGTTAAACAAACCAAGTCTTTCCAGCCTCTCCTCATATGACTTGTGTTCCAAGCCATTTATAATATTTGTTCTTCTCTGAATCCAATTTGTTGCTAACTGTATCTGAAATGTGATGCTCACATCATGCAGAGTACTATAAATTATGTGTGATGTGCTTAGTTGAGAGAGTGCTTCTTCTTCATGTGGCTTGGATACTGGGCTTCTGCTGATGCTTCCTAAAAAACAGCATGGGCATCCTTTGTTCCATTGTCAGGCATTTCTCTACCATAGAGACACAGCTAGTCCTTCCAGTTCTTTCTCACAGACATACCTTGGGAGGTGAGAATGATTCTGGCTTGTTCCTTCTCTTATGAGAACGTGTCAAATATCATCTCCACATGTTAGGTAAATTTGGTGGATGTTTACTTTCAAAAGATGAAAAGAAGTCAAAAGCAAACCTAAGAGGAGCCATCTTGTGTATTCTTTATGCAAGAGTCCCTCTGATCCTGATGAAAATATACCACTATCAAGGCTAGTAGCAACTGATAACCCTATCCACAATGAATTTGTCTAATCCCTTTAAAAAAGGGATTGTTGGCCATCACCACATCTAGTGGCAGCGAATTCCATAGTTTAAATACACATTGAGGCTATTCACATGAGCAGCCCTACCCAGCGCACACAGAGCTGGGTGGCAAGAATGCCCAGCTCTGGGGAATCCACTCAATGCACTGCACTCCTGGCGCAGTGCATTGAGGGATGCTGGAGGACTTCCTACCTCGCCCCCCGGCCCTGTCACTTTGCACAGCTCATGTACCATGCAAGTGGCAGAGCCTTACATCTACATCATGCAAGGGGAGGCAGGGAGGATCCTGCCTTCTCACCAGCCCTCCCTTCGTACCACCCTTACTGGTTGTGTGAATGACCTTATTCAAAAGTACTTCCTTTTGTCTGCCCTGAATCTCTCAAAGTTGCTTTTTTTGCTTCAGTGGATGACCTCACGTTCTAATATTGAGCGAAAGGGAGAAAACGTTAACTCTATCCACTCAAGCCGCACTGTGAATAATTTTATATGCCTCTACCATGTCCTCCCTTAACCGCCTTCTTTTTTAAACTAAAAGGGGTCCAAACACTTTAGTAGTTTTTCATAGGGGAGTCACTCCAGTCCTCTGATCGCTTTGATTGCCCATTTCTGCAGCTTTAAATCCTAACAGGGTTCTGGGATCTGGGACCTTCTAGAAAAAGTCCAGAGAAGACAAATGTAGTAGATACTTAATATTTGATGATGGCCAGACTTCCAGTACTTCTCTAGCCAAGTTCCATTTATTATCAGAGGTTTCAAATAATGTGCTGTTTTTTATTTCTCACTTTCAGTTAACAAATACTGTATAATTATGAGGTTTTTCATACTCAGGTTTCCAAAACCTCTGACAGATGCCTTGCCAGCAGCAAAGATGATTAAAGGTTTATATGTTTATAAAGAACGACTCTGCTGAAAATATGAAAGAGGACCCTGCTATGCCTAAGCCTTTTGGGCCAGTCTTATTAGAAAAGGGTTTCCTTTTGGAACACACCTTGGAAAAACAGTCCTGGGCTACTGCACATTTAGTTATTTGGGAAGAGCATTTAGAAGCTACAAGTCTTTTTTTCATAAAAATGATATCAAACATTCATGAAGTCCAGTTCACCTCATGGATCTATTTCTTCTGGCCAATGTGTACGGCTGGCCACTCGGACTCCTATATACAAATGCCTTAATCTTGTAGAAGAGGCTGAGGCATTCCCACAGAATGCAGAGGAATTAATTGACTGAGTGTTGGAGAAAAGGCCTTACGTACTTCCTCCAGTCTTACCTCGTTATGGTTTTCTGTTAATGTTATGATATTTAGGTCTGTCCAAGATGGAACACACAGATGTACTATTCATATGTCTCTTGAAAATAATGGTTGCTATTCTCATCATTCCTACAGACTTCAGTAATGCTGCTTTGAGGTAAGGAAGCTGAAGACGGCAATTTATAGCTGAATAGGGGTGCCATTTGGGAACTTGGAACACTGCATGCACAAATGCAATCTGTGCAGGTTTGTGCTTTTTCTCCTCACGTCAAATGCTTCCTGTTCATGCACACGTGGCCTCTTAGGCTATTCAGCATGTGATCCACCTTGCTTCTGCTACACTGCTTCATACTGGTAGCCTGTAATTCACTGTAGGCTGCCCCTGCCTTAGAAAAGATAGGCATTCTCCTTAAATATTTGGTTTGCCTATTAACACCAGTAGTATTATGGAAACTGGAAGAAAGTTTGATGACTAATTTAACTTCCATTGAAGTTCCTGGAATGTCACAGATTTTCTATGTATTTCTAAGTATTTTAAATCATTGAGTCTAAAGGTAAGCATACATAATAAGGGGTTGGTTGTTGTTTTTTTTAAAGGAAAATATTGCCGCTATCCTGGTTCAGGCTAATTTGGTTCAGATACTAATTTGCAAATAAAATCATGAGCCATGAGTTGAAACGTCCTTATAATTCTTTTAATATCCCTAATTCTTACAAAAATATTGCATATGGAGGAACAAAGGGAAAAAATACTATTCATTTTCTGCAGAGGAAATATGTAATATCCTTGTTTCAGTTGAACATGAATAGGAATTCTACTCTCCAGGCCACCTTGGGTGGTATGGTGTGTTGCTAGCACTGCTCTTCTGTGGGCTCCCAGAAGCCTCTCTGCTTATGCTTGACACCACAAGCTTGTGGATTCTCTCTCTTGACATGCTCAGGAGTCTCATGGGATCATGAGCTCTCCATTTGTTGGCACATGGGGATCAATCACTTAGTAGGCAGAGGGACAGTTACCCGTAGAAATAGCAACTACCAAAGCCAAATTGAAAGAGAAGTAGACTCACACCTTCCCTGTGTTGGGATACCTAAGAAGACTTTAAAGTGAACTCACAAAAGTTAACTCTCCATTCAAGGTCTCTCTCTGCATGAAGATTGACTGCTCCCCCTTGGTCTACCTCCCCTCCGTAGATGCCTCAAACAAGCTAAAAACCAATTACCTCAGCAGGGAAGTAAGATAAGGCTCATCAATGCAACTCCCTTCTTAGCAGAAGAAAGCTAAAGTGGATGATAGAAACTCAGAGGTGTACTCATTAAAATACTGATTAGTTTATTATGTTCCTGCGACCTAAGAAGATACGTGTTTGCACATTCATTTAGTCCATTTACATACAGGGTATGCTTGACCCATTCAAACATTGAGGCTATTCTCATGAGCAGCGGAAACCGGGCTAAGGGAGCCCAACCCAGTTTCTGCTGCTTAAAAACATAAGAACAGCCCTGCTGGATCAGGCCCAAGGCCCATCTTGTCCAGCATCCTGTTTCGCACAGTGGCCCACCAGATGCCACTGGAAGCCACAGGCAGGAGTTGAGGGAATGCCCTCACTCCTGCTGCTATTTCCCTGCAACTGGTACTCAGAGGCATCCTGCCTTTGAGACTGGAGGTGGCCCACAGCCCTCTGACTAGTAGCCATGGATGGACCTCTCCTCCATGAAGTTATCCAAACCCCTCTTAAAGCCATCCAGGTTGTTGGCAGTCACCATGTCCTGCGGCAGAGAGTTCCACAAGTGGATCATGCATTGTGTGAAAAAGAATTTCTATTTGTTGGTCCTACACCTCCTGGCAATCAATTTCATGGAGTGACCTCTGCTTCTAGTGTTATGTGAGAGGGAAAAGAATTTCTCTTTCTCCAATTTCTCCAAACCATGCATGATTTTATAGTCCTCTATCTGGTCTCCCCGTAGTCATCTTTTTTCTAACCTAAAAAGCCCCAGGTGTTGTAGTCTTGCGCCTCATAAGTAAGGTGCTCTAGGCCCCTGATCATCTTGGTTGCCTTCTTCTGCACCTTTCCCAGTTCTACAATGTCCTTTTTAAGATGTGGCGACCAGAATTGTACGTAGTACTACAAGTGTGGTCGCAATGGAAGCCGCACGGCTCCCGGCAGCCAGCCCTCTTAAATGCTCCCCGTTAAATGAGGTTAGCTGAGCACGTGCTCCGTTAAACCTGATTTTTTGGTCGTGTGTTGCCACAGCATGACTCCGCGACACGGTGACTCACGAGTAGACTCCCCAACAGGGAGGCTACAACAAGCCTCCTGGCATCAGTGCACTCCTCAGAATGCCCCATGCATTCTGAGACCTCAGGGGCCAGGAGGCCCCCAATCCCCGCTGCCCCAACCAGCTCCGTGACAGAGCCGGTAATCGTGTGGGTAGCTGATCTAGCTGCCCAGGGCGAGCAGCCTGCTTGTGTGCAGGGAGACTGATTCAAGCCCGCTCTCCCAGCCAACTCCGTTTTGGCGCTTAACTCTGCTTGTGTAAAGCACCTCATTGTGTTGTAGTGCAGCACAGCAAACACAAACAATTGAACCTTTTGAGATTCCCCAGAATTACCCTATTCAAGAAAGAAGAGCAACTGGAATGTTGTTCCAGGACACAATTTGGGCTTTAATTGCCCCTGTTTCCTTGAGCCAGTGTGCTCCCTGCTGTGCTCCATTTGGTTCTACACTTGGTCTCCAGTGTGCTTCACTTGGTTTCTATACCTTGGAGTCACCCATTACTTGGATGCTACAGCTGGCACCCGCCATACTACCTGATCTTGTTTTGTTCTGCAAGCCACCCTTGCTTCCAGGCTCTAGATCAGCTCCCTTATCTGATCAGATCTGCACAGCCCTCCTCACTACTACCTGGAGTGGGCTTCACAAGAACAGATGCCCTTTGGATCTATCCCCGCCGTCTTAACTCCCTTGATTTCTTGCTGTTGTCTGCTGCCTCCTGATCCATCCCCGACGAAAGAGGTCCTTTGGTTGCACCTGAGCTACAAGGATCCACCCACCAATAAAGGAAAGTACAAGGTTGTATGATAACTGCTGTGCCCCAATCTGGGTCCCTTCTATCCCCTTTTCTCCTCTCTTAAACCCAAGAGCCTGTTTCTCTAAGGCTTCTTTCTCTAGCCAGCCTTGAGTTCATTTAATTCGGACCTAAGCTAAAAGGCCGCTTTGCAAGTTGTTTAGTAATGCATTTTAGTAGTAATATTGCTTTAACCGAACTTCTTTCCACTGTATCCCTACCCTACAATAAAAACTGGTTTGTTTTTGAACTTTAACCTCTTTCTCAGTCCATTTTTCTGACACCAAAGCTTTGCGCAAAAAATATTCTGATGTGGAACTGCTCCACCCAAGCAAGCTAATTTCCCCACAGAAAACCTGAACACAATTTTGGGGTGTTCATCAATCACTCTGGGGCAGTTCCATTAACAGGTGATGGTGGCTTAGGTGATGGAGACATGGTGGCAGCACTGCTTCATGTGGCACGGTCACAAAGTGTCGCAATGCTATTTATGGCATGAGCAACTTTTCCCAGTTTCTGCTTTGGTACGCTGGCTTCCCATCAAACTTCAAACAGAGCATTTTTGCTGGTTGCCATATGGGACCTAGTAGGTTTTTTGATTCTCATTCTTAAGTTGGCCGGAAGAAGGTTTTGTTTTGTTTTGCACTGTTGGGTGGCTTGGGATTAATAACTGGTTGCATAAAAGACGAGCCCTTTCTCACGATCCAAAGGGCTTGGCAGCAGGCAAGGCAGCAAAAGCTTACCTTCCACGCACATTATTCTCTTGTAGGTTCTGGTCATGCTAATTGTATACCCAGATGGTCAGCACGGACATTTGGGGGCCAGGATGCATCATCGCAGCCACCAGAAATTCCTCAATGCACCATGTGAGTGTGCAGTGTATTGTGGAGATCCTCCAGGCGTTGGCTGGGAGTCTGCTCCTGTGTCAGTGCTGCGCGGTGCCCACTCACAAGCACAGCTTGATTTAAGGGCACCCTTAAGCGGGTTTGCACCACTGCTTGCCTCCTGGCAGTTCACACATGTAGCCAAGAGTGGGCTTGACTGCCTTAGCCCACTCTTGGCTGCACGTGTGAAAAGCCTCAACATTTTTCTAATAAAGGAGGTCAAAACTGGCAGGTTCAGTGCAGGTTGGAAGGGAAAAGAAAGTCATAAAAGATGCTGAGCACCCTAAAGCAGCAGAGAGGTAAAGGGAAGATTACCCAAACTCATGCCTCACTGGCTCAAGGAAACCTAGGAAAGGGAGACACCTTTGAGTCCTGACAGCACTGAGATCAACAGTGTTTACCAGCCCAAGGCTGATAATAGTTAAAGAGTCTACTCTGTCTGCACATTATGATACTAGCTGGGTGACTCTGGGCCAGTCACTTCTCTCTCAGCTTAACCAGGGTTAGGCTTCACAGGGTTGTTGTGAGAAGAAACTCAAGTATGTAGTACACCGCTCTGGGCTCCTTGGAGGAAAAGCAGGATAGAAATGTAATAAATAAATAAATAAATAAATAAAATGTGAGGGCACTGGGCAGTCAAGAGCAGAGACTAGTCTTAATATTGATATTATGCTTGGCAGAATGGTTGGATTGGCCATCCAAAGTGACTGGAAGGAATGACAATTCCACCTGTCCTTCAAGCTGGTAGCAGCTATGCCCACATTGTGGAGGTAGAATTGGTCTTCTTTAACTTTTTGTACACAAATCAGATATAAATAAATACACAAGGTTGTGGCCCACAATTAAGCCCATGAACCTTGACCATATTTTTATTTTGGGGTTGTGTTTTATTATTTTGACCTGGGTCTTACTTATTTCAGTTAAAAAGGTATACACAAATTCTCCCATAGAAACCAATGGTCCTCTACATGACCAGCTTAGGTTGCAAGTATCACAAGAAGCTCTTTATTATGACATCTTCACATTTAAAATGAATGTGTATACTAAACCCTAATTCTAAGACAATTGGTTCATTGTCTCATGATTTAGCAGTACTCTGAAGGCGTCTCAAAATGGTTCAGGTACTTGTTATCAAAATTGTTCAAGTAATTGGTCTATTACTTGGGGAAGACAGGATTAATTAAACTTATACATTTGAATACATTTCAGCAGTCAGCCTCAATAGGCCCTTTTAAAGCTCCCACACACACAGATGTCTAGCGAAGCACTTAACCTCTTAAAGCACCTTTTAGAATTATCAAAAGTCAAGGTCAGTTTATTGCCAATGTTTTATTGACGGTAACATAATACTCTTTGAGGGAAACTGACTATATTCTCCATTCAAGACAAATGTAGAATTATGCTGAAACTATTATTTGGAAGGGCAAAATGAGGATAGGTACTACTAATGCAGCACAAGCCACATAGGGGCTATTATCACGATCAACTATACATTTGCTGACACCTCAATGCTTCTCTATGGGGAAAAACCTTAAAGACGCGTAAACTTTAACAATTCCCCAAAAACCAGCCCTTTGCCCAAATCCTTTGAAAAAATTCAGGTAGCTTCCTTGACCCTACCTGGCACTACCACAAACCTCACACTGCTCTAGGCTACCCCTTTGCCCCCCGCATGAAGCTATACATTTGCTGATACCTCAATGCTTCTCTATGGGGAAAAACCTTAAAGATGTGTAAACTTCAACAATTCCCCAAATATCAGCCCTCTGCCCAATCACTCTGAAATTGGGGTGGTAGCCTCCACCCATTAGGCACTACAACCCCACCCCACTCTTTTTGCCCAGATCCCACGCTATGCCCCCAATCTGCCCCAAAGACACTAAAACTTCAAAAATTCCCCCCAAACCAGCCCTTTCCCCAATCCCCCTGAAATTTGGGTGGTAGCCTCCAACCATTGGGAACTACCACCCCACCCCACTATTTTGCCCCTGGGACCCATTTTTCATACCTGAATCAGGGGTGATTTGAGTAGCCCAGATTCGGGCACAGAACAGAATGGGGGTGATTCGGTTCGGGTCCCAAACCGAATCACCGAAAACCCGAATTGCACACCCCTATTCCCCACCACCACCGGAATAGCTGCCCCACATTCAATGAAGGTGCCCCACATCTTGAGCCCATATTATAAAATAGTTCTTTAAGTAAAATAAGAATGGCTCCCAATCTTCTTTGAAACATTCCAAGTTTTCATCCCATATGAGTGCTTTAAGTTTTGCCATCTCAGCGTATTCCAAAATTTTTATCAAACAATCTTCTTTTGAGGGCATTTTATTATCTTTCCATTTCTGTGCATATACTATTCTAGCCGCCATGGTTGCATACATAAAAAATGTTAAATTTCTTCTGGAGAACTCTCCTTGGGTTATTCCCAGCAGGAAGGATTCTAGCCTCTTAGGAAATGTCATTTAAAAAATTTTCTTCAACTCATTTTATATCATATGCCAAAAGGCTTTAGCCTTCCCACATGACCACCACATATGAAAAAAGGTTCCTTCACATTGTCCACATTTACAACATTTGTTGGGAACATTTTTATACATTAATGCTAATTTTTTCGGTGTCAAATACCACCTGTACATCATCTTGTGATAATTTTCTTTTAAAGTATAACATGCAGTGAACTTTAAATAAGTTTCCCATAATTTCTCCCAAGCTGCCATATCTAGTCATTTTAACCACTTGTCCCCTCCAAAAGCAACAACTTATACATCTTAGAGACTAATTTTTCATCATTTTCACACAATTCCTTCCCAAATCTCGACATTTGATCCTCAAATCCAACTTTAAGATCCTTCTTGTAAATTTTGTTTAGTTGATGATACTGAAACCAGTTACTAACCAAATTTTGTACTTTGATTAGGTTTTTTAATTTACAGCCCCTCTCTTGAAAACATAACAAGTCCCTATAGGTACCCCATTCAGATTGCATATTTATCTCTTTACGTGCCAAAGCTTCAATCGGGGATACCCATAATGGAGTTTTAGATTCCAGGCATTTTTTGTATTTTAACCACGCTCCCATTAGACTCCTTCTTACTTAGTGATTAAGAAAATCTTTATGCACTTTACTTTTATCGTACCACAGATATGAATGCCATCCAAACCTTCTATCGAATCCTTCCAGATCAAGTATTCTGGGATTTCTTAATGTTATCCATTCTTTTAACCACGTCAAACAAGCAGCATCAAAATACAACCTTAAATCTGGCAGGGTAAGACCACCTCTTTCTTTAGCATCAGTTAAATATTTGAATTTAATTATTGGCCTTTTCCCTTGCCAAACAAATTTGTTTATGTCCTTTTGCCATTGCTTGAAACAGGTTAATGTATTAATTATAGGAATAGTCTGGAAAAGAAACAACATTTTAGGTAGAACATTAATCTTCACAACTGAAATTCTTCCAATTAAGGATAAGTTCATTCTAGTCCATCTTTGCAAATCAATTTTTACTGTATTCCATATCTTGATATAATTATTTGAAAACAACAAAGAATTTTTGAACAGGTTCGCAGTCTGGGAGTACTTCTGGATTCACACCTCTCCCTGGTTTCTCAGGTTGAGGCGGTGGCCAGGGGTGCTTTCTATCAGCTCCGGCTGATACGCCAGCTGCGCCCGTTTCTCAAGATCAATGACCTCAGCACGGCGGTACATCTGCTGGTAACCTCCAGACTTGACTTTTGTAATGTGCTCTACATGGGGCTGCCTTTGTATGTAGTCCAGAAACTCCAGTTGGTTCAGAACGCGGCAGCCAGGTTGGTCTCTGGGTCATCTTGGAGAGACCATGTTACTCCTTTACTGATGGAGTTACACTGCTGCCAATAGGTTTCCGGACAAAATACAAAGTGCTAGTTATAACTTACAAAGCCCTAAATGGCTTAAGCCCTGGGTATCCAAGAGAGCGTCTTCTTAATTATGAGCCCCACCACCCATTGAGGTCATCTGGAGAGGTCCGTCTCCAGTTGCCGCCAACCCGTTTGGTGGCTACACAGAGACGGGCCTTCTCGGTGGCTGCCCTGAGATTGTGGAATGCGCTCCCTGCTGAGATACAATCCTCCCCATCTCTGGCAATTTTCAAAAAACACCTGAAAACTCATCTTTTCACCCAAGCTTTCTCAGCTTCCTAAATTTGGTAAATATCTGGTCTGTTTTAAAATTCAAAACCCGATTTTGGGGTTTTTAATCACTGTAATTGTTTAATTGTTGTTTTAAAATGTTTTTAAATTGTTAATTGTTATATTGTTTTTTAATTTGTTTTAGCTCTTTACTGTTTTAGTGGTTTGTTTAAACCACCCTGAGCCATTTTGGAAGGGCAGTATACAAATCAAATAAATAATAACAATAACAATAATAATAAACTTGATAACAAAATTCAGCCATCCCAGGTCCTTGGGAAGGACTCGATGTCTGAATAAAACAAATTAGTCAATAACACCTGTCTGACTGTGTAAACAAGAAATAATAATATAAACAGATTAAAATTTAAAGATCATGTGAATGACCTCCATGTCTGGATAGGGCTATAGTTGCAAAGTCCATATCTTCTGGTCTCCCTGCTATGATCGAAGTTTAGGAGGGTAGTTACTACAGAGAAGGCCTTTCTATTATTCTAGCTCCATCCTTACAGAAGCTCGTCTGAAGGAATTGTTACTAGCACAGAGGCACCAGGCTTTCTATTTTCTTGACTTCTTTATTGACAATGGTGATTATGTCTTAGGGCATACTGGTTTTATCCTGTAGTGCTATTTTATTGTTATTTTAGGGGCTTAAAGATTTTTGTTGTTAATTTCTTCAAGATTTTGTAAGCCACCTTATGGATTTCTTTTTAATGAATAGAAAGAGTCAGGTATAAATATCCAAATTAAATAAACAAATATCCACTTGGTCTTATTCTAAACAAAATGTGTGCCCCATTTTTACTTGTCTAAGTGTAACTACAATATGTTTGGGTGAGAGTAGTTATTTACACATGATTTTTTTCCCCTTCACAGTGCTCCTTATTTACTAAGGACACAATTCATAATAGTAATGAAGACTGACAGAGAAGCCTGCCAGTCTACAATCTCATTTGGCTAAGCCTTAGAACAGTAATATGGTGGAGAGTGGGAGAGAGGAGGTGCAGAAGAAATAAACAGAAGGAACTGGCGTTGGAAGTATGAACACAAATATCTATGGCACAGAGAATACGAGCATTTAATAATGTTTCAGATTCCAACATCTGCATCCAGTCAAGTCTTTAAGGTTGCATCCAAAGAGGGCTGCAAGATAACAATCAGAGTGCATTCTTTGCATTCATGTGACAATGATCTGTACACACTATTTCCATCCTTAATACATTTATCATCTCCAGAGTACACAAGACCACACCAATTTGCATTCTTAACACTGGAAGAGATGCTTCATCATCTTTATTTTTCCAACAACAGAGGAACCAAGCATGATAATCATTGCCCAGAACTCCATTACATCTGTTATTTCTCACATTATCTAATCCAATCGTGCACGTTTACAAAATAGCAAGTTAAAAATTTATGGGAAGATGGAATACTTGTTTAGCTAAGTACCATTATTTGCAGCTCAATGCTGTCATTCTGCTTCAGTGACAGTGGTAAATAGAATGCCTTGCCACAGGTAAAGTGCATCCTATGCCTGTTAGGAGGAGAAAGGATGGGTGTACTTCCTGTCATTGCAAACCTCCCCATCCTGAAGCACAGAATTATCATGAAAGCCTCCAAGGGAGTACAAGCTATGGCGGTTGTCCACTGTTGCATTTTTACAGTCTTCTCTGTACCACGCTTGCATGGGTTAGATATACTGCAATAGGAAAATGAGTCAGTGTGCAGTACATGAGTATTAATTACTGTTTCACTTGTTACAATGATTACTTACTTGTTTATGTATGTATTTTACATTTGTATACCCCACTCAGAGGCACACTAACCCCTGGACCTTGGGGTCCCAGCCCATGGCCTCCAAGGCCTGGAGGGCATTCAAAGGTTGGGGCCCCCCTGCTGCCATGGCTGCTGTGAGCCCCCCCTACAGCGAGCCCCACCACTGCTGTGAGTCCCCCTCCCTGCTGCTGTGAGCCCTCCTCCCCGATATTCCAGCCGTCTTGGGGGGTGAGGCAAGCAGGCCTCCCCCCTCCACCCACAGTGGCGGGCAGAGCGGGAACAGCTGCTGAGCCTGACTGTCCAGCTGAGTGGCCACTGAGAACTGCAAGATGCTCCAGTGCGCCTGCACAGTTACAATACAGTGTCACAAAGCCTGTGTGTTATAGATTCACTGATTGAAGCTGGGCCATTTATTGTGCTTCTGTATTTTTCACCTGTAAAATTGGATCAATGTCCTCTATGAAATTGATTGCTAGGAAATTTAGGACTGGCAAAAGCAAGTACTTTTTCACACAGCACATAATTATCATGTAGAATTCTCTGCCATGAGATGTGGTGATGGCCACCAGCTTGGAAGGCTTTAAAAGGGGTTTAGACAAATTCCTGGAGGGCAGGTCTTGATGGCTATAGTCTACTTCTAGGCTCAGAGGCAGGATGCCTCTGAATACCAGTTGCAGAGTGTGTGTGTGTGCCTGCATCTCTTGCCTGTGGGCTTCCCAGAGGCAACTGGTAGGCCACCGTGTGAAATAGGATGCTGCACTAATGTTACATTATATCACACAGATGAGCTGCGTTCAGATGTCACGAGAAATCTGAGGCAAACTCTCCTCAGGTTGGCCCCTCATGACATCTGAATAGTCACAGCCACCATTCCAGGACCCAACCACAGCTCCAATTCCTACCCCCAGCCTCCAGATAAACCCTCAAACTTAAATAAGGTTCACTTACCAAACCAAGGGTCTAGAGGCTAGGGTGTGTCATCTAGTTTTGGCAACTTGCCCAAACTGGAGTTAAGGGAGGAAACTCTTCCCACTAGTTATATTTATTCCCAGCTTTTAGCCAAGGGCCTGATTTTTATTTATTATTTATTTATCTATCATATTTTTATACAGCCTGGTATGCACATCTCTAGGTAAAGATGATTCATGGTAAAGATGCCAACCCAGAGAAACAGGCCCTCTGATGTTTGACTGTATAGCACTGTAGCCTGAGGCAACACAGTGACTTCAGAGTAAACATGTCTTGGACCCGGAATAGTTTAGGGGTTAAGATTGACTCTAAATTATCCAATAATATATCCACTTCACAACCCAGGTTCAATTGACGAAAACCTGCTCAAGATTTGTTTACAACCTGGACTGAATTTTGCATCCATTGAACCTGTTCTTTGAGCAATTTGTCACAGGCCCAGGTCAATAATACAACTCTGGTGTTGTGTGAAAACAACACAGCTCGTCATATAGTAATGCAGAGTTGCCCATGTGCTGAATCAATTGGGGTGCGGGTGGGGGTTCTAAGTGTAATTTAAAAAAAAGAAATATAACTCACCGCCACTGTGGTGTCATCCGGCCACACAGAGGTCCATTGGGCATATGCAGCTGCCTCAAAAATGGCCACTGCAATGGAGGGCAGGCTTGGAATGGGCCAAAGACCACCCAAACTGGGTGATTTGGACATTAATGGAGGCTGGTGGGGGGAGGGGGAAGCGCCAGAGACTCCCCCCATGCAGCCTCTGAGAACCCCCCAGAGTGGCCATTTCTAAATATTTCTTTTTAAAAAATTAAATCGTGAACCCCCTCGAACCAAACCCGGGGCAGGGGGGCGGTTCAGGGTGCATAAAACCAAACATGCCCAGACTCAAACCAAACCGGGCAACCTGGTTTTGTGCACACCCCTAGTCCTAGTTGGAAAACAAGACATATAATGAACTGTCTGAATTTGCTCTTCATTAGATTCACACAATATATTCAGTAGCTGACATACTGTAGAACACATATTGCAACATAATGTTCACACAGTTGTGCAAGAGGGCTCTCGCAGAAGAGCAAATATTGCACGAACAGAGTTGTGCAACTGAATGGTAATTGGAAATAATGGTCATAATAATGTGTGATCTTGTGCTTGCACATGAGTGCTATTGCACAACTTCATTAATGTTACATTATATCACACACATAGGCTGCTTTCAGATGTCACGAGAAACTTGAGGCAAACTCGCATTGGGTTGGCCCCTCAAGACACCTGAATAGTCAGAGCCGCAGTTCCAGGACCCAACCACAGCTCTGATTCCTACCCCCAGCCTCCAGATAAACCCTCAGACTTAAATAAGGTTCACTTACCAAGCCGAGGGTCCTGAGGCTAGAGTGTGTCACTGGAGTTAAGGGAGGAAACTCCTCCCTCTGCTTACATTTCATTGGATGGCATGGTTTTCTTTCCTGGGTCCAAGAAAGCCCAAGCATCCAGTTTCATCCCCCTTCCAGGTTCAGAGAGCGCTGCTCTGGCTCATCTGGGAGCACATCAGGAGATGGAGAAGAAAACCGCAGGTTCCCTGAATCCATGGTTCACAACTACGTCTGAATGGGCCAATTATGTTGCACAGCATGTCAGCCACTAATTCTGCATTAATTGCACTGCATTGGTTAATATATTTTTCAATTTGTTTATGCATGGAAGGTATTTACATGAGATGTTTGACTGATTTGAAATGTATTTAGCATATATTGTTTTAATAATATCTATCTCACTTTTCCACCAAGATGGCTCTTCAAGGCAGCTATAGACATGCTTGCAGGGTTGAGTCCCTTTTGTGCTAAACAGAGCCTCCTACCTTGTTTGTGGGAAATAGTTCTTCTTCTGTGTATCTATCTGAAGCTTAGAGATGACTGGAGCATCTGGAACTTCCATTGATTTTGGTGCTCAACAGATGCCAAGTTCTTCTCATGGTTTAGGGACATTCAGAAAATTCCAGCACCTGGCCATAAGGAAGATTTGAGATTGTCTTGAGGCCAATAATTTACTGGTATCATAAATAATATCGCAAAGAAGTAGAATTTGATGAGGAAAGAATGAATGGAAAGAATGAATCTTGAGATTCAGTGACATGTTCCATTAGCTATCAGATATATCATAATGAATATTGGAAAGTAAATAATGTTGAGGCAAGTATCAACATGCCTTCAGCCTTTTCATGCAGGAAGAGCACATTCTCAGATTTAGAATATAGTTCACAGGGGATGTCAGGAATATTGATCAAGACAGGGAAATAGGAAGATAAGTAATTTTCCATATTTAGCAGATAGGCAGCCTCATGAATCAGCAAACCATGAACTTGTGGTAGGTCCTACTATTGAATGGGTAGTTCAATGTGAAGAGAGAGCCATAAGAACCAACTAAAATGACTTAAAATGTTGTCTCTTGGCTCAGCAATAAATTGTTAGCTTGGTTGCACAAAACATAGTTGGCCCTTTTTGCCAGATGTTAGGGGAGAAAAAATGTCTATCCTACCTTCCCACCAAGATGGCCCTTCAAGGTGGCTATAGACATGTTTGAAAGTTTTCTGTATTTGTAGAGTAAGCGCCTTTCTGTGATAAACTGAGCCTAATTATTACCATGTTTGAGGGAGTATTCTTCCTGTCTGTATACATTTGAAGATTAGAGATGGTTCATCTAATTTGGGAGCATCTTGAACTTCCTTTGACTTTGGTGCTCAACAGATGCCAAGACCTTTTCCCAGTTTAGGAACGTTCACCTAGATGATGTTGTCTTTTAGGTTTTCTGTGTTATCCTTGAAACCCTTATATTTTAAAGTGTTTTATGATTGATCTCAGAAATTTTAGATCTCATAATTGACATAAGGAATGAGTAATCTAGTATACATAGCAGCTGAGAGTGTGAGCTATAAAGTATCAGGTTCAAATTTTACTCCAGCCATAAACTCGCTAGCTGGCCTAGGCCAAGTCATTATTTCTTCAGCTGCAGGCTTATTCTAACTCTATTTAGTTAACAAACTGCAGTCCCCCAAGTTTGTATGTAAGGCTGAAATGTAATTAAAAGAAAAATGGAAGCTTTCACTCGCCTTTTGCACATGAGAGAGGAAGAGAAGAGGGAATGTGTGAAACCATTGCTCCTTTAGGCTTGTTCACTTAGCCATAAACTGTTCCTCTGTCTTTTCTGCATTTTTTTGGTGAAAATGATGGGCTTTTTTCATAATATATGTTGGGCATGTTTTCGTAATATAGACACAAACCAAAGTCTTCAGTGATGTAACATCTTGGAATAAAATCAATTCAAATTAAGATGTTACATCAGAGGATGGATTTTGAATGGATTTTATTATTTTTGCATCTGTACAATCTGTCTGTGAATACAGCAGAGCTGAATAGTTGACAACTTCCACATAGATTTGTTTATCTAACAAGGTATGAGCTCCATCCATTTTTATATGTGCTTCCCATATTTGTAGGATAAATTATGGAGAAGTGTTCCTCCCACTAATTGAGTGCAACCTCGTTAATACTTTGGGCCCACAGGATTTTAAATAGTGCTCACATTCCTCAGGATAATTTAATGTGGCCGTATAACTGCTAGTACTTCAATGTGTCCCTGAAGCATTATGTGAGTGTATTAACAGATTTTGGCCCCAGATACATTTAAAAGTTCCAGACTTAACTCTAGAAGTGATAATTGAGAGAAGACTAGACAATGTCTTGATATTCCTTCTAGGAAACTCAATAAACTCCTTATTTTTTTGTTAGTAAATTGCTGTTGTTAGTGACAACATTATAGATCATAGCAATGACATATCTGACCTGCTTGTTCCATGTTGTTCTGCTGCTTTTTTTCTGTTACTAAGTGGCATTCAGCTGTATATCTGCTTTTTGCTTCTTATATCTAGAAAGACAAGGGAGATATATGTTGGATCTGCCATTAGTGATGAACCAGGCTAAAAAGGAGAAAAGCAAAATATTTTCAAGTAGTTTTAATTTCTTCTCATGGCTTTCTCTTCACGTCTGTAGAATGCACTCTTTGAGGGAAATGATCTCCTCAGTCTGCTAATCATATGAACAATAATCCTAATAATTGAGTTTGGTCAATTACCTCTTGCCTGATTTCCTACTTTTTCCTTACCTGTTCACATTTGAAAATAAGTAACAGCTGTCTTTTCTGATTCTGTCATTAACAGTACTATCTATTTGTATACCATTTTCCTCAGAGAGTAATTAATGGATAAAAACAATTGTTCTGAAAGGTTCCATTCTACACTCATTGGCTAACATCCAAACTAGACTACTCCTGAGCAGTCCTATTGAACTTAAATAGTTCTTTATAGTAACTCCTGAGTAGTACTACTGAGAAACTTAGTCCGGACGTCACCCATTGAGTTTATAACACACACTCTGTTGACTAAGTGTTTGGTTGTTTGTTTTTTGTTTTTGTTTTTGGCATAGATACTTAAAGACCTAAAACCTAAAAACTGCCTACCACCTCCAGAAGAGGGATAAATAAGAAGCGCAGTCTCTGTGCTGCACAGAAGGGGTTAATAGAAAATACCGTTAAAAATCATATATACATAAATTATCTATCTATCTATCTATCTATCTATCTATCTATCTATCTATCATATTTATATAATGCCTGATATGTGTATCTCTAGACATAGTGGTACATTTGGCTGCTGCCAACCCACATCTTGTGTCTCTCCAATATAGAAACTGTATGATGAGATGTCATTATGTTTAGGTGTTTCTCTGCCCCATCAGTTCTTCACTTGAAGCCAATTCTTCAGCGCCTGCAGAGACATGATGAGGTGATTCTCATGATCAGCAGGGTATGCGGGCGAGCAGGGGTGGGGAAGGTAGGCTAAGCCTTACCTTCCCCACAAACGAGCAAGGTGAATGCGCTCCCACACAGGCAACTCCACGCTCCCACGTGGGCAGCCCTGCTCCGTGAAGCTCCATGAAGCACGGAGCAGGGCGGAGGGATCTGGGCCTAGAACTTGTTGTTCCAGCCTCCAGACATCACACAATGCACTGTGTGGCACACACATTTCATTGGAGGATTCCACTATCAGATGGGTACTCCATGGACTGGTCTCTGTGTCTCAGCCAGAGGAGACACACAATACCCACAGCCAGATTAAGGGTGTGAGCGCACCCTTACTATCGGCTAACAGCCGGATTATTTAGGAGAGTTAGGTGGGTGGGAAGCAGAGGGATATGCAAGGATCCCACCACTTTTCACAACCAGCCTAA
Organism: Hemicordylus capensis; assembly: GCF_027244095.1. Classification (NCBI taxonomy): domain Eukaryota; kingdom Metazoa; phylum Chordata; class Lepidosauria; order Squamata; family Cordylidae; genus Hemicordylus; species Hemicordylus capensis. The sequence continues at coordinate 48,482,250 of NC_069661.1, read as the reverse complement.
CCCAGGCTGAGCTGCCCCAGGCTGGGTTAGGCTGGTCGTGAGAACAACCTCGATATGTCCTTTCTTGTTTTGTCTTGTCTTGTTTGTTATAGAGAAATATAAGTCAGTGATATCTGACATGGTTAGAGCCTCAGGGCTTCAGTAAGTTGTGTATGAAAAGGTGACCAATTTCACAAAAGTTGGGGTTTCAGGTTGCAGAATTTGGAGAGAAGATATCACATAAGAACCTGCCCATACAGATTTCACTGTTCCAGATGGGTGGGAGCATGTTTATGTGGCTGAACGAATAGCAGATGGAAGCAAACATAAGAAAACAAGAACTGCCATGTTTTGATACACCAATACTCTTCTATGACTCTGGCCTGTCTCAAGCAGAAGTTGAATTGAACATAACAATGCTTATTTCAAGAAATAGTTTCATAATGAACATAGGTTCCTTCTTGGATCATAGTTTTCTTCCTGGGCACCTAACTAGCCTCCCACATCCATGGATGCTTCCATCACTTCTGCTGTAAAATTGTCAGAAGTTGCTAATATGAAAGCCCTGTTCAGACCTTCCACGATTTTTATTATTTATTTAAAATATTTATACCCCACCCCTCCAGTATACTGCTGCTCGGGGCGACTCACAACAATAAAATAGATACAATATACAATAAAAGTAATAAAATTAACTAAAATAAGTAAACAAGTTAAAAGTCAGGTTAAAAACCACAAAGTATTAAATATCAAATTAAAAGTTATTTTAAAAGCTAAAAATTGACAATTATAAAAACTAAAGACCTACCAGATATAAACAAAAGATGGAGAATTAAAAAGGCTCTTTAAAAAGAAGTGTTTTAAGTTGTTTTTGAAAAACACTGAGGGAGGGAGCATGGCAAAGCTCTTCAGGGAAGGCATTCCACAGCTGAGGGGCCACAACTGAAAAGGCCCTGTTTCTAGTCCCCGCCAACCAGATATCTGTTAGTGACGGGGCCATGAGCAGGGCCTGAGATGATGAACGGAGGGCCCTGGCAGGTTCATATGGGCAAATGCACAAACAGGCTACAGTATGTAGCCTGTTTGTGCAGTAGTGATGAGTCAGGAACACAATATGAAGCCTGTTTGTGCAGTAGTGATGAGTCAGGAACACATTCACTGCCACAGTTCTCTTTTTGGACCTGCTCTCTTCATGTATACCCCAACAAATGTAGGCTCCATGTGTGGAATCCACACACTGGAAAATGGAGGGTACAGATCATACAAGCAATCCTACATGTATTAGGATGCATGTGCAAAGGTCGTCATGCAAACAGGAACTCAAATGCAGGTGAACAGGGCAGTGGTAAAACCTTTAGGGGCAGTTAGGCGATATGATCAGGCCCAACATTCAGATCATTCAAAATACCTTTTTTTTAAGGGTTTTTCAATTTGGTGCATAATTGCTGACTTAGTTTCAGTGCAACCTGTTTGGGGTTCAAATCACATGCACTCACCCTTCAACAACCAAACAATGCCCATTTCTCACTCTATAATGTACTTAGGTCAAAGAACTCCACGGCATTAATTATTCATTGCACTTGTATTCCACCTTTCCCCTGGGGAGCTTAGAGTTGCACTTTATGAGCTCAACAGGGGCGCAGCTAGGGAAATGGGCCCCATGTTCACCCCTCTTCCTGGCAGCCCCTCGGAATGAAGAAGATAATGAAGAATATAGGTAAGGGTGGAGCTGAGGGTCCATCAGGAGCTGGGGCCCCCGGGTTCTTTGAACCCATCCACTCAATTATAGCCACGCTCCTAGAGCTCAAATAGACTGAAAGAAGGTTGGGTATGCATGAATAGTGTTCTGTGCATCATAGTGTCCTGTGCATTTGTGATATAGAGAGCAGGTCCAAAAAGAGAACAGTGGCAGTGAAAGATAGTGACTGAAATACAGTGAGCTTAGCAAGAATCTGGGTTTCCCACATTCCAGATAAGTTTTGAGGGAACAATTTTCCCTTTAATTTTAGAAAAATTGTGCTACTGCTAGGGAACATAGGGATGGACCCTTGGTCCATCTAGCTCAGTATTGTCTACATGGACTGGCAGTAGTTCTCCAAGGGTTCAGGCAGGAGTCTCTCCCAGTCCTACCTGGAGAAGTCAGGGATTGAAGCTGGGGGTATTGTCCTGGTGAACAAGTCCATTGGTTCTTGTGGTCAAACAACTCCTTTTAATACAAGCTACTTCTGAGCAGAAGCCATTTGGCTTTCAGTAGTTTTGCACATGTTAAAATGATCATTCCCCCCCCCGCCCTTCTTCACTGATATGATGTTGCGTGTGGAAGGAAGTGTGTGCTTCAACACGCAATGGGGAAGCAGGGAGTGCAAACAGCAGGACTCTGCCTCAAAGTGTTATTACTTGATCTGTAGTTTATTATATTCCCATTGTGTAACATTCTTTACCATCCTGTTCATTTCTCCTCACAGAAGTCCGATGAAACAGGTCATTACTATTCAGTTGGAAAAGTAGGAACTGAAAGGTAAGCTTCACAAAGTTATCATCTTGCTGCTGTCCATAAGGAGCCAGTCTTTGGGTGAAAAGGAATGTGCATACAGCTAGGGGCATAGGAAGCTCATAGGTGGCTGGGGGACAAGGTCCAGCTGGCGGTCCACATGCCATTGGAAACTGGCACCCTGGGCAGGAAATGGGAGCACCTTGTGGTCCCAGCCAAGTGCTTCATTCCCCAGCTGTGTGCAGGAGGAGGCAAGGGGGTGCCTTGCTGGGTCTTCCCCTAGACCCCGGTGGCTTAGGGACGCTCATCCCCACTTTCTCCACTGTCCCTGTGCCCCTGCATTACAGATTATCTCCCTCCACAGAAATGAATGGGGAAGCCCTCGTGAGTGGAGCATCTGTTTTCATGTAATGGAATGCCTATAATCATATTCAGATGTTACTCTTCGAAAGGGCTGTTCTACAGTACCGAAGCCGGTCAGAAGTCCCATCACAGTGCTTCACTCACCCACTCACTCTAGCTGCTAATGGTTACCGGGGCATTTGTGTGCACAAGGAAATGCCATAACTGTGATGGCCCAGCACTTCTATGATTAGCAGCTTGGCCATGATCCAGGCCACCAATCATGGAAGCAGCAGCCATCATGGTTATATCACTTCCCGGTGAGTGGCAAACTGACTTCTCACCCACTTTGATGCTATTACTGTGAAAGGCACTTTTAAAGACTAGGGCTTATGTACTTTGGTAATCACAACATTAAACTATGTCCCATGAATGGGTGTTATCAAAAGACGGAGTGGGAGTTCACTGTATCATGGGGAGAGAATTATTACACTGCAAGAATCCCAAACAACTTTAATTTAATTCTAATCATAAGCGCCATTCCATGGGAAAGCCAAACCAGTGTGTTGTCTGCAAGACTTTACTGAATTTTAAGAGCCATCAAAAAACCAATCAGACCATACGGTTTACACAATAACCTATTTTTCTTCCTAACATATTGATAAATGACTAAAGCAGAACATTCCAAAAAGCTTTACCTAAAACAGCTGGAGAATGGAAAACATTTAATGTAAATAGATTGGTAGACATAGAAGCAAACGAAAGAGCTCCATGTACATTAGAAAAATCTGCTTTTATTTTTGCCCCTAGTGTGCACCATTCAGTCTTTTCATAACAGTAAAACACATTGATATCAATGAATTGAATAAGTCAGTGTGATGTCTTGCTATGGTAAGCCATATGAATGAACAATGAACATGCATGTGAATATTCATTTTACATTTCATTTCATTTCAAATGTCCTTTCATGGACATTGGTTTTACTTTCCAATAGAATAACAGACATGTTCTAGCCAACATATATATGGTCTTTAGTGGATATTAAATAACCAAAATATCTTAAGAGGCCTGTCATTTTAAATGCTTTAGCATTCATTTTAGTATTTTCCTTTTATTCCTGAGTAACACTTCTAAACAGGAAACAATAAGAATAGCTTTCCCCTAATATTGTTCATGATCTAATAAAAGCTTATACATTAGAATATTTTTGGAAGTTAAGAATTCTCAGCCAACTTTTAAAGCTCCTAAGGATATTTTATTGCTTAAAAGAGGGCTTTTGCAAACTAAATCCTTTGAGATTAGTAATGTATGAGTAAAGCAATTCTAAGCATTAAACACCTTTCTCTATCAAATCTCTAGAGGTTTGCTTTCCATTTACAATGATTTTTACCCTACAAAAATCATTCTATGCAGAAAACAAGGGGAAACTGCCCTGAGCACTGAAGTGTGCCTTTCTATTCTCAGTTAACAAAAGGCAATAGAAGTCTTACATTTGAACAATCAGTACAGAACATGTAACGATAAAAAAAACATGAATGCAGGAACTCCAAGGCATGCTTGGTGATCAAAATACTTAAATTAATTATGCTTCTCTTTTGAACAGGTATAACTCAGTGCAAGGAACCACGAAGAATGAGTTTTGATTCTGAAGTCACATTCACACTAGGGGTGTGCACAAAACAGGCTTGCCCAGTTCAGTTCGAGTCCAAACCAGACTTGAACTGGACCTGGCATGTTCAGTTTTGTGCCCCTGAACTAGAACCCCGGCTCAGCTTGAATTCGAGCCAGTTTGGGGTTCTAAAAGTGGGTTTTTATTTTTTAAAAAAATGCTTACCATGTGTCTGGCAGCCTCTGAGGGTTGCTGCTGTGCCTATAAGGGGGGAGGGGTCCTCTAGTGGTTACCCCCTCCCCCTGCAGGTCTCACCCCAGGCTTCTATGGGATTGTTCAACCTATTTTTGGGCCCTTTTGGCCCTCTCCGTGTTCGTGGCGGCCACTTTGGAGGCTGCCTCACATGCATCCTGGCTATTTGCATTGCTGGGTCACCCGGCCATGCAAATGACCAGGTTGCATGTGCAGCGGCCGCCAAAACGGCCACCGCAACCACAAAGAGGGCCAAAACACCCTCAAAACAGACTGAAACAGCCCATAGAAAACCAATGGAGGCCAGCAAAGGGAGGGGAACTAGAGATCTGCATGGAACTGTCTGGCCAGATTTGGTTTGAAGCCAGACCAGGCTCAAACCCATCTGAGCCAGATTGGTCCGGCACTCCCTCGAACCCCCCCCCCCAGTTCAGTTCAGTCCAGGGGGTTCAGTCCAGTGGAGTTTTAAAAAATCAATTCATACTTTTAGAACATCGAACTGGCCCAGAGCCTGCCCAGGGGGTTCAGTTTGACCTCAAGCCAAACAGGGCCCGGACCAGCTCAAGGGTGAGCCCTCAAGCTGGCCTGGTTCAATGGTGAACTGGCTTGACATCAAGCCAGTTCACACACCCCTAACTTGCACATAACATGAAAGCAAAGTTTGCACAACTGGCGGTTAACCTTTGTAACTGTGAATTACATCACAGAAGTTAGTCCAACCACAGCCTGGCAACCTCTCATTTCAGGGTAGCCCTTCCCTCTTCCTTGTCCACTGAGGCCACATCCCAGCAAGCTCCGTAGTGCTTGCATCGCCAGACTGTGAGCAAAGTGTCAGAATCTCAGCAGTGCAGCAGCAATTAGGCATGATCATGGGGGTGTGCTGAGCATGATTGTGCCTTTACAGAAAGAATGGAACACCCACCATGGCAGGGAAAGGGGATTTAGATCCCTTTAAATGGCAAGCAAGGCCTTTTTCTGAAAGCAATTGCACCACCACCCTTGTAAGAGCCCTTTACCAAAACAATCTCATACAAGCACAATTGCTGGCAATGGGGGGGATGCCGAGGGCACTATTTTTCTGTTACTCCAGGAAGGGATCATGATGACTTCCTTGAGGGAATATGTATATGAGGGAGGGCAGAGGATCCTGGTGTCTGGTCAACTGAGACCAAGGATGCTGTTATGATGGTCAGGGACACCAATCCACACTCCTGCCCCCATGTCAGCTTGCTGCCTGGGCCATGAGAGGGCTGGTCCACTGGGGAGGAGCAGAGGTTGCAAGGCCTTCAATCCTCTATTGGAATGCACTCTCATTAGGTAAGCCATCCATATCAAGGGGCTCCTGCTTGTCTGGGAACTCCATTCTCTCTGGTTAATAATAGAACTATTACACAATGACCTCTTCCTCTCCAGGCAACCCTTTCATGCACCCAAAGGAGAATTTACTGCTCCATGTATCTGGGTGGTACTGAATGGGCAGACTAATGAAACACTGGGACCAGGGATAGATCTTCTTTACCCTTGTTCAAATTTCCTGGTTTTGGACCCACTTTCTGGTGTATGCGGATTGGTTGCCACAGGGAGTCTCAGGAGAAGGCAGCCCTGATTTTCAGCCATCCCAGGATAGGGGTATGCACAAAACCTGCTGGCCCAGTTTGGTTTGGGTTCAAACTGGACCCAAACTGGACTGGGCCAGTTCAGTTTGGCACCCCCCTGAACCCCCCCCCGTTCAGTCCAGTCCGAGGGGGGGGGGGTTGCAATTTTTTTAAAAAATGTACTTACCCTCTCCAAGAGGCTTCTCCACGGCCACAAGGTGTCTCCAGAGGTTCCCACTCCTCCACTAGCCTCCATTATGACCCAAGCCACGCAGGAGTTCATTGGGCATGAGCGCAGCGTTCAAAAGAGCCAGCATGGTGTAGTGGTTACAGTGCTGGACTAGGACCGAGGAGACCCAAATCCAAATCCCCATTCAGCCATGATACTTGCTGCGTGACTCTGGGCCAGTCACTTCTCTCTCAGCCTAACCTAGAGGGTTGTTGTGAGGAGAAACTTAAGTATGTAGTACATCGCTCTGGGCTCCTTGGAGCAAGAGTGGGATATAAAATGTTTTTTTTTTAAAAAATGGCTACCACCACAGGGGTGAGGCCTGGAATTGGCCAAAGACCACCCGAACAGGGCGATTTGAAACGTAACGGAGGCCAACAGGGGGAGGGGGAACCTCCAGAGATCCCCTGCAGCGTCAGAGAAGCCCCCGGAGTGGGTAAGTTCAGAAACAAATATATATATATATTTTAAAGACCATGAACACTCCCCCCCCAAAACAGCCAGAGGACTTGGTCCGGTGCCGAACTGAACTTGGGGAGAGAGGTCAGTTTGACACTGGACCATAGAATCAAACAGGTTGGATGTTGACCCTGTTTGACATTGAAACTGTTCGGTTACAGTGCTGGACTAGGACCGGGGAGACCCAAATCCAAATCCCCATTCAGCCATGATACTTGCTGCGTGACTCTGGGCCAGTCACTTCTCTCTCAGCCTAACCTAGAGGGTTGTTGTGAGGAGAAACTTAAGTATGTAGTACACCGCTCTGGGCTCCTTGGAGCAAGAGTGGGATATAAAATGTTTTTTTTTTAAATGGCTACCACCACAGGGGTGAGGCCTGGAATTGGCCGAAGACCACCCGAACAGGGCGATTTGAAACGTAACGGAGGCCAACAGGGGGAGGGGGAACCTCCAGAAATCCCCTGCAGCATCAGAGAAGCCCCCGGATTGGGTAAGTTCAGAAACAAAAAAATATATTTTTTTAAAGACCATGAACACCCCCCCCCCTGAACAGCCAGGGGACTTGGTCCGGTGCCGAACTGAACTGGGGGAGAGAGGTCAGTTTGACACTGGACCATAGAATCAAACAGGTTGGATGTTGACCCTGTTTGACATCGAAACTGTTCGCAAATCCCTATCCCAGGATAGTAGGGTCACTGTGACAGGCAAAAATAAAGATGGATATGTTCCAATGGAGTGGTAGGGGGCCTGCTTTGGCTGTTTTCTTGTGGCAGTCACCAAGACAGGGACATGATACCCATCTCCACTGCTTGCTTGTGCTTGCATCTGCTGCCTGGCCCACAAGCATATCTTTATGGCCTTTCACTCTCATGAGAGAGAGGTCCACTCTTGAGCAGAACAGGAACAATCTCTCCATTAACTGGAGGCAATGCTGCTCCTGCTGGATGGTTCTTCCCATGAGTAACACCAGAGACTTCATGCTTTAACCCAGGGGCGTATAACAAAAGGGCCACACGTGTAAAGAACAAACCAAAACCAGCAACCAAACCGTGTGCAAACAGCAAATATATATATATATATATATATATAATGCAAATTCAAAAATTAAATAATTATACTTGTAAATATATGTGTCTTGAATTCCTTAAATAAGTCTTTAAACTCTTTAAATAAACACTAGAAAATGTCCAAAATTGCCCAGAGCACAGAATAATGTCAGTATGAAGGACTGTGATGTAATTTCAGCGCATTCCTCTTTGCCAACTACTTTGTTAACCCAGGGGCGTAGCAAGGTTGGAGTGGGCCCAGGGACAAGATTTTAAAATGGGCAACCACCTCACTTAAAGCTCAGCTCATGAAGTAAAGAAACCTTAAATGAGGCTGAATAGTGGTAACAGTTTTGTAAATTGTGGGTGGTGCAAGTCATTTAATGGTACTAGAGAAAGACATGCTGTTCTGGTAGCTCCAGCTCTTAACGCTCACATCAGTTTTGGAGGATGAATGCAACTGAAGGAAGCCCGGGCGGGTGTGAGGTTGGGGGAGTCAGTCATGTGACTTGCCTCTGCCCCCCCCCAAGGCAGTGGGCCCCCAGACAACTGTCTCCCCTTGCCCTATTATAGTTACTTCGCTGCTTTAACCCAAGGGGAAGGGGATGGGCCCTCCTTTAATGTATAAAAATAGAGCAGAGCCATTCAAGAGTTCCTATAGTGGTGATTGGCCAGCACTGGAAAACAAACCAAAACAACAGCAAAACCTGCCACTAGATTACCATTTTCTGCATCTAAGTATTACTTGTTCTCTGCCATGTGGCTTCGTCACAGAGTGCTGACATACAGTGCTTGACACCAGCACTTTTGATTCATTTAGATGCCGTGATCAGTTTGCTTTGCCATTGCAACCTACCACAAAAATAACAAACCCTTTGCAAGCCATAAGTTGTAGATTATTAAATGGAATGTTTCCAAAAAGTATGTAAACCTAGTGGCAGTCAGAAAGCATTAACTCAACTACAGAAGGCAAATAGAAGAGTGTGTCCAGGCCTTTGCATTTATATTATATTTATTTAGACAGTTTTAAGATTGTATTATCACTTTCTGCATTAAGTATACTATTACATGCTGCAGAGTATTTTACTTTGTTTGCTCTGGGCCACATTTTCTAAACATGTGTTTCTGCATAAATATTGCATTGCACAAGCTATCAGGGTCATTTTCAGAAGCTTTTTGTCCATATCTTTTTACCACCCCTCCTCCAAATTTCTGAGTGTCAGCCATTTATTGTCAAAAGTTTATTAAATGTGATTAAAACTCTGTTTTATGACATGGGTAGAGTGGTGATCCGGATGATTACCCCTCAGGCGCAATTAAAGGATATGCTAAGACTGCATCAACACGTCCTTGAGTGACATCGGAATGGGTACCCTATCCTTTGTAGGGGCTACTGCATGCCGCTGTTCATCTGAACTGTCCCATTTTCTATGATTATACAATGGTGAGTAACTAACTTGGCCTTTGCATATTCATTTTCTTAATTTTGAGTGCAGATATCAGACACATAACACTCATTTTGTGTATAATTTGCCCAATAGCCAAACTTCCTGTGATTATGAAGGCAGTAGGATTATACCCATTCTTTCTCAAAAAACAGAATTTTTCTCAAAAAGTCAACCAACTGCCTCTCCCTGCATTTCGGATTGCCTGTTAGTCATGGAACATGAGGCTGTATAAAAACCATACTTGGGTTTCATTTTGCTTTAGCTGTTTGCAGTTTCCGTTGATTTTGAAATGGCGTTTGCTTTTTCTTTCAAAAGTGTTGAGCTTTAAAAAAAAAAGACAGGAAACTACAGTTTCATTGTGAATTGAAATCACCACGGGCTGCTCAGTAACAGATCATGATAAGGTAAAGTGTGCTGTCAAGTCGATTTTGACTCCTGGTGCCCACAGAACCCTGTGGTTGTCTTTGGTAGAATACAGGAGGGGTTTACCATTGCCTCTTCCCACGCAGTGTGAGATGATGCCTTCCTATATCGCTGCTGCCCGATATAGTACCAGCTGGGATTCGAACCAGCAACCTTTTGTTTGTTAGTCAAGCATTTCCCTTTTGTGCCACTTTATTTTATTTATTTATTTTATTGTTGCATTTATATACCGCCTTTCATTAAAAACAATCACAAGGTGGTTTACAAAAGTTAAAAAACATACAATAAAATGACAATAAAAGTATTAAGCTAAAAATATAAAAACAAACCAAATTTATAATCTATAATACAAGCATAAAAATGATACAACAGGTAAAAACACATAGAAGCAGCAATAAAAACAATTATGTAAAAGCCTGGATAAAAAGCCAAGATTTAACAAGCTTTCTATAAGCTGTGATGGAGTCCGAGGAGTGAATGGCCACCGGGAGAGCATTCCAAAGTCTGGGGGCAGCAACAGAGAAGGCCCTGTCCTGAGTGCACGACAGCCGGGCCTCCCTCATTGTCGGCACCCGGAGCAGAGCCCCCTCAGATTTCCTCGTCAAGCAGGCAGCAACCCTTGGGAGCAGGTGGTCCCTCAGGTACCCCGGGCCCAAACCGTTAAGGGATTTAAAGGTCAAAACCAGCATCTTGAATTGGACCTGGAAACGAACTGGCAGCCAGTGCAACTCTTTCAGAATGGGTGTGATGTGCTTCCACCGGGCAGCTCCGGATAAAACCCTAGCTGCCACGTTTTGCACTAGCTGTAGTTTCTGGATATTCTTAAAGGGCAGCCCCACATAGAGCGCATTACAGTAATCGAGACGTGACGTGACTAAGGCATGGGTAACCGTGGCCAGATCTGCCTTCTTGAGAAAGGGACGCAGCTGGCCAGTACAAAAAGAAAAGAAAAGACTATTATAGTATTTAGATATATAAAAGACAATGTAGTACCAATCAAACAGCAATAGCACCAACTATGATGACCCTGGTAGGATTGCTATAGCAGTAGCATTTTAGCAGCTCTTCTAAAAAAAGAGATTAGAGAGGGAATTTTAGTTATTACACAGAGAACTAAAGTCTGAGAAGTTGCCATTGAACTGATTTAGATAGCTTTAGTTGATGTTGTTTATTTTTACTGTGTGGCTGTGTTTTATCTTTCAGAAGCAGTCTAATCTACCTCACAGGGTTGTTGTGAGGATAAACATAACCTTGTACACCACTCTAGGCTCCTTGGAGAAAGAGCACCAGGACAGAAATAAAAAAAAAACAAGTTGTTGTTGTTGTTGTTGTTATTGGAGCAAGCAATGTTCAAACGTTTTTTGAGATTTCTGAAAACTCGTTGAGGTTTTGTTGTCGAAAAATTCTCTTTCTCCAATTTCCCCTTGATCTTTACATGAAACATGAACTAGTGACATTTTTGTACAGCTGGGCGTGTAAAGATCAGCTATATTTTTAACCTTTTGACTTGCAATATTGGCTTTGTCATGAAATTTTAAAATACTCATTTCCCCATTCTTTACCTCTAGTAATTGTTTCTCTCTCATATTCCAAATGTATTTGCTTCATTAGTTCTATCTTTTGTTACTTTCTCTTTCAATTTTTCTCTTGTTTGCACAGGACTGTACTGAAATCCCTCGAAGCCCCGGATATTTGTTCCTTCCTTTCTCTTGCCTCCCTCTCCCTTCACCCATGGAAATGTGTTTTTTGTTTTTTTAAACTGGCTCTCTAAATACCCATTAAAACTTTTGGAAAGGCAAAGGCCGAGTTCAATCACTGAGCAGCATATCAATGTGAATATATTAAAATGCAGAGCCAAGATCTCATTGGAAACAATTGAAAAATATCAAGTAAGTTAATGTAATAACTGCTGTCAATAAGTTACGGGAATTGTAGCTGGAAAGCTACCAGGCAACACAGTTAATACCTTTTTTAGCTAAACCAATGTATAGGCAAAACAATGGAAAGAAAAACTGATCCATCAGCAGCAGCCAGTTTCACTAATGATGAATGGAATTTAGTAAAGTTGGACAATTTATTTTTAATACACTTGGGGAATTTGCTTGAGGTTAATTGTAGAAAATGCTGAATAAGATCCAAAATATGTTTCTCTGTGCTTCATTTATTTTTATATAATATAATGGAGGCATCAGCTTTATAGGCTGCTGAAAACTATACAGGTTTCAATTTTATAATGTTCTTTCATGCATATGCTTTACTTCCAGGAACCTTCGCAATGAAACCTCGGGGCATTTCAGAACTGTCAGGAGTAAAGTGGCACACAGGCCACTGATAGAATTGTTATGGGCTTTGGGGTGCCAAGAATCTAAAAAGTGCATGGTCATGGAGAGGTAGGGCCTAGAAGCCATTACTAAGTCTCTTTAGGATAAGATCTCAAAGGCAAACCAACAATCCAAGACCATGCAGTGTTCAAGTATGAACTTGGGGAGGGAGACCAGCGTAACCCACCCTTATAACCAGCTTTAAGAAACAAATACATTGGGTAAGGTTAAAATTTCTGAATCTTAGGAGGTTTTCTGCTATGAGGTTTTGTTGTATTCCATCTAGTTATCTTTTGTGTTTTTTTGTTTGGACATTTGTCCCAGTGGGAATCCTGTAGAGAGTGTGGAGGTGGGGGTACAGTCAGAAAGAAAAAGAAGGGGAAGGGGGGAAATGGAGATGCTTCTGAATAAAGCCTTAGTTAAAACTGGCATGATTATGAGGTGCTTCACACGATCGGTGTGAAGCGCTGGAGGGGGTTGTGCAGGGAGAGCAGGCTTAGCCCGCTCTCCCCGCAGACAATCAAGAGGCAGCTGCCCACACGACTGCCAGCTCCATCACGGAGCCAGTGGGGGCTGTGGGGATCAGGGGCCGCAGGGCACCCAGAAGTTCCAGGATGCCCCGTGCAAGCAGCCTCCTGGTCAGGGGTCTACTCATGTGTTGCCACGCACCGCGGCAACACAGGAGCAAAAAGATGAGGTTAATGGAGCGCTCTCTCCATTAGCCTTGTCTAACGGGGGCGGGGATAGTTAAGTGGGTTAGGCTTCTTGGGAGCACCGGGCTTGCCTGTGAGCCCGGTGGTTCCCACGATCCCTGGAAAACAGGCTAAGCTCCCTTAGCTCGCTTTTCAGTGATCATGAGAATAGCTTCATTTTTTTCATGTTGACAAGAAAAGCAGTTATTAAAAAATTGGCAATGAGATTTTGAACCCGCTATGTGTGTGAGCCTACAAAACCTGTGAAAGTTCCTGCATTTTCCTTTCATTCCATTACTGGGCCTATATATTCCTGAACTGCTGCATTCTACTATTGCTGCTGCTGTTTGTTTATCCAGCTTCCTGATCTGCACAACCCCTGAATTTACTTTTTCCTCATCAATACTAGACTCTGGTCTTGTGGTAGCAAGAATAATTTGTCTCCTTTGCTAAAAGGGGTCTGCCCTGGTTTGTATTTGAATGAGAGACTACATGTGTGAGCACTGTAAGATATTCGCCTTAGGGGCTGGAGTTGCTCTGGGAAGAGCATCTGAGCTTCCAAGTTCTCTCCCTGGCATCTCCATGATGATAGGGCTGACAGAGATTCCTGCCTGATTCCTACCAGTCTGTGTAGACAATACTGAGCTAGATGGACCAATGGTCTGACTCGGTATAAGGCAGCTTCTATGTTCCTCTGTTCCTCTGTTCTCTCGATGCCCACTGCAGCATGGCTCAAATCCCACCTCCACCTTCCTTCCTGTCCAACCCTGGCTCAGAACATGCTTTCCCCTGGAAACAATTCAAATCCTATTTCTGCAATTACCTCCTCACTATACAGACTCCTGATTTTACTCCAGCATAGCAGAAGACTATATTGTTTCACTGACTGGGCCCTGAAGGCCAAAGAATATATAATCACTTGCCCTGTCATGCCAACCCTTATGAAACTGCTCTTCAAGCCTTAGAAGCCTACTTTTAATTTGATTGCTGAACGTTACATTATATTCTAGATTTCAAGAGATCTAGGTCAAAAAGGTCAAATGACAGGAAGGGAGATAGCACACACCAATGCCAGGAAAGAGACTTGGCATATAGGTGTTTTATTTACCAGTGCCAGAAGCCTCTGAGCCAAGATGGGAGTGCTGGACTGCTTGGCTGTTAATGAAAACATAGCTATAATGTGAGTAATAGAAACATGGTGGAACAGTGAGAATCAGTGGGATATACTCAAGATTTCTGAAGGAAATCAAATGTGAAATTGCTTATCTCCTAGTGGGGGGAAATGTAACTTGTCCCTACAATCAGGTTCTGTACCAGAGGACTGGAAAGTAGCTAATGCAACTCCCATTTTCAAAAAAGGATCCAGGGAGAATCCAGGGAACTACAGGCTGGTTAGCTTAACTTCTGTGCCAGGTAAATAGACGGAAAAGGGGGAAATTGTTAAACATATAGAAGAACAGGCGTTGTTGAAGGAGAACCAGCATGGCTTCTGCAAGGGCAAATCCTGCCTCACTAATCTTTTGGAGTTCTTTGAGAGTGTCAACAGGCATGTGGATAAATGTGATCCAGTTGACATAGTATACTTGGACTTTCAAAAAGCTTTTGACAAAGTTTCCAACCAAAGTAAATTTAGCAGTCATAGGATAAGGGGACAGGTTCATGTGTGGATTGGTAAAGAGAGGATAGGAATAAATGGACAGTTTTCACAATGGAGGGAAGTAAGAAGTGGGGTCCGCAAGGGATCTTTACTGGGATCAGTTCTCTTGAACCTGTTCATAAATGACCTAGAAGTTGGGGTAAGCAACAAAGTGGCTAAATGTGCAGATGACACTAAACTACTCACGATACTGAAATCTACAACAAATTGTTAGGAGCTCCAAAAAGATCTCCACAAACTGGCTAAGTGGATGAAAAAATGGCAAATGCAGTTCAAAGAAAGCAAGTGTGAAGTGATGCATGTTGGGCAAAAAAACCCCCCAACTTCACATATATGCCGATGGGGTCTGAACTCTCAATGACTGACCAGGAGAGAGATCTTAGGGTCATGGTGGACACCTTGTTGAAAGCGTCAACTCAGTGCACCGTAGCTGTGAAAAAGACAAATTCCGTGCTAGGGATCATTAAGAAGGAGACTGAAAATAAAATGCTAATATTATAATGCTCTTATACAAATCTATCATCCAGCTACATTTGGAGTAGAGCCTACAGCTCTGGTCACTGTTTCTTAACATTATAACATCTAAACCATATACCAGAGATATTGTGGAACTGGGCAAGATACAGAAGAGGGCAACCAAGATGATCAGGGGCCTGGAGCACCTTCCTTATGAAGCAATGCTACAGCACCTGGGGCTTTTTAATTTGGAAAAGAGGTAGCTATGGGGAGACATGATAGAGGTGTATAAAATTATGCATGGAGTAGAGAGAGTGGATAGAGAGAAATTTTTCTCCCTCTCTCACAACACAAGAACCAGGGGTCATTTCCTCCTATAAAACTGAAGGCCAGGGAATTTAGGACCAACAAAAGAGAGCCAGCATAGTGTAGTGGTTAGAGTGTTGGACTAGGACCTGGAAGACCTGAGTTTGAATCCCCATTCAACCATGAAACTCACTGGGTGACTCTGGGCCAGTCATGTATCTCTCAGCCTAACCTACCTTACAGGGTTGTTGTAAGGATAAAAATAACCATGTGCCTGCAATAACCATCTGAGCTCCTCGGAGGAAAAGCAGGATATAAGTTTAAAAATAAATTAAGTAAGTAAGTAAGTAGGTAAGTACGTACTATTTCACAAGCACATACTTAATCTATGGAATTCTCTGCCACAGGATGGCTAGCCAGGCCACTAGCTTACATGGCTTTAAAAGGAGCTTAGAAAAATTCATGGAGGACAGGTCTATCAGTGGCCACTAGTCTGGTGGCTATAGGCCACCTCTAGTCTTAGAGGCAAGATGTCCCCAAATACCAGTTGCAGGGGAGCAGCAGCTAGAGAGAGGGCATGCCGTCACCTCTTGCCAGTGGGTTTTTCAGAGGTATCTGGTGGGCTGCTGTGTGAAGGGGCACACTTAGATGATTTGGGTGCCCGGACTAGCCCTTCCACGGGCCCCCCACCAGGCCCCTCCTGTGTGGCCCCCAAAACCTACTTTTGGGGGGCCTCCTGCTTTGGCTAAACCTACATGCCATTGATTTTTTAAAAACAAAGTCGCCGCGCAGCCGAGGGGTGGCGGGGGGGAGCCATGTAGTCAACCTCCTCCCACCGGCAGCAATGGGGGCGATGGGGGGAGCGACCGCTGGGCACGTCCTCTCTGCCCAGCAGCTGCTGTGAACTGCGAGGCATGCCTGCACAGTTCAGAAAAAGATCATTGCAAGCCAGTGATAAGGAGCGCCTCACTGTTCACAGCAACTGCTGGGCAGAGAGGATGTGCCCAGTGGTCGCTGCCAATGTGGTGAAGAGGAGGTTGACTACTCAGCTCACACACACCATGCAGCCCACCCACCCCCACCGGCTGCATGACGGCTTTTTTTTTTTAAAAGGCACATAGGTTAGACACAGCATGGCGGCCAGGCGCAGGGTGGCTGCAGGAGGCCCCCCGGCCATTTGGAGCCCCCTCCCCGACCTTGGAGGCCATGGACCAGGGCTCCAAGGTCCGGGGGTTAGAGTGCCTCTGACTGTGTGAAACAGGATGCTGGACTACAAAAGACTTGGGCCTGATCCAGCAGGGATGTTCTTATGGTCTTTAAGATGTTGAGCTTTGCCGAGTTTGAGACCTTTTTGTTATAAGGTTTAGATTCAGCCGGCAAATATATCTTGCTTCTATAATACTCTTCCTACTGAAGTAACACGGCAGCTTGTGATTTTCCAGGATATTATTGAATGCATCTGGTTCATTATCAGGCATGAGGCCCAGAGACTGAATTATTTCAACTGTCACAAATGTCCAGGAGTCCCTTAGAAATATATGCACTGGGTTTATAATTGCTATTAAGGAAGCATGGAAGTTAATAGGGAAAATGGCCATGCCTATAAATGTACTTGGAATCACTAACCTTACTCTGACGTCATCAATAACCAATTGGGTAACTCTGTTATGGTCCATCAACTTCCCTAGCCGGTTAAACTTTTTTTCAGACATTGTCTTACCACATGAACCTGGATTTTAGCCATTTACCAGCATGACAGACTGAGATAGTAAAATCCTTGGCACATGTAAGCACTGTGTTTAGTAGAAAGCAACCCACACCATTTTAATAGCATTTGACCAATAAAACATAAAGCATGAAGCTGCTTTCACGGGGAGCTTTTTAGGCTCAATCTGCCTTTCACTTTTAATGGATTTTAGTTATAATATGTGATTTATTGTAGCTGTTCAGCATGGTAAGCCATATTGGAGCTGTGGCATGAACTGGAGAGCCATAGCTAAGCTGCACCAGTGTTATATCCTAGTTGTGTCAAATTAATGCAACTCACATTTATCACTTATAGTTATAATTATGATAAACTGCATACTATTTTTAGGGAAAATGGCAAACCACAATCAATTGAATTATAAATTTTTAAAAAAATTATAATTATTTATTATTTTGAAATTGTTGCATATACCGTATGTGCAAAATATCTGTGTTTGTGAAAAATCTTGATATGAGGCTAAATTTTTATTCCTATAAATTGTCGCCACTCTGTGTTCTGGTTGAGATGGTGGTGGTTAGATGTCATTAACTCCTTGCTCTTGTTTATCAGAGCTACCCAGAAGAGGTAGCTCCACCGCTTGACCATTTGACTTCATTTAAGGTGGGTTAGGATTTTTAAATGATATCAGGACAAGGCTTCAAGGACCTGTTCTGCTTCAGCTTTGTCAGTATAATATATTGTTTTCATCACTAACGCTAAGTTATTGTACTATTGCAAATTATTTGAGCCCTTGTTTCTGACTTCGGGATATCTCTCCCATGGCATTGTCTGACCCAACCTGCTTCAACTATGAGGATAAGCAATTTTGGCTGTAAACCTATGTACACTTGCTTGGAACTAAATATCTCCTTAGATTCAGTGACACTTACTTGTGAGTAAATAATGCTATACAAATAAATGTATAAAATAATAAAGGTGAATATTTCTATAGGAATCTAGTCCCATGGCTACACAGGTGCATCCAGGATTGAATCCATTTGCATTTTGATATTAACATTACATATAAGAGTCAAGAAACTAACCACTGAGAAGTTTAAAAAGGTGACCTTATTAATACATCTATGAAAGCAAACCAGAAAGTGTGAGAAATGAAATGTTAAACACATTGAGAAAAGAATGTATATTTGTTCTAAATAGGACACAGAAGGATGCAAAAGATTTTTATATTTCCCAAATGCATTACATCTTTCCTCTCTCCTGTGAGTCTGTTCTGTGATAAACGTACATGCAAATATTAAATTGTTCCATTCTGTAGTGCATATTTGTGGAGAAGGTTTGAAACCATTAAGCCTACTATATAAATACACATGCACACACTCACAATACAGCCATAAATGTACGTAGTTAAGCACAACGGACAGATGATGGAATCTCTGCTGCCTGCCCATTAGCATGTCTGCTATCTTTTGTGTGTCAGACCACAATGCTTAGATTTTCATCCTGTCTAGCAGAGCATATCTCCAGAGAGCTATTTTTGCAAAGTACCTAGTGTGTCTCTACACAACAAATAATTATACTAAGACAACACTTAAAATAGTGGCAATTGAATAGTTTCAGTGGAAATTAGGTGTAGAAGTGGGAAGACATTAGTTTGGTTTTGATGTTCACTTCTCCTTGAAAGTCAAGAAAAAAAAAATCCACTGGAAATAAAACTGGTGACCCCAAGAGCTAAATAGCAAAATTGTCATCTTCATGGTGTTTCGTAGGTGACATAAATAGAACCTGTTCCTCGTTTTCAACTGCAGTGAGCATCTTAATCACATGAGGTATGGTATTATGGAGAGGAACATAGGAACATAGGAAACTGCCATATACTGAGTCAGACCATTGGTCTATCTAGCTCAGTATTATCTTCACAGACTGGCAGCGGCTTTTCCAAGGTTGCAGAGGAGAGCTGGTCTTGTGGTAGCAAGCATGACTTGTCCCCATAGCTAAGCAGGGTCAACCCTGGTTGCATATGAATGGGAGACTTGATGTGTGAGCACTGCAAGATATTCCCCTCAGGGGATGAAGCTGCTCTGGGAAGAGCAGAAGGTTTCAAGCTCCCTCCCTGGCTTCTCCAAGAGAGGACTGAGAGAGATTCCTGCCTGCAACCTTGGAGAAGCTGCAGCCAGTCTGTGAAGACAATACTGAGCTAGATAGACCTATGGTCTGACTTAGTATTTGGCAGTTTCCTATGTTCCTATGTACCCTTTCGAGCAAACATGAGCCAGGTGTTTGCTCTTCTTTGCACAAAGTGTAAAACAAATGCTCTTGCTATGAGAACAGAATTCTCTTTTCTGGAAAAGTCTAATGGAAAGACTCGTCAAACACTTTTGTGGAGAAATGAAGAATTAAATGTATTTAATGTTGATTTATATATTGATTTGGAATTTTACATACCCCATCCATATATGTTGAGGGTGCACAACAATTAGAAACAAATAATGAGAGGCTCATCACTAAGGGCCAAGGTGGGCTCCGGCGTGTGCGTGTGTGTGTGTGTGGCAACTGCCCCCTGAAAAAGTAGTTTGCCCCCCTTCCCCTCATAAGAACATAACACAAGAACAACCCTGCTGGATCAGGCCCAAGGCACATAGCTGCTGTCAAAATCCATGTGCCTTTGTTTAGAAACAGAAGCACGTGGCTGGGGAATGACGTCATGGTGCCCACGTGGGGTGCTGACATCCTGAGAGCTGTCACTGGAAAAGGTCAAAGGAGGGGCTCACGTCACAGGAAATGGTCAGAGGAGGCCCCTACATGACTGGCATGTGTCAGAATTAGGGGTATGCCCTCATCCTAGACATTTGGCCCCCACACTTCTGTTCCTACCCCAGAATATGGGGTCCTGGCATGCCCCAAAAGTGGGCATGTGACCCCTCTATGAACACACCTCACCACTCTGGACTAGGGATGTACATGGAACCAGCTGGCCTGGTTTGGTCTGGTGCCCCCTCGGAAACGCCCCCCCTCAGTTCAGTAAGGTCCGGGGGGGGTTGCGGACCACTTTTAGTAAAATAAAAAATAATTTTTTAAAAACCTTTACTCCCCTCGGGGGAGTTTCTGGAGGTGATGGGTGTGTGTGTGTCTGTGGAGGTTCACCCTGCCCCTGCCTGCCTTCCTCATGCCCCCCTTGGCCAGTTTTCGGCCTTCACAGGGTGGCCCACAGGCCATTATGCAGCCCATGCACCTGCGCCCTTGGCCTCTGCATGGCCCAGGCCATGCAGAGGCCAATTGTGGAGGCACACGAGCGGCATAATGCCCACCATGCTGCTGGGTGAAGGCCAAGAACCAGCCGAAGAGCAGCCAAACCGGCCAAGGAGGGAATGAGGAAGGCCAGCGGGGGAGGGGGAACTTCCACGGACCCCCCTGCCACGTCCAGGAACTCCCCCAAGGGGAGTAAAAGTTTAAAAAAACCTAAAACACTAAAAGTGGTCCGCGAACCCAACGAACATTCGGGGGTCTTCGGTCTGGGGTCTGACCGAACAGGGGGTGGTTTGATTTGACTCTGAACTGTCAAACCAAACTGGTTCAACGTCGAACACGTTCAACGTCTAACCTGTTTGCACACCCCTACTCTGGACCAATAGGAATAGGTTTCAGAGTCCAGAAAGATCAGAGTGCACAGGCGTGATAAGGACCGGGCAGCCATTTTGTGTAACTTTATTGGCCAAAATGGTGTCAAGTGACCCCTCTACAAACAGGACTAGGTTTGCATGTTTAGAGGTGGCCATTTTACTGTTGTACAGAGACAATGGCTGATGCTAGGACACCGATGCGTCCCATGGACCTATCATTTCTGCAGACGGAACATTAGGCCCATGACACCCTGACCCCTGAACATTAGGCCCATGACACCTATGAGTCTGTCCTACCCTCCGAATGGCCTGAAAACTTGCCAGATGGCTGGCCTTACTGTTAGTGAGTTTCCAGTTCCAGAAACTAACTTTGCAGCATATCCAATGGATGAGGATGATAAACTAGAATTTTACTGTAGCCATTGTAACATGAGCCCTTGCAGCCCCCATGGAAACTGCAAATGGAGAGCCTCCAGCTACTGCCCCCCAAAAGGGAAACATGCATTCATCAGATTCTGAAACAGAAGCTCCTGTGAAACAAAAGCTATGTAGGAAGAAAAAAATGATGAAGAAGAGACTTCTATATTTTTGGTACCATGACAACTTTTGCCAAAATTCAAATGGGAACATTTCTGAAGATGAGGAGTGTGGCTGCAATTCATTGTTGTCAAGGAGGCCCTGGAGGTCACATTGTAGGAAACCAGCTTGGTCATCTTGTGATTGCCTGACACCGATTTCAGTCAGCCCAAGATCCTGTTACTGTAGTGCAGTGTGTTTTACTTCATCTTCTGAAAGTGGGGAGGAGGAAGCCATGAATGACATTGTGCTTACAAAACCTGAAGAGCCAGTCCCAGCTGAGGAAATCAACAAGCTGGTAAGTTGGATGTGATTTAATTTGCCTGCTTTGTTTGGCTGTGTTTACCCTGCAGTATTAAAATTTTGTGCCACCTAATGGTGCAGCGGGGAAGCAACCTGCCTAGCGAGCAGGAGGCTGTGGATTCGAATCCCCGCTGGTGTGTTTCCCAGAATATGGGGAACTCCTATATTGGGCAGCAGCGATATAGGAAGGTGCTGAAAGGTAATCATCTCATACTGCGCAAGAGAAGGCAATGGTAACCACTCCTGTATTCTACCAAGGAAACCACTTGGCTCAGTGGTCACCAGGTGTCTACACTGACTCGACGGCACAACCATTCCATTCCATTAAAATTTTGCCCTCTTTTGTTCAGGTCTGGACCTTTGAGAACATGCACCTAGAGGATGTCAACGTATCTTGAATTTCCTGTGCTTGTACTGATGGTAGCCAACAAAAGAAATTTGTTTTAAATATGTGTGTCCACACCTGTGTTAAGCAGAACCATGGCAAGGCACAAGGAAATCCTGAAGAAAATATATTACACACATGGGAGAGAGGGGAGTTTCAGGGGTATAAATCCACTATTTCAAGAGGCCAGGCAGCACAGTAAAGCGCAGAGTAAAAGGCAAGTTGAGGCCTGGCTTTCAGAGCAGGATGCTTACACTCTACACAAACCTGCAAGGATTCATTTTAAACGAAACAAGACTGTTGTTTCAGAGGTAGATGCACAATGGTGGGCAGATTTAGTGGACATGCAGCAGTATTGTAAATACAACAAAGGCTACAAGTAAATTTTGACAGTGGTGAATCCCATGCTCCTTTAACAGTGCACCTACAGGTTTATTTAAAAACTCCCTCCCTCTATCAGTCTGGAGCTTGCAAGGCTCTTGGCCTTCTCTGAAAATAGCTTTAAAAGCTGTGGACACATCCCTCCCTGTTTTGTCTTTTAGAGGTAAAGCCCATGTCTATTTATATGGAATAAAATATCCACCATTGTCAAAATGTACTTGTAGACTTTGTTGTATTTACAATACTGCTGCATGTCCACTAAATCTGCCTGCCATTGTGCATCTACCCCTGAAACTGTATCAATGCCTGGATTTGCACCATATCATTGCCATCTTCAGATGATGAAGACTGGAGAAGCATTCTCCTGGGGGTCTTTATAGGGTGCCCCCCTCCTTTCCCAAAGCTTTCTTAGGTGGCATGGCAAGGAAAATTAATAGGATCACAGTCACTGAATTGACCAGGCACTCATCCACGCTGCATAACCCCCACTAGGCTAAACCACCCCCGAAGTAGCCCCAAAGTGAGACAAACCTCCCACATGGGAACAAACAATGTACGAGGCCCCCTCCCCAGAGGGGGGAGGGAGCTCTGCCAGAGGAACGGGAGGCGGCTTCCCCAGCTGCTAAAACAGGCCAAACTCCCACCATGCTCACCGTGTGGAATCCAAAGCCCAGACAATAAAGAAGGGGGGGATCCAATTGCCACCTCACAACACTACCAGGGCCAGGGCTTACCATTCGTACCACACACAGAGGCCCACGCGCCACCCACCCCAGGATGCTTCTACACCTTTAAGAAGACCACTGCTGGCCCAGCCATCCAAACCAAGCCCACACACGCCACGCAAAGACCGAACTGCTGCAGATAGGGCCTCTGCTGTGCTTGGCGTTCAGGCCTCTCCGCCAGCCTAATGCTGCCAAACAACACTACTGCCACTACCGCCCAGGCCCCAGAGGCCAAGGAGACAGGAGCCAATCTGCTAAATGGCCCACTCAGCCTGCTTTCTGGCTCCGAAGCTGCTGCCGTTTGTGCCAGAATGCTGAAGGCCTGCTAGGCCATGATGTCAGAAGGGAGATGCTGCCACGAGCTCCCTACTCAAAGCTGCCCGAAACAACCTGAAAAGTTGGAGGCAGGGAGTCACTTGAAGAGCATGCAAGCCCCACTCTCCACCAGGCCTTGACCAGTCAGGGCACTCCTAGGGGCTTCTTTGCTGAGGGTAGGACAAATGCCCATCTCCCAGCACAAGGCTGCAGGATGGGGCATTCTGCATTGCTCTGCACTTCCACAAACCCTCACTCTCTAACTGGCTAACTATGCGCTCAAAAATGAATTAGAACCAGCACTTGCATGTTCTAGTAGGGCACCTTCCATAAGCACCCACAGCCAATCCTGTTTTAGAAGAGCAGCTGCTCTGCCCAGTGCTGCCTCAGGAGAGAGAAAGGCTTCGTAATTAATAATACTTAATACTTAAATGAGAGTAACCATATTAAAAATAATGGGACTTAGAGGCATTTCTCACGATTGGCAAAAAGTGGGCTAAGGGAGCCTAGTCCACTTTTTGCTGATCGTGGGCTGCAATGGGAGCCGTGCAGCTCCCGGCAGCAAACCTCGGTAATTCCCCCTCCCCTTAGCCAAGGTTAACGGAGCGAGCACTCCGTTAACCTTGGCATTTTGATCGTGTGTTGCTGCAGCATGGCTCTGTACTGCAGCAACACATGAGGAGACCCCCAACTGGGAGGCAGTCATGTGGCAGTCGAGCTGGCAGTCGTGTGGGTGGCCTATCTGGCTGCCCAGGGCTGTCTGGGGATCACAAACCTTCTTAAGGCAGGTCTCACTGATCGTGAGACTCGCCTCTTACTCTAATGTAAACATCCATGGGATCCAGATTTCTCACACACCCGTGACTGGATGGGAGGAGTGTATGCATGAGTGAGGGAGAAGATGAAACAAACATGATCAAATCTCTATTTTACATCTTTCCTCTCACCTGATAGGTGCATAGTAGTCATCCTACTCTTTCCATGGCCATTGTGTGCCTTGATGTGGGACATCAATTGGAACTAAGCCAAAACAGGGAGTTCTCATACCCAAAGGTGAAACTCTGTTGTCAGAGTGTTGGTTGACAACTCATATTCTCGGATGCTGCCCCTGGGCTTTGGAATGCGCACCCTGTTGAAATAAGAGCCTCCTCATCTTGGGCAACTTTCAAAAAGGCTCATGGAAGACTCATTTGTTCACTCATTGGCTTTTAATTAGATATTAATTTAATTTAATTTAATTTAATTTAATTTAATTTAATTTATATACCGCCTAGTATAAAAATCTCTAGGCAGTTTACAGTTTACGGTTTACAGAAACTATTTATAGGTTTATAGTTTCTAATGTTGGGTTCTAAATGATTTTAACCTCCTAATTGTTTTTAATTCTGTTTAATTTGCATTGTTTTGTTATACACCTCCCGGAGACACAGGTTTGGGGCAGTATAAAAATATGTTAAATAAATGAATAAATTAATTAATAAATACCGGACACTTGTGGCTTTATCTAAAAACAGAAGTGACTGGTGCAGGCACCGCCGGGGTGGGGGCAGCAACAATGAGAGGCACCTTTAAGCATAAATTAGTAGGTGCTTACCTCTGCTCCAACCACACCTACAAGCTGCTCTGAGCAGTAGCACACCACCCAGCACGCCCTGCAGCAGGGGATTGGCTCCGCCCCTCACCTGGCTTCTGCAGAGCCAATCCCCCGCCAGCCGATAATGGAAGTGGCAGAGCCAATCCCCCTCTGCAGGGAGTGGAGGGCAGCGTGCTGCAGCTCAGAGCTGCTTGCTGGTGCTGTCCGAGTAGAGGTAAGCACCTACTAATTTAGGCTTAAAGGTGCCTCTCGCTGCCTCCTCCAGTGGCGCCTGCAGCAGCTGCTCCTGTCTGAAGAGTGACAAACCCATTGCAATAGACAACAAGGAACTGTAGCTCTGGTTCCAAACTGGTTTTACAAGACCATTTGCACACAAAACAACACCTCAGCCGATTCAAGAAAAGTATCTCAGAAACTTTAACTGCCACTGCTGCATCCACTGCACAGTCCCTTTAAAAAGATTGATGGCACGCCCCACTTGCTACTTGTGCTCTATTGTTATGTTAACTATCCCTTTTAAGAAGCTTCATATCTAGAGGCGTATCTAGAGAAAATAGCACCTAGGGCAAGCACTGAAATTGCGCACCTGTCCAAACCATTATTATTATTAAAGCCAAGTTTTCAAGTTCTAAAATTCAAAGTTACTGATGGACTCTGAAGATATCTTACTGCCCACTGCTCACAGACTTCACACCACAGGCAAGAGTCAAAAACGAACAGTGTCTTGCACCAAAAGCTCAAACCCTTGGCAAGCCCAAGGCAGATATACCTGTGGAGAGGGCAGAAACAAACACTCTCTGCAGCTGACCCAGCTGCAGCAAGTTAAGAATATAAGAACATAAGAACAGTCCTGCTGGATGAGGCCCAAGGCCTATCTAGTCCAGCATCCTGCTTCACACAGTGGCCCACCAAATGCCTCTGAGAAGCCCACTCAAGGTCTTTGCCTCAGACCTAGAAGAAAGACTAACAATGCAAGGTCTCTTGCAAAGAGAAGAAGTACTGACTTTCCCAGGACAGTGAACATAGTTCTTCCCATTGCATGAATAGGAAAGAAGATTTGGCACTCTATTTCCTGATCCAAATAAGATAAGAACAAGCTGGAGGAGAATTCAGAGCATAGCTTCTGTTTGGCTGAACAGTAGCTGCTGCCTCTGTAAGCAGGCCAACATCACATTTTGAGAACAATGAAATGAGAGGAAGTCAAGATCTCTGGCTGGTGGTAATGTCATACACATCTTCCATGGATCAGGCATAACACAAGAAGAGGGTCAAGAGGGTAAATGCAAGCTGACCTGAGGGTTACATTAGCACTCAGCTTCTTATTCTGGCCGTGTATTTTGGAGTGGAAATATCTTGTGCACAAAGAAAGCAGGTGGGGAGGGGGAGAGAGTGTGACATATTCCCACCCTGCCAATTGGATTAAGCCAATGATATAATACCATAGAACAGGCATCCTGTTATGATGTATAAACCATCTATTTATTTTGGATGTCCGCTGAAATCTACAGCTGTATCCAGCCTTAACCCACGGCGATATAAAATGTCTTAATCTCTTTGTGTGAAGTCCTTCTTCTATAAAGCTGTTATTGCTATGGGCGTTTAAGCGATTTTTGGAACAAGTTGGAAAACAAACTTCCTGTCCACCAAAACAGATAGTGCAAAGAACTCATGCTTCGTTGCAGCTCTTAATCTGATAGAAAGCTTCTATTACAGAACACCCTTAGAGTTGATTTACACATTCAGCAAAACTACACGGAGGGGCTTTCCCTACAAGCAGGGAAAAGCTCACGTTTGAATGCTCTCCCTCATAAAAGGAGATCCTCCTCAGCATGTAGAAAACTACCTTGTCAAGGAGACTGAGGTACTAGGAACATCTGACATCCTGGTTTTCCCTGGGCTGAGAGCAGGGTTGTGGTTATAATTGAGCTGATGGGTTCAAAGAACCCGGCTGCCCGCAGCTCCTGGAGGTCCCCCAGCTCCACCCCCTATTTTTCTTCATTATTTCCCTCACTCCAAAGGGCCACCAGAGAGAGGGGCGGACACAGACCCCCCCTCTCCTCTAGCTACACCCCTGGCTGGGAGTCTTTGCTGTGGGGAAACATTCAAGTGAAATCCCTTCCCTGCATTTTGAAGTGGATCAGTTCCAGTGGAGCTGAATTCAGTGGGGCTGTTCTTTTGACTGCAAGGTAGGAGACGTCTCCATTCTTAGCACGGAAGCCAGGTGCACTCCCAATATTTGATCATATGTGAGAAGAAAGTAAGGTTGGAACTTGCTTATCTGTCAAGCCCCAGCCAGGCAGGAGGAGATGAAATCTGAGTATGGTATGCTTGTCCTGCCCAGCTGGGGCTTGACAGATGAGCAAGCACCCCACCTCCAACATTACTTTTCTCACACACATGTTCAAATATCAGGAGTGCGCCGCTCCCGCGCTAAGGTTGGAGGAGTCTCCTAACTCACAGCCCTATTTTTTTTTAATCAGAAGCCAGAATTTATTGCTTGATCAATAAAGTGACTTAGGCTGGATCTTCACATGTTGCAAAATATGGTAGCAGAATGCTGAGGACATCGAATTGAAGATGCCACTTTAGACCATGGAGCGCTTTCCAGATTACCCGCTGTTCAGTGGTAGTTTACTTCAGCTTGGCAGAATCGTTTGAGAATCGTTTTGAAAATGTAAATAGAGGTCATTGCAAAAAGCCACCAAAAGGGGGAACGGTCTTTTCTAGCTCGCTGAACTTCCCTGCAATGGAAGCTATTTTTGTACAATGTATTGCAAAGATAAAACCCGAAAGAAGGTATCAGAAATGTGAATGGCACCTTGCTGACAGTGCAGGGACTGCGATGCAGATACATACACAGGCAGTACAGAAGGACACTTAACAGACATGTAGTGACCCTGTCGTAGTGTCCAATCTGGAAAGCACTGGGGAGAGGCATACATCTTTCAACTGCATTCCCATGTAAAATATTTTCTAGAGCTAGCACAAGAAGAAAGGCTCTAGCCTGGCCCTTTGTCGCCTGTGTTGGTTTTCATATTCGGGAGCTTTTACAGTGGGGTATTCAAAAATGTGGCCATCACCACCACATCAGTACAAGCCATTCTGCCACCTAGTACAGACCACCGTAATAACAGATCCCATGTGGACCTGAAGGATGAGATCATAATGACAATATTTCAGCTGTTAATTTGAAACAGTCTCTGTACATACACAGGCTGCGGCTTGGCCTGTCTGTAAAAACATCAGGGGAGCAGACATCCAGGAATATTAGGGACACTGAGAGCAATGTGAAATTTGGGACCATAAGCCTCTAGGAACAGGAAGGCAGGATGCTGGCTAATGATTTTCTTACCCAATCCAGTCTGACATTAGATTTCATTATCCTATAAAATACAATAGAGACATCTAAACTGCAGGCAGAAAAAATGGAAGGAGGCTTATCTTACATAAATAAGCTCAGCAAGCACTGCCTCTTCACAGCGGTATGTAAATGCATATAATAAGGAAGACACGAGTTTGATGACATGCATAATCCCTCTGTGAATATACTATTCAACCAGTGAAGAACTGCAGCTATTTTTCAATTATACCAATATACAGTACATTCAGAAAGAAAGAAGGTTGGTTGAGTAAAAATACAATTAACTTTATACTGTCATTACTAATTTATACCAGCTGAATATAAGAGCATCTATTTCTTTGTCATGACTGGGATCCTGATGGACAGAAACACTGCTTTAAATGTTCTGTCTTAGCCTCACTTTATGCTTTAGATAAGATTGCAAACCGCCTGTATTTTTTTGCAATTAAAAATATGTGCATTTGTAAAAATGCCTCTTTCTTTATCATAAACTTAGTACCACACTGCAATATTGCTACTGCTGCTATTGCTGCTGCTGCTACTACTACTACTGTGTTGAATATTTATATACTGCAGCGATATAGGAAGATGCTGAAAGGCATAATCTCATACTGCATGGGAGATGGCAATGGTAAACCCCTCCTGTATTCTACCAAAGAAAACCACAGGGCTCTGGGGTCACCAGGAGTCGACACCGATTCAATGGCACAACTTTATTTTACTTTCAACAAAAGTTCCCAAAATGGCAAATATAGAAAAGCTGAATAAATAAGATGGTTCCCTGCCCCCGCAAGGGCTCACAAACCAAAAAAGAAATGTTAGGGAGACACTATCAACAACCACTGGGCACTTTCCAGATTACATGCTACAACAGTGTCACTACATGTCTGTTAAGTGTGCTTCCATACTGCCTGTGATTTGACATAGCAGTTCCTTCACTGTCAGCAAAGTGCCATTCACATTTCTGATGCCTTCTTTCGGGTTTTATCTTTGCATTACAGTGCTACAACATTGTTTTAAAAAAGTTGTGTTTTCCCATTGTAGGAGGCTTGCACAAGCTAGAAAAGGTTGCTCCCCCTGCTGGTGGCTTTGAGCAACACCTTTTATTTACGGTTTCAATACGATTCTCAAACGATTCTGCCAAGCTGAAGTAAACTACCGCTGAACAGCAGGTAATCAGGAAAGCGCTCCATGGTCTGAAGTGGTATTGTAAATTTGATGTCCTCAGCATTCTGCCACCTTACTTTGCTACATGTGAAAATCCAGCCTTCCCTTGGCCCGTTTTCTGCTGCTCATGAGAAAAGCCTCATAGTCTCCCATTCAAATGCAAACCAGGGTGAACCTTGCTTAGTAACAAGGGCAATTCATGTTTGCTATCATAAGACCAGCTCTCCTCCCCTGCTGGGAGGAGGCATCAGGGTGACTGGATATTAGTGGGTATCAGGGTGACTGGGGGAATATGGATGAGTTTGGGCCTCATAGTCTCCCATTCAAATGCAAACCAGGGTGAACCTTGCTTAGTAACAAGGGCAATTCATGTTTGCTATCATAAGACCAGCTCTCCTCTCCTGCTGGGAGGAGGCATCAGGGTGACTGGATATTAGGGGGTATCAGGGTGACTGGGGGAATATGGATGAGTTTGGGGGTAAAACATCTGGTTTGAGGAGAAAGGAGGCTTTAAGTCTTTTTCTCCACTGACTGGATCTTAATCAACACACACACACACACACACACACACACACACACACACACACAACCTGCAGCTGCTATTTTCCCTGGGAGTAAATTCCTATTGGTGCTGCCTCCATGCTATGGTCCTGATTTGGAACAGGTCTCCCTTGAGTGCTAGCAACAAAAGATCCAAAAATGCCAGTGGTGGTGTGAGTTCCCTTTTAGTTCTTAGTTTCTGTTTGTAACTCATCTTGCATGTTTATCACTTGATGACTTCAGCCCCTAGTGAATGAGACATCACAACTCAGGTACCACATATAGAATTCCACAATGCCTCAAACATAATAGCTGACATATTGTGCTTACAGTATATATATTGTACATAATGGCTCCACTGACATGCAACTCTGCTTGCACAACTTATGCACTGTACAACTGCACTCTTGTGCAATTGCACAAATGTTATGTTCCACTGCATGCATAATGTTGCACAGCATGTCAGCCAATGCTTTTTAAGGGACTCAATATATTTATTTATTTAAGCATATTTCTATACTGCCCAAAACATGTGTGTGTGTGTGTGTGTGTGTGTGTGTGTGTGTGTGTGTGTGTGTGTGTGTGTGAACACACACACACACACACACACCACCTGTTAGTCTTCAACTGTGGAACAATCAACTGGTGAGAAGTCAAGGAATTGACTTACAGTACGTGTGAATCAGCCCATAGTGTGTGTAATAATTATTTCCCCCCAAGAATAATGTGAGAAATTTTAAAATTCATGAACAACCTGTTCATAATAGCACACAAATGGATGAAAGCAGATAAAGCATCATGTGACTTTCTATGTAAACTGACTGTGTACAAGCTGAAACTGTGATTCAAAATGAGATGTAAACAGTGAATATACAAAACTTGGCAATTAGAATGCTTCTAATGACAATCTGCAATGCTATATAATTTTGTTGAAAAAGAGGCCTGTAGCCAGACTGCACTAAAGAATGAAGTTTGCTTTTATTTTTAAGGAACGCACTTCATACAGCAAACAGGTGGCACATAATAGCATTTCCAACTATTATCTGCCATATCCTAATGTGGTACCGGATAAAATTATTTCTGCTAGCTGACCCCGCACAGAGCATCTGTGCGCTCTTTGAGGCCGGCCGGCAGTTACCTCTTCCCCCACCCTCCACCTTCTGCTCCATTCTCCGCTTCCTAACCACGGCCAGCCCATGCTAGGCCCAGCTGCCTCTCCTTCCCACCGCCACTTCTCCCCCCCCCCACTTTCTTTCGCTCCTCCTGGGCCTTGCCTCCATGGCCGTGCTGGGCCTGCTGCCGCCTCTGGCCTTTGCAGCCAGCTGCCACCGCCATGGCAACCAATCCTCCTGGGTGCGCCTCCGCCAATCAGGTGCCTCCGCCGCCCAGCCAATCAGCTGGGCACTGGGACGCACATTCCAAGGCACACCCAGGAGAATTAATAATATAGAAGATCATGGTGAGATTAATGCCTAAAAAAAGAGACACTATTCTGAACCAGTATAAAAGGAGACTTGTTTCAACTTTGTTCTTCATAGAGTTTCAACTAGATGCATTTCCACCCCCAGCACAGAACCTCCAGTGACTGTTGCTGGTGTCTATCTTCTGTTTCTTTTTAGATTGTGTGAGCCCTTTGGGGACAGGGATCCATCTGATTTATTTATTATTTCTCTATGTAAACCGCTTTGGGAACTTTTGTTGAAAAGCGGTATATAAATATTGTGTTCGTTGTTCATGTTGCTTCTCTCTCATTTCTGAGTGTATATAATAACATTTGTGCAATTCACAGTTATACAATATTTGGAGCTTCAGTACGTATGCTCACTTTTATTTGATTCATGAAATGTACACAAGTGGATCATATGTTGTCTTGCCAAAATAAATGACATGCATTTGATTATTAAAACCCACATTTAGAAAAGCAGCTAAGCTCCCAAACTCAAAATACTACTCTTATATCTTTCACCTAGTCAGAGTCACCTAGCCGCTAAATCAGAATCCCCCCCACCCCCAACGTAATGATACTGCAGTGCCATGGAGCCTTGTTTGGCCTCGGAGACAGCCGGCCCATCCGGCCCGGTGAGGAAAGCCATCCTCCTTGGGAGCGGAGCGTGACTGAAAGGGGGCTGCCTCTAGCCTGTAGTGCACCTCATGTTCATGGGGAACCTGGTGCTAAATCATTCGTAGATGAGCTGAGCTATTGAGCCCAGTGCCTGCGTATGAGGAATCCCCATGGGGAATAACAAGAACCTTGTTTCCTCCCCCATCCCATGCATGTCATGCAGATGGGCATACATGCAGGAATCACAACAAGCAATTAAAGGGAAGGGCTATCCTGTGCACACCTCCCATATCTTCATCCAACCCACACCTTCCACTCAGTCAAGGAAAGAATATGAGCTTGGAAACTGGTGCACTATCTGTATGCATGCCATGTGCACACTGTGGGAGAAAGCTCTGTTATATTAAGCTCTATGGGGTTCCCTCTATATGTGGGCAAGGACAATGCCCCAGATGGATTCTGAGTTCCAGTACAGCATTCTCCAAACTAGTCTAAGCATAACAAAGAGAATTCTTTTCACGTTTTGAAAATACTGTAATCCTGAAGCTACTGGAACACACCAACAAGGTTAAACAAGTCTTGCACTTCATATTTCCAAGTAACTGGCAGGAGCAGTAATCTTCTGCAGCTTAGTGTACACTATTAAATATGACTAATAAACATATTGATCGTAATACTTCTCTTAGCTGATGAGGCAACTTTGGTGGATGAAACCACAATGCCATCTGGATTCAATGTGCTTAATATAGTTCTCCAAACAGCCACCATAAATTCTAATTAAAAATTATACAAGGCATTTAAAAGAGAATTCCAACATATTCTTCTAAACTGCCATTACCATAATATTACTGCAGGTGAGATCCTGTATAAATCAAGGACAAAGAAGTATTTAAATGCTTTACAGAGAATGGCTGTTTATAGGATTTGGAATGACACTAATTTCAACCTTTCCGTCTCACAATATAAAGTGTGAGGAGTGAATGCTTCTTATTAATTGGAACAGACAGTAAAATAAAATGGATCGTTTCTCTAGCTGTGTTCAAATTAAGCTAGAGCAGTATCAGTTTTTTTGTCCGAGTGAGATCCAGCACCTTATTAGAATTTTAAATGTGAAGTTTAAATGGAAACATTCTTTTGACTATGAAAGCCCAGTTTTGGCAAAGGGTGAGGTAATGAATGCTTAGAACTTAAATGTAGAGGAATGCTAATCCCACAGTGCAGTTTTCCAAGGTAATGCTATATGCTTCTCTTCTCCAATGTTTATTTGTCAACAAGTTAAATTATCACATTGACTCATTCTTAGCAATGAACTGGCACTAAAGCTAGTTCCTATGAGAAGGCAAGAATATCTCCCTAGTATAAATGGCAATAAGGTTAGAAGATCATTATAGAAGTACCTGATGTGGCAGAAAACTCAAGGATCTTTTAAAGTCTGGTGGGAATAAGTCTAGGCAATAGCCAGACTCACTGGAACCACAGATTCAGCTCCTGGCAAAAATAAGTCTACCCTTCTTCCTTCCAAGGTAAGATAATTGTATAGAGCCCTTAAAATAAGAAATAGTTTTTGCCCTTCGTGGAAATCCAATAGCTTTAGTGAAGGTTTCTTAGCAATAAGTTATGATTCTGCTTTTTATTTTTTAAAAAAATCAAATCAGCCCTTCCATATTCATGCCTTGTGCTTTGTGCAGGCTGTCAACTTGGCATTTCTTTGACATTCCATTTACTCCATAGTTTCATAATCATTGTCATCATCCGCATCATTTTCACTCGACCCTGGCAGACAGAACCACATCTTGAAATTAGACCAACTCTTCAGCACTTTAAATAGTGACGGCTTTGGGGAGACAGTATTCCCTCATTAGACATTAGGACTCTACATATCTTGGGCCCTATTTACATTTTGGTCTTGGTTATATTTCTAATATTTCTGGTCAGCCCAAAGTGCCGTGGCCTGGTGCTAGTCTCTTCTGTGTATCTAATAAAGAAACATAGAGAGATGTCCTTGGTAATGGCTCTCCATTCTTCTGTTTCTTTGAAGGATTGCAAAAAGCTTAGCCCTAAGTGCCTTCTGGATGTGTGGTAAGATATTTGGACTGGCCAGGCTTTTAGCGATATATGAATATTCTAATCTTTTATATACTAACAAGAAGTCAACGGGAAAGCATGGATTTCAGTGACCAAAGTGCTCGTGTGCATATAAGGAATCCCTAAACTGGGCATTTCAAGCCTGAACAGTGGAACTTACTCCCAGGTAAATATGTTTAGGATTTTAGAACTGTACTGCAAGATTTCTTTTTCTGTTGCTTTGATATGAAGGTCTGAAGTGATTCCTTTATAAGGGAACAGAATGAGATTGTGGTTGAGAATAGTTGCATTTTCATGTAGAAATATTGAACATGAAAGCACATGGTGAAGAAGAATCTGCCAACTTAATTTACATCTGTGTACTCACCTATTTCCTGCACCATACAAAACTGATGTCAAATATGGCACACAGCTAACAATTCTTGTTCTTTTCTGGCTCGTGTTTATGAGAACTGTATGAAGCACAATATAATATATTGAATGTGGTCTAGAGTGGGATTGCACAGAAATATAGAAATCCAATGCTACCAATACATGATATTCAAGCCACACATGGTCACAATTAATGCTTGCAAACTTTGCCCTCTCAAATTATTTGTTGCAGTGTGGAATTTAAAGCAACTTTATTGTATATAAATTGCATGCATGTGATGATAATTTTCTGGGATCTGTGGTAGCAACTCTGGTGGATCGTTTACTAAAACTCCTTCGTGATATATCAAAAGGGTTGTGGGGGGTTTGAAATGCTCAAGACTCGCTTCTTGGCAAGCCTTTGGAAAGTTACAAATTTTACTGGCTTAAGAGTACTCAGACCGCTGTCTTCCAACCAAAACCTAGATTTTACAATATCCAGGAATCATGAGATCACACATTTTGCCTAATGGCAATGCATTACAGACTGTCTCTTAAAAATCAAGACTTAGGTTCCTGCATTAAGCTTGTAAACTCATAAATAAGATTCACAGACAGCATAAGGGCATTTTGAATCAATAAAATGTAACCATGAATAAATGTATTAATGAACACAGCTTAAAATGAAAGATGAGACAACAGTATCCATTGGCCTACATCTTGGAAGCCATTACTCACAAGCAGAATAGAACTATAATGAGATATAAGCATAACAAGTTAAAGGTGGCATAGGACGTAGGGGCTAAAAACAATTCTGCAAAATTTGCCAACATTTGAAAATCTAGACTTTTGAGTTGTGTCCCTATGTTTTCAATATATAAACACTAAATGATATTTGATGGAATTCTATTGAATTCCATCAGAAGCATCTTCTAATTGGCTTTGCACTCTGGGTCCCTACAACATATTCCTTTGTACTTGCGTGTGTGTGTGTGTGTGTGTGTGTGTGTGTGCGCGCACAGAGGTTTTAACTTATGAGCTTTTGTACTATTATGCAATTTAATTTACTGAAAAAACTGATTTTAGCAGTCAGAAAAATGTAGGTCAGGAACCTTAGGGCAGTTCACATGATTGACAAACATGATTTTTTCACGATTTTGATTTTTGACACAGGATCGAAAATTGAGAGGGCACACAGCTCCCAAATTAAGGTAGGAGGCTTGACTTACCCTAATGTCAATCATATGAACTGTCATCTTAAATTTCAACAATGAAACCTTACTCTATTTCAAATACCTGTTATTATAATTTGTTACAGCTTATTTCGAGGTGGACGTTTAGTCCTGCTAGGTAATGGAGGGGCATCGTAGAGCATTAGAGAAACAGCTGGAAGCTCAACGGGAGGTTACCTGAGATGATTTGCTGGCTAAAAGAAATGCCTCTCCTATTCTGTCACATACAGCATTTTTCAGCATACTAAGCAAATGACCCCACTGCATGCAGTACAAGCTTGCAGACTTACAAAAAGAAACACTGCTATCCAGCATCATTTGTCAATTCGAAGAGGGAGATGTGGTGACCTTATGGGGATGCTTTCGAATGCTTAAGATGATGGGTAGGTAAGTAACCATTTTACCCATGATGTTGTGTCACATTGTTTTGTGGGGACAGTGCTGATCTGTTTTACCACCTTTCATGATTCTGCAACCTCCCCATAAGTAGACACCTCCTCCCTTTAGTTGCTGATCAGCAATGTGGTCTAGAAGTGTGCCTAGTACAGACCACAGACCAGCAGTTTAGTGACTGCTAGGTTGCTGCCATGCAAAAAGGACGTCTGCTCCAGGACTGTAAATTGCAACATAAAGTAATGATCTGGCAGTGATGGACTTCTGAAGAGGCCAAGTGAAAATATCAAGAAAAACCTATCTAAAAGTTAAAGACAGAAACATTACTAACAGTTACGAAGATTCACTAAGCCTATTCACATGAGCAGCCAAATCTAGGCTAGGGAAGCCCAGCCCGGGTTAGGCTGCTTGTGTGCAGCTCCAGAATCCACACAGATCCCAGCGCTGCCCACCCATCTAACCTTACTTTTTACTGCAGCCTTTAGCCGAGGTTAAGGGTGTGAGCACACCCTTTACTCCAGTGCTGGGGTCGTGTGTGTGTGAGGCAAACAGAGTCAGGTGCTTAGAATTTGACCCTCCCTCCTTCCTCCATCTGCCCACCCTCCCTCCCACACAGTCATGTACATAGCCTTAATATGTGGCAAATATGTTCCTGCACTATTGTAACATCCTGTACTATTGTAACATTTATGGGAGGATCGCTGGTCTTGTGGTAACAAGCATGACTTGACTCCTTTGCAAGCAGGATTGATCCTGGTTGGATTTGAATGGGAGACTACATATGTGAGTACTGTAAGATATTCCCCTTAGGGGATGAAGCAGCTCTGGGAAGAGCATATGCATGCAGAAGGTTCCAAGTTCCCGCCCTGGCATCTCCCAGATAGGGCTGTGAGAGATTCCTGCCTGCAACTTTGGAGAAGCCCCTGCCAGTCTGTGTAGTCAATACTAAGCTATATGGACCAATGGTCTGACTCAGTATAATGCAGCTTCCTATGTTCCTAACATCCAGACCATGAAGTTTTCTTAACCAGTGTTTAAGCTTTCTTATATACATTAAACAACACTTAAATATCCAGGATATATTCTTGTTTGGTTTACATGTAAACTGCACTGAATTGGAAAGATTAGGAGCTAAAGGATCATATGGCGGGAGAGGCTGATGATTTTGCACTTCAAGGAGATATAGGTTATTTCTGGCCTCTGAACTCTGTGGCAAACTACCAAAGGCCCAAAGGAGACAGAATACACCTGATTCTTAAGCTTCTCATTGTTGTGTGCTTTGTACTAACTATGTGAAGAGCAAGCCAAATTCCTGGTATCACAAAGCTATCTATCAGAGGATTGTTAGAGCTAAAATGAAAGAGCTAAAATGAAGGCATGGCATATTTGCATTCATTTGTGTAGACAGATGTTGAGACACTGCATGCAACTCATACGCCAGCTGCATCACTGGGTATTTATATAGCTTGCTAACTGCCTACTGTAAACTCATGCTGAGCTGTAATCCATCTATCATTTCAGCTACAGGTGTTTGGTTCATGCCTATAGATGGAATCAGTTGTACTGTCGGCAACCACCATATGGAATATCTTACATGTTGTTTGCAATGGTAGCGAAACAAAATTGTTAATCACACTGTCATAAAACATAAAGCCATGGAAACCAAATAAAACAACAGGGGTCCAGCTTTGAAAACTGAAATTGGGGAGGAAGCATACTTTAAAATGTGTAGAAAATCCATTCTTTGATGGATTCAGTTGGGCTGGTTTGTCTGTGAATGAACACCAGGCCCACTTAGAGAATACCTTGATGGCCTCAAATTATGATGATGTGATTTCCCCAAGCTGGGATCCAAAAGTTGTGCACACTTTTGATGGACCTGGAAGGTGTTTTATTTTTCTGTAAACTCTTACCATAATGATTGTGCTTCTTGGGGAAAGAGGTGAGTGAAGAGCATTTAGGCTGAAATACTGAACACATGAGAGCCCTATTCAGGCATGATTATTGTTGCCAGATGCAATGTACAGGGGGAATGGAAGTTTGATGGCTATCCGTGTCTGAATGCTCCATAGCTATGCCTCTGGCTCTCCCTCAGTACAATATTTGTCTGCATGGGCAAATGTGTATCTGTATTCCCTTGGTAGAGGGTTTCCTTCTGCAGACAAATGCTGGGTGGTCAGCATTCCAAACCATGGGGGGAGACCTATCTGGGTACATTGGCCGACATCCAAATTACTCTTGTGCTTGCACAAGTATGTTGCGCTAGTCAGGTATGCTAAGTCAGGAGCTTGCATTGCAGACTAGTGTTGCACTAGTGTAAAAGGGTGAGCTTGTGCAACAAGGCACAGAAGTAGATGCCTGCATTCTCTTCCGCTATTTTTGCTGTGTAAGTGCTGCTTTGAGCATTGACTTTGTGCAATTATATAGACTTCTTCTTTGTGTTTAACTTTGCTCATTGCATAAGCTCATTAGCAATGGCCTTTGGCCCTTGTGGCTGGGGATGATGGGGGTTGTAGTCCAACAACATCTGGGGATCCAAGTTTGAGAACCCCAGCACTAATGAACAAACCACCCACAATGAATCTGTCAAAGAATGGATTTTCTACACATGTGAATCTCCTTCACAATATTTTCAAAGCTGTTGTTTATTTGTTTTTTGTGGTGTTTCTGTTCCCTTGGTACTTCTGTTCCCTTGGTACAACAGATAAACAGTTCTTTGGTCCACAGGAGTTTCACTGAAAGTCAGTAGGGATGTGCATGAACCAGTCCGGTGGTCCTTTTACGGTCCGCCAAACCGGTTCAGAGGTCCAGCATTTGGACAGTTTGGTGGTGGGGAGGTTACCTTTAAATAGTAGGGAGGTTGCCCATACGCCCCATGACATGCACACCATGACATCCCCCGTGACATGTGCACGCGCACCAGCCACTTCCGGTACAATGCTGACAGGGGCTGCAAGGAAGTATGCGGCAGCATTTTTGGCAACACGCCAGCATTTTTTGCAACAGTGCCAGTGGGGAAAACATGGCAGGGGGTGATGGGCATCCTGCCTGCTACTTATAGGTACCCCCCCCCCACCGCCGAACTGTCCGAATACCAGTTCATGCACATTCCTAAAAAATCAGTTGAGGTTTGTTTGTTTGTTTGTTTAGCACATTTTTATACCGCCCTAACCCAAGGTCTATTTACTATGGAGCAAATGTGTTGCAGTAGGCAACATATTTCTTCCTACATAAACCCTGCCCATCTCTGAAGTATTTCTTATCTGCTAACTGCTTGTTCAACTGTCCCATCTCAGTTGCTTGGGAACCGTCATTTCTAAACTCATTTGAGGGCAAATTATACCATCCATGATACCCAAGGAAATCACAATGAGCAGTAAGAAGGTTTTGTGAAACAATTGCATGCCAAAATAGATGTATAAGCCATTTGCATTTTGATTTCAAGGATTTCGAATAATCCATCTGCTCCATATTCCAAATTCTAATAATATATTATTAATGTGCTAACAAAAAAGACAAAAAAAGAATTGGGAAGAAAATGTGAGAAAGGCTTGGTTAATAAAACCCCCCAACTATGGCTGTTTGGGGATCTCATCTTCCAAGAATCAATAATTTGAACATCCAGTGCTTATGTGAACAGTTATGTTGTGCAGATACTCAAATATAGGACACATGTACTAAAGGTGCACACTGTTGCAGATAAATTAATTATCCTTGATAAGTAAGGAGGAGAAGACAAACATATTAGGGTTGTGCATTTCCCCCCCTGGGGTTTCCCCCCCCCGAATCCAAAATACCCCCGTTTTGTTCTTTGTTCGAAACCAGCCAATCCAAAACATCCCAATTTTGTTCTTTGTTTGAAATTGCAAAATCCAAATCCGAAATGTTTTGTATTTTAAAAAATTGCCCCAGGGAAAAACTAGTGGGTGGGGGTGGTAGTGCCCAATGGGTGTAAACTACTACCCAAATTTCAGAGGAATTGGGCAAAGGGCTGGGTTTTGGTGAATTTTTGAAGTATAGGATTTTTCCCTTAGGGAAGAATTGAGGAGTTAGCAAAAGTATAGCTTCATATTGGGGGTAAAGGGGTGGCCCAGAGCAGAGTAGGGTGGGTGGTAGTGCCCAGTGGGGGCAAGGAAGCTGCCAGAATTACTTCAAAGGAATTGGGCAGAAGGCTGTTTTTTAAAGATGTAATGGAGTTTGTGTGTCTGTAAAGTTATTCCCCATAGGGAATGATGGACCTCCATAATTCCTGCCCCATAACTGCACTTGGGTGGCACCAGGGTGGCCCAGAGCGAGTGATGGTGTAGAACACATAGGGTGCCAACCACCCCCATGGGTTGCTAACCCATGGGGTACTGGGTTCTGTTGTTTCTGAGATGTTTTGAGTGTAGATTCAGATTCTCTGGTAGCATATGAGAGTGGATTCATGGTTTGTCATTGAAAATCTCATATGCTACCAGAGAATCTACACTCAGAACACCTCAGAAACAACAGAACCAGCACCCCATGGGTTAGCAACCCATGGGAGCGGTTGGCACCCTATGTGCACTACACCACCATTCACTCCCGCCCACCCCAGTGCCCCCCAGGTGGAGTTATGGGTCTGCTGAAACCTCCATTATTCCCTGGGGGGGGGGACCTTAAAGAAGTGTAAACTTCCAACAATTCCTAAGAAATCAGCCCTTTGTCCTATTCCTTTGGAATCTGGGTTGTGGCGGGTACCCCTTCGGGCATTGCTACCCAACCCACTGTTTTACCCCTCAGGCCCCCTTTCTGCCCCGAATCCACCCCAAAGACATGTAAACTTCAGAAATTCTTTAAAAATAAGCCCTTTTCCCAATTCCTTTGGGATCTTGGTGGCAGCAGGCACCCATTGGGGCACTACTACCTGAACCACTCTTCTGCCCCTAAAGCCCCCTTTCTGCCCCCAATCCACCCCAAATAACATCAACATCACACAGTAACAACAGCAGAGCTTTGGAAAAAATCAGGCAGGTTTCCAAAGGTCATCCACATCCACATCCCCCCGCCCGAAATGCTATTGATCTACACACAACAGTGTGAAACAACAACAATGAAATACAAATTGCCCCACTGGCCAATGAGGGTAAAATTTACCGTTAAATTTGCTTAAAAGGAATAAGGAGGCAATTGCCAGCAGATCAGCCCATGCTTTCGCTGGCCAATCTGTGGGCTGGAAGGGCTGGAAATTCAAACAGATGTCAAAACTCAAAATGGAGACTGAAGGAGAAAGACTTTCTGCGATTGCAAAATGGAGTTCCAAAACAGCCGAAACAACAAAACATTTTGTATCAGAAACAGGGACGTTTTGTTTTGGCTACAACATTTTCTGTTTTGAGCACTGGGTGTTTTGTTTTGGTTGCAAAACAGCCGAAATCACCTGTTTTGTTCACAAAACGTTTTGTATCCGAAACGAAACGCACATCCCTAAAACAAATACAGTGACTCCACCCCCAAGCCAGTACACAGACACATTCCAATATATATGTTTGAGATCAAGAACAGAGACAATGGCTGCATTCGCATGTAACGCGGAACCATGGGTCCGATTTACTTTTCTGCTCCCCCACCACACACACACTCTCCCATCCAAATTTGGATGTCACAGAGAGCTCCCTCTCTGCAGTCAGCAAGACTGCAGAGGCGGGGGGAACTGGCTGCCTGAGCTTCCTCCTTGATTGAAGGACAGCCCCGGCAGCCAACAGCAGCTGGAGAGAGGGAGGAGATTCTCCCCTCAACTCCAGTTGCTGGGCAGCAAGACTGCGGTGCCATGGTTGTATGTAACACTGGCACCGCAGAACTGGAGATCCAGGCAGCAGAACTTATTAGAGACTAAAGGTAAAAACTGGAGTCTTGGAAGGGAAACCGCAGGTCCATTTTTCAGTGAAACTGTGGCTGCCCGCATCCGGACATATAGAAATGGAAACTGGAGGCTCCTTCATTTCCAGTTTCATGTTACGTATGAATGTGGCCAATGTCTATAGCAAATCCCAACACACATATGTCGATATCATCATGCTCCGTTTAGAATGCATTTACATGCGAGTGGATACTAGACATTTCCTACTTGCTATTTGCATACATTTTAGAAGGAAATACAGCAATTTCTACATGTGTGCAATCTTCATTTGTGATATGTTCTTTCAAGGGTTTCCAACCTTGGGTTTCCAGATGTTGGGATACAACTCCAATCATCCCCAGCCAAAGGCCATTGTGGTAGAAGTTACATTGTGGTAGAAGAATACAACAACATCTGGGGACTCTTGTGCTATTCCATAGGCATATTTTGTTCTCTCTCACTCATCTGTACCTAAGTATGAAAGATATAAAAAGAGTCCCTAATCCTTAAGATGCAGGCCTCAGCAACTCTTTGTCAAGGACCCACAAGGACTGTGCATGCACTGTTGAATGTCAAGCATAACATTTAGCTTTTTAACTTTGTAACTTTTTAAATTTTGGATTATTTATTGATTGTTTTAAACTGTTTTTAGTATTTAATTGTTTTGTTTGTTTGTTTGTTTCTGTTTGTTGTGAACCGCCCTGAGACCTTGGGCTTGGGAGGATAAAAATGTGCTAAATAATAATAACAACA
This sequence comes from Hemicordylus capensis, assembly GCF_027244095.1. NCBI lineage: Eukaryota > Metazoa > Chordata > Lepidosauria > Squamata > Cordylidae > Hemicordylus > Hemicordylus capensis. The sequence continues at coordinate 48,439,537 of NC_069661.1, read as the reverse complement.
ACAAGAAATTTCTAGCCCTAAGCGTACAATCCAGCTAAAGTTAACATTTTGATATCCCTTTCATTTCAATGGGGCAGTTAAGGATGTGCATCTCTCCTATTGAAATTAATTATGCTTAACAGTGCTTAATTTGGGTTGGATTGTGTCATTAATGTTTAAGATTCAGATGGACATTTGGAAAGCACACAGATCCATGCTGAACTCAAGTACTCAGGTTGCCTCAAATAAATAAAGTACAGGTCAGCAAACTCTACCAGCCTATGAGTTTGGAGGCAGATGTAGATTCAGCTGCTTGACTGCAGGATGATGTGCAGGAAATATAGGCTGCTCAAGACTTTTTATGGCTCTGTTTCTGCTGAGTTCAAGTGTTCTGTGAACAAACTGATAATTCAAACATTATTGCTAGGAAGGTCTGCAGCTTCCTTACCCTGCAAAGTCTGATTCTAATCTCTATGAAAGAATTATTTTTAGATTGCACTGCTGTTCATGGCTTGTTAACAACACAATTATAAGATGTTATAAAAAGCATAATGAACAGATAAAGGAAGTGTGAAGACAAAAATGTCATTTCTAACTGGGCAGGGATTTTTGATAGGTTTCTTTCCCAAAACCCAGCTTTGATCTGACTCAATAGGCATTTTGGAACGTGAATCTGTTTATATAAATTAACACATGCAAATAAGCAATGGCTCGTTTTGTTTGACTGTGGGATGGGTAGTTGGCAATCTAGATCACTGCAGACGCACATAGGTCTCACTGGCGAAGAAATCTGTGAGTCTCATTTTGAACATTACAGCAGAAGCTAGGATGGAGAAATATGAGACATTTGTGCTTCTGATGTGAACCAGCTTCCAAATCAGCTTTGAAAATTAGCAATATGAGAGTTTCTGTGTCCCTAGCTGGCTTTTAAGAGGTGTTTTATTTGTCACTGACTAGACCTAAAAAACCTTATGAACAGTGTCTTTGAGACACTAAAGATCCTATTAACCCTTGAAGAGCAGACTGTCTGGAATTTTGTACATCACAGCACTTCTATTGTAGACTTTCTTAACTGAAAATGTTTTCTATACAAGAAGCAATCATGGGTTATGGTTATGTTGTTTGTTGTTGTCACTATTTTCATTCCACTTTTCAATGGAGAAGTTCTCAAAGCAGTTTACATGGATTTTTTTTTAAAAAAAATTGGTTCTCTGTCGCCAAAAGACTCATAGAGCTCAAAGACTGGACAGAAGTGTATGTGTGTGTAAGTGTGTGTAAGTGTGTGTGGAGACTGGGTAAACTCATCTTCCCCCCAGCTGAGTGAATTCTTGTTTGGGGAGTGTGAAATGCACTCCCAGATAAGCAGCGCTGTACCTAAAGGTACAGACCCTGGACCTAAAGGTCTTTGGAGGCGCCCCCCCCCCCCGAAAATGAAGCATCACCATACTCAGCTGGGTGACCACACCACTTCGGACAGACTAAGATGATTTGGGGGCCACTAGGGGCTGTGGAGGCCCTGGCCTTAGGCCCAGAAGTCCAGGGTTAATTGTGCCTCTGTATGGCACAGTACACAGCTCTGGAGGCCGGGATGACATTCCCAGCCTCCAGGAATCCCACAATGCACTGTGTAACACATGCAATGCATTGGGAGATTCCCCCAAGAGATTGGCACTCTAGGCTCCCATCTCTGTGCGCAGCTGGGATGGAAGCAGCCCGACCCGCACACGAGCAGCAAGCCTGGATTAAGGGGCCCTCACTCACTTAACATCGGCTAGCAGCCGGGCTGAAAAGCGGGGATAAGCAGTGCTAACCTTGTGGGATCGGGTCTGATCCCAGCAGTTCTCATACACAGCCTAACCCAGGCTGGACATCCCTAGCCTAGGTTAGGCTGCATATAAAAACAGTCTCACAGTCTTAAAAACAAGCCATGGTAGACACAAACAACAGCCACCGGAGATGCTGTGCTGACGTTGAATAAGCCCAGTTGCTCTCCCCTTGCTAATATAAAGAGAATCTCCACTTTGAAAGGCCCCTTTGCCCATTTGGTAAGGCCTAGAATTTTGTGTTTACAACACCAACATCTGCATTCAGGTCCTACTTCAGCATGAAATTATCTTGTGGACTTCGGCAAATCATTATGTCAAGACTCTGTTCCCCATGTGTATAGTAGCCTGTTCCTCTGGATAAGGGTGAAGAAACATTAAAAATAGAAATGTGTAATAGTAGAATTTACACTGTTCAGTAGTAGTGGTAAAGTAGTAGTAATCGTTCAGTATTAGGAGTGAATTAATACTACCACTACTAATTTCAGTAGTAGTAAATTCAGTCGTAGATTAGACTTTACACTGTTTTGGCAAGATTGGCCCAAAATGTTCTGCTACCCAAGTGGCAGAATGCCTTGCTGCTTAAAAGCTGTGGCCAAGAAGATACCTCATGATTAGGTATTTCAAAATGAACATTCATCTAGGAATACATACTATAAAGTTCCCTTATACTGAGTCAGTCATTGGTCCATCTAGAACAGTACTGTGTACACTGACTGGCTTCAGACAGGGTCTTTCTCAGCCCCACTTGGAGATGCTAGGAATTGAACTGGGGACCTCTTATATGCAAAGCATATATACTACCACTCAGCTACAACCCTTCCCTAAAAGCCTTAACCCACAGGTCAAAATGATAGCAATACCCACGTTCCAGTAATAATGCTAAATCGAAAGGGTTATTCATCTCTTTCAGCACTTCTCTAGCACGTCTGCTCCCCACCCTTTCTGCACTTTTTCTTACCTCTGCCCCCTCTCCCATTGCTCTCATATTCTCCCCACAGCTTTACCTTATGAGGAAACCTCATCCATGTTCATATGAATATGGAAACATTCCAAAATAGCGGTGCTGAGATGAACTTGGATTACTCCCTAGAGCACCTGAAATGCTGGGAAAGAAAATCAGATATATTTGGCCTAAGATCTGAAACACCAGGTCACTATATGGACTATTAAATTTTGATAATATAGGATAATAAAGATGTTGGTGGAACTAGATCACATGTTTTAGAGAACTTACAAGATGTGTTTCAGGTGACTTCATGCAGGCTGCAATAATAACCAGAGCTATTGTATGCAGGCCTGTCTATGTACATAGTTTAGATAAAACTATGCATTCAGACCTGGAAAAGGCAATGGATTGAAAGTATTAAAGGCAATGGATTAAAACTATGGATTCAGACCCGGAAAAGGCAATGTGGCTGTAATCATTTTACCCTATTTTATCATATCCAGGCCTGTGGCATTAGCAGAATATTCACAACAAAGCAGTCCTGTGTTCAGCACTTTTGGAATATCGGTTGGGAGTATGCAGGAGTAGAGCGATCCCCACTGCAAGTCATCCAGGATTTAGTCTTCATGGAGACTGACATACAGAGGCAGAGACAGACAGAGGCAAGAAGTCTGCAAGAGTAGGCACATGGTCCATAAGGTCCAGAGAGCTTATTGACACCTTCAGGAAAAGGAACTGTGGGGCACAAACTATGGTGGCATTTTCAACAAACCAAGAACAACAAAGCTCTAAATTTTCCATATTCATACCTTGGCAGAAAGCAGCTGTTCTGTACAGCATGTATTAAAAGCATGTCTTTCTCAAAGCATGTGTCTCAGGGAGGTCTCCTTCCTGCTTGAAGTTGTTGTACCTAGGAGCGTGTGTTGCAAGGAATCTGCCTTGCCAAAAGGCCTATCTTGCATTGGACTGTGTGTACACACCATGATGATAAATTTTTGCATATTCCGATGACCTAGCAATAACTGGAAAATTACATCTCTGAAACATAGACATTTAGAATTCCCCCTCCCCCATGACCACTTTTATTATTTATCTATTTATTTATTCAGTTTATATACCGCCCTTCCAAAGTGGCGCTTTACAACAATTATTACTTTTCTGTAATTCACTGAGGCACAGTTTAATGTGACCCTTAGCTTTCAGTTATTGTAATATTCCCCACCACGTGGGTCTATTGATGAACATATGTCTGAATACGTCTGTCCCAGAAAGCAGGACAGTCCAAAGGGATGAACAGACAACCTTCTCTATACATGCAGAATGAGGCATTGCACAGCAAAATGCATATTAAAAAGAACTGTTTGTTATCACACTTGCTCACAGACTTATATAAAGTACACATATGTGTATCTATGATGTGCATCTATGTCTTTAGAGTGATCTGGGAATTTTCAATTTAGCTCAGAACCAAATGTGCAAGTGTGAATAATAAATGGACCACACACCACAGTCTGGACACAGGGAAATGACATTAAAGAACTCCATAGGAACAACAGAGACAAGGCTTTTGAAACAGAGGTGATGTTTGTTGATAAAGCAGAGACACAATGTAAATTGTAATATTTGGCAAATTTGAAACTGCCTCAGTTGCACAGTGAGTGAAGGCAGCTCACAGAGACCAGATGAGGGAGAGGGAATTAGGGTCTAATCCCCTAATGACTGTTAGGCACTGGAATCTGAACAGAATATGGGGGAGTGGTGGGGGCGTTAAAAGGATAGAGATAAGATAGAAAATTAAGAGCAGTTTAATACATGTCTATATCTGCTAATTCATGTGCAACACCAGAAAGTGGTGCTCTTCTCAAAATATTTATTATTATTATTTATTATTATATTATTTATTTATTCGATTTCTATACCGCCCTTCCAAAAATGGCTCAGGGAGGTTTACACAGAGAAATAATAAATAAATAAGATGGCTCTCTGTCCCCAAAGGGCTCACAATCTAAAAATTTATGGGGATATTGACCCAGATTCAAAGGTTCTACCAAAGCAAGAAGTAGTAAAGTGCCAAGCTATAGGTGTTGGGTGTTATCAGTATGCTGATGACACCTAAATCTACTTCTCCTTTTCATCTGTATCATCAGGAAATGGCATCCATTCCCTAAAGGCCTGCCTACAGGCAGTAATGGGCTGGATGAGGGATAACAAATTGAAGCTGAATCTAAGCAAGACATAGGAACATAGGAAGCTGCCATATACTGAATCAGACCATTGGTCTATCTAGCTCAGTATTGTCTTCACAGACTGGCAGCGGCTTCTCCAAGGTTGCAGGCAGGAATCTCACTCAGCCCTATCTTGGAGATGCCAGGGAGGGAACTTGGAGCCTAGATGCTCTTCCCAGAGGAGCTCCATCCCCAAAGGGGAATATCTTATAGTGCACACACATCAAGTCTCCCATTCATATGCAACCAGGGTGGACCCTGCTTAGCTAAGGGAACAAGTCATGCTTGCTACCACAAGACCAGCTCTCCAGAGGTGCTCATTGTAGGGATTCAGAATCTGAGGGATGGGTTAGATCTTCCTGTGCTGGATGTGGTTACACCCCCCCCCCCCCGAAGGAGCAGTTACAGAGCTTGGGAGTACTCCTGGACCCAGGCCTCACCCTGGTATCTCAGGTGGAGGCTATGTCCAGGAGTGCTTTCTATCAGCTGTGGCTGATTCGACAGCTGCATACTTTCCTTAAAAAGGGATTATCTCAAAACAGTGGTGTATCAGCTGGTAACCTCCAGGCTTGACTATTGCAACACTCTACACGGGGCTGCCTTTTAACATAGTTTGGAAACTTCAGTTAGTTAAAAATGCAGCAGCCAGATTGGTCTCTGGGGTACCCTGGGGAGACCATATTATGCCTGTTTTGAAACAGTTGCACTGGCTGCCAATATGACATATTGGGCAAGATACAAAGTGCTGGTTATTACCTTTAAAGCCCTGAACAGCTTTGGTCCAGGTTACCTTAGAGAACACCTTCTGCCACAGAAGGTTAAGATCCTTCTGCCTGTTAAGGTCCTCTGAGGAGGTCTGTCTCCAGTTACCACTGGTGCGTCTGGTGGAGACTCAGATGTGGGCCTTCTCTGTAGCTGCTCCTGGGCTGTGGAATGCACTCCCTGCATAAATCCACAATTTGAATTCATTATTTGCCTTCAGGAGAGGCCACAAAACCTATCTGTTTGGTTTGGCCTTCCAGGGTTTTTAATTTGTTGTAAATGTTTTTAACTTGCTGTAACCTAGTTTTCCAGGGTTTTTAAACTGTTTTGAATGTTTAAACTGTTAATTGGTTTATGGTGTTTTATAGTCTCTGTTTTTAATTGTTAATTGATTTTAATTGTTTTGTTTTAATGTAAACTGCCCTGAGCCATTTTTGGAAGGGCAGTATAGAAATTGAATGAATGAATGAACAAAGAAACAAACAAACTTAGCACCAGTTTCCAGTGTCTGGGACACACCATGTACTCACAGCTAGCAAAGGGGAACACTGAATTCTCTAGGCAGTCAGGAACAGGGCTTAGCTCAGGCTCAAAGGCTCTGTTCAGAAGTTTAGAGGTTATCAGGCAGGCAGGCACAAGGATGGCCCCATGACAGACCCACACAGAGAGTGGCTCAAAGACTTTGGAGAGTGCCCAGGGCAGTCCAGTGCAATTCTACCCAAAAGGGGTCCACACAAGGAAATCTCAAGGCTAGTGCTTTCAGCTTGGATAGTTCTGGACTCCGTGGTCCACTGTTTTGGGTTAGGGGCTCAGTGACTGGCTTATTTTAAAAGGAGTTCCATATACAGTGGGTACTCGGTCCAGTAGGCTCTGGGGCTCTAGCAGGCAGGTCTTACCACAAGACTTCCATGACAGGAAGACATCTTTCAGTAACCTCACAACTGTTTCTAGGGGATGGGACCTTTAGGGATATGTTCTCTGCAGGATTCAAGAATCAGGAAAACTTTAAGTTTCAAGGTAGACAAAATGGGAATTCCAGGAGAGGGTGTGGGTGAGGTAGTGGTTATTCAGAGGAAGGTAAAAACATAAGGGTGTCATTACATCAAATCTGCATAACTAATGTGGAACTTGAACTTGAGTGCATTCGAGGGTGGTTTTACTGTTTAAAGACTCTTCAGCCTTAAAGACTCTTTTGCTGTATCAGGAACTCTGGCTTCATTAAGTTTGCATGGAATTCAAGGAGTGTGTGTGGTGCATGTATTATCTTTTGTTAGGTGGCTTTTGCACCAGTTTGTATGACACTGCTCCTTGCTACAAGCTGAGGCTATTATCCTCTTGGCGCCAAGTACCTGTTCATGCTCTGCTTACTTTGCTTCTGTAGGAAGCCTGAGTTCTGAAGAGGAAAGAGGCTGTTTGGTAACACTGGTTCCAACCGGACTGGGCTTAAAACTATTGTATACCCATCTGCTAGGGAAAGAGAGTGGTAGCAACAAACACTTAGTTAAAGTAATACAAACATGCATCACCCCAGTTATATGGTCATTTTAGAGCCAGGCATGGCATATATAATTAATATGGCAAAATGATATGGATTCTGGACCTACAAACACAAACACCCTTTTCTTTTTCATGGTCACAGAGCCCAAATAAACAGGAATTAGGCTTTCTCTTGCATTATGCAGCATCTCAAAAGATACCTGTAAACTTCTGTGGTTGTAGGACTCTTCTGGGGCTGTGCCAGTTCAGAATGTAGTGTGGCTGGGAGAAAGTCCATCTTTGAATATTCCCTCACATTATGAACAGAAACCCCTCTCTCTGTACAATGAAGTTTGACACACCAAGGAGAGGGCAGCCAATACTCATATTCTCTAACATACTAGGGCTATTCACACAAGCAGCCTAGCCCAGGCTATGGGAACCTCAGTTTAAGATTATGTCTCTGAAAGGGATGAGCTAATGACATTTAGGTTGAATATTAGGGAAAACATTAAAAGACAAACCAGAGTATTTTCCTGGAAAATGTTTCAGAGACTGCATCTCTGGAGATTTTTAAAGGACAGCCTGGCCATCCATTTGCCAGGAATGGTAGAGTTACAGGAATCTCATCTAGGGGATTAGACAAGATGACCCTCAGCATTTTTTCCAAGTTTATGTTTACTTTTTAAACTATTTTTTTATGAAGCTTGATCTCATCTCTTTTGTGCTTTCCATTTATTTTCCCTGGTAGACACTGTGGCAAGCTAATTGTTCAGTATTTATTATTTATTTAGTTAGCGCATTTTTATACTGCCCCAGCCCAAAGTCTCAGGGCGGTTCACAACAAACAAAAACAAAACAATAAAATCAATTAAATACTAAAAATAATTTAAAACAAATCAATAGACAATCCAAAATTTTACAAGTTAAAAAGTTAAAAAGCTAAAAGGCCTGGGTAAAAAGATGAGTCTTTAGACACTTTTTTAAAGCCGCTAGAGATGGGGAGATGCATATTCCCACGGGAAGCGCATTCCAAAGTCTCAGGGCAACAAAGAAGGCCCATCCCTGGGTGGCCACCAGATGACATGAAGGTAGCCACAGACGAGCCTCCCCTGATGTATGCAGTGGACGATGGGGATCATGCAGAAGAAGACGCTCTCTTAAGTACCATGGGCCTAAACTGTTTAGGGCTTTATAGATTATAGCCAGCACTTTGTATTTTGCCCAGAAACTTATTGGCAGCCAGTGCAATTCCTGTAATATAGGAGTAATATGGTCTCTTCGAGATGACCTGGAGACCAACCTGGCTGCCACATTTTGTACCAATTGTAGTTTCCGGACTATGTACAAAGGCAGCTCCACATAGAGCGCATTGCAGTAATCAAGTCTGGAGGTTACCAGCAAGTGTACTACTGTTCTGAGATCATCAACCTCAGGAAACAGACGCAGCTGGCATATCAACCGAAGCTGATAGAAAGCGCTTCTGGCCATTGCCTCAATCTGGGGAACCAGGGAAAGGTGTGGATCCAGAAGCACTCCCAGACTGCGTACCTGTTCCTTCTGAGGAAGTGTGACCCCATCTAGAACAGGTAGATCATTATTGCTTCCCGAGTGATGACCCCGCACAATAAGTACCTCCGTCTTGTCTGGATTCAGTCTCAGTTTGTTATCCCTCATCCAGCCCATTACTGCTTCCATTCAGGGAGGATATGCCTTCTCCTGATGATGTTGACATGGAGAAATATATTTGGGTGTCATCAGCATACTGATATCAACCAGCACCAAATCTCCAGATTATGTCTCCCAACGGTTTCATGTAGATATTAAAAAGCATTGGAAACAGTATGGAGCCCTGAGGGACCCCATATAAAAGCTCAGGAAGTGTGACCCCATCTAGAACAGGTAGATCATTATTGCTTCCTGAGTGATGACCCCGCACAATAAGTACCTCCGTCTTGTCTGGATTCAGTCTCAGTTTGTTATCCCTCATCCAGCCCATTACTGCTTCCAAGCAGGCATTCAGGGAGGATATACCTTCTCCTGATGATGTTGACATGGAGAAATAGATTTGGGTGTCATCAGCATACTGATATCAACCAGCACCAAATCTCCAAATTATCTCTCCCAGCGGTTTCATGTAGATATTAAAAAGCATTGGAGACAGTATGGAGCCCTGAGGGACCCCATATAAAAGCTCAGATTTTTAAGAACAACAGTCTCCAAGCAACACCATCTGGAATCTGCCAGAAAGGTTGGAGCAGACCCACTGCAAAGCAGTGCCTCCCACCCCTAACTCCCTCAGACCTTCCAGAAGGATACTATGGTCGATAGTATCGAAAGCCACCAAGAGATCCAAAAGGACCAACAGAGTCACACTTCCTCTGTCAAGTCCCAATTGGAGATCATCCATCAGGCGAACCAATTGGAGATCATCCACCCCATAGCCCATCCGAAAACCAGTTTGAAATGGGTCTAGATGTTATACATTACACTGTATAACATCTCTCTTATATGAGAGATGTTATACAGTGTTATACATCCCTCTTATATCATAGCTCATATATTCTATGAAGAGAATGATATGGTTGTGGTGAGAATAATTTGTAAAAAGAAAAGATATAACATATCACCAAAAAGGCAGAGAACTTCTTATGATGATCAAAATGAGTACTTTTTTCCTCTTTCTTGACATTGTTTATTTCAAATTATATTTCATGATAGGTAATTTTAGGTATATTGAATATTTTGGTACTGAAAAAACATTCAATATACCTATAATTACCTATATACCTAAAAAAAAAAATCTTCTACATTTCACTGTACTTCTTGAAGGGATGAAGGGTTCCACTGTCCCTGCCTTCCACTCCTCTAGAATTTTGGTTTAAGTGTGAGACTTACAAAATCAGCTTCTGAATTTCAGTTCTTCTACATTACCAATCTGCACAGAAACACTGAGGGGGGTGGGAAACAATGTTGAGATGAATAATTGCATCACAATTTTTATGTGTATGGTGCTTTATCCAGAAATTGGAGAGAAATTCAGATGTGGATAATTACAGGAGCATCCCTACAGTCTTGAAGCATAGCGAGGAAGAAAGTAAGCAAAGCTAACAATGAACAAACACATTTTAATAGATTCAACATGTTTTAAAGGATAATAGTTGGACCATGACATATGACATTTCTTTTATTTTTATGTATTCATTTCTATGTGTTTTCATTTTCATTTTGAACAAACAAAAAATATAAACAATTCATTATATAAAACAAGTATTTACAAACAAAATTCAGCATTATTGATATCAAAGAGGCCACATAAAAAAAATCAGGATCATTTCAAACTTAAGTATTTCACATAATGAGGTGATTCTCATGATCGGCCAAATCGGGCTAAGGGAGCCTAGCCCAATTTCAGCCAAGCGTGAGAGCCACCAGGCTCACAGGCAAGCCCAGTTTCTCCAAAGCGGGTGATCCGCTTTTGTAGCCCTCCCCTTAAACAAGGTTAGCGGAGTGACTGCTCCGCTAGCCCCATTTTTGTGATTGTGTATTGCCGTGGTGTGGCTCTGCACTGCGGCAACACATGAGGAGACCCCCACTGGGAGGCTGAAACAAGCCTCCAGGCCCTGGGGGTCTCTTCAGGATGCCCCACGGGCTTTTGCGGGGCATCCTGGATGTTCTGGGGGCCACACAGCCCCCGATCCTTGCAGCCCCTGCTGGCTCCATGATGGAGCCGACAGTTGTGTGGGCAGCCGATCCGGCTGATCCGGCCGCCCAGGGCAGAATGAATTATCATCTCGGGGAGAGTGGGCTAAGCCTGCACTCCCCGCAAATGCGATTCCGGTGAGTCTCACTGATCGTGAGACTCCCCTCAATAAATTTCATCTGTAACCCCTCTGACCTGTTATAAATAGATATAGAGGCTGTTCTCATGCAAAGGGAAAACCAGGCTAAGAAGCCAAGCGCAGTCTTGCCTGTGCTTGAGAACTGCCAGGATTGCACCCGATCCCAGTGGCACCTCGGCAGCAAACCTGCCAGCCAGCTACCCTCTTAAACAGGGTTAAGAGAGCTAGTGCTTTTACCCTTATTTTTTGGGATTATCTGCCAGCCCCCTGCTGCTTACAGCCAGGGCTGGGAGACTGCGGGGCTCCTGGCCGGCATCGGGAATCTCGTGCTTTGCATTATGGGATTCTGACATCAGGGATCACCACACCCATGCAGTGCATTATTGGAGTTCCGGGGGCTGGGACAAAGCCTCCCACACCCTGACTCTCTACGCTGCCAACGGGGCAATCATGTGGACAGGCGATCTGCCTATCCAGGGAGCGAAGAGCATTCGAAGAGGGAAGCAGCCTTCCTCCCTGTTCTCCCTCGAGCCCTTTCTCACTGTTTGTGAGAAAGGGCTCTTAGACTCATCAATAAAATAGAGGAAAAGAATCCACCTTTCTAAAAAACAAATACATTTTATAACTCAATATTCAATGAGGCTTTAATTTCTGTTGATTTGTCTTGTATTACAATCCCCCTTTTTGGGGGGGAAACCATTTTTTTATTCCTGGAAGTTTTACGCACAGCAGTTTTACCGCAAGGTTTTTGCTTTTAGCTTGCATCTCCTCTGGAATGGAGGGTGCAAGTACACATATCAGCCGGGTTTCCCCCAAAGTTCCTGCGAGTTATAGGGGAGCATTCCACACATGCAATTCAGGTTTTTCACTGCGCCCGAGTGTAGCCTGATCTATCTCCAGAGTAAACAACTCCACTATTTTCAGCAGTTTTTTCAGACAGCTTCAAGTTTGCAGTAAAGCCTCCTGGTAATCCCACAGTAAAATTTGCTGTGCGTAAAACCTCCTCCTTTCCCCCTCCAATTAGTAACAATTCTAAATTTTGCTGATATTAAACATATGACATTCCTGATGATACTGTTTTTATTGAACTGGTTCCGACAATGCGGTCCTTGTCTGTGCGATTACATGAATCTGTCATGATCTCATCCATGGACATCCTGATGCCTTCCCACACATCTCTTTCTTTGGAGCATGTGTGGAAGGGCCATTTGGATGAACAGGGGCCCCCCACTCAATAAAGAGTCATGCCAGGAGAGCATTAGGCTGTCCTTGGAGGATGTAACTATGGGGACACTCTTGAAGTTTCGCTTTTCTAATCACATGGGAAGGTATGATCCATCCATACTGGATCATTGACTAACATCCAGGATAAATTGCTCGACAGTACTATTTAGGAATTACTCTTTTAAAAAGCTACTTAATTTCAATAGCTCTTCCATCAAATAATTTAGTCAGGATGTCAGCCACTGACTATTTTTCTGTTTGTTTGAACTAATTTGGGAATTGCTCAATAGGCCATAATATGCTCAGTTCACCAACAAAATAGGTATGCTGGCTGTCCAGATATGGTATGGTACCTGCTATCCACATATATGCCAGATTTGAAACTGATTCAAATATGTATTCTGAGATGGTACAGTCCTCTCATGGGACTGTACCACTCTGCATTGACTGTATTATCTCACATTTCCTAACTGTGGAAACCATGACTCACATTAATAGCTTCATGAAAATAAGGCACAGGGATATGTATTTGTAACTTAAGTCATGATGACATGAAAGCATTGGAAATAGTAATAGAGTTTTTACAATTGTGTGTATTCAACTCTTTTTCCCCCTTCTGTCCTCTACAAAGCACATAAGATAAAGAACAGGTGATGGCAGCTCAGCCATATTTTTTTTTTTGTTTAAACCAGCAGTTCAGAAACGTCTAATTAACACTTCATATGCACTTGGTACCAGTGTCAATTTTTTAAAAAGGTTATACTTCATCATTGTTTCTTGAACATGCCAAAATATTAGTATGCCACTTGAATATCTCTGCAGTTTATTTCAGCAAAACGCTATGCTCTAAATGAGAAGGGAATTCAGGAAAACAAATGAAATGGCTGGTCTTACTATGTGGTTTTTAATTTACTTTTAATACCTCTGTATATAAATAATTCAGTTCTTCAGCTTCCCAGCTGTTTAGTTTTTACATCCAACTACAGGAGCAAGTCATTTTTGCCTCTCATTTTGTTATACAAACACTGTCAAGCACATACTCTGAGTTTCCATTCAGTGAGCTACTAATTGTAATATTAGTGGTTTGAATGGTAAATACTTGCAACATGCTCCATTAAAGTTCTCCAGAGATCTGAAGTGCCCATTCAGCTCTGCATGCCCCACACCCCTGCATTCATATGAGAGAGTCATGAGGCACTCCTCAGACCAAGTCTTTAGACACACTTGGGCCAAGTCTTTAGACTCTTCCTTTCAGATAGGTTAAAGCAGGGGTTTCCAACCTGTGGTACTGCAGATGTTGCTGTACTACAACTCCCACCATCCCCAGTTACAATTTATTGTGGCTGGGGATGATGGGAGTTGTAGTTCAGCAACATCTGGAGTGCCCCAGATTGTGAACCCCTGTATTAGACGATGGCCACAATAACACTGGCAAAAAATGAACCACCTTTCACATGCAGATTATCTGTAGAGAACATATGGGATACAATTTTCATCTGGTATTTCTACCACATGATTCTTCTACACCACATTCTTAATTCACAAACTTTATAATCATTTATATGGATATGTAATACAAGGGTGTGATGCATACTCCTACAATGTGCAAAGAATATATTTAGGACTAGCTGGCCGGGCGCAGAGCATCTGTGCCTCTAGTTCTCCCCCCTCCTTTCCTCCACATTTTCAGCACTCCCCATCCCTCTTGGCTCTCCCCCCTTCTCAGTCCCCCTCCCTCATTCTCAACCCTCCCCCCATCTACCCTTCTCTCCCCCTCAGCTCTTCCCTGTTCTCGGCCCATTTCGGCAGCCTCATTCCCAGCCCCCTGCCTCTTTCCCACTCCCCCCGCCGCCACTTTCCTGCCTTCCCCGTCACTTACCTGCTTTCCTGCTTCCTCCCCTGCCGCCTCCCCCCCACCACTGCTTTCCTGCCTCCCCCCACCGCTTTCCTGCCTTCCCAGCCACTGCTTTCCCCAGCACCACTTTCTCTCGGCCATCAGCCATCCATTAGCCTGCCCGTTCGCTTCCCACCCCCCAGCAGCTCGCTTCCAAACTTTCGTGAGAGCTGCCACACATGGGATTAGCGACGGGTATGTTTAAGAGAATTTTATATATATAGATTATGGGTCCAGGAAAGTGTTCCATAGTAGTAAGCTCTAGGATTCTTATAAAAGTTGAATCACCAAATATTCATGATCCTAAATTATACTAACTAAATGATACCTATAAAGCCCTAAACAGCTTAGGCCCAGGGTATTTAAGAGGATGTCTTCTTCATCATGAACTCCACTGCCTGTTGAGATAATCTGAGGAGGTCCATCTGCAGTCACCACTGGCTCACCTAGTGGCTACTCAAGGGCGAGCCTGCACTGTTGAGGCTTTGGAATACATTCCCTGCTGAAGTAAATATCTCTGACAGCCTTAAAAAAAACCCTCTTAAATGTATTCATCCAAGCTTCGAGTTAGATTTGTAGAATTGTGAATTTGTTTTTAAACTGAGTTAATGTTTTAATTCTTGTTTAGATTTTATATTTGTTGTAAACCACTCAGAGACATGAGTTTGGAATAGTATATAAATATACTTAAATAAATTATAAATAACATGGCAATTATTTTGCCATCCCAGATGAGAGTATCTCAGAAATTGATATAATTGAAGGCAATCAATTCTCTAATTAATCAGTTTCAGTGGAAAATTATGTGAGCAATGTGTGATGTCATCATTTCCCCTCATTGCGTGTATTTCAAAGACTTCGTAAAATATTGTAGTCACATGTTTTTTGTTTATTCTCCAGTATGGGGTATGTCTTAAATGTTATAGTATTTTGAGTCAGTGAAACACAGGCCAGTTCAGATGATACCTTCTGGCCAGCCACCCAATTGCATGAGGAAGAGTAGGTCCACACAGAGTATGTACCTCCATCCGACATGCCATTTTGTTCCCACACAGTCATATGGGGGTGAACCACTCAAATTGCTTCTAAATAAATGGTTTAGGCTGATTAAGCATGGATCCCTGTATTATAACTTCCTGCCAATTAAATGTATCATTTGTACCTAGATAGGGAAAGCCTACCATACTTAGGCCAATATGCTAAGTAATGAAGAACTGGTGTTCCATGAGATGTGCCACTACTGCAGAAGCTATTTGCAGTACCAGCACTTGCATGGTGGGTAAATTTTGATGACTCTCTCCAGAAGCCCTCTGTGACCCTCAAAAATATGTCCCTGAGGGTCGTGCAGTATTGGGGACAAATTTTGAGGAGAAATTTTTGGGGGGAGGGGGAATTCTGGGGGAGGTGGAGATAATCAGATTTGCCCCACCCTGCATGAGTGTTGGTGCTCTGTAAGTCTTGAATTTGTCACAGTACTGGGTACTCTTATGGAACACCATTCCTTCATTAGTTAAGATGTCAACAGGCTATATATTTATATTTATAGATATAGGTGTAGATATAGATAGAGTCAATATTTTCTATTTACTGAAAAATAAATAGAAAATATTCCTTCCTTCACAAAAGAAGACATTTCTAGATACTATTGAGAGTACTAGCTGTTGACCACTCCCATTCATTATGGCTATTCACACATCTGGAGGCAGGGAGGGTGCTGAACTCACTTTCCTCCCAGAGATCGCTGGCTTAACCATGCCATGTGGCTTAGGCATTCACATAGGTGGCTCTCCCAGGAGCTGCACAGCATTGGGTATTTCACAATGTACCATGTGATGAGCACAGTGCATTGATGGAATCCCTTGAGAGACAGGCTCTAGGCACCTGACCTGTCTCTATGGCTACTCAGGTTGCAAGCAGCTCAAATGGTCACACAAGTAGTTAAGCACTTGTGCCCTTAAGCCTGGTTAAAAGCTGGGGCAGAAAGCTCAGTTTGGCAGCATGGCACCGCCTGGATCAGGGTCGATCCCGTTGGTTCTCACACATACCTGTAGCCTAAGCTAAGCTATGCTTCCCTAGCCTGGACTAGGCTGCATGTGAGAACAGTCTCATTCTCTCTCTCTCTCTTTTTTTTTTTTGCCATATGAATATGAACAGGTTGAATATGACAGATGAAAAATGGATTACAGCTTCTGAAGAAGCACTACTATATTATCATTCTATATCTGTTTAATCCTTAGTTGATTGACAAAATAGCTATTACTCATGGCAGATTAGTACTGCTCTGCCGTGCCTGGCACTGCAGGCCGGATTATTTCTTCCATGTATCTTTAAACTTAATTACAAATCTACTACCAGAGATGATGCAAACTCTGTCCCACTGGAACTAGGTCAGTAGGTTACTGCACAATTATTTCACATGTCTTAATACTGATACAGGATTGATTAATCATAATTATGATTACTTTTTTCGGTGACTATTTTCTTAAAAGAATGATGTGTGTGATGCATGTGCATGCACACACAGAGAGTTTCTGGCTGGGCTATTTGGGGTGGGGATGGGTTGCTCCAGTATACTAACCAGGATTCCTTAATTTCCCCAATATGTATGTATGTATGTATGTATGTATGTATGTATGTATGTATTTACGTATACTGTATCCCTATACTGGCTTTCTGCTTAAATATTTAAGACAGTTTAAAGATAAAGTGTGCCATTGAGTTTGTTTTGACTCCTGGCAACCACAGAGCCCTGAGGTTATCATTGGTAGAATACAGGAGAGGTTTACCGTTGCCATTGCCAGTATGAGATGATGCCTTTCAGCATTTTCCTATATCACTGCTGCCCAATATAGGTGTTTCCCATAGTTTGGGAAACATACCAGTGGGGATTCAGACCAGCAACTTCTAGCTTGCTATTAAAGTCATTTTCTCACTGTTCCACTAGGTAGCTTACAATTTTAAATAATAATGAAATCTAATCTAAGCCCAGCAGAGGTGAGGAAGCATTCAGCTGCTTCCCCCTTCAGTGCTGTCTGGGATGAGAGGCCAGGTAGGTGCTGTTGGTTCCTCCTGCGGTTTCCAGCCTATTCCTGCTTCCCCTGTGGGGCTGCTGCCTGCTGCCACTGTGTAACATCTGTGTGGAGTGTGTGCAGGACTGGGACCCGTTCCTGAATGACTTCGCAGTTTCTGGGGTCACCTGCCCAGTTCTGGGCCTTTATAGGAATGCTGCCTGTAGCCCCTTTGGGGGATCCACTTCTGGGGACAACGAGGGCGAGGGCCAGACTGTTTGGCCCAAGGTCCCTTGTAGGTTTGTAAAGGTGGGTGGGTTTTTTTAAACTAAGCTTCTTTTTGAAGTCCTGTGTGAGTTGAGTTAATGTGTCTGCGTCTGTCTGGAGATGGGGAGACAAGGGGTGTATCTACTGATTATGGGGCAGCTATTCCAGTGGTGATGCGGAATAGAAGAAGTGACGTTGACAGGTCAGCAAGCCATTGCATGGAAAGGGACATCAGAAACTTAATTTCTGTCTCCCTTTCTGGCTATCCTGCCAACTCTTTGACCTTGGAAAGCAATGCTAACCGCTCACAGAGCCTCGTTGTGCTCCTTTGTAATGCCAGGTCAGTCCAGAATAAACCTGAAATCATCCATGATTTGATTCTGGATGAAGGGGCAGACCTGGTATGTATTACAGAGACTTGGTTGGGGGAGTCTGGTGGCCCAGACTGCTGCTGGTTTCTTTCTCCAGGGTACTCTTTTGAGGAGCAGGAGAAAGGAAGTGGGCAGGGAGGTGGAGTGGCTGTGGTCTATAAGAACAATATCTCCCTGACCAGGATCCCTGTCGAAGTGTCTGACCATATTGAATGTGTGTACCTAAGTTTGGGGACCAGGGATAGACTGGGACTTCTGTTGGTGTACCAATTGCCCTGATGCCAGATGGAGTCCCTAACTGAGCTGACAGACTTGGTCTTGGGCTTGGCGTTGGTGTCTCCTAGGCTTGTGGTGCTGGGGGACTTCAATGTTCTCTTTGGGACCAATTTTCCAGGGTGGCTCAGGAGTACATAGTGGCTATGACGACTATGGGCCTATCCCACGTGGTCTTGGGACCAACGCATATTGCTGGTCATATGCTTGATCTGGTCTTTCACTCTGAACAGGGTGATGTTCCGTGGGTGGGGTCTTCTGTGATTTCCCCATTGTCATGGACAGACCACCATCTGGTTAAGGTTGGACTCACAACTACGTCCCACCTCCACAGGGGTGGAGGGCCCATTAGAATGGTCCGCCCAAGAAGGTTACTGGATCCAAAAGGATTCCAAGAAGCCTTGGAGGGATTTAGTGTTGGCTCTGCTGGTGATCCTGTCAGTACTCTGGTGGAGAATTGGAATAATCAACTTACTAGGGCAGTGGCCACAATCACTGCTAAGCGTCCTCTCTGAGACACTTTGAAACTGGCCCCTTGGTATACGGAAGAACTACAGGGGCTGAAGCAGCGAGGTAGACGAGTAGAGAACAAGTGGAGGAAGACTTGACTCGAATCCAACAGATTATTACATAGAGAGCATTTGAAGATCTATGCTCAGGCGATACGTGCAGCAGAGAAGCTATTCTTTTCCTCCCATATTACGTCTGCAAGTTCACATCTGGCGGAGTTGTTCAGGGTCGTGAAGGGGCTAATGTGCGCCCCTTCCCCCTTGAATAAGTACTTAGAACCAACAATTACTCACTGTGACATTTTTAATGAGTTTTTTGTGGACAAAGCCTCTAGGGATGTGCAAAAAATTTCGGGCACAGAACGATCTGTGCCCAAAACAAACAATTTCAGGTGATTCGGGGCCGAACCGAATCACCACCGATGTCCCCCGATATTTTTCGGGCACGAGCCGAATCACCCGAATTTCGGGCATGAAAAATTCGGGTGATTCGGTTCACGGTTGATTTTTGGCGATTTTTAAAAGTTTTAGTGACTTTGGGGCAGTTCTGGGGCATAGCATGGGATCTGGGCAAAAGTAGTGGGGTGGGGTGGTAATGCCTAATGGGTGCAGGCTACCACCCCAATTTCAGGGGGATTGGGCAACGGGCTGATTTTTGGTAAATTTCTGAAAATTTCATGTCTTTGGGGCAGATTGGGGCATATTGGGGCAGAAAGTGGGGCCTGGGGCAGAATAGTGGGGTGGGGTGGTAGTGCCTAATGGGTGGAGGCTACCACCCCAATTTCAGGGGGTTTGGACAACGGGCTGATTTTTTGAGAATTTTTGAAGTTTTAGTGACTTTGGGGCAGTTTGGGGGCAGAAAGTGGATCTGCCCCAAAATAGTGGGGTGGGGTGGTAGTGCCTAATGGGTGGAGGCTACCACCCCAATTTCAGGGGGATTGGGCAGAGGGCTGATTTTTTGAGAATTTTTGAAGTTTAGGTGTCTTTGGGGCAGATTGGGGGCAGAAAGCGGATCTGCCCCAAAGGAGTGGGGTGGGCTGGTAGATAGTGCCTAATGGGTGGAGGCTACCACCCATCCCCAATTTAAGAGTGATTGGGCAGAGTTGTTTAATTGAAAAATATCTCATTTGCTATGATAGAATGTGAATTCTCATTCTATCATAGCAAATGAGATATTTTTCAATTAAACAACTCTCATGACCCCACTTTCACTTTTTCACACTTTCCTTTACTATGAATAATATGAGGAAGTAATCAATTTAGCACACTTCACCTTATGAAGACAAACCTCATACAAATAAATTCACCATAATTCACCCCTCTGCGCAATCACTCTTAAATTGGGGATGGGTGGTAGCCTCCAGCCATTAGGCACTATCTACCAGCCCACCCCACTCCTTTGGGGCAGATCCACTTTCTGCCCCCAATCTGCCCCAAAGACACCCAAACTTCAAAAATTCTCAAAAAATCAGCCCTCTGCCCAATCCCCCTGAAATTGGGGTGGTAGCCTCCACCCATTAGGCACTACCACCCCACCCCACTATTCTGCCCCAGGCCCCACTTTCTGCCCCAATATGCCCCAATCTGCCCCAAAGACATGAAATTTTCAGAAATTTACCAAAAATCAGCCCTTTGCCCAATCCCCCTGAAATGGGGTGGTAGCCTGCACCCATTAGGCACTACCACCCCACCCCACTACTTTTGCCCAGATCC
Organism: Hemicordylus capensis; assembly: GCF_027244095.1. Taxonomy (NCBI): domain Eukaryota; kingdom Metazoa; phylum Chordata; class Lepidosauria; order Squamata; family Cordylidae; genus Hemicordylus; species Hemicordylus capensis. The sequence continues at coordinate 48,419,222 of NC_069661.1, read as the reverse complement.
CATGCTATGCCCCTGAACTGCCCCAAAGTCACTAAAACTTTAAAAATTCATCAAAAATCAGTATTTTTCCCAATCCCCCTGAAATTGGGGTGGTAGACTCCACCCATTGGGCCCTACCACCCCACCCCAAAATTTTGCCCCTGGGCCCCTTTTTACCCCCCTGAATTGATTCAGATTCGGATTTGGATTAAATCCAAATCCGAACCGAATCAAGGGTGATTCGGGTGACCCAGATTCGGGCACAAAACAGAACAGGGGTGATTCGGGTCGGGTCCGAGCCGAATCACCCAAAATCCCGAATTGCACACCCCTAAAAGCCTCTTGAATTCGGGCCAACTTGTATTCAAACTCCACAATTGTTACAGAGTCTGATGCCGAGGTGTCCAGCAGCTCCTCTTATGTGATGGCCCTGGATCAGTTTCAGTTCACTACTCCTGAGGATGTGGACAAGTTGCTTGGAATGGTGTGACCTACCACCTGTCCTCTTGATTCTTGCCCGACATGGCTTATACTATCTGGCAGGGAGGCTGTTGTTGAGGGCCTGGTAGACATTATGCTTCTCTGAGGGAGGGCAGGATGCCTCCTTTTTTAAAAGGAGGCACTCATTAGACTGCTTCTGAAAAAGCCTGCCTTGGATCCCTAAGAGTTAAATAATTATAGGCCTGTCTCCAAACTTCCATGGTTGGGCAAGGTGATAGAAAAGGTGGTGGCCTTCGAGCTCCAGGTGATCTTGGAGGAAACTGATTATCTAGACCCATTTCAAACTGGCTTTCAGGTGGGCTATGGGGTAGAGACTGCCTTGGTCAGCCTGATGGATGATCTCCAATTGGGAATTGACAGAGGGAGTGTGACTCTTTTGGTTCTTCTGGATCTCTCAGTGGCTTTTGATACTATTGATCAGGGGTGTCAAACTCAATCACATAAAGGGCCGAAATCTAAAACACAGGCTAAGTCGCGGGCCGGATTTTTTATTAAGATCCTTAGTCTTGTAGTAGAAGTACAGATCCTTCCTCACCCTGAGACACCATATCACACGCCATCCTCATGCATTAATCATGTTCTGAAAACAACAACAAGCACAAAACAAATTGTAAGCAAAACAGTTAAATTACAAACTAAACAGTTTTTTAATACATTTATCTACAATTCTATATTTGAAATTTAGGTTTTAAAATTGCTCACCTATTTGTTTTCTGGCCAGATGTCTGAGACGGTTTTGTCTGGACACATTGCTACTGTAGGGTCCCACTGAGACTCCATACCTGTGTAGTTGCTACTGGCAGCAGGTGCAGGATCGGGACTCTGGCACGGTCGTGCCTATTGCTGGGTCTCGGCAGGGAAGGGGTGTGCAGAAGCAAGGATATGAAGAAGCTACTTAGCTCACTGTTTGGGACTAGGTCCTTCTGCCTGTGGCGCGGTCAGGCACTTGTGTGGAGCGCCCTGCTCCTACCTAGTTGTCTGGGACTGGGTCCTTCTGCCTTCAAATGGGTACTGAGGCAGCGTGGGCCTTGTGTTTGACATGTGTGCTATAGATCATAGTATCCTTCTAGAATGTCTGAGGGGATTGGGGGTGGGAGGCCCTGCTTTGCAGTGGTTCTGCTTCTACCTCACGGGCAGATTCCAGATGGTGTCTCTTGGAGACCATTGTTCTTAAAAATCTGTACTTTCATATGGTGTCCCTCAGGGCTCCGTATTGTCTCTGATGTTATTTAACATCTACATGAAACCGCTGGGAGAGATCATCAGGAGATTTGGTGCAGGCAGTTATCAATATGCTGATGACACCCAAATCTATTTCTCCATGTCAACATCATCAGGAGAAGGCACAACCTCCCTAAATGCCTGCCTGGAGGCAGTAATGGGCTGGATGAGGAATAACAAACAGGCTGAATCCAGATAAGACAGAGGAATTTATTGTGCAGGGTCGGAACTTGGGACACGATTTTGATCTGCCAGTTCTGAATACGGTCACGCTTCCGTGGAAGGAACAGATACACAGTCTGGGGGTGCTTCTGGATCTGAACCTCTCCCCGGTGCCCAGGTTGAGGCAGTGGCCAGAGGTGCTTTTTATCAGCTTCAGCTGATATGTCAGCTGTGTCCGTTTCTTGAAATGAACAACCTCAAAACAGTGGTACATCTGCTGGTAACCTCTAGGCTGAATTACTGCAATGTGCTCTATTTGGGGCTGCCTTTGTATGTAGTCCAGAAACAGTAGTTGGTTCAGAATGTGGCAACCAGTTTGGTCTCTGGGTAATCTAGGAGAGACCATATTACTCATGTGTTGAAGGAATTGCACTGGTTGCTAATATGTTTCTGGGCAAAATACAAGGTGCTGGTTATAACCTATAAAGCCCTAAACAGCTTGGGCCCTGGGTATTTAAGAGAATGTCTTCTTCGCCATGAGCCCCACTGCCTGCTAAGATCATCTGGAGAGGTTTGTCTGCGGCTGCCGCCAACTCATCTGGCAGCTACTCAGGAACAGGCCTTCTCTGTTTCAGCCTCCCTGTTGAAATAAGAGCCTCCCCATCTCTGGCAACATTTTAAAAGGTACTGAAGACACATTTATTCACCCAGGCTTATACCTGTTGAACCTTTTCACAATATTCTAATTTTCTGGGATTGTGGATTTGGGGTTCTCATGAGCTGTACACCATGATCATCACAATTATAACAAATTAAGGCTTGACTTATCTCACTTTGCATGTAATGCATCTATCTCATATATCAGTTTCACCTTTTAATTTGCATTACTGAAATTAATGAACTTTTGCACGATATTCTAATTTTTCGAGTTTCACCTGTAATTAGGTGTATAGTTTTAAATAATTTTAATGCTGGGTTTTAAATGTTTTTAATCTTTTAAACGATTTTAATTGTAAACCACCCAGAGACGCATGTTTTGGGCAGTATAGGAATATTAATAAATAAGTAAGTAAGTAAATAAGTCATAATACAAAAAGAAAAAGGAAGGGGAAAGGAAGAGTGGAGATAAGCAAATTCAGAGGCAAATTCTTTCATAATTAGTGTAATGACCAAGAGAAATGGCCACTGAGGAAGAAAGTTCTGTGAAGTGAGCAGTGAAATGGCTGTTGCCCTTGATGGAAGCAATGGAGTGGACTCGCTGCACCATCTCTCTGATGCAGCCATGTGGAATGGCTGACCATGAGCCATTTTGGATGATCGTTGCTCAACCTCCTCCCCCAAGTTGAGGAGCAAAGGTGCAGACATCTTCAGTCACTTGTTTCTACTGCAACCAAAGGCCTTGGGCACTCAGGAGGGTGCTCTGGGAAAGTGCCCACTGCCTACATTGCACAAAAACACGTGTGTAGAGGAACTGATAGAGCTACACTAGCAGCTGGGCTTTTGTCTCCTTCCCACATTGGATTCAGTTTAAAGCCTTCTGATCAGGCTTGCAAGTCTCCTGCCAAACATGTCCATTCAGTCATTGTGAGGTGCACCCCATCTTTGACTAATCTCATTATGCAAAATGTTTTCAATTCTATTTTTTGTTTTTATTTTCCTCGTACCCAAATGAAATGCCTGGTTATAAATTAAATGTTAGCCCTATTCAGACATTATGTAACAGAGGTAGTACTCACATAAGGCTTCCGAAAGCACTCTGGAAGTCCCACCAGGCGCATCACTCGCTCATTGTCCCAGTGCATCACTCACAGACATCTGAGTGCATTAATCTAAAGAGGTGGATGCTGTAATCATAAGGGCGGGCACTTCCGTGACCTACAGGCTTGGATGTCCAAACTTGCAGATCACAGAAACACCTGTCTTATGATTACAGCATTCAACTCTTCAGACAAATGGCTGTAACCACAAGTGCAGGGGCGTAGCAAGGTTGGAGTGGGCCCAGAGACAAGATTTTAAAATGCCCCCCCCCCCCCCGAAGCTAAGCTCATGAAGTAAAGAAAGAAATGCTGTTCTGGTAGCTCCAGGTCTTAACACTCACATCAATTTCGAGGGATTGATACAACTGAAGAAAGCCCGGGTGGGTGTGCAGCTGGGGGAGTCAGTCATGTGACTTGCCTCTGGGGGCCCCCCACAAGGCTGTGGGCCCTCAGACAACAGTCTCCCCTTGCGCTATTATAGTTATGCCCCTGCACGAGTGATATGCAAGGTGGGACTTGGGGTGGACTTTTGGAGGCTTGTATGTGAGAGCCAATCTGGTGTAGTGGTTAGAGTGTTGATGACCGGGGAGATCCAAGTTCAAATATCTGTGCAGCAGTGAAACTCACTGGGTGACTCTGGGCCAGTCACTTCTCTCTCAGCCTAACCTAACTCCTAGGGTTGTTGTGAGGATAAATATAACAACTCAGGGATCTTTGGAGGAAGAAAGGGATATACATGTGTTTAACATCTGAATAGGACTGCTCTGTTCCCTGAATTGTATATGGTGAGGCAAAGGAATAATGGATGGGTTGGAACCTTGGGAATCCCAGATATTGTTCACTACAGTTCCCAGATTACCTAGCTGCAATGGGCTTTGGCTGATGATGCTGGGAGTTGTAGTCAAAAACATCTGGGATTTTCTGTTAGAGCGAACACTGGTTGGAACCCCACTTTTGACTGGAATTCAGATACAATAAAAGGTGCATGTGAAACATGCATCAGTGATGCATAAGACTAACAGGCTCTCAAATGGTGTCCTATTCTTATAGAACGTGGGTAATAATTATGTATAATTCCTTCTTTCCTTATTGTATTGGCAACATGAAGGTCTATGAATCACTTTGTTCATGTTCCAGCATAGGTAGCTGCACTATTTGTTTACTATTGTTTCCATGTTTATTTATTCGACTTGGTTAGAAGACAATATAAAATTCAATACTTGAAGGTGGCCATATTTCTACACTCAGGAAATAGAATGTGTTGCTATTTTTGGATTTTGAGATAATGGAAACACTGGCATTAGCAGCAGTATGCAATCAATGACAGAACATATATACCTGTGATAAATAGACTAGAACACAACAATCCCTATCCTTAAAGAAAATAGCATTGATCTTAAAAGCAGATGGAGCTAAAATGAAGATGCCTTCACAGAGAAACACAATTACTTCAAGATGGACCACAGAGGCTGATAAAAGAGAAATACTGGATAAATAATATGATAAATTACATTGTAGTCTGCTTCAGCCCAGAACTCGAGTGCTATCTCATACTTATGAGCCAATTCCTAAAATCGATTCTACTGAATGTATAATGTATAAGTTAACCCATCTAACTCTGGCTTTAATTCTTTACATGCCAACTCAAACATAATCCTGCTGTTTTATAGCCAGTTGACCCAATTTAATGTTTTCTTGTGGATGTGATGGCAAGGATGTACAGATAGTATTCTGTTAAGCACTGAATATTTCCCATTCATAACAATGGTGCCACATGGACATTTCTTTGTGTGCCCACGGACTCATTCTTCCATTGTAGTGAATGTGACAACTTGTTCATAAGATCTGTGTGTACTTTGTAAATCATTCGAAGATCTGAACATTAGAACAATCCTGCTGGATCAGGCCCAAGGCCTATCTAGTCCAGAATCCTGTTTCCCACAATGCCCCACCAGATGCTTCAGAGAAGCCCACAGGCAAGAGGGCATGCCCTTTCTCCTATTGATGCTCTCTTGCAACTGGTATTTAGAGGCATCTTGCCTCTGAGGCCAGAGGTGGTCTTTGGATCACGATAAATGGATTAGACTCACTTACCTCATCTAGCAAGGGAGATCTACATGCATAACTTTCTGGAAGCCCTCTTTGGCCATGAAATACATTCAGATATGGGTTCGCGGCCTAATTTCTTGTTCTGTGCCCTTAAGTGGCACAGCAGGAAAATGCTTGACTAACAAGCAGAAGGTTGCCAGTTTGAATCCCCACTGGTACTATATCAGGCAGCAGCAATATAGGAAGCTGCTGAAAGACATCATCTCATACTGCACAGGAGGAGGCAATAGTAAACCCCTCCTGTATTCTACCAAAGAAAACCACAGGGCTCTGTGGGCGCCAGGAGTTGAAATCCACTTGACAGCGCACTTTACTTTACTTTACCTTCAGTATTATTTTTTTCCCCAGAGACAAGACAATCAATTCCATTATTTTGCAATAATGGGATGCAAAATGAGGCAGAACATGATTTTGCATTGATTTTCTATTGCAACTTGGACTAAGCCATCTTTGATCATGGAAGGCAACGTAACAAGATACATGCATACTATCTTAAGTGATTTGTGGCGGGCAACCTTGTACTCTCGTTGAAGGTAATGAGTTTTTAAAGGAAAAATGGTTTTAATGTTTAAAAAATGAGTTTAAAAGAAAAAATCAAGAAGGCTTAGGCTACTTTTAATTGTGGGGAGACATTTTCTACTTATAACATTAATCTGTAGATTAATGTTTCCTGTGTTTTTTATGATATGGTCTGTAGCACCAGAAAAGTGGTATAAAAAGGTATAATTAAAGGGACTCTTAGGCTGCTGGCATGTAGTGACCTTCCCTTCAACTCTGCAGGCTGGACAGAAATCTTTTCATATTTTTAAAAATAAAATTTATAGCTAGTAACTTGAAAAAGCACCAAGTACTTTTCATGTGCCCTGTGGACTGTTACAGAATGGAAAATTGAATAGCGGAGGTGGAGCAGATTTCTGTGGTTAGATACGAAGCTTCTTTTAAGTCAACTGCGAGAGTGTTAGCTAGCATATTTAAATTTCAGCATAGCCCTTGCACTTAAACAAGGCCCATGGTCACCCCTGGTTGCTCTCAGAGGCATTTATTCCTTAAATCATGAAAGGAACATGATCTTAGAGTTGGGCACACTGTCTCAATGCAACCTTTTAAAAGTGTATCTTTGTGGTACTATATAAGTTATGTCTTCACTTCCATTGCCAAAGCTTCTGTGTTTCCAATGAACATTTGCTGTAATAACCCTAAGAATAAGAGGCAAAGAATTAAAAACAGTTGGCTAGTAAAAACAAGGGTTGGTTGTAACTCTGGAACGTACCTGTGAAAGAAAGAGTGGAGAAGCATGTTTGTGTGTGTGTACTGGTTATATCAGGATACACCAATTATTTTCTTCTGGCTTTATTTAGGTTTTAAAATTGGCTACACACTCATATTATTGCCAAAGTAAAATAAACCAAGAGTTTATTTCACTACATCTTGCAGTCTTTATCAGCCCAATAAATGTACACGGGAAAACCAAAGAGAAACTATTGGTCGTCTTTTGCTGCAAAAATGAAGCAAAAACAGACATTTTTCAACTTTATGAGAACATGTAAAACGATAGTTTCCTGAAAATGTCTCTAGTTGTAAGTGAAAGATCAAAATGTGCTGTTTGGGATATTTTGTTAGTTGTAAAATACAAGTCACATACTGCATCTTGGAACTATTATCTGTTTAACAGTTACAGTACCATTGCTGAAGATACTTACGACTGAAAAAGTAAAGCATGCAGTATTTCTGGCTTATATGTGTAACACCATTTATAATTGGTAAAGCAAAGGAAAGCCCTTGCAGAGAAATTACAGTCCACTCCTTTCTTTTGACAAATGTTGGCTAGTTAGAATGGACGTTTTTTTAAAAACACGCTTTTGTAATGTCTTGTTTGTTTGTTTGTTATCTGTTCTGATTTATATCCCACCCTTCCAAAGATAGCTCAGGGCGGTTTACATTAAAATAAAAAATACATAACAATTAAAATAAAAAACAAATAAAAGCAGATTAAAATGACAATTAAAACTAGATAACATTAAAACTAAATATAATTAAAAGCCAGGCTAAAAAGATGTGTCTTTAAGACTCTCCTGGAGGCCTCCAACAAAGACAATCCTGTGTAGTGGCTAGAGTGCTGGACTAGGACTGGGGAGACCTGAGTTCAAATCCCCATTCAGCCATGATAGTTGCTGGGTGACTCTGGGCCAGTCACTTCTCTCTCAGCCTAATCTACTTCACAGGGTTGTTGTGAGGAGAAACCTAAGTATGTAGTACACTGCTCTGGGCTCCTTGGAGGAAGAGTGAGATATAAAATGTAAAATAATAAATAAAATAGTAATAATAATGCCCACAGGGAGCACATTCCACAAACTAGGGGCGACAACAGAGAAGGCCCTATCCCAGATCGCCATCAGATAAACTTGTGACACCGAAAGATGGACCTTGGTGATCTGAATGAGCAGTGGGGATCTTGTAGAGAAAGGCGTTCCCTCAGGTAAACTGGATCTAAGCCATAAAGGTAATAACCAATGCTTTGTACTTTGCCCAGAAACATGTTGGCAGCCATTGCAACTGCTTAAGAACAGGGCATAATGTGTTCTCTCCAGGATACCCCAGAGACCAATCTGGCTGACACATTTCGAACTAACTGAAGTTTCCGAACTACATACAAAGGCAGCCCTACATAGAGAGCATTGCAGTAGTCCAAAAGTTGGTGCATCACTGTTTTCAGGTCATTATCCTCAAGAAATGGGTGGAGTTGTTGAATCAGTTGCAGCTGGTAAAAAACGCTCCTGCCCACAGCCTCAACCTGAGGCACCAGGGAGAGACCTGGGTCCAAGAGCACTCCCAAGCTATGAACCTGTTCTTTCTGGGGAAGTGTAACCTCATCCAGAACAGGAAGTTCTATCCTGTCTTGCAGATTACCACCCCCAACAATGAGCACCTCCATCTTGCTTGGATTTGGCTTCAGTTTATTATCCCTCATCCAGCCCATTACTGCCTGTAGGCATGCATTTAAGGGGCTACTGTCATTTCCTGATGTTGATGACAAGGAGAAATAGATTTGGGTGTCATCAGCATATTGATAACACTCAGCACCAAATCCCCTGTTGACCTCACCAGTGGTTTCATGTAGATGTTAAAAAGGATTGGTGACAGAATGGAGCCCTGGGGTATTCCATATAGTAGCTCCCACTTTGAAGAGCAACTGTCACCAAGCGCCAACATCTGAAATCCACCCAAGGCATAGGAGTGGAACAACTGTAAAATAGTGCTTCATATCACAGAAGGAAGCTGCCATATACTGAGTCAGACCATAGGTTCATCTAGCTCACTATTGTCTACACAGACTGGCACAGCTTTTCTAAGGTTGCAGGCAGGTATCTCTCTCAGACTAATCTTGGAGATGCCAGGGAGGGAACTTGGAACCTTCTGCTTTTCCCAGAGCAGCTCCATCCCCTAAGGGGAATATTGTACAGTGCTCACACATCAAGACTCCCATATGCAACCAGAGCGGGCCCTGCTTAGCTAAGGGGACAAGTCATGCTTGCTACCACAAGACCAGCTCTCCTCTCCATGATCCAAAAGGATACCATGGTTGATGGCATTTAAAGCCACTGAGAGATCCAAAGTAACCAGCAGAGTAACAGTCCCTCTGTCAATTCCCTGGCAAAGGTCATCTGTCAGGCCGACCAAGGCCATCTAAACCCCATAGCCCACTCTAAAGCCAGTTTAAAATGGTCTAGATCAGGCTTTGCCAACCTGTGGCCCTCCAGATGTTGCCAAAGTACAAAGTACAATTCCCATCAGCCCCAGCTACAACTTATTGTGGCTGAGATGATGGGAATTGTAGTTCAGCAACATCTGGAGGGCTGCAGGTTGGGGAAGTCTGGTCTAGATAATCAGTTTCCTCCAAGACTGCTTAGAGCTGGCCACCACCCTTTCAATCATCTTACCCAACCAGGGGAAGTTGGAGACTGCCCTATAATTATCCATCACCAGGGGGTTCACAGTGGACTTCTTAAGAAGGGTCTAACCACCACCTCCTTCAGACAAGATGGCATCCCGCCCTCCCTCAGTGAAGTATTAATGATATCAACCAGGCCAGCTCCAACCTCCCTGAAAGACGAAATCAGCAAGGATCCATAGAACAGGTGGTAGACCGTACTGCTCCAAGCAGCATGTCCACATCCTCAGGTGTCACACAATGAAACTGATCTAATCTAATCTTGCAAGAGGGATTGCCAGACACCCCCCTAACTGGACCTGCAGAAATATTGGAATCCAGATCAGCCCGGATGCGAAATTTTATCTGCAAAGAACTCATTGAATGTGTCACAGTGAGATATTGTTTCTGGAAGCAAATTTGAAACAGAAGGGGTCTGAGTTAAATGTTAATGGTGGATTTTGGGGGACCAGGGGGGAGGATGTTCTACAATATTCCTGGACAATCATAGAAATATGTTCAATTTTGCATGGAATTCCAATGCTCTACATGTATGACTGGAAATAGAAAATAGAAAATATATATATAGCAATGTATCTTGTGCAACCTCCTATTTGTGCAATCAAAATATAATTTAAAGTGACATTCAGGACAAATTCAGAGTATCATTCTCAGGCAGAATGTTAGAAGTATGCTGAGGAAGCAACAAGCTGCAACTAATGAAATTGTGCTGAAGGTTCTGAATGGGTAGATTTTGGCATAAATATGACTGGTAGTCAAAAAGTGATAAGATTTTGGACCAAAACCTCTGTTTTCAAATCTGCTTACTAACAATAGCTTCATCTTTACACATTGGCCGGATTCAAACATAACACGAAACCGGAGCTAAAGAGGGCAGGAATTGGAACTCCAGTACATCCAAATTCGTGAAACCAAGGCTCTACAGCAAACGTGACTTGCGGTTCGCCTCGACAAACTCCAATTTGTACCTTCAGTTTGCACAAAGGTTCGCCGGCGAGACCTCTGGTTTGGACTCTGATGGGTAATGTCTGAACCTGGATGCCACCATAACTGCTGTTTCGTGCCAATCTTCAAACTGCAGTCATAAAGGCGGCAGTGCAGATGTGCCCGAGATCATGCCTACTCTGTGCCACCTCTCCAGGCACCAGCCACACCCCTCCTGTCTCCGTTCCAGCAATGTTGTTGCCTGACGACAGGGAGAACGCTACGTTCCATCCCAGCCTTGTCAGCCTCTCAAGCTGCACAGTCACACAGGGCCATTCCCTGTTCCCACTCTGTCCCTTGCTCCCCTTTCCTGGCAAGCCGGAGGGAAAGCGGATGGGATGGCAGACATGCACTAAGTGCTTTGCTCCCTGAGAACAAAGCAACAATGATGTATGTTCATAAGCACTAACACTCCAGGTGCCAACATAAGCAGGACACCCCATCACAGTGCCAGGAGTGGAACATTTGGAAGGGGTGCCCGGTGTTGAGTTTAAAAGGCAGCCTCAAGCAGGGATTTTCAAGCAGCCTAGTTCTATTTTTTTCACAGAAAGTTTGGGGAAGGGCCCAGCCCCTTCCCCTTGGGGGGTTGTGGTCCTTATTTTTATTAATTATTTATTTATTTTTACATTTATATCGCGCTCTTCCTCCAAGGAGCCCAGAGTGGTGTACTACATACTTGAGTTTCTCTTTCACAACAACCCTGTGAAGTAGGTTAGGCTGAGAGAGAAGTGACTGGCCCAGAGTCACCCAGTTAGTTTCATGGCTGAATGGGGATTTGAACTCGGGTCCCCCCGGTCCTAGTCCAGCACTCTAACCACTACACCACACTGGCTCTCTAGGCTTACTCATGAGCAGAGCTGGACACCAGGGTCAGCAGTGCTCCTGTCAGCGTTCTCAGAGAGCAGCAGAACAACAGAAGGAGCATGCCGACCCAGGTTCAAGCAAGTGCCAGGCCATGGAGATACCCCCTTACAACTCAGGAGAAGGACCATCAGAGGGGAGAGGGGAGGATTTTAAAAATGTTAATATGCTTTTATCTATTATGATTTTTATCTTTTTATGAATTTTGAATGTTTCTAGTTTGTATTATGTTTTTAATTTTGTACATCACCTTGAAGTTTTATATTAGGCGGTATAGAAATTAGATAGACAGAAGACAGACAGATAGACAGACAGACAGATTGCTAAACAGAATCTCGAGTTGAATCAAAAAATCGATTTGTGCCCATCCCTAATATTGATCCAGTTTTGCTCTATTCAGGAAAACTGCACGGATAGGTACTGTGGGGATGGGTACCCCAGTGACTGCTCTCCCTGTCCTGGCAACTGCTGCCAAGGAGCTGTCAAAGTCTGCCCCCCGCAAGCCCCTCCACCCATGTAGACATGTGCACCCTTGCTTGTGCCCCCAAACGGTGACCCCACTCTCCTGGGGTTGCTGAAAATCAGGTCTCCCCTCTCCTGTGATTCGCAGCACTGGCAGATCTTCATACAGCACAATGCTGGACTGAGCCTGGGAAGTTTATATGTGTTTTAAAGATCCATCCACACACACCGAATGTCAAAATCTCCTTTGGGTGCATGCAAGGCTTCACAGGGACAGGGGAGGGTTGCTGTGCATGGAGAGTTGGGGCCAGTGGAGCAGGAGAGTAGTTTGGTCTGCATGGACTGCTTTGACAGGTGACCCCTTGCAACAGCATCCTAAGTCAGGATGGGACAGACTGCCCCCACATCCTTTGCCCTCCCTCATATGCATATCCCCTCCTAGGAAGTCTCCATGTTCCCTTTCCTTTCCAGGCTACAGGCAAATAATGCTCCAAGCAGGCCCGCTCCCCACAATCATGCTTGTGTGATACTATTTGGGTGCTTGGCTCTTTGCTGGGCAGCAGAGCCATCGCTGTCATGAAGCGCTGGCATGGCATAGTATTTTAAGGGATTTAAATGCCCTTTCCCTGCTGAGGGCAGGCAGTCCATGTCGGAAAGGCACACTCCCTTTGAGATTGTGGCCAATCATGGCCGATCCATTGACATGCTGATGCTTTGCCCACAATCTGGCCATGGGGCTTGCGGGGGACGGCTTCAGTTGCCGAGCAGCAGGGAGGGGCTCCCCTCTCCTGGAACTGGAGAGGTGGGCCATGGTTTGACAAATGTCTGAGGTGCATAAAATTGAAACCGTGGGTTCTGCAACCTCCATTTTCATATTGCGTCAGAACCCAGCCATTAGATCAGGGTTGACCAACTAGAAGCTTTCCAGCTGTTATTAGACTAGAACGCCAATCGTACTCAGCTACAACGAGATGTGAGTTGTAGACCAACACAGTTGGTTTTTCTCTAAACTGGATGGGGGTGGGGACAGGGTTTGAAAGTCCTTGGATCAGACGAAAGGCCTGTTTAGTCCAACATATTGCTTTCCACAGTGGCCGATGCCTTCCTCAAACTTGCCTCACCACAAAATAAATGAGAGCTCTGCATTGTCACTGCTTTTAAAAAAAGTGCTATGTTATGACTATAATTTGGAGACATTAATAGGGTTGAGAGCTGTGTTGAAAAAACTGCAAACACTGTTTACATTCTAAATTTTCTTCATTCAAGGCCTGAAATGCAAGTCAAATTGCCAGGCTGATAAACTGAACATAATTAAAACAATTGGCATTTCTTTCCAATTAGCTGAAGAGTATAGCTCTCCTTTCCCCCGAATGGTCTCAACAACATTGTCAATACATCTTTGTGCATAAACTGAGTTTGTGGTGTGGTGTGTGTGTGTGTGTGTGTAAAAACTTCTGTCTCAGCTGAAACTTTCTTTTGTTGCCCACATTTTCTTTTTAGCAGCTCATCTGACATTGGATGTTTGACCCCTGCTACCATAATAGCTGCTAATGGAAACTTCACCTCATGCAAAGATAAGATGGATTTTTGGCAGCTGTGGGAGATTATGAAGAGTAAGAACAATCTTAGCTGGAATCACAAGAAAAAGAAGACATCTGTAGCTTGAGAGCTATTCATCTGGTTTTCATTATACACCAAGCCTATATTTATTACAAAGAGGCTAGCCAAGAAACTGAAACCAATAGGCCTCTGCTCTTGGAATGAGGAGGCCAATATCAGACTGATAAATTTCTGCCTTTTAAAGTCATTTGGGTACAAGCACATTATCGTGTAGATGCATGCCACTGATGGAATCCATCTGACAGTCCTTTTTCAAGGATGGTGTTTCTCCCATTTGCTTGTGCTTGTTCTCATTGTTCTAGAAGAACAATAAGAGCTTCTTCATAAAAAGAAGCTCTGTGGTATTGAAGAATCAGAAGAAAGAATGAGCTTTTCTTTCTTCATGTCTGTCACTATGTCCACTCTACTTGGTGGCCACATATGGGGCATGCGATCACATTTTGGAAACCAGGGGCAATATCCTAACATTGTCCTTGCTAAATGAACAAAGTTGTGCTAATACAAGATGATCACATATGTGAGCTAAATCATTGGAATTTTCAGACTAGTGCTACTGCACAAGAGTTCCCTGCAGAACATATGAGACGTTCCTTTTTCTGCAAGTGCAAATGTTTGTTCACTAGTGCAACTCTAGTCTGGAACTCCAACTCCAGACATCATGCAATTAGCTAGCAGCCTTGCATTAGTGCAGCTTCCTCATGCAAGCATAGCATTAGTCAGGATGCCGGCCCATTATTTTATTGTCAAGACCACTGAATACCTACAGGTGGTGGTACAGGTGGTGGATTTCTGGAGTCATGTAAGGGCGCATGAATTGCACAGATGTTAATATATTCCTGGGGCTGCCTATTTCAGTTCAGTTCCTAGAAACAGAAATTTAGGTCTCATTGTTCGCTATAACAACTTAAAAATGTTCAGAGAGTGTAGTGTAGAGAAAGCACTTTGAAAAACAGCTCTGTTGTGAGCTACATGCCATATTGATTCGCCATGGATGCAACTCTACATCTTTCATCCACTATGGATAGAATTCCAATTGGTTACTATGGGGAAGACTCTCTAACCAGTGAAAGAAAGATATGCTAAAGATATGCTGTCCCCTGATAACTTGGCAAAGAGGCACCTTTTAATGTGGTGATTCTCTTTATTTAGCAGGGGGAGAGTAAGTGGCCCTATCCACCCCTAGCACAGTACCTCCAGTGACTGTTGCTGGTGTCTATCTTATGGTTCTTTTTCGAATGTGAGCCCTTTGGGGACAGGGATCCATCTTATTTGTTTGTTACTTCTTTGTGTAAACCACCCTGAGCCATTTTTGGAGGGGCGGGATATAAATCTAAATAATAATGATGATGATGATGATGATGATGACGACGACTACAAACAGACAAACATCTGCCACACAATACACCAGATATAACTGTAGTCGAGAAGCAAGAAAAACAAGTCAAAATAATCGACATAGCAATACCAGGGGATAGCAGAATAGAAGAAAAAGAAATAGAAAAAACCACCAAATACAAAGATCTACAAATTGAAATTGAAAGGCTGTGGCAGAAAAAGACCCAAATAATCCCAGTGGTAATTGGCGCCCTGGGTGCAGTTCCAAAAGACCTTGAAGAGCACCTCAACACCATAGGGGCCACAGAAATCACCATCAGCCAATTACAAAAAGCAGCTTTACTGGGAACAGCCTATATTCTGCGACGATATATATAACAATTGACAATAAAATTCTGGCATCCCAGGTCCTTGGGAAGGACTCGATGTCTGGATAAAACAAACCAGTCAATAACACCTGTCTGACTGTGTAAACAAGAAATAATGAAAGAAAAACAAAGTTAAAATAATCGACATAGCAATACCAGGAGATAGCAGAATAGAAGAAAAAGAAATAGAAAAAATAACAAAATACAAAGATCTACAAATTGAAATTGAAAGGCTGTGGCAGAAAAAGACCAAAATAATCCCAGTGGTAATTGGTGCCCTAGGTGCAATCCCAAAACACCTTGAAGAGCACCTCAACACCATAGGGGCCACAGAAATCACCATCAGCCAGTTACAAAAAGCAACTTTACTGGGAACAGCCTATATTCTGCAACCATATCTACGATAATAACAGCAACAACATTGATAATAAAATTCAGCCATCCCAGGACCTTGGAAAGGACTCAATGTCTGGATAAAACAAACCAGTCAATAACACCTGTCTGACTGTTTAAATTAATAATAATAATAATAATAATAATAATAATAATAATAATAATAAAGTGCTTCAGGGGAACATAATAGAAAGGTGAACACCAATAATATTGCAGTGGTAAAGACCAGGATAGAACCAACCACACTGTGGCAAAACTATTAAAGACTGGTTACTCTGACCATATTTTGCTATTTCTGAAACTGCTTCACTGGCTTTCAGTTCAAATTCAAAGTCCTCCTGCTTACCTATAAAGCCCGAAATGGTTAGAGATTCAAGATGGTATCTTGTGGACAGCTTACTACCAAATCAAGCGGCACAGACACTTTGATCTGCTTCACTGGCTTTCAGTTCAAATTCAAAGTCCTCCTGCTTACCTATAAATCCCGAAATGGTTAGAGATTCAGGATGGTATCTTGTGGACAGCTTACTACCAAATCAAGCTGCACAGACACTTTGATCTGCTTCAGGGCCATATTCCAAGTCCTTCTCTCCATCTGCACTTTGGAGAGTGGTGATCGGCTAAGCGGGGCTTTTCAATTGTAGCCTTATGGAATTCCTTGCCTGAGGAGACTCACCTGGTGATAACTACTATGGCCTTTCAGCACCAGCAAAACTGCTTCTGTTTGCCCATTCTTTTAGTTAGATGCTACTGTGTTTAATTTGTTTTAATGGAGTTTTATGCTCTCCTGTTTTATTATGTGTTTTATACCACCCTTTTGAACATCACCCTGGTTGAATTTTCTGGAAGGTGGCCTAGAAAATGTGTGAATGAATGAATGAACAAAACAAACAAATAAACAAATAGGGCTAATGCAATTTGATACCTGAAATAGGATTTTAAAAATGTTTTTATGTTACAAATTTTTAGGATAAACAAAATACTATTAATATTAAATGGAGACTCAATCACAAAAACACAATACATTTCACACCAATGGTCAGACAGATATGAACAAATTTCGCAATCCATTTATCAAGACTCATAAATATGTGCTAAGCATGGAGGGGTTAGATACCAGCAGTAATGCAGCTCCAATTAGTTCTCCTCGGGAGTAACCATAAGTGTTTAGCCAGTGTTCCATAGCCATAGCCATTCCTCCTAGTTTAGTGATTTAGCTAAATATTTTCCCCATGTCTAATCATAACTTGGTCTCTTTTCCTCCAGACTTTATATCAGCTGGTAGCACTGAGCTATTAAACCTCTCAGTCTTGGAGTGGTTATTATAAGATGGTTATTATAAGATGTTCTGCAATGGTTTTATGTCAGACAATCCTGTACTTATCCAGTTATTTCATTAAAGCATCTCTGATTTGAAACTATTGGAACCATAGTGGTTGTTTCCCATCTATTTCCCCCACTATCTCTTGATATGTTAGTACTTCATTATTTTGTTCAGAAGCCATTATCTGATACAACTGATATAATGAGACATAGCCCACAAGCCCTAACAGTTCTGGAAAAGAAAGTTGTTCATTATAAAATATTGGAGATAAACCTGGGCATATTTGGGGTTTTTTTATGTAGGCTCCAAACAGATAATACTCCTGTTACTGATAAATTATACTTCCTTCCTCAATTCATCCTTCTTTTGTCAAATCATAACAAACTAGTAAAACGGAAATGTTTATTTTTTAAACTACAGTTCATGAAACTGCTCAAGACCCAAGAGAAGGAGTGTCTTCAGACGTACCTTTTAACTGCAGGTTCAATAGACCAGCAGTTTTTGTCTGAGACCCACAGCACACTCCCAGATGATAATTATCTGCAGTCTGGGAGACTGCAAAGGGTGTGGAACTGGCTGTGCGGGTTTCCTCCAACCCATGACAGAAAGCCTTGCCAGCCAATTGAGTACAAGTGGTAGGAGGAGCCTCCTCCCCTAACTCTGATTTGGGCTAATTACCCAAACCAGATGATACATTGCAGCCTTTGGACCCTTTGTTTGGTAAGTGTACCTTACTTTGAACCAAGGGTTCATCCAGAGGTTGCAGAAAGGACTTGGAACCGTGGTTGGGTCCAGCAACCACAGTTCTGATAATTCGGAAGTCACACAGAGACAACTCGAGGTGGTCTTACCTTAGGTTCTGTGTGACTCCCTAAGGCGGCCATGGTT
Organism: Hemicordylus capensis; assembly: GCF_027244095.1. Classification (NCBI taxonomy): domain Eukaryota; kingdom Metazoa; phylum Chordata; class Lepidosauria; order Squamata; family Cordylidae; genus Hemicordylus; species Hemicordylus capensis. The sequence goes on along the minus strand of NC_069661.1, from coordinate 48,401,309 downwards.
TCCAAACATAGGAACATGCTATTTAGTGATTCCTCAGTGTGCCTGGAGCCGACAGATGATCATTCTCAGGTTATGGTGAATCCCACATTATTGAGATTGCTCTCAAAAATATCCATCTTTGTTTATTCCTCATTATCTTTAATGAACATTGGAAAGCATGTTGTTCTCTCCCCTTTGAGTGTGTGTGTGGGTGTTTTATTAAGCTGCTCTACTCTCCATAAAAAGTGGGACAGGGGATCATATGGTTCTGCTTGAGAGAATCTCTCAATTCTCCTTCTCTCTCACACGCACGCACTTCATTGCCATGCCCCTACCACAGCCCATGCTGCATTGCTCTGTGTCTTAAATTTATGTAAGCGCAGCAGCAGCAGCTCTAGCTGCTGACAGATATGAAGTTGGTGACCACAGCCAACCACACTTGGAGCAGCAGAGCTGTGCTGGGCTTTCTCTGTTCTACAGTGCTGGCTCCCACAGCAGTTGCAAAGGGAGCTAACAGGCTTTTGTCATGGCCATTCTCTGCCTGGGAGAGTTGCTCCACTTTGGCTTGCTGCGAGTAAGCCAGTCATTTAAGAGAGGCCTATGATAATGTCCACACGGGCTCCATCTTTTTTCCTCCCTTCCCTTCAAGTTGCCAGATTGGGGGACGGTGGGAGAATTCAGGGTAGAGAAGCACGTCCCGCTTGCCACTTGGGGGTGGGGGGAGTCAGGGTAGCCACCCCTTCTCCTCAGAGCCAGTGCGTGAAGAGGCAGCATGCAAGACAGAAGGAGTTGAGAGAAGGTGGTGAGACAGAAGGCTCTCCTTGGCAGGTCATGTTTCCATTGGTTGTGGTTGCGGCAGGGGCAGTTTTCATTGGTTGTGGCTGGATTGTGGCTGAGACAGTTCTAATTGGTTGTGGCTGGGTTGCGGCTGCAGTGGGGGCGGGGTCTTGCCACATACCATTTGCCATGGACCACCTAAGGCTTTTATATAGAGAGATATGCATCCATATCCTAATGTGAAGCAAAAAGCACCAACCTCAGTTTTCCCTTAACGTTTCCAAATATAATTTACTCATTATGAGACTTAGCTAAAAGCCTTCATAAAATAAACGGTTGTCCATCAATATAATGAATTTGGTTCATGAAGATTTTCAGACAGCAGGCTCATCAGAGCACTCAGGCAAGAGAATAAAGGGGAAATTCCTCTATGTTTAAGTGCAATTATTTCAGAGAAGGTGAGCTAGAAATGACACTTGGCTGTGGTAGTCTGAATTGCATGAAATCTCTTACAGACATCAAAGTTCAGTGTCTCAAACATGACTCCATTTTGCTCTTCTTCATCCTGCTGAGTAGTGCACGGAATGTAAAGGGAGTACTTTTGTTCTTCTTTCTTTGAAAGCGGTCAGAGTATTTTTAGAAGACAAGATAAAAGCTTTACTGGAAAATTTACAGAATTATGGGTTGCTGGAGCTGATGCAAATCTAAGAAGCTGCCTTGCAACTGTATACAAAAGCATTAAAACATGAGGCCTCGCTAAAGCATCTAAATATATTTTTCCCGAACATTAAAGCTTTTCATGTTGGTTTGTGGATAAAGTCTGTTCTATTGATATGCATGCAGAGCAAACAGTTTTTTGAAATCCATGAGAAACTGAAGATTAGTCTTCTAACCTCTAAAAGGACTGATTTTAAAATATTTGATATTTTTAACTACATTGGGTCATTGCGATGTGGGTGTTGGATTTTGTGTGGTCAAGACCTAGGGATCTGAACACCATGCAGAATAGTTGTTCTTCACATGGACATCTCATTGAATCTTGCTGCATGCAGGAAACAGGATAATCCAAAGGTCATGCTTCCACACACACAGACTGGGGTCAATGCACAAATGCACTCAGCAAGGCAAAGTAAAACAGTGTGGAGTACAATGCATATGACTATCTATTTCTGCTGTCAGCTGAGAATAGCTGACTGGTTCTGGATACCAAACACATATTTGCCTCAGAATACTACATATTGTATCAACAGCACACAGACTATTTTTGCAACTTCAATCCAGTTCGAGTATCTTGAATCTGCTGTCTCCATGTCCTGATTATTAGCCACACTAGGTCATTTGGTTCTGTAGCCAAATTGGATTACTGTTGTAATCCAACAAAAACAAAACCTCAAACCAAATCCAGATGCAAGGCAATTCAGGGATCCAGGTAAATTGGATCTATTACAAATCATACTCGGGATTCAAGAGAGACAAATCCAAATCAAAATAGAGGGACCTAAAACAGCCCGGCATTATTAGGTCTACGAGCAAACCATGACCTTCAGGCTCCAGATCAGACAGTTTTTGCCATCTTGAACATTCCAGATGTTATAAAGCAGGGGTGGGCAGATGAAAGGCTTCTGAAAGCTACTTTTTCCGCCTTCCAGGAAGCTACTTTTTGTGTCTTGGGAGCACCAGCAAACAATTGCAACTTGGGGAGGCCAATCTTGCCACAAATCAGTGACTTGAGGAGGCAGAGCCAGTTGCAAAATGGCAGCTTGTACCAACATTTACTTTGACAGAATGAGGGATTTTAACATCAAAACCCTGAAGTCCAGGCAAATTTTGTTGCAGGACAGGAGGGAGGTAAGGAAGGTTGCTTTGTGGGTGAAGAAACAAGGGGGAGATAAAGCAAAAGCAATCCTGATCACTCCAAGAAAGAGAGTTTAAAACTGGCGCAGCCATAGCCCCACTCAACCAGCCAATGAGACTGCAGTACTGGCTGGAAAGAAAGGGCTGGAAAAGGAAGATCAAATATCTGTCTTTTGGGGTTTTTTTGTTTTTTTTTTTGCATATTTCCCTTCATACTGGAAGAAGCAACAGAAAAAGGTACAGGACAGACCACACAGTACCATCTTACTTCCATTTTCCTACTTTCAGTCTCTGTTCTTTATATGTTCTTTCTTTCTTTATTATTTATTTATTTGATTTTTATACAAATACAAATTTTATACAAATACAAATTTTTATACAATTTATTTATTTGATTTTTATATATATTTTTGACAAAGGTTATTTTTTCTCGAACGACTTACGTGTGTTTGTGGTAATACTGTGCTCTGTTGTGGTTAGTATCTATATCTATATTTATCCTAGGTGTGCCATGAAATGTGCGTCCTGGCAAGCCATCTGATTGGCTGGGGCACAGGCCAATGGCGGCGGTGGGCAGGCCTGCTGGCCCTGGGACTGGCTGGCACTGGGAGGCAAGCAGCAGCTGCAGAGGCCAGCAGCGGGTCGCCAAACCAGTACTCGGCCCCGGCTGCTGAGGCGAGGTGGTGGCGGGCTGGCCAGCTGGAAATGGCTGGCACTGGGAGGCAAGCAGCGGGCGGCGGAGCTGGTACTCGGCCTGGCGGCAGGCCTGCGGACCCGGCTGCAGAGGCGAGTCGGCGGGCCGGCCGCGGATCCACCCATGGAGCCAAGGCGCCTGTGGGAGGCTGGGGCAGGAGGGAACCGGGTGGCGGAACTTCCCTGTTTGCTGCCCGGGAGGAGAAATGGTGGGGGTGGGGGCCTTTTTGGATGCCCACCACCTGGTAAGGAGGGCCTGGCCTGTGGTAGCGGAGGTAAGGTACTCAGTGCGGGGAGGGGAGGGGGAGGGCAAGAGAGAGTGGGGTAGGGCAAGAGAGTGGGTCAGGGGGAGGGGAGGGGGCAGGGGAGGGAGGGCAGGAGAGAGTAGGCCAGGAGGGGAAAGGAAGGGCAGGAGAGAATTGGGTGGGAGGGGGAGGGAGGGCAGGAGAGAATTGGGTGGGAGGGGGAGGGAGGGCAGGAGAGAATTGGGGGGAGGGAGAATGGGGAAGGAGGGAGGGGGGAACAGCCGACCCCAAAGAGCGCACAGATGCTCTGTGCAGGTCGGCTAGTGATAGTATAATTGTTGTAAATGATTTCATTGAGTTTTAAGATTTTGGTAGCTGCTGCATTCGCACCTAACATGAAACCATGGGTCCAATGGACCCATTTTTCCTCTCTCCTCCCCCTCTGCTCTCCCATCCAAATTCGGACATCATACAGCTCCCTCTCTGCATTCAGTGAGACTTCAGAGAGCAGGGGGAGCTGGCTGTTTGGGATTCCTTCTTGCATGAAGGACAGCATGCACACCCAATCATGGCCAGAGAAAGGAAGGAGCTTCCTCCCTCAACTCTGGTTGCTGTGCAGCAAGACTGCAGTGCCACATTCTGATGTAATGCTGGCACCGCAGATCCAGAGGTTCCGGTGGTGAAACTTACTATAAACTGAAGGTACAAATTGGAGTCTGGGGAGGGAAACCATAGATTCATTTTCCGGAGAAATTGAGGTTCCTTACATTCGGATATACAGAAATTGTAACTGGAGGCTCCTTCACCTTCAGTTTTGTGTTACATGTGAATGCGGCCTGTATCTTAAAAGGAGGAATATTTATGAAATAATATTTTTTTAAAAAATTACCCCGTCCTCTGATTTCTCATCTGCAGATATTCTTCATTTGCTGCACATGAAAACCCCTAATTCCACTTGCATACCCTTAATTCTTTTTCCTCCCCCCACTCCGGTTTTTGTGCTTCTTAGAAACTGTAGCTTCTTCCTAAGCTGGATAATTGACACTGTCTCTTGAATAATTGCTGAGCTTTGTTCATCATTAACAGGATTACTTCTAGGCAAAATTCATTCCATACTTGTAAATCAATACTGTTCTTTCCTTTATTTGTTCAACGGAGATAGCATCAAAATTAGGACTGGAGCTGAAGAGATTCTGTTTTACGTGCCTTCGTTGTAGACACTGAGATTGTGTGTACAGCTTCAGCAGTTTGGTGAACCTACTGAACTACATCCTGCCTGTGGCTGTCCCTGCCAGCATGCATTCAGCACAATCTCTAGTGGGATGGACATGTGTGCGTTTCTACATGTGCATGCCCAGCACACACAATGCTTTCTCATATAACTGGGAAAGAAACATTGCACAAATTGAATCCTGCATATCTAAGACCATATGCATGTACGCCCCATTTAGTTATTGTGCTGAACATGTGGAGGTGAGGCTGGGTTTTGGTGCGTTGCTGCATGGTCCTGTACCTATTGCACATTCAGAATACAGTTTACTGAACTCCTGCATATGCCCAATTCTCAGATAATACTGCCAAGACTCCTAGTTGCAGGAGGCCTCAAACTGAAACCACATTCCCTGAGCTACATCGTCCTTGGAAACTACTGATTTCCTGCAAGAAGCTTTGCTGATCACCTGCCACCCTACCCTACATGACTGATCCCTGTTTCTACATAATGCAGTGATCTTCACTATGTTTCATGCAGGGACCACTTTTTAAAAAATCTTCAGTGTGAGGGCCATGTCCATATCCCACTGTGCTGGGTTTGACACAGTTCTATGCTTTTCTCATGTCTGGGAGGGCTCTTTAAGAGAGATAGCTCTATGGGGAAAGCACTGGGGAGGACTACACTTCCCAGCGATCTGTGCATGCCTTCCAAGATGATGCAAGGGTTCAAGAGGGTTGTTCCCTTAAAAGAGCCCCCCTGACAGTGGGCAAAATAGAAATGGCACCTCCACATTATACTCATCTTGTGAAGAGTATCCAGCTTTGGCCAAAGGTTCACACAGGCCCAATAAACAATAAGTTGCGGGCGGGGCACATTTAGGATAGAGACACCACTGTCCCTTACAATGAACAGTACTGACATAAGCTTTCTTTTCCTACCTTTCTGCCATCAGACGTGTGTAGAATGAGGCACCTGCTGTGTGAAAAATGACTTGCGGGGGACAGCTGGCATCACTGGGTCCTCAGGGCCCATTTAGACCTTACTGGTATACTGGCACCACCTTCTCCCATGAGGAATTCTCCCCTTTTTAACCCAAAAGGGAATGACCTCAAATATATATCCCAAAATGTCCCAGAGCCTCTTCAGTAGCCTGTGGCCTGAATGGTGTGTGAGTAAAGCAGAACAGAGAGTAATTTCCAGAACAGATGAGATTAGAATAAACAAATAAAAAGTCTAATTTATTAAGTATAAAAAACAAAGGAACAATTTACAGGCCATCAAAAGTATAAAAACAGATGTTCAAAGAGGTAGAAGCATTTTACCTTTCTTCCTGACTTGTGATCTTGTTAAATCACAAGGTTAAGAGTCTTAGTCACAAAAATCCATTCTTGGAGCTTGAATCCTGGCTCTGTGGCTGCCTGCTGGCTTTATCCTGCTGGGGAATGATGAATTCTTCACAGTCTCAGGAACTATGGAGCCTGTGAGTTGGACTCCATCTTCTCAGGAGTCCCCACCCAAGAAAGTGATTTTCAGATGTGACATCACTTAGCTTGCAGTTCTTGGATGTGACATACTGTAGCTTCTCCTTTGATTCTCAGACACGACATCACTTTTTGCCACAATTCTTGGATGTAAGTCAATTTTCTTGTCACTTTAAGAAACTAATTAAAAATCAATAGATGGACAGATTTAACTGAAATTTAAAAACTGAGAACTAAGAACAAAGATGCCTTGAATAATGGCTTTCTTAGCTTTTATAAGGAAAGATTTGTGTTTTCCCTGTCTGACATAGGAAGATTGTAGAGTTATGTGCTAATTAAAAATTTACCCCACTATCCATGACAGGTATGCGATTGCTGGGTTCTTGGAGGCCAATGACCTAACCATTATTCTGATAGGCAGCAACCTGTGGAACTAAGGGAAAGGCTCTCTTTTAGGAGGGCTGGCCACTTAACACTTAAGGGTTTGTCTGGCACAATCAGAAAACCGGCTGGGTGGCAATTAGCAGAGCTGGGATCTGAAAGAAGTCCTCCAGTATCTTGCAATGTACCATACAAAGAGTGTGGGACATTGGGAAAGCTCCACATTGCTGGACATTCCTTCTGCCCAGCTCTATGGAAGCTTGGGCTGCCAGCAGCCCGAGCTTCCAGATAACCAGGCAGCGCTTGCATCCTCCTTCCTCACTTTTAGCCTGGTACAAAACCCAGGCTACCTGGCAGAGGAGCACCAGGATTGGGACAGATCCTGGTGGTTCTCACAAACAGCCCTACCTGGCCTAGTGCTACCCTGCCCAGGTAGGGCTGGTCATGAAAACGACCTCAGAGTGTATTGCGGATGTGTTTGCAAGCAAATAGGCCAGTATTGCATGCTGATTAGGCCTGCTTGAAATGGAGGTTCAGAATTAAAATGACAGCTCCAGTATTTTGATTAAAAGAAGCATATCCTTCCATCCTGCATTCTAGCTTTCCCAAGCACAATATTTTGCCTTATTCCTGTGTCAATTCCTAGTCTTGTCAGATCTCTCCCTGCCCATTGGCCCAGCCAGCCCTACTCACTATTTCCCCCTGCCTACTCAGATAGCCTTGGTGAAGGTAGGGCAAGGATGTATTGGGCTCACCCCTCAGTTAAATGCTTTCTCCTGGTTCAGTTTGCTTGAGATATTACTGCAGTTCTATCTGCTTGCTGCTTGATCACATAGACCCTGATCTTTCATAAAAGTACCAGGTTATTCTAAGGCTTGACCCATCATATTCAAAGTGCTGGTTATTAATTTTAAATGGCTTGGGCCCCAGGTACCTTAGGGTCTGCTCCCAGCTGAATCCACCCATCTGACTAAATCAACTGGGAGGGCTCTCCTCCATGTGCTGACACCTGCTGAGGCCTGTTTGTCAAGCACGTGGGACAGGGCCTTTTCAGTTGCTGTCCCCAGGCTATGGAATTCACTCTCAGTTAAGACCCACATGATGCCGTCTCTCCCAGCTTTTAGGAAGAAAGTGAAGACTGCTCTTTTTTATCCAGGCTTTTGGCCAATGAGCTGTCCTTTCCTGAATTTTTATCTTGTTGTTAACTGGCCTGGAGTCTTAGGATGAAGGGCAGTATATACATCTAAATGTATGTTTTTAAATAATCATATCATATATGCATATTTCATTTAGCATTTGTTCTAATGTTCTACTTAATCACTGTAAGGTGACTAGACTCCCAGATACACATTTTACTGTAATACTCTCTGTACAATTATAGTGAGGATGAGTCAGAATTTAAGTTAGCATAACCTACCTAGTGTATGTTACTGTATGTACTACGTGATGTTTATCTGCCACATAGTTTTTTCAGTAGATGTTTGTTGTTAACCCAAAGAGAGGAATCCCCCATGAAGATGTCAACACATGCCTGTCTTGAGGATAAATAGAGCAACATGCTGGGAAACTAAATGCATACAAACATGTTTGGTTTTTTTAGCCAAAGATATGCTTGAATTTAAAATGAATGCTTATGTTCAGTCAGCCTGATCCAGGGCCATTTGACGTGTGTTGAAGCTGTAATGCAAACAGAGCTCCTGTGGACTGGACTGAATTGAGAAGAGCACTTGCAAAATGTGTGTGTAGTAACAGTTTACAGTCAGCAAAGATCCCTAAGCAATAATTTCAGCAGTTGTGCCATTTTATAGGAAGATTTGTGTGGTACCAGAAACAGGCATGATTGGCTTTTATTTAATTGTTTTATTTATTTATTTTTACATTTTATATCCCGCTCTTCCTCCAAGGAACCCAAAGCGGTGTACTACATACTTGAGTTTCTCCTCAGAACAACCCTGTGAAGTAAGTTAGGCTGAGAGAGTTTGGTTTTAAAGACTACCTATCCCTCTTCCATTAACCCAATAGCAGATTCACCATTTCCTGGGCTAATTGCTCTCAAACCAAAAACAACTTTGGATTGGTTCAGACATGTAGGTAGGGAAGGAGTACAATAACATGTGTCATCCCTCCTTTTACATCATCATCTAATTGTGTATGGGCAGTTATTTTGCATGCAGAGGAATGGTTGCTGTGCACATCAGGAAATGTGCTTCTCCGCCAAACATTTGTGAGGATAAATCAGAGTATCATCCAAACTAGCCCTGTGTCTTATCCATTGTTGACTCCAGAAAGCTACTCAACAATCTCCCTACACCTGAGCTTGAAGAATAGGAAGTTGGGTTGAGGGTGCTCTTAGTGAGCAATTGGGCAAAGTATTGCCTATTAGGCCTGTGCAATATCAGATTTCTGATATCAGAAATGGCCCAATATTGGAGCTACCAGAAATAATTGTGTTCTGATATATGATATATTGGATCAGAATTATACAATATGGTATCAGGAATATCAGGTTAAATATCAGAAATAATTTCGGAATGTTGGAGCACAGAATGGCAGCATAAATACAAAATGGTAGTGGAGATACTAAATGAAGTCCACATTTATTTCTCCATTGTGCCTCGGGGGTGGGGGAGCCAGCTTCTGCCATCTATCTACCTACCTGCCTCCTCTGCATTTATTTATTTAGGCTATTTTTAATTGATATAATTTTAAAAAGCAAGTGGGAAATTTTCAGATGTGACATCACTTAGCCTGCAGTTCTTGGATGTGACATAACTACTCCTTTGATTCTCAGATGTGACATTACTTTTTGCCACAATTCTCGGATGTGAGTACAATTTTCTTGTTACTTTAAGAAATTAATTAAAAATCAATGGATGGACAGATTTAACTGAAATTAAATACTCAAAAGTCCTGCTGTCATGGACAACAAGTATGCCTAATTTCAGAGCTCTCTGTCCAGCCATTGTTTCCTGTTTTGTTTTGTTTTGTTTTTTTAAATTTCCCCACAGACTTTTATGGGGAATTTTTTCTGATAGTCATTGGATTTCCAATTGGAAATCTGAACAAGATACTGATTATCAGGCCAAAAGACCCGATATCAATATCAATCAGATCAGATCAGATCCAATTTGATATTTCCAATTGTGCACAGGCCTATTGCTATATTTCCCCCCCTGACATCTGTGCTTTTAAATGGGCTAGTGACTTTCTTTTCAACAAAACTAAGATGGAAATTAAGGAAGTGACCTGGGACTATACCTCTTCAAGCTGCCCAGTGGCTATAGTCCTCACTAGGAATGTTCATGAAATGGATTTTACATTTTGTTTCGAGCTCAAAACAAAACACAGATTTCATCAAAACAACAGTCAAGCCAGTTGTTTCAACAAAACAAAACTCAAAATGTTTCAAGAGTTTCGGCCAGACGGAACAATGGGGAAACTCAAAACACCCCATTGTTCCCCATGGGTAGCTCCTAGGGTCACAAAAGTAGGTTGTGTGGTATGGCAGTTCAGCTCTGAGCTCAGCTGTCTGAAGACCCTGAACAGGATGGAAAGAGCAGGAAGAAATGTGAGCAGCACTCTTATATTCCCCACGGGGGATGGGGCTGCTCTGGGAAGAGCACCTGCATGTTTGTGTGCAGAAGATTCCAAGTTCCCACTCTGGTATCTCCAATAAAGGGCTGAGAGAGACTTCTGCCTGTAACCTTGGAGAAGCCGCTGCCAGTTTCTATAGACAACAGTGAGACAGATGGACCACTGGTCTGACTTGGTAGAAAGCAGCTTCCTGTGTTCCTGTGACATGGGTGCTTCATAAGCTTTAATCGTAATAGGCTATTTTAAGACATCTCAATCAATGGAGAATGGAGGAAGAGTTGATCACAAACCATATGCAAGCCAGTGCTAGAAAACCAATCAGCAAGAGGAAAACATGCCTCCAAAATGACGTTCAAAATGTCAAAACGGGGTTGTTTTGTTTCAAGCTTGAAACAGGCCCTTTATTTAAAGTGTGTTTTGTTTTGTGCCCAGAGCAACTGCCCATTTTGAGTCGAAATGTTTTCCAACACCTAAACATTTTGCACACCCCTAGCCCTGACTATAAGGTTGCTAATGCTATTCTTTTGTCTGGTTTGTCTTCCTGCACTAAAAATCAATTTCCAGTCCTTGTCAGCAGAAAGTGATTCCAAGAGATGGTTCTTAACATTGGAAGGCAGGGATTCAAATGTGGATATTACAAACATACCTGCTGTTGGGTCTCAGAGCCACTGTCATATTCCTTTACCTAATGAACTGCTAATTTTAATTGTAAATCAAATAAAAAATAACATAAATAAAATAAAATAAAATAAAACTTGCCCAGAGACACAAGTTTTAGGCAGTATAGAATAAATAATGTAAAATTATAATTATAATTAGCCATTACTATCAGACTTAGATGTCTTGATTACCTGACTGATGTGTTGTTGGTAGGGGTGTGCAATTTGAATTTTTGGGTGATTCGGCTTGGACCCGAGCCGAATCACCCCCGTTCTGTTTTGTGCCCGAATCTGGGTCACCCGAATCACCCTTGATTCGGTTCGGATTTGGATTTAATCCAAATCCGAATCTGAATCGATTCAGGGGGGTAAAAAGGGGCCCAGGGGCAAAATTTTGGGGTGGAGTGGTAGTGCCCAATGGGTAGAGTCTACCACCCCAATTTCAGGGGGATTGGGCAAAGTCCTGATTTTTTGTGAATTTTTAAAGTTTTAGTGACTTTGGGGCAGTTCGGGGGCATATCATGGGATCTGGGGAAAAGGAGTGGGGTGGGGTGGTAGTGCCTAATGGGTGCAGGCTACCACCCCAATTTCAGGGGGATTGGGCAAAGGGCTGATTTTTGGTAAATTTCTGAAAATTTCATGTCTTTGGGGCAGATTGGGGCATATTGGGGCAGAAAGTGGGGGCTGGGGCAGAATAGTGGGGTGGGGTGGTAGTGCCTAATGGTTTCAGGCTACCACCCCAATTTCAGGGGGTTTGGACAAAGGGCTGATTTTTTGAGAATTTTTGAAGTTTTGGTGACTTTGGGGCAGTTTGGGGGCAGAAAGTGGATCTGCCCCAAAATAGTGGGGTGGGGTGGTAGTGCCTAATGGGTGGAGGCTACCACACCAATTTCAGGGGGATTGGGCAGAGGGCTAATTTTTTGAGAATTTTTGAAGTTTGGGTGTCTTTGGGGCAGATTGGGGGCAGAAAGTGGATCTGCCCCAAAGGAGTGGGGTGGGCTGGTAGATAGTGCCTGATGGCTGGAGGCTACCACCCATCCCCAATTTAAGAGTGATTGGGCAGAGGGGTGAATTATGGTGAATTTATTTGTATGAGGTTTGTCTTCATAAGGTGAAGTGTGCTAAATTGATTACTTCCTCATATTATTCATAGTAAAGGAAAGTGTGAAAAAGTGAAAGTGGGGTCATGAGAGTTGTTTAATTGAAAAAAATCTCATTTGCTATGATAGAATGAGAATTCACACCTCAGAAAAAACTTCTGAGGTGTGAATTCTCATTCTATCATAGCAAATGAGATTTTTTTCAATTAAACAACTCTCATGACCCCACTTTCACTTTTTCACACTTTCCTTTACTATGAATAATATGAGGAAGTAATCAATTTAGCACACTTCACCTTATGAAGACAAACCTCATACAAATAAATTCACCAAAATTCACCCCCTGCCCAATCACTCTTAAATTGGGGATGGGTGGTAGCCTCCACCCATTAGACACTATCTAGCAGCCCACCCCACTCCTTTGGGGCAGATCCACTTTCTGCCCCCAATCTGCCCCCAAGACACCCAAACTTCAAAAATTCTCAAAAAATTAGCCCTCTGCCCAATCCCCCTGAAATTGGTGTGGTAGCCTCCACACATTAGGCTCTACAACCCCACCCCACTCTTTTGGGGCAGATCCACTTTCTGCCCCCAAACTGCCCCAAAGTCACCAAAACTTCAAAAATTCTCAAAAAATCAGCCCTTTGTCCAAACCCCCTGAACTTGGGGTGGTAGCCTGCACCCATTAGGCACTACCACCCCACCCCACTATTCTGCCCCAGGCCCCACTTTCTGCCCCAATATGCCCCAATCTGCCCCAAAGACATGAAATTTTCAGAAATTTACCAAAAATCAGCCCTTTGCCCAATCCCCCTGAAATTGGGGTGGTATCCTGCACCCATTAGGCACTACCACCCCACCCCACTCCTTTTCCCCAGATCCCATGATATGCCCCCGAACTGCCCCAAAGTCACTAAAACTTTAAAAAATCACCAAAAATCAACCATGAACCGAATCACCCAAATTTTTTGTGCCCGAAATTCGGGTGATTCGGCTCGTGCCTGAAAAAAATCAGGGGACATCGGGGGTGATTCGGTTCAGCCCCGAATCACCCGAAATTGTTCATTTCAGGCACAGATCGTTCTGTGCCCGAAATTTTTTGCACATCCCTAGTTGTTGGTATTAACATGGAGCCTAGTGAGAACTTTTTCAACAATAGCATTTCCTCATACTACAGCACAACAATACTGCAGAGATCCTCAGAACAAAACCGAATGTTTGTACAGTGCATTTATAAGATTTTGTGGCCATTTTTGGAAGGGCGGTATAGAAATCAATCAAACAAACAAAGAAATAAACAAATATGTTTCCCAATTATTCTGTGGCAAAGCCCATGGACATTAGCTCAAAAGACACATTTCATTGAACAGAAGCTGTTGGATTATACATGAGACTTTCTATCAAACAAAATGAGAGATGTTTAAAACCAGACTTTCCATTTTGCAAAAGCTGTGTAATTCTAGACCTGTTTTTTTTTTTTTTTAAGCCACATTAAGTAGCTTTGGAAAAGATTGTAAACAGCGTTCAGAAGAGGAGTTTCCATTTGGCAAAGACAGCTCTATTAATAAAAGAGTTTCCACTATATTATATAAATACTGCTCCTGACTCTTCTGTTCCATTCTACTACAAGTGAGCGCTTACACAATATAAATCAACAATGACATGGGTCACAATCCATCAGGAAGTTATCACGTGTAACCGTCATTGCAATTTATTTGGGAGTACTGTGGGAGCATTATTCATCTTTGTCACACTCCCCCTTGGTTGTTTTGTCTGAAATAATCCAACTTCTTTCACTATTTTATTTATAGTAGTTATAGTAGTGGGCAGCCACTACTCCAGTGTACCACAGCTGGAATCCTATGCAGTTCTAGGCATTCCCAGTAGCAAAGCTGAATGACTCAAGAAGAGTAGAACAAAAACAGTCGGTTGAAATGTCTCCCTCCATTTTGCCACCCCATTCACAGATAGAACGATGGGGCATTATATGAGAGAATGAGGGGGGCAAAAACAGTGACTTTCACCCAGACTAACAAAGCGCAGGTGCTACATGAGGAGAGCTGGAGCTGCTGATGATTTCAACTAACGCAGCACTAGCAATCAAATGGGGAGGTTCTCTGTGCCATCAAAAAATATGTCCTTGAGGGTCAGCCCTCAGGACATATTTTTTGGTGGCCCAGAGAATTTCTGGGGAAAGAAGAAGCTGTTGAAATTCAATTCCTCCCCCCGTGGGAGCATTGCATTAGTTGCTGGCAAAAGTGGTGTTGAAAGCATCCCCCTTTACCTTTGGGGGCTTCTATACTATTTTATGGTAGTAACAGCATTCATTTCAGCAGTTGCAGGATGATGGTTGCCATTTTTCTCATGACACTCCCCAGAACGAGGCTGCAATGATGTAGCATTGTTTTGATAGCACCTCTGGGGAAAATGGCAGCCCCCATTACTGCTTCTTGGGGTTGCTTTATGTTGTGCCATTACTGGGGGCTTCTGGAGAACTGCTGGAAGGAACACTGTTGTCCCCAATCTTCAAGCACGATGGCGGAGAACAATGGGAGTTGGAACCCCAAAATAAGAAGTTACCCAAGACTCACTGTTGCTGTTTAATTTCACACACCCATCTTCCAGTTAGCCCCACCCCAAAGTCCTCCAAATGGCCAAATCAAATATGCTGCCTGTAAATGAGGACACATATCGTGTGTGTGTGTGTGTGTGTGTGTGTGTGTGTGTGTGTGTGTGTACACACACACACACACACACACCTGCTAACCCCTGCTAACCGGGCAAAGAGGCACCTTTTACCGTGGTGATCCTCTTTATTTAGCAGGGGGAGAGTAACTGGCCCTAACCACCCCAGCACAGTACTTCCAGTGACTGTAGCTGGGGTCTGTCTTATGTTTCTTTTTAGAATGTGAGCCCTTTGGGGACAGGGTTCCATCTTATTTGTTTGTTATTTCTCTGTGTAAACTGCCCTGAGCCATTTTTGGAAGGGCGGTATAGAAATCGAATTATTATTATTATTTCTTGTTTACACAGTCAGACAGGTGTTATTGACTGGTTTGTTTTATCCAGACATCGGGACCTGGGATGCCAGAATTTTATTGTCAATGGTTATAGATATCGTCGCAGAATATAGGCTGTTCCCAGTAAAGCTGCTTTTTGTAATTGGCTGGTGGTGATTTCTGTGGCCCCTATGGTGTTGAGGTGCTCTTCAAGGTCTTTTGGAACTGCACCCAGGGCGCCAATTACCACTGGGATTATTTGGGTCTTCTTCTGCCACAGCCTTTCAATTTCAGTTTAGTAGATCTTTGTATTTGGTGATTTTTTCTATTTCTTTTTCTTCTATTCTGCTATCCCCTGGTATTGCTATGTCGATTATTTTGACTTGTTTTTCTTTCTTCTCGACTACCGTGATATCTGGTGTATTGTGTGGCAGATGTTTGTCTGTTTGTAGTCAGAAGTCCCATAATATTTTTACATCTTCATTTTCTTCAACTTTTTCAATTTGATGGTCCCACCAACCAGTGGGCGGGGGTGGAGTGGCTGTGGTCCATAAAAATACTATCTCCCTTACCAGGGCCCCTGTGAGACAGTTGACCTATATTGAGTGTGTATTTTTGAGGCTGGGAACTAGGGATAGATTGGGGATTCTGTTGGTGTACCATTCACCCCGCTGCCCAACTGACTCCCTAACTGAGCTGTCGGAGCTGGTCGCGGAGTTGGTGATGGAGTCTCCCAGGCTTTTGGTGCTGGGGGACTTCAATATCCACTTTGGGGCTGGCTTGTCTGGTGCTGCTCAGGAGTTCATAGCGGCCATGACAACTATGGGCCTATCCCAATTAATTTTTGAACCAACTCATGTTGCCGGCCACACACTGGATTTGGTCTTCTGTTCGGATCAGGGGGGTGTTCCGTGGGTGGGGAATCCGTTGGTTACCCCATTGTCATGGACGGATCACTACCTGGTTAAGGTTGGTATCGCAGACACAATCCACCCCTGCAGGGGTGACGGACCTATTAGGATGGTCCGTCCAAAAAGGTTGCTGGACCCAGCAGGTTTCCAAAAGGCCTTGGAGGGTTTCGATGTTGGTGCGGCCGGTGATTCTATCGATGCCATGGTGGGAACATGGAATAGAGAACTCACCAGGGCAGTAGATATTATTGCTCCTAAGCGTTCCTCCAGGCCTGCTTCTAAGATGGCCCCCTGGTATACGGAGGAGTTGCGGGGGATGAAGCGGCTTGGTAGGCGACTGGAACGCAGGTGGAGGAGAATTCGGCTCGAATCTGACGAGATGCAGCATAGAACCCATTTGAAGACCTATGCAATGGCGGTGCGCGTGGCAAAAAACCATTTTTGGTCGGCGCGAATTGTGTCTGCGGGCTCACGTACGGCAGAGTTATCCCAGGTGGAGAGGAGTATAATTTCTGCTCCTTCTGCCTCAAATCAGTTCCCGGAGACACTCTGCTGTGACACCTTTAGTGGGTTCTTTGCAAATAAAATCTCCTGTATTCGGGCCGACTTGGACTCCACTATTTCTGCAGGGTCCGTGAGGGAGGTATCCAGCAATCCCTCTTGCAGTGTTAGGATGGATCAGTTTCAATCTGTGACTCTTGATGACGTGGGCAGTCTGCTTGGAGCGGTGCGGCCTACCACTTGTTCTCTGGATCCTTGCCCGACCTGGCTGCTTCGATCTAGCGGAGAGATTGTTGGAGATGGCCTGGTTAATATCATAAATGCATCTCTGGGGGAAGGTAGGGTGCCTCTTTGTTTGAAGGAGGCAATAGTTAGACCTCTTCTTAAGAAGCCTACCCTGGATCCCTCAGCGATGGATAGTTATAGGCCAATCTCCAATCTCCCCTGGCTGGGCAAGGTAATCGAGAGGGTGGTGGCTAACCAGCTCCAGGCGGTTTTGGAGGAATCTGATTATCTAGACCCATTCCAAACTGGCTTTAGAACGGGCTATGGGGTTGAGTCAGCCTTGGTCGGCCTGATGGATGACCTTTACCGGGGAATCGACAGAGGGAGTGTGACTCTGTTGGTCCTCTTGGATCTCTCGGCGGCGTTCGAAACCATCAACCATGGTATCCTTCTGGGTCGCCTGGAGGGGTTGGGAATAGGGGGCACCGCTTTGCGGTGGTTCCGTTCCTATCTCTCGGGTAGATCCCAGATGGTGGAGCTTGGTGACAGTCGCTCCTCAAAGTAGGAGCTGTTATATGGAGTCCCTCAGGGCTCCATTCTGTCACCAATGCTTTTCAATATCTACATGAAACCGCTGGGTGAAGTCATCAGGAGATTTGGTGCTGGGTGTTATCAGTATGCTGATGACACCCAAATCTACTTCTCCTTTTCATCTTCAGGAAATGGCACTCACTCTTTAAATGCCTGCCTACAGCCAGTAATGGGCTGGATGAGGGAGAACAAATTGAAGCTGAATCGAAGCAAGACGGAGGTGCTCATTGTGGGGGCTCAGAATCTGAGGGGTGAGTTAGATCTCCCTGTGCTGGATGGGGTTACACTCCCCCGGAAGGAGCAGGTGCGCAGCTTGGGAGTACTCCTGGACCCAGGCCTCACCCTGGTCTCTCAGGTGGAGGCCATGGCCAGGAGTGCTTTCTATCAGCTTCGGCTGA
This sequence comes from Hemicordylus capensis, assembly GCF_027244095.1. Classification (NCBI taxonomy): domain Eukaryota; kingdom Metazoa; phylum Chordata; class Lepidosauria; order Squamata; family Cordylidae; genus Hemicordylus; species Hemicordylus capensis. The sequence continues at coordinate 48,383,708 of NC_069661.1, read as the reverse complement.
TTCAACAGCTACGTCCATTCCTTGAGGAGGATGAGCTCAAAACAGTGGTGCACCAGCTGGTAACCTCCCGGCTTGACTATTGCAATGCGCTCTACGTGGGGCTGCCTTTGTACATAGTTCGGAAACTTCAATTAGTTCAGAATGCGGCAGCCATATTGGTCTCTGGGGTAACCCGGAGAGACCATATTACCCCTATTTTGAAACAATTACACTGGCTGCCAATATGTTTCCGGGCAAAATACAAAGTGCTGGTGATTACCTTTAAAGCCCTGAACGGCTTAGGTCCAAGTTACCTTGGAGAGCGCCTTCTTCTGCACGATTCCCACCGCACATTAAGGTCATCTGAGGAGGTTCGTCTCCAGTTGCCACCGGCTCGTCTGGTGGCGACTCGGAGGCGGGCCTTCTCTATGGCTGCTCGGGAACTGTGGAATGCGCTCCCTGCGGAAATCCGTAATTCGAGTTCTCTGTTGGCCTTCAGGAGGGCCCTTAAAACATATTTGTTTGGCCTGGCCTTTCAGGGCTTTTAAAAAAATTTTAATTTTTAATTTTTAATTTGATTTAGGGTTTTTAATTACTTAACATACACACACACACCCCGGCCTTGTGCAGATGGGAGGGAGTTTGTCCCAGCCTGTCCTGCACGAAGCCCAGGAAGGGTTTCGTTTGACCCTTTTGGTCAAGGGGCGGGGTTTCGGCCAGGATCGACCGATCCCTGCCCCATTCTCCATTCTCTCTTCAGTTGGGGCCAGGCAATCACAGGAGAAGGAGCTCTCCCCTCCCTCCCTCCCCGGTACAGAGCGGGTCGAGCGACTGGCCGCCTGAAGGGGCCGAGTAGGAATTTTTTCCTCCCAACACATTGGCCACTGTTGGGGTTTTTTCCGCTTACTCCGTTCTGTGTCCTGGGTGCGTAGTTAGAGTTAGGTCAGCCACAATGGCAGGAACAGTGTGGGCGGGGTGGTAATTTGAGGGTTAGAACATCGGTGAGCACCCTTGGATATGTAAAAGGGGTGATTGGTTAATCACTCCTTTGTAGCCTGTGCGGCACGGGGAGAATGATTGCCATGAACCCTGCTTCAGGACTTCTCCAACCTTTGGGCTGTGCGGTCCGGGGTGAACGAATGCCTAGAAGTATCCAGATCCTCTCTTACAGAAGGGGGGGTCGGCTTTGAAGGAATTGGGTGGGGTGTACCTGCCCATTCCCGAGCCAGGGTGTGTCGCCCAGTAGGGCGCTGGGTAGGATTTCAGAGTTCTGACCTGCTTCTATTGGCCCGCACTTTTCTCTAAGGGTGATTAATCACCTGGTGTTCCAGTCTGCCATGCCTTGTGTAATAGTTAACAAAGTTGTGGCCCTTTTCTTCCATACTAAGTCTACGTGTCTTCTTGAGCTGGGGTCTGGGGACAATGTTTAATTTTTGTTTTAAAATGTTTTTAAATTGTTAGTTGTTGCTTTATTGTTTTTAATTTGTTTTAGCTTTTCATTGTTTTATAAGTTTGTTTTAATTGTAAACCGCCCTGAGCCATTTTGGAAGGGCGGTATATAAATCAAATCAAATCAAATAAATAAATAAATAAATAAATAAGGCACTGAAGACACATTTATTCACTCAGGCTTTTAATTAGATGTATAGTTTTAAATATTTAATATTGGGTTTTATATGGGTTTAATGTTTTAAATGTTTTTAATTGTTAATTGATTTGATGTTTTAAATGATTTTAATTGTAAACAGCCCAGAGAGGCAAGTTTTGGGCCATATAGAAATATATATATACACATAAACACACATACACACATACTGATGCATAAGAGTACATCAGCCTAGCAAATTTGTGCAGTGTGTTACGAAAGCTTAAGCCCATTGAAGGTAATGTACTTACTCTTGTGTAACACACTATGCACACATGCAATGTCACTATGCTAATGTACTCTTCTACAGTATGTCAGTCACTGAGAATATGCACTGAGAGTATGCACTGGAACTAATATTGTATCATAATATTTTAATTCATGTTTTGTTAATGATTATAATTTGCTTGCAATCAATTTTGGTTCTTTTAGGCTTGTTCACATTTTATGGGAAACATTGAAAACCTACTCTAAAAAAATGAAGTCCGTGAGTAGTCTGTGCAAGTATGTGGTTTAATTTCAAATCCATAATGTGATGCTAAATAATATAAATCTCCAAACATTTTCAAAAGAAGATTTTTAACCAGCTGTTTTTTATTAATATTGGCTTTAGGTAAATTTATGGAATAGCAAGCTTGCTTTTAGAACTCAGGATAGGGCAGAGGGGAAAAAAAGTATTGTTTGAAGAATTGGCCACCATTCCAACATTAAACCGCACAGAGATGAGTGATCAGATGAGGAAAAATAACCCTTCTTGAATAAAGAGTGCATGTAATATTTTTTAAAGAGCAAAAGCACAACTGGAATTAAAGTAAAATCAAACTTCATTAGGGGATCATTGCCGTAATAATCCCAAACAGAAGATAAAAAGAGATAAAGATCTGATTGAGGATTAGGATAGCAAACATTAGAAAGCAAAAGGGCAGGATTTAACAGCATTGTCAACTGATCAGGGATCATAAATGTTCCATTTAAGCAATACCGAAGAGCCCTCAGCCCATGGCTTTGTATTAGTTAATCCTTTCCCCTTTGCAAACTGTTTTCTGGATCATGCAACATTTTCAAGAAGAATACATAAATGTAAATAACAATGGCCAACATCCTTACTAACAAAGCACTGGAGCAGCAGTGTTGTGTTCCAGACTAAGACTGCTGTGGCACTTTTGTGAGAGGGAGCATCTCTTCCTTCTGCAGCTATCTGTGCCACTTGACTCTCAGGGACATATTTCTAGATGCCACAGGCAACTGCGGAAGGAAGGGGAAATCATTTTCACTTCCACTGCCGCAGCCTTAATCTGGAATGCAATACTGCCGCATAGGTGCATCGTTAGGATGTCTGCAAGTGAATCCCAGCTGAATATGGGACAATTTACTATATATTATCCTAGTCATTTGGTGTCCATTCTGTGACTGGGACTGCACTGTTAGCCCCTGCCCATTATCTGCAGGGGTAGGGCTGGTCTTGTGGTACCAAACATGAATTGTCCCCTTTGCTAAGAAAGGTCCACCATGATTTGCATTTGAATGGGAGACATGTGTGAGCACTGTAAGATATTCCTCTCAGGGGATGGGGCCACTCTGGGAAGAGCATCTGCTTGCTTGCATGCAGAAGGTTCTAAATTCCCTCCCTGGCATCTCCAAGATAGGACCAAAGGAGACTTCTGCCTGCAACCTTGGAAAAGTTACTGCCAGTCTGTGTAGACAATACTGAGCTACATGGACCAGTGGCCTCTTGATATAAGGAAGCTTCCTAATCATTATCATTAGGTTATTTGGAGGTTTATTACAAGACCGCTGCTCCCATGCAGAATGTGTGGCCTCTTAGCAGGCTTGTATTTTTATTTCCTAATTAGTACCTGCAGAACCCTGATCTAGATTTGGACATGGTATGGATGGGTTTGGGCTTTAACCCTTTGCCCCTGCTATAATCCTGATCAGATCACGCACACACACCACGGCTTTTTTGCCTCAGGAAGGAAGCTCCATTTAGCACCAATGGAACCTTTCTTCCTGAGGCAAATAGGAGCTGTGGGTCCCCCCAATTTAGATCAAGATTGCAGTGCGGGAGGGAAGGGACCAGCAATTCTTCTCTATGAGCTCTGTGGGAGGGGGGGGAACTATAGACAATCAGCAACATAGAATAATGAACCACATCTTATGAAGCCTTGCTTCATATACCACCCCAACATAACTAAAGACTCCATAGTGAATACAGAAATATGAGAAACTGCACTTAATATACTCTGTACAGAGGCTGACGTTCAGAGTAAGGATGTACCAGTACAGTGAGAGAGCAGAACTTCCTAGTTCTTCCCCTAGTCCTGCACCAGTGGGTGAAGTTAACTTCCCAGCTAAATGCAGTATCAGAACTTCCCAGCTAACTCCACCAGTGAAGCAGGGAAGTGGCAATTTTTGACACCCTCACCTTCTCCAGGAAGTGCTCTGTTTCACCCAAAAATATATCCCTGAGGGTCACACAACCCTCATGGACATATTTTCGGTGGCAAAGAGGGCTTCCTGGGGAAACAAAGAGTGTCAAAATGTGTCACTTCCCTGCTGCACTATTGCATTTAGTTGGGAAGTTCTGTTAGGCTGTTCTCTTGTTGCACCAATGCATCTCAACTCTGTATCTTAGTGTATTCGTGACTTTTCTTATATCAATTTCTTCAATGCTAGAAATCTGATGGCCATTTGCTGTCAATACTACAGGTTTTGTACACAGTTTTTCGTGTGTGTGTGTGTGTGGATAGATAGATAGATACGTACATACATACATAAAGGTTTGTTCTAATTTGATATTTTTATCATTTGATTTCCCCCCCTCTGAACTGCATAGTCAAGTTGTTTCTTATTACGACTATGATTTATTATAACATTCACAGGAAAACCACAGGAAAATTACCTAGAAGACCTCACATGAAATGCTTGCTTCTGATTATATCATTTTTTTCAATTTCAGCTGAGATGATCTAAAAATACAAAGGTTTTGCCAAAGTGCAAAGCACATTTGGTGAAGGCAAGATCTGTTTTATTGAAAATAAATAGAATCTGATATTTGAGAGTTGTTATGGGATTTAACACAAATGTAATAAACTGCATCTATAGGTACGCAAATTTTTGCTTTATAATATAGTATCAAATTGGCGGTAACCCCAGGCTAATTTCAATAATGTGGGAATTTCATTGTGCTGCTAAAACACTTATTGCAATACAGTTGGTAGACTAAAGAAGAAATAGGACACTCAAAGTCAGATATCTGGAAAGTTTGTAACAAATTATTATGTTATATTTGCATTTCATCACAGGTTATGAAAAGATGACCCATTTTGGAAGATTACTTGCACGAACATAGGTTAGTTTCTCTTTTATTTATGTCAGAGAAATTATGGTGGCTGAAATGATTTAAATAATGTAATAAAAGGCAAATGTAATAGTGATATAGTCTCCAAGACAGTTATTGCCTGAAATTCTGCACAGCCTTACAAGAGTTGATTTTTCTTCTCTAAAAGTGGAATTTTACATTTGTTTCTATTGAACTTTGTCTTATTGCTTGTTGCCCAATGTTCGTGACTGTCTTGATTATTTTCTGTTTTCTAAGACATTAAAGTGTAAAGGGTACTGCTGCTCAATCAGTTCCTTCTTTCCTCTTTAAGTCTCAGCTGCCTCTGACAAAAGCATCACCATGTTATATAGCAATATCGTTTCAACAGTAGCAATATCATTTGCCTGGACCTTGATTGTTCGTTGTGCCAAGGATTTACACTGAACTCACCAAATTACAGACACAAACACACACAATGAATCATGGTACTAGACTCAAGAGGAACTTTCTAACTGCTGAGTAAAATTGATACAGCCTGTGGCTACTTGTTCTTGAGACAGCCACACCCAGGCATTTACCTTTTATTATTTTGTTTGTTTATTGATATTTCACTCTTCTTTGAAAAGGTCAAAATGGGTTACATAAGGCTCCCTGTGGTGTCCCATTATGAAACTGATTAGATCCACATTTTCCAAGCTTCAACAATGCTACAACATCTGTATAGCTTTGCCTTTGCACTGCTAAGCAAAATTTAGGGGAACCTGATAGATCATACCATTTGGGATTTAAAAGCTATATAGCCTTCTAAGCTAACTTGCATTTGAACATTTTTGGATGTCCATTATAAATGATGATAAAGTGAAGGAATGCATATGTTTCTTACTTACAGAATAGCCAAAGTATATTTTTCTGAAGCTGTGGTTCTGGCTATGATACCAAAGTTAATATACCTTGAGTGATAGTGACTGTCTTAGTAATCTTGAATAGACACAGTCAGCCTGGACCTGTTTTTCATCCCAAGTCAGGCGTTCTTATGTAGCATGAAAAGATTGCATGAGAAGGAGAAGACCACCCACTGAAGAACCAATGCCACTTTCGGCATTGCTTGTCAAAGTTCCCCAATCCAAATCCAACCTTTCTCGATCATTTTAGTTTGATATTAAACAGAACAGCAGCTAAAATATTTATGGCTAGTAGGTAAGTCTCTTACTATGTGAGTTCAGTGTCATGCTCTTAGGAATATAAAACGAAGTCTGGATGAGTATTGGGGTGAGTTGAATAGGATTATTAACATTAAATGGAGGAGCCAAGAACAACACTCTGATATACATTTATGTCACAGTTTAGCCAGATTTCAGTCTTCAGACAGTGTTAAATTAAGCTTCAGTAGCCATGCACATTTGTTTATAATCTCTTGGGTTTATCTCTTGATACTGGTGTCTAAATTGTACAATTTCAGTTGTACTATCTTTTTTTCGGGAATCCCATTTCCACTGATGCATTATCTGTTCTGGGTGCTATTTAATTTATCTGTAAACAATTTGGAGTTTGGGGGTTGCAACTGCCACCAATTTATTCAGGATAATATAATCCTAAACAGACTTGAAGAGCTCTAAAACAATATTTCATAACTGGCCAGCAAGGTGGCACAAGAATCAGATTCAGATGGGTCAGATTCAATAAATGTAAATAAAATGCAAGGCATGTTGGGACAACTTTGCATTTATGTGGTGGGTCCAAATTAGCATGAATTACCCGGCGGGGGGGGGAGGCGTGGCTCGTGAACTCTCCTCTTGCGGGGGGGCAGCGGGCGGCTTCTTTAAGGTAAACAGAGCCGGTGCTCCGTGCCACCCAGCAGCCCCTGCGGCAGGGAATCGCCTCCGCCGCTCACCTGGCTGCTGATGGGGGCTCACCTCCGCGGGAGCCAGGTGAGTGGTGGAGGCGATTCCCTGCCGCAGGGGCTGCTGGGCGGCACGGAGCACCAGCTCTGTTTACCTTAAAGAAGCTGCCCGCCACCGCCCCGGAGGCGTGTTCACGAGCCGCGCCTGGGGGGGAAAGATCTTGGGAGTCATATACAATGTTCACTGACAACTATCCACCAGGCTCAAACAGTGACTTGTTAGGAAAGGGTTTAGCAATAAAATAGCAAAGATGTGATTTTAGAAAGTCAGGTTGTACACACATTTAGACAATGTAGTTCCAGTTAACAATGGCTGACATTCTAACAAAGCGCTTGAGGAAGCATGTTGCACTAGCACAAAAGTGTTGTGCTAAATTACCAAAACTTACTTGCTCTAAGTCTGGAACTTGCATTCCAGACTCATGTTGTGCTACTGTAAGCATACCTGCACACATGCAACACTGTGAAACTATGGCGTGGGTCATTTGTTTTAAATAGAACTTTTGTGCAGTTGTCTCCCGCGAGCCCGGTGGTTCCCATGATCACTGGAAAACAGGCTAAGCTCCCTTAGCCCACTTTCCAGTGATCGTGGGAATAGCCTCTGGGTTTTTCTGCCACTATTTAAAGTTGTGCAAACACAGTTGTGGGCAATGACATCCATTATTTCCAATAGACATCACATTGTGCAACTGTGCTTGCACAACTTTCAGTTGTAGTGAAGCAGCCCTGATCTGCAACACTACTGATAAATGTTATCCACATGTGCAGCCTAACCCAACTTAGGCAGTCCAGCCTGGGTTAGGCTGAGCATGTGAAGAGCTGGGAGGAGAGGTTGCTCTCAATGCTGCCCCCGTGCCAAGCCCCACGTTTTAACCCGACATTTTGGCAAGGTTAAGCAATCCTCGGCCAGTGTTTGTGTGGGCTATCACTGTTGGTTTAAACGGCTTCCCACCTGGCCACTGCCACTTGCGGCAGCAAGCTGGTGGCGGCGGTGGGGGGGAGGAGAAGCCATGCTGAGCACAGCGGCTGCTCTAGTGAGAGCAACCACCACACTCATGTCCTGGGTTATTCATATTCAATATGAATTTCATATGCTGTCAATAGTTATTCTTTGAGCAAAATGAATCCTTTTTTCATCTCTCTCTTAAGAACTCTGCATGGCCTCTGCTCTAAAACAACATGGCTTTTAAAAAGATTTTTTTAAGCTTGTGCGTGCACACCCACACCCACATCCACCCACACCCCAATTAGCACAAATACTATAAATACACTTTTATTCGAGAACTGCGAGAAATAAAGGCCAGAATCCTAATGCTTTAGGAGAGGAGAGCTGGTCTTGTTGTAGCAAGCACGACTTGTCCCCTTAGCTAAGCAGGGTCTGCCCTGGTTGCATATGAATGGGAGACTAGAAGTGTGAGCACTGTAAGATATTCCCCTTAGGGGATGGAGCTGTTCTGTGAAGAGCAGAAGGTTTCAAGTTCCCTCCCTGGCAACTCCCAGGTAGGGCTGGGAGAGATTTCTGCCTGCAGCTTCTCTCCTGGGAGAGAAACCGCTGCCAGTCTGTGTAGGTAATACTGAGCTAGATGGACCTATGGTCTGACTCAGTATATGGCAGCTTCCTATGTTCCAATGCTGCATGAATACACCCAAAAGCATGGGTGCCTGTGCATGGAGGGGGCAATTTGTGCAAATCTCCCCTTCACCCACATGTGCTGTGTGCACCGTGAAAATATGTCTTGGAGGGTTGGCTTGGAAGGACGTTGGTAACATATGTCCCAAGAAGGGTAAGGCTGCACTTCTGTTGAGATTCCTGTGAGAAACAGATTTGTGAGACATAGACCTTAATTTAAAAAATCGAATACTGTAGCCTTATTCCGTACTCTTCCACTGCTGAACCAGGGCTTTTATCATGGTTATTATTAAGGTAGGAGAAGCCTCTTACCCTAATTTAGGAACCATGCACACTTCTGATTTGATTGATAGTGTGTTTGATAAAAAGAAAGGGCAGAGGACGGGAGCTTGCTCATCTGTCAAGGCCCAACTGGGTAAGAGGATTTTTCCTCCTACCCTTCTTCCAAAGCTAGGGATAGCATCTGGGTAGAGTGTGCTTGTCCTGCCCAGCTGAGGCTTATCCTAACCAAATTCCAATTGTGAGAATAGCCCTATTGTATTTCAAGTTCTGTTCACGTTAATTGCTGTTAAACATGTGTAACATTTTCCCTGGATTATACCCAAAAATATTATTAGGAGAATCAGTTATACAGGAAATTGTGATAAAGCATATAGGAAAAGCACTATATAAATACTAATTAATAAGATTAAAGGAAATTATGGTACTCCGTATAACAATACTTACAAAAGGTAAACACCTGAAATATTGGTGATATGTGATGACGACTTGATTCTGCAAGCAACATGGAAGAAGGGCATACCAGCTTTGGGGGGGGAAGACGTATTCTGTAATTGGAACATTGTTGGGTTGCTGAATCAGCTAAGATAAAGAGAAAACCACCCCTTTCATTTAGCTGCTGTGATTAACGAAAGGTTCACCAGTTGGCAGCCTGTCATCAATGGAAGCTGGTTTATTTCTTCCTTGAGAGAAATCCCGTGGTAGTACATTCTGCGTCTTGGTAGCTGACATATTACTGAAGTGTGTGTGTGTGTGTGTGTGTTTGTGTGTGTGTGTACACACACACACACACACACACACACACACACACACTGTAGGCTTGAAAAATTCACAGTAGTAATAACAAGTGTACCAATCCCTATGGCAGGCATCAGATGGGTTACTGCCAGGTCTTTGAACTACAAAAATAAATAGAGAATAGAACAGCATTGTAGTGGCCAAGCCTGAGGCCTAGTCATCTGTCTTATAACATGCTCTGGTAAGAGTGTTTGACTTGGACTTCTTCCATCACATGTGGTAGCTGTGCCTGTGAGAATGGAAAGCAGGGGGAGGAACAATGTTAGATAGTGCATTTTAAAGTGTGTTGCTTTAACAGTCCTCAGGAAATGGCTGCTGCCATTTACTCTCATAGGAGCCATAACGTACCCTCTTTTGTTATGCTTCTGTGTGTACAGTTGCATACATCAGTTCATAATGTTTTCCTCCTGGTTCTGATGAGCTGGTATGCATGCATACTCACATGATATAATGTGGTAATAACTAGACTAGGACTTGGGATGAGTTAAGAACATAAGAACAGCCCTGCAGGATCAGGCCCAAGTCTAGTCCAGCACAGTGGCCCACCAGACACCTCTGAGAAGCCCACAGGCAAGAGGTGAGGGCATGCCCTTTCTCTTGCTTTTGCTCCCCTGCAACTGGTATTCAGAGGCATCTTGCCTCTCTGGCTGGAGGTGGCATCTTGCCTCTCTGGCTGGAGTTGTGTGTGCGGTTTCCCTGGTAATGTTAACATTCTTGACTTATGGGGCTCTTTTCAGTGGAAAGCTCAAAACCAGAGAATGTGGAATGAAAGGCAACTGGTTGTTTGTTGGGTTTGGCTGAAACATCTTCCCCATTTCTTCCCTTCTGTGACAGCATAGAGCAGACTGCAATGATATAGGGCCTTCTTTTTCTTTATATGTTTTTAATAAAAAATGAGATCCTCCTCCCAATGCCACCTTATTTATAATATGCCTGAGATTTTTGAATGTGGAGAATATATGTGGAAAAATATATCTTAGTCATCAACTGCTTGAGTTGTCAAGACAGAATGCTCAACATATTTCCACAGATGAATTAGCTTCTGTTACAGATTACCAGAAGCAGCCTTGAAAAAGAAAAGAAACAATTTTTGACAAAGCAAAAATCTTTCCAAATGATTTGCTTTCATAGTTATTTGCTTGATGACCACCCTAACCAATATACACTAAATGTAAAAGAGAAAGAAATCACAAGAGTAAAAGAAGATCAAATGTGGATGGCTACAACACTCAAACCTCTGTCCGATTCTTTCTTTATAAAGCATGCAGCATACATGATATGGTCCTAAATTTGGTCCCCAACTGGTGTTGGGGTTGACATTGTTGGGCAATTGTTGTGGGTCCCAGGGCTCAGAAGGGCCCACTGGTGATTCCTGAGAATACTTCTGATCCCATAGCTTTCATATGGTGGTGGTGGAACAACTCTCTCAGGGGGCTCTCTCAGACTGTTTGCCAGAGGCCTACTGACATCAGGAGCTAGCCCTGTAAGGTGGTATATTGTCAAGGATGTTTATAGAGCCAGAACTGCTCAGCTTCATCAATACAAGTACATAATGGGTATTCAGATTATTCTGAGGGCCATTTGCCGGAGAGGGGTTGTTTCCTGTGCTCCTGGCAATGATTTAGAACAGTAGGTTTAGCTTGGCTGCCTTCAGACATCATGCCAAACTGAAGGCAACCATGCCAAAGTTTGGGTTTGTGGTCTTCCGAATGCGGGAAACATCAGTTCCATTAGAAAAGTGACCCAGGGTTTCAGCCTGTTGATAGAACTGCTCTGGGGTGATTGGCAAACACCCCTAAATGTGTTTGGGCTTTGTGTGGGGAATTAGTGAGCTGAGGTGGAGCAGTCCCACATCAGAATAATTTTTGTGTGAAGTTCTAGTCCTGGGAAAATGAACTGACAGAAAGGTTGAAGTTCAAAAACAAATTAAGGCTTTATTTGGGGTTCGGGGTATAGCAGAATAAGAAAGTTGATTAAAACAATATTACTACTAAAAATAAGTTACAAAGATTAACCAGCAAAGAGGCAATTTAGCTTAGTGTCTGAATTCAAAAAACTTCCAGGTTGGCTAGAGAAAAGAAGACTTTAGAGAAACAGGTTTTGGGATTTAAGAAAAGGAGCAGGGATAGGCAAAGCCCAGAGGGGCACAGAGATTATTTTACAATCTCGTCCTCCCTTTAGTGGCGATTGGACCATTGTGGCTCAGGTGCAACTGAAGGACCTCTTTCCTTAGGGATAGAGGTTTGATGAAGAACTGAAAGCAGCTCAGGGGTTAGGCAGCAAGGGTAAATCCCAAAGGTTTCTGTTTTTGTGCAGCCAGCTTCTAGTAACAGCAAGGTGAGTTGGATAGATTGGGCCAGTGAGGAAGGCTGATCTGGAGGCTGGAAGTGTGAATGGTATGCAGAGCAAGACATGGCCAAGCGTTATGGTGGGTGCCTAGTCTAACATCTAAACTGCAAGTGACTCCAAGGTATACAGACCAAATGAAGCACATTGGTTCAAGAAACCAGGGGCAGTCGTTTTTGGAGATCCAGCTCCAGATGACATCGACCTTTTGCACCAGTAACCCTAATGGCCACTAGGGGCATTGGGAGTAGATACCCTGTTTCCCCAAAAGTAAGACCTAGCAGTAATTTCTGATGTACCGCTAATTGCCCTGCTGCATTTTTGGGGCTAAAATTAATATAAGACACTGTCTTATTTTCGGGGAAACACGGTAGTTAGGGTCTCCTTCTCTTTCCTGTTTATCTCTGCCTCTATGACCCTTCTATTGGTAGAATGTACTCAGGAACTTCTACCTCCTCCTCCTCCTCCTTCTCCTCCTCCTTCTTCCCAGAATGCTTTTAGCTCTCGCTCTCTCTGAACACCATGCTTCTATAGGTCTCTCTCTGGCCACCGTTTAGCCAATGGTTAGATATAAAACTTTCCTATCATCATGGACTTCTGAATAAAGTAGTTTAGTTCAGCCTTACAGGAATTTCCACACTTATCATTTACAAGCTGTTCCCCCCAAGACTCTGTTAACTTCTGCTGTGATGGGAATGAGTTAGGTCCTGAAATACTCTGGTGTAAAAGTAATTACCCCCAATAATTATAGCCCAAAATATGTCCTGAGGCAACATTTTAGTTGTTCTTTCCTGGAAAGAGCAACTCAGGTGAATCTCAAAGAGATCCATTGTCTGTGTTTGCTGTGCTGGAGTACAATATAAGGATTTGAAAGGGCCAAGAACAACCTGTATGTAAACGGACTAAATGAACGTGCAAGCACGGTATCTCTCAGGTCAGAAGGACCTGGTAATCATTAATTTAATGAGCGCACCTCTGACTTCCTATTGTAAACTCAGCCCTTTTGTGATGGGAAGGGAGGTTCATTCGCAGTGCCGTATCAGACTTTCCTGCTGAGGCGATTAATGTTAACTTGTTTAAGGCAACTGCGGGGCGGGGGGTGGGGGAGTAAAAGGTCAGTCTTAGGACAGAAAGACCTTGAGGAAGCTAACTCGAAAGTTAACTCCGGAGTCTACTTAGACATTCCCTAATATAGGGAAAGGCGCAAGGCTAATCCCCTTTCAATTCGCTGGTGAACTGGTGGGGACTTTTCCACTGCCTGCTAAGTGACTTGTCCCCAATGTGACAACAAACAGGGAGCCCACAGTCCCATGAGACTCCTTAGCATATTAAGTGAAGCACAAGCCTGTGGTCTCAGACATAAGCAGAGAGGCTTCTGAGAGCCTGCAGAGTAGCTGTGCTGGCAACAGGCCACAAACCTGAACTGGCACCCTCGGTTCCTCCTTGGTTTTGCTGCTGAAAACTCAGGTTGGAAAGCAGCAGCATCTCATCTGAAGGCTGCCAGCTTTGGGAACTGGAGTTGGGTGTAGGAAGCTCCTCCCTCTCCCCGTCTCTGATTTGCTGATGCAACTGTCCTTCATGTGACAGATCTGGGAAGGTGACAGGGGGGAATGGGTTTTCCTGTTATGTGTGAAAGTGGCCACTATTTTGCTGCACAAACACTGGTTATCAGACTAGGAAAATGACTATCCTTGGTGGGCAGGATAAGAGGCCATATCTTACAGTTAAATCTGGAGTGAATGCTTCAGATGTTCTGTGCCCCCGGTATCTGAAACCAGATTTCCATATTGCCTTCTACCAGTAGTCTTGCCAATTAGAACCTGTTTACTTTGGGCTATATTAATTAGGTGGTTTTTTTTAAACCAAAGATGTTTATGGGAAGAAGCAAGCTATTTGCAGCTGAGGACACATTTATGGTGACCTATCCTGCTTTCATGCATACAGAGCTTTAAACTGCATTCAGCTGTGTCACATGTTGACGACCATGGAATTGACTCATGGTTGTCACTGAAAACTGTGCATACTGCTATCTAATAGTTCATCATTGTTTCTGTGTAGTCCCAATCTAGGTTTTTTTTTGTGTGCTATACAGGTCTTCCTTCCGAAGCTTGCCCTCAAAACTATTTGGGCTTTTTAGTATTACATGCCTGAAAAGCTCAAATGGCAAAAGCAGCCCCCTCCTACAAATAACTTTACCTTTCCGAGAGGAGCAAAGGACACCTTGGGGAAGTGTGGTGGTAAGAGTGAGGCGTGCTCACTGTCACACAAGAAATACCTTGCAGGGTTTCTGCTTAGTTCAAAATGATGTTTGGAGTGTTGTGTGGATTAGGGGTGTGCACAAACTGGTTCAGCAATCTAGTCACAGACCGCCATACCGATTAAAAAGACCAGCGTTTGAGCCAGTTCAGAGCTGTGTGTGAGGGTGTGAGCAGTGGGGAGAACTTGTAGTTTTTATCTTGAGCAGGAAATAACACTGTAATTTCAAGCATTATTCCCACTTAAGAAAAGGCAAAAGGGAACAAGCTCTCCATATTACCCATTACCTGCTTGCCCCTTCCCAAGGCAAGACTTGAGGAAGTCTTGAGGAAGGAAGGGGACTGGGAAGGGTGCAAACCCTAAGTAAGCATAGTGAGGTTGAAGGTGGTTCCTCACTGCCTGTGTTTGCAGCACCATCACTGCCATCCACCTGCCTGCCTGTGATCACCTTGTACACACCTATCAACACCTCTGGCCACCGCCATTGGACTGCCCTTTCTGGACAGCACCTACCTGTTGGGGCCAAGCACTGTGCTTGACTGCAGCTCCATGCATCTGATGATATGACTGTGCTGCCTTATGCTAGCACAAGAACAGACCTGCCTTATGCTAGCACAAGAACAGGTGCCTCCTGTTCTCTCTGGGATAGAGCAGCAACCTGGCGCTGCTCTTGAACAAGTGGCCAGTGGGGAGCGGTAAGCAAGCACACAGTGCAGGAGAGAAGGCAGGAGGAGGCAGGAGGTGCTTGTTCCCCCAAGAGACCCATGGGCCTGGGCTTTTGTCCCCCTCTGTCCAATGGTGGCTGTGCCACTTGACTTACTGTAATATGCATGATCTGAGCTGCATGACTAGAATAATTTTAAATATATGTCACACATATTTGTGTGCAGTAGAAACAGTAGTGTAGGGAGGCCAGCGTCGGCCCCAGTTCAGCCCACCACCAGCGGCCCCCCTAGCTATGCCCCCTATGACATCAAATACAGGGTGTGTGGTTTTGCTCACAAATGGGGCTGCATGAGAAAAATCCGGCCAGCACCACATTCAGCCCCTGCATCTGACGTCAGGTGCAGGGGGCATGGCTGGGGCGTGAGGTGCGGCCCCGGAGCATGGAGGTCTGGGTTCTTTGAACCCATTCATGCTATGTTGGCTCCACCCCGAGTAGAAAACTTCCCAGCCCTTGCAAACTATAATTCATGTTGCAGTTACCAATTTATTTATTTATTTAAAATATTCATACACCGCCCCTCCAGTGCACTACTGCTCGGGATGGCTCACAACAATAAGATAGACACAGATACAATAAAAGTAATAAAATTAACTATATATATATTTTTAAAGTCAGATTAAAAACCACAATTATTAGGTTCAAATTAAAACTGAAAATTATAAGAAGCTAAAGAACCTACCAGATATAACGAAACAAAAATGGAGCATTTAAAAGCCTCCTTAAAAAGGTGTGTATTGAGATGTTTTTTAAAAAACACTGAGGGAAGGAACATGGAAGTACCAATGCAATTATAATCTCAACATTCATAGTAAAGTAATTTTAAAGGAAATTATAAACCTTTGTAAAAAATGTAAAACCTCTGAAAATCTGTAAATTTTACCCCAATGTGATAGTAGTCATTGGAACAAGTTGTAGAAATGTGATATGCTGTGCATGATAGCAACTAGAATATACAGCATGGGAGCAGTAGAATATTAAGTAAATGCCACTGTAAAAAGTAATATGCAACCTTTCCATTTTTTCCACGTACTAATGAAATATACCAACAGATCGTACATTAGCTTTCTTTTAAAAAACTAAACTAAAACCTAACCCTGCAACTCCATTGATTTCAAGTCCCCAGATGCTTATTTGGAATGGACCAT
Organism: Hemicordylus capensis; assembly: GCF_027244095.1. Lineage (NCBI taxonomy): Eukaryota > Metazoa > Chordata > Lepidosauria > Squamata > Cordylidae > Hemicordylus > Hemicordylus capensis. The sequence goes on along the minus strand of NC_069661.1, from coordinate 48,367,681 downwards.
GACATCTCTAGAGCTATTGTGCTTTGAATAATTTAACATTGTTTGGTGGTGCACATTTTTCTCTATAATTTACATGTATTAAAATTCATGTACAGAGAATTTAAATTAGCTCCTTGTATCTTTCCCTTATGTTTTCATTAACACAGAAGAATTTAAAAATGTGCTAAAGGGTAAAGGGGATGTATTCTCTCTATGTTATGCTGCTTTTTCTTTCTGTGTATATGGGAGGGCTTGTCTCCTAGTCACCGTTCTTAATCAGAATGCAGTGAGGTCAGTGGGATTGTTCTGGAATAAAATGATCTAGCACTTCACTTTTTAAAGATCTCTGAGCCAAGATATCCCGGAGGGGGTTTTGTGGCATATGCAAGCATATTTCCTTGATAAACATATAAGACACAATCCAGAAGAAGTAATGTATAAGGGTCAAAGAAGACAAGATAGGAACATAGGAAGCTGCCTTATAATGAGCCAGGCCATTAGTCCATCTAGTTCAGTATTGTCTGCACTGACTGGCAGGAGCTCTCCAACGTTTTGGGCAAGAGTTTTTTTCGAGCCCTCCCTGGGAATGCCAGGAATGGAACCTGGGAAATGCCAAGCTTTGGCCTCATTCATGTGTTGTTTACCACGTGCTCTTGTGTTTCTTGTATTTTTGTCTCTAAATAGCACCCCTGGGAGGCTGTTATAGATTAGGACCATGGCATGAAGGCTTTAACCCTCTGCTTCCACCATGGTCCTGATCCAAATTAACACCTATGGATGCTTCCCTGCCTGGACAATAAGCCGGGTGTCACGATCCGTGAGACCCGGTTTGGGGCTGTGAGCGGGAAGAGCGGGCTAAGCCCGCTCTCCCCACTCACGAGCGGGGAGGGAGCCCTGGGCGGCTGGATCGGCCGCCCACATGATTGCCAGCTCCAAGACGGACCCATTGGGGGCTGGGGAGCTCAGGGGCCACGTGGCCCCCGGAAGCCCCAGTCTGCCCTGCGCGAGCACGCAGAGCATACTGGAGAGACCCCCAGATCCGGGAGGCGGCTTTTTGCCTCCCGGTCGGGGATCTACTCATGAGTAGCCACGGTGCGGAGCTGTGCCATGGCTACTCACAAGCAGATAGCCCAGGTTTGCAGAGCGCTCACTCCGCAAACCCAGGCTAAGGGGCGGGCTACAGGAACAGGTTAGCTGCTCCAGAACCACCGGGCTCGGCTGTGAGCCCGGTGGTTCTGATGATCAGCAAAAATCGGGCTAGCAGAGGCTAGCCCGATTTTTGCTGATCGTCAGAATAGCCCCCCAGTTTAGCAGGGTGAGTGGGGAGGGAGCTGTGGGCGGCTGGATCGGCCGCCCACATGATTGCTGATTCCATGACCGAACCAGCAGGGGCTGGGGGGAGCATGGGCTTATCGGCCCCCGGAAGGTCCTGCTGGTGAGACCCCCAGAGCTGGGAGGCAGCTTTTCGCCTCCCCTCCAGGGGTCTCTTCATGAGTAACCGCGGCGCGAAGCCGTGGCGTGGCTACTCACGATTATCAAAACCAGGTTTGCGGAGCGCTAGCTCTGCAAACCTGGTTTAAGGGCAGGGGTACTTAGGCGGGTTGCCCTAAGTACCTCTGCTAGCCCGATTTTGCCCCATCGTGTGAATAGCCTCAATAGCAGCCATGGGAACCCAGTCTGAATTATGATCATAGTGGGCACTAAAGCCCCCCTCCCCATGCTGTGCTCCCAATCCAAACTGGGCCACCCCAGCTGCTATCTAGAGAGGTTTAGACATCCCATCTAGTCCTACCCAAAGTCTCCTCAATAAAACCAAGCACTGAAATCAATAGGATTTAAAATTACTTGTGTTTGGCTGGATTGTGCTCACAGGAGACACTCCTGGGCTGAAAAATGATACAGTTTTGTGGGCATATGTGGTTTCTCGATGGTTTAAGGATAGTGATTATAATTAATGACTATGGAGTCTTCCCCCATTGCACATGTTTCATTGTTATCATATATGATGGCATAATTACTGTCTGTCTTCTGCACAGCACAAGTGATGAGAAATTATTACATATGGAGCATATTGCTTGTCAAAACTTTTATTTAATTCAAAACACAACTTCTAGATTATAGTGAATGAAGTTTTCGTGTTAATGAAATGAAGAAGAGAGGCAAAGGGACTATTTGCTACATGAGTGAAAGATGCATGATGGTATCATTTGAAGAATTATTGTTAATTATTTGAAGGCTGCAATTTCTAAGACTGAAGAGGAAAATGTCCTGGTCACACAAGAGAGCTGGTGGCCACACTCACACGTAACACAAAACCGCAGTTACATGGGGCAGAGGTTGTATATCCAAATGCGTGCAACTGCTGTTTCATGGCAAAAGCTACCTGAGGTTTCCCTTGCCAAATTCCAGTTTGAACCTTCAGTTTGTAATGAGTTTTGCCACCCCAACCTGAGGTTTTGCAGTTGCAGCATTATTTCCAAACGTGGATGGCAACATAATCATGATTTCATGCTGTTTTAGGAACTGTGGCCATGGACCCGCTTGGGTTTCCATTCCTGCCGTGCTTTTTGCTGGCCAAGCACTTACTTCTTCCAAGCATTTACCCCACCTCCTATTTCTGATCTAATAAAGCTGTTGCCAAGCAACAGGCATGCCATCATGTCCCATCCCAAGCTGGTATGCCTCTCAAATGGGAATGTCACATGGGGGCATGCCCTCTTTCCACTCTGTCCCTTGTTCCCCTCTCCTGGCAATCAGGAATGAAAGGGGACACACTGGCAAGATGGGCATTATGTGCTTTGCTTTCCGAAAATGAAGTAAGGAAGATGTATGTCCACAAGCACATACAGTTGTGGTGGCAACATAAACAGGGCAACCCCATTAGATCACTGGGAAGGCAACATATGACAGGGTGGCGATGCCCAGGGTTGGGGTTTAAAGAGCAGCTCCAACCAGGAATTATTGAATGACTCATTTCTAATTTTTGTACAATGCTATTGGGGAAGGGGGGCCCAGACCCTTCCCCTTGGGTTAACGTGTGCTGTTCTGAGGCTTACTCATGAGAAGAACCATCCAGCATTCTCGCAATGCCTCCAGAGAAAGGAGGGATTCCTCCAATGTGGTGAGGATGGATGCTGCTCCTCAGTGGACCACTCTCTCATGAGAGTGGAAGGCCATGGGGATTACCCATTTACATCTCATGAGTAGAATCCTCCAAGGGGACAAGGGGACCGCAGAATCACAAATAATGTGTGACAAAAGCCCTTTTCCCACGGACTTCTCTTTCACCAGAGTGTTAGGCTATGACAAGCAAGCGCAAGAATGAGTACCCTGGTAACACCTCTCCCAGTCTTGGTGACTGCTGTGAGAAGGCAGTCCAAGCGGGCCCTCTGCCAATCTGGTTGCCCAACAGGATATATCCATCTTTATTTTTGCCTGGCATGGTAACCCCTCTTCTGGGGTTGCTGGAAACTAGGGCTCCCCTCTCTTGCAATTCCTTGCAGTGGACAATCTGCATACACCTCTACACAGGTCCAAACCCAGGAAATCTGAAAGAGAGTAATGATCTGTCTCTGCTCCTGGTGTGTCCCCACTCTGCCCACCTGGCAACGCACGGACACATGGACCATCAAACTCTCCCTTGGGTGCATCAAAGGCTTCTCTGGAGAGGAGGGGTTGGCTCTGCAATATTTCTATCATTAACCAGAGAGAATGGGTGCCTCACACAAGCAGGGCCCCCTTTTGGGGGATGGCTCAACTCATGAGTATGCAGTCTGACTGAAAACCGAAGGATGGTGAGCCTAAGGTCCTCCCCAGTGGACTGGCCTTCTCATGGGAGGGCTAATCTCTGGGCAGCAAGCTGATATGGGGGCATGAGTGTTGTTTGGTCTCCATGGACTGCAGGCCAGACCCTAGGATACTTCGCCATCCCTCATATGCATACCTCCCTCCTAGGAAGTCATCATTTTCCCTACATGGAGTAACAAAAAAAACAGTGTCCCTCAGTATGCTCCTGCTGCCAGAAACTGTGCTTGTGTGAGACTGATTTGTTTGCGGCTCTTACGAGGGTGGCAGTGCAATTGCTATCATATGAAGACCTTGTATAGCATTTAAAATGATTGAAATACCCTTTCCCTGCTCAGGGCAGGCACAGCATTCTGAAAAGGCATGATCGCACTCGGCAAGCCCCCTTGCAGGTTGTGGCCGATGGCTGCTGCCCTGAAGATGTTCTGCCGCCTTGCCCACAGTCTGGCGATGTGAGAGCTACAGAGCTAGCTGGAACGCAGCCTCAGCAGAACAGGAAGAGGGAGGGAGGGGCTCCCCTAATTTGTAAATGGAGGTTGCCAAGCTGTGATGGGATGAACATCTATGATGTGATTTACAGTTAGAAAAATTAACTGCAGGGTCAGCAACCTCTGGTTTCACGTTATGTGTGAATGTAGCCAGTGTTTTTGGTGTGTGCATCCTTGTTATGTATTTATCGTTCACCCAGTGTTTAAGCCCCTATAGAAAATAAATCTAGCACACACACAAAATACCCATCATACACTCAGCTGACAATGCCTATTGAAAACATTACTTTTTTTGGTCATACGTTCTCACCTGATTTTACCTATACATTTCAAACTATGTATAGCCAGTGGTGCAGCGACATTGAAGATGGCTTCTGGGTGCGATTTGGGGCAGCCACCACCACTCAATTCTCATGCTGCTCACCCCATTCATGATGCTAATGCACTTCCCAGCTGTCCACCCTGTCTCCCTTTGCTGGCTGCAATGTGATATAATGACTTCATTGTGCCAGCACAAGAGCATGCGGCCACCATGAATCAGAGGCCCAACGCCACTGATGGGCACAGGGCACACCTGCCTTCACAGCCCTCACCAGCCAGTCACCCACCAACCATTGGCCTGCCTCCTTTACCCAGCTGCAACACAGCCTAGTGACACGATGTGGGGGTGGGGGCAAGCTGTAGGGCAGCCCCAGACACTGGCGGTCCAGAGACATTTGCCCTTCTCCCGCTCCATTGTATGCTGGTGTATAGTAAGTGCAAGGGTACAATCCTCCAGAATCACTCCAACTAGAAGTCATTCTGGGTCCACTGTCTGTCAGAAGCTTCTTCTGTATTTTCTTTAATGGGTGACCATTGGCTGCTTTATGGTATTAGCTTTAGGCTTTCAGTATTTTTCAGCATTTTTCAGATTGCTACTTTCAGCAGTTATTGCCTACTCTTGTCCTGAAGAGGTGTACAATAATAATAAAAAACATGAAGCTAACACCAATAAAAACAATTCAACACCTAAAAACATCCACATTGTTTTTATAATTTGCTTTTTAGGATAACAAAACAAAACTAAAAACCAGCACAGCCATAGCTAAGCATAATCAAGTAGGATCCTTGGAGGAAAAATTATCCCCATGGACACTAACCACTAACCTGTACGAAAGGTTTTAGAAAAACTATGTTGTCTCAACATGAAGACAATAGTAAGGTAGGCAAATATACTGGGGATGTATACGAATCAATTTTTTGAATTTGATTTGTATCCAAATTGAATCACCCCCAATTTGTTTTGGATCCAAATTTGGCCAGCTAGCACAGGGGTGATTTGTTTTGTCCACAAATCTCCCTAAACAGGTGGATTTGGGTACAAATAGTTTTGTAACAAAATTGATTCGCATATCCCTAAAATATTCCTTAATATTAAAAATATACCTTAACTTAAAATATGGGAGAGGAGAGCTGGTCTTGTGTAAGCAAGCATGACTTGTTGCCTTAGCTAAGCAGGGTCCGCCATGGTTGCATATGAATGGTAGACATGGAGGCTATTCTCACGATTGCAGAAAATCAGGCTAGCCTCCACTAGCCCAATTTTCTGCAATCGTGAGAACCACCGGGCTCGGCTGCAAGCCCAGTGGTTCTAGAGCGGGTAACCCACTCAAGTACCCCTCTCCTAAACCCCATTTTTCTTTATCGTGAGTAGCCACAGTATGTCTCCGTGCCACGGCTACTCACGAGGAGACCCCTCCAGAGGGGAGGGCATGCTGGAGCTTCCGGGGGGGCGATTGGCCCCCGCTCCCCCCAGCCCCCATCGGCTCCATCACAGAGCTGGCAATTGTGTGGGCGGCCAATCTGGCTGCCCAGGGCTCCCACTGTGCTCATGTGTGGGGAGAGCGGGCTTAGCCCGCTCTCCCCGCTCACCCTTCTAAACCAGGTCTCACTGATCATGAGACCTGGCTCATGATGTGTGAGCACTATAAGATATTCCCCTTAGGAGATGAAGCCACTCTGGGAAGAGCATCTAGGTACCAAGTTCCCTCCTTGGCAGCTTTTTGATAGGGCTGAGAGAGATTCTTGCCTGCAACCTTGGAGAAGCCTCTGCCAGTCTGTGTAGACAATACTGGGCTAGATGGAGCTATGGTCTGACTCAGTATATGGAAGCTTCCTATGTTCCTATACCTCAGTTTTTAGAATATTGCACAGAGAGTGAACACCTTTATGGAAATTGTGATGTTCTGTGCCCTTCCCGTTTTCACATCCATTAAAGATGGAACACAGAGCAGGACTCCTCCACACGCACACCAAGCAGAGGGAACAGGGAGATAAATATGGAAGGAGACAGGATTTCTGTCTCTAAGTCAGGATTTCCTTCTCTAAGACGTGATTTCTCAAAGTTGAGTCCCCCATCTGTTTTCGGGATACAATTCCCATCATCCCCAAGCACAATGATCTTAGGCCATTGTGACTGGGGGCATGATGGGTGTTGTAGTCCAGCAACATCTGGGGACCCAAATTTGAAAACCCCTGCTCTAAGATATATGCTCTATCTATTGTCTTTTCTGCACTCCTGTCCCTAATGCCATTCTCTGGCTTGGTCTATTCAGATTATTTATTTCAATGAGAAAAGGAACAGGTTTCAAAGCAACACGTGCACATTTGATTTCAGTTGAATCTTATTTGGGAATGATAACAGGAAGGATAATCCCGAAAATATGGTTGACTCCGGATTTTAATTGTGCATAGTAATGATAAACTGGGCAGAAAAACAATGAATCAGATAAAGGAAATAATAATTCCAGCTTATTAGATACAACAGACAGGCCACATAAAAAGGGGAAATCCCTTGTCAGATTAATTTTATGAGATAAGCATAAGGAATGAAAAGTTCAACCTGTATATTATTCCCCCCCCCCCACAAATATAGTTCAGCACTTTTCTTCAGCACCATGCAAATGCACTTTGAAAATAATGTGTTGCTGTGCAAAGGAAAATGCCAGAGAATATCAGAAGGTCAAAGTATTGCCTCATAGTCCCTTCCATATGAGGCATCAATACAGTGAAACTGTCATCAGCCAGGCAAAGAAGTGAAAAATAATGAGTGCTTTTAACCTACTCTCAAGAGAAATTGACTTATCTTCATATTAATGTGTGATTTTATTAACTTCAAAAGAAGCCACATCAGACACTGTTACCATATCTAAAGGTAGAGGATGAGGGTATTCATTAATTGGGCATTCTGTTTCATAGGTAGATTTAAATTAATAATACTGTATTTTTGACAGGAAAATTTAAATCATATTAAATATCACTGACATACTGATCTCACATGCATGATTTAAAAGTAGGTTTAAATTGGTTTATAATAAATAAAACGATTGATTTTTTAATTGGACTTCTAATTAGCAATAAGAATCACCAGGGAAGATTCAGATTAAATAGCCATGACAAAGCACCATTACAATAAATGAGGCAAGTTAGTCATGACTAACAAGTCTCATTACTTTCAATGGAACTTAGCCATAACTAATTTAGTCTGGATGTTGCCTGTTATATTGCAGCACTTGCACTTAGCAGTTGGAGTGAGTCCTGGGCGAGTCTCCCAACATGGAAGTGCCTATAGGCTGATGTCATCTTAGTGAATCCCAGCGTCTAGAACGTTAGGGCCCATGATTTTGTGAGCCTCTTCTCACGATTAGCAAGAAGGGCTCCAGAGCGGGCTGGGGGAAGGTGGGTTATACTTACCTTCCCCACAGACAATTCCACTGGCATTGGTAGGCATGCTTCCCATACACTCAGACGATTCCTCACGTTCTTAGGCAGCATGGAGGGTTGGGGGCCGGGATGTGTCATCCTGGCCCCCAGAAATACCATGATGCACTGCGTGGTACATCATGGGAGTCACCCACCCCTCCCCAGGCTCCTCGCAGTCCGGCAGCCACAGCTGCTTCCAGATGATTTAAAAAATGAGGTTAAGGGAGTGCTCGCTCCCTTAATGAGGTGGGTCTCACAATCAGTGAGACCTGCTTTGTCCGGGTTAGCTGGGAGAGCAGGCTAAGCCATTAGCCCGATTTTTGCACACTGTGTGAATAGCCTCAACGTTGTTTTGATAGGGGGGTACTTAGGCGGTTTGGTCGCCATGTTGCTGGTGGGATTGGGCCAATCCCAGCAGTTCACACAGACATGCAAAAACTGGTCTGGGCTCCCTTAGAGCCCGGTTTTGCACACAGGTGTGAATAGCCTCATTATGGAAGAACAACTTAATTCTATGCTTTTTCGTTGCAATTTTCTTTCCTAATTTTGCAATTTCCTTTCCTTTCCTTTCTTTCCAATTTTCTTTCCTTCTTTCTTTTCATTGCAATTTTCTTTCCTAATTTTCTTTCCTTTTCTTTCCTAATTCACACAATCACAAACCGAGCTCTACCCAGGTTTGTGAGCTGTATGTGCACCCAATTTTCAGTTGTGTGAGCTCTCCGTTAACCTTGATGTTTTGGTTGTATGTGTGCTTCTTGCAACTGCGGTGGACACACTTGGGGGAAGGGAGGGGGGAGGGGGATCCCCGGAATGCACCATGCCCTCATGCGGTGCATTACTGAGGCTCCAGGGAATGGGGCAGCACGCGGTGGCGTTTCCCCTCTCCTGACCCCCAGAGCTGCCGGGTGAGCAGCTGGGCATGGGAGTGCTGAAGCCAAGCCTCTGCTCATCGCCCGCCCAAGGTGGAGTGTGTGACTGTCTTGGGCGGGGGGGATAGCGGGTTAAGTCTGCTCTCCCTGCAGAACCCCTTTTTGGCTCTGCACACTGATCGTGTGTAGAGCCTTAATCACTTTTAACCAGGTTTACCTCTAACCTTGCTTCCACATCACCAAAAACTGGGAGCATATACAGCTCCCAAACCCAGGTAGAACACAGTCTGTGATTGTGCGAATGACCTCTCTGTGTTAGGAAAAGCCTTCTGGTGCTACAGTGCCAATCAGTTATCTGTTTTTTTAAAACCTATTTGCTTTGAATTAGTAAACCATTTTGGAAGGAATCAGACATACAATGAAGCTATTCTCACAACCAGCAGGAACCAGGCTGAGGGAGTCCAGCCCTGTTTCTCCTAGCCGTAAGAACCACTGAGATCCGTGTGACTCCCAGTGGCAGCTTCGCCGCAATCCCGTTTATGGAGCCACCCCTTTACCTGAGGTTAACGGAACGAACACTCTGTTAACCTCATTTTTTGGTCGTGTGTCTTCCGCGGCTGTTGCAGCGGCATTGGACACACTTGATAGAGAGGGGGAGAGGCATCCTCGGAGTGCACTGCAACTTGCACAGTGCATTACTGGAGTTCTGGGGTGTGTGTGTGTGTGTGTGCCACGCAGCAGCACCTCTCTTCACCCAACTCCTGGAGTGCCCGAGTGAGCCACAGCCAGGGAGTGCTGGAGCGAAGCTGCCACTTTTCTGGGCAGGCAATCTACCCAGGGATAAGGTGTTGATGGTCTGTGGGGAGGTAAGCACTTTCAGGCTTCCTCCCCGCAAAACAGGGTAGCCCCTTCCACTTGATCGTGGGAAGAGCTTCAATATATATTTCTAAAAAACATTTTCCAGTTTAACACTCTTCCATTGTAATACTTCATTTGCAGAGCAAAGGAAGGGAATAGTTATCTCACCAGAATGCATTAGGAATGGTGAACTCCCTTGATTCTGTTCAAGAAATTATATGGACCAACTGGATTTCTTTTACTGACATCTGCCAGACATCTGAAAATAATGACATTCCTGCAAGCAGCTATCCCTGTACTTGCTGCACTCACATGAGAAGTGGACTCACAGGTGTTCAAAGGGGCTACTTAGAGAAACAGTGTCAAGAAACAGCAACATAGGATAATCATGGAAGTAGCTGATGCAATCTTCAGCAAATCTCAGCATCAGCGGCAAACTGACACATGGAAAAAACAAAGAAATCATTCAAAAACTACCATCTCTGAGTGGTTCAGTTCCCTCAGCTGGATGTGGTTTATTATAGCAGCAGCACAGCCTAGCTTCCTGATGCTGACAGGAGCAAATTGAAAAAAACAACATAAATAAATACATTGAGGAGACTGGCTGTTGCTATCTCTCAAGATGATTATTTTCACAAGATTGCACAAAAACAGTGATGATATAAATGCTTGGGTTAAACATGGATAAAGTCAGCTGGAGACAATCATATGCAATTGTTTCTTAAAATTTCAGTAATTTTGACTATGGCCAGTGTAGTGAAAAACAGGCACATTTCTCTGCTAAATTTAATGTTTGGTATTTCAAATTATGATGGACTCTTTTATTTATGTGCAGAAAAAGCAGACCTGGCAGTTCGGATTTGAATTATCAGATTCTCAGACTATGTTGACAGGACAAAAGAAAAGTTTTGGCATCTTTGTTTTCACAATGGGAATCTTCACAATTGAAAACAAGGGTGGCTCCAGATGTGTGACCGGGGGGGGGAGTGCCTCCTCAGACAAGTAGTTTGCCTCCCCAACTGTACCTCCTTTTCTGTTTCAGAAATCTAACATATGCAACACAACCAAAAATGCACTTTGCCTCTTCTGTATCCCCTTCAATTATTTTTTCTGTTGCCACCACTGATAATTCTATTTTAAAAATTTTTTTGATTACCTTTCCTTTTTCTGCTGCCACTACTGAACATTTTATGTGGAAGATCATTCCATTTTCTATTACAAGTTAGAAAGATCTTTTTAAAAAAGACTCATTTTTTAAAAAAAAATTAAATCCTACTTTTCCTGCAGATGCAAGCCCAAGTTTCGAATCAGTTGAAGCCCAGGAGATCAGCTTGTATGCATGGACAGGAATTTAAGAACTTTGTTTTTAAGATAAATTAATAATCTATAACCATTGGCTTATAATATCCACATTTGCCTTTACTGCTTAAATTGCTTGTCCTATTGATTTAATGAAAATAGAGCATGTATCTTAAATAACTTTTATATGAAGTAGATCAGGTCCGATTAGTATGATGGGCTGTGGATGCTGTTGAGCCTTCCTCCTGAGATTCCTCCCAGCATCCTCCTCTGATCGCATTCTTACATTCCCCTCCCAGGCCTCTGATCTCTTGCCTGACCTGTGTAATGTACAGGCTCTGTACAATAAACATCATGAGATTACAGAATAACTTTATCTGGAGACTGGGGTGGGGGGCGGGGAGGAAAATAGCTGAATGAACAAACACATATCAAGGACAGGCTTAAGAAACAAAGAAGATGTCTGCTGAAGGTGCAGCAACTTTTATTTTAACATAACTGTTCCACATCCCAGAGCCTTCATCTCCTGAGTCCTGATGCCCTTGTCTGATCTCCACTAGTGTCACAGTGGATATTTTTGTTTCTTTTGGGAGTGGCTCCCCAAACAACTGACTGCCAATCCATAGGCTGGCAAGGCTTTCTTTGACATCAGAGGGCCTGAAGCAAAGTAAGGTGTCATTATAACCCTTTTGGCTGGCATTGGCTCAGCAGCTCTGGTGTCACTGAGAGGCCAAGGGCCAGATAACTGGAGGGAAAGGGGAATCCAAGAATCAGTGTGCCCTAGGGATGTGCACAAAACAGATTTGGCATTTTGTTTTGAGCTTGAAACAATTCAGCTGGCCAAAACGTTTCATTGAAACAGTGGTCAAACAATTTGTTTTGATGGAACAAAACTTGAAACATTTCAAGGGTTTTGGCCATAGGAAACAATGGGGGAAACGTGGAACACCCCATTGTTACCCATGGGTAGCTCCTAGGGACAACAAAGTGGGTTGTGTGGTTATGTGGTTGTCTGTTTATCCCCACCCATACCCCAAAAGAAATAGGTAAGCAGGCGATTTTAAACAAATTTAACTTTTCCCCCAAACCCCCATAGGATGCTATGGAGGTTTTGGGGAAAGGTTAAAAAACAATGACCCTCTGGACAAAATAATGTGGGTTTTGGAAGCAAAACTCACTATAAACTGAAGGTTCAAGTTCAGGTTTTAGGGTCGAAAACCCACTCATGGTTGGGTGATGAAACCACAGTGTCACGCATTCTGAAGACCACAAACTTGAACCTCTGGCACATTTGCCTCTGGTTTGGTGTTATATCTGAAGGCAGTCTATCTCACAAACAAACCAAACTACAACTCAAGAAAAGCAGGCACTCAAATTCTGCCTCTATCAATTTGAAATCCAGCAAAACCAAATATATAGCAGCAATAGAATAGCATATTACACTCAGTGCTGAAAAACAAAAACAAAACAAAACCTTCCTTGATTGCTTCCTCCTCCCCTGATTCCTTTTCAAGAGAGGTATACCATATAGGCTCTCTGTCTCCCAATCTCCTTGAATACATTTTTAAACTCCTTCCTCCTTCCTCCTCGCTCCCCCCAGCCAATGGGGCACAGTTGCCCATGACAACACTTGGTTGTATGATACCAGGCCAACCAAAAAGCAAGGAGATGCCAGAAAACCAATCAGCAAGGGAAAAACGGCCCACATCGGAAGGCTGGTCTACCTGTCACATGAGATGGATAGACCAGGCCTCCACCACGGACCTAGTTCATTGGCGCAGATACCTGCCAACCCCAATTGGTAGACCAGCTCTCGCTGGTAAAACAGGCCTCAAAATGGCACCCAAAACACTCAAAACCTTTCGAGTGTTTAGAGGTTGGTTTGTCAAAACAGCTGGGTTTGGTCACTGTTTCGATGAATCAATCTGAGGATTTTGTGGTTTGTTTTGAGCTCAAAACGAATCCAAAAATCCATTTTGTGTACATCCCTAGTTGTTTTGTTCCAAGCTCGAAACAGGCCCTTATTTAATGAGCGTTTTGTTTCAAGCTCAAAACATTCGAAATGGCCCATGTTAAAATGCTGAAACATTTTGCTCATCCCTAGTGTGCACAGTGTGCAATTGTTTCTATATTAAACATAAGTACTACATATATGCACAGGGCTTTCAAATAGTACAAATTGTTGATGGAGATCAGTTGGACTCCTTCCCAGCTACAGATAGAAACTGTGTCTGGAACTGCATGTAGTACTGAGTCTCAGGCTTTAGTCCCCATATTCCCTATAATTCTCTACCAGTGCTTACTCTGACTGCCCAAATGTCATACGGTATTACAGACTTATCCCTGTTTATCTGGGTATTACCTGGAGGCAGCTAGATCTAAGTCCTAAAACCCATCCAACTCTATATAAAGTGTCAGAGAGGTTTTACACCCAGTCACAGAAAGGAGTGACTTTCTTTGTTGGGGGATCTGAGTTAATGTCAAGATTATCCCACACTCAGATACACAATTATTTTTATGAAGTTATTCTCCCTGGGCTATATTACTAATAAAGTAATATTGTGTGGATCATACTGCCATGCGAGTTCCCCCCTCTCCATCCTGCCTGGTAGCTGTTCAGAATTTCATAATCTCACTTTTGTGACAGGTGGTTTTTTTTTTTAATGTGCTATATCTCATCACATGAAATGAACCTGGCCACATTTTGAAGGTGATCTTATTACCAACACCAAGATATAACACTTGGATTCTTTAATATTTTTTTTGAATAAACAAAGTTAATTGGAACGAAACCAATGGTTTATTTTTAGACTGTAAGGAGCTGAATTCCAGTTTCCAAGTTTCTTCCTCCCTTAACTAAAACATTGGTAACAGTGTAAACAGAAACCGGGGGATGTTACATTGCTCATGTGAATTAAAACTACTCGCATGGGCAGTTATTTCCAAGGGGAAGCCAGGTGCAGTAACATCTGCACCAGCTATGAATTATTATTCAAATATAATGTTAATATCTTTTAACAGAATAGAATGTTGAACTATCTAGAATTACCCCACCGACTTATAATATATGTTTAAGGGACACACCTTTGCTGTAGATCTTCCGGATCAACTTGAGAATACTCAGTGTGTCAATTGCACATGAGGCATTCCATTTCTTGGAGGATGATGCACAGCTGTGAATCTCACTTTGGCTGGACATTTGTCAATGCCAGAGTCTTCAACGTTACTGAAACGTTCTAAAACATTTATCTTTGGGTTTTGTTTTGGAGACAAGTACTGACTTTGAAATTTCTGCACAGAATTTTATTTTAACTGGGTGCATTATATCCTACTTTCAATTCAGTTCTAACTACATTTATTCAGAGGAGGATAGGGTCATAGCTTAGTGGTGGAGCATCTGCGTTGCATGCGAAAAGTCATAGGGTCAATCCCTGGCATCTCAGCACAGACAATACTGGCCTAGATGGTCTGACATGGTTTAAAGAAGTTATTTATGTAAATAAGTTCCACAACATTCATTGACTTGTGACCAAAAGGTGGGTTAGGCTGAAAATGGAAATAGATACCAACCTTATTTTCTAAGGTTACACATAAGGATGAGGGCAGGCAATCCACGACTGAATCTCCCATGTTCCCCCCACAGTGGGGCCCAATCCATATTAGCACCACATCTCTGAGGGAAGATTTTTAAGCCCTTATCCCTATGTCATTTTCCCTATCCAGGTTACCCCCTGAGCTATTTGTTCTGTAAAACAAAGGACAGGTACCATAATAGAGGTATGAGTACCTGTATGTTGCAGGCAAATAGCAACTACACTGGGGTGTTTGTGGGAGTGGCAATTTTTGACACCTTCTCCTTTCCCAAAAAGCCCTCTGTAAAGGTAAAGTGTGCCGTTGAGTCGGTGTCTACTCCTGGTAACTACAGAACCCTGTGGTTGTCTTTGGTAGAGTACAGGAGGGGTTTACCATTGCCACCTCCCGCACAGTATGAGATGATGCCTTTCAGCATCTTTCCTATATTGCTGCTGCCCAATATAGGTCTTTCCCATAATCTGGGAAACCACAGTAATATGTCCCCAAAGCTGCATAGCTGTCAGTGTAGCAGTGAATCCTTGCTTTGTATGTCAGTCACTAGAAACAATGTCCAGCCACTTTAAATATCCAGTGTAGTCAAGCAATGAAAAGTTTTTATTTAACTAATTAATGTCTATCCTATTTTCCAGTCCATGGCAAGATCCACAAGGGGCAACAATAATGTACATAAATAGAAGCTAAAAGCACTAATAAAGCATGATAATGCTTGAGAGATTAAAACAATTTGTACAGCTGTGAAATTCATAAGGCTTAGCCTTAGAATCCAAATGAATATGGTTCCAATCCTAAGGGCTCATGGAAGAACAAGATGATGCACACATCCAGATGTGGATACAGCCGAGTTCAAACTTGAAAGGGGTGGAAAGGGTGCAAGCCTTCTCTCATAGTTTTGCTGTGGCCAATTGCCTATAGCAACCTAAAAGATAAAGGTATTCCTCCACATGGCCAAGACCTGTGGGGAAAGGGTTACAACAGAAAATATGTTGCCTGTCAGAAACAGACTGGCCATTGCTCTGGACCAAGAACTTGAGCTAACACAAGACTTTTTGCCCTTGACTTAGGGAAACAAAAAACCGGAGAAACCACTCTTATAATGAGATGCAGGTGATATTGTTCTTACAGCAACATTTGGATTTCCCCCCACTTGTACTTTTCTGTTACATTATGCATTCTCATTTATGAAAATGAAAAACTAAAAAGAAACATGATGAATACTGTAATATCTCAAGATAGTCTGAACTATTATAGTTTCACATCACATCATCGTTTTACCCATTGCATACTGCAGGCCTATGGAAGTATTATAGACATTTCCAGAAGCCAAATTCATGCAGAGTTCAATGCTTATGGTGTTAAATTTTCAGCTGCTCTCCCTACAGTTTTGTTCAGTTCCACCTGTAATGAATCTGTGGAAGGGAATAACATCCTAAGGTCATTCACACAATCAAAAATGGTGTTCTACCCAGGTTTGGGAGCTGTGTGTGCTCCCAATTTTCAGTTGTGTGGAAGCAAGGTAAGAGAAGAACCCGGGTAAAAGTGATTGTGTGGAAGCAAGGTAGGAGGGAAAGCTACCCAGGTTTTCACCCTACCTTGCTTCCACACAATCAGTTCTACCCAGGTTTTCCTTTTACCTTGCTTCCACACAACTGAAAATTGGGAGCACACACAGCTCACAAACCTGAGTAGAAAACAGTTTTTGATTGTGTGAATGACCTCCCTGTTTACTCATAACTGTCTTGCGGGGGGCGGGGGGGCGGGGTCTAAGCAATTCAGAATTTCTTAATCCAGACATCAGGAAAGTGACTCTTTTCAGATCACTTTAATTTTGTATCCAGTACTGAAATAGTACTTTCAAAGGCTGTATCTAAAAATGAAATTATTGGCCAATATCTAGTGCAGTGTAATGTGGGCAGTTTAATGTGGGACACCTTCACTATTGCTAGCTCTCAATGAAGCACTGGTGGTCTTGTGCTTTTGTGCAAGAGCACAAATGCTTTGAATAGTGCACCCACACTCCTGAAGTGCTAGTTAGATCAGAAACATGTTGCTTGACCTACAGTGACATATTTTTGATCAAACTAGGAGTTCTGGAGTGTGGGCACACTACTCAAAGTATTTGCTTCCTTGTGCAAAAGGCCAAGACTGCCAGCGCTTGTGCAGTCCACAACAGTACAGGTGGATTGACACCCCCCATATTACACTGAACGGGATGTCAGCCATTTTGTTTGTATGTGCTATTTATGGCTGTACTATTGAGATGGCTTCTGAGATTGGACAATGACACCTATTCAATTACAACTACAGGCAACTATTCATGTATTACAGCTGGTGGGTCAGCTCTGAATATGGATGCACAGCTTCATCTGTATGCAAAGATGCATCCTGCCCAATAGGATTCAAATGAGCATTGTGATGCACCTACGAATATGTATTTCTATTTGTGCTGCTCTAAATGTATTTAACCCAGAACTTTTGCTGAATTGTCAACAATTTAGGGATGTTCAACAGATTAGAAACCCCTTTAGCTTTGAGGGAGGGACCTCAAATACCTTGTGAATTTTGGGGAATGACAGACAGCAACTGGCTCCATTTTCCTTCTTGGAAAGCACTGGGGAATGATGCAACATGACATTGCTGAGGAGGCAAGAGGTGCTTCTAATACTGTTGCCGCTACCACAGAGGTGCTGCTGAGTAAAGTAGCAAGCAAGGAAAATGCTGCTGCCCCCTTAAGTAAGCCCTCACTCCTGAGAATCTGTGGAACTTTGTGGGTACGCATCCCAAAAGTGATGCAACTCTCTCCACCATTTTTGTTGCCACAAAAATATCCATGAAAACGAGGGAGAGTTTCAGGCCAGGCTAATTTACATGCCATGACTTAAAGGGCGTGTTTGTGAAGTGCATAAGCAGGCCAGCTGATAGGACTGGGATTCTTTCACACTAGGAACACCACTCCTTGAAGAGTTAACACTGTCCTTGATCCTCTTCTTGGGTGCCAAGCAAAATTGATCCAAGATGCCTATCCTTGGATCAGTATTGTCACTCATTTGATACATTTTTTTAAAAAAAATCTCTCTAAAACCATTAACAATATAGCCATATTTTAAACATTGGAACATCACTACAAAATTGTCATGTAGCAGTTCCACGCTGGATAGATTCCAGGCAAATTAGCCCCTTGAAGACATTAACCAATGTAGACATAATGCATGTAGGGGAATGGCTTCATGATGGCAGGTTTCACCCCAAACATTGTTTCAGCCTCTGAAACAAGCTTATGTATGTGCAGGTGTACACATATAGGCACTTCTCCACAATACTGTGAACCCTGCAAAAAAAAAAAAAAAAAAACCCACACACACCTACACGTGTTCATTGCTATGACAGATAGCATCTGGAGAAAACTATTGTGTATCTATATAAAGATTCCCCAAGGCTGAAGTCTCCAACACTGTTACTTGTAGGGAATCCCACTAATGCCCTAGTTTTAAATGTTGATTTCTATAGATTTGTGAATCAGCCCTATGTAAACTTAAAGCAAATCTTATGGAACTCATTCATAGGACTGAGCTATGTGTGTGTTTAAGAATGCAACTACTGCCTAGTTGCTGTAGGCATGTTGGCACAAATCTCCATTTTGCACAAAGAGATTATCATTATATTTAGAATAAATAGATTGCCCTTGCCTGATGTCACAGCCCACTGTGGCTGAAGTAAAGGAATCCTTTTATGGTTGAACTGATTTTTCCATAAAGCAGAAATAAATCAGTAGTTAATTGAGTTGCATTGTAGTGTAATAATCCACATTTATTACAATAAAATTGATGGCAAGCATGCTGTTTTCTAAAAGCCTGCTCAAATGAAATCTATCCATTGATAGGGAGGAAGAACAGTGTTGATATAGTCAAGTTAAGAGAATCCAACAGCTAACAATCTAAAAATATTATCGTGAGCTGCAGATTGGTTACTGTATTTACCGGAATCCATGACTAGGTTTTTCCCCACAGTCTTTGAGGTCATTCACACAATCAGAATCTGAAGCTATTCACACGTGCAACCAAAACCAGGCTAAGGAAGCCCAGCCCAGTTTTGGTTGAGCGTGTGTACCCACAGGAGCTGCACAGCTCCTAGATGCAGTGTGGTGGCAAACCCACTTAGGGAACTTGCTGCTTAGCCCGGGTTTTAGGTGTGAGGACTCCTACAAAGCAGGCCAAATGATCATGTATTGGTGCCTACTCACAAGTAGTCTCCTGGCCTGCATTGGAAGGCTCCCCATAATGCACCGCACACTCATGTGGTGCATTATGGAAGTTCCAGGTTCTTACTGGCCCCCGAATCTCCCAGCTGCCAGTTACAGCTGGTGAACATCTGGGTGAACGATCCGCTTGCCCAGTCTGAAGGAACAGATCATCTGAGAGGAGGTAAGCATTCCATGGCATCCTCCCCTTGCCCCTTTAGAGTCCTTTCTCTGATCATGAGAAAGGGCTCACTGTGTTCTACCCATGTTTGGGAGGTGTGTGTGCTCCCAATTTTCAGTTGTGTTGAAGCAAGGTAGGAGGAAAACTGGGTAGTTTTTCCTCCTGCCATGCTTCTACACAATCACTTCAGTCAAGGTTTCCCTCCTACCCTGCTTCTACTCAACCAAAAATTAGGAGCACACACAACTCCCAAACCCAGGTAGAACACAGTCTTTGATTGTGTGAATGACCTCTTTGAATTTAGAAGTTGGGGAGTCATCTTAAATTTAGTGTTCCCTTACTTTGGGGTAAATACAGGTAGGACTTATATTTAACCTTTATTTATTTTTTTAAGGGGGTCATCTTAAATCCATTCATTCTCTATTTGGTATGATTATGGATTTGGGGGAAATAAATAATTGTAATGTTTTAATGTGCTAGAATGTGTACAGCTGCAGAACGAGACACGTGTGGTTACTGGAAATAATGGCAGTAGTGTCGTGGAAATGCCATTGCACAGTTTTCCATATTAGCACTAGAGTAGGGATGTGCACAGTCCAGTGTTCAGCTGGTTTGGCGGTGGGGAGGTTACCTTTAAGGAGCAGGGAGGTCCCTTCCCCCGCCTCATTTCCCTTCCTGGCACTGCTGCCAAAACCGGTACCACAGGGCTGCTTCATACCTCCTTGCAGCCCCATTCAGTGATGTACTGGAGGTGTCCAGTGTGCATGCGCCCCCCGCCTCACTGCCAAACTGGCTGGATGCTGGACTGCCGAACCGGTCCGGCAGTCCAGAAACGGATCACTGAACCGGTTCATGCACATCCCTGTACAAGAGTACTCTTGTGTAACACCTCCAACATTGCTTTAGTTGTCTGCAGCATCGCAGGCACTGCTGAGATATCCACAGTACTCTGTGGTAAATGTCAGCCAGTTCATTCAAAAAGTCAACTATTTTGCAAAGATGATGGTTGTGGGTAGTATATCCTGGGAGGAGGAAAGTGGGACCAACAGTGGGTATCACACACATTTCAAGTGATATGGGGAGTTGGTCTTGGTCTACCCTAAAGGACTTACTCACTCTTGTTACTTATGGACCTGAATCACATAAGGTACTGATTCCATAAGAAAATCACGAAATTGCTTTCACATGCAACATTTGAGTCCTGATGCTGTGCAACAGAGAACTAGTCTCTGCTAAATGAGAAGTCTCCTACTAACTGAGCAAAAAGGCACCTTTTAAAAGTGGTGATTCTATTTATTTAGTGGTGGGTAGGAGGAGCAACTGGCCCTATCCATCCCCAGCACAGCATCCCCCAAGTGGCTGTTGCTGGTGTCAGGGGCGTAACTATAATAGGGCAAGGGGAGACAGTTGTCTGGGGGCCCACTGCCTTGGGGGCCCCCCGGAGACAAGTCACATGACTGACTCCCCCAGCTGCACACCCACCTGGGCTTCCTTCAGTTGTATTTATCCTCCAAAATTGATGTGAGTGTTAAGGCCTGGAGCTACCAGAACAGCATGTCTATCTCTAGTACCATTAAATGACTTGCATCGTCCACCATTTACAAAATGTTTTTAAAAATAATGTAGGATGATGTGTGTGTGTCTTCATTGACGGGGGCATTTTAAAATCTTGTCTCTGGGCCCACTCCAACCTTGCTACGCCCCTGGCTGGTGTCTATCTTATGTTGCTCTTTTAGATTGTGAGCCCTTTGGGGACAGGGAGCTTTTTTATTGATTGATTGATCTCTATATAAATCGCTTTAGGGACTTTTGTTGAAAAGTGGTATAATGAATATATTGTCATATTCATCGTATTCTTCCTTTCACCAACTAAGCTTTAACAGCTACCAGAAAGACTGTGCTGATTAGTCCCATCAATCTGTGGTGTCCAGCTGTGCTGTGTGAAAAGTGCAGGACTTGTCCTGAATTCAGCTTTGGCCACACCACAGCAAAGGGTGGAATATCAATTGCTCGGTCATAATTTTTCCCCTGGGGTGTCCATAGTTTCAGATGACTGTAAGAACAGCACCTGATAATAGGTAACAGCAGTGATGATAGCTTGTCATGTGACTAAAAGAACCCTTGTACCGATGAAGCTGCAAAAACATTGACCCATTTAGTACAGTATTGCCCACTCTGACTGGTAGCAGTCTCTTCCAGGGTCCAGGAAGAGAGGAAACATTTGCATCAACAGCTACCAGAGATCCTTTAATAGGAGATATCAGGGAGGGAACCTGGGAACTTCTGCCTGCAAAGCATATGCTCTACTACTGAGTTATGACCCAAGAATCCCAAGTTAGTGAACTCTTTTTAGTGTGTTTTTTTAATAATTTAAAGCACAAATAATGTTTAGCATTGTTGATGTTGACAGTCTTTTGGGTGTCAGCTAGTGCAACTGAAGCACACATTTAACCTGCGATAAAGGTACAGGTGAAAATTGGGGGACTCTCAAACTAAGCTGCTCCTGTGCCATGGAAATATAAAAAGCACGAGGCACTAGAGCTGTTAAACTGACATCTTTGATACATATTAAGCTAGGGTTTTGGAAAAGAAGTATGGTTATGTAGCAATAAATTTTAATGCTTCAGAGCTATAAATTAAGTGAGATTTATTGTAGAAGTGTTCATATTATTTTTTACACACTTTCAGTGCTCCCTTATTCTTTCATCCACTCTCCTGACTCATTGCCAGCTGGTCCACTCTAGCCTAGGTAAATGTGCAGTAACAAAGACAGAATAGTTCCTTCTGCAGCAGTTATCTTTTTCTTCTTCCACCACTCTTTGATTACCATCTTTTGCTTATTTAAAAATGTATAATCTGCTTTCAACAGAAATTACTCAAAAGCTGAGGATAATAAAATAATAACAATCCTATGAGCATCACAAACATATCAACACACACAATTTATCCAATACATGCAGGATCAGAAAGAAGCCATATAAATTAAAGCCTGTCATAATAAGTAAAAATCAAGTGGTTGCCTCAAAAGGAAGATTGCGACTGCCCAACTGAATGGACCAGGATCTCTGGTTTCTCCTCTGATGGTCCAGAGTTCTACAAGGCAGGCACCTGCAGAATTCTTGAGCATCAGAGATGACTACTGGAAAAGGTCTCTTAATAGTTGAGGATTCTTATGTCTCTTATAGAAGTGGAACTTGTAACAAGGGACAGAGCTGATATATCATCCTAGTGTGGCAAAACTTGCTCCTGGTTGTAATCTTCACATGAGAGTCCAGGAGGAACCCCAAATTACTCCCAAGCTGCAGACCTGCTGGGGAGTGTAATTTCCCTAGTCAAATAATTCCACCACTTATCCAGTTCTAGGCTCAACCACCATGAGTCACTCTGTCTCTTTCAGTTTATTCACCCTCACCAGACCATTATCAACTTCAGGCAGCCATTCAAGGATTATCCAGGTAGACCCGGTGCATATATAAATCATACCTGAGTCCCATCTCAGCATTGTTCTGAACCAGATACATCCACCTGGTATCAGCTGGGCCCAAAGAGGTATCTCTGCCTCATCTAACCAAGATCTGTTATGCAGTAAGGCTGTTCTCATGAGCAGTCCAACTGAGGCTAGGGCAAGCCAGGCTGGGTTGGGCTGCTCATGATGTTCACGTGGTGCATTTTGGGATTCCTGGAGGCTGGAAATCCTTTCCCTGGCTTCCAGTGATTGGCGCTGCTTGGAGCTATGCAAATGTGGGTGTGGAATAGTGGGTGTGGGTGTGAAATAGTGGGTGTGGAATAGTGGGTGTGGGTGTGCAGTAGTGCACCTGAAGAAGTCACCATCCTTCATCTGGGGGAAAGGTAGGTTCATCCCTGTCTATCTCCCCCACCCACCCACTTTCCCTGCCCAAAATCAATCATTTGAATGACCTCAGTGTCTTATACATATCAGGTCAACCATTTTCTCATAATTAAATCAAAATTAGCAGGGTTTATGGCAGAGATAGATAGATAGATAGATAGATAGATAGATAGATAGATAGATAGATAGATAGATAGATAGACAGACATACAACTAGTTTGGCCAGCACTAAACAGAAGTAAATAAATATTTAGTGGGTAGTTGAAATGGTCCCCGGAGCTGGGATCTCAACTGAAGTTGATTCTGTCCTGATAATGGCTTCTCACATCTAAATCACTGTATCTATTCTGTAGGGATGTTACAGAATTTTTCTCTTGCCAAAATTTGTGATGGAAAGCATGGTTTTGGAACCCTCCCGCTTTCTATGAGATCAGATGTTATGAATATGGTGATTTCTACATATTTTATGCATTCTATACATCTGCAGGAAAAAAATCACAGTTAAATGTGTACTTCACAATATAGCATAGTTCTGTTTGGGTAGGAGATATGTGCCAAGAAACCAGGCTGGGCGACATCTGCTGTCCAGCCCACATGCATGTCTCCATGCCCTGACACTGCAGTCTGTGGGAGAAGGGCTAACATGGCACCTTATTAGCGATTCTGCCCAATCTCCCTGTCCCCCTGTTCGGTTTTTCTCATGAGTTGTGAATTGGTATCTGCATGGCCGTCCACTCTCATGAGAGAGCGGTCCACTCTGGAGCAGCATCCATCATCATCACAGAGGAGGAATCTCCCCTGTCACTTGAGGCAATGCTGCTCCTGATGGATGTTTCTTCTCATGAAAAAGCATAGGGACTGCACACGTTAACCCAAGGGGAAAGGCCTGGGCACCCCTTCCCCAACTTTATTGTACAAATGAAAGAGCAGAGCCATTCAAGAATTCCTGGGTGGGGCTGCCTTTTAAATCTGACCCCGGGTATTGCTGCCCTGGCATATGTTATCTTCCTAGTGATGTATTCAGGTTGCCTGGTTTATGGTGCCACCACAACTGCATGTGCTTGTGAACATACTTCTTTATGGACTCATTTTGGGAGAGCAAAGCACATAGTGCCAGTCTTGCCATCCCATCCCCTTTCTATCCTGATTGCCAGGAGGAGGGAACAAGGGACACCGTGGGAAGAGGGCATGAACCCATGTGGCTTTTCTATTTGACAGGCTTATTAGCTTGGAATGGGACGTGGCAGCGTCTCTGTTGCTCGGCAACAGCTTGAGTAGCTGAGAGACAGGGGTGGGGCAAGTGCTCAGAGAGGCAGCCATTTTGAAGTGTGGAAGGCATGGAGTGGGTGCGTTCCTGGGCAGTTCTGGGCTGCCATCCCTATGATTACAGTTCCAGAAACAGCACAAAACCACAGTTATGGCAGTATCTGCATTCAGATGTAATGCTGCCTTCCCCCAAACTTCAAGTTGGAGTGGCAATACTCAATACAAACTGAAAGTTCAAACTGGAGTTTGGCAAGGGAAACTGCTGCGAAACTGCTGTTTCATGCATTTGGACATACAGGAACTCCAACCTCTGCCCTATTTAACTGTGATTTTGCATTGTGGGAGAAGGGGGCCTCTGTGTTAGAATGCTATAATAGATATAATGAATTCACTCTCTGAGTAGGTTGGCTGCAAATTAAGTGGTTAATGATAAATGACAAATAATAAACAACAGTTTCAGAAACCTGCACCTGTGCCACAAAATGGTCCACAGCCTAGCTTCATGCAGCCACCATAAAAAGCAAGTAGTTCTAATAAAACGAATAGTCCAACAAACAGTATTTCTCAGCCATGTTCACTAGATGACCCCATTTACAGAAGAACATAAGAACAACCCTGTTGATCATACCAAGGGTCCATCTGTTTCTAACTGTAGCCAATCAAATGCTTCTGGGAAGCCCACTTTTGGCTGCTCAGCTGCTGTAGCATGTTTCCAGCAGCTGTCTGGGACAAAATACGCCTCCGTGGTTGACATGCTAGAGAAGCTGACATCTGCTTCAGGTAGGGAAGACGTCCCTACTTCTGACACAGGCTGATGATGAACAGATGGAAACAGATGAAAAGAGTCTTATGAAAACAGTCTCATCCCTTTACCTGCTGCTGTTAGGTTAATTATTTTCATGCTTATATTTTGTAGATGTTAATTGGCCATGAATTAAACAACTAGTGTGCCTCCATCAGGTTTCTGGCTCTTAGTTCCTTCAGCTTTTCCATTTTTCCTCATCTTGTGACCGCTTCCTTTTTCATGTGCATTAAGCAAAGACAGGGTGACACAAAGACAGGGTGACCACCTCACTTTCCCAGGTACCTAAGAGCTGGCCTATACTTGGCAAATTTCCTAGCCCTGGGATACATCATTGTTATCCCAGCATGAGTCAGGGCCAACATGCAGTGGGTTTTCTAGGCAACCCCTGAATCCATGACAACAGCATGGGAGGAGAGCTGGTCTTGTGGTAGCAAGCATAATTTGTCCCCTTGGCTAAGCAGGGTCCACCCTAGTTTGCATTTGATTGGGAGACTACGAGGTCATTCACACAATCGAAAACTGTGTTCTACCCAGGTTTGGGATCTGTGTGTACTCCCAATTTTTGATTGTGTGGAAGCAAGGTTAGAAGAAAACCTGGGTAGAAGTGATTGTGTGGAAGCAAGGTAGGAGGAAAAGCTACCCAGGTTTTCTTCCTACCTTGCTTCCACACAATCACTTCTACCCAGGTTTTCCTCTAACCTTGCTTCCACACAATCAAAAATTGGGAGTACACACAGATCCCAAACCTGGGTAGCCCACAGTTTTCGATTGTGTGAATGACCTCTATATGTGTGAACACTGTAAGATATTCACCTTAGGGGACGGGCCCATTCTGGGAAGTACACTGCATGGTTGCATGCAGAAGGTTCCAAGTTCCCTCCCTGGCAGCATCTCCAAGACAGGGCTGAGAGAGACTCCTGCCTGTGACCTTGGAGAAGCCACTGCCACTCTGTGTAGACAAAACTGAGCTAGATGGACTAATAGTATGACTCTGAATAAGGCAGCTTCCTTATAAAGCAGCTTCCTGTATGTTAGGGAAATGCATTGTGATATGCATGGGGATATGCCCTGAGATGCATACTCTGATATGCATGCTGAGTTTTATGGCTGAGCAATAAGGCTAGAGAAGGCCTGTTCTTATATTGCAAGAGCCACTTAGCTGCTGTTCAATATTTACTTCCACCCCAATTCATTAGGTTTTGAAACCCATCCCATCAGATAGGTGAATGACATGGGCATATCACACACACACCAATCTAGTCAATTAACAATATGGCAGTTATGCAGTAAGGCTGTTCTCACGAGCAGTCCATCCAGGCTAGGGCAGCTCAGCCTGAGTTAAGCTGCTTGTGCAGAGTGCTGGGATCAAGCCTGATCCCAGCTCTGCCCTTGTGGGTAGCCTGAGTGCACACATAACTGGGCGGCAAGAGTGCCCAGTTGAGGGAGGATCCTTCAGTGCACCATGCTCCTGGAGTGGTGCATTGAGGAATGTTGGAGGACTTCCTCCTCTGGTAACTTTCTCTGCTGCCTGTATTGGCGCCACTCATGTGCCACAGCAAGTGGCAGAGCGAACTGGGGAGGGTGATGGTGTGTGGGGAGGCAGGCAGGAACCAGCCTCCCTGCCCATCCTCCCCAGAGAGGTCATGTGCACAGACTCAGTATAAACAATCTCAGGAGAAATAGGATGCTTGCCGTGAAGTCAAGAAGACCTGAAATCACATTGATCCTATAAACTGAACCTTCCGATTCCTTTGCGAGTGATACTTATAAAGCCATCATTGGAGCAGGCTCTGAGCTATGGAGTTTGTGCGTCAGGAAAGGGGTTATATATTTCCTCAGATCAGTATGGCAGCAAAATTTGGAAGTGTTCTTTTAAAATTTGTGGTATTATGTTAAGGGATGAAGGATATGCTCCCAACTCCGTAATTTTCATTTTTAAGGATGTCTTTAATAAAAAAGTATATATATACACCCAAGTATGTGTGTGTATGTGTGTGTGTGTGTACACACACACACACACACACACTCACGTTTCTTTTTTGTGGTCCATGGCAAATTGTCCAAAATGTCTGTCAGTCACAGCATGCCTAACTACCCAGCACAATTACTCAGGAGGAAAATCCCTCCAAGCATATTATCTTTGTCATTTCGTCAGCAAATTATTCCTCTAATGATGCCATGTTGCCATGTTCCACAGCTGCCTCTTAATTGCAGGCAAGCTATATGAAAGGATGATAATAAAGAGGTCAAGCTGCTCTGACCTTAGACTTTAATCTTAGGCCCTATAAAGAGCATGTCAACAAATATTCTAAACAAATGTGGATCAGGAGGGGAGACATGCTGTCAATTGCCAGAATACAAAGAGCAAAAGCTGCCATGCAACTCAAAGCATATAATTGCCGTTTTCAGTATGAGGGAAAATGTCTCGCCATGTAAAGCACCCTAAATGTATGTCTGCCAATTTATGGAGTATTCTTTGGGAAAGCTGTCGGAATAAAAATAGCAGCTATACCCCCAATCCATTAAAAAAACAACCAACACCACCACTTCTCTCTCATTGTATATGTATAAAAGTAGGCTAATTTTAAAAAAGCACCAGGCATGAAAATGAAACATAACTCTACAGAATTCCATGCATTTGGTGTCATGTTAAATTGTGTGGCCAGTTCCTGTCTGTACAGAGTGTTTGTTTAGGATAGAGTGTTGGACTTAGACTGCAGCTCTATTCAGATGTTATGTTCAGCACTCATACAATGAATATATAGTGTACACAGGTACATGGATGTCCAGAGGGTGGCAAGAGGGGGTAGTTCCCCCTGGATTGAGCCAGTTTCTATGGAATTCAGTGGGGGCACCCTTCCATGGAGGGGGTTATTGGATTGCTGGCTTTGACCCCACCCCCGGGAAAATCCTATAGTTGCCCATGCACAGGTACAGATCTGTACATACAATACAGTCATTCACATGTTATGCTGAATACAAGCACAGAAGTACACTTCCTATCTGTACCCTACATTTCAGGGGACCTGAGCCCAGGTCCACTTTTAAAATGAACACGGGTACAGTAATTCACAAAAAAAAACCCCATGTGTATGTGTAAGGTGCATGCTGCAGTGCACCTGTACCTGTGTGGTTTGTGGATGCTGCGGGGCTACCCCTCCAGTCTGGGCTCTATTCTA
Source organism: Hemicordylus capensis (assembly GCF_027244095.1). Taxonomy (NCBI): domain Eukaryota; kingdom Metazoa; phylum Chordata; class Lepidosauria; order Squamata; family Cordylidae; genus Hemicordylus; species Hemicordylus capensis. Next base: position 48,339,534 of record NC_069661.1, on the reverse strand, counting down.
TAGACTCAGGAAAAGATGGCGAGGAGACACAAGTTGAGTCCATGCAGCACCTCATGCCCCCCCACTACTACAAGAAGGAGAGCCAGGGTTCCCTGCTAGAGCAGGAGCATGTGCAGAGTGCCATGTTTGGCACAAGCAGCCCCCTGGGCCGAATACTGGACATGCAGCACTCAGATGAACTGTTCACATGCAGCTTTGAAGATGTGTTGTCCAGGATGGAAGACAACCATGCTCCCCACCTGGGGGAGCCCACCAGACATGCCTGGTTTGTTGCTTGCAAATCAGTTCCAGAGCATTGATGGATTGTGGTAGCCAGCAACAGGTTCCTAAAAATGTCTTGCTATTCCCCCCCCCCCCACCGCCACAGGCTCACCAGATCATGACCAGCCAGAGGAGCCATTGCCGCCGGAGGATGTGCCCACTTGTCCTGAACCACTGGAAGAAGAGCCTGCACCCAGAAGGCCACTCTTCAACGTGGAGCACGCCACACAGCTGAGGAAAAGGAGGAGGGTGGATCCAGGCCCGTCCTTAGGGTGGGGCAACCAGGGCGATTGCCCCAGGCCCCGGGCTGGGACAGGCTCCACAGGGGAGCAGCCTGCCCTGCAAAAAAATTGACCTTCCTCCCTTCTCCCAGCTTGATCAACCTGTAGAGCTGCAGCCTGCAGGAGCCACATGCAGGCTAGCCTGCTATCCAAAGGCTCCCTGCACAAGAGGAGAAGCTGCTAAAGCTCCCTTCCCCTGACCAACTCTCAGCTGTTCAGTGGGTGGGCGAGGCTTCCAAGGGCTTCTCTGCTGGAGCAGGCCTCTCTGAAGGCCTCCCAGTTTCCTGAAGCTCTCCAGCCAGGAGGCAGAATGGCCAGTGCTGGCTGACCACCAGAGCGCTGTGCACACCTTCTGTCCTCCCTGCCTACAGCCCTGGGCTGTGCAGAGAGCTTGTGCCTTCCTCCTCCTTCTCAGAGCCAGCAATGAAAGGTATGGAATTTCCCTTTCTTTATAACTCCCCAATCCCTTGTATATTTATGGAATGGCTGGGCTTTGATATTGGGCACAGATATAGGGCAAGGTGGGAGGGCTCTGAATATTGAAATTGAAATGAATTTGACAAATTACTTATTTTAAATATTTTTTGAATTAAAAAAAATCAAAAAAAGTCCTACAGCTTGTTTCATGGCAGAAAATTTAAAAAGAATTCAGGAACTGAACCTCACCCCCCCCCCTTGGACCATCATTCCACCCCCATGTGGAGGAATCTGCCCTTTGCCTTCATAAAAAGAGTAAAATCACCCCACTTTTTGCCCCACCCTTTAGATCACCTGGAATGACTTGTATTAGGGCTTTGATATCAGGCACAGATATAGGACAGGGTGGGAGGACTCTGAATATTGAAATTGAAATTGTTTGGACAAATTGTTCTTAATATATTTTTTATTTTCCCCCTATATATATGGGAATCCTGTAAGTGGCTTTTTTCATGACTTTTAATAAAATTTTCTACTGCAGTAAAGCTGCCAGAAAGAGTTCTCTCTATCCATAGAGTACTTCAAAACTAGTGAAAGTAGGGCTAACTGTAAACATCTAAATAAACTCTATTTATTTTATTTGTACATGCAGTATGCTCAAGTTGGTTTGCAATCCAGAATGTCTAAGTGAGAACTGTGAAGTAAGTTGTGCTTTTAACTTTCCCCCCTTACAAATGAACTATATGACCAAGCTGGTTGGACATGTCCAAAAACCTCACTCACTTACTCACTCGCACTATTTACACAGTAGGTCATCAGTCAGTATGATTTTGTAATCCTACAAAATGTGAAGGGAGCCCCACACATGCTGATTCGCCCCCCGGCACACACCTCCCTAGGGATCCTGTGTGGATTTCTTGCAGCTTGCAAAGGGCCTTGTCTCCTAGCTATGAGGGCACCTGCTCCCTGCTCCAAGAACAATGGGGAGCAGAGGAGGGAGGAAGACAGGAGGTTATTTCAAGCTATCGCTGAGAATGCAGCACAGAAGGTGGTCAGGGCCTTGAGCACACGGTGCAGGGAGTGGTTAGGGCGATGAAGTGCTCAGATGCCACGGCCGAGAGGAGATTTGAGTGGTACCCAGACTACCTGAAGAAGATGGCTGATTCTGTCTCAAGAATGGTCAACTAGCCACCAGTATATCCTCCTCCACAGCAGCAATTGTACCAGCCACAGTTGCTGATTGAGGCACTTTACCTGCCCGCACCTCAGGGGCCATTCCAAGCCACTCTGGCCTCCACTCCTCCGCAGGCACCGTTTATGGCTCCACTATCAGGGCTGTCCCATTCAACCTCACTCCCGGCAATGTCACAGACACTTTCATGGGTTCATAGGGTGGACATGGGCCCTCTGCACCTGCAGCACCTCTGAGGCCACCCTTCATGGGTCCATAGCAAGGGGAATCTCAAGTCAGCTGTGTCTCTGAAGCTATTCAGCCATTCTTAGTGGATCCACATTCAGAATGTTGGCCCACTGCCCTGACAGCTCTCCAGCAATCACCATTCCTGGGTGAATAGGTGGACCCTCTGTGGTCACCCATGGGCCACTAGCACAGATGGCCCTGAGAAAGCTAAAGGTGTTTCAAAACATGCCACCACAAACCCCAGAGTCTTGTTGCTAAAAGGGCATGCATGTGCCTTACTAAACATGCTGTCACCACCCAGACATGCTCTCAGAAGAAAAAAGGGCTGCAGAAGGGCAAAGGCACACACACACCCCACTCCTGCCTGGGTTGTGGAAAGAGGGAGGGGGAAAGTGGGGGCATTAGTGGTGGAAAGGACCAAAGAGGTCGTGTTGGTGAGAAGCAGAGCATCCTCCTGAGTCTTCCTCCACCTCCAGAGAGGGCTGAGGGTCATGGTGGTTGGAGAAGGTTCTGTATTGTGGCAAGTCCAGGAGCACTTGCACCTGCTCCCCGAACCCTATCTTTAACTCTGTATTGGAGCAGCCCCATGTTTCTGTTTTGCACCACAGTGAACAAAACCTTTCCCACACACAAGACTTCATTGCCGGCACACACTGTTTGCTTTCAAATACACCTCTCACTGTGAGTTCCACAGAAGGGCTACAGAAGCTCTAAGACCCTTTGTACTGGTAACGAAAGACAAGTTTAGAATGTTGATATGCCTCCTCCACTTATTTGGGTACACTGGTGGGGTCTATTTCGCCCTGTTTCCCAGATTGCTGTTGTGGCTGGCCCAGCACAATGCAGGGGGAAAAAGTTACACAACCAGTAACACAACTGGTGGTGTAGGTTTGCTCACACCCTAATGGTGGCCACTGCAAAAATGCCACAGCTGCACTGCCCCCTATTTTGGGGTGGGGACAGTGGCATAGCTATAACTGAGTGGATGGGTACAAAGAACCCAGGGGCCCCAGTTCCTGAGCCCCCCCCCAGCTTTACCCCTCCCTATTTTCTTAATTATCTCCCTCACTCCGAGGGGCCACCAGGGAGAGGGGCAAACACAGTCTGCCTCTTCCCTAGCTACTCCCCTGGGTTGGGGGAAGATGAATCAGAATCAGAATCAATTTTATTACTGCATTTTGTGGAGCACCTGCACCATGGCATCTGTTATCATGGGGCACCACTCCTTTTCGCACCCGGCAACCCAGTGGGCAACCGCCCTCTCCCCCAAGTCCTGTGGGCATCTCCCCAGACCCCACAAGTGAGCAAAAGCACCCATTGCTACCCCTTGGGGCTATTCTGACAATCAGCAAAAATCGGGCTAGCTTTCGCTAGCCCGATTTTTGCCGAACGTCAGAACCACCAGGCTCGGCTGCAAGCACGGTGGTTTTGGAGTGGGCAACCCGCTCAAGAACCCCTGCCCCAAAACCAGGTTTGCAGAGCAAGCGCTCCACAAACCTGGTTTTTAGAATCGTGAGTTATGTGCTTTTATTCTATATTTTAATCTTCTATTGTGAGCCACCCAGAGAACAATTTGTTATGGGGTGGCTAACAAATAAAATGTATCATCATCATCATCATCATCACCACCACCACCATCGTCATTATTTTGCAGGGTTTCCAATGGTTGCAACTGGGGAAACCTCTGGAAATGCAGCTTCCATAGTTGCGGTTGTCTTTGAAGTCCACAGCAACTCGAGGGTGCAGTGTTATGACCTCATAATGGTGTGCAACATGTGAGTCAGTGTGTGATCCCAGGATTGTACCAAGGTAATCACATGGAAGCTTCAAGCAACTGTGCAAACTGACTCTGAGAATGCTTTTTCACATGCTGTTTATACATTTGGCACTAAAGTAGTATAACTGGTGGTGGTTTTTGAGTGCAGAAGCTGAGTCAGAACACTGAAGACTAAGTGGTCTGTTCCTTCTGTCTCAAAACTCCAGTTTTGTACTTTGCTTTCATGCATCTTTACTTTCAATATTTTGAAGATTAGTGGTTTGTCTGTCCATACACTTTGTTTATTTTTCAACATTAAAATGTTAAAAAATACATTTAAATTCTTTTAAAATATTTTTATCCCATTTTCTTCATGAAACCAGAATGGCCTCCAATAAGTAAAGCCAGATACATAAACCATATGCTTGAGCATCAATTAATTCTAAATTGTGCTTTATTTCCATAATTTGTTCTCTATCAGCATTTCTCTATAGCCCCCCTCCCCCCACCGCCACACACACACACACACACACACACACACACACACACACACACCCTGGAAAATAAAATAAAAACGTTCACATCAGTGATGAGAATCCAGTCCTGGTTTTCAGCTTATAGGGCTTAGCAAAAACCCTTACACAGATACTGGATTTACTAAGGAAATCAACATCATATGCTGGTTGAGGGTAACAAAAACACCACCAGTGCCAGAGGACACAACACTGGATGATTCATACCCCCCCCCCCAATTCTAAAGAGTTTTTTTTTTTCATCTGTGAATTCCCTGAAATACATTAATTCCTATGAAGAACTAATAACTAGTCTATTGGTAATGCAACTGGCCTTAGTTTATAAGCATGCATTTGCAAAATACCAATCACATACATCAGTGACACTCAACAAAGCCTCTGTTCATGGTCTTCCGGATGTGTTTGGTTCTCTCCTGTCCTTTTCCAATCTCTATTTGCCTTCAGATAGCATAGCCATATTTTAAAACATACAAATCCTAAATCTTTTAACAGATAATTAGATTGTTTCGCCACAATGCAGTTTAGAGTTTAAAACACTTAACTTTTATTGACATCATGCTTAACTCTATGACCACATTCACACGTCATGTAGAACCAGAGGTTGCTGAACCCGCTGTTAATTTTTGAAACCGTGAATCACATCACAGACATTCATCCAAACTGTGGCGCAGCAGCCTCAGGTATTCGGGCAGGCTTCCTTCCTCCTAGCCTGCCGAGTCTGCATCCCAGCAAGCTCCACTATACTCGTGTCACCATACTCCAGACAAGGTGTCAGCATGTCATCAGGGCTGCAGGCTTTGGCCGCAATCTTGAAGGGGGCATGTGAAGTGTTATCATGCATTTTCAGTAGGGACCACCCACCCTCATCTGGGGAAGGACATTTAAACCCTTAAAAGTGGCATTTAAACCCTTCTTCACTCACCATGTGCAGCCTGCGCAAGAGGCCTTCAGACAAGCAGTCTTGCAAAAACACATAACGCATGAAAGGGGGGCGGTGTAGAGGAACACTGTTTTCCTGCAACCCCAGGAAGGGATCATGATTACTTCCTAGAAGGGAATATGTACACAAGGGTGGGCAAAGGATCCTGGGCAGTGTTCCCTCTAATGCGTGCATATGTGCGTGCGCCCACGAGTTTCTGGATGTCGCTCAGTTAATTTTAGATCCCGTTCAGGTTGAATCGGGAAGGCCCCATTCTGAGTGCATGTGCACGCACACTGCTTTCATATTGCCACCCAGAACAAAACTCATTCCACAAATAGATGGGGAAAAAATAGAGAGAACACTGATCCTGGGACATGGTCCACCGTAACAAGGAAGGATGTTGTGATGGCAGACCGGTGGAAGCAGACCAGGAACCTTCAATACACTCCTACCCACTTTCCGGCTTGCCGGCTGAGGATTGGTCTTGTCATGAGAGGGCCTGTCCCAATGGGCCTTGATTATCCGCCGGACTATGTCCTCATGAGTTAGGCTATTCAAACATGAAGCAGAACCATATAATCAGCCCCACCCAAATGATTTGCTTTATGCATATGTGACCCACACAGCAATATGACATTACCTTCAGAGATGTAGGTATTAAGGACATTACTTTCAGCTATGTATGTATTACTCTGAGGGTGAGAGAATTTCACCCATTATCTTTTTGTTGTTGTTGTTATTTAACTGATTTGCTCTGTCTGGTGCTCTTCTCTCCCTGACTTTCAGTTTAGCTAGGAGAATTTCTAAAATTATTTTCAAAATCAGATCATGCACAATTTGCCAACTTTTGATTCCTCTGGTTGATTTGCATTTTTTCACCTCTGTGTTGCCAGTCTACAAATATGTGATGATAAAACCCTGCATAAGGACCAAACAAAGCAAAAGCAGACTTATCATGACCATATGACTGCAAGGATTCTTTTTGTGCTGTGTTCTAGTGATATGTGAGGCATTCCACATTGAATGCAGAGGCATTCCGCCTCACTGCACAAAACATCTTGACACAATTATATGTATCCTTATATGTATAAGGATGTAGTCCAAGGGTTTTTTTGTAGTGTTTTGTCATTGTGTATATGTACTTTAGGGATGTAATGGTGAAAAACATGAATGAACTGAAGGAATGGAAAACTGTTCTTCATACAACATTTAAAAATGAGCACCAAACAGAACAATGGAGAATTTGAATTTATCAGTTCGATTTCAAAAAACAAGACGAAGTAGCTCAAAACGTGGGTAGAAATTCATTGGGGAGGATTTTGGAGCTGACCTGCTTCATCCAAAGAGTGTGCCACATGAACAAAACCCATGGAAATCTGTTTCAGAAAGCCACTGTGCCTTTTTGCTGTTTTTTTGTATGAATCAGTCTTAAATGCTGCTGCCCACTCAAGGGCATCATGGTGGATTTGCCCCCATTCAACTTTGTGAAGCATGAGGCAGGACAGATAATCTGAATGGCTGTGGTGCCCATGAGGGCAGGGTTTGTAAGCCATTGGAGTTCATGCCCACTGGGCTCCCCTCAATGAGGCTATTCTCACAAGCAACAGGAACCGGGCTAAGGGGGCCTAGCCCGGTTCCTGCTGCTTGTGTGCGCAGCTCCTGGCTGGCTTATGCAGCCCATTGCTTTACCCAGGAGCGAGAGCATCCAAAAACCAGTTTAGAATATTCTGTGTTGCCGCACTGCATCTCTGTGCCACAGCGACTCACAAGTAGCCTCCCAATCGGGAGGCTACAACAAGCCTCCCAGCGTCGGGAGGCTCCCCACGAGGCACCACTTGCATGGTGTCTTATGGAACTTCAGGAGGCCCCCGAACCACGCTACCCCAACCAGCTCCATGATGGAGCCAGTCATTGGACCGGGTCTCATGATCAGTGAGACCGTGTTCAGCAGGGTGCGTAGGGAGAGCAGGCTAAGCCCGCTCTCCCCACACACGAGCATGGAGGGAACCCTGGGTGGCCGGATTGGCTGCCCACACGATTGCCAGCTCTGTGACGGAGCTGGTGGGGGCTGGGGAGCTCGGGGGCCACAACGCCCCCGGAAGCCCCAGTATGCCCTGCGCGAGTGCGCAGGGCATACTGAGGAGACCCCTGGAGCCGGGAGGTGGCTTTTCGCCTCCCCTCTGGGGGTCTATTCGCAAGTAGCCACAGTGCGGAGCTGCGCCACGGCTACTCATGATCAGATAGCCTGGGTTTGCGGTGCACTTGCTCCACAAACCCAGGCTAAAGGGAGGGGTACTTGAGCGGGTTACCCGCTCTAGAACCACCGGGCTCGCAGCCAAGCCCAGTGGTTCTCAGGATCAGCAAAAATCGGGCTAGCGGAGGCTGATCGTGAGAATCGCCCCATTGGCTGAGTGGAAGATCTGGCCACCCAGGGAGGGCTGCCTGATTGTTTGCGGGAGAGCGGGTCAAGCCCAGTCTCTCCACAGAACCCATTTTGGCTCTACACATAGATCGTGTGTAGAGCCTTATTTAGTTTCTGATCAGCATCCCTCAATTGTGTTCTGGAAACAGTATGGGTTTTCAGGTAGGTATTTTTTGGCTCTCCTTTACTGAGGAGGCTCTTTTTGCTTGCCTTGAGGTTCTCAAACTTGGATCCCCAGATGTTGTTGGACTACAACTCCCACCATCCATTGTGGTGGGGGATGAAAAGAGTTGTAGTACAACTACAACTGGAGATCCAAATTTTAGAACCCCTGATTGACCTCATACTGTTCTCCATACTTAAATAGGTTTCCCACTCACAACGGGCAGATACAGTGAGGTCTGAGGAAGCCAGTGAGGTCATTCACAGAATCAAAAACTGTGTTCTACCCGGGTTTGGGAGCTGTGTGTGCTCTCCATTTTTGGTTGTGTGGAAGCAAGGTAGGAAGAAAACCTTGGTAGAAGTGATTGTGTGGTAGCAAGGTAGGAGGAAAAGCTACCCAGGTTTTCTTCCTACCTTGCTTCCACCCAAATGGAAATTAGGAGCTCGCACAGCTCCCAAACCCAGGAAGTACACAGTTTTTGATTGTGTGAATGACCTCTAGGGCTGCTTAATGGTGCATACCCTGAGGCCCATGTTTGATGTGAAGAGAAGCTGAAATCATTTCTTAAAAGTTTCACAGCTAAGAGAGTTTTGGCTGGGACTTCTCTATTCAGTGGGCATCGCCAGTTTAAAGAATGCATGGATTTTGGAGGGTGATCCTTCCTGAGCATGCCTACAGTGGGTCAGTTAGGAAGAGCAGTGGTTAGCCTCAGGATTGGGGTGCTACTCTGAACCAGAGTGTATCGCCTGACATTACGTAGGGTAGCAATTTACATCTGTGTGGCTTAGTTGCTCTTTATTTCCCACACTGTAATGAGATTGAAGAGCCAATTCCATTGCTGTTATTTAACTGGATGTGTTGAAATTGTGGACCAATTCCTCAATTTCTGTGACCTGTGTCTTCTTTGGTGTAGATATAATAAAAAAGCAGAAGGCAAACAATTCTGTTAAATATTGCAGTTGCTATTCTTTCTTAAATGAAGTTGGATTTACGTAACATATATCCGAAACATATATGTAACATACATGCAAAAGCTGGACTTTGAAGTAGCAAGATGGAAAAAGTATTGATGCTTTTGAACTTTAGTGCTAGAGAAGACTTTTGATGATACCATGAACAGCCAGGAAAACAAACAAATGTACCATAGAACAAATAAATCCAGAATTTTCACTAGAGGCACGAATGACCAGGCTCAAACTATCATAATTTGGACACATCATGCGATAAACCAGCTCCCTTGAGAAGTCCATAATGCTGGGAAAAGTTGAAGTAAAAGAAGAGGATGACCAGCAGCAAGGTGGATGGACTCAATTATGACAGCAATGAATGCAACACTGAGAGACCTTAAAGTTCAACTTGAAGACAGATCATCCTGGAGAGAATCTATCTATGTGGTCACTAAGAGTAGACACCAACTTGACAGAAATCAATCAATCAATCAATATGTAACATTCCATCACACCTTCTTTTCTCTCCTGGGTTAATTCATGATAGGATTGAACCATGTTGATCTCTCTGCATTAAAAAGAACAGTGTGTGATTTTCCAAGGCCTTATTTGCCTCCTATGGAAGCCAATGGAGGAAAGAAAAAATCTTGCTGACTTAAAGTAAAATACTCCTTTGAGCCCTAGATGGCTTTTCAGCACTGCAAGAATGCAATACTGTCATTATTATAGTGAGTAACATTAGAAAGTCAAAGGAGAGCAATAACTTGATCTTCTGGAATTTTAATATCATTTAGATTTGGTACAATCCCCACATTGCCAATATTAAAAGCAGAAGGACTCATTCCCCTTTTCCCGCATGTACACTTGAGGCTGCCTGGGTGGCATTAATAAAACATGGAGGAGGAATAAAAATAATCCAGCCTATGGATCGAGCTTGCGCCTAAGTGAAGAGTTATTGCCAGTTCTGAAGGAGAGGGATGCTAATATTTACAGTTTAACATTTCCTTCTGACTCGTGAAGGACTTGAGTGTTCCTTTCTTCAGTAGCTAATTTGTCTCAAGATGCACAAAGGGGTGGTGAAAGGTGTAAGATTTTATCGCCCATGTGCCAATGCCAAGTAGTTCAACAGATGTATCAACACTTCAGAAAGAGAGGTGATTGATAGTCTCCAAAAAGGCTGACGATTATTTTTCTCTCTCTCATCCGCCCCCACCCCCTGCCACCACCCCAAACATTGGGGGATTTTTTTTTTTCATGGTGAGTGGTTGTTGCTAATTTGAACAGGAATTATTTTGGCTACAGTATTTCTGACAAAGAAATTGTTAAAACGGAGGGGGAGAATGTATGCATTGGGAAATGTTCGCAACTGTGGATGGTACACTCTGGGTTTTCTTTGGACAGTTTCCCAGGCAGAACAAGAAACTGATGTTTTTAGTTTTAATTTAAACAAATTTGGCTGGTTAGGAATAGCCCAGTGAGTGGCACATACAGGCACTTATGGGAGCTAGCATCTTGCAAATAACTTTCATGCATCTTTTATTTATTTCTTATCTTTAAGTTTTCAGGCATTGGAATCATACTCCTAGGGAACAATCAACCAAACATGCAAAATAATTATAATATTTTTTAAAAGGAACAGTATGGACAGTATTACCAGTTCAATGAATGTCATATATTATGTAAATTATACAGCAAGTATGCATATATCTCTAAGAAACCATTATGCTAACATTTCAGTTTGTGATGACCTGTGGTTTCAAGCAAATGAATAAATGAATGATTCCTCTTTCCTTATTTTTAAAAAAATGTTTTATAAGTTTTGCAGAAGTATTGCAGCCAACCCACCATCTTCCCTGTTCCTATGGTTTTAACTAATCCTCAGAAATCAGATTTTACAGGTTTTGAACCAGCTTCTTAAAAGTTCTTCTTCTTCACGATCAGTGAGAAAGGGCTCCAATCTTCAGGGAAGGAAGCCTTAAAATGATTACCTTCCCAGTAGATGATTCAGGGCTCCTTCCTGGGTGGGCAGATTGCCTGCCCAGATGATTGCTGTCTTAGGACCAGGTTACCTGGGGGAGTGCCTTCTTCTGCATGATCCCCACCGCACATTAAGATAATCAAGAGAGTCCATCTCTGTATACCGCCAGCTCGTCTGGTGGTGACTTGGGAGTGGGCCTTCTCTACAGTCACTCCTGGGCTGTTGAATGCACTCCCTATTAGGGATGTGCACGAATCGATGTTTTTGATTCAATTTGTACCAGAATCAAATCACTCCCAATTTGTTTTGGGTCCAAATCTGTCCAGCTAGCACAGGGACAATTTGTTTGTCCACAAATCTCCAGAAACAGGTAGATTTGGGTACAAATCATTTTGTACCCAAATTGATTCACACAGACAGCAGGCACAGGCAATAATTCTCTCTCAGCAGCAGGAAGGCGGTGGGAAAAAATTATTTTCTCTTTTCCTCAATCAGGAAAGCAGGAACAAAAAGCAGAGAATCCACTCCAGGCAGCAGGCAGGCAAGGCAAAACAAAGCTCCTCTGGTGCTCTCTCCCTCTCCCTCTCTCTCCTCTCACGAAGCAGAAAGGCAGAATGGGGGCTGGCTGCCTCCTTAAGTACATATGAAAACCCGTCTTTTGAACTCCCCCTACCCTTATCCCTTCTTTGACTCTTCCCCTAGCCAATGCTGGATCAGTGAACCCTGGCAACACAAGATTTGAATGGAAATGAGCCAATCTGGAACCAGGGGGGGAATCACCAGCCAGTCATTGTACACTGTAAGTCACCAATCTGAAGCTTGGAAGGGCTGGATTTTCAAAAACATTTCCTGACACAAAATGGAGACAGCAAGAGAGATCACCACAAAATGGAGGTCTGGATCTACAAATTTTTCAGGTCCAAAATCTGGGCAATTTGTTTTGGACCCGAATCTGGCCAGGTAGCACAGGGGCGATTTGTTTTGTCCACAAATTGTCCAAAACAGATAGATTTGGGTACAAATCATTTTGTATCCAAATTGATTTGCACTTCCCTACACCCTATAGACATTCATGGCTTAACATCTTAAGAGGAGCACCGGGGTACCCTGGGCCAGGCAGTAACTTTTATATTGGAAACTAAACCTTATGAAAATTCCGTTTCACTAAACACTGAGATCTTGGACAGCCATTTAATGGAACTTCCCAAATATGTCATTCTATCATTATTATGACCCATAATTTATGAGCACAGGTCACCGGGATGATTTTTGTCTGGAAGGCAACACATTTTGAGTCAAATCACATTATATATCAAGTGATCTGTATCAGCTAGTACTGTGGAAGACTGGAAGACAATGGAAAGCTCTGTTGGAAGCATCCCTCACAATTCTGGATCTCACAGTGTCTGGTCTTATTTATCTGTACATCTGCGGAATGTATGTTTATCACAGGGAAGTTTAAAAGAGGCTATATTACTACATTGTTTGAAATAGAAGTGTGCAAGAGAAAATAATTTTGTGTCTCCATTCATTTTCATGTCTGAATGTTTTATTGGTGTCTGTGTAGAAACTGCATTTATGTTCATGGAAATCACATCCATGTTGCTATGAAATCCACTCATATTTTAATTTGTCTATTACTTCCCTATTTGTTTAATGGAAGAAATACCTTCCCTTTTCCTGCCCCTGATTTCACTGTTTCCCAGCCAATCTATGGACATTTGAGGATCACTCCAAGGGAAACTCCTGCCAAATTTCAGACAGATAGGAGCACAATTCCCCATTTTAGAGGATAATAAGAAGTGCACCCAGGCATAGTCAAACTGCTTTCAAAACTTATTTTAAGAAGAAATAACAAATGGAATAGTGTGCTGTTAGATCAGCTTAAACTTGCAAGCTATATTACTTTAAAAAACCAACACCACCACTTTCCAATAATTAGCCAAGGCAAGGGGTGTACCCTAGCAAACAGTATCCCAACACCCAGTCTGGTAGGAAGGATTTCAAAATAGCTTCAGCAAAAGCCAAGAAATTCACCATTAAAAAAAAAAAAATCCTGAAGCAAGCCAAGACAAATGTAATTTGTATATGGAAGACAGAGTAATGTCAGCTCAGGGGGGAAAAAAACTTAATTTGAAGAATACTATAGGCAGATCAAACCCAAAACAGACTTTGTTGGAATTGAAATCCTAAAGGGTTTTGGGTTTTGGCACTAAGCAAGCTTAGAATGCAATCTGCAGCACTTCTTCCTCTCCTTCCCTATGACTTGATACAATGGAAGAATGAAGACACTGTGAGGTTGTTCTTACAACCACACACTGACCCTGGGGAGGTCTATGGTGAAGGCAGATGCTTTCCCTGAAAGATGAGCTTCGGCATCTTTGCCTTTGCCATGCCACATGCCCACACGGGTGGTGGAGCAGCGAAGGCAAAAGCTGGGAACGGGAGGACTTTCCCTTCCTACATCCCAGAGTACCCCATGCCACAAGCGCAGCTGCTCTATCCCCCTTGGCTTACTGCCGGGAATAGCGGTGAGACAGGCAGAAGCCTTTTTACCCGGGGATGGTTGTTCACACAATCACCTACCAAGGTAAAACAAACCACAGGTTTGTTTTACCTCAGTAAAACACTGGCTGGATTAAAAAGTCAATCTACGCTCTTCTGGAGCAGCCAGGAGCCCTCCACCCCCGGTGCTCCAAATGGCACAAACCAGGGTAACCCTGTAAGCATGTGTTGTGAGAACAGCCTCTGTGTGTCTTTTGAGAGTTTTATATTCACGTTCATGCCTTCTGCACATCCGTTCCCTTACTAGCCTATGACAACCCACTGCAAGTAAGTAGGAGGAAATCAGAGATTCCTGGCAAACACACACTACCAGTGTGAGCCAGTACTTCAGCCTGGAAATGTTGGGTTTCCTCTGCCTCCGACATTCACCCAACATCCATACGCAATGGATGAATTGGTCGTTTGGAGAGGAGAGTTGGTCTTGTGGTAGCAAGCATGACTTGCCCCTTAGCTAAGCACACTCCATCCTGGTTGCATATGAATGGGAGACTTGATGTTTGAGCACTGCAAGATTCCCCTTAGGGGATGGAGCCGCTCTGAGAAGAACATCTAGGTTACAAGTTCCCTCCCTGGCAGCATCTCCAAGATAGAGCTGAGAGAGATTCCTGCCTGCAACCTTGGAGAAGCCGCTGCCAGTCTGTGAAGACAATACTGAGCTAGATGCACCAATGGTGTGACTCAGTATATGGCAGCTTCCTATGTTCCTATTTCCCTATGTTCAACATTTGCAGTTAGGCAGACAATGTTGGGCAGCAGAGGGAAACTTACATACTCCATGTGACATTTTCAAGTTTGCATGACAAAGGGGCAAGCGTAGGAGCTTGTACCAACAGTGTGCACTTGCCAGGAACCTTCAGTTACCTCCTAATTACTTGCAGAGAGTCGTCTGAACCTAGTAAATTATTGGAGACATCTCCATTATGCCTATAATATTCTTGGACACTTTGGTGAGAATGTGTCTGAGTTCATGACTAGACTTCATGATGAGAGAATGTCATTGTCAAATTCCTCTCTCTCAGCCCTTCATCCATCCTAACTACAGCTGGCTGTGGGAATCAGAACTGAGGAAATGATGCAAATGCCAAAATGGATTGTTATTCTCTTGAGGCTGGTTCATGACTATTGTGTTCGGTCTGGACAAATGCCAAACAGAATGAAATGGGGTTTGCTCATAGTGTTTTAGCATTAATCCTGAAATGAACGTACATCCTTAGTATGCAATATTGCCAGTTATAGCTTTATATATTCACAAAACATAGATGTAATAGGCTATCCTACTGTGAAGCTAAGAACAGCCTTCAGAACTCATGAAGCTCTCCATATCATTAAATGGAGTGTAATTTTCATAATTTAGTGTGGGTTCCCTCCCCAACTGATATTAGTTGTGTCTGAATTCTTCTGTGCTTCTGAGGACAACTTCTGTTCTTATCACTCTAAAGTTACAAAGCTGACTGCAATGAGAACATGCTATTGAACATGTTGTTTGCTTCCAGAAGCACAGTAGTGGTGATGTATTTATGGTCAGGTATGTGCCTCTGTAGGGCAGATGTCATCCTCAAGCACAAAGAGCGAACTATTGCCAGAGATGTTATAGGCCGAATTCAGATGTAAAGTAATACTGGAGTGACACGGGGCAGGGGTTGGAACTCTATTTTGTGGCGACAGCCTCACCAAAGTCCAGTTTGAACCTTCAGTTTGCAGTAAGGTGCACTGCCGAGATCTGAGGTTTGGCTGCTGAAGCATTACTCAGATGGTGCCATAACTGCAATCATAGGAATAACTGGAACTGCAGTCATAGAGATGGTTGTGCAGACCCGCCCGGGAATGCACCCGCTCCATATCCGTGGCGCTTCTCACTTGTCTCTGATCCAACAAAGCAGTTGCCCGGCAACAGGGGCACCACCACATTGCATCCCAAGCTTGTCAGCCTGTCAAGCAGGAAAGTCACACAGGAGCATTTCCTCTTTCCACCTTGTCCCTTGCTCCCTCCACCTGGCAAGCAGGAGAGAAAGGGGATGGGATGACAGGAAGGGCACTAAGTGCATTGCTCCCCGTGAATAAAGCAACAACGATGTATGTCCACTAGCACAAACACTCCAGATGGCAACATTAGCAGGGCACCCCCTTAGACAATCAGGATGGAAATACATGGTGGGGGGGACACCTTGGGTCAGGTTTAAAAGACAGCCCCAATCAGGGATTCTTGAACAGCCACTTTTTATTTTTTAACCAATAAGTTAGGGAAGGGGGGCTCAACCCCTTCCCCTTGGGTTAATGTGTGTGGTCCCAGGGCTTACTCATGAAAGGTAAGATTAGCATTGCTCCAGTGACAAGAGCAATTTGACATGTGTGTGATGACAACAGATGCTGATCCCGAGTGGACTGCTCACTCATAAGAGTGTAACGCCATGGGGAAAGCCCCTCACAATTCATGAGAAGAACCATCTGTGGGGACAGCAGTGTCAGGCAGAATCACTAATAATGCCTGATGACAAAACAACCCCATCTCCCACAGACTGCTCTCTCATGAGAATGTTAGGCCATAGGGGTTCTATATCAAGCCAGGTTGCTCTATACAGAAAAGCTGCGGGGATGGGTACTCCAGCATCTGCTCTCCCGGCAACTGCCTCTAAGTAACTGTCAAATCGTGTCCCCTACCAGCCCATCCACCCATGTGGACATGTGCAGTCTTGTGTGTGCCTGGAAATGGTGACCCCGCTTTCCCGGAGTAGCTGCCCTCTCCCATGATTTCCCATGGTGGTATATCTGCATACAGCACAATGCCAGTCCAAACCCAGGAATTTTGAATGGGAGTAAAGATCTGTCACTGCACTCAGTGTTTCCCCTGTTCACACACTCAGCAAGGCTATCTTTGTTTGTTTGTTTTGTAAACCTCTTTGGGAACTTTTGTTGAAAAGCAGTATATAAATATTCATCTTATTCATAGGCTCTGACCCATGCAGTGTCACAATCTCCTTGCTGTCCATGCAAGGCTTCCCAGGGGAAGAGTGTGTTGCAGTGCAAAAGTTATATCAGAGGGTTGGGTTAGCTTTGTTGGGTTAGCTCAACTCATGAGCGTACAGTCCGATGGACCATAGGTGTTTGCCCCAATGGTCATCCCCAGTACACTGGCCCTCTCATGAGAATAGTAGTAGTCTGCATGTACTGCTTTGCCGGGATGAGCCCTTGCAAGAGCATCCTAGGTCATGCCGGGACAGAGCTCCCAGGATCCTTTGCCCTCCCTCATATACATGTCACCTCCTACAAAGTCATCACATTCCTTTCCCTTCCCTGAATAATTGGGAAATTGTGCCCCCCACAAGATCCCCACCCTAGGAATCATGCTTGTGCATGATAGTTTTGTTGCGGGGCTCTTAGGAGGCAGACAGTGCAATCACTATAAGAAGAAGTGCTGGCATGATAAAATGCCCTTTCCCTGCCAAGGGCAGATGGACTGTTCCGAAAAGGCAAGATTGCACTCAGCACACCCGCTTCGAGATCATGGCCAGTCACAGCTGCTCTGGTGACATGCTGATACTTTGCCCACAGTATGGAAATGCAAGCACTATGGAGCTTGCTGGGATCAGCATCAGCAGACAAGGAAGAAGGAGGGGCTCCACTCTCCTGAAGTAGATGTTGCCAGACCATGGTTGGACAAATGTCTGTGGTGCAATTTACCATTTGAAATTGAAACCATGAAATCATCAATCTCTGGTTTTGCGTTATGTGCAAATGCGGCCATAGTGTCAGTACTGCTACTACTACAGTCACACGATAGGATCATTAATGGAGCTCTTAGTGTCTGCGAAAAAAATGAAGAGAAAACCATGATGACTGTTTTAAAATGCATCCACTGAGTCCACAATTGTTCCAAAAATGCATTTGAAGGCTAGATCAGATAAGTATAATGTATTTGGAATGGTTCACACAACTGAAAATTTGCCTTCATGGAACTGGAAACTTGATTTCTGTTCTTGAGATGCATTATTTCTTATTATGATACATTTACGCTACATGAAAGGTACACTCCTGAAGGCTTATATTCAAAACTATTATAATTAAGCTATTAGAGAAACTCTTAGAACCTGAACATTGAGTTGCCAGCATTAACAGCAGTTAACGTTGGTCTCTCTTCACCACAGAAAGGAAACATTCATTTTAAGCTTTAAAATTAATGACCAATCTTGACTCTATGTATATGCACTCTTCACCAATGATTTATGTTGGGTAGAGTCTTATATTAAGTCATGGGTGAATGGTTCTCCAAGGGTGGCTGACCAAATGGTTTGCTTTGATTACAAGGATTCTAAGCCAATAAAAAGTATTTAAAACAACCAACAAATGTATTTAGAGACAAAGGATTTTTGTAATTGTTGAGAATGCAATTTATAATTCAAAAATGTTGACCTGTATATATAGCCTGTATATATTTAGAGAGGCTTAATGAGTATCTTTGGAGGAGAAAAAAATGGGAAAGAGAGAAGGATTTTCATATGCTTTCAGAGACTCTATTGAGCTATTACTTGAAGTACTTTTAAGTGCAATACTCCAAGGGGCTTCTCAGAGCAGATTGTTGCAATTATTTTTTAGTCCATTCCAATTTTCACATAAGATGGAGTTATTCCCCTCTTAAATGGTCTACAGAAAGATGTGATCATCTTTTAGGTTCACTTTAGCTCTCCCATAAGGACTAATTGAGAAATATGTGTAGTGGTTTATTGACGAGAGGGTTTGAAGGCTCCACATAGGAGGATATTTCAAATTTCCAAGTTTTAGTAAAATCAGTCATGAAGACGAGACACTTCTAATGATAGAAACAATGAAGCATATTGCAGGAACCTAAATGTCAAGAAATGTATTGTTAGTCTTTAAGGTACCACTGGATTTTGCTGCTTTGGATACAAGCACTAGCATTTGTCCTTCACATGGTGGCATTCTAGTTTATATTTCATAGTAAGCCCCATAATATCAAGCACTTAGTTTGGAGCACCGTGTTTTTACTAAACTTGCTCATAACAGATCTGGTTCACCTAATTTCTGGGCTTAAATTCTGTAGGTGCAAAATGGCTTTGAGGCTGTTCATACAAGCAGCCAAGACGAGGCTAAGGCAGCCAGGCCTTAGTCTTGACTGCCCGTGAGAACCGTGAGACTGCCCGTGAGAACTGCCGGGAGCCATGCAACTCCTGGGAACTCCTTGGCAGCAGATCCGGCTATGATGCCTGGCTGTTAAATGAGGTTAAGGGAGTAAGTGCTACCCTAAACCTGTTTAATTGAGCGTGTGTCAGCACCGTCTGCTTTCAGCCAGCACTGAGATGCTGAGAGGAACCCACCTGTCGCTGGGGGGTTGTCTCAGCCCCTGCAACTCCATGCTACTGGGGACCCCACGGGCCCTACCACCCTTCCCACATGCCCTCCTGCCCGGGTCCCTGATCGTGAGAAAGGGCACTTTGTATTTTGCATTCCATCATCCCCATGTATTCTGTGACATATAACCTGGGGTATAAAAGAATACTCAGCAAATGTTGTTATACAAGGAACATAATTAAATCTCTCTCTTTTTGAGTGTTTTTTAAAAAAATAAAAACTCTTTTATCATTGTTATTGGATAGCTATGGCATGGAATCTAGTCTGATACACTGGGAAGGAGAAGGGGAATGGAAATAATCAGCAGTTAAATTTCTACCTATATGGGCCAAAATGTATTTGTCTGTGGCAGCAGAAGTGATACCTGTTTATGAGGTTTCTGCTGTTTTTCTTTCTTTCTTACACTGAACACGGTATTCATTGTATGGAATTGAGCAAGTCAAATGAACAAACTATGTTCTGGTGACAGAATACACTAAAGAATATTTGAAATAGTAATTTCAACACACAGAGGTCGTTCTCACAACTATTTATCCTGGGGCCGGTTTGGGGGGAGGCAGGATCAGTCTTACTTTCCCCCACACAACTGTCACTCACCACATAATGCTCCCTCATGACTGTCACTGCAGAGAGCAGTGCAGTGAGAGAGAGACCAGGGGAAGGACACCTAGCCTCCAGAAAGCCCACAATATACTGTGGTGCTCATGTGGTGCATTGAAGTCATTCTAGAGACTGGACACGCCTTCCACCAGCCTCTATGGTAACATGGGCTGCTGGAAGCTTGAATGAGGCTGCAGGCAGTCTGTGCTGCCACATGACCTTCTTTTGCAGGGTCAGCATTAGTCGATGCTGCCCATTATTTTTTATTATTATATGCTGCTATGTAAGCATGCTGCTGTTCCATTCAAGATGAACACCATCCTTTAAATTAAGCCAAAATGCTAACAGATGCAAAGGGGTTAATTTCTAAAGAAAATATAGAGTTGTTAAATTGAACTCATTTTTTTCCGTAGTATTTTATAAATGGTGTTTCACTATACCTGGAATTTCAATTTGCACATTATAAAGCACTGAAACAATTTGGTACTTTTAGTCTACCTTAGTATAATAGCTTATAAATGGAGTGTCACAATAAATAGAGGAGTCTATAAATGGGGTGCTAATTACGTAGCCAGATTGAATCAAGTGGGACACATTTCCTGTGGAACGTCAACATTTTGTTTTAATTGATAACTCCAATGCCCAGCCAAAAAAATGGGGTTGGGAGGTGGGGAAAGATTCATAGTTATAGAATGGATTAATAACAGTAAAGTAGACATTACAATCTGTCACTCATATGGTTTTTACAGCATGTGATACCGTTTAACTGTCAATTTAAGGCCAATCACTTTTCACATTTTCAAAAAGTAAAATGTGAGCAAAAGTAATAATTTGGCCTTAACACACTGAGTATTCTGTTTTCATTTCAGCAGCAGTCTTACATTGGCATTGATAAGAGGCACCAAAGAACTTAAAATCCAAATAAAAAAGGGCAGGTGAGAGGAATTTAATAGTATATATACATGCAATACAATATATAAATACAATACAATGCCTAAAACAAAGCAAAAAGAACACAAAACACACACATGTAAATGAAACATTACATACATTCATAAATTAGGTCTCATTGGACAAGTATTTTGCTGCTCAGAGAAGTTAAATATATGTCAATATGGCAGCCAAAATATGAAGAATTTATTGTAGTATACTTTCAAAAACTATCAGGAAATAGGTAAATTTATAGTTATACAGTTCCCTGGGTATGAACATACTAGAAAACCTCACTTATCCACTGAAGGTTTGGGTGACTTCCAGTAAATGATGTATGTACAAATTAGTGAAGGGTGAAATACCCTCTGCTCAATTTCAAATCAGCTCAATATGTATGGGAATTTCTCTGATAATTCTCAGAAAAAGCTCATTGGTCCTCAGAGAGTACTTATCCAGGATCCTAAGGCTAGTCCATGCCCACTGACAGTGGTGCCTGCACACAGCTCATTGGTCTCATTCACACATAATGCGGAATCAGAGTTCAAGTGGCCAGAGGTTGCCAAACCTGCATGTCTGAATGCAACTCCGGTTCCGCAAGGCAACCTACATGAGGTTTCTGTCTTGGAACTACAATCTGAACCCTTGAGTGTAGTGAGTTTCGTCACCCCAACTTGAGGTTAAACACAGCCTGTGTTACATCCAAATTTGGAATTGCAGGCTGCGTTCCCTGTGACTAGATTTGAGGGAGGAAACTCCTCCTTCTCTACGGCCATGATTGGCTGTGCAGGATGTCCTTCATGCAAGAAGGAAGACAGTACAGCCAGTTCCCCCTCCTCTCTGCAGTCTCGCTGACTGAAGGCTCCCTGCTATCCATTTTGTCCAAATTTGGAAAGGGGGCGGGAGTGGAACCGCAGTCCATTGGCCCTGCAGTTCCATATGACATGAATGCAGCCATTGTATTGTCCTCTAGAAACTGAAAATTCAAGTACCCGCCATGGTGGTTAGCTGCTTGGAAATGTAACCCTTCTCCCCCTCCAAAAGCAAGAATACCCAAGAATAGGAAAAGACTTTAAATATCCATGTGGGACAGTAACCACAATCAACATTTTTATGAAACAATTGAAAGTATTGACTTAAATAGAGAAGATATCAAACAAAAGACTTCTTATTGAGTGGTCTGATCACTTAATTCACAACAATCAAAGTGAGTTTCCATGAGAGTAAGCAAACATGGCTTTGAAGTTTATGTAGTCTCACAGCAATCAGGGATGCACCTATAATACAGTTGGTTTCCAAAAAGGAAACCTGAAATCCAGGTTTCCATTCAAACCTCAAAGCGAGTTCAAATGGCCAGGCAGATTTGAGGACTCTTGGAAGGCTTCTTGCCTGTGGGCTTCTGAGAGGCAACTGGTGGGTCACTGTGTGAAACTAGATAGGCCTTGGGCCTGATCCAGCAGGGTTCTTCGTATGTTCTTATGACCAGGCTGGGCAGGCAGAGTTTTCCTTCACTTCGACTCAGCTCTTGGTGGTGGCTCCCAGTCTGCTGTGCTGCCTTCCACCATGACATCATCATCATCACATTCCGCTTCCAGCATTCTTCTGGCCCCTACATCACAGCCTGCAGGTTGCCACGGGGACAGCAACCAACAATTCTGCATCATCACTCTTCAGTTGTCCACTCCTTAACTGACTCTCCATCTGTTAAGGTGTT
Source organism: Hemicordylus capensis (assembly GCF_027244095.1). Taxonomy (NCBI): domain Eukaryota; kingdom Metazoa; phylum Chordata; class Lepidosauria; order Squamata; family Cordylidae; genus Hemicordylus; species Hemicordylus capensis. The sequence continues at coordinate 48,317,261 of NC_069661.1, read as the reverse complement.
TGGACACAAGTCCACCAGTGGACCCACCACTCCCCTTCTTTTTCTAGCCGCTGTTGCCCACCCCCCAAAATCCCGGAACCCTGGCACAACTGGCATAGAAGTCACCAGCACAGAAGCCACAAGCACCTGGCACAGAAACCACAAGCATGGTGAAACCTACAGGGGTACCAGGTGCAGCCCCCACTCCCACAATTGAATTCCCAACACACCAGTTGGAGTTGAACCAACTGGGGGGAACCCATTGGGTTAGCACTTGCTGCAGCGGTCAAGGAAATAGTATGCCTGCCATCCGAACGCTCACCCTGGATGGATGGGACAGGGCAATGATCTGGAGCCATAGCTCCTGATGCTGTCTGTCCCACCGGATCCCAGGTTCCAGTGCTGCCCTCTGGTGGAAACACTGGTTGTACCTCTGCCATGAATTTCTTGCAAAATCCATGTATCCATGGGGAATATCTTCAAAGTATTTGGCTAAAGTGGGTACCCGTGCAGGCTGGGCTTGCATCACCACATCCATATAGACAGTCAACGCAGTAATCCAATTTGCACAACTGCATTCAGTGGGCCTCCATTCCTAGCCTGGTCGCCTTCCTTAGAGACAATCTCATGTTCCCTAAACAGTAAGTGGAAGGCCTCAACATACTCTCCATATGGCTTGGAGAAGATGATCACCCAAGGGGAGTGATACCCCCTATAAGGGTAATTCTCTGGAGAGGGGGTGCCAGGCAAAGCTCCAGGACCGGTGCTGATCAAGCCAGCCCAAAGGGGCTGACCAAGTGGACCCCCGCCCTGCCATACCTGATTACAAGCCCCACCCACAATGGTGCAAATTCCTGGGCCTACTGGGCTGCTGACAGAGGAAGGAGGCAGGGAAGGCCAGGCTGGGCCGTCGCACACGCAGAGGCAGAGAGGAGATGTGGCCTGCCCTCTCCATCAAGCAAGGCTCCAAGTTTGGAGTGCCTCCTGGGCCCACTGGGCTGTTGATGGAAGCAGGAGGCAGGGAAGGTCACCGGCTGATGGAAGGAGCAGGGCAGGGCAGGCTGGGCCACACATGTGGCTGGAGATGTGGACCACCGGCTGATGGGGAGAGCGGGAATCAGGGTGTCCGTTCTATCAGCAGCACAAAAACCAACATTCAGGGGCCATGAGGAACAGCCCACCCAGCACTGCCCAGTACAAAGTCTTACTCACCTCCACTATGGGAGTCCAATGTTAAAGACTGCAAATTCCAATACAGTAATAAATAAAGATCCAAAGTAATAAAAAGCGCCCCCCACTGTCTGAGCAGAAAGCACTTGCTACTAACACTGCTCAACCAAAAATGGTGATTCACTCTCTCTTTGCCCTGCCTCTCAATTACAAAGACCTTCCCCCTTGGGCCACTCTGACTGGCTGCCAGAGCAGCCAATCAAAATGATGAAATGTGATTGGCTGGTAGGTCATTCCCAGCTCTGCCCACCTTTTGAAAACAAAGGCCAGCCTTTCAATTGTCTGCTGCCTCATGAATATTTAAATAAGTCCAATAAAACGTGGCATTTCAGTATGGTGCTGCCGACGCCCACTCTGTGAAAACATTGCAGCAGGCAAGCTGCAAGTGGGGAACAGGGCAGCACTAACTGGGAGACAGAGTCAGTGAAGCAGTGTCAGTGGGCACATTTTTGGGTGGACACCACCCAATCTGCCCTAAGTGAGAAACCTCCCCTGGAGGGAACTTGGAACCTTCTGCATGCAAGCATGCAGGCGCTCTACTCAGTGCAGTCCCATCCCCTAAGTGGAATATCTTGCAGAGCTCACACATGTATTCTCCCATTCAAATTCAAACTAAGGCAGACCCTGCTTAGCAAAGGGGGGCAATTTGTGCTTGCTACCATAAGACCAGCTCTCCTCTCCTCTCCTTGCCAACCTCCCCATCAGTTCCCACCCTTTGCTTACTAGTCCTCCTGTCAGTGGCAGGATGGTAGGAGAAGCAGTATTAGTGATGTCACTCCAGAGCAGTATGGCATGGTAAAAGGACCTGATAGGCTTATTTTCCTCATCCTCTCCTTGTTTTCCCCTGACATGCTGGTGCAAATGGGGATGTCTCCTAAAACAATTTTATTGTTCATTTTTCACCAGAAGATTGATTACAAGTCATCTGTCTGTTTTGCTGAAATCTGCTCATATGCAGCTGAAATCAAAGCTTGGAATTCCCAGGCAGCAGCCATGTTGGCTCTGCTGCGACATCGTTGCTGCTGTCTTTCTTTGAGGCATGGTCATGCCAAGTATAAAGAATGAAATTTCCTGCAGTAATCTGAGCAAAAACAACCGTGATTTTGAAAATTGCAGAAAGGACAAGTGGTGTAAAGCACTGTGCAAGAGCACAACAAAAGGCAGTGGGTGGGGGGAAGTGGATGTACTTACAGAAAAGAAGCAATGCTTGGATCAATGCAGTAAGAAGGGAAAAGAAATGTCAGTGAGAAATCCATGTCGTTTTGTAAGAGGACCATTTCAAAGTTCGTAGAAATAAATTATAAGACGTTTATTATCCTCCAATATTGTATTTTTAATTTATATATTGATTTGTATTTGATTTTTTTCTCCCCCCCCCCTTTTTAAAGGGAGGAACTCTGTAGAGAAGGCAGAAGTGAATAGTTTCATAGGAGTAGTGATGAGGGGAGTGAAGACCACGAGGTTAGTATTAGAGCTAGTTTTATAACTCAAAAGGTTTTCCCTCCCCACAAAATCATCCTGTTATATGGCATGCCAGTATAAGAGGAAATTATTTTTATTTGAGTTTTCTCTGCCTTAGAAAAAGGGGGTAAGCAAATGTGCAGAAAAGGCGGGGGGCATGAACAGTGCCTGTTTCCTTCTCTTTTTGCCTTTCGCCCTAGTAACAGCTGAGAATAATTTCTGACAGGGCTGGTAAAATCTGCTCCTCTAGCCCCTTCCCCAAAGGAAAGAGTAATCTCTTGAAAATAAAGGGCAACCACTATTACAGTTGAGTGATTTAACTCATGACTCTGAGGTAGACTGGGCCTGCTCTTTCACATATTCTTAGTAATGTTAGTGTTGCTGCTTCTATACAACACTGGCCTCTTTCTTCCTTTTGTTTCGTTTGACCATCAGCATATGTCTGCCTGTCATGCCTAAAGGTCCTGGGCCCTCTGGCCCTTACGAGGAACTTAGCAGCCCCTTCTGCTTATGAGGTACAAGATTGGAGGCGGGTTGTAAAAGCCAAATAGGAGCACTGAGGCCTAGCAGTTCGGAAGTAAAAGGAAGAATACTTGGGGCAGAGCTGGTCTTGTGGTAGCAAGCATGACTTGTCCCCATAGCTTAGCAGGGTCCACCCTGGTTGCATATGAATGGGAGACACTCAAAGTGTGAGCACTGTAAGATATTCCCCTCAGGGGATGGAGCCACTCTGGGAAGAGCAGAAGGTTCCAAGTTCCCTCCCTGGCTTCTCCAAGATAGGGCTGAGAGAGACTCCTGCCTGCAGCCTTGAAGAAGCCACTGCCAGTCTGTGAAGACAATACTGAGCTAGATAGACCAATGGTCTGACTTAGTATATGGCAGCTTCCTATGTTCCTATATTCCTCCACATTCCTACAATCACATGGATGTCAGGGCTATAGCTGGGAGATGTACAGTCATTGGGGACAGGGATGGTATATTAAATATGAACAGTATATTTTGTTCTTGTGAAGGGGCCTTCAGTTTACAAAATAGGTGACTAAATTGAGGAATGCACATTGTTGCACAGACTCTTTGATTTAGCAGTGTAGTCTCTTTAGGATATCAATGTTCGACAACTGAGCTTTCAATACTAGTTTGGGAGATTTTCATGAATCAAATATAAAACAATAGGAATCCAAAGATCAAAATCTCTCATGACTGAGTGAACTGAGTAGGAATTTGTTGAAATTGCTGGATCAGGAGATAAAATAATTGATTGAAAAGAATTAATTTAATATGGAAATTGGTTTACACAGTAAACCTTACCCTTATAAGGATCATAAGCCAAGTATAATGTTGGGGAAATCTGACCCAGGATTCTCCTTGATAAAGACACAAAAATTTCTGGAGAGTTTTTCCCCCTCAACCATGATTATACAGTAAAACCTCAATTGAAAGCTCTTTACATGCAATTAGAATGTAGATGAAACTTATATCTCAACTAGTATTTTTAAGCCCGTTATAACAACGGGCGCTAACTCCCCCCCCCTTTAAGCATTCTTCCTTTCTGTTGGTCCCCCGCCGTCTCTCTTCCTTCCTTTCTTTCCTTCCCTTCCTTTTCTTGCTCTCCTTTTCCCTCTCTCTGTCTCTCCTCCCTCATTCCTTGTTTTGTCTTTCGCTGTCTGCCTGTCTTTTTGTCTGTCTGTCTCTCTCTCTCTCTCTCTCTCTTTCTCTCTGTCTTTGTTTTCCTCCACCCTTTTCTAATTTACCCTTCCCTCTCTCTTGGTTTTTCCCCCCCTCTCCTATCTCCCTTGTTCCGTCTGCCGGAGGCGCTTGTCTTTGGAAGTGGGAGCCCTCTGGGGCCAGCGAGCCACTGATCTCCTGCTGATGAGTTCTCTAGGCAAACCGCTTTGGGGGGGATTCCTGTGGAAAAGTGGCCTCTACAGATTTGCTCTCCAGCCGGCTGCCGCTGGTCCCGCCAACCCCGCTCTAGCCGCCGCTGCCTGCAGGCCAGGAGCAGCGAGGAGCGGCAGCAGGGAGGGTGTGGCGATAGCTGCTCCTCCGTCCTCCTTCCCGGAGGACCCACATGGAAGGTCCGTGGAAGGCGGCCACCAGCCAGAGCCCGCGAGCAGTGCGCAGCAGACCCGTGCCTGGCAGCAGCGAGCGCCGGCAAGGCAAGCCGCAGGCAGGGGCTGCCTGTTCTGCTCTGGGGCGCGCAGCAGCGGGCGAGCAAGGTAGGAGCGGCAGCCTGCTCCGTCCTCCCCTCCAGCCACTGGGACCTCCTTCCACTGGGCTCTCCCCTCCCCAGCAAGGGAGAGCGCTGCGCAGCGCCCCCTCCCTTCCCCCCCCAGGGATGAGGACACCAGCAGTTGTCCCTTGGGGGCACAGCGCAGACTTTCCTTTCCCCCGCCGCCTCTTCTCCGTCTTCGTGGCGGCCGCTTCTGGCCTTTCCGCGGCCAGGCGAAGCAACCAAGATGGCTGCCTGGTGCCTGTGCCCGTTTCTGACTCGGCCGTTCTGTGCATGCGCTCCGTGCATGCTTAGAACGGCCGAGGGAGGCACGGACACACGCTTGGTTGTCCACGGATGGACACCAAGCCTTTTATTAGAGAGGATTCTATTTTTATTTTATCATTTTCTTTCTTTTTGTCTGCTGGCTTCAAACTCTTGATTTATAATATCTTCATGTTAAAAATAACCAGTTTCTATTTTATATTGGTTCTAAATTAAAATCACAGATGCAATATATTGCATCCAGGATTAGCCATATTTCTCCTTAGAAATATGTGACAAAATAAAAAGTGTTTAGCTAGTTTTGCTTTCTGGCATTGCTAGCTAAACATTCAACTAAAATAAAGAACAGCTCTGATCTAAACCCACTGGTTCAAAAAGCATTTTCCATCTTATTTTGATTTCAGCCTTTAGAACGCTGATCTGTTTCTCAGGTTGGAGACAGAAGGGCCCAAAATATCAAAGCAAATGTTCTCAATCACCTTCCAAAGTGTGTTTGTAGGTTCAGAGAACCAAATTTGTATTTCATATTTCCTTGAATGTGGTGGAGTGTGACTCCATGTGAAGATTAGGATCAAATAAAAATGGAGATCGTTAAGACAGAAAATCTTGATTTCCTATTCCATGCTGAATTAACTTTATTTCTTTGTATAACTCATTCCTTTATCCACACCAGCTGGTACAGTCACAAAATAATGGCACATAATACACAGTTCCAAGGAAGGGGAGTTAATTTATTGGAGTACCAGCATATTACTTCTTGGTAAACCTACGGTTTTCATTTAAGGCTTGGCTGCTGAATATGTAGCACAAGAATAGCAAGATTTCATCTTCACAATCTTTATCCTTATCTTTATAAAAAGAAAAGTGTAAAGGAACTTTTTTTTAAAAAGGCAATATTATACTCAAATATGTGGAAGTCCAGGCTCTAGTTGATCCTTGCTCTGTGCTGAAATCAAACAGTTATTCTGCATTTGTTCCCTTATTTGCTAAATTCTTGTTTTTAAGTAAGAACAATATTGCATAAGCTAAATTTGACTACAGTATAATCTTCTTTTTCCATCATGAGGTTGCAGCTTTTTATGATCTCTAAATCCTACTTATTTTCCATGCCTGTAATAAAGAACTATATCTTACTATGAAATATTATTACAGAGGATTTATTTTTAGTGCAATACAGGTTACAATTGGTTTCCAGTGCCAAGTTATTAAGAAGATTCAACACTGTAGTCTCTATGATATAACAGCCGGGATATCAATTTTTGACTTCTTTAATTTCTCATTACAGTTAACAATGGTACCATGCATTTTCCAAAGACTTTTTAAAAAGTAAAATAAGTCCATGATTTTAAGAGAAATCTTGCCTCTCATTAATGGGTACCTTTGGTTTTGGAGATAATCTAGTGATAATTTTTTTGACATATCCAAATGAACATGTAAATAGGAAAGTTTTTTAAAAGAATATTTTTAATATAATTTGAAAAAATTGCATGGACTACTAGCCAGAGTTGCCAGAACTTAAGGGGTATACTCGTGGGTCAAATGGGCCGTAAGCCAGAATTTGGCTTTTTTAAAGCCAAATCTGGCCACCTAGACTACTACTATCTGTTCCAGGAGTATGAATTCCTATAACATGGACTGAGAACCAGTGGAATACAGAATATAGCTTTGCTTTAAGATAATAAAGAAGGGTCATAATACAAAAATAATGGTAACTTCATAAAATTCTGGTAGTACTGTGGCATATATGCTGTGTGTGTGTGTGTGTGTGTGAATAGATAGATAGTGGGGTTGTGCATTTTGTTTTGTTTTTTCAGTATTGTTTTTGGCCGAAATCTGAAACACCCCCATTTTGTTCTTTGTTCAAAATCAGCCAATCCGAAATACTCCAATATCGTTCTTTGTTCAAAATCGCAAAATCTGAATCTGAAACATTTTGGATTTTAAAACATGGCCCCAGGGCAAAACTAGTGGTTGGGGTGGTAGTGCCCAATGGGTGGAAGCTACCACCCAAATTTCAGAGGAATTGGGGAAAGGGCTGATTTTTGGTGAATTTTTAAAGTTTAAGATTTTTTCCCCATAGGGAATAATGGAGGTTTCAGCAAAAGTATAGCTTCATGTTGGGGGGAAAGGGATGGCCCAGAGCAGAGTAGGGTGCATGGTAGTGTCCAGTGGGGGCAAGAAAGCTGCCAAATTATTTCAAAGGAATTGGGCAGAGGGCTGATTTTTACAGATTTAATGGAGTTTACGTGTCTTTAAAGTTCTTCCCCATAGGGAATGATGGAGCTTTCAGCAGCCCCATAACTGCTCTTTGGGGGCATCGGGGTGGCCCAGAGCGAGTGGTGATGCAGAGCACATAGGGTGCCAACCACTTCCATGTGTTGCTAACCCATGGGGTACTGAGTTCTGTTGTTTCTGAGATGTTTTGAGTGTAGATTCATTTTCTACTAAAGTCTCTGTAGCATACGAGAGTGGATTCATGGTTTGTCATTGAAAATCTCATATGCTACCAGAGAATCTACACTCAGAATACCTCAGAAACAACAGAACCCAGCACCCCATGGGTTAGCAACCCATGGGGGTGTTTGGCACCCTATGTGCACTACACCACCACTTGCTCCCGGCCACCCCAGTGCCCCTCAAGTGGAGTTATGGGTCTGCTGAAATCTCCATTATTCCCTGGGGGGGGGGACCTTAAAGACACATAAACTTCCACAATTCCTAAGAAATCAGCCCTTCGCCCTATTCTTTTGGAATCTGGGTTGTTACAGGCACCCCATGGGGCACTGCCACTCAACCCACTGTTTTACCCCTCAGGCCCCCTTTCTGCCCCGAATCCACCCCAAAGACATGTAAACTTCAGACATTCTTTAAAAAGCATCCCTTTCCCCAATTCCTTTGAAATCTAGGAGGCAGCAGGCACCCATTGGGGCACTATCACCTTACCCGCTGCTTCTGCTCCCAAAGCCCCCTTTCTGCCCTGAATCTACCCCAAATAACATCAACATCACACATCAACAACAACAGCAGAGCTTTGCAAAGAACCAGGCGATTTCCAAAGGTCATGCACATCCACATCACCCCCCCCCCAAAATGCAATTGATCTACACACAACAGTGTGAAACAACAACAATGAAATGCACACTGCCCCACTGGCCAATGAGGGTAAATTTTACCCTTAAATTTCCTTAAAAGGAATAAGGAGGCAATTGCCAGCAGATCAGCCCATGCTTTTGCTGACTAATCTGCAGGCTGGAAGGGCCAGAAATTTAAACAGATGTCAAAACTCAAAATGGAGACTGAAGGAGAAAAACTTTTCACAATTGCAAAATGGAGTTCCAAAAGAACCGAAACAACAAAAACGTTTTGTATCCGAAACAGGGACGTTTTGTTTCAGCTACAGAATTTTCTGTTTTGAGCACTGGGTGTTTTGTTTTGGCTACAAAACAGCCAAAATGGCCTGTTTTGGGCACAAAATGTTTTGTATCCGAAATGAATCACACACCCCTAATAGACAGAAAGAGAGAATGTGCATGTTGTAGCTAGTAGAGATGTACAAATTGATTCACTCTTGAAATGGGCCATTTTGAGTTTTTTGAGCTCAAAATGAAACACTCTTAAAACAAAGGGCCTGTTTTCAGCTCAAAGCAAAACAGCCACATTTTGACTCAAAATGTATTTCGAGCACCATTTTGAGGCCTGTTTTTCTGGGGAGAGTTGGTCTACAAATTGGGGTTGGTGGGTGGACCAACCCTCCATTCCAGCATTGGCCTGTCTCAGAGGACTGGTCTACCTGCTGATCTCAATTGGTAGATCAGCTCTCGCCAGAAAAACAGTCCTCAAAATGGCCTTCAAAACATTTCATGTGTTTTGAGGCTGATTCATCGAAACAGCCAGCTTTGGCTGCTGTTTTGATGAATCAATCTGAGCATTTTGAGATTAGTTTCGAGTTCACAATGAATTGCAAAATCAGTTTTGTGCACATTTGTGGTAGCTAGTGGGAGCTTTGTGTGTGTAAAGGAGGGAAGGGAGGGCGCGAGAAAGAACCACTTATTACATTACATTTTGTGATGTCTATAAGTAGGTACTATGCATTTTATACTTTACTTTCTATAAATAAGTATATGTGCTGCCAAAGCAAGCACATAAAATGAAATGAAAAAGTTACCTGTGCTGTAGTAGATGTCGTGCTATATATGTTTTGATCATGATGTTATGTATAGGTCATAGTTTATTTCATAACTCTAGGATGCTGTAAGATAATCTTTATCTTAAATATTCCCAGTAAAGAGGCAAACTGCAGACATTAAAAGACATGGCATGCATCCTATAATTTCTATATTTTAAAAATATAAGATTAGCACCTTTTTAACACAATAATATTCACTGGTAGATCCTATTTAAAAGAAAAGAAATATCTTGGAAACTGTCAAGCCATTCATCTGTTGAAATATACTTGTTATTGTTATTTCTTTCAAGCTAGAAAAGCTCTAAAACTCATTTCAAAACTTCACTTCTACACACACCTAAGTTTGACTCAAGTCATTGGGCAGAGGTTAAAGAAACACACTTCTTAAATAAGCATTTGTTCATGTAACCAAAGCAAATCAGCCCAGACATACAGCTAGACTTATAATATATAACATCTAATACATGAAATGACAGTATAGTCAGAAAACTATAGAAGGAATTAGGGATGTACAAACCAGCTCAACGGCTCAATAGTTCACCATCGAGGCAGTTCAGTTTGATGGCTCGCCGTCCAACCAAACCTTCCCCCGACACCAGTTTGGCTCAACGTGGAGTCAAACCCACCCCCATGGTCCGGGGGAGGTTTCCCCCCCCGGGAGGTTTCCAAAGACAGTGGTGTGTGTGTGTCCACAGAGGTTCCCCCTCCCCGCACAGGCCTTAATAATCACTGCCGCGCCCGGTTCTATAGCCCTTTTCATCCTGTTAGGGGCTTCCTTAACGCATTGTGGTGGCCATTTTGGCTGCCGCCATGCATGCACAAATGGCCTCTGAGAGGGCCTCACAGAGGCCTTTTGTGCATGTGTGGCAGCGGCCAAAATGGCCTCTGTACCACGTTACGGAGGCCCATGCAGGCCAAAAAGGGCTATAGAACTGACCACGGTGGTGATCATTAAGGCCTGCAGGGGGAGGGGAACCTCCGCAGATCCCCCACTGCCTTTGGCAACCCCCTGGAGGGAATTTAAGGTAAAAAAAATTTTTAAAAAGTTTTACAAAAGGCTCGCAAACCCCCACCCCGGACCTAGCCAAACCAGGGAGGGGGATTGGGGGGGTGCCGGACCGAACCGGGCGAGCCAGTTCTGTGTACACCCCTAGAAGGAATGTGAATATAAATAGCAGTACTCCTTATAGAATAAGTACTGAAGCAAAGCTCCTCTCAGAAACAATATGCTAATCATGTTCTGCCATTTGCTGAATCACGGAAGTATAGGATTGGAAAATAATTTAATCAGAGTTTTCTCAGCCAGTAGCTGGTCTAGAGAAGAGACCTGGTCTTGTGGTAGCAAGCATGACTTGTCCCCTTAGCTAAGCAGGGTCTGCCCTGGATGCATATGAATGGGAGACTTGATGTGTCAGCACTGTAAGATATTCCCCTTAAGGGATGGAGCCGCTCTGGGAAGAGCGTCTAGGTTTCAAGTTCCTTCCCTGGCATCTCCAAGATAGGGCTGAGAGAGATTCCTGCCAGCAACCTTGGAGAAGCCACTGCCAGTCCGTGCAGACAATACTGAGCTAGATGGACCTATGGTCTAACTCAGCATATGGCAGCTTCCTATGTTCCTATGATGTTGATCTGGATATTGGCTGACATGTTAAGGAAAACTACTCAAAATAATCCCACTGAAATTATTTGTCAATAGGATGACTCCTAAAGTAATTCTTATAGAAGGATTTGTCAAAGTGGTCAGCTGCACAACTTGGTTGTAGCAGGTGTATGGGCGTCTCTCCCTCCAGTGGGGGATCTTCATGGCAGCAGCCCAGGAGCGTGGCTATAAAGCATGGGGGAACAAATGAGGCTCACCTCAGTGCTAGCAACAGCTGTATTTTTATTGCTGCTACAACTCAGAGCAGTGTTTACCTTTATCTTGCCAGGTATTGGATGCGGACAGGGGGAGCCTGACATTCCTTTTAATTTAAAGGAATTAAATTACAGGGGGAGCCTGTCATCAAGATATTGCTTCAGGGGTAGCTTTAGGAGGATCCTGCACTGGGGGTGGGCAATATCCTGCTGCATTTATGAGATCCTCTTCCTCTCCTTTATCTTGGTGGCTGAGCACCTCCCACTGCACCGCCTTAATAAAACATCACCATCAACAAATATTTATATACCACTTTTCAACAAAAGTTTCCAAAGTGGTTTACACAGAGAATGAATGAATGAATGAATGAACAACGAACAAACAAAGAAACAAACAAATAAGAGAGATCCCTCAAAGGGCTTATAGTCCAAAATAGAAACCATAATGTTTAACCTGTTTTTAAACTGTAAAGATTTGGCCTGGTTTTCCAGGATTTTAAAACCTATTTTAATTGTTTTAATAATGGTTTTATGTTGTTTTTACAGTTTTCAGTTTTAACAGTTAATTGATTTTAGTGCTGTTTTTAATGTAAACCGCCCTGAGCCATTTTTGGAAGGGCGTTATAGAAATCAATCAATCAAACAAACAAACAAACAAATAAAATAAGATAGACTCCGGGTACTGCACTGGGGGTGGATAGGGCCAGTTACTTTCCCCGTGCTAAATAAAGAGAATCGCCTTGTTAAACTTTGCCCAGTTAGCAAAGGTTAATAGGTTATCGTGGAATCCCCAAGGCAGAGCCGATCACTGTGGGGAAACGTGGTGAGTGCCAGGGCAAGGCTTCCCCCACCTCAGTCTATCAGGGATGTCCCAATCCCAGTAGTGTCACACTGTGCCTTCATAGTAGTCAGAGTGACCACACATAATTGCTTCAATTGCTTGGGGGCTGCTGGAAAGCAGGGAGAATTCATTCTGGGCTCTCTCTCCTTCCCAGCAGCCCCTGAGCTGGATGGTGGCTGGCAGTGTGGATGGCGTACTAATTAAAAGTAGTAGAAAAGGAGCCCATTCTCAAGATTGGAGAATGAGCTCCAACAAGGGGATGAAGCCGTGAAAAGCTTGCCTGCCCCGCAGACGATTCCGTCCATGATGCTGATTGTCCTGATTGGCCGCCCAGACGATTGCCGACTTCTGCCGGTAGCAGGGAGGAGGGAGATTGCGGTAGGGGGGAGAGGAGTGGGGTAGGGACGTGCACAAAACCAGAAGGGGCCAGTTCGACAGTGGGGAGTATCTACCTTTAAGGGTGCGGGAGGGTGCACTTACCCTCCCTGCCGAGTTCCCCCCGCCGGCACTCAGTTTTCCAAAAGTCCTTCAGGGTGGCAGCGTACCTCCTGCTGTCCCGTTTGGACCATTGTCCGGATGTACGCGGAAGTAGTGAGGTTACCTGCAGGCCACATCCGGACAATGGCGCAAACAGGGCGGCAGGGAGGTACGCTGCCGCCCTGAAGGACTTTTGGAAAACCAAGCACCAGTGGGGGAAATGCAGTGTGGGGGGGGTGTAAGTACACCCTCCCCCACCCTGAAAGTTATACACCCCCCACTGTTGAATGAGCGGAACCACCAGTCCATTGAACTGGTTCTGTGCACATCTCTCGTGTGGGGGAGGAGGGAGGTTCGGAGACCACCACCCCCCTGAGTTTCCATAAGTGCTTGGTGAATTATGGGGAGCCTCCTGATGCTGGTTGGAAGGCTACTTCACACAGCACCAACACACGAGCATTTAGCTCACTTTTTGGGTGCCCTTGTGCCCCAAACCTGGGCTAAGCGGAGGGCTTGCCACCCCATCGCTGCTGGGAGCTGCGTGACTCCCGGCAGTACACACACAACTTCTTTAGCCCACTTTTCAGGGTCTGCATCAATAGCTTCCCTGTGTGCATCACCATGGAGTCTCCATGCAGCTGTGGGAAGGAGATGTGAGCTGCTAGGGGTAGGCAAACACAGGCCCCCGTATGCTCTAGCTACGACACTCTCGGTAACATTAAATAATAAATTGTCTGCTAAAAGAAATCCCAGACCTGTTTTCTGGGAAGTCTCATTGAGTTCAATGAGATTATTCCCAAGTAAGTGTGCAAATATTATTTGTTGGGATACTAAACCACCACATTCTTCTCAATATAGCCAATAATACTTTGGTGTCAATAATAGTTCTTGCTCCTGCACACCTCTGTTTCTGATTCTCTGTTTCTTTCATACATTTATGTCCCGCTTTTCATTACCTAGAACAGAGCAGCTTAAGAAATATCAAAGCAAGTATAAACACAACAGTAAAATCAATATAAAACTACGACAATAAAACAGAACAAAGCAAGAGCATATATATATATATGGCTGGTGTTATCAAGTGAATCTGTTTTCAGATAAAGCTCCAGCTTGATTCTACATCTGGCAATCACTTTAATTTTTGTATAATGACAAATACCAGGCCTCACCCATGTTGATTATCTGGATAACCTACCAGCAGCTAAGAAAAAAAGGTGTTTAATTCATGAAATATGTAAACAAGACCTTGACTTTTATTCAAACCATATGTATAGCCATCATATTAGGCCTTTCAGTGGTGGAGAAAACTAATTGTACCTGATTTGTGTTAACAACACGAAATATAAACTGTGTCTGTAAAACAGGTGGAGCCTTCTTTTCCACATATGTTCATCTTAAAGTCCAGAAAGGCACATGGAACAGAATCAGAAATCTCAGTGAAGAAAGGAAAGAAACAAAATGTAAAAAAAGTCCCAAGAGCCAGATCAGAAATGAAAAGTGAAAGTTCTGATTTGATTATAGTTGTACATGCGTTCTTTTATTTCAACACCTCCTCTTTGAAGTTGGCAACAACTTTTCACACTGGACAGGTGACTGCAATTTTCTCCTGTATCTGCAGTAGATTTTCATGTTTTCTAGCAATGCCCTCTGGCCAAATAAACACATGTGACTGTTTGTAGGGATAAGCTGGAAGACCCAATAGCTCCCTTTCTTCCTCACATGGGAGGATCTGCAGATTTTAAATGCAGCAGCCACACAGTGAACGTCCCCAATTGTTAACACACTTCAGTAGCTTTAAGTGATTTATCTGGAAATAAACTATAGCTAAGGTTTTGGGGAAATCCATTGGATTAGGGGATTGGTGACCAACCCTTTTGACAAGTGTTTCACAAGCGAGGACTAGAGTTGCACATTTTGTATTTTTTCTGTTTTGATTTGTACCAAATATGAATCAACCCCATTTTGTGTTTTGTCCGAAATTAAGCCTTCCGAATCACCTCAGTTTTGTTTTGTATCCGAATTAATCCGAATCCGAATTAATTCAGATTTTAAAAATGGGTCACATGGTCAAAAGAGTGGGTGGGGGTTATAGTGCCCAATGAGTGGAAGCTACCACAAAAATTTCAAAGGAATTGGGCAAACTGCTGATATTTTTGTGAATTTTTAATGTTTGCGCGTCTTTCAGATTTTCCCCGTAGGGTATGGTGGAGGTTTCATGAAAAGTATAGCTTCACGTGGGGTGTGGCCCAGAGTGGAGTGTGGTTGGTGGTAGTGCCCTGTTGCTACAAGGAAGTTACCACAATTTTTTCAGAGGAATTTGTCCAAGGTCTGATTTTTAAAGGATTAATGAAGTTACGCGTCTTTCAGATTTTACTCCTAGGGTATAATGGAGGTTTCTGCAGTCTCATAACTCCACTTGAGGGGCACTGGGGTGGCCCAGAGCAAGTGGCGGTGTAGAGCACATAGGGTGCCAACCACCCACATGGGTTGCCAACCCATGAAGTACAGGGTTTTGTTGTTCTAGAGGTGTTCTGAGAGTAGATTCTCTAGTAGCATATAAGAGTGGATTCATAGTTTTTCATTAAAAATCTCATTTGCTACCAGAGAATCTAAACTCAACACCTCAGAAACAACAAAGCCCAGTACCCCAATAGGTTAGCAATCCAGGGGGGTGGTTGGCACCCTCTGTGCACTACACCACCACTTGCTTCGGGCCATCTCAGTGCCCCCCAGGTAGAGTTATGGGGCTGCTGAAACCTCCATTATTCCCTATGGGGAAAAATCTTAAAGACATGTAAACCTCAAAAATTCCTAAGAAATCAGCCCTTTGCCCTATTTGGAATCTGGGTGCACCACCCTTGGGGCACTGCCACCCAACCTTCTGTTTTGCCCCTGAAACCCCACATAAACAAGTTGAAAGTGTGAAGAGAATGATGAACAACAATGACACTTAATTTTTTGGCACAGTTACTTGAGAATTTTGCAGTGGGTGTGAGCCTGTCCCTGTGGCACTAACACAGCAGCACAACCCATTTGTGGATTCAAGCAATCTTTCAATAAAAACACTCCCTCCCCATGGAACAGTGACCACAGGTCATTTGAGATAGCAAGATAGACCAATGAACTGCCTTGGTACTATGGAACAGCTTCAAATGTTCATTTAACTGACGTGGAGTGAGCCGTAGCCCAGACAAATCAGCCTACTGTTCAGAATTGTTGAGATTTATCATCACTGCATTTAAGAAAGTGCAAAACCATGGATCATGGTTACAAGAAAGAGAGAAGCAACTAAGATTCCTGGGGATGTCAATAGATTGACAGGGGTATTCCCCACCCACCCCTCCTTTTGTCTCCTGTAGTCCCATGTGGATGACCTGCCCCTGCAATGGCAAAAATTGTGAACCAGTGGTTTAGACATCATGTCCCATCAAATTACATTGTGGCCTAAATTACATTAGTCTGCTCAACTTGGGCAACAAAACTTAGACAGCACTATAACTCATAAAAATCAGAAGAAAAACAAAATAGCTCTTCAAAAGGCCCCTGAACAAGTCAAGAGATTCTTTCTAAACCGTTGGAAAGAAAAACCTGTGTAATTTCAGAACTTTCCTAACCAGCTTCTCGAAAAGCTTCTCCACACAATTTATACCATGGCTTTTAACAAGAGCTTTGGAATTGCATTGAGCTCCCAAAGATATTTGGGTATTTCTGTCTCAAAATGCTGTCTTCCAAATCCCTTTGCAAGGTCAGTTTGCATTTCAATCACACTGAATACAACACATACTTAACATTTCATGCTCAACATCTTTTTGCATATCTTATCTTCTGCTAATCACTCAGTGCCTCAGCTGGAGTGGAGAGAATCAGAGAAGTCAATTTGAATTGCAATGATTTTCCGAAGAACAAAGCATTCTGTCCGAAACACAGTCATTTTGATTTGGAAACAAAAATCTCTGTTTTTTTATTCTTGATTTTGTTTTGGTTACAAAACCTCCGAAATTGCCATTTTCGGGCACAAACGTTTTGTACCCGAATCGAAATGCACAAGCCTTGCCAGAACCAAAATGCATTCCAGGCATAGATGTGCATCCACCTATGCCTTGATGTAGTTTTACCCCTGATCGGATACATCAGGGAACACGTAGTAGAGGAAGACATGGGAGAGGAAGACATGAATGTGAGCCCTTCTGTTTCTGCCCAGGAGGGCCATACTTGAGGCATTTTTAACCATGCATAAGCTAGATATAGGGAAGGGTCTTCAGTTACTATTTTGCAATCCGAATCAAGGCAAAATTCAGTCTAAATTTATTTGTAGGGATGAAGCAGATGTTGAGGGTGGTTTAATTATGCCCTTGCTGAAGTCCAACACTTTTGGCAAGCAAGGGATGCCATATGTAAAGTATGTATTAGCATGCACAAATGCCTAAAGTGCCTGCCACTGAAAAGTACCTGTAGGCTATTCCCCATGCACTTCAAAATGTCTAAGTAAATTATCATTAAATAATACCAGGAAAGTGATTTAATTCCATTGATAGTAATAATTATGAGGAGTGGACAAACATCTGGCAGGGGTATGGAGACTTTTCCAGTGACTCTGTGGTCCACATTACTGTACATGTTACAGCTGCCACATGGAGCATCAGCCATAGCCCTACTTACATGTTACATTCAACACCTGCCAATCTGGGCACAGTCTGCGTTTAGACTGTGTTATCTAATGTATGGATAATACATACAATTATCCATGCATTAAGGGTATTCACATGACTGGGAAGAGAGGAGGGTTGGTGGGGGAAAGGCTGCACAAAACGTACCACCCCACCCCACCCCCGATGATCCTTCACCATTAATGGGAAGCACAGACCGCACTCCCATGCAATCTGTGCTGATTGACACAGTGCGGATTTCCAGAGGCTGGCATGATGCGTCATGTCCTCCATGTATCCCACAATGCAACATGCAATTAATGCAGTGCATTGGGGGATACCCCCATACGAAGTGTGCTCTAGGCACCCATCTCTATGTCCGCTTGGTTTGTGAGCAGCCCAAGCATACATACGACCTTGGTGGCAGGGTTGAGGGCAGACTTGTGCCTTTAACCTTGGCTACAGGCCAGGGTAAAAAGCTGGATCAGGCGGGCAGGCAGCTCCGAGATCCATGTGGATCCTGGTGCTTCACATATGCAGCTTAACCCAGACGGCCTTAGTCTGGGTTAGGCTGCATGTGTGAATTCCCTTAGTATGTTTAGTGCACAGAGGTGCTCTTACCCCTGGACTTTGGGGCCGAAGTCCAGGGCCTCCACAGCCCCTGCCCCCCCCCAATCCTCTTTAGACTGTCCTGGGTGGTGTGGTTGCCTGGCGGAGTATGATGATGCTTAATTTCCCTGGGGGGGGGGGGCTCCAAAGGCCTTTAGGTCCAGGCTCCAAAATTGCCTAGGCACGCCTCTGTTAGTGCCCATTCAGCAGTTCACTTCCTGTGGATTGGTTTGGACTATGCATGATCAGCTGGCCCAAACACATGCAATAAGCACATGTGTGTGCCATGAGCACACATGAGCCCTAATCAGACAATGAGGTCCTGCACGTGATCTCACTGGGGAGGGTTGGCAGGCTCGCCTGCCTTCCCCAGCAGACAAGCAGCTGCTCTCCTCTCCTCTGCTGCACCATGCACCCACACAAGCAGTGGTGTGGAGAAGGGAAATGCTGGGAGTGGGAGGACCTCTCCCCTCCTGCATCCCAGGGTGCCCTGGGGCATGAGTGTGGCACCTGCTCTTGTTGAGCAGCCGCTGCGCTTGTTGCACCCACTCCTCCCCCGCCCCTGGATCATTTCCGGAGATGGCGGTGGGCTGGGGGGAAGCTGTTAACCCGGCAGTGACCGCTCAGACAATTGCCGGCCCCAGTTGCAAGGGTGCAACAGCAGGAGAGAGGGCATGCCCTCAGCTCTTGCCTGTGGGCTTCTCAGAGGCATCTGGTGGGCCACTGTGTGAGACAGGAGCTAGACTAGATAGGCTTTGGGCCTGATCCAGCTGGGCTCTTCTTATATTCACAGGTTCACTTAACCTCGACTAAATGCTGGGGTTGGAAGTGGGGCTTGACGCGAGTGCAGCACCGGGAGCGACCTTGCTCCTGGCGCTTTGCATGCGTGGCCTAACTGAGGCTGGGCTGCCCTAGCCTGGGCTAGGCTGCACGTGTGAATACCCTTATTATGTTATATGAGTGTATGTCTGTACACTCATATGTGTTTTTGTATGAATGATTCTACCTGCATTTATTTTTAAAGTGAACTTGAGTACAGGCCCCTCAAATGCATGGTACAAGCAGGAAGTGTACTCCTCTACCTCTGTTCATCGTAATGTGTGAATAATTGTACCTGTATACAGATCTGTACCTGTGCACCCTGTACAATCAGAGTGTTCAGTATAATGTCTGAATAGGACTATGGTCTTTCCCCCTTCTGGCACACGGGGGTGTCTTTCCCAAGTTACATGGGGGGCAGTTTGTTGAAACTGCTCCTCCACATATGCTACCAGAAGTATCCTGGTGTAGATAAGAAATGGGTGTGTGTGCTCATGGCATACGCACATGCTGATCACTTGTGCTTGGGCTGGTCATACAAGTATTGTCCAAACTGGCCCTATCCATAGCCTGGACATAATGGGGCCTGTACCCAGCTTCACCTTTTAAAAGGGGACATGCATGTACATCAGGCTCATGAAGGGAGCATTTCAAATACTCTCAATGTGATAATCATAATGAATTGACCAGAATATTTTTTTAGTGCAATACAGGTTACAACCAGCATATCAGCTACTCTGTAGAAGCCATACTCATGTGAAGTCCCACACTCCCTAGAGACCAATATGCGGGGACCACCATCAAATGTAAACCAGCCCTAAAGCCCAAGTCAAATAACATGAGCTATAAACAGACTAAACGCAGACTACTGAAGGGTAGCCTTGCTGCTAAAGCTAGCAATTTCCACTTGCTAATATTGAAAATACAAAGTGGTTGTCAATTTCCACTTGCTAATATTGAAAATACAAAGTGGTGTGTTAAGTTTCATTAAAGAATGTCTCATTTCCCCAAAACATGACAACATTGCTAAAAGGTTCAGAGATTTACTCCTGTTTCCATTGTCTTCACTGGATGTACACAAGCTTACCTAATGTGTTAATTATTTTGAGTCCAGTCCTCTGACAAAACTACTGTTGTATCCCCTTTTTATTACTTTTAAAACCACACTATGTGGGTGGGCAACTGATATTATGCAGTTACCGCCATGCCAGCTGGCCACCTCAGTGTCTCACTGTGTGTGTTCAACTTTGTTCAGTTGCTGTATGACAAGAAACAGGGCTGTGACCTCTGTGATACTTCTGCTTGTAAATGTAAGCAAGCCTATAAAAACGTCTGCGATTCCATCAACAGTCGGTTGTGCAGTGATACATTCTGTACTCTGTTATTTACTCTGCATGGTCATTGGAAGTGACTTCGAGAAGAATGAAAAATGTTTTCTCTTGGTTGCTGAAAGATGCCATAGTCAGCCACAAAGGAAAACTTGCTTTTACCTCAGCAAAGTTTTCAGTTCAGTCTTTCTTACTATCTACCTTCCTATTCCTAAAGCTATTTTTACTCCACTTGTGGGCATGGGGGTGTGGAATGATTCTCTTGCCCTTATGTGGTATCGGGGACATTCCTGGATCAACTTGTATCCCATGTTCTTTTTAGAGGCCAGTATAAATTATCAGGCCTGTGAAACAGAAATATCGGTTCAATGCCAATCCGAAAATAATCTGCAAAATGAAATGGCGGGGTGTGTGTGTGCTGATATGGCCTCCCTGACACTATTGTTATTGGTATTGGGTCAGAATGGACCCAATATTTTTATCAGCCGTGACCTGATTAAAACCAGCCCAGAACCGGCTTGAAAAGAAAGTCTCTCCAAACTGGCTGAGGGCTGGTTTTTAGGGAATGTAGACCCAAAATTACGGGGCGTGGGGAGACAGGAAGCACCCACTGGGCCAGGACATTTTCCAGATTAGCTGCTCAACAACAGCAAAATGTGTCCATTCGGGCAAATTGCATTAAAAATGTAAATAGCAAAGTGACCAGCAGGGGGAGCAGTCTCACAAAAACTAAGGTAAATGTAAAGGTAAAGTGTGCAGTCAAATCGATTTCGACTCCTGGCGGCCACAGAGCCCTGTGGTTTTCTTTTGGTAGAATATAGGAGGGATTTATCATTGCCTCCTCCTGCACAGTGTGAGATGATGCCTTTCAGCATCTTCCTGTTCCGCGGCTGCCTGATATAGTACCAGCAAGGATTTGAACCGGCAACCTTCTGCTTCTTAGTCAAGCATCCCCCCACTGCACCACTTAAGGTGACTCATGAAAACTAACAACCCGGAAAAACATCAACTTTTTAATGCCGGATATACAACATTATTGCACTATATCGCAGGGATTAATTTCAAAACCAGGCATTGGAAATATGAACGGCACCCTGCTGTCAGCGTAGGGACTCTGGTGTCACAACACAGGGAGTGTGGAAGCACACTTCAGAGATTCGTCATAACCCCGTTGCAGGGTCTAATCTGGGAAAAGCCCAGTGGGTCTTTCATGGGGAGTTATTTTGTCCCCCAAATCTCCAAATTTGGGGGCTGCTATCTTTAAATGCAGATCCAAAGCTGGCTTGGAGAGAAAGTCTTTCCAAGTCAGCTCTGGACCTGCTTTTGAAGGACTGGAGCCTACAATTGCCGGGGTGTGAGGGCAAAGACAACCCTCCAGGAAGCACCCACTAGGACAGTGGGTGACTCCTGGGGTGAATCTTTCCCCCCCATCCCACAATTTCAGGGTGGTAGTCCTTAAAAATCAGCCTGGAGCTGGCTTGGAGAGCCTCTTGTCAATCCTACCAATGATGCCTGATAGTCAGTGTTCCAGTCCAATAGGCATATCGGACTGATATGACTGCACCGCCCTATTAACTATTAACTATCCCTGATTAACAATAATGACTCAGCCATCTCAATCATGTTCCTTTGATAATAATATTGGTACTTTTATGTGGTTGAGTCAGAGCTTATGTAAAAAAAGAAACCCTGAAAGTAGAAAAAACTGAGGGTACTTTAAGGATTTGTTCATGATCGTACTTGGCCGGTCCATATGATCCATCTGTCCCTTTTCTTCTACTTATATATTTACATATTTGAAATATTGCTGCACAACTTTTCTAACAATACAGTAACCCAAGACAGATTACTGGAGCTGTGCAAAGATTAAGCTTTGAAGCAAAATCATCAGCACATCACCCCTGGCTCTGCAGGGAGATGGTGGCTCTCAGCATTCAGTTCTGTACAAGGCAGTCCATGTGCAGCAGCGCTGGTGAGGACTACTAAAGGAATCCAGAGTTGCGGGAAGCCCTAGTGGCATCTCGGAAGGCTCCCTGAGGGACATATTTGCAGGTTGCACAGAGTGGTGGTGGGGGGAGGGGAGATCAGCAAAAATCACCCTCACACCCTCGTCAGTGCCTGCATTGTAGATATGGGAAAAGAGCCACTGCATAGCACAGTCAGGTTGTCCAATAATATAGTGCAATCCAGTTAAAGTTGTGCATTTTTGTTTTCTTGATTTTCATATGAGAGTTAAACACATCCATACATTTCTCCCAATACAACCAATGGAACTGAAAAGTGCATAACTTTGGTTGAATTGGCCCTTATATGCATATTTTAAGCACCTGAAAACTGATGAAGCCCAAAACCAATTTATTTAATTGCTCCTCAAATGAAAAAATTCCATATGTACATATTTCCAGGAAGACCTGCAATCTGCTTTGATGAGCTAATTTCTAAGAATACTTTTGTAGTGGGTTGTTGACTTGGCTTCAAAGCAGAAAGTTCTGTTTTTTTGGAACATGACACAATCCGTATTTGGTTTATATTGCTTAAATTATCTCCAAAACTTCAGTGATATTATAGTGCTTTTGGTGGATCGCATTGACTTCCTCATAGGTCATGTATGCTCATATTTAAGAAACATGTTTCTCATTTTTATTCTGCCTTTTCAAGACTTTAAGTCTACATCCTAACTAATTGTGGTGATTTTGTATGGCTCCCAAGTAATGTGGCATTTTAAATTGGATGAAACCCATTCGAATGCTAAAGCCACAGTGAAATACTAATCCTAGGAGAGG
The DNA here is from genome assembly GCF_027244095.1 of Hemicordylus capensis. Classification (NCBI taxonomy): domain Eukaryota; kingdom Metazoa; phylum Chordata; class Lepidosauria; order Squamata; family Cordylidae; genus Hemicordylus; species Hemicordylus capensis. The sequence continues at coordinate 48,294,554 of NC_069661.1, read as the reverse complement.
ACAATAGCTCCTTTCAGTTGTTCATTGCATGTATAGTAAAGAAACATGGGGTGAGGGGCAGCATTGTTGCAGCAGGCTCCTACACAGAAGCTCCTACACAATAACCTCCACATCTTAATTTTAATATCTGTAGGGAATCCCCACACATAGTAGGGTTCCCTTCAGATGATTTAATCAATGTCCATCACTCAGAGATGGAGACTTCTCCCAAGGTATTCATCCTGCCTGGAATGAACAGCTGAAAAGGGCAAATGTGAATGGAACACCAGACTATCTTAGTAAAATCTCTGCTCTTATATTGTATTCTATAAAGAGCAAATTAGAATATTGGGAAATGCTTATCAATATAGCAATCAGGGGTTTACATATCCCTGTTCCCCCTGCTAACTTGGCAAAGAGGCACCTTTTAACGTGGCCATTCTCTTTTATTTAGCAGGGGGAGAGTAACTGGCCCTATCCACCCCCAGCATAGTACCTCCAGTGACTGTTGCTGGTGTCTGTCTTATGTTTTGTTTTGTTAGATTGTGAGCCCTTTGGGGACAGGGGTCCTTCTTATTTATTTGTTATTTCTCTGTGTAAACCGCCCTGAGCCATTTTTGGAAGGGCAGTATAGAAATCAAATGAATACAAATAAATAAATATCCCATAGTGTAATGTGGGTGTTGCAGAACTGCACACGTCCCTGCAGAGCTCTAGCGCATTGATCCACTTCCATCATTCCTATGAAAGTGGGTGGCAGAGGCGGAGGTGTAGTTGAGCAGACGGGTTCAAAGAACCCATCATGCTCTGCTTCGGGAAGCTGCGGAGCATCCAGAGGAGCTGCTGAGCCCCCCTAGGCAGGGCTCCTGCCACTGCCTCCCTGGCAGCTGGCCCAGCTCTGCAGTCTGCACCTTCTCCTTCCATTAGTTGTGCTCCTGGCCAATGGAAGGAGGGCGCAGACACAGCCCATCACTGCTGCCAGCCGCCTCCTTCAGCAGCCAGCTGGGCTCTGCCCATTCTCCTTCCATTGGCCAGGAGCCCGAACGATGGAAGGAGGATGGGAGGACCAGGGTGGGGGGTGGCAGGGCATCTTGCAGAGAGGGGAGGCCACCCATGTAGTGAATATGTGCCCACTTTCCCCTCACTACATCCCTGGTTGATGGGGTTTCCGCAAAAAGATTGGTCGTTCCCTACACTGGAAACAAAATGAACTATGACCGTTTAGGGCACTGACTTGACTTGAATTCCTGGTTTCAAAGGAAAGCAAGTTATTTATTTTTAAAACTAATGAATTGAATGGATGGATGAATGAAATGCATTTCTCCCAAGCCACCCAGTGTATTGCTATACTATTTTCACCTCTCTGGATGTGATTGTATTCAATAGGTGATTCTGCGTATGAGCATTTTATTAGGTTTTGGCAGTCATGGGGAGAGACTTGCTATATAAATACAAGATTTATAGCTGTAATATTCTTTTGTATTTATTATTGAACAGTGGTTGTAATCCACAAATCACTTTCTCCAGAGTAATGGCATCAAAATTAATGATACGACTCCAGAACAATGTTTTGTGTGAACTATAGCCCAAATTCTGTATTTTTTAAAGATACAAATCAACCGTGGTTTTGCCTCAGCAAGGACATCATAAATACAGTTTGCACACTGTGAATTCTAAAATGTGTCAAATATAATCTCACAGGCACAGTGATGATCATATGTTTTTTGTTCCCTCTTCAGTTTTACAGTACACACAACTTAAAGCAATAAAAACAAACACATAAAGGTAGATTACTTCAGTTCTAGTCAATGAAGTGAAATGTGTTATGGCAGTTTTCATAAATAGCTGCATTAATTCATAAGAATGGATCTAAACTATTTGCTCGAAGTTGTCACTGGAGCCCTACTTAAGCATTAATTTCTACACAGATGAATGCAAGATCAGGGCCCTATCCTGATCTTCTGCCTCACCCTATAGACCTACTTCACAAGCTGTGGAAACCTCTATTATGCTAGTGAGATGGGTATGTGTATGAATGGGAGTCCCTGGACGACTGCCTCCAATTTTGCCTATGGCAATGTGGGACCAAACTCTTCAAAATCATACCTACAAACTGCCAGATCATATGGAATGGCTGTCTTTAGCAATAGATTGTCACTCCTTCACAAGCCTCCTCAACCTGTTATGAGACCAACAAGCCAGGTTTGCAGGGTTCAATCCTGGTAGATAAATCACAGCTAGATCTTTTCCCCCTCAGGATCAAAAGGCTACAGGAAGCCTTAAAAAAAACTTACTCCAAACTATAGGAACATAGTAAACTGCCTTAAACTGAATCCGACCATTGGTCCATCTAGCTCAGTATTCTCTACACTGACTGGCAGCGGCTTCTCTGAGATTTCAGGCAAGAGCCTCTCCCAGCCTTGCCTGATGATGGCAAGGATTGAACCTGGAATCTTCTGCATTCGAAGCAGGTGCTCTGCCACTGAGTTACAGCCTATGGAGGGGGAATATTCAGAGCCTCCAGTTCTGCTTCTTTAAAGTGAAAGAAACCTGATAATAGAAAAGTATCATGAAAAAAGTTTGAGTTATACACACTACTGGACTGAGATAAAGCAGAACTTCAGGATACTGAAAAGTGTTCATGATGTCACTTGAGAAAATATAGAATGGAACACAGAGTTGCAACTAGATAACTTTGGAGGCTGGATCTTTTGGCATTTGGGGGCTACCCCTTGCATGATAAGCATTGCCCCCTATGCCAGGGGTGTATCTAGGGGTAGGGCAGGCAGGGCACATGCCCCGGGCACCACTTGAAGGGGGGCGCCATTTTGTAAAATTATTTTTTTAAAAAAAATGGCTGCCAAAAACAAAATGGCCACCGTGCATGCTCAAATGGCCTCTGTGAGGCTCTAGGTCATGCCAGGCTTTGCAGAGGCCATTTGAGCATGCGTGGTGGCCATTTTGTTTTCAGTGGCCTTTTTTTTTAAAAAAAAGTTTATTTTTAAAAACGGCCACTGCACATGCTCAAATGGTCCCTGTGAGGCCCTAGAGGCCAGCGGGGTGAGGGGGAATCTTTGCAAAAAAAACCAAAAAAAACCCCAGCCTTTAGGAAGCCCCCCAAAGGGGCTACGGGTAAAAATAATAAAATATAATATAAGACACTGTACACATATTCAGATTGGCACTATGTGCAGAGAATCAGGGCTTGTGAATACTGAGCTGATGCTTAAGAGCTAGGATTGTATTCATTTGCTCTTACTTTGCTTCTTGTGATAAGTGAGTTAAATGTGATGTCTTGCTAATATGGCTATTAATGGTGAGTTTGTCTTTGAATCAGTGTGAAATCCTTAATATTAAGGCCCACTGGGAGTTTCTTGCTCTCTTTCTCTCATTTTAACTGTCTTTCTGAAAGACTAGAATATATTCCAAGCAGTGACACCATTTACTCTGCATATCCTTTAATTATTTACAGAGTATCTGGGAAAAGTCAAATTCTCCATTGATTTTTAAAACTTATGTAATGGTGATGCTACAATGCATAGCAGAGAATTAGACAGGCACTTCTGTTTAGTTTTCCAAGTATATCTCCACATAGTATTTGGGTATTTCATGAGCCCCCACATACTGAAATTTGTAGTTTTCCAGCATTTTTTGATCTGGCTAAATCCACTGCTAAATAGTTTTTGAAATATTAAAAGATTAACGAGCTTGACTTGTATTTTTCAGCTGATATTATGGTAAAGTTATCTGAAAGATGGGTGTCAGATGCTTGGACAGGGGGCGCAATTTCAGTGTTTGCCCTAGGCGCTATTTTCCCTAGATACGCCTCTGCCCTATGCATGTCAGTTACTTGTGGGTCCTCCTGGAATGGTCTACTACTCTGGACTGGTCCTGGCAATGGCTAGAGAGTCTCCACTCTTCCCAACAGAAGAGAAGCTGAGAGAGAGTCATGCCACATGCCTCATGCATGCTTGGCCTCAGCCAGGAGAGGAGATTCCTTCTCTGCCTGGTCAGTCTGGCTGGAGTTCTGCTGATGCTGATGCTGATGATCAGGGTGGGGTAGGGGTGCTGCCGGTGGGAGCAACAGGGAGGCATGCATGCTGCTGACTGGTGTTCAGTGTTTCTACGGAGCCTCATTGTTTGCACTGCCTTGTTGCTTACCACCATTCTGCTGCTGTTGCTAAGGTTGCCATCCTGGAGGGACCGAGAAACAGCACCAACAGGAAGGAGCATGACAGAGAAGAATGAAGTATGAGCCATGCTGCCTCAGGCTGACTGGGAGTCCAAACTGGATGCAGGGGCACGTGCACAGCCACACATTCGGCCCCGGCATGGCTGGGAGATCAGGTGTGCTGAGCGGCTGCATGGCTGCACACACTGCCACGAGAGTCATGACTCATGTTCACCACCCGGCTGGGCTGGGGAGGTTCCAGGCAGGCAATGACAGTGTTACACATGGCGGCGACAGAACAGGGATGGAGCCTGCATGATTGCAAGGGGACCTAGGCAGAGCAGGGGCACTGACTTATGTGCCAAAGTCCGTGCATAATGGCGTCTCTGATTAAACACTTCCTTATGAATTGCCCAAAGTTTGCAGGGATAATTCTGCAATAAATAATCCATTGTGAAATTCTGTGACAAGCATAGGGAGATTAGGAAATACAAGTTTGCAACTACTGTAGGAACCTTGATGGACAAGATCTTCCCTGCTTCTAGTTACAACTGGTTGTCTGTGCTGATGTTGAAACCAATAGGAAAATAATATGGGCAGCCCATTTTGATGGTTAATTGAGCCAAAGGTATATTTAAAGAGCTGTTGATGAAGAAGTGAAATCCTCTATCTGGAAAGCCCTTTACTCCTGGTTATGGATACTTTAGTTTTGCATCATGAATGCCCACACAATTTCACATTAATCTCAGTTCTTCCACCACACTGGCACATCCACGACTGTTTGGCCACTTTCAGACACTGTTTAGATTAATGTGTTCTCCACCATGCTCACAGACAAGCCAGAGCTGTGGTATCGGAGCCTGCAAAGGGGCAGGAAGTGGCTGTGTGGGCTTTCCGAGACCCTTGAAGGAAAACCATGCCGGCCAATGGGGCATAAACCTCAGGAGATGCTCCCTCCCTTAACTCCAGTTTGGGTGAGTTGCCCAAACCAGATGACATGCTCCAGCCTCCGGACCCTCAGTTAGGTAAGTGAACCTTACTTACAACTAAGGGTTCAATCGGAGGCTAGGGGCTGGAATCAGAACCGCGGTGGGGTTCCAGAACCATGGCTCCAAATATCTGGACATCACAGGGGGCGAACCTGAGGTGAGTTTGCCTCAGGTTTCCGGTGACATCTAAAAGTGGGCTTTGGATCAGCGATGATATGAAAACTGGGAGGGAATGACCAAACCATCTCACACAAAAGCCTGAAAACTCTTGAGGCAGAAGAATGACCTACTGTGGGCATTAAAAGCCACGATTGGGCCGAGCTTTAAATCATGTTGAGCAATCTGCCTGTTACAAAACAGAATTGTGGGGGTGGGGGGGGGGAGATAAAGGCACAGGAAAACCATGAACTAATAAATGAACCTCATAATGTTGTCAGCCAAGCTTGTCATTTCTGAATTTCACTTTTAAAAAAATATATCTTCCTGGGATTTTATCATGGGAATGGTACTCTGAGATGTTGACAGGGCAGCTGACGCTAAGCTAATCCTTCAGTTTGACTGACATTGAAACTTTCCCCCACCCCCAAGCATATTACCATTATTATTGTTGTTGTTGTTTACACAGTCAGACAGGTGTTATTGACTGGTTTGTTTTATCCAGACACTGAGTCCTTCCCAAGGAGCTGGGATGGTTAAATTTTGTTATCAGTGTTGTTGCTGTTACTATTATAGATATCGTCACAGAATATAGGCTGTTCCCAGTAAACTTGCTTTTTGCAATTGGCTGATGGTGATTTCTGTGGCCCCTATGGTGTTGAGGTGCTCTTCAAGTTGTTTTGGAATTGCACCTAGGGCACCAATTACCACTGGGATTATTTTGGTCTTCTTCTGCCACAGCCTTTCAATTTCAATTTGTAGATCTTTGTATTTTGTTGTTTTTTCTGTTTCTTTTTCTTCTATTTATTATTATTATTATTATTATTATTATTATTATTATTATTATTATTATTATTCCATTATTTCTGCTTATTAAAATAATTATAGATGGAAGTACAAGTACAGCTATTCAGTGGAAATTTTCCTTTCCACTAAGCTTCCTTAGCTTTTTGCAAAGTTTATAGACAATGCAAGAGAAATGTTAAGAAGTGTGTTTTAAGAAATACATTTTTAAAACAAAGCCAAAGAAGGAAAAGAGAGGAACATTGGAAGGAATGTTCATACGTTTTGTTTTGGTACACTGAGGTAATAAACAATACTTCTCTGGGTCACATGAAGTTGCATTTTATGTATTTCAACAGATGGACCTTGTAAAACAAGCAAAACTAATTTTCTTACAGAAACTGTTAGCATTTGCATGTCTGAAGTTTGTATGACAGTATATCAGATGTTCATCCTGTGAACCAATTTTTTTTTTTGGCATGAATATAAGAACATAAGAACAGCCCAGCTAGATCAGACACAAGGCCCATCTAGTCCAGCATCCTGTTTCACACAGTGGCCCACCAGATGCCTCTGGGGAGCCCACAGACAAGATGTATGTGCATGCCCTCTCTCCTGCTGTTGCTCCCCTGCAACTGGTAGTGAGGCATCATGCCTCTGAGGCTGGCCCACAGCCACCAGACTAGTAGCCATTGATAGACCTGTCCAACATTGATTTGTCTAAGCCCCTTTTAGAGCCATTCAAGCTGGTGGCCATCACCACATCCCATGGCAAAGAATCCCATAGATGAATTATGCACTGTGTGAACAAGTACTTCCTCTTGTTGGTTCTAAATTTCCCAGCCTTCAGTTTCATGGGGTGATCCCTGGTTCTAGTGTTGTGAGAGAGGGATAAAAATTTCTCTCTGTCCACCCTCTCCACTCCATGCATAATTTTATACACCTCGATCATGTCTCCCATTAGTCGCCTCTTTTCTAAGGTAAAGAGCCCCAGATGCTGTAGCCTAGCCTCATAAGGAAGGTGCTCCAGGCCCCTGATCATTTTGGTTGCCCTCTTCCGCACTTTTTCCAGTTCTACAATATCCTTCTCAAGATGTGGTAATATCCTTCTTAAGATACATGACAATTGGTAATGAACATGGGCAATAAAAACAAACAATGAAGAGTCACCAATGAAAATGGTGGCTGACATACTGTACAGCATTGTGTCAGTCTTGTAATGTATCTTTGCAGTTGTACAATTTGTGCACATGCAATAATGGTGCAAGAGGAGATATGCAAGAGTAATCACATTATTTCCAATGGATTGCCTTTGCACAATTCCCATTGCACAATGTTTGTGTTTGTGCAAATTGTGATCTGGTGTAATTGCACAAATGCAGTGTTACAAGACTGACATAAGATTGTGCAGTGTGTCAGTCTCTGCTTCTGAGCCAATTGATTTATAATACGATGGGAATGAATGTTGAAATTGTTCTCATATGAAAGTCTGAAAAGCTTGTATCTGGAGAGATGGTTTTACAATTTGACTACTCTTTCTTGCAAGGCTTACTGCTTGTGAAAACATTGGGAAGAAAGCCTCTGTGGACCAATTTTCACATTATTTTGTAATGTGGTAAAGTCCTCATGTGGTGTCTTTACCATGTTGTTTTCACATGGTGAGGTATTTTTGTTAAGGAACCCCCACATAGAAGCAGTAAGTTTTCCCATGCCAGAGAAATCAGTTTCTGACATGGTAACTTTCAATCATTTTCCACATGAGCTGTCTTTCAGAAAACCCCTCAGTGCTTTTATCATGATGCACTAAAGTCATGATATGAGTCCTTTTCAGCATGCAATATAACTTGAGAACTGGCCCAATGTCATAGAACATAAGAACAGCCCTGCTGGATCAGGCCCAAGGCCCATCTAGTCCAGCATCCTGTTTCATACAGTGGCCCACCAGATGCCACTGGAAGCCTACAGGCAGGAGTTGAGGGCATGCCTTCTCTCCTGCTATTACTCCCCTGCAACTGGTACTCAGAGGCATCCTGCCTTTGAGGCTGGAGGTGGCCTATAGCCCTCCGACTAGTAGCCATTGATAGACCTCTCCTCCATGAAGTTATCCAAACTCCTCGTAAATCCTTCCACGTTGTTGGCTGTCATCATATTCTGTGGCATAGAATCCCACAAGTTGATTATTTTTTATTTTTTATTTATTTAAAATATTTATACCTTGCCCCTCCAGTGCAATACTGCTCGGGGCGGCTTACAACAATAACATAGACACAGATACAAGTAATAAAATTAAATTAAAGAAAAGGGGAAAAGTCAGAATAAAAACAATATTAGGTTCAAATTAAAACTGAAAATTTTAAAAAGCTAAAGAAACTAAAGAACCTACCACATATAACAAAATAATGATATTAAAATGCCTCATTAAAAAGGTGTGTTTTAAGATGTTTTTTAAAAACACTGAGGGAGGGAGCATGGCGAAGCTCTTCAGGGAGGGCGTTCCAAAGCCAAAGGGCCACAACGGAAAAGGTCCTGTCTCTAGCCCCCCCCCAACCAGATCTCTGTTAGTGGCGGGGTCATGAGCAGGGACTGAGATGATGATAGGAGGGCCCTGGCAGATTCATATGGGCAAATGCAGTCCGACAGGTACCCCGGCCCCAAGCCATTTAGGGCTTTAAAGGTCAATACCAGTACCTTGAATCTAGCCCGGAAGCGGATCAGTAGCCAATGAAGCTGATGCAGGATGGGTTTAATACTTGTGAAGCAACTCGCACCCACAAGCATCCTTGCGGAAGCATTCTAAACTAGCTGAAGCTTCCGAACAGTCTTCAAGGGCAGCCCCATGTAGAGTGCATTGCAGTAGTTCAATCTGGATGTTACCAATGCATGAGTGATTGAGGTCAGGTCCAACTTCTCCAAGTTGGGTCGCAGCTGGTGTACCAGCCATAGTTGGTAGAAGGCACTTCTGCCACCTGCGCCTCCAAGGACAGTGTTGGGTCCAGAAGCACCCCCAGGCTGTGGACTTTGCCTTTCAGGAGAAGTGTAACCCCTTCCAAGACCAGATTTACCTCATCACTCGGATGATCAGTTCTACCAACCCAGAGCACTTCCGTCTTATCTGGATTAAGTTTCAGCTTGTTTGCCCCCATCCAGTCCAGAACAGTCCCCAAGCCCCAGTTCAGAGCATCCACTGCCTCCCTGGTGTCTGCTGACTTAAAAGAAAGGTAGAGCTGGGTGTCATCAGCATACTGATGGCACCGCAGCCCACACCTACAGATGACCTCTCCCAGGGGCTTCATGTAAATGTTAAACAGCATGGGGGACAGAATAGATCCTTGTGGCATCCCATAGGCCAAAGGCCAAGGGTTGGAGCAGCCACCCCCCAGCACCACCTTCTGAGTACGACCCCCTAGGTAGGAACAGAGCCACCATATAACTGTGCCCCCAAGTCCCAACCCAGAGAGATGTCCCAGAAGGATACCATGGTCGATGGTATCGAAAGCAGCTGAGAGGTCCAGGAGGATCAACAAAGTCACACTCCCTCTGTCTAACTCCCGGTGTAGGTCATCCACCACGGTGACCAAGGCAGTTTCAGTCCCATATCCAGGTCAGAAGCCAGACTGGAAAGGATCTAAATAATCAGATTCATCCAGAGCTGCCTGGAGCTGAGACACCACAACACTCTCCAACAGCTTGCCCAAGAAGGGAGGTTTGAAACTGGTTGAAAGTTACTTAAGTCATCTGGGTCCAATGAGGGCTTTTTAAGTAGGGGCCTAATGACTGCCTGCTTCAGGCAAGGGGGGGGCACCCCCTGCTCCAAAGAGGCATTCACCACCCCCGCCACCCATGGACCCAGTCCCTCCCTACAAGCCTTCACCAACCATGAAGGGCAAGGATTGAGGACACACATGGTAGGCCTCATCCTTCCAAGCAGCCTGTCCACCTCCTCAGGCAACACAGTCTGAAAACCGTCCAATATAACAAGACCAGACAGTGTGTTGGCAACATACAGTTCCGGTGCAGCAAAAATCTTGGCATCCAAGTCAGAATGGATATGAGCGACGGGCGCATGTGTGGCGCCAGCTTTTTCTGCTTGTTAACTTTGAAGACAACGAAGGGGGCAGGGGCGGCAAGGAGGAACTCTGCTGCCCCAAGAATGTTTTAGGAAAGTCCAGCACCGGAGAGGGAAGAGAAGCGGGGGGTTAAGTACTACCCCCCTGCTCTTAAAGACACACACACCCCGAACTGCCAGACCGGCCGAATTTCGGACCGGTCCGTGCATACTCCTAGCAGTTACCTGCAAGGGGTGGAACACAGGCAAGCACTCAGGGCCCTGCTCAGCAGAGCCCTCTTCTCATCTCCCTGCCCCTGGCTCAGCTGGATTATGCATTGTGTGAAAAAAATACTTCCATTTGCTGGTCTTAAGTTTCCTGGAAATCCATTTCATGGGATGACCCCTGGTTCTAGTGTTAGGTGAGAGGGAGAAGAATTTCTCTCTATCCACTTTCTCCACACCATGCATGATTTTATAGACCTCTACCATGTCTCCCCACAGTCATCTTTTTTCTAAACTAAATAGCCCCAGGTGTTGTAGCCTTGCCTCATAAGAAAGGTGCTCTAGGCCCCTGATCATCTTGGTTGCCTTCTTCTGCACCTTTCCCAGTTCTACAATGTCCTTTTTTAGATGTGGTGACCAGAATTTTACGCAGTACCCCAGGTGTGGCCGCACCATAGTTTTGTATAAGGGCATTATAATATTAGCAGTTTTACTTTCAGTCCCCTTCCTAATGATCCATAGCATGGAATTGGCCTTTTTCATAGCTGCTGCATATTGAGTTGACACTTTCAACAAGCTGTCCACCATGACCCCAAGATCCCTCTCCTGGTCAGTCACCGACAGCTCAGATCCCATCAATGTATACTTGAAGTTGGGGTTCTCCATCCCAATGTGCATCACTTTACACTTGCCAACACTGAACCGCATTTGCCATTTTGTCGTCCGCTCACCCAGTTTGGAGAGATCCTTTTGGAGCTCCTCACAATCCATTTTGGATTTCATTACCCGAAAGAGTTTGATATCATCTGCAAATTTGGCCACCTCGCTGCTTACCCCTGCTTCCAGATCATTTATGAATAAATTAAAAAGCACTGGTCCCAGTACAGATCCCTGGGGGACCCCACTTCTTACTTTCCTCCATTGTTAAAACTCTCCATTTATACCTACCCTCTGTTTCCTGTCTTTCAATCAGTTAGCAATCCACACAGGTACTTGTCCCCTTATCCCATGACCGCTAAGTTTCCTCAGGAGTCTTTGATGAGGAACTTTGTCAAAAGCTTTTTGGAAGTCCAGGTATACTATGTCTAGTGGATCATCTTGATCCACATACTTGTTGACTCCAAACGGTTTGTGAGGCAAGATTTCCCTTTTCAGAAGCCATGCTGGTTCTCTCCCAGCAGGGACTGTTGTTCTATGTGCTTTACCATTTTATCCTTGAGGATGCTTTCCATCAATTTGCCTGGAACAGATGTCAAGCTAACCAGCCTGTAATTTCCCAGATCACCCCTGGATCCCTTTTTGAAAATCGGTGTTACATTTGCTACTTTCCAGTCCTCTGGTACAGAGCCTGATTGCAGGAATAAGTTATATATTTTAGCAAGTGGGCTGGCAATTTCACACTTGAGTTCTTTGAGGACTCTTGGATGGATGTCACCCGGCCCTGGTGATTTGCTAGTTTTCCATTTTTTCAGACAGTTTAGAACATCATCTCTTGTCACTGCTATCTGACTCAGTTCTTTAGCCTCCATCCCTGAAAAGCCTGTTTCAGGAACAGGTATACCCTCTGTTCAGTATCCTCTGCCGTGAAGACAGACACAAAGAACTCATCCTGTGAAGGAATGACAGAGGTTGTCAATGTTTTCTTCTTGATAGTGGACCACCAATACATATTTTGCACACTATTGAGCTGGTTCAGATGAACAACACAGCCCTTTACATGTGATAAAGTTGGGCCACAGTGAGAACACATCTGCCCTGATGTCACTGGTGTACATAGCAATAGCAATAGTACTTACATTTATATACCACTCTATAGCTGGAAGCTCTCTAAGCGGTTTACAATGATTTAGCATATTGCCCCCCAACATTCTGGGTACTCATTTTACTGACCTCAGAAGGATGGAAGGCTGAGTCAACCTTGAGCCCCTGGTCAGGATCGAACTTGTAACCTTCTGGTTATAGGGCGGCAGTTTTACCACTGCGCCACATGCTCTCAGCATGTCCTTTAAATGTAAGCTGATGTTCATCTGAATTCATACCTCTACACGTGCTCCAAAATGTGGAATTTTTGCATATTTTCCTTGTTTTGTTTCTCTTATCTTGGGGTATATTTTGTTCTCATGTGATAAACATCCCTTACCTGTTTTCTAGACAAATGGGAGAGGACCTTCACAGATACAGTAGCACAACAATAAAGGCAACTATTGCATCAATACAATCCTTGGAGAGGATGAAGGCCTATAATATAGTCCACCTTTGCTTATTCCATAATCCGTTTCCATAATGAGTTGAATGTCAAGGAGGCTGTACTTGTGTTTAGTGACTAGAACACTTTCTTTTCTTTTTTTATACCTCACAAATATTTCAAATGGGACAGAAAAGAAAAATGTTTTGGTTATTCGGTGTGCTTTCAATCAAGCTTTCTTCTGCTGCTGCTACTCTCTTGGGGCTTGCAGGTTAGAGGAAAGCCGAGGACCTATCAAAAAGGCAGGGAGGTTTGTGGGGTCAGCCAGTCTGAGTCGTTCAATCTGTCCATAAGCAATAAGTTGTTCAAATTGAGAAGCCAAGTCAGCAACTTAACGTTGGTCTCAATTGGCCCCTTATGTCATATGACCCTTGCTGACCTGATAGCAGCAGTGGCATTCTCTGGCCATTTGCAGTGTTGGCCAGGCTAGAGTATGACATGCTGAGGCTCTAAGCTATTCCAAGCTTAAAAGGCCCAATAGCATTACACATAATATTACTACTCTAACAAGAAGAACAATGGAAATAAAAATATCTATTTTGCCAGTCACAGAAACATCTGCCATCACAGTAACAGTGTGTTTGCCTTGGCTGATGAATGTTGCTGTAACTGTAAGTGATATGCTGGGGGCAGGAATTCCGACTGCTTTTGGGGTGTAGATAATTATGGGATGTGTGTGTGTTATAACGTCGAGATAGAGCTATGGTGTTGTATTATTCAGTGCACTCAGTTTCCTTTTCCCTTTATTTTTGACCAAACATGCATAACTTGAAATTTAGCCCTTTTTGGAGGGGTATATATACAGAGGCTCCTCATAATGTGAGGCCCTAAGCTGTAGCTTACTTAATTGGCACCTAAATCCAGCACTGAGTGATGGTGATGACATACAGAAGTGATGGTGGCCGGTGAGGCCAGTGCAGAGGGGGTGGCAAGAGGTACCTTTAAAAGTCTTTACTGGTGATACCATCGGCACCTGGAAGCCACAGAGAACAGAGGCACCACAGATTTTGTTTGTTTGTTTGTTTATCAAATTTGTACACCACCTCAAACTTTCGTCAGAAACACCATGCTGACCACAGAAATTGCCGTCGTACATGCAGAGAGGGCAGGTGAGTGCTGTAGGCAGGGCAGACACCACGCGGGATTCTGGACAGGTATTTTAAAGGTATCTCTCACCGCCCCCCATCCTGCCACCCTCACTGGCCACCACTGTACAGAAGAGTTCAGGCCGCGATAGTTGCCCACTTCAGAGTCCTATTGCTTCACATATATAGAAATTAGGGATGTGTGGACCAGCTCAAGCTCGTCAGTTCGACATCAAACTTGGCTGGCAAGAGGACTCACCCCTGGCTTGCCCTCGAGCCAAAACCTCCCTGGCCGGTCCAGGGGTTGTAACTAACACACACACACACACACACACACACACACATACACACACACACCCCTCACCGCCTCCACCCCCCCGCCATCTCAATCTGGCCCTGTCCAGGCTGTTTGGGTCCATTTGGGAGGCCCCCGCGCATGCACACTGGCCATCTGCATGAATGATCATGGAGATGGCCAGTGCACATGTGCGGCACCCTCTAAATGGTCACTGCTAGTGTGAAGGGGCCAGAACGGGCCAAAATGGCCAAAAACTACCTTTAAACTGCCAGAACTGGGCCAGCTTGAGACTGTGAGGAGGCCAACAAGGGGAGGGGCAACCACTGGAGGGAAACCTGCCCCACCCCACATGGCCATGGCATCACCCTCTGGAGGCAGTGAGTTCTTCTAAAAAAATTTAGAACCCCCGGACCGGAGGATTCGAGCTGAACCGAGGGATATGTTCAGGAGGGCTCAAAACCAAACATGCCTGGTTCCGTTTGAGTCTGATTCTTACTGAAACTGATCTGGACTTACCAGTTTCATGTAGATCCCTGATAGAAACAGACATAAGAAGCTGTCTGGTGTATTGATTTTTTTGAAATTGTGTTTTGGAAGCAATGTTAGCACAGGTGTAATTGAATGAATGGGCATAAACCTGTTGGCATTCTTGGTACTGTTAAGTATTATGGGCATCTGCTTAAGGGAGCACTTATCAACTCCTAAAGATTTGTAAATGGGTTGAACTTCCAGCTGTGGTCTCTTGCTACATAAGTGATGGGGCGGGGAGTGAATAAAGACATGCATTCATTACAGGTACAGAAAACTGATAGAGGTGTCCCTTCATTTCAGATCAAATGCTAAAAGCCAGTGAGGATGACCTGTTTAATTCTGTTCCGCATTCATCTCAAGTTGAGTGCAATGGCCACAAACCAGACCCAAGGGAGGAATAATCCATCACCCAGATACATTCAAGCCAGTGTCCAAGAATCTGATAAAGCTCTCTGAGACAAAACAGCTCCAATCACACAATGATAGAGTTGAAAGTGGGAGAGATGTTTAAACAGAAACAACATGTGCTCTACCCATTCACTCATTCTTTCTCTGTGGCCATGGAGGGGAGGGATGCACAGCCTGTTTGGCATTTGCAGATTTTCAAGATTGGTCTTATGGGGGAAAGCACATCTTTTCATTTCCATTTAGGATCATTTTAATTCCTTCCAGCATTGTTTCTCTGAGTCTGAGCATTTCATTTTTAGTTGATTATCTCTCAACCAACCACACCATTCGATTTTCCTTCTGTCCTAATATAATTCTGAGATTATGAGACTGTGTTTGGTGATGGGGCCATAGCTCAGTGCCTGCTTTGCATTCCTAAGGTCCCAGGTTCAAGCTCTGGCATCGCCAGGTAGGGCTAGGAAAGATTCCTGCCTGAAATCTTAATGAGCTGCTGCCAGTCAGTGTAGACAGTACTGAGCTGGATGGACCAATGGTCAGACCTGGTACAAGGCAGCTTCCTGTATTCCCATGTAAGAGGTTTTGGGGGATGGACTGTAGCTCATTGGCAGAGTACCTGCTTTGCATGCAGAAGGTCTCAGGTTCAGTCCCTGGCTTCTCCAGGTAGGGCTGTGTAAGACTCCTACTGGAAACCTTGGAGAAACGGCTGCTAGTCAGTGTTCACAATAGTAAATCAGATGAACCAATGGTCTAACTCGTTATAAGGCAGCTTCCTATAAGACTGGATTTTTAGGTTGACTTGTCTTGGCTTTAGCTACAGAATTACATTACAAGTTGAGCTCATGCTCCATTATACACCATCCCATCCCGAATTGTTTCATTTTGCCAGTATGACGGGATGGATGGTTTGCTTTTATATGAAGCAGGTCATTTAGGAACATAGGAACATGGGAAGCTGCAATATACTGAGTCAGACCATTGGTCTATCTAGCTCAGTATTGTCTTCACAGACTGGCAGCGGCTTCTCCAAAGTTGCAGGCAGGAATCTCTCTCAGCCCTATCATGGAGAAGCCAGGGAGGGAACTTGAAACCTTCTGCTCTTCCCAGAGCAGCTCCATCCCCTGAGGGGAATATCTTACAGTGTTCACACTTCTAGTCTCCCATTCATATACAACCAGGGCAGACTCTGCTTAGCTAAGGGGACAAATCATGCTTGCTACCACAAAATCAGCTTTCCTCTCCTAATTTGAATTTGAAATCTGCATTCAATTTTTAATTTGAAATCAAACTTTCCACCAATCTGCCAACCCTTCCCATCCCCCCGCCCAGTGTATTGAGGACATGCATGCTTTCCTGTTTGTGCTTGCTTTGCAATTATTTCCTAAAAACAAAAACAAAAAACAATTCCCCCCCCGCAAAACAACCCTAGTATCGCAATATATTACAAGTTTCCCATATATCTGAGGGCTGCCTGAGTGTCCCTTGGACATTAGTGTTTTTGTATGTCCATTTACCTTTTTTTTTTTAGAAAGAAGATAGATTTCTAATGTCCTCTAGAATGGCACTCAGACCCAATGAAGACATGAGACAACAGAAATGTAGTAAAATGGGCCATGACTTTATTGACTGACATTATTTACTGACTTCATTCTGAATGAAGGAGGATTGGCACTCCACCCTCTACAGTGCAGAAACTAAAGGCTCACTGCTACAGTGTGAGTAAATTCTAAACATATATGAAGCACACCTTGGCTCCAGGCAGCATCAACCCTATGGCTGGTGCTTCCTATCTTAGTTAACCTAATGTTGAGGCACTTGCCTTGGGGATCACCACCCCCAAACCACAAAGCCTTTAAGGCTGGTGATTCTAGACAGAGGTGCACCTAGGTAATTTTGGAGCCTGGACCTAAAGGCCTTTGGAGGCCCCCACTCCCCTGCAAATTAAGCATCATCATGCTCTGCCAGGTGACCACACTTCCCGGGACAGGACAGACAAAAGAGTATTGGGGGGGGGCAGGGGCTGTTGAGGCCCTGGACTTCAGCCCCAAAGTCCAGGGGTAAGAGTGCCTGTGATTCCAGAGCAGATTGGGGTAAATTCTAAGTCCCGAGCCTCAAACCTCTAGGAACTGGCAAAGAGTTCTCCATAAGCCAAATGTGTGCCTAAAGATGCTCCCAATCCTACACTACCCCATATAAACCACACTGTACCTGTTGTTGTCACCAGGAAACCTGACTAACTAAGGCCCATAGTGTGAAGTAGGCAAAAAGGAAAAACCTCCCGGCCAAGGCCAATCTGCCAGGAGCCTAAAGAAATTCCGACCTGGGCCCTTGAAGGACAACCAGCTGAAGCCCACACTGGGATGGGTGGGAGGGGTCACTTCCCAAACACAGACTGAGGGGCTGAGTCATGGCCAAAGCAACAGTTGTGCAAGCCCCAACCCCGCAGGCCTGCCAGCCAACCAGAGGCCTGAATTTGCTGTGTGCCTCATTCAAAAGGCTTGTTCAAAATGCCAGACCCCAGATAAGCTGAGGGGTGCAGCCGCAATCTCTATGAAATTTAGCAGCAGGCGTTGTTCCTGTTAGGAATTCTCTCTGGGAGGAGAAACCCTTTTTCATTATAGCAGAGTGCACAGAGGCGCAACACAGAGGAATTTAGTTAAGGCATGCATGTATGCTGAGAGTAAAGTAACTTGGAGCCAGTTCATAGTTTCAAATCAATATATATGGCATTTATTAGAGAACTCCATTCTAGATAGGAAAGTGAGGAGTTAGGATCTCTAATCTAGCTAGCTAGCTGGATGCAGGTGGATTCTGTATCTCTGCACACATGGTGCAGGGGAGAGGAGCTTGCATGTTGCAAGGTAGAAGGAACAGGAAGAGAAGGAAAGGGAGGAAGGATGTTAGTCCCTAAGCGGAGCAATCTACATCCCAAGGGATAGTGTCAGAGCAGTACAGAAGGGATGGCCAGGGTCTTGACCCTCTAGCCCTTTGACTCACTAGTCTGCCCTCCTATGTCATTGACACAAGAGACAGCGCAAAGTCCTTCACTTCCAACAGTTCCTTGGAAGAGACCCCAAATGCCTGCAAATTTCACATGGAGTGGCTGGATAATGGTGAAGATAAAAGCAGGAGAGTTGGAGGTGAAACTGATAGGAACAACAATGAATAATAGCATTGTTTCAATCAGTGAAGGAAAACAGGTGGTTTTCATGACAACACAAATAACGTTCCCATGAGTGGACAGACACAAGCACAAACACAGACACAAACAAGATCTTAAGCAATTAAAACAAATATCAACAGGAAACTATTTTTTTATTGTATGTCTCTGACAGTTATTTTAATTAGCTCAATAGTTAAAATTTTAATTAGCCCTGATTAAAGGACTGAACAGTGTTCCAAAGATCTTTCATAAATACTTGAAGTCTGTCCTTGTGGACTTCAGAAAGAAGGAAAGGAGGCAAACCTTGCTCTGTCAGATGATATTTGCAAAGATTTTCTCCTTGTTATCCTACCTAATTAAGGCTCATTTTTCACAAATTGCCATGTGCTAGCAATTTTAATTTTGAATTCTCAGTCTATAATATTTTCTTCTTCTTTACCACTGTTCTCACCTATAATAGATGCAAATTACTTAACATTTTCACAGCCTCATAATTCTGTTTTGCAAAACAGAAAGTGCAATGCCTCCTGGATTCACCAGGGTTTTTTTTTAAGTACATGCTAGCATATGCCTTGATAGACCTACTTTAGAGAGAGTGAAAATCTTGTTATCATAAACTTTCTAAATGAGGCTTCCTTCTTTTTCTAGTGTTAGAAGGCTTTGCACATCCCTATGTGTTAATTATTTGGTGCTAGTGTGATTCCCCCTGATTCACTATTAAATTATTCACCACCTTTATATATCACTGTTTCTTAATGAATGTCTTGACGTCAGTTGAATTGCAGGTGACATTAGAATCAATGTAAAGCCATGTGAAGAACAACTTGAGAAAGAAAAACTTTACACTAAGGACTGGGGACACAAGTAGGCAGAAGAGGCTAGGTAGTATATATGCTTTGAATCGGAGCCCCATTCAGGTTAGGAACATAGGAATATAGGAACCTGCCATATACTGGGTCAGACCATTGGTCCATCTTTCTTAATATTGTCTACACCAGGGCTGCTCAACTTTGGCCTTCCTGCAGATGTTGGCCTACAATTCCCATAATCCCTGGTTATTGGCCACTGTGGCTAGGGATTATGGGAGTTGTAGTCCAAAACCAGCTGGGGGCCCTAGGTTGAGCAGGCCTGGTCTGCACAGACTGGCAGTGGTTTCTCCAAAGTTACAGGCAGGCAGGCATCTCTCTCAGCCCTATCTTTGAGATGCTGCCAAGGAGGGAACTTGGGAACTGTCGCTCTTGCCAGAGCAGCTCCATCCCCTAAATTTATTATCTTACAGTGCTCACATGTAGTCTCCCATTCAAATACAAACCAGGGTGGACCCTGCTTAGCAAGGGGGCAATTCATGCTTGCCCCCACAAGGCCAGCTCTCCTCTGGTTCTGGTTGCCATTGGTGCTGCTAGCTGCTAGTCCACCTTTACTAGTAGCACTGGACAAATGTGCCCAAACCACAATGGGCATTCATAACCTCTGAAATAAATCATTGTCTTGTAGTTTAAAGTCTGTACTGTGTTCTAGGGTGAGCAGTTAGCCTTGGAAATCCAGTAAGGAACATAGTGATGTCCAAAACCTTCCCAGTTATTTCAATGATATTGCCATCTTCCTATTTACACCATGTGAACTTCTTCAGGAGAACTTTGAATTTCAAATAAATTAATTGACCCTGCCATTTGGGCACGATCACATGGGCTGCTCTATTGCCTGTTTTATAAGGACATCTGTTCCTTTTTTATATTTCCAATTTTGAAAGATTATCCAGGCAGGTCTGATGATTTTCATACACTCCTCCTTCTTACTGACTCTAGTGCAGAAACTACCATCCAGTTCTGTGCTGTGGTATGTAGTCTTAGGAAGCAGCTGGTCAAGACTCATGAGTAATTGTATATACAGTAAGATATACAGACTGCTATTTTGTGGCACTGGGGTATTGCATTGCTTTTTGTAGTGCTGTATTGGTATTTTCTCTGTATCTGAAACCACTTTGGGATGTCTTATAAAGGCAGTATAGAAATTGAACAATACTATAAGTACATCTCTAATTTCTGTATCTTCTTTTGTTGGCTGGTTTTGGAGGGTAAAAACAAAGAATGATAAATAATTTTAACACATCTACCCTATGAATGTTTTTCCCAGCCATTTCGCTGGGGAAATAGTCACTGGCTACCGTCCCACCCATGGCCCCGCCCACAGTTATATAGACTAGAAGGGGAGTTACACTAAAACCCTCTCTAACTGCATTCATTGAATGTGGGTTGTGGGGGAGTGGAAGTGCACCAGTTAGCCACCACCCCATACTAGTGCAGTCTAGGGGTGTGCACAGAACCATTCAGTCTGGGGGGGAGTTCACAAGTTTGTTTGTTTAGGGTTTTTTAAACTCACCACCTCCAGGGGAATTATCCGAGGCACCGGGGGGGGGGGGTCCTGCAGAAGTTTCCCCTCCCCCTGCCAACCTATATGATTTGAGTCGCTCTTCGGCTGGTATTTTGACTTCCCCCTTGGCACGGTGGCCATTTTGGAGGCCACCATGATGTGCAATGTGCATGACCGCGGCTGAAGGGGAAAGGCTGAAAAACAGCCAATTTCTGAAATATGGGAGGCTGGCAAGGAGAGGGGGAACCTCTGCCCCCCCTCCACCTTGGACAGCTTCCCCAGAAAGGGTAAGTGTTCTTATATACACTTATATACAGAACCAGGATCAAACTGGTTCTGCCCCATTCAACTGGTTTGATTGCCTTGCTTGTAAAGGGGAATCAGGTGGCTTTTCAAGGTTTCAGGCAGGAGTCTCTGGCTGCATTCACATGTAATGCAGAACCGCTCTTCCTCTCCCCCCCCCAACTCTCCTGTACAAATTTTGATGTAACGGACACCCTCTCTGCAGTCAGTGAGACTTGCATAAGATGCTGCCATATAATGAATCAGACCAGTGGTCCATCTAGCTCAATATTGCCTATACAGACTGGCAGTGGTTTCTCTAAGGTTGCAGGCAGGAATCTCTCTCAGCCCTATCTTGGAGATGCCAAGGAGGGAACTTGGAACCTAGATCCTCTTCCCTGAGCAGCTCCATCCCCTAAGGGGAATATCTTACAGTGCCCACACATCATGTCTCCCATTCATATGCAACCAGGGTAGACCCTGCTTAGCTAAGGGGACAGGTCATGCTTGCTACCGTAAGACCAATTCTCTCTCCTTGAGAGAGCAGGGAGAACTGGCTGTGTGGGCTTCTTGACTGAATGATAGCCCTGGCAGCCAATCAACTCTGGTTGCCAAAGAGTGAGACTGCGGTGTCACATCTGGACGTAATGCTGGCACTGCAAAACCAGAGGTACAGGTGGCGAAACATACTTCAAACTGAAAGTTCAGATTGGAGTCTGGGGAGGAAAACCGTACATCCATTTTCTGTCTGAACTGTGGTTGCAAACATTTGAAAGAGCAAAAATTTCAACTGGAGGCCCCTTCAACTCCGGTTTCATGTGACGTGTTAATGTGGCCTCTCCCAATCCTACCTGGAGATGCCAGGGAGTGAACCTGGGACTTTCTGCATATAAGCAGATCCTCTGCTACTAAGTACAGCCCCATACCTTGGGGAAATCTTCCAGTTTACAGTGCTCACATGTAGTCACCCATCCAAATGCAAACCAAGGCAAACCCTGCTTATCAAAGGGGACAATTCATGCTCACTACTGCAAGATTGGTTCTCTACCACAATAAGATGGATAAGATGCACTGGATAACATGGCAAAAATTCCATGAGATCAAATACACACTTGCCAATCACCCAATTCCATTTTGCTAAGCTTTGAATGAAGTGTGGAAGTCTTTATAGTAGTCTTGGGTTTCCCTATTTTGAAGTAAACAAAGTCCAGATTTGCGACATGCAAGGGTTATCTACAAATAACAGAGGAGTCCACAATCCTTGATAATCTCAAAACTGACTCTGATGTGCTGCCTGGAGGGGGTGGACAAATAAACATCTCCCTTTCTTTTCTGTTCTTGCTTTTCCTCAAAAGAAAGAGCATGATCAAATCAATCATAAGGAAAAAAAGTTTTATCATGCTTCCAAGTGTGATAGTTCTTGAGTAATCTATTGTTCTTGAGATTAATTGTTAATTACATTGAGCAAACAAATGATTTGGATTACTTTCACATGCTTTGGTTTGGACTTTTAAGAAATTTGCCTGGAAAGCAGACACATTTGCTTCAACATCACACATGGAAGTGATTGCTGAATGTCTTGCCATTGATTTTAAATGTCACCAAACTCTCCATCCAAATTATAAAAACCTATCTCCATTTCACAGTATAGACCTGAAATAAATGTCATATATTTCTCATCACATCTCAATACTACCATTTTGGAAACTACTCTGTACATCATCGGATCCAGATGTTTTCAGATGCCATCGTTCATAATGTGAAATGATTACAAATGGGGAAAGATTTTGTGCACCATTCTACAAGGATTGCCAGTTTCCACTTGTTTTGAGTAGAGTGTTATTACTATTAGGGCAAGAATGACCCTAACGTCAGAGCAACACAATGTCACAATTAGGTTTGTTCTACGAGCGAAGTTTGATTTCAATATTTGTTCATTTTCTGAACTGGGAAATATTTCATGAGATACTCTCAAAGCAAGTTTGTCTTCAATAAATGGCAGTTTGTCTTATCTGTAGATCACTGAAGCTAAACATGCAGTTTAATTATTCCTTTATTCTTTTTATTGGAAATATTGCTTGCTCTATTCATGTTTCCCTGGGAAATTTATGTTATTGTATATTTTATTATATTTATTTTATAATATGTTACTATAGACCAGGGGTGTCAAACTATGGCTCTCCAGCTGTTGTTGGCCTACAACTTCCATCATCCCCAGTCACCATGGCCAGTAGCCAGGGATGATGGGAGTTGTAGGTCAGCAACATCTGGAGGGCCTCAGTTTGACAACCCTGCTATAGACCTTTGTTTTAGGGCTCCTAATATCTGTTCATAATATGCATAAACTGCAGTTTCAAGAGATGTACATAAACTGTGTTTGCTTCACTACACAGAGCCTGTGTTCAGACGTACAGGACAGTTATAGCTGTCCAAGGTTGTAACTGCAGTACACTTGAACGTGCAAAACCACGGTCAAGGTCAACTGAGGTTTTGCCACTGAAGCATTACACCCAAATGCTGACTGAGCTATAACTGCAGTTTTGTGCCTATTTCAAACTCCAGTCATAGAGGTGGTGGGGTTGTGCTTTGGTGGGCCACGGTTTGGTGAACGTCTGTGGTGTGATTTGGAGTTCAGAAATGAAACCTTGACCATGCTTAACTCCAGTTAACTTGTACATCTGAACTGGGCCAGATTTTCTTATTCCAAGTTCCTTAACACAGAATTACAGCATATTACAGTTTTCAGATAGCTTTGAATTAACTGTAACACTAAAAATAGGATGGAGCCTGCAGCAGATTTCTCAGAGAAAGCCCATGTGAAGTGAAGAAAAATGCTGAATCATCCCCTCTTTACTCTCCAAGTAAGGCTTTTCCTTACTCTCCTGTATTTCTGGTAGTTTCAAAAATGGCTGCCGCCACCACCCCTCTTTATCACAGAGTTTGACCCTCCCTGGGCTTGGGGTGGAAATCCCAGGGAAAACCCCCCCCCCCTTTTTTTTTTTTTTTTTGCTTTAAGCTCAATGCAAAAACCTTCCACATGCAAGCCTACATGTGGTGAGAAAACTGATAGCTGTGGACCAAGATTGAGGTGTGTTTGCACCAGAGTAAAACCATCTTTTAGTCCCCCTTTCTTCTGAGCCAAAAATCCACTCAGAGAGGCTTGTAAAATACAAAGAACAAAAAGAAAGAAAAAGTGTTATTCAAATGCTACAAACTGCTTCCGTCTGAGGCTCTCTCAGCTTTTAGTTACCAGTACAAATACTCAGTAGGTCACAATAATACTTCAAAAAGCACACCAGATGCTGTTGGGGTAGCATACTTTAAAAATCGTGGTTACCATAAGCAAGGAACAGGTATTTAGGAAAATACTAAAGCACCTTTAAAAGCTTACAGAGTCTTTTGCAATGCCCTGGCTGGATGGGTGAAGGCTAGTGTTTCTTAGTTTAGTTATATTACAGGTAAATAAGAATAGACCAGTATCAGGAATATACAAAGCACACACAAAAGAAATAGAAAGTCCAATACAAAATCTGACTAAACAAACTTTCCCTAGACTAAACTCCCCCAAATCAAAGTCCTGGCTTCATTTGTCTTGAACGTACCAAATCTTGGCTGAGAATTCAAGTTCCCTGCCCTACTGACTTTCAAGGAGCTGCTGAGACGTTCTCCTGCAGCCAGTACTCATGGCCACATGTGTCCCTCTGCACCTCCAGCCCAGCTTCTACTAACAAAGAACTCTTCTCTTCCTCCCAACGGCTCTCTAGGTCCCACCCACCTGGTGTGCTGATTGCCTGATCCCTGGAGTTCACTAGCCTTCAGTCAGGCGAGGGTTTACTTCTGGTTAACTAATTAGGGGAGGGGTGGCTGGTCACTACAGGGCTGTAGCTCTGCAGAACAGCACATGATTTGCATGCAGAAGGTCTCAGGTTCAATCCCTGGCATCTCTTTGTAGGGCAGGGAAAGACTCCTGCATGAAACTTTGGAAAGCCATTGCTGGTCAGAGTAGACAGTGTTGAGCTAGATGGATCGATGGTCTTATTTTTTATAAGGCAGCTTCCTATGTTCCTCAGAGGATCAAACTACATATTAGGCAAAGCAAATGCTTAAAACTGATGTGCTAGAGCCAGTGTGGTGTAGTTGTTAGACTGGAACAGAGGAGACCTGAGTTAAAATTCCCACTCAGCCATGCAACTCACTAGGTGACTCTGGGCCAGTCACTTATCTCTCATCCTAATTTACCTCACAGGATTGTTGTGAGAATAAGCATAACCATGTATACCACTCTGGGCTCCGAGAAAGAAGTGTGGGACATACATGTAGTAAATAAATAAAAAAACATTATTTGTGTTCAGACAGATGCAACTTTGAAGTCCAAGTAACCTGGATGCTGACCTGGACAAATCGCAGATCTAGAAATGGCAAGTAACTTTCCTAAAAATGTCTGTTTTTGTCTTTATATTTCAAAAGATCACTGTAAGAAGAACTTCTGGGATCTAAATAAGAACAGTCATACAATATGCTTGCGTAATTGCAGGCCTGCTCAACTTAACCCCCACCCAGCTGTTTTTGGGCTACAACTCCCATAATCCCCAGCCACAGTAGCCGATAGCCAGGGATTATGGGAGCTGTAGGCCAACATCTGCTGAATGAAATAGACTGGCCTGTGAGCTTTTATCCCTGAGGCCCCTAGGTCCCTGTCCATCAGAATAGGAGATGCAATTAAGATTAAAATATCATGAACATGAAAACAACCCAATAAACATTGTTCACTATGGGGAAGGTCAAAACTCCGGATCCCACCAGTCAATGAGGAACATAGGTATAATTCCTTCTACCCCGTAAACAAATGACTGACATCCAGTCCATATCAAAGAGAATATTCAACTAACGCAGAAAGAATTGGGAGGGAAGGCAAACAAGAAAAGCACTGGCCAGCATCTAGGCCAGGTTTCCAATTTATGACCTAGGAGTAAACTCTGGAGGCGGGGAGATTCACCCTTTGGCCCACTCTCAGGCTGAACATACCTGACCTAATCTAATTGGCCCATAGGGGACCCATCCTACTATAGTGCCACCAAGCAGCAGAACCCATTGCCTGTTAGGGGTATGCACAAAACCAATTTTGCCAGTTTGGCTCAAATCTGGACTGGATTCGAATTGACCTGGCCCATTTCAGTTTTGCCCCTGGTAGAACTGGACCTGGTTTGACTGGCTCTGAGCTCTACTGGTAAAGGGGAATCTGATGAGGATTCTACTGGTAAAGGGGGATTCAGTGAATACCTCACCGGATTCCCCTTTACCAGAGAGTTCCAAACCTGCTTGGTTCAAACCTGGCCTGGTTCAGTTCAGACTCAGACTGGCCAAGGCTGGTCTGGTTTGACTCTGAACCGGATGAGCCAAGGTGGCTTGACGTTGAGCTTGGCATGAACCGAGCTGGCTCACACACCCCTATTGCCTGCCCTTTGTCCTCCTGCTTACTGCCCCACCACCAGATCAAATGTGTCCATATCAAGGCAAGGCCCTGGACTTCTGGTTGCCGATGTTGAGATCTGCTCACCTTTACATTATCAAGCTTTGTATGTTTTTTTAAAAGGTGCATTTATTACGAGAGGTTATTGAATACGTTTTATATAGAACTGGCTCAGAAATGATGTATAATGCAATACAGATCCTATAGTGGGGAGGAAATCCTTTCTTTGGCACTGAGAACCTTCAACTAAGATTTCAGGACTTCGGAACAATGTGTTCCTTGAAGTGTCTGACACGTGCCCAATAGGAAGAATTGCAAGAGTCTTAAAGCTGTACAACAGTCATATGATCCAAATTGCAAAAATAAATGCCCCAATACTGTCTTGAGCAAAGTTTCAATATCTCCTCATTTAGTCATTTTTGGCACTACTTGTAGCTCAGAATTCTTGTAAGGGTTTTACTGGAGCTCAAAACCATACGGTAATGCACTCTTGGCTTCTTCAAAGAAATAAATGGATATAATAAATATACTTCCACTGCATACTTATGAGTTCTTTATGAGTGGGCATTGCTAATTTTTCCAAAACTCTTCAAAAAGACATTGAAAAAGAAGTGAGAAGGAAAATTAGCCAAAAATATCCCAGTAGAAGAGTGTTTTCGATACATACTTAAAGGTCTGCCAATACCTCATGGAAAAAAAATTGAAAATAATTCTAGTGCTCCAAGTGACATTTTTCCCCTCCTATGCTATATTTTAATATTCCAAGCCTCCTTTGTTTACTATCTGAAACATTTGAAAGCAGCTGCTGAAAAACTGAAAAATGAGTTGCTTGCACATGCACAAGAATAAAAGTCAGTTAAGATATTGAGTTGTTTTGAATCAAATATTCATGATGAGGTCAAGTATTTGTACAGGAAGCTGGCCATTCACCTTTCCTGCATTACTACCGCCTGGTTATATGCAGCAGACATTCATTTGGCAAATTTCTCTTTTTCAGAAGTTTTAAGTGGACTTACTTTGGCACAAAAAGGCTGTATTGCTTCATTTTGCATGGTTGAGTTATACAATTCCTGGCAGTAAGAACTGTGCATTTGGGGTTTTGCATTCACCCCACTTAAGACCCAGAAATCATACACTGGTATGTCTCTCTTGGCAAATTATAAACCATTTCAAGAGCCTGATTCTTCTTGCACCCACACACTGAAACGATGTGAAGTAGCTCCTTTGAAATAAATCCAATTACTATGATATAAAGCAGGCAAGCCAAGAAATAATAAAATAACATATTTATACATTAGGCTTAATTTCATCAGACGTGGCTAATAAACTGGTAATTTCATACACATTTAGCAACATTTAATGTACAAGTTAATGTGCTCATGGTTAGATGTGATGCTATGTTATTCACAGCTGTTTTATACAGCAAGCTTAAGTGTGTTCTTGGTGCTTATATCTAATTTGGAAAATTATCAGTACAAAGAAATAGGAAAGCTTTCATAGGATACCAAGCTTCATTTGGTCATTGGGGTGAAAATCCTGTTCCACTGTGAATTTTCTTCTCTCCTGGCTGATGTTTTTAATTAAGATGGCATTCTTCAGTGTAATGTGATTATATATTTTCTTGCTGGATACATAACACAGAAATTACAGCTGAGTTTCTTGCTTATATTATGGTTTGCAAAATCATTCTTAGTACCACAGGGTAAATACTTTAGTACTGAATTTATTAAGGGGGGGATCTGTAAATCTTGTCCAAATATTTTGGTTTATGCAGCATAGTAGCCTACATACTTTTACTTGTCTGCAGAATGTTAATAACGGTTTGAAGGGGGTGGGGAAGTGTATGGAATCATAGTAATGGGATGCTATAAGTGACATTATCCCCAATCCAGAGCTCTAGTTGCATACTGGTGATACAGGCATGGAACTCCTGAGTACAGAAGCCTCCCTTTCATTTAAGTGGAATGGGAAACTTCTTGTAGCTTCAGTTGGAAAGAAATCAATGGCAGCTTTGGAGAGGAAGGATGCTCTTGTGATACCAAGCATGAATTGTCCCCTTTGCTAAGCAGAGCCTGCTTTGGTATGAAACTGAATGTGAGCAGGGGAAGATGCAGGGGTTGGCAATAGGGATGAGCACGAACTGGTAGATGGCCGGTTTGGCCGGGGGGGGTAGCTTTAAGGAGCAGGGAGGGTGCTCTCATGTTTGCAGTGTGGCAGCAGACAGGGTAAGAGCACCCTCCATTCTCCTTAAAGGTAACCCCATCACCAAACCAGCCACCTACCAGTTTGTACACATTCCTATTGCCTACCCCTGCATCTTCCCCCGCTCCTTAGAGATAACCCCACTACCACCAAACCGTCCGGACTGCCAGAATGTCGGACCGGTTTGGAGGTCCGGAAAAGGACCTCCAAACAGATTCGTGCACATCCCTAGTAGGCAATCTTGACTCTCCAGCTGTTGTTGAACTAGAACTCCCATCACCCCCAGCCACACTTTATTTATTAGGAGATGGGACCATACCTCCTTGAAAGAACATCTGTATGCCTGAATGCAGAAGGACCCTTGTTCATTCCCTCCTATCTCCAGGTAGGGTTGAAAGAGACTCCTACCTAGAGGAGGAGAGCTGGCCTTGTGGTAGCAAGCATGGCTTGTACCCTTTGCTAAGCAGGGTCCACCCTGGTTGCATATTAATGTCAGACTGCATGCATGAGCACTGTAAAATATTCCCCTTAGGGGATGGAACCATTCCGGGAAGAGCACCTGCATGCATGCATGCCTGAAGGTTCCAAATTCCCTTTCTGGTATCTCCAAGATAGGACTGAAAGAGACTCCTGCCTGCATCCTTGCAGAAGCTGCTGCCAGTCTGTGTAGACAGTGCTGAGCTAGATGGACCAATGGTTTGACTCAGTATATGAGTCTATATACTTTCTATATAGCAGCTTTCTTTATTCCTGTGTTCCTATGACTCTTTGGAGAGCCACTGCCAGTCAGTGTGGAAAATACTGAGCTAGATAGAACCAGCTTCCTATGTTCTATGTTCCTAATTTGCTTCACATGGATTAAACTAGTATTTGAAATATTTCATCAAATAATTCATCAAATATTTAGATCATATGTTTTTACCTAAGTTTAGAGGAGCATTGGCCCTTGCTCATTTGAATGCCCTTCCCTCTGCGTTCCTAGATGAGAAATATAAACGAGTTCCATACGCATTGTGTCGTTGCCCTTGTGGCTCAGAGGATATAGAGTCAGTTTCTCATGTTATTCTGTATTGTCAATTTTATAGGGACGCTCATATTAAGTTTATTGCTCCTCTCTTAAAGAACCATCCTGGCCTTACAGATCAACTTTACTTGGATTTTTTGCAGTCAAATTTTAAATCTGTTACATCTATAAATACGGCCAAATTTTGCTGTGTTCCATCCAAACTTCATGGAGCTTGTGTTGGAAATTTGAATGTTTTGTAGATTATAATTGTATTATTTTAAATGTTAAGCTGGTCTAAGGACCATAATAAATTTACTTACTTACTTACTCAAATTTGCCTTTTCACAATAACCAAACATGAAGGTTCATCATGTCATACAAATTTTATAGCAGAGGGATTGTGCATGCCTTGTTTTTATCTCCTGTTGGCTACTTGATAGTCTCTTGAAACTGTGTTCAAGTGGACAGAGGATAAATATAGTAAAACATTAGTTATTCTTTCATTTATTTTTCCTAAACCCATCATAATTTTCAATTCAACCTGCATTAGGTTGCTGAGTCATAACAGATGAAGACACATGATGCTATTGCAAAACTCACATTTCTTTATTTTTAATTGTTCACTAATATGATATATGAAGAAAGGCAAAGTGAAGAGTCCAGTGCAAATGAAGATGAATGTGCAAGGTGGATAGATATGCCAATCTCAACACCTTTTTGCAAAGATTGCAGAAATATACAGAGAGAGATGTATTTATTTGTAGTGCAGCTTTCAGCTTGGCAACCAGCTCCCAGAGCAGGAAACAAGAAGATATGGATATACCAACAAAAGAAAAAGTCTGACATCCAGAGCAATGGAGCAAGAACACAATGAGAGCTGCATCCTCACAGTCAGAGGCTGCGTGCTCTCAGCCAGAGGCTTCCCCACAGCTGCTGCACCCATGAAGTGAGATTATTTGGGGCCACATTCCCTGCCTTTGGAAGTGGCTTGTACCTTCTGAAAGGATGCCGTGGCAGGTCTCACAGCCCTCAAGAAAGTTGTTTTGGAAGGCACATAGCACTGCCTTCCCCGTGTGGAGGCATAGCAGCTATCTATGTGAGTGGATGTAGGGAATGACGGCAAAGACACAGCTCCAGTCCTCCCTCTAAGACATGTGCATGAGCACACACTCACAAGTTTTTAAATGTCCACTCAGATCATTTTAGATCTCACTCAGGTTGCATCAGGAAGGCCCCACTCTGAATGCGCATGTGCACACTCTGCCTTGATACTGCCACCCAGAACAGAATTCATTCCGCACAGAGAGGGGGGAAATTAGAGGGACTACTGCACAGCTCCCATTGCATCCTCTCTCCATTTATCTTCTTGACAGCCAAAACACATAAAATCAATAGAATTAAACAGCAATGAAGTACAAAGTATAAGAAGAATCTAATCAGTGAAACCAGTATGAGAAATTCACTCAGAGAACCACTGGGACATGACATGATAAGACCAGCTTTGTACATTCAAGAAAAGTCTTGACCTGGTGCCTGAATATTAAAGGTGAGGATGCCTAGTGAATCTACCTGGAAAAGGTGCTCCATACAGGGGTGGCACTATGATTAAGTGCATGGGTTCCAAGAACCCATGGGCCTCTGCCTCTGGGGCCTTCTTGCTCATCTCCTCCACCCTGTTGGCTAGTCAATCCTGGGGCTGGAGAGGCTGGGAGAGGGAGCAGCCCACCACATGCCCTGAAGGAAGCAGCAGGAGTGCCAAAGGCTCCAGGAGCACTGAAGGCTCCAGCAGTGCCACGTGGAGCATGCCGCTGCCGGGGTGGGGGTGAGTCACTACCGGGGTGGGGGAGAGTCCATGGCCTGTGTGAACATGGGCCACCTATGCCCTCCCTATGCCACTGGCTTCATAAGCAAGGCACCACTCCAAAGGCCCTTTCCCCGGTCACCTTTGAAGGCAGGCACACATGAAGGAAGACCTCTGATGCAGATCTCAATTCTGAAGTAGGTTGATAAGGTGATCCTTATTAATAAGATATGTCAGATTAATAAGGTATGTTAGGTCAGCTCCAATTATGAGGAGACCCTTTCAGAGGATGAGGAGGAGATCTGAGCTAACCCTAGCCCGTGCAAAAGCCCCCCAGATCCAATGAGCCCTGGACAATCCCTGGAGCTCTGGGGACTCTGTGTCCCACCAGCAGGGCCCCTGGCTCCAATATAACCCCTCCATTTGGGGTCTGCCTTCACTGGTTCGACAATTCAATTCCTCAATTTAATTCTTGATTCCAGTTGACTAATGGAATAATTATTCAGGCAAACCGCAAACGTTATCATCGTTCCCCAAGTATTTTATCATATAGGCATTGATAGAGACCATTCTAGTCAGCTTTTGAAATCGGATGATTTTCACATTCCCTGTGCCTTTGATAGAGTACTTCTTTTTTCCATCCCAGTGCGTTTTGCTGACAGTGCAATGAGGGATAGTAGAGGGAGCATCTGATATTTGTCAGCTAGGAACACAGCCCCAAAGGCACCTGGGATTACTATCTTATTTGAATAATGTGTTGACTAATGGAACATGCATATAGAAAAAAGTAGGACTGCATCTATTCAAGCAATTGAAAATGCAACTGATGTTAGATTTAGTTCTCAGCATGGAAATGGGAATAGTACCTAATACTTTCTGAACAAAATACATCATTCTAACAAGCTTTGGGTTTATTGTAAGTTTTAACATGCATTGCAGCTGCCAGACACTTCTTGGTGTTTTTACTAGATTGTCCAATTTGGAAAGAGATTGCAGTTCAAAAGCTTTCTTTGGACTGCAGTCTAACAGTTCACCCAAAAGTCCAGGCCTACAGAATAGAAGTAGTTCTGCTTTGACATAAGCAAAGAAAACACTTTGGTCATAGCTTTCGATGCAATATTTTCCAAGGCCTTTTAATGTATTATTGACTTTAAAAATGCATTATTGACTTAATTTTGTTTTTTTTAAATGATCCTCAAGATCTTCTACATATGCTTTCTTAACAGCAATAATTATTTTTTGTTTTAGGAAGAATTCAAGAACAGTGGTCATAATGGTAGCTTGTTCCTATTAAGATAAGTGACAGAAGCTATGCCACTCTGCAAAATCAATTAGGTGGGCCTCTAAGAAAGAGATGTAAACAAAAAATGCACCAAGAAATACATGAGAAACAACATGCAAAAATATTATTCACAGACTCTTCGGGATTTTCTAACCTGGAGGCAACTAGCACAAATTCACATTCAAAGAGCACCATGTGCAGAAACAAATTCCCCATTCAACCATGAAACTCATGGGTGACTCTGGGCCAGTCATGTATCTCTCAGCCTAACCTACCTTACAGGGCTGTTGTGAGGATAAAAATAACCATGTACACCGCTCTGAGCTCCTTGGAGGAAGAGCAGGATATAAGTAAAATAAATAAAATAAAAGGTTGCAAGGGTGTTTTTTTTTTAAGTCAGAAAGAAGTAACTAGCCGCATCAGTTGAGAAAAGACATACAAAATATGTAAAGGGAGTATTTCATTCAGTTGGCGTAGCTCCCAACCAAAGCCCATTGTGGCCAGGGATGATAGGAGCTGTAATTCATCAACATATAGGGACCTAGATGGGAAGCCCTGAGCTAGCTTTTGAACTGCACGGCTGCTTTGCATCCAAAGTTGAGGAGCTTTCCAGAGATGTGTTCCATAGGCTAGCTCATGGGCTGTTTTCAGACATGACATAAAACTGGAGGCGACCATACCAGCCAGTATCAGCCAGTTCCATATATTGACATAATCAATATATTGATTGTCTGAATGCATGAACTAGGGAACTGGCTGGCCTGACTGGACCCATTCAGTCTGGCACCCCCTCGACCCCCCCCACCCGGTCCGGTCCGGGGGAGTTTGCGAATTTTTTAAAAAAGGTGTTTTTTTAAAAATTACCTTTTCCCCCGAAGGGGAAGGTCCTCGAGGTGGCGGCGGGGTGTGTGTGTCTGCAGAGGTTCCCCCTCCCCCTGACTGGCCTCCATTCTCACCCCCTCCGGCCCGTTTGGCCAGCTTTTTGGCCCATTCGGGTTTGGTGCAGTGGCCATTTGGGACAATGCTGTGCATGCGCAAATGGCCTCTGTGAGGCCCTGGGTCATGCCAGGCCTCGCAGAGGCCATTTGCGCATGTGCGGTGGCATCCAAAATGGCCATCGTGCCAAAATACGGAGGCCTGAACGGGCCAAAAAAATGGCCGGACGGGCCGGAGGGGGTGAGAATGGAGGCCAGTGGTGGGGAGGGGGAACCTCTGCAGACACACACACCCTGCCGCCACCTCGAGGACCTTCCCCTTCGGGGGAAAAGGTAATTAAAAAAAAAACCTTTTAAAAAAAATTCACGAACTCCCCCGGGGTTCAGTCCGGGGCCAGACTGAACAGGGGGTGGTTCAGTTTGACACTGAGACATCGGACCGAACCAGCTCGACGTCAAACCTGTTCGAAGTGAAGCTGGTTCGCACATCCCTAGCGTGAACCGGTGGTTTCGTCACCAAACTTTAGGAAAGTTTTAGCCCCAAACTTGAATCTGAACCTTTGGTTACCTCTCAGTGTCACAAACTGAGACACAAACCTCTCCCTGGTATCCCAGGTTGAGGCAGTGGCCAGAACTGCCTTCTATCAGATTCAGTTGATATGCCAGCTGCATCAGTTTCTTGAGATAAATGACCTCAGAACAGTAGTACATTTGTTTGTCACCTCCAGACTTGACTACTGCAATGTGCTCTATGTGAGGCTACCTTTGTATGTAGTCTGGAAACTGCATTTGGTTCAGAATGCGGCAGCCAGATTGGACTCCAGGTCATCTTGGAGAGACCATATCACTCCTATCTTAAAAGATCTACACCGGCTGCTGATAAGTTTCCGGGCAAAATACAAGGTCTTGGTTATAACCTATAAAGCCCTAAATGGCTTGGGCCCTGGGTATTTAAGAGAAAGTCTTCTTTGCTATGAGCCCCACCATCCATTAAGATCATCGGGAGAGATTCATCTGCAGTTGCCACTGGCTCATCTGGTAGCTACTTGGGTACAGGCCTTCTCCATTGCTGCCCCAATGCTTTGGAACATGCTCCCTGCCAAAATAAGATCCTCCCCATCTCTTACAACTTTAAAAAAGGAAGTGAAAACACATTTGTTCACCCTGGCTTTTAATTAGATAATGTTTTAATAGTGTGATGGTTTTTAATAGTTTTAATGTTGTTTTAAATTTTTAATTATTGTAATGTTTTAACCTTTTTATTTGTTGTTTATATTGTTTCATTGTAAACCACCCAGAGACTTGTGTTTTGGGTGGTATACAAATCTGTTAAATAAATAAATAAATACCAAGAAGTTTATGAAATATTAATAAATAAATGATTCTTCAACTTTTGCTTCCACTCAAAATTTTAGTTTTTCTTACATTATTTTACCTCATGCTTTTGCTATTTCCCTGTTCTCTCTCAATGACTTTTCATGGATATAAGAATTAAATCAATCAGCAATCGCTTTACATTGAAATAATGTCTTTCTAGAGAAGGACCAGGGGTCCAGCATTCAAATGGTTGCCAGCTAAATGACAAGTAGGTGATATCCTATTGGTCCAAGCATCCTCCTTCTGTTTGTATACAGCAACTGAACACCGTAGGCAGCCTTTCCCATATATTTAATATGACCCCTAATTATATGAACAATATAAATACACATATTTCTCCAATTTATTTCAGTCAGGAGGTGGGTTTTCCTTCTGCTTTGAGATAAAAATCTAAAGGGCTTGAAGCTAGGCTCCAAGCCTTCATGACAATAAAGATGAGATGCGACTTCAACTAGTTGATTGTTTTCATGCCATCTGTCAAAGAACAATGAAAAAGAAGCAGAAGAAGCTTTGCAGAATCCCACAGGCATCATCCACACTGGAAGATTTTGTTCTGGTCTGAGAAATGAAACAAAATGCCCATAAATGAACTAAAGTGGCTGTAAATAGCCTATAAAAAAGGAAGTGAAATTATTTTGCGTTCTTTTTTTATTATCCCATTTTACATTTGAGAGTTGTACAAACAAAAAGAAGATGCTGGTTATTTTCTTTCATGAAAACCCACAAGCATTAGAGCCAATGAGCATGTTTTCCAGTTCAAATATTTTTAATATTTTAAATGTTTATACAGGCTCAAAATCTTTGGGCACATGGATTAATGTAACCCCCCCTCCCCAAAAGCCAACCATTTATTATTTTGCAGAAGCTTGCCTCATGCTATGCAATTGAAAACACTTTGCTTTAACAGGAGCCATGGGGTGTTTAATAGCTTGCAGAGTAGCATAGGCTATACCTCCAGCAAAAAGATGTGGCTTTTAACACTGACTGGGATGCATACAGATAAAATATGTCCAGATTTCCCAAAGCAAATTATATTACTCAATGGCCATCTGTCTGAAAGATAAGAGCTCTTGCAGTTTAGACACACAAACCTTAATCTGGATTTATTCGTAAATTCATGAGCAGGTACATTACAGGGTTTGGACTGTGAAAGACTTGGTTTTTAAAAAAGAAAAAGAAAGGCAGAAGTTCCCCCCCTTCATATAATGTGCCTGCTCTATTCAGAGTTTTCTACCTGATTCTTTGGTGTTTGTGACCACCAACGAAGTTCTTTCCCCCCGACCCATACAGTGTGCTTTAAATGCATCTGTTGTATGTTTAACTATCCAGAGGGTTTCTGGTAAAGAGATCTATCTGTTGAATGGAATGCAGAGTGCCAGATACAACATACAACTGCTTTAACCAGACCAGTCACCAGTGACCACAATTTGTGTGGTTTCTATTATTTTGGCATGTTCTTTGTACTAAACATTGCTTTGGCTGTGAATTTCTTATTTTTGATTGCTGCTTCTCAGTCAGAGTTTGTATACCTTTTCTATACATGTATACTACTATACTTTACTAGAGGATAGTAATTTTCAGAGGTTAAAAGAATAGGTGGATTTCATCTTCCAAAGCTTTTACTGTAGTTCATGGCTGCAGGTCCTGTTTGGCTGAAAGGTTCCTGAGAGAACCAGCCAAGCCTGCCAAAACAGAAAAAATAATTCTTTACAATGTCAAATAAACATCTATAGCATTGCAGAAAATAACTATGGCTACCACCAGGATGATGCGGCCATGAGAAGTTCTGATACTCTTTTTTTGCAGTTTAGAAACAATTTAAAGAAGAGGAAAAAACCCACTGCTTTGCCTACAAACTTTCCCTACAAAGTAAGCCCTCATCATCACCATCATGAAAACAAACAGACTCTGAAAGGACCAAATAGACTGTACTGTTGAGCAAATTTAGGCCTCAAAGGCATTTGTTTTGTGACAAATGAATATCAGACTGAACGGGCCTGATTCAGTTCCATTTTCCATTCCTCATAAAATGAATGCACTCTCCTAGAAGGAGTGACCCATGTGTGCTTTGTGGGGTTTTGGAAGAGAGTGGTATGAAATCATTCCATTTTGCCAAAACTGTGAATTATGGAACCTGGAATACCTTCCACAATTCATTCCACATCTACCAGACAGTGTCCAGCATCCATCCTAATGATGAAGTGCTAGTGCAGCAATTATATGTAGCACATACTTTGTGAGAGGGGCAATTTTCATTCATCTTTCCTTAAAGCCCATATTGCCCCTCTACAATATGTCCCTGAGGGTCACGCAACCCTCAGGAACATATTTTTGGGAGCTACAGTGGACTTTGGAAGCAAGGGAAGTTTGACAGAAATCACTCCTCTCCCAATCCATGTACTGCACATTCACTGCCCCAGAGCTTTCTTAGTCTAAATGTCAGCCAGTGTGGTGTAGTGGTTAGAGTGCTAGACTAGGACCGGGGAGACCCGAGTTCAAATCCCCATTCAGTCATGATACTAGCTGAGTGACTCTGGGCCAGTCACTTCTCTCTCAGCCTAACCTACTTCACAGGGTTGTTGTAAGGAGAAACTTAAGTATGTAGTACACAGCTCTGGGCTCCTTGGAGGAAGAGCGGGATATAAATGCAAAATAACAACAACAACAACAACAACCTACATTTAGATACAAATATATTACATTTAAATACAAAGTGCTGGTTATTACCTTAACGACTTGGGCCCATGGTATTTAAGAGAATGCTATATTCATTATAAACCCCATCACCTATTAAGGTCTTGGGGGGGGGGGCTGCTCATCTGAGGATGCCTCCAGCTCATCTGATGGGGACTCAAAGGCATGCCTTCTCCAGGACTGTGGAACGTTCTTCCTGCTGAGATTAGAGCTGCTCCATCCCTGTTGACTTTTAGGAAATAACTGAAGACACATCTCTTCAGCCAAGCTTTTTAGTTAGTTGATGTTTTTATGGATATTTTAATCTGGTTTTATGTCTCAACTGTTAAATTATTGGTTTGCTTTATTCTTGGTTTGTTTTATGCTGAAAACCGCCTAGAGAGACTTCGGTAGTGGGTGGTATACGAATTCATTACAAGACAAACCAACAAACCAAACCTGTGTTTTTATGGCCCCCAGGCTTGATCAAAGTACCCAATGAAATTACAACTTGAGAATTAATAAATAAATACATAAATTGAGTGTTAAATCCCTGGCTCACATCCTGATCACTTTCCTGACCACTTTCCCTGGAAGTGGGCAGGATATTTTTCAGACCCTCACTGGACTGGAGGCCTTCCCTCCTGGGATACAGAATGTACTCCCAGGAGAGAAGGTGTTTAATCCAATGAGATTCCATCTCTCTCACCATGCCTGAGGGCTCCCTGTAGTTCTGGAACATGCTGGAAATGAGAGGGTCCAAGACCTCTTAAGGAAATTCTTACACCCTTCTTTGGAAGCCATGGATCCAGCCCAGCTTCTGATGTGACAGAACTCTACCCCATCTCTAGAGCTGATGGGGACATTTGTTGTTTAGGATTTTTTAGGGATTAGTGGTTGGGCTACCTACTTGTCAGAGTTGTTGTTCGTTGTTGTTGGGTGTTTTTTTGTTCCATTATGCTGCATATTTGGAAAAAAAGCATATATTGCTAAGACATGTTACGTCTCCATTGATCTGTCATCCAAAGGAAACTCTGGAACACATAACAATGCTCTGTAAAAATTCTGGCTCAGAGTAATCTGTATGGAAATACATAAAATGGAAATAAGTTATAAAGTGAGCACTGCCTGTGTATCTTATGGAAAGACACTGCTGTATTGCATGGAACAGTAACAGCACAATGTTCTCTGCACATCAGAATCACACCAGAAGTATTAATCTCACTGATTAGTAGCTCTTCCCTGATGACCAACCACAACACCACAATCAAGAAGCAATAGTTCTTCTATTCTGCAGTAGTCCAACCTCACTTACTGTGTGAGGTGTGTCCAGTTCTGGGCATTGTATTTTAAGCACATTGATGTACCGGAACAAATTCATAGAAGCACAACAAAGATGGTGGGAGTTTGAAAACAGAGTTCTATGAAGAATATTTGAAGTAGTTGGTTATGTTTAACCCGAGACTAAGGGTGTATATGATAACCATCTTCAGATATCCGAAAGGTTATGACATTAAAAAAAGGAGTGGACTTATTCTCTGTTGCTCCTGAAACAGGACTAGAAACAATGAATTGAAATTACAGGGAAGCAGATTTAGGCTAAACTTTAGGAAGAATTTTCTAACTGTGAGAACTGTTAGACTATGGAACAATCTGCCTCAAGCACTAGTGGGTTCTTCTTCCTGATAGTTTAAACAGAAGCTGGATGGTCATCTGTCAGGGATAAGAACATAAGAACAGCCCTGCTGGATCAGGCCCAAGGCTCATCAAGTCCAGCATCCTGTTTCACACAGTGGCCCACCAGATGCCTCTGAGAAGCCCACAGGCAAGAGGTCTCCTGCTGTTGCTCCCCTGCAACTGGTACAGCAACCGATGCTGTAGCAGTTTCCTTCACTGCAGTTTCCTTTACAATTTCCTCCAAGGTCCCTTCCAACTCTAACATTGATTATTCTAACCAATAAGAAAATGCAAAACAATTAAATCTTCAGAAGTCTGAAGTCAAAAATCTCCCTAATCAACAAGACATGTCAAAGATATACCTAGGTAATTTTGGAGCCTGGACCTAAAAGCCTTTGGAGGCCCGTTTCCCCCTGGAGCCCCACCCCCACCCCACCCCTGCTGAAAGTTAAGCATCATCCCCCTAAACACACACACACACACAGTGTCACACGCAGTATTTTTAACACATGGGTTCTTGAGGGAACAAATAGCAACTGAACTCACAAGAATGTAAGAATATAAAATAGGTATATTTATGCAAATATGCATTAGGAGAAACATTTCAACATGCGACTTAACATATTCCCATCCCACATGTTTCTTTTCCCACTCCCCCTCTGTCTCTAAAGAGGATTTGGGGGGCCCCAGGGGGTATGGAAGCCCTGGACTTTGGCCCAGAGGTCCAGGGATAAGAATGCATCTGAAATATGTTAATTAAAGTCATACCTCTGAACAATTAGGAACATAGGAAGCTGCCATATATTGAGTCAGACCATTGATCTATCTAGCTCAGTATTGTCTACACAGACTGGCAGCGGCTTCTCCAAGGCTGCAGGCAGGAATCTCTCTCAGCCATATATTGGAGATAATGCCAGGGAGGGAACTTGGAACCTTCTGCTCCATTCCCTGAGGGGAATATCTTACATTGCTCACATGTGGTCTCCCATTCAAATGCAACCATGGTGGACCCTGCTTAGTTAGGGGGACAAGTAGTGCTTGCTACCACAAGACCCGAAATAATTTGGCTTGCTACAAAACTTAAGGGGAGGTCTGAAAAATTTATATTTTTATCCCCAATCTTCATCTACTGTGTCTATTGACAAAAGAATTGCTTTTAAAAGAGAGTGACATATTGCCAGGATCAAAATGTAATGACAACAATACCAGTGTAAACTCTCGGAGCCAGAGTCTGTTCCAAGACAGTAGAGGAGCTCTGTTGGCTTGGCCCCAATGTTTTATTCTCATTCCTCAAGGCAATGTTAATATCAGATAGAGTTCAGACTCTCCTCATAAATCAAAGTTGTCAGAAGGCTGAGAAAAACAACACTAGGCAATAACTTTCAGTAGGGAAAAATCCCTTGCAACTAGTCATTGAAACTGAACAGGGCTTCTTTTTCTCCCCCCCCCCTTTTTTTAAAGAAGCACTCCTAAGAAGCGGCAAACAGATGCTTTCTACCATTAGATTTTCCTGATTATTATGAGGTTTGGGGTTTTTTGGATTGTTGTATTAGTATACCCTTTTTTAAAAAAGTTATTTTATTTTCACTCATTTTGAATTGCACTTAGCAGGCAACATTCAGTCTAACTTAGTCATGACTGTCCCATTGAAATCAATAAGATGTAAATTCATCATGATTGACTTGTCTCGTTGATTTCAGTGGTGCTTAGTCATGAGTCTGGATTGCTCAGTAATGCCATCACAGCTACTAGATAGTGTTGGTCTTTAACCATCAGTCTTCCCAGATATTCATGTTTGTGTCATGTCTGGAGATTGGGGATGGAACAGTGGATGTGATCTCCACTCCACTTATTAATCTGCATACAATCTGGAGGCCTGAAAAGGGATGATGGGATATGAAACTGACAGTGTTGAGTCACCTTATTTTATTTCTCAAAGACCAGCATCATCACCACATTATTCATTCATTCATTCATTCATTCATTCATTTATATACCGCCCTTCCAAAACTGGCTCAGGGTGGTTTACATCAAAATAAAAACAATAAAAATCAATTAACTATTAAAATCAAAGCTATAAAAAAGCATAAAACCAATTAACAGTTGGCCTAACATTTACAGCAGTTTAAAAACCCTAGAAGTCTAGGCCAAACAGACATCTTAAGGGCTCTCCTGAAAGCCAATAAATGAACTCAGATTATGGATTTCTCCCAGGAGAAGGTGCAAGTGGGCTAATTTATGAACTGCTTAACTGATGTGAACCAAATTTGCTACAGTTGTAGTGAGTGACACACAGGAACACCTCAATGGTGTAACCATTGGTGTAACCATTGAGGAACACCTTAATGGTGTAACACCTCAATGGTGTAATGTCATCCACCCCAATCCAAGATGGTGGGCACATGAACATCTGAGGTGCAAGAGAACTAGCTTGTGGACCTCAGTTTGAACCAAATTTAGTCCAGTTGATAGAGAAAGGAAAGTAGGCTGATTAATTCTTACTAGAACAACTTGTTTGATTTTATAAATGACCTCTATGAATGGCCCCTGCTGTAAGGGTGAAAACTTCACCCCAGTCAGTTCTTCTCAGTCGTCCAACTGAACTCCCCCAGCTTCATCCCTGCAAACATGTGTGAGGGAGGATTTCAGATCAGCTTTATTTCTGTGTCCACCATGTTGCACATATGGATCTACCCACTCTTAAGAAACAGAGGAAAATCATGAAAATATCCTACTTCTTTAACAGGCAAATTCAAGGGGGCATGAAAGGGCTCCCCCCCCCCTTCTTAACCCTTAGCTACAATACAGGCTTGCATTAGTCATGCAAGTCTGTATTCTTTCCCCATAGTCTTTTTTTTTAAAATTTAAAAAAGTGAACTTGTGATTCCACAAATGGTCCACAAATACATGTTGAGACCTACACTTCCTCTTTTAAAAGAGAGAAAATTGCATACTATGTAATCCAACCCTTACAGGACATGGACAGCAAAATATGGCTTTAATAAATAGCATATTTATCCCCATTTTACAAAGTGCTTTATAAGAGGCCTGTTGTGGCAAATGAAACAGCTTTTGTAACTTCACATTGCAGAAGGTGTTCTCAAAGGTTAATATACTTTTGAGAACAAAAAAGAAGCTGAGGGTTCCCCGGGGGCCGAAGCAGGCATTCAAAACGTGTTCAAAGCTAAATGGAAGAAGGCTAAGGTTTGATGGTGGTCTCCCAAGCAACAACATTGGTTCCCAGGAATAAGATAACTTAAACAACAATTCATGTTCACTTTTATTGGTTTCAACTTTTCTGCCAGCAAAAAAAGTGCATTGTAGGGCCAATGTGATATAGCAGGTTAGATTGTTGGACTTGGACCAGGAAGTAGAGGTGTGTGAGCCAGCCGTCCGCACTGTTTCATTTGTCACAGCAGCCTTGCGGGCCAGCTCGAGGGATATACTTGTAAATGGGGATCCAGCTACAGCTACAGCTGGTACACCAGCTGCGACCCTACTTGGAGAAGTCGGAGTTGACCTCTGTCACTCATGCTTTGGTAACATCCAGATTGGACTACTGCTATGCACTCTACATGCGGCTGCCCTTGAAGAAGGTTTGGAAGCTTCAGCTGGTCTCGAATGCTGCCTCAAATATTCTCGTGAACACATGTTGCTTTATGAATATCACATCCATCCTGCGGCATTGGTTACCGGTCCGCTTCCAGGCTAGATTCAAGGTGCTGGTCTTGACTTTTAAAGCTCTACATGTCTTGGGGCTGGGGTACCTGTCAAACTGCATTCACCCATATGAACCTGCCAGTGCCCTCTGCCCATCATCTCAGGCCCTGCTCATGGCCCTGCCACTAAGAGAGACCTTGTTGGCGGGGACTAGAGAGGCAGGACCTTTTTGGTTGTGGCCCCTCAGCTTTGGAATGCCCTACCTGAAGAGCTTCACCATGCTTCCTCCCTCAGCATTTAAGAAACAACTAAAGACACATCTTTCTAAAGAGGCTTTTTAAGCAATTCCATTCCTAAAGAGGAATATCTTACAGTGCTCACACGTGTCATCTCCCATTCAAATAAGTTCTTTAGTTTTTTAATTCTTAGTTTATAGCTTTTAAAATAACTTTTAATTTGAAACTGCGTGGGAACCCCGGGAAATGGACCAGAGCAGGGAGGGTGGCAGGCCACCATCCAGGATGAGGAGCATACTGCGATGCCACTTATCTGCTCGAGTGGCATCTTTGTTCCTTCCTCCCGGTACTGGCCCCTGCAGGGAAGTAGAGAGACACTCCCCATGGTAAGGAAGGATGCCCAAGCATCTGGGACCATCTTGTGAGAGCGGTGGGAGTTACCATGAGATTTTGAAACAAGATCTTGGCCAAGGTCTCACAAGAATTGCTCTGAATGTCAGGGGCTATATAGAGTCTGGCCAGCCAATGATGAGGGGCCAGTCAGCGAGGAGAGCTCATCCTGGCAAGAGCCCAATGATCTCTCTAAGGCCTAGGGCAGTAGTCTCTTAGGGGCTTTGTGAAAGTAACAAGCTCAGTTCTGAGAAGGAGCACCAGACCCTTGGAAGGGCTCTGAGGCCTAGCCACACCACTTACATCCCCCGCCAAGAGCAAAAGCCAACCCGCTGTGGAGCCTGACAGAAACTTTAAAAACTGTAATTCTAATAGTGGTTTTAACTTGAGTTTTTAACTTGTTTAACTTAATTTGGTTAGTTTTATTAGTCTGATTTGACATTGTAACTGCAGTATTTTAGAAATGTTGTGACCTGCCCTGAACAGTGGTGTACTGGAGATGCAGGGTATGAATATTTTAAATAAATAAGTATATAAATAAGTAAATAATCCCTCTTTACTTGTAAAGGGGAATACTAGCTCAATTCCCCTTAACAATTATACCACCCAAGCCAGCCCGCGAGCTGGCTCTTTGAACCGTGGGTCAGTCCGGTTCAAACTCAGACGAAAACTCTGCTTTGGGAGGCTGGTCTGGTTTGAACACAGACTGCCCAAACTGGACCAGCTCGATGTGAGCCGGCTCACACATCTTCCTACCAGGAAGAATCATGTTCAAATTGCCACAAAGCTTAATGGCTTAATGGATTATCTTCA
Organism: Hemicordylus capensis; assembly: GCF_027244095.1. NCBI lineage: Eukaryota > Metazoa > Chordata > Lepidosauria > Squamata > Cordylidae > Hemicordylus > Hemicordylus capensis. Next base: position 48,250,305 of record NC_069661.1, on the reverse strand, counting down.
ACCATCACCATAACATGCTTCACAGGGTTATTATGAGGATGAAAAGAAAGGAATTACCATGTACACCACCCTGAGCTATTTGGGGAATGTTGAGTATTTTCAAAAAAGGGATTAAAATAGTGGCTGACATCTTCTGTAGTGCTACAATGGCAGAAAAAGCCTTTGCTTCTCTCCCCTCTCTCCAAAAGCTCTTTTTGTATCCTGGAGTATGTCCACAAGGGCTGTGCGACCCACAGGAACACATTTTTCACAAAGAATTGTGGGAATAATGGAGCCATTTGGACTTCTGGGGACATTGCTGGACTGCTGGAGTTCCACACAGCACATTAGGGCACTTTTATTGGCATTCCCCCATTTTTGCCCATTTTTACTGCAGTTTCCCAGCCTCCAGGAAACTAACCCCCCATCCCCATTGACTTCATGCCTCAGAAACTGTGGTATTATTATCTGAGGTAGAAGCAGGGAACAGAACCTACACAGATACCGAGGTTCACCTGTATACTAGTTTAACTGTCATGGCTCCCCATCACCACACCTACAATTCCTGAAAACTGTAATTTAGTGCAGGGCTAAAGAATACTGTTAGTGACATTCTGCCCCACACTAAGCACACTTAACTACAATTCCAGGGTTTCCCAGGGAGAAGGAATGATTGTTAAGCTACTTTGTAGGGAAACTATCTGCAAGAGAAAGAGAGTGAAAAACAGAAAAAAGAAGCAGCACATTTCATATCACAAATGCACATACCATGAACACATGGAGCAAGAAGCAGGGTCATGGCTACTGATCCCACTCCAAACTTCCATGCTTTAATCAAAGATTGAATCAAAGCCTGTACATATACCCTTTGTAAATGTGTAGGCTCTGTAGTTGAGAACTCAAAACAAAGCAGGGCCTCCTAGTCTCAGTAATATGGTAAGCATGTGTACAAGTTGAATACATGGAAGCTGGATAATATTTTCCTCTGTCCTCCTTGCAGTCCTTCTGCACATGCTGTTGCATGATAGATGCTAATGAAAGAAGAGAAAGAAGAACATGTACATTAAAAATGAAAAAGGGATCTCATGTAGTAGTGCAAGCACTGTAAGAAATTCCCCTCAGGGGATGGAGCCGCTCTGGGAAGAGCAGAAAATTCCAAGTTCCCTCCCTGGCATCTCCAAGATAGGGCTGAGAGAGATTCCTGCCTGCAACCTTGGAGAACCTGCTACCAGTCTGGGTAGACAATACTGAGCTAGATAGACCAATGGTCTCACTCAGTATATGGCAGCTTCCTATGTTCCTATGAAGTAACTTGCCTAGTGAGCAAGAGGTTCCCGGTTTGAATCCCTGCTAGTATGTTTCCCAGACTATGGGAAACACCTATATCAGGCAGCAGCGATACAGCAAGATGCTGAAAGGCATCATCTCATACTGTGTGGGAGATGGCAACGGTAAACCCCTCCTGTATTCTACCAAAGAAAACCACAGGGCTCTGTGGTTGCCAGGAGTCGACACCGACTCAATGGCACAACTTTACATTTACTTTATCATAAAATATAAAGTATTTCTACATATCAACAATATATTCGAAAGCATCAATTGTATCTTACAAATGGATGTAGTTTGAATGTTATGAAGAGTGTATTGAAATTAACCTACATTCATGGAAAACCTAAATCTGCAAAAGTGCTAATACAATGCTATAATCCAGCTTTATAGCTTCTAGAAAACTGGCACAAAAATGACATTGCCATCAGTACTTTCCAAACACATGTAAGGCATTTATTAAGTTTTTAAAAGAAATCAATGGTACCACTGTGGCTGGGGGCAAATGGAACATGAGGATCCAAAACTAATAAACAATGTGAAGAAAATCAAGAAAAACAAGATTGAAAACATATAAAGATATAGGAAAAGTAAATACTATCAAGGGTGTTGAAGGCCTCCACAAATGTATGCGTCCATAGCACAGCAGGGTACAACAAAAGTTATTAGTTTAGATTTGAAAAAAAGAGAAGTTCACCAGAGAGCACAAGTGGTTGTCACACAGTAAAAGAGTAAAGGGTAAATTATGCTGTTTTTCTTTGATAAAATAGCCTCTCTCAATATGTTCTGAACATGCTGGTTAACTGGAATCTTTCCCTGAGAAAAAACAATGCATACATTTTTGAGCTGTAACGTACACATGTATATATTGCCATAAACCTGTGTGGTAATTTATCTAGCGTAGATACTTTCCCACAGGCAAGGCAGAACGCGATGCACCAATGTAGCAATGAAGACGTACAGCAGCTGTCTTATAAGTCAGTCACAGAAACCACAAAAAGCCCATAAGTGCCACTGATGCCAAAAGGTCTCTGAGTTAGGCTTGTAGAGTTCTAGAATTAACTTGCCTGACAGCCAGTGCAAACATTACTGCATCCAGATTAACCATGCAATTTAAGAGCTCACAGATGTGGTATACTACTAGTGTGAGCAGTATTACATAGGAGAAGGGTGTTCAAGGAAGATAGCATCTCCTTTCCCCTGCTTTTATAGAATTGATTCAGCTGAAATTATCTGCTCCAAGAGCACCTTGTTGTTGTTCACCTGAGCTTGACTTACCCATAAAGCAGAATGGGATGGGAATAGGAATACAATGAATATTTCTATAGCACCTTTCAACCAAAGTTCCCAAAGCAGTTCACATAGATATAAATGAATGAAGGAAGGAATAAATAAAATAGCTCCCTGTCCCATTAGGACTCACAATCCAAAAAAAGAGAAAGAAATATAAGAAAGACACCAGCAACAGCCACTGGAGGGATGCTGTGCTGGGGTTGGATAGGGCCAGTTGCTCTCCCCCTGCTAAATAATGCCACCACATTTAATCACCACTTTTATAAGGTGCCTCTTTGCTCAGTTAGCAAGGAATAAGATGTTCTGTGGCAATAGAATATGCTAGAAAGGTTCACGTTATGAATGCTGGTCTGCAAAAAAAAGTCTCTGCAAGTAGAAAAATATCAAGTAGGCTAGGGGGGAAAGAACCTTTATTCCTAATGTGCTTGCTAGCTGTTGTTGGTTTCGGGGGTGGGGTTGCTTATGGGGCTCTTTTTTTTTTTAACCTGAGTGAGCATTCAGAAATAGTGCCCCATCCATAGTCTGAAGTGATATGATCCACTTTACTACCTCAGGATTCCACCTTCTCATTTTGTTGCATTGTAGACCAAAGCTTGCTCTTTGCTTGCGGGACAAAGTCCAGATTTTGTGAGTTTCATATGGAAGGGGAAGGAGACTGTTGTCTGTATGATCCTGACTTGCTCTGCTGAGTGGGAATTACGAAACGACAAACTCCTGCAAAATAAATAATAATTATGATTGAAAACTGTTTTCCTCTCTTGTTGCTAAAGCAAAATCTTGAACCACAGCCTATTAGTAGGGGTGTGTGTGTGTATATATATATCTTCAGATAATTAAATCCAGATATCACACTATTAATTAACAAATGCATAGCCAAAATCAATTGGGGGGGGAGTTTAAGTGAGGTAATTCATTTGTACTCAGACAAAGGTTCTCTGCCCCACTTGGGAAGAAAAAAGGCATTCAATTAGATATGCCTCATAGAGTTAACCTGCCCAATGCTTTTAACACCTTATAAAAAATAATAATGAGATATAGGGAGGGAAAGGACTGCTTGGGCATTTATATAGGAAAGCTTCCTGCTCTGCCAGTCTCAAAACATTTCTATTATGCACGCATATATGGACATAGCTACATAAGCAAAATGTATTCACACAGACGTATGAAAATCGATTATTTGACTTTATTTTAGAGCTTCCATGAATGCAATAAAACTGACATATAAATAAAACACATAATATATAAACTTTATATAAACAAACACTTCTGTGTTTATCATCCAGGCAAAACTGAAAGTGTTATATTTTCATCAGATTTATTATTGGGAGTTCGTTGGAGCAGTGTCTTTATCTTAGTGCAAGGGCTTCATCTTAGCATAGCTCAGACAATAAGGTGGCCAAGGGTGGCCGAAGGGTTTTCACTAAGCTGCTAAACTTGCACCTGGCCTGGAAGTGTACCACTTGATGTGCATTGAACAGAATAAGGCCATTAACACGATCTAATGGTGTGGGGCTGGGGAGGGCAGGGGGATGGTAGGGTTCCACCTACCTCCACCCCCACCCCCTGTCAATCCTCTTCTTCCTTGTGTCCAAGCCATGCTGCTGGGAGCAGTGCAGACATCTGGAGGCTGGGGAAATAAAGCCCGGCCTCCAGAAATCCCACCATGCACCACACAAGTGTCAGTATCTGGCCACCTGGCAGGGAAGTTCACAGTACCAAACGGAGCTGCAGAAACAAGATACGGCTCAGAACAGTTCTTCTTTATTGGGCTTGGCTGCAAGCTGTCGACACGAAAGTTGACAAACGTTGCTTTCCACCAGTGAATAGAAAGCTGGTGATGTAATTTATAGTTCAAGCCGAGAGCTCCCAGCTGTCAGGAATTCAAAGCTTATCAGCCCTCTGCAAGAGGCGTTTACTCCTCCTGATAGTTTCTAGCTGAGTTCTTCATCTTGTAATACACCTCTGTTGTGGAGTCAGTGGAGGTTGCTTGCATAGCTCCTCTTCTGATTGGTCCGTCACAGTTTCTGCTGTCTCAGGATGTTGTGCCGGCTCTGAATCATCAGCCGGATCTGCCTCAGCCGTTTCTTGGAAACTGACAGCCGGGCTCTGCCCCTCAGACACCCCTGCATCGGCTGAAAAGTTGACAGCTTCCCCTTCCTCCTTGCTGTCTGAGATCGAGGGCATGACAACAAGGAGCATGGTGCCTTGGAGGATTTCCCTACTGCCAGGTGCTCTAAGATCTGACGTAGAAGGGTGCACTAAAACCGGGATCTGAAGTAGAAGGGTGCACTAAAAAACTTGGGCTGCCTGATAGAGCATCACCGGGACTGGGCCTAATCCCAGAGCTCCACACAAACAGCCCTACCCCAGTAGGTTTGTGTAAACCCGGGTAGGGTTGCTCGTGTGAACTGCCTCAGTGTATGAAAACCATGCATGCAGACTTCTGTGTACACTGTACACAGACTGTTATATGCACAGAACATAACATGTGAATGGGCCATGGCATTCATAGTTCCATTTCCTGCAGGAAAATAGGCCCTGGCAGTTCCCTCCCATCTTTACTGGATATCTCCATCAGCCGCTACCCCATCCCCCTTCCCCCAGAGGAGGGTTTTTTCCACTTAAGGGAAGGGATGGGACAGCAACCAGCAGCATTGTATGAGCAGAACTGAAGCATGCTTGAGGTGGGCGTCTCCTTGCTGGTCAATGGACTGAATAAAGATGATTGATTGATTGATTGATTGATGGGCATCTTACAACAGTTTGAGCAGGGGTGTTTGAATAATTGCAAACTTCTAAACTGAACATTCACTCTGTCCCTAGTGTAGAATCCAGAGAAGAGAGTTGTGGTATGCAAGGACAAGACAGTGAAGTTGAATCAGGAATGTTAACGGTTTAATAAAATAGATATTATTTATAGAGAGGCAAGTGCAGTCTGCCTTCAGTGGTCCTGCTACTGGCTGTTTTTTAGCCCTGCCTGTACTCCAGGATGGGAATAAAAGTAACGAAAACACCATTCCAAAACTGGCCTGGATCAATGAACGGATTAACCAAAAACATCACACCTAGGGTGTGGTACGTACCAAAAATCAAAGCATATGTGTGTGGGGGGGGGCGGGGGTGACGCACACTGAAAACTGAATGTGAGGGGACACGACTGAACGGATTAAAAAAAAAGTTACCCACCCATCCAGATATTCATTTTCTAGAGGAAGCATCTTTTTTAAAAAAATATGGAGAAGCCCCAATTGTATTCTAAAGTAGTAAAGCCCATACACAGTTTTGCCAACTTAGTGAAAACTCTACTCACTCATACAGTCTAGAATTCTGCATGTGCTCTGATGCACTCTGTATATTTTGGACACACAGTGCACAATTCCAAGTCCAGCCCTAATATTGTACACTGATTCCACAGCCTAGTTCTCATCAGCACAGCCTCAGATGAATTTATTTCTAAATTTGCTGCTCAGTTAATGAGAAGCAACAATCTATTGTTTAGCTGTTGCATAACTTTTTTTTGGCATAACTTTTTTTGTGCATAACTGTTGCATAACATTTTGGTGTTTTTTTGCTTTGGTAGAGTTTGTGTTTCTCCTTGTTAGTGTGTTGCTTTGTTTGCTTGGTTCTTTGGAACAAGTTGTACTATTCTTCACATTTATTTTTTAAATATCATCTAGCACTACAACCCCAGCTAAGCAGAACACAAGAGAGTAGTACCAGGTGGAGTGATCCAATTAATTTAGGATTTGGTCCTAAGTTTAACACACAGTGACATCATTTCACCTATGAATAATCCATGAACCATTTAACAGCAACATCTTAATGAACAGACCTGGCTTTCAAAATACAATAAAATGTTTTAAAGACATGCCAACATTTACAGGCCTGTCAGCAGAGTGGCTGGAGGGGGTGATGGATGACTAGTTCAAAAATGCCTTACAATAAGAGAACCAGGATAAGTTAAGTTCATTGTATTGCTATTTTTAAAGAGTTGTTAAAATTCTGCTGAGAGAGGCAACTTTTAAAAGTGTTAATTCTCGTATTTTTAGCAAGGGGAGAGCAACTGGCCCTATCCAGCACATCGCCCCTCCATTGACTGTTGCTGGTGTCTACCTTGTGTTTTTGTTTTTAATTGGGAGCCCTTTGCGCTGCAGCGACACACGAGCAACAAATGAGGTTAATGGAACGCTTGCTCTGTTAACCTCATTTAAGGGGAGCAAATAATTTAAGGGGCAAATAATTTAATGGAAGGAGAAATAGGCCGGCTAGCTGCCTTTGAACCACCGGGCTCGCCTGCGATCGATCAGTAGAAAGCTGGCTAGGCTCCCTTAGCCTACTTTCTACTGATCGTGGGAATAGCTTCATTGAGCAGGAATACATACATACATACATACATACATACATACATACCCCAAGTTCACATATACACTGATGGGGTCTGAGCTATTGGGAACTAACCCAAGACAGAGATCTTGCATTCATAGTGGATAGCTCAACCCATAGTGTGGCCACTGTGAAAAAGGCAAAGAAAAGGGATAAAAAAATGAAACTACTAACATTATAATACCTTTATATAAATCCATGGTACAGCATTTGGAATGCTGTACACAGTCAGCACACTCAGGAAAAATATTATAGAGCTGGGAAAGGGGCCAAAGAGTACCTCAGGGGGCTGGAGTATCATCCTTACAGAAAAAGGCTGCAACATTTGACATTTTCGTTCAGACAAAAGGCAATGAAACCAGCTAGAAATTTAGAAGAAATGAAAATAAGTCCTCCTTTACACAGCTGCCCTGAGCAGCAGTGCTCTGGAGGAGCAGGATATAAAAGTTTGAGAGAGAGAGAGAGAGAGAGAGAGAGAGAGAATGATGGCCACTAGCTTAGCTGACTTTAAAAGGGAATTCAACAAATTCATGAGGGACAAATATATCAAGAGCTAGTATACATGATTTGTTTGTTTGTTTAAAATATTTATACCCTGCCCCTCCAGTACACAATTGCTCAGGGTGGCTCACAACATTAATAAAATAGATACCATGTGGCTCACAACGTTAATAAAATAGATACCATGTAAAATAAAAGACTAATAAAGTTAAAGGACCAGGCTAAAATCACATTTAAAATAACATTTTTTTTTTTAAAAAAAGTTTCAAATTAAAAGTTAATAATAAAAAAGCTAAAAACAGAGAACTATAAAAACTAAAGAGCCTACCAGATATAAGCAGCAGATAAAATATTTAAAAGCCTAATTAAAAAGATGTGATTTAAATTGTTTTTAAGCAATTAAAATGATTAAATTGTTTAATTGTTTTTTCAACAATTGTTTTTTAAAACAATTAAAATGATGGCTGTATGCTACCTCCAGGTTTGGAGGCATTATGCCTCCAAATACCAATTGTTGTAGTCAAGCAGTGGCAGTGGGGGGAATGCCTCTCCTGCTGTTGCCTTCCATCTCGTTCTGGTGGGCTTCCCAGAAACATCTACTTGACCACTAAAAGAAACAGAATATTCAACTAGAAGGGTCTTGGCTTGATTCAGTAGTGCTTCTTCTATATTTGGATAAAAGGACAGTTCATGCTAACATATTTCCACATGATTCTGTACCCAGGTAAATAATCACATTGAGAACATGCTACCCACCAGGGTGGGGAGTGCAGCGGGGGGAGGGGGGCAGGGTTTTACCAACCTTACCCCCAAATGATCCTTTGTCAAGTCTTCGGTGTGCTATCGCATGCCTAGACGATCTGCGCTGCTCCATGCAGTGTGGATCGTTCGAGGCTGGGACTCGTTTTCCCAGCCTCTGGATATCCCTCAATGCACTGCACGTTAAGTGTGGTACATTGGGGGAATCCCCCAGGAGTTGGGCGCTCTCAGTTAGGCTTCTCGTGAGAACAGCCTTAGTGTCTTCTACAGTGCAACAGCCTTTGAGAAACCTAATTCCAATAACCTTTGTTCATTTTAATTATGGATCCTGCTTTCCTGTTCCATGAATGTGTCTTGCTGAACAGTATAGAGCTTTCTGAAACTTATTCAGCTATGGTTTCAAAGAGGGCAATAAAGCCATTAGTCAAGCCATTAGATCAAAACTTTCCCTTTAATTCGTGACCTCCAAAACCAGGATTATGGCTCCTTAATACTTTGACAAAACACATAAGGTGGTGACAGTTCTTTTAGCTATGACGTTATAACTCAAACAAAATGCTGTTTAGCAGCAATTTCCCCCTCAAAACCTATTTGCCTTGAAACATGGTGCAGTTTTGAAGTGTGTGTGTGTACGTGTGTATCTGTGTGTTTGTGTTTGTGTGTGTGTGTGTGTGTGTAGTCATTAATAAGAAGACTTATAACAAGTATAACAAGCCTTGTATTCAGGCTGGAGTTCTGTAGTACATTCCAGCTTCATTTTAAATCATTAGGACATTATAATTGCTCTAATTATACATTTAATAGTGCTCTTAAAAATCTCTAATTGAAGTCTTTATAATTGAATTTTAGCACCACACATTTTATTGTTTTTATGTGACAAAAGCAGGATTAATAATTAAGGCACAGTCCCTAGCATTCATTGAACCCATTTCAGTTTTACGAAGTGTAAGGTTCAACTTGTTTTCTGTGGTATGAAGCAGAGATCATATGAGAGGGATGGGAAAGTCTTTGTGCATTTTCTAGGCCAATGCTTATACTAATGCCAAAATATTCTTTTGGTATGCAGTTGCCCATTTCTGAACAGCATTCTTGTTTGCCCTGCTGGGAGATATTTGAGTTCAAGTATAGAGTGCTTAAAACCTGCCCTGATCCACCTAGGGTGATGCAGATGTGGAAGCTGGATTGGGAACTTTGTTTGAAAATGAATTATTATTAATTTTAGCCATATTCACATGTTCTAGGAAAGCTGTGTGTTGGTTTCGAGATGCTTTCAAAATTCTGATCCAAGTTTTCCCCCTGATTCTGCTCTTCTGCATTACTTTGTCTTGTGTCTGAAATAGAATCAAAGCCTTAGAAATTCTTCATTGTTCTCTCCATTTCCAGATTTTGCACTGAATGCTGCAGTTTTTCGTTTTTCATTTTGTTCATGTCTTCCTTGCCTCACATTCCTAATCTGTCTGTGCCTATCGATAACACAAAAATCAGCCAAAGATGACACATGCCAGGGGCTCTGCTCTATTTTTTATTTTTACAAATGAATAGGAGAAGGGGGGCAGCCCCTTTTCCTTGGGTGCAACCACACACTGTGGCATTACCTATGGCTATTGAGACATGCATGTTGGCCGGAGGCCATGCATGTTCACCTCCCAGCCCCATTGCTAGATCCACATAACCTCTGGGGAAGAGACCACACCAACAGCTTTCATGGTAGTGGTGACTGGCATTTAACGCAAGTGGAAGTGCTAACTCTGCCAGTTTAGTCATCCTTGGCACATGTGCATGTCAATTTTTGCCCATCTTGTGAAGGATCGCTGAAAATAGGGGCTCCTCTCACCTGCAACTCCTCATGGTGGCTGACCTGCACACACCGCAACACCCATCCCAACCTGGGAATTTTAAACGTGTACTAGCAGCCATTGCCGAACATGCAAGACTGAAACCGCAGGGGAATGGCCTGACACATGGAGTGGCCTGGACTCCTTGGGAATCTGTAGGAGCTGAGTGAGGAGCAGAAGGCAAGGAGTGTGAGTTCTATTATTTAAACAGATCTACCAGGGGCCCCACATCAGTGGGAGGCCCTATAGTAGGGTGTCCTAGCTCCGGAGGACACAATCCTATGGACACCTGAAGCTTGTGAAGCCTCTGGTCCTCCCAAGTGGACTGGCCCTCTCATGAGATGGCTAATCCTTGGCCAGCAAGCCAACATGGGGGAAGGAATGTGTTGAGGGTTCCTGGACTTCTTTGCCCAGGTCTGCCATCACAAGAGCATCCTTTTTCACAGTGGACCAGACCCCACAATCCTTTGCCCACCCTCATATACATATTCCCTCCTAGGAAGTCATCATGATCCCTTCCTGGAATAACACAAAAATAGTGCCCCTCCCCACCCACCCATTTCCGGTAATCAAGTATTTGTGTGAGACTGGCCGTGGGGCTCTTGCAAGGATGGTGGTACAAGTGTTGTGAGAAAATGGCTTTAAATGCTATTTCCCTGCCGAAGGCAGCTGGTCCATGCCAAAAATTCATGATCGTGCTGTGCACCATGGCTGATGGCTACCTCCCCCTGATATACTGATGCCTTGCCAGCAGTCTGGTGATGCGAGTGCTATGGGGCATGCTGGAATGTGGTCTAGGCAGACCACAGAGAGGGAAAGGATCCTCTGCCCTGAAACTGGAGGTTGACCAGCCTGGGTTAGAAGATTGTCTGCATGGCAATTCCCATTTTCAGGATTTAAACTCAGTTTCATCAACCTGCCATTTGGTATTATGTGCGAAGGTGACCACAGTATTCCATGGCCTATCATGTAATCTAGCTGACTCATTTCTGTTGTAAGAGCTTCCAAGCTCTCTGTTGAGAAACCAACATAGTGCTGGCAGACTGAGGTATGAATGATGTATTTATTCCACTATTTACCTGATCAACATCTATCCTGTCTTCTATGGAAAAAATGTATTTTGATTGTGGCTTAGCAAAAATCTAACACTACAGCAATATTAAAACAATAAGGGAAACTGGAAGTCTACACTATGTAGCCCAGCGCTACTCAGCTTCAGCCCTCCTGCAGATATTGGGCTATAACTCCCATCATCCCTATTGGCCACTGTGGCTGGGGATGCTGGGAGCTGTAGTCCAAATACAGCCAGAGGGCCGGAGCTGAGTAGCTCTGATACAGACTGCCAAGATTCCTTAATGACTTACTGAACACGACTGTTCATGGATAACAGCCTGCTTCATCAATGCAAAGCAACCAATCTTTCTACTATGTTTGAAGTACAGTAGTCAGTTAAAAGCATTCTAAAACCCTTAAAGGGGCAGTAACAACAATAGACTAACATGGCTATCTATGCTCATAAAAGAATAAGACATAACCAAGAGGAGAAAAGCAGCAGCAGTTAAATACAATTTCCATCACAGATTAAAACCCCTGGAAATATAAATGGATCTTTTCCTAGTATCAAAAAGACATGAGAGTAGGTGCCAGGCATAACAGCCAGAGAACAGCATCCGATAGACAGAATGCCACATGTAGAGTCTAATATAAAATTTGGAAGTGCCTTTGGTAGACTTCCCACATCTTTCAAAGCCCAATTTGAATCTGCATTTCTTTTGCATTTGTATACCTATGGCCTTTTATGATGTTTCATGTGAGTTGGGGGTGTTTGTTTATGATGCTAATGGTGACATGCCTGCTTGATGATTAATGTGTTACCCAAACAATCAAAAAAAGTACTGAAATTGATAATGAAAGGAACTGATTTTACTGATTTGGTCCAATCTGCTTTGGACTTTGTTCCAAACGAACGATGAAGATGCTTGTCAAGAAAGGTAAGAGGGTCATAACTGGTGGGTGCTGCCCACAAGCTAGTTTCTTTAGAGTCAAGGGTGGAACCATCCAGTATGAAAGAGTTTATGTGCTGAAGTCAGTACAGCTGTGGGCTGCCTTCAGTGGGACTGCGGGTTGTGGGGTTACTCTGAAAGAAGTGGTTTGTGGCTAACTTCAGAGACTGTGGTTTGTTTTTTCCTAGGATGACTGTAACGTCTCTGGATAGTCTGTGGGTTGCAGGTTGTATAAAAACATTGCTTTCAAATTACCACTTAAGTGGCTGTACAGGGGAATGGGTTCAAAAGAGAAATGTACTAAAAGTCTAATTACAGCCCCTAATTAAGGCCTGATTTTTGAAAGGAAAATTCATTTCTTTCTATTAAAAAAACAACACACAGATACAGACACAATTTATAATCCTGATTATAAAGCATTGGCACAGATCGACATTAGCTAAATCTGCCATTTACTGCTGACAGAAAATAGTACTTGCTGATATACTGAATTATCTCTGCATAGCCTGGCACCTCTAGTAATATAGAAAGCAGAATCTCTTCTGAAAGGTAATTTTCCAAAGCACTGCTCACGCTGGCAGATGCAAATAAAAGAGCAAAAGAGCCAAAGCACAAAAAGCCTGTAATAGAACAACATGTTCTGGATAGTGTACTATTTCCTTTATAAACATTTCCTAATTTTTTTTATTTTTTTATTTTTTGCAAGGCCCTTTCATCTTGACTTATCTGCTCCTGCTGGGACAGACAGACTGGGGGTTTTTTTTCTTCTTCTCTCCCCTGCTGGTGTCAAGATACTTTTCAAAATTCAATGTCATATGGCATTAGCTGGCTTGTCAAAGATTAATTCTTCCTCTTTTCCAATCAGCTGTGCCATATACCGAATAACATGTGTTGGAGAGCAGCTTTGTTCTAGCATTCAGCTGCAAACTCTGATCAGAAGTAAAGGGGAAAATTTCCATCTAGTCTGCCACGTACAAAAACTAGCAAGTCTCCTTAGCAATATTTAAGAGTGACAGTGATGGGCAGCTTGTTTTCCGTAGGCTGGTGTGCAATACAGCTGAGATAGGGTGCAGCTTCTTCTGGATATCTTGGTGGATAACTGACAGTTGGGCAAGCCCATCAGAAATAGCATCAAAACTGGGAGTGTAGGTTGTATGGATCAGAAAGGAACAGGGATACATTTTACAACTAAAGTCACTCCACCATAGCCTTGAATGCAGAGCTATTCATTGTGATGTATGGCACAAGCCCATTGTGAAATGTGGTTCTGTATTCTGCATTGCCACTCCTATAACTTATGCCCAAAGTGGCTGACAGGGGATGGGTTTGCAACTGGCTTTGTCACCACCAATTTTTTGAACTTGGGGGGGATGTGGGCCCCATATGTAAACTGTCTAGGAACCGACTTCCTTTGAGGTATAGCTTGGCTCACCCACTCAGAACTTTTGAACTTGGGTGGGCGGCAGTGACTTGGGCAACTCCCCCTTGATATAGGAACCTGTGTGGCAAGGAGGATGTTATGGCAGTCTGATGACCGCTGGCAGCCTCCCAAATCACCTGCTTTACCCAACAACTGGAAATAGACCTCATTGCGAGACCACCTCCAGGGAAGGAGAAGCTGCCCACACTATGTTATGTTAAGAACTGTACTGCTGCAGATCTGTGTTAGTTACTCAATAAAATGTGGTCCTAGTTCAACCAATCATGTGTGTTCTGCCTTCACCGGGGTCTGGGGGCAATACTAATTAAAGTGGCCTTTTGATTACAGTTGGTGGACTAACCACATCTGACTCTGGATGTTAGATGGACCATGACACATAATAGCACCTGATAAAGCTACTCTCCTTTTCTTCTTCAAATTCCACCTCATTGCATAGTATGGCATTTTGAGAGGCACTATAGTACAGGCTGTTGAAGAGTAGTGAACTTCAATTTTTATCAGCTTCCAACCATTAATTCCTTCCCCCCAAAGAGGGATTTGTTTCATGGCATGGTAGGAGAAAATATCTCAACTTCTGAATCACTTCTTACACCAACAGGTTGGCTTCTAGCATGTATCACAATGGTGCATTAGAGAACTGAACAAGGCAAATGTATTCATTTGGAATGTATGGAAAGAGGGCTCTCGGTCAGAGAATAGGACCAAATCCTGTTAGCTATGTCCATTTGTTCCTGTTCATATTGCATGTGATAAAACACAGCACTTGATTTTGCACTTTGGTTTAAATAGGAATCTTTCTCAGAAAATGTAAAACACGTTTGCCCCACAGTTTCTTCACAAGACACAGAAGCCTTTGTTTAAGACATGATTTTCTCTCGATTTTGGTGTGTCTACCAAGATACTATATTTAACAACAGGGCTGTTATTAAATGTATTAAGTAGCTTTAGGTACAATTCAAAACCTTGAGTTTTTTGTTTAAATGTGGTTCATAAGCATTATTCGTCTTGTAAATATCTCCTGGGAAAACCATTGCAGGCAAGAATATAAATTGAATTTATGTTCAATTCTACTCTGTTTTCAATATAAAATCTGTTATGGTGGTCCAGTCTTTAACTTATATGACATGGATGTGCTAAACCATTTCCATTTATTTGCTTTATTAAGTTCAAGCTTCAGATAACATCGTATTGCTAGTCTTCACTCGTTCTGGTTAGGCTGCAATCCACAATGGTCTGCCAATCCATACCTTTTCTGCCAATAGATACAAGAACCTCTGGTGTTTTCATTTTCTCCATTCTAGAAGTAACAGGCATTCAAGTTATTTTTTGGAATATGCACTCCTGCTCCCAGGTATACATGTAAGTCTCATGCATTGTAACTAAAGTATGGGTAGGTCAGTGAAGGATTGCAGTCAATGGGTATTTATGGTATGATGAACCAGGGATGGTTAGCATGCCCAAATGGTGTACAGCTGTTCTGAGACTCTAACTTTACTCCATTCCTTTGCTCTGTTCATAGTGGTTTAGTGCCACAACCCTCAACAGTGCACATCATGGAATATTCATGTAAGCATTGTCGGGACTGTCCCACAACGCCCAGCAGGGCAGGGCACTCACCCAACCAAGTGGCAAGAAGATCAAAAGCCAGGGGTTGCCTGGCTGTGCATGAAGCCAATGGCAACCATGCTGGGGAAGGGCAAGGAAGCAGAGAGGATGGCCACCCTTGACTGGTCTGTGTGCATGAGCAGCAGCCTCCAAAATGGCCACTGCAATCTGAGAGAGAGCCAGAATGGCCCCAAAATGGCATGAAATGGCCCAGAGGAGACCAGGGAGGCTGGTGGGGGAGGGGGGACAACCGGAGACCCCACCACCACTGGAGACCCCCCCCCACATGGCTGCCAGCAGCACCCCCTGAGGTCTCAGAGGTGGTAAGTTTTTAAAAAACTCCCTAGCACCCCCAAACTGGGCCCGAACTGGCTTGAA
Source organism: Hemicordylus capensis (assembly GCF_027244095.1). Classification (NCBI taxonomy): domain Eukaryota; kingdom Metazoa; phylum Chordata; class Lepidosauria; order Squamata; family Cordylidae; genus Hemicordylus; species Hemicordylus capensis. The sequence continues at coordinate 48,234,802 of NC_069661.1, read as the reverse complement.
TTCAAGCCAAGTCAGGCCCTTCATTCAGTATGCCCAAACCAAAAATGCCCAGTTTGGTTTGAGCCCAGTTTGTACCTGAACTGAACTGGGAAAACTGGTTTTGTGCACATCCCTGCATAAGAACAGCCATGCTGGATCAAGCCTAAGGCCTATCTAGTCCAGCATCCTATTTCACACAGTGGCCCACCGGATGTGTCTGAGAAGCCCATAGGCAAAAGGTGGATGCGAGTATGCTCTCTCTCCTGCTGTTGCTCCCCTGCAACTGGTATTTAGAGGTATCTTGCCTCTGAGGCTAGAGCTAGCCTACAGCCAGCGGACTAATTGCCATTGATAGACCTGTCCTCCATGAATTTGTCTAAACCCCTCTTAAACCCATCCAAGCTAATGGCCATTACCGCATCCTGTGGAAAAGAATTTCATAGGTTAACTATCTGCTTTGTGAAAAAGTACTTTCTTTTTTCGGTCCTAAATTTCCCAATCTTCAGTTTCATGGGATGACCTCTGGTTCTAGCGTTGTGAGAGAGGGTGAAAATTTTATCTCTGTCCACCTTCTCCATGCCATGCTAAATTTTATACACCGCGATCATGTTTCCCCATAGTCACCTCTTTTCCAAACTAAAAAGCTCCAGATGCTGTAGCCTTGTCTCATAAGGAAGGTGCTCCAGGCCCCTGGTCATCTTGAGGAGAGGAGACCTGGTCTTGTGGTAGCAAGCATGACTTGTTCCCTTAGCTAAGCAGGGTCCACCCTGGTTGCATATGAATGGGTGACTTGATGTGTGAGCAGTGTAAGATATTCCCCTTAGGGGATGGAGCCTCTCTGGGAAGACCATGTAGGTTCCAAGTTCCTTCCCTGGCATCTCCAAGATAGGGCTGAGAGAGATCCCCTGTCATTCTTAAAAAATCCATTCTGGATTTTTAAAGAATGTTTGCAGAAATTATGTTTTCTGCAAGTGCTGCTGTTTACTTTTGTCTGTTGGAAAGAAGGGATGGCAGGGATGAAGATAAAGAGACAAGGGAGCAGAACTTTATCTCATGTTATGTTCTACAAACCACATTGCCTGGATCCTCCTATACCTATCCCTCATGTGGGATAGATAGATAGATAGATAGATAGATAGATAGATAGATAGATAGATAGATAGATAGATAGATAGATCATATACTGTGTGTGTGTGTGTGTGTGTGTGTGTGTGTGTGTGTGTGTGTGTGTGTGTGTGTGTGTAGAGAGAGGGGGGGAGGGAGAGAGAAGAACAAGAGTGAGACAGTTTTATACAGGGTTGTAACATTTTGATATGCACAACCTAAATATGTGTGTAACATCCAAATACACATGTGCTCAGACTGTGCAGTTGATTGCTGGATTTTATCTGGGAAATTAATCTACAATCAGCGTACACATATTGGATTTTATCTAGACCATATTTGAATGTTAAGGGCACCCACTGATGTCCGGAGACATCAACTTGTTAGGGCAATAACTAGGTAGGTAGAGAAGGGAGGCTCACTCTCCTCCAGGAGCATGAGGTGAATTTGGAAAGGTATCATCTAATCTGTTGCATAATCTTCCAGTATTGTTGTTCCTGAACTATGACAAAATGGAGAAATTTACCTTGGCTCATCATGGGTCCACTTTGTCCAACAGGAGGAGAAGTTGAGAATGTATGGCTTGTTAAATATTTCAGTAATATTTTATGTAATTGACACATTCAGGGCTCATAATATTTGTTACTATCTAGACAAGTATTGCTCTGACAAGGAATCATGAACACCCAAGACAGTTATACAATGGACTACTTCCAGATAGGAGATAATTTGTTTCATAGTTGTTTTCTTGAGATAATAGTGCAGAATATTATATTTTATTACTTGACGAGCTTCACCTTTTAAATGGAGAATACATTTGCTTTCTGCAGAAATCACCAGATTATTTTGTAGATCTTGATTCCTACATTGTCCCAGTGGGCAATAGTTTAACTCCCACTATTATGAAAATGCTAGGTTTGGTTTTTCATTCAATCCTTTATTTGGTTTTTTTCCTGCAGCAATTTTCAGACTAATGATACTAAAACAGTCACATAAATAGTAACAACTTTAATGCACTAAGTTCAGGCATCCAACCACAAGAAATTTTCTGACATCTTTATTGCTGGCTCTTAAGTTAGGTTTTGTTTCTCCTACATATAACTGTATGTAACATGAGGGGTTTGCATGTAGTAGAAGAATAAGTTTATTCTAATCCACTTGTAAGTCCCATTCATCTCAGTGCAAGAGGTTTAAGCGTGGGTTCTAACAACCCGCTGCAAGTCTGGTTAGTGCAAACCACTGGTTCTGGCAAGCGCATGCTTCCAGCATGAGCTGCAAATTTGACTGTCTCTCTCTTTTTTATATTTCTATCCCACTTTTCCTTCGAGGAGCTCAGAGTACATGGTTATGTTTATCCTCACAACAACCCTGTGAGGTAAGTTAGGCTGAGAGATGCATGACTGGCCCAGAGTCACCCAGTGAGTTTCATGGTTGAATGGGGATTCGAACTCGGGTCTTCCTGGACCTAGTCCAAAACTCTAACCACTATGTTATGCTGGCATGTGAACCCAGAAATATTGGATTCCTGAGCAACATTTCCCTCCACCTCCACCTGACTTCAAATCCAGGTTATAAATGTTGGATGATGGGAGGGAGGTACTGCTCTGGCAGTAGTGGCTGGTGTGGGCTCTGTCGGGTGGGGGGCAAGAGGCACTTGTAAGCATAAATTAGTACGTTCTTACCTCCACTGCTTGGAGCGGAGGCAAGCACCTACTAATTTATGTTTAAAACTGCCTCTCGCAGCCCCACCCTTTGGCGGCACCTGTACCAGCAGCTACTGTGCTCTGTAACCAGACATTTCTGAGTTTGCATTTGTTGCCAAGAGCCATGTTTTGGGGGCACACAGAGAGCACCACCAGTATGAGACTATGGGCTCATAGCCTCCATGAACTTTTCACCTCTCGCCACTCAAACAGCTTGGCATGAGTTTGCCATTAAGCCCAGGCTGCGTTTGGCAGCATGCTTTCAGGCTAGAAAGTCAACAGGGATGTAGCTAGGGGAGATGGGGTCCGTGTTCACCCGTCTCCCCGGTGGCCCCTTGGAGTGAGGGAGATAATGAAGGAAATAGGGAGGGGTGGAGCTTGGGGGCCCTCAGGACCTGGGGGGCCTGGGTTCTTTGAGCCCATCCACTCAATTATAGTTATGCCCCTGGTCAACAAACTGGAAAAGGATGCCACCAGGCCCTCCCTCATGCCAGCTTAATAGGCCCATACAAAGCAAATTGTCATAGGAGAGATTCTCCTGCCCAGAGATAGTTGGAATGTTCAGCAAGATGAGCACAGACATGACTATTTCCTATCTCATTAAGTTTAATGAATTAGTTAGCAAAGATAAGGAAGGTGGTGGTCATAATTAAACAATGCATCTGCAGTTTTTAGATAGTAAGCAGTTTTTAGATAGTAAGCAAACAGTTTTTAGATAGTAAGCAAACAGCTATTCTCCCTAAACACATGAACAATTTACACAGCTTGTACTTGCTTTTATCCAAAGGGGCACACTTGTGATGACTAAATCCACCCCATCATTGATAGCTTTTGTTTTGCAAGAAGTTCCCTACCCTCCAGGGAGGGCCAACCACCTGATTAAATCAATAACTGTCTCTGGGTACATTTTCAAGTATAACTGTTCCAAGAGAGCCACATGGCCTCAGATTCTGTTTGCGTCCTACCATCCTATGGACTCTCACACATGCGAGCTGTGGCTGATGCCCCTCACCTCTCTTCCCCACTGTACCCTCCTCTCTACTCTTAAGGAGTCACTCTGCCTGACCATCATGCAACCAACATGCTAGGAAGAATAGGTAAACACACACAACTTAAATTATCTCTCTTGCCTCCCTCTTTGCCTCCCTCCCTGCTCTCTGGGCACACTTTGTAGTAAGTAGCCTCTAATTAGATTCTCTTTTAGAAACACTAGCCAAAATATTGAATCTTCTAACCAAACTCTTTTACCGTCTGTAACTCCCCATTTTTACCCTAAATAAAACCTTGAAACTGTAAGCTTGTCTCCTTGTCCTTTCCAATACACCAGACTTGCTTAAACTGATGCTGTGTCAGAACTGTACTCTAATTCGTGCTAATTTCTGCACTTTAGTCCAAAATCATACAGTAATTGGAATGCCTAGGGAATTGCTCCTGTGCAGTTCTGGTAACACACGTCACAAAATGAGCCAAACATGAGTCTTCCACTGGGAGCATGCACTTGATGGTACAAGTGGTTTGTGCCAGCCATACTTGCAGTGGGTCATCTAATCCCACTTTTTGGGACTATCCTATCTTTCCCTGTCCTGTCCTAATACAATTTTCTTTTCAGCACAATGGATGAGTTGATCATTAAAGGCATACATGTTGCTGTCCATTGATACTTTTTGACTTAAGTAGATGGCTCACATTCTGTGAAGTGGTAGGAGGGCAGGGCACAGCAGCGTGCCTGCAGATATTTATTTATTTATTTATTTATTTTATCAAATTTGTACACCACCCCAAACCTTCATCTCTGGGCAATTAACAATAGCATAAAACCAGTTAAAAACATATACAAAAAACTTAAAAACAATTTAACAATTTACAAATAAACCAGAGGTTAAAACTCCAAAATTTTACGAAGCTGAGAAAGCTTGAGCAAAAAGATGGGTTTTCAGGTGTGTGTGTTTTTTAATTGCCAGACATGGGGAGGATCATATCTCAGCAGGGAGCGCATTCCACGCTCCCTCAGAGAGAGATATGCTCTCTCAGAGCTCAGCCAGTGTATTGCTGAGCAGCAGCCAAATGTGCGCAGAGGAGCGGGGACATTTTTGCTGCTCTCTCCTGCCTCCAAAAGTACTTTTTGGCTTCAGAAATATGTCCTGAAGGATTTGCAGTTCCCACAGACATATTTATTTTGGAGAGGGAAGAAAGCAGCAAGATCCTTCATGTGCATTTAGTTGCTAAGCAACATGCTCCCTGATCTTCGAGACAATTGCCACCTTCATGTAATGCAGAACTGTGGGAATGCTCTCCCTGCCCCCCCCCCCCGCTCTCCTGTCTGAATTTAGAAGTCAGAGAGCAATCTCTCTGCAGAAAGAGAGACTGCAGGGAGGAGGCGGAACTGGCTGTGCGGGCTTCCTTCTAGCATGAAGGACAGCTCTCACAGCCAGTCTCAGCTGGAGGGAGGGAGGAGCTTCCTCCCTCAACTCCAGCTACAGCTAACACAGCCTGCAGTTCAAAATTCAGACAATACACAGGCTGCATGGCACCTTGGGAGATGAAACCCACTACAACCCCAGGGTTCATATTGCAGTTGCAAAATTGAAACCAAGGGTGGGTCACCTCATGGAACCAGATTTGCAAGCATTCGGATGACACAGTGCAAAAACCTCTACCCCTCAAAACTTCAGTTCCACATTACGTGCAAATGTGGCCAATGTTTCTGTAGGCACACTGCTCAGTTCTGCCCTACTATCATTACACAGAATGTGAACCAATCTTAAAATATCTCCTGTTTCATGAGATGAGTTCATCAGTCAGGGGCTTTGGCTTCCATCCTGGAAAATCCCTATTAGCAAATCCTTTTTCCTTATGGTAATGTTAGGCAATCAGGATAGATTGGCAGGGTGGGTAGAGGGAAATTTTAACAAATGAAGTTCTTTGCTTAGATAAATCCAAATGTAAACAAAGAATAACCGAGGTGTATTTGCTGGTGTGGTTTAAAAATATATGGCCTTGTTTTGACCCGTGGCAGCTTCTACTGTGTCTTTTACTGATGTGTCCAGAACCATATACTTATGCTAATCCTGTTTACAAGATGCAGAAATACTGGGAGGATGCACACTCTTCAACCCTTTCATCCTTTTTGCACCAAAGAATGTTTCCTTTATTTGATTTGCTAGACATTTGGAGTTTTGCCACATTTATTGTTTCATTTGCCAACACAAAAAGTGCATGTTGCAGACACCCAGTCATGTTAACTCTCTGTGTCAGGCTGGGAGAAGGGTAAGAGGAGTGCATTAAAATAACACATTTTGTATTATTTTAAATAGTCAGCACTGGAGACAAGGGAGGGAAAGTAATCATTCTCAGTCATTGTATTAGTGGCCTCTGAAAGTAAAAATACCTATTAATCATAAGAATCTGAATTGGTTAAGTAATGTGAAAATATTATGGGAGATCATTTTATTTCGTGATTACACTTGTATCTGCTCTGTCTCAGAAGAGGTCACAGTGGCTTATTTCATTCACAGGTGGTCTCCCAACAAGCCAGCTCTCAGGCCTCAGCTTCAGAAGTAAAGCCTGTAGACTATTCTCTGGGCTGTTGAAATACTTGGGCTGGAATCCAAAGAACTACACAGCTAGTTAACTTTGGCCCAATGGAGCTTTGGCTTAAATTTCTCAAACTCTCAAACAGACCGCTTTTGAAACTGAGGGGACTTTCAAAAGCAGTTTGAGATAATGTATGCATTGTGATGACGATGTATTTATTTATTTCCTTTGTATACTAGCCATCCTAAAATAGCTCAGGGCAGTTCACAAGAAAAAAAACACCATTTAAAATATCACTATAAAAGATAAAATAAAAGCAGTTAAAATATAAAATATAAATATAAATATAAATATAAAATAAATGCCATATATTGCAAAAACTGGCCTTGAAGGAGGAGGAGGAATCAAAAATCCTATTGGACATGTTCAAACCCTTGGGCATGCCAAAAGCAGATTTTTGGATACTAGAATTGGTATCACCAAAAGCCCATGGCTTAATGGTGCATTTATTTATTTGAAGTTGGGAAATGCAACAGCAATGGTGCTCATAAGCCATAATCCAGTGTTTTAACAGCACTGGATAATTTCTTTTAATGTAAGCATATGCATGGACCTCTGAGTACATCTCAAATCCATACAGAACTCGGAATCCCTGCTAACTGGGCAAAGAGGCACTTTCCCAGTGGACGTTTTCTTATGTTTAGCAGAGGGAAAGCAACAGTCCCTATTCAGCCCAGCAAAGCATGTCTTCCAGTGACTTCTGCTGGTATCTCTCTTGCCTTTGGGACAGGAAATTCTTTATTTGTTCATTTGTTCATTTATCTGCTAAGTCAACCACTTCATGAACTTTTTGTTGAAAAGCAGCATATAAATATTCTAAACAAATATATGCTCCCCTTCTAGAAACCAGAAACTGAAGTAACAGTCCACCGAAACACTTAAATACCCTACATTTCTGGGAACTGTCCTTCAGACTTCTTAAATTTTCTCGGTTAATGATATCTCAATTAACCATATTGAAAACTTTAATCAAAGAAATTTGTTAGAGACCAAAGAAAATGACAAAAAATGTTTGTTGCAAGCATTCTTATACATAAAATGTTGTTCTAATGCATTCAAGGAGGCTGGAGTAGTTTCAGATGTTCCTTTTGTGTACATTAGGCATAAAAACAAATTCTATCCTAGAGACATTTTCACTTGTTCAAGTTGTATCATAGAGAATTCTTTATTCCTCAAACTACCAAGTGCAATGGTTGATCAAACAACTAAAGTTTATGTAATGTTCCGAATAATTACTTACAATTAACATATTTCACAAAAAGAATAAGCTGCCTGGGAACTGTACACATTTGTAGTGGAGAACAATAATCTTGTGTTTTAATATGGCCATTGTTTCTCTGGCTAATTACTGCTGACTACACCAGTAGAAAACCCTGCTATAAATCAGCGGGAGCCTACACCTCCCATATGTATGCTCCTTTTTAGAATGGCTAAGTCAAAAGCAGGGGGGAAAGACACATCAAAATGAAAACAAAGATCTAATCGTTTATTTTTCTGGGAATGGACTCAACAGAGTCCATAATATACTCTCTATATTTGTTGGACTATATGCACCAACATGAGTTAGTAATCATGGCTCAAGGGTGTCAATGTGATAACCATTCTTGTTTTCCTGGTGCCATTCAAAATAGCCCTGCTAGACCTTGAATCAGTTCAAGCAAATATGTTTTAACTTATGACTGTTTTATTTCATATTTTTAAGGCATTGTTCCATTCCAAAGTGGACTACGCAACTTAGCCAAAAGCTTACAGATAGCCTCTGTGTATTTTGGAAAGTGGAGCAGCAAATGAGCAATACTTGATTGTACAGCTCTGAAAAAGTATAACTATGATCACATTGTGGATATTTTGAATGTGCCTTTTCAAGAGTTTAAGCAGCATAACAGCAACCTGATCCAAATATTCTGAGATGGGATTTATACCTGCACTGCTGCCATAATCCCCTTGCAATTCCAGCATCATGCCCTGGTTTGTGATATTTCACTGATGAAATTACAGCAGATCTTCAACTTATTTCAGTCCACCAGAGCAATTCTGTGCATACTTAGTAAAAAACCTCACTGTATTCAATGCTCCTTATCCCCTAGTAAGTGTATTTAGGATTGTAGCCTAAATCTTATTTTCAAGAGTTCGTGGGGAGATCAAACATTTTAAAATACAATATATGTCTAGGGTTCTATTCCATATAATAAAATATTTGCAGAGAGGAAATTGGAAGTAATACTCAAGTACAGCCATATTGATTTGGGGCAGCCAATACAACCATTTATTACAGCATAGGTTGTTCCAGAAGCAAGGCAAATCAGAACCAGGATCTCAGCTTCTCTGAATGATTTCCATATTTCCATGACTTCCTTTGATCCACATTAGGCTGGTTTGCAATGACATACAAAATGATGGTGTGTATTCATTACGGATAGTTCATTTGCTATGTCACTTCATCACAAATCTGTGGCCACATGGTAGGGGATGTACATGAACTGTTTGATGTCAGACTGTTTTGCAGCGAGCCAGGCTGGTTTGGCAACTTTATCATGAACCCAACTGGGGCCGGTTTGGTCCATGATCAAACTTTACCAAGCCTGGTTCAGTGTGAACCAGTTCAACTTCAAAGGGTGGCAGTGGCGGGGGAGTGACAAGAAAGATTGTCTAAGGTTCTTAAGGGCTTGCCCCCACTCACCCCCACTCACCGCCCCCAAATACACTACAGTAATCTCCGGATGGCTCTTTAAACAGGCTGCCCATGTGGTAGCAGCGCAGTTCTGGCCTCTGCGCATCCGGAGTACTGGGGGGCGGTGAGCGGCAGCAAGAGGTGAGCTGGTAAGAACCTTAGACAACCTTTCTCTCTGTTCCCCCTCCGCTCTTTGGTGATTCCCCCATCCCTTTAATTGTAAACAGGAATACTCGTCGGATTTCCCTTTACAAGTATTGCCACATAAAGCACCGAGCTGGTTAAATTGAGTGGACTGGACCAGCCAGTTATTTCAACTGAACTGGTTCTGTGGAACACAGTTCAGTTCAACTCTGATTCCAATTCGAACTAAACTGTGATTTTGGGTTCAGGCACATCCCTACCACATGGGTCACAATTAAAATCTTATAAAACTTATCAAATTGTTGGTACTATACTAGCCCCCACTAATAAAATATTACTCTGCCGGATGGGATATGTGAAGGTTACATGCTGTATTAAGCGACATACAAGAGAAAGATGATTCAACTGGTTTAAAAAACTGACTTTGTTGTGTCCAGCTGACTTGTTCAGGCCCTGAAGCTGAAAACATCATCCCAGAAAGCTAGATAAATTCCTGTTTTTACCCCTATTTAGACACTGGGTTCAATCCATAGAGCCACAAATATTGGAAAGGATTGCATGGTCACTGCTATGCTTTTGTATCCAAGTAGTGACCAGAACTGGAAAGCAGCCTGCTGATCATGGAAACAGATGTGATCTTGCTTAGAGCATTTGCCTCTTCAGATGAACATTGTAAGTGTGAACAGAGCAGACAGAAGGGTGTGCCAGAGGTGGGACTTCTTACTTGCTTTGCCTGGTATAAGCATGTACAGTGAATAGAATAGCTGTTATATGGCTTTCCTATATGTATCCTACATTTCAGGTGCCCAGCACTTTTAACATGAATGAAGGTACAGTTATTCACAGTGGCCCACTTTTTGGGGGGGGGGCACCTGGACCGCATCCACTGCAAGGCCCCCCACCACAGCATCCCAACTGCAGGCACCCTCAATACTCTGACACCGATAGGCTTTGCTTGCCCCTGCAGCAGGAAAACTGCCTCACTCTCACTAGACCTATTTACATTGCTTAGGAGCCATAGCAACCACTCATGGTGCGCCTTTTCCTCCACATCCATTTCTTTTAGGTTGCCTCCCAACCCCTACACTTAAGTTCCACCTTTGCATAAACGCTATCTCTATCTATCTATCTATCTATCTATCTATCTATCTATCTATCTAAATGCTTCCTTGGTAGGGCAAGCTGCAACATAGACAGGCATTGTTTCTAGTGGGGAGTTGCTGTGACTGGCCTCAAATCTGAAGAAGTGAAGGAGGGAGAAATCCATGGGCTTTGAGGCTTTGCCCTGCGAATTGTATGTCAGCAGGAGGGGAAAGGGTGCAGGCCTCCAAAGCCCCCACCCCCGCCAAAGTATAGGCATGCTCTTCTGGTTCCTTTTGCTTCTCATGACTTGATCCGGTGCACAGTTTACTTCAAGGTAAATGCCGCCAAGTCCAATGGGAGTTTTCCTCCTAAAGAAACATGCCTAAGACTGCAACCTGTCGTGATGCTCTATTCCAACTGCACAGGTGCACTGGAGCACCACGCAATTCTCAAGGGCCACTGGGCCAGATGGTCAGACCCAGGGGGCATTCCCACTCCACCTGCTGCCTCTGTCACCGTGGGGGGAGGCCGGGGAGGCCTACTCAGCTCACCCCCACCCCCTGGCGGCTAGAATTATTGGGGGGAAATTGGCAGTTCAGACTTGCGGCAGGACAGTGGAAATGGGTGCGGGGAGGTGGCAGCAGCCCCCCGGGACTTTGGAGGCCCCATGAGCCAGGGCCCCAAGGTCCGGGGGTAAGAGCGCCTCTGGTCATTCACACAAAAACATGCACCTGTGTAGACATTTGAGCACTTGTACAACTTAGTGTCTGAATAGGACTAAAATCTCGGAGGAATCCATGGCACTGAGCACTCAGAAAGGAGGTCTGGATTCCGTTGTATCAATGACAAATGTACTGCCATTACACTTCAAGAGTTCATAACAGAGTTCATAATATTGTCGCTGCTGATGAGGGAGCTCTCTTATACTCTGTTGGCCCTATGACTCTTCTTCAGGAAGATAAAATGTAACTTCCTTTCATGTCAGAAGAAGTGTAGAGAGGCTAGGATGCGAATTAAGGACATGCCCAAGGTCATTTTGTCTCCCCAACATGACCAATCATTGCAATATTTAATATTTGTAATATATTTATTTGAAAGCATACCATCCAGAATCTGCTGCTTCAAGGGTTGCATAAATTACAATCTAAGTTTTACTAAATAAACTATATTGTATAAATCAGAACAAGGCATACAATTTTAATTTAGCCATGCAGAGCAGGAAGCATCAGTGGAATTCTGCTAATTAGGAACTGGGGCATTAAAAATGTGAACTTTGCATCTGCTTTATCGTGGTAGTCAACTCTGGATTAGTACTGATGTTGATGATAGTCAAGGTATGTTGTGAAGTCATATTGTACATGAATTGGAATTGATTTAATTGTGTAACCTGTCCTCTCCCCCACCCCCTCTCTCTCCTGCCATGGCATTGCAGATACAGTATGTTTCTCTTCTCCTCCTGCCTTTGATGTTCCAGTTCAGTTATAATGAAGTCAGTTCCCACTGTGTCTAATTTTTTTAAACAAGAACAAAAGAAAGACTGCTGATTTTCTTCATGTTAACTATGCCTTTGGGGAAATGGTATAACAGTTTCTGAAAGTTGGAGGCAAATAATCAGTCCCCTGCCAAGGGGCTAAGCGATGCGAAGAACAATGTCCAACTTGGAAAGGCTGATTGAAACAGCTGCTGCCAAGCTCAGGCTTTTGTCTCACCTGGCGGAGCTAACACTTGCATATATGCAACCATATAGATATGCACATTACATCTCTGGTTGTGTCTGTTGAGTGCTATCACTGGCCCTGAATGGGGCTGGACATCCAAGCCAATAGACGCACCCATCAAGTTCAGTGGGCCTTTGATCATTGCAATGTAGATCCACATCTGCACCAGTGTCTGCTGCAGATGTGGATCTCCATTTTGGACTGAGCCAATTGAGAATTGTGCACGTACTATAACTATATCTGTCAGTAAAAGGGTTGGCCTACAAAGGTGAGAGGGTATTTGCAATGGCATCAGAAGTGATGAACAGGCTTCCATTGGTCTCCCATGCAGCTGCAGGACTAGAGTGCATTTTAAATGATTTGGGAGCCTGGCCTGAGATATCTCATCAGATCTTGAACAAGAATCAGGACCTGACCCTAAACCAGGGACACAGGCACAATTGGACAAGATGGGGGAGGTTCCTGAGCCCTTCAGGGAGGGAGCTCCTTCTAACTGGGAGACTGCTTGCTCTTTGCTCTCCCACTCATGCCTCTCTGGAAAAGAAGGCAGGAGCCTTCACTATTGCCATAGGAAGCATCCCTCTAATAGGAATCATCTGAATAACCAAAGAAGGCTCAAGGCTCAAGGGTGGAGTAGCTTAATCTTTGTGTGCCAATGACAGAGTGGATTTATACGACTGAAGAAGACAGGACAAAAAATAGTGAATTTTCTTGCAGGGCTATTTCATTTTGAATACAACCCATGTCATCAGATGGCTACTTAACCACATTCTGATACATGTTTTCATAGTTAAATGTAAATCTGATCACAAGTATTAATCTGTGAGAATGGCAGAGAAAAGTCATCACTCAAAAACATTTTCCTGTCATAGACATTTACCCCTAGAAGACATTATAGGCTTACTCTTCTCCCTCTCCTGCATTGTAACATGCAGATCATCCCAGAATCTATCATCCCTCTTATAAACACATAAGTTATGCTCCTTGGTGATCTTGGCACCGTTTTCTATACACATCCTTAGTGTATATTGCAAAAAGGATTACATCAATGCAGGGCTGCCCTCAGTACTCTACATTTGATTGCTCCAGTGCTATGGATACAGTCTCCAGCTGTTTTACAGATGCAGACAATCTGAGAAATGGCTTTTGGGTTTCATCAAAAGGTTGTGTAACAGGGGAAATACAGGCTGCCACATGGAAAGGAACCCCTGCTTGTGCCACCTTACAGAATTACCTCAAATGGTTGTAATTTAAACCAAATAAACGGGCAAACCACAGAAGATTTGGAGACTTGATATATTTCAAATAAATAACCTAAGGCTCAGGGGGTTCTGCATTTATTCCGACATTCATGTAGGAAGCCAGACTAGATCAGGTTGTCTCTTAAAATCTCTTGTCAAGACAGGCTGGCCCACAACTGAAAAATGAAACTTCTTTTTTTTCCCCAGTTATGATGTTTTCTGCATTCCTATTCTTCAAATCCTTCTTCATTATTGGCCTCAGACTATGGATATAGATAGAGATAGATTCATGGTCTGTTTTGCTTGTTTCTCAGAACAAAGTTAAATATGAATCTGACCATGTGACAGTACATGCTCAAAAGTACTTCATCTTAGGAGAATAATTGGGAAATAATTGGGTCCTTGCCGGTTCTTCTCTAAGGTCCTTTCAGGAAGTGCGGGATGTAGACTGCAATTAAGCTATAATTTAAAATAAATTTCAGTAGCCGACACATACCACGCAGCAAACTGCCTGTCTAACTGACAAGTATGCTTGCTGCTTCTGTGGCACTTTAAACCCTACTGACATGGCTTGAGAAAGCCAGGAGGCTCTATGGCTGTGAAAGAGAGTATCCTTGCACTCCCACTGCTACTCACGCTATTCTCAAATCACCCCTGATTTGTTTTGGGTCCAAATATGGCCAGCTACCACAGGGGTGATTTGTTTTATCCACAAATCACCCGAAACAGTTAGATTTGGGTAGAAATAGTTTTTTACCCGAATTGATTCGCACAGACAGCAAACACAGGAAGTTGTTCTCTCAGCAGCAGGAAAGAGGTGAAAAAAATTCTCTTCTCTTCTTCTCAGTCAGGAAAGCAGGAACAAAAAGCAGAGAATCCACTCCAGGAAGCAGGCAGGAAAAGCAAAGCTCCTCTCTCTCTCTCTCTCTCTCTCTCTCCTCCTAGGCAGAAAGGCAGAATGATGGATGGCTGGCTGCCTCCTTAAGTACATTTGAAAATCCCTCCTTCAAACTCCCCCCACCCTTGTCCCTTAGAACTCCCCCCACCCTTGTGTCCTAACCAATGCGGGGTTACTCCTGGGAACACAAAATTTGAATGGAAACAAGCCGATCTGGAACCAGGGGAGAATCGTCAGCCAGTCGTTACACACTGTAAGTCACCAATCTGAAGCTTGGGAGGGCAGGAGTTTTTTGTTTTTTGTTTTAAATCCTGACACAAAATGGAGACAGCAAGAGAGATCACCACAAAATGGACATCTGAATCTACGAATTTTTCAGGTCCAAAATCTGGGCAATTTGTTTTGGATCCAAATCTGGCCTGCTAGCACAGGGGTGATTTGTTTTGTCCACAAATTGCCCAAAACAGGTAGATTTGGGTACAAATAGTTTTGTACCCTAATTGATTTGCACATCCCTAGAATGTAGTATAGCATGAAGGAGATTTAAGGGAAGTTCAAGCAAGTGATCCAAGTCAAGTGTTACTAAGCGATTTCTTCCCAAGGGAAAACACTCTTCTCTTATATCCAATTCATCCAACATCCTACATATACTGTGGCCATTCATTGCATATTAAACTGAAATCAGTATTATAAAACCATAATATTTTAATTGTGTCATTTTTATAGTCTTGTTTTTAATTTTTGTGTAAACCACCTTGGGATTGTTTTAATGAAAGGCAGTATACAAATTATAACAATAAATAAATATATAAAATTAGTAACTTTCTAAAAATTATGGAAAACAATCCAGATCTTTTATATAATCTCTGTAAAGATTTATCCATACATTTCAAGTGAAGCAACACCTTTTCCATGTCTCTTGAAAATGTATGTATATTACAGCAAGTGTCAAGAAACTGATGAAACTCCCTGTTATATAGTGATTAGATATGTTATAGAAGTCCTTCTCTGAGTGAATTGGGGAACTAGCCATGTGTTTTTATCATATTACTAGGGTGTGAATCGTTCATACATAGAATTTCCCTGGGCTCTGATTGAGGCACCAATTCTGATTTCTGTTCATCAGTATATCTGGATGAGAATAAGTTCATTGCAACATGAACAAATGTTTCCAAGCAGAAGGTGGTACCATCAGGTATAACTTGCATGCCAGTATTTGTCTTGTCTCTGGTCCAATACAGATGACAAGTTACCAAGTGGTAAAATTTCTACCATACAGTTTTGTTTGAACATCTTTATTAATGAAAATCCAATCCAACATCCAGCATACTGAGTGGTGTTGGAGTGGCTGGAGTTGTGTCCGGCTTCGTGTGGAGCAGGATGCATCAAGAATCATCTATAGGACACAGAGTGTGTGCCCAATTGGCTGAAGGCAGGACAGCTGCTTTCTAAGGTGATCCTACCCGCAGTTCTAGCAGTTCAGTGTCAATCCATTCACGCAGTTCTCAGTGTGGGAATAGCTGGTTACCTTTTAAGGGGCTGGGCAGGAATTTTTTTGTTCCTACCTGATTGGTCATTCCTGAGAATTTTTTCACCTACTTCTCACTGAGTGTATTATGGCCTCTAAGTTAGGAGTGGAGGTCATTAAATTATGTAGACCACTCACACTGGTACATGACTGTGGACACTGAGAGATATTTATATCAATGGTGTTCAACTGAAGGAACAATTAGGTTGAGGGGGGATTTCAATAAGCCCCTAGGGATTTTGTGATCCCAGAGGTGTCTCGAAATGGAACCCCTGGTGCTTAGCATCAGCTCCCGAAGGTCCTTCAGTGAAACTGAATACTCCCACATTTTATTTTTATTCATAGGAGGGATCAGGGTCAGAACTGGCATTCCATTGTTGTATAGCATCTAATTTGGTCCACCTAATGGCACAGCGGGGAAGCAACCTGCCTAGGGAGCAGGAGGCTGTTGGTTCGAATCCCCGCTGGTGTGTTTCCCAGAAAATGGGAAACTCCTATATTGGGCAGCAGCGATATAGGAAGGTGATGAAAGGCATCATCTCATACTGTGTGGGAGAAGGCAATGGTAAACCCCTCCTGTATTCTACCAAAAAATCCACATGGCTCTGTGGTCGCCAGGAGTTGACACCAACTTGACAGCACAACCCTTCCTTTTTTCCAACTTCTGGAAACTTGATCTAGAACTGCATATCTTGATTTGTGTCCCCAGGGACTTTAGACTTGAAAACTGTTTTTGAAGGTAAGGGGACTTTCAACAAATATGTGAGCGGGTGCATAGCTAGGGGAGAGGGAGGCCCATGTTCGCCCTTCTCCCCGATGGGCCCTCGGAGTGAGGGAGATGATGAAGAAAATAGGGAGGGGTGGGAGGCCCTCAGGAGCTTGGGGGCCCGGGTTCTTTGAACCCATCCACTCAATTATAGCTACACCCCTGTATGTGATAGTGCTTGAAGGGGATGGGGGGGGGGCTCTATTCAAAGGGGAGAAAAATCAAAGTCTAGTGGACATATGTAAGCCGATGGCACACCTAAAATAGTTCTTTAGATCTCAGTCAGTGTTATACTTATTTTATGATGTTGCTATGACCTAATATGTATAGGAAATGTAATCATTCTCAAACAGAGAATCATTCTGAAACAGGTATAAACTGAGGGCCAGATGTATAGTGGTTAGAATGTTGATTTAGACTGAGGAAACATGGGATCATATCCTCATTTGGGCCACGAAATTCACTGAATGACCTTTAGTCATCCACTCTCTCTCATCCTAACTTATATCACAGAGTCGATATGTTGGGGCATGAGTTATATCCTGCCTATATAAACCATCCTGGTCTTCTTGAAAGAAGTGTGAGAGTTAAATAATATAGCAAATAGGTTGTTGGCAGGTTTGGGGATCTTTCAAACTGGTTTGCCCTTTGTCTAAATATTCATTTCAAAAAGTGGTGAGAACAATCGTTTGCAGCTCATCTGTACTGTGCTGAAGTATTCCTAATTTTGTCAAAAATACCATGTGTGAAATAGTTGGTTTCATTTGAATTTCTTCTCACTTGGTTTAAAATGTGTGGTGGTCAAAGAGAAAAAGAAAAGAGGAACACAAATCTCGTTGTCCCAACTAAAATGAAAAGTCTCAAATTGTGAGATGTTTTGTATCACTTCCACCTTCTGAACTATATCTCATCAGGTTTAAATTCTTTGTATTTAATCTCTGAGGCCCAGCTTTTCCCGTTAAATCTCTGCTTGCTTTCATTCTAAAACAAGAGAAAAGAATAGGGAAAAAGAAACAAAAAAATCAAAGAACTCCAACCATTCATCAAATGTGACTATGTTAGCAAAAGGCTTTTGTGCGTTGTGAACTTCCACAAGATATGGTTAATGATGTGCAGCCATCAATTCATGGTCCAAAAACATTGGTGGGGGGGAGGAAGAAAGCAAACAAAATAGCCTATAGAGAGAAGAGAGTTCACATATATGTTCAGACTGAGAAGCTACATAAAGACCCTTTATTAGGCATCAACTTGCTTTTGGCAAAATACGATAAATCAGTAAAACATATAAAACACTCCTGTTAGACATCAGAACTAACCTATATTATAATTATCAGCATCAAAGGGTAAATCAGGGATTTGTATCCTATGGAGAGGGAAAGTACTGTTTTTAATGTCTCCATTTTTCATCCAGAATCAAAGCCACATTAAACAAACAACAAAGATCTTCATGCTCAAACCTCATCTGTGAGCGCCAATATGACCAGAGAGCAGCTAACCTTACACAGGGCCTGTTCAGTGAGAAAGAACAGATTAGCTGGGTAAAATGGAAATGGATTTCACCCATACTCCCCAGGATCTTCAAACCTTTAAGCTGAACCCAGTCACTTCAAATGGTGAACAACGATTGAATACTAAAACCCTTTGATTTATTTTGAAGCAAACTTGGAACATACCGCTCATAGGCAGCTTACCACTTCCTTTTATCCATAGGATAGATTACCCTTTATCCAGTGAGGAGTAGACTGCAGATACTTAAGATACAATAATTCAACACAGCTTGCAATGAAATGCAGTTTCCAGAGCTTTTGTCTCTGGAAGAGACTCTTTTGAGATTGTCTGAGAACTTAGTGCACATGGTTTGACTTTCATGATGAGTTAAAAGTCATTCCTTATAGGGATGTGCAGAATGTTTCGACAGTGAAATGTTTTGACTTGAAACAGGCTGCTTCAAGCTAAAAAAAGAACACCTTTTTAAAAGGCCAGTTCTGAGCCCTTTTAAACAGAACAAAACAACCCCATTTCAATCGAAACGTTTTGATGCTTCGAGCGCCATTTTAGAGGCATGTTTTTCCTTTGCTGATTGGCTTTCTGGCATTGGCTTCTGATTGGCTTGCAATCTCCTTGCTTCTTGATTGGCTTGGTATCATAGAAATCAAGTGCTATCATGGGCAGTTGTGCTCCCATTGGCTGGGGGGAGGGAGGGAGGGGAACACAAAAGGAAGGAATTTCAAAATGTATTCAAAGGGACTGGAAGGCAGAGAGAGCCCTTGTATTGTATCTCTCTTGAAAAAGATACATCAGGACAGGAGGAAGGAAGGTTTGATTTTGTGGTTTTCTTTTCTCAGTACTGAGTATAATATGCTGTGCTATTGCTGGTATAACTATTTGGTTTTGCTGGATCTCAGATCGACAAAGGCAGAATTTGGATGCCCTCCTTTCTTGAGTTGTGGTTAGGTCTGTTTGTGAGATAGCATTGTGGTGAGAAATGAACAGTGGCATCTCTCTTTCTCTCTCTCTGTAATATTTCTTTGTGACTCCTGTGATTAACTCCATGTCTGGCCTTGAGATTAACTTTTGCTTCACTCTCTTCTCTGGTCTGCTCTGCAATCTGCATTGAAAGGTATACTCAGCCAAAATATGGCTGAAGTTGCTCCAGTTGAGCTTATGGCTATGCTTGCTGCTAAGGGTGCTGCTGTGGCAGCTGTTGCAGTGCTTGGAACATAAGAAGTCATAATTGTGTGAGAGAGCAATTTGTGCCTGTGATGCTACTGCAGCACAGGCACTGTGACTATCAGTGTATTCTCGGTCAGTGATTCTTTTTTGGCCATTTTTGGACTGTTTGAAATGTGTGTTCTGTGTTGAGAGGGACAGATTCCCTTTTACTGTGTGCTTCTGCAATGTTTTTCAAGGCAGGATTGCAAAATGCATTGTGAATTGCATTGCCATGAAAAACTTGTGTGCATGTAATCTGTGAGTGCAGGTTGTTCTGTCCATAAGGAACAATGGGGAAATATGAAACATCCCATTGTTCCCCATGGGTAGCTCCTAGGGACACCAAAGTGGGTTGGGTGATAGGGCATGATGGGTGCTACCCACCACCCAACCCACAAAAGAAATGGGCAAGTAGGAGATTTTTTTAAAAAAATTTAAACTGTTCCCCATACCCCCATAGGATCCTATATAAGTTGGATCACATATATTATCTAATTATCCTTGAAACAGTTATGTAAGGCAAGCCAATATAGTTATCCTCATATTATAGATAGGGTGCTACGGCTGAGAGAGAGTAGCTTGCTGGGCATCATCTAATGAGTTCACATCTGAGGTGACATTTGAACTGGAGACTTCCTAGCACTCTAGGCAGTGCACTATACCAGCTTTCACTAGAATATAAGCCCTGAACAAATTAGTTGATAAATTTTTCTGTGCAGGATGAGGCAAGCCCCTGGGAGACCCGTAATGAGTGGCCCAAAATGCGCCACAGCCAGGCCAGGCTGTCTTTCAGGAGGCTGGTGGGGGGCTTGGAGGAGCTACTGCCACTGTACCGCCCCCCCCCCCACACACATCTGATGTCTCCACCACCTCCGATAAGGATAAGGATAAGGAAAGTACCCTTTCTCTTGCCCACACCCTGGCCTTACTATAAGGAAGGGAATGCCCCTCTTTACTTGCAAAGAAGAATCCTCAATAGATTACCCTTTACAAGTATATCCCTGTACTGGCCCATAAACTGGTTTCTTTAGAACTGTGGCTGGTCCGGTTCAAACTCGAACCAGCCAAATTGGGCCGGTTCAATTCAAACCGCAGTTTGAATCATGCTGGCTTATACATCCCTACTGACAGCTCCCTCCTGATTGCTTGCCCCCTTTTAAGTTTTTGGGACCAGGGGGAGTCCCAACCACCAGACTGAGAACCTATGCCCTAGGCATTTCCATATCTAAGACTGGTGTTAGCAACTTTTTAATCTTGTAAGAATATGTGAATATAATAGTTTTCAAATTATATTGAAAGTGCAGATTAACAAGCACAGAGCAGAACATATAAATAATGGGTTGGATCCAAAGATACATGGGCAGAAGAAAAGAACACTGTTCTTCTGGTTCACATGCCATGGTGGCAAGTAAATATGGAGGAACCGCTGGTCCCCACTGAGCATGCACTCCTGCTACTGCTGCTGCATCCATGTTGTCAGAAGCTGCCAATGCCAGATGGAGAATGTTGCCTAAGCCTGACATTCACCCATACTAAGCAACATTTGAAATTGGGTGGACAATGTCAATCTGAGGTGGGCTCAACATTCTCCACCTGACATTGGCAGTTTCAGACAACACAGAAGTGGTGGTAGTAGTGGATCACTTGCTCGACAGGGACCAGCAGTTCTTCCATAGTTTCCATTGTGACATGGGATCATATCCACTATATGAGATCTTGCAAACTGTGCAGTGCTATAAGTTAGGTTCTATGGTACAGGAAACAGCCTTATATTGAATTAGGCCATAGGTCCATCTAAGTCTACAGTAACTTGCAGTAGCTCTCCAAAATTTAGACAGGAATCTTTTCCTGCCCTAACTGGAAATGCCAAAGATTAAACTTGAAACCTTCTGCATGCAAAGCATGTGTTTTGCCACTGAGCCATTCTCACATTCCTCCTTAAGTAAGCGCCATAACATCCCTGGATTTAGTTTTGGTTTTCTCATGCACTGCTCTAGCATGAGGTGTAAACCAGCCTATGAGTAGAAGATAGCTTTCCCAGTGTAAGAGCACTTTGTATCCAACAAAGAGAATTTTTGTTCCATTATTACATTATGGAAGTAATGATAGGCACAGAAAAGACAAACATCTTCTACACATTTATTTAAATCCAGCATCTACAACGTCTTGGATATGTGATCTATGGCCTTGGGTGATGTGGTGGCCTGCGGAATCCCTTCTTGTATATGATACATTGAGGCTTTTTCATCACAAATACAGTGGCATCTGTTAGTATAACCAGAAAGGATTATACCTCCCCATAGAACCAATGAGAATAGATGAGCAGTTTTCTGCAGAACAAAGTGCTAACAAGTGTCTCATTAAAGCAAGATTAAATGTCCAAAGAGAATTTAAACTTTGATTTAAATGAAAATGCAGGCTTGCATACTGCTGACCTTTAAAAAAAACAAAATACCAGAGAAGAAACAGAGTGTGTTGTTCCAGAAGATGCATCATCAACTAAAATGTGTGTGCCTTGGCCTGAAAATTCAGTGGATTGCTGATATAGGAAAGAAATGAATGGGAAGTTTCTTCTCTTGACAATTATAGGATCAATTCAAATAATATTCCAATTGGCTCTCTTGGGGGAAAGTGTGGGCACACATGGCGTCCCACCATCACCTAGCATGCCAACACTTTATCACTGAATCACATCTTATCACTACTTTAAAGTAGTATTTGAACCACTCATAGAGGAATAGTTTGGACAAACAGCTCCCTGATACCATTAGATTATGGGTGAGTGGGGGACACGGGCATCCACATTCCTTCTCCATGCATTTAGTCAGCCAGTCTCGAGTATTGCCCAAACTGGCCCATGGTATCTTCCTTTGTAGTTATACATCATTTGACTATGCCATAAGGATAGTTCCACCAGCAGAGGGTCACCCATTTTAAGGTGTCATTCATTTTAGAGGACACTCACCCTTTAAAAAACTTGGGTTTAAAGATTTACGTTCTCACCTTCTATAAGCCTCTATAGAGTGGTTAAGCATTGTTTACAAGGTTAACCTTTGTACAAGGCCACAAAGAAACAAGAGAGGATTTTATCATAATCCTTTGAGAGCTATAAAATATTGGATGTAACTGGGATGGCTGATAGTAGTCAGCAGCCCGCATTCACATAAGGGTTGTAAAGAAACCCACAAAGAAATCTAACATGTCTTATAGACATTCATTTTATGTCTTGTGAGAAACCTTTGATTTTTTCATGGAGAAACTCTGGAACGTGCCTTAAATTTCACTTTGCGTGAACTTTCAATGGCCACCCTAGGAGTGTGCAGAAACTCCCTGAGAATTTTCACTTATAGGAACTCATTTGGCTTCTCTTGAACATCTTCAAATGTTCATCTTGGAAGGAACTCACCCAACACTGGGTGAATGAGTCTTGCTCCCAAGAACTGCCTAGAGCCATCTCAGTGAGGTGGCATTAAAAACAAAATAAAATAAAACCATAGCCCTCTGAACGGCATAGGTCTGGGTTACCTTAGAGAGTGCCTAGTTTAGTATGATCCCCATCACTCGTTGAGGTCATCTGGAGAGGTCCGTCTCCAGTTACCACCGGTACGTCTGGTGGCGACTCAGAACCGGGCCTTTTCTGTAGCTGCTCCTGGTCTATGGAATGCACTCCCGGCAGATATCCGCAGTTTAGGCTCACTGTCAGCCTTTAAGAGAGCCCTAAAAACTTATTTGTTTGGCCTGGCCTTCCAAGGCTTGTAAAGTGTTGTTGTTTTCTAAAAGTATTTAAAATGGTTTTAACTGGTTTTAATTGTTTTTGGATTGTTTTTATGTTGTTTTTAGCACTATGTTTTCAATTGTGTGTTTTTATGTCTTTTAAAAGCTGTTGTACACCACCTAGATCCTCTGGCTGGGGCGGTTTATAAATATCATACATACATACATACATACATACATACATACATACATAATAGAAGTATGTCTATGCATATAGCAATCAATCAATCAATCCCTCTATTATGGTCCTTGACCATTATTAACACAGTATGCATTATACATGATACGTACTACAAACCATGCACCATAAAAGCAAATAAACCTCAATATTTAACCAGTCACCATACATTAATCTTTAATCACATCTCCAATTAATTATCTAATTAGTTGTTAATCACAATTTGCTAATGGATTCACATGGCAACAGAGCAAAACTTAGCTACTTTATATGTGATGTTAAATGACTGGTCAGACAACAACAATAAAATACAGGTTTCATCCCCACCATCACCAGGCAGCTTGCTTAAAAGCAAAAATATCCAAGAAGCAAATCCTGATAAAATCTATAATATAACAAAACAGGTCCTATATTTTCAATATAATTAGTTCCACAATGACAAAATCTTTCACAAGTGTATGTAATAATGATAATAATAAACTTGTTGATCTATTCTAAACCCACCCTGTGCACAGCAATGTGCATGCACAACTCTCAGAGAGCAGAAGGGAGGCTGCTAGTAGATGAATTCTTGTGTATACAAGAGGTTGGATCCAGAGAGAAGCCAAATCATCTGACTGTAAACTTTGTAAACATAATGCTTAGTATATGTCTGATCTGCAAGCTATTGTCCAGTACAAAAAAAACTCATGACATCTATGGACTCATAAATGGTCATTAGATAAAAAGATTAATTTCTTTCATTGTTTGAAATGGCTGTGTCATGCATGCACCTTCTTGGCAGCAAGAAAGCTGCTGCTCACGGCACTTTGAGGGAGGCACCATTTGAATCAACTGGATCAGGGGCGTAACTATAATAGGGCAAAGGGAGACAGTTGTCTGGGGGCCCACTGCCTTGGGGGGCCCCCTAGAGGCAAGTCACATGACTGACTCCCACAGCCGCGCACCCTCCCGGGCTTCCTTCAGTTGTATTCATCCTCCGAAATTGATGTGAATGTTAAGACCTGGAGCTATCAGAACAGCATGTCTTTCTCTAGTCCCATTAAATGATTTGCATCATCCACAATTTACAAAACCTTTTAAAAAATAGTTTAGGATGATGTTCTATTGTGGCTGATATATATATATATATATATATATATATATATATATATATATATGCTTTTTGTTACCACTATTCAGCCTCATTTAAGATTTCTTTACTTCATGAGCTGAGCTTCAGTGATGGGGGGGGGATTTAAAATCTTGTCTCGGGGCCCACTCCAACCTTGCTACGCCCCTGAACTGGATCCTTCACACAGAGCCTTCGCTGTGCACACCATAATTTGCATGAATGCCATGACATTTTTTTCTTGGCTGATGCAAATGGCAACAGCCAAGTGTACTTCAGTTCATATAAAGACTCCTGATGCATCCCCATCCTTGACCTTAAACACAACCCTGAACACACTGCACTCAGCCCTACGCACCTGGCAAACAGGAATTTAAAGAGTGGAAAGTATCCAGTTCCCTTCCCCTCCCATACACTTTTTTACTTTCTTGAATTCATTTCCATATGAAATCCAACTAAATCTTTAAACAAGAATCATGAATAGAAAATGCTTCTCCCTTCATAATTCCTCTATCCCTTTCTTCTCTTAATATGATCCAGATTTAAAGATCCAACTGGATGATTATTAGACTCATTTTACTTCGGTACGGCTTTCCTAGATAATCTACAGAAATGAATAAGGAGATCACAAATTCCTGACTGTAATCATTGGGCATTTGTAAAAAGGATTTCTCTTCCAACATCTGTTGTTTGAAAACTCTACCAGAATCCATATCCTTGCTTGATAGCAGGTGCCGTTATAACTGCAAAATAAAAGCTACCGGCATGTATTTCCCAAGTCTTTTGGGCGGTTGGGGTTCAGATAAACATAAGCCTTAAGGCAAATTTCATTAGCAGTAGCAGCAGCAACAGATTGTTGTTACTCTTGG
This sequence comes from Hemicordylus capensis, assembly GCF_027244095.1. Classification (NCBI taxonomy): domain Eukaryota; kingdom Metazoa; phylum Chordata; class Lepidosauria; order Squamata; family Cordylidae; genus Hemicordylus; species Hemicordylus capensis. Next base: position 48,209,729 of record NC_069661.1, on the reverse strand, counting down.
AAATACTGAGGCTGAAATAATTTAAAATTCATTCAAAAATAAGGAAGGAAGGAAGGAAAGAGAGGGTGGGAGGGAGGGGGAGAGAGAACTGTGGTAAAGTAATAGGCATAGCATAGTTCACAGTCTTAAATTCTTTAAGTCCCTCTGGGTTAAAGGTTTCAGTCAATTCAGCCACTGCTCTTAAGTGGCAATGCCATATTTAGGTTCTACAGTTCACTATTGTAAATTTCACATGATTTGACAGCAGATAATTGCTTATGGAATGTTAGATAACTTTGGCAAGTGTAGAGCTTTAAGAAATGTTGCCACTTATTGTATCTGACAGATGCAAATGGCAGTGGTTTTAATGATGAGGTTTATTCTAGCATCTAACCTGTCAACATTCTAATGTTGGAGTAGTTTTTCAAGATAATATCATGGTGGTCATTTAAATTCACAGAAAAAAGCATAGATATTTCATATATTTTTAAGCTTATAAATTAAGCTTTACAGCAAAGGCAAAGCTAGCAAGCAATTGCTGAGTGTAAATATAATCCTTAGATGTCCAGATCAGAAAACAGAGCCTAATGTGACATGTACATCAAAGAAGTCTTCAAATACCAATGGATTAGCATAGTCAAAATGCTTCCCAAAATAAATGAGGGGTCAGAATTAATCAATACCCTCTAAAAGTCACTTCCGGTTCCAACGCTGACCGAGCAAGACGCTTCTCTTTGAGTCTCCAAGTCTCTGAGAGAAGACTTGCAGAAAGTAACTGGGGGGGGGGGGACTCCATAACTACCACTCACCCCACCGGATTACAGTGGGAGGTGTAAAAGACTCACCAGCCCGGAGAAGTCAGCTCCTGTTGCGAAGGGGCGCGGGGAAGCTGCAGTCTCTTCGCACCAGTCGAACGACAGGGCTAGAGTCAAGGAGAGTTCTGCAGTGTGGAGTTCAGGTTGCCTGAAAACCAAGCTCGGAAGCGTTGCAATTTCTACTAAATGCCAATGAGGTAACAAAGGAATTTATTAAGAATCTCATCTAAAAGAACAAGGAAAATAACAACTTGCGAGAGAGCCCTATCCAACAATGTTTCCTGGCTGCTTTCGGATGCCAAGGTGTGGTCGAGATACTATAACTCTATATAGAGAGTGACTAAAACTTTATAAGTATATCTACAGAGAAAAAGAGCTATACCTCTGCAGTATTTTTGGAAAAGAGGGATGTTTAATGCCCACTCTAACCTTTATGTTTTCAAACGGCTACCAATTCTGTTGAAGTAATTTAATGTGAACTAATTTAGCCAAAGCTAGTCAAAGTACCCTTAGACACTAAATTGTCAGTCTACAATTTCATTCTAAATGTAAAGATTCGACACTGGACAACACGGAGGTGATTACAGCGAACTTCTAGGCGTCTTGTGATGTTTTGAAGAGCGTGAAGTATAGCTTCTACCTTCTTTTTGGTATAGCTGATTTTTAGTGTGAGTCTACAAATACGAACTTGAGGAAACCTGTGACTGTATAACAGAGTGAACAAACAAATACACTTTGAGTAAAGAAGAACTCAAAAAAGTTAAAGGGTGAACTGGATTCAAAGTGGAAACTATTCCTCTCCCTTTGAAGTTACAGGAGGGGTATATTGACTAAAGAGTTAGTTAACCTTGTAAACATCCAATTTGTTACTGTAGTCTTGTATATTAGAATGTCTAAGAATAAGAATACTCCAACTGAAACTCAAACCCATATGCCTAGAAAACTATCAGTGGGAACGATTCCCCAAGTGGAAAGGTCCACTGGTGAAATTTGGGAGTTGCTTCAAGCCATTAATTGTAAACTAGATACAAATAATGAAGTAGTACAGTCTATGGTTAATGATATGCAAACTCTTAAAGAGGATATACAACAGATAAAAGCAGGTTCACAGGTTTTAAAGCAAGATATGTTGCAGCTGAATAAGGAGGTACAAATGATGAAACAAGGGATCACAGACAATTTAAACAAATGTAACAACTTGGAAGAAATAAGCAAGAGAACAATGGAGGATACTAAGCTAACTGCTAAAAAAGTAGAAGCTGTAAGCCAGGAGATAAAAGAATTGGAAAAGGAAAAGGAAGAGTTAGCCGACCAACTTGCAATATTGCAAATGGTGCAGAGGGAAAGAATGCTTAGAATAAGGGGAATTCCAGAAAGTACTACTCAAAATTTACTAGATGTTCTGACAAATGAATTAGCTAAACTCTTGCAGGTGGATATATCTAACATAGAAGGACTGGTTGAAGATGCCTACAGAGTAAACAACACTTTTGCAGTCTCCCATAAAGTTTCCAGAGTTTGTATAATCCAACTCAATTCCAAATCTACTCGAGATCGTATTATACAAGCCCATTTTTCAAGATAAATGGAAAATTAACAGTCAAACTATAATGGTGATGAAAGAAATCCCAAGGAGATTTCTTATGAAATGAAAAGATTACAAAGATTTGACTGATATTTTAAAACAAAACAAAATCCCCTTTAGATGGGAGTTCCCTCAAGGGGTTGCCTTTACTTTTAAAAATAAGAAACATAGACTAACCGAAGACCTAAAAGTAAAACAATTTCTTCGTAGGTATAGGAATGATCTTCAGATCTCAGAGGACATCCAAAAGACATAAGGTGCTAAATAAGGGAGGAATTAGCAATATAAACAAATAGTCAGTATGGAATTAAAACTCTTTTCTTTAAATGTAAATGGCTTAAACATAAAAACAAAACGCCAAAAAATATTTCACGATTTGAGAAAAATAAAACTGGATTTGATTTGCCTACAGGAAGTGCATATATGAAGGAGAGATAGAAAGTATTTACAAAATAAAGCACTAGGTTAGCAAGTCAAAACCCTAGATATTAAGAAAAAAAGGGGTGTAGTCTCTTATACAAAAGACCCTTTAGAGCCAAAATTGTTATATAAAGATGATTATGGAAGAGTATTGGTGGTAGAAATAAAGGTTGGAGATCTAAAGTACATAGTAATGGGCATATATGCCCCCAATGAGGCAAAAGCAGAATTGTATAGAAAATTGGAAAAACAACTAACAGAGATAGATAGGCAACAGATTCTATTAATGGGAGACTTTAATGGAATTGTCTCAATGCAGGCTGATAGAGATACAACAGATTTGAGGGGAAATGATGGGAAATCACCAAGAGTTTTTCTTTAATATGGCTGAGCACTTTGGTTTACACGACATATGGAGAATCAAAACTTAGATGTGAGGGAGTATACTTTCTTTTTAGATAGACATAAAACACATATGAGAATAGATATGATTTGGGCCAATGCAGATGTGTTGATAACAAAGATATCGTTATATGAACTATTGGGGAGAGAATGTCTAACCTATTGGCAAGATCCAGTTATTGTTAACAACACTTGTTCCAAGGATGAGATGGAAGTCCTTATTGTGTGTGTTTGTGAGTGTTTGTACTATTTGTGTTTGTCATTTGGTGTTGTGAAAATTGAATAAAAAGTATATGCAAAAAACCAAAACAAAACCCCTCTAAATGTGACCCAAACCAAATGACACACGACCCAAACAGTCACCCAGTCACAAAATTAATCAAACGATAGATGGCAAGAATGAATCAGATTCTGCAACAAAACCCAGTACTTGCATGTAATTGTTTCAGGGGGTGGAGTCATGAAAGAGGGTGGAGCCAATTATAGATCATTTGCAGTACCCAGAGAACCACTGGAGTACGTAACTCCAATGGAAGGAATATTGGCACTGGCAAGTAACTAGTTAGTGAAATTATGGGAAGAGAAAGTGTTCAAATGGCAAGTGAGAAGTGACTAGTTATAAGCCCAATTCTGACATTATGCTGTATGAGTGTATAGATATCAGTGCCCTTGTACACATGTTTGCATGAATGGCTGTACCTGCATTAATTGAAAAATGGAACCTGGATATAGGCCTTTCAAATGCATGGTACAGTTAGTGAACTTCTGTACCTGTGTTCAGCATAACATGTGAATGACTATCTGCGTACAAATCTGTACCTGTGTACACTGCACACTCATACTAGTGTACAGTGTACACAGGTACAGATTTTTGCTAATGTATGTGTCAGGAGATGGGAATTGTGGATGGGAAGAGACACGGACACTTACGCTGTTGTTGGAGAAAGCCTGATTAGCCCATTGTGCACCCCAACCACTGTCCCAACTTGGGGGGAATGGTACCCCTGATGGGGGCATGTTATGGCTGAACTTGCCCAAACAGAGAGGGATGCCCATAAGTGTCGTGAAGACTGGGGTCTTGAACAATCTGCAGGGACTCTTGCAAAATCTTGGGATGAGATCTCATTCTGGCCCAAGATCTCATGAGAGTTGCCGTGATTGCCAAGGGCTATATAAAGGAAGACTAGCCGATGATGAGGGGCCAGTTACCTATGAGAGCTCAGGCTGGCAGGAGCTCTATGAGTCAGTAAAAGAGCACACCTGGGAGGTTCTGTGAATGAATTTAGCTTCCATATAGGTGGTTCTCTTTGCAACCTCTGAGGCTGAACAGACCACAGACTAAAAGAGAGCTCTTATATGGAGTCCCTCAGGGCTCCATTCTGTCAACAATGCTTTTCAATATTTACATGAAACCGCTGGGTGAGGTCATCAGAAGATTTGGTGCTGGGTGTTATCAGTATGCTGATGACACCCAAATCTACTTCTCTCTTTCATCTGCTTCATCAGGAAATGGCGTTCATTCCCTAAATACCTGCCTACAGGCAGTAATGCATAATTTCACTCACCCTGGAAGGAGCAGGTACGCAGTTTGGGAGTACTCCTGGATCCAGGCCTCACTCTGGTATCTCAGGTGGAGGCTGTGGCCAGGAGTGCTTTTTATCAGCTTAGGCTGATTCAACAGCTGCGCCCATTCCTAGCGGAGGATGACCTCAGAACAGTGGTGCACCAGCTGGTAACCTCCAGGCTTGACTACTGTAATGCGCTCTACGCGGGGCTGCCTTTGTACGTAGTTCATAAACTTCAGTTAGTTCAAAATGCGGCAGCAAGGCTGGTCTCCGGGGCAACCCGGAGAGACCATATTATGTCTGTTTTGAAACAGCTGCACTGGCTGCTGATATGTTTCTGAGCAAAATACAAAGTGCTGGTTATTACCGTTAAAGCCCTGAACGGCTTAGTTCCAGGTTACCTTAGAGAGTGCCTTCTTCGGTCTGATCCCCACCGCACGCTAAGATCATCTGAGGAGGTCGGGCTCCAGTTGCCACCAGCTCGTCTGGTGGCGACCCAGAGGCGGGCCTTCTCTGTAGCCGCTCCTAGACTGTGGAATGCGCTCCCTGCAGACATCTGTAATTTGAATTCTTTTTTGGAATTTAGGAGAGCCCTGAAGACCTACCTGTTCGGCCTGGCCTTCCAGTGCTCTTAAATTGTTTTAAAGGGTCTTTGATGTTTGTGAACCACCCTGAGCTATTTGTAAGGGCAGTCTATAAATCGAACAAACAAACAAACAAATAAATAATAAAAGGGGGCAGGCAATGACCTGGGGGCTACAAGACTTGACAGTATGATGTTGCTTTAGCTGAAGCAACTAAGGACTAAACTGCCGATCTAACTATGGTTACTCCCATATAAGAGGTCATTAGCACTGCTGTGGCATAGCTTCTGCACATAGCTGTGCATAGCTTTTGTACATACCTGCACATAGGCTTTATTGCGCTCCATAGCTAGGCACAATAAAGCCCAAAACAGATGGAGGAACCCATCTGACTCAGGAGATGCCCCCGTTGGATTTGTCAGTCTAGCTCCTGGTGTCAGTGCAATTCTGTCTTCCCTTTTCTGACCCCTAGGTGGCAAAGTAGAGACCTACCCATTCTTCAAATGCAACCTTCACCCTTACAAAACTAATGTAGGGGGATGGAGAAACCATCTGATGTTTCTCCATGGGAGGAACTCTGAAATTTTCTTTTGAATTGCTCTTTGGAGAAATTTCAGTTTCAACCCAGCCGTGATGCTCTGTTTGTTGCTTTAGTTTGAATAAATACTTGCCAACATAGTATTACTTGTGGTGACTTTCAACTGTAATTAAAATTAGACTTGGAAAAGAATATTCTACAATTCAATTTAAAATATATATATTCTGCACCTCTGGCAGGAACAAACTGCTAAAAGAATAAAACTGCCTCAGTAAAATCTCAACCATGGATATTCTCAAAGACAGCCTACATTCAAATTCATAACATCCCATTACTTCAGGGCACAATGATGGTTTTGTGAAAGTTTAAACCTGTCTTCTTTTACATATGAATGGATGCTGATTATTACCAGGTTAGCACAAGGAATGATCAGGAATCTACTTAACTTACAAGGTCAGATCATCGGCCCTCCTCCTTGTGCAAGGTCATAAGAACATAAGAAAAGCCCTGCTGGATCAGGCCCAAGGCCTATCTAGTCCAGCATCCTGTTTCACACAATGGCCCACCAGATACCTCAGGAAAGCCCACAGGCAAAAGGTGAGGGCACACACGCTCTCCTCCTGCTGCTGCATTTTGCCTTTGAGGCTGGAGGTGGCCTATAGCCCTCAGACTAGTAGCCATTGATAGAGCTGTTCCCCTTGAATTTATCTATACCCCTCTTAAAGCCATCCAGGCTGTTGGCTTGTGGTGGAGAATGCCATAGTTTGATTGTGTGTTATGTGAAAAGGTACTTCCTTTTCTCAGTCCTAAATTTCTTGGCAATCAGTTTCATGGGATGACCCCTGGTTCTAGTGTGAGTCATCCCATGAAAGGTCAGAACAAGGAGTGCAAACTAGGCCACAAGCCATAAAAATTTCTTCCCTAACTTTGGTGCCAACATTCCAGTCTACTGATATAGTTTGTTTCTGACATAGCATGGCAACTGACATAGCACGGCAACAAACTACATCTTCCCAAAAAGCTGTCCCACACTTTCTTTTATGGGAGGCTCAGGCTGCATGCAGTCTAACGAATGAGCTAAATTGGTAACCCTCATACCATGGCTCCTCCTTAGCCATTTTCTTGCACAATGCTTAGGTCTTACTGAAGTCAATCAGTCAGTGCATGTTGGAAAGAGAAAGGAATGTGTCTTCAGTGGTCATTTTCTGTAGTTCTACTGCTCTGTCCCCAGCCCTAACCTTTCCAAGATCGCCTCGGCATCTCTAATTAGAATACAGTAACATCAGTAATGGGCAATTACCAGCATAGGTAGCGTAATGGGCCATTACCAGAGGTAGGAGTGCTAGACTGTGAGGCTCTACACATGATCAATGTGTAGACTCTCATGGGCTTATGCGGGGAGAGTGGGCTTAGCCAGCTCTCCCTGCACACAAGCAGTCACCTGTTGCTGGGCAGGCAGATTGGCCGCCCAGACAAGTGGCTGCTTCGGTTGGGTGCCCAAGCACCCAGCTGCAGCTCCCTTGGTGCCCTGGCCCCCAGAGCCCCAGGAAGGTATCACCCGCGAATCCTGTGGTTCTCACAATGGGGGAAAACCGGGCTGGGCTCCCTTATCCCAGTTTCTCCTCATTATGAGAATAGCTTCTGTGATTGAGAAATAAGAGTTGTCAGAGATAAATAGTGGGGTACTGAGAGTTGGCTGAATGTGAGTCACCTCAGAATGCAGGTTCTCTCTCTCTAAGGATGTGGGGTTAAGAACCTGTTGACTTGTAGGTGTGCCTCTTTGCCTTCACTTATGCTCTGCTTGTAAATTTTCAAATAGAGATGTGTGAGCTCTCCCATACTCACTCAAATTAGCTCAGAAATGATCTGATCTCTTTCCCTCCAGACTTTGAAAAATCAGAATATTTGACAGAATCAGAATCAGATCAAAAATCAGGATATTTGATCAATTAGATCCTCTGCCCCCTTGTATTGGCACTGGTGGCAATCGGATTTGAAGACAATAAGCTCACACCAGGGTAAATGCCAAAGAGGTTTTATTAGGTAGAGCTGAATAGTACCTAAAGAAGATTACAGAACAAAGGATATACCTTACATCCCTTCTGCTTATCAGGAACCCCAGATGACAGTGGATGGACCACCTGGAGCCAGCTGGCTGCATAGTACCATAGTAGTCTTAGGTCTACGCCGAGATTCAAAAATACTGGGGTGTCCTGCTGCCTTTTTATACTTTTACAAAACTAATAAACAACACCTAGAGATGGTCTGATGGGTATACCTTATCAGTGGTATGGGTGAGATCCAAACACTTGAACAACTGCCAAAACATTGAGAGGAGAGATGGTCTTGTGGTTCGAAGCAGGGTCCACCCTGGTTGCATATGAATGAGAGACTAGAAGTGTGAGCACTGTAAGAAATTCTCCTTAGGGGATGAAGCTGGTCTGGGAAGAGCAGAAGGTTCCAAGTTCCCTCCTTGGCTTCTCCAAGATAGGTCTGAGAGACAGAGGCGTATCTAAGGAAAATAGCGCCTATGGCAAGCATTAAAATTGCGCCCCCTGTCCAAACATCTGACACCCATCTTTCAGATAACTTTACCATAATATCAACGGAAAAATACAAGTCTGAAGGTCACATACAAGTCACATATCTGAATATGTGTACAGTGACTTATATTATATTAATTTTTTTTAAAAAAATTACCTGTAGCCCCTTTGGGGGGCTTCTAAAGGCTGGGGGGGTCTGCAAAGGTTCCCCCTCCCCCCTACTGGCCTCTAGGGCCTCACAGGGACCATTTAAGCATGTGCGGTGGCCATTTTTTAAAATAATTTTTTTTAAAAAATGGCAGCTGAAAACAAAATGGCCACCATGCATAGGCCATTTGAGCATGCACGGTGGCCATTTTGTTTTTGGCAGCCTTTCTTTTTTTTAAAAAAAGTTTTCAGTGAAAAACCAGGTTACAAGTTTACAGAGTCTGTAATGAAACCCTGTATGTGTATAAGAAATCTACAAAATCCTATATGCACAGAAGGGAAAAGTGGACCACACCACTAAACCTCCTCAACATATCTTCCGCAGTGATACTACACCCCTCCCGAAATAACGCTTTCCTACTCTGCTACCTACCTGGAAAAGTATGAATTTGTAAATTTATACAAATTTACAAAATGAAAAGGGTTTTTGGAGGAAGAGAAAGAAGTGAAAATAGCATCCACATCTCCTTCCCCACACATTGGACTATGCAGCAAGACTTCAAGGCTTTTAACCCTTCAACCCTTTTCAGTCCCACAAATATGATCTCTGCATGACCCTCGAGGACATATTTCTGTCAGGGTACAGGCTTAATTCACTTCCCCCGTTCCCCACTTCACACTCTGAGCTGTACAGCAAGCATAGCTCCAGTCCTGGCTCCCTGCAATGGTGGCTCCCTTCTTCTGCCCTCATATCACTGTGCAGCATGTAGGCCAAAAAAACATTTTTCACCTTTGCCTAACTTTTAGGCATTACTATAGCTCCTAAAGAACAAAAGGAAAAGCAAAAATACAAATAGGCTTTGGCAATGAAAACTGAATTTGCAAAGGAATTTTGGAACTCAATGCAGTTGCAAAGCACATTAAACTTCCAGTTCATATTGGAGGAAGTGGGAATGGGGTTCAAATAATCTGACTGTCACGGTCATCTAAAGGGCTATTGGCTAGACTGGCTACAAGACTTGGAGTAAAGTCTAAACACTTACTTCTTTGAGACCTTACTTCTTTGGTCTGGCCTTCCAAGGTTTTTAAATGGTTTTAAATTGTTTTAAACAGTTTTTGAATTAGGTTATATTGCATTGTTTGGGATTCTGATTGCTTTGTTGGTTTTAATTGTCTATAAGGGTATTCACACAACCTACCAGGTGGGCAGGTGGGGTGGGGGAAGGCAAAGGTTGTCTAGAGTGCGAATCACACTCCCATATTAACCACCCTGCACCAAGCAGCCCAGATCTCTGGAGGCCAGGATGGCACATCTCGGCCTCAGGATATCCCACAATGCACTACGCAAATGGGTGCAGTGCATTTGAGGAATCCCCCAGGAGATGGCCACTCTAGGCACATGTCTCTGTGTGTTCTCAGGCTTCAAGCAATCCCAGCACTCAGGCTGAAATAAATCCCGGTGCCAGGGATAAAGGTGTGCTTGCACCCTTAACCTCTGTTAAAGGATGGGCTACAGAGTGGGGTTAAGCAGGCGGGCAAATAAGAGAGAGAGAGAGGCAAATAACTAAGTAAGTAAGCAAGCAAGCTTTTGCTAGGAAAAATGCTGGACTGGTTGGCTGGATAAGCTTTTCCACACCTGATTAGACAAGTTCTAGGATTGTACAGGCTTCTCTCTCCTAAGGCTTATGTAGAATTCTTTTGGTTTGTCCAGTGATCTCTTAAAACCTTAAAAAATCTGCCTGTTCTGGTTTATTTGCTGATTTTGGAGGACTGGGAAAAGAGCACTAATGAACTTCTATGAGCATTCAAGAAATTTGGGGGTGTAAAGAGTTCTGCTTTACTCTGAACTCAGATTTTTCAAACTCCTAAAGTTTTCACAGCAGGAATTCCTGAGGCAGTGCCCAGCCAGTCACTGCAAAGAAGTCTGCTACTTTTTGCTAAACATAAAACTGGGCAGGGTGGGGGGGTTTGCAAACCAGAGAAGCTAGAGCTTTACACTGAGTACATGCATGGATTCCAGCACTTCTGAGTTTTGGATGCTTTCTCTCTTTCCAAGTTCAATGAAAATCTAAACTCCCCAGCAATACTAGCATAACAGTAAGAACTCAGAGATGGATGCCTGCTCAAAACTTCCATTTGGAGAAAGTCTTAGGATTAAAACCTTCATTTCCAGGCCAGGGCACATGCACAATACAAGTTTTTTTCCAAACCTGAGCTTGGAGATATTCACCAGCAATGCATCTCTAAAGTAAAGTAAATAGTCCAAAGATAATGTCTCTGTTGCCTTTATTCAAAGGAAACTAAACACAGTACTGCTGCTCCGGTAACCTTTTTGCCACTCCAGGAAGAAATCCTAGTAATATGTAAAAGCAATTTTCTTATTAAAACATTGGATGCACACATGTTTAAGGATTTTCTAATTTTCTTCTGAGCCACCTAATGGGGCAGCGGGAAAATGACTTGATTAGCAAGCCAGAGGTTGCCGGTTTGAATCTCCGCCGGTATGTTTCCCAGACTATGGGAAACAGCTATATTGGCCAGCAGTGATATAGGAAGATGCTTAAAGGCATCATCTCATACTGCATGGAAGATGGCGATGGTAAACCCCTCCTTTATTCTACCAAAGACAACCACAGGGCTCTGTGGTCGCTAGGAGTTGACACCAACTTGACGGCACAGATTAGCTTTACCTATTTTTCTTCTAAGAGAGGAATATCAAGTCAAAACAAAGAGAAGGTTCTTTGCTTGATATCTGAGATAGCTGCTGCCTTTGGAGTAGGCAGTTCTGGACTACATGGGCTAATAGAAGCACAGTCTGATCAATAACTCTTGTGTTTAGAGATATTCTTCATATTCACCCCTATAACAGCCTTCTCAGCCTACTCATATTTTATCATCCATATTGTTCCATCTTATTTGTTTGTTATTTCTCCGTGTAAACCGCCCTGAGCCATTTTTAGAAGGGTGGTATAGAAATCGAATAAATAAATAAAATAAATAATAAAATATTGGATTGCTTTAGCCTGCGATGGCCCATCCACATGTGTTTAGGGATATGGACAAGCACATTCCACTGCCTCTCAGTGTGCCATTCCTCTTCTCTTAATCAAATGGTGAGGTTCATCTAAACCAGGGGCAGACAAGCTTGGCTCTCCATCTGTTGTTGAATAACAACTCCCATCATCCCCAGCCACGGTTTATTGAGCCACAATAAACATTGTGTCAGGGTGATGGGAGTTGTAGTTCAACAAGAGCTGGAGAGCCAAGCTTGCCTACTCCAGGTCTAAATTATCTCTCACATGAAATCTAAATATTTGTATTCAGATTGTCTGTAAGGGAGATGCACCCACGCACAAGTAGTAGAAATGGAATGGTGCACTAGGTGCAGGACATAGGCCATGCTCATTCATGTTCCTAATAAGATTAAGTGGGGTGGGCTCAGATACATTGGCCAGACCAGTCCATTGTTGGTAGTGAGCTGACTTTGATCTCCACATTATTCATTATTCTGAGGTTCTTTTGCACTGCCACTCAACTCAGAAATTAAATGAAGGTGGGTTGGATATCAGCACTTTCTAGAAGACATGTATTTCCAAGGGCTACCCAGAACCTTGAAATCAGGTAGTGAATGCCGGTCTTTTTGTTTGTAGCTTACTTGAGTTGCCTAAGTTCACAATAGGTACCGATGTATAGAACACTGAAGCAACAGACTTGAGCAACCTTGAGAATTGGGTGGGTGTGCATATAAGGCCTCTGGTTAGAGGAGGAGGAGGAGGCAGCTGATTTCATAGCCTGAAGCTGGCTCTGAAGGAGATATCAAGGCTATAGCTACAACTAGCTGTCAGGATGCCTCCCCTATCCCACAGGCTGACTTACCTGGATGGCCCTGTGATGACAAGCCCAGAGATGCATTGGAGGAACCCCCTGGCAGTAAATGTGGTTGGGGTCTAGTGGCAGGAGAAAAATCCAAACTACATCGGGAGCATGCTAGTCTTGGAGCATTCCATTGACCGAGACAGGGGAGGGGAACAATGGCCAGGAGCAGGAGGGACTGGGATGGCCAAGCACTCTGGAGGAAAGGAGAAAGGGAAACTTGTGTCAGGCAATTAGGGAGAGGAAGAGGAAATGTGAATAATGAAGGGCAGGACTTTAAGAAGCTGTAGGGGCTGCTCAAGTCTATTTAGAGAAGCAGTAGTCAGTGATGAGGAGGACTGGCTGGAGGGAAGACCCATGGCCCCTGGAGAAAGGGTGGGTTTTGAGGCAGCAGTTCCTGAGAGAAGAGCTAGAATGTTTTAACTCCCTCCCGCACAACTCTAAGGAAATGTGTAAAGGAAGCTTGCCAGACAAAGAGTCCTGTCCTTCTTCTAATGCAGTCACACACTAGTACCATACTAGTATAAAAGAAAAAACTGCTCATTCATTGCCGTAACTGTGAGAAGCAAGATGGAGGGGGTGAGTGATACACCAGGCGGGACTTCTGACTCTCTTTGGCACCAGTAAGTGTATTCAGAGGATTTTTTGCTGAACGTCCAAATAGGGGTAAAGACCGACTTTTATGTGGCACTGCTGTCAATGCCAACCCACAGCACATCCCATATTTTTTTCAGACTCTAGTATGAAAAAAGAAAGAAGAAAAGAGAAGGTGTTTCCATAGTATTCTCAATATATTAGAAAATGATTCACTCTTTCTTTTCATTGCTAGAAGGTTAATAGTCCCAGACAGGCAGTAAAGATTTCCAGGTTTACTAGTGACCTCATAGGAACAGACAAGTGGTGTGATATCTGCCTCCACAGTGGAGAGAGAGAGGAGAGAGAGACAGACCCAGATGTGTATAGCTCTAATTATTGCATAACATGGAGATAAACTGCAGCCTCAAAGGCGTCTCGCAATCAGTAATCAAGAATAACTGAACAGGCACAGAGTTTTATTTATCATGAGAAGAATGAGATACTGCAAATATTTTTGAGGGTTTCCAAAAACACTGCTGTGTCACAATGGCTTGTAGAAAGAAAGTGTTCACCAATCAATCTATTTATTTTATGTTAATATGTAAACACTTCTATAATAATCAGAGATAAGGAAGTGACATCATCACTTGGCAAATAAACATCTGTTTCAAGTGTACTGGATAAAAAAACTTAGTTTTCAGGCTTGAAAATGAGATGGATGACGTCTGTTGCTAGTTGCTACGATTGCTTTGAGAAAGTCTCACGCTTAAGTCCCATTGATGCTGAAGATATTGATGCTTAATGCTGTATTTAAGCTTAACTGAGCTCAGTTAACTTTCTCTGGTTTGTTCCCTGTGCTATTATAAAATCCCTCCCACTCTGAAGCCTACTGTGCCCCCTGAAAACATGTCCCTCAGGGCTGCACAACCCTCATATTTTTAGACAGCACAGTGGGCTTCAGAGAGAAAGGAAGATAGTTGCATGACGAATTCCCCTCTTTGAATGACAATGCAGTGTCAGACTGGATGTCAGGGTCTGTTGCATCAGTGCAGTGCTGCTAAAGCAGATGTCAGCCACTGTTCCTGTAACTGGGACTGGACGGTTTGCGCACATTACACCAGTGCTTCGTCAGCTGCATTGGCTCCCAGTCCATTTCCAGGCCCAATTCAAAGTGCTGGTTTTAACATTCAAAGCCCTAAATGGCTTGGGACTGGGTTACTAGAGAGAGTGTCTTGCCCCATATGTTCCAACCCGGACCTTAAGATCTTTTTTAAGGCCCTCCTCCAAGTGCCCCTGCCAAATAAGGTGAGGCGGATGGCTACTAGGGAGAGGGCCTTTTTGGTGGTTGCACCCCATTTATGGAATAGCCTCCCCAGTGAGGTTTGCCTGGCTTCATCACTTTGTTCTTTTAGACATCACTTTGTTCTTTTAGACACCAGGTAAAGTCCTTTTTGTTCACTCAGACCTTTTAAGTTTCGATTTTTAAATTTGATTTTTAACTGATTTTTAAAGAATTTTAAAATTGCTTTGTATTATATTTTGTATTGTCTCTTTTCCCTGTTGGTCTCTTATGTGTTGTGTGTTTAATGTGTTGTGTGTTTTTATTTCATGTTTTAATGTTGTGTTGTGGGCTGCCCAGAGAATAATTTGCTATGGGGCAGCTAACAAATATGATTCCTCTCTGGCCTAGAGGACCTAGATTTTCATTCACACAACACAGTTCTATTATTTCCTTGTTACAGGAACAGGTGTGGAAACTGGTTCAAGCTCGAACTGGGTTCAAGTCAAATTGGCCCAGTTCAAGCTCGAATCGGACCAAAAAGGGGGGCTGGTCTGAGTTCGAGCCAAGTCGGGCCCAGACTGATTTGGATGAACTGGCTTGCAGACCTGGTGGTTTGGTATGAGTTCAGTTCGAAGTCAAACTGAACCACCCTTAGCGGTCCCATGCACACCCCAGGTTTCAGGATAACATAATTTTTATTTTCAACAGAATTCTAAAAATTTAAAACATTCCCTGAATATCTCTTCTTAGTAATTTCCTGGATGTTCCTTTTATGTCATTAAAAGGTCTCTACAACTAACACTTTTTAAAATCAGAAAGATATGATTATTTCAAGTTAAAAGTGAACATTATGTATTAACATCACTGCTGAGTGAGCTGAATAATGAATCTACAATCATCACCCCATCATACTTAGGAACAAAGAAATTACTGACGACACTGCTGCAATTTATCTAGAGCATTTATAAAAGGCAATTTTTTTAAAAAAAATGAGATATGTGTTTTTTTCTTGGTAATTTACTATGTATCGTTGGCATTGATAGCACTAGACACAAGGGGCATATGCTCTGAACCTTGTGCCTGCTTGCCCTTCCCCCCTCAGAATTTTGTATTAAAAATTGCATAGTGTCAAAACTGACTCAAAAAAGGA
Organism: Hemicordylus capensis; assembly: GCF_027244095.1. Taxonomy (NCBI): domain Eukaryota; kingdom Metazoa; phylum Chordata; class Lepidosauria; order Squamata; family Cordylidae; genus Hemicordylus; species Hemicordylus capensis. Next base: position 48,194,270 of record NC_069661.1, on the reverse strand, counting down.
GGAAGAGGAGAAGGAGGAGGAGGAGGAGGAGAGGAGGAGGAGGAGATGATGAAGGGGGTAATACACGAGCTGCACAGCAGCCTACCCACCATATTGCACATGGTGGTAAGGCCACTGCAAGATATCATTGCAAAGGCTGAGAGAAATTTAAAATAAAACAGGACTGTGGGTCAGGGACCTTCTACCAGGATTCCAACAATACCTGTGGCCCAAACTGCCTAATATAAGAGTGTACTGTTGATTAATGGCTTCAAAAACTGGAAGAGTGTTGGATTCCTTTAGAGAGCATGAAAAGGTTTAATTAGCAAAATGCGGGGAGGCTCTGAGCCTGAACCATGCCCTGTGGGCCCCATATCTTTTCAAGTACCTAGCAATGCCACTTCTTTATGTCTATTTATTTATCATATTTTTATTTATTTATCTTTATAAATATTTATTTTTATATTTTATTTTTATTTATTTATTTATTTATTTATTTATTTTTTATTTATGTCTATTTATTTATCATATTTTTATTTATTTATCATATTTTTATACTGCCCCATATAAAAGTTTTTATACTGCCCCATATAAAATCTCAGGGTGGTTTACTTTTTATAGAATGCAAAGACTTTGGTTCTTTTTAGGAAGTACTATCCATTTCTTATTTTTCCTCTGGCAGTGAACTGATGTGAAAACTATTGGCATGACATGATTATTCATCCTGAAAATGAGCAGAGCTACCCCACCATGATAATTAACAAGTATCCACCCGTTATTAAGATGACCAAATATTTCAATCATGGATACTGCTGAGTGGTCTTTGTTCTGGTACTCGTTTTGACAGAAAACTGATAAAATGAGGCTCCCTTATACTTTCTCAATCACATCCATGGCTCTAGAGCTAGAAATAAGTTTAATTATGGGTATCATTTATCAAGTCCTTGCCAAAAGGAGAGTAATCTTTTACTGAGTAGGTTATCAGTTTTTCATAGCTCAGGAAGCAGCACTTCAGACTGACACTGTGATCCAGTGTGCACTCATGAGTAAATGGCACTGAGGCTAATAGGGTTTATTCATTGATAAGTAAGTATAAGACTTGTAAATCTTCACAAAGTATAAGTAAGTATAAGACTAATACATCAGTACAAGTTGAAAAGAGATTGTTAGGGTATCTGCAGGAAACAATACCCTTAAAAACCACTGCAAACTGACAAGCCAGAAAAGGTATGTAAATAAGTAACGATGAAGGTGTAGTCATCAGCCTCCCCTCCCTCTAAAAACTTAAGAGTTCACTTCCTGTTAAGTCTTTAGACGGAAGGGAAGCTCATCACTACACCATCCTAGTTACATGACTGACAGGCTGGTGAACTGAAGGTCTTAGCCAATTAGCACATCTGGTGGGTGGGACCTAGAGAGCTTTTACCAGGAAGAAAGGAGTTCTTTGTTGGAAGAAGCTAGGCTGGAGGTGCTGAGAAGGACATATGACCATGGAGGTTGGCTGCAGGAGAATAACTTTACAGATCCTTGAAAGACAGGAGGGTAGGAAGCTTGAATTCTCATCAGGTGTTTGGTGAATTCAAGGCAAGAAGCCAGGACTTATGGCTTTGGGAAGTTTAGTCTAGGGAAAAGTTTGTTTAGTCAGACTGGGCATTAGGGATGTTATATTGCTTTGTGTGTGCGTGCTTTTGCATATTCTTTTTGCATGTAACGTAACTAAAATAAGAAACACTAGCCTACACCCATCCTACCTAGGGTGTTGCAAAATACTCTATAAACATTTAAATGTGCATTAAGGCAAACTATTTTTGTAACCCTACTAAGTATTCTTAACTGTACCTAAAAGCTGAGAAAGCCTCAGATGGAAGCAGTCTGTAGTAATTGAATAAAACTGTTTTTAATTTCTTTTCTTTTTACAAGCCTCTCTGGGTTTTATTATTTATTTATTTTTATTTATTCATCATATTTTTATACTGCACACCTCTAGGCAGTGTACAAAATTTTAAATTAAAACTGATTAAAATACATGACACAATAAAAACAGCATAAAATAGTTATTAAAACAAATTGTTAAAATTATTAAAAAATAATAAGTTGGTTTTTCACTCAGGAAAAGGGGGAACTGAAGGGGGATTCCTCTGGCACAAACAAACATCCTCAAACATTCAGCAGCTATCAGTTTTCTCACCACGTGTAGGGTCACATGTGCAAGATTTTTGTACTTGTCCAAGAGTCAAATTAAGACAGCCCCCCCCCCCAGGAAACCCCAAGAGTTTATTTGGATGAAAAGGGTTGTGGTGGCAGCATTTTGAACCTACCGATAATACAGGATAGTTTCAGGAGACATCTAGGCAGGCAGCTCAGCAAGGATGATTCAGCATTTCTTTCCCTCACATGAGCTTGCTCTGAGACAAAAGCTTTAATCTGCAACAGAAGGCCAAAGAGTTTTTCATTAGCAGTTCAAGTTTAAATTCTGGCTTTCTTTATAGGATTATTCTCACTAACAGCTTTTGAAAATGAAGCTGTGAGTCTAAAAATAAAGTACAGCACACTGGAAAGGACTTTCAACAAATGAGCTACAAGTGTGAAAATATTAAAATATGGGAACACAAGCTTCTATACTACACTTTATAGTGAGTGATAAAGATATTTCAGAGCTATCAGAGCTAAGGGAATATACATAAACATTTAAACTGCATATAATATGCTCTTATGAGAAAACACTAAGTGGGAGATTTAAATTATAGGGGGAAAGAACACATTCTGATGAGTGAGAGGTAGTAGGCCAATATTTCTTTTTCACAAATCACAATGTTTAATAAGCTGGCACTTCTGGGATATTTTCAAGAGCAGTAGTAAATGGACTTTAATGTCTAATAAAGCCTGTAACTACTTTTTCTTTTTGGAACAGAGATTGATCTGGCTCATATTTTAGACCCATAGTGGTCTAATGGGTATATTGGACTTGGATCTGAAAATTGGCATTTGATGAAGGTTAGCCAGGGATTTCCTGGCTGGCAAGTCACCATGGGTAGCTACAGATGAACATCATTTGGTGGTAATTGAACATGGTGTGCACATAGGGTCACCTAAGAAGCAGCTGCACATAGTGTTTTGCCCTGTGATGAGGAGAATTCTAATACTCTTATGTTTCCAAGAATACATTATCAGGACTGAAAGCCAAAAGTTCTAAGAACTTTTAGGTTCTAAGATTTCACGGAATCCTGCTCCTCTCTTATTCCACTTGTTTTGTGGTCTGGATGGCAGCAGCAGTTGTGCTTCTGGTTTACTGTTCAGTGCCATTTTTCACAAAAGGATTCAGAATGAGAGGAGGATGTACTTGCCCTTCCTCTGATTGCTTCATGATGATGTCGCATAATGACACTGGGTCATCATGAAGCCAAATCAAATTGAGGACAATGCTTCTTGCCTTCACTGTGGAGCTTGTGAGGGAAACAATGGCTCCAGCCAGCATTTGTGATCACTGCCACTCAGTTCACCCCAGTTCACAACGCTGCATTATCACTGAAATACTCCCCTATTTCACATTCTATGAATATGTCAGAGAAGCTGGGGGCCATTTGGTACAGAGCTAGCCAGGAGAGACCACAGAACAGTTTTCTTTGCTGTTGTTCCATGTAACAGGTGACTGGATCTCCTGACTATATGCATCCATTACTATGTGCAGGCAAATTGTCATCTGGTCTTTCTCATAGCAGAGTGTCCCCAAGTCAAAAGCCAGTGACAAGCCTTCATTACACTATCCATGAATCCCCAAATGTTGACAATGACATTTAACTTTATCACAAAATCTGTGTTTTCCTTCCAGGCTTTCACATAGTAGGCAATGCTACTGCTTCCCTTCAAAGATAATAACAAAAGGCAGACTCCATTAATAATGCTGGGTAATTAAGAGTCTCCTTTTGTTTTGATACAGAGCTCCAAGTTGAGAAAAGGTCATAACCTCTGTATCAGCTAAATTCTACACGAGCCAAATGTACTTGAATAGTTATGCCCAAGACTCCAACTTTTAATTATTTCCAAATATACTCAGGCTGGTGAGGAAATATATATATTCTCTTTATCATAACAAAGTTATTTTAGTACTGTGGCTCTAGTTTTGAAAAATGAAAATGCTGGAGTATCATTCCCCAAAGGAAATGAGACATATACTTTGTCCACTTTTCAGTTCTTCTGTTGCTGTTCTTCTGGTGCGTGAAACAAGAACTCCCATAAATCATATCTAAGTTAACACTTGAACTCACCACACAGAACTTAATACACTGGGCTATGGAAAAGATTTCCTTATCTAACCTATCTCTGAGTCAATTTAAAGTCCTCCCCTCACTCTTTTTCTTTTTAGGATGAAAAGGTCCAATATGCCAAGGAATTATCCAGATGTAGTATACATGGATTCTTAAATGGCAGCTCTTGCAGTCTCCTGCAACTTTGCAAACCACAAATATTTGTAATGTGCTTCAGGAGCTTATTTCTTGAGTCAAGCTCTGTTATACCCTTTAAGTTTAGCATTACCGGGTTTTTTTCCCCTACTCCTTTTTCTCTTTCTCCAACATCATGGAAAAATAAGCTTGTGCTGGAATGTAAATTGTTGCTATGCCTTGCAGAACACTGCCCTAGAAGGTATTTTCAGATCTTAGCTGGCCTAGATAGGAGGGATTGCACTTCTGTATTCTTTAGGCATTCATTTACATTACAGCTCCCACTGTGCTATGATTTTTTTCTTCAAAATGTTCTACAGTTATTGTAGCTGTCAATTCATTTAGATGGCCAGCAATCCCAGGATGAAGCTCTCTAACATCAGAGAAGTTGGGTCAACTGTAATATTTTGATGACTAAGGACAATTTTACCACATAGCAGTTATGGTAAAGTGTAGTAAAAGCTGTAGCACTGGTAGAATACATAGTAAAATTGTCATATGTTCGGATTCTGTGCTATGCAATATTGTAATACTGTCCTGATGCAGATCTATCCTATGGACAGTAGCCAGGATCTAACGAATTATTTTAGGTGAACTTAAAGGGTTGCACATGCTCAGTGGTATTTATCTTTTTTTTTCTTTGGATATCAGATTCTTCCCTATGGTACACCACAAAATGCTTCTGGAACTCCCATTTATTTCAAAAACTGTTTGCAAAGTGGCAGGAGGGACTGAAACAGAAGTTTAAAGACTATTTGGGATCAATCTACTAATTGCACAATTATTTGGATTCTCATCTCTAATTACAGAATTTCAAGTTTATGAGTTTACCATGGAATGATTAAAGCAGACTGACTTTCACATGGGAATGCAGTCTTGGGCGAGCAATCATACATCAGTTTGAAGGGTATTTGCAGAAGCCCACCCTAACTGGAAAAGGGTTCCACTAAAAACGATCAACACCAGTGAAAGCAGGATCAAAATTTTAAATTCCAGGTATGAACATCAATAAACAAGATTCAAACTGAACAACTGTTTGTGGTGACTTCTAGCATTTTGATGCAGTTGTGTTACTTCTAGCATTTTGATGCAGTTGTGTTTATTTAACAATAGTTAAATAGTAGCAGTACATTGATTTTTTAAATCAGAAAATAAATTTCAGAATCAAAAGTTACACATTTGCAAGATGTTTATGATACAGATATGGTAATCCTGAATTTAAGAACTACAGTAAAATTGCTTCACAGAACTAAAACTTAACTGCAACCATAATACAAACTTTCTACTATTTACAACAGCAAAAATTTTTTTTTAAAAAAACCTACAACTCTACTTGTTCTTCAGAACAAGCATGAGAGCCCTGCCCATGAGGTGCAGCCTGAATAGCCATGAATAGGGAGCCCAGTCCCTGCAGTGGCTTCAGGCGTGACATCCCTCTGAGTCCTAACCAGAAGGACTAATGCCAACTGGTAGTAGTAGGGCATGGTCCTTGACTCCACTCCCAACAGCTTATTGTGTGTGGTCACTGCCTTGAATTTCTTCTTGAGGTGCTGGAGTCGCTCCTTGCACTGGGCATTGATGCGTTGGAATCCCTGCTTTGCCATCCACTGGGAATCCAGTTGCACATGGACATGATCCTGAACTGGAATCCAAAGAGGCACATGGGTGGCACACATCTGTCCTTTTTCTGAACCAGCACCTGTTTGTTGGCCTGAACCAACCGCCTCATTCCATACTCTCTGCAGTTTTAGGTGTTAATACGTAACCTTCTAGCCATTGTGAGGGTTATGTTAAGGAAAAGTTACTTGCAGGACTCCTAAAAGCAATCAGAGTCCTCCACCCCCACCTCAGCTTGAGCATCCCCTCCTCCTAATTCCTGGTACATGGACATCCCTCCACAGAGCATCTGCAGCACTGGTGGCAGTATGGGAAGAGCAGGCAGACCCTTGCTCTTTTCCAAATCCTAACTTATCCATGAACTGGAAACTGCAGAAAGCATCCCCTAGTTGCCCACTCCTATGTGCTCCCTGAAAAATGTGCCAAGGAGCAGCCAGCGGGAAGTGTATTGCACCTGCATGTAGGGGCATATACTTCCGATCCCCTGCATCGAAGCAGCATCATATATTGAGGCCAAACACCATTTGACAAGTCTGCTGTGCAATAGTTGTGGGGTGCATAGCAGGAGTGCAGTTTGTGGTATGAGAGACATGGGTGTTGGAGGAGAGGCCACACATCATCTAGGGTGCCCATGCTATAAAGATGGGGGCATGGTGGGGTGGGAAAAGAAAGAGACTAGAGTGATGTGGGGCATGCTCCATGACTTCTGCAGCAAGGGACCCAGGTGTTCTTTCCACAATACACAACATTTAATGGGTCACTGAAGATCCTCACCTACTGGCACTGTCCCCATCTAGCATGTCTTTCAGGCCATGGCGCACCCCTTTCCCAAAGCACAAAGCTGCAAGCGGGCATCTGCTGATGTGCTCCTTTCCCTTTTAATGATGTAACTGGAGGGATGCAGCATCCCTGTTGCCAGGCATTAGTAGGAGGAGAGGAGAGATGGCAGTGGGGTGGGGCACAGGCTCGGAGAGCTCTGGCCAGCAAGAAGCGCAGCAGGCATAGAGCTGGTGCATTTCTGGGCTTGTCTGGGCCGCCCCCTCTATGGTTTCAGGAGCAGGCCGAGCACAAATCCCAGGTTACGATAGTGGCAGAATTTGGACGACATGACACTGCCTCAAAATCTGAAATCTGAGCAGCAGAACTCACTACCAACCAAAGGTTCAATTTGCAGTTTGGGGAGGGAAACTTCAGGTTGCTCTTGTGATGAAACTGCAGTTTCACACATTCAGATGATCACAAAACTGAACTTCAGGCTCATTTTCCTCCAGTCTGGCATTGTGTGTGAAGGCGGGGGCCGTAGGCATTATGTATGAAGGCAGCCATAGACCAATTATCATTTGTACTGTGGGCAGGATCTGCAGGCATCTTAAAGAGCAAAGCACTTCTGTTTTCTTCTTTCATCCAAAAAGATGGACTATAAACTTTTTGTTGTGACAGACAGAGTAAGCCTATGAAGAAAGCGGGGAAAGGACTGTTTAATGTGTTTAAATGAGTTTTAAATATATGGTGGGGTTTTTTAAAGTAGCAGAGACATCAGCCTTTTTATTTCTTCCAAAAACCATTCATAGAGCTAAAATTCTTTGGAAAGGTAAACACATAAAGGAAGCCTCAGCAGAGGACTTCAAGCTTATAATGGTTTATCTAGTTTCACAGCACCCTAAACATCTATCTATAGAAAGAGACTTCCCTTTGATGCTTTCAGGCCACTGTTTCTTCCTGCCTTATCTGTGTAACTGACATCTTTATTCAGCTTCAGCTGAATGTGTAATCACAGCTTTTCTTTGTGGGCAAAGCTTAATCTTGTGAACTTGGGAAATAATTATTATTGCAAAGGAGATTTTTTTTGTCAACCAAGTTGAAAGTAGTGGGGTCATCACTGCTTCCAGTCTCTTTGGGTGGTAGAACAATAGCCTATTTGTTAGTTTTGGAATGTGGTCAGTTTTAGGGAGCTTGGCACTCCATCTACCCACATTAACTTGAGTATATTGCAGTGAATCATAAGAACTGCATTAAGAGATATACATTTGATCTTTACTGGGTTTTGTTTTGTTTTGTTTAGCACGGGGTACCTAATTTTAAATCTTCTATGGTTAAAGTCACATCACACCATTTCCTGAAAGTCTAGAGTGCCATTTGCCTTCGCTAAAGAAGTTTGCATTATTTATTTTCAGAATTGCCAGCTGGCCAACAAAATGAAGGGGGAAAGCCTGCTTTTTTGTGTCCCTCTAAGAGAGATTTGATATGCATACATCTACAATTTTTCTGGTCATGATCACCTGCTAATTGCTACAGATCAAACTTTTGTTAAAGAGACAATGGCAGAGTTGACTCAAGAATCAGTGTGGTGTAGTGAGTGTGGTGTAGTGGTTAGAGTATTAGACTATGACCAGGGAGTCCTGAGTTCAAAACCCCATTGACCCATGAAACTCACTGGGTGGTTCTGGGCCAGTTGCTTACCTCTCAGCCTAACCTACCTCACAGGGTTATTGTGAGGTTATACATAACCATGAACTCTGGGCTCCTTGGAGGAAGAATGGGTTATAATTGTAGTAAATAAATGAATATTTGCTTTGCTATTTCATTTGTTTAAATTATACTAGCTTAACTCTATTGCTCCCCTCACCCCCTGCCACAGCCCCCCTCACCTTAGAGATCTCTCCACCCTCACCTGAGCCACACTCCTACTGCTCCATCCCATTGCTCCCATCCTCTCACCACTCTTGGTCATGGCTGCAGCACTGTTGGTGCCTATTGGCCAAATTGCAGCCCCCTATCCCCAGAAACCTCCTCACCCTCACCTGAGCTCCACTCCTGTTCCTCCTCACAGGAGCAGCAGCAGCAGCAGCAGTGGTTAACGAGGCCCTTCCTAGCTGCCGTCATTGCCATGGCTGCTCGTTCCACTGAGGGCTGTCCCTTACCTGCCTCCCTCCGTCTGCCAATGGCCTCGGTATATCCAAACAGCAGCAGTGGTTGACTGGACCCTTCCATGTTGCCACCACCACCAGGGCCGCTCATTCCCCTCAGGCCGCTGACAGTCTCAGGCCCATTCATCGCCCTTCCTTCTTTCTCTCTTCCCCTCCCTTCCTTGTCTCTCTTTCTCCCTCCTCCACTCACTCTTCCCCTCTGTCTTCCTCCCCCCTCCCTTCCTGAGTTAACAGAACTTGTTCATCTTGTTTCCTCATCTAATTCATACAACAGCAGCCTCCTTCTCTGGAAGGGACTCTTTCCTCCCTCATGACCCCTCTCTTCTCAGACCCTGCCATCTATCTATCTATCTATCTATCTATCTATCTATCTATCTATCTATCTATCTATCTATCTATCTATTCCTCTCCTCTACAATCAAGAACATCTTCTGACCAGTAACAGTTGCATTCCAACTGACCTTAACCATCAGAGGCTCCTCCTCCCTATCTGCATATGGAATCCCTACTTCCCCATCACCATCGTGCTTCTGCTCTCACAGGTTCCTCCTCCCTATCTGCATATAGAATTCCCACTGCCCAGTGAGGTGCTTCTGCTCATGAACTATCACAAGGTCTGCCACGCATGGGATTAGCCATGAGTACACCTTAAAGAATTGTATATAGAGAGAGAGATAACATTCACATCAGCATTACAGCCTTATTTAACCTCGGTAGCTTAAAAAAAAATAGCTATACCATTTGCTACTTAACGTGTAGATACAGCTTGTAATAAAGCATTAACCAATGAGGGTTGTTGTTTTAAGGGTTAATGCTTTAAGGGTCTATAATAAAGCATTAACCACATCTTGAACTAACTTTTATTTTGGACCGGCATGAATATAGTAAGGAAGGTAGCATGTGCCGTCAAGTCGGTGTCAACTCCTGGTGACCACAGAGCCCTGTGGTTGTCTTTGGTAGAATACAGGAGGTACTTAAGTCTTAAACATGATGCCAAGTGCCTCTTTTGCATTTGTTTTAATATATAGGGAACTGTTAAAAATGCAATTCCCCACTTGAAGTCTAAAGTGAGTACACTCCTTTCTGTCTCATTAGGACTCTACCACCTCATCCCCAACTCATTCAGCTACATGTATAGATGTCAGGAGACAATGCAGTGGGTAACTAAAAGGAGAATGACTGGGCAAGGTTTGAGAAACTGATGTGGTCAAATCAGCCCCAGAATTGCATTCTGCCTGAATGAATAACCACCAAAGACAACACTTTTATACCGCAAAGATTGGCTGAACTATAGAAACTTAATAATGAATGTAGTTGTGTTGGTAAACTTATAGTTGACCTGCTTAAACTTAGCAGTAGGTTCACTGTGGAGTGAGAGTGGGAACACAGCATTTGTTGGCCTTCAAGGATGAGGAGGTTCTACTGAGGTCCAATAAATCACAAGGACAGGCAAGATGGGTGAAGTTAAAGCTGTAAAATTACGAGAATCCCTCAGTGTAGAGATGAGGAGGATTTTGGACAGGGGATATTTTAATGCAGCCTGGGACTTTTAAAGCCAACAACTGATCTCATTATCAGTCACAATAACTCAAATTTATTATAATCAACCTCTCTTTCTACTAGAGCTCAGTATCTGCAAAAACAATGACAGATGTCACATATGGAGGCGAGGCTCAGGATCAGTGAGACTCGCTGGAAGGGGGTTTGCAGGGAGAGCAGGCTTAGCCCACTCTCCCCACAGACGATCATTCAGTCTGCCCTGGGTGGCCAGATTGGCCACCCACACAACTGCTGCATCTGTCACGGAGCTGGTGGGGGCCACAGGGATTGGGAGTCACGTGGCCCCCGGAAGGTCCAGGATGCCCCGCACGAGCTCACGGGGCATTCTGGAGAGACCCCCAGGGCAGGGAGGCCTGTTTCAGCCTCCCGGCGGGGGTCTCGTGTGTTGCCGTGGCAATAAATGATCACAAAAATGGGGTTAGCAGAGTGCTCGCTCCGCTAACCCCATTTAAGGGAAGGGTTACAAAAGCGGGTCACCTGCTTTGGAGAAACCGGGCTTGACTGCGAGCCCAGGGGTTCTCACGTTTGGCTGAAATCGGGCTATGCTCCCTTAGCCCGATTTTGGCCGATTGTGAGAATCGCCTCATGACTTTGATAACATTTTTGCTGCTGATTCATGTTATCCAGCTATCATGTCTATGTATAGATTTGCACAACAGTAAACTTGTAAAAGAATAGCCCCAAGAAATGTGGAATTGAAGCGTGTGTGTGTCTGCGCGCGCAAGAAGAATGTGTTCCCCCTTTTATTTCATCATGTGCTCATACACACAATCAATTCAACATTCCTTTTAGATAGAGTGCTTGATAGATTACCCAGAGGCTCAGTCTGACTGAGGTTAACAGGTGGGCATTGTTGAGCACTTTAACAAACTTCAGTTAAAAAGCCTCCTGCTAATCTACCATCTTGATAGATGGCCTGCCTCACCCATGGGATTGTTGAAGAAAGCAATCTTGGAAGGAAGAGGGACAGTTAGATGGTCAACTCAATGGGGAACTCACAGCTGAAAGAATGGATTTGAAACAAGAATTTACCAGGATTTTGTCCTTCTGGATCTCTTGGTTTCCAGCAGTGAGAATGCCCAGCAGCTGTATGAAATAAAAAGCAGCTGTGTGAGCTGGGGAAGAGTTCAGAGTTTACTGGCTCTGGAAGAAGTACAGGAGTAGCCACATACATGTTAACAGTCTTTTTGCCCAGGAGACTGGATGGAGGAAAGCAATGCCTTTGCATTTCAGGAACAGATCCCACAATCAGGACTGAAAAACATTTTGTATCTGGTACTCCTTTGCGTTCAGAGGATGTACAGAAAACAAAGAAACAAACACATCACCATTATGCTGCACAGAATTAAGGAGGATGAGTTACTTTCTCTGTTGGCCATTTTATCAGTCAAGGTACCAGGAATTAAAGCCCTTAGTTCCTGGTACCTTGGCTGATAAAATGGCTAACAGAGAAAATAATCCTTATATTCAAGCCTGATCCTTATATTCAGAATCTTCCTTTTCTGATCACAGCTAACATCACCACACACATCACAATGAGCAATATTTGTAATGTTGAAGTCAACCCTACCAGCCAGCTGTATGTGTGTTCATGGATTCTACAGCCAAAGGATGTGCGGAAACTTCTCTAGTACCATGACTAGCAGTACTCACTCTCTTCTCCACAAATCTGATGTGTAGCTTAGAGTTCTTATCTCTGTACCTTAATATTTGTGCTTATAATTGGAAACTTGAAAAAGGAAAACTCAGGGGAACGACAATGTCAGTGACTAGTTTTATTGCAGTCTTCTAATCATTGGAAGGATCACTCCACAGAGATATAGTATGTCAATAGATCTGCAGTTTCGTTGGCTTAGAGAGCCTTTCCTTGCAGGATAATATTTAATGAAATAGTTCCTCTTTAAGATTGTTAATATTGGCATACCACATCTGGACTATTGATCTGTTAAATAATGTTTTCACTCTCTTCTTTCAAAGTAGAATGCTACCGGCATGCACTTGAAAGTGGTTTCATTTCCTAGTCAAAAGTCATTCAATCAATTGTTCTACCTAGTTCTATCCGGGTTTGGGAGCTGTGTGTGCTCCCAATTGTCAGTTGTGTGGAAGCAAGGTAGCAGGGAAACGTAGGTAGAAGTGATTGTGTAGAAGCCAGGTTGGAGGAGAAGCTACTAGGGATGTGCGGACCAGTCCGGCAGTCTGGTCCAGGGGTTTGGGGGTTTGGGGTCGAACTGAACCGCCACCACCCCAGTTCCGTCAGACCGGAACCGGACTGCCGGGTCCAGTCCGGCCAGTCCACAAATTTTATGTTTGTTTGTTTTTTAAAAAAATTAAAGTTGATGATAAGTACCTTTAGCCCCTTTGGGGGGCTTGCTGAGGCCGTGGGGGGGGTCACCGCGGGTTCCCTGTCCCCCCGCTGGCCTTCCTTATCACCGCCGTGGCCTGCCGCAGCTGGGTAACTGACCACTTTCGGCCTTTGGGGGCCTCTGTACAAGCACGTGGCCATCATTTTGGCGGCCGCTGCACATGCGCCAATGCCCTCTGCAAGGGCAAATTTACTTCTCTGTGCCGCGCCATGGCTACTCCCAAGTAGACCTCCAGCCAGGAGGGCTTAAAAGCAGCCTCCCGGCTCGGGTGTCTCTCCAGTATGCCCTGCACGCTCACGCAGGGCATGCTGGAGCTTCTGGGGGCTGATCCTCCCAGCTCCTGCCGGCTCTGTTACGGAGCCCCTGCCGGCTCTCCTCTCAACCCCCCTAGAGGCTCTTCTCACCGATTGTGAGAAGAGCCTCCATATTATGCCTATTTTGGAACAGTTGCACTGCCTGCCAATATGTTTCCGGGCAAAATACAAAGTGCTGGTTATTACCTTTAAAGCCTTGTATCGTTTAGGTCTGAATTATCTTAGAGAGCACCTTCTTCCGCATGATCACCACCACACGTTAAGGTCATCTGAGGAGGTCCATCTTCAGTTACCATCAACACCTCTGATGGCAACTCAGAGATGGGCCTTCTCTGTAGCTCTCCTGGGCTGTGGAATGCACTCCCAGCAGAAATCCGTAATCTGAGTTCATTATTGGCCTTTATGAGACCCCTTAAGATCTATCTGTTTGGCCTGGCCTTCCAGGGGTTTTTTAAAAACTGTTTTAAACTGTAAAGGTTTGGCCTGGTTTTCCAGGGTTTTACAAACTAATTTAATTGTTTTAATAATTATTTTATGTTGTTCTTACAGTTTTTGAGTTTAATCGTTAATTGATTTTAGTCTTGTTTTAATGTAAATCACCCTGAGCCATTTTTGGAAGGGTGATATAGAAATCAAACAAACAAACAAACAAACTGCAGTTAGTCTATCGATAGCATTAGGCTTAGTGCCACCCAAGCACTGCAAAATTTGCAATTACCAATGTAGCAAATATTAGGAGGTTACAGTTTACTTAGGGCAGATTGAGAATTAACAATAATTAGTAACCTGAGATTAGTAAAACAGTAACAGAAGTAACCTGAGGTGCTGCCACCCTGGTCCACACACACACACACCCCCATGTGACCCTCTACTTCTGTTGTAGGTTCCAATAAGCTGAGATTGGTCATGTTGTACAAACCCAGCAATCACAGCATATCCTGCCCTGCTTCTCTCACTGAGTTTTCAAATAAGTGACAGATGTCAGATTCCCTGAGGGAAGTAGGGCAGGATACGCTGAGACTGATGGATTCTGATGACATGGCCACTCTCAGCACATCAGAACCTATAACAGGAGGGTTGTGCAGGCTCCCAGAGCAGCAACAATTTCCATCATCCTTTGGCCATTATGGCTGGGGAATTGTAGTCAAACAACATCTGGGGACCAAGTTTGAGAACCCCTGCCTCATTGGATCAGACAAAAGGTGCATCTACTCTAGCACCCTGCTTTCCACAGAGGCCAACCGGGTGTATGTGGAAAGCCCTTACATTTTACCTGAAGGTGACAGCCGTCTCCCATGGTGACTCATGGGAGTCATTGTTGCTCCAAACATGGGAGTTCCATATAGAGATTCTTCACTTAGACATGCCTTTGCATACATTTTGATAACCATGTAGCATGACCCTAACAGTCTGATTGTCTGCTAAGCTGCCATGGATCTTGCACACTGAAAGTAAGTTCAGTTGACTGCTTTGCTCCCACAAATATAATGCATTTTACTTGCCTTCCCTGTAATAAGTGCCATGTGGGCTTGGATCCTGCAAAAGGATGCATCGGGCTCCTAGGCTACCCTGCACATGTCATGACATGGCTTTGAGCAGCCATCTCCGTCCAAAGTCATCTGTTGCTGCCACAGTACGTCATATTGGTCTCACTGCCCCCCAGTGCCACACTGCCGTGATGTAATATTTTTCTTATATACATAACTAGTAAAACATCATGATTGTTTCCCTCTTGTAGCTGCTTTCCTCTAGCTACATATATTATCCAAAAGAGATGTTTTTATTAAAACAGATTAGCTGCTGAAATACATAGAAATATTGTTAGGAGACTGAGAATTCTGGGCGAAGAACAGTTTCTGTTTCATATCAATTTGGTTCTTTTCATTGATGGCTATTTATTTCTTGTGTGTATGCCCCCCCCCCCCCCGCCCGCAACCTGCCACCCAAAGGCAGAACTTATCTTTCTGTGTGAGCCAACACAAATGGAAATAAAGAGCTAAAAAACCTGCTTGGCAGGAAAGCATACTATTTATAGAACATTGATGGTGGTCATTTCCATACATGTTTTCAGTGCATCTACATGAAACTCATGTCATAACCAAATCCAAAGTTAAAGTTAATGCTAGAATTGAAGCTTTCTGTCCAGTTCTCAGAATCCCACTTTGCATACAATGTGGAGTCTTGGGGTTATGCTTCCCCCCTTTCTTTTTCTCATGCAAGAAAGGGAAATAATCGTAGACAGAAGGAAATTATTAGGTCATTTTAAATACATATGTAAATACAAGCACTGAATATGGGAGATACTTGCCAAATGTCTAACTGGCGAGTTTGGGACATGTGGCGGATTTGGGATATGTGCATGAGATGTGAATGCCTTGGAGTTGCCAACTCCTTTCCCTGTGCAGAAGTTTGTCTTTCCACAGCACATTTCCTAAGCCTTGGAAATCTGGGGGAAATATTGGCCCATGGTCAGCATATGGTTTTCAGGTGTAACATATTGTAAGGATCAGATGAGCTGAATTGTACATTTCTGGTACCCTAAATTAGTGCTGGCTGCAATTTTTGAAGATATCATACAGCTAAAACAACAGGTATATGACGTGGCCAGGCAATGACGTGTGGGTGAGCCTTGTCAGTGGTGGCCCCAGCTTGCTGGAACTCCCTGCCCCTTGATCTTAGACTCGCCCTCCCTGTTTAATTATAAATGGAAGGTGAATTTTTTTTTTAATTATTCCCCCAGGCCTTCCCTTAACTCTATACACTATCAATGGCTACTAGGGCTATAGGCCACCTTCACCCTCAGAGGCAAGATGCTTCTAAATACCAGTTGCAGGGGAGTAACAGCAGGAGGGAGGGCATGCCCTCACCTCTTGCCTGTGGGCTTTCCAGAGGCATCTGGTGGGCCACTGTGTGAAACAGGATGCTGGACTAGATGGGCCTTGGGCCTGATCCAGCAGGGCTTTCCTTATGTTCTTATGTTCTCTATGACTGTTTTGCTTTAATGATTGTCTTATCCTGCATTTCTGTTATTTCAGAGGTTCTGTTTTATTGTGTTTTACTGTGTTTCTAATGAACTTTGTTCTAAACCACCATGAAGAATGGTGGCATGTAAATATTTTAAACATACATACAAACAAAACGTATTGGCAAGCCTGTTAAAAATGGAAGAGGTGAGCATATATATATAAACAAGCCTAAGCTCTGGTGAGTGTCCCCTCCCTAGGATGCTGCTTGCCTAACGTAGACATGTGAAGAATTGGAGAGCTGGTAATATCTTCCATTCTACAGAAAGACAATATCAGTCACTGATCCAGGATGAGCTGACAGTCCAAGACTGAAGCAGAATTGTCCATGTGCAAGATGCAGTGTGCCTGGTGGGGATGCTGCTGCTATACTTCCATAAATAATATAGTGATTGTTCCTTTGTAGGAATAACTTTCTTTTCCTGTCAGCGTTACCTCTTTAAAAATAGCATGTTCCAGAAATGAAGGAGGGAAATTGCAAGCAACAGGACATATGATAACTGCCAAAAGAACCGATACTTCCTGAAATACAAAGGCAGGAAGGCACAGAATCAGTGGGACTTGTACAGTATGATATAAACATTGTTTTAAAAGTGACTAAAGCAAATCTGAACTATAAAGATTGCTGTGCAAGGCATTTGTGTGATTTAAGTAAAATAAAATGTACAAGTGGCCCCGTTTTTCATGGGGGTTCCATTCCAGCCTACAACCACGGATAATGAAACTGTGAATAATGAAACCTTAAATCAATGGGAATGGAGGGGTTAGTTCCAGAGCCCCAGAAAATGACTGAGAAATCACCAAAAAGACAGGGGAAAGGCAGAAATAAGGATGGAGCAAAGCACTGTATCTTGGTCACCTCAGCTCTCCTTCTCTCCCATGCTCTAGGTGCTCCAGCAGTGGCCTCCAGCTCCTCCAGTAACATGCAGTTGTGAAGTTTCCTCACCCCACAGTTGAAGTCCAACACTTATCAGCACTGTTTTACGGTGGTTCTGCTCCTATGTCTTGGGTAGATTTCAAATGGTGGCATTGGTGACTTTTGCTCTTCTAAATGGGAGCTATTATATGGAATCCCTCAGGGCTCCATTCTGTCACCAATGCTTTTTAACATCTACATGAAACTGCTTGGTGAGGTCATCAGAGGATTTGGTCCTGGGTGTTACCAATATGAGGATGACACCCAAATCTATTGTAATTAATATCATGAAATGGCATTAGCCTCTTAAATGCCTCTTAAATGCCTGCCTACAGGCGGTAATGGGCTAGATGAGGGACAATAAACTGAGGCTGAATCCAAGCAAGACGAAGTGCTCATTGCTGGGGGTTGTAATCTTCAAGATGGGTTATAATTCTCTGTTCTGGATGGGGTTACACTCCCCTTAAAAGGACAGGTCTGCAGCTTGTATGTGCTCATGGATATGGGTCTTACCCTAATGTCTTGGGTTGAGGCTGTGGCCATTAGTGCTTTTTACCAGGTGTGAGTGATTCGACAACAAGCCAATTCCTTGAGGAGAATGACCTGGAAACAGTGGCACACCAGCTGGTAGCTTGCAGGTTGGACTACTGCAATGTACTTTATTTAGGGCTGCCTTTGTATGTAGTTAGAAAACTTCAATTAGTTGAAAATGCAGCAGCCAGATTCATCTCTGGGGTAACCTGGAGAGACCACATTATGCCTGTTCTTAAACAGTTGCACTGGCTGCCAATATGTTTCCAGGCACAGTACAAAGTACTGTTATTAACTTTAAACCCCTAAAAGGGTTAGGCCAGGGTGACTCGAGAGCGCGCCCTTCTCTACAAGATCCCCACTGCTCATTAAGATCATCAAGAGGGATCTGTCTTCGGGTCACACCAGTTCATCTAGTGGAAACCTAGTATCGGGCCTTCTCAGTTGCTGCTTCTAGGTTGTGGAATGTGCTCCCTGTGGATATGAGGACTGTCTTCCTTTGAGGACTTCAGGAGAGCCTTAAAGACCCATCCCTTCAGCCTGACTTTTAATGATATCTAGTTTACACTTTAATTTTAATGAGACTTAATCTGGTCTAAATGTTTCTTGATTTTAATTGTTTTATTCTCTGTTTTTAATTTAATTTTAATGCAAATCACCCTGAGACACTTCAGGAAGGGCAGTTTATAAACTGAATGAATGGATGAATGAATGAATGAATGAATGAATGAATTAAATATATCAACAATTTTAGTGGATACAGTACTGTACAGTACCGTACTATATGAAACCAATTTTAATGGCTATACTTGAAATCAATTTTCAATTGATGTTGTACATCCATTGATTTGAAATCAATTTTTAATGGGTACAGTATTTCAAAGCAATTTTTAATGGATACTTACAAATTGGCTACCCAAAGGCTATCCAAGGCTGCCAAATGCTATTTTAAAAGTCTTTTTGAAGCACCAAATACTCTAAAAATTCAGGCCAAAGCATAAGACCAATCCATCCTCCTCCAAACTCCTCTCACAACCAACAAGCATGTGCAGGAAGAGCATGACCATATAAGGACAAAACCATGCACTAAAAACCATGGATATGCCGTGCTGCAGATAGCAAGGTCGGGTCTATATGTCCCAACCACGGATACGTGAAACCACAGTAGAACCACGGATGAGGGCCACCTGTATAGCTTTAGAAAATGCAATACATTGGGTATTAGGAAATACTTTTGCAAAGTTATTACTCAGTGCAATCAGTATACAAGTTATATTTCTATATACAAAACTCTATATATTGCTCTGTACAAAAGAACATAAGAATATAAGACCATAAGAACATAATACAATAAGAACAGCCCTGCTGGATCAGGCCCATCTAGTCCAGCATCCTGTTTCACACAGTGGCCCACTAGATGCCTCTGGAAGCCACAGGCAGGAGTTGAGGGCATGCCCTCTCTCCTGCTGTTACTACCCTGCAACTGGTACTCAGAGGCATCCTGCCTTTGAGGCTGGAGGTGGCCTGTAGCCCTCCGACTAGTAGCCGATGATAGACCTCTCCTCCATGAAGTTATCCAAACCCCTCTTAAAGCCATCCAGGTTGCTGGCTGTCACCATGTCTTGTGGCAGAGAATTCAACAAGTTGATTATGCATTGTGTGAAAAAGTACTTCTGTTTCTTGGTCCTAGATTTCCTGGCAACCACTTTCATGGGATGACCCCTGGTTCTAGTGTTATGTGAGAAGGAGACGAATTTCTCTCTATCCATTTTCTCCACACCATGCATGATTCGATAGACCTCTATCATGTCTTCCCGCAGTCATCTTTTTTCTAAACTAAATAGCCCCAGGTGTTGTAGCCTTGCCTCACAAGAAAGGTGCTCTAGGCCACTGATCATCTTAGTTGCCCTCTTCTGCATCTTTCCCAGTTCTACAATGTCCTTTTTTAGATGTGTTGACCAGAATTGTACACAGTACTCCAGGTGTGGCTGCACTATCATTTTGTATAAGGGCATTATAATATTAGCAGTTTTATTTTCAATCCCATTCCTAATGATCCCTAGCATGGAATTGGCCTTTTCCACAGCTGCCACACATTGAGCTGACACTGTCAATGAACTGTCCACCATGACCCCAAGATCTCTCTCCTGGTCAGTCACCGACAGCTCAGATCCCATCAGCGTATACTTGAAGTTGGGGTTTTTCGTCCCAATGTGCATCACTTTACACTTGCCAACACTGAACCGCATTTGCCATTTTGTCATCCACTCCCCCAGTTTCGAGAGATCCTTTTGGAGCTTCTCACAATCAGTTTTGGATTTCACTACCCGAAAGAGTTTGGTATCATCTGCAAATCTGGCCACCTCGCTGCTTACCCCTGCTTCAAGATCATTTATGAATAACTTTAAAAGCACCAGTTCCAAAACAGATCCCTGGGGGACCCCACTACTTACTTCCCTCCATTGTGAAAACTCTCCATTTATACCTACCCTCTGTTTCCTGTCATCTAACGAGTTAGCAATCCACACATGTACTTGTCCCCTTATCCCATGTCTGCTAATTTTCCTCAGGATTCTTTGATGAGGAACTTTGTTGAATGGACGCATTCACATGTAACATGGAACTGGAATTGCAGGGGGCAGAGACTGACAAACAGTTATGTCCAAATGTGTACTGTCCCTTCTGTAAAGCAACCCAAGGTTGTGCTCCACAAACTCCAGTTTGAACCCTCAGTTTGTAGTGAGTTTCGCTGCTCATAACTGGGGTTGGAGTGCCAGAGAGAGATATCTGAATGCAACACTGGAGGCTGCATTCGATCTAACCAGAGTTATGGGAGGAAGCTCCTTCCTCTCTCTGGCCCTGATTGGCTTTGTGGACTGTCCTTCAAGCAAGAGGAAGCCTGAACATCCAGTTCCCCCTCCCCTTTGCAGTCTCCCTCTCTCCATTTCATCTGAATTCAGACAGGAGAGTGTGGGTGAAGTGGGTGAACCGTGGATCCATTGGACCTGTCTTTCCATGTTATCTGTGAATGCGGCCAATCAGTAGAGTTACATGGACATAAAGGTTTAGGGAATGGTAGGGTAGGGAGGGGAAAGGGGCAGGTGCGTAACAATGATAGGGCAAGGGGAGACAGTTGTCTGGGGGCCCCACTGCCTGGAGGGGCACCCCAGAGGCACCTCATGTGACTCCCCATTGCCCCCTGCCCTGCCCCAAGGCTCCTCAGCCACTTGCCCTCTTCGCCGTCTCTCCTGCTTGTTCTGCTGGCCCGCAATCGAAGCAGCAGGCAAGCTGCAAAGAGCTCCTTTTCTCCCGCCTCTCAGCTGATCGGCGGGTGGGCGGGGCTTCCACGGAGGCCTCTGTGTAGGCCGCAGTGACGCCTGAACTCGAGTAGGGCCCAAGCCAGCCAGGAAGGAGGAGGCAACCAGAGTGTTCTCTGCAGCAGAAGACCCCTTGCAGCCCTGCTTAACCCAGACCAGCATTTGCCAGGTAGAGTGTGAACTCCTTTTTGTGGTTACCTTTCCCGCCCCCCCCCCCTATATAGGGATCTGCTTGCCATAGGGCTTGGATATGGGTGGGGGGAGGGACCGAGAAGTCTCTGAATATTTATTTTGAAACAGCTTGGAAAATTTGCTGACTTAAAAAAAACTATCTAAAAAGTCCTATAAGTGGCTTGTTTCATGGCAGAAAATTGCAAAAACTTCTGGAACAGTATTTTATTAATTTTATTTATTCATTCATTCATTTATAAATGCACTTATATTCAAGTTGTTTTGCAACCCAGAAGGTCTGAGTGAGAACTGTGAAGCATGTGTGGTGCTTTTATTTTATTTTTCTTGTGTGTGAACTGCTCCCCAATAACTTGCAGGGACTTCAGGGTCAATCTGGCCAACATGTGAATGCAGCACCTCCATTCCAGAGGAGATGTGTCTTAAAGGGCTTTAAAAGCCTCCTGTGAAAAACCTCCTGCAATCAAACTTGACTGAATTTGTTCAGAATTCTGGGAAAACAAACATAGGTTCACCCTGCATGGTTGAAAGTCTCCTTTGCTAATCTGCAGCGAGGGGCCCATTTTAATAATTCATCTTTCTAGTGTGTTCTAGGCATTAAAAGTAATACAAATGTATAGTACTCAATGTATATCACTATATATTGTGACATGTGTGTGTGTATTCAGTGAAATGTATTTGCAGGCAGCATACTTATTTTGGAATATCAGACTTAAATCCTTGGGGGCCTGGGGTGTGCGGAGGCCCTGGACTTTGAGGCGCTGGGGGCCCATTTTAAAATCTTGTCTCTGGGCCCACTCCAACCTTGCTACGCCCCTGGAAAGGGGGATACAAGCAAATGCAATTAGATGTACTTGACTGTTTACAAGATTTGGAATGAGGATTAATAGGATAAGGCCACACAGAAAAAGTGGAGTTTGGTGAGACGTTCCAAGGAAACCATCTTCAGGGGGAGCAGGAGTGGCAATTAACCTCTCTCCTCTTTAGCAAAGTTTTAGGGTGTGTGCCCAGTTTCAAAGTATTCACTCTCCCCCCACTGCCATCCCTGTGCTATGGTTGTGGTAGTAGTAGTAGTTGTTGTTTGCAGGGGAGGCTCAGAGAGCTTTAGTATGTATGAGAGGACAGGGAAGATGTCTTCTGCTACACTTGATGCCACCCATTTTCTTTATACAATTTTGTTTTACCTTATTTTCCAACTTTCCCTCATATTACAAGAGTATATAAACCAAATCAACTCAATGACTGCATTCCAGTGCCTCCCAAGAGGACGCAAAGATCTGAATGAATGGAGCAACCCCATTGTCACATATGAGTAAGGGGAAAGTGCCATTATGAAATGAGCCATGGAAAGTTTCTTCTCAATTGATGAAAATGGGAAACTGTGATCCCACAAGGCTTTAAATCACACCTTAAAAAAAAAATCTCAGTGGTCGACCCACATGATGGTAATTTCACCGGCATCATATTAGTTGTTTTAGCTTAATGTGTTGGAATTGATGCCAGTGACTTTTTATTGTTAGCTCTGACACCAGATTGCCACACTTTGACATCGTTTCAAATGTGATGCTGTGTTTAAGACTTAAAGAACGAGTCCTTCATTGCTGGTTTTCTACTAAATTTGTCTATAGTATGATCTGAATTAGGTCCTCATGACAGTATTTGTGCATTCTCCATTGAGTCTCCTCTTTGCTGACTTCAAGTGAGTACCTTATTTTATTGCTGGGAAATAGAAATGGCATGTTGCAAAAATAGTAGAATTTAACTAGCTGGAAATAAACACTTCTTATGGGAGTCTATAAATTTATATATAATGAAAGCTAGAGTTATCAGCAAAGCCACAAATGTTAAAAAGGATCTCTTCTACACTAATGACAATATTTACAAAATAGATTTAGGCTCAGACCTAATATTTAGCTGCACTTAAATGTTGGCTCCCAAAGGAATTAAAAGAGCAGCTGGTATTGTTGATCTAAGAACTCTGTGTCAGCCTGAGCAGACAGTGTAAAACTGCATGAGTTTTGCTGTCAACATGCTATATCCATAGAAAAAACTAAGTTTACTATTTTATATTGTGTTTAAATATTTTCCTAAAATGACAGTGGGAATCAGATGGAATGGTAAAGCAAACACAGTTTGAACTCCACTTTGTTTACGCAAAAGGAGAGGCGTGTTTCCCGCGATTCATTACCACCATCTGAATTGTATATTCCAACATCAACATCCATTTTGTGTCTCTGAGACTAATAAACCAAGCTATGTGGATTGTAGCCTGTAAATGTGTCTCTAAGACTAAAGCCACTGGCAGGCAACTTCTTCATGGCACACAGCATGTAAAATGTTGAAACAGTCAGAAAAAATAACTGTGCATGTGTGGTACTTCCATTGTGCTTTAAAGACAGTGTGCACACACACACCATAGCTTGCTTTAGATCTAGTTTACAGAAGTTGGCTTCACTTAGGGAAGTAGGGCATGATATGCCAACATTGATGGGTTCGCATGACATGGCATGACCAATTTTGGCTTGTCAGAAAGTGGGACGGAAGTAGAGGCTCATATGGGGAGTACACACTCCCAGGGAACTGGCTGCTTACCCCAGCCTCAGCTGCCACCATACATGTGAACTCACCCTATCAGTTGCATGTGGCCAAAATTTCCATGCATGCACAGAGGGGAGTGATGATTTTTGGTTGTCTCCCCTTTCCTCGGGAGCCAGCTGTGCCTCTCTGAGGTTGAGGTTATTTCCACAATGTCTGGCTATAATTGGTCAGCCTTCGGGGGGTGGGGGGGCGGACTATAAACACACTTACCTGGAAGTAAAGGCTGCTCAAATAAATGAGATATACTGCAGAATAAAATGCATTTGCAATTGGGGAGTTTGTACCGTTAGCACTGACTCTAATGATGCCAACATTAACCTGACACTGAAATTGTACTTTTCCCCGTGAAAATGTTCTACTTTGATCATGCAGTCAGCAATTTCATGGCTCATTTTATGAACTTTAAAGAAGCAAGCTGAATAACATAGCACTGAATTAAAAAGCTTTGCATTTCAGCTACTCTTCCATGCACTGGGACCTACATTTCAGAGATTATGTAGCATGGTTTGCAAATGGATGTTTGGCCTAGAGCAACGTTGTGCATTTTTGTCTGCAGAAGACAAACTCATATTGGAAATTGCTTGCCTATTATCATGGTGAATTTGTTTTCAATAATAAAAAGAGAGAAGAACAGCACTTCCAAAGCCCATTTATAGGACAGATTGTTTTCTATCCTTGCATAGCTTTGTGCCCCTGGAAACAATTTCCCAAATGATCTAAAATGCTGGTTGCTCTTCACCATTTCTTTCCAGCATATCTGGCTTATCATACTTTTCAAAGAAATGTGAGCCTTCAAGCCCATGAGCTGTATATAACTTGTCTTGTATAGTCCTGGAGGCAGCTTTTACATCCACGAAACCATTTTATAGTATTAGAGCAGATTCTTTCCTTAGGTTTTGTGGGTCAGGTCAGTTAGTGTAGCAGGAAATTTAGAAACCTAGAGGAGAACTGTATTTAATATCATAGTAAGCCAAAAATAAGGTTTCTTTTTAATTGTACCCTACTTATAGAACCTCATGCTCAGAACAGTTCGCAGAAATAAAGCATCTGACTGACTGATATCCCCAACTGTAGCAATAGGTGAATAGGATTATGAATACTTAGAACTGACCCAAATTATCAGGTCATTCCATATATGGATGGTTTCCTGCCATTGCCCCAAAGCTTCCCTTAAGCAGTCGACTTGCATGGTAAATCTATTTGGAGAATACAAACCAGGATACTGCTGAGAACGCATCCTGATGTATTTAGCAGATGTTTGGTTCAATAAAGGCTGCAGACATACCACCCTGAAAAGTGTTGAGCTTAAAGGGTCAAAATTTCAGTGATGTGTCACATCCCCAATTGATGATCCGGGATATCTTTGATAGCATTGTTCAGCATGCAAACACCACAATATATGAAAAAGTAGTACCTTTTGTGATGGCTGTAAATTCTGCTTCTTTACAGCTCTTAGAGAGCCTTCACTCTCACTAAATGGTGATAACACATGTATGTAACCCAGTCTGGGGGGAAAGGTTGTTTTGGAGACACTGGTTCCTAGAGTCACATGTGAATTGGATCCTTTGGGGATGTGAGATGTAAAGACTGACTGACTGGGAGGAATGGACGAACTACACAATGTTTATGTCAATCTCTCTTTATGTTCTTGTTGCATCAGTCCAGCAATCTGTTCCAGAATAAGGGAACAGCTTCCCTTTCATTCCAAATGCATATGAAAGCTGACGAACCACATGCGATATGAATTCTTTTCCACATCTAATTAAATTTGTTCAGGGCTGGACAGCAGTAAAAAGAATGTCCTCTCATCTGAGTTCCCGTCATGTAGGCACTCCTAGCCTCTTGATCTGCAATATTCTGAAAAGCTCAGATGCTGTTATTTGCCAACAAAATATAATATGAGCTAAAATAGTGTCCATTCCTTTTAATTATAAGAGTGTCAGAAGCACTCTTACTTGGTGCAGACATAACTCTTGTCTTACTGTACCTACATCTATTTCTGCACATCTGCTTTTGATCTTGTCTTATGAATCCTTACACCTTGAATGTAAAATGATCCCTGTAGGCTTTTTAGTTGGCCACCCTGCTCTTATTCTTCTGCTTCACAAAATGGAAAACATTAAACTATGCAAACCACTTCTTTACTCAGGTTACATTGTTCCTCACTGAATCTTCAAAACTGTAAAGTCGATCATGTTTTGGAGATGGGGATAACACTGCTTATACTGGATAACTGTTCCTAAACATAAAGGAATATTTCTATACATGGATGAGTTTTGAGCTGGATTTGTTCTTCAGAGGTTCAGACAATTCTTTTTTTCTTGATAATATTTATTCCCAGTTATTTTTCTATGAAACTTTCTAAACATTTTACTTATTTATGTATCATATTTATAACCCGTCTGGTATAAATATCTCTAGGCAGTGTACATAGTTCAAAATACAATATAAAACAGAATAAAAACAATTAAAGCACATTTTCCTCTTTGAATAATATATCCTAAATTTTCAAAATTGCTCACAGGAACACAGGAAACTGCCATATACTGAGTCAGACTATTGGTCTCTCTAGCTCAGCATTGTCTTCACAGACTGGCAGTGGCTTCTGCAAGGTTGCAGGCAGGAATCTCTCTCTCAGCCCTATCTTGGAGAAGCCAGGGAGGGAACTTGGAACCTTCTGCTCTTCCCAGAGTGGCTCCATCCCCTAAGGGGGATATCTTCACTTCATGAATAAATCCATCCGCTAAGGGGGATATAGTCGCTTCATGAATGAATCACAAAGGGCATAATCAAGCTAATTTATTTCAATGGGATAGAGCTAGGCAAAGTGGTTACATCTCCTGCTGAAATCAATAGGATATCAGAGATGCGGGAAATCTTTCTAAGACATTTTGAAGGACGTCCAACCTACATTTAGCCAACTTGAATTTTCTCTGAAATTCTGATCGCTCCAGCACAATTTCACCTGGTTGCTCCAGATGTTAACTTGATTTTCTTTTTCAAAAACGTATGCAAAAGTCCCCACTTATTTACCAAATTGGGGATGGGGGGGAGAATTCCTTGTGTTCTGCTGCAGAACAAAGACCAGACACAGCACTGTGCAGTGGGTGGAGCCTTACTGTAAGTGCAACAGACAAATGAAAATAAACATCATTTGCCTAACAGGTAATATTGCTCTAGGGCAGGGGTGGGCAAGCATGGCTCTCCAGATGCTGCTGAACTACAACTCCCATCATTTCCAGCCAACTGTGGCTGGGGGTGATGGAAATTGTAGTTCAACCACAGCTGGAGGGCCAAGTTTGGCCACCCCTGCTTTATGGCATCTATAATATAAAGCTGCTTGGCTGACTGGCTATCTGGCTGACACAAAACTCATAGACCAAACCACAAAAGACAGAGACATGCTGATTTTGCAGGTAGGTTCCAGATCTCGCCCAGACTACCAAAAAACAAACAAACAAAAAATCCCCAGAAAACTTCATTAATGACCCAGAAAATGTAGGGGGAAAATTCTCCCATTGGAAAGCATGGGGAATAAGACTTCATAGACTTAGGAGCAGACTAGAGTCACATAGTGATGGCAGTTCCAAGGGCTGGAGTGTGTGTGTGTGGGGGGGGGGGCACCTGCAAAAAAATTTGGAATGTCACCATTGCTGGCACTCAGGAGACTGTGGGAAGCCTGGGAGACCAAAAGGATCTAATGGGGACACTACTTGGCCCGGCTGCTCAGCTGCCCTAGACGGAGATCTGGCAGCCATTTGAGTATGCAGCATGGCACTTGACTGCCATGCTGACCATTCAGATGGCCACTGTACATGTGCAGAGGCCAGCTGAGTGACGAGGATGGGGCAGCCACCCCATAGGATCCTATCAGCCACTTCAACTTCCTGCAGGATGATGGGTACCACCACCAGTGATGATCACCATTTTAACAGGTATTTCCCCCTACCTTTGCTGTCTTCCCCCAAACTTCCAACACTAGAGGAAGGCTGGCAGAGTACAAGCCATTTTACTAGTTTAGCATAAAAAAAGATTGCATTCCCTGTCTAACTTTAGCCATTCTAAACATTTATGTACAAAGAAAAGAAATCAATTGTAAGTGGATACACAGTTATCATGGTTAAACATTGTGCTTTCAGAGCAGAAAAAATAAGCCATATTGTATAAAATACAAGCACAAATATTGTGTAAAGCACAAAGGGAATTGTAAGGTTTTGAGTGACTGCATATTCAACCAGGGGAACGTTCCACCTCATTCCTATGAATCCATCCAAATACTTAAAGACCCTACAGCAAAAGCAAATTATGTCTGACTCTCTCACACACCCCCTCATAGGACACCAGACACTGCTTTTAAAGCAATGGTTTCCCATACTCTTGCCTTGGGAGAAGGGTGGTCTGTCAGCTCTCTCTATAATGTCACTTGACTTTGGTTCAGTTTGCTTTACTGCAGGGCTCTCCAGCCATTTGGATGAGTTTCCTACATATTTTCAAAGACACTCATGTTAGTTTTGTAATGTAAATGCAGGCAGCCCTAGAAAATCTTAACCTTCTTTGAGATGTTTGCAAATCCCTCAACGTTCCTCAGATTTCAGGTCCTTTTTGTTTGGGTGGCAACACTATTTGGACTGGTCCTATATTGTTTCAAATCAAAATAAAGTCATTCTCATGACTAATACTGGGGTGGGGAGGGAGGGTGGGGTGTGGAGGCAGAGTTCAACTTACCTTCCCCCAGAAGATCACTCTTGGTGTATTTGGTGCGTGAGCTGCATATCCACGTAATCCACACTGCCAGGAGCGGTGCAGATCAACAGAGACCAGGACTCATTTCCTCGGCTTCTGGATATCCCACAAGACACCACACGATGAGTGCAGTGCCTTGGGGGATTCCCTCATCAGAGGGATGCTCTAGGGGCCCATCTCCTTGGACTGCATGCAGCCCAAGGTGACACACGATCCGAGCTGCCAGGTTACAGGTGTGCTTGCTTCCTTAATCTCTGTTAAGAGCTGGTCTAAGAAGTGGGGTTAGGCTAGGCAGGAGCATCAGGATCCGTGCAGATCCCAGCACTCCACACAAGCAGCCTAGCCCAGGCTGCTTGTGAGAACAACCTTAATGACTAACTGTCAGCTTCTAAATTCCCGGCTAACTTGGCAAAGAGGCACCTTTTAGCAGGGGGAGAGCAACTGGCCCTATCCACCCCTAGCACAGTACCTGCAGTGATTGTTCCTGTTGTCTATCTTATGTTTCTTTTTAGAATGTGAGCCCTTTGGGGACAGAGATCCATCTTATGTATTTATTATTTCTGTGTGTAAACCACCCTGAGCCATTTTTGGAAGGGTGGTATAGAAATCAAAATAACAACAACAACAACAACGCACCAGATATAACTGTAGTCAAGAAGAAAGAAAACAAGTTAAAATAATCGACATAGCAATACCAAGGGATAGCAGAATAGAAGAAAAAGAAATCGGAAAAATAACAAAATACAAAGATCTACAAATTGAAATTGAAAGGCTGTGGCAGAAAAAGACCAAAATGATCCCAGTGGTAATTGGCGCCCTGGGTGCAGTCCCAAAAGACCTTGATGAGCACCTCAACACCATAGGGGCCACAGAAATCACCATCAGCCAATTACAAAAAGCAACTTTACTGGGAACAACCTATATTCTACGATGATATCTATGATAACAGCAACAACATTGACAATAAAATTCAGCCATCCCAGGTCCTTGGAAAGGACTCGATGTCTGGATTAAACAAAGAAGCAGTGATCCAGGTAAAACAAGAATACATACAACTCAGCCTAACCTACTCCACACATCTCACCCTAACCTAATTCACAGGGTTGTTGTGAGGAGAAACTTAAGTATGTAGTACACCACTCTGTGCTCCTTGGAGGAAGAGCGGGATATAAAATGTAGATGATAATGATGATGATGATGATGATAAAGTTAAAATAATTGGCATAGCAATACCAGGGCATAGCAGAATAGAAGAAAAAGAAATAGAAAAAATAACAAAATACAAAGATCTACAAATTGAAATTGAAAGGCTGTGGCAGAAGACCAAAATAATCCCAGTAGTAACTGGTGCCCTGGGTGCAATTCCAAAACACCTTGAAGAGCACCTCAACACCACAGGGGCCACAGAAATCACCATCAGCCAATGACAAAAAGCAACTTTACTAGGAACAGCCTATATTCTGCGACAATATCTATAATAACAGCAACAACTTTGATAATAAAATTCAGCCATCCCAGGTCCTTGGGAAGGACTCGATGTCTGGATAAAACAAGCCAGTCAATAACACCTGTCTGACTGTGTAAATAAATAATAAATAATAATTAATAATAATAATAAATGCATCACATTATGTTATTTAGTAGCACATCAATTTACTAAGCAAATCTGTTCCTTATTGTCAGTCACAGTGGGGAGAATTGTTGAAATGCATTGGTTCCGGAAAATATTTTTTAGAATGTTAGAAATGTCTACCTCGTATGTGCCTGTCCCAGTCTGTGCGTTGTTATTTTTGAATGCACTCATGAAAGAAAGAGGCAGCCAACCAATGCAGCCGGAGAAACCGCTGCCACCAATGCTACAAACATCTCTGGGAAGAAGTGAGGCAGTGATCAGTGCTGGGCTTGCAATGAGTTGGCCAGGGCCAGGGAGAGGGCAATTGTTGAGGTGGAGATGGGGTGGTGGTGGCAACAGCAAGAAAGAGGAGGTGAGGGTGGTGGCAGCAGCAGCAGCAAGGGATGAGGTAGTGCCCTGGGGGTGGGCTGCAGTCACCAGCCCATAGCATAGTCACTGCCTGAGTCTGTTGCCTTACCCAGCCTCATTGGAAAGAGAGGCACCTTGGATGACATTGATTGGAAATGGGAGCCGAACGGTGATAGTGGGGTCTGCCTGTTTAAACTGGTATATTATTCTGAGTATGGCTGGGTTCAGACAAAATAGGAAACTGGTGTTGAAAGTGAAGGACTCTGCGCTGTCTCATGTCTCAATGACAGAGAGGGACGGATTAGTGAGTCAGAGGGCTAGAGGGGGCAAGACATTGGTCAGCCCTTCTCTACTGCTCTGACACTATCCCTTTTATATGTAGATTGCTATTCTCAGGGACTTCCTGCCTGCCTGCCACTGCCTCTTCCTTTTCCTTCTCCCTTGCAACACACACACTCCTCTCTCTCTGCACCATGTGTGCAGAGATGCAGACAGCATCTCTCTTCATCCAGCTAGCTAGCTAGATTAGAGATCCTATCTCTCCACTTTACTATCCGAATGGAGTTCACCAATAAAGACTCCTTATATTGATCTGAAACTATGAACTGGTTCCAAGTTTATTTTACTCTCAGCATACACACATGCCTGGGCAGACTCTGCTGTGTTTTGCCTCTGTGTACTCTGCTGTAATAGAAGAGTATCTCTTACCAGAGAGAATTCCCAACAACTGGAAGTCCCTTTCCTCCAGTTTCACTAACCGAATGTCCAAATCCAGGGAACTACAGTTAAAGGGGGAAATGGAACCGTGGTTTCCCTCCCCAAACTGCAATTATCACCTTCAGTTATCTCTAGGTTTTGTTGTCCCAACCACCAGTTTGCCTGAGGCAGTGGTATGTTCGAACGTGGCACTGCTGTTAGCCTTCTCCCAAGCCGGAGTTGAGGGAGGAAGCTCCTCCCTCGCTCTGGCAGCTATAGATTGTGCAAGCTGTCCTTCAGGAAAGAAGGAAGCCCACACAGCCAGCTCCTCCCTGCTGCAGTCTCTCTGACTGCAGAGAGGATGTTCTCCAGTACGTCCAAATGCGGACAGGAGAGTGGGGGGACGGGTGGAACTACAGGGCCATTGGACCTGTGGTTCCATATTACATCTGAACTGGGCCAATATCTTTTGAAAAGGATGCATTAAAAGATGACAATGAAATGTTGTGATCATGCCCCAAGGAGTGCAAGTTAAAAAGAAAATAGAATAACCTATGACATTTGCCACCCTGCTTCCTGCATTATAGAAAAAGAAACATTGTCCTAAGGTTTAGCTGTACTTTCCCCCTACACTTTTCTGATTCTTGTGGCACTCACAAATCAGTATGACAACTCTATAAACCTCAGGGTTTTCAAACTAGACATGTCAAAAGAACTGTAAAGAGGAAGTTAGTAAAATGTCCAGTTTAATAACTATTTCTTTTGATATCTGCTCTCCAATACACTGTGTCACTGTATAAAGGAAACAATAATCAAATTATTCCCCCTGAGAAAATTCATTTCTAAGACAAGGAAATATAGTATGAACGTCAACAAATTAGTTAAAAAAGAAATAACTACACATTACTATCCTTGTGTTATCGGCTATTGTAGCTGTTGTGAAAAGTCACTGTAGTTATCTTGCATACATATAAGCTTCATATAGAATTGCCCCTGGTGAAGGAGAGAATCGCATGCTTTCGTGCAGACACAAACACTTTGCATATAGAATATGTAATACATTCTATATGCATACATTCATATACCGGTATGCCAGATTTGCACACAGTAGTTATTATGCAGACTAATGAAGTGCTGGTGCTTCACAGGTGCTGATGTTGCATTCTAGTAATGCAGCACACTTGTGGGGGGAGGATGATTTTAGTCTAACTCCCCTTCCTTCCGAAATATTCTGTGAAATCCAGAAGGAGGTCCCTGAGGGTCAAGCAGCCCTCAGGGACCTACTTCTGGATTGCATAGAGTACTTTCAGGGGCAAGAGAGATTGGAACACTGCTCCACCCCCTTGGTGTGAACAGCAAAGTTGCATTTGTCTGCACTTTTCACAAAGTGCTGGTGCTTCACTAATCTGCATGGAAGCATCTGTCTACTGGAGAAATTGAATGCTTGGATTACATGAATGGAACATTTGCACACATGGATGGATGCCCATAGATCACACAATACAACTATGCATGGTGGGAGGCTGCATATGTGCCCAAGACCCATGACTCACTGGAACATTCCAGAAATGAATAGACTGGTAAAATCCTAAGACTGGAAAAGGCAAGGTGATGATCAAATCTATATCTCTGTCTCCATAGCAGGGGAAGTGCCCCCACATCCAGCAAGACACAAGGCAGTGCGACCATTTGCCTTTAACAAAAATAAATCATCAATTCTGTAGCAGTTCCATCTGCTGTACCACAACTCCAGCCCCTTCATAAGATAGCTCCCAAAGCACCAGCTCTTCCAACACTGCTTGTTCTGGATGGTTGAGTAAGCAACAACTTCTTCCTGACAGTGAGGCCCTGGAGGGGAGGAACTTCCGAACATAGGGGTAGGCAACCTTGGTTCTCCAGCAGTTGTTGATTTACAACTCACATCATCTTCAGCCACAATGGGTGGGGCCAATGGGTGGGGCAAGAACCTCTCCCCTGGCAAGAGTCTTTGGCAAGGGTGATATTCCACCATCATGGACCCTAACCCCACTGAGTGTTTGAAGATTATGGAATGAATACACACACACACACACACACATTTCAAGCCCATAAGAAGCTATACTATAAAGGGTAGACATCTCGTACAATTGTCAACATAAAACTCCTTCTAAACTTTCAAATAATTAACAATGTTTTTCAGCGGTAGCGGGGGAGATATTTTCAACTGGCCCATTAGTGTCTTTGCTATCCAACTTGCTATATATTACACTGAAGACTCTGACAACAGGAAAGAATTTGAATGTAGCAAGGAGTGAGGTAAAATAGAGTTCAAGGAATCTTCCAAAATTCTTTTTTTTAGCCTGTGGGGTTCAAATGACTAATTAAAGATTGCAAACTATTTTTTAAAAACTCCATTGGATAGCAAATGATATATGTTACATTTCTTGCTAAAGGAAAGCATGCATTAAATTACAGTTTACAAATCAAGATGCATGTTTCTTCTTTTGTATTCTGCCCTTTCTCCAAGGAGCTGAAAGTCCAATTTTTAAAAACTTTATCTTTATCCGTCTTTATAAGAGACATAGCCAATATAAGTTACCATATAATGTTGGCTTCTATACACTGATGTTGCATCCTGTTTAGTAAAGCTCTTCTATTTAACACATGAATTGAAAGATGGACACAGTGTCATTTTAGCTTCCTATCACATCACCTTTATGAGGTAGATTCATCTAGGAAAGTTACCTGACTTACTCTTGGCCACCCCAGAGGTGCACCTAGGTAATTTTGGAGCCTAGACCTAAAGGCCTTTGTTTGGAGGCCCCCCCCCCCCCCCGCTGCAAGTTGAGCATCATTTTTTAACATGTGGGTTCTTGAGGGTGCAAACCACACCACCCAGGACACTAAAGATGATTTGCGGGGGCAGGGGTGTAGAGGCCCTGGACTTCGGGCCCCAAAGTCCAGGGGGAAGAGTGCCTCTG
This sequence comes from Hemicordylus capensis, assembly GCF_027244095.1. Lineage (NCBI taxonomy): Eukaryota > Metazoa > Chordata > Lepidosauria > Squamata > Cordylidae > Hemicordylus > Hemicordylus capensis. Next base: position 48,160,117 of record NC_069661.1, on the reverse strand, counting down.
GGGCACCCAAGGGATATTTAGACCTGGGGTATCATAGGTGTGAACACAATTTGAGGGGTTTTTTCCCCAGTTGTGGAGCCCTGTTTATTTTCAGGAACCCAATGTGTTTCATTTTGGGTCCATTCTGGACTTCCCCAGGCAGCCAGTTACCCTGAGCCAGGGGGAAGCCTTCTCATGGGCAACTGCCTGCTGTGACATAAGGCCCTACTCGCATGGCAAGGCAAGGGGAGGCAGGGGGTGAGGTGGCTGGAAACTGTATATGAAAGGCAGGGGAGGAGTGAAGCCAGGGAGAAAGCAACTCTGTGACTCTCTCTAGTAAGGAGGCGCAGCAGAGCTAAGAGGAGAAGGAGCAAAGTACAGCCAAAGAGTCCTGGCTCATCCTGCCCTTCCTTATGTTCTAGTGATGAATTTCTAAAACTGAAGTGAATAGCTGCAAGCACATGCCATGTTAATGATTTGTCTTAGTAACAGGCTACATTTTCATTGTCTGCAGTACAGTCCTATCCACTCAAGTTACTGAGTATGAGAACCTCAGTCTAAGGCTGGTTTAGACTTAGGCTGAATTCATATTCATATTCCAATGGACCCATAGTTCCATCCCCCCCCCCCGTTCTCCCATCTGAATTCGGACATTCAGGAGAGCTGTCTCTCTCTACAGTCAGCGATACAACAGAGAGGCAGGGGAGATGGCTGTATGGGCTTCCTTCTTAACAGAAGAACAGCCCACACAGCCAATCAGGCCGGATTGAGTACAGTTCCATGGGGCTGAAATTGTGGTGCCAGCATTCGGATGTAACACTGGCACTGCAAAACAGGAGTTATAGGCAGCAAAACTGTACTCTGACTGAAGGTTCAAAGTGGCGTTCAGGGAGGGAAACTGCAGGTCTCTTTTTGTCCTTGACTCCAGTTTCTAGCACTCAGATGTACAGCTATGGAAAGCAGAAGTGAAGGGACCTCCGGTTTCCTATTACGGCTGAATTCAGCCTATAACTTAAGGCAATTGGGAGCAAGAGTTACTTGTGCTTACATTATGTGTACTTTCTCTGTATCATGCCTCTCACCCCACAGTATCCTTTCAACTAATGATTATCAAGAAATCCCAGTCAGGCCTACTTTCTCCACAAGTTAAAAACTCTAACATGGTCCTATAACAAATTACACAGCATTAAAGTTAGTTTTCTCCAAGATATGTCTGTCTCCAAAGAATGTTTGTCTGGTCTATTTAAACTTCAGTTTGGTCATGAAGTCAACACAAAAATATTAAAAAGCTCTGGACCTGATGTTTCATCTCCTGTTTACCTTTGTCACCTGGAAAAGTTCACCTGAGACGGAAATGGTCTATACAGTAGGTCTGACAACTCTTCTTACAGTACAAAATTATTATATAAAATATGTTTCTTAAGTATGTTCCTATACAAAGACAGTGCTTTCTCTCTAAATTAAAAAAAAGTCATTTGATAAATGCCACCTCAGCAACTTCGATAAAAGCTTCTTGTGTTATCAAAACTAGCAGATGTTAAACAGAACATTTTTCAGAATAATGGCTATGGATGAAAGAATAAGCATTTAGTCTCCCAGTAGCCTAGCCACCTGTGCAAACAGCAATTCCAACTTCAGTCTCAATTCCTGGATTCTGAATAACAAATTGTTTAAGGCTTTGTGGAGAATGTACTGCAGAAAATATTATCCAGACCTGTTTGGGTTTATTTGTTAAATGAGACTTACACAGTCCTCCCACCCACCCACCCCACAGCCACCCCAGTTACCTTGCTTTATTTAGGTTTAATGAAATTGGTTCTACTGCAACTTTGGTATATTTGCCATTATATCATCAAAGTTCAATTTAAACTAAACTAAATACTGGCTAATATCCTGACTAAGCCAGCGGCAGCATGCCAAGAAGATAGGCCTATGCCACAGAAGGTTACCAGAGTCTGCAGCATGGAACACACAAGAAAGAGGAGTGATCGCTCCTTACCTGCAATGTGTCCTGCTCCACTCAAAAATATGTCCCTGAGAGCTGCATGACCTTCAGGGACATACTTTTAGGTGATGTAGGGCACTTCCAGGGAAACCAGACATTGATGAAAATCACTTTCCCTATATGCTCTATGTGGTACTCTGGAAACCTTTTTCAGCATGTGTGCATCTGCCCAACATGCTAGCTTAGTCTGGAAGTCAGCTATTGAATTTTCTGCCATTGCAAAGGACCAAGGAATAGCTTATCAGGAAAGCTTAGGGTTTCATAGGTGGGAAGGATGGTGAGAATGTTGAGCTTTGCAATCTCGTTTAAAAATGTTTTCCTTTTTTCTATGCATTGAAAAGCATAAGAAAAACGAAATGCATTTGTGCCCCCAATCCAGCATTGTGTGGTACACACCACTTTGACAGAAGTAATTTCTGAATTGGAAAAAACATTGGAGAAGTAATTACTGCATTGGAAAAGCCATTCCGCTCCATTCTGACTAGGAAGCAACAGTGTCTTTTTACACTTAGTTACCACACCATAATGGAAGCTGGCAAGTTTATGATCTCATTTCACCCTCCCTGCTTTTTCTGTACCCTGCATTAAATTTTGTTTTTATGATGGTGGGGGAGTGGGGAACTGAGCAACCATTCTGAGAGAATAAAATGTGTTTGTACAGGAAATTCACAAAGATTCATATGCAGAAAATGAGGAACAAAATTATATGTAAATATTTTTGGGGTATGTGCCTGCACATAGAATGGGGGCTAACATATATTAGAAGAGTGGCATAGGAACCAGTTCCCAAAAGTGAAATGTCAGAAGGAATATAGCTATTCTCAGTGAGACAATTAATTGTATCACTTTTCTTAATATGAATAGTGTCATAACTGAAACAGAGCAGAAATACAGTTAAAATGCAGCAGTTATCCACAGAACTAGCAGCTGCAGTGACTTTTATCCATCATCAAAACTATTCAATAAACATATGAACACAATTCATTCACTGAGCATAAATATTTAACATAGGCCATCTATACTTTTTCTTTCCCCTCCTGTCGCCCAATAAATGATGAGAGTACCTCTAATGTCAATTGAGTTAATGCATTTTAATTCATTGATCAGTCTATTAACTAATTTGTTGATTAATGTATTGATGTGATGCCCAGTGATCCATCACACAAATGCAGATTATTACACTATGACAATTACTGCGCTACAAGGAACCTATATTTTAATCATATGTCCTTCTCCTCCTCTTATCTCCCTTTTATCATCTTTGGAGGTGATAAACTGCCAATATGTTGCTTGAAATGTGGTACCTAGAATGCAATCATCTGAAACACATGTCTTATGCAGTTACTTGAGGACTATGCATGGTGAAGGGATTAGGACTGCACTTGTTGCCCACCTCTCCATGTTCTCACCTCTCTGCTGGTCCTGCCTGATAAAGGCACAGCGGAGAGGTGGGAACCTGAAGGGGTGGCTTATACTGCCTTATGCTGAGTCAGCCCATTGATCCATCCAGCTCAGTATTGTCTACACAGACTGGCAGTAGCTTCTCAAAGGTTATAGACAGAAGTCTCTCTCAACCCTATCTGGAGATGTCAGGGAGGGAACTTGGACTCAGATTCTCTTCCCAGAGGGGCCCCATCCCCTAAAGGGAATATCTTACAGTGCCCACACATGTAGTCTTCCATTCAAATGCAAACTAGAGCAGACCCTGCTAGCAAAGGGGACAATTCATGCTTGCTAACACAAGACCAGCTCGCCTCCCACTCATTGGATGTCATGTTTGTGTAGCAGCCTACATACATTTAATCCAGTGGTTTTAGGCACTAAGCAAGCGATCTGTATGTTTGGAATGTGTGGTGTACAAGATACACTGCTCAGGCCTACATGCCCCAGGCTTCCAGTCATGGAATCTGCCAGGGCCCTCCGTTCATCATCTAAGGCCCAGAGGCGTATCTAGGGAAAATAGCACCTAGGGCAAACATTGAAATTGCGCCCCCTGTCCAAACATCTGACACCCATCTTTCAGATAACTTTACCATAATATCAGCTGAAAAATACAAGTCAAGCTCATTAATCTTTTAATATTTCAAAAACTATTTAGTAGTGGACGTAGCCAGACCAAAAAATGTTGAAAATTACAAATTTCAGAATGCTGGGGCTCATGAAATACCCAAATACTATGTGGAGGTGTACTTGGAAAACTAAACAGAAGTGCCTGTCTAATTCTCTACAATGCATTGTAGCATCACTATTACATAAGTTTTAAAAATCAATGGAGAATTTGACTTTTCCCAGAGTAGAGTAAAGGATATGCTGAGTAAACTATGTCACTTCTTGGAATATATTCTAGTATTTCAGAAAGACAGCTAAAATGAGAGAAGGAAAGCAAGAAACTCCCAGTGGGCCTTAATAGTAAGGATTTTACACTGATTCAAAGATAAACTCACCATTAATATTATTAAGACATCACATCATATTATTAAGACATCACAACTGAAAACACACCTTTTAAAGGAGGCTTTTTAATGTTCCATCTCTGGTTATATCTGGTAGGTTCTTTAGTTTTTAGTTTTTATAATTCTCAGTTTTTAGTTTTTAAAATAACTTTCAATTTGAACTTAATACTGATTGTGGTTTTTAATCAGAGTTTTAACTTGTTTATGCCATTTGGTTAATTTTATTAGTTTTATTGTATATTGTATCTATTTCATTGTTGTGAGCTGCCCCAAGCAGTAGTGTCCTGGAGGGGTGGGGTATAAATATTTCAAATAAATAAATAAATGGAAGGAATATCTTCACACATGTAGCATATCGAGGAGAGGAGAGCTGATCTTGTGGTAGCAAGCATGACTTGTCCCCTTAGCTAAGCAGGGTCCACCATGGTTTCATATGAATGGGAGACTAGAAGTGTGAGCACTGTAAGAAATTCCTCTCTGGGGATGGTGCTGCTCTGGGAAGAGCAGAAGGTTTCAAGTTCCCTCCCTGGCTTCTCCAAGATAAGGCTGAGAGAGATTCCTGCCTGCAACCTTGGAGAATCTGCTGCCAGTCTGTGAAGAAAATACTGAGCTAGATGGACCAATGGTCTGACTCAGTATATGGCAGCTTCCTATGTTACTATCTATCTCTGCATACAAATGCTGTAAGCATGGACAGCATGGGGGTGAGGCTTCTGAGTTCATCAACACCCAGGCAAGGCTGTACTCAGGTACAGCATCCCAAGAGTGCACCTACAAGCCTTGCCTTGGTACTCAAGTACAGTACCTCATTAAAAAAAAAAAAAAGTTCTGAAGAGAACTACAAAACCATATGCTGCACACATGTACAACTTAACATTTGTGGAACTAGAGTCTCAGACTCTTACTGTGAAGCTTAGTCCAGCAACTCCACCACTGTTACCTAACAAGCAAGTAGTCAACAGCAGTTTCTCTCTCTGCCCTTCCTATAGAGAGCTCCTGGTTTAGAAAACAAAGGGGGAAAGCACTTTCAACACATCACTTTTTTTACTCTCTAACAATGAAACCCTTCCTCAGAGCACACTCTCTATAGTGGCTGATTTGCCAGTCGGAGAATCACGAGTTTGTCTGGAAAGGTAGAGGAATAGAAAGATCAGAATGGCTAAGTATTAATTTGTATGCATACCCAGCAACATTTCATAGATGAAAATAGGGGCAAGTGTATAAGGAGAGGCTGCCCCTCTTCTTTGGAACACTCCCCCCCCCCCGATTTGTTTAACACCCTCCCTGGCTGCTTTTAAGGCCCTTCTTAAGACCCACCTGTTTTGCCAGGCATTTGCCCTTTAATTGTGTATTGTTGTTATTGTTGTTATTTTAATTGTTATTGGTATTGTTTTTCACCACCTAGAGCCTTTGGAGGAAGTGGTATATATGGACATTTTAATAAATAAGTAAGTAAGTAACACCCATAGTCTCATACAAAAAACACTGTCTGAGCACCATCCACACCACACTCCGTTGCACATTGCTGTAGCAGAGACTCTGCTCTGTTGTATACTTTGCAAATAGCCCTACATCAATTTAAAACCAAATGGTTTTTGCTTAAAGTTATTTTTAAAAACAGAGTGGTCTGATGGTATGCTATCACAGGTCAAAATATTTCTCAGTATCTGCTAAGGGTGTGCATGGAACCGGCTGGCCCGGTTCAGTTCGAGTCCAGACCAGACTCGAATTGGAACAGGCCAGTTCGGTCTGGCACCCCTTTGAACCCCACCCCACCCCGGTTTGGTTCAGTCCAGAAGGGTTTGCAAACATTTCTTTTTTAAAAATTAAAAAAAATTTTTTTTCCTTACCCCATTCGGGGGAGTTGGAGGCGGTGTGTGTGTGTGTGTGTCCCCACGGAGGTTTCCCCTCCCCCCTCTGGCCTCCCTTACAGCCCAAAGAGGCCCGTTCGACCGACTCTTAGGCCCGTTCGGGCCCTCCCCCTCCAGCACGGTGGCCATTTTGGAGGCCGCCGCACCTGCAATTGGCCACTGCGTGATCCAGGCCACACATAGGCATATTGTACAGGTGTGACAGCCTCCAAAATGGTTGCTGCACCAGAGGGGGAAGGCCCACACCTTCCAAAGAGCTGGCCGAAAAGGACAGTTTGGGCTGTAAGGGAGGCTGGCAGGGGGAGGGAGAACCTCCACGGACACCCCCTGCCAGCCACCTCCAACAACTCCCCCAAAGGGGGTAAGTTAAAAAAATATTTTATTTTTTAAAAGGCTGCGAACCCCACTGAACAGTCGGGGGAGTGGGGGTATTCGGTTCCAAACAGGGATGGTTCGGTTTGACCCTGAACCGTCGAACTGAACAGGCTCAACATCGAACCTGTTTGCACATCCCTAGTATCTGCAATGTGTAAAATGACAACAACTGACCTTGCACCAGCCCTATACTGATGTTAAGGACCGCCAGGGCTGCTGTGCAAGTTGAAAGTCAGTGTGATGGGGCCCTGCACGACTGCCTGGAAGTGGTTTTAATTTGTTCTGTGGCAGCCCCATCACACTTCACGATCAGGGCTGCCTTTTAAGTTGTGTAGCAATCCCAATGAAACTTTAATTTTGATCAAGGGCTGCCTGTCATGCCGGCCATCATGCCGGCCAGTGTGCATACTGCATTGTGTGCCTTAGTGTTTATACATGTGCATACATCTGCATGTGCATACTGAGATGCACCCACCCTACCTCAATCAGAAATGTACCTTCTACAGATTCTGAGGAAGGGAACTGGCCCCGGAAGAATGACAACCCCAGCAATTCACAGTAAGAATAGTTTGAGGATACATCCCCCAAACAACAAACATGGGGACAAATTACAATGATTTACTACAGGCTTGGTAAGAAAAATTAGGGACTGTCCCTGGTAAATACAGATAGCTGGAGCACATGGGTATGCTGGTGAAGCCTTATATCTTTCCTGTGACAGCTGATCATTAAAAATATATAGACTGCTTTCAATCTGCTTGGCTTTGATTCCTCAAAAATCAGTCTTAACTGCAAATACTGGTTGCTGCCAGATGTCACTCAATTCTCTGAAAGCATATCTGCTTTAGAATAAGCCTAGCATTCACTGGTTGAGTTCGGTAGGGCTTATCCTTTGTCATTAGAATGCCAAAGAATATGCAAACACTATATCGCAAAATGCCTGCGCACGCTATTTAGTTTCATTACAAGCTTGTCCTCCTCCTATTTACTCATATATCTCCTCATAAAAGAGAGAATATTTATGTGGCTTAATATCAGACATGGCTATCACGTTTTTGTCCTTGTTTGAGTTAGTAAACCAGGACTTCCCATAGCCCCACGGCTGTATACTTAAGTGCTTTTTTATGTGTTGATATACACTGCAAACCAAACAAAGACTAGCCAAATTTTGTATCCAGTTTTCAGAACTGTATATATTTGGCTTTGGAGGCTGCAAATGACATGCAGCCTCCTTAGAGGCTGCAAAATGCAGCTTCGAGAAGGCTTTCATCTTGCCTTCTCACTTTGCTTTCAGTTATAAACTGACAGAGAACAGTTTATGGCAAGAAAGTCCCCTGCCCCTTTTCTTTCCAGTCAGAAAGCTAACCTCTTTCTCTCTGAAATAACTGCTCAGAAATATTTGCATCTATTCAGCCTACAATCTCACTTCGCTGTCTGCTGAATGGAGGCAGGAATGGACTTGCTCTTGCCCCTAGAAGGAATTAAGCATGAGGGGCTGGTATGATGTCAATGGACCTTGTGTGGCCCAGAAAATTTGGAGGTGGTGCATATTTAAGACAGCTCAAGCTCCCCAACTGTGCATTAGCAAGAGGATCATGCCTCCTGCCAGGGGGAGAGAGAGGCCAGCTTCGGATGTACCTGTTTGCCTCAGAGTCCCCTGTCATGCTCCCAGACGAGTAAAATCTACAGTCTGGGGGACTGCAATGGGGTGGGAATTGACCTTGCAGGTTTCCTCTCAGCCTGAAAGGAATGCCTGACCAGCCAATAGATTTTGAGCAGTGGGAGGAGCTTCCTCCCTTAACTCCGGTTTGGGCCATCTGCCCAAACCAGACAGAAAATCTAAGCCTTCGGACCTGAGGGTTAATTCTGACATTTGGGTATGAAATTGGAATCACAATTCGGTTAAGGAACCGCAGTTCCAGTAATTTGGACATCATAGGGGGCCAACCTGAGGTGAATTGGCCTCAGGTTTCCCATGACATCCGAAGGTGGCCAGTAGATCTTGTTTGGCCTTGTGACACAAGTGGAAGGTAGATAACAAGGAACAATAGAGAAGGAAAAATGAGAAGACGTCCACATCCATAAATTTTCTCTTGAAGGGGCTTAAAAGATTATAAGTATAATTATTAATTATTTATATTACAAAATGAACAAAAAGCTGGGGCAAACTAAGCATGCTCCAATTCCAAAATTAGTTTTAGAAAAACAAGGATTAGATTTAAAAATTGTTAAAATTGTTCTTTTAAAATAAAGTTGTGCAAGAGAGAGGACATAGTAAGGAGTTTCTTGCTTTTTATGATGGAATTCAAGGTAGAGGGCTGCAGCTGATAGAACAATGGGTAGGATTAAAAGAAGGACTTGTGTCCTTTTATGCATCACAGACAATGACATTCATGGTGGTTAAATCTCCTGGTGGGTTTTGGAAAGGAACTAGGACCTTGGATTTCAGGGTTTATGTCGGTCTTTAATGAATAAAGACTGTTATAGGGAGGGCTATATGATCATTTAAGAAGCATCAGTAAAACTCCACAGTTGTGAAAACAATGACAAAAATGTTCTAGATTAAACAGAGTCCTCCACACCTCATTTCTTGAATAATTTGCATTCAGGGGCGTATCTAGGGGTAGGGCAGGCAGGGTACATGCCCTGGGTGCCACTTGAAGGGGGGTGCCATTTTGTAAAATTAATTAAAAAAAAAAAAAGGCTGCCCAAAACAAAATGGCCACCGTGCATGCTCAAATGGCCTCTGTGAGGCCCTAGGTCATGCCAGGCCTTGCAGAGGCCATTTGAGCATGCGCGGTGGCCATTTTGTTTTCAGTGGCCATTTTTTAAAAAAGATTTTTTAAAATGGCCACTTCACATGCTCAAATGGTCCCTGCGAGGCCCTAGAGGCCAGTGGGGGGAGGAGGAACCTTTGCAAACCCCCCAGCCTTTAGGAAGCCCCCTGAAGGGGCTACAGGTAAAAAAATAATAATATATAATATAAGTCACTGTACACATATTCAGATTGGCACTATGTACAGAGAATCAGGGCTTGTGAATACTGGCTGATGCTTATGAGCTATGATTGTATTCATTTGCTCTTAATTTGCTTCTTGTGATAAGTGAGTTAAATGTGATGTCTTGCTAATATGGCTATTAATGGTGAATTTGTCTTTGAATCAGTGTGAAACCCTTAATATTAAGGCCCACTGGGAGTTTCTTGCTCTCTTTCTCTCATTTTAACTGTCTTTCTGAAAGACTAGAATATATTCCAAGCAGTGACACAGTTTACTCTGCATATCCTTTAATTATTTACAGAGTATCTGGGAAAAGTCAAATTCTCCATTTATTTTTAAAACTTATGTAATGGTGATGCTACAATACATAGTAGAGAATTAGACAGACAGTTCTGTTTAGTTTTCCAAGTACACCTCCACATAGTATTTGGGTATTTCATGAGCCCCAGCATACTGAAATTTGTAGTTTTCCAGCATTTTTTGATCTGGCTAAGTGCACTGCTAAAATAGTTTTTGAAATATTAAAAGATTAACGAGCCTGACTTGTATTTTTCAGCTGATATTATGGTAAAGTTATCTGAAAGATGGGTGTCAGATGCTTGGACAGGGGGTGCAATTTCAGTGTTTGCCCTAGGCGCTATTTTCCCTAGATATGCCTCTGTTTGCATTTGATGCTTAATGAAGGCAAATGAAGTTTAATTTTCTTCAGTAAACTTCATGGCTGTGTAGGGATTTGAATCCAGGTCTTATAGTCTGTATCTCCTAGTCCATGTGCAATGTGACCCTACTCTGTTTCTCCATTTTGAGATCTAGCAGTCTGCTTTTGCTTTCCCTAACAACAACAATAAGCTTTATTTGTTAGCCACCCCATAACACATTGTTCTCTGGGCTGCTCACAACACACATTTAAAATCAAGTCAAACATTTATAATCAAGTAAAAACACATAACACATGAAATCACAACACACCGGTGGGGTGGGGGGAGGAGAAAAATACAAGACAAGACAATTTAAAAACTTTTTTAAAAGTCAGTTTAAAAAATCAAATTTAAAAACCAAAATTTAAAAGGCCTGAGTGAACAAAAAGGTCTTTACCTGGCATCTAAAAGATAAAGTGATGAAACCAGGCAAACCTCACTGGGGAGGCTATTCCATAAATGGGGTGCAACCACCGAAAATGCCCTCTCTCTGGTAGCCACCCACCTTACCTCATTTGGCAGAGGCAGTCGGAGCAAAGCCTCCAAAGAAGATCTTAAAGTCCAAGCTGAGCTATATGGGGCATAGAGATGTACTATAAGTTCTGGAATACTTTCCAGACTTTCAATCTGGACAACTGGCATTAAGTCCTCTCTACAAGGGGAAAGGTTGACATCATTGTAAAGTGTTGTTCTTTTTAAAAGTATTTTAATTGGTTTTAAATGTTTTTAATCATTTTTATATTGTTTTTAGCATTAAGTTTGAATTGTGGGTTTAATGTCTTTTTACAAAGTTGTACACCGCCCAGAGCCTCTGGATGGGGTGGTTTATAAATGTAATAAACAAACAAACAAACAAACAAACAAACAAACAAACAAGGTGTGCATGGTTATGGGTAGCATGGGATAACAACAGATTCAAACCCAGTAGTACACAAAAATACCTTTTATTTAATAACTTACAGAAGTGGGTTTCTTCACCCCTCTGTTGCTGTGGGTTTCTTTTTCTTTAATAATCAAGCTCACATACCTTTGCCGCTGGCAGTCTGAATCTTCTTTAGGAGTCCCTGTTTCTCACCAGAGGGACATTTTTCTCTCTCCCTTCTAGTCCTTCATTGGGCTTTCTTCTTCTTGATGCTGTTAGTGCCACACCCAACTTATTGTTCACTTTACTTTGTAGTCCCAACCTCCTCTTCTTCTTCCCTTCTATGACTCTCCATCCCTCCACTCTGTTTCTTAAGGTATGCCATCGAGTTGGTGTCAATGCCTAGTAAAGACAGAGCCCTGTGGTCGTCTTTGGTAGAATACAGGAGGGGTTTACCATTGCCATCTCCAGCGTAGTAGGAGATGATGCCATTCAGCATCTTCCTATATTGCTGCTGCCTGATATAGGTGTTTCCCATAGTCTGGGAAACATACCAGTGGGGATTCAAACCAGCAACCTCTGGCTTGCTAGTGAAGTCATTTCTCCACTGCACCATTAGGTGGCTAGTACTCTGTTTCTTAGCTGCCTTATAATCTAAAGGGGGAAAGGTGTATCATCATGTAATGCCACCCTCCACTAGGGATGTGCCCAAACCGGTTCAGTTCTGAGCCGGTCTGGCGGTTCGGCACGGAGGGGGGTTGTAGCTTTAAGGGCGGGGGGGGTAGTACTCCCCCCCCCGCCGCTCTTCCCCCTCCAGGGCTATGTTTTTTGATAAAGTTTCTGGGGCGGCAGCATTCCTTCCTGCCGCCCCTGCCCCCGTAGTTAGCCTGCCAGAGCCTAAGTACGTAACACGCATGTGCCCGTTCTGGCGCGCGTGCGCACCTGCCGCTGCCACGAGCGTGCTCCACATATGTCACACGTCGACATGTGACGTATGTGGAGCACACGCGCGGTGGCGGCAGGTGCACACGTGCACCGGAATGGGCGCATGCGTGTTATGTACTTAGGCTCTGGCAGGCTAACTACGGGGGCAGGGGCGGCAGGAAGGAACGCTGCCGCCCCAGAAACTTTATCAAAAAACACAGCGCCAGAGGGGGAAGAGCGGTGGGGGGGTAAGTACTACCCCCCGCCCTTAAAGCTACAAACCAGCCCCCCCATGCCAGACTGGACCGGTTCGGAGCCTTGCACATCCCTACCCTCCACAGCTGGGGCTGCTTAATGCATTCCTCTGTAACTTCACCATAGTGGTGGTGGAGGAGGAGATCTGGTCTTCTTGTAGCAAGCATGAATTGTCCCCTTTGCTAAGCAAGGTACACCCTGGTTTGCACTGAATGGGAGACTACATGTGAGCACTGTAAGATATTCCCCTCAGGGAATGGGGCCACTCTGAGAAGAGCATCAAGAAGTTCCAAGTTCTCTCCCTGGCACTCCAAGATAGAGTTGAGAGAGATTCCTGCCTGCAGTCTTGGAGAAGCCACTGCCAGTCTGTGTAGACAATACTGAGCTAGTTGGACCAATGGTCTGACTCAGTATATGGCAGCATCCTAGGTTCCTAGTATCCAGGGTGGGCTTCTCTTTTGCTCCAGTCTATCTCTTAATCAATCAATCAATTATCCCAAGTATCTAATCAGCAGGTCGTTATAGGTTTCCTCCTCTGTTGAGGTCTCTCCCTGATCAGAGGGCTTCATCCTGAGCCGACAACAACATATCAGATCTTTTTTAAAAGATTCAAGATTCCAGAATATCACCCTTCCAAGTTTCAGTAACCAACATCTTTCATATAAGCTCCTGCTACCTGCTTCATACATTCTACTTGCTATCAACAGTGTGAATATATTATTTTGCTACAGACATCGTTTTATTTCATATAAGTAACATCTATTTATGGCAATATTAATTCTAATCATTGTATTCCTATTCCCAGCTGTAGCTACGGGCTGAGACATCTGTCTGCTGCAGACTGTACCAAACATCAGTTCATAAGCAGGGATAACAGCCAGAGGGGAGCCCAGTAATAAAGATTAGTTACCTATAATCTTATTTTCTCCCATGAGAGGAAATAATAGGATGGGGCATAATAAATGGAGGGATATTCTCGCAAGTAAACACAATTGTACAGTAAAATTTAGAGAGGGAGTTTTTAATATATTAAAAATTCCATCTTTGCTGCCAGCAGACATGACTCTCTATCTATTGTGACAAAGGACAGAATAAAAGTGATGATTTTTTTTTAAGTCAAACATTTGTCAGCGATGATTATGGCATAATTCTGGTGTCCAACACAAATAAGCATGGTAGCTGCTCTTTTTCTTTCTGGTATGTCTGCTCTTGGAAACATGAGCAGACCCAAACTTGCATAGCACTAAAAACATATAAATGCCATCTGAGAAGTGGTGTTTAGGACTGTGCATGGAACCAGTTTGGCTGGTTTGGTTCAAATCTGAACTGGACTCAAACCGAACTGGCCCAGTCCAGATCCATGTCTGCCCAAACTGGATCCAGTCTAGTTCAAGCACTGAAACGGGCCGAACCAGTTTGATGGATATTCTTGTAAAACTTCTAAAACGGAAGATGTACCTATTTTTCCCAGGCCTTCAACTGAGACCAATTTTTAAATTTTAATGTGTTTTTTAATCTATTATGATTTTTATCTTTTTATTGATTTTAAATGTTTTATATTTTATATTATGTTTTAATTCTGTACACCGCCTAGAGATTTTTATATTAGGCAGTATATAAATTGAAACAAACAAACAAACAACCCCAAATAAATAAATAAAACAGAATCTGGTGAGGATTCCCCTTTACAAGTACAGGGGGTGGGGGACCCTTTCATGGGTAAGGGGCAGCTGGTTGGAGGCGATGTGCACATAAGGAAACTGCTTGCTTTCCTGATCTGTGCAGCTTCAGGCACTGCTGCAGTGGCAGCTTGGTTCCAGCCTCTGTGCATGCATGGAGGCCATTTCCATGGCGTCTCCACATGCGCAGAAGCCAGAAGCAAGCTGCTGCCAAGCTGCCAGCTCAGTAAAAGAGGAGGAAGCATTCTGATTGCGGCCGCTGGGAGGGTGAGCGGTGGTGCTGGCAGCCATACCAGCCAGCTAAGCAGCTTACTTACTTGCTCACCACCCCCACCTGGCCCCCTTATCGTGCCAAACCGGTTCGCCCGAACCGGGTCTGGTGCAGTTTGATCAAAGACCGAACCGTTCCCTGTTCAGTCCATGATCAAACTAATAAACTGACCCTGGTTTGAAGCAAACTGGTTCTGCAGAAACCATTCATGCACACACCTATTGTTGTTCAGCTGGGAAGCTACTTAGCAGTGGTATCATATAGCCTTGGTAAAATGCAAGGTAAATAATATTACTATTAGGGGGATTCACAACTGAGTACAATTGTTCAACTGTACTCAGTGAAGAACAGACCTAAGAGAAAGGGATGAGGAATTGAGTTATATGTAAACAACTAGTATTTTTAAGCCCGTTATAACAACGGGCGCTAGCCTTTTTACCCCCCTTTATGTGTTCTTCATCTTTTTTTTCTTTGTGTGTGTGTGTTTGTTTGTCTCTCCTGTCCCACCCTCCCTCCTGCCCCACACTCTGGCCTCTCTTCCTCCCCCTCCCACCCCGCTCACACCCTCCCCTTCCTGTCAGCCTCCTGCCCCAGTCCCTCCTGCCACCCTACTCCCTCTTGCCCTTCCCTTCCCCCTCCCCCTGCCTAACTCCCTCTTGCCCTTTCCCCTCCTCCTGCCCCACTCCCTCTTGCCCTCCCCCCTGACCCACTCCCTCTTGCCCCACTCCCTCTTGCCCTTCCTCTTCCCCCCTGCCCCACTCCCTCTTGCCCTCTCCCCTCCCCATGCCCCACTCCCTCCTGCCCCTCCACCCTGACCCACTCCCTCTTGGCCCTCCCTCTTCCCCCCTGCCCCACTCGTTCTTGCCCTCCTCCCTGCCCCATTCCCTCTTGCCCCCCCTCCAACCCTCCCTCTTGCCCTCCCCCCTCCCCCACTTGCCCTCCCCCCTTCCCCCTCTCCCCTGCCCAGAAGAGTCTTGCGCTCCCCCCCCCCCAACCTGGCAACTTTACTCACTGTTTTGAACGCGACGGAGAAAGGAGCTCGTAAGCAGAGCTCATTTCTCGGGCAAGCCTCTTCCCGGACTGTTGCATTGGGCGTAAAGGACGCCCAGCGGCAGTCTGGGCAGTGTCTTTGCCGAGAGAGGAGCTCTTTTTGTGAGCTCCTTTTTCCTCTGTCGTCGGGGTTGGTTCTTCTTTGGGTAAGGAGGTCTCGGGCAGCTGGGTGGGCGGTTGGCGGCGGCGGCCGCAGAGGCATTTTCCTGGGCCATGTTGGCCCTTGTTCATGTGTGGGGGAGCGGGGAAGGCGGGATCGGGCTACTGGGAGGGCGGTTGGCGGCGGCCGCTGCGGTGGCATTTTCCTGGGCCATGTTGGCGCTTGTTCATGGGGGAGGGGTGCGGGGATGTCGGGCTCTAGTGTGGAGAAGTCGGGCCCCAAAGTTTTCCCCCTGGTTGGCCCTTGTTCATGGGGGAGGGGTGCGGGGATGTCGGGCTCTAGTGTGGGGAAGTCGGGCCCCAAAGTTTTCCCCCTGGCCGGCTTTAGCGGCGACGCCAGGCCTCGGCGGCGGCTCCGCCACCACCTCGGCCGGCTTCCCCCGCCGCCTCTTTCCCCTCCGCCTCTTTCCTATCTTCGCGGCGGCCGCTTCTGGCCCCGCCGTTTCCCTCGCCGCCTCTTCCCGGCTTCTTCTGAGCAGCCGCTTCTGGCCGCCCAAGATGTCCGCCGGGTACCGGCGAGCGTGTCTCCCTTGCCCTGTTCTGCGCCTGCGCTTCGCGCAGGCGCAGAACAGGGCAGGGAGGCACGAACACACGCTTGGTGCCCGTCCACGGACGGACACCAAGCGTTTTATTAGAGAGGATGTTATACACCTTCATAAAAACCCAGGAAGCTGAGCATGGAAGCCCGCTTGAAAGTCTCTGGATAAAAATAAAATAAAACAGAAATAAAATTGATACCATTGTAAGTTTTTACTATAGACCACCTGGCTAAGTGCAAGACATGGATGATGCCTTCCTTAGATAGATTCCCAAATATTCAAAGAAGCAGGCATTAGTAGAAATGCAGGGCTTCAACAATTGTAACATCTGCTGAAAGCTTAATTCTGCTAAGAGCGGGAGGTCCAGTAAGTTCTTGTCAGCAAAACTCCCTTGCTGACAACTTCATCTTGCAGATGAAGAAGAGGAGAAAATGGGAAATGTCTCAAGTAACCAGTGTGGAAGCAAAGAAAACTCAAAATAGCTGAGAAGCAAAGAGCACACACATGAAATAGAAGGGAAAGCATATAGCCAAGGAAGAGTGAAAAGGAGTGGCTTAAACTTGTAGGAATTGTGTCAGGAAGGCTAAGCCTCAGGATAAACTGAGGCTTCCAAGGGATGCCAAAAACAGCAAAAAGAGGTTTAACAATATGTCTAAACAAAGAGGAAGATCAAGGAAGTGGTAGGTCCATTGCTTGGAGAAGACAATGAAATGGTAATGGGTGACAGAGAGAAAGCAGAGCTACTTAACACTATTTTGCATCAGCCATCTCTCACTGAGCAAATATCGCCCAGCCACACAATAGACACACAAATGAAGAAGGGAGGGAAATGTGCTTCAAGATTAGTAAAGAGATGGAAAGAGAACACCTATTACCTTACATGAGATTAAGTCAAGTCCATATGAATTACATACTGGGGTACTGAAGGAACTTGCAGATGGGATCTCAGAAGCACTGTCTATAATCTCTGAGAACTGCTGGAGAACCAGAGAGGTGCCAGAAGACTCAAGATGAGCAAATGTTCTTCCTGTCTTCAAAAGCTGGAAACTACAGACCTGTCAGCATGACGTTGATGCGTGGGAAGATCCTAGACCAGATTATTAATCAGCCTTCTGTGAGCACTAAAAAATAATCTGGTGATTAGTAGAAGCCAGCATGGATTTGCCAAGAACAAGTCATGGCAGACTAACCTCATCTGCTTCTTTTGACAGAGGCTATGGCTTAGTATATCATGGCAGTGCTGTGGATATGGTAGCTGACATCCTGACTAATGAAGCACTAGTGCCTCTGAAAGGTTCAGCCAATTCAGCCCTATGGCTGGCTTAGCAGTGGGGCAAATTTCAGTGACTTACCCTTCTCCAGCAAGTGCTCTATGCCAGACAAACATATGGCCCTCAGGGTCACACAGCCCTCAGGGACATATTCTTAGGGGACTCAGAGGGCTTCCAGGGAAGGGGAGGTTATTAAAATTCTCCCATGCACCCACCCATCCACACACTAGCACCGGTGCAGCATTAGAAGCACTGGTGATCTTCAGAAGCACTGGTACTACATCAGTGCTTCTCCCATTGCACTGGTGCTTTGTCAGGATGTCAGCCTGTGAGTTTATGATCTAGAATTGCGACTAGGCAATCTGTTTGCTATAGGCAGGGAGCCACCACTGGCAAAGTTTTAAAAGCAATGTCTACATTGGTTCTTCGATTATAAATTTTGCACAGTTTATCAAACAAATATACCAAAACAAGGGTTTTGGAGTAAATTTAGTCATGAGAAATGGGGCTTAAGAGAGAGACTCAGAAGATATAAATGCTAGGTAGGGCACTGGATAAACATAAAATCAAATTCTGAGGTTAGCCCACCAACCTGCTTTGAAATGCCATAACCACATTTCTGTTGTTTCTGAGACTGCAAATAATTTGAAACCTAGGGGGAAACACCACTAATGAAGTTCACAGCCCTTCAGTTTGAATTCAGACAGTACCAGGTATTCAATTTTAGAAGGATGAAGAGGCTTGTTCTTAGAAAACAGAAACAGGCTATTCTTTATGTTACTAAAAGGCATACAATGAATGCATTCTTAGTTTTACAATAATTGCTGGCGATATAATTATATGGGAACTACCATGTATTTACAGAGAAAATACATAGATATTTTTGTTCTCTAAATCATAGTGCAGATTATATCATACAATAATTATCCTTTGGGCTCTCAATACACAGTCACCAAACTGGAGAGAACAAAAGGGCTGTAAAATGACAAGTCGTCATGAGGAGAAAGATGGGATGGGTTCCTTAACATGTCTTTGCTGTCCATAAACCTGTTAACCTGGCTTTAAGACCCTTCGTTCTGAAGATCACGTTTTTCAAAACTTTAATTTTAAAGAACGGCTTAGAAGCTATGCTATTGGAAAAGTTATATGGCCTTCAGTCAGGTTGCACTAGGACTAGAAGTGTGAGTCCACTTTTATGTGGGGAAAATATGCAAGTGGGTCACTTGGATTAAGCACACACCAACAGGGATGTTCGAATCAGGAGCTAGAACTTAGTCCATCACCTTCCTGGCTGAAAAGAACACTCTTTGGATGACTTTTTCACAGAAAGCATGCCCATTGGAGAAAGTGACAGACATAGTGTGCGGCATTCCGCAGACATTGCAAACATCATGAGAATTGCTGCATGCTCGTAAAACGGTTTTTTTTGACCCTGTTGTGCAAGACCACCCTTGTGAAAATGCATGAAATGGCACCAACACCTTTGTGAAATTGGTGGCAATCTTTCCAATGGCTGTCCATTGTGCAACTCAATTTGCACAATTCTATGTATTTGCGTAATAGTGTTTTTGTGCAACGATGTCAATGCAGCTTTATGAGCATGCAGCAGCAGCTGCCACATTGCTCACACCACATGAGCCATGCTGCACAGTATGCCGGCCTGTCCCCTGCTGTATCCTCCTGGTACCAAACATTAAGGTCGTTCAAATGACCAAGGATGGTGGGGAGGGGAGGGCTGGTTGAGGTAAGGCAAGAGCACTCTTACCTTCCCCCCAGACAATCTCCTGTTTTCTTCAGGCTATGCAGTCTGGAGCCATACGGTCATCTGGAGGAGAGGGGAACTCAGCCTAGCCTCCAGAAATCCCTCAATGGACCACATGAGGAGTGCAGCACATTGGGGGATTCACCTGCATGCCGAGTACTCTAGGTGCCTGGTTCCATGGCTACTCGGGCTGCCTGCAGACACACGATCAGGTACCCAAGTAGAAGGGTGCACTCATGCCCTCTTAATAGATTTGGGTACAAAATGTTTTGTGCCTGAAATTGGTAATTTTGGAGGTTTTGTAACCAAAACAAAATCAAGAATTTTTGTTTCCAAATCAAAATGACTGTGTTTCGGACAGAATGCTTTGTTCTTTGGAAAACATTACAATTCAAATTGACTTCTTTGACTCTCTCCACTCCAGCTGAGGCACTGAGTGATTAGCAGAAGATAAGATATGCAAAAAGCTGTTGAATGGTTTAGTTAAGTATGTATTGTATTCAGTGTGATTGAAATGCAAACTGACCTTGCAAAGGGATTTGGAAGACAGCATTTTGAGACAGAAATACCCAAATATCTTTGGGAGCTCAATGCAATTCCAAAGCTCTTGCTAAAAGCCATGGTATAAATTGTGTGGAGAAGCTGGTTAGGAAAGTTCTGAAATTACACAGGTTTTTCTTTCCAAAGGTTTAGAAAGAATCTCTTGACTTGTTCAGGGGTCTTTTGAAGAGCTATTTTGTTTTTCTTCTGATTTTTATGAGTTATAGTGGTGTCTAAGTTTTGTTGCCCAAGTTGAGCAGTCTAATGTAATTTAGGCCACAATGTAATTTGATGGGACATGATGTCTAAGCCAGTGGTTCACAACTTTTGCCATTGCAGGGACAGGTCATCCACATGGGACTACAGGAGACAAAAGGAGTGGGGTGGGGAGTACCCCTGTCAATCTATTGACATCCCCAGGAATCTTAGTTGCTTCTCTCTTTCTTGTAACCATAATCCATGGTTTTGCACTTTCTTAAATGCAGTGATGATAAATCTCAACAATTCTGAACAGTAGGCTGATTTGTTTGGGCTACGGCTCACTCCACTTCAGTTTAAAACATTTAAAGCTGTTCCATAGTACCAAGGCAATCCATTGATCTATCTTGCTATCTGAAATGACCTGTGGTCACTGTTCCATGGGGAGTGAGTGTTTTTATTGAAAGACTGCTTGAATCTACAAATGGGTTGCGCTGCTGTGCTAGTGCCACAGAGACAGGCTCCCATCTGCTGCAAAATTCTCAAGTAACTGTGCCAAAAAATTAAATGTCGTTGTTGTTCACCATTCTCTTCACTCTTTCAACTTGTTTATGTGGGGCTTCAGGGGAAAAACAGTGGGTTGGGTGGCAGTGCCCCAAGGGTGGTGCACCCAGATTCCAAATAGGGCAAAGGGCTGGTTTCTTAGGAATTTTGGAGGTTTGCTTGTCTTTAAGATTTTTCCCCTTAGGGAATAATGGAGGTTTCAGCAGCTCCATAACTCCACCTGGGGGGGCACTGGGATGGCCTGAAGCGAGTGGTGGTGCAGTGCATAGAGGGTGCCAACCACCTCCCTGGATTGCTAACCCACTGGAGTACTGGGCTTTGTTGTTTCTGAGGTGTTGAGTTTAGATTCTCTGGTAGCCAATGAGATTTTTAATAAAAAAACATGAATCCACTCTCATTTGCTACTAGAGAATCTATTCTCAGAACACCTCTAGAACAACAAAACCCTGTACTTCATGGGTCGGCAACCCATGTGGGTGGTTGGCACCCTATGTGCTCTACACTGCCACTTGCTCTGGGCCACCCCAGTGCCCCTCAAGTGGAGTTATGGGACTGCAGGAAACTCCATTATACCCTAGGAGGAAAATCTGAAAGACTCGTAACTTCATTTATTCTTTAAAAATCAGCCCTTTGCCAAATTTCTCTGAAACGATTGTGGTAGCTTACTTGTACCAACTGGGCACTACTACCAACCACACTCCTCTCTGGGCCACCCCTCCCCACCTCCACATGAAGCAATACGTTTCCTGAAATCTCCATCATACCCTATGGCGAAAATCTGAAAGACGTGCAAATTTCAAGAATTCACCCAAAATCAGCAGTTTGCCCAATTCCTTTGAACTTTTTGTGGTAGCTTCCACTCATTAGGCACTATAACCCCCACCCCCTTTTTGACCATGTGACCCATTTTTTAATCTGAATTAATTCAGATTCGGATTAATTCGGATACAAAACAAAACTGGGGTAATTCGGAAGGCTTAATTTCGGACAAAATACAAAATGGGGTTGATTCGGATTTGGTACAAATCTAAACAGAAAAAATACAAAACGCGCAACCCTAGTGACTGGCCCACCTGTGCTTTTTTAAAAGCCTAAATGTAGCTACTGAGATGCCCTGAGGATGTAAGTGTTGGTTTAAAAAAATATTTCTTTAAATGGTTAAAATTATATGCTTTAACTGCTTAAACATGTGTGTCAGCAGCCCAAGGGACCTGATTTTACCTGAGAGTTATGTCAGGATGAAAGGTCAAAAACCTTTCTTTGCCATACCTTTGTGGGCAGCATCAGCTTCAGTAGAGTGTGAAGCACTGGTAGCATTTTCAGCCACAGGATCCAACTGATCTCCATTTTTCCTTTAGATTGTTCTAGTAAATGGCCCTGTGACATGAAGCAAGGTAATTCCTTGGTGCATTCTACACACACACACACACACACACAAACACAAACACAACGGGCAAGAGCCATCCCCTGGGAATGCTAGCAGTCATGTGGAGCTGCAGCATTCCTTCCTGCCACCCTGATTGGCATCAGCATACAAATAGCCAGCCTATGTGCACATGAGTCATTTGCATGCTGAGGGATGCTGCAGCCCCACGTGGCTGTTTCTAAAACAAGCACCAGTGGTGGGGTGGGGATGGAAGTGGTGGGGAGGAGCAAGCAGGTAAGGAGCTCCTTACCTATTTGTCCAAGGCACAGCTCCCCCACTGCTGCCAGCTTTCGAACAGGTTTGGCGCTCCAGAAAGGGAGTACCGAACTTGTTTGTGCACATCCCTATGATGATGATGATGATGATGATGATGATTTATTCAATTTCTATACTGCCCTTCCAAAAATGTCTCAGGGCAGTTTACACAGAGAAAAAACAAACAAACAAATAAGATGGAACCCTGTCCCCGAAGGGCTCACAATCTAAAAGAAACATAAGATAGACACCACCAGCAATAGTCACTGGAGGTACTGTGCTGGGGGTGGATAGGGCCAGTCACTCTCCCCCTGCTAAATAAAGAGAATAACCACATTAAAAGGTGTTTCTTTGCCAAGTTAGCAGGGGTTAGTGTGCTTACCATTAAGCTGATCCTCAGACCTGCACTGCACCTGCTTCTTGTGACCAGAAAAACCTAACTATCTATGAAGAACAATGTGAGGTAGGCACAGAGGTGCTCTTACCCCTGGACTTTGGGGCTGAAGTCCGGGGCCTCCACAGCCCCTGGGCCCCCCCAAATCTACTTTAGTCTGTCCCAGGTGGTATGGCCGCCCAGCCGAGCATGATGATGCTTAATGGGAGGGGGGCCCTCCAAAAGCCTGCTCCAAAATTACCTAGGTTCACCTCTGGGTAGGCAACACCTCCCCCAATTCAAGCCAATTGATGAAGGGCCAAAAAATTCCTACACAGCCCCCAAAAGGAATGCCAGTGCAGCAATGCCTGCACTGTGCTCCGGGAAGGGAGGGAAAGATGTCATCCAAACACCAAGTGAGGGTCTGGGTGGTTGTTATTCCAAAAGGTTTACTTACTCTTCACTCCAGTTCCCTCAGCCAATCAGAATATCATGCCAGCTTTATGCTTCAGTAAAGCCTCGCTGGGGCAAATCTGCCACACCCAAGCAGAAGCCTACAGAAGTTAATTCTTTACAAGTATTATGGGGAATCATGCCATATGGAATCATGGGGGATATTTCACATGGAATCTTCTTTACAAGCACCATAGGGAATATGTCATATGGCATCTTCCTCACTTTCCACTTCCAGTTTCAGTGATTTTAAAAAAAATACTGTGTGCATGAATAATTTTGGTAAAGCCGGTGGGATTTTCTAAAGTGAAAAACAAACAAAAAAAGGAGGCTTATAGTTTTGTTTAAAGATGTAAACTTTGGCAGCTTGGAAATATGGAAAATGTAGACATGGTGAGAAAACCTGGAAGAAATAGCAGTTATATTGGTGTGCCAGTCAATCATTTAACACTTCTCCCCATCCATATTACTTATATGTCATAAATGGTATGAGATTAAATATATGGTTACTATTGGATATATATGATGCCACTTGTATCATCACCACAGCTGGCTCTTGCCTTATGACTGCAATGTGGATGTTGTACAAAAAAGGAGGAGATTTAAAAGAAAAAGGAAGACTATTCAAAGAGTACCATAACATTTAGCTGGCACTGTTCATGGATCTGGGGCACAACTCACTTTATTTCTAACTGTCAACACCAGCAAAAAGGCAGAGAAAGAGGTCCAAATACATATCATTTGTGTATGTGTAGAGCCAGCGTGGTGTAGTGGTTAGAGTGCTGGACTAGGACTGGGGAGACCCGAGTTCAAATCTCCTTTCAGCCATGATACTTGCTGGGTGACTCTGGGCCTGTCACTTCTCTCTCAGCCAAACCCACTTCACAGGGATGTTGTGAGGAGCAGGATGTTGTGAGGAGCCACTGCTCTGGGCTCCTTGGAGGAAGAGCGGGATATAAAATGCAACAAATAAATAAATAAATAAATAAATAAATAAATGTATTACCTGTCTATTTTACCTTTCATCCAGGGAGCAGTATTTGTGGTCTTGCTCTCTTTTGTCAACAACCCTTTGAGGTAAGTTAGTCTGAGAGATACTAGACTGGGTCTTATGATCAGTGAGACCCGGTTTGGGGCAGTGAGTGGGCAGGGAGCCCTGGGCGGCCGGATCAGCTGCCCAAACGATGGTCAGCTCCGTGACGGAGCCGGTGGGGGGAGAGGGGGGCCGCGCGGCCCCTGCAAGCCCCAGTATGCCCTGCGCGAGTGCGCAGGGCATACTGGGGAGACCCCCAGAGCCGGGAGGCGGCTTTTCACCTCCCGGCCGGGGGTCTACTCATGAGCAGGTGTGGCGCGAAGGCGTGCCGCGGCTACTCACGATCCTAAAAAGCAGGTTTGCTGGAGTGCTCGCTCCGCAAACCTGCTTTTTAGCAGGGGTTCTCGAGTGGGTTACCCGCTCAAGAACCACCGGTCTCAGCTGCAAGCCCGGTGGTTCTTACAGTCAACAAAACTCGGGCTAGCCTCTGCTAGCCTGATTTTTGTTGATTGTGAGAATCGCCCCATTGACTAGCCCAATGGGATGAGGCCATAACTCAGTCGTAGAGCATCTGCTTTCCCTGCAGAAGGTTCCAGATTCAGTCCCTGGCAAATCCAAGTAGGGCTGGGAAGGACTCCTGCCTGAAACCTTGGAGAGCCACTGCCAGTCAGTGTAGAATGAGCTAGATGGACTAATGGCCTGACTCTGTATATGACAGCTTCCTCTGTCCCACCCAGTAAGTTTCATAGCTGAGTGGAGATTTGAACCCTAGTTTTCTGCTCACTGCACCATGCTAGCTCTCATACTGAATGGATGTTAAAAACAAAACAAAACAAATGTAGCATATAAGGTTACATAAATATGACCTTTTAACAAACTTCAAAACCTGGAGATTGTTAAGTTCTTCCATTGACACCCTGAGATGGGTCCCACGATCAGCGAGTCCTGGTTTGGGAAGGGAAGCAGGAACAGTGGGCTAAGCCTGCTCTCCCCACACACGAGCAGGGTGGGAGCCCTGGGTGGCCGGATTGGTCGCCCACACGATTGCCGGCTCCGTGATGGAGCCAGCAGGGGCTGGGGAGCTTGAGGGCCATGCAGCCCCCAGAAGCTCCAGTATGCCCTGCACGAGCATGCAGGGCATACTGGAGAGACCCCCAGAGACGGGAGGCAGCTTTTTGCATCCCTTCCGGGGGGCTACTCACGATCAGAAAAACCGGGGTACTCGCTCGGTCCGCAAACCCGATTTAAGGGGAAGGGTACTTAGGTGGGTTAACCGCCGGGAGGCAACCAGGCTCAGCTGCGAGCCCAGTGGCTCCCACGATCATCCGAAATCAAGCTAGGCTCCCCTAGCCCGATTTTGGCTGATCGTGGGAATAACCTCCCTGTGTGCCATCAGCTGCTTTCTATCCTTTTCAAGTGTTGCTTATTCAAACTGCTTACCTAGAACTCTTTCGTTCTCTTCAGGTGTTATAACGTTGCTTCACTGTAGCTGTGCACAGCGGAGTGGAAGGAAAAGGACGTCACTCAGACGCGTGCCCTGCGAGGGGTGTGTGCATGAGCAGCTCAGGCAGCTGCTGGTGAGGCAGGGAGTGGTTCCCTTTAAAGGCACATAAGGAGCGCCTTACCTGCTTGGCCCCACCCTGGCGCTTTTCTGGTGGCGGCCCCTGTCCAAAAGGCAGTGTGCAGGTGTGGTGCTGTTCCCCGCAGCCTACACACGGTGTCAGCATGTGAGCTGGCCATATCATGTGCATGCCAACGCTGTGTGGAGGCTGGAAGTGGACAGCTTCTCAGCCACATGAGGCCTTTTAGAAAGCAGCTGCTGCCACCACTGGCATAGCAGCAGGACGGGGATGAGCAGGGAAGGAGCTCCTTACCCGCTTTTAAAGGGAAGTGCCTCCCTCCTTGCCAAACAGGTTTGAACACCAGGGCCTAAGCTGGTTCAGCACTTCCCAGAATAGGTGCCAAACTGGTTTGTGCACATCCCTACACCCTGCCACTCATGGTTACAAGAGGGCTTATCTGGAGAGGGCAGAGCCTTCCCCATGATGGCAAGCTCTCCCGTGATTGCAGGACTAGATTGATCTAAACATGAAATATGGTTTAGATCCAGAATAGTTTCATTTCTCCCCCCCCCCCCCGAAAGGAAGGATATACTTTAAGCTTTTATCTCTCTCATTTTTTTAAATTTACTCATCTCAACAGTAAAGCTGTTGTAAGTTTTTTTAAAAAATAGGCTCTGTTAACGTGGCCCCACATGCCAGGAATTTTCAGAGCAGCATCTCAAGTACAGATGTCAGCAGTTGGCAACCAGAGATTCTTAGCTTCCTGGATGTCATTTTTCTCCTGTATATTCCCGCTCCCCAGTGAGGCTGACATTCACTCCTGAATAATATCACATTTCATGCCAGCTTGCTGCTTCAGGTCCAGTGACTAAATCTCTATCAGCGAAAATCTAATAGGGTACTGGATGGTGGAGTTATGCTGAATGTCGTGATGTGGAACTTGGATGGTATCAGGTGTTTGCACCTCTGCTCACATTGTACATAACAAATGTAATACTTGTTCATTGTGAGAATAGCCTGCTTGTTGGAGACCTAGAGTTGGCCAGGGCCTCGACTCAACAAGCATAGCTATGCACATTGTGGAGGGCCCGTAGTGCAGAGGCAGAGCAAATGCTTTGCATGCACAAGGCCTGAGATTCAATTCCTTGCAACTCCAGTTAAAGGATTCCAATTAGCAGGGCTGAGACCACAGTGAGCTGCTCCCAATCAAATTTGGCAATACCAAGCTTGGTAGGAACATAGGAAGCTGCCATATACAGAGTCAGACCATAGGTCCATCTCACTCAGTATTGTCTACACAGCCTGGCACCGGCTTTTCCAAGCTTGCGGGCAGGAATCTCTCTTAGCCCTATCTTGGAGATGCCAGGGAAGGAACTTGGAACACGGATGCTCTTCCCAGATCATCTCCATCCCCTGGGGGAATATATTACAGTGCTCACACTTCTAGTCTCCCTTACATATGGAACCAGGGCAGACCCTGCTTAGATAAGGGGACAAGTCATGCTGGCTACCACAAGACCAGCTCTCTTCTGTTGCACCAGTGGTTTAGCTCAATATAAGGCAACTTCATATGGTCTGCTGTCTACAGTATTTCTAATGCCTAGGAAGAAGAGTGAGTAATGCATACTGTACTCTTGTCCTGGATCCTGCATTGGTTTAGAAGGGGGGCTTTTGGTATGTGCAAGTTGTCATGCAAGGATGAAAATAGCTGTACCCTCTTCCAATTAATCATTAAAACTCATTGCTATCCCTTGCATTTGGCTGCCCTTCTAGAAATATCTCTAGCTAAGGATTTTTGAAGATTACGAATACAAATACAATGAATATTTATATACCGGTATTCAACAAAAAGTTCCCAAAGCAGTTTACATAGATATAAATAAATAAATAAAATGGCTCCCTGTTCCCAAAGGGCTCACAATCTAAAAATGAAACATAAGAGAGCCACTGGAGGGATGCTGTGCTGGGGATGGATAAGGCCAGTTGCTCTCCCCCTGTTAAATAAAGAGAACCCCCACTATAAAAGGTGCCTCTTTTGTTGAGTTAGCACGGGTTGCTATATAAAAAATATTATTTTTTGTAAGATGGCTCAGGAACCAAATGTGTACTGACCCCTTTCATGGTCACATGACCATTAAAATGGTGCAACAGTAAAATAACCATTTGGTGGGAGAAAGAAAACAGCAATGTAAATGAGCAATATGGTGTATCGTTGACAATCAGTGAATGATTGACAGGTAGAGTCATAGTATGCCCTCTTTTTAAAGAGATTTTCTCCTATGTATCAGCTGGAGTGTTGAGAATGAAATCATGTTCTCTTTAGGGATCTATGACTTGTAGGAAAATACTAGCACTCTAATGGAAAACAGTATCCAAGGCAATTAAGAGTTTACCTTGTAGCTTTCAAGTATATAAAAACTTTTTAAAAAATTATTTGCATTTTAATGTTTTTTAACAGTATGTGGCTTTAATAACGACCTTTGCTTTTTGACATTTCCTTAACATTAATTCCTTGTTAAATGAGGTATGAGTAGGTTTGCTTTAAACCTTAACCCAGTCAACTATTAGTTGCTAGGAAATGCCTTCCCTGTCAGTTGTTACATCTTAATTGCATTTATAAATTTTACCTTTCAGATACAGACATAATATAATTCAAAGCATTATGTGAATGTATCACTTGCATTTTTGTTTCTTTTTTCCTTCTGCTTCTTCTGCATATCTACATTTAAGGCTACACAGCCCTTTCCACTATATAATTGTATTTATTTTCAAGTTTTATAAGTAAGAAATAAAAATGTGGTCTTCTTTAATTACAGCAATCAAGCTCTTAACTGAATGTAAGGGTAAGAACTGGAAAGAATTTAAAGTGCCTGGACATTATTTGAGATCAAGTCCCATTGAACGCAGTGGGATTTCCTTTTCAATAATCATACATAGGATCAGGCATAAGTTGTTTGTTTCTAATGTAAACTCACGTTTAAAATACACATTTGTGTTTGTGCCCATTTAAAAAGGTTGGTGTAAATTTATCTGATTCATAAAAAAACCAAAAGGGACTATTGCTCTTTCAGAGATGAGGCACACAGGTTTTGCATTCAGAAGCCCCCCAACTGAATCTGGAGAGCTTATGGCCCCATTCACATGTAATAGGAAACCTGAACTGGAGGGGCCTGAGTGCTGAATTTGTTGTACATCCAACTGTGTGAAACCACAGTTTGGACACTAAGTGACCTGAGGTTTCCCTCTCCAAATTCCAATTTGAACCTTCGGCATGTAGTGAGTTTCACAGCTCATACCTGAGATTCCATGCCTTGTCCGTTATGTCTGAATGCTGTACGCTTCATTAACCGGAGTTGAGGGAGGAAGCGCCTCCCTCGCTCTGGATCTGATTGGCTGCTGAGGCTATCCTTCATTCCAGAAGGAAGTCCACACAGCCAATTCCCCCTCCTCTCTGCAGTCTCCCTGACTGCAGAGAGGGTCCTGCCAGTTACATCCGAGTGCAGACAGGTAACCACACAGCGGGGACAGTGGAACCACAGGTCCATTGGACCTGCGGTTCCACATTACGTGTGAATACGGCCACTCAGTCAGAGCAGAAATAGAGAGGCCAATTATCAGGCCCAATGTAGGACAGCTTCATATACAGCAATGTTGCTTATGCCTATGGGGTCACTTCCTTTCCCCAACAACAAAATTATTACCATTATGACCTCTGATAGAGCAATTGCTTGTTTGGCAAAAGAAGGGTAAGGCTGGGGAAGGGATCTAGGCTGGGGAAAGGCTGGGGAAGGGATTTTTTAGATTGTGAGCCCTTTGGAGACAGTGAGCCATCTTATTTATTTATTATTTCTCTGTGCCATTAATTCTCTTGAGCCATTTTTGGAAAGGCGGTATAGAAATTGAATAAATCGTCATCATCATCATCATCATCTAGATTGTATTTATTTTCAAGTTTTATAAGTAAGAAATAAAAATGTGGTCTTTTTTTCATGCTGCTTCACACAGGTGCATAGCTTTTTGCTTCACTAGCAGTTCTGTGGGCCAGACAAGAACTGTGAAGGCAGCCCCAAAGCCTGCATGTGGCCGATTTCCCTAACCTGCATTAGATACTAGACCTGCGCATTCAGCTTTGGAAAAATGCAAGAACATTTTTGCACAACAACAAAAAGCCTCATTTGGTACATTCTTCTTTTTTCCCAGGCAAATGGGCTGGGGAATGGAGAAAAACAGCAAGTAGGAAAGGGTCTGTTTTCAGAGCCATCTTCCATGTCTTATCATCATTTGCTTTCTTTCTCTTAGTTTCAGCTACCTGTGTTTGCTGCTGCCTGTGTTAGCAACAGCACCACTTCCCTCCTAGTTTCCTCTTAAAGTTTCCAGGATGCAGCATTACCCCGAGGGCATATGGGTAAAATCTGGTCTTAATTTGGCAGAAGTAGTGTTGCCCTCACACTAATAAAGACATGAGACAAGATTTCTTGGTGGTTAAGGGCCACAACTTTATTAATTCAAATCCAATCAATACTGTAGTAGGAATGGGATCTCCATCCTCCTACAGTGTGGGCATTAACTGCTTCTCAGCCAAGATGCCATCCCTATACTTCACACCAGCTTAAAACCTCATGACCCTCAGGTTGAGCTCTTCTTATATGACTCATATAGGATCAAGGTGTCACCAGGAAGCATTCCAGCAAGCTGCACACTTGTCAAGGATGAAAATGCCCAGAAAAAACCCAAGCCAATTACCTTGAGTCATGAAGCAGAGCATCCCTCACTGGATCAAGACATTGCATTGAATATTTCTCCACTTTATAACCACCATTAGGGTTAACAGGTTTCTTTAGAAGCCATTATTTTATCATGTTAAAATGCAGTTCCCAAAATGCATATTCAGCAGTAAGTGTGGATGTTCAACAAAAAAAATTAACTCAGTTAAAATGATCAGACTCTAAAGAACCTGTCACAATTTCAGCTGAAGTCCATAACAAACTTTAGATTGACTTAAATAGGTCAGAAATCGTGAGGCTATTCACACGCTCATGCAAAACTGGGTGAAGGGAGCCCAGCCTGGTTTTGCAGGCACATATGAACTGCAGGGATCGAGCCTGATCCCGGCAGCTACACAGCAGCAAATCCACCTAAATAGTCTCCCTTCTAAATGAGGTTAAGGGAGCATTTATTTGATTGTGTGTCAACTGTGGTTGGCACACTTGGGGGGAGATCCCAATAAAGCATTTGCATAAAGCATAACGCACTTGCACAGCACATTGTTGGAGTCCCGGGGTGAGGTGCCAGGCAACGGCACTTCCCTGCACCTTGACCCCTGGAGCTTCAGGAAGCAGCCACCGGTCGTCTGGGTGGGCAATCTGCCTGCCCAGGGAAACATGTACGATTGTCTGCAGGAAAGGTAAGTGTAAACCACTCTCCCAGCAGACTACCCCAGAGCTCTTCTCAGTGATCGTGAGAAGAGCTCCTGTGTGTTGCAAAAAAATGACCCAGGAAGGAATGTCACTTTTTGTGTCTCTCTCTCCTTAATGATAATGTTTATCTATACTGCAGTAATGGCAGAGAGACTGATGTTGAAATAATTTGCTCCTAGAATTCTTTTAAAAAACAGAAATAAAAGGAAATGCAGATTTTGAATTGAATGGATTTTCACTATACCCGCTGAAGGCATGCCCATGCAATGTCCTTGAATTTTTAACAAGTGCCAAAGGGAGAAATTTAAGAGAGGTTTAGGTAAGGACAAAAAATTGTTGCAAACAGTGTGAAAACTATAGCTCAAAACAAACATTTAAACTAGCTATATAGCAGCAATTCTTTAAGAAAATTTTATGAAATTGGATCAGGTTGTACCTCTCACAAGATACTTCAAAGATCTGGAACCTGAGTCTACAATTTCCCTTTTGATAAATAAATTCCATCTTACCCCCTCCAAGAATAATTATGTATTTTAGAAGTTTCTAATATTATCATACATCAGCTCTGAAGGTGGAAGCAGAAGAGTATTGGTGAGGCTGGGATTTATCTATGTAGGTCCTCCATTGCTGGAAAGTCATGGAGGAGGGAGGTGGTTGATAAGATTTGGGGCTCTGAGCAATTCATTGGGGGTCCATGACCCATGTGACATTTCCTAATGACCCTGCTGCTCTCTAGTACTCTGGAAGTGGCTGAGGATGCTCTTGTGGAATTCCCATTCATTTCAATGAGGTTTGTACCAAAGAACTTCCTGGTAGTTGGTGCCCCAACTCTACTTTA
This sequence comes from Hemicordylus capensis, assembly GCF_027244095.1. NCBI lineage: Eukaryota > Metazoa > Chordata > Lepidosauria > Squamata > Cordylidae > Hemicordylus > Hemicordylus capensis. The sequence goes on along the minus strand of NC_069661.1, from coordinate 48,128,306 downwards.
CCACCATTAGTCTTGTAAGAATTCCACTTAAGCTAATCTATCAAAATTACATAGTTTTTTCCTAAAATATTTCACATTTGAACTAGATTCTCTTAGGAAGTAATCATGAATGCATTATGGTTTCTTGGAGGAAATGATAATGAAACAAATCATTTTGTAGCATGCAATCATAGTTGCCTGTCAAAAGCATGAATGAATTTATGCATTGAAATTATACAGGTTCATCTTCATACTGCACTTTCATAGAAGAAGAAGAAGAAGAAAAGACTCTTTCAGATTAATATTCCTCAATGGCAAAACCACAATTTCTAAAAAGACAGATGTCAGGTTTCAAGTCTATCCGGATGCTACAATATCAGACCTAGAAATTCTGTTTCACCAGTCCCATGTGATTACTCAGTGATAAGGGAAGTACTCTTTGCATATGCTTGCTTAAAGGCTTGCTTTATTACTATTATTAATGCTGTTCATGTTAAAAGGTTGAGCCTTTCAAAAGAGGTTCTCAGGTTAATCACTGACTCATGAGGCTGACAAATTGCTTTCATCCTATCCTAGGGTTGGATTCTATCTACCTCATACATAATTCTCTGCAAAATTAATAAATGTTCTCTCTGTATAACCTTGAGAACAAAATTGATATCTGTTAAAAATTAACAGTTATTTCTTAATCTAAGAACTGTATCTAAAGAGGTGGATCAGATAGAAACTCATCTAATTTGCTACATTGAAACAGCCAAACTAGGCTTTGTCATTGGAAAAATGCATGTTATATATTAGCAACAAATGAATGCAAGTTGTGCAGTGCCAGAGGTGCCTATGGGGCAAGGAATAGTTTTATTGGAAAACAGATTGCTAAAAAAAGCACACCATGCCCTAATTATGATGATAGTTTCTAGGGTACTACTAGGGTACAAGTGCATTACAGTTGTTTGCTCAAATCTAGTTACTGTTCTAGAATCTAGAGCTACCATTCTAGATCTAGTTAGTGCTCCAGAAATTGTTTGCTCAGACTCAAGTTAGAAATGAGTTTTCACATGTGCATCTTCTGTAATTCATCAATATAGAATCATCACATCATATCAATAAGCAACACATGCAGGTTTTCCTTGAGGGCATCTCCAGGTTTCAAGGAACCTTCAGCAAACTGTTCTCCATGATACCCCCTCACCCTTAACTTAACAAGTTTAAGGGTTGAGGATTTGGAAGAGAAGAGGTGTGAAAGTCTAGATAGTCTCTATTACCACCAAAGGCTTTGGGCACAGAGGTGCAGGCTCAGTGAAGTGGCGGATTGCCTCAGGTGGTGGATTGCAAGAGGCAGCAGCACCCTCGTCATGACCACTTCACTGGGCCTCACACTGCACTCATGCTCAGGGCTGTCTAGTCACTCCAAAGTTCCCTGATCACACTGCCTTTTTAAAAGGCATTGAGGGTGGGGAAAAGAAGACCACCTCTGCAGGACTGGCCCAAGCCAAACAGACATCTCAGGTGGTGGGAGTTAAATTGCCTCCATAGCACTGGTGTGGAGTCCCCCCCCCCATACATTATGCCAGGGAACAGCTTTTCCTTCCACCACTTATTTTACAGTGGGGAGTGGCATCTCTTACTTCTGGTCACTTTGTTACTATTCAACTGCCATTTCAAAAGGCAGGGAGAGTAGGGAGATTAGGAAAAGCTGGATGGTGGCCAACCCCACGATAAGAGAAGTTTAGGGTTTGGAGTAGGGGGCAGGGAGGAGAAGCTGCTCCATGGCATAATGCAGAGTGGGGGGGGGACTTCATTTCAAGCCTTTATTAAGTAGTTTGAATAGTTCCCTGCATCACAGCACCATCTTGTTAAATCTCCCAACAACTAGGTCAAGAATATTCCCATTATAAAGACAGGAAAGGGAGATGGTACAGGTTGAGCATCCCTTATCCGGACTGCTTGGGACCAGAAGTGTTCTGGATTTCTCCGGATTTTGGAATATTTGCATAATGAGATATCTTGGGCATGGGTTCCAGAACGCCAAAACAGCAACTTGTATGCAAATCTTAATGCCTTGTTGTGGAAAGGCATCAAATTTGTCTTTCAGTTCCTCTAAGGAATCAGTCCCCATTCACAGTAACTCATGTTTCTTCAGGGAACATGGCTCTATCTCTACCTATTGATCTTAGGGAAATTAGTTTCTTCCTTACGTCAATTGAATTGCATGTGTTCTGTGTTCTATCAACTAGCACCAGACTTCTTTGTTGTATGAGAAACTTCTTTACAAGTGTTATTGTAACTATCCTCCCCTCAATTCACCTGAGCTAATCTGTTCAGAACATTTTTAAAAGAGTGAATTGGTAAGGCCTGTAGTGAGTCAAAGGTAAGTCAGGAAACTATCAAAGTAAATAAAAAACTCACAGCATATGTGAAGCTCTGAATGCTCATTGTTCATTTCCTCGTCATCGGAAACGAAGACACATACACACAAACACCCCATAATTATACCTATTTAAATTAAAATAGTATTTTTTATCTTGTAAGTAGATTCCAATTGTTAGACCAGATCTGCACAGCTTCGACCTCCAGCAGATGTTAGACTACAACTCCCATCAGCCCTATTGGTCACTGTGGCTGGGGATGATAGGAGTTGTAGTCTAAATCCAACTGGAGGGCCAAAAATCACCATCCTAATTTACCAAATTCTATAACCAGCAGTTTGACATTTTGGAACGCTGTGGGTTTGCTTTTGATTCACCAGGACAGATGTAGCACCCAGACTCAGAGGACTGTCATAGGGCTTTAAAGAGCCTGGCTTTTGCTGCTTTCACAGCTGTGTGCGCGCACACACACAAGTGAGAGGCTTATGCATGCCTCTCATATCAGCACCCAACCATCCCACTTTGCCCAATGAACACTATGCATGAGTATGAGTAATGTGTACTGTGATGAGGGAAATGGTGAGATGTCTTCAGAGAACTACCAATATCCCCTAGCAGCAAATTATCCCAAAGGTGGGGAAGGGACCATGACAGATTTTTATAGACATGCTCTGCATACAAGCACTTCACTTATTTTGGGAGTGGTTCAAGCCCTGTGTCTGTGAGCCAGAGAAAGTTAAGCACTTATATTCCATTTATTTTGACAGGGTTTGAGCAAAGATTGAGCAAATCTCTCTACTTGTGATGTGTTTTATTTTATCAACAGTTGCATAATCCACTGGTCTAAACTCCAAGGAATCTCAGTCCCTGAAATTCCATCAGAGTATAACAAAAATAAAATAAAATGAACTCATTAAACCATTTCCCCCTCATCAGCTTTGGTATGTGATGGATGAAAGTCCATTACATTAATTGGAATCAGTCCGTTGAATTCAGTGGGCTTTGGCTGAAACCCAGTGTGAATTATATCATCAGAAAAATATTCTTAAACTTCTTGTCATGTGAAACAAATGAACAGCACAGGCAATGCATTACAAATGGAATGCTAAAGTAAGAAGAGGATGAGTCCAAGGGCTCTACTGGCATGGAATGTTATTCTCATAACTTTTAATAAAACCATGGGTAATATACACAGTCCTGGTTCAGTGCTAACAAAGCCTTTAAATGGCATCTTACCCTTCTGAATTGGTAGAAATATTCTTGATAGGATGTTTGCAACATATGTTTCTGGACTTTCTGAGAGCGTCTTATGCATAGTGCCACCACCTAGAAAATTGCAATGGCTTGAAATTATCTTTGATTTAATAAATGTCAAGGATTTTTTTAAAAAAACCCAATGTGTATGACCATAACCTACTGATGTAACAGCCTTCTATTTCTCAAATGGATTGATTAGGGTAATTATTAAAATTTCATTACAAGCAACATGGGTGTCAAAAAAGGCTATACATTTCTATCTTTCTGGAACTGTACACAAGTTTAGTATATAGCACCCTGAGTATCAGTTTCTCATGGATGTCTGGGCTTAGCAGACGAATTCTATCTCATCCATTAATATTAATAACTTTGATAATCATATCATTTTGAGATATTTTGTGTTACCCTTTTTTTGCAGACTGAAGATTTATGAAGATTAAGTATGTCATTTTGAGTGTCCCAATCTCCTAATGATTCAAACTCACCTTGTGCCTCACATTTAATCACCCTTTCAGTTCCTATTTATAACATTAAAAATGTGTTTATGTTTTTTGGTCGAGTGGGCCATTCAAAAACAGGTGATCAGCACATTCACACTTATCTGAGAGTAAACCCCATTAAATTAAGAGGGATTTTACTTCCAAGTAAACATGCATGGGGTTGCACTAGAAGTTGCTTTGGGGTTCCCTTGACTCTCTTGGTCTATATTGGTTATATAGTTCAAGATTGTTTCCAGTAGATGTATTGTCATAGCTATTAGTGTTCTCATTCACTGGAAAGAATATTCCCTTTTCTTCAACCAGAGGCGGTCCTTCCATGAGGCAAGATGAGGTGGGCATCTCAAGTGGAGGCATGAGGAACAGTGCAGAGATGGTAAGCAGTGGCTCCCCTGCTATCAAGGGTTCCATGGGCCTCCCTGCCAAAGCCCATTGGAGTATGCTATTGACTTTCCCCTCTGCATCCCGCTGGGGCACAACTCTTCTTTCCCCTCTTGCCCTCCCCTCAATGCGAGGTAGAAAAGCCCCTGGCTTGGTGGCATTGTCTAAGAGTGCTTGCATGCTTCTGACTTAGCAGCATGGCTTGAGCAACCACTTGCAGCAGCAGGGTGGTTGTGGTGGTTACATTGTCCTACACTCCAGGCAGCAAAATGTCTTGAAGCACTCCTGGCTTTACTTAGCCTAACATCTGGAGAACTTGTCATATATTGTACACAAGACATCTGCATTAAGGGAATGGAAACGATACCAGCTTGTTCCTTTTACACTTTCAAATTTCTGTCTGGAAAGGCTTAGTTATGCAGATGTGATATAGTCTGAACAATGTTTGGGTCGCACAAATGGCCTGTGCACATGCACGGAGGTCAAACAAATGACCTCCACACCCATGCAGAGGCCTGAAGCAGGCTGAAATGGGCAGAAGAAGGCCTGGCCTAGCCCTGGACCAACCCTCGTGAGTACTAATTTTTGAACAAATTTAGTGCACAGTAGGGGCTATGAACCAGGCCCGAACCAGCTTGACCAAATCAGCTTGGTCTAAAACCAAACTGGGTCAGGTTTGGTTCTAGGTCAAGTCTTCTAAGTGAGCCAGTTCGAATTTGTTTCAGCTAACTCAAGCCAGTTTGTACATCCCTATCTACTACTACTATTATTTATATATACCACTTTTCAACAAAAATTCTCTAGTACTTTAACATAACTTTTTAAAAAAATGGCATGCTGAATATGTTTCTTTTTTTACTTGTAGTATTATATACCATGGAAGTCAAATCATGGTCTGGTTAAAAAAAACACCAAACCAAACCATTAGCTAACATTTTTTAGCTATTATCTGAATTTTGAAGAACTAATCATCTGTTTAAACATTTCTATTAAATACTGCCAGCTCATCAGTTTCATATACACCTTGTATCTTTTCTGATTTCTCCTAGAAATGTAAAACTTAAAAGTCATTCCGTCCACATCATTTTCTGTTGACACTGCAGTTTTGCCAGAAACTATTTTTCAGAGTCTGAGGCTGTTTTCAATATGGCCTGTAGCTTTAGGGAAAACACTCTTCAATTACACAACCTGGTGGTGCTGGCAGAAATTCAGAGCAGCTGCAAAAATTACTAACATAAACTAGGACATCACTTAGTGAGTTCTTGTCTCAATTTTAGGGTTAAATAGTAGAATCTAGGAAGCACATAATTCACAAGCTCTTTTCAGATGATATCATAATGGCAAAATAATTTTTTCACCTGGAACTGACTGTGTGGCAGAGTTATTCTGCCTCAGGACCAATTCACACAACCCAGTTAGCATGCTGAAGATCTGAGTTAAGCAAATCAGGCTAAGTTTGTTGTATGTTGAACCAGGCATACTTCAGTATTTGCCAAGCCTGTAATTCAGCTAACGTTTGCCATACCATCATTCAACTGACTTTCAACAGCTGGTGATGGCACAGTGAGTGTGGTTAATATTTTATGCTGAACACACAATAGAGCAATCATATGACTAATTTATCATGTGGCCAATTTACCCTGGGACCACTGAACAATAGCCCTACTTGAGATTATGTTGTACATGCATACAGATGTCTGTACACATATACATGTTTTTGTATACATGTGTTCCTTTTAAAACCAGAGTACAGATCCCCTCAAATGCTAGGTACAGATAGGAAGTCTACTACTGTGTAGCCTAGTTCACAAAGTTGTTCAAATCTAGGCTTAATGTGAGTTACTGACATTAGCATTATTGTGGGAATCCACACCAAGGTGGGAATCTCAGATTCATCTTGGGCCATAAACCACCTTGCTGTGTGTTCATACAATCATGCTAATGTTGGTAACCCACATTAAACCTAGATTAAAATGACTGTGTGAACCTATGCATGTTGAACAGAGTGTGTGAATATGTTTTTGTGTACAGATCTGTGTGTGTATACTGTAAACAGATTGTATATACATTAAATGTATAGGCCTTGTTTCTTTGGCTGAATAAATTCCAGCTGCTTGGCCCCATTCCTTGCCTCAGAAGTCCTCAGCAAGCCCACTGCTGGCAATGGAAGACAGGCTGAGTGAATTCCAACTGTTTAGCCTCAATCTTTTTGCCTCAGAGGCCATCACAGGGAGCTGCTGACCAGTACCTCCCAATTGCCCGCAAGAGAAGACTCCATCATGAACTGATTGAATTGCAGGCTAGAAAGTGAAATATAAACAATTTAACTAAATAAACAAATGAGCATACAATCTGACTCTTGAACTGACCTTCCCTCCAGTCGAGACAAGAAGTGTGCAGCATGTATTGTAAATTAAGTGGCAGGACATAGATTTTGTGTGATATCTTCAAATATGGATGCACATGAAGCCTAAAGGACTGCCCATCTCACCCCCATGTGAACCTACCCACTTTCAAATAACGTCCTTAGAGGTGCTGCTCTGAGGCCTGTCAGCATTTGGAATTTGATGGAAAATTACCTAAGACATGGCCTCCTCAAGAGCAGCACTAAGGTTTTTGAACCCCCTGTGGGTAATGTGTTCTTCTCCCTCACTGTTTTCCTCCTTTAGTGCCACATGAAGGCTGATTTGTTTCAGGGGATTATGGTAGGGGTGTGCATGAATTGTTTTTTGATATTTGATTTCCTAGTGAATCTAAATGGGGGGGGGGGAAGCTGGGGGAGAATTGATTCACCGATCCATAGCCAGCCAGTTTGACAAATCAAATTGGAATTTCACCAAAAAATTGTGGATCGCCCCATAGGGAACAATGGGGGACTCAAATCACACCACTGTTCCCCATCGGTAGGTCTTAGGGACACCAAAGTGGGTTAGCTGGTGGGGCATGACCCAGCCTGCCCACCACCCACCCAACCCACAAAACAATTGGATAATCAGGTGATTTTTAATGAATCTTTGAATTTTATTTGTGTCAGATCAGTGTCAGTAGGTCAATGATCTACTGCCCAATTGTTTTGTTGGTTGGGTGGAAGGTAGGGTGTGTCATGTCTTACCTCCCAACCCACTTTGGGGCCTTGATGAGCAGTAAGAAGGAATCTTGGAGAAGTCAAGGTCAAGAAGAAGTGATGTGCTCAAAGGCCCAGTTTACATGAACATGGACCCCTACAGGGGCAGAGCCACCATTGGGAGAATGGGTTCAAAGAAGCTGGAACACCACCAATTAGGAGCTGTGCCTCGCAGCCCCGACACCTCCCCCGTGTCTGACAGCAGACTTGGGGGGGGAGTTATTTCACTCTTAAATGGGGCCACGTGGCCCCATCTGGAAACAAAATTGGCCCGCATTGCATTGGCAGCATGGCTGGAGTGACTCTTCCTGTCTTTAAAGGCAGGGAAAGCTACTCCTGGCCTTGCTGCCAATGCAGCAGGCCCAATCTCCCTCCAAAATGTGGCCGTGTGGAGAGAGCCGTGAGTCCCCATTTGGGAGGAAGACCGCACCCACGTGTCTGACGTCAGACACGGGGCTGGGGACAGGGGGCTGCGGCAGCAGCTGAACATGGGTTGCCACCAGCCTCGCTCCTCTCCTGGACTCCTACATGCAATGAAAGCAAGGATGCGCCAAGAACACGCCTGCCCCAACATCATTAAAGGACATGCCGATGCATTCTTGGCATGTCCTTTACTTGCATGTGAGGGATAATCATCCTAATTCACGATGTGCACGGACCGTTTGGTCCGTGCACATCAGTCTGTATTTGAACCAAATTTGGACTGAACTGCAGGAATGTGAGCGGTTCAGTGAGACTGATTGGCTGGGCCAGTCAATTTGACAAACAAACTTGAACTGGTTCAAAGCGGTTTGTGGTCAAACTGGTTGAAACGGCCCGGTTTGTAGCAGTCCGGTTCGCGATCGAACCACTTCTGCATATCCCTAATCCTAATCACTCTTCTGCATGCTGTACAAAACTATGTTTAAATATGACAGGCATGCCCTATCCAGATTATCTTCCCAGCATTTTACTGTCCTAGCCAGCCCCCACCTCCCACATGTCCTCCTACCTGGTGTTTGGGTTTATATATGCCAATCAGGAGCATGTCCAACTCTCCTATCTTGGTTAGGTGTTGCTCCTATCCTGATGTGTGAACTAGCCTATAATATTTGAACATTACAACCCTGAGTGGACATCTGAATGTGTTAGAGATAGACCTCATGTGTCTTGTGGATGAAGAGGGCTTAAACAGGATTTTGCAGCATGTACAGAGGGGTGATTCAGATAATCACCCCTTGCATGTGACTAAAAGATGTGCTGAGAATGCATTGGCATGTCTGTTGCGTGAGGGGTGAGTGTGTTCGAAATGAGGCTCCAGGCTTATCCTGTGTAAAAGAGGCAGCGGGCAGAGGTTCATCTGAACTGACCCACTTTTGACCTTTGACTCAGAATAGTCTCTAAATATAGCCTGCTTCATACATTATCCAAAAGCCCCACAGCAAGTCAACGAAGAGGAAGTTCCATTCCCACAGTGTCAATCACCCATGCACCCATGCTCATGATTATGACAGGGCTTATCTGAAGAGCGAAGAGCCTTCTTGTGACGGTTGGCAGACCTATGACTGTGAGGGGAGGTCAATCCACCCTCACAATCGTGGATGTGTCCACCAGCACAGGAAGGGCTTTCCTTCTTTCAAGCCTCGTCAAAACTGTGAACAGCAGGGCATGTGAGTGATTGATGCGGCGGGTGGAACTAGGGGTGTGCACATAACCGATTGGCCTGGTTCAGTTCGAGTCTAAACTGGACATGAACCGGACCAGGCCAGTTTGGTCCGGCACCCCATCGAACACGCCCCCCCGATTTGGTTCCGTCCAGGGGGTTGCGATTTTTTAAAAAATCACTTACCCCCTCCGGGGGACCCTTTAGGTGGCAGACAGGTCCTTGGGGGATCCCCCTGCCCTGCCAGCCTCCTTGCCACCCTAACTGGCCATTTGGCTGGCTCTTTACCCCTCTGGCATGGCGACCATTCTGGAGGCCGCCGTGCTTGCGCAATGGCCCTCTGCATGGCCTGGGTCTTCACGTGATCTGCGAAGAGCTGGCCAAACAGCTGGTTAGGGCGGCAAGGAAGCCAGCGGGAGGAAGGGGAACCCCCGTGAACCCCACCAACACCTAGAGGAAGCACCCTGGAGGGGATACGTGATTATTTAAAAATCAAAAAAAGAAATTGCAGAACCCCTCGTGGGGTTCGGTCCAAAGTTGGACCAAACAGGGGGTGATTCGGTTCGACTCCAAATGGTCAAATCGAACTGGTTTGACATTGAACACATTCGACACCGAACCTGTTTGCACACCCATAGGTGGAACTTCCTCCACCACTGTATATGGCTACAGTGGGACTTTTGGATAACAGCTGGCTTATGTCCTTCCCCTTCCATGTTGCAAGGTGAGGCAATTGCCTTAGGAAGTAGATTGTTGGGGCATCAGCAAAGTAGCAAGATGCCCCTCTGCCCCCTGCTTTAAAAAAAAGGGGGGGGCAGATGGAAGAAGATGCCCACAAGGGAATAATCATTTGACACCCTATCTCAGGCACACAGACCTTCAGGCTGAAACTGCTGCTAATAGGTTTGCCTAACACAACAAATGATACAGAAAAGGTTACTAAAGGCCATTTGTTAAGATTTAGATTAACTAAATATTTCACCATTTTGTCCTCAGTATCGTATATTCTATATAACTAATTAGTATTGACTCTGTGAACACTGTTTTATTTGCAATAAAGCTATTAAAGTTTTAGCACTTACCGTGCTGTAATTAATGTGTATATTTATTTCTCTTACACTCAGCAGTTACTATTTCTTAATATATGTCTCTTCAGCACAAGCCTTCTTCTGCTTCTTTTATTACTTTATTCGAGAGTTATTTATTTTAAGACCAAAGCCAAACATGGAATTGAAAAGTCGACATTCAGAAATAAAAAAATAATTCCAAGAAAACAAACTCTTCACCTTCCATTACGCCTGTCGTAAGAATCTACTTTATTAAATTTCCCTGGTGTTTAAACCCTCTTTAATTTAAACTTTTTAAAAAGGCATGTACATTTAGCTTCCAATATTTTGAACAAACTATGCTGAATGCAGTGATTATACTAAACTAAAGGAGTAATTTGCTCAAAAAAATTAACACTAAATGCTTCAAGACATCCATATGCAAAATGTGATTCATAACACTCATAATTTAACAGATGTCATGTAATAATTTTATTCTGATGAATATAAATCTGCATGGGTTAATTTCATATGACCATGTGGCAGCACATTAAAATTGCATTTGGAAGAACTTGGAACCTAGTTTTGAAATCACTCAGCATGATTACCCCAAATGGTAGTTTCAAGAAATACAATGGTTGAGCACACCACTCATTGGTATATTTGGATTGGTTGTCAATAAATATAACACTTATTGGGACAGTTCACACATACATTTTAAGTGAAGTTAAAGCTGGCAGAGGTTGTAACTGTAGTACTCCCAAATGTGCAATAAAGTTAATTTCAGTTCTAAAGTTAATTTCAGTTTCCCCCGCCAAACTCCAACTGGAACCTGAGGTTTTCTCTAAGCTTTGCTGACAACAACTGTGGTTTTGCCACCGAAGAGGTACATCCAAATGCAATCTTGGCCATAGCCACAGTTAAGTACCCATTTCCAAACCCCAATCGTAAAGGCAGAGGTGAAGACCCGCCCAAGGATGTACCGGCATTTCTCACTGGCAGCTGCTCGGAGAACACACCCTCCTATCAGCCGTGCATCAATGGAGTAGCCAGGCAACAGGGATGCCAACACACCCCATCCTGGAGTGGCCAGCCTGTAAAGCCACACAACTGCTTGGGGGAAACCGTCATGGATATCCACAAGCACAAATACCCCAAGGGGCAGCGCACAAGCAGGGCACCACCACCATGCTGCTGGGAGGGAGAAGCCAAAAGGCAGACCAAAGCAGGAAAGCTGGAGTAACAAATTCTATTTTTCACACAGAAAGCGGGGGGGGGGGGCAACCCCTTCCCTATGTGGAAATATTTGCTTCCTAATTCTCTGGGGTTGCTTTTTAACATCTACATGAAACCGCTAGGAGAGATTATCAGGAGATTGGGTGCAGGGTGTTATCAGTATGCTGATGACACCCAGATCTACGTCAACATCATCAAGAGAAGGCATGAGCTTCCTGCCTAGATGAGGTAATGGGCTGGATGACGGAGAATAAACTGAGACTGAGTCTAGATAAGACAAAGGTACTTATTGTGCAGGGTTGGAACTCCAAAGGCGATTTTGATCTGCCTGTTCTAGATGGGGTCACACTTCCACTCAAAGGAACAGGTACACAGTCTGGGAGTGCTTCTGTACCCACACCTCTCCCTGTTATCTCAGGTTGAGGTAGTGGCCAGAGGTGTTTTCTATCAGCTTCAGCTGTGTTTGGAACCAGTGGGCAGGGGTGTCATGGAGACTGCTTTCCTGCTCCTGGGTATGCAGCTGATGTGCTAGTGCCAAGGAAACCAGCCCCCTGCCTGGCCATTCACACCTGTGAACATGCACACCATTGCCAGTGGCCCCTGCAGTCAACCAGGTTGCCCCAGGGTCTGCGGAGCAGAGGGAAGTGCCCTCTTCCATGATTGCCCGTGCCCACTTATTTGCATACGATGCACAGATGGACCAGACCTGGGATTTTTAAAATGTGAGTGAATATACTGCCCTGTTTGGCCCACCCCATGGCTGTGCATGCGGCCAGGCTATGGCGCACAGGGTGTGGAGATGTCCTCTGGGGTATGTGCAAGGCTGCAAAGGGATTTGGTGAGAGGGAAGTAGAGGGCTTACAAATCTATTTTCCAACAAAGATAGTCGGGGGCCAGGCATATCCCCAGTAGACTGCTCCTGTCATGAGAGTGTGAGCCTACTGGTCAACAAGCTGCATGCAGCAGCTTTGTGATGGCACTGGCTGGACTGCTCTGTTGGGGGTCTTCCCTCGCAACATCTTCCCTGGTCATGGTGGGGCAGATCCCCCGCAACCTTTGCTCTTTCCCATCTGCATATCCCATTTTAACGAATGTGGGTTTCCCCCTCCCCCACAGAAGTGGGACTCAACCCTGCGGCCCCTCGAAACCCTTGGGAATTAGAGATTGCATGGTGCTTTTGGGGTGCAGGGCCCCTTGGGGTGGTGGCAGTGCCATGGCTGGCAGAAGCAGTACTGGCATTGCATGGCATTTAAAAGGCTTTCAATGTGCTTCCCCTGTCGAGGGTGGGCAGAGTGCTCCAAAAACGCACAATCTCACTTGCAACACCTCACTGGAGATCAATCACAGCCAATCATGGCCGAGCAGCTGACACTGTGACACTTTACCCACAATCTGACCATGGAGCTGGTGGGGATCAGGCCGGGAGGCTGAGTGGCTCCCCTCTCCTTCAACTCCAGTTAGCCTAACGGTGGTTTACTATACCTCTATGATGCAAATTTGCTAATTAATTACCCAAAAACTAAAGTAATGATCTTCGCCAAGAGACCCAAATCTCACAGATGGAGAATTAATAGCAACATGATTGAAAAGGTTAAGTGTTTTAAGTGCTTGGAGGTGATGTTTCATGCTTCCGGGGGGGAGGAAAGCACACTTCAAATATATAACACAAACAGAGCAGCAAAGTGCTACTATGATCTCAAGGTTCTATCGCTCCAAAGGGGGACAATTTGTCTCAGCAGCTATTAAGCTGTGTCAAGCCAAGTCAATGACACAGCTGCTCTTTGGAGCTCAGTTGGGCCCGTATTCAAACTTTACCCACACGGAGGTTGTCCAAACGACATTTCTAAGAATGGTTCTTCAAATGCCAAAAAGGCGTATCCAACTTGGCCTTAAGGCTGGAAGCTGCGGTGAATAAGGTGGAGACCAGAGTGGGTTGGCAATCTTTAAGTATTGGCTAAAGCTAGAATTTCAACCAAGTGGATTGGCCTCCCTAGTTCTGGAGCATCCAAGTGGTTATCCAAGTTAATGGGAAAACTTCAGTCGGACTCTGTTCTGAATCTTTAATTGCTGTGGGGTTTGAGCAAGCCAATAGAATTCTAGAACAACGTCTTCTAGATAGCAAATCTCAAGAAAAGAGAAGTAAACTCTCTAACTTTATTAAGAATTGGTGTGTCATCTCAATTTTAGCTCTGGCAAGTTATTTTTATAATTTGCCATGTCCAACTCATCAGAGAGCCTTCATCTTAGCTCATTATAACGAGCTAAGATGAAGGCTCTCTCTCATTATGTTTTTCCATCAGCTTGGCTGGAGGGGAGATATAAAAAGATACCCATCACCTGTGCAAGTGTTCTTGTGGATCAGATGAAGTTGAAAATTTGGCTCATATTTTACTTCATTGTAAATTATATAGCACTCCATGTAGCAACTTGATTTTACCCCTTTTAGATAACTTACAGGGGAGACCAATGGATTTTAATGTAACCTATCTTCTTGCAGATAAGACTGCATTTGTTACTTCTTGTGTTACTAAATTATTTGCCATTGCATACAAGATTTGTCAAGCAATAACAAAGCCCTCCCCCACCGCAATCAGTTAGGTAAATATATATCCCTGTTTTGGGTAAATGTCTGCAGAGAGATGAAAGAGGAGGAGCAAAGAACAATTTGACCCCTGCTAACTTGGCAAAGAGGCATCTTTTAACATGGTGATTCTCTTTATTTAGCAGGGGGAGAGTAACTGGCCCTATCCACCCCCAGCACAGTATCTCCAGTAACTGTTCCAGGTGTCTATCTTATGTTTCTTTTAGATTGTGAGCCCTTTGGGGACAGGGATCCATCTTATTTATTTATTATTTCTCTGTGTAAACCACTCTGAGCCAGTTTTGGAAGGGTGGTATAGAAATTGAATGAATAAATTAATAACAACAAAAAACTACAATGACTGTGATATCTTACAGACTGTATCAACTGCATTGAATGTTAACTTTATACTATAATGCTGAAATCTGGTCAAATACCATAATAAAGATATTGCAATTGTGATGCAAATTGGAGTTAGTGATTTTAATTCTGGTCAGGGTTAACTGTGGTTATAGTTTACGTCTGAATCCGACCTTATTGAATTCTATCATCTCTATAACAGTTGGATGTGGACATGTGTCATGAACCAGGGGAAACCTAGCACACTTGATGAAGTTATCTTTGTATATGGAGAACTGAACATGCAAGCAGGGCAAAGAGACCAGCACCATAACCAAAACCCAATGACAAGAAGATCCATGAGTGCAAAATAATTCCTTTATTAAGAAACCCCAATGCATTTTGAGCTGCAGCTCTTCACCAGGAGACTGTCTCAACAAATCATCAGAAAATAAAGACATAGGCTGAGATGCGCAGTGGAACATAGATGGTTCTGAACTGCCCGCACCACTGTAGAGTAGACACGGGGGAAAAACACTTGTGGTGTTGAACCAGAATACTTTTGCACTAAAGTACAAGAAGTATATAAAGTTGTGCAATAGCACTTGCATGACTTTATTTCCTACTATTGTGATGCTATTGACTGTACAACTTTAAGTATTAGTCTCCCTCCCCTGCGGGACACATAGAGCATGGTAGGGCAACCGCCCCCCCATTTCCCCTACTTTCTGCCCTTTTTTTGCTCATTCTTTGCTGGCTAGGAAACCTAGCCACCCAGTTCCCATTCCCCTAATGCCCCATTATCTGTGGTTTTGTTCTCTGCACCTGCCACGGAACAGAACCCACACAGATAATACCACCTGATATGTGCATCTCTAGTGGTTAAATGTACCAACAACATTAACACAGCAACAGAGCCCCTGGTGGTGCAGTGGTAAAACCGCCGCCCTGTAACCAGAAGGTTGCAAGTTCGATCCTGACCAGGGGCTCAAGGTTGACTCAGCCTTCCATCCTTCCGAGGTTGGTAAAATGAGTACCCAGAATGTTGGGGGGCAATATGCTAAATCATTGTAAACCGCTTAGAGAGCTTCCAGCTATAGAGCGG
This sequence comes from Hemicordylus capensis, assembly GCF_027244095.1. Lineage (NCBI taxonomy): Eukaryota > Metazoa > Chordata > Lepidosauria > Squamata > Cordylidae > Hemicordylus > Hemicordylus capensis. The sequence continues at coordinate 48,112,753 of NC_069661.1, read as the reverse complement.
TATATAAATGTAAGTGCTATTGCTATTGCTATTGACGTTACTTCTATAAGTATGTAATATATAGCAAAATCCATACTATCCTAATAACATATTTGGCCACTGCTTTGCTCCCCAAAACTAGTTGTTCTAGAGTCACCCAGGCTGTGGAGGAATATCTCATGAAATACAAAAAACGTTTTTTAAAAACCATATGGATTTTAGAGTAGGGTTTATTTATTTATCATATTTCTATACCACCTGATATGTACATCTCTAGGCAGTGTACAAAATTTAAAATATTTAAAAGTTACAAATTAAAACACATAAAAAGACAGCAGAATAAAAGAGATATTAAAACAAGTTTTAACATTATTAAAATTAATCCTAATTAAAAGCCTGCAAAAACAGGAGAGTTGTGAGGTTCTTCCTGAATACAAACAGAAAAGGAGATGCTCTTATTTCAGTAGGGAGCATATTCCAAAGCACTGGAGCAGCCACAGAGAAAGCCCAGTCATGGGATGCCACCAAATGAGCCAGTGGCATCCGTAACTGGACTTCTCCAGAGGATCGTAACAGGTGGCAGGGTTTATGGCCGGGTTTGTAAGGAATCAGTCTTGTTTTCAATTTTTTACTGCAAAATCCACATATGCTAATACAACATTTCTTTCATATTTATTTATTTATTTATTTATTTATTTGTTACAGTTATATCCCACTTTTCCTCCGAGGAGCTCAGAGTGGTGTACAGGCTTATTTTTATCCTCACAACAACACTGTGAGGTAGGTTATATTGTCCCATTGATATTTCTTCTTGGTAAAACATTTTCAGTTGGAATCAGCTCTATGTGGTATAGAATTTAAGAATACATGCCAGATTGTTATGTGTGAATCAACTGTTTAAACAGTACTGGCTAATAGCTATAGACTGTTTTACACCTGAAGTATAGAAAATGACATTTCCCTTTTCTTGACTTGGCTTCTCTTTTTTTACACCCAAAGATGGAGACTGGGAATAGGAAAATCATGCCCCATCTGCTGCTTGAAGCAAATCCTTCACATGGTAAAGATTGTCCGCAATTAATTACCATACAGTAATGATGATGGGCAAATGTATCAAGTACAGGGATTTAGTGCATGGGAAATGAAGAACAGTGAAATTCAGCTACAGCTTACATCTTGAAGCTAGCACAAGTGATTAATTCTGAAATTTGACATTTCTTCTTTTACAGCTTTATTTGTTTTTGTACTTTCTGCATTGTTCTTTTAATCCTTATAATTTTCCACTTTCCTTCTCTTTCTGATGTAAATACACACAGAGGCCTACCTTCCATTTATGATTATCCATATGCAATCCATAAGGAGAAAGAAATCAGGAAAAAAATGATAAAATCTGTGGCCCAAAATTCTTGTGTGGAATATGAAGCCTGGAATTCATTTTATTTGACTTGTGTAAGATAATCCAATTGAAGATTAATTGATTGGTTGATTGATCGACATTTATATATGCTTTTCAAGTGAACCTCCCAAAGGAGTTGACACAAACACATCAATAAAGAATCAGCCTACAAGCAAAATTTTTAGATCTTGCATCTCTGTGTTCTTTAGGCTTTCTCTCTTCTCTACCTCAAGATGGTCCCTGGTCGCGCTGTGGTGGGAGTTTGGAAGGGAGCAACTACCTCAGTTGTTACATGGCAGAGGTGTGCACAAAACCAGATTTTGTGGTTTGGTTCAAATTCGAACCAGGCTCCCCCGGTTCAAGTACCAGTTTGGTCAAACCGACCCTGGGTCCGGTTCTAGCTCAAACCATGTTCAAACTGGTTCTAAAAGGTTCTGCCATAGGCAATAATGGGGATTCAAACCAGCCCATAATTACCCATGGGACATCCCTAAGAACTCTGAAGCAGGTTGGGTGGTAGGACCCCATGGGTGCCAACTACCACTCAACCTGCAAAGCAATGGGCAAACGGGTGATATTTAAGGAATCTTTCTGTACTGTGGATTCTTTGTTTTATACCAACTTCATAGGATGCTATTTTCTGTGAAGTCAGTACAAACCCAGTGGGGTGCATGTGTGTGTGTCTGCTTGTGTCAGCAGCACTAACAGCAGACTATGACACATCTGGTTTGGCCAGGGTCATGTGTGCTCTGAGCTGGCAATGGTGTTGCAGGACTGCAAGGGTGACTGTAAGTCACTCACTCACTCATTCATTCAATTTCTATACTGCCCTTCCAAAAATGGCTCAGGGCGGTTTACACAGAGAAATAATAAATAAATAAGATAAATAAAATGGATCCTTGTCCCCAAAGGGCTCACAATCTAAAAAGAAACATAAGATTGACACCAGCAACAGTCACTGGAGGTACTGTGCTGGGGGTGGATAGGGCCAGTTACTCTCCCCCTGCTAAATAAAGAGAATTGCCACATTAAAAGGTGCCTCATTGCCAAGTTAGCAGGGGTAATTCATCCTCATTCATCCCTGCCAGGCTAACCCAGCAGGGGAAGGTGGGCCTTGAGGAAAACCAGTTGCTCCACCAAGCCACCATCCAACTACAAGCAATGGGGTGTCACCATGTCCCCAGCCATGGAGAATACCCTCTTGCTCTGGACACTAGTAGGTGGACATGAGAGGAGGTGACCATCACCATGTCCAGCCAGATTTAGCAACGCGCTGCCCCAAACTGGATGTGATCCATTTCCAGGTCATCATCCTGTAGGTACTGAAGAATGCTATGCTCAGCACCACTACACAGGAAAAGGTGCAGAAGAAGACAAGCAACATGATCAGGGGCCTGGAGCACCTTCCCTATGAGGCAAAGTTACAGCATTTGGGGCTTTTTAGTTTGGAAAAAAGAGGTGGCTATGGGGTGGGGGAACCTGATAGAGGTATATACAATTGTGTATATGGAGTAGAGAGAGTGGATAGAGATAAAATTTTCTCCCTCTCTTACAACACTAGAACCAGGGGTCATCCCATGAAAGTGAAGCCTGGGAAATTAAGGACCCACTGAAGGAAATACTATCCCACAATTAATCTATTGAATTATCTGCCATGGGATGTGTTGATGGCTACTAGCTTGGATGGCTTTAAAAGGGGCTTAGACAAATTCAAGGAGGGCAGGTCTATCAATGGCTACTAGTCTGGTGGCTATAGGCCACCACCAGCCTAAGAGGCAAGATGCCTCTAAATACCAGTTTCACGGGAGCAACAGCAGGTGAGAGGGCATGCCTGTGGGCTTCTCAGAGGCATCTGCTGGGCCACTGTGAGAAACAGGATGCTGAATTAGATAAGCCTTCGACCTGATCCAGCAGGGCTTTTCTTATGTACAGGGCCTGGTTGGCACTTCCTGGACACCTGGCAAGGAGCCAAGGCACCTCCGTTTGATTCACAGAGTGGAACTAATGGGTGGAACTGCCAGCTGTGTTGGTACTGCCAGAGATGCCATGCTGCTGGACTGGGAAAAGCGGGGGAGATCTGCCACTACAGCTGGGCATGGACTGTGCACTGGAAGTAGACACCCCAGCACCCTCCTCCTGGTTCCTACCAAGCCTCCTCTGCTCCACTTTCTAACCATTAAAACCAGGAGGGCTGTCCACCCTGGCAGCTCACCAGGGGTGATAGTGTTGCCCTTCATAGTTGGGTCACATAAGCAGGCCCAGACATGGTCTGCCGACTTGTTCTGCCATCTTGATGCAGAGTTCAAGATCCACCATCCCAGTCCTCAGCTGACCTGCCAGGGCTTTGCCTTCCTTAGTGGTCTGGAGCTTCCTTAGGAGCAGTGTTGCAGGCAAAGCCTGGCTCAGAGGCGTTGTCTCAGCACACGAGCTCTTCATGGCAAACAGGAAGAGCTCGTGTGCCGAGACAGACTCGGATGATGCAAGATGAGCTTTCAGTCTGAGTTAGACAGGTCACACACCCACAAGTCACACCTCCTGGCCAGGCCATGGATGTCTGCCTCTTGTTCCTGGAGGTACTGGAGCATGAGAAGGGTAGAGTTCCACTGGGTCTCAACATCCCCAGGGATGAGGTGTTGAGGAAGGCCAAGCTCATACTGCCATTCCTTAAGCAAGTACCTACCCTTCTTGCTCCAGTGGAAGTAGCATGATACAAAAAAGGGGGAGACTAAAGTCCCACGGTGCTGAGAAATTGTTTATTGCAACCTAATGCATATCGCAGCCAAAGTCTTCTTTAGAGGAAAAATATTTTCTAATGAAATCCTGTCATACAAAACCAACTTTTCCCCAAGCAGGTAAATGCTGCCTTAGACTAGCCAAGACTCCTTAAGCAGACTTGCTGCTATCTTCCTCTCATGAAGAAGCCTTGTGAACAGTATGAGATGTGAGAAAGAGGACATGTGCCTCCCCCAGTTCAGTAACAGTATGAACTGTGGACACTTGAGCCTAGAAAAAGAACCAGCAGGATTGTTCTTACCAGGACGATAGATTAGGGCATAGTTATAGTCCTGGAGGCGCAGCATCCCTATGTGAGCTGAAAATGCAGGCAACCCCACAAAACAGCAAGAGCTTCTGTTTGTGAATAGTAACATTCAACAGCCAAGATATCTTTGCTTGCTTAAAGTGATGATGAAAATATGACCACCAGAGCCAACAGGTCAGTATGGCACTCAGCATCTAGATGGGCTGGCATCTACTATGAATTCTGTATTCTTTGAAGGGTCAGAATATACCATGATGGTGTTACTTGAGAGAGATATTTTAAGCGTGATAGGGTATCTTGATGTGCAGGTATTTATTCCCAAAATTTTGTTTTACTGGTGAGTTCCCTGAGAGGTTGGGTGATGGTGGCCAGATTAGGGATGAAACAACCACAATAAGTAGCAAGCCCAAGAAGACTCTGATGTTCTTTTGCATTTTGAGGATCCGTAGCATTCTTAATGGTTGTGACTGTCTTTGAATCTGGAGAAATGCCATCAGCTTAGAAAACATATCCAAAGAACTTAAGTCTATCTTTGTTGTATTCACATTTGTCAAGATTCAAAATAAAGTTGTAATGTTGCAGGTGATCTAAAACGGAGACAAGCCGCTCATTATATTCTATCTGTGTAGTGCCAAAGATGAGAATGTCATCACTAAGGTTTAGCACCCGTGGCAGCTCAAGTTTCATGGGTAAAATTGTGAAAAATCTCTGCAATAGTTAAGATGCCAACGCAAAGCTGCATATAGAGTCACAAACTAACACGAGTGGTGATGAATCTTGAGTCAGGATGAAGCAGCATTTGCTTTGGTGATGAATCTTGAGTCAGGAAGAAGCTAAAGCTGATGATACCCAGTTGTCAGATGAAATTTAGAGAACATTTTAACTCCATCGAGGTCTGCAATAATGTCATCCACTGTGAATGTGATATGGCATTCTCGTTTGATAGCTTGATTGGGTAAGCACATGTCAACACAAAGGTGAATTTTCTCAGATTGTTTAGGCTTCGGTGCTACCATAATCAGACATACCCAAGGGGTTGGACCTTCTAACTTCTCAATGATTCTACCTTCTACCTTCTTTTTCTAGGCATTCTAATTCTTTTTCAACTAGCTTTTGTACATGGAAGAGACTGCCTCAGTGTGGCAAAACAACAGGCTTATTGAGGTATCTATATGGAGTTTGACTTAACAAGTCTTTTGTTTCCCAATGCCATGGAAAACAGATGACTGGATCAAGCTCTTCATGATCATGCGAGCTGGTTGAAGCCATATAAATGAGTTTCAAAGTGCATGTTGTGTCACAGCTGAGAAGGGTGTTGGGCCCATTTTTGCAATCAGAGAAGTTGCAGTTGATTGGGCACCTCAAAATTGCAGATGTGTCAAAAACTGTCCACAGAGTTGTAATGGCTGACATGCTCCATATGCGTAAATCTTCACTTGTGTATGCTGAAGTGCTGGTTTTCGAGTAACATATCATACAGGTGAAACTCAGAAAATTAGAATATCGTGCAAAAGTCCATTAATTTCAGTAATGCAAATTAAAAGGTGAAACTGATATATGAGACAGACGCATTACATGCAAAGTGAGATAAGTCAAGCCTCAATTTGTTATAATTGTGATGATCATGGCGTACAGCTCATGAAAACCCCAAATCCACAATCTCAGAAAATTAGAATATTACATGGAACCAAGAAGACAAGGATTGAAGAATAGAACAATATTGGACCTGAAAAGTATAAGCATGCATATGTATTCAGTACTTGGTTTGGGCCCCTTTTGCAGCAATTACTGCCTCAATGCGGCGTGGCATGGATGCTATCAGCCTGTGGCACTGATGAGGTATTATGGAAGACAAGGATGCTTCATTAGCGGCCTTCAGCAATTCTGCATTGTTTGGTCTCATGTCTCTCATCCTTCTCTTGGCAATGCCCCATAGATTCTCTATGGGGTCAGGTCAGGCGAGTTTGCTGGCCAATCAAGCACAGTACACTGTATACTTTTCAGAGGTCCGATATTGTTCTATTCTTCTATTTCTGAGTTACACCTGTATGTTCATTTTATCACATTAAATGTAACTCCAGTGTCTATGAGGACCTCAATCTCTTATCCCAGTAGTAAAATGGTACAGCCTGTTTGACTCTTGTGGGCACCTACTGGTTGAGTGAAAGCAGGGGGAGTTATTGAGCAGGGGGAGAGTAACTGGCCCTATACACCCCCAGCACAGGACCTCCAGTGATTGTTGCTGGGGTCTATCTTCTGTTTCTTTTTAGATTGTGAGCCCATTGGAGACAGGGATCCATCTTATTTATCTATTATTTCTCTGTGTAAACTGCCCTGAGCCATTTTTGGAAGGGCGGCATAGAAACCAAATAAATAAATAAATAAATAAAAATAATTTTATTTTGGGCTAGTCAATGGGGCGATTCTCACAATCAACAAAAATCAGGCTAGCAGACGCTAGCCCAATTTTTGTTGACCGTAAGAACCACCGGGCTCGCAACTGAGCCCGGTGGTTCTTGAGCGGGTAACCTGCTCGAGAACCCCTGCTAAAAAGCAGGTTTATGGAGTGAGCACTCCAGCAAACCTGCTTTTTAGGATTGTGACCCCCGGCCTACCGGCTCAGGGGTCTGCCCAGTATGCCCTGCGCACTCGCCACGTGGCCCCCGCTCCTCCCACCAGCTCCGTCACGGAGCCGACCATCATGTGGGCGGCCAATCCGGCCGCCCAGGGCTCCCTGCCCACTCGTGAACGGGGAGAGCGGGCTTTGCTCGCTCTTCCCGCTCACTACCCCAAACCGGGTCTCACTACCCCAAATCGTGAGACCCGGTCCAACATCTTTTATAGAATAAAACTCTTTTAGGATCAAACGGGTGTTGTAGAACAGGTGGGGTTTTATGGTTGTTGCTCATTTTCTGTTTTGGCTATCCTGTTTGTTCCATGCACAGCATTATTAAGTAACCCAGAATATTTGGTCACAAATGGCAAATACTGTGTTTAGATGAGAATCTGATCTAACAGCTTTTTTTGGGTAAAATCTCCTTTTAGAAATGAATGTCTGTACATAGACTGGTGTGTGTGTGTGTGTGTGTGTGTGTGTGTGTGTGTGTGTGTGTGTGTGTTTAAGGACTCTAGGCTTAGAATTGTTTATTTTGAAAACAATATGCCTTGGATAGAATCACAACTCTCTTTCCCCCACCAGCTGATGATAGAATTACATGTTAATGTTCTCTCCTTCCAGACAGATGGCCCATGTCCTTAGCTAGTACTATTAACAAACAAATATTTAGTAAAGTGTTGATGATGTAAACCAACAGAGGATCTGTTTCAGTTGTGATGTTTGCCTAGATGTGGTAGGTGAGGGGATGGAACTGAATTATTTGAAAGCATTTTAAACACACACATGCACACACGTACACACACAAAACTAAATACAGGTGATTATCCTCGTTATCTGTGTCCTTGCAGATTGCAGTTTCATGTATCTGTGGTTGCGTCTAAGAGACCCACTTGGGGTGGGTGAGTGGGGAGAGCGGGCTTTGCGACCAGCCAGTCTGCTCTGGGCAGCTGCAGCGGCCACCCACACAACTGCTGGCTCTGTCATGGAGCTGGCCGGGGCTGGGGAGTTCAGGGGCCGTGCAGCCCCCAGAAGCTCCAGTATGACCTGCGCAAATGATGGTTTTAAGCCTCCTGGCCGGGGCAGAACAATGCTTTTAAGCCTTCTGGCCAGGGGCCTACTCATGAGTAGCCACAGCATGGAGCCGTGGCATGGCAACTCATGAGCAAAAAAACCCAGGTTTGCGGAGCACTCGCTAAAATAGGCTAAATTTGCCTATTTGCAGTTCCTGGCTTTGTGCTGCCATTTTGCAACACAAAGCCATTTTGTGGCTTTTTCCAACCCCTCCCCTAGATTTTTTTTTTTTTTTTAGCAAAAACTCACAAAGATTTGGAGAATTAGCAGGTTTGGGGGGTTGTCAGGATTACCTGGTTGCTTGGGTTGCCCTGTGGAGTCTGGAGAAGGACGTGGCATCCCTCCTGTGGGCCTTTCGTCCCCTTCAGGGACAATAGGGATGAGAAGGGTCCAGGCTGGTCAGATCCCAGTGAGGTTGAGAGGACAAGGCAGGGAAAGAGGCAGGAAACAGCTCCAGGGAGATGGCTAGATTGGGTGTGGCAGGAAACAGGAAGCTAGGTCAGGAAGTGGGCAGGGCTGGAAGTAGGCTTTAAGCTCTGTCAGCTCTGCACTGGGGTATTTAAAGATAAGGCAGCTGATGATGAGGGGCTGCTTCTGAGTATGAGAGCCAGGAGTTCTCCAGGAGTGAGAGCTGGTTGAATGCAGCAAGCCAGGAGGAGGATTCAGGTCAGGTGACAAACTAATCTCCTCCCCTGGTTGTCTCTGAGGCTGGCCTTTTTTTGGTGTTTACCAAATCATTCTGGAGTTCAAGAAGGTCTAGGAGCCCACCCCATCCCCTGGGAATCTGACAGGTGGGCCTTCCTGGAGAGCTGCAGGCATAGAGAGTAAGGTACTATAATTTATCCCCTTTATTTCTGCTTTTGGGGGCCTTTTTTTAAAGCTTAAGGAACCTAATCCCTGGATTCCCATAGTGATAAGTTATCATTATTCATGGTTTCTGTATTCACACATATAGGCTACAATTGAACCCTCACAAATAATGAGGGCCATCTGTATTCTAATTAATTCTAAGTAGTGAATGAACAACATTGTTTACTTTTACATTATCATATTTGATTCTATCTATCTATCTATCTATCTATCTATCTATCTATCTATCTATCTAACAAATTTATATACTGCCCACTATCCAAGTCTCTAGGTGTTTTACAGTGTAATGTTATAGTGTAATATTCTGAACTAGTGTGTTATTATGTTTTTATGCATCTTCTCTGTTTCCTTTAAAAATACCCTTATTATGCCGTGTTGTGTGAGGAATTGGCACTTGTCTTCTAAGAACAAGTAAATCCAGTTTTAGGATGGATCCCCATATGTATAGAGTCATATTCAGACATATGTTGTACATCCAGGTGTCTGTACAGATATACATGTCTGTGTGAATAACTATATCTATTCATTTTTAAAGTAATAGATCCCTCAAATTCAAGGTACAGATAGGTAGTCTACTGCTGTATGTGCGTTCAACATAATGTGTGGATAAGGCTATAGAGTGAATGTATTTCCTTCAGTGTTTGAAGTAGGCATCCTTATAGAAAAATGAAAAGGAAAAAAAACAATTAGTCTTGTTCTTCAGTGTCAAAAATAGGACAAGATTTTTTCAAAACATATCTGACTGTGGTGGAGACACAGTCATAAATAAGAGCAGAAAATGAAGAGCAATTGTATTTCTCTTCCACATGAGCTCTCTGTCTGAAGACACACCAGAATGTTCGCCCTTCTTTTTGTCCTGTATGTTGTGATATCATGATGTTTCATATGTCCTCTACAGAATGTCACATGATCTGTCCAGTTACGTCAGGATGCTGCAGTAACTTTTCCACTTTCCCTGTAGTGTACTATGTCTTCTCATCTTTTGACTGTTCCTGTTCATCTGGTTTGGATGAGTCAGGAATGCAGAATCACACCCCATAACTCAGATAGGCCTTGACTAAAAGTTCCAAGTTCACTGTGGGAGTAGATTTGATTTAGGATTGGAGCCAAGATTTCTCCAAAGTGAAATTTGAAAGAATTTGTCCCCCCTACCCACACACACCCCATTAAATCATGAAACTCTCTGGGTCAGGGTTTCTTAACCTTGGGCCCCCAGATGTTGTTGGACTACAACTCCCATCATCCCAGATATGGCCTTTGTAGATGGGGATGATGGGAGTTGTAGTCCAACAACATCTGGGGGCCCAAGGTTAAGAAATCCTGCTCTAGGTGATTCTGGACCAGTCACGTATCCCTCAGCTTAACCTTCCTCACTGGGTTGTTCTGAGGATAAATATAACAAAGTACATCACTTTGGGCTCCTTCATGTGCATAGCAAAGCTTCATGTGGGGAGGGAAATACATGACATAACCAAGTTTGTCACTGAACCAAGGGTCTAATAAAATGAAACCAAAATATATCCTTATGTTGGCACTGATTTCTCTGGCCTAAAGGAACACCCAGAAATAAAATCTAATATATTAAAAAGGACATGCTCATGTGAGTTCCATGTTTCTGACTGGGCATGAAATTACATGCTGTAAATTAAAACGTTTTATCTTTTTTCCACTACTTGTTCATCTCTTCTGTTTTCATGATGTCAGAGAAACTCTGCTCATGGATTACATGAGCTTTGGGGAGTATAGGGAAAGAGAGGGGCCATTAAACCGAAAACAACAAATTATTTATGTCTAAGGAAGGGGTGGGAGGGAAAGAATAGACAATTCTTAGACCTCACACAGGCAACTTTCAACAATAGGAAAAAAGCTCCCAGGAATTCAGACCCCAAAAGTAATGGAAGAATGGTAGAATAACAACTGTTGACTCAATCATTACTTTTTAACCTCGACTATGTGCAGTATATGTAGTCATTACATCAGCTACTGCAACTGAGAACAGATGATAAAAGGGTCGCTTTCTTTACATAGATTCCATAGCTCCATTACTTTTGTATGTGCTTATCTAATCATTAATTTCCTCTTGATATAGATTAGAATGTCATTTGGATCTAGGCTTTATCTCTGTTAGTAGTTAGTTCTTTCTTTATGGAAGTCTATTAGTACATTCTGAGATGTGTGTGTATCTGTTCAGTTTCCAAGGAACAGAACAGGAACATGACACCATGCAGAAGTCTAAGGCCACAACAAGCTTTTTGAACCGATATAACTGGTGGCAGCTGAAGGTAAAACAACATCTCGCATTAGATTTTGTTTAGATTGTGAGCCCTTTGTGGACAGGGGGCCATCTTATTTATGTATTATTTATTGTTCTATGTAAGCTGCTTTGAGAAATTTGTTGAAGAGCAGTATATAAATATTCATAGTAAGTCGTTTATTGGCAATCTTTCCGCTGAACTGAATTAATTTCCCTGTACCACTCTGATCTTTTAAAAGTTGCAAAGAGGAATGTGTACATTCAAGGGCTTTAAGGATCATATTGAATACCTGCAAAGAACAGCAGTTGCTGCCTCACACCTATGAAGACAGGAACTCCAACAAATAAATGTGGGTGAAAAGGCCCCAGTGAAATAACATTTTAACTGCAGTACATCTACGTATACACTCCACACCCAGCAATGTGGGCCCTACACTCGGGCAGAAGGTCAGACACTAGACTCCTTCCCCTAAGCTTGCTTGCGAGTTCAGACCTTGACTCAGAACAATTTGGATCCCTGTTCCTCCTTGCCAACCCCATAGTTTCAGTCGTCTTACCACCCCCAGACATTCAGCCCTTAAGGTGGGTAGTACCACTAAAGTAAGGAGGAGTCCCAGGATTAAACCTCATGCTGCCAAGGTGCTAAGGACTGACCACTTCCCCTCCCCACTTACTTAGGCATGATAAAGGCACTAACATAAGAACAGCCCTGCTGACCCAAGGCCTATCTAGTACATCATCCTGCTTCACATAGTGGCCCATCAGATGCCTCTGAGAAGCCCACAGGCAAGAGGTGAGGGCATGCCCTCTCTCCTGCTGTTGCTCCCCTGCAACTGGTATTGAGGCATCTTGCCTCTGAGGCTGGAGATAGCCCATAGTCACCAGACTAGTAGCCATTGATAGACCTGCCCTCCACAAATTTGTCCTTTTAAAGCCATCCAAGCTAGTGGCCATCACCATATCCCGTGGCAGAGAATTCCATAGATCAATTAGGTGCAGTGTGAAAAAGTACTTCCTTTTATTAGTCCTAAATTTCCTGGCAATCACTCATGTAGAAAATCACCAGGAAAGGGCCAATTATGAGCACCCAAATGGCTTTCTCCTTCCCCACAACAGCCTTTCCTGAGGTGAGAAATCCTCTCGGTGACTAGATAATGAGCACTACCTATTCCTCTCCTCTGTTTTCAAATGTGTGCAAGTTAACCAAAAGTATTTTAAATTCACCGTGGTAAGCAGAATAGGATATACAGCCAAACAATATTTTCCTTTATCTCTTTCTCATGAATATTACATGTCCTGACTAATTGGCTTGTGGATTACAGTTCTTAACTCAGCATTTTCCTAGATTAAAAAAGCGCTTTCATATTTTTGTTAAAATGCTGGTGACATTCTAGTAGGATGCAAACAAAATGAAGGAAACTGGAGATGTTGTAGCGCACCCACAACATCTTACATATCACAGGCTAAAAACTGGCTGTTGCTTGCTTGGTGTCTGTGGGTGAGTTGACTTACTGTGGTGCTGTAGAATGTTCATAATACTCAGATTGCTCAGGTCAAAATGATTGGCAATGGTATGCTGAGAAATATCTGTGGGTTGAGTAAAAGCATTCATAAGGGGTATAACAGCACAAGTTTCTGTTAGGATAATGAGGGAGAAATATGAGGAAGAAGAAAATCCAGGAAGAAAGGGAGATAAGAGTAAGGAACTCAGTGGTAGGATGATGGGTAAAGTTGGCTGTCCACTGCGAATTAGGAAACAGGGAAGGAGATCTCTGTCTAAGTGAAAGAAGGACAGGTAAATCTTATAGTTGAGTGACAAGAGGCCAAGGAAAAGAAATAATAATAATAATAATTATTATTATTAATTTGATTTCTATACCGCCCTTCCAAAAAATGGCTCAGGGCGGTTTACAAAGAGAAATAATAAATAAATAAGATGGATCCCTGTCCCCAAAGGGCTCACTATCGAAAAAGAAACATCATATAGACACCAGCAACAGTCACTGGAGGTACTGTGCTGGGGGTGGATAGGGCCAGTTACTCTCCCCCTGCTAAATAAAGAGAATCACCACGGTAAAAGGTGCCTCTTTGCCCAGTTAGCAGGGGATGGCCACAAATAATATGAAACTGACTTGTGGATCCAGAGTAAAGATCCATTTCTAGTCCAACATTTTGTTTTTAACAGTGACCAGCCAGATGCCTCTAGGAGGCTCAGAAGCAGAGCAAGAATGAAATATTCTGTTGCTGTTGTTTTTGCATTTAGTGCTCAATGGTGTACTGTCCCTAAAATGGAGTTCCATATCTCTGCTACAGCTATAGGCACTGATAGACAATTTCTCCACAAATGTATCTAATCCTATTATTTACTGAGTGAAGAAGTACTTCCTATGAAGGAAAAGGGACCTCAGTTCTAGGAATGTATGAATTGACTTGTGGCCGAATCAATCTGGTAGATTTGATTCAACCTCAAATTGAATCACTCTTGAGGGCACTGGCCAGATTTGAGGTTGAATCACCCTAGATTTGAGCTCGAATTGGTTTGGCCATTTGTCTCCATTTTGTCCCCACAATGCCAGCCCTCCAAGCTTCTCTACCACTCTGGTTGGTTCCTTTGCATTATCTTACGATTGGCTGGTGATCTCCCTTGCTTCTTGGTGTGGATTCTCAGTTTGAAGTTATTTCACAACAGAGAAACCACATTGAATAGCTGAAAAACTGAAGTAGCTTTTAGGAGTTGGCTACACCAGGCCTGACATACTAACACACAGCAACCTATCACACAAAAGTGTGCTCTTTTCCCAAAACCAGTGACAAGAAGAGACAGTTCTAGTAATTAACTGCTTTGACCGCTTCAAGCAGAGCAACATCCAACTACCTAATCAAGTACTTTTTTGCTGAGTATAAATGACAGGTGTGGGGCATTCTAACAGGATATTCCTTTCAACACCCCCCCCCCCCCAGCATCTTAACAGAAGCATAGCTGACCAAGCTGCAAATCAACTCATTATTCATTGAAGCCAATTTCACTATGATCAAGTCTGCCTGATACAATGAGAGAGTCCTATTCACATAACATGACTAAGGATATGAATGCATGGAGACGAGAGCTGGTCTTCTGGTAGCAAGCATGACTTGTCCCCTTAGATAAGCAGGGTCTGCCCTGGTTGCATATGAATGGGAGACTAGAAGTGTGAGGACTGGAAGATATTCCCCTCAGGGAATGGAGCTGCTTTGGGAAGAGGAGAAGATTTCAAGTTCCCTCCCTGCCAGTCTGTGAAGACAATACTGAGCTAGATAGACCAATGGTCTGACTCATTATATGGCAGCTTCCTACTTTCTTTTGATGGGAAAGAGCAGCAAGGCCAGACTATGACATGCTGTGGGCTTAAGCTATGTCGAGCTCAAAAGGCCCCATAGCATCTCTCTCTCTCTCTCTCTCTCTCTCTCTCTCTCTCTCTCACACACACACACACACACACACACACACACACACACACACACACACACACTCACACACTAATCTAATGAAAATAAATATATTTTCCCAATCATGAAAATGCCTGCCATCACGCTTACAGTGTTTGCATCTTCAGATGAATGCTCCTGTAACTTAGTGATGCCTTGGGGAACATAGGAAGCTGCCTTATACCAAGTCAGATCATTGGTCTGTCTAGCTCAGTATTGTCTACACAGACTGGCAGTGGCTTCTCGAAGGTTGCAGGCAGAAATCTCTCTCAGCCCTCTTTTGGAGATGCCAGGAAAGGAACTTGGAACCTTCTGCATGCAAGCATGCAGGTGCTCTCCCAGAGCAGCCCCAGACCCTAAGGGGAATATCTTACAGTACTCCCACCTGTAGTCTCCCATTCAAATACAAACCAGGTTGGACCCTGCTTAACTAAAGGGGGACAATTCATGCTTGCTACCAGACCAGCTCTCCTCCTGGATTGGGACTTCTAACTAGGGGTGTGCATGGAACCAGGCCAGTTCGGTCCGGCACCACCTTGAAACCGCCCCCCCCAATTCAGTTTGGGGGGGATTCGCAAATGTTTTCAGTTAAAACATTTTTTCCCCTTAATCCCTTTGGGGGAGTTGCTGGAGGCAGCAGTCCACAGAGGTTCCCCCTCCCCCTGCAGGCTTTCTTTTGGCTGCTCTTCGGCTGGTTTTTTACCTTCCCTTTTCGGTGTGGTGGCCATTTTGGAGGCCGTGCGCCTGCGTGATTGGCCTCCAAAATAGCTCCTGTGCTGAGGAGGGAAGGCCGAAGAGTGGCTGAACCAGCCAGAGGGGGGACATAAAGAAAGCCAGACGGGGAGGGGGGAACCTCTGTGGACACCCCCCGCCATCTCCAGCAACTCCTTCAAAGGGAGTAGGGTAAAAAAATTTTTTTTTAAATTTTTAACTGAAAACCTTTGTGAACCCCCTGAACAGTCAAGGTTTTTTTGGAACAGACAATCACAGAGGGGCATTATAATGTCTGAATAAAGCTATGGTTAGAAAATACTCAGAAAATTCAGTTTACTTTCTTCTTTATTTTTAACCGGTTATGTCAAGCTTGAAATTGGGGTGTGCCACAATGGTTCGAATCGAACTGTTTTCAATTAGAACCAGGGTGGTTTGGCCGGTTTGATCAGGAACTGGATCAACCTCAAAAAAAGGGAGCCGGTATGCAATCAAACCAAATCAGATACTGTTCAATTTGAACCCATTCGATCAGGTTTGATTCTTCGAAGATCTATGCTGGCTGCCATTTTGTCTTGTGTGTTTACTAGTTTAACCCTTGCTAATTGGTTTTCTGTCACTGCCTTTCGATTGGCTTGTGAACTCCTTTGCTCTGGCTGGCTTGTTGTCATTCAAAATCAAATGTTGTCAGGGCAACTGTGGACCCATTGGCTGTGGGGTGGGGAGAGGGACAAGGGATGGGGGAGCAAAAAGGAGAGAATTTCAAAGTTCTAGTTTATAGTTCTCAGTTTTTAGCTTTTTAATAATAACTTTTAATTTGAAACTTCTTTAAAAATTTGGTTTTAGCCTGATCTTTTAACTCGTTTGACTTTATTTGTCTTTTATTTTACATTGTATCTATTATTGTTAATGTTGTGAGGCACTCCAGGCAGTAGTGTACTGGAGGGGCAGGGTATAAATATTTTAAATGAATATAAATAAATAAAAGTGTATTTAAAGCCAAGCAGTGCTTTAATAGAGCTGCCTTGCTGCTTTGCTTTGCTCTGCTGCTGCTGCTGCCTTCCTTGGCCTGGGCCCCTACCCTGCTTGGCCTTCTTTGCTGGACCCCTGCTAGTCTGGGCCCCTGCTCTGCTGCTGGATTTGCTGGGCCTGTGCTGTCTTCTTGCTGGGCCTTAGAGGGTTATCTCTTTCTTTTTTGCAGTGCCAGCTGCTTTTTATTTTCCTAAGCTACAGCACTCCAGAGGTGGTTGCTGTTTTATGTCTGTTCTTGGTTTGGATGGATGGCCTGCCTGCTGGCCCCCCATCTGCCCTCCCCCTGGCTGCTGAGTGCCAGTGTGTGCTGCTGAGCCTGATTGCCTGAGCTCCCTCCTGGTCATACTCCAGCTGAAGATGTCAAAGAAGGAGATGTTGGGTTGGTAAGCCCCCCCACCAACCCAGAGGGACCTCCTTGGTTTTAGGTACTTTCTTTTAAATAGGGTCTAGTTTGGGGTACGGGATGTCTTGCAGGAGAGCGGGATGAAACAACCACATACTGGTTTTTCATACTGGAATCCAAGGATCAAATTACATGTTACTTTAAGCATGATCTGGATTGGACCTCCCAGGGCTGCTACTTGTTTCTGGGAGGCTGCTATTAACTCTGGTAGGTTTCCTTCCCAAGGTAGAAAGCCATTGGGAGGGGGACTACACCAGAATCATGGGGAGAAGAAAAGGTTAAAGCCCCTCACCTGATCAGAACTCCCCACCTGTGGCTGCTAAATGGGGAGGCATGCACACAAGGGCCAATAATGTCATCTGTCATAAAGAATCAATTTTACTTTTCTAATATTTTTATACTATTACTTCTCCATGAAATTTGTACAGATGTGTGCTAAATAGTCTTGCTATCATTGATTTTCCACACATCTGAAACATCATGCAACATGATATGTAGCCACAACACATTAGTCCTGTTCACATGGCCATTTGGGGGAGGGGGCATTTATAGCAGCACATGACCAGATCTGCTATTACCATTAGCACCTCATGACCAGAACCTCTGTTTGAGTCAACAAACCCAGGCAATACACGATTAAGCCTGGTACAGCATCCATTGTTAAAATTGAAGACTGCAAGCATAGAATATCCTCTGAGGCCTGGAATACCTTCTCAGCATGCCTGGCTCTGCAAGCAGACTGGAAAGCCTTGTGACATCAGCAGCTGCCCTCTGATTGGTCACAAAGAAGCAGAAGGCAAACCCAGCTATGCTGAAGCTGCTCCAGCTTCAGGATCATAGAGTGTGCTTTGCAGAGTGGCATGTCCATGGATGGCAGCCCCTGCAGCTACAGCTCTCTATTGTTTCTATGCAAGGGAAGGCCTACTGGGTTCTAGTGGCTGGGTAGAAGAAGTGAGTGAGTTCACACAACCAGAGAATCAAGGTAGGAGAGCTTTCTTTTCCTCCTACCTTGGTTAAGTGTACGCTAGGTTTCCTTTTCCTTAACCTAGGGAAGCTGGGTTACCCTGCTTTGAGCAAACTGGGCAGGGGGGATTTTTGTGAGTTCATACAAGCATGCAAACCAAGAAAATCTGTCTCCTATCCTGATTTTGATGATTGCGTAAACCCAGCCACCATGTACGTTGATCCAGCCAAAGAAAAGTGCTTTCAAGTCTTGTTTATTTCAATGGAAGCAAATTAAACCCTGCTAACTGGGCAAAGAGGCACCTTTCAATGTGGTAATTCTCTTTATTTAGCAGGGGGAGAGTAACTGGCCCTATCCACCCCCAGCACAGTACCTCCAGTGACTGTTGCTGGTGTCTATCTTCTGTTTCTTTTTAGATTGTGAGCCCTTTGGGGAAAGGGATCCATCTTATTTATTTATTATTTCTCTGTGTAAACCACCCTAAGCCATTTTTGGAAGAGCGATATAGAAATTGAATAAATAAAGAACTAAATAATAATAAATTAAACACATTTTATACTCCAAACTTGTAAGTATTAACTTGTCCTTTAAAAATAATTGATAATTTGACACAAGTATTGCAGACTATTGAGATTAGTAGTTCATATTATTGCTGGTGGTGTAATACAATCTAACAGCTGAGTTTAAAGCTAGTTTTCCAGTACTGACATCCAAAGCCCCCAGACAGACTAGAGAGATGGTACAAAATCGGCCCTTCCATGGAGCACAGAGGGTTAATTTTAGCGAGTATACCTCAGAGCTATCTCAGTGCTAGGACTCACCCTAGGGACTTATTTGGGCTGATCGCACAAATGTGTCCACATGTGGGCGAGGGGTGGGGGGGTGGGGGGAGACAGGGTTCAACCTACCTTCTTCCTGACAACCGCTCTGAGCCCGGGTGGTGTGCAGTCCACATACCCACATGACCAGCACTGCCAGGAGCACAGTGGATGACAATTCATGCTGCTCTCAGCAATGTGGGTAAACAGAGGCCAGGACTCGTTCTGCTGATCTCTGAGAATCCCACAGTGAATCATGTGCTGAGCGCCGTGCACTGGGGGAGTCCCCCAAGGGATGGGTGCTCTAAGTGCCTGTCTCTGTGTCCGTAAAAGATGCAAGCAGCTCATGCTGATACACGATGCCAGAGCTGAGGTTAAGGGTGCATTTGCACCCTTCACCTTGGCAACAAGTCAGGCTTCGGTGCTTGGTTTACCAACCGTGCAGATCGCGGTGGTTCTCATGGCCTGGTTCTCAGTCACAGCAATTCTTCAGCCTGGGCTTGGATGCTTGTGAGAAAAGCCTCATGAAATAATAACAAAAAGATAATGCCTATGAGTGAGGTAATTTGAACTGGGTTTTTCCCAGTTTGGGGAGCTGTGTATGCTCCTGGTTTTCGGTTGTGTGGAGGCAAGGTCAGAGGAAAACCTGTGTAGCTTTTCCTCCTACCTTACTTTCACCCAATCACTTCTACCCAGGTTTTCCTTTTACTTTGCTTCCATACAACCAAACACTGGGAGCACACACAGCTCCCAAACCCAAGTAGAACACAGTTTTTGATTGTGTGGATGACCTCCGTGTATGCTGTATGCTTGCTCCTTACCACTGACTAACCACAAGCAGTCCCAGAACATCTGGGATTAGGGGAAGGGAGCTAGAAGGCATGATTTTCAGGCAGTGATGGAGCTTCAAAAACATGATCATGGAACACTTCATCATGCCATGGTTATGACACTTGAGCAGCACATTCAAGCTAAATATTACTACATATATTGAAGTAATATAGAACTTTGCTGCAAGAAGAGAATAGGAAGAGGAAATGCACAAAAGCAGAGCCAGGAGGATGACAATCAAGGGAACCCAGCTGAGCTGAGATGTGAAGCCATTTGGGCTGCTGAGATGTGAACTGAATTCCCAGTTTTGAATTCATTGCTCTCAGGAGACACTCATGTGGAATCAGAGCAAGAAATGATGTCATTATTCAAAAGCCCCTGAAGCCCACTCACTTTTCCAGCAGAAGGGCTTCTACTGAATACTGATTGACGAATGTGCTAGAGAAGATGGATGCCAAAGGATGATGTCAAGTCGTAGCTGCTAAATCTCATGAGCATGCCATCCTCTGTACTAATTCAAAATTATAGGCACTGACAGTGATGTAGTGGTGTAAAAGATGCTTTGCCATGTTATTTCCTGCTGAGCAGGCTCATCAGACAGAGATGGTCATGTTCTCCAAGGCTGGTCACTGCAACTTCCAGTTTTCTGAACTCTGTGTACTTGTGGTGGTCATTATGTTACAGGAAATAAGTTGCAAAATATTGACTACAAACCAAGTTCACTGGAATACTTTGATTTGACTCTTTATATAGCCTCAGGAGATTCAGCAAACTTAAATATAAAAGTTCTATCTTAAGTAGCTGTGGTTTATTTAAAAGGGAATGTGACTAATTCATGGTGGCTATTACAAATGACGGCTAAAAGGAACGTCCATGATTAGAGGAAGTATATAACTGAACACCAGTTGCTGAGGTATGTTAGTAGGAAACAGAGGTGCACCTAGGTAATTTTGGAGCCTGGACCTAAAAGTCCTTTGAAGCCCCCACCCCCACCCCCCGACAAGTTAAGCACCATCTCCCTGCACACACGCTCCGTGACACACACAGTATTTTTAACATGTTGGTTCTTGAAGGCACAAACGGCAACTGAATTCACAAGAATGTAAGAATATAAAACAGGTATATTTATGCAAATATGCATTAACAGAAACATTTCAACACACATCCTAACATATTCCCATCCCACATATTTCTTTCCCCACTCCCCCTTCTGTCTTTAAAGGAGAGGTCACGCTCGGCTGCCTGGCTCAGTGTGGGCCAGCAGCGCGATGACCACACCTCCCTCGACAGACCAAAGAGGATTTGGGGAGCCCCAGGGGGTGTAGAGGCCCTGGACCTCTGCCTGAAAATCCACGGGTAAGAGCGCTTATGGTAGGAAAGGTCTTTTGCATTCATTCCCACTCTGTGAATTTCCTAGAACTACCTAACTGGCCACTTCAGGAAACAAGAAGCTGGACTAGCTAGACTAGAAGACATCAGAGCTCTTCTTACATCTTTAACTTAGTCAGGGATTGGGGGACCTTATTAAGAATATTACAGATACTGCATCTTATGCAAAGACAACTATTTTTGTTTCATGCACACATTGTATAAAA
This sequence comes from Hemicordylus capensis, assembly GCF_027244095.1. Lineage (NCBI taxonomy): Eukaryota > Metazoa > Chordata > Lepidosauria > Squamata > Cordylidae > Hemicordylus > Hemicordylus capensis. Next base: position 48,091,707 of record NC_069661.1, on the reverse strand, counting down.
ACAATCTTTGGGGAACATGCTGTTCTTGAATAGTACAGCCTGCGAATGCTGCTGACACACTGGTATGTGTACAAATAAATTCCCAGTTGAAAATACATTGTTCCCTGGGGACTTTCATAGGGCTGATAAAAAACCAACCAAACTTAAAATAGATGAGTCTTTTTTTTTTGTCTATATAAAGCCATTGTAATAATTACCAATCCCGTAAATTCAGAAAAACTTACCAAAAAGCATATTTTAATTGTTTTATATCTTTTCTTTCCCTCTCCACCCCATCACTCCCCCCATGCATGGTAGTATGTCTATAAATAAAGCAAAGTAAAAATGTTACTTCTCAAAGGATTTCAATAAATATATAGAAATCTTGTTCATCAAAAGACTAGATATAATCTAATATGAGTGCTGGACTAGGACTGGGAAGACAAGTTCAAATCCCCATCCAGCCATGAAGCATATTGGGTGACTCTGGGCTAATCACTTATTTCTCAGACCAACCTACTTTACAGGGTTGTTGTGAGGATAAACATAACCATGTATACCATTCTGGACTGCTTGGAAAAAGAGTGGGATATAAAAGTAAGTAAGTATGATCAGTGACTTATATAGACAGGAATGCTGCTTATATGAAATGTATGTGAACCCAAGATTGTAACTACCTGGTTAAGTATATGAATTTGGTCAGCTTATACTGATTGGAAGAAACATCAATAACCTGCACTATACTGATGACACCACTCTGATAGCTGAGAATGCCTAAGATCTGCAAGCTCCAGTAATGAAAGTCAAGGAGCACAGTGGAAAAATGGGACTACAATTAAATGTAAAGAAGACTAAACTAATGACAACAGGTACAGCAACCAGCCTCAGAATTGATAATGAAGACATTGAAGTGGTGGATAGCTTCTGCCTTTAGGATCAACCATCAACAGTAAAGGATCCAGCAGTCAAGAAATACGTCGCAGACTAGCACTTGGTAGGGTAGCAATGAAGGCCATGACGTGTCTACACCTACAAAGATTAGAATACTTCGGACATTGGTTTTTCCCATGACACTCTATGGATGCGCAAGCTGGACTTTGAAGAAGCAAGATAGAAAAAGCATTGATCCTTTTGAAATTTGGTGCTGGAGAAGACTTTTGAGGATACCATGGACAACCAGGAAAACAAACAAATGGATCATAGAACAAATGAATCCAGAATTTACACGCGAGGCACAAATGACCAGGCTCAAATTATCATACTTTGGACACATTATGTGAAGACCCAGCTCCCTTGAGAAGTCCATAATACTGGGGAAAGTTGAAAGGAAGAGAAGAAGAGGGCGACCAGCAGCAAGGTGAATGGACTTGATTACTATAACAATGAATGCACCACTGAGAGACCTTAAAGGCCAAGTTGAAGACAGATCATCCCGGAGAGAATCTATCTATGTGGTCGCTAAGAGTCAACACCAACTTGATGGCACTTAATCAATCAAAATACTGATTGGATGTATTATGAAGTGGGCATAATTTCCACCAGATCTTCTTTGGCTCAAGTGTAAAATGCAGTTCTGGACATGCATACACAAAAGGGACTGGAAACAATAGAGAGCTGTGACTATAGGGTCTGCCACCATGGCTGTATCTCTCTGCAAAGCATACTCTCTGATCCTGTAGATGGAGCCACTTCAGCAGCCTCCTGTACCTTTGTGGACAATCAGAGGATAGCTGCTGACATCATGAGGCTTTCCAGCCTACTGGCAGCACACAGAATGCTGGGAAGGCTTGCTAGGCTTTTGAAGGACTTTCCATGCTTGCAGCTCCCAGTTTCATCAGTGGACACCTCGCTCAGCGTGATGATGATGATGATGATGATGATGATGATGAATTCAATTTCTATACCGCCCTTCCAAAAATGGCTCAGGGCGGTTTACACAGAGAAATAATTAATAAATAAGATTGATCCCTGTCCCCAAAGGGCTCACATTCTAAAAAGAAACAGAAGATAGACACCAGCAACAGTCACTGGAGGTACTGTGCTGGGGGTGGATAGGGCCAGTTACTCTCCCCCTGCTAAATAAAGAGAATTACCACATTAAAAGGTGCCTCTTTGCCCAGTTAGCAGGGGATTTGTTTCCTCATGTGTTTCCTAGGTTTGCTTACCCAAACAGAACTCCTGATCATATGCTGCTGCTGGAGTAGGCGCTCTCTAACCCTCCAACCTACCCTGAAATGGTTGTGTGAACAGGCCTAGTGTAGACAGTATTGAGCTAAGTGTACCAATGATCTGACTCAGTAAAAGGAAGCTGCATCTTTTCATGTTGAACTCCTAAATCAGGCCTATACAACTTGTGACCCACCAATCTGGACAATGCCCACCAGTTGTCTGTTATGACCTGCCAGGTACTTGACAAGCTTCCTGTGTTGCCACTCATGCAGGCAGCAAAAACAGAAAGTATATATTGAGTCCGTGATGGGCTGTCATCATGGCTAATGAGCTGTCTTTGGTCCACTGGGTTACCTTCACAGGTTTTCAGGCTTTTGCTAAATGTCATTCAGATTATATATTTGGTATTTGCTCTTTCTGTCATTCACTTCAGGGGCATAGCTAGGGGAGAGGGGGCCTGTGTTTGCCTTTCTCCATGGTGGCCCTTTGGAGTGAGGAGATAATGAAGAAAATAGGGAGGGGTGGAGCTGGGAGCACCTCATGAGTTGGGGCCCCCGGTTCTTTGAACCCATTCACTCAATTATAGCTAAACCCCCGATTTACTTGCTTAACTGGTTTTCCTATCTTAGAAAGGATTATTTCCAGGGAAGATAAAGTCAAATAACTTACATTGCAGAAAACCTGTTTTTAAGGAATCCTGTGTGTGTGTGTGTGTGTGTGTACACTAAACCATAAGGAGTCAGTGTGTTTCTATGACTCTCATGGCCACATTTATAAGATGCAGATGTCTCCAAAATTTAAGGAGGGGAAAACCACTTTTTTTAGTTTCAAACGCAGTAGCTTTGCAAATACAGTTCTCAAATCGCATCACCATTATTAGCCTTTTGGGGGCTAGATTTTGAACTGATGAGATAAATAGTTTAGCATATGGTGGTAACTGATTTGTAAATGCTAACAATGTAGTATTCACTAGAACTGGATTATGAAGCACACATTAGAAAGTAGTAGTTTGAGTCAGCAAATGAGGATAGTAGAAGAAATGCAATCTGATCTTGGAAAACACTCCGCAAACAGACATCTTGAATATGCAGAATGTAAACAAAGGTTTAGTAAACAAAAAGATTTAATTCACAGCTAGAAGGAAAGGCTATCTTTCGTATATTTAGATTCATTCACGATTATGCTAACACAGCCATATCAATACATCTCTTAACTCACAGCCTCACTGTTTAAAGGTAAAGTGTGCTGTCAAGACGATTTCGACTCCTGGTGACGACAGAGCCTTGTGGTTTTCTTTGGTAGAATACAGGAGGGGTTTACCGTTGCCTCCTCCCACGCAGTATAAGATGATGCCATTCAGCATCTTACTATATCGCTGCTGCCCAATATATATGTTTCCCATAGTCTGGGAAACATACCAGTGGGGATTGAAACCCGTAACCTTCTGTTTGATAGTCAAGCATTTCCCTGCTGCACCACTTAAGATGGCCACTGTTTAAAACTGCTCCCCTTAGCTTAACAGCTTAACCCCTTCTTTCTGGTCAAAGAAGCACTTTTCAAAGTGGTGATCCATTTCATATCTTGCAGGAGAAAAGGAATTGACTCTATTCAGCTCAGCATAGCATACCTCCGGTGGCTGTTGCTGGTGTCCAACCAGTTTCCTTTTCCATTTATGAAACTTTGGGGGGACAGGGAGCTATAATCTTACTATTCTTTTTCCTGCGTAAACCACTTTGAGATCTTCTTAATTAAAAGGGGGTATATGATTGATTGATTAAGTGCCATCAAGTTGGCGTCAGCTCCTAGCAACCACATAAATAGATTCTCTCCAGGATGATCTGTCTTCAGCTTGGCCTTTAAGGTCTCTCAGTGGTGCATTCATTGTTATCGTAATCAAGTCCATCCACCTTACTGCTGGTCATCCTCTTCTTCTCTTTCCTTCAACTTTCCCCAGCATTATGGACTTCTCAAGGGAGCTGGGTCTTCGCATAAGTATGATAGTTTGAGCCTGGTCATTTGTGCCTCACGTGAAAATTCCGGATTCATTTGTTCTATGATCCATTTGTTTGTTTTCCTGGTTGTCCATGGTATCCTCAGAAGTCTTCTCCAGCACCAAAGTTCAAAAGGATCACTGCTTTTTCTATCTTGCTTCTTCAAAGTCCAGCTTTCTCATCCATAGAGTGTCACAGGGAAAACTATTGTCCGAACGATTCTTTGTAGGTGTAGACATGTCACGGCATCTAAATATCCTCTCCAAGGCCTTCATTGCAACCCTACCAAGTGCTAGTCTGCGACGTATTTCTTGACTGCTGGATCCTTTACTGTTGATGGTTGATCCTAAAGGCAGAAGCTATCCACCACTTCAATGTCTTCATTATCAATTCTGAGGCTGGTTGCTGTAACCGTTGTCATTAGTTTAGTCTTCTTGACATTTAGTTATAGTTCCATTTTTTCACTGTGCTCCTTGACTTTCATTACTAGAGCTTGCAGATTATCCACATTCTCAACGATCAGAATGGTGTCATCAGCATAGTGCAGGTTATTGATGTTTCTTCCTCCAAATTTAAAACCACGCTCATCTTCTTCCAATCCAGCTTCTCTCCGTATATGTTCAGCATATAAATTGAATAAAGAAGGAGAAAGTATACAGCCTTATTTTACTCCTTTGCCAATCTGGAACCAGTCTGTTTCACCATGTTCTGTCTGGACAGTGGCTTCCTGTTCTATGTATAAGTTTTTCATGAGAACAATGTTCTGGAACATCTTCCTAAGCCCATTTTCCTAAGGATATCCTAAAACTTGATATGGTTGACACAATCGAAGGCTTTTCTGTAGTCAATAAAGCATATATTGACTTCTTTCTGGTGTTCTTTGGCTTTCTCAATTATCCAGCGTGCATCAGCAATGACTTCTCTTATTCCTCGGCTTTTTTTTTAACCAGCTTGAACATCTGGCATTTCCCTTTCCATCTAGGGCTCTAATCAGCATTGGATGATCCTGAGCATTATTTTGCTAGCATGTGAAATTAAGGATATTGTGTGATGGTTTGTGCAATCTGTTAAGTCTCCTTTCTTTGGTATGGGTATGTAGACTGACCTCTTCCAATCTGTTGGCCACCATGTTGTTCTCCAAATTTGCTGGCATAATTTGGTTAGAGCCTTGACTGATTCTTCTTCTGTTGTCTGCCAATTCCTGTAGCCTTCCAGCTTGGTAATGACCGGGGTGCTGATCAAACTTTGTCTTCCCATACTAGAGGTTCTTGCAAGTAGGGAATATCTGCTAGAGTATCTTAGATATTCACATTCCTGCTGTACAGATTTTCAGTATACTCCTTCCATCTCTGTTTGATCTTTTCTGAACCAGTTACTATCTGTCCTTTTGGCATCCCTTAACATACCAATTCAAGGTTGAAACCTCCCTCTGAGTTCAGAAATCTTTTGGAAAACTTGCCTTGTTTTTATGTGTCTATTTCCATCCTCAAGGTCTTTACAGATGTTATTGTAGTACTGCTCCTTGTCTCTTCTATCAGCTTTCTGAAATTCCCTATTAAGTTCCTTCCTGAGGTATTTATCTTGCTTGGCTTTGGCTTCTCTCCTCTTCTTGGCAATTTCCACCGTCTGTTATGACCTCCATTTTGCATGTTTCTGTTCCTTTGTCTTTGGCAGTCTCTTTTCACATCCATCCTTAACAGCTTCTTTGATTTCATTCCACAATTCCTCTGGTTCCCTATCAATGAGGTTCAGAACTTCAAAGCGGTTCCTGATGTTCTCCTTGAAAATGGTGGGAACATTCTCAAGCACATATCATGGAAGCTGGATAGCTTTGTTTTTCTGCTTTAGCTTGACTTGGAACTAGCACATGAGCATGATCGGTTCCACAGTCGGCTCCCAGCCATGTTTTTGCTGTTATAACTGAGCTCTTCCACCTCCTTGCACCAATAATGTAATCAATCTGATTTCTGTGTCCTCCATCTGTTGATGTCTATTTGTATAGGCACCGCTTTGGTTCTTTGAAGAATGTGTTAGCAATGAAGAGCTCATTGGCTTGGCAGAAACTAATAAGTCATTCTCCTGCTTTGTTTCTGTTTCCTAGGCCATATAGGCTGACTGTGTTTTCCTCCTTACCTTTTCCAGCTTTGGCATTCCAGTCTCCAACCACCAGCATCACATCTTGCTTGCATGTTCCATCAATTTCAGACTGAACTTGAGCATAAAATCCATCAACTTCTTCTTCTTCTGCATCAGTCGTTGGGGCATAGACTTGAACTGTTGTCCACAAAATCTAATTGATATTAGTCGGTCACTGGCCACATTGTACCCAAGTACTGTCATTGCTATATCCTTCCTGACTATAAAAGCAACACCGTCCCCTGTTTCTTGTGTCCTGAGTAGTAAAAGGTATTATTTTCTGATTGAAAGTATCCCATTCCAGTCCATTTTAATTCACTGATGCCCAAAATGTCAATCTGTAGTAGATTCATTTCATCTTTCACTGTGTCGAGCTTTCCCATATTCATGCTTCTTAAATTCCATGTTCCCATTGTAATTCTGTCTTTGCAGCTTCAGATTTTCTTTTCCTGCATGGCAACGTCAGCTGCTAGACATCCAAAAGCCTTTAGTCTAACCGAGTCATAAACACCATTGTTATTCTGAGAGCATAGCAGGACTTGGGGGGAGGGGGTATATAAGGTAATCTGATACAGATTTAAATGGCTTAATGTAGCAATTAAGATTGAGTTGGAGTCCCTGCACTCTGGTCCATTCCAGGGAAGAGCCTTCTTTACGGGTGCCACAATTTTGGAACTCTCTCCACCCCCTGGAGAGAGATCTCATTCACCCCACTTTCATTGCTTTCTCTTTCCATTATTAGATAGAGTTTGAAAATGTTTTTATTCCAACTGGCATTTGTTTATTTCTGCTGCTTCTTGCTGTTTTATAGCCTTAAGTTATTTTAGTACTGCTGCTTGTTTTATTGTTGTGTTTTGGATTGCTGTGATTTTATCAATATATTAATTTTAATTTGACAAATATGGACATGCTGCAAAATGTTTCAGTATGTCCCTGGTGTGCAAGTGTTACCAGAGTCTGGTGAAAAAGCAAAAGCTAGCAACAAAGACAGAGCCCATACTCCTAACTTGAGTTCTAATTCATATGCAAACCTGCTGTTTTCGGGGTTGGGGGGCATTGGTGCTCAGTCCCTGCTGCTTTTCATCAAGTCTTAAGCTTTCAAGCATTAATGGTTGGTGAGGGGTCAGTTTAATATTTTCATCAATATTTGCTGAGAAAAATATCATGGAATAGTTTATATCTAACGGTGAATATTGAACAACATGTATTGTGTGGCTGTGTGTGTGTGTGCATGTGAACATACAATGATCAACATATTCAGTCCGCAATTTCCCTCTCCATTCCTCAGCAGAGATCACACACACATAGTTGTCTTTATGTTCTTGGGTGGATGTTAACCACCACATACACCAAGAGTTTGAATGTGGCAAACTCCTTCCCCCCACAGCAGGGATGTGCAAGCCAGCTGGAGGTCAAGGTCTTGCACTCAAACAGGCCTGGTTTGGCTCAAGGTCAAGCCGGACTGGGCTCAGTTTGGCTTGAGGTCAAGGTGGGGCCAGTCTGGATTTTTGTTAAATGTAAAAAAAAAAAGACAGCTCCACCACCACTGCGTGGCCTCGGGAGCTTCCTGAGGTTCCCCCTCCCCCCACTGGCCTCCCTCCAGTCTCAAATGACCCATTTGGGGCCTTTTTTGCCCATTTTGGGCTTTTCTGTGCTGGTGGTGGCCATTTTGGAGGCTGCTGCACATGCTCACTGGCCATCTGTGTAGCTGGGTTGAAATGGCTAAATGGGTCATTTGAGACTTGGAGGAGGCCGGTGGGGAATGGGTGTCTGGAGACCCCCTCCCCAGACATAGCAACACCCCCCCAAGGGCAGTAAGGTCACCATTTCCCTCCCTCCCTTTTTTAAAAAAAGTCCACCACCCCCACAGCCAGGCCCAAACTGGTTAGGACTCAAGCTGGACAGGACCTGGTTTGTGCACAAAATCAGATCAGACCTGGTTTGAGTCTAGTTCAAGCTGAACTGGGTTTTCCAGTATTGTGCACACCCCTACCCATCAGCAACTACAGAAAACTGCAGAATTTTAGACATTCTCCTTCAGAAGCAGAAGATGTTGTGACTGTCCTTAGGGATTATTCTTCAAGCCAATAAATTTCCCATTCTATTTGTTCAAGCCGTCCTTGCCACGGAGTTCCATTAGTTCTGCCTACATGGTTGTCTTTTAAGCACCCTCTGAGTCCCTGAACATTCTGCTCCACTGAGGTACATTAGGCCACTCTTAGGGGAGAGGGATTGGCTCCCAGAGTTTTCCCCTTCAGATTTTTGTGAAACTGACTTATCTGTGTGTTGTTTAGTCTTCATTATCTCTATCTCTCACCCACAGGTGCTCTGGTTATGTGTTCTGTGATTTCATGAGATTTCCAGCTCTTTTGGAAATAGATGTAAGCTACTCTTGTTACAAAGCTACTCTGAAATTGTTGTCACATTCTTTAACACTGTTATTCCAGAGATGTTCCAGAGGATGCGTGGATTGGTCATTGGTTGGGTTAGTCACAGCCTAATGGACCAGTGTTCACAGGATTGCTGTGAGCTTGCTGTATGGCTATGAGATGTTAAAGCACTGCTTGCCCTTTTCCTACAGCAGATTAAACTCCCAAGAAACTTCCATTCACCTCCTCCTACACAAACATCAGTGTTCCTAGATCAGATGTTGGTGTGTTCCTTTAAAGAAGAATTGCAGAACTTTAGTCCTCCAGCTGTTTTTGGTCTACAAATTCCATAATCCCCAGCTACAGTGGACAATAGTTAGGGATTATGGGAGTTGTAGGCCAAAATCTGCAGGAGGGCCTAAATTATGCAGCCCTGACATAAACACTTTTCCTGTTGTAGCTCCTACAAAGGGATAAAATGTGTCCAAAGAAGAGCTAGTCCTGGCCCCACTATATTTGAATGCCAAGATCATCTGGCATTCAAATATAACTAGCTGACCTAGTGCAGAGCATCTGTGCCCCTAGTTCTCCCTGTCTTCCTCCTCCCTTCAGCAATTCTCCCCCACCCTCTTCAGCCCTGGCCACTGTTTCCTCTTGCCGCCCGGTGGCCGGCATGGCCATCTCTTCCTCTCACTACTTGGCGGCCATGCATGGGATTACTGAGCGCTGCCATGCATGGGATTAGCTACGGGTATGTCTTAGTGAATTATATATAGAGATAGATATTCAAATGCACATGCAATCTAGCTATTCAGATATTACATTATGTGTCTCAGTGAGTGACTGTACCAGCACTCATATCAAAAATGAATCTGGATACCAGCTACTTCCAATATACGTGGCCCTCATTATTCGCGGGGGTTCTGTTCCCACCAATTAGCATGAATAAAGAAACTGCGAGTAACAAACTTACCTCTCTGGGGACTAGGGGGGTAGGTTTAAAAAAAAAAGCCTAAGGATGCCTAAAAAGTGGGAAGGGGGATAAATAAGAGTAGAACTGCACAGTACCTTGCTTTACAGGGCTGCAGGGCTCCAGAAATGCCCCCGAAAACTCCTGTCAGCTGAATTTTAAGTGAGAAGAATGTTTGTTTTTAAGAAAGAGCCTCAAAATGGCTCCAGTCTATAAAATGGCGGCTGGAAGTGACACCTGAATTCATTTCCAGCCAATCCACAACTGTGAATAGGCAAACTTCAGCCTATTTTTGCACTGTGAATAAAGAAACCAGGTCTCTAGGACCCGTCTGTGGATACGTGAACCCACATTTGCTGGAAATGCGGGTGTCGAGGGCCACCTCTACAGAGTACAGATAGGAAGTGAACTACTTCACATGCATTGAACTTAATGTGTCAATAACTGTATGTATATTCAGATCCGTACATGCATTGAACACAGACTGTACATGTGTTGAACCTAACTTGGGAGCAAATAGAATGTACACATGTGTCCAGACAATGTACATGTATTATGTATTCTTTTGGAAGCTCAGGTGGAGGCGGTGGCCAGGGGTGCCTTTGCATGGCTTCAGCTAGTGCGCCTTTCTTGAGAAGGCAGATCTGGCCATGGTTGCCCATACCTTAGTCACGTCAAGGCTGGATTACTGTAATGCACTCTACATGGGGCTGGCCTTTAAGAATATCCGGAAACTGCAGCTCGTGCAAAATAAGGCAGCTAAGGTTTTATCTGGAGCTGCCCGGTAGGAGCACATCACACCCATTTTGAAAGAGCTGCACTGGCTACCAGTTTGCTTCCAGGTCCAATTCAAGGTGCTGGTTTTTGACCTTTAAAGCCCTTAACAGTTCGGGCCCGGGATATCTGAGGGACCGCCTGCTCCCAAGGGTTGCTGCCCGCTTGATGAGGTCATTTGAGGGGGCTCTGCTACAGGTGCCGACAATGACAGAGGCTCGGCTGTCATGCACTCGGGACAGGGCCTTCTCTGTTGCTGCCCCCAGACTCTGGAATGCTCTCCCGGTGGCTACTCGCTCTTCAGTCTCCATCACAGCTTTTAGTAAGCATGTTAAATCGTGGCTTTTTACCCAAGCTTTTATATGATTGTCTCTGCTGCTGCTCTTTATACTCTGCATTGCTTTTATGCTTGTGTTTTAAATTTTTAATCAGATTTGTTTTATATTTTTAGCTTAATATTTTAATTGTGTCTTTTTTACAATCTTGTTTTTAAATTTTGCTGTAAACTGCCTTGGGATTGTTTTAATGAAAGGTGGTATATAAATTTAACAATAAATAAATAAATAAATAAATAAATAAATTAAAATAAAATAATATAGTGTCTGAATAGGACTCCAGTCTTTCCTTGAAGCAGAAAAGTCCTTGTCATTTCACATCAATATTTTATTGGGCAGTAAGCACTATACGTTTGTGACAGTCAGAGTTATATTTGTTGCTAAATGATTATAGCCATCATGGCTTCAAAACTGATAGTTCATAACCCAGCAACATGTAACTAACCAATCCATAAATCAATTATGTTTTCCAAACTTCCTAGCCATAAATGAAGGACTGGCTTAAACGAGGTGACCCTGTGTTGGTTATACTGTAAAATGCTTATAAATGAATTATTGTGCAAAGCCTCAAGCTGAAGTTTTTATGTAAATACCCTCAACATAATTTATGGTGTTCTTATTTGTGTAACATTCTAGCTATTGGCATTTGTCCTATGAATATATGACTTTGGAAATTGTGCACCAAGGTTATAAAACACTCTTGTCCCAATTCACAGCTGTAAGAGAGAAAGAAGAAAGAATCTCTTCTTTTCAAAAGATTTGCCTGGTAAACTGTTTTAAGTTGAACAGCATAATAGACATACACGGCTTTAATGTAAAAGCCCAACCACTGGCAGATTTAAAGTCAACAAAAGGATTCGTTTTTACACACCGAACAATTGAACTGTGGAAAACATTGTCATGGAATTTGATGCCAGGAAGTATTATAACTGGGGTTTCTTTAAAACCAAAAAGAGTATTAAAAATAGGAGGATGTTCATATTATTTTTATTTATATTCCTGAGTTCAACAGGACTTAACTTCCTTATAAATGTGTTTAGGGCTGCAGCATACTCCTAAACATGTTTACCCAGGAATAAGTCTGACTGAATTCAATAGAACTTTTTGCATTGTAGACATGCATAGAGTTGCAGTTTCATGTTTAATCTGCCCTATGGAAGTCTAAAATTCATTTTAGATATTCATATAAAAATCAAGTTTCTTAGGGCATGCATTCTGCCCTCCCCACAAACTGGCAGTAAGCATTACAGAATAGACCAATTTATATTATTTCTAGGTTTCTTATGTATCTAATAACATGTGAACATGTACAAATCATATTGACAGAAAAACGGTACCTAGAAAGAAGCAGATAAGATAACCCGTCCATTGTATTTGAACTTCTGTCTGCAGAGAAGCATTTTTAAAGTGCATTGGTCCAGATATTTTATTTATTTATTTATTTAAAGTATTTATACCCCACCCCACCAACACACTACTGCTTGGGGTGGCTTACAACATAATAAAAAAATACAATGATACAAAAAGATGAGATAAAGTTAACTAAATTGAACTTAAACAAGCTAAACCAAGCTAATACCACTTAAAATTACATTTTTAAAACAAGTTTCAAATTTAAAGTTATTTTAAAAGCTAAAAGCTGAAAACTATAAAAACTAAAGAAGCTACCAGATATAAACAGAGATGAAACATTAAAAAACCTCTTTAAAAAGATAAGGGCTTTATTAAAGATAGGGCTTTATTATAACCTACAAAGCCCTAAACAGCTTGGGCCCTGAGTATTTAAGATAATGTCTTCTTTGCTATAACCACACCACCCATTGAGATCATCTGGTTAGTCTGCAGTTCCCACCTGCTCGACTGGTGGCTTCTCAGGGACGGGTATTCTCCATTGCTGCCCTGAGGCTTTGGAACACACTTCCTGCTGAAATAAGAACCTCCCCATCTCTTATAAATTTTAAAATGGCAGTCAAGATGCATTTGTTCACCCAGGCTTTTAATTAGATGCTGTTTAGATTCTGCTTTAATAGTTTTAACTTTTTAAATTTTAATTGTTGAAATGTTTTAATCTTTTTATTAGTTGTTTTTATTGTTTTGTTAACCACCCAGAGAACTTGCATTTTGGGCGGTATAAAAATATGTTAAATAATAAATAAAAAGATGTTTTCAATTGTTTGTGTGTTTTTTTTAAACACACACACACACACACACACACACACACACGAAGCATGGCGAAGCTCTTCAGGGAGGGCGTTCCAAATCCGAGGGGCCACAACTGAAAAGACCTTGTCTCATGAAAAACTAATGAAGTATGTGCATCTTCTCTGCAAGGGCATTATCAAAATTAATAAAAACAAATTATGAATACAATACAGCCAGCTATGAAATGGTGATGCATGTTCTGTTCCAGATTTTGTGTTCAGCTTCCACCATATTTCAAAGCATAGGAAAAATAATCATCTAGAGACAAGCTAGTCTCAAGCCTCAATGTGATGTTTTAGCACAATAGTTGCTTTGTAAAAATAAATTAAAGGGAGCAGCAAAGTTTATAGAACTATGGATTGAGGAAATGTTGTGAACAAAATTGATTTTGATTTCAGCAAAACATCAGAAAATGTCCCCCATGATATTTTGGTTAGTAGATTTGTCAAATGAAGGGGGATACTACTGCTACTACAATGATGATGAATATTTATATACCGCTCTTCAATCAAAGCTCTCAAAATGGTTTACATAGAAAAATATATAAATAAGATGGCTCTCTGTCCCCATAGGGCTAAAAAAGAAACATAAAGTTGATACCAGCAACAGCCACTGGAGGGATGCTGTGCTGGAGTTGGATAGGGCCAGTTGTTTTTACCCCTGCTAAATATAAGAGAATCACCACTTTAAAGGGTATCTCTTTACTCAGCATGATAGCACTATGTCAAAAGAATATAAGAACATAAGAACAGCCCTGTTGGATCAGGCCCAAGGACTATCTAGTCCAACAACATGTTTCACACAGTGGCCCAAGAGGTGCATCTGAAAAGCCCACAGGCAAGAGGTGAGGGCATGCCCTCTCTCCTGCTGTTGCTCCCCTGAAACTGGTATTTAGAGCTACCTTGCCTCTGAAGCTGTAGATGGCTTATAGCCACCAGACTAGTAGTCATTGATAGACCTGTTATTCATGACTTTGTCCAAGCCCCTTTTGAAGCCATCCAAGCTAGTGGCCATCACCACATCCAATGGCAGAAAATTCCATAGATTAACCATGCACTGTGTTAAAAACAAAAAGTACTTCCTTTTGTCGGTCCAAGATTTCCCGATCTTCAATTTCATGGGGTGACCCCTGTTTCTAGTGTTGTAAGAGGGGGTTTAAACAGAGGTTTGCTATATGTGGCCATTTTGCCTCATGTTTTCAGTTTTGATTAATAACGGTTTGGGCCCTGGATACCTGAGGGACCTCCTGCTCCCAAGGGTTGCTGGCCTCTTGATGAGGACAATTGGTGGGCTCTGCTCCAGGTGCCAACAATGAGGGAAGCTCAGTTGTCCTGCACATGGGACAGGGTCTTCTCTATTGTTGCTCCCAGAATCTAGAATGCTCTTCCAGTGGCTATCCACTCCTCAGTCTCCCTCACAGTTTTTAGAAAGAGTGTACAATCTTGGCTTTTTACCCAGGTTTTTATATGATTATCTCTATTGCTGATGCTTTGTATGTGCTTCATATATATATATATTTAAACCCCTTTTTAATCAGATCTCTATATATTCTAGCTTAATATTTTAATTGTGCAATTTTTATAGTCTTGTTTTAACTTTTGTGTGAACTGCCTTGAGATTGTTTTAATGAAAGGCGGTATAGAAATTTAACAATCAATCAATCAATCAATCAATCAACAAACAAACTATGCAGAATCGTTCCTAGAATATATACCTTCTGACCAATTTCCTGCTCTGTGGCTAATGTTAAACATGGTTATGTATCCAAATATACTTTATTATTTTGCCAGCAAGAGTAGTGATATTACCAAAACTTGTAATTACTTTGCCCAACAGACCAATTTGGCCAGCTCATAATACTTGGCTGTAGTAAATACCAAGCACTTAATTATGGATTCAGAACTAATTTCTCAAGAAGCAGTTCTTCAGCTTGGAATATGAAACAAGATTTTGAGCATTTGCCATGGGTCTAGAGGAGCGATTCAAATGAGTGCCCCCTCACACGATTAAAGGACACCCTGATAGCATGTTGGGATGTCCTGCAGTGTCATCAGGGCAAGTGCACTTTCGGTGTGGCCCCATCCTGCTCATGTGCTGCAGCCCGTGCTCATGCAAACCGGCCCTTAGTAAATATAGAATGTAGTAAATCTGTCGCACAACATGCATGACACAATTATCTTGAACTCGTTTTGACTGAGGTAGAGCCATTACTTATGTTTTGCTTTCCCTTCTTGTGGTGTTTGACATGTAACCACCACATGGTGAAAATGTGGTGAAAATTTATCTCATTCTGGGCAGAAAACCCACCTGTTTACCTATCTATACACTAATCTTATAAAGTTTGTTTTTTTAAAAAAAAAAATCTGTCCTTAGATACAATTTATCTAAGGATCTAGATGTTTATCTAGATCCTTAGACAAACACTACTTTTCTACAAGGGGATATCTGAAAATCGCTGTGTCAAATTCACCCCAGCTTTCTAACTGTATTAATGTAATCCTGCTCAAAATCAATGGATTTCCTCACATCTAACAATTTTAATTTGTTTAGCTGACAGTTATGAAACTAGAAGATACTGAGGCGAGTCTCATGATCAGTGAGACTTGCCTGAATGGGGTTAGCAGGGAGAGCGGGCTTAGCCTGCTCTCCCCACAGACGAGCATGGCGGCAGCCCTGGGCGGCTGGATAGGCCGACCACATGACTGCCGGCTCCATCACGGAGCCAGCAGGGGCTGCAGGAATCGGGGGCCATGCGGGGGGGTGTGTGCAGCCCCCAGAAGTTCCAGGATGCCCCGCTCGAGTGTGCGGGGCATCCTGGAGAGACCCCCAGGGCTGGGAGGCTTGTTTCAGCCTCCCAGCGGGGGTCTCCTTGTGTGCTCCACGCCAATACATGATCAAATAGATGGGGTTAGCGTAGTGCTTGCTCCGCTAACCTTGTCTAAGGGGTGGGCTACCTAAGCGGGTTACCCGCTTTGACGAAACCGGGCTTGCTTGCGAGCCTGGTGGTTCCCACACTTGCCCAAAAGCGGGCTAGGCTCCCTTAGCCCACTTTTGGTCGATCGTGAGAATCTCCTCACTTAATTCTGTGTCCCGCCCTTAAACACATAGAACCAAATATTAGCATATTATTTGTGTGCCTCTATTTTTGTGTACTTCTTTATCCAATACTGAGATCCAGAACCTTGATCCAAAATCTCCTATCTTTTAATTGTGCCTTTGGAACAAATCACATGAATTTTGATAAAGCTTGAACCAGCATATGGTTTTAAGGAAAAGAGCTCTGTTGAGACAGCAGAATGTTAGCAACTCTTTCTGAAAGAGTGACTTGAGCATTTTCCCACTCTTTTTATTCCCACAGGCTTTTCTTGGAAACACTGTTTGGACACAACATGTGTAAACCTGAAATGCTAAAACTCATTCTTCTGTTGAACCCCACTTCTGAACCAGCTGAGACTAGGTGTGTTGTGCAGTTCAGCTATGAGATACTGGGAAAGGAAAGGGCGGAAAGCTGCTTGATTTGCTTCTTAAAGTGTCTTTTTCCTACAGAATCTGGCAGATTAGAAAAGAGAAAGGAAAAATGACACATTGTCAGACATAATGCACAGTTGGATTCTGTTTAATTGCTCTGCAGAGCAGACTTGCGTCTGGAGCTTAAAACTGTTTCAGAGAAACCTGTGCTTTCCCAGCTCTCTTATGGATGCATGTTGTATTAGCTTGCAGAAAACAATATATTTTTAATGTGTTGGTTCTTGTCATGGCTTTTTCTAATGAAGGTCCAAACCATTGATATGAAACCATCGATGCCTAATGAGGTAGCAAACACAGTATTCAAAAAAGGTGCTGTCAGCCTTGCATATCTAATATTATAGATATTATAGTTAATGGCCTAGCATTGTTAGAGAATTCTCTGGAATTGGTTGCACGATGAAAACAAAACCAACAACCCTGCAACTATTTCTCAGTTCTACACGAATGGAGCATTTCCCATAAATTCTCATTCCCGTAGCTCTTTCATCTCTTTCTTTCCCAATCACAATGAATTTGAGCTACTCTTAAATAGACAGGCATAGCCCTTCGAACTGCCAAACCAGTTTGAGCTGGCTCAGTCAAATGGACTGGGTCAGCTGCTCAGTTTGACTGAACCAGTTCATGGCCCCGTGGTTTGGTCCAAATTTGGACCAAACCACAAAAAACAGTCCGTGCACACCCCTAGTCAGGACTAGCAGCTACAGTACAGACCTCCCTCTATGCTAACATCTTACATGTTTGAACAAGGTGTGTGTGTGTGTGTGTGTGTGTGAAAGAGAGAGAGAGAGAGAGAATAGGAACCTGTGTGTGTGTGTGTGTTGAGTGAGATCCATATGTTCAATTTTTATTTTTATTTTTGTTTTTGCAGGGTAGGGGGCTGATCTCTGTTCAACTTACATTTTGAAATATGAGTCCTGTTGAGAATATCCTTAGCTTTCTGTCCTCCAGATATTGCTTACTCTAGCTGAAAGATGCAAAAAGAGATTGGTAGTAGGGTAAGAGACTGCACAGCCGGCTGGTATGTAGACAAGGTATATTCCACATGCAGGACACAGTTCAAGGTCAGCAGTACCAGCAAAGCTTCTGTTAATTACAAAAGGTTATGAGGAAAATGCATGGCTGTGATCCACTCTGAATTAAGGGAAGGGTTATTCAGAAATTACCCATCAGTCATCACAAGAAAAATGTACTGAATAATCTGGCCCGCTCTAGTGTGTGCTTTTGTTACAGGCAGTGGAAGCACCTGGGTGTGCAGTAGGAGAGTATCTTACCTGTGGGACTGCAGATGAATGTGGAAGCCTTGTTCTCAGAAGCAGCAGATGAGGTGTCTGGACTATACCACTTCACACTGCAAATGTGGGCTAGTATGATTAATATTATTATTTTTAAAGTCACCATCAGACCTAAATATGTGTCAGAAAGAAGTATAAGCTAGAACAGGGAGTGTGTGTGTGTGTTTGTGTGTGCGTAAAGAATTATTCTATCATGAGCCCCTGCTGTCATTCTGGTGTAGTCTAGGCATACTTGGTCTGCTGATTGTGAGAACTGGATATATCAAGTAATCAGTGAGCAATGCTGGGATGTTTGTGAGTGTATATTTTTAAACCGGCTTTATAGGAATGCAAGCAGGAATACACTGCTAAACCTCAGCCCAAAGAATTACACAGAGATTTATTGTGAATTCCCAAGATAGATCTCACCTAGCATTCCTGTTGGGTGGAATACGCATAATTGGAAGCAGGGCTGAGGGCCGCCACAGAACCTGTTCTGAATGGCAGGGCTTGGACTGGTACATGTGAAATAACAATAATAAATGTCAGGCCATATTCGGGGTACATTTCCCTCACAAACAGGTAATTCCTGACACTTTAGGGATTTGGAAACTTGGCTACCAGATTGGAAGCCTCCAGGTGTGGGTGAAGACTCCCAGCATCCCTTTCTTTTTAGAAACAAATCACTGTATGAAAGTCGGGCTTCAGTGTGTAGAGCAGACGTCCATTCCCTGAACAAAACTAAGGCAGCATCTGCCAGAAATATTTCCTGTGTGGACTCCACTGAAATGAATGGTTGTATACAACCATCATGCTTTTTTGCAGGCCCCATTCATTTCAGTGGGGCTGGCACAAGGAAGTGCCAATATTCTTGTTCAATCCTCTCTCATTTAAGAGAGGTTGGTGCAGGAAACTGGGAGGGGGATTCTGCCCAAGCGTGCTTCCAAAATTCTTCTCATTGGAATTTCTCCCTGGATTTTATAATTCTGAACGATCAGGTATTGTTTCTTGGAAACAAAACCCCACTTAAAAAAAATAAAAGTTTTCCCCTCAGATTTTTGCACTGCACTGCACATACACAGTTCACCATAGTTTGCCATTCCTTCAGTATATTCATGTGTGTGTGTTTTTCCCCCCTATGTTACTGATGCACATGTGCATATTGATGGTAGGAGAGCTGGTCTTGTGGTAGCAAGCATGAATTGTCCCCTTTGCTAAGTAGGATCTGCCCTGGTTGCATTTGAATGGGAGACTACATGTGAGCATTGTAAGATATCCCCCTTAGGGGATGGGAACACTCTGGGAAAGAGCATCTTCATGCTTGCATGCAGAAGATTCCAAGTTCACTCCCTGGCATGTCCAAGATAGGGCTAAGAGAGATTCCTGTCTGTAACCTTGGAGAAGCTGCTGCCAGTCTGTGTAGACGATACTGAGCACGATGGACCAATGGTCTGACTCAGTAGAAGGTAGCTTCCTATGATGGAAACCTGCAAAACAAACAAACAAAAAAAAACAACCCAATGTTGATGTCGTCATATGCATGATTGCACCAAGATTCCTTTTGTGGCAAGTTTTATCGATGTGCGTGTATATTTTATCAATGCTTTCTTACCAAAGAAAGCAACAATGATGTGATGATACACAAGATTATATCAAGATATTTTGTGTGGTGTTTTACCAAAATGCAGAGGATATGTGCATATCACTAAAACACTGCACAAAATAATATTGAACGAATCATGCATGCAATCTCATCAAAACTGCTTTTTGTGGTAATATGAGAGGGGGACTGAAATGTACTGATTAAACTGAAAGCTGAGCAACTTAGCAGGCTCGAATTCCTGAATTAATTCTAGAAATTATCCTAATTAAACTAGAATTTAGGAAGTGTGGCTGAAATACTGTGCAATGTTACATGCATAGTGCAATAGAATGTTCATACTGGTGTTTAAGTTGGCTCTTTCACATGCACAAAAATTGTGCATGGCAGTTGCACATCAATGTGGCTATTATTTCAGATGGCTGCACTGTTGCACAATTTCATTTGTGTAATTTTTGCATTTGTGCAAAAGTGCCCTTGAGCAACTGCACAAGGATGCTGGATGTTAGGTTTCAGCATACACAGTATGTCAGCCAGAGAATTGCAGGGCAAAGCAAACTGAAGAAACATTAAAGGGGTTCAAACAGGGGAATTATCTGATTTTGTCCCTTGTTTTGATTTAGTGGAACACTGTACTTTATTTTTTCGCACAAGAGGTGGGTACTCTCCATTAGTTTATAGTGTTTTCATATCTATAATCAACTTTTCTTCAGGTTCAAATGGGTCTCCTTTCATGTCAAATATTTTATTTTATGTATTCTTTTTTATCCATATTTTTCTGTAAAGTTTTAAATTGCATTGCTGATCTTTGATCATTGATAGTAATAAACTAAACTAAACCACCATTTCAAATATTATGTTTAGAGGTTTGTCAGAGGTGAATGCAATCCAAGATGTCAAAACTTAAGAGCAATCCAAACACTGAAAGATCAGTTTACACGTTCTCCAGACTTCATCTTTATGTTACATTACTTTTACCATGGAATGTAGGTTGATGATATATATTCAACCCATGAGATCTAGGGATGGAGTCTGAGTCTTTTTTGTAGGCAGCAAAGTATGGCATAACCTGTCTCATATCACCTTCAAATGAACACAATGGGAATGTGAAAAGAATGAGACAAGTTTTAATATTTCGACCAAGCCTTTAGGAGGATGGGGGAAAAATGTATCTCAAGCAAGGTTAAAAGAATCTCTATAACTTTTTTTGACGTTGCCAAATAATTCACTTTGGAAATTGTTCCAATCTATAAATGTTAAAGGTTTTACTTTACAGTAATGTTATATACATGCTGGTCTTAAAAAAAAAAAAGTCTCAAATGCCAAATTCTAAATTGAAAGAAAAATCCTTTAAAGGCTTTATCCATTCTGTAAATCCCAGGGAACTGGTGATTGGTGTAAAGCACTGTTTTCTTTCTTTACCAAGTACTTATTAGTTCTCTCTGTTACTTAAAAATTGGATCTCTCAAAATTTCCAGTAGGGCTTCTTGCTTTTTTCATTGGCCTCATTCATAGGTAATCTCAAACCAGAGCGGAATTTGTGTACATCCAAATGCGTGAAACTGCAGTTTCATGGCATAAGGGACCTGTGGTTTCCCTCGTCAAACTCCAGTATGAACCTTTGGTTTGTAGTGAACTTCACTGCTCCAACCTGAGGTCTGAAGGCGACAGCATTTCATCCAAATGCAGATGCCGTCATAACTGGGGTTTTGTGGTGTTGCTAGAACCAAAATCAAAGAGCCAAAGGACCAAACCCTAGCCGCCTAGGAATGGGCCTGCTCCATAGCTGTCACCCTTCTCACTGGCTGCCTCTCTGAGCACTTGCCTCGACCCCCTTGTCTCCACACAGCTCAAGTTGTTGCCCAGCAACAGGGATGCTGCGTTGTTCCATCCCAAGCTCCTAGGTCTGTGAAAATGAAAAGTCACATTGAGGGATGTCCACTTTCCCCTATGTCTCTTGCTCCCCCCGCCTCTGGCAATTAGAAGAGAAAGGGGATGGGATGGCAAGATAGGTGTTATGTGTTTTAGTCTCCAAACATGACTCAATAAAGAAGTATGTTCACAAGCACATGCAGTTGTGGTGGCACCATAAACCGGGCAACCCTATTCGATCGCTGCAAAAACAGCATAAGGCAGGGCAGTGATATAATAATAAAATAAAGTGTGCTGTCAATTTTGACTCCTGGTGCCCACAGAGCCCTGTGGTTTTCTTTGGTAGAATACAGGAGGGGTTTACCATTGCCATCTCCCGTGCAGTATGAGATGATGCCTTTCAGCATCTTCCTATATCACTGCTGCCCGATACAGTACCAGTGGGGATTCGAACCAGCAACCTTCTGCTTGTTAGTCAAGCATTTCACCCAAGGTCAAATTCAAAAGGCAGCTCCACCCAGGAATTCATGAATGTCTCCATTCTATTTTTTGTACAGTGAAGTTGGGGAGGGGGCCCTAGGCCCTTTCCTTGCTGAGAGAGGGCCAACCATTCTGAAAAGGCATGATCACATTCAGCATGACACCTTGAAGATCATGGACAATGGCTGCCACCCTGCAGACTTTCTGATTCCTTGCCCACAGTCTGGCGACATGAGTGCTACAGAGTATGCTGTGATGTGACCTCAGTGGACCAGGAAAAGGGAGTGGCTCCCCTTCCCTGATACCGGAGGGTGCCAGGCTATGGTTGAAGGCCTGTGATGCGATTTAGGGTTACAAAAATTAATCTCAGGTTCATCTACCCGTAGTTTGCCATTATGTGCAGATATGGTGTAGGTCTCACATTTTCTGATCAAAAATAAAATACACCATGAAGAATATCTAGTTCAGTGTCCTAAATCTAAACAGATTCATTAACATTAGATCCTTACTCAACAGATCTTCTGGCACTTTCTGTGAGTTATTGCATTGAGGTAATTCCTTCTACAATTAGTCAAGCAGGCCCCAAAATTGTGGGGTGGGGAGAGATTTGAAGCAAGAAGTATGGACAAGTGCACAAAGTGTTAGGTGTGAGCCTAGCAATAGCAATAGCAATAGCACTTACATTTATATACCGCTCTATAGCCGGAGCTCTCTAAGCGGTTTACAATGATTTTAGCATATTGCCCCCAACATTCTGGGTACTCATTTTACCGACCTCGGAAGGATGGAAGGCTGAGTCAACCTTGAGCCCCTGGTCAGGATCGAACTTGTAACCTTCTGGTTACAGGGCGGCAGTTTTACCACTGCGCCACCAGGGGCTCTAGGTGGTAGATTTAAATTCTTGCTCTGTTACAGCATCTGTGTGTGTGATGTAGGTCAAGCCACTTGATAATTGTGGCAAACATGTGAAAGCAAACTCCCCCCTCTCCATTTGCACATAACACGAAACCGGAAGTCCCTTCACCTCCGTCTTCTCTGGCACTGCTGTTAGCCTTCTCCAAAGGCATAGCTGAGGGAGGAAGCTCCTCCCTTGCTCTGACTGCTATAGTGCTATTGGCTGTATGGGCTGTCTTCCATGAAAGAAGGAAGCCTGCACTGCCAGCTCCCCTGCCTCTCTGCAGTCTCAATGACTGCAGAGAGGACACTCTCAGTACATCCAAATATGGAGGGGAGAGTGGGGGAAGGGGCGTCGACCCGCGGGTCCATTTGTTCTGTGTTACATCTGAAGGGAGCCTCTCTATCCCACCCACACATACCCACACACTCATTATGTACCACTCTCACATCATGTTCTCTCTCTCTCTCTCTCATGCACACACACACACACACACACACACACACACACACTCACATCATGTACTCTCTCTCTCTCTCTCTCTCTCTCTCTCTCTCACACACACACACACACACACACACACACACACACACACGAGTTATTGTTGTTACAGCAATGACAACAGTGACCTTTGAGAAATAGGGGAAAGTGTGGTTTCCATGTGGTCTTGTCTTCCCCTGTTCAAACTGAAGCAAGCTGTGGTCTGAAACTGTTGCAAGCTTATAATTGTCTGGGAGGGGAAACAGCAAGAAATTCACCTGTGAGTGTAAGAATTATTGGCAATGGCGCTCTTACCCCTGGACTTCGGGGCCGATGTCCTGGGCCTCCACACCCCCTGAGAGCCTCCAAATCCTCTTTAGTCTGTCTTGGGTGGTGTGGTCGCTGCTGGCCCACACTGTGCTGGGCAGCCGAGTATGATTATGACCTGTGCCAGGTGCTTTACAGAGGGGGGAATGGGGAAAGAAATATGTGGGACTGGAATATGTTAAGTTGGGTGTTGAAATATTTCTGCTAATTCATATTTGCATAAATATACCTGTTCTATATTCTTACATTCTAGTGAGTTCAGTTGCAGTTTGTGACCTCAAGAATCCACGTGTTAAATATACAGTGTTTGTTACGGGGTATGTGTGTTACGGGGTATGTGTGGAGGGGCATGGTGCTTAACTTGCAGGGGGGCCTCCAGCGGAGGGTTGGGTCTCCAAAGGCCTTTAGGTCCAGGCTCCAAAATTGCTTAAGTACACCTCTGATTATTGGCAATGCCAATTATTCATCTCCTGCAACTTTTTTCTTCTGTTCTGGAAGATCTCGGAGAGACTAATTTCCAGTCCGATTAAAATAGGAAGGATGCCATCAGGGCAACTATTGCCACAGTGGTACATGATGCATTTAGACTGCCTTATGCAGGGGTCCTTGTTTCTAATTATAGCTCTGGGTCCACATGTCAATTTCCCCACCATTGCTGATAATATAAAAGTTGTTCTGCAATACACAAGGAGAGGCAACTTCAGGTAGACAGAATATGTACTTAGGAAGAGAAAGACTTGATTCATCCCATTAGAGGAGCTCAGCCCTAGATAGACCCACTTGCTGGTGGGTTATCAGCCCCTGTTACAAGCCAATGCATTACTCATACAGACTGAATGCAGAATGTGTTTTTAAACTGTACGTTTTTTTTAAAAAGCTAGGCTCTCAGGAGTACTTGCTGCTTTTGTTGAACAGTAGCCGAAATTTCATTCATCTGGTTTTTCAGCTGTTAAAAAATATTTAAAAGTCTGCCCTGAGTACATTAGCCAGGCATCTGACTGCCAGTTGAAATGTTTTGTTTGTTTGTTTTGTATATGCCTTGCTACCACCAAGTGTTCCCAAAATGAGATTAGATTAATATACATGCTTTCAAGGAAACATCACAGAAATTAGCCTACAGCTTATCCTTCTCGCATTTCCCCCCAGCCGTTCTGCTGCTTTCCTTACTTGGATCAAAGTTGTTCTTTTCCTTTCCTTTCTTTTCTTTTTCTTTTCTTTTCTTTTTTTTTTTTTTGAATGTCTGCTGTATGTGAAGAATTAATGCACAAGGCCTAGCCTTCACCAGTGCTGAGGGTAACAGAGAACACCGGCAGGACTGGGCAATATTCAGAGAGCTGGCCAAGACGCTGAATCCAGATGAAAACCTTTCTTTATGTGAAGTTTAGCTGTTTCGTTAAACCATTGCACATGTACTTTACATTACCTATTACATATGGCAGAAAATATTTGCCTGATTTTAATTAGAGCAGCATTTCTCAAACATCACTGGGAAAACAGGATTAGGTCAGTCTACAAAGACACACACACAGAGACAGAGAGAAAAAGAGAGACACTGAAATGTGGTTGAGAAAAAACGAGGCTGTTCTCGGGAGTTGTAGGATTCCTTGCCCATCTCTCCACTTTAGCTTGGAATGGCTTCTTCCAGTTGGCAGCCCTGCTAGAAGGAGAAGGGAAGGAGCAAGCGCTCTGCCCACCATGCTTCCTCCAGCTCTGGGCAGGAAAGAGATTTAATGTCCCTCACCAAAGAAGAGGGTACAGGACTACAGGGACATATCTATAATTGAACAAGGTGGGGGATGTCTGTCGCCCTTGAGCCCCCCCCCCCGCCAACAGTTCACTCTTCCCTGTCGATGTTGTATTGATGTATGATGTAATTGTAGTAGACTTACATGTTAAAAATGTTTCTGAGCTGGACAATGCATGCATGAAAGTGTATGTGTGAAACTGTTGGTGCATGACAGTGAGAGAAGGGCATGCTGAGAATGTTTTGTTTTTCACAATGACCATTCAGTTCTTCTGCAGCAAAGGTTTGGGGGAGCCCATCTTTGCTTCTTGTCCCAGCCAGGACCCACTCCAAGCTTACTACATCCTGCAAGTCTATTAGATGAGATCATTTAGAGGATGGAGGGGAAGTGGCTGAAGAAAGGGCTGGTCCTTGCTTTAATATTTGGCCATGCCATACAACTCTGCCCTTGTATCTCTGTTGGCCCACGACAAAAACTGACCTCCAGGTTGGGCTTGATCACACCATACTCAGCTAGTCCTTGGTTTTCCATTTGCCCATGCTTGAACTTGACACCCAACTTGTTGTGGGCCATGCCATCTGCCTCTGGCCCCTCAGAGCATACCTTGCCAGCTCTGGAACTGGACCACCAGTCTGTTGTCTTACGCAGTTACCTCAGATGATTCTGAGCCCTGACAAAACTCTGTCAGAGCGCTCACACTGGGCCTCTCACCAGAACTTTGAATTAGAAGCCATTTGAAAGCTATGCAAGATTCAGTGGACTTCCATGCGTATAGAGCCAAACTTCTAATTCACAAAAGGCTGACATTTTATAAGTGTTAACAAAACATTATCCCAGTTTATGCTCCCTCCATCATCAAACAAGACTTTATTGGCTGTTCTTGGACTGCTGCCGTTGAAATGTTTTCACAAAGAAAGATTAGAATTTTGATATGAAAGTGAAAGATTTTTTTAATTGAAATAACATCCCAGACATACATAACCAGTAGTTTTACGTAAGTGTAGTCAATTGTCTTGTGAGCTATTAGAATACATTAAACACAAAATGCCAAATGGAGAAAAACTGCTTGGACCCTTCCTCAATCAGATTGCTATATATAGAATAATAATTGGGAACTTTTGAGTTGCTGACATTACTTTCCCTCTTTCTCTCTCTCACACACATGCTTTCTCTTTTGCTCTTTTTAAAAAGAAGATCAAAGCCATCCCTGCTGAATGGATGTTAATCGTCCATGCACTCATTTGAGAAACTCCCAGCCCCTGAAATCTGTACACAGGATTTGATTTTCATTGACAAAATAGTCCAACAGAAAGTGTATCTGACACTATTAGCAGGAATTATGTCTGCCTTCCTAACGAAACAAGCCCACATTACCATGTGTGAAGTAGCAGCTAAACTATGAGCTGTGGAACCTTTCATCTCCTTTAATAGAATAAGGACATTGATCTCCAGAACTGGAGGATTGCTAATGAGTCTCTTCCTATCCATATGTACCTTCCCTCACAATTGCTCCTTAACAACAAAAAAGACCAAAAAACCCCACAAAAAACCAAAAACCTGATATGACAAAGACTGATAAGCTTGGGAAAATGTCTGTGCCTGTTTAATTGGAATGCAGCCTAAATAAATAAAGTTGGTGTATTATTACATTTTTATACAGGCTAAACATTTGGTCTTGGGGTGGTATACAAATATAGTACAATCAGATTTTTAATTAACTTTAAACAGACTTTTTTTTGGTAACCAGTTGAACACAGCCAAATGTTTGGATAAACAAGTGAATTTTCAGGGCTCTCCTGAAGGCAGACAAGGAAGTCAAACCCTGCATCTTGGCATGGAGAGCATTCCAAAGCTCAGGAGCAGCTATAGGAAAGGCCCAGCTCGGAGTAGATGGACCTCTTCAGTTGACCTGAAGAAGTGGTGGAGTCTGTACAGAAGGAGGTGCTCACTCAAGTACCCTGGAAGCTGCAGAGCTAACTTGTCTTTAAGTCTCATTGGGCCAAACAGCATGTTAATTTTAAGTGAGTTATTAAAGCTGATGCGCCTGGTTCTTTCCCTAAATCACAGCTGTGACCCAATCTGGAATGGGACCACAATGTGTTGGGGGAAAGAGACTTAACCCTTTACTCCCACCATAGTTTCAGTCCAGACTGAGGGTCCCTCTGGCTGCCCTGGGAGGAAAGTATCATGGGAGCCTTCTTCCTGAAACAAATTGATTTGGATTAGGACCATGATGGGACTAAAGAGTTATAATTCCCCTCCCCCATTCTATGGTCCTGATCCAGATTGTTTCCCTTGTGATTCCTGTTTTAAAAAACAAACCAAGGTCAGCCCTAACACCATGCTAAATGTAATGTGTGGTTTGGTCAATAATCACACTATAATTTTAGCAACATTATTTAAATGTTATTTGTTTAGAAGTGTTTCAATTCATCTTATAATAAGTTATTGCCAGGTGAAAAATACTATAATCAATAATGTAGAAGTCATAAAATCAGTTGTAAAAATCAAGTACTCAGTGACTGATACACTGAGCAACATTTCATGCACATCACAGCATAACATTTACACAGTTGCTCAAGAGCATTGTTGAGATAAAGGCAGAAATTGTACAAAGGCAGTTATGCAATTGACCATTATTTCCAATGGCTATAATTTGCACAAACTGCATTTGCACAATTATTGTGTTTAGCACAACAGAACTCTTGCACAGCTGCATGAATTTTAAATTGCATCATGCGCATAACACTGAGCAGTATGCCAACCAGTTAAGGCAATCAAATCATGATTACAAGTGGAGTTGTGAGCAGTAACTGGAGTAAGTCAGGGTTGCCCAACCTTTGGTCCCCAGATGTTGTTGGACTATAAGTGACATCATCGCTAGTCACAATGGGTGAATGCCATTGTGGCTAGGAATAGTGTCATGTATAGTCCAAGAACATCTGGAGACCAAAGGTTGGAAAACAGTGCTCTATGTGACTATCCAGCTATCAAAGACTGATCTGAATAAAAAAGCTAAGGCTCACTCCATGGATCAAGTTCCTGGATCTGTCATATTTCTAGTTGAAGAATAAACCACAGTATTGGTGTTATCTCAGTTGGTACATGCATACTTGTGTCAAAGTCAGGCTGAGGCTTTAGGTGACTATATCCCAATATAGACTTTTGTGTTGCAAAAGCGCAGAGTATATGAGATCAGTTTCTGGAGATAGAGGACAAAGTAGGTGGATGTCAATGAGCAGCAGATATTAGTTCATTAGCCATGTCAGGCCATGAGGCCAGAGTCCCACTATTAACATTGGGTCTATCCAATCCAGAAGCTTCATACTGTCCTCAATCCCAGGGACCAGTGTTGGAAAGTTATGTTCCCTTCTGCTCCTGAAGAGGGCTTTGATCACACCTAGTGCATGAAGGTTGTGACATGAAATTGTGAACCAGGTTGTGACATGAAGTTAAGTCACAACCTGGTTCATACCTCAGAGTCCTTGGAAATATGTTTGTGTTAAATAGTAGTTAATTTTGCTGGTCGAATGACCATAACAATAAAGATTTGATTTGTAGTTAATGGTTTGGTGCCAGTGACTCTGCAGAATGACTTCACAAATCCTGGTTTTGTGCTTCTACCTCTTGGTTGTGAGCATTCTGACTCTGGATTGTGATCAGTGGCTGACATACTGCACAATTTTCCAACTTGCTTTTAACAGAACATGCACACAGTTGTGCAAGAATTGTGCAAACACAGTTGTGCAGTGGATGGCCATTATTTCCAGTGGCTGTCCATTGCACAACTGTGTTTGTGCAATTCCTGAGTTTTACACAAGAGTGCTCTTGCACAATTGCGTGCACATTTTGTTAAAAGGGACACGGAATCTTGTGCAGTATGTCAGCTGCTGAGTGCAGATCTCTAAAAAGGAAATAGCAGGTCTAATGGTCAGGATTCTACATTTTATTTATGTATTATTTATTTTTCTGTGTAAATCACTTTGTGAACTTTAGTTGAAGAGCAGTATATAAATATTCATGGTAGTAGTTTGTAGTAGTAAAGCATCAGTTACTGGCTTTTGAAATGAAAAAGAAGTGCAATCGGAATGTTGGAAGATGATGCCAATTGGCACAGTTGTGTAGGGAGGGCATAGGCAGGCTGGGTTCTCATGGGCAGTGGTTCCTCCCCCATGGTGGCATCCCCTACTCTGTTCCTCCCAGTGGTGGTGGCAGCTTCTCCCCACACAACAGCGTACTGCACGTGGTGTGGTGCTGGGGATGGGCAGCTTGCGGGGATAGAAAGGGAGCTCTGCAGTGCTGCTGGAGCCTTCCACACTCCTGCCACTTCTGTCAGAGGGCTTTCTCGCTCTCTCTGCCTCCTCACACCACACACATGCGCAGCAGCCCCAGGAGTAGCTAGCCAGTGGGGTGGGGGAGGTGAGTGAGGCAGTCCTAGGGAGCCTCGAGGCAGTCCCGGAGGCAGAAGTGTGCAGGTCCTTGAAACCCATGCGCTCCATTTTATATAGATAGATACATATGGAAATGCAGGATTTTGTCACCATTTCAAATGAATGCTAAACTAACCACTTAAGAGGGCATATATTTGTGCCCTTCTAAGCACAGATTGGATCAGCTAATGGATTTTCCTTACATTTCTGAAAAAGACATTTTAACTCTCTGCTTCGGGCTAACAAGCACTATAACTGGAATTTCATATGGTAATAGCCACAAGACAGCGGTAATTTTGCTTTGCTGCTGACATGCAGGAGTACTGGATAAGATGTTGCTAGCCTTCATAACTGTGATCTTGGAGCTTTTGAGTTCCAAAAAGATACTTAGGAAAAGAAATGAAAACAATTCAACAGTTAAAAATTAATTTCAGCTAAAAAGTCTGAGAAAATAGATGTGTCTTGGTTTGCATTTGGGATGGGTGACTACATCCAAGATAGGGCTGAGAGAGATGCCTGCCTGCAACCTTGGAGAAGCCGCTGCCAGTCTGTGTAGACAATACTTAGCTAAATGGACTTACGGTCCGACCCAGTATGTATGTATGTATGTATGTATGTATTTATTTATTCATTCATTCATTCATTCATTCATTCATTCATTCATTCATTCATATTTTTACACTGCCCAAAACTTACGTCTCTGGGTGGTTTACAACAAGATTAAAAAGTAAAACATTAATTAAAAACAATAGCAAAACAAAACAAAAATTTAAAAGCAAGAAATGTAAAACACAATTTAAAAATTTTAAAACAATATTCTAAAAACAACATTCAAAACAATTAAAACAATATCAGTTAAAAGCCTGGGTGAAGAAATGCGTCTTTAAGGACTTTTTAAAGGATGTCAGAGATGGGGAGGCTCTTATTGCACTAGGGAGCACATTCCAAAACCTCGGGGCAGCAACGGAGAAGACCCATCCCTGAGTAGCCACCAGAAGAGCCGGTGGCAAATGCAGACGGAACTCTCCTGATAATCTCAATGGGTGGCGGGGTTCATTATGAAGAAGCCGTTCTCTTAAAAATATATGGCAGCTTCCTATGTGAACACTGTCCAAGTAAGATATTCCCCTTAGGGAATGGGGCTGCAACTCAGTGATAGAGTATCTGCTTTACATGCAGAATGTCTCAGGTTCAATCCCTAGCATCTCCAGGTAGGGCTGGGAAAGACTCCTGCCTGGAACCCCAGAAACACACTGCCAGTCAATGTAGACAATATTGAGCTAGATGGACCAATGGTCTGACTCTTTGTCAAGGAGCTGAGCCATGGGCATGGAGCCTGTTGTCTCCAAGACAGGGCCAAAAGCTGTAGCCTCAGAATAATGTCACGTAGCTGTCATGGGTAGCAGTCCCTAGGGGCAAAAGTCCAAAGCCAGGACTGGGAGATGTTAAGTTCACCAAGATTAAGTCAAGCAGGCCATCAAGAGCCTGGAAGGTCAAGGCAGAAGACAGAAGTCAGGAACACATCGAGACCAAGTATTCACCAGGAGCCAGAGGATCAGAGGCAGGAGTCACAAAGAAGCTATAAATCACACCAAGCAGTAACAAGACAAAACAACAGCACAAAAAGACCTTGATACAGAGACAAGGCCTACCTCAGCCAGAAAGCCTTTTATGCTTCCTGCTACAGGGAGAAGCCAATGAGTGTTATAAGGCAGCTTCTTATGTTCCTACTTGCAGTTTGTCTGTGTGGGATAATTTTATCTGAACCCAAGTTCTGAATCAAGTTCAGTGCTTCCTGAACACCCATTCAACTTGCCCATCACTAGTTTTCTCAGAATTACCATTGAAGTTCCTTCTAGGGCTGTGTGAAGCTTCAAGTGCATACTTGGTTTCAGCCCACTTTGATCCAAATCACAGTTCTGACTAGTTGGGCTGCAGCGGGGCCTAAGAAAATAAAACCAGATTGGACCCTTCAGCCCCTCCCACCCCCACCCCTAAAAGTACTTACAGGACCAGACAGAGGGGAGGACACAGGTCACTTGCCTGTATCTTCACTCCCAAAGCCTCAGAAAAGACTACAATGTCCAGAAGCTTGCATTATTCCCAGGATTACAGGGGAATTAAAGGGGGAAAGAGACATTTTAAAATACAAGCTGTAGAAGATGCTGCCTGCTTCCTAGCCACTGGAAGCTAAGATACAGGAATCTGGGAGTGGTACAGGTGCTCCCAGGAATTACAGTCATTTCTGAGGCATTGAAAGGGAAAATACAGAAAGGTAGCCTGTCTCCTATCCTCTGTCCAGTCTTGAAATTACTTTTAGGAGTAGGCATGATAGGGGGGATTCCAAAGCAAACTTTAGAGGGCCAAAGAGTTAGGTTCAAAGTAAGGTGGCACATTGCTCCCCATCTCCGGCAGTGGGTCCTAAATGAATAGGAAACACTCTCAAAACATTGAGGCTGTTTCTGAATGGAAACTGGGCTGCTTTGTACAGCCCTATTTCATTCTGCTTCTATTATTCCAGAATTCCTAAGCAAGTTTATACTTATAATACTTAAGTAGTACTTGATTTCTCCATAGCACAATTTATCAGAAGTAACTCTAGCAAGCAATGGCACTATAGTGTTCATATTTTCTGTACAACTTCATTGAATCTGCCATAGGTAAAAGGGACACATTGTTGGTGCCTGTTTAGAAACAGAGTGGCTCCATAATCTTCTGTAGTAGTATTTTGAGTTCTGAGGTTTTTAGAACTGACAGACTGGCGTGCTGATTCTTCCTTGTAAAACATATTGGATATTTACAGTAAGGCTTTAAGCTCATTGCTAAGGCAAAAGAAAATACACACACTGTAGCCGTTAGCCAAGAAAACAGCAGGAAATATCTGGATAAGTGTGTACCAGGATTTTGTACATTTCATACAATTCATTGTGTTGGTATTTCAGAAAGATGGTATGTGCGTGTGAGAAGGGGGACATATGCGTGCGTGTGTGTGTGTGTGTGCATATATACATACACACACAGTCACACACACATACACACACACCCCTTTAAAGCAGCACTTTGGATCACTTTTAATATACACTGTATAATGCACACTATTATTGTCACAGGCACCAGAAACTCTGGGAGATTTTCCTAGAGGACCATAGCAGAATTCAGAAATCCACATTATGCTGCACAACATGGCCCCTGAGTATAATGCAAAAAAAGAAAATATGAGTTGCTTTTTACAAAATGAGGTCTAAAAGGACAAGAGTCTGTGTTCTGTAGGCAAATGAATAAAAAATCCAACCAAGATCCATTCAGTATGGGCGTGATCATCACTGATCAACATCCACTCTGATTGGCTGTTGATTGGATTCTGAAGCACCACAATCATTTTGAAATGTGATACACCTACGGCTGTCTCTTGCATTGATTGAACAGTCTTTTAAAAAATAAAATTAAAAAATAACATCTTCTTCTATCTGTACTAAGGTGAATATATGCCTAGCTCCATCCTCCCAGATAGCTAACCTATTTTTTGTATCCTGTTTTAGCCACTTTATTTTACATTTCTCTCCACTTCTTTATTTTACCTTATTATCATTACTGTTCTTATCATTTAAATATAGATGCTTTCAATTATGGTTATAATCTTATTGATTTTATAGTCTTGCTTTTATTTCTCTCTCTCTCTATTTTAAGGTGTAGTAGTTTTACAGTATTACAAAACAGTATCGTAGTATCAAATTGCTCATAATTCTTTTTAAATACAGCTGCTAATAATCTTATAGCTACCCTCTTTTCTAAGGGTAGCAGCTTTATTGCATTATAATATAGTTTCATAATTTTATGAAGTAGTAATTTTAAAGTAATGTGATTTTACTGTTTAATAATTTGTTTTTGAATCATGCTCTACTGTTCTATCTTGTGCTGGTTTTGGACCATAATAAAGATGATTGATTGATTGATTGACTGATTGATACCTATCTCTTAGGAGATGACCAAAGCCATCTTGGCATACAAAATGTTATGCCACAATCAAGATGACCATTATGAAATATGCTAAAATATAGATCTTTGAGGGATCTAATTATCTGTAGTTTCTCTAACTTTTTTGTTATTTTAAAATGGAAACTAATCTAGAAAGAGATAATATATATCTAGTGGGTTTTCTTATCTTTACTGATGCTTACACAGGGAGGAGAAAGTGTCAGAAGACTCTGTAAGAGGAGACAAAACCGTAATGAGGCAAGCATTCTGCCACATGTAGTTGAACGGTTTGATTTACTGAGACTTCACTTTGGAATCTGTGTGTGGTTTTCTCTCTCACTCGCTGACTCAATTTGCCATATCACTTTGCAAGCCTGGCAAACTCTGAGAACATTCCCCTTCTAATAAAAGTAAATTTGCTCAGTAGGCAATTTGCATCTTGCCCGTGTCTAGTCATGAGATCATTATAATAAAAAAACAGAGTCCCTGGAAATCTAGGTCACTTGGAGGTACTTTTTTTTTTTTTTGGTCAGCAACAAGAATAAAAGAATGGCACAGCATCTTTTATGGCTGGCTACAGCTGTGGAAACATGGAGCTGGTTATTCTTTCACACCCTCAAGAGCTCAATGGCACTGCAAAAACCCATACATGCTGCCTCTGAATGATCTTATGATCATGAAATTATTTGGGTTAATTGCCTTGAGCTATACCGCCTTGATTAGGGAATCAGAGTCTTTTGAAAAGCTATTGTACTGACACCAATCATGATTAAGGCTGGAATACTAAACAGAGTTACTAGGGAGTAGACCTCGTAAGACATTGTAGAAGTTGCTTCTGAGGGGCGGGGGAGCATTGGCCAGCAGTTTCCCTTGAAATCTATAGAAGAAATTGGTCTCAACTATCTAAATTCCCTTCTGTGACCCTCATAACATGCAATGAAACACGGGCACCATCCACACTGCCGTGTGTGTATGTAAAATCTCACAGGCACTATTACAGGGCAGTTCTGCTCTGACTTACTACGCAACACCCATTATTTTCAATGAGCATTGCAGCATGCAACTGCGTTTGTGCAGCTTTTAAGTCAGATCAGAACTGCCCTTTTATACAACAGCACCAGCAAGGTTTTACACACAGCAATGCAGATGGTGCTGAACCTCCTGCATTTTGCTGCAAGTTACTGAATGTAGGCCCATGTGATTTAGTCACTAGCAATGTAGTTAAGCTGCATATGGGCCCAGATTTATGAAAGTGCTGTACCGTTTTAGATGATATCATCAGCAGAAGTGGTTATCATTTTAATATGAAGTGGGAAAGCAAACATAGAACCATGTGGATTTCTTTTAAAATTCTAAGAGTTTTCCATGATCCTGTATCACACAATTCAAAATTCACAGAAAGCGCATTTTACAATTCAAAGTATTAAATCTAATGTGTAAATAAAAGTGTATATTTGGGAGGCAGGATGGGAGGAAAGACTGATGAAAACTCTGTTTTCAGAATAGGCACCCCTTTGTGTGTGTTGTGCATGGTATTCAGGGCTGAGCAGAAGTTCCATGCAGTGCTTTTAAAACTTAAGTGGGAACCAGCAAAACAAGGAGACATTAGAAAAATAGGAGCATCTTCTCATGACCACAAATTCCTGGATAGGAGAGGGTTAACCCAGGAACCTATGGGTGTCTGGGGCACAGGTAGTCATCCTGACCCAGTAGTTCCGGACCTGGGTCTCCCAGATCTGCTACCCAGGTTAAACGTGAGGTAGAATGACAACAGATTGACATCATACCTTTTTGTTTTCATTGTCTGCAGCACCAGCATGTTTTCAATTATTCCTGGGCTGACGGAAGCCATGTTAACTATAGAGCTGGGTGGAAAGCAGGGGCAAGGAGAGAAGGGTTGTTGCTGGACAAAAGGCTGCCTCTCTGCTGCTTGCACATTGAAATACTGGACCAGGTCTCATGATCAGTGAGACCTAGTTTGGGGCGGTGAGCGGGGATGGAGCCCTGGGCAGCAGGATTGGCTGCCCACACGATTGCCGGATCCATGACGGGGCTGGGGGAGCGGTGGCCCCTGCAAGCTCCAGCATGCCCTGCGCAAGTGCACAGGGCATGCTGGCGAGACCCCGGAGCCGGGAGGTGGCTTTCTGCCTCCCCTCCAGGAGTCTCCTCGCGAGTAGCTGCTGCGTGGAGCCGCGCCACGGCTACTCACGATCAGAAAGCCTGGGTTTGCGGAGCGCTCGCTCCACAAACCCGGGCTTTAGGGTGGGCTACTTGAGCGGGTTACCTGCTCGTGAACCACTGGGCTCACCTGTGAGCCCGGTGGTTTTTCCATGATCATCAAAAATTGGGCTAGGCTCTCCTAGCCCGATTTTGGTTGATTGTGAGAATAGCCCCACTGTCTTCCTTCCTTCCTGGAATGCATGGCAGTCCGATCATAAACCCAACTGAGGGCTTGGGTCATCCGGGAGGCACAGGGTAGGAGTGTCCCTCTCCTCTAACCCACCCTGATATGGTCATGAGAACAAGCTCTAGGTCTTACAGGGCTATAAAAGAGAATTGCAAGCAATTTTGTCTCCACAAGATTAAATCTATAACAACATATATTGTAATAGGGGTGTGCACGAGCCAAAAATTTTGATTCAGTACAAATCTGCACTGAAATTGAACCAAACAGCCTGTCCCTGAACCAGTTTGGTTGAATCAACTGGCCAGTTGATTCATTTGACCGAACTGGTTTGGCAATTCAAGGGGCTATACTTGTAAAGGGGACTCCAGTGACGATTCCCCTTTTCAAGCAAAGGGGTGGGGGTATCCTCTAAAGGCAGGCCGAGGGGCAGCAGCAGGAGAAGTAGTTTAAGGTTCCTACCAGTCTAGCGGCGGCTGCCAGCATGGCCGCTTGTCCCCCCAGCACAGCCCAAACATGTGGCGATCCCTCTTCAGCAACCTGTCCACATGGTGGCAGTGCGGTTCTGGCCTCCATGGATGTGCGGAGACTGGAACCATTCTTTTGCTGCATGGGCAGCTTGCTGAAGAGGGATCGCCCTGTGCTTTGGCTGTGCCGGGGGGCATGCAATGGAGCCGACAGCCACCGCCAGGCCAGTAAGAACATTAAACTACTTTTCTCGCTGCTGCTACCCAGCTGCCATTTCAATCCTGAAGCAGTCTGCCCAAACTGGGCTTGGTTTGGTTCGATCGCAGACTGAACCACCTCCAGTTCAGTTCATGATCAAGCCACCAAACTGCCCCAGTTCAAGGCAAACCAGTTCAGGATCAGATGATTCATGCACGCCTCTATATTGTAATGGTGTGGACATTTCTTGTTTCCATACAGTACCAATACTTTATTGCTGTTGGGTGGTAAGTGTTTGGAAATTTCTGGTCACCGGCTGTTTTCGGTAAAGAAGAATTCAGTTAGTAGAGACACCAACATAAATATGCCAAGCTGCCTGAATGGCTCCATAGCTACCTCACAGGGTTGTTGTGAAGAGAAACATAATTATGTACTCCGCTCTGGGCCCCTGAGAGAAAGAGCGGAATATAAATGGAAGTTAGGTCCATTGAGTTCAGTGCATAGAACTGTTGCCTGCAACATTAAATGCAGTTGTATTTGTATAGCACTACATTGCATTTTGCACTGCTGTCAAGCAGATGAGGCTGCTGACCATTTCAAGTCAACTCTCCCTAATGCCTCCTGAGAGTGAAGTTATTTGATCAGAGATGCTAACAAAGCCACATTCAAGTGTTCAAGCAAATGATGCGGGAGCACGATTGGGGGGAAAGAGAATGTATAGAACACGCTGTACCATACTATGGAAACACTTAGATAAATGCACGTCCAATTAGGTCATGGCTGGAAATAGAAAGATCTCAGCCTCTGATGTGCTTGCCTTACTCTCTTGTTTTTCTTTCAAGTATTGAATGTCACTTGAAACACAACAAATTGCCTGGTTTGTATCCTATTACAGCTATCTTGGGAAATCATAAAGTCAAAACAGAAGCAGCTAAAGTCATGAGGCAAAGGAAACGTCAATGGCACTTCAGAAAACACTTGTCAGGCTCAATTATTCAGGGCCTCCAGAGCTGCTGGGAAGAGTTTGTTTCACTCTCATCCTGTCACTGTGTGTGAGGGAAGGGGGACGGGGCTGTGCTCCACACATCAAGGACAGAAGTGACATCCAGAAGTTTCTTAGATTCTCTGCAAATACTGTAGCTGTTCAGCGGCATTGTTTCAGATGTCTGTATGGTGGTCAGACGCATCCTCTAAGGATGGGGAAATGGACATTTTACATGATAATCCCCCAAGAAACCTTGATCAATCACCCCTGAGAAGAACCAAGAACTATAGGCTGCCCACTTGCCCAGATGTGGAGATGCCAATCCCCTCAGCAGCTGAAACATTTAACATCAGTCACCACAGACCACATTTGATGTCACTTTTCAGAGCCTCACCACTTCGATCCCCCATGATATACTAATTTCCCAGAGCCACATTTGACATCGTCCCCCAGAGCCTCCCCATGTCAATCCTGCAGAGTCTCTCCACCTTAATCCCCCAGAGCTGCATTTGATATCATCCTTATATTTTAATATGTTGAGGTATTATATTTTCATATTGATACATATATCAGTGTTGATATATCCCAACATCGATATCAGCCTTCACCCATGAGAGGCTTGTCAGGCATAAAAGTAGGATATCAGTATTTAAAATAATTAAATAAAATAATGCTCTCAAACGGCTTCCAGTGTTCCTCACTTTCTAATGAGGAAAATGAACCCCCCCTTTTAAAAACTCAGTTGCTGTAACAGGTGGTTGTTGTTTTAATGGGGCAGGGAGTGACGACTTATGGAGGTAAATAATATTTTAAAGAGAAGATGCACTTCAGTAGCACATTTTATTCACAAAGGGGGCACATCTTCAAATTAGACACCACTGTTGATGTTTAGAACATAAGAACAACCCAGCTAGATCAGGCCCAAGGCCCATCCAGTCCAGCATCCTGTTTCACACAATGGAGTACCAGATGCCTCTAAGAAGCCCATAGGCAAGAAGTGACGGCATGCCCTCTTTCTTGCTGTTGCTCCCCTGCAACTGGTATTTAGAGGCATCTTGCCTCTGAGGCCGGTGGCCTATAGCCACCAGACTCGTAGCCATTAATAGACCTGATCACCGCGAATTTGTCCCTTTTAAAGCTGTTGTCCATGAATTTGTTTAATCCCCTTTTTAAAGCCACGTTAGCTGGGATGGCTTCATAAGAGGGCATTAAACACGCTCATGGGGGATAGTAATATGAGTGGCTGACGTCCAGACTGACACTGCAGTAGTGCAATGAACAACAAAGATGCACACAGGCAAGAAGGTTGTATCGCTGAGCAGATGCTCAAGCAATCTCTTGAGGTTGAGAGAAGCTGTTCAGTCTTTTGTGATTGTGGTCTGCTTGCACAAGAGGGCTATTGTTTTCATGCCATGCTTACTGGTTTCTCAGAGACATCCCAGGCTGGGAGAAAAAGGAATAAACAACCATTCCCTCTGTGCACCAAAGGTGATGGAGCATGCACAAAGAGGCCACTGTTTTTCTTCTGCAGCCAGACTGTAGAAAACATAATATTACTGCATGCTATTACTTACCAGACAATATATACCTGTTATGACATGTATCTCTCATATTTAGAATGAAAAATGGTTTGGAAAACCCCAGTTACAGATAAATCTATTATCAGGTATTGTAGAAAGCAGTCCTGTGTAAAGGCTTTTCATTACATACAACAAGATTTATGTGTACTAGTAATGTGCACAAAACTTAGTTTGTGTTTTGTTTCATGCTGGAGACAAAATATAGATGGCCAATACGTTTCATTAAAACAATGGTTATTTCAGGGGAACAAAACTCAAAATGTTTTGAGTGTTGCAACCATAGGGAACAATGGGGAAAGTCAAAACATGGGTTTTGTTCCCCATGGGTAGCTTGTAGGGACACCAAAGTGGGTTGAGTGGTAGGGCATGATGGGTGCTACCTACTACCCAACCCACATAAGAAATGGGTGAGCAGGCATTATGTTTTTGGCTCGAAACACTTAAAAGGGCCTGTCTCGAGTCAAAACGTTTTGACGTACAATTTTGTGTGTTCAGTCTCTCTTTAGTTACAATTACTCAGACTTCTCTAGGGTCTGGGGAGAACAAAGTATGGAAATAGGATCTGATTATACTATATTTATGACATCATAGAACTTCTATTTGCATCTTCATCTCATCAAACACTTGAAATAACAAGGTCATCAGTAAAGGGTGAAATATATATTTTGATTGAACAAGATAAAGTGAAAAAAAGAGCTTAGATTAATGTCCTACAAATGTGAAGACAGAAAACTACTTTAAAGGAATATTGTCAATTCAGTTTAACCCCGCACTTTGTATAATTTTTCCTGTAACAAAATAAACTGATAATCCGTAAGTTTTTCACATGCATATTGCAAGCCTTAAGATGCCTAGTGTTAATTTCAAAAGATTTTGTTCACTGAAGCTTTCAGCTGTAGTTAACATCACAGTTTGGCTTGGGTACAGTCAGTATTAAGAGGATAATATTCAAACCAAAACAGGCAGCTTTTTAACAGATGTTTAATTACAGCAAGTTGTGGACCAAACGAAAAGCTGTAGATGTCCTGTTATTTCAGATGTAACTACTTAGAAACAAATGCATACTGTTCTGGCCCAGTATCTTCTACTAATCACAAGTCATTGGGTGTCAACTTGACAACAACAGTATTTTAGCCAGAAGATTGGTTCAACTGATCTTTGCTCGTATGGAAGCAGAAATGACCACATTTGGCTCTATATAAATAAAAGTGAGACTTTTTCTCATACATTGCTGCCTTTATTATAACTTATGTTCATTTTGAAAAGATGGGGTTAAAAAACCCCTAGTCTAATATGGAAATATTAGACTAGGGTTTTTTTAACCCCATCTTTTCAAAATGAACATAAGTTATAATAAAGGCAGCAATAAGGGCATATGATATGGCAAAATAAGGGCATATTGAGCAGGTGGTTTCCTCTCAGCTCCAGGCAGTTTTGGATGACATATATTATCTAAACCAATTTGAAACTGGCTTTCAGGCAGGCTATGGGGTTGAGACTGCCTTGGTTGGTCTGATGGATTATCTCCAATTGGCTATCAACAGAGCGAGTGTGACTCTGCTGATCCTTTTGGATCTCTCAGTGGCTTTCAGTACCATTGACCATGGTATCCTTCTGGGACGCTGGAAGGGTGTGGGTTTGGGTGGCATTATTTTGCAGTGGTTCCATTCCTGCCTCTCTGGTTGATTCTAGATGGTGTCACTTAGAGACTGTTATTCTGCAAAGCAAGAGCTAAAGTGTGGAGTTCCACAAGGCTGTTGCCAGTGCTTTTTAACATCTACATGAAACTGCTGGGAGAGATAATCAGGAGCTTTGGTGTAGAGTGATATCAATATGCTGATGACACCCAGATCTATTTCTCCATTCCAACTTCATCAGGAACTGGCATAACCCCACTAAATGCCTGCCTGGAGGCAACAGTGGGCTGGATAATAAACTGAGGTTGAAGAAAGAACTGACTATAGGGGGTCAGGACTCAAGAGATGGTTTAGAACTGCTTGTTCTGGATGGGGTTACACTCCCCTTGAAACATCAGGTATGTGGTCTTGGAGTGCTCCTGGATCCCAAACTTTCCCTGGTTTCTCAGGCTGAGGCAGTGGGCAGGAGTGCTTTTTATTAGCTTCAGCTGATACACCAGATACGTCCATTCCTGGAAGTAAATGCCCTTAAAACAGTAAATGCTGTTAACCCCTAGGCTTGACTACTGTAATGCACTCTACATGGGGCTGCCTTTATACTTAGTCTGGAAACTGCAATTGGTATAGAATTTGGCAGCTTGATTGGTCTCTAGGTCAACCTGAAGGGATCATATAACACTGATTTTGAAAGAATTGTACTGGCTGCCGATATGTTTCCAAACAAAAGACAAAGTGCTAGCTATTACCTATAATGCCCTCAATGGCTTGGGTCCAGGGTACATAAGAGAGTACCTTCTCTGTAGCTGCTCTGGGGCTCTGGAATACACTCCCTGCTGAAATAAGAGCATCTCCTTCTCTGCTTGCTTTAGGAAGACCCTCAAGACATTCTTGTTTTCCCTGGCTTTTAATTGAAATTGAAATTTTATTGTTCTTATTTACTGAGATTGTTTTTATCTGTTTATCAATTTTAACTATTTTGTATTGTTTTTACACTTGTACAAAGTGTAAAACAAATGTACACTTTGTACACTTTTTACACAGTGTACAAAGTTAAAACATATATGTTAAACAAACAGACAAATAATCATTGTCAGATCCTTTTCAGTTTTGGCCCCATAATAAGGGCATGTTATCATGAGGCACTTTTTGGTGCTGGCCCCAAGCAACTTTCCCTTTCCCTTTCTAGGGGGACTTACTTGGCCCCCTCACTTGCTATGTTCAAGTAACAGCCAAAGACACATCTCTTTTAGAACAGGCCTTCTCCCTGGTATAAGGTTTATTATTTATTTATTTGTTTATTTATTTATTTATTTAGCACATTTTTATACCGCCCTAACCCAAGGTCTCAGTTTGTTATGCAGTTGTTTTATTAGCTTTGACTGTTTATTTGCTTTTATTGTACTGTATTGCACTGTGTTTTATTTTGGTTTTATTTTGCCTATAATCCACTTTGAGATATTTGAAAAGTGGAATATAAATGTAATATTTTGATCAGGCTCCCACAACTCAAATTGTTTGTATTCCTGACAATACAGATTTCAGTCTTTCAAAAGAAGCTCTCCTGTACCCCCAATTTAGGATGAAAGCTTAATTCCAATCATTCCAAAGCAGCCAGGTTGAATTCAGCATCAGAATAGGTGGCTTATTTGACAGCATGGCATACCATTATACCCACAACTATAACACATATGGGTCCCACTGAAGCCCATTGGACAATACAATTTCTATTTCTGTGGTTGTTAGGGAAAAATACAACCCAACATTTGGGTTGTGGAAAATACTTGCCAACATTCTAACACTGGAATTGCACATGGATGTTCCTAAGCATGTGCTAGCTAGCTGTGTTCCAGACTACTCTTGTGCTAACGCAAACATGCTTGCACTTACCCAGCAAGTTGCACAACCTGTGGCATGCCTCATTTGTTTATGCAGAGAACCTTGGTACAATACAGCTTCCATCCCCCTTGGAACTGTGCATCATGTCAGACAATTTTAAAAAGCACCAATTGAACTCAATGGAAAGGGACCCCCCCCCATCCTGCCACCACCTCCTGCTTCATCCCCACAGCCATGCAGCCAGAAAGGATAATAGAATTCAGACTTACCCTGCACCCAGTCACTGCAAGCCCGCCCCTGACAGGGAGATCATGACACAGGTGATAGGGTAAACGGCAGGAGGGTATATCTCTCTGGCATCATGGTAAGCACACTTAGAGCACTCAAAGATAAACTTTGCTGATGGGACCTTTGGAGTAACTGCTGCCCTCAAAACACATGTGGGAAGAGCACATGTGGGTCTGAGGCAGAGTAACAGTTCTGAGAAGAGACACATGAGGAAGCACCCGACTGGAACTTCCACTGTAGCTGGGAATATAAGGACAAGGACACCAGTGTTCCCTGTAACAGGAATTCCCAGATGTTGTGTACAACTCCCATAATCCCCAGCCAATGGCCACTGCAGCTGAGGATACTGGGAATTGTAGTCAACAATGTCTTGGAATCCCTGTTACGGGGAACACTGCAATGCACCCCACAGAGATAAGCATGAGAGGGGCAATTCCATGCTTCGGGGTATGAATGCTGCAAATGCCTACTTTAGTGTTGTGAAATGTGTCTTGGCTATACACTGACTTAGCTTAGCTTCTTCCCACAAGAGTTAACAGCAGTGTCTCCCACACAGGAGACACAAGGTAATTCTCTCTTGGTGATTGCTAGGTATTCTAAGCACTGCTACTGCTGATGAGATACTCTTGAGCCCTATGAATAAATAGGGCTCATGAGTATCTGGCCAGCGGTAGCAGTGCTTAGGATTGCAGCCGGGCCACATGTGGCAGAGGAGAACAGTTACTGCACACAGAGTTCCACTGCAATTCCCCACAGGAGAGGTAAAAGTATTGCCTCACTTACTGCACTCATTCCCACTGCAGGGAGCAGGGTGGAGTGAGGGCACTATGTGGGTATTTAGATGGCACCTCTCTCATGCAACTGCTCACTTGCAGACACTGACTGTGCATCCAGACCCAGGGACCATTATGCTCTGTGGTGTCAACAGGTCCAAAGGATAGGACCTTCAACATGCCCCATGTTGTGCAGACCACCTGGGAATTGTATCTTAAGAAGGCCATTGTAGAAGTGGAGAAAGTGAAGAAAAGGGCAACTAAGATGATCAGGGGCCTGGAGCACCTTTCTTATGAGGCAAGGCTACAGCAACTGGGGCTTTTGTAGTTTGG
The DNA here is from genome assembly GCF_027244095.1 of Hemicordylus capensis. NCBI lineage: Eukaryota > Metazoa > Chordata > Lepidosauria > Squamata > Cordylidae > Hemicordylus > Hemicordylus capensis. The sequence continues at coordinate 48,047,677 of NC_069661.1, read as the reverse complement.
AAAAGAGGTGACTATGGGGAGAAAAGACAGAGAGGTATAAAATTATGCATGGAGTAGAAAGAGCTGACAGAGAGAAATTTTTCTCCTCTCATAACACTAGAATCAGGGGTCATCCCATGAACCTGAAGGCCGGGAAATTTAGGACCAACATAAGGAAGAACACACAGCACATAATCAATCTATGGAATTCTCTGCCACGGGATGTGGTGATGGCCACTAGTCTGGATGGCCTTAAAAGGGGCTGAGACAAATCTATGGAGAACAGGTTTATCAATGACTACTGGTCTGGTGGCTATAGGCCACTTCCAGCCTCAGATGCAAGATGCCGCTAAATACCAGTTGCAGGGGAGTAGCAGTAGGAGAGATGGCATGCCCTCACCTCTTGCCTTTGGGCTTCTCAGAGGCATCTGGTGGGCCATTGTGTGAAACAGGATGCTGGACTAGATAGGCCTTGAGCCTGATCCAGCTGGGCTGTTCTTATGGAAGTACACAACAGCTGTGCTCATTGCAATTACAGATGTTTCTCTATGGGATTGGCAGCCTACTGATTCTAGACATGCTGCTGTAACTTTGCATGCTTCATGTCAGACAGGTGTGTAATGGGTGACATCAGAGCCCACCACTACCCTGCTGTCTGTCATGCAGTCTGCAAAGGCACAGGGGCCCTGCTAAGGTGAGATGGTTGACACTTTGGCAATGCCACTCATGGGTCTTCCAGATGTTGCTTCATCCCCACTGCTGTTCAGTAAACACAATTGCTGTCACTTCATGTCAGGGGTTAGCAGATAGGGATCCCTTCCCTCCAGCCTACCTCAGGCTGGGACTCTGAAGGGGAGGGGGCAGGGGCCTCTGCAACCAGGGCTCAGGGCCTGCAGCTTCTCCACTCTCTGACCGCATGAACTCCACAAGAGCCAGGGTCCTCTGAGGTCACAAGCAGCCCCACCACTGCTGCAGTGATGGATGAGGGAGTACATTGGACGGGGGTGGCCAGATAAGGGCTGCTGGGTGCCCAGGCAAACAAGCATGGTATGTGTGTGGCTAGATAAGGCTGCTGATCAACTTTTCTTTCTTTTGATGGGATATGGCATAGCAAGACCAAGAAAAGGCCCTATAACCGCCAGCTACTGGTCTGCAACTTATCTCCTTCTGTTTTAGCCACTTATATTAGAGACCAGTGGTACATAGAAATCTCCACAGCACTTTCCATGCCAAACCCCAAAGCTTTCTGTTTTGAAAGGAGCCTCTAAAGTTTGACCCCAGGACCCAAACCCTGTAGGTCAGGGGTTCCTGACCTGTGCAACGCCAGATGTTGCTGAACTGCAACTCCCACCAATGGTCTGACTCAGTATATGGCAGTTTCCTATATTCCTATCCCCAGCTAAAATTTATTGTGGCTGGAGGTGATGGGAGTTGTAGTTCACCAACATCCAGAGTACCACAGGTCAGGAACCCCTGCTGTAAGTCATGACACAAAGTCTCCCAATCTAGAATAAAGGCCAGACAATTCGGGCCAGACGGGCCTTCTCCGTTGCTGCCCCAAGGCTTTGGAATGTGCTCCCTAGTGAAATAAGAGCCTCCCTATTTCTGACAATTTTTAAAAAGTCTTTAGCAATAGCACTTACATTTATATACCGCTCTATAGCTGGAAGCTCTCTAAGCGGTTTGCAATGATTTAGCATATTGCCCCCAACATTCTGGTTACTCATTTTACCGACCTCGGAAGGATGGAAGGCTGAGTCAACCTTGAGCCCCTGGTCAGGATCGCACTTGTAACCTTCTGGTTACAGGGCGGCAGTTTTACCACTGCGCCACCAGGGGCTCTAAAGATGCATCTGTTCACCCAGGCTTTTGATTAATATTGTTTTGATGGTTTTAATGCTGTCTTAAAATATTGTTTTAAAAGTTTTAAATGGTTGTAATGTCTTAAACTTTTCATTTTTGTTTTAACGAATGTTTTACTTTGTTTTTATTTTGTTGTAAACTGCCCTGAGACGTAAGTTTTGGGCGGTATAAAAATATGTAAAATAAATAAAATAAATAAATTCCAAAGGGCATAATCGATTGTTTCCCTCACACCACAAACTATGCAGAGCTCAGAATCTGTTCCACCAACTATAAATAGATTGTTTCACAGAGCACAGTGCCCTATCAAAACACCTGTTATAGGAGCCAGGTAATTGTCTCATGCAGTGTTTCCTCTGATTGGCTGAGTCACTGGAGCCTTTGGTTGGTGGGGGTTCCTCCCTTTCCAGGGGGAGAGCACATCCAGAGTTTGAAACTGCATTTTATTGTATGAGTCTTGTGCTGTCCCACAGGGCTAGGGCTTTGTCTGTATCTCTGGTGTACATTGTTGGCTTCCATTGCTGGGAGGGATGTATGGCTGGGGAAAGACTTTGAGGCTCTACACACAAGGCTCTACACACAAATCTGCCGCCCACACAACTACCGGCTCCATTGCAGAGCCAGTGGGGCTGTGTGGATCGGAGGGGGCCACCTGGCCCCAGCAGTCCCTGGGTGCTCCACACAAGCGCACGAGCATTCTGGGAGGACCCCTGACACCGGGAGGCTGGTTGTAGTTTCCCAGTTGGGGGTCTAGTCATGTGTCACTGTGCACCATGGTGGTACACAATTAAAAAAAACTAGGTTGATGGAGTGCTCGCTCCGTTAACCTCGTTTAAGGGGAGGGGGAATTAGGCGGGCTAGACGCCTAGGAACCACTGGGCTCGCCTGCGAACCTGGTGGTTCCGACGATCACTAAAAAGTAGGCTAGGCTTCCTTAGCCCGCTTTCTAGTTATTGTGGGAATAGGCTTAATGGCTCATGATGCACTTTTGCCTATCTGGTGGTTAGAGAGCTGCTCTGTATGGGTTCAGCATTTGCCTTCACCTCCCCTTTTGATGTGGGTATTTCAGGACGTGCATGTAAAAGGCAAGTTTAGTCTTACTTCTACCATTCCCCTGGCTTGACTTGTACCCTGCTTGTCTGGCCTCCAGTCTAGAGCCCTGTGCAGTGAACTACAAACACTTTCCCTACTAATGGGCCCTTCCTCCCAATAGCAATAGCAATAGCAATAGCACTTACATTTATATACCGCTCTATAGCCGAAGCTCTCTAAGCGGTTTACAATGATTTAGCATATTGCCCCCAACGTTCTGGGTACTCATTTTACCGACCTCGGAAGGATGGAAGGCTGAGTCAACCTTGAGCCCCTGGTCAGGATTGAACTTTTAACCTTCTGGTTACAGGGCAGCAGTTTTACCACTGCGCCACCAGGGGCTCCTATATAGCTGGCCATCCGTGCCCAAGTTGTGGATCCAAGAGAGATCTGTGCCCACTGCTTCCAAGTCAATCACTAGCTGGTTGGTGATGTGGTTAGCTGATGTGTATTGCTCTGTGCAGACCCAGCTGTGTGTCAGAGCAGCTATAACCTACTCTCTGTGGGAATGATGGGAGTAGGTTGCAGCTGCTTTGATGCAGAACTTCATCTGCACGGAACCATCTCCGGCAGTGCTGATCAGCTCTGCTAGAGACTGCTCCGTGCAAATGGAGTGAGTGGTTCAGAAACAGTGGGCACAGAACGTGCTTGGATCCACAGCTTGCTGCATGGAATATCAGCCAGTGAGTCTTGCGCCTCAAAGGAGGAACCTTGAGGACTCCTATTGCTCTGAGGAGACAACTCTTGCAAGGAGGACAACTCTTGCTCTGAGGAGCCTGTGTGTTGCCGCTACATGCAGGGAGTTATGCTACTTTCCTTTTCTTGTGCACTCAATATGTGGGCTACTATCCCTCTGTGAGGGTCTCCATACTAGCGGTGTGGAGAGCCGAGGTGGGTTATGCAGGGAGAGTGGGCTTAGCCGCTCTCCCTGCACATGAGCAAGCAGGAAACCCTGAGAAGCCCCAGATCAGCCGCTCCCACGATTTCTGGCTCCGTCACAGAGCCAGAAGGGGCTGTGGGGATCGGGGGCCGCCTGGCACCCGGAAGTCCCAGGATGCCCCGTGTGAGTGCACGGGGCATCCTGGAGAAACCCCCGGGACCGGGAGGCTTGTTTAAGCCTCCTGGTGGGGGTCTTCTTGTGTATTGCCGTGGCATGGCAGCACATGACCAGAAAACTCCTGGGTTAAGGGAAGGGCTTCTTTGGCGGGCTGGCAGCCAGAGAACTACTGGGCTTGCCCGCGAGCACAGTGGATCTCCCAATGGATGAAAACTGGGCTGGGCTCCCTTAGTCTGGTTTTCATCCATTGTGAGAATAGCCTCTGTGTGTGTGTTTCAGCCAGGCTTTTAATAATCTCTAAACGTTTTAAATTTTAATTGCTGCTTAAATTTTTTAATTGTGGTACTCTTTGGATCTTTTAAATTTTAATTGTTTAATAATTGGTTTTATTCTGTTTTTATTGTGTGTGTATGTTTTTGTAAACTGCCTAGAGCTTTGGAATCAGGGGGTATATAAATCAAATAAGTAACTAAAAATAAACAAATACAAAAACCCGAGATCAGAGGGGAGGGGCTGCTTCCCTCAATGCCGGGAGTGTGATTCGAAATGGCTTTGCTCAACATTTACCGTGCAGCATGAAGCCATGTGCAAATAACTCCTTGGTTATCTATCCTGGCTAAATTGCTATTCAATCAATCAATCAATCAATCAATACAATGAACTAAAGCACACTAAAATTAATATTAAATTGCTATTTAATCCTGGTTATCTGTCTTGGTTAAATGCAGTTTGGAGCAGTTTGACCTAACTGCTTTTCAGCAGCACATTTGCAATCTACTTCCATTGGAGCAGTTTGACCAAGATTGCCCTGAAATTCTGGGTTCACACAATCAGCTCTCCTTGGCTCACTAATCCTGATGAATGTCACAGAGTCAGCGGGGGCTGCAGGGATCAGGGGCCGTGCAACCCCCGGAAGTTCCAGGATAGACCACACGAGTGGGGTAGGGGGTCTACTCCCGGTCAGGGGTCTACTCGTGTGTCACCGCACACCGCGGCAACACATGAGCAAAAAAAATGGGGGCTAACAGAGTGCTTGCTCCGTTAACCTCATTTAAAGGGAGCGGGAATTAGGTGGCCTAGCCGCCTTGGGAGCACCGGGCTTGCCTGCAAGCCCAGTGGTTCTCACGATCCCTGGAAAGTGGGCTAAGTTCTCCTAGCCCGCTTTCCAGGGATCATGGGAATAACCTCATGGTGTAATAGGCACAGGGCAACTTCTGCCTATGCCAGCAGTGTGAACTGGCTGTTCACTGACACGGAAGCAGCATGTGCACCTTCCTCTTTGATAGGCATAAGAATGGCCCTGTTGGATCAGGTCCAAGGCCTATCTAGTCCAGCATCCTGTTTCACACAATGGCCCACTATATTTTTCTGGGAAGCCCACAGGCAAGAGCTGAGGCCATTCCCTTTCTCCTGCTGATGCTACCTGCAACTGGTATTCAGAGGCCTCTTGCCTCTGAGGCTAGAGGTAGTGATGTGCATGAACCAGTTCAGTGTTCTATTCCTAGAATGCCAAACCAGTTCGGAAACTGGTGTTCTAACCAGTTCAAATGTGGGGGTGGGAGTTCCTTTAAGGAGGGTGGCCTTACCTTCCAAGTTGCGCTTCCCCCTCCGGCGCTGCTTCAAAAACCACTGGCTTGAAGTGGTTCTATATCCTCTTGCTGCCCCGGTCAGCGAAATACCCTAAGACCCAGGTGTTGTAGCCTTTTCTTGTAAGGAAGGTGCTTAGGCCCCTGATCATCTTAGTTGTTCTCTTCTGCACCTTATCCAGTTCTACAATGTCCTTTCTGAGGTATGGTGACCAGAACTGTACACAGTACTCCAAATGTGGCCACACCATAATTTTGTATAAGGACAGCATATTAGCAGTTTTATTTTCAACCCCCTTCCTAATTATTCCAAGCATGGAATTGGCCTTTTTCACAGCTGCTGCACATTGAGTCAACACTTCAACTAGCTGTCCTCTACAACCCCAAGATCCCTCTCCTGGTCAGTCACTGACAGCTCTAGTCCCATCAGCATATATGTGAAGTTGGGGTTTTTTGCCCCAATATGTATCACTTTACACTTGCTAACACTGAACAGCATTTGCCATTTTGTTACCCACTCGCACAGTTTGGAGAGATCCTTTTGGAGTTTCTCACAATCTGTTTTGGATTTCACTACCCTAAATAGTTTGGTATCATCTGCAAATTTGGCCACCTCGCTGTTTACCACAACATCTAGTTCATTTATGAATAATTTAAAAAGCACTAGTCCTCGCAGTACAGATCCCTGGGGGACCCCACTTCTAACTTCTCTCCATTTAGATAACTGAACATCTATACCTAGCTTTTGCTTCTCTTCCTTCAACCACTTACCAATCCACACGTGAACCTGTCCCATTAGCTCATGAATGCTAAGTTTTCTCAAGAGTCTTTGATGAGGAACACTGTTGGAAGATTTCGGAAAGTTCAAGAATACGATGTCAACTGGATCACCTTTATCTGTAAGATAATTCCTCAGGGGATGGAGCCGCTCTGGGAAGAGCATCTAGGCTCCAAGTTCCTTCCCTGGCATCTCCAAGATAGGGCTGAGAGATATTCCTGCCTGCAGCCTTGGGGAAGCCGCTGCCAGTCTGTGTAGACAATACTGAGCGAGATGGACCTATAGTATGACTCAGTATATGGCAGCTTCCTATGCTCCTATGACTTGACATTTTCAAAGAACATCAAAAGGTGGGTGAGGCAAGATTTACTTTTGCAGAAGCCATGTTGGTTGTCCTACAGCAGGGCTTGTTCTTCTATATGCTTGAAAATTTTAGCTTTGAGAAAGCTTTCCATTCATTTGCCTGGAACGACATTAAGCTAACTGGCCTGTAATTTCCCACATTCCCCCCTGGAACCCTTTTTGAAAATCAGAGTTACATTGGCTACTTTCCAGTCTACTAGTATGGAGATTGATTTTAGGGATAAGTTATATATTTTTGCAAGGAGGTTGGCAATTTCATATTTGAGTTCTTTAAGAATTCTTGGGTGGATGCCATTTGGTCTTGGCGATTAGTAAATTTTTAATTTTTTCAGACTGTTTAGAACGTCACCTCTTGTCACCTCTATCTAACTCAGTTCTTTAGCATCTGTCCCTGAGAAGCTTGGTTCAGGCACAGGTATACGCTCACAGTATCCTCTGCCTTGAAGACAGATGCAAAGAACTCATTTAGCCTCCCTGCTGTCTCCATATCCTCCTTAATCCCTTTCACTCGATCATGTAACAGTCCAACCACCTTCCTAGCTGGTTCCTGCTTCTGATGTATTAAAATGAGTTTTTGTTATTCCCCTTGATGCTTTTAGATAAATGTTCCTCAAACTCATTTTTTTGTATCCCTTATTTTCTCCTTGCATTTCTCCTGCCAGAATGTGTGTTTCTGTTTCTCTTCATTTGGGCAGGCCTTCCAATTTCTGAAGGATGTCTTCTTCCTCAGTATAGCTTCCTTGATTTTAGTTGTTAGCTATGCTGTCATCCTCCCTGACTTATTGGTACCTTTCCTCCTTTTTGGTATACATTCTAATTAAGCTTTTATTATTGTGGTTTTAAATAAACTCCATGCATCAATGGCTATTAGTGGCTTTGGGCCACCTCCAGCCTCAGAGGCATGATGCCTCTGATTACCATTTGCAGGGGAGCAACAACAGAAGAAAGGACATGCACATACCTCTTGCCTGTGGGTTCTCCAGAGTCAAAAATTGGGCTACTGTGTGAAAAAGGATACTGAACTAGACGGGCCTTGGGCCTGATCCAGCAGGCTGGTCTTATGTTCATTCTGGAGCAAAGAGACTCTCCTGATTTTTCCTTTCAGTTCTCTTCGCACCACACTCATTTTAGATAAGTTTCAAATTCTGAAGTTCAAAGTGTCTGTGTCAAGTTCGAAGTGTCAAAGTGTCTGTGTTAGACTTCTTTGGCAGTTCTCTGCTTGTGTGCATGATGAATTTGATCACACTATGGTAACTATTTCCTAAAGGTTCCATGATACTGACATCTCACACCAGGTCTTGTGCACCACTCAGGATTATGTCCAAGGATGCATTCTCCCTGTTTGTATCCAAGATGAACTGTTCTGAGGCACAGTCAATCAGCGTATCTGGAAAACTGGCCTCTTTGTCATGACCTGAATATGAATTTACCCAGTACATGTGTGGGTAATTGAAGTCACCCATTATTACAGCTATGTCTCTCTCTCTGACACCCGTCTGCAGCTCCCAGTCACTGTCAGCATTTTGATCAGGAGGATGATAGCATGGCCCTAGTAAAACATTTCCTTCTGTGCGAGAGGATATGGGCTCATCATTCACAGAAGGGGTCCCTTCTAAGGGAGCCTTTCCCTCTTCCTCAGAATGATGTCCTCCATTTTCCATGACAGAGGAGATGCCACTGGCCTGGTAGTGGGATGCCTCTATCATGTGCCTGAAGATCTCATCCACGTAGCTCTGACTCTCTGAGCTTCTCCAGATCAGCAACCTTCACTTCAAGGGAACAAACTTGTTCCCTGAGAGCCAGGAGCTCCTTGCACCAAGCACACCCCCACAACTTCTGCCCATTGAGCAGATAGTCGTACATGACTCACTGTGCAGAATGTAAGTCACAGAGTGGAAGCAGTAGTATTTGATACAAACATTGAGGGGTGGTTTGGATGAAATGCACACCCAACATAGTTAGGAGGCGGCAGGATGGTGTTTTGACTGGCAGGGGAGACATGTGTGCCCATGCTATTAGGATGAGCCAATGGACCTATTGTTTGAATCAGCCCATGAGACAAATGCGTAAAATATAGTTTATAACTTTAGAGCTAATGATGCTGAAGAACCTGTGGCATTGTTCCCCCTGCTGGCTATGTATTGTTTATTACTACTACTACTACTACTACTACTACTACTACTACTAACAAGTTCTCTGGTGAAAATAAACTGGCATGAGAAGCAGTAGCAGATTAAGCTCTTGTTGAAATAACACATTTTTTCTACTGATGCACACTAGACATTTTAAATAAATATTTTAATTCTATTATTGGCATTTACACATAGAAAGCATACGGTATGTTACAATTTTATCAAAACGTGAAAATATGAATGTTACATAAGTAACAAATGTAAAAAAAAAGTATTTTCTTACTTTCCCTGAAAGCAAGAAAACTATTCAGTATAGGAAAATATTGATACAAAAACAAAACAAAACACAGTTTAGCTAAAAAAAAAGAAAAACCAAAATTCCACATCTTTTTTTTTTTTACACAGTACAAAAGAATGTTCAGAGTTGCATGGAAACAGAAGGGTGTTTTTTTTTTAAATACATAAAGCAAATTTAAAATGAGGTGATTGACAACAAACAGTTGCCTATTGTGGACGAACCTGGAAGGTTCCCTCATCTCTGGGCCACATCTTACAATATGCTTTCACTCAGGTATGGATACACTTGTATCGCCACATCATGTAGGTTGTGAATGATACATGCATATATCGTTTTCTACTTTCCTCATTAAAATGCATCTGAGCAGCAGCCAGGAAAGAAATGGCTCCAGCTTGCAAAGTGGAAGTGTGTACATACATGTGCCATTTCTAACAGATACAATGGTCGTGTTTGATACTTGGTACCTGTAACTCAGTACAAGATGTATTTTTGGAAGCAGTTTTCCATTCCAGAAGAGTGCAATGATTTTTCATTCCAATAAATATATTTTTTAATTTCAAAAGCTTCCATCGGGACAAATTCTGTGGTGTAGCAAAAAGGTCTCCCTAGGATCTTATAGTCAAGGCAGTGCTTACAATAATAATAATACTCATCTATAGTGCTTTATGGCTTTTTAACACTTTTATAGGCAAGCAGTCTTCAAAATGGTCCCCTCCGAAGTAGGTTTATATAACGTCCTGCTCCTATTTTTACAGATGGCAAAACAAACAGACATTGAATGATTTTTCTAGATCAAGGCTGTACAACTTCAACCCTCCAACTGCTGTTGCTCCCATCATCCCCAGCCACAATGGCCAGTAGATAGGATGATGGCAGTTGTAGTCCACAATCTGAAGGAGGACCAAAGTTGTACATCCTGGCCTAGACCATAGAGAGTCAAATGGCTAAACTGAGATTAAATTAGAACCAATGGTTTCCTAATCTCACCTTGCATCCATCCACACTACCTGTTCTAGGGTAATGTCCATTAGTTTCCATACTAGTTAGGCATAATGTTGGTTGGGGGGAAAATGGGATCCATGATTCAGAAGTTCTCACACAACCTTGTCAAAAATAATAAAATCCTAAAGTGCTGATGAGCTTGAGCTGGTTCTAGCACCCATTGTATTGAGAAAGATAATACAGCAATCACTCAAGCTTATCGTTCCTTAAAGTTTCCAGATTTAAGCAACTGCAGGAAATAATAAGAATATTTTCCAAGAGCACCGAACAACATAGTTTCTTCATCCAGGCTCTGCAGAACTGCTTCAAACATCTCCCAACAAATATAAAATACTTGTTTTCTTGAATTTCAGAACGACGTATTAAAATTGGATACAAACACACTCTCCACAATAAACCATTGTGTCAATTTTTAGAACAATCATCATTAATTTAAAAATCACAAACCAAACAAGATACATATAAAATTCCTTCCAAATGCTGCATGGCAAATATCTTGTTTGGAAACATAATGCATGCAGGAGAATCAAATTCAACCAATCCCAATTAAATTAAACACAAAAATGTATTTGTCCTTTTCAGCAGCATAATGGTGATTTATTTTTAAATGTGTCCTTCTAACCACTGGCCCTGGGTTGTTTTTTTTTTTTTAAAGTCTGCCCTTCTCTTATCTACAATAGAATGGCTTAAGTGTTCCTTGCTTTTGCATTTTGACATTGTCAGTATGAAGTTCTATACGTACTGCTCTGCTTCCCCCTCTTTTGGTTGTGTTGTACCACTTTTACTCTCTTCATTTACACTTGCAGCTACCTTTTCTGGAAGGGATGCCAAATCTTTAAAAACATCCACATAATGTCCAAACCCTGGGCCCCAGTTCAACAGATTGTCCCAGTTGAAGTTGCCTCCTTGTTGACCAAGTTTTAAAGGTGATGTATTGTCATTAACATTAGGCGCAGTTGCTTGTGCTCCCACAGCCCCACCACCCTCTCCTCTGCGGCCAGGGTATCTCCTATGCTTCAGTCTAGCACCATAATTGTCTTCATCATCAGCATCAGACTCATTAACTTGAGACAATTTGGGCATTCTGGAAGTGTACACCATGGGCTTGTCCCTGTCATACTCCATCTCAGAACATGTAAAAGAGTCATGGGAATCACTGTCAGATGAGGATTCTGGAGCTGGAATACCATCTGCTGGATTCCTTGTTCTTGAAAGTGGCCTTCTGCAGTCTTCTTCAGAGGAAGACCTTCCATGATCAGCACTGCAGATGCTTGGATTTCTGGGACGTGGAGTGTTAAGCCTCTCCACTTCTTCAATGGAAAGCCCTACAGGGGGACCACTCTCCAGAGGAATCTGACCTATTGGTTGCTTTAGGCGACTTCCTGGCCTGGAACTATGGGTTGCCATCATTTGAGGACTCTTGCTTCTTCTCCCTAGTCTGGTGGGATAGTTAAAAATGCCCGTTTGGCAGACATCATTGTGCATTTCCAAAGGGCTTCCTTCTCGTATCGAAAGATGCATTTCCCTTGCAGGGCTGTTTCTGTAGAATGTTGATGATTTGGAAAATGGAGCAGGGCTGTGACGAGAAAGATGATTGGGTGTAGGACATGCAGAATGGGTTAAGGAAGTTGTCCTTAGGCCTTGACCTTGGTAAGGTTGGTAAGTTAAGCTGCTAGCTCCTAGAGGCATAGGTGACTGCCTTGCAAACCCTAATGGACTGTGCCTCTGAATGGAGAATTTGGGAGTGTGACTCCGGAACTGCTTATAGTGCTGAATGATGTCTGCATCTGAAGGAGCTATACTGCTTGCATTGTCAATGTCATAGTGCTCTATTTCTGGTTCAGGGGAAGCTAGAGGGGCACTGGGGATAGTCTCTGCATTGTGTGGTATGTCTGTCTCATCAAAGATGAGGTAGGGATTTTCCCTTTCTATTATGTCAGGCTTAGGATTTCCTTCTGGCTGCTTCCTGATAGTCATATCATCGCCGTAGGGTGGTATGTTATCAGGGTCATCAAAGGCATTGTTCTCACTTCCCTTCTTTTTCTTTTCCTTTGTCTTCTTCTCCTCTTTTGGCACTTTTGCCTTCTTTCCTTTGCATTGGTTACACAGGATCAGGCTAAGCACAAGCAAGGCCAGCACTGTAGCACAGCTGCCAACAATGGCAGGAACAGCCCACAGTGGTAAGGAAAGCTCTGCAGGATAAGGCTGAGGGATGCATATATGGCCTCCATTCATTCCTCCCTTGCATATATGTCCCTGGGCACACATGACACCGAGACAAGCCACCACTATCTCACATGTCCTTCCAGTGTAAGATTCAGGGCAGCTGCAGATAAATCCAACCCTTTCTCCAGGTTCACAGCTGCCACCATTTTGACAAGGGTTGGAGGCACAAGCTCCTGGAGGCACACATTTATATGTATACCATTGGTTAATGCACATCAGTTCCCCCCAGCAGGGATTGCTGGCACAGATGTTGGGTCCCCGGCAGCCAATCTTCACGGAGGGGTCTGATCTGGATATTGTCGCCAGGCTGTGCTTTCCCACGAAGGGAAGACTTTCTTCACCATACTTTAGGTAGGCAATGCAGCCATCAAAATCTAGGAAAATGAAAAGAAGAATAGTGATTTCAGTGCTGCAAGAGCTTAGTGTGTTTAACAAAAGCTAACTAAATTTTTGCAAGGGTGGTTGGGGGAACAATGTAAACCAGGAAAGCAACAATAAATGCCACATGTGGTTATCTGCACAGCACAGGAAAAATAAATGCATGGTCCACCAAGCATGGCTGCCACACAGGCTTGATTCCTGATTCAATGGAGCTTGGGTGGGAGCCTGGTTTAGCAAACAGCAGCATGACTTTCATAAGAAACAGGCTCAAACTTTAGCACGTATAGCACTGGACTTTTTTTTTTTTAAGCCTCTGCAGGCATTGGATGGTTATCATCATTTTCAAAGGAGACATTTTCATTGCTGAAATATAAAACCAGCTTTTACTTCCCCATGAGATTTAAAAAAACAGCGTTCAGCACAAAAAGTGGGCATGCTGTAGTAAAAAGGGAGGTAAAGACACCTACATCTATATATATACTGATTCTCAGTTCAACAGCCCACTTGGCCAAAAATGGTTGATAAGCTCAGTTTCGAAACAATTACTGGGCAAAGTATTTTGGACAAAGAACAGTCTTTATTAAATTGTTTGTCATTAGCATTGGCCATATTCATTTCTAAAACAATACATACCTTTCAAATGACAAGGATTATATTAACTAACTGTATTCCTTTTCTGAGAATCTTTGGTCATCATTTGATTTGAACAGACACTCCCATTAGGTGTCTGCACTCAAATTTTGTAATCCATGGCCAACATCCTAATTAAAGTTGAGCACATGCATCCAAAAGAGGCAATCATACAGTGACAGCACCCCAGCTCCTGAAGTATGGGAGCTTGCGAAGGGGAGGGAATTTTTTTTAAAACAAGTTTCTCCTTCCCCCAGAAGCACTCTGTGCAGTGCATAATTATGTCCCTGAAGGCCATATAGATACAACCCTCTGAGACATAATTTCACACTGCACAGTGTGCTTTTGCAGGAAGGTGTGATAGGAATAATAAGCCATTTTCAGATGTCTGAAGAATGTATACTTGCCCAAATGTATACATCCAAGTTGAAAATATATTAAAATACAATCCAGCCAAAGTTGAGCACTTTAAAATCAAATTTATTTCAGTGGCAGAAGGAAGCATGTGCTTACATCTCTCCCTCTGAAGTCAATGGGAATTAAGTCTGCTTGACTTTGATCCTGTCCTCCGTTTCTTCCTGTTTCACCACAAGTAGGTTGTTTTGCCACAGTTTCTAAGTAGAATTGTTTAGAACTGCAGTATTAACCCAAATTTATTTCTAAAACTTTCACTACATTTTACAATAGCTCACAGATTCTTCACCCACATTTTCTGCTTGATAGCTGACTGCCTTCAGAAGCTTAGAAACAAGTCTGAGATGAAAAGAAAACCCTTAAGGCTACAAAGGGCACTTGCAAACAGGCACATTTCTGTCAGCCAGTGACCAGATTACATCTGAACTTTGAAATTAAACTGGAGATTGTTGTGACGTTAGCCTGAGTACATGAAGATGCACTCTGACCTACCAACCAAGTGCTGAAATTTATTATTTTCACATTTTTTTCTATCAGTGGCTGACATCCAGACTAACACTCTGCTAGTGCAACAACAACAAAAATGCATCCACACAAGGTCACGTAGCTGACCAGATGCTCAGTCTTGTGCACTCTTGGTTTGCTTGTGCAGGCGTTGCACTTGCACAACAACAATAGTGGATAACTTGGCATCATTCCCTGCAACGTGTATGGGCTGAAGAAGAGGTCCCAGTGGAAAGTGTGCTATAGGTTGCACAAGCACCTCCCACTGCATCAGCACAAAGTAGTCCAGAACACAAGCTCCCGAGCAGGCAGAACTAGCTAGTGCAACATCCTCGCACTTTTGCAGCATTAATCTGGATGTCAGTCACTATCTGTAAATGCATGATTAGAAAGCAAGGGTAGTAAGACTATAGTCGTTAAACAAGAAACTCAGAAAATTTCTATTTATTTCAGCCAGACTGTTCCTGGCCAACAGCATAATCCTTCATGCATGTGTATGAAGAAGAATTGCCATAACACTGAACAGAGCTTGATATTCTGCTGTCCACACATGTAAGCATGAACATCAATGTGCCAGGCTCTTATAGGGAATCGGGACTTGGCTAGATGCCTGCACACATACCAGTACGTGTGTATCATGGTTGACTGAATCAAGCTCTGTATGTATACAATGGTAACTTGTTAAGGCCTGTGAATACATTTTTAGAAATGGATCTCTTGAGGTAAATGTACTTTTTCTATTTTTTTTAAAAAAGGATAAAGTCATTTCTCTGTTTAAAAATCTAGATCTGAAGACTGACTCAGGCTTTGTCAAATTACCAATTGAGCTTGTGACCGAAATAACATCTTCAGCAGAAAATAAAAAAAAAAACCACCCTAATTTAAACTAACTAAAACAACCCTAAATGTTTGGACTAATTCATCTGACACTGCAAAATCAACTATGAGCTGAAAATCCAGACAAGTTTCTTTTTGGTCTATAAATAAAAGGAAGAAGCACCAACTCTCCAGGTGTCAAAAGGTATTTCAAATAGCTTCAGGGACCAGCAGTGTGGCCTAAAGAGCATCTTGTGTTATGGAGGTGGGAAATGGTATAGAACATATTTTTTCTCATGTGCTTTTAATACTATTTGCACTTCTCTGGAATTGTTACCAACGCATATTTATTTTTGCCTTCCTGCATCTTCAGGTATTTCTGAACTTCTGAATTCACAGAGAATTTTATACCTTCCCTTTGTAAATCTTTGGCATGTCACTTGCAGAGTAATCTAATATAAAGAAAACACTGTGAGAGAAAAATTGGAGCATACATTCCTAGTGCAGGCCAGATTCCTGTAACTTGTCAGCTTCTGCATCAGTCATTATTAAAATACTTCATTCTCTGCCCACCTTTGCTCCAAATCCCGTCCCTGAAAATGCACAAACTACTACAATTTGGCCTTCATAGTCTATAAGCACCAATAGGGTAAGAAGGGGGAATGCCATATATGTGATTTTATTCACACCACATCTCATACCATCTGAGGCTATGTGGGTTTTATTGTTTTCATTGGATACAGTAAAAAATGTGAAGTGTGAACTTACAACAGGCAAGGTTACTCTATCTGGTGATAATCCTTTAAGTCAGACAGATTCTTAGTATAAAGACCTCTCTCCAAAACCTCACTCCTTACTGCTTAGCTGGCATTGTATCTGAAGTGCTACCTTAGCAAAGAGGCACCTTTTAATGTGGTGATTCTCTTTATTTAGCAGGGGGAGAGTAACTGGCCCTCTCCACCCCCAGCACAGTACCTCCAGTGACTGTTGCTGGTGTCTATCTTATTTCTTTTTAGATTGTGAGCCCTCTGGGGACAAGGATCCATCATATTTATTTATTATTTCTCTGTGTAAACCGCCCTGAGCCATTTTTGGAAGGGCAGTATAGAAATCGAATAAGATAATAATAATAAATAATAATATTGGTGGTTCTGACTAAATTGGTACTAACAAGCGACTTTTGCTCTGAAAGCAAAACATCCCTGCAGCTAAAGTGATGGCTTGCCCTAGTTAAACAGCACAGTAGATGGCCCGCTCCTAAGAACTAGTTACTGACAAAATGTGGTGCAAGAATATGCTAGATGAGCCACCAGGATTAATAGTTATGGGGACATTTCTCATCACTAGCATTGCACAAGTGGCCTTAGAGGATAATGCTTTGCCATATCTTGGCAACTAGAAACTGCTGCACCAGTAGATAGTGCTATCTCAGCATAGAGGGCTTCCTAAAGAAAGGGCAGTGATCAAGCATTGCCCCTTCCCTGGTATACCACTGCAGTTACTTGAGAAGTGCTGTTAGCCTGCTTCCCTCACTGTACTGGTGCTTCCTTGCTATGTATGTCAGCCACTGGTACCACTGCTCATAGAATGTGTGCGTGGGCTTCTGCAGGGGGGAAGTTGCCTCCTGGATTCGTGGCCAGATTAGTGTGGAGCCGTGGGTATATATATATATATTGGCACGTATATAGCTTGCTCTCCCCAACCCCCCAGAAAAATTCCTGAGGATACCTATGCAATGAGTGCTTATTAGGACTGATCCTATGTGTATCACAGCTGGAGCCTGGAACTAGAGAACTGGCCTTGGCTGCACCAATATACATTTCACAGAACAATGAGCATTGTTGTATATTCAATCCCCAATGTAACTCTCTGAATATACAAATGGACTAATACAACAGTATCATGTTCAATTATGAGTTTCCCCCAGAAATGATACCAATCTATTCTGTCACACTGCCACTATGTGGTGTTGTTGTTGTTATTATTATTATTTACACAGTCAGACAGGTGTTATTGACTGGTTTGTTTTAGCCAGACATCGAGTCCTTCCCAAGGACCTGGGATGGCTGAATTTTATTATCAATGTTGTTGCTGTTATTATAGATATTGTTGCAGAATATAGGCTGTTCCCAGTAAAGTTGCTTTTTGTCATTGGCTGATGGTGATTTCTGTGGCCCCTGTGGTGTTGAGGTGCTCTTCAAGGTCTTTTGGAATTGCACCTAGGGCACCAATTACCACTGGGATTATTTTGGTCTTCTGCCACAGCCTTTCAATTCCAATTTGTAGATCTTTGTATTTTGTGATTTTTTTTCTATTTCTTTTTCTTCTATTCTGCTATCCCCTGGTATTGCTATGTCAATTATTTTAACTTTATCATCATCATCATCATCATCATCATCAATCATCATCATCATCTACATTTTATATCCCGCTCTTCCTCCAAGGAGCCCAGAGTGGTGTACTACAAATTTAAGTTTCTCGTCACAACAACCCTGTGAGTTAGGTTAGGCTGAGATGTGTGGAGCAGGTTAGGCTGAGATGTATGTATTCTTGTTTTACCTGGATCACTGCTTCTGGGGGCTTGGTTGGGTGGAATTCCACCAAGAGAAACAATAAGAACATCTAGTCCTCCAAATTCTTGTGTAACATGTAGGATGTCTCTGCTGTGGGTCTTGTCAACAGTTAGTGCTGTAGTAGTCCCATTTTTTTCAATGAATAGAGAATGCCAATGACCATCAGAAACATAAACTTCAGGAATGCTTCTCTCTACCTTCCCACCAACTCCAGCATCAGAAACATATTGTACTTTGCCACCTTTTATCTATAAAAAAATAGAAATATATATTTAAGTATAACAAAGGACTAAAATAATTGCATGTTTTCTGAACATGTAACAGAATAATAGAAATTATACCTCCAGGCCTACAACACCTACCAGCTGAACATAAAGTTGATATTAGGGCTGCCACATTTATTGGAAACAATTCCTTGACACAACCTTCAAAAGCAGGATGAGGGAGGTAAATTTTAAATCCACTTTTATTATTACTGGGTTTAGACAGAGTGCTCAGCAGTGGATATATTTCATCGTAATGTTTTGCATATGATAGTCCTTATTTCTGCATGCAAATCTATTAAAAAGCGGACTTCCGCAAAAGGGTTGTGAATAGATTGTCTGTATTGCAATGGCACTTTCTAAGGGCAAGACTTTCTGTTGTGATCTATTGCAGGGGTGAGGAACACCTGTCATAAAACTTACATATAATGACTATTCCAGCTGCAAAGCTAAGCTTTGACTTCTTCAACCAGACAGACGGCAAGATAACTAAGAACAAAACTAGGCAAGATGACAGATATCCATTACTGGATCTCTTGTCTCCTTAACCTTTTGTAAAGAAGCAGCTATGGGGTGAGGGCAATTTGATTTGGGACCATAGTCTAGGAAAGGCAAAGTTCCCTCTGCACTGGATTGTGATTAGGAAATCAACATGGCAGTAAGAAGTTCCCCCGCCCCCTCCCCAGTACCTGATCCAAATGAGGTCCCTACAGCTGGTTTTTACGAAAGTTTTAAGAGAGGGGAAATCTGGTCATATGGTCTTACCTAGTGTGGACAAAATCACACAGCTTAAAACTGACCTCCATCATACAATATAACGTGAACTATTTGAACACTATTTGAAGTGCTGGTCAAAGAGACACTTTACACACTCTCATTGTGAAAAGCAGTGTGGGGCAAAGGCCATAGCTGCTGTAGGGTTGGCAGGGACCCTTCCCTTGCCGTGAAAGTTTGCTGAGGAAGAGTGTTTTTGCATAGCTGTGGGGCAGCATTCCACCTCTGCACTGCTCCTGTCTCCCCAGTGTGACACCAACACATCCAGACATATGCACATAAACTGCTCTAATGCTAGCCCCCATACCAATGGTGTGGAAAGGTTCACCCCCTACCACTGAAAGCTTTCTGTACCTACCAAGTAACCTGTACTTGGTAGGGAGTTCCCAGATGTGTCGACCACAACTCCCATAATCCTTAGCCAAAAGTCATTGCAGCTGGGGATTATGGGAGTTGTAGCTGGGGATTATGGGAGTCCACAACATCTGGGCATCCCTGTTACAAGGAACACTGCTACCAAGGTATAAACTTACCTTAGATCAAGGAAAATTGTTATAAAAGTGAAAGCTGCTATTTAAGAAAACATGTACGGGGGAAAGCAAATTATGTTACAACATTCTGAGAACTTGCTAGTGTAACTTTATGTGTTGGAAAAATTGTGTACCTCTGAGAGAATGGGAAGCCAGATAAAACTGATAAATTAATGCTGGCTGAAGCATAAAACTGTGGTCTTACACTAGAGGTTCTTATAAGCTGCAGGGAAAATTGAAACAATTAAAATAGTCAAGAAAACTTGGAACTTGTACCTTCCAGTAAAGAAGTTTGCCAGCATTACTGCTCTACTCTTTTAGTGTTATGACTAAACAGATTGGGTCACAGCTAAGGACTGAAACCTGTTTTTTTCCTTGCAGAAGGTACATTTGTAGTCTCAAAAAGTCGAAATCCATTTCCCTGTCATAATGATACTTTAACATTGCCACTGAGAAGAGGAAAAGACATATATTCCAAGCAGGGGACAGACGTCCAAGAAACAAAGCTGGCTTAAACCAAGGACTTAAACCAAGCACTTGATTTGAGGACTAGATGTTGTGCTATAGTATGCCTTTAAAAACAGAGTTCTAAATTTTTAGCTTGGTGGTCACATTTTATAGGAGGTCTGAAAGAGGAGGAAAAAGTTAATAGGAGAAAAGATTTCATTCTAGCATGCAATGTTTCATTAAGAACATATGCAACAAACATTCTTCCGGCTGCCATTCAGCTAGTCAGTACTTGGAGTCTAGACAAAGCTGATTAGAAGTAAGATCATTCAGCCCCTCTGATACCTGGAGTTGTGCCCAGCACTAGTCAACACTCTGGTATTTATAAAGTGAAAGACTGGGGTTAATACAGAAGGAATGGACCACTTCATAGCAAGCAGCCCAATCAAATCAGCTCAATCTTACCTTCACAGTAGTATAATTGCTGCTTTCCTGGATATGAATTAAAACTCCACTTTCACTCCTTGTCCGGAATTTGACTTCTATGCTAGTCATACTTTGGGGCTCAAAAATAGCATTTCCAGTGCTTTGTCGCATCACGTATTCCCATTTCCGATTCTGGCTCATGTGGTAGTCAAGGCGACCTTTGCCTTCTAGTGACAGGGCAGTGTCCGCAGTCATATCTAGCATAAACGCGAAAAAATCACATATGTCAATAGTCTGATTTTAATCATCGCGCCCCTCCCCCCGTGACCAATTTTCCAGTAATGAAGGAAAATCTGTGCTTCCACAGTTCAGTTCTTTTCTATACCAGCTAATCCTTAGTGCAAGTTTCAAATATAAAATAATAGCGGCTATATTGCACAGGGCAACATGCTCATTTCTGACTTCCCAGTGCCGTTGTGCACATGAAAGCCAGCCCTGGTGGTGTTGAACAGGAGCGTACTTGTGCAACTACTTAAAAGAGCATGCGGGCATTTGCACCGTGCTGTTTCAATTGTTTTCAATGGAAATAGAATGGCACAATTGCCCATGTGCTGTTTTAAGTAGGTTTACAAGTACACTCTTGTGCAACACTACCAGGGCTGGCTTTCATGTGCACAACAGCCCTGGCAAGTCAGAAATGAACGTGTTGCCCTGTGCAACCTTAGGAACATAGGAAGCTACAATATACTGAGTCAGGCTATTGGTCCATCTAGCTTGGTATTGTGTACACAGACTGGCAGTGGCTTCTCCAAGGTTGCAGGCAGGAGTCTCTCTCTGCCCTTTCTTGGAGCTGATGGGGAGGGAACTTGGTACCTTCTGCATGCAGATGCTCTTCCCAGAGTGGCTCCATCCCCTACGGGGAATATCTTACAGTGCTTACACACACCTCCCATTCAAATGCAGGGCAGACACTTTCTAGCAAAGAGGACAATTCTCGCTTGTTACCACAAGACAAATTCTTATTAATGAATTTAATCATTACATATTACATGTAACTGCAGAAAACAGAAGAATTTATAGAAGTAAATGCAGGTTAAAAGCAGAAGGGGAAAAAAGAAACAATTTACATTTTTCACAGTGTTTCCCTGTTAGTCCTTCTCTGCAATGACACTGCTGCCAAGACCAGTAGTCCACACAGGTGCCGCCATGTTGACAAGGGTTAACAGCACAGGATCCTTCCAGCCTAGGGCACCTAAACAAACCAATGGTAAAGTTTTAGAGAACCATATTTATTTAACAGGAAACATAGTCAAATATCTGTGATGTCCTTTGAGATGGCCTGTGTCTGTGAACACCTATGAAACTAGATCTATATGCAGCAAGTCTCTGGGAATAAGCTGAACTTCCCCAGAGAGAACTGTGCTGAAGGGAAAGGTTGGTGTCCCTGACCATGCTGAAAAAAACAGCAGGGCCAAGGACTGGCTGGGTGTGCAGCAAGGTTGACCAGCAGTGCCAGATTCAGAAGGCGGTCGTGTAGACTCAGCCCTCATGTAGTCACCTGCCTTGAATCAGAGGACAAGACAAGACAAGCTACCACCCAACCTGGTCACATTAGTAGAAACCCAGTAAGAATTTTTATGCAGGCTTCCAGGTCAGATGTAGGGATCAGCTGGCCCAATTTTTCTGGCTCCCAGGCAAGGCTTTGTGATGATAAGAAATAAGGATTGTGGAGGGAATTGCATTGATACCTAATTGGTTCAATTCAAATTCAATCTGTATGAAGACTGTCGCAACATGAAACAGTGCACACTATGGAAGAAAGCAGGAAGAACTGGTGAGCATCTTGGGGGCATTGCCTAATATGAGGAAGCATCCTTTGTGAAGCTCTAAAGGATCTGACTGACTTGGAGGATCCCATGTGTCTCTTCAGCCTGGGACTGGCCAGACCTGAGGATTCCTCACCCTTTTAAGGAATTTTACACTATGGTAAAGGGATGGGGATGCAACTCCCTTTTCAGGAGGCAGAATTGCCCTAAGGTGAGCCTCTTACTAGACCCACACCGACAGATTAGTTTGGTCCATTTGGGCTTACATTTACATCCCTCTTTTGTAAATCAATAAAATGGTCCATCCATATCTTCTTCTGGTTTTGGATAATCTGTGTCTAGTGCCATGATGTTCACTATTTTTCAAGCAGGGCCACATTGGCAAAAACCCTTCAATGGGAGTGCCATTTCACACTATGCTGACTGTACAATACTGTTCTTTTCTTAGTGCTAGGAGGGCCTTTTAAGAGAGGGAGTCCTCTCCAAAGCTCTAGGAGAAAAGCACTGAGAAGAGTTATACTTCCCAGCACTCTGCATACATTCCAGGATGGTGCAGGGCTTCAAGAGAGCTCTGTTTCCCTTAAAGGAGCACCCACCCTGGGCAAGTGGAGTACTGAACGGTAATCTCTCCCATGGTGCCTGGGAGACTGTGCAGCATATCCAGCCTTGGCCAAAGGTTCACACAGGCCCAATAAACAATTAGTCAGGGAGCTGCACTTAGGGTTGATGGGGTCCACCATTAGACCCCAGGTATTACAATGAAAACCACTGGTTTAGTGAATGAGTTACTTCTTGCCAGGCATCATCACCAGCTGCTAAACCTTATTTTTGGAGTTATATGTGATTTTCGTGTTGCCTTTACCACTGATTAGATTCTATGATCCCTTAAATCTAGCTCCAGGAATTACTTTAACACAGAACTTGTTGAGGCATGATTAAGTGCCCCTTCCTTGTTTTGTTCTCTCAACGAACAGTACCCCCTACAACAACTCCTTATTTCCAGCATCTCCTTTACAAGCGAATTGCTACCTAGGCTCATGACTTGCCCCATCTCTTCTCTGACCACAGCTTTATGACTCTTCTATCTGACCACAACAGAGTGGACACTTCTTGCTTTCGCCAGAGAGTCTGCTGGGATGCTGAGGTGACATTGCATACGAGTGGCTTTATCTCAATTGCTTCAATTGCTTCTGCTTAGCTTCTACTGTCTCAAGTAAGAATTTAATCATGTCATTATAGAAGGTAAGTAGGAAATTTAGATTCAGAAAGCTCATCACAAAGAACACTAGCTGAATAGAAGATATCTCATTTTCTTCTGGTTTTGAGGGGTTTGAGACCATCACATACAGCTCTACTCCAAATCCTGCTTCAACCCCACCCAGCCCCACTCCCCATCTATTCCTCAAAGCCTCAATCAGGAGTGATCATTGGGTTTGGGTTTTTTAATATTTTATATCCCACTCTTTCTCCAAGGAGCCCAGAGCAGTGTACCACATACTGAGGTTTCTCCTCACAACAACCCTGTGAAGTAGATTAGGCTGAGAGAGAAGTGACTGGCCCAGAGTCACTCAGCTAGTATCTTGGCTGAATGGGGATTTGAACTCGAGTCTCCCCAGTCCTTGTCCAGCACTCTAACCACTACATCATACTGGCTCTCTTCTTTTCTTTGAAGGTTCTTCAAAGAATTGCTTCTTTGAAGAAACACAAGCCCCAGGGATGAGATGTCTCAACACTTCAAATGATACACTGTTCTCCAAGTGGCATTCTGGTAAACAGTTTGGTGTTTTCAACGTACCCGAAGGGCCCTTTAAACTAACCACACAGTGGTGTCAAAACACTTTCTGTAATGGGGAGCTGACTCCATAGTCAAGTCCCATGCAAACAGCTCCCATCCATGTGGTTGGCCATTTAAATATTATCCAGCTACATAGGAAGTGCTCACAGAAAAGTAGTTCCCAAGCTGCTAGAGTAAGATTTAAAGGGCTCCTTTTGTTTAACCTTTATCAGTGCACCTTTACCTTAGATATTAGAGCATTTTTATTATATATTTGTGTATTCGTTAAATGTATTATTTATTACTTCAGAAGCCAGGATGTGAATGAGTATGAATGGTTTATATTACACTCTTGGTACACTGCTGCTTAGAATTATGTACAATCACTTCATGAGAATCCTACAATTCATTTTTACAGCTAGAACATATAAAATCCACATAATCTTCAATTTTATGGCTTCACACTAGATGCTGGCCACTTGTGAGCCTCTGCGCCCCCCCCCCCCAAATACTAACACTAAGAGTGAAAAGGAATTCCAGAAATATTTAGTTGAAATAACCATATTGCCAACAGTCTGAAAATATAATGCAGAAAGTAACCAGAGTGGAATAAACTTTAACTGTACGTTGAACTGAGAGCAGTTTCTTTTTTTCTTTTTACTTTATTGCCTGCCAAGCAAATATGAAAGGGAGCCTGAAACCACTTTTCACTATGAAATCATCCAAGGCATTAAAGAAGGAACCCTGGTGGACAAGAGATACAAAAATTATAGGCACGACTACCCTTCACTGGTGGAATTCCAATGTGTGGCTGTCTATGAAAATGTAATTGATGTTGAGCTGTACATTATAGAGCTTTAGGAAATATCATGCCACAAGCTAAGACCGTGAAAGGTGGAGTGATGAGCTAACCACTCTAGACAGTCTCTTATTCCATCTCAAAGTTCAAACAGCAGGATGGAAGAAACAACAGGTTCAGCTAATCAATCATTTTGAAACACCATTCACAGGGGGAGATAGTACAGGGGAAGTGCATTGATATTTGAGAGGAAAAGTGGGATAACAGACCCTTGGACTGTAAAGGGGGTGTTTAATGTACCAAATCTTACCAATGAAGTCAAATCAGCTGGGACACAATGAAATTTCCAAAAGAATGCTGGCTTTCTGAATTCAGATCAGAAATTGGACTTTATAATTTATTGTGGTATTCTGCAGTGTCCAAATTCTTTCAAACAGTAGTAATATTATAATATTACCCAGGTACAATCCTTCTTTCACTTGTGTGCAATTAAACCCCCATTGAGTAATTGTGTGCACTAAACTCCTTCAGAGTTGTTTTGGACTTGGGATGACAGTCTTGAACTCTTGGTCCAGAAGATACAGCCATGCACAATAATCCCCTTGAAACTAGAGACAGTGCTTGGGGATGCACGTTCCCATATACTTTGTTATACAGATGGAAATGTGTGATACCACCCACACTGTGAGGTGCAAATGCATGTTGAGGTAGGAGTGAGTATTCAGTCATAGTAGAATAATCAATTCAGGTATACAGGTATAATGTACACAATACAGGTATAATGTATACTCATTTTTCAGACTTACAATGACCATCACAAGCATTAAAACTAGGCCATTGTTAATGCTCCCTCTTTTATTCTGATATTGTATAAATGACATACTGGTCCAAGATTCCTTCAGCTGCCAAAGCCTGGCTGGGTTCCAAAGGACGTCCATTGACTGCAAATTCCATTATGCAACCCACAAAATCATGACTTTCCACCTGTCCCTTCCTCTGAAGTATGGGTTCTAGGGATCTGATACCTCCAATGGTGACTTTGTTTGGTTGTACATCTAGAGTCCTGGATGGGGAGAAAAAAAAAATCCAAATAGCACAATGACTGACCACATCAAAAGTAGAATCCTATAGAAGCATACCAAGACCTACTTATAATTTACAATAATTAAAATATTTGGTAACCTATTATTACTGGAAAATCAAAACTTGAATTTCCTTTGTAGATTTCACTGAAACAAAAAACTCTTCCAAAGTATATTTAATCAAGAACTGACATGATGCACAACACACCATGGGTAATTATGCACTGCCTGGCACCTACAATGACGCTGGCCCTGTTGTGCAAGAGCACTTTTGCATTAATATGTAAAATTGTGCAATCATATTTGTGCAATGCTATGGCCATTGGAAAGAATGGGCATCCCATCACAGAAGTGCAATTATGCATTTTTTACATATTACTGCAAGTGCACTCTTAGTTAACACTGCCAGTGTTGTTTTAGGCACCCACAGCAGTGAGGGCAGTGCAGAACTGCCTGCAATAAACTGCACATGTCAGCCACTATCAAAAATTTAAGATCTCACTCTGATGAACTTCATGTTATTGTGTATGATGAATATCGTCTTCTGAAATTACGTACACAATTCCACCACCACCCCCGCCACATCTCTATTTCAACTCTCTTTCTGCTCTCTCGTGAACACGTGTCCTCCCAATGGTTTTTAACTTCTCAGGCATAATACAGAAATAAAACTGTTACACATAGAGAAGAAATGGCCTACTTATGCATTCTTGGGGACCATTATATTCTCCAGTGTGTTATCACTGGCTGTTGCTGGTCGGGCCAGGAAAACACACACTATAATGATATCAGGACTTGGGCTAAGATATTTTAGAGAGGAAGGGGGGAAACAAAAAACAAGGCTGTCATTTTCAGCTGCAGACCCTTGTTCTTTGTAGCATAGAAGTCCACTTCGAATAAAGATGCGGACTTAGTGTGGAATATTCTCTTACAACTATTGCCAACAAATTTATTTTTGTTATGACTAAAATGGAGTAAAATTTTTACCATATCATCAATAAGGTTTGTTAGGCTGCTGGAGAGCTGCACAAATTTGTTTTGTAGTCCACATATGGCCACCAGTTAACTATCCTCAATATAGATTATTATCCAAATTTGCTAGAGAAAAAATGCTGTCATTGATTTTATATATATATATCCCCTTTGTTCTTAGATCAAAGTGTGCATCTAAAAGCTCATGAGTCATACTAGTTTCACCAGTTTTATGGGTTATAATAAGTCTAATAATTGTGGCTGCTTAAACATTGGATAGCTTGTTCTGCAGTGGCAATAGTGGTGTAACAGGACTGCTAATTTTCAGTGACCCATTTCTCACCCAAGGCTTCTTCTGTATTGTTTTGTATAAAAATGAGGAGAAAATGTGCTAATATATACTAGCAGTTATGTCTCTCTAACAGCATAAACAGCAAGTCAGTTCAGTCAAAGTATGTGATCTTAAAATGCTTGGGTTCCATGGTATCAATTTTATTTAGCTTTAGCCTCAGTGGACCAGCCTGTGTATACGGAACCTATAATTAGCAAAGGAATAAAATGAAGCATTCTTTACCAGTCACTAGATACAGCAACATTGCTAACAGTGCAGTAACCTGGTTCCTGTTCCTCTGAGCAGGAGTCCACAGTCAAGGATGCTGCCTGCAAAATTTGCATCAAGATAGGATTAACACTTATGCATTATGCATATCACCCTATTAAGTTTGTATGACATTTATTACTAAAGTTACAAAATGTAATGTGAATATGTGGTTTAAGGTTCCTTTCAATTTTTATTCATTAGGACACAACAATGCACTGCATGTAAATAAACCATTTCCAGTCTTGACAACAACTGTTCATTTTAAGAACACCTTTGCCTCTAAGGCAGAATTTGGAAGACAGAGGAAACCATGGCAGTTAAACCAGCTTATTTCTGTAGCAAAGACAAGGGTTGTTCTTAGTCCTTAGAACACCACTATAAGGCAGTGTGAAGATCATGCAGAAGTTAAAACCCGTGGAAAGCAAGGCAAAAGGGAGCTTGATTTATTTTTCATACATGGTCTGTGAAATATAGGAATAAGACAGATATAATATATGAGCAGAGCTGACAGGGCTTTGTAACTGCCTTGACAATTGAACTGAACTGGCAGATGAGCATATCAACTTGTCTGTCTTGCTCCTCTGCCTTCTTCTTTGCCTGCTCCGGCCAGGGAAAGTTATCTGTAGCTGGGTGCCTGAGATGGGAAGCTCAAGCATATGACTGCAAGGTGCTTTTCAAATTTTCCCAGCTGGAGCAGGAGGAGGCAGGGGAGAAGTAGTAAACAGTATTGGCAGAAAAGAGCAGAACTCCAACCAGCATTCTATTTACTGGCATGTGCAAAACTCAGTTCAGTTTCGAAAACTGCATTGTTCAGAGCAGCTATACAATGCATTGCGAACCCTCTTTTTATATTATGACTGTCTTCTCCCACCGAGTTCTCCTACTTAAATTAAAGAATAGTTCTATCCGTGAAATTAACCCAGCCTACTCAGTAGTTTTCTTCAGTCTGCCAGGAGCACTTTAGAGTAAGAAAACAGGAGTATAATTGAACAAGAAGGGGAGGGATGTCCCTGAGTGGGGGCCCTCTTAGCTCTCCCCCTCCTGCCTCTCTGAAGGGTGGGGCAGGCCCTCATCTTCTCATTTTGTCCCAGGCCCATCCCAACCTTGCTACATCCCTTTATGAAAAGGTCTAACCTATCACACGACATGTTTCACCACCTATAAATAAAAATAAATCTAGAAATATTGATGTGAAAAAGAGAGAAATAACTGTCATTTACTGAATGCTAAAATCTTTGTTTGTGTTTAGAGAAGACAACTGGAGCTAAAGAAACATAGAAGGCTTTTAGATGATCACCACCCTGTGATAATTAGTAGCATCTTTATTAAAAATGCAGGTGTGCTTTCATTTACATTATTTTGGTCTTTTGTGAAACAGGGACATTCTGCGTCAGAATAAATACCCACAGTATACACGTTAGTTAGGTTTCTATCTTTCAGGAAACTCCTTACAAGGAATTTCTATCAATTTATGTTTTTGTATATTCTGTAAGCTGGGTGTGAGTCACCGGAAATGAGTTATTTGAAACTAGATTTTACTTGGATCTGATTCCATACAATTCAAATTCCTAAGGATAGTCAAATGTTCTTGCTTGTTACTTCAGCAGTTAATTTGCTACTGTTACCTCTTCAGTTATGAGAGTTTCTACCTTGCCACTTTGCTATATCTCAAATCTGACAAGTTAATGATTTTAGCAGTTTCCCATAAAATCCCACAGCCCTGTAGGGAATGACAGATTTTAAATCCAGTAGAGAGTTGTTTTACACACACTTAACAGGTAAAGTGTATGTGTGTGTGTGTGTACACACACCCACCAAAAATAGTTCAGATAAGAAGGCTGCTCCTTTCACATCTTGAGCTTGTAAACATGGGGAAAGAAAAAAAACACCTCAAGTATAGAGATGGGGCCATCATATAGGTTGGATAAACAGTTGAGTACATATATTGTTACTTCTTATATCTCCTTTGCTAACTTAAATACACAAAGGTCTACATATTCTGGTGATGGCTTATTTATGTGAGATGTCCCCTTCAGAACCTGAGCAGCTTGCTAGTGCTCATCTATGAGAGAAAATTCAGAAAGAAGGATATTTTTAAGAAGCTGAATTGTAGTTCAAGCTGGTCTGTCTTCTTTTTTTGTTCAATGAATTTTTTTTCCATGAAGCACTTAAATAGCTTCTTCAAAAGGAACCTTCAATGTATTAGCATGATTAATGAGGAAGGAATACATGACTATCCAGTTCTAATTAATTGCTACAGACTATAGGGAGAATAATTTCTGAAGACTAATTAAGAGGCAGATTTAATGCTTGGGATAAAGTATGGACAAAAGCCCTGGTAACTAAAAGCTATATAATTGCTATATGCATTGTCATGAGTTCTGCAAATGTTCTCCAGTGAGTGCAAAATGTGGACAGCTAGAATTATTCATGTATGATAGCTAACCATTTCTGATGGTTATTAGAGAGACTTGCAAATGTCCATTTGTGCTTACTTGAAAGCCAAAGTGATCTGTAACAAAGTGAAACTTTATTTAATGTTCTCTCTTGAGCATTGCTTACCATTCCAGCCCTCCGGGCAATAACTGTGTGAAACTGCCCATCGGACACCTTCTTCGCTGTGGTAAGTTTATATGTGCCACTGCCAAGGTTGTATGAGAATCTCAGCCTCTCTTCTGTTATTTCAAGTGCCAGGAATTCTGCCCGGTCTCCAGTCTGGTTGTCATAGTTATACAGCATTAGAGCATTACTTTTGATGGTTGCAAACTTTATGTAAATATAATTATTGTTTGGATCCATACTGGGAAATTCCATATAAGACAGTTCTTCAAATCCATAACTATTTACTTCACAATGCTTTCCAAAAACACCTATAAAAATAAAAGTTAAGCAATTATCAAGTAGTGCTTAGTTTATCACTTTTGATCAGACTTGTGGCATTACTTAAAATGTAATATATCTGCTGAAGAGACTGTCTAAAGTAAGAGATTGGGCATGATCCAGCCAAGTTAAACATATTTCAGGCTTCAATACAGAACATTCTTACAAAGGTAACTCCCACAGGACACAGGTTCAGTTACAGTTACAGTACTTCCAAATAAATACCTGTAAGATTTGCTGCATTTTTATTTATTTCAATTGAGGAGCTAAGCCATATGCTTGAATCTCTTCAAATGAGATATAGAGGTACTTACTTATGACCAATCTTAAGATACGCAATAATATTTTTTGTATGGTTTAACAGGACTGATCAGTTCTTGAAATAATTCAGCATGTATTCTAAACCAAACCAAACCAAACCAAACCAAACCAAACCAAAATAAAAGCAGCACTTGATAACACTTTCATTAGTGTTATATGTTTTATATTCAATCTATGCTAAATATTTATCAATGTGCACTACTTAACTGAGAACTAGATTTGTTAATTGTATTGACAAATACATAAACCTACTTTGATAAGGAATAGAATCATTATTATAATTATCAAAAAGTGTATCATTTTCTATTCTGCATTACATATTGGGTCAGATGTCATACAGAGCCAAAATTAAAACTTTGCTGGACCATCAATCAGCCTCAGGAGTGTGCACTCCCCTTCTGCTGCCTGCACACAAGTCAGAAGAATTCGACTTCCAATTGTGGTTAGAAACAAACCAGGATTGGCTGTGATATCTGAACCAATGGATCCTGGCTTAATCTAACTAAAGTGCTAGAAAATAAAACATGATCTGAATACAAGGTTTGATGATCAATTCAGACTGTGATTTATTTCATGTACTTTGGCTAGAATAACCTAGGATCCATTGGTTCAGACATCATGACAAATCCTGGTTGGTTTCTGACCATGATCAGAAATAGAATTCTTCCAAATCACATGCAGACAGGGGTGGCGTGGGGGGAATAGTGTGTACTCCTAAAGTTGATTGATTGATGGTGTACAATGCCAAGGTTTAATCTTGGCTCTATGTGATGCCCAACCAGTCCACTGTTCCTTTAAGAAACAAATGTAAAAACAATGCATCTTAATTCTCTTGCATCTTAATTCAAGCATCTTAACTCTTTCTCTCTCTCCCTCCCATATCTTTGCAGTTCCACTTGCACTCATCTCTACTATTCCACTGGAACACTATTTGCAGTGTTTTGAACCAGATTTTTTTTTATTACTGTGGAATTAATCTAAAAGACATTTGCTATCAATATTTGCCAGTTACATTAAAAACATGGAATAAAAATGGAAGCCAATATGGAGCTGATGACCACTGCATTCCACTTTCCATTTGGCAGCACACCATCTACTATTCTTTAGATCTCACATCAGCATACAAAGCATTTCAAAGCATATGTGTGGTATTTTCCTTTGATGTCCATTTTCTTGAAACATATGAGCCGTGCATACTATCCATATTCTATTTTCCCCCAAATTTGATTACCTTTATAAACAGTAGTTTTAGAAAACTTTTAATGTTTATCTGCCTTTTTAATGTTTAAAATATCTAACAACCACTATTTAAGCATGTTTGCTGGCTGAATGCTACAGCAGTGATGATCTTTTCTTTGGACCCAATAAAAATATTAATAAATTTCTGCATTTATATTTTCAAGCTTTGGGTTTCTCTGTTTTCTATGTGGGTTAAGTGGGCTAGCGAAATTGGAGAGCCTAACAAGAAATTTCACTGCTCTTCTTCTGGGGTACACACTACGCAGATGAGATATATATATTAAAACATCCTATATAATTTTTAAAATTCTACACAGGCCTTTTCATGCATTAATTGTGCTGTTGTTCTAACACTGTTGTGATTGTGTTTTTTTAAATTATTACTTATTTATGGTGGCACGTTTATGGAATTCCCTTGCCACATGTTCACCAGGCACCTATTATTTATGCTCCAGGTATAGATTATTCTTTTTTGCTGAGGCTTTTAACGGTAATTGACCAACTCAGGTTGTTCTGTTTATGGTGTTTTCTGCTTGCTATGTCCTATCTATGCTATGGTTGGGGGTTTTATATCATTTGCTGATTATTTTGTTTTATGATTATATTGTTTTAAATGATGGAATCTTAGGTACCTTGGGACTCTGATGAATATTTTTTTAAGTAAATACACAAATATTGTTCAAGTGAATGTTAATGAAATAGAAAGGTTTGTACTAACCAAATGGACAATGGCAGTAGTATCCTTCGGCTCCACTTTGACAGGACCCTCCATTGAAACAGGGGTTGCATTCACAGTAATTGACAGTGGAGTCACAGATTTTCCCTGTGATGACATCAAGAATTGAAATATTAGAGGTTTCTAGCAGGTGTGAATACATTTGCATTTTGGTCATTTGCATTCTGAATAAAGTAAGAACATTTGCATGAAGGAAAGCAATTCTCTCAGTTAAAGAAGTAGAAGGAATTTGTTCATCAATTTCAGACTAGAATTGACTTTTAGCATTTTGGGGTGAGTTTATACAGAACGAAGAAACACAATAAAGTAGTATTTCCCTTCATGCTTCCATGATTACTTATTAAGAGCATGTCACAATGTTGAAAGTGAGTGCAACAATGAAGGTTAATGTTGCATAACCCATGGGTTTCTCTCAATTTAATGTGTAGGGTGAATTTAGGAGAACAGAACATTGACACAAACTTGGCTAACTTGTTGCAAACATGGATGAAGTTTTTAAGTAAATTTGTTTTCTCAACTTTTGTGACTTTCCCAGTTCATCATGATGGAATTACTTGCATACATAGCCCTTGATCACTGCAAGGAATTCTCAGCATGGTGCAAACTGCGCAATTTTATTGCCTTTGTAGAGATTTATCCACTGAATTTAATTAAATTTGTAAAGCTGAAGGGTGGTTGATTTTTAAAAATGCATTCCTCAGGCTATTTCCCCCCTCCTCAAAAATATTTCACACTTTTAATTAATTGCATACGTTTCAAATAATAATGTTTTGATGAGTCAAACCAATGATTTGCTTGGGCAAATTATGCCCTGAAGGCCAAAAAATAAAAATAAAAAAATCACCAAATGATTAGCTTCACAAATTCTCAAGGACTTAGAACTGATCAACAAGTTTCAATATCATGTAGTTGGATCATTTTTCCCAGGCTTAATTTTGATATGTTGAGAAAGCTGCTACCTAATACGTAGATGTCTAAAAATATCAAACTAGCTACAAGGGTCTTGAAGAAGAGCAAACAGGATGATATACATTATGACCTTCTTCGGGACCTTGACGAGGGTAGTGTCCCTCTCTTGGTCCTTTTAGATCTCTCAGCGGCTTTTGACACTATCGATCATGCTATCCTTCTTGACCGCCTGTGTGGGTTGGATATTGGGGGCACTGTCTTGCAGTGGTTCCATTCTTACCTTAGCGGACGTGTCCAGTCAGTATGCATTGAGGACAGGTGCTCTGACCCATGGCCACTCCTTTATGGAGTTCCCCTGGGTTGAGTTCTTGCCCCTGTCCTTTTTAACATCTATATGAAGCCGCTGGGTCAGGTCATTTCCCAGTTTGGGGTGAGATTTCATCAATACGCTTGTGATACTCAGCTGTATATCACCATCCAGACCATTCTGGGAATGCTGTTTCTGTGCTTACTCGATGCCTGGAAGCTGTTAAGGTCTGGATGAATCAAAACAAGCTCAGACTGAATCCGACTACTTTTATTCAGCCCTCATACTAGCCAATAGCTGGATGTGAACCTTGTTTTAGATAGGGTGGCGCTGCCCCCAAAGGAGCTTGTTCGGGATTTGGGGGTCAGTTTGGACTCGCGCCTCCTGCTTGAACAGCAGGTGGAGGCTGCGGCCAGCAGTGCTTTTGTCCAGCTTCATCTGGTTCACCAATTACGCCCTTCCCTTGACCGGCAGGCATTAATGACACTGATTCATGCCCTTATCTCCCACTTAGATTATTGTAATGCCCTCTGTCTAGGGTTACCTTTGAGGATGAACGGGAAGCTGCAACGGGTCCAGAATGCAGCGGCTCGCATACTCATGGGTGCCAGAAAATATGACAGGGTAACACCTCTCCTGAAGTCATTACACTGGTTGCCTATTCGCTTCCTAGTTCAATTTAAGGTCCTGGTTCTGACCTTCAAAGCCTTGCGGGGTTTGGTGCCTGTCTACCTACAGACCTGCCTCTCCCATCCAGTTACATCACGTCTGGTTAGGGCATCTCAGATGGCCCTCTTGTCGGTCCCCAATTTCTGAGAGATTCGGGGCTCCCAGACCTGCGAAAGGGCCTTTTCGGTTGCTGCCCCACTTCTTTGGAACTCTCTTCCCCTCCAGATTCATTTAGCCCCTTCCTTACTGATCTTCAAATCTCTACTGAAGACTTTTCTTTTTCACCAGGCTTTTGCCCTGTAGTTTACCTATTTGTTTTTTGTTAGTTACTTTAGTTTTTAATTTAGAATGTAATTTTTAATGTTGCTTTGTTTGCATGATTTTGTGCACCCCCCGGAGTCTTCGGAGTGGGCAGTATATCAAATGTTTCAAATAAATAAATAATCCTTGGAAGCATACTGCTGCAACCAAGATCTCTGTACTTTGAATGACATCACCTTCCAAGCCAAAGCACTCAGCAACACAGACAATAAATTTGAATTTCTTGCATTGTTATTCATGTTCTCAAAGCCCAAGAAAAATACTGGAAAAAACAATCTAAATATATTTAAATTTAAATATTTCATATTTAATTATTCAAATAGCACTGAAAAGCTGCAGACTGCTCATGTCACAGACTGATTGTAGAGCAGATTGAAGGCTACTCTAAAGCTGAATTGCCGACTACCATATACATCTTTTTAAAAATACAGGTGTGTCCTTCGTTAACCACTAGGTTAATACCTTTAGCTGTTTGATTTTCAGCCGGGGCAAGACGTGGTATTTGTGGCCCTTTTCATTGTGACTGATTGAACTAATTGGACTTTTCTACAGTTTGTGATATAAAACTTCTCAATTCTCCTCTCTTAGCCTGCTTTCCAGTATATCAATTTGGTTGGCAGATTCAAAGCTGGAAGATACATAATGGTTACCATTATGATGCCACTCATTGTAGGCACCATTTTATTTTTGTGTGTGCTGTATTCATTTACTCTGCAATGGCCTGTGCTCCAGTAATTTAAACACACACACAGTATTTCTTGTTGTCAGTAAAGATATATTAGAAAGCAAAATTGTGTAATAATATGCTCTTGCAGTTCAAGATATCCTCAGAGTTTGTAGTGTGGGTGAAATGGCAGGGTACACTACATAGTGGGGGTTTAGTGTTAATACACAAGCATTTATATGCATGCACACTTGGTACAAGATGCCTAGTACCTCCTCTACACACACACACACACACACACACACACACACACACACACACTCTCAAACTTGTAGGGAGGGAGGGTTGAATCCTGAAGAATGAAAACCCTAGCAACACACACACAAAAATTTTTAAAGGCAAAAAGGTGATTTACCAGGATCAGATAACAAAAAAGTGGAGATTGTCTCTGGTAAATACAGGCAGTTGGATCAAATGCAACCAAGTCCCCATGGATGGCCTTGCATTGATTACCCAACATGGGACAGTGAGGAAAGTGAAAAAACAATTTGTAATATCCTGGATTTGCACATAGCATTTGCTTGTAGTTGAAAAATACAGGGGGAGCAGCATTCATTTATGAGAATGAGGCTGTGCACATGAGCAGCCCAGCACAGGGTAGGGCAGCCCAACCTGGATTGGGCTGCTTGTGTGCAGCGCCGGGATCAAGGGCAATCCCGGTGCTTTCTCCACTGCAAGTCCTTTTAACCCTGGCCCTTAATTGGGGTTAGAGGCACAAGCACACCCTCCAACTTCACGCAGCCTGAGTGCATACAGAGTCAGATGCCTAGAGTGCCCAACAAATAGGGGATTTCCCCAATGCATCACAGTACTCACGTGGTGCACTGTGGGATACCTGGAGGCCGGGAATCATTTCCTCAGCTTCCAGGAAGCTGCGCGGCTCATGGTGATGCCCATTATGTGGGCACACAAGCTGTGTGGCTTAGTTACTCTGTGGATCATCTGGGGGAAATGTAGCCCCCCCCAACTGCCCTCCCTCCCTACCGCTCTCTTGTGAACGGTCTTGTGAATGACCTCAGTATCTTTCTGAAACTGTCTTCCCAAGATTGTCTTTTCTTTCTGGGACTGTGGCATCATTCATATTCATTCAAATATATATATATATATATATATATATATATATATATATATATATATATATATATATAAAATTATTTAACAGAAATCAATTTATTTGTGTAATAAGGCCCCCAAAACAGAAAATGAAAGGTTCATAGAAAGTGCAGGCAACATACTACTGTATGCCACAAGCTATTTTGATTCTTTCAAAAGCAAAATATGATCATCATTAATATATATAATTATAACAGATTGGTTAAACCTCATTGTTACACTGAAGTAATATTTCATTATATTCATGCTTACTGGAATGAACCTAATTGCCTCTTTAGAGTGATGAAGTGAAATCCAGCTGGTTAAACATAATAAATCAGGCGCCGGGGGGCGGGAGGGGGGGATCTGTGTACCCTCTCTGTTTCAAGATAATCCATTCTAGTGGTCTATAACTCATGAACTCCAATATACAATGGACAGAAAGCTTGCATTAGCTGCAGACAGAAGCTAAAGTTAGTTACCCCAATCCAGTGAGAAGACAGGCACAAGCAAATTCCCAGCTGGAAGAGGAAAAACAAGCAAGCACATCCCTCAGCCTGATTCAACAGGAAAGCTTGCACGTACTAGTGGCCTTATTTTGTATGAAATACAAAGGTGCAACTATATGTATTCTTAGTCCACAATTCTTTTTGGGAATTATATTTTACACAGTTAAGTTGCTGAGGACATAGTAGACCAGTGCAGTCAAAGGCTTTTTGCTTGTTTTTTAAACGTGTGCAATGCTGTTTTCCAACTGAAAATCACCCTGTCCCCAAGCTGTTTTTATCCTGTTGGTGGAAAGGTTTTCATCGGTGCACAAATGTTGTGTGTGTGTGTGTGTGTGTGTGTGTGTGTGTGTGTGTGTAAGATTGATTTTCAGCTGGAAAATGGCATTTGGAGGAAATATTAAGAAGCTCCTCTCCCTCTGCGTCTGTCTTCCATGTCAAACTGCAACCTCAGCAGATGCATTATTTAAAGTAAAAGTCTCCCAAGTAATCAGGGCACTACACATAATGTATAGTTCCACCCTTAGTTTTGAGCAGAGGCCCAAAATTCTGCTGAATCTTCATAACTAACAATTTTTTTCACACTAGTCATCTGTACTCCAATCCTATTGTAATACTGCAACAATATTATACATATTGTTAAAACTGGAAAAGGTGCAAAAGACGGCAACCAAGATGATTAGTTACCTGGAGCTCCTTCCTTATGAGGCAAGGCTACAACATCTGGCAGGGGCAGATCCATCAGGAAATTGCAAGGGGTGCCACAGGAATCCCTCCCCCCATAAAAATATTGGGACTTGGATTTTCTCTCTCCAAGGTGTCAAACTCAAATGGGTGTCAAACTCAAGGGTGTCAAACTCAAATCTGATGGTGGGCCGGATTGGATTCTGATGCACCTCTAGGGGGCCGCACAAGGTCTTGCGCTGTCTTCTGTCACCTTGCACCCACCTCACAGCGCCTTCTGTCTTCCTTCTGCTCTTCCATCCTCTTTCTCTTATTTCCTTGCTCTCTTGCCAATTATTTGGTAATTTTTTGGTAATTACCAAAAATTACCAATTATTTGGTAATTTTTGGAAGAAATGCTGAATAGCATACTTCCCAATCATCAGAATATGCTCAGGGAATTTTTTTAAAAAATTTAGGAAGTAATTCTGAACATAACCATCATATTTTAACTGTTATTGTTCTCAACAAATTTTAAACACTCAATAATTCGATCCAAAGCAACAGTATGCCCAAGGAAAGCAGAACCCTTCTTCCCCCTTTCTTACTTACCCTCCACTCACCCTTATTTCTTCCTCCCCCACTCTCTGCTCTCTTCCTCCCACCCCCTCACTCTCCTCCTCCCCTCTTTCTCCCTCCATCTTTTGAGTTTGCCTTCCCCCACCTCCTGCTTTATTTCCCCTCTTCCTCTTCTGGGCTAGCACTTCACGTGCTGAAGTGTTTGCAATGAAGAGGCAGGACGAGGAGGACGGTTGCCAACATTCCAATGGATCTACACACTTTTTGATCCTTCACCCCAAACCCCACAAGTAAGGGAGACAACAAAGGGGATGGGGCGGTTTGATAAGGGAGGGAGGGAGAAGGAAGCTTGCTGGTGCTTTGGCACATGGCAAGGGGAAAGGAGGGAGCAGCTCAAGTGGATGAGAGAAGCTGGTTGGCACTTTGGATGCCACTGCTTCGATTGGCCGGAGGGAGGGAGGTGTAGGGGTGTGTGTGTGTGTGGGGGGGGAAACTGGCTGGTGCTTTGGCACTTCAGTGCACATCAGGGAGAGGGGAAAGGAAGTAGCTGTGTGGGCTGGATCCCATATCCCAAGAGTGCACAACTCAAATGCTCCAGTGGGCCGGAACCAACCATGACTTGGTGTGCAGGGGCCCAAGGTCAATTTTCAGTGTATTACAATTACTAAAGTTATATATCTATGGTGGTGGGTTGTGCCACTGAGTCAGTGTCGCCTCCTGGCGACCACAAAGCCATGTGGTTTTCGTGGTAGAATACAGGTGGGGTTTACCATTGCCATCTTCTGCCTAGTATGAAATTATGTCTTTCAGTACCTTCCTATAGCATTGCTGCCCAATAAAGGAGTTTCCCATATTCTGGGAAAGACACCAGTGGGGATTTGAACCAATAGCCTCCTGCTCTCTAGGCAGGTGACTTCCTCACTGTGCCATTAGGTGACTTATATATCTATACCTATATAAAATTAATTTTAAGAAAGACGGAAACAGAAAAAGCAGGGCTGCTTCAACCACTACATCATTCCACATACTACTTGTACATTTATTTGCAATCATTTCTCCAGCTTTGCATTAATGTTTCTAAAAGAAAAGAGATACAGATATAATTATTCCTGGTCCTTTCAGCTCTCCACAACTCTCACAGCAAATACTACACCCTGCTTCTTACCACACTTCTTTAGATGCCCCTCTCAAATGAAATCAATACTGAATAGGAATTACTTCTGAGTAAACATGCTTAGGCTTGTGATTAGTAGAGCAAATCAACTTTTAAAAACTGATTCCTCACCACTCTAAATACTCCAGGGATAAACATTTCAGTTCCCAGTCAAGAACAGGAGAGCCATCCTGAATGGAGGCAAGCCCACTCCTAAAGAGAAAGAGCTGCCTTTTTAGTATGCCTGTAGGCAGCAAAATGGTAACTTGCTTTACTGGGTATTACTGTTCAGCACAGATCGCTTCAGAAAAGTAAGTTTCAGTTCTGCTGTGGCTGACATACATAAGCTGTTGATCGTTGCATCGTTGTCCTTACATTATGAGGAGAGAATGATGTGATTATCAACAGATATGCCTGGCAGCAGCAGAACACAAACTCTGCTGGTCAAATCCCCACCTTTTGCTGAAGGGAAGATGGCAATGGAAAAGCAAGTTATTTTTCAGCAGCTTTTTCTCTTTAAGGGTGGGTTTGCCTGCGGGCCAGCAAAAATGTCTCCACAGGCCAGATTCGGCCCACAGGCGGGGCCGTATGTTGTGCAGGCCTGCCGTATAAATTACAGGGAGAACCAGAGCACCCTGGTACCCCTGGCATCTGAGGCGTTTTAGTTTTGAAAATGGGCAACTACAAGGATCAACTAGAATCAAGGGCTATTCCATAAAAATGAAGGTCAGGAAATTTAGGACTAACAAAAGGAAGTACTATTTCACACAGTGCATAAGTAATCCAAAAACCTTCGGTTTGAGATGAGAGTTAAGCTTAGGGTTGCCATATTCAAGCTTCCCAAATCCGGGCAGCCTAATTTGCATATTATGCTGCAACTAATTTGCCTTTTATTTATTTATTTATTTATTTGACAGATTTGTATTCTGCTCAAGTCTCTGAGTGGTTTAGAACAATAAAACAAACCAATGACTGCTGAGAAAGCCCCTTTGTGCAGAACAAAGCCTGCTGTAGAGGAAAATCCTGTTTGGACAATCGCCATCATATTATGGTCACAATGTTAAACAAACTTGAGAGTAAATCCCATTGAAATAGATGTGATATACTCCTAAGTAAACATAGCTGTGTGATGCAAATCCACAACTACAACGCATTTTACCCCTGCAAACTGAGCAAAGAGTCACCTTTTTAAAGTGCCGATTCTCTTTATTTAGCAGATCCCACCCATCTCTCTTGCCCTCCCTTGTGATCAGATCCAGAGTAAAATCCGGGCAAACCGGGTAGCACATCTGAAATCTGGGTAAATCCGGGTGGAATTGAGCAGCTGGGTGCTACCCTAAATTCTGGGGGACATGGCAAGGCTAGTTAAGATGCTTTAGATTTTCACTTGTTACTCATCTTAACCTCTGCGCCATATAAAATGTAAAGACTTTGTACAGTCTGGTATATGATGATGGCTTTAGAAATGAGGTTCCACACATCCACACTTTGGGTTTATTAGAGAGGCATCAAGCAGAAATTAATCAAATTCATCATGAGCCAGCATGGTGTAGTGGTTAGAGTGCTGGACTAGGACCGGAGAGACCCGAGTTCAAATCCCCATTCAGCTACGATATTTGCTGGGTGACTCTGGGCCAGTCACTTCTTTCTCAGTCTAACCTACTTCACAGGGTTGTTGTGAGGAGAAACGTAAGTATGTAATAAACTGCTCTAGGTTCCTTGGAGGAAAAGTGGGATATAAATGTAAAACTAATAATAATGAAAAAATAATAATAAAGGATATATCTAGGAAGTGACTGGGGAAGCTGCACCTGTTAAATGCCTGCCTGGATGCATCCGTCTTCAGCCCAATGTCCAACTGAAAGACTAAGGCAAAGCATACCAGACTGTACAAAGTCTTTACAGCTTATACAGGTCGGGAATCCTTTATCTGGACTTCTGAAATCCGGAAAGCTCCAAAATCCGGACACCATGCAGAGAGAGAGAGAGAGAGAGAGAGAATGCTTGTAGCTTCAACCTCCTCCAGTTTGCAGGAGGGATAGGGCCCTTGATTCTTCAGCTCATTAGGGATCCTTATCTCTTCCCCTCAGGCTTTGCTATCTGCCTTTTGTTTACTGCTTCTCAAGCTTAGCTCCCAGAAGGAGGAAAGGAAAGGAAAGGGTGGGGAGGAGGGGGGAAGACGAAAGAAGGTTTGTTTTTTTTAAAAGGTATATATACATAAGAGTTTAGGAGATAACGGGGCACACAGATGAGTAAAGATCTAGCAGAATAAACACGAAGAAGAGCCCTCCTTCGGGGCAGATCCAAGTCGGTTTTGTGAATGGGATCGCACTGCCACTCACACGCTTCTCAAGCCGGTCTGAGAGAGGGGAAGGAGGGGTATAGAATAGTATATTAAATAAAACCTTTTTTTAAAAAAGAACCAGTGACCTTTCATGCCCAAGATATCTCATTTATGAAAATATTCCAAAATCCTGAAAAATCCAAGATCCAGAACACCTCTGGTCCCAAGCAGTCCGGATAAAGGATTCTTGACCTGTATGGCACAGAAGTTAAGATGGTCACTTTAATTTGCAATTTCCATTCTTTTTAGAGCACAGGTGAAAATGTAAAGCATCTTAACTCTCATCTCAAACCAAAGATTTTTGGATTACTGAATTTCCAAGAGCTTTCCAGGCTGTGACATTGCTGCAACTTTACTTTGGGAGGGTGTGTGTGTTCAGACATCAGCCAGATTTACCCTGAAGTCGCTGTGATATTTCAGAGAGCACTTCACACACGATTCAGGTATTTCCCTCCGTATTGGAACCTAGCCCAATTTATGTCCAGGATTAATAAAATCCTCTTTTGCATTGGAATATCTGTTATGCCCCAAAATCGCAACAGCATGCTGGCCAATGCATGCGAGGGATGCCAGGAAAGCATCCCGTTGCCGGGGTGCGGTGTTTTAAAGAGGAAAGCGGTGTTTTAAAGCGGTGTTTTAAAGAGGAAAGCTGCCACTTTCACACAGGTCTTTAGGCTTGAACAGCATCACAGTGGGGCGATGGGAGGTTTGGAGGACAGGCAGGTAGGACCTGCCCACCTCCTCTTAAGGGAACTTCTCACCCAGCGCCAAAATGTTTCGGCACCAGGGAACCGAAGTGTTTCAGCACCTCTCCAAAGATTTGTCAAAACACTTCGGGCTCATCCCTACCTGTTACCTTGCCACCAGCTTGCGCTTCCTCATAAGCATTCACCCTAACAAATTCTCTTCCACACCTGGTGCCACCTACCTGGCACAGGTTCATACAGCACTCCACCACAGCCATGGAAATAGCACCGGAAGGAAGTACACTTCCCAGATGTCCCCATGTACTTTCCCAATGGCCCTTTGCGAATTCTCAGTCCCATAGGAAATGCTTGCTGCAGAAGAGGCCCTCCCAGTACCAGGGATGTAATGAACTGCACTAGAGATGGCCACAGTGGAAGCAGCACCAGGGGGGATGCTACAGATTCATTGGGGTTGCAGCACCCAATGAACAGCCCTAGTAGCGAACACTTGTTTTCTAGCATTTAAGGGTAAGTTTTTTTAAGTGCTGCATCTTAGCTACTTTCTGAACCAGATCTGAAAGGGTGGTGTCCCCTAATTGATGCTTGCAAGCAGAAAATTTAGATTTTATCACCAAGAGAATGTTCACAGCTTATGTTGTAAAAATGCTCAAACAACTCCCCCACCTTAATTTATATTAACAGAACTGGGCCATAAGAAAAGTTCTTTGGTAGCAGTTTTCAATACCATAGAAGCTTTCTCTGTAGGTGAAGGATAATTTTCCTTTCAGCTGAAAAACTGCTGATTTTGATCAGTATTCTTTGGAGGGTAGTGTAGTATCTTAAGCCTGGTTTCATAAAAGTTACTACCCATGCCTCTCCAGACTAATAGCATGGTAGGCCTGAATAACTGGGCTGGGCACATAATTGATCTTCAAACTCAGAGAATACCACCCCCACTTTAGTAGCACCCATCTCTTTTTCTTTTCTTTTGACAACACATAGTTATTAAGGAATATTTTAAGTCTGAGCACTTGGCAACACTCCACTCAACCCAACAGAGTGATCAGTTTCCAAATAGTAAAATTTTAAGTTCTGTTTTAACTGAAGTTCTATAAATTACCTACCAAGTAAGTAAACTCCTGTGGAATCAATTGACTTACTTTTGAGTAATTTATTCCAAGCTTTGCTGAGAGCCTCTGCTCCCCCGCCCCCCACACCTTTGGTAGGGATGAGAGAAAGGGCAGAGAGAGAAAACAAAAGCTCATGAAAAGGAAGAGGAGAAACGGTTGTTTAACTACGCAAGTGCCAGAGTACACACAGACTGTGCTTTTCAGACACCTAGGTTCAGAATCAGGAAGTCACTCAGGGGCGTAGCGAGGTTCCCGGCAGCCAGGTGACAAAGTTCAGCTGGGGGGCCTCTATCGTGCATGTGCCCCAGCGTCCCAAGCCACGCCCCCTGTATCTGACATCAAATGCAAGGGGGCAGGGCAACCGAACGCATCTAAGCCTTCCCCTCCCCGTTTCTTGAACTCACCATTTGGTGAACCGGTGCAGAGTAGAGCAGAAGGCTGTCCGCCACTGTGGCCAGAAGCAGCTCTGGCTCGATGGCACAGAGCCGGGTGCTGGGCTGCCATCCACTGCCGGGGGCGGCAGTGGTCCGGAGCTGGGCTGCCCCTCCTCTGGTGGCTCCTGCATGACAGCCAGGGGGTGGAGCAATGGCAAGGGGTGGTCCACTGGCCATGCTCTCCAGCTGCAGGGTACCAGCACCCAGCACTGAAAGGGTGGCAGCAGCAGGGTGCACCCCACGCCTTGTCGGCCTTCTGACCCACTCAGCCTGGGGACATGTCTCCCCTCTTGTCTAATGGACACTACACCCATGAAGTCACTCATATAAATTGTCAGGACTTGCCCCTCCCAACTTTGGTTTCAGAATTCTGAGTGGGTAGATTCAGTTATGCTCTTAGCTAACTTTCCTTTAGTTATTTTCCCTTTTATTCTGAGGGTTTCAAACAGTAATTACTCAAAGATCACTAGATCAGTGCTTTTCAAACCAGCAAAAGGCACCAGTCCCATATGGACTTGAATTTTAGGGGAATGCTAAAAAGACATGTTCTTAAATATCACTTTTATCAGACTGAATGAAGTTATGTATTATTAGGGCTGTGCATGAATGAAGTAATTAGAATTGATTGGATCTAATCTCAATTATGTACATTGACAACCTATCCCACAGAGGCTTGGGTGCATCAAATTGAGCTAAGGCATTGGATCAGTTAAATATAAAAAGGAGGAGGTGCATCTACTGTATTCCAATTAGAAAAATACTTCCTAACTCCCAACAGTTCCAGACTATAAACTTTTATTCCTTATGAAATGTTCCTAAGATTGCAATTCTATGCACATTTACCTGGGAGTAAGCTCCCCTGCTAACTTGGCAAAG
Organism: Hemicordylus capensis; assembly: GCF_027244095.1. Taxonomy (NCBI): domain Eukaryota; kingdom Metazoa; phylum Chordata; class Lepidosauria; order Squamata; family Cordylidae; genus Hemicordylus; species Hemicordylus capensis. Next base: position 48,002,920 of record NC_069661.1, on the reverse strand, counting down.
AGGCACCTTTTAATGTGGTGATTCTCTTTATTTAGCAGGAGGAGAGTAACTGGCCCTATCCATCCCCAGCACAGTACCTCCAGAGACTGTTGCTGGTATCTATCTTATGTTTCTTTTTAGATTGTGAGCCCTTTGGGGACATGGATCCATCTTATTTGTTTGTTATTCCTCTATGTAAACCGCTCTGAGCCAGTTTTGGAAGGGCGGTATAGAAATAGAATATAATTAATCATCATCATCATTTTTCTACAACTTTTTTAATTTTATGGTCCCACCAACCTGTAGCCAAAAATTGGTGGGACCATAAAATTGAAAAAGTTGTAGAAAATGAAGATGCAAAAATATTATGGGACTTCCGACTACAAACAGACAAACATCTGCCACACAATACACCAGATATAACTGTAGTCGAGAAGAAATTAAAACAAGTTAAAATAATCGACATAGCAATACCAGGGGATAGCAGAATAGAAGAAAAAGAAATAGAAAAAGTCACAAAATACAAAGTTCTACAAATTGAAATTGAAAGGCTGTGGCAGAAAAAGACCAAAATAATCCCAGTGGTAATTGGGGATAATAGTGGTAACCCTAGGTGAAATTCCAAAACAACTTGAAGAGCACCTCAACACTATAGGGGCCACAGAAATCACTATCAGCCAATTACAAAAAGCAACTTTACTTGGAACAGCCTATATTCTGCGACGATATATATAATAACAGCAACATTGATAATAAAATTCAGCCATCCCAGGTCCTTGGGAAGGACTCGATGTCTGGCTAAAACAAATCTGTCAATAACACCTGTCTGAATGTGTAAATAAATAAATAAATAAATAATAATCTGAAGTTGTATGGAAAGTCCCAGTCAGAAATCGAATCATTGCTAAACACTGTCCGTATATTCAGTAGCGATATAGCAATGGAGTTTGGACTAGACAAGTGTGCTGCATTAATAATGAACAGAAGGAAAATAACAAAAACAGAAGGAACAGAACTGCCCAATGGAAGCAACATCAAGTACTTGGAAAAGAAAGAACATTACAAATACTTGGGCATTTTCCAGCCTGATAACATTGCACACACTGAAGTTAAAAGAAAAAATGGAAGTGAATACATCAGGAGAGTTAGAAAAATCCTAAAGTCCAAACTCAATGGCAGGAACACCATACAAGCCATAAACACCTGGGCTATACCTATTATTAGATACACTGCAGGAATAATAGACTGGACCCAGGCGAGCTAGAGACGCTAGATCAAAGACCAGGAAAATAATGACCATCAATCATGCTCTGCACCCCTGCAGTGATGTAGATAGGCTATACCTCCCTCCCAGGCTCAGAAGATGCAAAAAATAAATGAAGATGCAAAAATATTATGGGACTTCCAACTACAAACAGACAATCATCTGCCACACAATACACCAGATATAACTGTAGCTGAGAAGAAAGAAAAACAAGTTAAAATAATCGATATAGCAATACCAGGGGATAGCAGAATAGAAGAAAAAGAAATAGAAAAAATCACAAAATACAAAGATATACAAACTGAAATTGAAAGGCTGTGGCAGAAAAAGACCAGAATAATCCCAGTGGTAACTGGCGCCCTAGGTGCAGTTCCAAAAGACCTTGAAGAGCACCTCAACACCATAGGGGCCACAGAAATCACTACCAGCCAATTATAAAAAGCAACTTTACTGGGAACAGCCTATATTCTGCGACGATATCTATAATAACAGCAACAACACTGATAATAAAATTCAGCCATCCCCGGTCCTTGGGAAGGATTCTATGTCTGGATAAAACAAACCAGTCAATAACACCTGTCTGACTGTGTAAACAACAACAACAACAACAACAAATAATATTATTATTTCATTCCCTAGGACTTGCTTTGTAAAAAACATGCACAGACCAGGTCTTAACAAAAGCTCTTTGCGTTAATTTTGCATTTCTAACTACAAGCTAAATGATCTTGCAGAAGACTTTTATCATTTCAAGTTCTTGTTCTGTTCTTCTAAAGCTTTATTCCAAATTAGATACCCCATTATCTAGAGAGAACTATCCAGAAGCATTCTTCACAACTCTCTCTCTCTCTCTCTCTCTCTCTCTCTCTCGCCTTATGGCAAAGAAATACCCTAAAACTGCAGCTAATACAGAGTGCAACAGTTATGATATTAAGGAACCAGACCATTGGATCACAGAAAACTGGTTTTGCTTCAACTACACTGACTTCCAATCTCTTTCCAGGCTCAATTCAAGGTGCTAGTCTTCATAACCCTTAAAGCCCTAAATGGCTTCAGTCCAAAGTGCTTGAGGGACAGTCTCCCCTTGTATGAACCTGCCTGTGGTGTTTTTGGTTCATCCATTTCTTGATCCAGGCCAGCTTTTGAATGGGGCTTTAGTTATTTGTATCCTGTTCCTGGAATAGAGGCGGGGCTAACAAACAGCCAGCAGCAAGAGCACAGGAAAGCAGTCTGCACTTGCTCCTCTGTACATAATATATATATCATTAAACGATTAATATTCCTGATTCCATTGCACTGCCTTGTCCTTGCACACCACAACTTTCCCCCTTGGATTCTACACTGCCCACTTCCTGAGGTCAGCTGGAGATGCCTTCCTGCACATCCTGGCACCCTCAGAGGGATAACTAGTGCACATGCAGGAGAGAGCTTTCTAGGAAACAAAAACACAAAAGGGCCAATGGCATGCTTAATGTAAAGTTTGGCTGTGAGAGAAAGCTCAGCTGCAATCCCTGCTAACTCTGATAATTAACGCCACCCCCACACACACCAACAAAACAATTCTTCAGAGTGACTAGCCCAGCTTCTCACATTTTTAGAATTTGCACTAACTGTTCCAAGGAAATAGCAAGCTCTAAAGCCTGCCTGACCCTCATTGCGCCTTTGCTCCACTCACCTGAATTGGAAGGACAGTCACCGAGCAAGTGCTTTTTGTGGAATCCTGGTTTTGAGAAGTAGAGCACAGCTTCACAAAATAGGTGACAAGCATCACGGAGACAAACTGCCGGATCCTGGCAAGTACACACTCCAGATGCGAGTCGCAAATCCCGGTCCCAACATGTCCTATGCACCCACCAATCTTGGGTTGCTGAGCCACACTTCCCTCCACCACCCATCTGCCACCCAGCTTCAAATTTTGGTTTACAGATGTCAGGTAACAGAAGGAAGTGTGGCACTGCAACCTGACATTGCAGGTTGACATGACAGGCTGGGACTGGAATTTAAATCTTGTGCTGAGAGCGTGCGCTTGCCAGGAACTGGAAGTATGTGGCAGCCATACTAGCTGCATGTTGTGTGAAGCCACCCAGAGTGAACTAGCCTTTTTCTTTTTTCCTTTCAATATGCTGCTAGATAATGGCATAGAAAAAATGCCATTGAGCACACTTCACTTTTTCTTGTGGCAAGCAGAAAGTGAAAACACACAACTTTACATTTCTACCAAAGTTCTTCTGTCAGCTATTTTTGGAGATCTGTTACAATACTTCTCTCCAGACCTTTTTTATTGCATAAATTAAAACATAGAAAAGGGGACTGCAACAAAAAAACCAAACATTTTGATATATATACACGTCAGCTTCATTGTTCTATATCCCACTGTTTAAAATTCACACTTCTATCCAAGACTTTCCCCCAGTCTAATTAAACACCTGGATAATATATAACAAACTGGGGAGGAGAGAGGAGAAGGTTGATGACTCACAGCTATGCCTGATTATCGCTGACACAGAGAGAGAAAAAACCTGGAAGACGGAGGGTATGGCATAAAATATTTATTTGCACACTTTAATGGCCTATGCACTTTAAGATTTTCCTCATTTCTTTTTCTGATTAAACACTCAGGTGTTTAAGTAGATTGGGGGAAAGTCTTAGACAGGGGCATAACTAATGGTAGGGCAGGCAGGGCACGTGCCCTGGGCACCACTTGGTAGGGGGTGCCAAAAAGTGCCATCAAATTTTTTTTTAAAAAAATTATTTAATGGCAGCGCCAGCGCAGCAGCAGTCCGCCCTTTGCGCAAAGGAGTGCGTGGCGCCCCCTCCCCCATGAGCGGTTCCGGCGCCCCCCCATTGCCTCGCTCCGGCTGGCTGCTGGGTGCCGCAGGTCCTTGACTTGCCGCGGCGGATGTAACACAGAGCCGCGGCGGATGTAACACAGACGCCGAGGCCTGCCGTTCGTCCCGGTGCCGCCCACAGCAGAGGCGTAACTAGGGAAAACTGCGCCCGGGGCAAGCACTGAAATGGCGCCCCCCCGCCCTCCCAACATACTACATTATACTTAGGTTTTTCCTCACAAGCGCCCGCCGCCGCCACCAAGCCAGGCCACTGACTGGCCGCCAGGCGCCAGCAAAGCAATGGGGGGGGCGGCGTGGAAGGGACCGCTTGTGGGGGAGGGGGCGCCGATGTGCTCCCTTGACTGCTGCAGCGCTGCTGCACTGAGCAGGAAACATTTGTATTAACAAAAATTTTTTAAAAAATTTGTCATGGCGGCGCCCCCCACGTGACCAGAAAAGATGGTGCCCGGGGCACGTGCCCCCCCTGCCCCCTATAGTTACGCCTCTGGCCCACAGCCATCCCTCACCTCGGAGGAGTTGGAGGACACATGGCAGCAGGCAGAGGAACAAAAAAACTTTAGGCGCCTGCGGCGGTGCCGCAGCAGATGTAACACAGGTGCTGCGGCGGATGTAACACAGTGCCCGACGCCGAGGCCTGCCGTTTGGCCCGGCGTCACTTCTGAACTGCAAGGCACACCTGCGCGCCAAAGCTTGAAACTGCGCAGGCACGCCTTGCAGTTCAGAAGCGACGCCGGGCCGAATGGCAGGCCTCGGTGTTGGGCTCTGTGTTACATCCACCAAGGCTCTGTGTTACATCCACCGTGGCACCGCCACAGGCACCTAAAGTTTTTTGTCCCTCTGCCTGCTGCCGTGTGTCCTCCGACTCCTCCGAGGCAAGGGATGGCTGTGGGCGGCGCCGGGCCGAACGGCAGGCTTCGGCGTCTGTGTTACATCCGCCACGGCTCTGTGTTATATCCGCCGCAGCAAATCAAGGACCTTGCTTGCCGCTTGCTCACCCCCGCACCTGCCCCATCTCAATTGGTTAGCGACGCCGGGCCACACGGCAGACCTTGGTGTTGCTCTGGTGGCAGCCGCCGCTATGGGGACGAGTCCGGACTCCGCTTGCTCCCCCGCCGCCCACAGCCATCCCCTCGCCTCGGAGGACACACATTTGTGGTATTTATTATTATTTTTATTACATTATTATTACTACTATTTTATTTTATACTATTATTTTATTACTATAAAATACTACCGCCCTATCCATCCAAAGGCTCTGGGCGCTTGGGGGGGGGGGGCGCAATTTCAGTGTTTGCCCTGGGTGCCGTTTTCCCTAGTTATGCCTCTGGTCTTGGATATAAGTGTAGATTTTAAACAGTGGGATATAGAACACTGAAGCTGACGTATATACGTTGAAATGTCTGTTCTTTGTTGCAATCTCCTCTTCCTATGTTTTAATTTACTCAATAAAAAACGTCTGGAGATAAAAATTGCAGTAGATCCATCATGGGTATTGCATCGCCATTATATCAACTATTTTTGGAGAGATAAAAAGGAACCCAAACTTACTGAGCACACTTAAGATCATACGGACACAGAAAGAGATCCAATGCTGTATGTTGCTGCTTTCAAGCAGACGAGGAAAATTAACAATGTGGGAAAATACCACACATTCCAGGCATCTGATATGGTATGAATCCCAGCAAAACACTGTAGTTCCATTAAGCCCAATTATAAACTTCAAGGCTGGTGTAACTGCATTGTAAAGTAAATGGTAAAGTGTGCCATCGAGTCAGTGTCGACTCCTGGCGACCACAGAGCCCTGTGGTTGTCTTTGGTAGAATACATGACGGGTTTAACATTGCTATCTCCCACGCAGTATGAGATGACGCCTTTCAGCATCTTCCTAGATTGCTGCTGCCCAATAATAGGTGTTTCCCATAGTCTGGGAAACATACCAGCAAGGATTTGAACCGGCAACCTCTAGCTTGCTAGTCAAGTCATTTCCCTGCTGTGCCATTAGTGCTACAGTTAAAATGAGTGTTCTGCTGAGGTGTCCCAGTGAGCAAATGCCCATTTAACCTCCAGTGCTAATGACTTAAAGAGTTATCTGCCATGGGTTATCCGCCATTGTGCCGTGGAATTGTTCTGCTATGCTGCTGGCCAAATAATTTGATGTGCTGACTCAATGTGAAACTCAATCTCAGATCATTTGGTTAATTAGAACAGCCATTCAATTACAAATAATTACTCGTGACCTGAGGCTCAGCATGCTATGCTGTTGGAGTATAGACAGAAGGATCCCATCAGTTCCTTTTGTGTCAAGGAAGCTTTTACAGTGAACATGTCTATTGCCACAGGTGCTCTTTCAATGGGGATGCAGAATGCATGGTGTTGACAGTTCTTGGTACTTTTCCTTCGCAAAAAGCTAAGAGGCATCTTGCCTATTCAACTGATATGTTAAAGGCACAAAATCCTCATTTTGAATTTTCCACAAGGTTCTCTGTGGCAGATGAGTAGAATGAAACCTTGCAAACTTTAATTCAGACTTGTTTCTTGCAAGTCTAACACAAAGGCTTTGCAACATTCACTGCTTAATTCTCAGTTTTAATTTTCATAAACAGCAGATGATGTGGCAAATGTGTTTCTGCTATTTGACCGAAAGCTACGCCAAATAAATCAACATCTTTATTTATGTATAAGATTTTTTCCTATGTTCATATCCCTGCACACAGAAAACTAGTTGTCAGGGGGAGGTTTTCATGTTGCCTTCTCCCAGGCATAACACTTTTCTACACATAGGTGTTCCTTGCTGGGAGAGAATTTCATCATGTCAGCCCCCACTGTAGTCTGAAGTGGTGCAGTGCAGACACAGGCTTATCACCTGTATTTTTCAGGACTAAGCCAGATGGACAAGCAAAGAAAACATTTGCTGGAGGTGGGAACACTAAGAACATAATGCTGCTAAAATTGAATTTTCATGTATCTGGTGGCACCATCTTTCACCGTTTCCAACTCAATGATAAAATCAAAATGTATAATTTTAGTTTAAAAATTAATAGTATGTATACTGGGAAGCATCCAGACTAATACTAGAACATTCCACGCACATAACACTTTCTCCCCAATCCATCTTCCTTCTGCCATAACCAATGCTCCCTCCCCAAAATGTCCCAGAAGGTTGGTAGACACTCAGGGGCATACATCGAGGAAGCAGGGGGATCAGGAAAAAATCTTGTGCACACAAAGTGTTCTAAAGCAAGGGCAGAATTAGACTGGATGCTACTGCTCACTGCTAATTAAACTCTGTTTTTCATTTAGAATAATTGTACAAGCAACAAATTCTTACCTGTATAACCAGTTTTGCAAACACACTTGAAGCTTCCTGGGAAGTTCTGGCAGAGAGCACCATTTTTGCATGGACTGGACAGGCACTCATTGATATCTCTCTCACAAGCCATTCCAATAAAACCAGTGGAGCAACTGCAAGAGAATCCTCCCACCAGGTTGTGGCAACTTCCACCATTGTGGCAAGGGGATGGGAGGCATTCGTCGATGTCCATTTCACACAATGTTCCATCGTATCCTGGCATGCATTGGCATGTAAAAGGCTGCAGAGGTTCATTTGCCATGATGATGACTGGGACACTTTCATGGCTCCTTAACTTAGAGCCTACACCAAGTTTCCTCAAGCAGCTACCTCCATTTTGACAAGGTTTTTGTAAACAAGAGTCATGATCCACAGACTCTATTCGAACTCCACTTTGACGGAAAAGTATTTCTTTGATGCTTTCAAAGAAGGTGGTTACACCGCCAGAATTCACATACTGATGGTTGTTTCGCTTCACAGCTGCCATCAAAAAAGTCCGGTTGTTCTCCTCATAAATCCCATAAAGTTGCACAGCAGTTCCTAATCCAGTTAACTGTGAATTGGCAATTCGTAAAAAATGAAGATAGTGATTGGTCAAAAACTCTCTTACAGTTTGTACATTAAGATGAAGAAGGATGCTGTTATCAATTGTGGCGTTATTGAATCCTGAAAAAAATACCCGGATGCTGCTAGTAACTGAGTTGTGTAACCCATCATTGCTTAGGACTGTCAGATCAAATGTTCCATCTGTGGACCTCGGCAAGGAATTCAAATCACAAGTGCCTGCTGGAATATTGAAAAGGCTTGTAACTCCTGATGTAAGAGAGCACTGGAAACTGTCTAAAACATCTGGATCCTGAGGTTTTACATTGCCTAATGCTCCACCAGGGAACAGACTGCCATAATAATGAACAAAAATTTCTACAGTTCTAGGTTGTGATGGGTTATCGTTTTTGTCTATCACCTTTATATGTACAGTCCCTGTGGAAGACATGTGAGGAATGCCTGAGTCTTTGGTAATCACTGACAAATAGAAATCACAAATTTGTTCTCTATCAATCTCTCTAGTTGTGGTCAACACTCCAGCTGTGCTGAGACTAAAATAACTAGTTGCTGTGCCAGTGCTAAGTAAGTAATAGGAAAAGGGACCTTGATTTGGAGGAAGATCAGGATCAGTAGACTGAAGCGTCATCACAGGTGTTCCTGCACGGTTATTTTCCATTATCTCTCCTTCGGTGGTAGAAAGGGTGGGCCCATTATCATTGATATCTTCCAGAGATACTAATAAAGAGGCACTTCCTGTAGCCGATGGCACTCCTGAATCAATTGCTAACACAGTTAGGTTGTACACTGGTAAAGTTTCTCGATCCAGTTCTGCAGTAACTGTAACCTGCCCCGTCTGCGGGTTAATAGAAAAGGCACCGTTGTTGTTCCCGGTACCAATAAAATAGGAGAACCTGTTCCAGCTAGGGAGAGAGTCAGAGTCAAAGGCACTTACAAATGTGACATGCGTCCCAGAAGGAACACCTTCACTGATTTGTACATGGTAGACTTCTAAGCTGAAGACAGGAGGGTCATTGGCATCTAGTATAGTGATATTCACAACTACTTCATCTACATCTGCACCACGAATGCTTCCAGCATTTTTTGCAAGTACTTTCAGTGAGATTCTTTCTTCCTTTTCCCTGTCAAGAGAGCCTGTGACATAGATCTGCCCACTCTTGTCATCAATCTGGAAACCCTTTTTTCTGCTATGGCCAAAGATTAGATAGTGGACTTCTCCGTCAGTCCCCATATCCCGATCACTTGCAAAGACTTCTCCCACAACAGTACCCTTAGAAGCTGCTTCAGACACCTCAAAATAGTAAAGCTTGGACACAAATCGTGGCACATACTCATTCGTCCCTGTTAAGTGGATGTTGACATTAGCAAAGCTGCACCTCTCTTCATCAGGAACATTAAAGGCCTTTATGGTTAAATGATAGCTTTGTTTGGTTTCATAATCTAAAAAACCTTGAGTGGTGATAATTCCTGTGTTAGGATCAATAACAAACAGGTCACTGTCCGAAGACTGAACTGCATATGCAATCACAGCATTAGCTCCAGAATCAGCATCAGTTGCACTAAGACGTATAACAGTTGTCCCACTAGGAGCATTCTCTAAAACACTTGGAAAGTAGTCTTCTGGGCTGAAAGCTGGAGAATTATCATTCACATCAATAACAGTAACAGTGATACTACAATACCCAGTTCTAGCAATCCATCCTCCATCTACAGCACTAATAGTAATCTCATGCTTTTGGCATAACTCATAATCAAGGGGCTTGGCAAGCCTTAATGCACCGGTAGATATGTTAATTGCAAAGTTGCCAGCATCGTTTCCAGAAGAAATATTGTATCTGATCAACCCATTCATAGCAGAATCTTTGTCCCTTGCTGACACAGTCCTGAGAATGGCTCCAGCAGCATGACTCTCAGGAACAGTTATACTAATAGGGCTTTGAGAAAACTCTGGTGTATGATAGTTTTCCTCTGTTACTACTATCTGCACAGTCACCTCTGATGAGAGAGGAGGGTTGCCTTTGTCTTTAGCTTTTACATTTATTAGGAAATTTTGATTCATATCATTTATCAGTGAAGATGCTACTGAAATCCAACCTGTCTTAGTGTCCACATTAAATTTGCCGGTTAGATTGTCATCATTGGAAAGAATGTACTCCACTTCTGAATTCAGACCAAAGTCTTTAGCATCCACAGCAGTAACTTTAATTAATTTTGTACCCACAGCTACATTTTTAGTGACGGGTGTAAAATATTGGCTAGCCAGAAACTGGGGTGCATTGTCATTACTATCCACAACATTGATTGTGACTGTTGTCTCGCTCAGCAAAGGAGGGCTGCCTCGATCTGAGGAGGTCACCACAAAACTGTGTCTGTTAAGACCGACACTGCTGGAGCCAGTGGAGTTTTGGAACTTCAATGACTGCTTATTAAAAATTTCCCCTGTAGATGCATTAATTCGGAAAAACTCTGACTGGGATTTTATGAAGTAGAACACTTGTCCATTGGATCCTTCATCTGGATCTGTTGCAGATATCTGGGTCACCTTTGATCCAACTTCGTAATGTTCAGGACAGTCTAAGTAATAGGATGTTTTTGTAAACCGCGGAGCATTGTCATTGATGTCTGTCACAAAAATGGTAACATCGGTGCTTACTGTCCACCCAGAGTCATGTGCTGAAACTCTGATTCTGTAGCGATCTGTATCCTCCCTGTTTAGAAGCCTGCTAATGGTTATATCCCCCGTATTGGGATTGATGACAAATGGTATATTTGTATCCCATATTGAATACCTGCTGACAGCATTCACTCCAATATCTTCATCTGAGGTTGTGACTCGTGCAACAGTATAACCCAAAGGTGCATTTTCAGGTACAAGAGCACTGAATATCTGAGAAAATTTGGGTGCATTATCATTTTCATCTAAGACATTAATAAGTACTTGGACAGTTGTACTCTGAACAGGAGTACCTCTGTCTGTAGCTTTTATAGTAAGTGTGTACTGGGCAACATTCTCCCTATCTAAAGGTCTGATACTTCTGATTTCACCACTGGCACGATGGATACTGAAACTGTTCTCCTTGTTACCACTGACTATTTCATAATCTAACTGTCCATTTGGGCCACTGTCTTTGTCCACTGCAGTCACAGTAATTATTTTACATGGTGAAAGGTTCTCTTGTATTTCAGCAATTAGTGGATCTCGCTCAAACACTGGTGCATTATCATTTATGTCTATCACTGTTATGTCTAATTTTATATAAGAAGAAAATGGTGGAAACCCCATATCTCTGGCTTCAATCCAAACAACATATTTCTGTATTGCTTCATAATCCAAAGGCTGGCTGATGTAGAACTGGCCAGTTAGCTGGTCAATCTGAAAGGTAGTGCCAAGATTACCGCTAGCAATGTAGTAAGACAAAGAACCGCCTCTGGATGACAGTCCAGAAATTGAAGTGACAAAAGTGCCAACTGCTTGATTTTCAGGAAACATGAATGTGTGTTGTTCAGCTCGGATTTGAGGAAAATCTGCTCTGTTCACAAATCTTACAGTCACAGTTGTAGAATCTGTCTTTGCATGTAAGCCGCCATCTTTCACATTAACGGAAAAGGTCATTTCAGAAGTTCCAGAGAGTCGGTCAGCAGCCATAATGGCTCCTCGCATTGGATCAATGATGAATTTTTCAGAATTCTTTCCCGAAAGAGAATAATCAAGTTCGGCATTAGGTCCAGAATCAGCATCTGTAACTGTCACAGCAAATACAAGTGTACCTGCAAAGGAAAACAAATAGAGAATAAGTAATCCCATGAGATGAATACTAGTCTCTGAACAGGGAATTCTGACCTATTTAGTATTGGGATACACTGCCTTTTTCATAGTAATAAGAGTTAATTAGATGAGAGGCCAAATTTTCAACAGCTAGAGATGAACAAAATAAAAATGCATTCGCAATTTACACCTTACCATTAAATCATGAAATAGCATTCATATTACAAATCTGAACAATGGATACAACTGTATCTACTAACATAACTATCTGATGCTTTAGATCAGTATACTTAGGACATATCAGTAAATATTTCCTAAGTACACTTTCTTGAAAGTAAGTGCTATTACTATAGCACCTAATATGCAAGTAAATGAGTTCAGGATGTTGTTGTACTTATGTAGCAATATAAATGCCAGAATAAATTAAAACTCTATCATGAATTCTACTGAAAAGTGGCTGGCATTCAGAGGAACGGTGCAGTTGCAAAATGAGCAATTATTTATTCAGATTCATTCAAAACATTTGCTCAGCCTCTCCTTGCACTCAAGGCTGTGAGCTCTGGCTGATCTTATACTCTGATGTGTTCCATAATGATGGAGAGCATCTCTGATTGTGGTGTTGGGATACTAGTCATTAGGAGTAGCAGACCTGCCAGTCTGCTCTTTCATACGAACATTAAAGGTAAAGTTGTGCCATCGGGTCAGTGTCGACTCCTGGTGACCACAGAGCCATGTGGTTTTCTTTGGTAGAATACAGGAGGGGTTTACCATTGCCATCACCCGCACAGTGTGCGATGATGCCTTTCAGCATCTTCCTATACCGCTGCTGCCCAATATAGGCATTTAACATTACTTGCATATTAAAATCTCAGAGATCAGTGTGATGTATCAGCTCATTAGTTTCCCTGATTAGCCCAAAAGTAACAGCAAAGCTAATACAGTATTATGTTTTATTACCTTACCTGAACTTGTAGGTGATGGAATATGAGTGACGTATGGATGATGTTGAAATTTGGGGGGGTTGTCATTGACATCAGCAAGAGTGACAAGAACACTTGTGGAACTAGAAAGAGCCTTTGGAAAGCCACCATCTCTGGCCACAACAATCAAAGTATAATTCTCTTTAGTCTCTCTGTCCAGCAGGGCACTTGTGATGATCTGCCCAGTTGAAGGGTTGATTGTGAACTGTGAATTTCCACCACTAAGGCTATAGCTGCAGATAAACAAGGAAGGAGACATTTTGCACACTTACTTCAATGTGAAATAATCTGATTTATTATTTGCATTTCTACAAACCCTGTATGGAATCATAGATACATATGTTTATTTATTTAAAATATTTATGCACTACCTTTCTATCCAAAAGGATCTGCAAGGCAACTTAATATCTACAGAAACAGTTGTAGTAATATTTTAAAAGGAACAATAAAACCACAGCATCAGCAGGAAAAAAGAACAGAGTTGAAAAAGGACATAAAGGCAACATTAATTGTCTGATATTTCAAGTGCCCTGAAGATTACAAGGTCTCTGCTTGTCATGTGAGTGAACAGCAGAATTCATTTGTAATGAATTAACATTTATACAGACCTGTGTGGTATAGGACAAGTTTTAAGTCATCAGCTAATGTGAACAGACCTTTCAGAGGAGCATGCAAATAAGAAGGTTGCAGCCTTCTAATAAGAAGGAATGCAACATTTAATTTTATTTATTTATGTATTTATTTCATTAACTACATTTATATCCTTCCTCCAAGGAGCCCAAGGTGGTGTACATGGTTATGTTTATCTTGACAACAACCCTGTGAGGTAGGTTAGGATGAGAAATAAGTGACTGGCCCAGAGTCACCCAGTGAGTTTCATGACTGAATGGGGATCTGAGCTCAGGTCTCCCCAGTCCTACTTCTACACCACACTGGTGATGAAGTTACTTTTTCTTCAGTATTATAGAGACTGAGATGGGACTATACAGAGGTAAATAAGGGCATTTTTTTCTTTTCAAGAAAAGACCACATAATTACAATTGGATAACAGAACACATCTGATAAGTCTTAAAAGCACAATGACATTGTTCTCATGACCAACCCTACCCAGGTAAGGCAATGCTAGCTAACCCTACCCGGGTAGGGCTAGTTATGAAAAGCGCAAGGTGTTCCTCCACCGGGTAGCCTGGGTTTGAAACTCAGGCTAAAAGTTAGGTAGGAGGATGTGCGCATGCCTCCTGCTTCACTGCCCAGTTGTGTGGGTCCTTAGTCTGCTGGCAGCTCTTTTCGTGTTGCCGGCAGCCACTAAAACCATAGAGGCTGGGGGAAGGAGCGACCAGGCAACAGGAACTTTTACAATGCACTGCACTGTGGGATTCGTGGCAGCTGGGCTTCCTTCTGCTAGCTTCTCCCACTGCTACACTGCTTGTGTGGGTGCGAAGGTGGTGGAGCCTAGAGGAACCACCAATCATGTGGGGGAAAGACAGATAGGCTCCTGCCTTCTCCCCTGCCCTCGTTATTTTGGTTGTGAGAATGACCTCATTACTGCACATATATAAAACCAGCTCTTCTGTAGAGATGGTTACAAGTTGGTTAGGCCCTAATACAGGAGCAGCACTGCTTGAAATTATTAAGAAAAACAATGGTGTTATGAAAAATACATAAAATATTGCATTTGCTTCTAATTTTAAACCAAAATGAAAAGAATAATAAAAATGTCAGCTACACTGCCTAGAGGATCATCAACTTCAGTGAATTGGAGCAAGCTCTCATAACCAGCCATTCATCCTAAGAAAATGCCCTAGGTAGCAAAATAATTGCTTGATTATTATTTAATAAGAAAGTCATGATTATGTAAATAATGTAGTGTTGTTTGGGATATGACTATTAGAAAAAGAAATTCCTGCATCACCCAAATCCCAAGAGACAGTTTTCAGATGAGTTTCATTTTTCACACAATTACAACACTGAGAAGAGGAGGAGCACAGGAAAATGTGTAGAATACAATCATGTATGTGCTCTTATAGCTCCTAAGAATTTAATATGTGAGAAATCTGACTGACATCCAGGACAGTGCTAGTCACTACTGCATTAAATGTCATGCCCCACTGCAGCTCATGTAGCAACTGTGACAGTGGGAATTCCCAGGGATGGGCATGCTGAATAAAATTCCCAATATGTTGATATGGCATGCTAGGTTGCTCAAGGGAATCAGCCCATGGTACAACACTAGCACATGCAATAAATTTCATGCCTGGTTGGCAGTCATTCAAAGTGGATCAGAATATCACTCAGAACTGAATTCATTTTCATTGAAATGGTACTGACTGCCTCACTCTTATCCAAAACTGTCTTAAGCAACTGAACATCCATGAAAAAAAAAGCTGAAAGAGTGAAACAGGCAATAAAGTTTGAATTACAATGATATCCCACTAATTAAAATTGGTGTTGATTATTGTCTCTTCTCAAATCCTTTGAAATATGGATGTTGTAGGCTATATTGAAATGTGCAATTAGTTTTTATTATACTAATAAGTTCACATCACAATAAGCTTTTCAGTTAATATCACAAAACAAATATATCTCACTTAAAACCAGACATTTATTGATTTGCTTCAGCATTTTGTATTCACTTTCATATTTACATTTTATATAAATGAATAGGGTCATTGAAAAAGAGTTTCTACTGGAGCACACAGGGCAGTATAGATATCTCAGTGAATAATCATTTTTGGGTACCAGTTTCAGATCTTATTTTTCTGTTCATCCTACTCTCTGGTGCTGATTTCCCCTTTCTTTTCTTTCTTTTGGTTCACATTAGGTCATGGGTTGCCTAGAGACATCCCTGATAACTTTTAAAAAGTCTCTAAAGACACATGTATTCACCCAAGCTGTTTAACTAGACTTGTGGTTTAAATTGTTTCAAGGTTTTAATTTTTGTTTTAATTTGTTTTATGTTGCTGTAAACCACCCAAAGGTGGAAGTTTGGGGCAGTATACAAATATAATATAAACAAACAAACAAAAACTAAATAGGAGTCAGCTGTAATTCATGTTACTTTCTGTGAAGTAAGGATAAGCTGTTCAGGTTTTAAAAACCTGTTGAGTCTCAACAGTCTTTGTTGAGCCTTGGTCACAGTACTTCGTTTCAAAGACCTCCTCCCCAATGTGAAGTGGCAAAAACTTACTATTTTGTTGTAATCTATTTATGATGGTATTTTCTTTTTAAAGGTAAAGCAGCTTTCTGCTCTTTTGCATGTTGATTTGCTGACTGGGCTGTAGATTTTCTGCTTATCTAGAGCGCTCTTCAGACATTTGTGAGCACCACTGCATTTAGTTACAGCTCCCAAAGGTTTGCTGCTCACAGAATCCAGGCTGCTGCTGAAAGTGCCAGCCATCACAGTTACGACGCTCCCCCCTTCAGACAAATGGAGTCATAACCACAAGCAGCCAGCTGGAGGGATGGAGTGACAGCTCCAGGGCAGGACTTCCTCCCCACTTTGGGTGCTGTAACCATGAGCACACTGGTGCTCACAAATGTCTGAAAAAGACTTATGTTTCCTATAAGTTTGCAATTTTATGCAATGCATGTGTAGCTTCATATTCTGACTTGGAGCACATTATATTCAGAACGATGGGTGGGTTTTAAAAATTCTTATTTAGCAAGGCTAAAATTCCATTTACTATGAAAATATATGTATCAGGATGGCATTTCCAACATTTTAAAAATGTTGCTTGTAAATAGGAGTGTGCATTTTGGATTTTTTCTGCTTCAATTTTGACCAAATCTGAAACACTCCCATTTTGTTTTTTGTTCGAAATCAACCCATCCGAAACACACCAATTTCATTTTCGGTCCGAATTTTCACGATCCGAATCCAAAACGTTTCAGATTTTTAAAAAGGGCCCTGGGGCAAAACGAGTGGGTGGGGGTGGTAGTGCCCAATGGGTGGAAGCTACCACCCAAATTTCAGAGGGATTTGGCAAAAGGCTGATTGTTGGTGAATTTTTTAAGTTTGCACGTCTTTAAGATTTTTCTCATAGGGAATAATAGAGGTTACAGAAAAAGTATTGCTTTACGGCAGGGGGAAAGGGGTGGCCCAGAGCGGGGTGTGGTGGGTGGCAGTACCCAATGGGGGCAAGGAAGCTACCACAATTATT
Organism: Hemicordylus capensis; assembly: GCF_027244095.1. Lineage (NCBI taxonomy): Eukaryota > Metazoa > Chordata > Lepidosauria > Squamata > Cordylidae > Hemicordylus > Hemicordylus capensis. Next base: position 47,986,009 of record NC_069661.1, on the reverse strand, counting down.
TCAAGGGAATTGGGCAAAGGGCTGATTTTTAAAGAATTAATGAAGTTTATGCGTCTTTAAGATTTCTCCCTATAGGGAATAATGGAGGTTTCAGCATCCCCATAACTCCATTTGGAGGGCACTGGGGTGGCCCAGAGTGAGTGATGGTGTGGTGCACACAGGGTACTGGGTTTTTCTGTTTCTGAGGTGTTCAGTGTAGATTCTCTGCTGGCATTGAGCTTTTCAGTGACAAATGAGAATCCACTCTCATCTGCTACCAGAGAGTCTACATTGAACACCTCAGAAAGAACAAAACCCTGTACCCCATGGGCTTGTGGGTATGAGGTAGTTGGGACTCTATGTGCACTATACCACCACTCGCTCTGGGCCATCTCAGTGCCCCCCCCCCCCAAGTGCAGTTATGGAGCTGCTGAAACCTCCTATTATTCCCTATGGGAAAAAAATCTTAAAGACATGTAAACTTCATTAATTCTTTAACAATCAACCCTTTGTCCAATTCTCTTTGAATAAGGGTGGTGGGCAGGCACCCATTGGGGCATTACAACCCAACCCACTCTTCTGCCCTTGAAGCCCCCTTTCTTCCCTAAATCAGCCCCCAAGACACGCAAACTACAATTCCTTAAAAAAAAAATCCACCCTTTGACCAATTCCTTTGTAATCCCACCACCCATTGGGGCACTACCACCCGAATCTGCCCCTGAAGCCCTCTTTCTGCCCCAAATCTGCCCCAAAGAACATTAACTCATTCTCTAAATGCCTGCCTACAGGCAGTAATGGGCTCGATGAGGGAGAGCAAATTGAAGCTGAATCCAAGCAAGACGTAGGTGCTCATTGTGGGGGCTCAGAATCTGAGGGGTGAGTTAGATCTTCCTGTGCTGGATGTGGTTACACTCCCCCGGAAGGAGCAGGTGCACACCTTGGGATTACTCCTGGACCCAGGCCTCACCCTGGTATCTCAGGTGGAGGCCATGACCAGCAGTGCTTTCCATCAGCTTCAGCTGATTCGACAGCTGCGCCCACTCCTTGAAGAGGATGACCTCAAAACAGTGGTGCATCAGCTGGTAACCTCCCGGGTTGACTATTGCAATGCGCTCTACATGGGGCTGCCTTTGTATGTAGTCCGGAAACTTTAGTTAGTTCAGAATGCGGCAGCCAGATTGGTCTCTGGGGCAACCCGGAAAGACCATATGATGCCTGTTTTAAAACAGTTACACTGGTTGCCGATATGTTTCCAGGCAAAATACAAAGTGCTGGTTATTACCTTTAAAGCCCTGAACGGCTTGGGTCTGAGATATCTTAGAGAGTACCTTCTTTTACATGATCCCCACCGCACGTTAAGGTCATCTGGGGAGGTCTGTCTCCAGTTACCACCGGTTTGTTTGGTGGCGACTCAGAGGTGGGCCTTCTCTGTAGCTGCTCCTGGGTTGTGGAATGCTCTCCCAGCAGAAATTCATAATCTTAATTCTTTACTGACCTTCAAGAGAGCCCTTAAAACCCATCTGTTTGACCTGGCCTTTCAGGGTTTTTAATTAGTTTTAATTGTTTTAATGTTAACCTGGTTTTCAGGGTTTGTTTTGATAGTTTGTGTTTTAAGATGTTTTTAAATTGGTGTTTATATTTGTATTTCTGTTTTAATTGTTTTTAATGATTTCTGTTTTTTAATTTTAAACCGCCCTGAGCCAGCTCGGAAGGGCGGTATAAAAATCAAATAAATAAATAAATAAATAAATAAATAAATAAATAAATAAATAAATATACAGTGCACATCAACAACAGCACTGTTGTGCAAGGAACCAGGTTTCCAAAACAGGGAATTTAACAGAATCAGACACAAATGGAACATTGTATTAAAATAATAACTCTACTGACAGATGGATTTGATATAATGTCAATAATAAGCAGCAGCCAGATAGATACAATGTGACAAGGGGAAACCAATACCTCCCTGCAAACAGGAAAAAACCCTAAATACACAAATCAAGATTAGAGATGTGTATGTGTGGTGTGGTGTGTGCGCGTGTGTTACCATTATAAATGGGTACTCTCACTCAGTCTTCTCAAATGCTGGGTCTCTTTGTAGTCCACTGCAGTGGGTGATTATTCTCACAGCAGCAGGAAGAAGTATAAAACAGAGAAAACTAAAAATTAATAATTTTTAAACCCTCTTTTCTTCCAAATCTCTTTTTCTAAAAAAAAAAGCAGCAAAAAATGCAGGAGAGAATGGCACAGGTAGAAGTAGTGGCTGGCAGCAATCAATGGCAGCAATGCTGGACAATAGCAGCGATGTTGGGCAACTGGAGGCAATGGTGGACGATAGGGGTATCAAGACTGAGGAATCAGGCAATAGAGCTTTCTCTTCTCCCACACGAGGCAGCAGAAAGGAAGAAATGGTGCCTGCAACCCCAATAAATACCCTGGTGCAAAACTCCTCTGAAAATCCCCCGCACACACCTTGCTGTTCTTTGCCCTCCACCTAGCCAATGAGGATGAATTTAAACATTAAAATTCCTTAAAAGGAATTAGGAGGCAACAGCAAGCAGATCAGCCCCTGCTTTCGCTGGCCAATCTACAGGCTTGAAGGGCGGGAAATTCAAACAGATGTCAGGACTCAAAATGGAGACTGAGGAGAAAGACTTCTCTCAAAATGGAGATCCGAAACATTTTCCGAAATACAAAATTTCGGATCCCAAATAGGGTTGTTTCATTTTGTATACAAAAATCTTTGGAATTGGATTCTGTGTTTCGTTTTGTATACAAAACACCTGAAAATGCCATTTTCGAGTACAAAATGTTTTGTACCCAAAACATTTCACACATCCCTACTTCTAAGATAACTTGCACCACTATAAATCAGTATATCAGCAGATGGGGGATAAATTCTACAGGAGATGTGGAAGATGCGGGAGAGGAGAGCTGGTCTTATGGTTGCAAGCATGACTTGTCCCTTTAGCCAAGCAGGGTCTGCCCTGGTGGCATATGAAAGGGAGACTGGAAGTGTGAGCAATGTAAGATATTCCCTTCAGGGGATGGAGCCGCTCTGGGAAGAGCAGAAGGTTCCAAGTTCCCTCCCTGGCTTCTCCAAGATAGGGCTGAGAGAGATTCCTGCCTGCAACCTTGAAGGAGTGTTGCATCAGTGCAGTGCTGGTCTGGATATCAGCCAGAATTTTTTTCTGTTTTAAATGTTACTTTATTTCTTTTGTACAAATGATTATTTTTATTTCCTTGTTGGAAAAATGTGATCTAAATTGCAATAAAGTTATTTAAAATAGGAAAGTCAAATACTGTAGCCCCTTGTGTGCCCAGCAATAAACGAATGTTCATATTCCTTGAAGCTGAATGGAAAATTCTTATCCTAGCTTTCTTGCATGGCAGGTACTGGTAGTGATTAATAACTTGCATGAATCTTCTCTGCATTCCATTAGAAACACACACTCCTCAAAGGTAAACGCTCAGGCTGTCACTGTCACTTAATATCTAATTTTCTTCTTCTGATATTCAGCAGTGGGTATTTCCTAGTTAAAACAGTTCTTTCAGCAACTAGAAATTTGAAAGGCATTTGGCATAAAACAAACCAGTCAAATGCTGACTTTTCTTCAGCTATTTTGAGTGGTAGACACAAGTTCAGTTGTCATTTGCAAATTCTTTTCTTCCTTTTTTGGTGTGTGTGTGGGGTATATTTAATGTTGGCAGAAAAGTTACAGTTTCATTTCATATAAACTTGCTTAATACAACCAAGACAAATGGATTTGCCAGCCAATGCAAAGCTGTTCACTATATGAAAAGATATTAATCAGTTTATAAGCTATTTTTCATATTTATGTTCACATGAGGGGAAACTTTGCTTAGAGAAACACCTATTATAAATCCAGTTTTTAGACTGGCATGTATGAAACTGAGGCCTTAAAATATATATTCATGTTTGTTTTAAACTGATAGCATGATACTAAACCATATACACAGTCAGTGACAAGGGTTGGTCAAGTATGATACCGGCGAAGTAGGGCACTGGACAAGGACCATCACAGGGTCCTTGGCTGACCCCAGAGGCCCTAATGGGGGGGGGGGAGAGATGGTGGCTATCAGAAGCATTGCAAGCTACATTAGAGGTGAAGGAAGATGGTGGTTGCCAATGCAGCTGTCAAAGAGTGTTCCAAACCTCCACTACCATCAAGGTAAGCCTCCCCCAAACCCTTTTGGTGGTTTATCTTAACAGGGGCAGTGGAGGCTTGGAACATTCTTTGATAGCTGCATTGTCAACCACCATCTTCCTTTACCTCTAATGCAATGCCCCCACTGTTGTGTCACTGGGTTTAATGGCAAGGATGTTGTGTTATTGCACAGATAAAAAATTGTGGTCACCAGTGCAGCTGCCTCACCTCTTTGCCATTGCCAGCATGGTGTAGTGCTTAGAGTGTTGGACTATAAACAGGGAGACCCAAATTAAAGTTCCCACTCAACCATGAAACTCACTGAGGTTCTACACATGACCCATGTGTACAGCCTCATGAGGTTATGTGGGGAAAGCGGGCTTAGCCTGCTCTCTCCGCATTTGAGCAGTCACTCATTGCTGGGCAGCCGGATTGGCTGTCCAGGTGAATGGCTGCTTCAATTGGGTGCTCCTGTGCCCGGCCGCAGCTCCCTCGGGGTCTCTGGGGGTTGGGGAGCGCTGCTGCGTGGCACCCCAAAACCCTAGGAAGCCACCATGTGAGTGTGTGGTGCCTTCCTGGGGATCCTCTCCCCTCTCCCCCAACCTCGAGTGTATCAGCTGAGGCTGCAAGCAGCCACGGCTGACACACAATCAAGCGAGTGACACACTTGCTCCGCTAACCTTGTTTAAGGGGAGGGTGTTTTTTTTAGGTGGGCTAGCTGCCATGGAACCACCAGGCTCGCCCACGAGCCTGGTGGTTCTCACGATGGGGAAAACTGGGCTGGGCTCCCTTAGTCCAGTTTTCCTGCATCGTGAGAATAGCCTCACTGGGTGTCTCTGAGCCAGCCACGTATCTCTCTGCCCAACTTACTTCACAAGGTTTATGTGACGTTTTGTGGTAGCAAGCAGGAATTGTCCCCTTGCTAAGCAGGGTCTGCTTTGGTTTACATTTGGATGGGTAACTACATGTGACCACTTTATTCCCCTTAGGAGATGCAGCCATAGCTCAGTGGAAGATCATCTGCTTTGCATGCAGAAGGTTCCAGGTTCAATCCCTGGCATCTCCAAGTCGGGCTGAGATAGACTTCTGGAGACCTTGGAGAGCCGCTGCCAGTCAGTGTAGACAATACTGAGTTACATGGACCAATAGTCTTACTCAATATAAGGCAGCTTCCTATGTTATACTGCTCTGGGATCCTTGGAGAAAGAGTGGGATATAAATGTTTTTTTAAAAAAGTTAAAGGGATCGCAAAGGTACTTAGCTAATCTCCCTTGTGTGCCTGGCACCATCACTAACCATATGTAAAGGATTCTGCTCCCAGTGCCAGTTTTGGGCAACCTCATTTGTTGTGCTTCAGAATGGCTTGCTTGGTGGCTATCATTTGAAAAACGTCCTTTATCATCTCTTTTTGAACACATTGCTAACTCATACCTGCAATGCGGTTGTGTAACTTCAGCTGGTGGCTGAAATACCATGAAGAAGGGTATTATTATTTTTAGTGATTTACAACAGTCCTATCCCTTCCAACCATGATATATGGCCAGCTTTTTCTATGTTATACAATGAATTTAAACAACACTTTATCTCATAATGCTGGCAGTTGTTAGGACAGTGGTGGACTCATCTAGCTCTCTCAGATTACCTTAAAATGCTGGTGCAATGCCAAAGGTTGCAATAACCTGCAGATCACATCTTAACTTTGAAAGCTGAATTAAGAAGTGGCATGTGAATCAAATTAGAATTTCTATTCAGTTTAGAATAATATTTAGTAATATAGCTGTATGCAACATTAGAGAGAGGTGGACCATTAAAATTTTGTGTTTCGTATCAGCTCAGGTTCTTGCCTTTTACTTAAAAATAACAACCCCAAAACCCCCACCTCTCCAGTTTATTTCCAGTTCAGACACTAATTTTAAAATGTGGTTCGGTAACCAGTCCACATACTTTGAACAAGTTTAGATACATTTCACGCACAATATTACAGAATTCTTTCGTTTGCAATGCTGTTGTATAAAGTGGACACAATAAACACTATTTCACTTCAGAAAAATATTTTTTCATTTTAAAAACATGTTTTTAAAATTTAGAAGTTTTTTAATGTATCATTTAAAAAACTTTTGTATTTGCAAAGGTTGTTACAAACGAAAAACATATAACCAAATTAAAATAACAACAACTGCAAAAGGCAATTTAGGATTAATGTTAGAATGGCAGCAAGGAGGAATTTCAACGCCAAAGAAATACAAGAAGCTTCCAACTACAATTCAAGAATCCTCCACACTGACAACCACCCTCTGGATGGGGAAGCCTATGCTTAAACACCAGGCAAGCCTCTCTGTGAACAGAGAGAACAGGAGGACTACTAGTTGTAGGCCCTGCTTAATACTCTCTCCGAATCATCCTTCTTTTCTTTTCAGACGGCTCACTGGCAAATATTGTTTCTCCAAATATAAGTGGAACAGAGAGGCACCCTCATCACTCCTCAAAAGAGCCTACTGAGTGCTTAACTATTTAACTGGTTTTGAACTGGTTTCCACTTTTGGTACTGGTCCTGGAACTGGTACTGAATGGTTTAGTATCCGTTGAGGTTAAAGGCAACCAAGAGATTTTAGATTCAAGTTTAGTTCTGGTTCACCAAAGACCCCTCTGAGCTGGTTTTGGGGTTCAGTTGAACTCCTTAGTACAATCCTCTTCACAGTGTCAACAAATTTGTACTTGGGGGAAATTCAAGATAAACTCTACCAATCTCATTATTCTCAGCCTCTATTAATAAAGGAGGATGAAGAAATGGGTCTTAAAGAAATACATTAAACAGCATCAGAAGTACCACAAATAGAGATCATACCTGATAATTGCATTCACTGATGCATCAGAATCTGAAGAATTTACAAGCAAAACATCTGACCCTGTAGGTGCATCCTCTGGAATAGTTTTGGAATACATATTAAAGGCAAATTTGGGGACGTTATCATTGACATCATCAACTTTGACAGCAATAGTCCCAGTGCCAGTGAGGGCAGGACTTCCTAGGGAAATAAAGAGATTTGAAATGCTAGAGGTTACACAAGTAACAAAACTGATACTGGATATGCCACTCTTCATTTACTATATCACACTTGAACATGTCACAGTTCACAGAGCTGGAAAGGCAAATCCATGCAAAGAACAAGGTCATTTTTGTTTTTAAAGAAGGTCATCTGAAGAATGAAGTCACACAAGAAAAGAAAAGCTTTGTATTGTACTATATTTGCTGTTACATAGGAACATAGGAAGCTGCCATATAGAGTCAGACCATTGGTCTATCTAGCTCAGTATTGTCTTCACCAACTAGCAGCAGCTTCTCCAAGGTTGCAGGCAGGAATCTCTCTCAGCTGTTCACACAGGGAAATGTAGAGCAATACTCAAATCTTGACCTGTAACAATCTAGATTACTTTAATGACTGGGACTGGTCACTGAGTAAGTGCCACTATGGTGAATAAGGGCACAAATAAATGTTATATGCTACTGTGTACAACAGGACCTGGATACTATTTTTGCCCCCTCTTGAAGCACAGGGAAGCAAAAGGTATTGTCTTTTACTTATAATACACATTTGCTTATAATATCTATTCCTGTATTAAATATGTAAGCATTTCTGTAAGAATACTCAGGATGACTTATACTACTGTAATATTAAACCGTGCAATCAATTTTTAAAAAAACACACACACAGAGGAAAAAACATTTTAAGAACAAAAAACAGTCATGGCAATAAAAAACAATTCCTTCTACCACTCTAAATTAATGCTTTCCTAAAAACCCAGGTTTTCCCACACACTGAAAGGCAGTGTGGTAGACATGGGGAGCTTTTGCGGGCGGGGGGGGGAGGTGTCCCACAACCGTTGAAAAGGCCCTGTCATCCATCCCAATCAGCCATACTTTATTTAGATGGTATGGGGACAGGTGACAATCAGTTGTTGCATGAAGCTTCCAGGCATGTGTGGATGGAAGGCGGCAGTCCTAAGAGATCCTGTTACCAGGTCATTTAAGGCCTTAAAGGTTAAGAACAGCACTTTGAATTGGACCCAAAAGCAAAATAGTAACCATGCATCTGGAATAACACTGGAGGAATATGTTTGGAATGCACCCCCCACCCCACCCCGTGACAAATGTCTGGCTACTGCATTCTGAATCAACTGAAGTTCCAAGCACCTTTCCAAGGTAATCCATACTGACCACCTTTCTGAGGTAGCCTCACATTGAAAACTAATCTACTACACATAGCTAAATATTTAGTTCGGCTGCATCACACAAGCAGCCCAAGGAACTGTACTGCCTAGGCAGTCAAATGGACCTTCCACACGTGTTTAATATTTTTGCTTATAAATACAGCCCTACAGTCAAGGGTGATGGAGTCCTAGCCATCACCCTTGCACACATAAAATTTATTAAGTGTCTTTAATGATGTGTACAGTATATTCTCTCACCTCTGAATAAACCACAACCGAGCTCATCTATCTCGGATCCTACGTTTCTAAATCACAGGATACAGGTTCCACACAGCCATGTTAGTGTTTGTTTTTAAAGAAAATAATTTATAAACAATTTAGAAGAAAATGTCAGAAAAGAACTAATTGCAATCTAAATTAAATAATGACAAACAGAATGGAATAGAACATGAATGTACTCTTAGGTGGAACATGTAATCTATCTAATGCTTATCAAAGACAATAGACAACCTCGTGACAACTATACACCATTTAGGCTCCCTACAGTGCATACATGCAGTGACACAGCAGTTTTTCTACAATGTTTCTGTTGCGTGTTCATTTCAGCAGGGCCTGTTAAGGAAAATGTCTCAGACGTATTGCCATATAGTCAGTTCTGCCAACTGCAGAATGTGCCATCTAAAAATAATTTTTCACAACCAATCTCAAACAGCAAGCACTGCTTGCACTGAATCCAAGAGGTGCTAGTACCAAGAGTACAGGCAGTCATGTAGGGACTGGTGATGCATACAGAATTTCATACTCTCCCAAATTTCATATTCTGCCATCAGGGACCTTTACACACATCAGGCTTTACTGTGGGTTTACTAGGAGGCTTAACTGTGAACTCAAAGTTGTTGGGTTTTTTTAACCCCAGATATAAATCAGGATACACTCTAACGCATGCAGTGAAAAACCCAAAATGTGTGTGAACTGTTCCGCGATAACTCTCAGGGACTTCGGGGTAAATCTGGCCAATATGTGAAGATTTCACATATCGCACATCCTTCATTCCAGAGAAGATGCAAGTTAAAGGGGCTTTAAAAGCCCTATGTGAAAAACTTCCAGCAGGTTTTCAGCACACAAGTCAATATGCATGGAATTCTGCACATTTTATTTGCCAGCAGATAACTCTACCTTTGCTCATGGTATCAAAAAACTTTACATATAAAATGAAGAAGAGTCTGGGGTACATAAAAATGTGAGGAATTGCAGTTCAAAAAGTGCATACCCCTTTCCTTTATTATCCCTGTCCTCAACAAGTAAAGTTTGATTACTAAAAGGTATCTTTTTAACAACCAGCCCTCACTAAGCAGGACTTAAAGTAGTTTAACTCTGGTTCTAGAGTCTGCTCCTTCAGCTATCTGGAGCATCCAAGTTCTTGGTGCATTGCGGGAGGACTAAAAGGGGAATAGGGATTGGGAGCATTGGTGAGCTGCTTTCTAAAGTCAGGAAGCCTGGTTTTACAGCTCAGGTCAAACAGCTTCTATTCACAGTTTGCTCCTCTACAGAAGGGGCTACTGCTTCACTTGGGGCAAGTGGGATCCCTGATGCCATCTCCTCTGGGTCCATGTTTGAGTTCCTATTTAGAACCAGAGATATGACAGTTTTAAGAAATCTATCCACTATCTAGGCTAATAGAACATGTGCACAGGTCAAAATGCCGTTCTTAGATTTTCAATATATTTCAGCCAAACATCATGAGACATTAAACATGTCAGCATCTCTTGCATGTGTGTACTTTCCCTTTAGAAGAGCAGCCATGGGAGGAAGCAATCCAGATTGGGTCCAAGGTTCTTTTATTTTCCTGCCCCCCCAAAAAAACCCAATTTGTTCTCACAAGTGCAGAAAATATGTGCCATATTTGAAATGATAATGATATTGCAGCTTTCAAAATAAAAAAGACCAAAACAGGTACCAGCTCTGAAAGATTAAAATGCTAGCCCGTTAATGGCAAACTGTGCAGAAACTTGCTACTCAAAAAGCAAACAAATGTCAGATGAAAAATGCAGTTTACTATATTTAAACCACAGATGAATCCTAATTTAATAAGCACCCCATGTGCATTAATATATCATTATGCTAAGCAATTTAACAGAGGTGGAAATTTTTGCTAAATTGAAATCTGTTGCTTTGCAACAAAGCTTCAGCCAAGCATTCACTGAATGGGGCTCAAAGTGGAAGCTATACATTATTAGAAAGCGTTAACTTTTCCATGCAGCAAACAAGCCTCTCTCACTGTTGGGAAGCAAATCTTTCAAAACGTAGCACAATTCAGACAAGGTCCTGTACATATAGCTGTGGTTTAAAATTTGTTAATAAAATAAGAGTGGCTGAAAATGTAGCTAAATTTACTCCAGGAAGTCCCATTATCATTAATGCCAAATGTGTCCTTTTAATTTAAATGGGACTTCCTCCAGCAAATGTAGTCAGGATGTCAGCCAGTGATTTCTTCATAATTCAGCCGGCACCTATAACTATAGTACCCAATTTACCAAAGTCCCATTGAGAGCAAAGGGGAAGAAAACATGGGAAACTGGATGAAGAATGGATGTCTGTTTAAACAAATAACACAAACATTAAAATAAAATATTGATGACAATAGCACCCTGAGCCACTTTAGGAAGGGTGGTATATAAACTGAATAAATAAATAAATCTTTTAAGAATAAATATGTGCGTAGATTAATTTAAAATAATGGTTTATATAAATATTTTTTCTGTGATGTAATGCTTTCTCCTGCAAGTTCTAAAATGACTACCACTTTCAAACTTTGCAACATTGTGATGCACTGAAAACCTGTGCATACAGATTTCCTACTGAGAGAGAGAGAGAGAGAGAGAGAGAGAGAGAGAGAGAGAGAATAGTGGTAAAAAAGGGTTTTGTAATGTATTTACTTATATCTCCTCTATCCTACCTTTCTATTATTTGTATCCTGTCTTTCTATTAAAAATATCAAGAGCGCCAACAACAACAACATTTATATACTGCTTTTCAACAAAAGTTTCCAAACCAGTTTACATGGAGAAATAATAAATAAATAAGATGGCTCCCTGTCTCCAAAGGGTTCACAATCTAAAAAGAAACATAAGACAGGCACCAGCAACAGTCACTGGAAGTGCAACACAGATCAACATAAATAATGCAGTTCATAACAGAATTCCAGACCTAATTCTTATATTTACACTTCAATTTCTTTGTTCTTGACTATGAACACACATCCTGGAATGCAAGTCAAAATGTGCCACCACCTTGACATGTCTTTATATAGATTGTATATAATCTATGTATATAATCTAATCATGGGGACTGTGCATGTTATGCACACAAGAATTAAGGAATATACAATAACTTAAGAATGAAACAGTAGCGTTACCAAGTTAAACTGCCTTAGTGCACTATAACAGTTTGTAGTGGCAGGTTACGGCTAGCCACTGTACATGAACAACTTACCATGTGGAGCAGCATCTACGCAATTGTCTTTCAAACCATCCTCCTGCTATGGGACTGTTTGTGTGTAAATCATAACTTAGCACAATGAAATATAGTGGAAGACATTAAGATGAATGCTGCACTTGTGCAGACATGGAGGCTGTTCTCACACGCAGCCTAACCCAGGCTAGGGACGCCAAGCCCAGGTTAGGCTTTGCGTGAAAACTGCTGGGATCAGGCCCAATCCGGGCGGGCCAGTGCTGCCTAGCCCGGCTTTTAAGCATGGCTTACCCCCGGCTACCTGCTCATATGTGAGCATGGACTGCTTCCAGCCCAGCCACATATAGAGATGGCACTTAGAGTGACTGTGTCGTGGGGAAATCCCACAATGCAATGTGCATGTCGCAATGTGCACTGCATTGTGGGATTCACGGAGGCTGAGACAAGAAGTCCCAGCCTCGTTTTACCAGCGCTGCCGGAAGATTCATCCGTATATCGAGATTCATCCATGTGGAGATTCATTTCTGCTGCTCTCGGACACACTGGTTGTGTGGGCATGTGGCTTGTGCACAGCCCAGGCTGTGAGTGATCATCGGGGGAAGGTAGGTTGAACCCTGCCTCCCCCCACCTGCGTGATTGAGTGAACAGTCCCATGTCGTGCTAGCATAATGAAGTTGCGCTCATTAGTTCCACTAAGTCAAGAGCTTGCATTCCATACTAGTGTTGTTCTGGTGTAACAGGGTGCACAACCTGTGGCATGGTCCATGCTTGGGAACATCTTCCTCAGTCCATTTATATTGTAGAGAATGGTGCATTGGCTTGATCTTCTTTGCAAGCTAAGGATTACGGTTGTGAAGTAGAGTGTACCACAAGAGAATGCTCAACTCTAATCATCTGTGCAGCTACAGAACTTTCTTGCATGTGCGCAATCTTGTTCACAGCGCTAGTACAGCGCTAGTCTGGATGTCAGTCAGTATCTGGTTTAGAACTGAAGCTCAGAATTAGAAAGTCTCTGTCATGCAGAATTAAGTCAAGATATGCCATTAACTTCTACCAAACAGCTAATTATTTGGTCAGAAAACTCTCACAACCCTAAAGCAAACCATATTAGTGAATCCAAATCCTTGGAAAGTTGCGAGGGTTCTGCATCCTAGCATGAAATTCTTGCTTTGAGTGGGAAGTATACCAAACCATCTGTTTATACAGAAAAGCTGACATCCAAATCTATGAAGTGATAACTACTTAAAAATTATTGTTGATATGACCCATATTGCACAGGATCTGGCTGAACCATATGATTTTATTTTGGATGTTGTATCTCCTTCCAGAAACTCAATATATGCTTTGAAGTGATACTAAAAATATGTGTAGGGCATTTAGAGAGTCAAGTATAGACTATAATTCATTTCATAGGCTAAGTAGAATGAGAAAGCTGAATTGACTGTTTCAGTTTCATGAAGATTGTTGATTTGCCATGCTTTATATACTCTTTCCTATGATCAGTACAATAAGCTTATAGATTTTTCTTTGTGTGCAGTATGGCATTCTTTTGTTAAGTTCAGATCTTGAAGAATGTGGGTTTTTTAATATTGCGAATTCAAATGTAAACCTCTTTAAAATATTTTCTTAAAAACCCATATACTTTTGAATAAGTCACTGTTGTTAGAACACCAGGAAATCTGGTTCCTTAAGGAACCACTGACTAAGTCAATCATGCCCTTTAATGATTCCTGCATAACTCACAGTAAGCTGCCTTCTCTTTGTTATTGAATTATACTCTAAAAACCCTGCTTGACTCTTGAAGATTAACCTATAGGACAAGCATTCTTTGCCATATGTTCCTGTTTTACTGGTTTTATACTAGCAATTAAGCTTTCTCAATTTGTAATCTCGGAGCTACAGAATTAACTACCAGACTTTCAATTTATAAGTTGTAACAATGTTTAATCAGAGGTCTGAGATAATTGTTTCTGTAAAATTTTGAGATAACTTGTAAGTTGGGAACTTTACAAATCACTATGTCTGTTCAACTGTCTCAATGATAATGTCCCATAATGTTATACACCCTCAAATAATATTCTTAAAGGACTGTCTTTGTAAGATTTGCAAGTCAAAATATATAAATATAAAGATAAACATCTAACTTTTAGTGCACAGCAACAATTTAAAATGTTTAATTTGTTAGTGGTCTGTATGTATGTACTTCAACAGAAAGGATGACAGAAATAAAATAGAAAATAAAGACAATAATACATCCAAAATGAAATAGTAATTGAGATGCAATTGTTACACATATAGTTCAAATAACTAGTTTTTGCAATACAAGAGAAAACCTAGAGTCCAACATGCTTAACATAATTAACCTACCTCAGAGGGTTGTGAGGATAAAAATAAACATGATAAATAAATTGATAACATGATAAACATGATGAAACATGATAAATAAACTCTGAGCTCCTCGGAGGAAGAGCGGGATATAAGTTCAAAAATAAATAAATACATTTTGAATAATTTTATTTATATTGTTTTGTAACACTAGAGATATACATATCAGGAGGTAACATTTGGATTGGTCTGAGGAACATTTTATTGTTTATTTTTTAGGAGATAGGCATGAAGAAGTTACTCATAGGATTGCTTGCTTTTGTTCGGAGGCATGTAAAATAAGGTGTCTGCAAACTGATTTTTAAATATTTACTTATGTTATTGTATAATACTGTATGCTCTTTGCTGTAGTATTTATTTGGTCGTTGACCATAAATAAATGAGTTCACATCTCAGGCGGTATAAAAATATGATGAATGAATGATTCCAAAACTAACTTCCACCTATTCTCCACTTCTGCCACTTCTATCATTCTGGAGCCTGACATAAGTGGAGAAGTGGCTCAGTATGTATTTGAATCACATGTGCCCCCCATTTCCTGTCATCTTGCAGCCAAGTGGCAGAAGGCAAGCCGCCTTCTTTCATCAGGCTTATGAACCAGCCTCTTTAGATTCAAATGGTTAACTTTTCAGCTGACATAGTTTCTGACAGGTGTAATGAGAGTTGCAGCAGTAGAATAGGAACACAAAGATTACAAGATAAATTGTTAGCACAAAAAAGCTGGGGGGAGCAGGATAGGACAGCACCTTTTAAATGATTATTGGCTAGATTAATCAACTAAAATATTCTTGTTGACTACAAGGACATCACTAAATAATTAGGTTATACAAAAATGTTGATTCTTTTAAAGAACAAATCTGTAGATATCAAGCACCATCTTATTAGAGGCATTCTCTGTTTACTAAGATAGAAAAGAATGCCTCTTCCAGGATGGTGCTGCTGCAAAATATACATATACAATCTCAAAGCAAAGGAAGTATAGTTGTTCTTCAAAACTATTGTTGAGTCATATGCAAATTTATGCAGATTGAATCAATTATTCAAATTTTATTTGATTAATCAACTGAGATGTCTTTGATCAGGTGAACCCTGATCAATATATGTACGTAATAGAAAAAGAATTGGAGGTTGCAAACCCAGGCCCAAATAATGACAGGACATGTGTAGTTGGAAAAAACTAGGGCCACTTTATTGAATATTTGCAAAACCTGCAACGAGGAATCTTAAGTAAAGTGTGGGTACTCTCTATGTGAGACAATCTCAAAGGAGGTATGCCCACAGGAGGGTGAAGGACCGGGCTTTGATTTGGCTCGGTACCCAGTCCAAACTTCTTCTCTACCATGAGGTTAAACCTGTTGAGGAGATGCATGCCAGCCCACCTCAATCCAGATCACGAGACACTGAGCAGCATTTGCTGGGATACATCCGAGTGGGAGCGGATCCAGCCTGAGAGTTGCAAGATCACCAAACCTTCCTCCATATTCCCTCTCACCATAACGGCCCTCCAGCCCAACACCAGTGTAAATTAACCTACCCTGACCCGCACTCATCCACAAATTGACCATCTAACCCAAGGGACTGCCTTAAAGAAATCAGTGAGAAGTAGCGGGGGGAAGGCCCCAACACTAAACAATTAGTTGAGACCCCCAAAATTCCTACTTGGTCCCAGTGGCAACCGAAATATTCCTCAATGAGTCCAGGGGCGGGCAGGAGGGTGCCTGCCCATAGAGCAACTGAAAGACAGAGCAAAGGAGCTGACTACTTATGCATGTGATTGGTCCGTCAGTGTCACGTGCTGGGGGACTAAAATGGAAGTCTGAATTACCATCTCCCAGGCCAGGCCCACAACTCCGCCCTCCCCACTTATCCCATATCTCTGCTAACGCAGCAAAAGGGCGGGGGGGGAGCGGCTTTCCCACACTAACATACTAGCGGAAATAATGATTATAAAATCCAATACTATTACTAGAACAATAAAATAGAACAACAAAACAGGAATGGTGCTATAAAGCAAGTCAAAACATTCTGTAGGAATGTAGAAATATGCAAACATTTGAATTTATCCAGAACTCTTTAAAAGGCACTTAAATGGCTTGGAGACCACAGTTTGGAATGCACAGGGAAAAATTAGAATAGCTTTTCTGAAATGTGTAATTTGCCAAACCACTTAAGGGAACATAGTTAACTGTGAGGAAAGAAGTGTAGCGAATCAAGATTGTGAAGCTGCATGGTTTTGGTTTATTTTAAGCCTTACAAGCTTATGCCAGTGAAACAGGCTAGATTCAAATGTAACCCTCCTGCATACATAAAGGGAAGAATATAGGACTTAAGCACCCTCGTGCTTAAGCACAGTAGACAGAAACCTCAAAAAAGTAAATGCAAACAAATGGTAAATATTCCACTTATAAATTTTCATCTAATCTGGCTAGTTGTTTCATTAAAAACAACAATGAAGAGTGTTTTAGGTTAGAAGCGGAGTATTTTGGCTGTAGCAACGTTTCAGGTAACAGGCCATTCTGCATCAGATATACAAGGGGGGACAAGAGACCACACACTCAGATAGTAGACCAAGGCAGTTACTTACGATCCAGATGTGCTACTCTATAGTCAGACAATTAATACAATAAAGGATGGAAGCCAAATTTCTCCAGAAAAAAATGTTCAAAGACACAGATTTTAGGATAAAAGCTGCTGCTTTTCTGATGGCGTGCTGCTATTTGCTCATCTTTGATTTTCAACAGATGGATTTTTTTTAAAAAAGAAAAGCACCTCTTTTTTCCTATCAGCCTTTTCATAACAAAGGTAGTGCTACCAAAACAGTAAGTTATTCAGAGACTCATAAAATAATTTCCAAACAACTGCATGACACTTTTTTGGACTGTGTACAAATAAGGGACTCAGAGTAGCAATCTAAATACTGTCACATTATGTTGAAGTTTATCATATTACCTGGCTCTCTTACTTATTAACCACATCTCTCCTTTGTAGTAAACAAGGGGCCTTCTAATTCAGAAAATGAAGAGATGCTTTCCTTAGTCATTCTTTGAAAACTAATAAAAAGAGCTGGAGGGAGCCTTCTGATTCCATAGTCATATGTTTGTGCCATGCACGACGGGTCTATTCTAATCATCATCTCAACCAACAACCATAGGAAAAAGTCATCCCATGCCGACTTACTATGTAAGCCAGTTCTAAGAAATTGCTGACCAGAAGAGGATTCAGCTCAGAATCAGTTTTGCTTACATAACTACAAAGCAAACCAAATGGTGGGTGGTTTGTGAAAAACCAAATGTGGGCTGAATTCTACATATTCTGGTGGTGACTCAAAGTTCCTCACAAGATGGTTATGAAAGAAGATGACTTCTTCCTCAAGCTGCCATGAGTGGACATGGCCATAGGTAAAGGCCATCAGACACACCAATACAGATAGCTGGAAATCAAAATAAGGGTTGGGGATGGAGAGAGGTTTCTTTTTACTGCAGCTCTGTTTATCTGATGGGATGTGAAGGTTACTGGCTGACATGCAGACTAAGGAAGCACCAGTGCTTTCAATGAAGTGTTGGTGCTGCACAAGTGCTGCTACTGCATTTTGCACAAATGCAGAATGCATGCCCCATGTGGATGGCAATTTTCAGTGATCTTCCCTGGCACTGGAAGTGCCCTGTGTACCCCAGACGTAGGTCCCTGAGGGTCATGCAGCCTTCAGGGACCTACTCCCAAGTCACTGCCTAAAATAATTTACAATTGAATTATCTTGAACATGCATATCTTACAGTTATGTCAAAGAAAGCTCTACAGTAGAAAAAGAGAAAAAATCATGGAAAGTTTAAAATGTTCACACATTTTAAGGACATTGTGCTAGCAGAAGGCTGCTGCACTGCTTGTGCTATGTTTGGATCTTGTGTTTCAGACTAGTGCTGTTAAAGCATGTTTGTGCTTGCACAACAGGTGCACAAACCGTGGCATGCCCCATATGCTTTAAAGGGAACTTTTGTGCAGGATCACAATTTCAAAAATCCCCATACTTTAGCACAGCTACATAATTTTCTTGCAACTTTCCTTTTTGTGCAAGTGCAGAATTAGTCAGGATGTGAAAAGTGAAAAGTGTCAGCTGGCATCCAGACTAGCAGTGCTGAGTTCCAGACATAAGAACAGCCCTGCTAGATCAGACCCATGGCCCATCTAGTCCAGCATCCTGTTTCACACAGTGGCCCACCAGATGCCGCTGGAAGCCACAGGCAAGAGTTGAGGGCATGCCCTCCCTTCTGTTGTAACTCCCCTGCAACTGGTATTCAGAGGCATCATGCCTCTGAGGCTGGAGGTGGCCTCTAGCCCTCCAACTAGTAGCCAATGATAGACCTCTCCTCCATGAAGTTATCCAAACCCCTCTTAAAACCATCCAGGCTGTTGGCTGTCACCACGTCTTGTGGCAGAGAATTCCACAAGTTGATTAGTCATTGTGTGAAAAAGTACTTCCGTTTGTTGGTCCTAGATTTCCTGGCAATCCATTTCATGGGATGACCCCTGGTTCTAGTGTTATGTGAGAGGGAGAAGAATTTCTCTCTATCCACTTTCTCCACACCATGCATGATTTTATAGACCTCTATCATGTCTCCCCACTGTCGTCTTTTTTCTAAACTAAAAAGCCCCAGGTGTTGTAGTCTTCCCTCATAAGGAAGGTGCTCTAGGCCCTGATCGTCTTGGTTGCCCTCTTCTGCACCTTTCCCAGCTCTATAATGCCCTTTCTGAGGTATGGTGACCAGAATTGTACTCAGAACTATGGCCACATCATAGTTTTATATAAGGGCATTATAATATTAGCAGTTTTAGTTCCAAACCCCTTCCTAATGATCCCTAGTATGGAATTGGCCTTTTTCACAGCTGCCGAACATTGAGTCGACACTTTCAACAAGCTGTCCACCATGACCCCAATGTGCATCACTTTACACTTGCCAACACTGGACCACATTTGCCATTTTGTCGCCCATTCACCCTTTTGGAGCTCCTCACTACCTGTTTTGGATTTCACTATCCTAAATAGTTTGATATCATCTGCAAATTTGGTCACCTCACTGACAAAGGCTGTGCCACTGCACGAGTGGAAGGGCAATTTTCAGTTCTCTCGCCTTAATGCTAAAGCCCACTGTGCAATACACATTTAGGGAATATTTTTGTGATGGACAGTGGACTTAAGAGGAATGGGGGGCTCATCAAAAACTGCACCTCCTCCCATGGGCATGATGGCACAGTCTTAGCCTGGATCTTGGCACTGTTGCACTAGTGCAATGCAAGTCTAGATGGCCACATTGACTTTGAATAAGGCACTGTATAGAGTGACAACTGCACTGTTTAAAATAACCAAGCAGGATTTTTTCACAGGTAATAAAACCAAACCAAAGTCCATGAGGTAATATCTATTCCTTGATTTATATTCAGATACCGTATGGATGACTATAATTTTTGACAAGCTGCCTTTTTTTCATCCTCTTGGCATGCACAACTTTGCAACAGAGAAACTATCATATTATCTTGGTTAAAAACACTGCAAATAATCTAAGCTGGAAAATAGAAGTGAATGCCTGGCAGGTATTAGATAAATACATATATATTTTAAAAGAGATAGAGCTGCTGTGTACAAAACTGAGATTATTTTGCCACCCAAAAGACATTGAAGAAATCCATAGCTCCCATGCCACAGACCCTTTGCAACCTTTGCCTCTACCCCACCTGCAGCCTTACTCAAATGCTGTGAGAAAGTTCTCCAAGCGGAGAGGAGAGAGGCAACCGGTAGTGGAATTCAGGAGAATTTTCACAGTGTTAAAATTACAACACTCTAAAAATTAATTTAACCCTCTCCTATTTTGACTTCTATTATTTCTATCCCATTCCATTTCTGTTTGGCAAACAGATCTAGCCTTGTGGGGAATAAAGTCAGTATCTGCATCAGTAGAGAAACTGTTGAGCGATGATGACAGAAGAAAGAAATCAACAGAAAAATTCCATGTTCATACAATGAAGGAATACATAAGCCTCTAGTTAAAATTAAACAAACATATAAATTCAAGTTAAAGAGCCTAAATCTTTTAATATTTGTAATTGTTCAGTGGAATCAGTACGTCCTCTCAACTGTGTATATATTTATATCTTCACCTTCCCTCCAAATGCAAAATAATGCATATTTTCCAGTATTTTAATATCTCCCCGTAGGATTCTACAAGTAACTGATTTGGTTTACCTGAATCTGCTGCTGTGATCAACATGATATACTGTTCTTTTCTCTCTCGGTCCAAGCTCTGTACAAGGTGAAGCTGCCCACTGGCTGAAAGTGTAAAGGAGCCATCTTCATTTCCACCAACAAGAAGATATGTCAATTTGCTATTTAGACCTTGATCATCATCCCTTGCTACAACCTATAGAAGCAATGAAACACAACATAACTGTAAATCTTTACTAACAGATATGCCTTTGTCCAGTTAACATTCAATTATTTCTCATGAATATCAAGAGAAAGGATCCTATGCTTGACAGAGCAAATAGCTACACATTTATTAAAAACTGATTAAATTATCAAAAAGATCCAGCACAGAGTAAACTACTTCCTTTAAAAACACCAATTAATTTTTTTCAGCTACCTTAATGTAGTGTCTCTAATTTGGGAAACAAATGTGAGACATGCATCTTTATGGAAAGATTGAATAACACTTCAATAACTACAACAATACCTTACTCAAGAGTAAAGATTAAAAATAAAGGAATACAGGATTGAGAGGCACAGGTCTAGGTAAAAAGCTGTCCAGTCCATCTGTAACGAACTGTCAGGAAATATTATAAATACACAAATAAAGCATCTCAGATCACTGGCTGACATGACGGGCAGTGATCTATTAATTGTATCAGAGCTGCGTCGAGGCAGGGAACTTTCAGAGTAGCTGCCCTACAGGCTTGATGAGCACAGCCCTCATGCAATATTTATGGCAGTGAGCAGCACTTTTGCTGGGAGGGGAGAGAAGCAAAAATTGCTTCCTGGTCTCTTTCCCCACGCACTGCCCTGCCCATTAAGTTTGCAAGGCAACTACTCTGAAGGCTCCCTGCCCCAACAGAACTCTGATCCTGAAGATAGGTCACTGCCCCTCAGTCTTCAAGTTAGCCACCGTACGTATTATTTAACTGTCAGAACTTCCTGTGTATAATACAACTTCCCATTTATTACTTTCTTAAAAGGTACTAACCTGAAGAATGACCTTTGGTAATATTTCCAAATTTTCTGGGACATTTACAAAGTAGGGAGAAAGTTCAAATGTAGGGATATAATCATTAACATCCATCAGAATAATGCTGACTGTAGTTGTGTCAATCCGTGGGCTACTTCCTCGATCAGCTGACTGAATGGCTAATGAATAGGAAGGCTTCTTCTCTCGATCCAAAGGTTTAGCTACTGTTATAACCCCTGTGACAGAGTCTATCCGAAACTCATTATTAGTATTTCCACTGATGATGGCATAGCGAACTTGTCCATTGGAACCTTCATCTCCATCTGCAGCAAAGACCTGGACCACATCTGTCCCAGTCAGAATGTTTTCCGCAATCTCAATTTTGTATAATTTTTGAGCAAAGACGGGGTTATTATCATTGATGTCAAGTACTACCACAATCACGTCAGTAGATGAAGAAAGAGATGGCTGCCCTTTATCTGTAGCAATTATAGTCAAGGTGTAATTAGAAACTGTTTCTCTGTCAAGCTCTCCAGTGAGCCTTACTTCTCCATCAATTGTACCAATACTGAATTTGTTTCCCAAGGGATTTAGTAGATTATACTCAATGTAGCTGTTTGGGCCACTGTCTGGGTCAGTTGCTTGGGCCTTGAATACAATGGTGTCAATAGGTGTATTCTCAGGTATGTAGGTTAGCTTAGGAGAGATAAAGCTTGGTGGGTTATCATTCACATCAAGCAGAATAATAGATACTTGTGCTGTGCTTGTGTACCTGGTGGCTGGAGGAGAAGCCATGTCATGAACGTGAACAACAAGGCTGTAGAAAGACTGGATTTCACGGTCTAATGGTTTCCTGATGCTTAAAACTCCATTTTTCTCAATATTAAATTGGCCTAGGCTATCTCCAGAGGTAATGGTGTAGGACAATTGTGAATTAGAACCTGAAAAACAAAGCAAATTAGAGATTTAAGCACTCCTATTCAAGCATGATAGTCATTCTGGATATCACATATACTATACAAAGATAGCAAGTTAGGAATCTTCAGATTACACCAGAAGAAAAGGTCTAGAAATAGGGTTTACAAAATGTCCTGAAAATACATTTTACAAAAATCCAGAAGATATTGCACTGATGTATCAATATTTTAGGATACAGTATGACTAAGCTCTTTTGTTTTACACATACACACATACAGAGCAAGAAATTGAGCGAAATGACTGGGGATATGGAAGGATCACGGTATACAGGACTGATAAGAAACTGGAAAACAGATGACTGAAATTGTTAATCTGAAAGAAACAAAAAAATGTATAGGAATATGTGTTTACTTACAGCAGCTTTTAATCCCCCCGCAATTTCATTGACATTGTGGTAGAAAGAAGACAAGCAAGCAAGCAAATGTTTGATGACTCATGAGCCTTCTGTGTTCTGTTTGTTTGTTTGATTGATTTCTATACCACCCTTCCAAAAATGGCTCAGGGTGGTTTATGTCATTGGAAAAAAAGACAAGCAGGGCTTCCTTTAAATAAGCACAAGTAAATAAATATAACTGAATGGATTTCTTCACACAGAGAAAAACAGAATTAGGTTGAAGTACTAAAAAATGTGCAGTACAGGAAATCCCTGATGTGACACTACTACAGCCCTATTCAGAAGTTATGAAAAAAAAGTGGTGATGTACAGATTTCAAAGGGGAGGTGCTGGCGGCGGGTAGACATAGGAGTGATGTTGGCCGTTTCCGTGATCAGCAGTCTGAGGTCCGTCAAGCTTCCAATCACGGAAGCATCCACCATCACACTTACGGTGGTTGTCTCTTCAGATGACTGCAGTAACTATGAGTGCCGTGGGAGGGAGAGTGGGAGAGACTGATTAATGCATCAGGGTTGGGGGGA
The DNA here is from genome assembly GCF_027244095.1 of Hemicordylus capensis. Lineage (NCBI taxonomy): Eukaryota > Metazoa > Chordata > Lepidosauria > Squamata > Cordylidae > Hemicordylus > Hemicordylus capensis. The sequence continues at coordinate 47,962,692 of NC_069661.1, read as the reverse complement.
CTTCTGCCCCTCCCTTTGACAGCTCCAAGCGAGTACAGGTTTTTCTGAATGAATGAATGAATGAATAGGGCTAATGTTATGAAGGCAATTGAATCAGTATGGATTTTGCTGGAAGATGTTTAAGAACAAAGATCGTGAGTGGACCTAATAAGACGGGCACCCCAGGTTAGCTGTGTTGGCAGATAAAAATGAATGTTTACAATTATTTTGAAACAGTTCCTAAAAGGAAATAACTTTCTACATTTTAAGATGTGAAATAATGACATATGGAATTTCAGAACAGTATACAATGGTTTGCTTTATGGCAAATGATTGTCAGGCACTCTATTCAAAGCATCAGTTGAGAGCACAAAAAGCATATACCTCATCCATGCACAGCTATGGCCAAATAAGCAGCCTACTATTCTGGTATGTGTGTGTGCATGTGTATATACACATACATACACAGATGCGCAAACACATACACACTGTCCATCTTGAATTCAATGAATTGTAAGCAGTCCAACTCAGCACATAATTGCAGCAGAAGCTTAGCTATACATTATATATGGCGTAATGGTTTAATGTATATAAGGTATGCATTATATATGGAAAATATATGGTGACACTTTAAAAGCCAGAACACATTTTGTTTATATTATTCATCATAAAGGCCATTGAACTTCTAATATTTGTCTCTGTATTAATGCTTAAGGCTTTACAGCACTAAATAATGTGGACATTTAATCTGCCTTAAAAATAATAAAGGTTGAGGTTCACATTTTATGAACTTTTATTTTCTATTTTGCTCTTCCCAGAAGTCTTTTTTCACATTGTACAACATACTAACTATTGCTATAGATGCACAGTTTGTTCTTTATGCTAATATTTCTCATTCTGAGAGAACAGATTCATTCTTTAGAGAACAAATTTAATTCTACAATATGCAATGTATTTAATCACTGCTATTTATTATTTTAAAATTAGAGAACTGCTATATCATTTTAGAATACTACAAGAGAAATATGATGCTATATAACATTCTGCATACATTCTTATGCCAGACATAAATTAATGTGTGCTTGCATATTGCTTTGCACAAGGCAACTACACAATTATAGTTTTGTCCAATATTTACCTTACATTCAGCATGGCTAACTCTACAGATAAAAAATGCCGTGATATGTTACAGAACAGTATATAAGCTACAAACCGGACATGAAAAATTGCCATATTTTATCACAAACTGACAATTTATTAACTAGCAGGAATGTTGCCATTGATTTAAATGGAAAAAAAGTTTAGACCTAAAGCAAAAGACCATTTCCAAATCTATGCTGTATTATACTTGTGGCAGTGAAGCCTTTGATATTTATTGGGTGGTGAGATAGCAAATAGTTGTCAGTCCAGCTTATGTATGTATGTATGTATGTATGTATGCATTGGTTTATTTCGGCCCAAGGCCAGCATAAGTCCAGCTTCTGTGAAGGAAAGGAAAATGTCAGTTTGACTGGGACTAAATCTCACAAGGGGATGACTAAGAACTGGAAGGAAGTTGCTCAGACACCAAAAAAGGAAGTGTGCAAAATAGGCAGTAGATGAAAAAAATAGGAATCTGAAGGAAAAGTGGCTATACAATGAGGAAATGGGCAGAGGAGATAGAAAACTGAGGAAGAATGGGCTAATGGAGGACCGAAGAAATTTAGAGGCTTACATTAAGATGAAGAAAGGGTGTATGCTATTGGGAAAGGGAGAGAGAAGTACCAGGGAGGCTGGTCAAGAGGCATGAGCTGGGATTGTAACTCCATATATTAGGAGCATTTAGAGAAGAATAATGCTCATGGAATGTCTTTACTGTCATTAGCATGATTGTATGCTGTACTAGCCAAAGATCTGTCAAAAGTGACAGATGGAATGATGGGGAACAGTTGTTGGTTCTTTGTGTTGCCTTTCTCCCTTTATGTATCTCATTTCTTTCCTACCTACCTCCTTTCTTTGTCTTTCTTTGTGCCTTACCTCCTCTAGCACTTAACCGTCCTCCATTTGCCTTCTTTGTGTTCTATCCCTGATATGGCCCTCTTTCTCTCCAGCCCTCCTGCTAACCATCTTCTTCTTTCTAGCCCCATTTCTTCCAGAACAGTTCCTTCTTCCAATATTTTTCTTCCACCTTCTCTCTTTTCCAGCACTTCTTGCTTACCCTTTGCCTAGCCCTCAATCCGTGCCCCGCTTTCCCCTCATCTCTTTCCCCACATTGCTTTCTCTTCTCCAGATGCTATCCCTGCTGCTCCAGCAAAGAACATATGCCCTGTGAACATTTCACTAGACCTGTTTTCACTAGAGCTATTAGTGGGTGAGCATATCACTAGAGCTGTTGAAAACAATGGCACTTAATTTAAGGGTGATTAAAAGGAATGAAACATCTGAGGCGCTCATTTTGTGTATGGCGATAGAGTGTCTGCCAGTTCTGAATTTTCTAAAGCCTTCAATGTCACAGTAAGGTGGGGATTTGAAATCTGAGTGACAAAGCAACAAACTCACACCTGGAAATGCTTATCTATTAGATAATTTGGGAATAAATGATAGGATATATAGGGCAGGTTCAGGCATAGGGCAGCACCTGATGTTTATGTGAGTAGCTGGTTCCGCAGAAGCATGTGGTCCCTGTGAAAGCCTCTACTTCCTCCCCAGGTGCTGAGATGCCAAGATTGGTGAGTATGGATGCAACGAATCTCAGCATGTTGACAACAGGGTAGGAAGCAGAAACTCATGCGGGGAGTGTGCATGCTCCTGGGGAATTGGCTGCTCACAAAAACCTCATTTGCCACTGTACATCTGCAACCACCATAGCGATATGGATATACAGTCATTTCACAGAAATATGCTTATTTCCTACTGATTTTAATGGGATTGATTTTAGTGGGACTTTACTGTGCACATCTTTCTACCATCTGCATACTATTAAGTTATTTAATATTATTAAATTATATAGGGACGTGATGAATCGTTTTGGGCAGCTGTGGGGGATGGGGTGGGTGGAAAGCGGTAGCTTTAAGAATTTATTTATTTATTTACATTTATATCCTGCTCTTCCTCCAAGGAGCCCAGAGTGGTGTACTACATACTTAAGTTTCTCCTCACATCAACCCTGTGAAGTAGGTTAGGCTGAGACAGAAGTGACTGGCCCAGAGTCACCCAGCTAGTATCATGGCTGAATGGGGATTTGAACTCAGGTCTCCCTGGTCCTAGTCCAGCACTCTAACCACTACACTACACTAACCACTACACCACGCTGGCTCATACGAAGAATGAGGCACGCAGGTTCTTGCCTGCTCCTCTGCTGTCCCGCCGCTGTTCTGGTCTGGCACTGTCCTTCCCAAAAGCTGTGCATGGCTGTGTGGATGAATAAATTAACTATTAAATTATATGAAATTATTTAACTTCATATATTTATGTCTATATAATATTTATGTCTAGATTTTAAAATCCCAGTTTTTTTTAAGTAATTGTCATATTCGGTCTTTCCATTGCAATTACTTTATTTCATGCATTGCTGCATTTTCTTGCAAACCATTATTTATGTATTCAAAACAGTGTTTCTGTATTCTTGTGTAAATTCTTCTAGTGTGGGCAACATCCAATGCACACATTTACACTACATGTCCATGACTTGGTGTCATGGATTTCTGGTTTAAAGTTATGAAAGTGAAGATGGTGCAATAACGTTTAGCCCTACATGTAGGGAGGGGTCATAACTTTGGGCAGAGGATGTGCTTTGCTACAGTTTTAGTCTTCATCATTCTCTGTTAAATTGATCCAGTTGCAGGGATGTGAATGGTCTCTGTCTGAGAAGTTGGATTGCTGCTACCTATCAGAGTCGACCATACTGGGTTGATGGGGCAATGGTCTGACTTGGTCAAAGAGCTTCATAAGTTCATATCAGTTGAGCTAGTGCCGGTGACTGAATAGTAAGAATTAAGACAAGATGCCACTTTCCTTCAATTATTAAGATAGCCAACAGATTGATATTCTTTTCCTGAAATGTGTTTACCCATATGTTGGGAGACTAAGGAGCAGAGAGAAGAGGTGATTGGGAATTCATCTGAGGCACAGATTAGGTGAAGCAAATCTGTGACCACGCACATGCCTACTGTCATCCCTGACTGATGACATGTTGGGGCATGCACCAGCCTTGGTGACCAGCCAGCAGCCTAATTGGCCTGGCAGGGAAGAACAGGGGTGGAGGCAGAAGGGAAGGGGCCTTGCAGTTCTCAGATGTTTTCACTAATGGTCTTGGCCAAGGCCACGGCCATGGCCACACACACACACACGTTGTGATGTCTATGGAGGACGCTTTCAGGAAGGCAAGGCCAATGATGGAGGGGCTGGGTACAGAGTAGCGATCCCCCTGTGAGTCTGTTCCAGTCTGAGGAGCACTAGATGGGTAGAAAGGGAATGAGGTGAAGCGACCTGCTCTCTCCCTCAACTTAAAGTCTGAGGCCTCTCAGGGCTGGACAAAAAGAAAAAGGGCTACAAGAACCCCAGAACCCTCACGCCACCAGCTCAAGAGCACTGGAACCATTGCCTGGGCATGAATGTTGTGTGTGTGTGTGTGGGGGGGGTAATCATGTGGCCATTTTTAATGACACCTTACAAGTGAACTTTAAAAGAGATACAAAACTATATTAAATATAGTTTATTTATCCAAGATTAGAAAGCTATACTTATATTTGAAGTCTATTTTATTTATGCCAGTTTGAATATAAAGAATACTAAGCTGGTGTTAATAACTATTGTTTTGAGCAGTGGGTTTAAACAGGGAAGTGACAATGGATATTTAGTTTCTGAACTCTCATGTCTGTCTTCATTATTGTTTATAATTGAAAAAAACAGGAAATTAGTCAGCATTCAGGCAATCTTTTGTTTCTAGATTCACATTTAGAACATACACAGACAGACAGCAGGTCCTAAAGATAGCGGGTTTTAAAGCCCAATTAGATTATTTTTCTGGGTTCTTTATTAAACAACCAGATTAATGTTGTGTTGGCGTAATGAGGGAGGGGTGATTTTCATCAATCTCCCTTTACCTTTGACGCCAAATGTGCAACCTAAAAATATGTCCTTGAGGACTGCACAACCCTATTTTGAGGAGTCAACCTTATTTTGGGGAGTCACAGTTGGCTTCAAAGGGAAGGGGAGATCAATGAAAATCCCCAGTCCCCCACTGCATTAATGTACCATTACTACCTTAGTCTGGGTGTTGGTCACTGATTTCAATATGACTTAAGTGTAACAGATTTCCTCTGGTTTGAAGCCTCTGGCTTATTAGCATTATAATCTGAAATAACCATGTATTTTCTATCTTTCTTAATAAACCACTTTAATAATTTATTATTATTCATTCTTTCTATCTATCTATCTATTACATTTATAAACCACCCCATCCAGAGGCTCTAATAATAAATATATTTAGTACTCTTGGTAATAACATGAGATTCTGAATCTAAAAAGAGACTCAACATGCAGATCTGATTCTAAGCAGAATCTCAGAATTCACACTCCTGTATTGTTCAAGCAGGAGAAGACTTGCCCTTGTTCTCCTGTTCTTGCTCCCTCCTTTGGAAGAAAGCATGAGGAGGGAGCAGGAACAAGAGAAGATCTGAGACCTTGTGAGGCCCAGCCATTAAGGGCACAATGGTACGAAGCTGGGCCCACCTCCCGCTTCACCAGTTGCCAGTAGCCACAGCACCCTGGCCTCCTTCCCTATGTGGCAGCAGTACATGCATTGCTAGTGACTATTTCAGGACCAAAGCTGGACAAGAAAAGACTTCCCTCAGCACACTTTTAATGAGAGGGCAACAAAATGCAAAGGACAACATATGCCCTTTGCTTCAGACCTTGGTGGCATCACCCTCAACAGGGAGGCCCCCCAGCCTCCCCATCCCAGAAATGCCTGCCATCATGGTTGCAGCATTCACTTTTTTCAGATGAATGCTGCTGTAACCTGAGCAGTAAGGTTAGTGATGTGCCAGGGTGGGACTTCTGCTTTTGCTGCAGTACATGATTAGAGTGCGGTTTTTTCATCACCAGATTTTAAAATATATTTGCCTCTCCATGGCAAATACTGTTTATTCCAATTTGTCAAAAGATATATAAACACATACATGCAAACATACTCCAAATGCACACTTTTAAAATATGGAAAAGTACATACCATCATCTGCATCAGTAACATTGAAAATAAGGACAGTAGATCCTGGAGGCTGATTCTCCATCAAGGATGTGCTGTATGAAGTCATGCTGAAGACTGGTGAATTATCATTTACATCTAGTATGTTGAAATAAACTCTGTTGCTGGTAAATTGTCCGCCTCCATCATCCGCACGAACTGTGAGAATATAATACTGCTGCACTTCGTAGTCCAACATACAAGTTAAGTTAAAAACTCCAGTGACTGGATTGAGGAAAAATGTTCCATCTCCATCATCTTCACTCACAGCGTATGTGATTTCACCATTCACACCTGAATCTTCGTCAGTAGCTAAGATGGCTGCCACTAAAGAACCTAGGTAGGAATCAAGAAAAATAATCAACAACATGGATCTTCAAACAGAACTGTTCCAAGAACAGAGCTGCAACCACTCCCTTCTTAGAGAATCTCAATTTATTTCTATAAGAACAATTTGTTAAGTTCCATTAATTTCAAGGGGAAAATTAAGTATGTCTTCAACTCTCTCATGAATGACTCTGGATAAAAAATTTGTTATAAAGATTCTTATTTAGTCAAGGTTTATAAATACATATCCTGATTTCTATTTATGAGTAAGCCTAATGAACCAGTAAAGCTGAAGAGCCAGTGTGGTGTAGTGGTTAGAGTGCCGGACTAGGACCGGGGAGACCCGAGTTCAAATCCCCATTCAGCCATGAGACTTGCTGGGAGACTCTGGGCCAGTCACTTCTCTCTCAGCCTAACCTACTTCACAGGGTTGTTGTGAAAGAGAAACTCGTATGTAGTACACTGCTCTGGGCTCCTTGGAGGAAGAGCGGGATATAAATGTTAAAAAAATAATCATCATCATCCAAATGATATTTACTTTGGTTTTACTGCTGAAATATGATTTAATATTTTAAATGATTATGAAATACATTTACAAATACCAGAGTTGTATAAGGTTCTGCAAAAAAGAAACAACAGGGGCAGGACTCACATGAGGGTGAGATGAGATGCTCACTTCAAACAGATTTTTGGGTTGCCATGGGGACAGTAAGAAGTCCCCCATAGTCTCCTTGCCTCACCTTCATTTGTAGAGGCTCTTTGCAGAGTAGCAGCACAGCCACCACTTTGCAAAGAGCCATCATGAGATGGTTCTCTGCTGCTGTCTCCTTCTCTGCTACTTCTGCAAAAAATAAAAAACCATTAAAAATGATGGCATCTACTGTTGTCATTTACCTGGAGTAGTATCTTCTGGGATGTCAAAAGAATACCAAGGTTTGTTGAACTTGGGTATGTGGTCATTAACATCACTAATAGTAATGTTCACTCTCATATCTGAAGACTGAAGGCCATCATCAGCACGAACCAACAAAGAATATTTGGAGCGGCGTTCTCGGTCCAAACGCTTGGTGGCTATCAATTCCCCTGATTCGGGATCGATATGAAAGCTGTCATCTGCACCACTAATTATGGTGTATGTGACCAGAGCATTTGCACCCTAAACAGTGATGACAAAGGTGAAAGTGAATCATATCTGTTGCAAACATCTACCTGTTCCACACATTCCATGAAATTGGCTACAAATCTTTAATTAAATCTATTTTAAAATTACACACAAAACAGTTAAATTTATGAGGTGGGTGGATCTAAGTAAATGAACTGTTTCTCTTTTATATTTTAAAAAACCAATCAAAGTACAGTAAGCTGAATAATTCAAAGAGCGAAAACTGTTAAACGTCCCTCAAGACCCAACAGTCACAGAAATGTAACCTCTCCACAGTGTCCCTGAAGGCCATGTCCCTCTCGGCTTCTCACAGCTTCTCAAGATCTGCAAGATTAGCCACAACTGTGGCTGGGGATGATGGGAATTGTAGTTCAACAATAGCTCAACAACAGTTGAGCTATTAGTTCAACAACAGTTCAACAAAGTTCAACAATAGCCAAGGCTGCTTACCCCTGCCTACACAAACAGGGCACTGTGTTAGTCTGTAGCACAGCAGCACCAAAGCTTCTTGAGTCAGGATATCAGCCATTACTTTATTATGACAATTATGTATTGAATAATGTAATATTCATAACATTCAAATGCTAATAAATGCTAGAACATGCTAATAAATGTATTTTACAAATTCAGTTTATTAATTCAAAATACTGGCTAACAATCCAGACTAACACTACACCGCCATGTGAGGTGAGAGGGGCAATTTTCAACACTCTCTCCTTCCCAGGATGCCTCCCCAAAATATGTCCCTGGCTCCCTGCAAAGTCAGAGCTCTTGTAAAATGGGGAAAGTTGGCCAATATTTTCAACCAAACAAGTTCACAATGCAGTTTACTTAGCAAAGGAAATGAAAAAACAAATTCCTTGTCTCAAAGAGACTCTCAAATTAAAAAAAAAACAAAAAACCCTCCAAACAAACTTAAGGGAGACACCAGAAAACATATAAATGGAAGAGACACTATTCTGGGATGAAGAATTATTGCTACCCCCACTTTAAAAGGTGCCTCTTTGTCCAGTTTGCAAGGGTTGATTTCTTAGACCCCTTTTTTGGATTGGCAATGGAATGCTCTTGGATTGCTCTAAAAATGTTTGTTTTACAACAGTGAATCATTCATTTAGAATAAACTGACAAATGGCCTTTAAAACAGTTGTTAGTTGTCAGATATACTTGTGCACTGGGAAAAGTTAAAACTGACAAGACTGGTTACAACCGATTTCCCTCATCAAATAACAATCTCTTGCTGAGCAAATCTGTACTGTCTAGCACATTTACATGTACTAACACAGATCATTGAACAAAATAACAGAATTTTAGAATTGGAAGGGACCTTGGAGACTTCTCATCCGACCCCTTGCTCAGCATAGGAAACTGCAACACCATCCCTAATAGATGGTGATCTGGTTATAAAATCATGGTTATAAAATAATGTGATCTGGTTATAAAATCATTTACTTTGAATATTGGTCTGGCTAAATAACACACTCTCTGAAAATTAAGCATTGACACTTTTGAAATTGATATACTACTGTTGTAGCTGGCTGCTTGGTTTTCTGCACATTCTGTCAGTTCCACAGGTGTTTTGCACGCGGCGGGTGGTGCTACATCTTCCAAATCCATGTTGCGCTAGAGTACATGTCATACAAATGCTGAAATTGTAAGGGGGGGGGCCTGTGCGATTGCACAGCTACTATTTCCAATGACTATGTGATTGCACAACTCTCTTGTGCAATTTCAGCATTTGCATGACATGCGTTCTAGCGCAACTTGCATTTGGAAGACACAGCAGCACCCGCTGTGTGCAAAACACCTGCAGAATGCTGCATGGTATGTGAACCATTCATTTTAATGTTTTAGTGTGCATGCAAACAGTGTATAAAAAGAGCATATGCTCCTATTAATATCTTTTATAATTCAACAATGAAGTAGTAGTGAAAATTCTATGAAAGAAATAGGAAAGAAAGCAGTTGTATAAACTGTCTAACTGTTGCTGGTTCACTTATATAATGCACATACAATACAATCACATTCACTGTGCTACAGGAGGTTAATTAATAATTACCATTGATACATCAGGCTTCAAACATTATTAGATGGGCATGGGAGAAAGCATCTATCAGTAGTACCATACTGCTGCTGGAAGCACTACATAGACAACACTTTTAAGAAGGTTTCTGCATGAAGGATGTAGTTGATCATTCCAAGGAACCTTAGCTGGAAGACCCCAGCACTTGAGCACAATGCCCTGTCCAAAAGTGACACTCTGGGTAGACATCACTGAGCTAGATGGACCAATGGTCTGACCCAGTAGAGGGTAGCTTCCTATGTTCTAAGGAGGAAACGTAGCTTTAAAAAAGAAAAGAAAGATACACCCTGGGTATCTTCACCTTAAGAATAAGACACCCTTCTCCTTAGGAAAGAAGAAGAAAGCAAGGAGGGAAAGAATGGTGATGGTAGGATCTTGAAGAAAGGCAACAGATGAGGCAGCACATCAAAGCAATGGGGACAAAGAAGTGGGGGGAAACATGAGGAAAATGGGCAACACACCTCCACCCATTCAACTACAGCACACCCTTATGGCTATATTTCCATAAGTAGTTTTATCATTTGGTGGATACCTCACTAGATTACCAAATAAGGACCTGAATATTATAATCCTCACATCACAATTCACTGCCCTTTGTAAAACCATGCAGACATCTAATCATGGGAGAAAAGCTGAGGAGGTAATAGGTGTTGTCTGCTATTTAAACTGCTTTTTAATAACTAGGCAGTTTGTTTGTTACTGAGTAAGTACTGTATATTTTATTCTATGTGAGCAGTACCTAACAATAAGAGCTAGGAGTCAGGCACATGAGCAGAATTAGAAGAGGGTAAGGTAGCTGCAGTTTGATATTGAATAGCACATTCATACTGAAAAGATTTGCCATGCATTAGAGACCACACAAATCCTAACTTCAAAGAGCTATCTTTGCTTCTCTATAGCTCATGGAGTGTTACAACTAAAAATAATAATAAATAAAATTGATCACAGAATGTGAAGGGCAGTCTCGATTATCTTTCAAAACAACATGGGTCTTTTGGCACCCCACTAAACTGTTTGGTGCACACTGACATGATGCAGGGACAGGACCCTCTGAAACATCTAAAGAATGGGGCTGGAGCACAAGGAGCACACAAGGTCTTTGTTACAAACAATGGAGTAGCGTTCTACTGTCTCATGTTTTTTGTTCTTGATGGTTTCTCAAGGGCAGTAAAAAGCTATAAGACACATGACAAATCTGACAAACATCCATTTCCATATGCCTGTATGTTGTTCATACCATCCTTCCGAAGCACCTGCCCCTCAGGCCCATGTGGCTTCCTTATAGAGGGGCACAAGAACAGATAGAAATCATGGCTACCATGACAATCACAGAGAAAGGGAAGGAATGCATTCAAGGGCAGATTGCTGCTGAAACTCACCAGGCAGTTCTGTGCTACTTAGGAGTCTCCCACCTCACATATTTCTGCAAAATTTCATGTATGTCCATAAGCAGTATAAATGAAGCACTTATCCTCATCCCCCTCTCAGGTGAAACTTGAGAGTGGACCAGAAAGTTAGGTTGGAAGTTCAAACATAACAATATTGGTATGACATTTGTGGAGTACTGCTATTCAGACTCGTAATAATCTCCTACCTCGTCAGCATCCATGGCTGTCAGCTGCATTATTTTAGATCCATCTCCTATATTCTCTTCTACAGTCAGATCAAGCATATCTGTAGGAAACACTGGTGGGTTGTCATTGACATCTTGAAGAGTTATTTCCACCTAGGGGGCAGCAGAAAAAAATGTCATGAGACATTTATTAAACACAAGTGCTATAAATGACTTAACTTTACATTGTGTTGGGTAACGGTGAACAGTCTAATGGCCAGGAACTTCTCCAAACAAAAACTACAAACAAGAGAAAAAGTCCCTGGGCTGTTAAAACTCCACATTGTTATGAAACCTTCCTTGAACAGTCTCTAAAGCTAATTTGACTTGTTGATAGTAACTGATTTTAAATGGCCCTAGTCTAGTTTATATTGGACACGGTCCACTGATTGACTGTCACTGTAATCCCCAAAAGTTGGCCTCTGGAGGATAGCTGCCAAGACCTGGGGCACAAGATCATTCAACCATTAAACGCTGCCTGACATAAAGATGAGGTGGTGTAAAATTCTCCTTGAAATGTTTACATATTGGCATGTCTACGAAGATCCCCCAAAAAGCTCACTTTTAGCATTAAAATTTGTTTTTCTGATTTTTGCTTTTTAATGAATTTGGAGTTTTAAAAAATAGTATTTACAGCATGCTGTGATATACTTCTCTATTGACCCCCTCTCTTCACAACTAAACCAAACATTTTATTTTTTCACAAGTTCTGTTTATATATTTTACAAACATTAATAGCAGCGTCTCCAATACTTGCCAAAGCTGTTTACTCATTGTCCTGTGCAAGCAAGATTGTTTAGTTCTCATAGGCCTGATGCTGCATTTAAAAGGCTGACTGCTTAGCTTTTCACTATTAGGTAGACACATACTAATAATCTCCCAATAAAGAAAAGATGGATAACAGCTGGTTTATATCTGTAGAAAAAGCAAGGGATTCCCAGAGGGCCCAAACCAATAAGTGGTCACCAACAAATGAAGACCACCACGAAGTTAATGATATAACTGAGGTAGGTCTGCTATCAAAAAACATTGTTTACTAAAATGGCAAAATAATCTGACTGAGGGACAACTTAAAAGTCAAAGAAGATAAGTGGACTGACAGAAGAAAACATAATTGGACTTCAGTATCTCCCTCATCACTCTTCACAAAGGATTTCCTCAAATCTAGTTTAAAATATATGACTGAAAAGAAACAAGAATTTTTTAAAAAGCCATCACCAAGTATAAACAACAATTTTTGCTGGCATTTTTCATCTTCCAGTAAGCGTGCACATGTTCCACCCTTTGGTGGATAAGAACCATGCACGGCTGTATCAGATTTGTTTGATGAGGAAAGGAAAAAACTATGTATTTCCAAATGTAGGGTCAAAATTAAATTTGAATGCAATTAATTAAAAAAAAGAATATACAGTAAATGAAAAAATGCTCAACTCCTTATATTGCCCAATTCCTCCTGCACATTAAGTACATGTATTTTAAAGTATGCAGCATCAACATCTGTTGGGGAACAAGATTTTCCTACCACCCTGGACCCCTGGCATACCTGCCCTGCAGCTCATATGTAGTCCTTATTTAAATGTGTGTAGGCAAGGTATACAGCCAACTCATAGATGCAGGTTAATTCTGGGAAGTATTTATTTTTATTTATTTATTTGTTTTGATTTGTATACCGCCCTTCCAAAATGGCTCAGGAGGTAGGGATAGGGGTGTGTAATTGTCCCCTGTGGAACCTTGACAACTGGTTTCAAGCTCCATACAAGTGTTGGTAATTAACAGATTTAACAAGGTTGTGTACAGTGGTTGGGCAGGGCTCTACATGCAACAGGATTTCTCCTAGATCATGGTAACAGGGGAGGAGACTTGAAATATGGCTTCTTTAAAGGGACAACAAACAGGTAATTCACAATCCAAGCACATTCACTGCTGGGCAAAGAGGTGACTTTAAATTACATGTCATGTGAACAGGGCCTCTCTCTTAAGCACACCTCTTTGCATCTTCACCAACTCCTCCGTCATAGTCTTCCCTATTGGTCATTTATTATGACATCAACTCACTTGCAGCTCATCCATACTTCCAGCAGCCCAGCCACAAAACAGCCTTCAAAGTACCAAATCAGCCAAGAATCTTTTAAAGATATCACCGTTGGGACTAATCAGCTTTGGAAGTGCCACTGAAAGGCCCTTTATTTGCAAGTAAATAAATCAATGAACTGAGCACAAGCTAATTAAATTAAACATAAATAATGAGTCCCTTGGGTTTGGCCCTCTTGTACCAGATCTGCACCTGGAGATTTTGTAAGACAAGTGGAATAATATATTGATAATAATAATAATAACAAGTGGAAGACTCTGGAAGTAAGAATTAGCATAAGTATTGCTGATACAGCATTAAATATAGCATCCAAAGCAGAGAGTCTAAAATTAAGCAGCTTTAGAGTTTAATTTTCAAATAATTAAAATGCCTGAAAAGTTCATTGTGAAAAAAGAACCTCTGCAGAATTGTGATAATTAATTAAAAGAAACATCAACAATCCAGTGAACATAAGAAAAAAAAGATGGACTGTTATATATTATAGTTATAGCTGCCAATCAAGTCTTGGCCCTTAAATGAACACAGCTAGAGCAAGCAGTCATTCTACCAAACCTATTACATTTCAGCAGATCCAGTTTCAAGGTACAGCAGCTGCAAAGCTCTGAAATTTACTGATTAATACCATATATATCATGCACAGCTAATGCTGCAACTCCAAGTTGACATTTTACCACTAGAAACCTGATTTCACAATGTGCAATTGTGAAATGTGCAAACACAACTTTTTAATTCCAAGATTTTTTGTTCTAAAGTAACTGCAAACGACTTAATATGTTATGTTGTGAAGGAACACAAAAGGCTGAACTCATGAAGCATAGGGAAAATTAACTGAAAGAAAGCTGGCCAACTGTCTGGCATTAAGAATGATTAAAAAGAAGGAAAACTAGGAACAACCTATGACTGTGCAGCTTATCCTGAAAATTCAGCGCACTTCATAAAACACAGCAGTAATATTTCATATTGAAGTCCCACTTAAATTCTAGGGACTACCAAGTTCATTTGAAAAGAAAACGCCAACCAATCGAAGACAGAATAGGCTGCATTTTTAGGAATGTTTGTGACAGTTTTTGTTTTTGTTTTTGTTTAACATTAGTACAAGTCATCTAGCTTTAAAAGACAGTGGTCAACATCCAGATTAAGTTAGTCATGATGGTCTCATTGAAATTAAAGGGATTTAACTAAGTAATGACAAACTTGTCTCATTGATTTCAAGTGAAGCTTAGTCATAGCTAACTATGCTGGATACTGCCTGCCCAATAGGTTTGGACACACTAGGGATGTGCTCCTGTTCGGAGGCCCTTATGGGCCTCCGAACAGGTTTGAAACAGCCCCCGGTTCGAAGTTCAATGGAGGGAAGGGCAGGGGAGGCTGCACTCACACCTCCTGCTGCTTCCTAACCCCCCCCCCACCGGCGCTGTTTGTTCCTAAAAACTTTTGGGGCAGCAGTGTACCTCCCTGCCGCCCACTGATGACATCGGCCAGAGGTGGCCTGAAATACCAGGTGCATGTGTGAATGTTGCATGCGCGTGTGCACACATGTTGGATGGGTGCGCACGTGCATGCAACGTGCGCCCCCACGCCCGGTACTTCCGGCTGATGAGGGCAACGGGGAGGCAGGGGTACACTGCCGCCCCAAAGGTTTTTAGGAACAAATGGCGCCGGTGGGAGAAAAGTGGGGGGAGCAGTGAGTGCACCCTCCCCCACCCTTAGAGGCACACCCGCCACCTTTGAACCACGGAGGTGCGGTTCAGTGAACATCCTTAGGACACACACATCTCATGCTATTAGCAAATTAAGGTAAGCTTTCCAAGGTCATTTAACTTACAATAAAACAACTTGATAATATCTGATCTGCTGGACCACATTAGAGCTCTACACAACCTTAGCTCCTTTACAAGCAAATTAAGAGAAAAACTTGATAAATTTGAGTTTAGAGTGGGGCCAGTATGTCAAAGACCCGCCCCCCTAACTAGGGATGGCCCTAGTTATCTCTAAACCATCTCCAGTTTGCCTCTTCCTTAAATACTCTGGGTCAGAATGTTATTCGGGTAACTAATGTAACAAGGAATTTGCTTGGACCTCTGAATTCCCCAAAATAAGCTGCTGTCAGTCAGCGTAGAAAATACTGAGCTAGACAGTGGTCTGCCTCAGTACAAATTAGCTTACTACATTCCTAATTTCATGGTAAAAGGAGGCTATGGCTGACATGCACTGAACTGGTGCAGCAGTGCTAAGTTCCAGACTAACAGTGCATCTTTGCATGAGTGGGGTAAGGGGCAGTTTTTGGCAATCTGCCCTTCCCACTGAAGCCCGTCGTGAGTTACAAAAATATATCCCTGAGTGCTGTGCACCTCTCGAGGACATATTTTTGTGTTGCACAGTGGGCTTCATCTAATAGGACAGCTTTTCCACTAGGTCTCTGACTAGAACCCTGAGGGCCATTCAGAGTCCTGAAAGAAAAGCTGTTCTGCCAGATGCCTGAATTGGCCAGCTGCTTCTGGGATTACCTGGGCCACTCGGGCACCAAAAGGAGAGCTAAAAGGGGGGAAAGGTCATTTTTAAAATCAAGCCTCAGGTGACAAGGCAGCTGATTTAATGCGCCCTCCAAAGTGAAGATAAAGCAATGTGCAACCCTGTTCCCTGCCCCCATCCAGTAAAAGGTGAGGAGGAGGAAGAGAGGGCAGTGGCAGGTGCCCAACAGATATGCTGGACTTACAACAGAGTTTGGCAGCAACTGTAGGGAGTCTCCTGACAGTTCTGACTGTCAGAGACTCCCTGCTGTTGTTGCAGAACTTCCTCCAGCAGTGCCCTTCAGAGCAGCATGTACAGTATGTTGGACCTTCACAATGGCAGAGTCCTAGTATTTGCTACCAAGACACATTTGTTAAATTATGTTGTTGATTTTTTTCAATGCTTGAGGTGGCAGTGGGCCAGAGTTTGCTATTTAAAAGTATCCTTGACTCGAAGTGCTCTTTTTTGTGTTATAACAACAACAGGTCTATAATTTACTGTACACTAGTCAAAAATGGGGAATAATGTTCTGCATGAGAGGCAGAAACACAATGCTTTTTTCCTCTTCCCCCAAGCTTTTCCACTGTCCAGTGAAAGCAACGAAACTAAGAGGCCGCAGAAATGCTGAGCCAGCTCACATGTGGCAAGCACAGTTTGGATTGGCAAAGTAACATACATTCAGTAATCCTTTCTACCAACCACTGTGCCCTTGTATATGTACTTTATCAGAATATTACAGACAGTTTCTGATTGAAGAAGGACTACCAGATGTCTTATAATTATCTATTTATGTGTGCACTCCTACTATTTTATTAAAGATAAAACACAGTGAGACCTGGCTGGATAGTGGTCCACTGATCTGAATTTTCTCTTCTTCCCTCCCACCCTGTACATTCTTGGGTCACACTTTCTTTTCATTTGCTGCAGTGGGATTCTCTGAAAGACTTGTGAAAGACAACCTCACATAAAGACAGCATGTTACGCCTTGATATAAGAGGCAGAAAAGGATGCTGCTTGCTTATGCTTAAACTTCTGTTTCATAAGTATTCAAATGGGTTTCTCTTTTCTTCTGAAGAATCTGATCAGCTCCTAAGGGATTCCCCCCCCCCACCAGCATAAGAAAGCATATCTGTATAGGAATGACCCAGGACATTCTATTCCATTTACCCTAGTATCCCTGAGTGCCTAGATGCATGGTTATGGTTGTTGTTGCTGCTGCTGCTGCCATATACTGAGTCAGACCATTGGTCTATCTAGCTCAGTATTGTCTTCACAGACTGGCAGCGGCTTCTCCAGGGTTGCAGGCAGGAATCTCTCTCAGCCCTATCTTGGAGAAGCCAGGGAGGGAACTTGAAACCTTCTGCTCTTCCCAGAGAGGCTTCATCCCCTGAGGGGAATATCTTGCAGTGCTCACACATCAAGTCTCCCATTCAGATGCAACCAGGGCAGACCCTGCTTAGCTATGGGGACAAGTCATGCTTGCTACCACAAGACCAGCTCTCCTCTCCTACAGGGGCACAAATGTACAATAGATCACACTTTGTTCACACTGAGAAAATGAAGATCTACAAAAACAAAAGGAAAGATTCAGTGCCCAGTAATCTTGAAGAAACAAGGGTGTGTTTACACAGTTCTTCTTCTAGGATATAATTATTCCAACTTAAGTGGACAACTTTTTGACAAAGTACATCTTCTGTTGATCACCCAAATTCAGCGGGCTACTCTATGTCCAATTAACTAAATCCATACCTTTTTCATTGTAATACTGGTTACTTAAAAATATTTATTTATAATCACTCCTGATAATCATAACATTTAAACTTAAAAAAACTAACAAACCACATTGCACCTTATTTTCAAAGAGAGAACTCAGAATTTTACAGTCTGGGGTCTGGATTAAATGTTTCACTGCATTCAGAACACTTCATCATGTGCCGCATAGCCAAAATCTGTTCTGGTTTGTAAGTGCCTCACTCTTGAGCGATGAAAGGCCACAATAAAGCACATTTGCATCAACATTATTATAACATTCTACATCAAAATGTCAAAAGGTCAGCAATTTAAACATCATTCCATGACGGTATGCATATTTGCTCTAGCAGACAATAAAATCTTGTCTGGAAATTGCTTTCCTACTGTTGGTGAATCAAATTATTGTGAGTAGGTGGTTCAAATGATATTAGTACAAGAAACAATGACCATGTTTGAACATTTGCAGCTATCACGTGCTGAGTCACACTATTAATCCATCTGTCTCAGTATTGTCTGCACTGACTAGCAGCAGCCCTTTAAGTTTTCAGAGATGTGTCTTTTCCAACCCTACCTGGAGATGCTGGAAATTGAACCTGGGACTTTCTGCATGCTATTGAAAAGCATGTGCTCTACCACTGAGTTACTGAGGATAGGAAGCATGGAAATGCTATTTTTGGTAAAGACTTGTAGCGTACCTTTTAATCTCCTTGTGTGAAAAATCTATCATACAATAAAAACTACTCATTAATTTCTATATCAGGAGAAGCCAAATGATTAGTGAGTCAAGACATATGTGTGCCTGATAATTCTTATCCCTTTCAAGTTGCACGGAAACAGATGAATAAACACTACAGTATACACAGATAGTCACTTAGATACCATTGTTTGTACTATTTAATCCTAACACACTTGCCATAAAATTTGCAGGCATGCAAAAACAAAAATTCTGATACATTGTCTAATGCAATAAACACTAGGTCCAGGGATTGATCCAACCCTCTCCCTTCCAATGTATACTTCCTGCCTTGAATTCCCAAACAAAAATGCACTTTGTGTTTCCCAGCCTTGCTTCCCTGATTGAAACAAACTCATTTATAAGTCTAAATATTCTGTCAAACTAGTTTGGGCAAAGATTTATTGTGGTGTTGGGTTAAGCCCCTCCAGGGCATGGGGGAGGGAAAGGAGAAACATAAATCTAAGCGCTGTTTCCAGTTTCATAAGAGCCAGCAATACAGACTGTCTTTCACCTCCACAGTCTAAGTCTGCATGTGACCACCGTTGGCTTTTTATTCTCAAATTAAGATGCTTATTTCTTTTAATCACTAAGTATCACCTAGCAGCCAGCAGCATCTGTTTCTGGGACCTGAGAGTATTCCTTATCAAGGGGGGGACGGGGGCAGTGGAAAGCAGTAATATGAATGACAGACAAACTGGGCAAACAGCCAAGAACTGCAGGAACAGCCAGTAGTGTGGACAAGAAGTGGTTAGCTCTCCTCTTGACGTGAAAATACCTTCAAAAACACACTGAGTGTGTGCTGACATAATAAAGAGTGGGGCTTTTGTGAGTTTATAATGTTCCTTGAAAAGCTGGGACTGAGTAAGTCCCTCCCCACTCCCTAAGTCATACTGCCCTTTTTTAGCTTCACTTGAAATTAATACAGTTTAAGTGATTGTTTTAGTCTTTCACTGGTCTTTTTAAGAGAAGTGCTATCTCTCTTGTAACTGACAGCCTGATTCTCAAAAGGTATTTGCCACCAAAGACACCAGTGACCTCAATAGAGCGCTTTCATTTAGTAGCCGTTTGAGTAGTGAAAGCATGTTGAGTCTACAAGAACAGATCCAAGAATATGGAAAACAAAATAAAATTATAGGGGTTTCAAAACATGTATCTGAGGGAGTATAAGGTGTGCATGGAAGACATTTATTATAAATAAATAAAAAATAGCAACCCAACTGAGAAGTTAATGAAAGAAATATCAAAGTAACACAAATATGATCAAGAATAAAAATGTTAAGTAGATATGAGAATATTTTTCTTCTTGCAAAAAAGGAAATGCAGGACCTGTCAACAATATTAGTTTCTGAAAGAAGCTAATTGAAAAGTGGGTGGTTGTGTCCTTGCAAAAGTATTCAGCTGGTCCATCAAAATGGTTCTCCTGCTTAAAAAACTCAAAGTGGAAGGTATAAACCTCAGGGGAACTCTTTCTGCATGTGCAGATAGGCGAGTTCTTTCCACCCCAAGATGCCTCGTATTCTCCCTCAGATGTTCCATAGTTGGTTTATGCCCTTGCTGGAAAAGAAGTGGTGATTCTCTTATATTTAGAAGGGGGAGATCAACTGGTCCTATCCAACCCTGGCACAGCATCCCTCCAGTGGCTGCCACTGGTATCTGCCGTATGTTTCTTTTTAGATTGTGAGCCCTTTGGGGACAAGGGACCATCTTGTTTATGAATTCTTTTTCTATGTAAACAGCTTTGGTAACTTTGGTTGAAGAGCGGTATATAAATATTCGCTGTAACAGTAGTAGTAGAATCCCCTCAAATCTGCAAAAGGAAGGGCATTTGAGAGGAGAACTGCAAGTTGTTATTGTCAGTCCAAGTACATTAAGCTTCAGCTGCTCCCAGGGTTCTGTGGCACTGGTCTGTAAATGTTCCATGGGTTTATACAGGCCTGCTCAACTTAGGCCCCCCCAGCTGTTTTTGGACTACAACTCCCATAATTCTCAGCCACAGCAGCCAATAGCCAGGGATTATGGGAATTGTAGGCCAACATCTGCAGGAGGGCCGAAGTTGAGCAGGCCTGGTTTAGAACAAGACATTCAGAAGAGGCATTTCATTTTACTGCATGCACGGAGGAAGCAATTTTGGTGACAATCATAGACAGCAAATAACCCGTGTCCTTCCTGGATGATAAAAGCTTCCAGAGGGAAACTGACCAAGTAAGTAAATTGTTTCTGAAAAAGCTTCCAGAGGGAAACTGACCAAGTAAGTAAATTGTTTCTGAAAAAGGAAGTTTAACATGGAATTGAAACTTTCATATCTGGAAGTGTTCCTACAAGATACGACTCTCCTTATCTAGTTGGCCAGTTCCCCTGAGGCTGCATTTCTCATCAGAAGTTAGGGACGTACATGAATAACATTTTGAGAAGCGATTCGGAACACATCCCCTGACCCTTTAAAACGGAGGAGAGTGGGTGCATACCTGCTCGTCTGCCACTCGTGCCTCCCCACACGACGCCAGCATGCACATGGCTACCATGCATGCACAGAGGCCATGAGTGTGCTGGTGTCATGTGGGAGCAGTTGAGAGGGATCACTGCTGGCACGTAAAGCTAGCTGGAAGGAACACTACCGATTCAGGAAGTGGTGGTGAGCAGCAGAAGAGCAGGTATGCACCTACCCTCCTCCATTTTAAAGGGGCGGGGATGTGTTCCAAATTGCATCTCGAAACATGATTTGTGCACATCCCTATGAGATGTGCCCTTTTGACTAGGCTTCTTGTTCTGTCTAAGCCCATGTCTAAGCCCATGTCTAAGCCCATGTTCTAATGAACTTAGACAAATTCATGGAGGAAAGGTCTATTAATGGCTACTAGCAGGAGCAGAGCCATCATTACATGAACGGGTTCAAAGAACCCAGGCCGCTGCACTCAGGGGTCAAGGATCATGCCCCCTACATCTGATGTCAGATGCAGGGGGTGTGGCACACTTGCAAACAGAGCCATGCAACCCATTTTCAAGCATATTCCGCCCAGCGCCACATTTGCAGCTAGGCTGGGAGCAGCTCTCCATGCTTTAAAAGGCAGGGAGCTGTGTTCTTGCCCAGGCTGGGAAGCCAGCACTGGCTAGGCTTCTCAAAAACGGAGCTGCACCACTCTTGTTTTTGAGAAGCTTCGCCAGCGCCGGCTTCTCGGACTGGTCGAGAACACAGCTCCCCGCCTTTTAAAGCAGGAAGAGCCACTCCCCGTCTCGCTACAAACACGGCACTGAGCAGAATATGCTTGAAAACAGGGCACACAGTTCCGTTGCGAGTGTGCCACCCCCCTATGTCTGATGTCAGACACAGGGAGTATGGCAGGGGGCAGGGGCACCACCAACAAGCTGGACTGAGGCTGTCAGCGGCTTCTAATATGGCTGCTAGTCTGGTGGCTATAGGCCAGCTCCATCCTCAGAGGCAAGATACCTCCAGCTGCAGAGGAGCAACAGCAAGAGAAAGGGCATGCACATACCTCTTGCCTGTGGGCTTCTCAAAGGCATCTGGTGGGGCACTGTGTGAAACAGGATGCTGGACTGGATGGGTCTTGGGCCTCATCCAGTAGGGCTGTTCTTACGGTCCTCCACAGGAGAACTGACCAGGGGAGGAGACTTCTCATGCATATTTTACACTTTACACCTGAATAACTTGAGTTTCAGCTCGTCTTACAGACAGTGTGTCATTCCCTTTGGTAAGGTCTGGTGATTTTCCTTTAAGCCTACATTAAGCTTCCTGCAGCTAGCATTACCTTTAGTCATTAAAATCTGTTTTAGCCATCTGCCAAACTGATACAAATGCTTGGCAAGCACCTTCTCATTGGATACTTTAAGGGTAAAATACTGGAATTGTATACGTTTGGGAATCATATAGTTTACAACTTTATATTTAACTAAATGAGATGTATCATTGTTTAATAATATATGGATTTCAAAGGTATGCACATTACCATTTGGCGGGGAGGGGGGGAATACCAGTCTGCATGTCAAAGACAGGAATGTCACCTAGAGTATATTAATAAATGAACAATTAAGTTTACAGGTGTAATTTCATATGACTTACACATTAAACACTGCCTTTTAAACTGAGCCCAGAAAATAATTAACCTCATCAGGCTGGATGGTGGTTGAAACCAATGAGAATGTTTCTTTTGCATGTGTAGATCTATGAGATCGGTTTACAGAGCATATAAGGTTTGTTCACACAACTGCCTGCAGGATAGGAGAAGCATCCTACCTGGGTTCAAGAGCTATAAGGGCCCCCAATTTTTGGTCATGTGCTCGCAAAAATCTTGGTAGGAGGAAGGGAGCATGATCATGTGCAAGGCAGTAGCTGAGCAGAACAGCTTTTCCTCCTACCTTGGTAAAATGCTGGGGATGGAATCTGGGTAAGGCATGCTCATCCTACCCAGCTGCTGTTTCACATGCAATTACACTCCCCTTCTCCTATCTATGTTTTTGCAAGCACATAACCAAAAATTTGGAGTGCACACAGCTCCCAAAGCTGGGTAGGACACTTCTCCCACCCTTCCAGTGGTCATGTGAACTAGCCTATAGTTCCACATCACATCAGACACAGATAATCAAAACCTGCTTTTGTGGTATGTCTCTGTACATCAACACCTCTATACAGAACCTTTTCTTCTCTTACTTCCATTGCATACGTCTGAAGTGTTTTGTGAGTGTTTCTTAAAAGATTTACAGGAATGCAACGCAGGAATAGACATGAGAAGAAACAGGAATAAAAGACTGATCAAATTGGTCTTGACAATGTTCAAAGGAGATATATTTTCAAGATGTTATCCTGTATATTTAGAGTTTTTCCCCCTTCAACAGTAGTGGCTGTGATATTGAGCTGTGAATCAGGACTTCCCTGGTTTGAATCTTGCCTCTGCCATTAATTCCCTAGTCTTAGGCAAGCCACTGCCTCTCAACCTCAGTCCCCAAGATGTAATACAAGCATAATACTTACTTACCTGACTGGGTTGTTTTAAGGATGTGCATCAAGATACACAAGAAGTGCTTTATACACTCAAAAGGTGCTATACAAATGCTAAGCATTATTATCAGAGAGGCTGTCATCCTGATTAAGGATGCATGTGTGCTAGGTGAGAAGTGCCTGTGCATTAGAAAACTTATACTAATGCAGCTGCGTCAATTGCACAAGGGGTGGAATTTTCGTCAATCTCCCTCTCCCCTGTAAGTGGGAAAGCAAAAATGGGAAACACAACCAAAAATATGTCCCCAAAATATGAAGGGTGCACAGCCTTCAGGGACACATTTCTGGGTGGCACAAGGCACTTATGGGGAAAAAGGAGATCAGCACAACCTGCCCCAGCCATATGACCACCAGTTTGGGAAGCCTTTCACTGCACGGATGCTTCTTCCTTTTGTGTGTATTCTGCCTTAGTCAGGAAGTTGGCCATTGTCTCAAATAATGTTGTTTTTTTGATGAATAATGTTTTTCTTCCTGACTAAACAATCACACAAACAGATATACATTTTAACAGGCCAATGTTATAATGTAGTGCAAATACAGTATTATGGCTGAGCCTCAATTCCCATTCAGTTTTGTTGCCTTGTCTTGATGCATCCCCATGTATGTGTGCAATGAGAATAGAAGAGTAAAGCCAGATCTGCAAACACATGCACATAGACTGTTTTGCAAAGTGATAGCTACAGGATGAAAACACTGGGCAGCATCCAGACTAAATTAGTACTGATGAAGTCCCATTGAAATAAATGGAACAAGTTAGTCAGGATTAACCTGACTCATTGATTTCAACAGTGCTTAGTCATTAATAACTCATCTACCCACATTGTTTTGTTCTGTTTCTGTTTCACATTGGACTTTGCTCACATATGCCCAGTCTCTAAAGGTGTCTAATTTTGTGTGGTAAGCTGTGCTAACTGTAGATGGGAATGTGCATTTGAGTGCACATGTGCATCCCACTGAGAATGATACACTGGCCCAGTCCAGATGTACAAGTTGACTGGAGTTAACCATGGCCGAGGTTTCAATTCTTAACTCCAAATCATGCCACAGACGTTCACCAAACCATGGCTGGCCAAACTCCAGTTGAAGGGGAGGGAAGCTCCTCCTTGCTGCCCGGTCAGTGAGGCACATCCCCTCTACAACTGGAGTTTGGAGTAGGCAAGAAACTACGGTTATAGCTGAGTAGCATTCGGGCGTAACGCTTCAGCAGCAAAACCTCAGCTGTCAGTGGCAAAACTTAGAGATAACTGAAGGTTCCAACTGGAGTTTGGCAAGGCAAAGCAGAGTTAGATTTTGGCCCATAACCATGGTTTCACACATTCTGGTGTACTGCAGTTACAACCTTGACCAGCTAGAACTGTGGTTACACTGTACATCTGAATTCAGCCTTTGGGGACATCTGCACTTGGGTGTGCATTCCATGAATTCGGATGTACATTCAGCCTCTGCTTTTTTTCTTTACCAGAAGTAAGCTCAATGCACTGGACGTAAAGAAGATTTGGAATAATTTCCTGCAGCAGTAGCAGAACAACAGTTACACTGGAAATTGAACCCTGGTGGACATCTTCATCAAATGCAGCCCCACATTTGCAGGTTGCTTGGGTTTTCACAGTAGGTTTTTCTCACTACATTTGCATGCAAACAGAATACTATGACCAGCAAATAGTCCAGATGTAAGTGGCAACACATAATCAAATATTCAAATCAAAATTGAAATTCAATTCAGACTTCAACACCTTTCCTGCTTAAAAAGACACTGATAAATAGGGTAGTAAATCACTTGGCTAAACACTATTGCCAAATGATTTGCTTCCCTATTTATTAGTGTCTTTTTCAATGTAGTTATTGAGTTACATTAGTCGTCAAGACTGCAATGTAAACATCTAAGGAGAAAGGTGTACAGAATTTCCTTTCAGAGCATTGATTTTCTAAACAGGTGTAAAATTTCACTAACAGAGAAAAGACTCTACCCAAATCAATAAGAACCAAGAACTATGAAAGAAGCCAGATAACAGAGCAAGATATAAATGGGGCTGTATGAGTATGCAGGTTGCTGTTATTTTGATCTTATCTCTGCAGCTGAAATGCTACAAAATGCTAATAGTGATCTGCTTTGCACCTTTGATTACACAGGACCTTCAGCTGTTTGGGAACTGTGCCAAACCTCATGTATTGGCAGAGGAGGTAATGAAGAAGACTATTAAAGAGGCGCAGAGCCAGAGTCTTAAACTTCTCCTGTGCAACTAAATGGAAAGGTCTGACTTCTACCAATACTCAGATTCAAACTTGAGAACTGCAGAGTCCTAACACTTATCAGGTGAAATTCTTGTGGTTAAATGTTTAAGTTTTCCTTTCCTGAAGGGGAAGCCCCTCCACCTCCCTCGCCCTGGATGCTATGCATACATACTACTGAGGCCATGCAATATTTATCTATTTGTTTATTTTTCAAATTTGTAGACCGCTCCAAACATCCATCTCACTCTGGGCAGTTTACAACATCAAACAGATTAAAAATTAAGACTTTAACACAATTAAAAACCACAGTCCAGTTAAAAAGCTTGGGTGGGGAAAAATGTCTTTAGAGACTTTAGAGAGAGCTGGGGAGGCTCTTATTTCAGCAGCGTTCACGTTCCAGTGTCTTCAGAGCCAGTTTTACTTACAATTTAAAAAATAAAGTGGTAGGTTCGTGGATGTCACATCACTTCCCCTGAGATTCTCTGATGTTTCAGCACTTCCCCTAAGATTCTTGGTTGTTACATCACTTTTATTTTGCAATTCCCTGTGAATACAATTTCCAGGTTACTTAAGAAATAATAATTTAAAAACACATAATTGGATTCACCTGTGATTAAATATACAGAATCCAGCCCTGTGTGATAACTTTTAGAGCTCTCTTTCTAAGCTTCCCACCTCTCCCAGCAATTAAGGGGATTTTTTTAATACCGGAATTCTGAAGAGTCCAAGGGACCCAGAACCAACATCTGTGGCTCCAGACTGGATCAGATCGAATCTGATCCAGAATTGTGCGTAGCCCTACATGTTACAGACATATTTATGAAATCATTTTATTTTAATCATTTTTAAAAATAAACCACTCAAACTGACTCACCAGAAATGATTAAAGCTGACTAAAAGTTGTCAAAGGCCTGTTGGAAGAAAAACCACCTACAGAATTTTCTAAAACCCATCACTCTCTAACTTTCAGAACTCAATGAGGCAGTCTGAGCCTCCTATACTGTCTGATGTAAGTGTGGACCTGTATTTTTATTCTAAGTAAGAGAGGAAGATCTTGGACAGAAGAAAAGGCTGATTCCTCAACTGGAGACTAGTCTTGGGAAGGATCATGACCCAAACAGATAAAGCAAATGTAGGCTTTGCAGGCAAGCCATTCTCAACACTAAAGTGGGGGGAAAGAAACGTGGGCAAGAGGCAGGAAGTTAAAAGATAAAGCCGGTCGTGCTCTAGGACAGTACTGCACAACTTAAGTCCTCCAGCTGTTGGTGGACTACAGCTCCTATCATCCCTAGCCACAGTGCGAGTTGTGGTCTAACAACAGCTGGAGGGCTGAAGTTGTGCAGTCCTGCTCTAGGGCCACACATGGAGGCATATCCACCTCTTGAAAGTAAAAACAGATGGTCACAGCCTCAAGGGAGGAAGAAAAGGCACCCTCAACGCCTTTGTTTGCTTAGCATGACTTCCTTCCACCTCGTTCTGTGACAACACACATGCAATGAGATGTATATACATTGTATATGATGCATCAATGAGCTAAAATGGCAAAAAGTATGTGCCTGCAGTTCATTTGCTAAGGCTTGTATCATAAAATTGCCCATAATAGAGCAATTAAAATAATAAAGAGATATGGCGAGCATTTGGGTGAATTTATTGAAGGTTTTTTTTTAAATTCCCATCAAAATCTCCAATCTTCAGCATTACTTAATCACTCTGGAGACCATGGTATAACACTGAAACTGCTTAGTTCTCCTTTTTTGCATACCATTCAGTTCCAGAGCAAACTTATTATGTAAAAATGACATCCTAGCAGTGAAATATAAGAGCCACTAATGATTTTTGCAGATAGCATCGTAGAGCAGTTACAAATTTCATCAGTGTCAACCTCTGAAAGAAAACAAGGATTGTAACCAAAGAAGAACGATGAGAAATTAATTGGCTAGGTGAAGTGAGGCTTTTTGTTTAACTACTGGCCGATTCAGCATTCCATTTGTAAGTCTGTTTGTCAGTTTGTTTGTAAAATGATAACTTCATTGAATACTGAGATATCAGAATGAAATTTAGTATGCACTTTCAGGACATTCTAGTCTGAGTACCTGTTTGACTCAAGACCAATTTTAAAAGGCAGGGGGTGGGGAGAAGGAAAATGCAATTTATTGCAAAGATATGATCTCCCTTAAAAGTTATACAGACAATGAGATGGAAGTTGGTGAGCAAGTTCTGAACAGCAAAATGGCATTTCAAGTACAAAAATCAGTTCAACCCCATACCTATTTTTCAAGGGAGAGGAAAGATGTGAAGACCATGCAATGTAATATGTAATGTAAAGAATATGTTACCAGATGGAAAAGTTAGCATGCAAGTGTTATGCCAGTACTCAGACCCAAAAAGTCTTCTGTTGAAGAAGAGAATCCCATGAGCTTCAGGATCCTGTCGCAACCCCTAACACAGATGGAGATCTGAGGGGCACAGTACTCCCTGATATAGTCAAAGGTCACCCCCTCAGATGTCACTCTACCCAAGGGTGCTCGATAGCAACTTTTTTGTGACTCCCGCCTCAGCTCTGGACCCTCCGTCATTACTCCAGGGCGTCAGGAGTAGGGTTGACAATGGACCCAGGCCAAAGCTTATGTCCAGTGACACAGTATCCATTTGGCAGCTTGGGGCCTCTCATCCATCTGCTCTGTTCAAACCCCACATGTGTTCCAGATCTATGCTCTGAACAGTTACAGGAAGAAGTGAGACACCCCCGCCCCCAAGGCTCGCTATAAAGTCCATTAGTCCCTTGATGCTCATATCTCTGTCTGTTGGGAAAAGTCTCCCACAGCCTTGTGGATCCAAACCCAGCTTCTGCTAGGTATAGTCCTGAACTCCTTGCGATTTCTAAGGAGCAGCAGAAACAGAGGATATGTTCAGGGCAACATTCTGGGATTCAAGAACGAACCTCAGCTTCACACACCCAAAACTAATCTATCTCTGGAACCTATAAACACTGTAATGGTGTCTGGTGTGTACGCCCAGGACAGCACACCATCTTTCTCACCCCTTTACCCATTGTTAAGAGGACCAGGAACAAGCAAATCTTCTCAAACAATATGCTTTACTAGTATAGTGAAATTTTAAAAATACACTTCAGATCTGCTTATTGGCTCTTCTATTCGTTGGTTATCTTCAGACTGTCTAACTTCACTTGAGTCCCCCCACCACTTGATAACAACAAAACTGAACATTTATTGGCAAAACCATAGTTGCCCACAGATACAATAGCTTCATTTGTACTTGAAAAATGACTACACAGTTCACAGAAAAAAGGAGAAATTTGAAAATATTATACTGAATAAATATTCTTTCCGAAGTATTTGAGATGGAATTATGTTTAAACGACGACATTAAAGTATATGAGCTAGTTCAGACATAACAGGAAACCATGGTTTCCCACTACATGAATGCGGCTTCAAACTCTCCCAAGTCTGTGTACTCCTCCCTCCTCACGTCTTCGGCTTGCACTTATTACCATCATGGCTTGTTTATACATGGCTCTGTGGCTTGTGCAAAGGCAAGAACTGTGGTTTAACTCAGCCTTCCAAACCAGGCTGTGAAAACAGAATTTAAAGCTGGCTGGCTTCCTATTACATCTAAACCATGGTTCCCCATTATGACTGAACTGGTCCAGTGTTAAAAATGTTAATATCTTTTTTTTAAAGAATATGAAATCTAATAAAAAGGAATATTTGCCTTTGCTCAAGTTTTGCTCAGAAAACCATTTTAAAAACTGAATTAATAACCAAGTGATTGGTTAAATAACAGCTAAAACAACTATTCTGTTTAATGCAATTTAGTATTTAAGTTTTCTAACAAGATCCATTGTGATAACAAGATAATTCATAAGATGATTGAAAAGCAGAGGTTAGTTTGAGTTCAACTTCTCTAATTATGAGAAGTTGGTAACATTTTCTGTTAAGTACCCCATGAAACATAATTAACACTGTTTCCCCTTTAGTAAATAATCTTATTAGAAATATGTATAACACCATTCAGAAACAAAACAAAAAACACAAATGCTATTTACTTCTTAGGAAATCTTTATAAGGTTGGTTTTGACTGATCTCAGCACCTTTGCTGCATAACTTCACAGTAGGGTTTCCTTGCCTTATTAGCAAAACCAGTGAACCCAAAGTGTGCAAAGTTTGAATGAAGCCATTTGTATCTTCAAAAGACTGCAGGGTAAAACATAGCAGAGCACCTGCTGGTTTTTCTATCCTCAAGCATGCTTGACTGAAGCCTAAAACCATAATAATTTCTGACCTATAAAGTTCGCAGTGGCAATTAAGAATGTTGCAAACACTTGTATTACTTGCTAAATCCATTTGAGTTCAATGGGCTTTCCAAGTGAATGTCTTTTGAACCGCATCCTAGGTTCTCCTAGAAGCAGAACGGATTGACTTAAAAATCAAGAAGAATATGGAGTGGCGAGCCAAGGTCTGGCAGGAGGGAATTAAAAAAGCTATTAAAAAAAAAAAAATCTAGATGAGGCAAAATAACCAATTTATACTTGTTTATCCCCTAATCCTGAGGCAAATTAAGCACTATATAGCAATATTTATTTTTATTTATTTATTTACATTTTATATCCTGCTCTTCCTCCAAGGAGCCCACAGTGGTGTACGACATACTTAAGTTTCTCTTCACAACAACCCTGTGAAGTAGGTTAGGCTGAGAGAGAAGTGACTGGCCCAGAGTCACCCAGCAAGTCTCATGGCTGAATGGGGATTTGAACTCGGGTCTACTCGGTCCTAGTCCAGCACTCTAACCACTACACCACGCTGGCAACAAACAAATACATATAAAGATAACATCTTCCTTAATACTGAATTCATTCACAACTCCATTTTTAGCTTTAATTTGAAACTTTTTTAAAAAATGTAATTGTAAATGTGGCCAGATCCTTCAACTTTATACCCCCACGGGGCAGGATATAAATATTTTAAATAAATAATAAACAAACTATCCTGTCATCTGGAAGCTAAAGGCAACTGAAAACTTGATTAGGTCATCAAGTAAAGCTTTCTTTAAAAAAGATCCAACACTCATTGTTGAAGGGGTGGTACCATAAAGGGAGACCATAGCACCCTAAGAACTATTTCCAAATTCAAACACAGATTGCTACACAGGTTCTCAAACTACAGCACGTCCTCTTACCTTTTGTGTCAGGCCCCTAAACTGCTGTTTCTATAAGGTTAGACAGGAGAGTCATAATCTGAATCTATTTATAAGAAAAGTGACTGTAAAATTCCCTAAATCAATGACCAAATACTATAGAATTATTCTCAGGCTATGCCTCTCCCAGGTCAATGTCCCACCCCTCCTCCTCTACTACTGGAATTCCCCCCTCCTTTTTATTTTCTTTCTTTGGCTAATCTGCAGGTTGTACGCTTGCATTCAGACACTTAGACACTTGCTGTTTCAACTAGTAAAATAGTAAAATCTAAAAACCCATATCCTAGAACTTGGCTGCCCTATGGTCCAGGGACATGATGGCTGACACAAAGCACAGTTCTAACATCTTCAATATGAGTGTTATCACAAGGCCCATTCACACATTATGTTCAATACTCATCAATGAGCGTACAGTATACACAAGTGCAGATCTGTACACAGGCACAGTCATTCACATGTTATGTTGAACATCGGAACAGAAGTACACTTCCTATCTGTACCATGCATTTGAAGGGCCTGTATCCAGGTTCACTTTTAAAATGAATACAGGTACAGTCATTCATATAAACACATGTACAAGTGAACAGATATCTGCACACTCGTACAACATATTTTCTATACACACACACACACACTTACACTTTATTTATTTATTTATTTACTTACTTACTTACTTATGACCCTGTTGAGGCCTTGGTTGATCTCTGGAATGGAGAGATGGCCCGGGCTGTTGACACGGTTGCTCCTAAACGCCCTCTCCGGCTTGGTGGAGCCCATTCTGCTCCCTGGTTTTCCTCAGAGCTTAGGGCGATGAAGCAACTCGGGCGACGGCTGGAGCGACGCTGGAGGAAGAGTCGTCACGAATCCAACCGAACATGGGCTAGAGCCCATTTTAGGGACTATGCCGTGGCGGTGGGGGCGGCGAAGAAATGCTTTTTCTCCGCCTCCATTGCGTCTGCTCAGTGCAGACAAACAGAGCTGTTTCGTGTGGTGAAAACCTTGCTCCACACATCCCCCCAAACAATGGGGGAGGAGTCATCTACAGCTCTTTGTGATCAGTTTGCCTGTCACTTTGCAGATAAAGTTGCTTGCATCCGTGCTGACCTGGACTCCAGAGTTTTGGCAGTTCCGGCAGATGTGCCTTTGGTACCATCTGGTCCCGTTGTGTTGGATTCTTTTCAGTTGGTGCGGCCTGAGGATGTGGACAAGATCCTGGGCAGTGTGCGGGCGACTTCGTGCGCTCTTGACCCTTGCCCTTCATGGCTAACAAAAGCTGCCAGGGAGGGGACGGGCAGATGGATGGAGGTGATCGTTAATGCTTCATTAAGGGAGGACAGGATGCCATCGTGCCTCTAGGAGGCGGTGGTAAGACCACTATTAAAAAAGCCCTCCCTTGATCCCTCCAACCTAGACAACTATAGACCTGTGTCTAACCTTCCCTTTCTGGGCAAGGTGATGGAGCGTGTGGTGGAGTCCCAGTTGCAGAGGGTCTTGGATGATACGGATTATCTGGACCCTTTTCAATCTGGCTTCTGCCCCGGGTATGGGACTGAGACTGCCTTGGTCGCTCTAGTGGATGACCTACGCCGGGAACTAGACAGGGTGACTGCGTCCCTGTTGGTTCTGCTG
Organism: Hemicordylus capensis; assembly: GCF_027244095.1. Taxonomy (NCBI): domain Eukaryota; kingdom Metazoa; phylum Chordata; class Lepidosauria; order Squamata; family Cordylidae; genus Hemicordylus; species Hemicordylus capensis. The sequence continues at coordinate 47,930,129 of NC_069661.1, read as the reverse complement.
GACCTCTCGGCAGCGTTTGATACCATCGACCATGGTATCCTCCTGGGCCGCCTCTCAAGTATGGGAATCGGAGGCACTGCGTTGCAGTGGTTCTGGTCCTTTCTTGAGGGGAGGGTCCAGAAGGTGGTGCTGGGGGACTACTGCTCGGCCCCGTGGCCGTTGGCCTGTGGGGTCCCGCAGGGATCGGTCTTGTCCCCCATGCTGTTTAACATCTACATGAAGCCGCTGGGAGAGGTCATCCGGGGATTTGGACTGAGTTGTCAGCAATATGTGGATGACACTCAGCTCTATCTGTCCTTGTCATCTGATCCTAGGGAGGTGGTGGATGTCCTCAATCGGGGGCTGGAGGACGTGATGGGTTGGATGTGGGCTAACAAACTGAAATTGAATCCAGATAAGACGGAGGTACTGTTGGTCAGTAGGAGAGCCAATCGGGATGAGGAGATTTTACCGGTTCTGGATGGGGTTGCACTCCCCTTGAAGGAGCAAGTACGCAGCTTGGGGGTACTACTGGACCCGGCTCTGCTTTTGGAAGCTCAGGTGGAGGTGGTGGCCAGGGGTGCCTTTCCACGGCTTCGGATGGTGCGCCAGCTGCGTCCCTTTCTCGGGAAGGCAGATCTGGCCACGGTTACCCACGCCTTAGTCACGTTGCGGCTGGATTACTGTAACACGCTCTACGTGGGGCTGCCCTTGAAGAGTATCCGGAAACTGCAGCTAGTGCAAAACGCGGCAGCGAGGGTGTTATCCAGAGCTGCCCGTTGGGAACATATCACCCCCATTTTGAAAGAGCTGCACTGGCTGCTGGTTAGTTTCCGGGTCCAATTCAAGGTGCTGGTTTTGACCTTTAAAGCCCTTAACGGTTTGGGCCCGGGGTATTTGAGGGACCGCCTGCTCCCAAGGGTTGCTGCCCATTTGACAAGGACATCTGAGGGGCCCTGCTCTGGGTGCTGACAATGAGGGAGGCCCGGCTTTCGTGCACTCGCGACAGGGCCTTCTCTGTTGCTGCCCCTAGACTCTGGAATGCTCTCCCAGTGGCCATTCGTTCCTCAGACTCCATCACGGCTTTTAGAAAGCTTTTAAAGACTTGGCTTTTTACCCAGGCTTTTGCATAATCGTTTTTACTGTGGTTTCTCTGTGTTTTTATCTGTTATCTGTTGTCTTGTTTTTATGCTTGTTTTATATGTTTTTAGCTTGATGTTTTTATTGCTTGATGTTTTTATTGCTTTTATTGTATGTTTTAATTTTTTTAAACCGCCTTGGGGTTTTCTTTTAACGAAAGGCAGTATAGAAATGTAAAAATAAATAAATAAAATAAATTTCTCTTAGGCATACCCGTCACTAATCCCATGCATGGCAGCTCTCACAAGAGTTTGCGAGCAAGCTACCGGCAGGGGAAGAGGGAAGTGATGGTGAGGTGGGAAACAAAATGGCAGCGGGGAGGGGGGAAACGGCAGTGGTGGTGGGGAGGTGGGTGGGAGAAAACAGCAGCGGGCAGGAGAAAACAGCGGCAGCGGTGGCAGGCGGGGGAAGAAAACAGCACCAGAGGGTGGGCAAGAAAACGGCAGCAGCAGAAAGCGGTGGTAGTAGGAGGGCTGGAAAAGAAATTGGTGGCAATGGCAGGCAGACAGGGGAAACTAGAGGTGCAGATGCTCTGCACCCGGCCCAGCTAGTAATCTCTAAATTGGCTACAGTCTTTCCCATTTATGACAATGGGAATAGATATGGTAATGCTTGTAGCACTATCAACAGTTTTCTGGAGCAGCTTTGTTGATTCCGGCTCTGCAGCAGTGGCATTGCTAGTTCTACTGAAGACATCAGAACTGTGCATCATGTCAGTGACCGCATAAAGCATACTGGAAAATGTACCTGTGTATGGATGCACATGTAATTGCACAAATTTAACATCTGTTGATTTAGAAAAACATGAACATACAGTTCTAGCAACATGGAAGTTGTAGATATGAGGGTATGAATAGAGAATATTTCATAACAGGGAGGATTTTAAAAAAGGATGACAAATCAAATATAACAAGAGTGGTGGTGCAGTCCCAGCTAAGTGGAACTAAGAAATGGGAAGGATAAGAAAGGGCATGGATGTGCATCCACAGGGAAATGGGAGGGTTACAACATTAAGGCTTGGATGATGGGACTATCTGAGTTGCATAAAGCCAAAGTCAGGGATAGATTTTTGAAGAGTGAAATCTGAGAATGAGGTAGTACTACAACCATAATTTGGGGAACATCAGTTGAAAGTGATAACTTTAAAGGGAACTGGAAAATGTGAGCTGCTAGTGCAATATTTGTGTTTTGAGTAGATTTTCTGCACAACTGAATCCCAGGAATGTGAAACATTCTTAAAAGACCAGTGATGATCTGACAGTAAGAACAGAAGCAAGTATAGTGTCAAAATGGAAGAGTCAAAATGATTGTTGAATTACTGGATTATTCTATTTGTGTTCTCTTAACTTTTAGTTATATCAGGAGAAAGAAATGTGCATTTGGTACTTTATACCACTATTTAATCCATTAGTAATGCTAGTATCTCCTCAATGAAATATGATCAGTCCATCTCATTGATTTGTGTATGAATAGCAGTTTTGGGTTTCTAAGAGTGATGTACCATAAGTAAACGTAGCATTTACAGCACATCCTTTATCCTTCCAGTTCTTGTATTGATCATGGGAGCCATTGATGGTGAGGGAGGGTTGAGAGATAGAAAATTTCTTAGCACAGTTTAAATGTCCTTTCTTATACAGATTCAATATTAAGGCTACAAATCCTATGCAAACCTGGGACTGTGTTCAGTGGAACTTCTAATAAAACATGCATAGAAGTGAGGTGCACAATGCAAAGAATAGCTAGCACATAGCCTATTTAATTGTTTAAAAAACAGTTTCTCTTGCAGTGGCATCCATTCTTTTGGTGCAGCAGCATATTCTCAGCTGAAGAGCCTTCTATAAATAGAATTTCTGCGCATGCAGGGATCCATTTTTCAATATATGCTGCTTCCTCGTACTGAGTCAGACCATTGGTCCATCTAAGTCAGCATTTTCTACAATGACTGTTAGCAGCTCTTTGGGCTTTCAGAAGGAGTCTTTTGCAGCCCTGCCTGGAGATTCAGGAAATTGATCCTGGGGCCTTCTGCGTGCACGACATGTGCTTGTGCTACTGAGCCAAACTCCTCTCCATAAATCAGGGTTTCTCAACGTGTGGGTCCCCAGATGTGATTGGACTTCAGCTCCCATAATCCCCAGCCCCAGTGGCCTTTGGTAGGAATTATGGGAGTTGAAGTCCAATTACATCTGGGGACCCACACGTTGAGAATCCCTGCCAAAGATGGTCCTGAGGAATAACCACATGCATATTGAAATATGGGGTTAAGGTCAACCTTCCCATCCCATAACCCTATATGGCACCTCTGTATGGAACAGTTCAGGTTGCCCTGAAACCTCTAAAACACAAAACATGACACTGTGCCTGTAAACTAATATATTCAGCATTCTAGTTCTTCACAAAGTGCTTCAGTATATGAAATGAACATAATAACTTGAGATGCAGGCAACAGCTGTAAAGGGGAAAAAAATCTGTATATTATATTAGTATTGAGATATACTGTGTCAGACCACTATAAATTCCAAATGAATCCAATTGTATCAATGGCCCTCGCCTCACATTACATAAATTGCCTTACTAGTTCACTTTTGCTGAGCAAGAACTCTGAAGCAAAAAACAAAAAAAAAGGTTAATCAAAACATGCTAGTGCAAAAATGCAAACTACTCAGATCTGTCAAAATTAATGAGGATGGCAAGAAGGAAACAATACAGTTCTCCTTCCTAGGTTGCCAGAACCTACATGGTCTGCATCATGTTAATAAAAGCTGTAGAAAAATCTATGCCATTCCTCTGGTTGTGGTATTTATATATTTTATAGTCTATGATTTTTAATGCAACAGGGAATGCTCTATTAAGCAATGGAATCTGCTACAATCTAATGGCCTTTCTTAGTATGCACTCTTCAGGGCATGGTAAATCCTAAACATGGCCATAACATTCCATGGATATACTCTTAACAGCAACAAAAAGTTGTTAAAGGTCAAAAAACATATGGGAAATTTTGCACAGAAGAAAGGTAGACTGGGCATGCAGTTATGAATACATTTATATTCTGCATTCTAATCCAATTGCAGATGCAAACAGTAGGGGAGAACTCTGAAGCTCTCTTGTCCATGGCCTCTTCCTCTTTAAAGATTCATGGCCTGCAACAGTTAAAAATGAGATATCTTCATCTGAACATATTATCTTGTTTCTGCAATATAAATCGCCTACTATTGTGCCTTCAGTTACATTAATCACTGTTGCATTCTGACCTTACCTATTTGTTTACATTTCAAACATAGTTCCTGCCTATGTGATTTCAGCCTTTCACAGCTGTATCTCCAAAGATCATCTCCGATATTCAGTACTTATACACTTGCATTTTTAAACCTACTGCCATAAAGACAAAACATACTTAAACCTTATTTAATGAAAGAGTTGCTCAAAGTTTAAATAAGTTTTTAAAAAGAATGAATGAAATAGTTTGATCTCAAAAATGATAAATTATAAGACAACTATCTCCTTGGAAAGCATCAGTCAAAAATCCGAAGCACAAATGCTTGCAAGAAAAGTTCTGAAATAAGTCTACTGAAATCAGAGACTTATGTTCAAGAACTGGCCAAGATTAAAAAATGAGCTAACTGTGAACTGCAGCAGCTAAGGGGTAGGGACAGCTTATAAGGTAGTCCCCTGGCCCCTAATGATTGAAAGGGGGAAACATTAGAGAAGTCCCCTCCCACCAAGCATTAGAGAAGTTTCACCCCATTTTACTGTACTCCCCCCACCATATCTTCAGTTCCCAAAACAAACTTTTTCTTCCTCACAAGTGTATTTCCTCTCCTCCCCCAAACCCCCAAAATCCTTTCCCCCCCAAAAAAATCTTTCCTCTTCCTCCCAAAATAGTAAGTGTGATGCTGCTCCTCAGGCTTCCCCTCGGTCTGCATACCTGTTGAAAGGAGAGCCAAACTTCCAGAACCCTGCGAATTTGACAAAGATTAGAGAAGTTGCTCCCCTCTCCATCAGCCCTCCACCTTTTAATTATGATCTTTGTGACAGAAGTACCAGCAGTGCTGGTGGCACATAAAGGCTTTCTTTTTCTCCTTCCTGGCATGCTCCAGAAGAGTGCACCATGGGAGAAGTGAACACAGCACTGCTGTGCGGGGCCCAAGGGACTTTTTCCTACTCCATCCCCTTGTTGCTCTGTAGAGCAACAAGCAAAGGCATTGAAAATTGGAGTCTTCCCAAGGGCTGCTTCAAAGCAAGGATGTGGGCTGACAGGCAGGCTGCCAGAGGGGGTGTATCATTTTCTGAGTCAGCTCAAATTGACTTGCCCACTTATCCAAGTCATAGTCCAAGCCTCTTCTTCTGTCCCCAGTGCAGCGTCCCTCCAGTGTCTACCTTGTGTTTATTTTTAGATTGTGAGCCCTTTTAGGAACGGGGAACCATGTTCTAACTTTGTTAAGTAAGCCGCTTTGATAACTTTTGTTGAAAAGTGCTATATACATATCAATAATAGATAATAATAATACAGCCAAATCATGTTGGCATTCACTGGGCAGGATACAGACCAATGGGAACAGCAGCAGCACTCATTCATGGGGTTTTTAAAGCTCTTCCTTGAAGCAGCATTCCCCCTGCAAAACTCCTCCCAAGGGCTGGATGTCCTCTAGTTTGGTACCCAATTAGGCACTTCCCCAGTACATAAACCACCACATGATCATGGCTGAGTTGGGTTTTAAGTGGAACGGTCAACAATGTTAGTAAAAAATGCATGCACGAGTTGGTGGGGCTGTAGTCATAGTATATATGTTCTGTGGGTGTAGCACACACCACTTTAGCACATCTTTGATTTCCCAGTTACTGTACGTGCTTTTGGATACAGTACTCAATCTTCACCCACTGAATAATCACAGCCTTTTCCACTCCACTTCAGATATCATATCTAACAAATAACTAGCTGTATCAGGTTTTGCAGGCAGGAAATTGCTTCTAAACATACATTTCAGAACTAGCCAGCTTTAATTTGTCCACTAAACAACAATACAGTAGAACGGTAGTCAGACAGACATGAAATCAGAAACTAGACCAGATTCAAGTCATGTCCCCAAAGCTACACTTCACACCTTTTACACAGAAGCTATGGAATAACAGGCATCAGGTTTAAAGTCAGTGTGACTTTAGCCCTATTCCCGTATTCAGAAGAATACCACTCATCATGCTTTCAAGTGCCGAAAGTGGATTGGAAGTCCTGCCCCAGGCTGCCAATCACAGAAGCACCTGCCATCATGGTTATGGTGCTTCCCTCTTCACACAAATGCTAATGTTTCCATGAGCAGCGCCAAGAACGAGCTGGGTGACATGCTGGTGTGGGACTTCTGACCTGCTTTCAGCACTTGTAAGCATGATGAGTAGCATTGTTTTGAGCACCTGAATAGGGGTTTTGCTATTAATGAATTTCTATCAGCCCCCACCTCCCACCACCAGTAAATTTAGAATTCCACAGGGTAGGAAGTTCCCTCTCTTGCCACCCCTGTAGACACCCTTGCTGCATCCTCATGTCGGTACTGCAAAAACTCTCAACATTGTCCACCATTAAATAATACACAAATATATTTTTTGAAATACCAGGCAAAACACTTTGTAAGGAGAATGAGTGGGGCGGGGGGGAGTATTTCGAAAACTGAAAAGCATATGATTTCTATTACTTTGTGGTTAAACCATTTTGACCTTTATTCTTGCAATGCAGATTTCATGGTACTCACCTAGCCAGTCCAGTTCCCAAATGACTTTTTAAATGCACACCTTCCAAATTGCATACTCTTAGCAGGGAACCCACAGTTTCCCAATAAATTCCTTAACAGTAAGTTCTGTATAATTGCATTATATTGAAAACTGTTGAAAAACTGCTAGTACTTTGACCAAGCCAAACCATATGTATATCAGTAGGGGAATATAAGTTCTGTTTCTTTTGGTAAGTACAGTAGTATAGCAAACTGAAGTAGCATCCATAACGTGTTCCTTTCATGACAGCTCAGGCATTAGCATATGTATCTACTGCTATCTCAGTGAGAGGTCAATTCCCAGACACATACAGATATGACATGGCTAACAATTTTCCAGCATTAGAAAATGTCTGGGTCAACTTTGGTTCTAAATGTTCTGTGAAACAACTGTCCATGCATATTGCAGCATATTGAGAGACCTGTAGCCTCAACCCTTTCACATGACACATTTCAATCAAGGGGAATCACAGATGGGCTTTCTATTTTCTACATTACCAACCTTAGCAATATCTACAACTTGGTGCAGCAACTTTATGTCCTGCAATACGACTGGAATGATCAGTAGGCCTAGCCATTACTCATGATACAGTTATGCAAAACAGAATGACTACATACAACCATTTATCAAATAGGCACATACTGCGGTAACAGACAAGTCAAGAAGAACCAGAATTGGAACTGAGGACCACCTATCTTCAGTGGCAGTAAGTCTCATCAAAATTCAAATTTCCCAGCACCCACTAAGGCCTTTCTCCCTCTGACTCTGGCAGCATGCCAGAGAAAGATAGGAGATAGGAATCGAGTTGTCCTCCTTGTTCCAGGAGGGCTGCCACTCTTGGCAGTTTGATGGATGAGTTTTGTTGAAAGGGAAGTAGGGAGAGGGTTTAGGAGTCTGTGGATGAAAGGGAAGCCAGGAATTCATCTCTCTCCCAGATTTTAGATCTGATCCAGAGAAGCATTTGAGTGCTTTAGAATCTCATCTCTTCCACAAGCTAAGCATTATGAACACCCAACGCTCATTTCCAAGCCTGAGTCCAGTGAATGCCATTGGAATTTCCAGTCCTGAGTTCCTTCAAGGAGTTCTGGGGTCTACCAGATCGAAAGGAGAACATGCAGCCCCAGCACAGGATCTCCACTGTGTCACAAGGAAGTGTCACAAGGGAGACACTGTTGCTGGTGTCTCCCTGGTGTTTGATTTTAACAGTCTACCAGGAACCACGGGAACATATGTCGTCGCAGAATTTATGCCTGTAATATTACATGTTTTTACGAACTATTTTAGAAGAGAAGAGAAGAGAAGAGAAGAGAAGAGAAGAGAAGAGAAGAGAAGAGAAGAGAAAAACAGCCCTGCTGGATCAGGTCCAAGGCCCATCTAGTCCAGCATCCTGTTTCACACAGTAGCCCACCAGATGCCTCTGGGAGTCTACAGGCAGGAGTTGAGGGCATGCCCTCTCTCCTGCTGTTACTCCCCTGCAACTGGTACTCAGAGGCATCCCGCTGGAGGTGACCTATAGCCCTCCAACTAGTAGTTGTTGATAGACCTCTCCTCCATGAAGTTATCCAAACCCCACTTAAAGCCATCCAGCAAATGTAATGAATTGCAAAGATTTGCAAATTAATTAACATTTGGTTTTCATATTATAGCTTCTCTGGGATTAGTGATAACGTTTTTGAATTTTATTGCTGATTGTTTGTTTTCACGTTCATTTGTCATGTATTAATTACTATATAAATTAAATTGATGATGTTCATCCATTAATACAGTAAAAACCTGATTAATACTTTTGTTCCTAGTATACACTTGCATACATATTACAAATAAAATGTTATATTACAATATGTAATGTATTGCAATATAATATGTTATATTACAAATAACAATTACTCTTGTTATTAGCCCACAATCTGCAGCACATTCATGCATAACTATGTAATGTACTGACCTAAGAAAATTGCATAGTAACTGTCAGATTCCCTTTATATTTGGTTCAGCAAGAAATATCAAAAGTTTATATCAACGATAACACATTAGAGGGTAGAGCTTCCTTGGGAAGCAAGTGAAGTTCTGCTGTATAGCCAGTGAAGAAAGGTTAATTTGAATTATCCAGTCTGACACAGTGCATTACTTTCATCTATCTCGTCAAAGCTGCTATTGACAGTGATAATAACATAGCCATCCATCTGACCTCTACATGTCTTTACCATTAAACTTTACCAGTTCACATCATACACACTTCCTGCTTTTGCATCCTGTCATTCTCCCTCTAGTCCACACCTGCAGTCATGAATAATTTCTTTCCTTCATTTAGTTTTCTCCATTAAAGATTATTTATAGGCTGTGAATAAGAACTGGCTGGATCTTCTCTCCTCTGGTCTATGAAAAATAGCTCCTTCCTTACTTTTCCATACTATTCTCAATCTAAGGTGCAATCTGGGTATAATTTTTTAATATATATTGGGAACTACATCCTTCCTGTACCAAGAGTGACATTACCGGTGGATGCAGTAGCAGAAGGACTATATAGAGGGCTGCATACAGTCAATGCATTACAACTTCCTATATTTTATAACTGATACACCATTATATGCATCCAGAGTGATGAGGAACTTGGCTCTGAAATATTACCCAAAGGACAGCAGCTGCTTTGCTGCAGCATCTGCATTTATTCCCATAAAAATTCTGCATATGCTCACCCTGACTGATGTCTTAAATATTAGATAAAACTATCAATGATTATAAGAAACAAATGAGCATCTAACTTTCTACCAGCAGAAAAAGAAGTGCCATCTTACTGCTCATCAAAGTTCCCTAACTTGATTGTTTACTTATGAGCACACTCTTGAACTAGCTGATCCCCAGTCCAAAGACTGCTGTATGCAAAATGCAGTACATGGAGAAAACCCACACAGTGGGTGGACTGTGACACAGCAGCATATACACATTCACACTGAGCCCTTTCTCACAATCGCATTAGAGGGCTTCTGAGCGAGCGGCAGTGAAGGCAGCAGATGATCCGGCTGCTGAGTCTGGGAGGGTCAGGGTGCACACATTCCCACATGCCCAGATGCTCTGCCGCTTTCCTCAGCAGTGCAGAGGTGTGGGGCTTGCAACGCATTGTCCTGACCCTTGAGGGTACACAGTGAGGGTACACAGTGCACTGCAGGTGCATGGTGCATTGTGGGGATAACCCCAGCAACAAGCAGGCACCCGTCAGTGTTGCAGTGTCAGCTGAAAGCAGCCTACGCTGCACACGATCAGGAAAGCAGGGCTAAGGGAGCACTCACTCCTTTAAACTGGTTTAAGAGGTTGGCTCTGCAGGCAGGTTTGCCACCGAAGCACCACCAAGATTGGGTGCGATCCTGACAGTTCTCATGCACAGCCAAGTCCAGGCTTGGCTTTCTTAGCCTGGTCTTGGATGCATGTGAGAACAGCATCACTGTGTGGCAGAACGTGAATATGCACCTTCATCTAAACCAGGGCTTTACAACTTGGGCTCTCCTGCAGATGTTGCACTGCAACTCCCATCATTCCTAACTATTGGCCATTGTGTCTGGGGATGATGGGAGTAGACGACCAAAAACAGCTAGAGGGCTGAAGTTGTTCAGCCGTTATCTAAACTGTATGCTATAGATGACTGGCTGGTGGAGATCCATCCATCCCGTCCCTGAAGATCCACAATAGAAGATCAGCTAATGTACACGCAGCATGATCCAGCACCAACCTATATGCAGGATCACTGGACCCACTGGTCTCTGAGTGCAGTAGAATACTTTGGAAGTCTGCACACACAGAACAGCTGTTCTGTGCACACAAGACAACTACCAGATGTCTCAGTCAACTGCTGGATCAGGGAGACCAAGGATAGTCATATATAAACAGTTTATAGCACACGCCTTTCTTTATCCCCTTTTCACACTGTCAATGTCACCTTGAGCACCATATCGCTAATAAATGTCAAAGTCTCCATGTAAAAACATCTGCATTTAATTTGCTCTTCCTGCCGTTGAGCATACCACTACCACAATCACTACCAGACAGAATTGGCTGGACACACTGCCCTTTTATTACTTTATTACGCTTCACTGCCAATCCTTATGACAACATAATATGCAAAGTCATGGACTCTTAGGTTTTAAAAAAGGAAAAACACCCAAATAGCACTGGGCTCTATGCTCAAGAAGATCCCATCTGCTTGTAGATATTGTAGAAGTTTCCTGGAATTGTTTTTACTCTAATTTCCTTTCATATTCAATATAATGACCAGAAATGTGAGCCTACAACAATATGCTCAAAATGAATACATCAAGGGATAAATAAATAATCCTTGTTACTTCCTTACATAAGATCCTGAGTACATTTTGAAAATCTTATTTAGCCTCATAGTTCAATCATGCAAAAGTTGAAAATGTTCAACATTTTAAAATTCTATTGGTAATTTAAAACTTGTGCAATATTTAATGTTTGTGATAGTCCACAGGAAGGGATAAATACTGGCTGACATCTGGACTAACAAAGTGTTGCTGCTGCAAATGGCGAGCTGGTGATATAAGGGAGGAACAATTTCCATTGAGCTTCCCTTCCCTCTAAAGCCCACTGTAACTCTAAAAAATATGTCACTAAGGGCAGTGCAACCTCTCAGGGACATATTTGTGAGAGCCATAGCTGGCTTCATGGGGGATTGATGGAAATCTGCCCTCCCTGGTAGCAACTGCATAATGTCACTGTACCAGCACTCTGTTAGTCTCGATGTCAACCATCCTTCAAAACTACATAGACAACTAAAGTCACTATGCTGTGTAAAGCAATGACAAAGCATAAGCATTTTTTTTTAAAAGAAATACACTTTTAAAAGACAGAAATATTCGTTTCATAGTACTGAAAAAAGTAAATGATCTAAGCCAACATACAATTATGCTTAACTAGAGCATAATGAGCTGAAACAAAAAAAATGGTGATGGAGAAATGCATGATTTGCTCAATGATTTTATTTATTTATTTATTTATTTATTTATTTATTTACCACTCTTCTTCCGAGGAGTTCAGAGCGGTGAACATGGTATTGTTGGGGTTTTTTACTATTAAAAACAATTGTTCCAACAGCACAATTTTAACAAATATTTAGACAAAGAAACAAAAACTGATAAATTTTTCATGTCTCAGCATAATAAAATATTTCCCTCTCTTGACTTTATATAGCATATAAAAACCCATCACATTCCTCAAAACCTTCCACTCTTTAAATAAACATAAAACAAAACAAAACAAACAAACAGGACTTATTAGGTCTTTGAGTGCATACCAAGCAAATTTATTTTGTATGGCTTCAATTACACTTTTTAACTGAGTGCTGCTAATCATCATAACATTTGGCTAACTATTTCTGGTTGTACTCACTGTCAGCACCAGGATTTGCTGAAACAGACTAAGCAGGGGGGAAGTGGAAATCATTGGGTCATACGGGTGGTTGGAATTAGGTTGTAAAAACGGCTTCGGACAGCAGCTAAGGCACTCCCAGCGACAGGGCCATGTTTTAGTTATAGGAGGGAACTCTAGCTGGAAAAGTTTATCTTTATTCAGCAGGGGGAGACCAACTGGCCCTATCAATTTCCAGCACAACATTCCTCTAGTGGCTGTTGCTGGTATCTATCTTATGTTTCTTTTTTAGATTGTCTGCCCTTTGGGCACAGGAGAGCCATTTATTTTTATTTCTCTATGAAAACCACTTTGGGGACTTTTGTTGAAAAGCAGTATATAAATATTTGTTGTATACGTATTTGTATTTGTATATGTATATAATTACAGGCAATGGCATCAAATGCATCTCATGAAAAGTAACTCTTCTCACCACTGAAGAATAGTGCTCAATCATCCAAATGTTTATTAAGAAAAGAACACTCATATTTTGGGCTTCCCAGTTTGATGTAATACTTTTCAATATAACTTTTTCCCCAGAAATACTAACGATTTATTATTTATTATAAATAGCATCATCAATGTCCTTGATGCATTTCAAAGTACAAGAGGCCTGGTCCCTGCTCCAAGGAGATTACAATATAAAATGTAACACAGGGGAAACAATCGAGGAAGGCCAAGTAAATGGAGTCTGAGATAAATAGAGGAAGTATATGCATTTATTTCTGCTACATGTATTACACTAGGCTTAGTTACAGTCAAGTATGGTGAGTAAAGGGTTGGGCCAAAAATGAATGCAAAAGGTGATAATGCAAATAAGAATGGTGTTGTTTGATATTACATGGAATTTAGCTGATGATCTTTTTAACTTTTGTGTATTGCTTATTTCACCATTTGTATACATAAATAACTAATAATTTAGGCAGGGTATTTTGTCAATCTGTTAACATATCAAATACCTAAACAAGTTTTAGAAATGTATTCACTTTAAAAGTGATATACCTCCTAAGAATGCTTGGAATTATTGCAGTTTAATGTTATAAAGGCTTCTGAGGCTAAACCAGCTAACAAAGAAAGAAAGGAGAGGGGAAGAAAATCACTTAGGCTATAGTATTTCTATCACAAGTGTTTCTTGGGAAATTACAATACTGCCTTTAGTACAAACCCATGATAATCCGGTCTCTGGGCGGCATCAGTCACCATTGTGACAGATTAAGTAAGAATGCAATGGTCAGAAGACGGCAGGTCCTCAAACAAAGCTTCTTATCAGAAGGCAAGAACACTCAACAGAGACCCTTTTTTAGCCTTAAGAGCCGGATCACTATAAGGGTCCCACCCCCAATATGGGGGAAATTTCCACTGCAGGGGTGAGGTGGGGAGAGAGAGAGGGAGCAAAGAATGCAAGTTAATTTATGCTAAGCCTCATTCTTCACTGGGACCTAAACAATCTAATGGTATCTTCAAATGAAGGGAAATAAAAGGATTCATCCCTCTTTACAACATTTATTTCTTTGATTGATATGAGTATAACAGCCTAATTCCAAGACTTGATTCCCATGATGTTTAGGATGGAACATACCAATTACTGTGCTTTTTATATTATTTTTTTAAAGTGTAATGCAAGCATTGCACATCCTACCTGCACCATAGTGATTCAGGAAGCGATGAACAAATGTTCAGGATGAGAGGGTCAACATATCTATGAACATCAGTAATAAAGATGTACCTAATGGTTGTGAACTTGTGATCAATAAATTAATCATGACTAAGGACTATTGGAATCAATGAGACAACTTAGTTGTAACTAGGGATGTGCACGAGGTGTTTGTGCAGCTGCCAGCAGGGCAAAGAGTGGTTCCCTTTAAAATTAGGTAAAGAGCGCCTTACCTGCTCATCCCCACCCTGCTGCTTTTCCAGCGGCGGCACCCGCTCTTCAAAAGGCCACATGTGGCTGTGGCGCTGTTTCCTGCAGTCTCCGTGTCAAATCCTAACAGAACTTCCCAACTAACTACACTGGTGTCAAAGGTTGCCACTACCCCAGTGTAGTTAGTTGGGAAGTTCTGTTAGGATGTTATCTTGCTGTGCCAGTGTTTCCTTGCTCTACAGGTATATGTCAGCCACAGAACCTAACTGAACAATATTTTTATAACTTGGGTACAGACAATCTTCCTCATATATAGGGGCTGTGTTACAATATATAGAATGAGTGTTTATGTCCCATCCCAGAATGATAGTCTTGATTCACCTAGAGCTGTTATTAATTATAAGTCACAGTAACTAAATGCCACTTTCTGCATGCACAGGAGGGCCTCGATATCCACGGATTCATTATCCACAGATTTGCGTATCAGCAATCAGGTAAAAGACACCCGACCTCGGCATACATGGGGGGGGGGAGAAACATGTCAACCTCACATATCCATGGGTCGGGGGTGACTAGAAATGACTCCGGAGGTCATTTTTGGCTGCCATTTTGTATTTCGGAGCCTCAAAATTGCTCTGTTAAAAAATAAAAAATGGCAATTTCCGGCTGATTTGGGGGCATTCCAAGGCACAATATGACTCGGGGGGGGCAGCAAAGCCAGTAGGGAGCTTCACCTGCATTGCCCCAAATATTTGGCCAATTTTCGGGCATTTTTGGCAACCGGGAACCTAATCCCCGTGATCTTATAGCCCCCAATGACTCAATATTCACGGTTTCCGTATCCGTAGTTACAACCAGGAACTGAACCCCTGCAAATATAGAGGCCCTCCTGTAGTTAAGAAGCCTAGATAAGAGACCTAGATAATGTGGGATTTGACAGAATCCTGAGAACTGCCAGGGATCCTACCAGGGTAGGCTGGTGGGTGACCCAGGTAGTACACTATGCTATGTTACATTTAAAACTAGTTCAAAAATAAAAAATTTTCCTGCAAGCTTTCATTTTCATATTTTTGCTTTTTTATGCTTTCATTTCCATGTAGTTAAACACACACACACAGAGACACTGCAGTTGAAATGTCTTTAAATAAAACTCAGTATGAGTTGTTTGTTAGAGATTCACAATAACTTTATTCTTTTTCAAAAAACCCAGCTGCACTTAAAGAACAACACATTCTTATAGTATCCCAAGCAACAGTCACTGCAACCTCCAAACAACTTCAGACTGAATAAATCTATTAATATCATTAGTGTTAGTGTGTCTCTAGTGAATGACTGGTGGATTGCAGCCAACTTTTCTCATTCTTACTCAGTCCCTCATCCTAGAACCTCATTTTTCTTCATTTATGACTTCTGTTTGATTATGACTTAAAGATCTTGAATAAACTGTTTAAAATCCATTTATTTCTGAGGCAAACCCTTTTGCAGCGGCAAGTAAGGAAGTGGCAGACACAAACGAGCTGGATAAAATAAATTTCCACAACCTTATTAAAACAAAACAGTAGCCCAACACAGGTGGCCGGGTGGAAAGCCGGACTAGAACTTGAAAATTTGCCTAGTGGACTGGCTGAACTATCCTGCCATGTATGCTACTATCCCCCTTAACTGTCCGAGGCAATAACTATCCAAATCAGGGATCCTATTTACAACCTATAGCCAAGGGAAAGACTATAGGTCAAAGCCAGCAGGTGCTCAGCCCTGCTGGTCATGTTGTCCCCAATAACCTCCATGTCTCTTCTGTGAGTCATGCAAGCCTCTCAGTACAGCTAACTGGACACACCATTCTGCTTCCCCCACAAGTTGTGATAATGTGGTAATGAATACATATGAACTGCATGAACAAGAAAGGAGGGCAAAACTCTTCTGCTCAAATGCCAATCAGTGAAAAATTCCCTCCTGGACCCTATAAAGAGCATCCAGCATATGCTTAGGGTACTTCCATTATTCACAAAGGAAAGCAGATGAGTGGGATGTGCTTCCTACCCTCGTCCTAAATCCACACAAAGCATATGCAGGTGCAACTTACACCCCCTTTTTCTGATTCTTGTGCCCTAAACTCTTGCAATATAACCCATTTCAACCAACAACTTTAAACCATAACTTTTCAACTGCACACCTTTCAAGCCCATCACTGAAAATAACCCTCTACTCACAGATGAAAGCATGGAAGAGAAGGCCCCATTATCACTCATTAACATTTTTAAAAGCAACATTCAAGTCACTTCAGAACAGTCCTTATGATTTCAGTAAAATAAATCCACAGTTAGTTTTGAGATATGCAACACAGGCTTCCTGAACCACAGATCTAAAAACATCACCCATATATGCTGAATTGTAATGTTTGTTCTGCATTGCTGCCTTTTAAGACGGAGAATTCTGCATATAATAATTTTGACAACCTGATAAAGCTAATGGGGGAAAGTGACAGTCTATGATGATCATTCATAGATTCAGGGTCTGGCTACATGTTATTATTCACATTCATCACATAAAAAGTATCCACAAGTAGCTAAAATTCTAAAAGGGTAGCCATGTTAGTGTGCTACAACAAAAGAGGAAAAGAGATTTGCAGTAGAGTTGGCCCTCGTTATTCAGACTCCATTTTCATGGTTTCACATATCCATGTTTGGATCTCAGAGACCCAGTTTCATTATCCATGGGTAGAAAAATAGACAAAATTCACCTATCCACGGTTTTGAGCAAAAATGACCTGGAAGTTACTTCCTGTGTAATTTTGGCCTACCATTTTACAGTGTAGAGCCATTTTGTTGCTCTTTTTCAAAGGGTTTTAGCAAATATTTTACCATTTGGGGGAGCACTGCTGGAGAGCTGGAGAATAAGGTACTGTCCTTTTCTTCTTATTTCTGCCCACCCTTCCCCCACCCTTTTTTCTGCCCTTTTGTTGTTTTTAGGAATCTAACCCTACAATTCCCATTGACTCAAGATTTCATTATTCACGGTTTCCATATTTGCGCCTATAGGCAAGAATGGAACCCCCACAAATAATGAGGGCCAACTGTACCTTAAATACTAATTCACGGACACTGAACAATGTTTCTCTCTTCACAAGTACAAAGTTGTTGGCAATCTGAATGTTAGGAATATGTTCAGAAGCTACCAACATTATTTATTAACTTATTTATTTACACATCCTGTGGCCTTTGTAAATGATATGCCTACTTTTTCTTGGGTTACTGCTGTGCTACATTAATATTTTAGTGGCCTTTGGTGTGTCAGGTATATGTCCTGAGAGGCACTTGTGTAAATTGCGACAAGAACTGGACTGCAGTTCTGCACAGCTGATATGTCTTCAAAATCAGTTGGATTTGGGAATGCACAACTAAAGCTCAGCATTGTAGAACTGAGTTCATTTTTTAAAAAAAGGTACTTAAAACAATCTTATGTTAAGTTACTGATGTTTGGTTGTGGAATTTTTGTTTTATGACATCATAAAACAAAAAACGACCACTTAAAGATTTGTACATAGAAGTTTCAGTTTACTTCGCTTTTCTACCACAATTACAGATGGAACACTTCAGTGAATCAAGCCAGTACACAAAGGATACACTAACTGTTGATTCCTAGATTGGGGATGGTTGGCTCTCTCTTTCTCCAGTCTATCTGAACTTTGCATGGTTCTCTTTGATGGTTGTTCTACCCTCATCTGCTAAAAATCCCATATGTTTTTCTGACACTGAAAGAAAGTATTAAAATATCCTTTTAAAAAGTACTCACACATACTTCCTACCCAAACAACTAGTGCGATAACAGATTACAAAGTACACATTTGAACACACCTTTAAGCAAACATATGGAATGCATATAATCCATGGACATCTCCCTATCTATCTATATAATTCTCTAAGATGTACCTGTGGCTAATCCCATGCATGGCAGCTCTCACAAGAGTTTGCAAGCTAGGGAAATGGGAGAGGAAAGCAATTGTAGTAAGGAACATAAGGCCAATGGACAGGCCAGCGAACAGGCAGGCAGGCGAGTGAGGAGAGAAAGCAGTGGCGGCCGGGGGGCATAGAAAGTGAAAGCAGCAGCGGGCGGGGGGGGGGAGAAAGCTGCGGCTGGCCAGAAAAAGAGACAGGCCAGGCAGCCAGCCAGAGAGCGGAAAAAAATTGGAGGAGGGAAGAGGAGGGGGAGGGCTGAGAATGACGGAGAACTAGAGGCGCAGATGCTCTGTGTCCGGGCGAGCTAGTTTTATATAACCTGATCTGCTGGGAAGAGCAGGAGGGCTGGAATGATATTTAGTAAGTAATAAGTTTATTGTTGTGACCACTGGTCATATCATGGCATACAAAGACATGACATAAAAGAGAAACAAAAAAAGAACTCAATATACCATAAAGTTACTTCAACAGTCTACTTAAGCTAAAACCAATGCTACAATTTAGGACAGAGCGTGGCAGCTATAAATTTCTTTCTGAGTTTAAAAGAAAGTAAAGCAAAGGTGGCAACTTGACAACTGACATATGGAAACATATCAGCAAGAAGATAAGTCAAACATTCCACATCCGAGCCCTTAAATTTCTCTATAATTTGTCCCAGCATTTTTCCCTGATCACATCATAGATGGGACAGTGTAAAACATAGAGGATATACCACTTGGCCAGCCCCACAGGAGCAGAGGCACTGTTCCTCTGGATATTTGTGGACTCTCCCTTAAAGATATGCCGTGGGCAGTTTGGAAATGTAAAATTGTGAAAGCTTTTCTCAATGACACACAAATAAAGTTAGCCAGATACTTTGAGAAACTTCTGTGTCTCTTATTTTGGCAAGAGATAAATTTGGAAATGTCCATATTCCTACCATTTCAGTTTTCAAAATCTCCATTTGTTGTTGTTTTATTTGGGAAAAACATCTCATTTACTCCCCCACCCCCATCCCCAGAGTCACTTATAGGGCTGAAGTACAAATCACGTTTAGTTCTGTCTGATAATTAAAAAGCAGGTTGTTTGATTTATAAAAGTTCTGGTATACTTATTTGCTTCCCTTGGACAATAGTTGCACATTAGACATAACAACTAGTGGTACCTATTTGTAAAGTTTAATTCACATAGGCACACTTATTTATTGTTAACCTCCCAGAGGCAGTTTGGGGCAGTGTACAAATCAGACAGATAAATAGATAGATAGAACAAACCTTTACTTAGAAAATTCAAGGGTGACACATAGGGTTGGGATTTCAAGTTATACAGCCAACAATGCAGTTATTGCCTACGTGTATAAGCAAGCCAGGCCCACTGACTGGAAGTGAGCCAAGCCCTGGGGGGGCAGTATCCATTATGCACATCTCACATTTAATACATGTGAGAAGATTGCTCTGAATTTAGACAGCTGTAAGCCAGAACTATCATTGTCACTTTCACCTGGATCAGTTTCAGTCTTCTGTTACTTCAGTAATTGACATATTGCTAAGTCAAGTGTGGGCAACCACATGAGAACGACTCTTGATGTAGGTTAATTGCTCAGGAATAGGTTGAGTCTGTTTTTAATCACCATCACATTTTTGAGGAGGGGTGTATGTGACAGGGGTGTGCACGAACCACAGTTTGAACGGCGGTTCGAGTACTGTTTGGAAGCAGGGACCAGGAGTGTTAAGGAAGAGGAGAGCAGGGGTTCTCTGCCGCACCATGCAGATTCCTGCTGGGGCAGCGTGCATCCCAAATACCACCTGTGGTCGGCAGCATAGTGTTGCAGACCACGCAAATGGTGCCCATGCATCCATGGATGCCATGTGTGTGCTGGTGCTGTGCACAGGTACTTGGAACATGCAGGAGGTGCATGGGATAAGGATCTGCTTTCCTCTTTCTTAAAACTCCTGGTCCCCGCTCCCAGTGCTCAAACTGTAGTCCATGCACACCCTAGTGTGTGAAGCCAGGTGCCTTGACAGAAGAACTGGTCATATTAGTTTCTCCTTTTAAGCATTCGGCTGATGAAGGAACTACTCACCGAATGGGGCAAGTGACAGGTTGTGGGATTGTGCTCTAGTGCCAACCATGCCCCATGGAGAGCCAGCATGGTATAGTGGTTAGAGTGCTGAACTAGGACTGGGGAGACCTGAGTTCAAATCCCCATTCAGCCAAGATACTTGCTGGATGACTCTGGGCCAGTCACTTCTCTCTCAGCTTAACCTACTTCACAGGGTTGTTGTGAGGAGAAACTTAAGTATGTAGTACACTGCTCTGGGCTCCTTGGAGGAAGAGCGGGATATAAAATGTAAATTAATCATCATCTTCATCATGTTCCAGCAAAGTGGTCAGGTAAAAAACCAGGAGTGCCATCCATCAGCCTCCCAGCTGAGTGTTTATTAGCCTGGGGGTGGGGGACACTTGTCCCCGCTCCATTCCCCCTGCAGTTGTAGATGTCATAACTCTACAGTGTTTTATTAGCTACAGTTTTATAGATTGCTATTGCTTGTATGTTATTATGGCATGTACCCTTTTGTCTTGTTTTATGCTGGTTTAGGACCGTAATAAAGATAATTGAAACCCATTCCATAGTTGCTATGCCACTGATAGTGTGCTTACTATAAGCTGGGCCTAACTAGCCTCCAACACACACCATACCTGCAGTTATGATCATGAAGCCTAGCTAACTTTGGCTTCAATTTTAATAACTTTACCCAAGTATACTTTACCCAACTTTAATAACTTTACTCAAGTATACCCAAGGTATGTAACATAACTTTACACAGTATGCAAAAAACCAGCCCTCACCATTGGCCAGTTTGATGAGATGCCAAAATTCCTAACCAACCCCTGAAAAGACAAGCAGCTGAGACCCAAACTGTTCTCCATGGAGAAAGGGGGAGGTATGCCTCTCCAATACTGACTGAGGGTTTAGAGGAGAGCTCGAAAGACTTTCTGGCTCTGCCAGACACTGCCCCCAATCAAATAACCCCACCAGCCTCATGCTTTATCAAAGGCTGTGGGCAAAATCACTGCACCTAGCATGCGCTGTGTGGGCAGTGTCATTCTGCAGTAGCTTCACTGGCAAAGTGTGTCTTCGAGTCGGTGTCAACTCCTGGCAACCACAGAGCCCTGTGGTTTTATTTTAGTACAATACAGGAGGGGTTTACCTTTGCCTCCTCCCATGCAGTATGAGATGATGCCTTTCAGCATCTTCCTAAATCGCTGCTGCCCAACATAGGTGTTTGGGAAACATACCAGTGGGGATTTGAACCGGCAACCTCTTGCTCACTAGGCAAGTCATTTCCTCGCTGAACCATTAGGTGGCTTCACTGGCTTAAATTTAAAGGCTTCTAAGGACAGAAGCCTTTATTTTAAAAGTTTTTGTAAAAGTCAAAAGTTTACCAAATACAGTCAATCTTCATATTGCAACTTCTTCACTTACCAGTTTGGAAATGTCACATATGAGAGAGAAATTATATTCATAACAACACCCTGCTTTAACACATAGATATGATGAAATTATAAAATGTGATATGTGCCGAACCTGACTGTTTTTAAATATTGCATAGAAACATTGTGAACATTCTGTGATCACTACAGAAATATTTTAAATAGGCAAAGATCTAGGATATTTTGCTCAGGAAATCAAGGACAAAGGGGCACTCTGTGATGAAATTGTCCTCTAGGCTTATTGTTCCTATGAAAACTCTTCCCCATCCCCCACCCCACTATTATTTTAACACTAATATAGTCTATGCCCACAAGGGTACTTCCTTGTGATTTCTAAAAGAGATTCAGAAATCTAGGTTCATTACCGTACGACTGTGCATGTTTTGGTAGCCTTTATTTTATACAGCAGCCACACAACAATGGGAAGATATGCTATTGGCATTTCTTCTCTGAGGTAAATTCCTAAAGCTTTCATTTGGCATATGACAAGCCTTGCACAAATACATCTGTGACCCATTTGGGGCTGTGCTTCAGGGACCCATGAATGTAAAAATTCTAATCCTGTGAAAAAAACAACAGAATGCCTTGGGCTTAATACCCAAAGAGTCTGAATTCCAATTATGTCTGTGTCACTGTACTTCTAACATAATCCTTACTGTACACTTACAGCCATTGATTACAAATACATACATAATACCAAACTGGGAACGCAGGCAGGGAGCAGAAGATGAGAGTCAGAGGCTAAGCTTTGCATGTAAGATTTCAGCACTAAACTGCAAGGATAAGAGATTTACTCTCTAGTAAGAATACAATAGTTAGAGGTCACTTCCCAGGTGCCACTTCCTACTTATGTTTTCCATTTAATTATTCCTGTTTTTAACCATTCAACATTGGCCATTCACCAGAATGAATGATTTATTGATTGTTTTGGCACATGATACAGTTCAAGAAAAGGTATCTTAATAATTGCTTCCAAGAAACAGACAATTGATAGTCAAGAAAGATGCCCCAGAAAAATGATTACATTTCTTTGCATAAATGCATGCATTCTTTGTGAAACAGCATTTTTAATTTCATCAAGGCAAAATTGATTAGAAAGCAGTATATAGTAGTTATAAAGCTTCAGTTTCCTTTTCAACTATTGCATTGCCAAATATGATGTTGCATATTTTAAGCAGCCAGAAACAATTGAAACAACAAATTGAGCTAATTATTTATTCTCAGTTATTCTAATTTCCACTCTTTAAAAAGTTTACCTCTCAAATACTTCTCTCAACATGTATAAAACAGGAGTCTCAGAGTTCCAATAAAGAATAAAACTTTCAAGCACAAAGACCATACAGTGGTCTAATGTATTATTTCATAGAGAGTGAGTTTCTGTGTTTGTGCCACACTAAAATAATTAACAGACCTGTGAAACATTTGTGACAATACAATTTGGGTCTAGAGCTTCATACATTCATTTTGTTTGTTTATTGAAAACTATAGAGCTTCCTAGAAGCAGTTAACTAAAATAATTCTCAAACACTCATATTCTCAGGGTAATAAGATTTAAAGCCAGACATACCACAGCTGTGCGATTACCTTCTCTTATTGGCTTTCTCATGAGAACAGGTGAAAAGCAGACCCAGTACTCATTTCCACCAAATGCACCTCATCTCCCAATCACTAATCTCTACTTTCCAGGAATTCATTAATTAAACATTCTTCCAACATTAGCAATTGTGGATTTTAGTTGTCTGACGTGTGATTGTCTGAACCTATACACAAAATGATGAAGATTCAGACAATTCATATATTTTTATGCAAAATTTTGTGTTAAAATTACCAAATTCACAGCAGCCAGTGAGAAATTTTATCAGGAATTGACAGAAATTATTGGTATGATTTCCCCCCCAGGAATATGAACTGATTGGCCAACAGTCCATGTTTATGGCAGAAGAGTAAACCATATTGTTAAGAGAATTACAATAGTATAAAACTTCATTGTGAAAGTCCCCAAATTCAAATTAGTGTGCTCCACAATCCAAAAATCAATCGTTTAAATAACAGTTCATCTGTTCATCTCTGACTAAACAGATACAGAAGGGGTTGTATCCTAATTTCCATATATAGAAAAAATCTTGCACAAGGGAATTTCTCTTCCCAACTACAAAGTCTACAGCACCCCTTAAAAAGCCTCTTCTGAGAGTTGAAGGATGTTTGAAAACAGGATGACAATAGAGAGACAAAGGAATCTGTCAAAACTGGGTGGAGGTACCTTCTGTGAATGAAGCTCAACTCACAGAAAGTGCCTATGGCTGAATTTCCCCTTTCCATTTTCCTGTGCCCCATGCCCATGCCACATCCCACCATCTTCTGAAGAATCCCTCAACCCTTAGAAGGGACCTTTTGGGGAAACAGAAGGCTGTTGCAGGGGGGAAGGGGTTGGGAAATTCCCCTTCACGAGCTCCATTCTGCTTCCACAGGTCAAGATACCACCCTATGTTCACAGAACCTTTTATATGGTAAATGAGTTGCATTCCAAACTAAACTAAACTAGACAGTCTTCTAGAAGCTTAAGGAAATGTATTTGGATGAATCAATGCAACTATTCTTTTCCCCTTCTTGCAAAAGAGATCCATGTGAGATATGGTTTTGTGAATGGTTGCTAACCCACTAAGGTGCATTTTCTAATTTCCAGAAGAATGCAAGTTTGTGAACAAAATCATGTTTAGGGTATTTACTATGGCCACCTTCAGATGTAACATGGAACTGCAGGTTCAATGGACCCACGATTCTGCTCCCGCCCCCTGGCTCTCCCATCCAAATTCAGATGTTCAGAAGAGCTCCATCTCTGCAGTCTCTCTGCCTGCAGAGAGGAGGGGGAACTGGCTGCCTGAGGTTTCTTCTTTACTGAAGGACAGCCCCAGCAGCCGATAGAAGCTGGAGCAAGAGATGGTCATCTTCCCTGAACCCTGGTTGAAAAGCAACCAGACTCGGTGCCAATGTTCAGATATAATGCTGGCACCATGGAACCAGAGGTCCAGAGAGCGTACCTCACTACAAACCAAATGGTACCAATCAACTGTCCTGGGAGGAAAACTGCAGGTCCATTTTTATGCAGAACTGTGGTTACCCGCATTTGAATGTACTGAAAATGAAATGGAGGTCCCTTCACCTCCAGTTTCGTGTTACGTACAAATGCGGCCAATGTGAGATTACAAACAAAGCTCCACAAGTTGACTAGTAATCTCAAGTTAATAAAATGGTTTGCAGCCTTAAACTGATCATCACTTCATGGCCCCCGCATACATTCCTCCCTGCATCTCCCCCAAGCAGTTACTGTAACATCACTTAAAGTGCAACTTTTTTCTCCTTCTGTGGCGAAGCTAGTAATATATAGTATTGGTCTGGGGACTCTTCTCATGACCAGCTTACACTATCTGTGGCTGGGACACACATATCAGTCACAAGTGAATGAAATACGTGCATAAATTAATAGTTTGTATAAACCATTCCTGTATCTACTAATAATGTCTTCCTATCCTCCAATGTTTAGATAAATCCCAAATTATTAAGAACATAAGATCAGCCCTGCTGGATCAGGCCCAAGGCCCATCCAGTCCAGCATCCTGTTTCACACAGTGGCCCACCAGATGCTGCCGGAAGTCACAGGCAGGGCATGCCCTGCAACTGGTACTCAGAGGCATCCTGCCTTTGAGGCTGGAGGTGACCTATAGCCCTCCGACTAGTAACTGTTGATAGATCTCTCCTCCATGAAGATATCCAAACCCCTCTTAAAGCCATCCAGGTTGTTGACTGTCATCACATCTTGTGGCAGAGAATTCTACAAGTTGATTATGCATTGTGTGAAAAAGCACTTCCTTTTGTTGGTCCTAAATTTCCTGGCAATCAGTTTCATGGGATGACCCCTGGTTCTTGTGTTACATGATAGGGAGAAAAATTTCTCTCTATCCACTTTCTTCACTTCATGCATGATTTTATAGACCGCTATCATGTCTCCCCGCGGTCGTATTTTCTTCTAAACTAAAAAGCCTTTGGACAATGGTTTTTCCCATGACACTATATGGATGTGAAAGCTAGACTTTGAAGAAGCAAGATAGAAAAAGTATTGACACTTTTGAACTTTGTGCTGGAGAAGATTTTTGAGGATGCCATGGACAGCCAGGAAAAGAAATGTATGGATTATAGAACAAATCAATCCAGAATTTTCACTCAAGGCACAAATGACCAGGCTCAAACTATCATACTCTGGACCCATTATGCGAAGATCCAGCTCCCTTGAGAAGTCCATAATGCTGGGGAAAGTTGAAGAAAAGAGAAGAAGAGGATGACCAGCAGCAAAGTGGATGGACTCGATTATGACAGCAATGAATGCACCACTGAGAGACCTTAAAGGCCAAGTTGAAGACAAATCATCCTGGAGAGAATCTATCTATGCGCTAATCTATCAGCTAAATCGACACCGACTTGACGGCACTTAATCAATCAATCAATCAATCAATCAATCAATCAATCAATGTGTGTGTAATTGAAGTCACCCATTATCACTGCCCTGCCTCTCCTTGACACCTCCCTGATTTCCCTCTGCAACTCCCAGTCACTGTCAGAGTTTTGATCCTGAGGGCAATAGCAAGTCCCCAGCAGCACATTTTCTTTCAGGCCTTGTATTGCCATTCTGTGGAGGTCTCCGGTCCTCCTAGGTTTCTAACTTGTTAGATTCTATCCCTTCTTTAACATACAGTGATACTCCACCACCAAGGCACCCCTCCCTTTCCTTTCTATACAGTTTATATCCAGGGATAACCGTGTCCCACTGGTTCTCACTGTTCTGCCATGTTTCTGTTATGCCCACTATATCTATTTTTTCGTTAGCAACCAAGCACTCCAGCTCGCCTATCTTGCTCGGAGGCTTCTGGCATTGGCATATAAGCACCTATATGCTGAATCTCTTATCTTGTGTATGCTATCTTTCTTTTGGCTTGTTGATCTCTTTGACCAGGTAGCACAGCCTTCTGTCTGCTCTTTATGTGGTTCTGCTCTGTCCCCTTCTGTTTTATATAAAAATTTTACACCCTCACACCTTAAGAGATGGCATTTGCTGAACTGGATACTTCTCAGCTCCTATTGGCTATTCCCCAGGTGTTATTTTAAAAGCTGCTCTACAACCTTTTTGATGTTAAGCACCAGCAGTCTGGTTCCATCTTGGTTCAAGTGCAGCCCGTCCCTTTGTACAGGCCTTGCTTGCCCCAAAATGTATCCCAGTACCTAACAAATCTAAACCCCTCCTCCCAGCACCGCTTATCCATGCATTTGAGACCCCTCAGCTCTTCCTGTCTAGCTGAACCTGCATGTGGAACAGGTAGCATTTCTGAGAATGCTTGCTTGGGGGTCCTAGACTTCAATATGCTACCTATCAGTCTAAATTTGGCTTCCAGGACCTCCCAAGTCCTGGAATATTATATTATATATTATCTTCTTTATATATAATTCTCTAAGACATACCCATGGCTAATCCCAGGCATAGCAGCTCTTGCAAGAGTTCTGAGAGCTGCCAGATAGCCAGAGGAGGGGTGGGGGAAAGAAAATGGTGGCAGCCAGCCAGACAGAAAGCGGCAGTGGTGGCGGGTGGGAGAAGAAGCCGCCAGGTGGGAGAGAGAAAAAGTCAGCACCTGTCCAGCCAGAAAGTTGGAGGGGAGGGACATGAAGTGGCGGGCGGGTGGGTGGGTGAGAAGAAGCCAGCCGGCCAGCCAGAAAGATGTGGGGGTGGGTGGGGATAGGCAGAAGAAGAAGCTGGAGCCTGGCCAGTCAGAAACTGGCAGCGGGGTGGGCAGGAGAAGAAGCTGGCCAGCTGGCTCACCATAAAGTGGCGGGGGGGAGGCAGCGGGCCGGTGAGGGAAGAAGGTGGGGGTGGGAGGCTGGAGGCGCAGATGCTCTGCACCCGGCCCAGCTAGTATTATTATATTAATTAATGTACATAATCACATGGCTGACTTCTCTTCCTCCAAGACTTTTGGTACATTAGGATACTTCTTAGATTCTATTATATTCATAATTCTAAAATATGAAGCACAAAGGAATCTAGTCTGTTATTTCTCTTTTTATTTATAATATTTTTCCTGCTGTTGATATTTGCAACATTCAAGAAAAACATAAAACATTTTATAATGGAAACTATAAAATAGGAAGAGAATAGTCTTTAGATGATGGAAATAATATATTTTGCATTATTTTAAAGTCTCCTAAACCTGAAATACAAGACATTCTTTTCCAAAGGCAGCTGTGATGAACTGCTCTAATTTTACAGCAAAAGAAACCTCATCAATCTGCTAAGGATTCATGTTGCGAGGTCCATGTCAGAGCAGGAAATGTGTCTTTTTGAACCCAGAGGTTGGGACAGTTGCATATTATACTAAAATAAATAGTGGTATCCCTTCTGATAACATTATCTTGAGATGTTTATCAGTGCATTACAGACAAGCTCTTGGTAATAAAAATATAAAGCTGAAAAGCACCCAACAGACATCTATTCTATCCCTCTACCTTTCCTATGTGTCAACTACATTATTCTTATTAAGACATCAATCTAATATTTTTAAAGCAATTTTACGATAGATGATCTATTTCACAGCAGTTGTGTAAGTGTAGGTAGGTCTATCACATCTGCTTCAAAAGCACTATATACCCAGTTTAGGGGCGGGGGGGTTGGATACGCCTGTTTACTGTTCTTAACACTTCACAACATAACAGCCATCTTGTGTCTTAATTCTGGTTAAATTTTGAGCCCTCCGGACTTGTTTACTCTCTATAGGTATTGAAATTGGTTAGCAGGGCTGGATTAATCATTGTACATGAGAAATGACAGAGCAGAACTCAGTCAAACTGGAACCCTGTTGTGTATGACAGCACCTTTCTGCAATACACACTGCTCCCTGTGTTTCTGTCCTTTAGTATTTCCCTCTCACCTGTAAACCACAGAACGAACATTATGGCTTAGAGAAAAGAAAGATAAGGGAAAGGGACCTTCCTGCAAGCTCTGAGATTGATTGATTTATTTAAAGATAAACGGCATAAGAATCTGAAAAATAAAAATAACTTCATCACAGGTTTCCTATAATGGAATATTGTATGAGACTGGCTCATATTGTTCGGAGGTCCAGTAGGGGTGTGCACAGAACCGCAGAGCTGTGGTCCGGCACTGTGTGTGGGGTTCCTTTAAGGGCAGGGGAGGGTTTAATTACCCCTCCCGCTGCTTTCCCCCCTCCAGCGCGCGTATTCCATGTAGTAATTGGGGCGGCAGGATAGCTCCCTGCCGCCCCTTCTCCCACTTGAGCTCAAAAGGCTGCATGGAGCCTTTTGCACACGCGCACGTCGCACGCGAGCTTCACTTTTCCCCGACGTGCGCGCGCGTGGCCACCTTGCCTGAGCCGCCACCACCTCCTGGCGCTGCTGGCTTTGTCCAGGAGCGGCCAGCAGCCTCGGCCGCTGTCGCCTCCAGTTCCAGCGTCGCCTTTCCCGGCCAGCTTAGGACAGGGGCAGGGGAAGGAGGAGGAGGAGATGGGTGGGGAGGGCGGAGGGAGAGAGAGGGGTTCGGGCGGCCGTCGGACACTCCGATGCGGGAAGGATGCAGCAGGAGGCGGCGGCTGGAAGGCTGGTGGGGCGGCTGATGACCTTGCTGGGATGCAGCAGGAGCCGGCGACGAGGGGCGTGTTTGAGCATCTTCTCCCCCTGACCCAACAACAGCGTCGTCGGGTGACTTGAGAGCAAGAGAGACAAAAGCGAGAAGGGAGGAGGAGGGTTGGCAGCGGCCAAGGAAAGCTTGGTTTTGTGGCGGAGGGTGGAATCGAACACTTTGCCCAAGTGTGTGTATGTGAGAGAGAGAGATCCTCGAAGGAAGGGAGGGAGGGAGGAAGAGGAGTGGCCACACGTGCGCATGTGAGGGAGACGTGAAGTTCGCGCACAATGTGCGCATGCGCAAAAGGCTCCGTGCAGCCTTTTGAGCGCAAGTGGGAGAAGGGGCGGCAGGGAGCTATCCTGCCGCCCCAAATACTACATGGAATACGGGCGCTGGAGGGGGGGAAGCGGCGGGAGGGGTAAGTAAACCCTCCCCCACCCTTAAAGGAACCCCCCCCACCCGAACGGAACCGGCCAGGTCCGGACCAGTCCAGACCAGTCCGGAGGCCTTTAGAATGGCCTCCGAACCGGTCCGGGCCCATCCCTAAGGTCCAGAGCCCCAAGATATATTTGATACCATTGATGCCACAGCACTTCTGGGTAGAGCTGGGGCTTTTGTTGGGAGAAAGTTTTTCTAACTGAAAGGAAGAACCTCTTCTGTGGGAAAAGATTAAGATTAATCTTTGACTCCAGTTTTTCATTGGTCTTCTAAAGTCCTACAATAACATAATGCTCTTTAAGGGTATTCACATGACTGTGCGGTGCATTGGGGGAATCTGCCAGGAGATGGGTGCTATAGGCCACAAGCAGCCCACGCAGTCACACGACCGCAGAACCTGGGTTAAGGGAGCGCTCGTGCCCTTAACCCAGGCTAAAATACAGGCTAGGGAGCGCTCATGCCCTTGACCCAGGCTAAAATCCGGGCTAGGTGGTGCTGCCCCACCAGGATCTGGCCCAATCCCTGTGGTTCTCAATCCCTGTGCCTAACCCAGGGTGGGTTTTCCGAGCCTGGGTTTGTAGGGGACGAATGGCAGTTCAGTCCCCAAACAGCAAAGTAAAACCAGTTTGGTGAGAAAGCAGCAAAGCAAAAGGTCTTGTGACAGTTCTTTACTATTAAAGAACTACAAGGATTTATTGAAA
This sequence comes from Hemicordylus capensis, assembly GCF_027244095.1. Taxonomy (NCBI): domain Eukaryota; kingdom Metazoa; phylum Chordata; class Lepidosauria; order Squamata; family Cordylidae; genus Hemicordylus; species Hemicordylus capensis. The sequence continues at coordinate 47,899,727 of NC_069661.1, read as the reverse complement.
GGAAAGTTACAAATGTTAAAAAGCCTGCAGCCATCTCTGGAGAGACAAAATGGAGACTAACACTGGAAGAACAAAGAGGAGAGTCGTCCAGCACTTTTATCCATGACCCTAACCACCACCACCCAAAGGTCACAATGGGACATTGCATCTGAGAGCTGATGCTGCCATGGTCCTAGCTCTAATGGGGTTAGTCTGTATGTAAGAACTCTGTGTGTGTGTGTGTGTGTGTTTGCGCGCACACACACACACATACTTCATACACATACACTACTTGGAAAACATCTTAGTACTCAACAAGAGAAAGTCTACTATTTAGTAACTAGAATTTGAGAAAAAATAGTGTGTTGATGGTCACCTATATCAGCTTTTCTTTCTTTGGCAATTTTAATTAAAAAATCATTTACAGTAATGAACTTTGCCTCTTTTTTCCCTGCGATATATAACTCAATGGCTAAGCAAATATAATGCTTAATTTTTAAACTACAAACTTCAAATTCACAGATTTCAGTGATATTTATATAAACATGGACAGGATGATTGATACAAAGGTTGAGTTAAAAACCACTTCAAACCTGCATCATTTTGTCCTTTTAAAATGGTTTTACAGTAATCTTAAAATCTGGGGGCATTTAAGATACCAACTTTCATCCTCTGGTGATGGAATTGGGTAAGGAAAACATCCTGAATTTACTAGGCGCAAAGCTCAATCATAGCGGTGATCCAAAAATGTTTGCAATAATAGCAGTGGAGACTACGCTGTCTCCGGCAACAAAATGACACTGGCTTCAGTCTTTTCTATATCAACTAGCCAACCCCGCACAGAGCATCTGTGCGCTCCTTGGGTCCGGCTGTTCCCTCCTCCCTCTCCCTCCGGCCCCGGTCTCTCCTCCCTCCCTCCGGCCCCATGCTCTCTTGCCCTCCCCCCCTTCCATCCCCCCCACACCTGCACAGAGATGCAGCAGGAGGCCAAAAAGGACCCCTCCACCACCATACCTACTCCTGGGCAGCAAACATAAAAGCCCCGCCACCCGTTTCCCTCCCACCCCGGCCTCCAACGGGCTCTGGGGGCTGTGCCCCACCACCCATTTCCCTCCTGTCCCAGTCTGCAACAGGCATGGGGCCTTCGCCCCCACCACCCATTCCCCACTCACCCCCTCTGGCACCACTCAGGCCAGGGCCAGTCTATCTCACTGCCTCTACGCAGCCCAGGTCACGGCCGCAATGGCCGCAACCACAGCCGGGCTAGGCCTGCTGCCACTGCCGCTTCCTCACAGCGGCCGGGCCAACTGGCACCCGGCCAACCGGAGCTCAGCCAATCAGGTGCCTCATTCGCCAGCACGCATACCCTTGCCACATCCCCACACTGGCCGGCTAAGAGAATTAATTATAAAGATGTTTATTAGAGTTTGGAATAAACTCATTAATACTAGTGCTTATGTTTTATTTATTTTATTGTTCTAACTTTTTTTGTGAATCACTTTGAATTATGAAAGAAAAATGGATCATACTTTTAAAAAATACTCCTACATAACATAAGATTTGAGTTTTTCCCAACTGTTGAAAGATAATTTTTTCTTCACGTCTGTCCTACTCACAATAGGAAAATCAGTTTTCACTTATTTATTAATTTAAAATGCAACAATTTCTTTATATTCTTACATGAAGCATATCACTTGTGAGGGAGCAAGATGAAAAGAGAAACATTGAGCTGATTGCCATACCACATTCCTTGGGGGTTACACATCACATGTAGGGCAGACACATCACATGTAGGGCAGCTTCACGCAACACATGGCATATCCAGTTGCTGTGAACCACCACTTCCCTGCAAGCACACAAGTTCCAGACCTGCCATGTCATGCAGACGTGCCAGTTCTCCAGCTGCACTTCCCTCCACCACCCAACTTGGTTAGGGATCTTGGTTAGGGATGTCTAGTGGCAGACAGAAGGGTAGATGGGGAACTGGATATTGGTGGGTTCACATGACATGCTGGGAATGGCACTTGTGACTCACGCCAGGAGCACATGCTCACCAGGAAGCAGTGGTTCACACCAACCAGACTTGCTGCATATATGTGAAGCAGCTGTTAACTAATACCCAATTAAATTGAAGAGCAACAAAGAAGGCCTCACCATACAAGTGATGGATGGAGGTAAAATGGGAAAAAAACACATCCCACTTCTGGTTTGCATAATCCCACTCCTCTATCAGCATAATCCTGCTCATCTCTTGGTGGATGAATGGATAGATGGATGGATGGATGTACATATTTATGCCATTAAAACTGTAGAGACCAAGACTGATGAAAATGCAATATGAGAATTTGTTTTACAAAAAAAAAATTAATTTCAATTTTTAGAATTTATTCTTATGCTTAGACCTCAATTCAAGCTTTCTCATAATAATACCAACAAATTGGATAAGAGTGACACCAGCAAAGATCCTCAAATCAAATGATAAGCACATTCTAGAGTACATTATGTACATTATGCATAAAAATGTATATGTTAAAAATATGTACAAGTAGTTCTAAAGACACAGAGGTTGCACAAATTATATGTTTTCTTTACCTACTAAGGGTAGAGATCCCACAAATGGAACCTGAGTATTTTTCCCCTTTGTACCTTGCCTAGCATGTGCTTTTTCTAAAGATTCTCTGAGCCTGCCTTTGTTTTCACTGGCTACTCGTGAAAAGGCTTGAACTACAAAGATAGCGAATAAAAATAAAAATAAAGCATGAAGGATGTCAGACATCCGACTTTTTTTCCATCCCCACACCAGAGAACGTTACAGCTGGCCTTTATGCCATTTGCCATTACTTTCACTCTCAGCTGCTTTTCCTGTATCTTGCAGCATTTGGGAGGATTCTTCTAACCTAAACCATAATACACCTGGAACATAAGAAAATATATGCAAAGCCAATTATGAAAGTATAAATGAGAACTTTACAAAACAAACAGGAACTGCCTACTTGAGTAGTTAAACAAACTTTCTGAACATTTAACAACTTATTGTGGATATTTTCTTCTTGTAACATATTTTTTGCAGTCAACTGCAAGGTAGTGGCTAACATCCATGCTAATAAAGAGCTTGTGCAAACATGCTGTGTAAGCACAAGTATGTTGCACTAGCTAGCACTACTATGTTGAGAGCTTGAATTCCAGATGAGTACTAAGAAAAACCTTGTGCTTAAGCAACAAAATTCACAACCTATAAGTGCACCTCCTGCTGACAAACCTTTTCCTCCTTCCATTTACGCTACAGCATTAGTTTGCACCAGAGCCCAACTTCAGGGTTTTGCACAGCTATGTGATTTTCTTGCAGGTGTGCAACTTCTTCATTGCACAACTGCTCTGTTAGTCTGGTTGACAGACAATGCTTTTATACAATACACTGAGATCCTATTCACAGAAAAAGGCTTTATTATTAGGCGGTAATGATCCATTATCTGAGATTCTTTAGCATCTTGCATCTCATTCTGAAATGTGTGTACCTATGCCAGCTGCAGCAACTCGAGCATACCCTTAAATTTGGTGATCAGCAGATATGCAGATACAGTTTTCATACAATTTATGCTCTTATAGAATAAGAAGTGCTCAAGTTTAGCACTAATAAGCAAAAGTCTGGTGAAGCAAGCTTTAAGAATGAGCTGTATTCAACAGGGTAGTAGTAAATTCCAGCATAATTTAGTTGTCACTGTTCCTCTTGCAGGGTGAATTCTAACACAATTATTCCTAGGAATAGCACTACTTCCAAAAAACAGTACAGCTAAAATAAGAATGGCTATTCACATTAGTTACCACTAATTTAATGAACTGAGTCTATTCAGACTAATTTTACTTTTAAGCCTACACAATTTTATTTGTTTTGGTTTTTTAATTGAATTTTTTGGGGGAACCATTAACTTTGTCATTATTTGTTTTAATGTTAGGCACAATACATATCCTTCTCTAGGAAAAAAACCTGTATGAAAGGAGTGGAGAGCTGTGAAGTTTATAATGGGATACAAAGCCTTTCACCTTGAGGTCAAGATTTCAAATCCTGCTCAGCTCATTACTCACATAAGGCTGTAACAATCTGACAACAGAGGACATGTGACCTCAACAACTGGAGGCATCACCTATGTGGTTTGTAAAAACATGAGGTCCAACTAAATGAAACCAACTGAATGTAGTAAAGCAACACACAATAATCCCATCAAAGACTGAAGTAAACTCAAAGAAAAATGACTGTGTTATTAAACATAGAGGTGTATACCAACTACCAAGAAACATTTTGAATCAACATTAATATTGCTTCTAATTATATAAAGAAGGCAAGCTGGATTCTATAATCCATAGGAGATAGCAGAGACATTCTGTAGTTAGCCACAATGGTGACAGTAATGTATTGACTTAAAGATAACTGGGACATAGACAAAGAGTAATGATCCTAGAGCAATGACCTTTCATTCCAAATAACTTTCTTAACTTGGCATTTTAAAAAAATACGTTTTCAACCACTACAATGCTGATATTACAGGGGAAGAAACACTCCACATTGTTGGCTATGGGATTAGTGAGACAGAGCAGTTTCATTACTATTTTGATATATAGTTGGCCTATAGTTTCATTTATCCAGCTACAATCCCAGTCCTAAATACATATCAGAAAATCCTGTTGATTACATTGGAACTTGACTTTATGTTAGGTGCATTAAGAATTGAAGCAGAAAGCTCAATTAGTTAAGCAAAAATATGGCTCCACTGGCATTGCTGGTTGTACAAATGAACACTAAACCAAAGATACAGTAGAACTTGGAAAAAAGAGATGGAGCATTGCACAGGGTTTTGCATTAAGGCAATTCCTTGCTTTGTTTGTAGTACTCATGCTCACAATAATACTTATCTAGAATACTGAAGGCCAGCTCCAGGTTCAAGGAGGGCCATTACCAGGCACCTTGATGATCACCACTCCATTTCCTAGAGCAGGCTTATCTCTAAAGCTCTTTGGCAACTGTACATTAACTGTACAGTAACCATTATATTTTTGGTACAAATAAGACAACCATCAGAGCAGATACCAAGAAGTGCTCTGAGCTGCTGATGCAGTGCCACCAAAGTAAGTCCACAGCATTTGGGAAGATTTATCTTGGTGAAGGTGGTGAGGTAGCAGCAGCTTGAAGACCTCAGTAGCAGCAGCTTGAAGACTTATCAGTGGCCGCAATCTTTTTTTACTGCACGATTTTGGACTCTGGGAAACTCCTCAGGGCTCTAATGGCCCTGGTCTTCAGGCCAGAGCCTGAGCTAGCTGGTGCTTGGCCTTTTAAACTGTTGTGGATCAACACCAGACTAAGCCAAATCACTGCACTTGTCAGCCACGAACATTCTCTAACAGGAAGTGTCCTATATTCTCACACCAACCCAACAGAAGTTAATGGTGGTTCTTATGCAACCATATTTGGCAAATTGTGCTCTTCATGTACTTCACTTAATCTATTCTGCTGCATCAATGTCTTATTAAATTCTTTCAAGAAACGCACAAAGGGAAAGCTACACCAGTAAAATTTGAAATTTAAGAACTAAAAGTTCTGAGCTTTAGCACTATGGTAAAGAAAGGATTAATTAAAATATATCTGTGAAAAAAATTCCACTACCTGTAAATCTTTCGGGATCTCATTATTTCTATTGCACCATGTAATATTAATCAAAAGATTATAGGTGGAAAAATAAAGTTTGGTGCCAAAAACCTTACAGAAAGGACATACCATTTCGAAACTAAGTTGCAAAAACCTCCACAGTACATGAAACCACAGTGTGCAGAAATTTATACTTTGTGTGTCAACTTTTCAGGCTCAGCAGCAAAGATCATTTTTCTCTTTTTAATGGTGGATTCAGGTAACCAGGGTTTCTTTCTCTCACCCTATAACACAACAGCTTTGGGGGTTGCAGTACAGGGAATGGATTCCTGTATAGCCAGATTATCTGAAAGGAAGCCAATATTTGATTGACTCCATGCTAACCACAGTTTCAGTAAACTAGAGTTTTGCATTCTAGGTAGCCATGGGATGCCACAGAATAAGTCTGTTCCCAGGGATCCCACCACTCAAAAGTCATTTGCCTGTTCAGTGGGGCCTCTGAATTTATCCTTAGTGATAGCACAACATCCTTTCATGCCAATTGCCTATCTACTGTAATTCTATTAGCAACCAGTTGAGCTAATTTGTGCTATACATAAATATGGTGTACCTCATTAAGAAATTGCCTGTGCTGGATATGATTAAAAAATCACAGCATCTGAGGGGGAGTTCACACAGTTTATGGGTGGGTTCACATGATCTATGGAATATGTTTAATTAGGATTGGAAATGCAGTCTTTAAGCCTAACAAGCCCACATGCTCCTTCCTCCACCTCCCCTTAGCACCTCAGCTTATCTCATCAACTTCCCATTTTCTTTAAACCATGGCTCCACAGCTAAAGCAAAGCTGGGCACTATGGTTTAACTCTGGTCTACAAACCAGGAAGTTAAACCAAAATTTAAAGTTGGTTTAGCTTCCAGGCTCCTTTGCTTTGCACAAGCAATGCAGCTGTGGTTTAAACAAATCAGGAAGGAAAATCCTGGTTCTGAGCCAGGAGTAAGGAGATAAAGAGGGGCGAGGAGGTACAATGTGGGCTCATTTGGCTTCAGATCACATCCTTATTCCTAACTAACCATCATCTGATCATATGATAGCTAACCATTCTCTGATCATCTGAACCCACCCAGTGGTTGTGATGAACTATCCTCACCTCCTAACCTGGTTTTCACCATTGCATAATTTCCTGAGGTAACAATGAATGCATAACATTTATTCTACTCACTCAGAAAAATAATGTGGTATAAGCCTCTTGGCACGTCAAGAGCACGTCAAAATACAGGTGAATTTCTTTATTTATTTATTTAAAGGCACTGGAGCACTCTTTCATGTGACATTTCCCCCTACCCTCAGACACACCCCTATATTCTGAAATGGTAAAGTCCCAGGCAAGTTTGTAAGTGAACACACAGAGACATCAGTGCAAAGCACTTTTGATGTTCCCTTCATGTTCTCAGGCATGACTTTAAGAGGTAAAAGCCACCAGGGAGGTGGGATGGCAGCAACAGCATATCTCTTTCCCCTGTTATTTGAAGTGAGAGTCAATGACTTTGTATAGTCTAGGGGGAAAGAGTGGGATTCTGCTCAGCTATAATATTTTTTTTTTGCTATAAATAACTCAGAATAGTGTTGATGTTGATAATATCTTAAAATATGATGCCTTCAGCACAGCTATAGTAAGTTCTTAGCCTTAAAAGGGTTATAAAGACCCATTAAAAACATACAGCAGTTCATTATTTGCAGTCACTACCAGATAAAAGGAGGGCGGCTGAGCCATATAATGACATGCACCACTTTGCTAGCAACAAATTATTAGGTTTCACAGAAACGAGGCCACCCTAGCTGTCCATGTGAGCAATAAGGCAGCTGCCACCTTAGCCTTTGAAATAATTCACAGGGAGTTACAATGACAAGGCAGCTTTTATCAACTGCAAACTTGTGCCCATTGCAAAAAATACTGCGGATATACTGCTGACAAAAATACCAAAACACAGTCAAAACAGCAGGGCTGCTACTTTTAGGGTATTAACATGTCAATCAGCGGGTGCAGCTGTGATACAGACAGCTTTTTAACATGTTATAGCTACTTAGGTGTGCCAGTCTTTGTCAGGGTTTACCTTTAGATACTGCAGTGAAATGCTAGGAATAAAAGTTTCTTCGGTTTCCAAGGGATCTGCTGTGTCTACTCATTAGCAGAGCAGACTGAAGACCTGTAACTCTTAAATAAATGCAACTGTGTGTTCCTCATCTGTGTTATCATGTAGTAAGTCATTTAATGCAGGAACTATTTATTTTATTGTTTGCTGAACAATTGTGCATTCATCAACAACAGAGCTTAGCATGTAAGAACACATGGAGTTGAGTAAACCTTGATGTTCTTTGGGATTATCACAACCTTCACATCCTATCTTTTGCATTGGCTTCTGACCAAAAGCTTTAATCCTGTGTCAAGCACATTTTTAATAATGGGTTTTAACTATGCTATCTTAATTAGCTAATCTGCTTAGGGGAGTCTATCTTCCTAAAGGCAGGAAGCAATCTTACACCCACCTATGCATACGTGGATGCCAATCACAGATGTATATTACTGGTAGAGAGAAGAATCAGCAGTTTTTTTCAGTCTTCAGCCATGAAAAAGGAAGAGCAAAAAGCAGATGTTAATACATATCTCTGAATAAGGCTGGCAATGATTATACAACAAAAATTAAGTTTCTGTGCCATGAGACTTACAAATGTGAATGTATGTTCATTCTTGCAGTCTGGTCTAACATGCAATTCTGATTTGCATAGCAGTTTATTATATCACCTCTCAGAATTCCATGGAGCTCCATGAACTAAGTTTTAATGTTACCTGTTACCCAAATAAGCACATAAATATTTCTTAATACTATTGTCATCATTTGTCAACATTGACACTTTTTCAGTTTCCCCTTTTCATGGTTCTATGATGGCTATGGGCTGTTGTGTTGCGTATAATCTGACTGCTTGAATGAAAACAATTTCATTCATGTGTGTATTACAAGAGCTCTTGGGGGTGGGGGTAAGAGTAAGAACTGTAGAAGGCATTTTTCTTTCTTAGGATTAACACGGTGTCACCCTGCAAGTAAGACAGAGAGATAATCTCCTAGGCTGAGTGTCAAGATTACTGATCAAACCAATTCCATTTTGCAGTGCTTTGTTGTGACAAATTCATTCAGACATTTTAGATCTAAGATAAGGACACTGGCCTACTAAATTTACTAGAGGAAGTCCTATTGAAAAGTATAAGTCCTTTAGACTACTCCCTTAGCAGTAGTACTGAAAAAACATTAATCAGCACAGCAGCCATTGAATGATTGCCTATGCACTGGTTAGGTGGACAATGTATATACCTTAGAATTGTTATACAGTACTGGATATTGGTATTACTGTGTTTAAACTAGACAAAGCTGTGGAATCAAATTGAAATAAGGAAAGGAAAGGAAACAGATTCAGATATGGCTCTGTGCAAGGGCTGTCATCTGATTAAGAAATCATCTTGATTAATCATGCAAATTTTTAGTAATTGATTGATTAAATATGTATATTAGCAAAAACATTACTTCTGAAGCAAACAAATCCTTTTTTGTTTGTAAGTAATGTATGGCTGTATTACAGCAGCCTTTAGCTTAGAAGAGGCATTCTGTGTAGGAAAAAAAGGCAAATTTTTCTTTTAAGATTAGGATTGCAACCTGCAGTTTTTATAAACCATATTGAAAACTTATATATGCCAGTGCAATTAATCAGGGCATCATTCTAGCTGATCAAAGCTTTTTAAAAATCAATTAATATAACTGATTAATAGACTAAATACTGCCGCCTTCCTGTTTCCACTCATTGAAATAATCTTACATGATACTTTTATATAACAGAACTCATAGTGCCAGAGGAACATATACCCAATCCTAATCACCAATGAGAAAGGAATATGACAACCCACTTCCAGCATTCCCTGCTTTTCTGAATTGTGAGAAGTCACAGGTATAAGGCCTTCTGACATTGCTGTTTTCCCTGGAGGTGTGGCAGGAAAGTGTACTTATGAGTGGAAATGCTAAATATGGTCCTGAGAACAGATATCCTTAAGAATCAAGATGGAGTTAGAAGGTTGAGGTATAACCACCTAATTTGTGTGTGTGCGCACAAGAGAGAAAATCAAATTGATTTAAAAACATAAGAGCTTCAGGGATGTGCATGAGAAAATTCAGAAATGTGAAAGAAATTGACTGGTGCTGAACATGACATTCAAGGAATGTTCCAATGATGACTTAGTTTTAGAAGGCACACTTAAAAAAAAAAAGACATTTCAAATCATTTTTGTCAAAATATGCTCAACAACTTCCCCTACCCCCAAAAGGACATCTATATAACTAAAGCTTGGTGCTGCACATATTGTTGAGAGGGGAAAGAGTATAAATCCTTCATTCCCTGCCCCCAAACAATGTATTCTGTTAGAGTGTTTTGTGTACTCCCCCCTTCCATTTAATTAAGTGGCATTTCTCACTTTCATGATAAGTATTTCTCCTGTCACAATGCTAAATGATGTTTTCAATAAGAAAGCAGGAGTTTTATCAGCCTCTAATAAGAAGCAGCCAGTCGGCTCCGGGACACAAGAACTACTGTTCTCTTTCAGTGCTTTCTTTTAAATCTTGCCTTGTTTTGCCTCAACAAACCAAGGCACAATGCTGATGCAGGCTGCCCTCCCCATACCACAGCTGTCAATATCAGGCTGTTTAGCCTCTGAGTATGCGAGCAGGCCAGAGTCAGTCTTCCCATGAAAATCAAGTCAATGACCTGCATCTCTTGCTCCTGTGAACCAAGAGATGGCTATAATTTTTCTTCCCCCCACTTTTCACGTGTTGTAAATGTTCACTCAAGTCATTAGCCAATACAAAAATGCATTAATTCCTGCAAAGTTAAGTTCTTCTTGAATGGTTGTATTGTGACTGATTAGGCACAGTTTTCTTCTTTGTCAAATAAAAAAAAAACCAGAGAAAAGAAAAAGGAAAGAAATAAAGGGGGGGGAAATCAGGGAATGTTAAGGTATTTTTTTCCTTGCAGACTGTGTTTGCCTAACTATCTAATCAAGTGGAAACAGCCTTTATCTGCCATGTTCTATTGTGGGGAAAATACAGCAATAAAACGTCTAAAGATTTCCCCAAACTTTTGTCATCTTAAAAGGCCCAAGTTTAGTCAATTGCCGTCACATCAAAAATAAAAAATAAAAGATTAAAAAGGAAATAACTGGGGATGGGGGTAGGATCCATGTTTGTAGCTGTTTAGAAATTCAGCCAATGAAGAACCATATACACTCAAGAGTTCTTTTACTTTTCAAAGATTTGCACTCAAAAAAGACTGTACAGAGGGGCTTGAATGAGGGTTGCTTCTTGGTGACCATAGAAACATTAGAAATGGTAGAAGATGCAGTCTACTGAACTTCAAATGACTTTATTAAAGCGTCACTAATCAGAATCCAAAGTTCTGGTGTTAGGGCCAAAAGAGTGAATAGTCCTCAAAAGTCTAATGACCTTCTAAGAGCATTACTTTTTTTCAAAAGCCTCTTTTGTAGAAAGGAAACTAAATGATAATAATTTTTTAAATCACATATCCTGTTCACAACTAATCTCCAGTAGATCAGATGCACCCAAATGAACCATGACTATTCTCATATACTATGGTTTGACCTGAGATGGGGTAGGCGGAGGAGGAGGTAATGAGAGTGGAAAGGGAGTGAGCATTTAACATTTCTATCTGTTCAGTAAATTAACCATGTCATAATCGCCAACGCAATAAAATCTGGACACAAAGCAAGCATGGCAAGAATAAACAAAAGTAAGGAATTTCAGGCCCCATTGATTTCAACAGAAAAGAGTTAAACACATGCTTAATTCTTCCAGTGAAATCAATGAGATGGAAATCTACTTAATGTTGGCTGATGGAACACTATCAACTAAAACTGATAGGATCAACTATAACTTGAAGGCAGGCCTTTTTAAAGCCACGATTTTAAGTGGATATCTGAATGAAATACATCTTTCAAATTGAAATATATTTATTGTTAATGCAATAGGCCAACATCCTAAGTAAAGCAGCAGAGGTAATTCTTTGCCAGTCTCCTGTATCCTCTCAAGTGCCCTGTGCAGCCTGGAAATATATTTGAAGGATCATGCAGCCCTCGGGGACATATTTTCAGGTAGCACAGAGCACTTCAGAGGGAAGAGAAGAGCAGCTAAAATCCCCCACGTGACCTCCATGTGCTGCTTTACTCTGGAACGCAGCAGCTGCATGCATACTTTCTTTGCTGCATGCAAGCAACCGTCAGAATGTTGCCTATACTCTTCTCCTAATTTATTAATATAAATCAAGGAGCTTGTGTAGGTAAGAGTAATTTCATAAATCACTCTTAATTTATGAAATGATAGAGTGAAATATCGAAGTGAATGTGCAAAGAGGGACTTTTGAGACATGATTGGAGCTTGTACACAACCCCCCTAGTCCCTCTATACATATACTTTTTACAAAGTTGTACAAGTGATAGAAATGTCACTGTTCCACCTATGGTCTGGAAATGCTCGATATTTTTCGTCTCTTCTATAGCACTTCCAGAGCACAGGCAGCGAAGGAACAGTTCTACCTGTTCTAACAGTTCTACCTGCCCATTTGTAGAGGAACTGGAGGTGTTGCACACAAGCTCCAATTGTATCCTCACAGTCCCTCTTTACACATGTGCTTTGGTACTCAGGATGTCAGCCTGTAGCTTTAGTTGCTGCAACAGCATCAGGCACATGGGGCAGAAGAGCATTGCCTCACTTGCCTCAATTTTGTCCTTAGAGGGGTGGAATTGCTTCCATAGCCCTTTGGGTGCAACATTTGTGAGAATCGGCTTCCTTCCTGCCTTATAGGAGGGCTTTCCCACAGCATATGTGCAGCAGCACAAATAGCTGCAGTTGCCCCAACAGAGGGGTGGAGCAGGTAATCTCTCCAGGCCAGCCATGGAAGCCTAATAGCTAATGATGTGTAGTGAACCAGAGCAAGCTGTGGCTTGGAACCAATATATTTAATGCAGTGACAGCCAATGAGGGTGGTGCTGGGAGCAGACAAGAGGTACCTTTAAAAAGTGATACTGATGGTACCGCCGGTACCTGCAAGCCACTGCAAGCAGTGGCACCCCACCCAGCATCCCACATGGCGGCTGCCACGGCTCTAGCACACACCTGGCTTCTGTGCATGCAACACCATGCTGACCATTAATTCATTAGATTTCTATACCGCCCTTCCAAAAATGGCTCAGGGCGGTTTACACAAAGATATAACAAACAAATAAGATGGAACCCTGTCCCCGAAGGGCTCACAATCTAAAAAGAAACATAAGATAGACACCAGCAACAGTCACTGGAAGTACTGTGCTGGGGGTGGACAGGGCCAGTTACTCTCCCCCTGCTAAATAAAGAGAATCACCACATTAAAAGGTGCCTTTTTGCCAAGTTAGCAGGGGTAATGCCATGCCAAATGGCCTCTTCACAAGTGCAGAAGCAGATAAATGCACAGTAGCCACAACATGGGATATTGGGGAGGGTGCTGCTGTTCATGGCAACTTGCAGGAACTCGCAGTACCACCAGTAATAACTTTTTTAAAGAACCTCTCACCATGCACTGCCCTCATCTGCCACCATTGATTTCATGGGTGCACTGCATTTTCCCCTCCAGTTTCCTTCTTTCAAGATGAATCTCAGAATGTGAGCACTTATTTTTTATCTCTGTCAACTTCATTACTAGATACAAAAGCTTTCAAATGAGAAATTGGAAAGTGGGGGAGAGGGAGAGAATAGAAGGAAATTTCATCACCAGTGGCTGTATCCTTTTGAAAACTTTTAGTATCTAATCAACATACCACTATTTCAATTTGAGAGAATTCAAAGAACAGCCTGGGACTAGGAATTATAAAGTGCATCTTTGGGGGAAAATACAGTTTTTAAAAAAGTGCAAATAGGGTGGTTGCATCTTTACCTGTGTATTTGAATCTGCATTTTATTTTTCAATGAGACAGTGTAGTGTTCACACACTGTTCACACAACTGTGCACGCAGTTGTGCACAGGGGAAGGCAGGGTTCAACCTACCTTCCCCCAGATGATCGCTCACAGCCCCAAAGGTGCGCAAGCAGCAAGTGTTGCTGGGAGCTATGCGGATGTATCGCTGCATTTCTCCAGGCAGCACAGGTAAACATAGGCCAGGAATCATTGTCCTGGCCTCCTGAGATCCCACAATGCACCGTGCAACACGTACAATGCATTGGGGGATTCCCCCCAAAGATGGGCACTGTAGGCGCCCATCTCTGTGTGCTGCTGGGCTGGAAGCAGCCCAGCTCACACACAAGCAAGTAGCCTAGGTTAAGGGAAAGCTTGCCCTCTTAACCTTGGCTAGCAGCCCGGCTAAAAAGCTGGACTAGGTGCTGCTGGCTCAATACTGGTGGTTCTCACACTCAGCCTGAACCAGGCTTGGCATCCCTAGCCTGGGTTAGGCTGTGCATGAGAAAAACCTCTATGGATGGAGGTCTGGTTTATCTCTTATTCTCCCTGACAGTTTGCATTCCAAAACATTCCTTTTATCTTTATAATTAATTCTCTTAGCCAGCCAGCATGGAGATGTCGCAAGGCAATGCGTGCCAGCGAGGGAGGCACCTGATTGGCTGAGCTCTGTTTGGCCGGCGGAGGCGCCTGATTGGCTGGGCGTTGGCCCAGGGCCATTGTGAGGAGGGGCCGTCTCAGCTGCAGCCTGGGCTGGGAGGCAGGAGGCAGTCGGAAGGACTGGCCCTGGCCTGGCACCAGAGCTGGTGAGTGGGACATGCATGCGGCGGAACTCTTGCAACAGGCTGTGAGAGTTCCGAAGTGAGGACTGAGGAGGAGAGGGGGAAGAAAGTGCTGTCAGTGGCCGCCGGCCGGCCGGTGGAGGAGGGGGGAGAGAAAGGCGGTGGCGGTCAGCGGGCGGGGGGAGAGAAAGGCGGCAGCGGTCAGCGGGTGGGGGGGAGAGAAAGGCGGCAGCGGTCAGCGGGCGGGGGGGAGAGAAAGGCGGCAGCGGTCAGCGGGCGGGGGGGAGAGAAAGTCGGCAGCGGTCAGCGGGCGGGGGGGAGAGAAAGGCGGCAGCGGTCAGCGGGAGAGAAAGGCGGCGGGCAGCGGGAGGGGGAGAGAAAGGCGGCGGCAGGTGGGGGAAAATAAAGGCAGCAGCGGGCAGCAGGAGGGGGAAAAGAAAAACGGTGGCGGGCGGATGGAGAGAAAGGCAGCGGCAGGCAGCGGGTGGGCAGGAAGGAGTAAAAACGGTGGCGCTGGGGCCCTTCTTGGCCTCCCACCATGGCTCTGTGGGGGGGGGGAGGAACAGGAGGGGAGGAGGGCTGGAGAGCGCGGGCAGAGGGAAGGAGAAGAGAGGAGAGACCAGGGCAGGAGGAAGAGGGAGGGGAAAACAGCCAGCCCCAAAGCGCCGCACAGATGCTCTGTGTGGGGTTGGCTAGTTGGGAATAAATCACAATATGACTGAGAATCATTAAGATCCACAATTGATTTTTAAGAAGTCATTTGAGAAGAATACAGGATGGTCAAGTTAAACAGCAGCTTCCATCACCCACAACATGAATGCCAGAATCACAACTGTAGTCTCTTGTGAGTTCAGCACAACTGACTTGCATTCATGGCTCTGATCCTTATTACCTATTTACCCAAATCGAAGACAACTCCAAATTCAAGACTACCCCCTTAAAAAGCAGAGGTTAAATAAAGGTTGTACCTGCAGTTACTCAAAAGGAACAGGACTCTGAATTTAAGACAACCTCCCAATTTCTAATATTAAAAAAATTGGGGGGAAACAAGGGGGAGGTGGTTTAGTCTTCAACAGAATGAGGCACAGTTGTTTACAAAACAGGTGTCCTTATATATAACAATTTTAGAAGAACAAACAACCAACCAACTTCGGCTTATGGCCAAAATGAACAGCACTAATTACAGGGAAAGCAGGTCTGAAGGTCTCAATAGCATCAAACACTTTCCCCTTTTATTTATGGTTGCATTATATTAAAAGGGCTACATGCAGCTCCATCCTAGTCACTTCAAAATCCAAGCAGAACAGTTAAAAATGTACCATATAATGGGATAACAGCTAATGCACATAATCCACTAGTAACAAAATAGGCAAAGGGGAGATTTCTGTAGGAAACCCCAGGGATGCCTCAGACTGTTTGCCTACCAAGAGCATCTCTGAGCAACCAATGGAGAGACCCCTGTAAAATCTTTTTTGAATAAAAGACCTTTGTGTCTTGGAAGATTGTACAAAGTCAACAGTAAACTCACAATGAAAAGAGAACACCACTTGGCATTGGCTTTGAATATATATGTTATTCTAATACCATAGAGCTTATTTCTAATACAGCAAAGGTACACATAACAGGAACGCAAAGTCTTGGCAGCAAGATATGTGCATTTGCATTACACCTTGAAAACCAAGGAGAATTTGGACAATTCACTACTGCAGACTTAAGGCTTCTGGGAGTTATTTATTTATTTATTATTTATTATTAAAACTTTTATACCGCCCTTCCAAAAGGCTCAGGGCGGTTTACATTAAAACTTTTTTTCTTTTTTACTTTTACTTTTTTTCTTCTGGTCAGAGCCTTCAGAACTACCAGCACAAAACAGCGTCTTGGAGAGGTGAAGCCGGTTGCAAAAATAGCAGCTTGTACAAAAATTAAAATTGATTTTAAAATGACCAAAACTTCTGAATTCTAGGAGACTTTGGGGGCAAGACAGGGGAGCAAGATGTGCTGCTTTGTGAGAGAAAAAAGTGGAAGGGAAATATTGGGAGGCAAAGTAAAAGCAATGCTGGGTACTGGAAGAAAGAGAGATCAAAAATAGCATGGCTATGCCCCCACTCAGACAGCCATTCAGATTTGCAGTTTTGGCTAGAAAGGAGAACATAAGAATAGCCCTGCTGGATCAGGCCCAAGGCCCATCTAGTCCAGCATCCTGTTTCAAACTGTGGCCCACCAGATGCCTCTGGGGAGCCCACAGGCAAGAGGTATGTGCATATCCTCTCTCCTTCTGTTACTCCCCCCCCCCCTGCAACTGGTATTGAGAGGCATCTTGCCTCTGAGGCTGGAAGTGGCCTATAGCCCTCCAACTAGTAGCCGATGATAGACCTCTCCTCCATGAAGCAAGCCCCAAAACCTGGAGAGCGACTTCAGCTACCCTGGGAGCTTCAGGAGCTTCCGAGCGACCTAGTGCCCATCCCTGCACTACTGTATTAGCATGAATAAGTGAGACTTGAAACTGCACATACTGTTAATCATTCTTTCATTAAACAAACTTACTAGATAAGTTTATATTGGCACGAAGATCCTATGAATAACTAATGCTGCCTGGATTCAGATGTCACATCCACTGAGAGCATGCACTCTTGCATCTCATTTCCCCAACTTGTGTCGTCTGACCCCACCTTTTCTATGTAAACAATATGTAAGTCAACAATCTTCCATCAATTTTTAATAAATTAAAAAATATTAAAAAGAAAAACAACCATAAATAATAATTGCATCTAAAAAAAATTAGCCCCTTGAACTATCTCACCTAAAAGAATAAGAAATGACAGACAGCTGAAACGAACATGAAAGTCACCCACACAGCATAGGACTTACAATACTCTCCTGCTATTAAACAGTCTTTTCTCATTTGCATCACCACATTTGCTGGTGCCAGAGTAAGCAGAATTCAACTCACTTGACTTCTTTCAGATAAACAAAAATTGGCAATATTTCCCCCCTCTTAAATTTACAACTCAAAACAAGCTGGAAAATAATACAGTTATCAAGAAATGCCTATTTCCAAAGCGTTTACATAGACAGGTTTACATAGAATCTAATTGACTGCCTGACTGGGGTTTCTATAGAAGTGTTCTCCATTAAGTTGTCATGTTGTCCTCCTAGTACTTGAATTTATCACTAACCTCACTCAGAGTGGTACTTTGTTAACACAATCGTCTCACAATTCTAATTAACAAATTCTCCTCATGTAAACTGTCAAATTACAGGGTGAAGAATACCACAATTTAAAAAATAATCACTTCTTTGGCCGAAGCTGAATGCTGATGAGGAAGTATTCATCTTGGGACAATTTCTCCATAATTATATTTACAATGGTCGAACATAATTCTCCAGATTATATATAATTTGATCAAATCTGAATATTATATGTTAAAAGGGCTTTATAATGCAGTTTTCATCTTGACTACATAGGTGGATTGTGTAATAACCAGTAAAAAAGATCCCAAGAGCAGCACAAGAAAAATAGATGGCAAACAGCAAACACATAGGCATTTCTTTAAATAACTTTGATAACAGCCCTGTGTAGATATTTAGTTGTGGAGAAGGAAGTACTGAGATAGTGCAACTTGTACATGCTTAAAAATTGAGCATGCCCTTTGTCAACTTGGTGTGCATACAGCTATACACCTTGAAAGCCTACTGAACAGTGCATATGTATGTTCAAGCTGGCTGAGATCACTCCCTCTCACAAATAGGTAAATAAATCCCTCTGAGATGCCACTGATAAGGCAGCCCTGATATGAATGTTGAGGTCCTCTCAAGTCTGAAGGTCCTTAGTGATGTATCTGAGACAACTTCAGGCAGGAAGAATCTGTCCCAACTGTCCAACACAACTAGAGATCATCCATACAACAACTCTGGAGAGGAAGACAAAATCCCAAAGACCACAGCAACCACAGTATGTTTTCTTGATTTTTTGTAAGCCACCCCAACCAACACTGGGCAGGTTGTTGGGGGAAGGTCAGAAATATTTTAAATAACTAACTAACTAACTAACTAACTAAATAAATAAATAAATAAATAAAGTAAGATATGAAATAAGCATTCCTCCAGACTAGACTGATGTTGCACTGAAAAAATGGATGGACAGAGCGAGAGTGATCAATAAACCCTTCCAGTATGTCTACCCAGTTCTTGATGGGGGGAGGGACAAGAGCTATTTTAGTGCTCAATAAAAAGCTCAGCTTGATTTTACCACAAACTTCTATTGAAACTCACCTGAGTTCCCCACTTCACATGGGGATCTGCAGTAGGTATCACCTTGGCAGCCTTCATCCAGGACAGGACACATCAAAACCGTGGAGTGAGATAAATGTTTCACATATTTCTGAGCAACTTTCTCCTTAGGAAGGCACACATAACTTTCTACCTCCTTAGAGAGTCACACGTAACTCTCTGAGGATCATAGTCCTGAAAACCATCCAATATGTGGGTCATATGAGATGGCGGCAATATATTCAGCATCCACAAATGTTGTCAGGGCCCGAATCATCACCACAATCTCAGCTGCAAAAGCAGAAGCATTCAAATGCCTTGCCAATTGCAGGGCTTTTCACTAGCAAACATGGACAGGTTTCTAGAACTCGATTTAACTACTGCAGCCCAGACCTACTATATCGATAGAAATATAATCTGCATGTGCTTTTCCTTATGTTTGGCCTGAAGTGCCTTATGTTTGGCCTGAAGGTATTGAATAAAGTCACAGAAGAACAATGCATTCATCACATTTATTTTACCCTTTAAAAAAAACAATTTAGATTGCTGCTCTTACTATCTTAGTTTCTCTCTTGTCACATATGTATATTCCTACACAGAATGCTGATCAGAAAATAGCAATAATAGACACATTTATCAGTTACAGCCATCTGTATTCCTTTAGATTGAGCCAAGTATTTTGGCAGACATGTGTATTTCCCGCTCCTATCCAATAGGATCTAGCCTTGCAAAGAAACTGTTTACTCCCAGTTCCTTCTTTCTTTATCAGCACAAAGGTCAAGTAGTGTTTCAAATCTGTCAAGGATTGGATTTAAAATAATATGGTATCATTGACTATGTTTAATTAAGTGTGAGCCCAATAGGATGATTGAAATTGGCTTTGAGAGAGGGGGAATCAAACTACATATTACATATATGGTGGTTTTTCTTTCCCAGCTAGCTGAAAAACAGACTCAGAAGCTGCAATCAAAAACTGCTGTCACCTCAAAACTGCCCTCCCCAAGTCGTTTTATCCTCACAGAGGAAAAGGTAGGAAAAACACAGTTGTGTTCTGTATTCTCTGCCCAGTACAAAAACTTGTGGTTCAAGAAGGGCAAGGTTAATTGATTCTGGTGAATTGACATTTATTTTTCTGAGCACAAGCATCAGCTCCAAATTATAATGCTCTCTTTTTTGTTTGTTTGTTTGTTTGTTTGTTTGCTGCTACCTCTCATTCTGCCCATCAAGAGAAAAATATATATCACAAGACAAATTTCCTACACTCCCCATTTTCTGCTTCTCCACTCAAGTTTGGAGTGAAGCGTGTTTCAGGTCTCATACCAATATCTTCTAGCTAAAGAACCTATAAGCATTCTCAGAGATGTGTCCTGAGGGCCTTTCTCCACAAACCTATTATTGTACATCAGATTATCATTTGATGTACACGTATTCCCTTAAGGCTGACAAACCATTCTGTACGCACACTTACTATTTTCTCCAGCAATTGTCCAATAAAATGTAATATATTTACTTTCTTTACATCTGATCAACATGACAGCACTATCCCAAATCATGACAATTACAACTATGCACAGACAGACAGAGACAGAGAGATAAAGAAGCCACAATCCAGCTAAAGTTAGTCACAATTAATTACCACTAAAACCAATATTTTTAATTTAGAATACAAACTCCGCAACCGGGAATTCCTCACCCCAATATAAGGCCCTTCAAAATTTGGGCCTAACCTTTATTGTTGCATATTGGTATTTGCTCACACTGCCTGATAGCCCTCTCTCCTGGGATTCCCCTTGTCCCATTCCTTTCTTTTCCCTCAAACTCACCTGATTATGGCAGCAGCATTAAAGCCTTTCCCTCTCTCCCCTTTGGTGGGACACCAAAACCTAGAACTCTGCAGCAGCAATAACACAGGTGAAAGGAGTCCTGAGAAACATAATTCTCCATACTTTATCTGCATACCATGAGCCCATACTCAGGAGCATTAGAGAACTACATTTCCTTGGTTCCTTGTACTTAGGATGCTGCTTTTGTAGAGCATCAGAAAGAGGCCGGGAAAATGAAAACAAAAAGCTATTGTTGCTTTGCCTGGGTGCCTTCCAGATTAGACCCTGCAACGGGGTCACGTTGTATCTCTGAAGTGTGCTTCCACACTTCCTGCGTTGTGACACCGCAGTCCCTATGCTGACAGCAGGGTGCCGTTCATATTTTCAATGCCTTGTTTCGAATTTAATCACTGCGATATAGTGCTATGACATCGTATATCTGGCATAAAGAAGTTGCTGTTTTTTCAGGTTGTTAGTTTCCGTTAAACTTTTGATTTCCCTGAACAGAAGCATTTTGCTGCTGTTGAGCAGCTAACCTGGAAAGCACCCAGGCCCACTGCTTATTAGGTTTGGAGAGCTGGGGTGGTTGCAGGAGATTACTGGAAATCCCATGATGCTTGCAAATGGGATGTTTTCCTAACTCAGATTTCTGAATCAGTCCCATAACATGATCCAATCACATAATTAGTAGGTAGTGAAACAAAACTCACTGTTTTAACTTTTATAATTTTCAAGAAAATATACTTTAAATTTAGCCTATTAACAGTGGAGACTGAAAACACACCTCTTTGGCTGATGTGATAATGACATCACTTTCCTGTTCTGCTCTGGGGCAGAGATACTTCAGCTTATTCTGCTGGGTTTTCTCTGCCTTCTTCTTTGCTGTCAATTAATAGGCCCTGAAATTATCAAGGTGAGAAACTACATGGGGGGTGGCGGCATTCATTCAACTTTGCTACCAAGTAATGAGGAGGCTGCAGCTCTGATTTGGGTGGGATACTGTTGGGGCTGGGGAAATGAGGAGCTCTCTCTCTTTCTCAGATACTGCAGGCCTTTGGTGAACAAAGCAACTGCAGCTCTGATTTGGGGGATACTGGAGGGGGGCTGAGGAACTCTTTCTCTTTCTAGTGATCCTGGGAGTGGTGTTGGAGTGTGAGGGGAGCAGAAAGCAAGCTAACAGATAGGATCTTCTCAAAAGTGTGTTTACTTAGTTACACTGAAAGTCCAAGGAACCTGTGTTTCCTGAGTCTCGTCCATGTTCCCAAAAGGAAGAAGATCCTGAGCTGGGAGCACCAAGAAAATGAAGATAGTATCAGAGCAGGAAGGGGTTGGCTAACAAGTATGCAGAGTATAAACTGTTTTACATTTTTCTTTTTTTGCAAGAAAAATATACTCTGCATATATGTTGGCACCATTGTTAGTTATTCTAGGGTTTTTACTTTCTTCCATCATTAGCTGCAGAGCTGTATTTCTTGACTTACTGTTAACGCAGAGTGCCCTCCAAACACCCAAAGTTAAAGAGCAGGGATTCTATGGCACATGGAATCTTTCTTGGCAGGGGTGCTGGGTGGTAGGGATGTGTGAGCTCGTTCGATTCAAACTGTGGTTTGAATCATAAGAACATATAAACAGCTGTGCTGTATCAGGCCCAAGGCCTATCTAGTCCAGCATCCTGTTTCACACAGTGGCCCACCAGATGTCTCTGAGAAGCCCACAGGCAGGGGGTGAGGGCATGCCCTCTCTCTTGCTGTTGCTCTCTTGCATCAAATTGAACCAGCCCAGTTCGGCCGGTCTGAGTTTGAACCGGCCCAGCCCCGGTTTGAACTGGACCAGCTGCAGGATATCTGCGGCTTTTTGTTTTTCTGCCTCCAATATGAAATTTATTAAGTTTCTCATCATTAGCTCTTATACCACACTACCTGTTCACAAACTTATGAAATTTCCCAGCCAGACAGCTTCTAGCTCATAAATTTCTATAAGGTCACTCCTGAGGGCAGGAGGCCTACTAGTTTGGTCAAATCGAAGTTATCCTTATCAATACTATTGCTAATATGCTTCTAATAACAGAACATGCACAATTAAAGTCTCCAACACTACCGCATCACATACCAAAGGCCTGCAGTATATGAGAAAGAAAGAGTTCCTCAGTTTCCCAAACCCAGCAGTATCCCACCTAAATCAGAGCTGCAAGCTCCACACCATTTGGTAGCAAAGTTGAATAAATCCCGCACCCCAACTCATGTAATTTCTCACCTTAATAATTTTAGGGCCTGTTAGTTGGCAGCAAAGAAGAAGGCAGAGAAAACCCAGCAGAATAAGCTGAAGTATTTCTGCCCCAGAGCAGAACAGGAAAGTGATGTCATAATCACATCAGCCACATCGGCCAATGTATCTTCAGTTGCTTTCCAGGATTGCAGTTTTCAGCTAACCTTAAAGGCAAACTATAGGAAAGCTAACTTTTTAGGAAAACTATATCAGTTAGAGCATTAATCCCACCCCACCCCCCGCCCATCAATAGGTATTGTATGAGTACTAGTTGACAACACAATGGATTCTTAAATTTAGGAAAATACCCCACTGGAGAGAGATGGCATTTCTGGTTGAAAATTGGTCGGGGGGGGGGGGATGAACTAGCTCCCTACTTTGGGGAGGGAGGGAATAGTTGAGCTCTATTCCAAACAAACCTAGGAGAGTTCTCCCATCACTATAAACCAATGGAAAAAGTTAGATGCAACTGAAGTATTGCTTTCAATGTGGTTTAATCACAACTAACTTTGGCCAGATTGGACCCTATGTTTTAGTACTATACATCAGGCTTAATAGTACTATGCAGCATGCTTAGATAGCATTCTAGTCCTTGTTATATTATTCCTTTGCCACTATTCTGAAAACAAATTATATTTGATTAGTATCTAGTATCTAGAGCTGCTCATGCTGCAGGTCAGGTAGCAGCTTTTTAAAAAACTGAATTGCACAGAAGGGTATATTTAAGAGGCAGTAAACAAACCTATTCAAAGAGAAACCAGAACAGATTTTCAAACAAAAATTAACTAGTTAAGTCAGCCATTTCTTCTTCTAGTGGCAATATGTCTTTATCATTCAGACAGTGTGAAGCTTTATGATGGATTACAAAAACAATAGTGGAGAAAGGGAAAATTGAGAGGGAGAAAAACCACCAGGGGGCCTAAATTGCTATATGAAAACTCCAAAGAAAACATCAATCTTTACTTGTACAGAGGAATTTTATAATTGAGGCATCTTAATAATCCTTCTATTGTATTCCTACAGAAAGCTCTTGACTTCTTAAATAAGTCAAGTGAAAGTAATGAGTTTTATAAACCAAAGTTACAGATGCACATGTAGGAGTAAAGTCACAATAAAGTTCCATCCCTCATACAGCATGTTTACCCTTGAGTTTAGATGCCATCCTCCTTCCCTGCTCGACACCCATTATTGCTTTTGGGTCATCATCTTTGGATTATGGTATACAGTTGTATCACTGTCCACATTTGCTTATGTTTAAATTCCTTTGAAATCAATGACACTTTAATATAATGTAAGTGGGCAGGACTCAAGTCTACAGACCAGAAATATTTATGGCGTTTAACAGAACACATTACTGTTACAGAAAGCAGGATATATTTCTGCAAATATGGCATATTGATCAAAGTCAATACTCTTCTGGTTAGAGGCAACCCACAACAACAAATCCTGCAATATTCAAATCAAAGGATTTTTCCATTGATTTTATCAAGAGCAAGATTGTACATAAGAAGAACGCTGTATTTATTTTATTAATGCATGCTATAATAGAAGTTCATTTTAAATATGCCATCATACAAACAAAACAAATCTTCCAGGGTAGGTTAAACATCATTTTTACATAGAAAAGCACAGTGCATCTTGGTCATTACCAAGAAGCAGTCAGGGCAAGGATGGAACAATGCAAATTTGTAGGAACTGGACTGGGACTGAGGACAGTCTTACCCCTCAACTACTGAGATTTCATTGAGATAATAATGGCTGAAGTGCCTTGGATGAAGGCTGCAAGTCAGGCTAAGAGTTCCCCCCAAAACCTTTTCCCCCTTTAGAACATATGTTCACTCATTGCCATTATCATGTCTTGTTGAAATGCAAGGACAGATCCAGTATCTCAACTGAGAGTGGCAGTGGCTTCAGTGAAGGACTGCAAACTAGAGAGAAGGGAGGAAATTGACCACTGCTACTGCAGTCTTGCCAAGACAGGGGTGTGGGCAGTCCCAGTAGGGCCAGCTTTGCATATATTCAGAGGAATGTCTTTCGTATGTTAAAATGGCCATGGCTAAATTGTACCATTGCAAACTGGTTCTAGAGTCTGCTTTGACTTCATATGATTTTTTTAAAAAATCACCAGTGATAAGCAGACCTTATGGCTGCTATCTCCTTCTAAAGGATTCATGAACTTTTGCACTTGTTAATTTGCAGATACTTAACAGGTGAAACTTTCCTCATGGTGTCTCATCATGCTGATATAAGCAGCACCCACTGAAATGCCTGCTTGTCTTTCACCTTATATGCTAAGTCCTGAAAAGTAGCAATCTTAAGTATAGCAAATCATAGAGGTTTTAGCATTCTTTTACTTTAATGTTTTTAATTTGCTGAAACTGAAGTTTTGAATTCCTTTGCAATACCATAGTAAAATTCCTATTAAATTGTCATATTAAAAAACAAACATGGAAGATAAAGTACTGAAATTAAAAACCTTTCTTTGAATGGTCACTTACTTTGTGGCAATTCTGAGAATATTCATGAAGTTAACATATGACATGAAAATAAACACATGCTGATCAAAGTATTTATTCAGAATCTAGTAACAGTTAGTGTATAAGCTTCTTTAGCACTATGAACAACCACCTTGCTTCTTTAACTTAGAGTGAGAAAGTCCTGCCATAGAAACTTATATTACTACTACACTAAACAGTGTAGAAGCACAAATTCTTTGTTTGTTTTTTCCAGAAAGGAAATGTTTTCATTTCACAGAAAAACGTATGACAAATTATTTTGACACCGAATTACTTACAGAATTTAGACAGTTTAAAAGTACAACCGATAGCAATGTGAAAAAATCAGTTTCTAGCTTTTTTATGTTCTGCTATGGTATATTTAATTTTAATTTGATTATTTTATATTCTATATTTCAGAATCATGGCTTGCTTGTGTTCATTAAAGTACTCTGAAAGTGCTTGCTGATCTTTCTTCGAACAATCTATTCCTTCTACAGTAAAACACTTGATCATTCCTATTCATGGGAATAGTCTGATACCCCAAGTTTCAATTAAGCTACTGCAAATAAGGGTTTGAAGTCTTGGATGTACCTTTTACCATAATCAGATACCACTACAGAAAGATAGGAAACATTTATTAACATGCCAAACCACAATCAGGCTAAACTGAAATATGAAGCCAATATTTGTGTCAGTTTCTTTGGTTGAACTTGTAGAAAAAGCTGTAAACCTGTTTATGGCTTCAGTCTTTGTGATCTGATACCAATATTCACAGTGTTAACACTATACCAAGTATGAAGCACAAAAAGGTACCTTTTGAAGGAAGCTATATTATGCAGTTTTGACAGTAATAATTGAAATCACTAAAGTGGTAAATTCTTTGCTGCCGTTTCTAATGGAACTGTGAAATAGTTTAATATTAAATAACACTGCTTTACACATTTTAACCTTTCTTCTGATTAGAAATGTTTCTAATAAAACACTGAAAATACAAATCAAAGCACACCTATGCAACCACATAAAAGTTTCATTCAAGTCAAAGGTACTACTCCAGAATAAGCCAGTGTGGTATGCTGATTAAAGAAGAGATTATGGAGTCTTACGAGCTCTACATAAGAACCATACCAAAAACAAAAACAAAAAACCTTTCTAAAACCAAAAGCTTCATATGTCAATATCACAATTTTTTAAAAAAACAAAAAAACAACCCTATATATCATAGCAAATAATTACACTAACTGATGAAAATGTAATTTAAAACCAAATGCAGCATTTGTGGAGCCAATCCTACACGTGCTTACTCCAAAATAAGTATCACTCATTCGTTATCTCCATTTCAGTGAACATAGGTTTGTTGCCTTAATGTAGCAGCACTTGATAGCAATTCCTGGAATGTGAAATTGACTAGGTTCAGTTTCAGAACTCAAGTGCTTAGACCATGAGGGAAATGTTTGAATCATTCCACACTTCCGGCATCCCCTGCTGGTTGACTACTGAACAGGCTTTGCTCAATGAGCAAAAATCCAATGATTCAGAGTGCAAAGCAGGAATCAGAACCTGAAAAATGTCCTAAGGGAAATGAGAAGCCCTGACTTGATTGACCTAGTGATTTCTGAATCTCTCTGCAAAACAATAGCCGGGGTGTTTCTAACAGCATGAACAATTATATTATCCATTAAGCTTACTGTTTTAGTAAACAGTAAGTAGGCAAATAGTTCTGCTATTATAGCTAAAGTTTTAGAATCCATTCAGTCTGAATCACCAATCAGATTACAACCGAATTGTTTTAGCAGTCAGCATGTGGCTTTCGTAACAGAAGAAAATCTGCAAAACTTTGAACACAGACCTCAATACTGGCAAAGCCAGAGGAATAGGAGCTGTGTTAAGAGGTGAAGGGAAACTAATTTGGAAGAAGCAGCTACGTTTTCCTGGGCCTTGTCCAAAACACTCTAGTATTGCACAATGACCAGTAAAGAAATGGACCACTCTGTTACTACTAGCTAAAAATTGATGCTCTACTTAGCAAGTTAAGTAAACAAATGATCAGTAACAGACCCCTTCACACATGGATAACAGGTCACGTGTGAAACAAACCACAGTGAAAGCTAAACAGTTAAAGCCAATTGCTGGCTTATGAAGCTAGAATGAAAAGTCAGTTCTTTAGCATGCTAATCAGTTAACTGATCTCAGAGAGGAGGGTGGAAATAGCTTTGTGCTAAGTTCTAATACAGTCCTTTGTGCAGATACTCCTACTGATGAAGTACATATCTGCTTGTGAATTGTTTCAAAAGCTACTATTATACCATGAAATGCTAATAATAAAAATAACTTCGCATCTGTAAAATAAACTCCACGTAAGATTAAATGGATAACAGGACCAAAACATTGCTAAACTACTTACTTTACAATATGTGTACATATAATAAAAGACTTTACCTCTGCTCTCTGCGTTCGTGGCAAAGTGGTAGATTTTTCAATGGCATAAACGTCCACCAGATAAAGACGTGCTCCTTGCTCTCTGTCCAAAATAGCAGCAGTCTGGATAACACCAGTGTGCCGCCCAATGGTAAAGAGGCGGCCAAACATTTTGTCTTCACAACGCACTGAGACAATAAAATATTCCACGAGAGCTTCAGTCCCCCTGGGACTAGCTGCTTCTATAGATATCACATTTGTCCCAATCGGTTCACCTTCTTTCAAAATGGTAATATACTTTGGCTGAGTAAAAACAGGGCCATCAAGTCCTTGTAGGATGATAGTCATCTCAGTGGTTATTTTTCTCCTCTCAGGGCCAAGATCTGTGGCTGAAACTATGAAACTGTACATAAGCTGAGATGGTACCAAGGCCGATGTCACCCTCAGGTCTCCACTGTAGCGATCCACAACAAAAGTGTCTGTGTCCCCATTAATTATTTCATATTCAACCTCCCCATTGGCACCTTCATCAGGATCTGAAGCAAGAATAGTAGTTAGGACTGTACCAATCACAACAGAAGGGTCTGCAGCAAGAGCGTTTTGTGACACAAAAGTAGGAACATTGTCATTCTGGTCAGCTACTAGAATGGTTACATTCTTCAAAGCAAATCTTCTGGACTCTACAGGGACTGCCTGGTCAGTGGCTTTCACTGTTAATTCAAAGAGATTAGCAAATTCACGGTCTATTTCGGCATTAGTATATATTGTTCCTTTGACTTCATCGATATGGAAATGGTTCCCTCTTGGCATCTGCTGAATGATTGTATATGCTAACTGCCCATTAATATCTGCATCTGGATCATGAGCAGTTACAGAAATGACAGAGCTCCCAATAGGAATGTTCTCAACAATAGATTTAAAAATGTCCCCAGGTGGAAATTTAGGCGGGTTGTCATTATAATCCCTGACATATATTACAACTGACATGGTAGATGACTGAGGAGGCCTTCCTTTGTCTTTTGCCGTTATATTTAGTTTATACATGGACTGTGTTTCAAAATCCAACTTTTTTGCAAGAAAAATGCTGCCAGTATTGGGACTGATGCTAAACGTCCCATGATTGTTTGTCCCTGTAATACTGTAATGAAGGTCAGCGTTGTCACCCGAGTCTGAATCAGTGGCAGTAGCAGAAGATACAAGTTCCCCAATTCTCATGTTTTCCAAGACATCAACGAACAATGTTGATTTAGGGAAGGAAGGACTGTTGTCATTTTCATCTAGTACATCAATGTTCAATGTACAAACTGAGCTTAGGGAAACCGCCCCAGAATCTACTGCTTGGATGACAAGTGAATAAGATGCAGTAGCTTCATGGTCTAGTTTGCCTATTAAAGTCACCTGGCCAGTGCCACTGTCTACTGTAAACTGGTTTTCTTCATTGCCCTTAATTATAGAATAGTGGATCAGTCCATTAGTACCTTCATCAACATCCGAGGCAGAAACTCTTAAAACCTGTGTCAGGTTTGCTGCTAATTCTGATATAGTAGCTTGATAAAGTTCTTTTAAAAACTTTGGCACATTATCATTTATATCCTTCAAGTAAACCTGCACAGTAGCCTGATCCCTCAAAGGCTTGGGCAACCCCTGATCCACTGCAATGACTGTGAGTGTAAACACTGCTACACCCCTTTGCCTCATAAGGGATTCCCTGTCCAACTGATGAGTACTTGTTATTTCCCCAGTTATTGCATTCAACTCAAAATCAGGCTGCATGTGTTCAAATGAATATCTGACTTCACCATTAGATCCAGAGTCTTTGTCAACAGCTTTAATTTTACCCACAAATGATCCACCACTCTGCTCCTCCTCATAATAAAAAACATAATTGGTACTGTTAAACAACGGTCTATTATCATTTACGTCTTCTAGAATGATGGTGACATTTACTGTGGCACTTAGCGGTTCTACTGCTCTGTCAGAAGCCACAACCACTAGCATGTATCTTTCCTGAAGTTCACGGTCCAGCTCACTCTTTATATACAACTGACCATCTGGAAATATGCCAAAGGCATCCCCAGTATTTCCTTCAATTACATTATAAGCTATTTCTCCATTTGCGCCTGAATCCTTGTCGGAAGCATGCACACTAAAGAATCTAGAATTCACAGGCTCTAATTCAGAAATGGTGACTTCATAGGAAAGTTGGTCAAACACTGGTGGGTTGTCATTGACATCATGAACAGAAACTGTTAAAATGAAACTAGAAGAGTGCCGTGGAACTCCCAAGTCAGAGGCCAAAAGCTCCACTTGATAAGATCCAGCATTTATGTCCAGAGGCCCTGTTAAACTTATGGCACCACTTTGCTCATCAACATGAAACAGGTCCTTGGGATTTTGCTTTAGGCTGTAAAGGATCATGCCGTTGACATCTTCATCAGGGTCAACAGCTTTGGCCTGGAATATGGTGTGCCCAGTACTCCAGTTCTCAACCACATTCACACTTTCTACTGCATGGAGAAAATAGGGGGAATTGTCATTTAAATCCTTGACTGTTATATTGACCAATGTGTCTCCAGTTATGGCTCCACCACTTGCCACTACTTTTAATTGGTAAAAAGCTTGCTCTTCCCTATCAATAATACTAGCTGTGGTTAATAGGCCTGTAATTTTGTTAATTTCAAACATACCCTTTTGGTCACCTGTTGTGATCAGGTAAGTGATGTTGGTGTTGAGGTCCATAGAGGAAGCAGAAACGCTGCCTACATGATAACCCAAGGCAACGTTTTCAAACACCACAAAACTGTATATATCCTGGCTAAATACTGGAGGGTTATCCTGAGTATCCAAGACAGTGACAGTGACTATTGCCTGGTTTTGGGACTGGAGCTTGCCACCATCGCTGGCCACTACTTGCAGTTGGTATGCAGTCTTCTCCTCTCTATCTAGGACAGTTTTGGTGGTGATGACCCCTTTCTGGCTATGGATCTGAAACCTGGAGGTGTCTCCTGCTGAAATGCTGTACCTGACTGTGCCATTGGGCCCAAGGTCTGGATCACTGGCAGACACAGTAGCAACATAACTGCCTGCAGGTTCATTTTCCTGGATATGGGCAAAGTACTGGACAGGATAGAAAAGAGGACTGTTATCGTTTACATCCAACAGGCTCACATTGACCTGAGCCACTGAGGAGAGGGGAGGAGAGCCCAGATCGGTGGCCAGGACCTGAAGTGTATAGTGTCCCTGCTCTTCCCTATCTAACTGTGAAATTGTACTGAGTCTGCCTGACAGGGGATCCAGGCGAAAAATCCGCCATGGGGCTACCAATGAACCAGTGGTCACTCCCCCTGGCTCAGTATCTTGCAAGGAGAAGCGCACTGTCCCATTGTCTCCCAAGTCACCATCCACAGCATTAAGAACTAGCAGCTCAGTTCCTGAAGGGGAATTCTCTGCCACATACACATGATAGCCATCTGGCTGGCTAAACTGGGGCCTCTCATCATTAACATCCAGGATATTCACCACCAGTTGGGCGTAGGAAACTTTGGGTTGCACACCTTGGTCACGGGCACTGATGTTCAGCACCACTTGAGAAGCAATTTCCCTGTCCAGCCCACCAGATGCTGCTATGCTTTTGCCAGAAACACCAAGGATAGGCCTAGCCATGACAGCATCAGGGCTCTTGGTAGTAACTAGGCCGCTGTGCTCACTAATACAGAACCAGCCCAGCTCATTGCCAGAAACGATGCTGTACTTGAGGTTGGCATTGAGCCCAGAGTCACGATCAGTAGCACTCAGGCCTTGTACATAGCTGCCAGGTGGCACTTCCTCACTGATATTCACTTGGTACACTGACTGCCCAAAGACAGGTGGGTGGTCATTTATGTCATTCACAAAGATCACCAGACTAGCCACAGAAGAGCGGCTCACTGGGGCCGGCATAGCGCCTTCTGGACTCACAGGTGACGGTGGAGGAGCTCCAAAGTTGTCAGTCACAGCCACAGTAAGGTTGTAGGTGGGTATGCGCTCCCGGTCAAGAGCAGCGGCCACTTTTATAAGGCTGAGGTTGGGTACTTTGCTGCTCTGTACCTCAAAATGGCGCTGCTCATTCCCACCCAGGATGGCCACTGAGATATTCCCATTGGCCGCTGAGGAGTCAGCATCGCTCACGGTCAGCAATGCCACCACTGTGCCAGGTGCTGCATTCTCATCCACTGAAGCAAAGCGGGAGGTGGCTGGGAAATAGCGGAATTTAACCCGGGGCTCATTATCATTCACATCCAGCAGCTGGATCAGAGCCTCGGCGCGACCACTTAAAGCTGGCACTCCCCGGTCCATTGCCTGAACTGTCAGGGAGTACTGCCGCTGCGACTCATAGTCCAATGCCTCCCGGATGCGGATGACCCCACTCTCTGGGTCCACCTCAAAAGGAAGCACCCCAGCGCCATCGCCCCCAGCACTTTCTGCCCCCTCCAGGCGATACCGGATGTCAGCATTGGTGCCCTCGTCAGCATCTGCTGCTGTCACCTGTAGCACACTGGCCCCTACAGGAGCATCCTCAGGCACACGAGCTTGGTAGAGGGTTTTGCTAAAGGCAGGTGGGTTGTCATTGATATCCTGCACTGTGACATTGACTTGTAAGTATCCACGCCGCCGTGGCTCCCCTTTGTCCTCCACCTGCACCAGGAGCTGGTAGGCAGCGGTGGCCTCTCTGTCCAGCCCGCCACGAGAGACCAAGTGCAGGAAGGCACCTTCCCCGCTAGGGTTGAGAGTGATGTTGAGCCGGAATCGTCCTTCTTCGTTGCCACCCACAATGCGGTAAGAGCTGTGGTCCACCCCGTTGGTCCCGCTGTCCGCATCAGTAGCTGTGTCCAGGATAAGCTGCCGGCCGCTACCTGTGTCCTCCTTGAAAGTCACCACAATGGAAGGGTCTGGGAAGACAGGAGCATTGTCGTTCAGGTCCAGCACCACAATGCGCACCTCACTGGGGTAAGTGGGCTGGCTGGAGAGCACCACAAGGTCTATCACGTCACTGGCCAGACTCTCTCGGTCGATGGTGGCGTGGGTGTGCAAGTCACCTGAAGTGGCGTTGATGGAGAAAAGAGCATGGTGCTCACTCAAGCGATAGGTGAAGCCCGGGCGGGTGGTGATGGTCCCCACCCAGGTACCAGGTGGCTGCTCCTCCAGCACCTGGAAAACCTGCCTGGGCTCAGCGGAGGCATGAAGTGGAAGCAGCAAGAGCAAGGTGAGACGGAGAAGCAGCCAAGTGCCCGTCCCCAGATGGCCCATGGCGCAGGTGAGGACACCTAGTGGGTAGCACACGCTCCCTCACAGCCAGCGTCGAAGGGGCAGAAGTCCCGCAATGCCAAAGGTCCCGCGAACGTCAGGCGGGCAGCTTCAATCCACATCACCAGAGGCACCCGGGGGAGGGGAGGAGCGCGGGCTGTCAGCGCCTCTCGGAGCGGGCGCAGGGCGAGCGCCGCGCAAAGAACCGTCGGTCCAAGCGCCGTCCTCGCCTCCCAGCAAGACGCCGGCTTGTCCCGCTCCCCTCCCTCCGTCCGGCAGGCTGCCGTGGGTGCGTTTGCAGGGACCAGGAAAGCCCCCCGCCGCGGATTAGTCCCAGCGAGAGAAAAGTCCAGCCAGTCCCTCAAAAGAAGAAAAAAGAAAAACACTCCGAGGCGGATCACTTGCCAAGCTCCACAGCTTCAGCTGGGCTCCTCTCCTGCCACCGCTCTGTGCTCAGAAGAGGAAAGCCCTTTTTGCCGAGAGGACCGACAGGCTAGCCCCGCCTCAGCTACTGGAGCCTTGCGCTCTTTTTTCCTTTCGCCGCAGCTGGGGCTGCCGTCTGGAGACTTTCTGGCCGTGCGCGCAGCCCCGAGCGCTCCTGGGCATTGCTAAAAAGTTCTCCTCTCAGGAAAAGCGGGCGCCGCGCGGCTGCTCTTTGTACATCCCTCAGCGCACCAGCTCCGCTCCAGGCTGGGCATCCGACGCGCGCACTGTCCGCCAGCCTCCTGCGCCCAGCGTCCCCAGCCCGGGTACCCTGCCCAAGTAGGTGAGGGGTGATGGGGGCGTCGCTCGTCGCACCGCAGGAGCAAAACGTGGAAAAGCGGGGAGGGGGAAGGAGCGGTTCCTTTCTCTTGCAGAATCAGCGGCTGCACCTTTGTAATCCCGAAAGTTGTCGCTCTCCTTTGGAAAGCTTTGACGCAGCCACTCAGGGAGGCAAAGGGAGCCCCTTCGGACAGATCTGGACTCTGCAGGGCGAAAAAGCCTCCTGCCCGCACACACCGCACAGCAGCGAGCCAGGCAGAAACTTTGTTCGCTACTCATTGAGCGCTTCACTCTTTACTTCCAGACGCGACTCCCTCCCCGGCCGCGCCGTCTCCGTCTCCGCCTCCAATTGGCCTGTCATCTCCCGCCCCGCCCAGGCGCCCTCTCATTGAGCCAGACCAGGTCAAGTCTCCGCCTAATTCCGCCCTCCACGAAGCGCTCCGCTCCCTTGACCTGGGCTCCACTGGCTGGCCGGCGTGTCAATCAAGCGGGGATTGGGGACGGGGTAGAGCAAGGGAAGCGCTCTGCAGGGATTTCTGCAACAAGCTGTCGGGCAGCGGCCGAGCAGAGCAAGGAGGATTTGTTGCTGAGGCGCCTTCTCAGATGTGGAAAGCGAAGGGCTTGTCAGGGTTTCAGAGAGGGTGGGTGGGGCAGCGTTGGGCTACTGCAATAAACAATAAGTCCGAAAGGGATTAAGCAAAGCATGTCTGGGAAGGCGCGACACGGATTTAACGTTAACTCTTTCCTCTCCTTTGCAACGGAGGGCTTCTGTTATCTTCCGCTGGGCTTCCAAATACGGGATGTCGTTTGCTGTGCGTTGGCAAGAGTAGATGGATGATTCCGAGATCCACTCCCCAATTCCTTCAACGTGAGGAAAGCTAATGCCTCCGTCAAGGACGGTCGCAAGCCTTAGAGAGCCCTTGGGACGTGCCTTTAGGTGCCCACCGCCCGCCGTCCCACGGTGCCGTCCAGGATAGAGGAGCACTGCGTAGAGACGACTGCTGCGCCTGCGCTGCCCCTGCCCGGCTGGCACCAGCTTCCACCGCTTATGCAGCTGAGGGGGCGCCCAGGACAGCAGCAGCCCCTCTCTCTCCCTCCCTCCCTCCCTGTCCCAGGAGAGAGAGAGAAAGAGAGAGCGCGCGCCCGTGGAGATCATTGCGGCTGCTCCCTTTCCGTCCCGCTGTCATTGCCCGGGGCCGGGGAGTAGGCACGTCCTCCTCTCACCTGCCCAACGCTGCGCCCGAGAGTTTTGAATTCACTCGCTCGCCCGCTTTGGACTGCGGTGGGGGTCTAGTCTCGGGGTGGGGGGCACTTGCTGCTGGCTTCTCAGCTAGTTGCAGCTAGTTGGGGGTCAGCGCCGATGGGCCCTCCTGAGGTGTTGCAGACCTCTGATTAGAAAGGTCCTAGCATCTCAGGCATGAGGATGAAACATTCGATTTAAAAAAAGGTAGTAGGGTCAAAGCATATCTGAAAATCGCGTATGTTTCCCCTTTTCCTCACAAATGATCATCACACTATGTTGCCCTTAACCTTTACACACATAGATGTATTTGGGGAAGCAGAGAAGGGTATTTAATGTGAAGCAGAGAAAGGTATTTAATCTTTTATCCACCAGACAGGGGGTTCCAAACATTGAAATGGGACTGGGACTAGCTATTGTTAACCTAAAAAAAGGTAAGGCTCTCTGTAGGTTGTTCAAAGAGGGACACAAGTTATCCAACCAAATATAAGGCTATATCTGTTCCCTTGATTTCAATGGCAGCAACTTAAACTTAATTCTTAAACTCTGGCTTCGTTTCCTCTTGAAATCAACCAGCTGCAAAATCTTTACCTCTAGCTGGATCATGCACTATTCTTTTCTTTATGACATATATTCCAAATGAAAACAGATCTTTTCTTCAGCTCTTATAAGTTTCCTGCAAGGACATCAATCTGCATGTTCTTGATGTTGGGAGATGGAAGGGTTAAGCAGGGAGGCACAAATGTAAATTCAAAAAGTTTGTATCACTATAAATCTAATTCCTCTTCAGCTGTGATTCAGAAAGGTAGAACTTTTATGTTTTGCCTTTCTAATTTTACTCCTTTATAGATGGTTAGATAATTTGAATGTGTGTGCAATCAAGACATATCTAAAAAGTCATCCTGGTAAGACATTCCTAACAATACATATAATTATTTTTTTAATGTAAAGCACACAGGCCATGATATGCATCAGTATAAGACAATGATTTATAGTGTTTGTCTATCAAAAAAAGACCACCCCCCCAAAAAAACCCCACCCCCAAACACACACACATACACATACAAGACAGTGGACTGGGTTGAAAATAAGTCTTTATTAAGAGGAATATCCATATCCATACTTGTGCAGTAAATGTTCAGATGCATTTCATATTTAGGCCTTTCCAGATTTGAGGCTGGCACAAAACATTTTGTGAACACTAATTCTATAACTATGCCCAGAGGTGCTCTTACCCCTGGACTTCAGGGCCAAAGTCCAGGACCTCACAGCTCCTAGGGGCCCCCAAATAATCTTTAGTCTGTCCTGGGTGGTTTGGTTTGTGCTCTCATGAGCCTAAGTGTTAAAAAATGGTGGTTAACTTGTAGCGGGGTGGGGGTTTCAAAGGCCTTTAGGTCCAGGCGCCAAAATTACCTAGATGTACTTCTGACTATACCAGTTGAGCAAGTGTTATGGCTACCTGTTGGACAGCACTCATGATGACACTATGGCATGAGTGGTGATGATGTGACACAGCTGGCCACAGGGGCGTAACTGCTATTAGGCAAGGGGAGACGGCTGCCTGAGGGCCCTCACGCCTCAAGGGGGCCCCCAGAGGCAAGTCACGTGACTGTATATTGTGAAGTGTGTGTGTGTGTGATACACTGTGATTGTGTGTATCACACACATGTGTATCACACACACTGTGTGATACACAATGTGTGTGTGTGATACACTGTGTGTATCAGTGAGCGGCCCATTTTAAAATTTTGTCTCTGGGCCCACTCCAGCCTTGTTACGCCCCTGGCTGGCCATCCCTATGCCTCTACTAATTTATGAGCTTTTGAATTTGAATTGATCACGTTTGCTTTCACCTGGTATCATGGAAACACAGTAACATTCATCTTTAAAAATAACTTTCTAGCAAGCCTAATGCTTCCCACTATAGCAATGCCTTACCATTTTGTGATCCCCGCTCCCCACCTTTAAATCTCTGAGGACATTGTGCAACAAATAGTTATATATATATATATATATATATATATATATATATATATATATCTATCTCCTCTCTAGTGGCCCTTCTGAAAAATGTTTTGAACTCATGTGTTTATGTGTGCATGTATTATGCATTTGTCCTCTCCAGTGCACATTTCCACAGTTGTAAAGAACCAAACATAGCTACACCTGTCTCCCCTTCAACAACACTATCCCCACTACCTAGCTAAGTAACATAGGAAACTGCCATATACTGAGTCAGACCATTGGTCAATCTAGCTCAGTATTGTCTTCACAGACTGGCAGCGGCTTCTCCAAGGTTGCAGGCAGGAATCTCTCTCAGCCCTATCCTGGAGAATCCATGGAGGGAACTTGAAACCTTCTGCTCTTCCCAGAGCGGCTTCATCCCCTGGGGAATATCTTGCAGTGCTCACACATCAAGTCTCCCACTCATATGCAACCAGGGCAGACCCTGCTTAGCTAAGGGGACAAGTCATGCTTGCTACCACATGACCAACTCTCCTCTCCTAAGACCAGCTCTTCTCCTAAGACCAGTAAGATTCCCTTCCTCTCTCCAATTTGTAATATGGGGAAGTATATTGTACTGCTGGCTCCCAAATGGATAAGCATGTGTGA
Source organism: Hemicordylus capensis (assembly GCF_027244095.1). Lineage (NCBI taxonomy): Eukaryota > Metazoa > Chordata > Lepidosauria > Squamata > Cordylidae > Hemicordylus > Hemicordylus capensis. Next base: position 47,862,122 of record NC_069661.1, on the reverse strand, counting down.
CTAGAAATAAAATCCATGAGTTTTATTGTCTGGAAAGGCCCTTTGTTTATCAAAGTAGAGCATGAATTAGCAATTGTAATTCAGCTATAAATACTTATATTTCGGTTTCCTAATGCAGTTTCAGTCTCTGCAGATTAGTTTCTGCAGTGACAACCTTGAGCAATTCAACAGAAGGTAAAGAGTGCCCTCTGGTGTCTTTGTGCTATTAAACATCGTGTGCCTATGTGTGTGTTTCATTTAACTGTCCCGTTTAATTTTATTAGGAGAATAGAAGTCTCTTATTACAATGCTATTTCCTCTTTATTGCCTTGGGATAGTAGCTGGGGGAAAAAAGATTTGCAGGAATCTCCGAATTGCACCTTTTGGGAGAAGGTATAATTTCTATTCTACAATAACTTCAAATTGTATTCAACCACTAGTTATTTCCTGAAGAAGAAACTTCCTGGCAATCCTGAGTCTCAAACTGCCAAAAACTAAATAGCATATTATGGAAATCAGGGAATGGCAGTACACCAAGCATTTAAATAAATGTAAATCTGGATACTAGCAAAAGAGCTATTTGTAATGCATTTGGTACTTTATCGGTTTTTCTCAGACATTACGGCAAAGGCACCGGATCCCAGAATCAGTATATGCTCCATATGAGCTAAAAAAAGGAACTTCAGCTTACTTCTTCTCTCCTCACTCTGAGCATCAGCCTCTGATCATATGCATGTTTACATGAGTGTAAGTTCCACTGAATTTTATAGGAGTTATTCCCTAATAAGTGGACATACGACTGCAGCCTTAGTCTACTGTCTTTTGAGCAAAGGAAATGGAATGGCCATAGCTTAATGGTAGAGCATATTATTTATATGTATACACAGGTACAATTACTGCCGGCATCTCCAACTAACAGCATAGTCCTATGAATCTTACCTGTAAGTAAGGTCAGTAAGGTTTACTTTCAGATAAGTATGCATAGGATTGCTTCCTAAAATGGTTTGGGCCCACGGTATTTAAGAAAGTGTCCTTCATCATGAACCCCACTACCTACTGAGATCATTAGGAGAAGTCCTCTCTTAGTGGCCCTTCTACAAAAAGTTGTGGACCCCCTCTTTTTTAAAAAAGTGGATATTATGCATGTGTCCTCTCTAGTGCTATAGTGCATGTTTCCACAATTGTAAAGAATCATAGCTACGTCTGTCTTCCCTTCAACAACACTACTGGCTCCCAGAGGGATAAGCATGTGTGACTGTTTAACGTGCTCCCTGTCTGAATAAGAGCTTCCCCATCTCTGGCTGGTGGCTGCCTTTAAGAAAGTGCTGAAGACACACCTGTTCTTTCAGGCTTTTGGTTTAAACAAATCCATATATTGTTTTTAAGGTGTTTTAAAATTTGTTTTAATTGATGACAGTTTTAAATTATTATTCTTTTGTAAACCACCCAGATACATTTTGTAATGGATGGTCTATAAACGCAGTAAATAAATACAATAAATAAAAGATCTTGGATAGCAATTCAGACCATGGAGAATTGCTGCCAGTTAGAATAGAGAATGATGAGCTAGATGGGCTGATAAGTATATGGCAGCTTCATATACTGTATTCACTTTCCAACTTTGGCAGGGACGTTGCAAAACTGGCCGTTTAGTCTCTATGAGATTTTTGTGTTAGACAGGGCCCAGGTCATCTCAGTCCAAGATTCAAAGAAAGGCCTCTTCAGTTCCCCGAATTGCTCTTTATTTCTGGCTGTTCTAACAATGCATAAACAATGAGTTTTGTTTTGTTTTTTAAATGAATTAGTCTGCATTTATCCAGATTCCATCTTTGGGCTCTGTGTCTGTTGCTTTTTTCTTTCATTATCACAAGCAAATCTGAGGCTGAAAGGTAGGATAGTATGTGCCTGCTAGCAGAAGACATATTTTCTGAATTACTCACAACAAACACACTTTTAAACAAAACCTATAGATGCTGTCCTTCCTTCAAACCCTGCTACGCTTTCAAATAGGACATATCTGTTTGCAGGTTCTCCTTTCTCCCTGTGTAAACTAATAGGAAGGAAGTATACTGTTCCTGACTTCAGGATTAGGCTAGGAGTTCCTCCCTCCCTCCCTGTTTATCTGGGACTGAAAAGGGCACATAGGGGAAGCCTAATCTGGGAATTTTAAAACTATCCTTTTTAAAGGTCCAGGAATCTGCAAAATAATACTAATTGAAACTAATCTACACCAAAGAGAAATAGAGTATCCTTTATGCACCAAATGGATGCCATCAATTCTTCAAATCTTTTAATGTAGGTTCTTTTAACAAAGATAAATTGAAAATAGGAGGGGCTCTAAATAAAGCATCAGATATGGCACAGTGGGGAAATGACTTGACTAGCAAGCCAGAGGTTGCCAGTTCAAATCCCCGCTGGTATGTTTCCCAGACTATGGGAAACATACGGGTATGGGTATGTTTCCCAGACTATGGGAAACACCTATGTTTCCCAGACTATGGGAAACACCTATATCGGGCAGCTGTGATATAGGAAGACGCTAATCTCATACTCCGCAGGAGATGGCAACCCCTGCTGTATTCTACCAGACAACCATAGGGCTCTGTGGTCGCCAGGAGTCGACACTGACTCAACGTCATACTTTATTTATTTTTTTACATATTTATATGAAGATGTCTGAATATTACCTTGGTGAGAAACCCCCTGAATTAAAATTTATTTTATCTAATGGGTTTTGTTATATCACTGAAACAAAAACAAATCCTTCATAAGGCAACTCACAATAAAATTGAAACTATAAAACATACAATCAAAACATTATTTGATAAAAACATGGAAATCAAAATGTAAACAGCATAAATCCTAGAAAATATGCTAGATGAATAGTTAAAATTTAATATGATTAATTAGAAGCCACATGAGACATTTAAAACAAATTTCACCTAAAATCTCCCCACTCCACAAAAGAGGTTGACAGTCTAACCAAATTTACTTGAGGAAGTTCCATTGAAATTCAAAGGACAAGTTAGGCACTTGTCTGTTTAATTTCAATGGAACTTCCTCAAGTTAGGATGTCAGAAAGTCTTCAGACCTTTCTTACTTCTGTAGCTGGAAAAGCTCTGTAGTCCTTGGTCGCCACCATTAAAGTGTGAGATAATGGGTTGGTTCATACACCCTCCTGTACATGCAAGGAGGGAGAGGCCATGACAAGAATGTGCCCACCCCCATGTCACTAAAGGACATACCGTTGTGATCTCAGCACATCTTTTAATCATTTTAATCCTTTAATCATGGGAGGAGAGCTAGTCTTATGGTAGTGTTGTGTCTGTACTAAGTGGTGATTCTCTTTATTTAGCAGGAGGATAGCAACTGGCCCTGCCCACTCCCAGCACAGTACCCCTCCATTGTGTTGCTGGTGTCTATCTTATGTTTCTTTTTAGATTGTGAGCCCTTAGGGGACAGGGATCCATCTTTATCTTCTTTATATATATATATATATTTCTCTAAGGCGTAAAGGTAAAGTGTGCCATCAAGTCGATTTCGACTCCTTGCACCCACAGAGCCCTGTGGTTTTCTTTTGGTAGAATACAGGAGGGGTTTACCATTGCCATCTCCCGCGCAGTCTGAGATGATGCCTTTCCGCATCTTCCTATATCGCTGCTGCCCGGTATAGTACCAGCGGGGATTCAAACCGGCAGCCTTCTGCTTGTTAGTCAAGCATTTCCCCGCTGTGCCACCTAAGGCGTACCAGTCACTAATCCCATGCGTGGCAGCTCTTGCGAGAATTTGCGAGCAGCTGCCAATTAGCGATGGGGACAGGCAGCCAGGCCAGCCTGCTGGCCGCGGAGGAGAAACAGCGGCCAGGCTGGCTGGCCGCGGAGGAGAAGTGGTGGCCAGACCAGCTGCTGAGGGAGAACAAACTGGGGCTATAGGGGAGAGAATGAAATGGGGCTGAAGGGGGGAGAATGAAATGAAGATGGGGGAGGAGAGACAGGGAGAACTAGGGCTGCAGATGCTTTGCACCAGGTCAGCTAGTTTATTTATTATTTCTCTGTGTAAACCACATTGGAAATTTTTGTTGAAAAGCTGAATATAATTTTTGTTGTTGTGGTGGTGGTGGTGGTGGTAGCAAGCATGAATTGTCCCCTTTGCTAAGCAGGGTCTGCCCTGCTTTGCATTTGAATGGGAGACTACATGTGAGCAAGATATTCCCCTTAGGGGATGGGGCCACACTGGGAAGAGCATCTGAGGTTCCAAGTTCCTTCCCTGGCACCTCCAAGACAGAGCTGAGAGAGACTCCTGCCTGTAACTTTGGAGAAGCCGCTGCCAGTCTGTGTAGACATAACTGAACTAGATGGACCAGTGGTCCAACTTTGTATATGCCAGCTTTCAATGTTCTATGTCTGTGGGGGGTGCTCATCTGAATCACCTTTCTACATGCACTGTAAACCCACTCCAAACAACAGGGTTTTGCAGTGCATATAGACGGGCAATTCTGATTAACACCTCTAACACACATTTAAAGGATGTGCCAAGATTGTGTCGGCATGTTCTTTAGAAACATGGGAATTGGAGTGTTCTTGCCACAGTTGTATCTTTCTTGCATGCAGTGGAGGATATTCATCTAAATCAACACTAATCTAAACCCAAAGTAGGTTCATACAGGTGTAGGTAGTCTTTCAAGTACCCTGGGTCTGTGGCTGTATAGGTGTTTAAAGTTTAAACCCACACTTCGAGTTTGGCTCAGAAGCAAAGCAGTAGCCTGTGCCACAGAATAGCTGTTATATCATTATTTGTATATTGGTGAGCTTCTACAAGGATTCTTGTAGCTGAAGCTTCTGAAACATCTTCAAAGGCTGGTCCGTGTAGAGTGCATTACAGCAGTCTAACCTAGTTGTAATCAAGGATGGGTGACTGATATTAGATCCACCTTCTGGTAGGGACAGAGCTGGCATACCAACTGGAGCTTGTAAAAGGTATTCTTGGCTACTAATGTCATCCAAGCATCCACAGATAACATTGGATACGATCATCCAAACCTATGCATGATCACTTGAAATTGTCCTATTGAATTCAGTGGGATTTACTCCTAGGTAAATGTGCACTGTTTGGAAGTAAAATGGGGCAACTGATGGACAGAATCACCCCTATATTTACCTATAGTTTTTATGGGTGTATGATCATGTTAATTTACATGATTATTTATATTGTATTTAATATTATATTTTGTTCTGAAAGAAAGAAAGAAAGAAAGAAAGAAAGAAAGAAAGAAAGAAAGAAAGAAAGAAAGAAAGAAAGAAAGAATCACAGTTTCCTGTTCGGTGTGTGGTGCCAGAGGTTTTCTGTTGTGTTGGTGGTAGTAGTGTTTTCCCATGGCTACAATGAAAGAGGGAGATCAAATATAAACATTACTTGGATCCTTGGATGGAGTTCATTACTAGAGAGATGTTTGGGCTGATTCCTGGATGACTTTGCTCTCTAAAACAAAGAGATATCACAGGTCATTAATTCTTGCAAGTCTCCTGTTCTTTCATATGAGTAATTTGGCATCTGGCATAAATATGGGAGAGCAGCAGATATTCAGTTATGGTCTTTACAGATTAGAATCTTTCAGAATCAGAGAGAGAGAAATACAGATGGCAAAAGGAGCAAGACTTTGATGTTCATTTGATTCTCCCATGTAGCTGCATCCTGTTGTCTGGCTACTGCTGATTTCTTTTGCTACTCTTGGTTGTGATTTGTTCACACAAATAAACACTCTTTATTGTAACTATTTCTTGCAAGAAAATCAGCATCTTTTGAGGGGGGGAGAAGGAAAAATATCACTGGTGAGTACAGGGCATGTCGTGAGGAAAAGAGATTTAAGTCATAGGATATCATCAGCATTGCTAGCACTGGGCACAAGAGGCATACGTCCCAAATGATTGACTGGGTGCACACCCTGAACCTCTTCCCTCCTTGTTTGCTCCGTATACCCCTCACCACCAACCGTGTTTGGATGAAACAGGTGGTGGCAGCAAGGGGACAAGATCTGGGTTAGAATTAAAAAATCCCAGCCCAGAAGGCACTCTCCATCACTGCCTCCTTTGTCACTGAGCCTCCATTTCCACCCCTTCATGCTAATGTCATGTTAAGTGGGAGGGACGGAGCTGAGCACTTCCTCTCATTTCCTCTTCCACGTTCTGTCCTTTCCCCTTTCATTTGTGCAAAACAGGAAGGAGAAGACACTTGCACTGGTGACTGGATTTTCCAGCACACAGGGCCCTCAACCTTGTGCCCAGCAGCAACCCAACATCTGGGCTCAATGGAGGGGGCAATAAAGTTTTTATATGTAACCCACCAGCTCTTTCATAAAATATGAAACTAGCTAACTGGAACTAAACTGCCCTCCCAGAAGTACTTTAAGGCTGACAGCCTATACATACCTACACCTTTGCACAAGAAAAAGCTGGGCAACAAAAACATGTGAAACAGAGGGTTGTGACTAATTTGCATGTCTGGGTATAAATAACCTAATATAGGGGTTCCCAACCTGTGGTCCTCCAGATGTTGCTGAATGATAACTCCCACTATACTGTGGCTGAGGACGATGGGAGTTGAAGTTCAGCAACATCTGGAGGGCCACAGGTTGGAACCCCTAGCCTAATACTGTACATATGATTTCTGCATTCACCCAGGTTGCAAACATTTTTTTAAAAAAACTTAGTAACTGCCAGACACTTTTTCTCACATTCGGCTTTGAGAGAGAAGCAAGACCTGAAAGTGTATGTACAAGGACGGATACTGTTTTCACTAGACTATCCTCCTCTCCTTCCCCTCCTAGGTTCCTCTGCGTTTGTTCACATGCCTTCATACACTATTCTGCTGCCCAAATCATTCACCTCTTTAGTCACTGATCACATCATACCCCTCCTCACTTGGTTGCTGCCCATTCCAAGATCTAGCACAAGCTCCTCATCCTTACCTTCATAATCCCTCATGGCCTGTCCCATCCCTACCTGCAGACCTCATATTCCATTACATTACCTTCACTTCTTCAGCTCCACGGAGAGTCTCCTGGCTGCTCCCTCAAACCATCCACCCTTTCCCTTGGCTGCTCCTTAGCCAGAAACTCCCCCTCAGATCTCCTGTGTGATGCCTCTTCTCCTCATATCCCTTCTCGTGTCATAGACGTCACAGAAAGGGTGGGCTTGAGGAGGAATAGTCACCATGCTCAACTCATGACAATGAAACCAATGTACATATATATGAAACAATTGCATAGTTCCCCCTGTTATTGCATATTTCCCCCTGCCTTTGCTTCTCTCCTTCCTCTGTTGTCTCCTTTGTATCTGTTTCCAGACTGTGAGTCCCTTGAGGAAGGGGCTTGTCCTCTCCTCTGTTGTAAAGCACCATGTAAATGGTGGGTGCTATGCAAATAAAATAAATTAGCTGGCCCTGCGGAGAACATCTGCGTGCTAGGACTTTATTGCTCTCCTTAAAGTCCCATCACAGCCCCTGATTTATTGCTCAATGTCAGCCACCCCTCTCGCGGCCACTCCTCCCCTCCACTCCCCCACGTTCAGCCACCCCACTCATGGCCACCCTTCTCTTCCCCTCCACCACTTTAGGACATCCCACTCACAGCCACCATCTCCCCTCCACCACATTCAGGTACCCCACTTGCAGCCACCCCTCTCTTCCCCATCCCACTCACAGCCAACCCCTCCAATCCCCCACTCTCAGACACCCCACTTACAGCCACTCCTCTCCTCCCCACCATCACTCACAGCCCCCCCACCTGCAACCACCCCCTCCTTCACTCCCCCACTCACAGCCTCCCCTACCCTCCCATCCACCACTTCCAGCCACCCCAGCCACTCCCTCTCCTCCACTCCCTTACTCAGCCACCCCACTCACAGCCAGCCCTCTCCTCCGACCACCACTTTGAGCCACCCCACTAACAGCCACCCCACCTCCACTCCCCCACTCTCACCCACTCCATTCGCAGCCACCCCTCTCCTCCCCACCACCACTTCCAGCCAACCCACTTGCAGCCATCCCCTCCTTGACTCCCCCACTCTAAGCCACCCCACTCACAGCCCCTCCTCTCCTCCAGACCACCACTTTGGGTCACCCTGCTCGCAGGTACCATCTCCCCTCCACTCCCCCATTCTCAGCCACCCTACTCACGGCCACCCTTCTCCTCCCATCCACCACTTCCAGCCACCCCACTCACAGCCACCCCCTCCTCTACTCCCCAACTCACAACCATGTCTCCACTCCCCCATTCTCAGCCACCCCACTCACAGCCACTCCTCCCCACCACCACTTTCAGCCACCCCACTCGCGGTCACCCCCTCTCTTCTACTCACCTGCTCTCTCAGCTCACCCAACGGCCTCTCACTCCCTCAGCTCCAACTGCTGGCCTCTGATGCCCTGCCAAGTCTCTTCATGAGAAGAATGGCAGGGAGTGCTGAGGGCCATCCATGCAGGCTGGATGGGAAGCCCCGGCTTGGTATCCTCCTCGTGAGGAGACTTGGTGAGGCATCGGAGGCTGGTGCTTGGAGTGATGCTGCTGCTCTTTCTTTGGCTCTGCTGCCCCTCCTTGGCAGCAGCTGCCCCTCCATCCACTCCTGAGCCACCTCCTTCTCCATGCCCCCCCCTCCTTCGAGTCAGAACTCTCGCGAGATGTGCCACATACCACGGGATTCATTACATACATCCTAAGGCTTGTATATATAAAGATAATGTTGAGCAGGACATCTAGCCAACTGAAGTCACCAAAAGCCCTGGCCAATAAGCCTTTCAAGGACAGTACTTTTATTCATTCATTCATTCATTTGATTTCTATACCGCCCTTCCAAAAATGGCTCAGGGCAGTTTGCACAGAGGAATAACAAATAAATAAGATGGATCCCTATCCCCACAGGGCTCACAATCTAAAAAGAAACATAAGATAGACACCAGCAACAGTCACTGGAGGTACTGTGCTGGGGGTGGATAGGGCCAGTTACTCTCCTCCTGCTAAATAAAAAGAGAATCATCACATAAGATGCCTCTTTGCCAAGTTAGCAGGGATGTTCCTGCTCTCATTGTCATAAATACAGAGGCTAAAAATATAGGCAGGGGGGATCATATGTGGTGTAGAGGAGGTCAAGTTGATAAGGTATATGATATTTTACTGCCTGTTTTATAATGACATCAGTTGGTCTTTAATTTCCCCCTTAGTAGCAAGTTTTCAAGGACATGTTTTCAAGTTTTCAAGGATGAATTCTATCTAACCTATCTTTTTTCTGACAAATATCCAGGAGTTATAAGGCTACAAAAGTGTGTGCTGCAATATGTAAAAGACAAGATGATTTAATTAAAGCTAAATAAGGATTGCTTGGATAATGATTGTATGCTTTTATTATATTGTAACTTTGTTGTATTTGGATGAAGCTGGTTGGTGATGACCGAAATAAAAATGATATTACTTGAAAAATAGAGTGGGGATGATATTATTTGGAAATAGCCCTTTTGATTCAAGTATTGTCTTGAAGCCTATGTGACTGTTAGGCTTCAATTTACATGATGCTATGTGCATGCTGTGTTCTGCTCTTGTGACTCATGATCCTCTATGAAGGATAGCAGATTTTTTATTCAGATCAGGTTGGTTAGTGATTCTGTGAATATTTTCACCTGTAACACAGCTTGCTTGTTGCCATCTCGGTGTATTTTACAAACATCTGGTCATTTCCATATATGCTTGAAAGCAAGCCCACCATTCGTAATTAGATTTCCTTCCAAACTAGTTTGCATAGGATGGCAGCACAAATCTAGCTACAACCCTACATGCTGCTATATACACTTTGTCCTACTGAAGACAATATACCTGCCACAGGTTAGTCACAGGTTGGTAGCCCATGATTCTTGTTCAAGAGACAGGTTTTATCAGGTGTGCCTTGGTATCTTCAGCCTGGCTCTGTGGGACTCCATGGATAGAAAAAGACCAAACTACACTTGTGCAGCAAGGAAATGACTTGATTAGCAAGCTAGAGGTTGCCAGTATGTTGCCCAGACTATGGGAAACACCTATATTTGGCAGCAGCAATACAGGGAGATGCTGAAAGGCATCATCTCATATTGCACAGGAGATGGCAATGGTAAACCCCTCCTATATTCTACCATAGACAACCACAGGGCTCTGTGGTCGCCAGAAGTCGACACCGACTCAACGGCACACTTTACCTTTACACCTCATTTTAAGTGTGCATTTGAATGCTTCTTGCCACAGGACAGGACAGGACAGCCCAGATCAGGACCATAGTGTGGTGCAGGGGGCTTTAACCCTTTCCCCCATCACAGTCCCAAACCAGAAGATAACCCAATTGCTGCCATTTGCCCTGGATTGCCCCAGAAGATAACCTCCCTCCACCACACAATACTCCCACACTAAGCCCCTTCCCACGACTGCTATACAAACTAAAAAAAAACAAGCATGCAAATTCCAGCTGCATACTTTGACCGTAATTTGAGCCCTATTCACATGTTATGTTATATGCATGTGCAGCCTGTATTACAGTCTGTATGTACAGTGCATGCACATACACACATTATGTTCAACACACATACAGTAGTGCACTTCCTTTCTATGTGTACCCTTTGACGGGGACTGAACTTTTAAAAGTGAATAGTTGTATGGCCATTCACCCAAAAATGTGTATATATGTACAAACATCTTTGTGCACATACAGCATAATGTCTGAATAGGGCTTTGGTGGAACTTCCTCCCTCAGCAGATGTGGTTGGCTGCTTCTCTTTTGAATTTTCAGTATCTGTTAAAGACATATTTGCTTAGACTGGCATTCCCCATTATAGCCTAACTGAAAGTGATTTTAGAATGTTTTTAAGCTCTCCAAATTATCCAGTGTTTTAAAGCAGGTTGTTTTCTGTAATTTTATTTTAGCAGGGTTTTATTGTATTCTTAATCTTGTTCTGAGCTGCCTTGGGCCTTAATAGCAGCAGTGGGGCAGAACATTTTAAAATAAGTGAATGAATGTTTGCCTATTGAATGTTTGCCTTGGAATAGGAATTTCCATCCTTTTTCAACCGCAGTACGGAATAGTGATATTCTGTGATTGGAAGGCACTCCCAGTGGCTTCTGCTGTTCCTTGCAAATTCCAGACATCTGCCAAATGCAGTGTGAGACCTTTCAACTGTTACTGATGTTCTGTGGCTGGGATTAAGCTACCATTACATAAAAAATTGTAATGCCCTAAGGCAGGCCAGCACAACTCCAAAAGGATCTCTCCAAACTGGGTGAGTGGGTGACAAAATGCCAAATATGGTTCAGTGTTGGCAAGTGTAAAGTGATGCACATTAGGACGAAAAACCCCAACTTCAAGTATACATTGATGGGATGTGAGCCGTTGGTGACTGACCAGGAGAGGGATCTTGGGGTCATGGTGGACAGCTCATTGAAAGTGTCCACTCAATGTGCGGCAGCTGCTTTGAAAAAGGACAATTCCCTGATAGGGATCATGAGGAAGGGGATTGAAAATAAACCTGCTAATATTATAATGCCCTTATACAAAATGGTAGTGCAGCCACACCTGGAGTACTACATACAATTCTGGTCACCACATCTAAAAAAGGACATTGTAGAACTGGAAAAGGTGCAGAAGAGGGCAACCAAGATGATCAGAGGCCTAAAGCACTTTTCTTATGAGGCAACACCTGGGACTACAACACCTGGGACTATTTAGTTTAGAAAAAAGATGACTGCGTGGAGACATGATAGAGGTCTATAAAATCATGCATGGTGTGGAGAAAATGGATAGAGAGAAATTCTTCTCCCTCTCACATAACACTAGAGCCAGGGGTCATCCCATGAAACTGATTGCTGGGAAATTTAGGAACAACACATGGAAGTATTTTTTCACACAACACAGAATCAACTTGTAGAATTATCTGTCACAAGATGTCGTGACAGCCAACAACCTGGAAGGCTTTAAGAGGGGTTTGGATAACTCCATGGAGGAAAGGTCTATCATCTGCTACTAGTTGGAGGGCTATAGGCCACCTCCAGCCTCAAAGGCAGGATGCTTCTGAATACCAGTTGCAGGGGAGTAACAGCAGGGGAGAGGGCATGCCCTCAGCTCCTGCCTGTAGACTTCCAGCAGCATCTGGTGGGCCACTGTGTGAAACAGGATGCTGGACTAGATAGGCCTTGGGCCTGATCCAGCAGGTCTGTTCTTATGTTAACCCTCCAGCTGCTTTTGGACTACAACTCCCATCATCCCCAGCCACACTGGCCAGTAGTCAGGAATTATGGGAATTGTAGTCCAGCATCTGCAGGAGGGCCAAAGTTGTGCAGCCCTGCCTTAAAGGATCATACGATGTGTCGGGGTAGAGACAGGGTAATTTGAAGACTCTGGCAGTCACTGGCTGAGCAGTTCTAATGTCACAGAAGGTGCTCTAACTACCACAGGATGAACTGCTCAGATTCTAGTGAAGAGCAGAAGAAAATTCAACAGTCAACAACAGTATAGGCTATTGACCTTATTGAAAGCGCAACACCTTATTGGAAGCGCAACAAATGAGGCGCAGTTGTATCAGTTCCCAGAAGCTCTTGTTGCTCCTCTCTCTCCTATCCCACCCTGCCCTGGTGTTAACAAGAGGCCACACAGCTCTATCTGATGGTCAACCTACAGACAACACGACTCTCATTAATGCCAGGGTGGAACAGAGTGGGATGGGAGAGAGACGAGCAACCAGAGCTGCTGGGAAACAGAGGCAGCTGTGCCTCATTGGGCACGCACACACATATGCTCCAAAAATGCCAGGAAATTATATGTGTTAAGGCCACAGCCATAGCAGAGGTGTTATTTAGGTAATATAGACATTGTGCAACATCCTACATTGTGGTTCATTCCAGTGCTACCACTTCCTTGGAACTAGATGTCTGGCAGTGGCAGAATGGTGGATCTAAACTCCAGATTTGTCTCTTCACTAGAATATACACAAGGGAACTATGCAGCTGTATCTAGCATTGCACACGAACAAGTGTTTAATACCACCCAAACCACCCCCCACAGAGAATGATAAGAGCTGAAAGACACCTTGGAGAAGTTTGGTTCAACCCCCCTGCTCAGTGCAAGGAGGAGGGGGAGAATCTGAAATTTTACATAGATAATCATCAGATGAACTCATCCTAAGGTAGGAAGTTTCAAGCCAATCTGACCCTTCCTCCAGAAAATAGACGCTGCTCTAGTTTCACAGAAGACAGGCGAGTAACTATAATAAGGCAAGGGGAGACAGTTGTCTGGGGGCCCACTGCCTGGGGGGGGGGCCAGAGGCAAGTCACATGACTGATTCCCCAGCCACACACCCGCTGGGCTTCCTTCAGTTGTATTCATCCTCCGAAATTGATGTGAGTGTTAAGACCTGGAGCTAACAGAACAGCATGTTTTTCTCTAGTACTACGACTTGCATCGTCCACAATTTACAAAACCTTTTAAAAAATAATTTAGGAGATTTCTTTACTTCATGATCTGAGCTTCAGTGAGGGGGGGGTGCATTTTAAAACCTTGTCTCTGGGCCCACTCAAACCTTGCTATGCCCCTGACAGAAGACTCTCTGACCAGTGTTCCCTCTATATATTTTTTTCATGTGTGTGAGGGATGGGTTCTTTTCTGGGTGGCAGTATCAAGGCAGTATGTACACATGTGCATTCAGAGTGGGGCCTTGCTGAATGGGGCCTTTGGAACCTGAGCGGGATCTAAAATTAATTGAATGGCCATCAAAAAAACTTGTGTGTGTGCACACTTGTGCACACCTTAGAGGGAACATTGTCTCTGACTGCCATGAGCTGAGCAGTTCAGATTCTAGGGAGGAGCAGAAGAAAATAAGAACACATGGAGATCCCTTCTGAGCAGCACTGTCCCGAGATCTCTGTGCACCTGAGGCAGAGGACCAAATGCCACATCCTTGAGGCACACCTTCCTCTCTTTCTATTCTGTTTTTTCAAGCAGGGGGCAGGAGGGCATCTTGACACCTCCGTGGTGCCCCAGTCATCAGTTGCCTGAGGAAACCATCTAACTTCACCTCATGGAAGGGCTGCCCCTGCTTCCAACCATGACAGCCAGACTGTGCAGAGATGCAGCTCCTGAAGGCATCGACTCTTAGCACCAGCAACCCTGTTGACCACTAGGGGGATTAGGGAATAGAGATGGTGAGTAAGGGATTCTCCTCTGACCACACTATCTCTGTCCTGATTCCCTTTTGTTAGTCTCAGGTTTCATTCTCTTGTTGGCAAAGGTTATCCACTCTCTGAGCTCCTGAAGCTCCAGCCCTACCCCTAGACGTATCCTGCTACCCTCAAGTTCCTGCTTGTGTTCCTTAGGCTCATGCTTATGGTCAGAACAGGACAGTCACCATCACGATGGCATAAGGAAAGTAGAGTGGGAGAAATGGGCTAGGGTAGGAGAAAGCAGGAACCCAAGAAACCAATGGGTCAAGGCAAGTAGAAGGCTGTAGAAATAAAATAGTCCAGAAGAATGGGGAAGAACAGGGATGATTTGCATATGGCCATGAGCTGCATAGAAGAACTGAAGCCCATATAATGACTGACAATAATCAGCCATTAGTAATATTATGAACTGATGCTGAACCTTTGGGATAGAAGAACATGATGATAATCCAAATGAATGAATGAATGAATGAAATTGCCAAGCAATTTTGGACACCAAGAAAGAGGTTCAGTCTAAGAGACACAACATACAGTTGTATACAATCATACAAATAGAATCTCTTTTCTTAAGGGTGTTCCAGTGCCTACAGCAACACAGCAATAAACTCGTAAGTTTTCCTTTAAAACTGTTATATTCCTGCAGAAACAACGGTTTCCTAGGGAATACATTTAGGTTTGTTCCTCAGCATGTGTTAAATATAAGGATCGATTTCGAGAGAGAGTAATGTAAAGTGTGCCATCAAGTCGAGTCAGTGTCAACTCCTGGCGACCACAGAGTCCAGTGGTTTTCTTTTATAGAATACAGGAGGGGTTTACCAATGCCATCTCCATGCAGTATAAGATAATGACTTCCAGCATCTTCCTCTATTGCTGCTGACTGATATAGGTGTTCCTGGGAAACATACCAATGGGGATTCGAACCAGCAACTTCTGGCTTGGTAGTCAAGCCATTTCCCCACTGCACCATTAGGTTGAGGGATATTTTAGTCCAAGTACCTTACCAAATTAGGTAAATCCAGTTCTGAAGCTGCAGTTTTCAGGAAATCCACCAGGTGGTAGAATTCACTTAAACTGAGTTTCCATTTGTTTATAGAGGTGGATGTGTAGGATGGGAATGCTTTTTAAGAATAATTGTATCTCTTTTATATATATCTTAAAGTTTATTATAATTTAATATATTAGGTTTCTGTCACAGAAAATCAATTGCTAATATATTATCTTCAAATCATTAATTATTTGCTAGATGAATTAATATATGATTGTAAATAAAGAAAAAAAGCATTTTGTGTGATCTTTAGATCTCATAAGAGTCATAAAGAAATAGACTAGAAATAGAATTAATGATGATGATGATGATGATGATGATGATGATGATGTAAGTTTTGGGTGGTTTGGGGCGGTATAAAAATATGTTAAATAAATAAATAAATAAATAAATAAATAAATAAATAAATAAATAAATAACTGATATCTCCCATGTTGGTCTTGGCATTGCATAGTTCTGTACACAATCCGCTTTAAGAAAAGCCTACACTTGGCATTTTTATTGTTTGTAGGCGATGCTCTTCATCCCATACCATTCATTCCATCTGTAATGTGTAGGTGCAGAAAACCTGCAGCGCAAAAGGGGAAGGACCTGACACGAAACAAAACTCATAGGCTCAATTTCTGGCATTTCAATTTTACAGAATTGCAAGACTTGGATAAACTCTGGTCAAGAGAATAACAGGCAGTCTGAATCCTAGACAAGGGCCCACATGTTGCACAGCCATCTTCTGCTATAAGGGAGCTGCGTCCTTGCACAGCAAGGATGCTCCAAGCTCAACTGACATCTTGTCCAGAAGCAGAGCATGTGCGGAATGAGCGCAGAGCCATTTTTGCTGATCTTCCATACCTCCACTAGTGCTGTTGGCCATCCAGAAATACACCCCTGAAGGCTGTATGACTCCCAAGGACAAATTTCTGGATGGCAAACAACAGTACAGAAAACAAAATCCTGTTCAGATTTGACAATATCAAGGCATCAAAAAAGAATCCAAATGCTAAATACTAGTATTTCAATATCATACTAATAAAACGGGATGGTTGAAAATTATCCAGACTAGGTTGTATATAATACATCCAAATGAATACATCTATATACTCTGAGCACTAACGGAGGCAGGGAGAATCAGCAAACTTTGCTCTGCCCTTACCCCATGCATGTTTTCCTGCTTGGTAACACATTGGCTGAGCTTAGGGCATCCTGTGCAGGAACACCACTTCCTTATGGCAACAGATGGCTGCCAGTGTTTCTGGGCTGGATTGGATGGTAATTTTGGCCAGCGGATGAAGTATCATTCAAACTGGTCCACTGTCAAGCTATATAAATTGTGGGTCATGGCAGCTCCGTATACGTTAGCTACACAGCAGTAGTAGAATCAGGCAAAGCCTTGGAACAAGTGTAAGAATTAAAGAGGGTCTCCATTAAAACAGAACTAAAAAATCTTTACTTTCTCTTAAAAAGATGGGCCCTATCCACCCCCAGCACAGTACCTCCAGTGACTGTTGCTGGTGTATTTCTTATGTTTCTTTTAGGTTGTGAGCCCTTTGGGGACAGGGATCCATCTTTTTTATTTATTATTTCTCTTTGTAAACCACCCTGAGCCATTTTGGAAGGGCGGTATAGAAATTGAATTAATAATAACAACAACAACAACAATAAAGCGGTGCAGGTCACAATTGCAGTCGGCCAACTGGCACAGTGCCACACCACCCAGGATGGACTAAAGAGGATTTGGGGGGGCCCAGGGGGTATAGAGGCCCTGGACTTAGGTCCTGAAGTCCAGATGTAAGAGTACCTCTGGCTCTTACTTCTGGCCCATCTCACTTCTTGCCAGCTCAACTTTTCATCCTCCAGTTCTTTTCATGCCCTTCCTGGAGGGCTATGCAAAGTTTGTTTATGCCAAGACTCACAGTGGTTCTTTTACATGGAAGTGTCACTTCTCAAGTTACTTGCTGACAGACCTAAACCATTTTCCTCTTGCAGAATTTTGAACTTATTTGCTCCAAAAATGTGATCTCCCTGTCTACCTCAAAGAGGAAGGCACTAGTACCTTAATGTACTGGTGGATTAGTACTTTAATGTACTAATGTGCACAGGGGCCATAGCTCCGTGGCAGAACACATGCTTGAGGTCCCCAGTTCAATTCCTGATACCTCCACTTTAAAAAGATGAGATAGCAGGTGATGGAAAAGTCCCCTGTCTGAAATCTTGGAGAACAGCAGCCAGTCAGAGTAGAAAAGGCTGGGCTAGATGGACCAATCACATTTCTCAGTATAAGGCAGCTCCATATGTTAGGAATTCAGTGTCTCCAGGCTTTATCTCCTTTATGAGTCCTATGGAAATCGTTTTGCTCGCTTGACCAAACTGCAGCCATTTTGCTAGCTCGCTGCAAGAGCTTTTTAAGCAGAAATGCTATGCAAGGAGAAAACAAGCAAGCAGGCAGGAAATGGTGAGCTTGGAGTTTGGCTTGAAACAGATTTCGAGAAAAGGTCCCTAGAAATTTGAAAAATTCATAGCAGACCATGACGGGAACTGCACTTCGCAAAATCCTGTCTAAGAGCATTCTGATCATGCAGGGTAAATATGGGTTGTTACTGTAGCTTCCATGTTTTAATATACACGTGTAACTCTCCAGCTAACTGATTGAAATGTTTGAGCAAACTAAGACAAATGATGTAATGTCCTCTTTTGACAAGATAAGACTGTGTTCTTTACTTTGCAAGGGGTCTTTGGAATCTGGTCAGGTCTGTGACTTCCACTGGCTCTCTCTGACCAAAACATAGTGTGAAGACCAAGTTTTCTTCCACAGTCCTCATCATTTATATGATAAAGATACCTGTTAAGAGACAATTCCGCTTCCCACCTCCGCGCCCGAGCGGTGTGGCGGGGGCGGGGTTGTGCACCCGGCCTGGGAAGCAGGCACGGCGGCCACCATCTTGCCCCCCTCCACATGGCCAGGGTCTGGCCAATCAGGAGAGGGGATGGGGAGACGATCTAGCCTAGCAGCCTTCTTCGTCTTCAGTCTTACGGCTGCCGGGCAAGGGGAGGGAGTGCTCCGTGCTTGCTCCTCAGGAGCACATGCATGTCGGCCAGCAGGGAGGAAGAGAGAAGCGATCGGCCACGTGTGCAGGCCAGTCACAAACAGGGCATTTCCTATCTGTTGGCCGGCATTGGGGAGGAGATGCGAGCAGCCACATTGCAGGCCGATCGCGATCAGCTGCTCTGATTAGTTGGGACCCCGTTGCAAGTGTCGTTATCTCTGTACAATAATAAAGTGGCCCTTATTTACTCCAACTAAGTGTGTCCTGCCTTCACTGGGGCCTAGGGGTGCAATGCCGCTTCCCGCCTCTGCGCCCGAGCAGTGGGGCGGGGTTGTATGCCCGGCCTGAAGAAGCAGGCATGGCAGCGCCATCTTGGCCCCCTCCACGTGGCCAGTGCCTGGCCAATCAGGAGAGGGGGCTGGGGGAATGTCTTAGCCCAGCAGCCACCTCATGAGCAGTCTCTCTGCTTCTGGGCACCCACCCACCCTCCTGGAACTCAGTGAGGGATAGCCGGTAACCTGCAGGGGCCAAGTAGGAATTTTTTTAATCACGCCAGATTGGCTTGGGGTGCCGCCTTTTTTCACTTACTTCTCACTGAGGCTCCGGAGCTGGGCCGTAGGTAGGCATTGTAAAACTATGGTCACTGGGTTGTAGGTAGGCATGGGGAATCAAATGGTCACTTGGCAGGAGAGTGCGGGTGTTGGGTAGGTAGATTCAAGGATCGGTGTTTGGCTGGAGGGCCGGTTTGGATGAGGGGGTGTCAAGGAATAGCCTTTCAGGGCTTCGACGGCCCGTAAGGCTGGGGATGGCCCCCACTCAGGGGGTGGGTGTGACTCACTGGCTCAGAGCTTTGACAGCTTGGATTGGGGGGGGGGTGTCGGACCAGCACCACCCCTCGGTGGGGTGACGCCCCACGGTGAGAGGAGGTCAGGACCTGGAGCCTGACCAAATCAGGACCTGGCCCTTCACTGGTGTGGGGTGCCCTTCACTAGGAAGGGCCAGCACATGAGAGGAATACCTGCACTCTGATTAGTTGGGTCCCCATTGCAAGTGTCGTTATCTCTGTACATTAATAAAGTGGCCCTTATTTATTTATTTATTTACTTATTTATTAGACTCCAACTAAGCACGTCCTGTCTTCATTGGGGCCTGGGGGTGCAATTCATGTTAACTCGCTGAAAAAAATGACAACATAACAGAAGGTAACCAAACAAAACTATAAAGCATATAGGTTAAAGTATTTTCCTGATTTTTTTTTTCTGAACCCTTTCAAAAAAGGTATTGACTGAGCACTGTGTTTTCAAAAGTAGGAAACAAAATGGGGCAAGAGGGGTGATAGCAGTTTTAATATTTGGAAGACAAAAAAGCACAAAAAAGAACTTGTACAAAAATATGAGCAAATAGATTCCCAGCGCTGCCTCCTGAAAAGTTTCTATTCATAACATGCACCAGCTTGGTGGTCCTATACCAAGGGCGCACCAATTATGCTGTGGCCAACTCTACATAACATTTTATTACTGCAATTATATACTTACACAGAAAGTGTCAAAAGACTTCCACTTACATTACTTCCTGAGGAAACTTAACCACCTGCCAGTTTTAACAGCAAGCTGCACACTGAAGAACTATAATGATACTGTTTTAACAGCTGAAGGATGTTTTAAAGTAGCTGTGTTGCTAACTCAAGCTTCCGTCATGGAACAACAAGACATAAGAGGTGCAGAGAAAGTGGGGGACCCACCCAGGCTACTGGTGAAAAATCACTACTCACTCCATGAAGAAGTATGCACTGGGTGTCTCTCACTTCTGGCTCCAAATACAACAAAGTCTAGGTATTAGTTACTGAAAATACCATATTCTTTCCCTGTTTACCTCCTGCTTCTTTCTCTGCGGTCTCTTCTGTGTCCAATTTCCTCCCTGCTGCCTCAGTTTTCAAGGGAGCACCGGTGGGGGGGAAACGCTGCTGGGGTGTGTGTGTAAGTGCACCTCCCCTGTCCTTAAAGATGTCCCTGCCCATGCTTTTAAACCAGTTCAAATGCAGGGTTCAGAACCCGTTCGGCGCTTTAGGAATAGAATGCTGAACAGGTTCATGCACATCCCTAGACATAGATTCATTGTATCAGTACGTAGACCACCACTAACCATATTTAAACAAATCACTTTCCATTTCTCTAGGATGCAAAGCAAAAAATAAGCCCAAGAAGGCCATTTGTAGTTAGCCTGTCACCCAATGTCCAACTTTCTCTTCCTCACCTACACCCAGGACAGGAAGCCACAGTCCAGATGGAACATGGTGAAACAGACTGGTTCCAGATCAGCAAAGGAGTAAGACAAGGCTGTATACTTTCTCCTTATTTATTCAATTTATATGCTGAACATATACTGAGAGAAGCTGGATTGGAAGAAGATGAGTGTGGTTTTAAAGTTGGAGGAAGTAAAAATCAATAACCTGTGCTATGCTGATGACACCACTCTGATAGCTGAGAATGCGGATGATCTGCAAGCTATAGTAATGAAAGTCAAGGAGCTCAGTGAAAAAATGGGAATACAACTAAATGTAAAGACTAAACTGATGACAACAGGTACAGCAACCGGTCTCAGAACTGATAATGAAGACATTGAAGTGGTGGATAGCTTCTGCCTTTTAAGATCCACCGTCAACAGTAAAGGATCCAGTCGTCAAGAAATATACCACATACTAGCACTTGGTAGGGTTGCAATGAAGGCCTTGGAAATGATATGTAGATGATGTGACATGTCTACACCTACAAAGATTAGAATCATTCAGACAATGGTTTTTCCCATGACACTATATGGATGCGAAAGCTGGACTTTGAAGAAACAAGATAGAAGTATTGACGTTTTTGAACTTTGGTGTTGGAGAAGACTTTTGAGGATACCATGGACAGCCTGGAAAAACAAACAAATGGGTCATAGAACAAATCAATCCAGAATTTTTGCTCAAGGCACAAATGACCAGGCTCAAACTATCATACATCGGATACATTATGCAAAACCCCAGCTCCCTTGAGAAGTCCATAATGTTGGGAAAAGTTGATGGAAAGAGAAGAAGAGGACAACCGGCAGCAAGGTGGATCAACAATGAATGCACCACTGAGAGACCTTAAAGGCCAAGTTGAAGACAATTCATCCTGGAGAGAATTTCTCTATGTGGTCGCTAAGAGCTGACACAGACTTGATGGCACTTAATCAATCAATCAATGCAAGGTCTGCACAGATATACACAAGGGTACGTGGGTGCCGTAGTAGTCTATGTTAGAGTAGTATATATTAGAGTAATCTCCAACATTTGGTGTAGATTATGCCCTCCAACATTTTATGATCCATTTTCAGCCCTCTAACATTTTGCAGATGAAAACAGGGATACATTTTAAACAACCAATTCTCATGCCAAGGATTACTGCCCAAGCCCTACACTCACTATTATCCATTGCTGAAAACTGGAATCTACCCACTATGTGCTATGCCCTGCATAGTGCTGTAGTGCTATTCACTCATTTCCATGTGGCTGCACTGAGTCTGAGACCAGATGCATCTTCCCACCTACTTAGCGGTTTCATTTCCAGAGACTCTGGCGAGGGAGCTGAATCCTGAAGAATGACAAGCTTAGCAACTCGTATGAACAAAATTGAACATGACATTCCCCAAGAGCACAAACAGGGACAAAATAAGATGTGATTTACCAGGGACAGTAAAAAGTAGGGATTGTCTCTGCCAAATAGGAAAGGTTGGCGCCTATGTGCAGTTAGCCTCTAGTCATATGTGGCCTCAGGAGAGTGCTGGTATCTTCTTCCTCTGCTTTCTTTCAGTATCTGCAGAGTCCCCATTAATTCTTCTTAATTAATTTGCCTTTGGCAAATCATATGGAAAGCTGAGCTGAGCACAATATTTGATTCATCTACTTATTTATGCAAAGAAGCAAAGTCTTTAATTGCTTCTTTTTGTCCTTCCACACTTTGGACCACATTTCTGAAGCATCTTAGGAGACATGGGTAACACTAGAGGCCGCTAGTGCCATTTCTATTTTAAACTGTGTAAAACACTAACAAATATTATCCCAACAACCATTTGATCTCAAAGCATGCAGGGTTTCTTTTGTATTATTTAATGTGGAGGAATGTTCTGCATATTCATCACTAAGCTACTATGATGTTTTTAAAAAATCTTTTGAAGCCTAACCCCTGGCATGACTATAATTGCTTTTAAATTTAAATAAAGCACTGATTAAGCAACTTCAGTTACAAAAGCCTAAAGGAATCACCATAAAATAAAGATCATCTCTCTTTGTTGGAAGCAAACAATATTATTGTTGATTACAAATATGATTTCATTAAAGCTATATAGCAGATATTTGTTTTAAAGATTATTTAAGATGTGTGGATGTTTCCTGATTTTGCTTGCTTGCTTGCTTTCTGGCATATAATGAAGTGGCTCCAGATCCAGACAAGAATTTGGGGAAAAGAGTAAAGTAAAACTATGCAAATGAAATAAATTCATTTTTAAAAAACAAAACTGATCCAATGCATGGTGTTTCATTCTGATTGTACTGAATATAGTCTCAACTGTCTGTATGTCATGTTTCTGACACTACCTGTTTTACAAAGCAAAGTCATCCCAGAAAGCCATTAGAGTGAAAACTGCCTAGATTATCCAAGTCTCATGTATGCAAATATAGACAATGTCTTTTGTGATACTGGAATAATCAAGGTTGTACAAGATAGACAATAGCTGCATGGACTTTGCTCCATCTGCTGTCAACCCCTAAACACGTACACAGAGGTCTAACACTAAAGCTAGTTATACTGAGTATAATAAAGTAAACTTGCATAGTACAGTGGTCCCTCTACTTACGAAATTAATCCGTTCCGAATGCACATTTGTAAGTCGAAAAATTCGTAAGTCGAAAAGCGGTTTCCCATAGGAATGCATTGGGAACGGATTAATGCGTTCCTGAGCCTAGAAAAAAGACCCAGACCCCCAGTAAGGCTTGCAAACTGCACAGGAACATTTCTTTTCAAGAATAAACAGGCAGTAAACAGGCAGGCAAGTCAAGGAAACCGCATGTAAAATTTGTAAGTCGAGGAAACCCCATCTAAAAATTTGTAAGTCGAGGAAACCCCATCTAAAAATTTGTAAGTCGAAAAAACCGCATCTAAAACCGGATCTAAAACTGCCGTTTGTAACTCGAAAAATACTTATGTCGAGTAGTTTGTAAGTCGAGGGACCACTGTATAAGAAGTAAACTAGCGGCATAGTCATGGAGTTGCAAATGGTGAACAGGAGCTTTGTGAAAAACTGTTCATATGCATATGCAGAAAGAAAAGCAACACTAGGCAGCATCTAGACTGGTAGATCATGGCCATGCACCATTGACATCAATGAGACAAGTCTGGCGTGACTAACAAGTCCCATTTATTTCAATGGGACTTGCTCATGTCTAACGGAGTCTGGGTGCTGACAATTATTTAGATAGATGGATAGATAGATAGATCTTTGCAACAACAACAAAAAAACCCCTCTCAAAGTGGTTTAATTAGCAACAGAAATAAGAAAATGGCTCCCTGCCTCAAAGGGGCTCATAAGCTAAGAACAAACCACAAGGGAGACATGGAGGTTAAGCACTCGCTCCCTCGTTTTACAGGGTGGCTACTTAGGCAAGTTTGCCACCGATCAGGCCGATCCCAGCGTTTCACACACACTTCAAAACCAGGCTGGGCTCCCTTTGCACGCGTGTGTGTATAGCCTCATAGTGTTTTTGGTTAATCCATTCCTTGATCCAGACCAGTTTTTGAATGGGGCTTTAGTTACTTGTATTCCAGTCCTGGAGTAGAGGCGGGACTAACAAACAGCCAGCAGCAAGAGCAGGGAAAAGCAGTCTGCACTTGTCTCTCTGTACACAATCTCTGTTTCAATAAACTAATAATATTCCTGATTCCACTCCCCTGCCTAGTCCTTGCATACCACAACTCTTTCCCTTGGATTCTACACTAAATATAAGGCATTAAAAGGTACCTCTTTGCCCATTTAGCAGGACCTATACTTTATATGGCAAGGACTGTATATGTGGATTTTCAGTTATTAAAATTGTTGATAGCCCATTTAACTTGGGGCACCCCACCTGCTACCACCCTGCATGATTCCCTGTGCTTCTTTAGTCTGGAACAAAGTAGCTGCATGTGCACTTCCTTTGCTGTGCATGTGCTTTGAAAGACAGGATGTTGGCCATCAAGTACAAAATCTCTGTGTGTGTGTGTTGCTTGTTTTATTATTTCTTTCAGAGCATGACTTCCTATTTTTTAATGGTATTTTCATAAACCATAGTTGAGTTTACATTCAAGCACACGAAGGGTTTAGCTATGGAAACACACAAAACATGCTCCTTGGTGTATTTCATTCCAAACACACAGTGAATTTACCAAGCAGCAGCTATTTCTTTATGTAAATACAGCTAATCTTTTCCTAAGAAAACAAAATAGTTGCCAAAAGCAGTCCTGTCTTTAATAAAAACTAATGAAGTCTGGGACTATATAAATGTCTATTCTGTGTGCTTTGTGATGCTTACATTCACAAATGTCAAGGTAAATCACTGGTGACTGATGTCCAATCAGAACAGAGCTCCTTTTATATATATAAAAGTAGTGGTTCTGTTTTTATAGATGCCTCAAGAGAATTACTTGCCAATCCTTAAGCTTATGAGATCACCTGGCATTTTGTGTATGTGTGTGTGTCCCTATCAACTTCACAGTGCCTGGAGTAATATGATCCAAATCTGGTACAGTTGTAGGGACACATAGGAATACCTCAATGGCATAGTTTGTGATGATGTCATCTACCCCAGTTTAAGTTGGTGGACGTGTGAATGTTTGAAGTACATGTGAGCTAACTTGTGAACTGCTTATCTGATTTGAACCAAATTTGCTACAGCTTTAGGGACACATAGGGATGCATCAATGGAGTAGTTTGTAATGACGTCATCTACCCCAATTCAAGATGGCAGATGTGTGAACCTTTGAGGCACACGTGGCCTAACTTGTGGATTGGTTGTATCTAACCAATTTGAATCAAATTTGGTACAGTTGTAGTGAGTGACACATAGGGATACTTCAACGGTGTAGTTTGTGATGATGTCATCCACCCCAGTTCAAGATGGCGGACACATAACCATTTGAAACCCAAGTGAGCTAATTTGTGAACCACCTAACGAATTTGAACCAAATTTGCTACAGCTGTAGGGACACATAAGGACAGCTTAATGGTGTAGTTTGTGGTGATGTCATCCACCCCAATCCAATATGGTGGAGACATAAACATTTGAGGCACAAGTGGGCCAACTTGTGGACTGTCTAAATGATTGGAACCAGATTTGGTACAGTTGTAGTGAGTGACACAAAGGGACACCCCAACAGCGTAGTTTGTGATGATATTCACCCCAATTAAAGATGGTGGATGCATGAATGTTTGAGGCACAAGTGTGATAACTTGTGAATTGCCTAATCAATGTGGAACAAATTTAGTCCAATTGTAGGGATAGTGAAAGGAAAGTAGGCAGATCACTTCTTACCAGAACTTCTTGTTTTTCTTTAGTTGAGTGCACTGGAACCTCCATCAAAGACATGCACAGAGGGCTTAATGTGGTGATTCTAAGCATATTAATTAAGAAGTAAGCCCCATTTAACTCAGTGGCTCACTCGATGGGTCAGATAAAACATATTTAAGTAGTAGTATTAGGGCCAAACTTGGTGTGACATAGGTTTCCTGTAAAATCTGGGGAAACTCTCCCTTTGAAAAGCATGTGGAATGAGATCTCATAGAGCTAGGAAAACCCTAGAGTCAGAGACAGATAAGCCAGATAAGAGGGTTTGCGGTTGCTTGCAAGTTGCAAGACTTCATTAACTTACTCACTGACATGAAACTCCTAGACCAAACCAGAAAAGATAGAGGTTCACCCCCAAAGACCAGCCCTTTACTGTATCTAAAGCACATTTTTGGAGTTTTGGGTATTCTGGGTGAGGTCTGGAACTTGCCTGTTAAAATGGCATGTTTCTAATTTTTATGGTTTGGTCTGGGAGTTGCATGTCACTCAGTAATAGTAGTAGTAATAGTAGTGGTGGTAGTCCTCATAATAATAATTAGTTTCCTGTCACAAAAGGGCTCACAATCTAAAAAGCTCATTTTAGCTACTGAGAAGCTATAAATTATCTATAATAATTCTGATTACTAAAATAAATATCTAGTCCTCATTTTGAAGTGCATCATTTAATTAGTAACTGCATTGTGAGGTTCCATGCAGAGATTTGCCATTAGGCACTGGTGCCTAATATATATATATATATATATATATATATATATATATATATATATATCCGCATACATGTTGTAATTGGTCTCTGTGTGGAGACTACAAAAAAGATCCATAATTAGGGATCAGTATTGACCAGCTCTGAACTGTAAACTGTGACCCAGAGGTGAGGCACACTACAACCCACCATCACATTAATATGACCTTTGTCAGTATAGATTAAGTCAGTGGTTCATCATATCTTCGTGCTAATATAATTTCAGTTCACCATAAGCCCTCCCATTTTCTTTACCATGGGAGAGTGTCCAGTGGAGAAAATAATAATCAGACACTGCAACATCTTCACTATGAGAAAAAGATGATATGTTTGGGGTGTTTTAGTGTAGAAAATAAAAAGATGATTAATGGGGCTTATAAAATGATAAAGGCTTATAAAATTATGCATGGAGTTGATGGATAGAACAGCAGAAGAAGTGGACAGTCACAACCCTTTCTCCCTTTCCTGTAAATCTAGATCTCAAAGTCATCCAATGAAACTAACTGGCAGGAGATCTGGAATGGATAAGGGAAAGAAATGCATAATTAATTTGCGGAATTCTTTGCCAGATAATCAGTGGCTTAAGCCCTGTTAAGACATTATGCTGAACACGCGTATAAGTGCACAGTGAATACAGGTATAGAGCTGTATGCAGGTACAGTTAGTCACACATTATGTTGAACACAGATACAGCAGTATACTTCCTGTCTATACCATGCATTTGAGGGCTCTGTACCCAAGTTCACTTTTAAAAAGAATGCAGGTCAGTCATTCACATAAAAATATCTACCAGTGTACAGACATCTATACACTCATGCAACATAATGTCTGAACAGGGCTTTAGATTACTTCAAAAGGGGATTAGGCAACTTCATAGAGGATAAGTCTATCAGTGGTTATCAGACAAGAGAGCTAAATGGAAACCCCATGTTCAGAGGTAACAAGCCACCAAATACAACTGATGGGTCTGGCTGTTTTCTTCATGCTCTGTTTGTGGCCTTCCACAAATACCTTCCTAGAGGTATCTGGTTGGCCACACCACACAACAGGATGCTGGACTAGTTATCATGACTAAATCCACTAAAACCAACATAACAAGTGAATCAAGTCCCACTGCTTTCAAAGGGACTCAAGGCCAAACTACACACACGACAACAATCACATCAATAGAGCTGATGTGATTAATTTTTTCTGTACTAAACAGGAGCTGCAGGGAGCTAACATGGATCAGGTCCGTGGTGTGGGGAGAGAGTGGTTTTAACCCGTATGGCCAACCATAGTTCCAATCACCCTTTCCCCTGAAGGTCAGCTCCCATTGGTGCCCGTTGAAACTTTTCTCCTCAGGCAAATAGCATCTACAGTGGAGAGCTGAACTGGAATCATAGTAAGGCAAAGGGTTAAAGCCCTCCTCCATTGCATCTATGCAAATCAGGTCCCCATTGCAGCTCCTATTTAGAACAGAAGAGTTAAGCAGGTCAGTTCTAGTAAGTTCTTATCTGGCCCTTTAAAAAAAAAATCTATCTATCTATCTATCTATCTATCTATCTATCTATCTATCTCTCTATCTATTGAATTTATATACAGCCTAGTATAAAAATCTCTAGGCAGTGTACAGAATTAAAACATAAAACATAACACATTTAAAATTCATAAAAAGATAAAATCATAATAGATAAAAACACCTTAATAAATTATTATTTTTTAAAGTGTGGGTACATTAAACTTCATTTCTAAAGACAGCATAATATATGAGACTGTACAAAGTCTTTACAGCTTGTATGGCATGGAAGTTAAGATAGGTATCTTAACTTGCCATTTTTGTCTTTTTAGAGCCCGAGTGAAAACTGAAATCATCTTAGCTCTCCTCTTAATGCAAAGGTCTTTGGATGACTGCATCTAAATGAACCTGAGATGGAATAATATTTAGTATTTGTACGATGATTTCAAATGTTCAGAGTACTTCACACACATTATTTTGTTGTAATTGTAACAAGAAGGCAAAACTTGTTGACTTGGCTGTGTCCGTATAAAGAAATATAATTATGCTCATCTTGCAGATAGGAGGCCACAGAATGAGCTAATGGCAAAGGTGAGATTTTAACTCGGGGCTTGATGATTCACAGCTCAGCCTATTAGCCACTATGCTACACTAGTTGGAGTTCATGGTTTGATTTTCATAAAAATTGTCCTGGGACCCTGCACTGTATCCTTTTCTCTAAGAACTGTGCCATTGCTTTGCCAAGCTGAGGATTCAAAGGGGTTTAGATACCTACGTAACTTCAATATCAGAGTGCTATATTTTTATTATAGAAACTTTCCATTCATCCATGTAAGTCAACATATAACAAGTTACCTAAACCCCAATGGGATCATTTTAAGCCATTTCTATTGTCACACACCACCTGCCATGCCAACCACACAGAAAGCTGCCAATCACCATAAAATCCAGCTTTATTTCATCTGAAACAGAAGGTAGCCTTACCTGATTTATATCTTTCCACTCTATTGAAGAGCGAATAAAGGTTTAAGAAGAAATCGTAGCTCTGGTTTTGGTGCATTTATCAATATGCTGTCTTTCTGAGAAATTCTTTTATTGGATAATGTAATGTTTTTCTAAACAATGGCCTTGTTATATATGTATGTGTCCTCTGTGGGTTCCTGCATTTCAGAGCACTTTTCCTTTATATGAAACTGTTTCTAGTAGTCATCTTTCACATTAATGAAATACCTTTATTTCGCAGGAGCTATAATCTGGCTATTGGGTTAACAGCTGTACTATAGGGGCAATGTAACAGTATATTGATTACAGGCTTTTAGGTCCTTTATCAGTTGCCTGATTCAGAGTATTCAGCCAAGAACAAGCAACTCTGGAGCTACCTGACTTACAAAAGTGACTGCATTGCTCCAAGTGCCCAATATTAACAAGACTGTATCAGATAGGGGCATAATGTAATCAACAGAAACTCTATAGCTCCCCCTGTGTCTTGTGCAACTTCAAAGAACTTACACAACATTCATCTCACCAGTACAAACATCCCACAGTCCAGCTAAAAATGTGACTATGTCCCATGGAAAACCATCAGACTAATCACAAAGGACTTAGAGCCAAACTGAATACTATGTTAAATGTATAGTTTGGCTCTCAATGGTATATTTAAGAAGCTCAAATAGCAGCTGTGGGGGCCCCAGTCAGGATCATGACCAGCGTTCCCTGTAACAGGGATTCCCAGTTGTTGACTACAACTCCCATACTCCCTAGCCAAAGGCCACTGCAGTTGGGGATACTGGGAGTTATAGTCAACATTAGGGAATCCCTGTTAGAAGCAACATGAGTCATGACTATGGGTCATGGGAGGAAGTTTCCTCTTGTGCGGTGATTATACTGTATAGTTTATACTGTACAGTATATAGATTATACTGTTTAGCCGGTATAGTTAAGATGAGGAGTGTTTGCAACGTATCATCATTATAAGCCCTGAGCATTCTATTGCTTATAAAGTCAAAGGTATCCACCCAATCCCTCTGAAATTGTGCACACATCAACCAGGGGGCAGGAAATAAAATAAAATAAAATAAAATAAATAGACTCCACACCTCCTAATTTGGTGCTAATCTGTTGCATAATGGCCAGGACACAACAGTTTCAGTTTTTAACTCCTAAAAGGATGGATCAAAGTTTTGGCGACCTTTTTTCACCTTAGATAATGTATATTTTAAAATGTTTGATGTCTTTTTAGCATTCCCTTGGTCTTTCATTGGCACTGGGCTTGGGAGGGATGCATCCAGGAAGGCATTCAACAGGTGCCGCTTCCCCAATTACTTCCTAGAGATGCCCCTGATGAACTTCTACCTGATGCATCTCTGATCAAGGCAAAGTGTGGGTGCATGGAGCCTCATTTCTAAATCCATCATCATACACCAGACTGTGCAAAGTCTTTACAGCTTATTTGCCACGGAAGTTTAGATGGATACATTAACTTGCAATTTCCATTCTTTTTAGAGCACGCGTGAAAATGTAAAGCATCTTAACTATTATCTCAAACCAAAGGTTTTCGGATTACTGACTCCAAATGAAAATGGCCTCCCAGAAATTGCAATTAGCCCTTGGAGGAAAGCTCCCATTGGTATCAGCCTACTCAGAGGCTTGGAGGGATGATGTAGGCAGTCCTCCCTCAATACAGCTAGCTGTGTGGTGTGAAGAGATGGGATCAGTTAAGTCCTTCCTACTGGACTTGGAGCCAGGGTAGGATTCACCTGAGGCTAGAAAGAAGCAGCTAGTAGCCTGGCCAATGCTACTAGCTCAGCCCAAGTAGTCTCACTGATTCATATACCAATGCTAGCATGCCACCCATGGAAGGGCTGGGCACAATCGCTGTCTCTGTTTATCCCCTGTCTTGACATCTATCGAATTCACAGAGCCTCTGTGGCTCCTATAAATTGTGCAATTGCTGTAACGATTCACTTTCCATTGGGAATAATTGGGGGATGAATGGAAACAGCATGTGTACCCATGGGTGGCTCACTGAGCTTTATGTGACTCACCATATATATGCTAGTAGGCTACAAATCTTAATAAAGTTGTAGCTAGCCTGCATTTAACCCAACTGAATACATCTCTTCTCTTTATTTCCAAGTGTGCACAAAACTACCAGTAATTGCACTGTAATCCATATACAAATCTTAGACCAGGGCAGCACAACTTCAGCCCCCCCAACTGTTGTTGAACTACAACTTATTATTATTATTTATTTATTTACACAGTCAGACAGGTGTTATTGACTGGTTTGTTTTAGCCAGACATCGAGTCCTTCCCAAGGACCTGGGATGGCTGAATTTTATTGTCAATGTTGTTCTTGTTGTTATTATAGATATCGTCGCAGAATATAGGCTGTTCCCAGTAATGTTGCTTTCTGTAATTGGCTGATGGTGATTTCTGTGGCCCCTATGGTGTTGAGGTGCTCTTCGAGGTCTTTTGGAATTGCACCTAGGGCGCCAATTACCACTGGGATCATTTTGGTCTTTTTCTGCCACAGCCTTTCGATTTCAGTTTGTCGATCTTTGTATTTTGTGATTTTTTCCTATTTCTTTTTCTTCTATTCTGCTATCCCCTAGTATTGCTATGTCGATTATTTTGACTTGTTTTTCTTTCTTCTCGACTACAGTTATATCTGATGTATTGTGTGGCAGATGTTTGCCTGTTTGTAGTCGGAAGTCCCATAATATTTTTGCATCTTCATTTTCTTCAACTTTTTCAATTTGATGGTCCCACCAATGTTTGGCTACAGGTAGCTTGTATTTTTTGCAGATGTTCCAGTGTATCATCCCTGCTACCTTATCATGCCTTTGTTTGTAGTCAGTCTGTGCAATCTTTTTACAACAGCTGATTAGGTGGTCCACAGTTTCATCTGCTACTTTACAAAGGCGGCACTTGCTGTTTGCTGTTGATTTTTCGACTTTTGCTCTTATTGCATTTGTTCTTGGTGCCTGTTCTTGTGCAGCCAGTATTAAACCCTCTGTTTCTTTCTTCAAGTTGCCATTCTTAAGCCATTGCCAGGTCTTGGTGATGTCTGATTTTCCACTTATATTGTGCAAATATTGACCATGCAGGGGGTTATTTCTCCATTTTTCTGCTCGGTTCTTGACTAGTTCTTTCTTGTAGGCCTGCTTTGTTTCATTGGTGTTGAACAGTTTCTCGTTCTTGACCATTGGAAGTGCATCTTCTTCACTGTCCTTGATATATTCTTCAAGGCCTCTTTTCTCCTCCTCTACTGTTTGATGGACTTGCAGCATTCGTCTTCCACCTGAGTTGCGAGGGAGGTAGAGCCTATCGACATCACTGCGGGGGTGCAGAGCATGATTGATGGTCATTATTTTCCTGGTCTTACGATCTAGCATCTTTAGCTCTGCCTGGGTCCAGTCTATTATTCCTGCAGTGTATCTGATAACAGGTATAGCCCAGGTTATGGCTTGTATGGTGTTGAGTTTAGACTTTAGGATGTTTCTAACTCTCCTGATGTATTCACTTCCAATTTTTCTTTTAACTTCAGTGTGTGCAGTGTTATCAGCCTGGAGAATGCCCAAGTATTTGTAATGTTCTTTCTCTTCCAGGTTTTTGATGTTGCTTCCATTGGGCAGTTCTGTTCCTTCTGTTTTTGTTATTTTCCCTCTGTTCATTATTAATGCAGCACACTTGTCTAGTCCAAACTCCATTGCTATATAGCCACTGAATATACGGACAGTGTTTAGCAGTTATTCAATTTCTGACTGGGACTTTCCATACAACTTCAGATCGTCCATGAACAGCAGATGGTTGATTTTACTTGATGTTTTAGATGTTTGGTTTCTGAGGCCTGTTCTTTTTAGTATTTGTGAAAGTGGGGTCATGGCGATTACAAACAACAGAGTGGATAGTGAGTCCCCTTGGAAAATACCTCTTCTAATGCTTACCTGTCCAAGTGTCTCGTCATTGATTGTTAATTGTGTACTCCACATGCTCATTGCTTTTTTATATAAATATCTGAATGTTTTTGCTGACACCAGTTGTTTCTAAACATTTTAGTATCCATTTGTGAGGCAATGAATCAAAGGCCTTCTTGTAGTCAATCCATGCAACACTTAGATTGGTTTTTCTTCTCTTGCAATTTTCTAAAATCATTTTGTCAATCAGCAGCTGGTCTTTTGTGCCTCTGTTGTTCGGGCAATTTCCTTTCTGTTCAACTGGAAGCTGCTTATTAGTTAATAAGTGTTGCATCACTTCATCTGCTATTATTCCAGTTAATAATTTGAACATGGTTGGCAGGCAGGTTATCGGTCTATAATTACTTGGAACTGCACCTTTTGCTGGGTCTTTCATTATGAGATGAGTTTTCCCAGTTGTTAGCCATTGTTCAACATCACCGCCTTGCAAAATGTGATTGAACTGTTTTGATACTTGTTTATGGAGGCTTGTTAGGTGTTTAAGCCAAAAGCCATGCAGTTCATCATCACCTGGTGCAGTCCAATTTTTAATTTTCTTTGCTCTTTCACTTATTAATTCTGGTGTTATTATTAGATCTTGCATTTGTTGATTACATTTTTTGACCTCTTTCATCCAGCCTGCTATTTTATTATAATCTATTGGATTGTCCCATAATTTCCTCCAGAATTGCACTGTTTCTTCTTTATTTGGTGTTTCTATGTTTCTTGCAGTTTCTCCTTCTATGCTTTGGTAGAAACGTCTCTGATTCGACTGGAATTGGAGATTCTGCCTGTGTTGTGTAATTCTGGCTTCGTATCTGCTAATCTTCTTTGACACTGCTGTTATTTGCTGCTTTATTATTCCCAGGACTTCTCTAGTTTTCCTTGAATCTAGGTGGTATTTTTGGATCAGATACTGTTTGGTGTTTTCATTCTTCAGCTTCTTGTCTTTCATATCTTTCAATTTACTAGCATCCGATCTAAACCTGGCGATTTCATTTTCTAATCTAATCTTCCATTTAGGTGATGTACTACTTTCTTTTTTTACAAGCCCACTGATCTTAAATCCGAACTCTTGTGTTGTTATTGTTGCTGCACTGTACATTAGTTGGTTTGTTTCTTGCAAGTTATTGGTTGTTATTTCTGCAAGTGCAACATTGACATCTTTTAATGCCTGAGCTTTTTTTTTTTTTTTTTTGGCAACTGTTTTTAGAGCTGGAAGTTGAACCCTGGTGGTTGTTTAGTTCATGTGCTCAGTTATTTTTTGCTTTAGTTCTTGTTGCTTTTCTGTTTAACAGCATTTGGGTTTTTTAGGTGAAGGCAAAGGGGTGGTTGCCTGGTTTTGATTTCGAAACAGTTCAGCAACAGTGGCATCCTCTATTTCCAACACCTCCTCCACCTGCGCCTGAGCAATTTCTTCAGTTGGTGGTAATTCTTCTTCCATATCTTGAGCCTGTGTTGCTCTTTGCAGTTCTTCCAGCTCAACTCCTGTGAATACTTTATTTCTTATTATGAATCTTCTCTGGTCTGCTAGCCTTTGTTCTGTTATTTCTGTGTCTGGATGCTTCTCTTTCCAAATTTGGTATATTCTTTATAAATAACCTCTTCTAGTTGGACTAGACTTGTAATAGCAGATCATTATTTCCTTGTTGGCTTTTTCGTATATATTTTTTCGGTTAAGCGACTTTTCTTCCAGTAACCTTGCAGTCTCCAGCCCTGGTTGCTCAACTGAAGATCCTGAGTCCTGTAGCCCACTTGCCACCAGATGTCCAGGGACTCCAGCACCTGGCGCGGTCCTTTTTGACCCGGGTGACGAACAATCCGGTATAGATTTATTAAAGTTAGTCTCACCATATTGTTGATGGGAGAGGCACTCTTTGTCTGGCTCCTCTGGTGAGACCTGTCCAGTATGGTTGGACCTCTGGCATAGCTCTCACCTTCCTCAGAGCACGCAAGCCCCACAACCACGCCAAGGTAGTGCCTCACTGGGGGTTGTTACTGTTATTATTATTAATTTGATTTTTATACTGCCCTTCCAAAAATGGCTCAAGGTGGTTTACACAGAGAAATAACAAACGAATAAGATGGAACCCTGTCTCCAAAGGGCTCACAATCTAAAATGAAACATCAGATAGGCACCAGCGACAGTCACTGGAGGTACTGTGCTGAGGTTGGATAGGGCCAGTTACTCTCCCCCTGCTAAATAAAGAGAATCACCACGTTAAAAGGTGCCTCTTTGCCGAGTTAAGAGGGGAGAGTGCTTTCTCTGTCGTGAACGCTGTCGCCTATTAAGAGCATCTGGAGAGGTCCGGTTACGGTTGCCAACCCTTTTGGTGGCAACTCAGGACCAAGCCTTCTCTGTGGCTGCACCAGGGCTTTGGAATGTGCTTCCTGCTGAAATAAGATCATCTCCTCCTCTGTTTGCTTTTAGGAGGGCCCTAAGGACATACCTATTTTCTCAGACTTTTAACTGCAATCTAATTTTTAAATTTTGATATATTTTTATCTATTATGATTTTTATCTTTTTATGAATTTTAAATATGTTGTATTATGTTTTTAATTCTGTACACCATCTAGAGATTTTATATTAGGCAGTATATAAATTAAGCAAACAAACTAACTAACTAACTAACTAACTTGGTTGCATTGATCAGTGATCAGTGATCCAACAGCAGCTGGAATGCTGAAGCTGTGTGCCCCTGCCCTAGATCTTAAACTACTAAGGAATCGATTTTCAGAAGAATGCTGCCATATAATGCAGCAATACAATCAATAGGTTATGTATAGAAGTCTTTTACTGCTGGGCATTCCCTGCTAGACATTCCTGAAACTGATATAAACAGTGTTCACAAAGTGCTTGGTAAGCCTCTGAAGCCTCCAGAGTGTCCAGAGTTTGATTCATTATCCTGGAAAGGGGCACGAGAGCATTATTTTTAGATGCTCCCGTAGAAAACGAAGTCTCTTCCGCTCTCCTCCTATGTCACTCAGCCATTTGACATGAGCATTTGCACAGAGACATGCAATTTTGTAAGCCCAAGTGACATGATATTTGACTATTACTCTAACCCCACCCACCCCTTTGGCAGTTGTGAACAATAGTGCATTATATGTTCAGGGTCCTGACATCTGACACTCTGAGACGAAGCCAGCAGAGGAGAGCAGCTGCTTCTCAAGCCCTGCATCTGAATGTCCGCCTTTCTCCACCACAGCACAGCCGAGCCAAGTGATTCCTTTCAGGAAAAGCAACGACCATCCCTGGAGCCTTTTGCAAATGTGGCTGGAGAGGAAGTAGGCCACATGGTCTGTGCTAACGCCCTAGGCCAGAACAAAAGGCAGCTTCTCATCTTCCAGAAAGCAGCCCAAGCGAAAGCAGCCTTGCGAGGGCTTTGTTTGCCACCCCTCAGGAAAACCATTGGAAGGAAGGAAGAATACATTGTACCCAGTTTGTTCCTTAGGATTAATTGCTATGGATTCTTCCTCTCTTACAACATATTATTATTGCTGTTCTGTATAATAATGTGTGGAGAGAGCGAGAAGTTTTTACAACAGTAACAAGAAAGGTTGCTGTAATGATTCGGCACCAGGTGGTATTTATTTTTCTTGTTTCCTTTATCTGCTTGTGTAAATATACTCTCGGAGCACCGACATATGAAAAATAACTTGATCAAGCACTGGAGGGATGACGCAAGACTCAAGTTTTTCTGGAAATAGTTGAAGCAACTGCAGTTTTTGTCAAGGGTAGCTCTTCAAGCAAATGCTTCCACAGGATACAATGAATGGCAGAACCTCCTCATCCATAAGATGGATGGAATATTTCTCTTGGTTTTCATTGTGGATGGACTAACTTGCAAACTGGTCCTCAATACCTCTGCCAGTGGTGCTTCTTTCTGACACTTCAGCTACAGAGGCTGTTCTGATGATCAGCCAAAACTGGGCCAAGAAAGCCAGGCTCGGTCTCAGTTGATCGTCAGAACCGCTGGGAACCATGCAGCTCCTGGCGGCAAGCCCGCCTCTAGAGCCCGCCTTGAAAATGAGGTTAAGGGGGCAAGTGCTCCCTTAGCCCCATTTCTTAATCATTTGCCAGTCCTGGCTGCTTGCAGCCATGGCTGAGAGACTGCGGGGTTCTCAGCCCGCATTGAGAATCCCCATAATGCATCATGCATTAGGGGAGTTCCAGGGGCTGGGAGAAAGTGTCCCTTCCCCCGACCCTCTGCACTTCTGGCAGCTGCCAACAGTCATGTGGACAGGCTCATCCAGAAGTTATAAAATTGCCCCACTGTAGCCACATACAGTAGGGCAAACGGAGAGGAAGTCCCATTAGAGTGATAATAACTTCCAGGCTTCCTTTAGGCACCATGTTTCTGTAGGCACCATGGTTTCATATATGTTGTAACTTAGGTTTTCGTGGTTGTTTCCAAAGGCTTCAATGTAATGTTTTCCGTAAGAACCGAAGACTATATTACAAAGATGCAACAGCATATGCATCTCTTCAGGGATTTGTGCATAGTTTGTTCTTTTAATTGCTGAAGACATTTTTAATCTCAAATCAGGGATGCCTACAGTTCCAAACCTTTGCTCAGATCCTTCAGCCTAATCTGTTGCATCTGTGTTTATATTGCACAGGGCCAATAAGCCTCCATTGACAATTAATTGATTCATTTTGGAAGCCCTATGTTTTGGCTGGTTTATCATTCTTACTGTATGCATAAATATGTAGTGGTAGTTGGCTTCGCTATGTGTACAAGCAGCTAATAAACAGTTTTGATTATTCTTCAGAGTGAACTGAGATTTACAAATGTGATTTATTGTTACCATTAGTGATTCTTAGTAAGCAACATGTTCAGGTTTTGCCAAGTAGGGTTTTCATCCAAAATACAGTATGTAATAGTCAATGAAGAATTAGAATAGAATAGTCAATGAAGAATAGAATTGTAATACTCAATTCTATTCAACAGAAAATATAATGAGGCTCTCCGCATGAGCAGTGTGGACAGCCTAACTGGGCTCTTCCCTGCAGATGAGCAGGGAGCTCTCTCTGGGCAGCCAGATTGGCCGCCCACATGACTATGAGCTCCGTCACGGAGCCGGTAGGGGCAGCGGGGATCGGGGGCTGCTGCCCCAGAATGCCTTGTGTGAGTGCGTCGGGTATTCTGGGGAATACCCCCAAGGCCAGGAGACTTGTTGGAGCCTCCTCGTGAGTTGCCACAGCACAGAGCCACACCATGGTGACTCATGATCGCCAAAATGGGGTTAGCGGAATGATCGCTCTGCTAACCTAGTTTAAGGGGAGGGGACCTTTGGGAGGTTTGCTGCCAGGAACCGCATGGCTCCTGTTGCAGCACACGATCTCCCAAAAGTGGGCTGGGCTCCCTTAGCCCACTTTTGGGAGGTCGTGAGAATAACTTTCATGCTTTAGGGGTGGAGTTGTGGTAGCTCAGTGGCAGAACATCTGCTTTGCATGCAGAATGTCCCAGGTTCAGTTACTGGGATCTCTAGATAGGGCTGAGAATTACCTGTGACTGAAATGCGGAGACTGATATAAGTCAGTGTAGATACAGGAACATAGGAAACTGCCTTATAACTGGTCCATCTAGCTCAGTATTGTCTATACTTATTGGCAGTGTCCCTCCAAGATGATAAGTAGGAGTCTCTCTCAGCCCTACCTGGAGATGCCAGAGAATGAAAGAGCACCTTTTGTGTGCTCTTCCACTGAGTTATGGCCCGATCCCCCTATATCTCACAGCACTAACATGTAGACTCCCATCCAAATGCATACCAAGGCAGATCTTAATTAGCAAAGGGAACAATTCATGCTCTCTACCACAAGGCCAGCTCTCTACCATGCTAGATGGACCAATAGTCTGGCTTTGTATAAAGCAGCTCCACATATTCATTGATATGTAACCATCAGTCAGAATCGAAAGACCTAAGGAAGCGTTCATCAGCTTGTATCTGCCCAGTGGGATTTGTGGTTGGCATCACATCACAGTTTCAAAATAAGCTCATTCTATTGTTTGTGGGAAAACAAGTCCATGAGTTATATTTTGGTGCCTGATTGCTTGGATCACATCACCGCATAACATGTTATGAAAATCTTTGCTGGCGTAATCACAGAAGTTTTTGCACATGTTAATCTAATCCTTTATTCTCAATTAAATTGTCATGGATCACTGTGAGCTATTTGACCAAACCGCTGTGATCTGACCAAGCAGCCTTTTCTTTATGAGTAACTTCTCCATTTGAGAAGTTCTCCAGTTATCTCAATTGTTTCCTGCAGATATTATATGTGGTCTTTATCACACATCCATATGTAAAAAACCTCTCTTGTTCTTGGCTGTGCTTGTTTTGGGACTAGTAGTGTGTCTCCACACTACCAAGGGACATTGTGAGAATTGTCCACTCCACCCAGCGTGTCTGGGGGGGGGCAGATTCTTTGCCCTGGCTTTGGAAGAAGGCACGAGGCATGTGGAGTCCAGCCATTGGCTGGTGGGCCGATGGGGGAGGGGCTTGAGCTGCTGAAGCTCAGTCCGTTTTGGGAAGTGACCGCTCCCTCCCATCCCTGGTTATAGTGTGGGTTTGGGCTGGTTGCCCTTTGGGGCACTGGGTAGGAATTATTTTTGACCCCTAACAGATTGACTTTGGCTGGGGGCCTTTTTTGCCTACCTCACACTATAGGCCTTAGTTAATTATGTTCGTTCACTTTGGTCACAACGGCAGGCACAGTGCAGGTTGTTGGGGTAATTTAAGTTTGTTGAGCACCTTTAGTCATCCGTTTGGCGTGGGGAGGAGTCATTGCCAGTCCCTAGATGCTTTGTGGCTCAGGGAGCGCTGGTTGATGGCTTACTCCCACATGCTCTTGGAATCAATGCCCTCTAAGGTTTGGCGCCGTGGGGATGTTGAATCCTATGGCAGGTGCCTGCACGTTAGGTGGGCTAAGCTGGGCAGCAGTTAGCCATGGGACTGATGCTGCCTGGAGCCGAGGTGCCTCACCCTAGGTGTTTTATTCAGGTTGGGCTTGCGTGTAAGCAGCAAGTCTATAGTACCTCACTGTGGGGGGTGGAGCACCAATCCTCTCACACGTTTATTATTATTAATAAAGTTGTGGCCGTATTTCACTCCACACTTGTGTTTCATGTCTTTGTTCAGTTCGGGTGCAATCTGCAAGCATCCCAGAAAGGAAGTGTACATGCACAAAGATTATGAGCCAATTTTGAATTCCTAGAAGATTTTTTAATTTTAAAAAAAAAATATTATTATTTTAGTGTTCTTTGATTATGCTCATAATTGCTGGCCCAATTCTGAACTGACTTTGATCATCACTCATTTGTTCTGTTTAAGTTGATAGCTATGAGGACCTTATTTACTAAAATGAAATAAATGTGTGAATTAGCCCTTGTTTTCATTTACAAGACTGTGTCTGGATACCCACTTGGCTGCTCCTCCAGAGTGGGTTATATGAAATCTATCTTTGTGACATATACGGGACATATATATGGCAAATCAGTGATTGCAGAAGTAGGATGAAACAGGGTGAGGTGCATCCTTTTTTTTTTTTTTTTGTGGTGCAGGGAGACCAGTCACTTGTTCTGGTGCAGCTGACTGAAGAATCCGAAGCCTGTTTCTGTCCACTCACTCTACCACCAGCTCTAGGTTCAGCAGATCTGTTTTTTTTACCCCTGCTCAGAGATTAAAATAATCTGTCTAGCAGAGCTTTAGAATATGTTGCAATCAGAAATATTTGCACCTGCAGACCTATTTAAGATCTGAAAAGAGATTTGCCATTTCAAATGGATTTGCAATTGCAAGTCAACAAAGAATATCTTGTGAAAAGATTTGATAAGTTTACTTTAAAATAGCAGTGAGATTATAATAAAATTCATGCTACTGGTTAGCTTGTAATTGTTGTTCTTTATTACAGTGAATATACATTGATGATGGTATGCGATAATTTGCTGTGCATGGGGCTGCTATACAATGGAACATTATTTCTATTGTATATGGCATCTGGGGTTATAGTAAATAATCCTGACTGTGAGTTAATGGTTTGACACATTCACTTTGCCACAATAGACCTAACAAGGTCATTGCTGCTATTTTGAACAATCATTTTGCAAGTATATCACAATTATTGAGCCACTTATTTAAAATCTGGGGTGTGTGTGTGTTTTGCAGGTTTAATGTCAAAAAATGAAATAGTCAGTCTGAAATAGGGTTACTGTTGGCCAGTCAGCATATACGATGCTGACACCCATACTCACTATCAAGGATCTGCCAAGGCATCAAAGTGTCAACAGCTCCCAAGAGACCACTGTCATGAATTTTGTCCCTGAGGCCCCCCAGTCAGGGCTGTGGCACAGACAGTTTGGGGGATGATTAGTGATGGGAGGTCCCAGTGGCAGTAGATCTTCCCCCTCCTCTGCAGATAAAGGAGGGGAAGGGAGGGGAAGCCTCAATTGCATCAGATCTAGAAGAGGCACCAGAATGTTCCTCCTCCTCTACTGTGACCAGAGGATGCAGCCCTG
Organism: Hemicordylus capensis; assembly: GCF_027244095.1. Classification (NCBI taxonomy): domain Eukaryota; kingdom Metazoa; phylum Chordata; class Lepidosauria; order Squamata; family Cordylidae; genus Hemicordylus; species Hemicordylus capensis. Next base: position 47,820,506 of record NC_069661.1, on the reverse strand, counting down.
CCCACACCCTAGGATTCAGAGGACTGAAAATGATTCATTTGCCAATACGGGGCATCCTCCACCACCACACAAAGCCTGTGTCTGCAAAACAGGGCTCATAGGAACATCAGAACATAGGAAGCTGCCATATTCTCCAAGGTTGCAGACAGGAATCTCTCTCAGCCCTATCTCATAGAAGCCAGGGAGGGAACTTGAAACCTTCTGCTCTTCCCAGAGTGGCTCCATCCCCTGAGGGGAATATCTTACAGTGCTCACATGTGGTCTCCCATTCAGATGCAACCAGGGTAGACCCTGCTTAGCTAATGGGACAAGTCATGCTTGCTACTACAAGACCAGCTCTCCTCTCCTTAAGGCCATTTAAGCTAATGGGACAAGTCATGCTTGCTACTACAAGACCAGCTCTCCTCTCCTTAAGGCCGTTTAAGTTCGCCAGCCCTTCAGAGTAAAAGGTGTGGCCCAAAACCATGTCCTCTTCATAAGGGCTCAGTCTGCTTCAGGACGTTGCTGAACCAACATTGTTGAGAAAGCTCTTGCCACAGAATTCTTTCTTCAGCCATCATGACATCTCTCTAGCTATTTTTTTTAAAAACCAAAGTTCGTCCATTCATTACCTTCCAGCATCCACCTCTTTCTGAGGCCTTGTGTGTGGCTCTAATCCTGTTGTTACTAAGAGGAGCCTGCGTGTTGGAGACTGGACAGTGTTGGCTGCTTTATACTGGTCGGTGAAATATTCAAGCCTGAATATTTAGTAAGTGTCTCTATCATCGGCCGGTACACCAGGAAAAACAATGGTACACTAGGCACAGAAGTGACAATGTTGAGTGGTTTGTACCGGAGCCCCATAACAGATGCTCTAAATCCTGCTCTCCCGTGCAGAACAGGACTGCTGCATAATATTTCTACCTCACCCTATTAAAAACATTCAAATCAGCTTACAACAGTAAAAGAACAATAATTAAAATTAGGAGCTATATTCATAATGCTATAATCCCTAATCTTAATAGGGTCTTACTGGATTTGCGGGGCGGGGGGGGGCGGGGGGGATTAATCACAAAAAGAGAAAGGCTTTTCAAATTGTATGCAACTTTATTCAGCTTTGTTGGTGGCAGGTGATATGGATAGAGCTATCAAAGATAAAAGGTGAAAATTCAATATAAAGATACAAGATGAACAGTTGCAATATGTGCAAAACCATGCAATTAATGATACCTGGATATTAGTTCTAAATAAAGTCTATACAAAATTATATACAGGCAGAATATATGCCAATTATCCAATATGTTCAGTATAATTTATGATCTTTGTTGGACATGTGAGTATGTAAGAGGTAGCTTCATACATATTGGGTGGGGCTGAACACCTCTTTTAAGATTTATTGGAGAAATCTTTTGATAACTGTGAAAGATCTTGGCTGACATCCTGACTAACAAAGCATGGGTGCTCCTAACATCACATTAGCCAAGCTCTAGTCCCAAAGCGCAGGTGCTCTTGCATATGAGCACAAATACTTTTGGATTTCACTTGCTCTCTGGAAGCACTTTGTTAGAGTGAAAACATGGTGCCTGATCACAGTGACAAGTTTCCCCTCTAACAGAGTGCTTCTGGAGTGCAGGTGAGCTTCAAACTTATTTGCACTCTTGTTCAAGAGCACCAACATAGGAAGCTGCCATTTGAACATAGGAAGCTGCCATATACTGAGTCAGACCATAGGTCCATCTTGCTCAGTATTGTCGTCCACACAGTCTGACAGCAGCTTCTTCAAGGTTGCAGGCAGGACTCTCTCTCAGCCCTATCTTGGATAAGCCCGGGAAGGAACTTGGAGCCTAGATGCTCTTCCCAGAGTGGCTCCATCCCCTAAGGGGAATATCTTACAGTGCATACACTTCTAGTCTCCCTTTTGTATGCAACCAGGGCAGACCCTGCTTAGCTTAAGGGGACAAATCATGCTTGCTACCACAAGACCAGTTCTCTACACTATTTTTTGGAACTAGTGTGAAGTCTAGTGCAGCGTAGGCCCCTACTGTATCTCCAGCTGTGAAGGCATCTAAAAAATGGCCTCAAAACTGGAGGTAGCCTAAGGGGGCAATTCAGGTTAAAATCAGCACCTTGAATTACTCCCAGAAACAGACTGGTAATCAGTGACACTGGTAAAGGATTGGTGTAATGTGATCTGGTCTAATGGAACCAGTCAGAACTCTGGAAGTCACATTTATCGTTTATTGCTGATCAGATAATTGGATAATAATATGAACACTATAGCTTAATATTTTTGTTATGTTTATTTTTATTTTTAAGCTGTCTTCAAGAGTGATCTCTTTCTTCAGAGCAATCCTATCCCAAATTTCTGGAGCAGGTGTTCAGATGGATATAGACTTCTTTCCAGAAACAATAAGAAGCTACATTAATTGAGTTGACATGTGCTATTTTCCCCCTTGAATCTTGTCATTTTTAATCCATAGCAAATAATATGCTTTTTCCTCATGTGCATTTGGTTCTGCTTCAGAGCCAAACACATACACTGGAATTTTGCCAGCCTAGGAACATGAAGACTGCCTCTTTTGAAAGAAATGGGTAATATGACAAGTACTGCAATGAGAAAAGATAATTGCTTAATTTGCGACCCTGTGGGATGAACATTTCTGATCGATTCAGTTCTAAAGTCTCCCACTGCACGCATCTGTAGTTTAAAGAGAAATGGAATTGTATCATTTTAGTCCATAATTGACCCATTCAATCTAACAAATGAATCAAATTTCCCTACATTAAAAGAAAATCCTTTCAGTTTTGATGTGTGGGCTCATGTGTGCAACTCTAAACTGATTTTTTTTCCTCCCTTTCATTTTCTATACAGTTTACTTAATACATACTAGTATGTTGTAATTTGCAGCCTCATTAAATGTGTTTTCCACTGCTTGGAACATTGTATAGGAGTTCTGCCACTAAAAAAAAAAAAAAAAGAGTAGATGGAAATGAAATATATGTAATGAAAGCATCTTGTGCTTCTATAGATGTATAAAGTGTTCCTTTTATGATATAGAAATAGAAATATTTCTGTGGGACAAGTAATGGATCAAATAGTCACATACTGGCTGCATAAATAGATACAAAACTTGATTTTTAAAATCTTTTACAGACAGGAGACAACTCTCCAAAGCTCTTGGCAGGGGGAGAGAATGTTCCTTTCCTAAAGAAAATATCTTTAAAAACCCTTTAAAGATAGCCATATTATGGCACTGTGTAAGTGAGAGGGCTAGGTGTTTTGTGACAGAACTTTTCAAAGGGCTCAGTTTTCAAGTGTTCATGCCAACTTGGTCAAAAATTGTGCAGAGAATAAGCCATACCTCTCGAGTGCAGGACTTGAACTTTGACTAAGATACTTGCTGATTCATGTTTTTCCTTCCAGATTTTATTTTCATTTTAATATAATCTGTCCAGTAAAAAGAATTCCCAAGGCGATGACTTGCAATAGACATCAAGAAGTCATAACAATCAGAAGAAAAACCATCCAAAACCTAACCATGCTAAAATAGAGCAAGCAGATCCAACACCATTATTTCCATGTCTGAAAAAGATATAAAACATGCATGTCATCATGTATAAAGAATGATGGAAATGTCTGTTTTGTCGCAAGTTACACATGTGTTAAGTCCAGCTCAAGTCTGAACTGGTTCAGGCCTGGTTTGCAGGGGGAGGGGGGACTTTTTTGAAGAAGAAGAAGAAGAAGAAGAAGAAGAAGAAGAAGAAGAAGAAGAAGAAGAACTTACCACCATTGTGGGGCTTCGGGGGTGTGGCTATAGTCATCGAGGAGGAGGGGTCTACTGAAGTTCCCCTCCTCCCGGAGGCTTCGCCTGGTCTCCAACGGCCCATATCGGGCCATTTCTGTGCCTCTCTGTTCTGGCAGTGGTCATTTTGGAGGCCACCGTGCATGTGCACTGGCCATCTGCATGGCTGGGTCATGTTCTGGTCATGCAGATAGCCAGTGTGCATGCGGCAGCCTCCAAAATGGCTGCCACAAGCACACAGTGGCCCGAAATGAGCCCGAAATGGGACATTGGAGACCAGGGGGGAGGCTAGCAGGGGAGGGGGAACTACAGCCTGCTAACTTGGCAAAGAGGCACCTTTTACCGTGGTGATTCTCTTTATTTAGCAGGGGAAGAGTAACTGGCCCTGTCCACCCCCAGCACAGTACTTCCAATGACTGTTGCTGGTGTGTATCTTATGTTTATTTAGATTGTGAGCCCTTTGGGGACAGGGATCCATCTTATTTATTTATTATTTCTCTATGTAAACCGTCCTGAGCCATTTTTGGAAGGGCGGTATAGAAATCGAATAATAATAATAATAATAATAATAATTATTATTATTATTATTATTATTATTATTATTATTATTATTATTTCTTGTTTACACAGTCAGACAGGTGTTATTGACTCGTTTGTTTTATCCAGACATCGAGTCCTTCCCAAGGACCTGGGATGCCAGAATTTTATCATCAATACTGTTGGTTATTATAGATATCATTGCAGAATATAGGCTGTTCCCAGTAATGTTGCTTTCTGTAATTGGCTGATGGTGATTTCTGTGGCCCCTATGGTGTTGAGGTGCTCTTCAAGGTCTTTTGGAACTGCACCCAGGGCGCCAATGACCACTGGGATTATTTTGGTCTTTTTCTGCCACAGCCTTTCAATTTCAATTTGTAGATCTTTGTATTTGGTGATTTTTTCTATTTCTTTTTCTTCTATTCTGCTATCCCCTGGTATTGCTATGTCGATTATTTTGACTTGTTTTTCTTTCTTCTCGACTACAGTTATATCTGGTGTATTGTGTGGCAGATGTTTGTCTGTTTGTAGTTGGAAGCCCCATAATATTTTTACATCTTCATTTTCTTCAACTTTTTCAATTTTATGGTCCCACCAATTCTTGTCTACAGGTAGCTTGTATTTTTTGCAGATGTTCCAGTGTATCATCCCTGCTACCTTGTCATGCCTTTGTTTGTAGTCAGGCTGTGCGATCTTCTTACAACAGCTGATCAGGTGGTCCACTGTTTCATCTGCTTCTTTACATAGGCGGCACTTGCTGTTTGTTGTTGATTTTTCGACTTTTGCTCTTATTGCATTTGTTCTTGGTGCCTGTTCTAGTGCAGCCAGTATTAAACCCTCTGTTTCTTTCTTCAAGTTGCCATTCTTAAGCCATTGCCAGGTCTTGGTGATGTCTGATTTTCCACTTATATTGTGCAAATATTGACCATGCAGGGGGTTATTTCTCGATTTCTCTGCTCGGTTCTTGACTTGTTCTTTCTTGTAGGCCTGCTTTGTTTCATTGGTGTTGAATAGTTTCTCGTTCTTGACCATTGGAAGTGCATCTTCTTCACTGTCCTTTATATATTCTTCAAGGCCTCTTTTCTCCTCCTCTACTGTTTGATGGACTTGCAGCATTCCTCTTCCACCTGAGTTGCGAGGGAGGTAGAGCCTATCTACATCACTGCGTGGGTGCAGAGCATGATTGATGGTCATGATTTTCCTGGTCTTACGATCTAGCATCTCTAGCTCTGCCTGGGTCCAGTCTATTATTCCTGCAGTGTATCTGATAACAGGTATAACCCAGGTGTTTATGGCTTGTATGGTGTTCCCACCATTGAATTTGGACTTGAGGATTTTTCTAACTCTCCTGATGTATTCACTTCCAATTTTTCTTTTAACTTCAGTGTGTGCGATGTTATCAGCCTGGAGAATGCCCAAGTACAGTGGTCCCTGGACTTACGTAGTTAATTCGTTCCGAACGGACGTTCGTAAGTCGAAATTTTCGTAGGTCGAAAAGCGCACCCACGGAGGTCTGGAAACACTCGTAAGTCGAGGAAACCGCATCTAAAAATTTGTAAGTCGAGGAAGCCAAATCTAAACCGCCAACTACTTCCGGTCTTTTTTGGCGTTCGTAAGTCAAAAACGTTGGTTGTCGAGTAGTTTGTAGGTCGAGGGACTACTGTATATGTAATGTTCTTTCTCTTCCAGGTTCTTGATGTTGCTTCCATTGGGCAGTTCTATTCCTTCTGTTTTTGTTATTTTTCCTCTTTTCATTATTAATGCAGCATACTTGTCTAGTCCAAACTCCATTGCTATATCACTACTGAATATATGGACAGTGTTTAGCAGTGATTCGATTTCTGACTCGGACTTTCCATACAACTTCAGATCGTCCATGTACAGCAGATGGTTGATGTTTGGTATCCGAAGCCTGTTTTGTTGAGTATTTGTGAAAGTGGGGTCATGGCGATTACAAACAATAGAGGGGATAGTGAGTCCCCTTGGAAAATGCCTCTTCTAATGTTAACCTGTCCAAGTGCCTCGCCATTGATTGTTAACTGTGTACTCCACATGCTCATTGCTTTTTTAATAAATATCTGAATGTTTTTGCTGACACCAGTTGTTTCTAAACATTTTAGTATCCATGTGTGAGGCAATGAATCGAAGGCTTTCTTGTAGTCAATCCATGCAACACTTAGATTGGTTTTTCTTCTCTTGCAGTTTTCTAAAATCATTTTGTCAATCAACAGCTGGTCTTTTGTGCCTCTGGTGTTCGGGCAATTTCCTTTCTGTTCAACTGGAAGCTGTTTGTTAGTTAATAAGTGTTGCATCACTTCATCTGCTATTATTCCAGTTAATAATTTGAACATGGTTGGCAGGCAGGTTATCGGTCTATAATTACTTGGAACTGCACCTTTTGCTGGGTCTTTCATGATGAGATGAATTTTCCTAGTTGTTAGCCATTGTTCAATATCACCACCTTTCATAATGTGATTGAACTGTTTTGATAGTTGTTTATGAAGGCTTGTTAGGTGTTCAAGCCAAAAGCCATGCAGTTCATCGTTGCCTGGTGCAGTCCAATTTTTAATTTTCTTTGCTCTTTCACTTATTAATTCTGGTGTTATTATTAGATCTTGCATTTGTTGGTTACATTTTTTGACCTCTTTCATCCAGCCTGCTTTTTTATTGTAATCTATTGGATTGTCCCATAATTTCCTCCAGAATTGCACTGTTTCTTCTTTATTTGGTGTTTCTAGGTTTCTTGCAGTTTCTCCTTCTATGCTTTGGTAGAAACGTCTCTGATTCGACTGGAATTGGAGATTCTGCCTGTGTTGTGTAATTCTGGCTTCATATCTGCTAATCTTCTTTGACATTGCTGTTATTTGCTGCTTTATTATTTCCAGGACTTCTCTAATTTTCCTTGAATCTAGGTGGTATTTTTGGATCAGATACTGTTTGGTGTTTTCATTCTTCAGCTTCTTGTCTTTCATATCTTTCCATTTACTAGCATCTGATCTAAGCCTGGAGATTTTATTTTCTAATCTCATCTTCCATTTAGGTGATGTACTGCTTTCTTTTTTGGCAGGTCCACTGATCTTATATCCGAGCTCTTGTGTTGTTATTGTTGCTGCACTGTACATTAGTTTGTTTGTTTCTTGCAAGTTATTGGTTGTTATTTCTGCAAGTGTAGCATTGACATTTTTTAATGCCTGAGCAAGTTGTTTTTTGGCAACTGTATTTAGAGCTGGAAGTCGAACCCTGGTGGTTGTTTGGTTCATGTGCTCAGTTATTTTTTTGCTTTAATTCTTGTTGCTTTTCTGTTAAACGGCATTCGGGTTTTTGAGGTGAAGGAAAAGGGGAAGTTGCCTGGTTTTGATTTTGAAACAGTTCAGCAACAGTGGCATCCTCGATTTCCAACACCTCCTCCACCTGCGCTGAGCAACTTCTTCAATTGGTGATAATTCTTCTTCCATATCTTGAGCCTGTGTTGCTCTTTGCAGTTCTTCCAGCTCAACTCCTGTGAATACTTTATTTCTTATTATGAATCTTCTCTGGTCTGCTAGCCTTTGTTCTGTTATTTCTGTGTCTGGATGCTTCTCTTTCCAAATTTGGTACATTCTTTTTAAATAACCTCTTCTAGTTGGACTAGACTTGTAATAGCAGATCATTATTTCCTTGTTGGCATTTTTTGTATTATTATTATTATTATTATTATTATTATTATTATTATTATTACAGCAGGCCCCCCTTCATGGTTGTGGCAGAATTCTTGGGTGGTAAGTGAGGTTTAGGGGCTAGACTACCCATAATTTAACATTTTCATAGAAGAATGAGGTGGTGAATTTGTGAACTGGGAGTTTTCTGTTTATATTCTTTTGCCATAAAGACAACCTCTCTTTCTAGAAATATGCCAATTTCATAACCAATGACAGCAGTAGTGACAGTCGTTCAAACCATATTTCTTTGTTGGGTTTCTGGAAGTAAATAATTTCTCATTTTCTTGATAAAGATGTCCTTCTGGGTAATGATAAATCCAACGTACATTGCACGTATGCTTGTACTTTATTATTTACTGGTAATAAAAATTATCATGTAGCAATCTTGAGATTTTTATAAGAGGATTTTTTATAAGAGTCATAAATACTCATTGAAAAACAAACTTTTCAGTGAACACCTCAGCCCTAAAATTTACTTGGCAGTAAGGCTCACTGATTTCAATTAAACCTAATCCCAGCAAGTGTGCTTATAACCTTAGCTTGAATAGACAATTCATACAAGAAAATAATAGCATACAGATATTATAGTCACTCATCTAGGTGCAGTGCCTATGAATTCCAATGCTGTTTTTCTTACATGGATCACAGCTTGCAGAGTGTGGGGGGGACCCACTATTTTAGTTCAGTTCATAACTAATAATTATTCCTTGTGCATTTTTGATTGATTAAAAATCATTCCCAGGCAACTCTTTTTTTCTTCAAAGAAAAATATTCTGAACCAGTTGTGCATTTAGGATATAATGCAGCAATATTATGAGGAATAGAAAATTCAGGAGGTCTGTTGTACATCATGTCTTAGGAGAAATGTTAGGTGAAATGGTACACTAAGCCCCCTGGAAGTGGCAGAATGCTTTTGTAATGTAGCGGCAATCCGCTTGCCTCTTTAACAAACACAGTTGAAGGGAGGAGCACTCTCTGTTCCATCCAGTTTGAGCTGGTTGCTCAGTGTGCTGAAGCTTTACTAGAGGAGCTAACTAAAGCTGTATGACTAATTAAAGTTATAATTGATAGAATCTGCATTTCTTCCTTTCAACAAACAACACACTTTTAATGAAAAGGAAATCTTGATAGAAAGTTACAGATCTGCTGTTCCATAAGCAGACTTACTTGCAATATGGCTAACTTTTAAATTAATAATATTTTGGATGTTGTGCAGTAAGGATGAGGGTGTTCATGTAGCCTTTTTGGAAGAAAATCAGTTACAAACACCAGCATGGCTGCCCACTCCTTTGAAGCATTGTTATGCAACGTCACACAACCTTTTGATTTGCTTTTGTTAAAGTGTATGTTCTTCTCCTCCCTTGTGCCAGAGTTCAGATCCCCCACTGCACCCCCACTTTTGCAAATGAAAATTCTGGCCTCATGGAATAGTAATCTCCCATCACAATAACAATTCTTTGTTTTGTGGGTTGGTTATCAAAAGGCCCCATTATATCCAGAGAAAGTTTTCCACAGGGACCAATGGGATATTTTACTGGAGTCAAGGGGGTGGTAAAAGTCTTCTGTGATTTGTCAGATACAGCACAAACCATACAGTGTCTGATTACATTTTCACTGTGTTTGTCCATACCTGGCCACCAAAAACTTTCTCTGATTCACCTTTTATTCAAGTTCATGCCCAGGTGACCTTCATGGACAATTTTGATCACTTTTGCTTGTAAGGAGCTTGGCACCATCAAATGATCAGTCCTCAGCACCAGCTCATTGAGAAGGGACAGCTCACTTGCTATGTGCATGTATGGTTGAAGATGTCCAGTTACCTTGTTTTTGCATGGCCATCCATTAGTTATGTACACTTTAAGTTCAGTAAGCACTTGAACAGCACTGAGGGTCACTTCCACTAAGAAGACATGATCACTCTATGAGTGGATGAAGCTATTTGCGCAATTACTACTCCTTCATCCTCTTCTTCTGGGATTTCCTCTTGGCCTGGAAGTGGAAGTTGAGATAAACAATTTGCAGTTGTATTCCAAAGACCAGGAAGATATTCCACCTGGAAATCAAAGTCCATAAGTCTGGTGATCCATTTGACTATTGTCGGGGTTGCTTGATCCCTGAGTAGTAATAAAAGCAGATAGGGTTTATGGTCTGATCGCAAAGTGAATTTTCTGCCCCACAAATAAGTCCTGAAGTGCCTTACCGCCCAGAAACATGCTAGAGCTTCTTTTTACTTACTTGTTATATTTGAACACCACCCCAAATTTCCATCTCTGGGTGGTTTACAGTAACATAAAAAGAATTAAAACAGAATTAAAACCTTAAAACAATTAAAAACCTAGTTAAAAAGCTTGGGTGAATAAATGTGCGTTTATATCCTTTTTAAAAGAGTTGTTAGAGATGGGGAGACTCTTATTTCAGCAGGGAGTACATTCCAGAGTCTTGGGGCAGCAACAGAAAATGACATGCCCTCAACTCCTGCCTGTAGGCTTCCAGAGGCATTGGGTGGGCCACTGTGTGAAACAGGATGCTGGACTAGATGGGCCATGGGCCTGATCCAGCAGGGATGTTCTTATAACCGTCCTGTGTAGCTACTAGACAAGCTGGTGGCAACTGCAGATGAACCTTTCCTGATGATCTCAATGGGCGATGGGGCTCATAGTGAATTTTTCAATGGCAGAATACATCTTATCTGATGCAATAAGCACTCTGGAAGCAAAGGCAACTGTAACTTCCCTGTCCCCTTTTTGTGGGTCAAGACAGCACCCAAACCATATTCAGAAGCACCAGTGGTTACAATAATGTGCTTGTTGGTGTCAAAAGAAGTGAGAGCAGGGCTTTCAGCAATGGCCAATTCGATAGCCTGAAAACTAGCCATGCAAGATGCATCCCAGTTAAATGCGACATTGTTTTTTTAAAAAGAAGATGAAATGGAGCAACTTTTGAGGCAAAATGTCTAACAGATTTAGAGTAATATTCACAGAGCTCTAAAAGTGATCGAAGTTGTGTGCTTCTGGTGCTTCTCGAATAGCTTTCACCAAGTCTGTTTGGGAATGTACACCACTCTGAGATATTCTGTGTCCCAAGTAAGTCAATGAGTGCGTGCAAAACTGGCATTTCTCTGCAGAGATAGTAAGTCTGTGTTGTCAGATTTTTCTTAAGACATCTGTCAGCTTAGCATCGTGCTCCTCAATGATTTTGCCAAACACTAAAATGTTGTCCTGAAAGTAAGTGATGTCATACAAAGTCCCAAAAACGGAATGCATCATTTTTGAAATACCAAAGCTGCAGATGCTAATCCAAAGCTTAGTCTTTTGAATTGAAAAAGACCCTCTAGAGTTATGAAGGCTGTGTATTTGTGAGAACCTATATGCAGAGAAATTTGATGATAGGCCGAAGACAAGTACAACGTTGTGAACACTGAGGCCTCGTTCAGAGTAAGCAGCATTTCATGCATATTGAGTAATGGATGACAATCCACTACCATGTCGGAGTTCACATCTCATAAACCTATGCACATTCAAAGTGTACCATTTGTTTTTCATACAAGAACAATGGGAGAGACCCTTTCTGAAATATCAACAGGTTCTATGATGTCAGCATGTTGTAGTCTTGAAAGCTCCACCTTAAGTGGTTGGCACAATGTTATGGGTACATTCCTCACTTTGTGTCATACAGGTATTTGCCTTGATCTGAATTTTATGTGTGAAATGTATGACAGTGCCAGGATTATAAGCAAAAACGTTAAAGAAATCAGCCATCATATCAGCATATGGATGCTCCTTCTTCTGTAATATGGGCTCCATGCCATTTGGTTCAAACACTATCTGTAGATCTTTCTGATGTTTCCAGCCCAATATTGATACTCTCTTTTTGTGTGTGACACATATACTTTCCCTTCTGCAGCTCGTTCTTTATATTCCAGGACAGCAGTGAAGTATCCATTTATGGCAAAAGGGGAATCTCCATATACCAACAGGTGGATGTCTGAAGGCTGCAGCTGCAGATCTGATGCAGTAAGGAGTTTCTTGTAAAGCATATGGGAGACCCAGAATCAGCCATTATCTGCACTTCATGGCCATTAAGTTTTACTTGACAATGAGAGCCAGCGTGGTATAGTGGCTAGAGTGCTGGACTAGGACTGGGGAGACCCGAGTTCAAATCCCCATTCAGCCATGAGACTAGCTGGGTGACTCTGGGCCAGTCACTTCTCTCTCAGCCTAACCTACTTCACAGGGTTGTTGTGAGGAGAAACTCAAGTATGTAGTACATCGCTCTGGGCTCCTTGGAGGAAAGGCGGGATATAAAATGTAAAAAAAAAAAATAATAATAAATAATAATGAGCCCTTTCTCACAATCAGAGAGAAAGGGCTTGAGGGAGAATGGGGAGGAAGCCTTGAAAAGCTTACCTCCTCGCAGATGACGATTGCCTCTGGTCTGGGTGCAGAGATAGCGTGCCCAGACTTGCAGTTGCCTTCTCTGGCAGCATGGAGGGTTGGGGGGCTGCAACATGATACCCTGCCCCCAGAACTCCCATAATGCACTGCACAAGTGAGAGGTCCATTAAGTGAGAGATTCCCCTGATGCCAGTTGGGAACCCCGCAGTCTCAACCCCCAAGCAGCCGGGGCTGGCAGACGATAAAAAAATTGTGTCTAAGGGAGCATTAGCTTCCTTAACCCCATTTAAGAGGGTACTTGGCTTGGCAGGTTTGCCACCCAGGCACTGCCAGGATTGGGCACAATCCCGTCTTGGCTTCATTAGCCCAGCTTTGCCTGCACCTGAGAACAGCCTCAATGAACAGAAGCAGGCTCTGTGTCTGTCACACTTCCAACACTGTCAGGAAGTGGTTCATCTGCCCCAGCCTTATCACATCGTGATAAGGTGGACAGCAGACTTACAAACTTTAGCAAAGTGTCCCCTTTTCTTGCACCTGCTGCAAATGACCTTCCATGCAGGACAGTAAGCAAAATCAGCTTTGTGGGCAGAGTCTTCACATTGGTAGCAGTGGTATCTCTTCCTTTCTTGTGCAGCCACTTTCTGGGACGGTGTCATATGAGAAGGTTGGGCTTGGAAGAATTTAGACTGAACAGCCTGGATTTCGGAAAGTTAGTTTTGGGGTACCAAGGATGGCAATTTGGCACTGTGAAGAGCATTTTCCACCCTCCTAGCCATCTCTGTAACTTTATACAAGGTAAGTTTCTGCTCCAGTAGCAGTTTTTCCACACAGTTTCTTTTCATAACAAATAGATCCCTGATCATTTCATCAGTAAAGCTTATCATTTCATCAGTAAAGGCCCCTGTTAATTTGGCAAAGAGGCACCTTTTAACGTGGTGATTCTCTTTATTTAGCAGGGGGAGAGTAACTGGCCCTCTTTACCCCCAGCACAGTACCTCCAGTGACTGCTGCTGGTCTCTATCTTATGTTTCTTTTAGACTGTGAGCCCTTTGGGGACAGGGATCCATCTTATTTATTTATTTATTATTTCTCTGTGTAAACTACCCTGAGCCATTTTTGGAAGGGCGGTTTAGAAATTGAATTAATAATAATAATAATAATAATAATAATAATAATAATAATAATACAGACTACAAACAGACAAACATCTGCCACACAATACACCAGATATAACTGTAGTCGAGAAGAAAGAAAAACAAGTCAAAATAATCGACATAGCAATACCAGGGGATAGCAGAATAGAAGAAAAAGAAATAGAAAAAATCACCAAATACAAAGATCTACAAATTGAAATTGAAAGGCTGTGGCAGAAAAAGACCAAAATAATCCCAGTGGTCATTGGCGCCCTGGGTACAGTTCCAAAAGACCTTGAATAGCACCTCAACACCATAGGGGCCACAGAAATCACCATCAGCCAGTTACAAAAAGCAGCTTTACTGGGAACAGCCTATATTCTGTGACAATATCGATAACAATTGACAATAAAATTCTGGCATCCCAGGTCCTTGGGAAGGACTCGATGTCTGGATAAAACAAACCAGTCAATAACACCTGTCTGACTGTATAAACAAGAAATAATAATAATAAAGCTGGCAAACTCACAGGTTACACTTAAGGCACACAATGCTGTGACATATTGATCAATAGATTCACCAGGCAATTGTGATCTAGAATAGAACTTGTAATGTTCAGCAATCACATTCAAAGTAGGGTTGAAATGATCATCTAAGGCTTGAAGAACAGCTTTATAAGGGTTGGCATTCCCTTCAAAATTGGAAGGAAAGGGCACCTCCAGCCTCAGAGACAAGATGACTCTAAATACTAGTAGCAGGGGAGTAGCAGTTGGAGAGAGGGCATGCCCTCAGCTCTTGCCTGTGGGCTTCCCAGAGGCATCTGGTGGGCTACTGTGCTTGACTAGATAAGCCTTGGGCCTGATCCAGCAGGGCTTTTATTATGTTCTTAAATGAGTATATATTCTTTGGCCTTCAGTAGCAATATGGTCTTCTGCCTTGCTGGGGTAAAATCATGGGTCTGTATACTGAGGTGGTAATTGCAGAAATAGGACCTCCATTGCTTCCATGGAAGAGCAGGTTCAACTAGGATGGACAAGAAAAAAGGTGGTGGTGAGATATAAGCCATGCTGCAGTGGTCATCCGGTGAACGACAGAGTCCAGGATTTATAAGGGGAAAGTAGTTTCAGGGGCTGTGCAGGTCATGAAATTGGAGAAACAGTGAGGAGCAGCAGCAGAATGCAGCAGTTCAGGAGAACAGAATACAACAAGTACTGTTATGGAAATACATGTGTAATACTACCTGGAAATATGACAGCAGAGAGCAGGACGCTGGTCATCACCAAGGATACTAAGGATACTAAGGAGAGAACGATGCGGTGGCAATAATGTGGAGATGAGGATCATAGGAAAATGAAAAGATCCTTGGGGGATCAGACCAAGTTGTCATCTAATCTACCATCCTGTTTCCAGGAATAATTCTGAGAAGCTCACAGCAGGGTATAAAGGAAACAATTGTCCCTCACTATTTATAACACGGATCTGAGAACTTCAGATCAGTGTAAGCTTAAGTAATTAATTGTAGTAGTGTCAAAGAAAAAGATGTGCATTTATTTCTTTGTATGTATTCAGCAGTGTCTAACCTGTATACAGATACTGACTTTGTATGGGTCCTACTAATAAAATTAGTTTCTGCACTAGTCCTTGTTTCACAAGAAGCATAATAGGGAGGTAGTTGATTGACAGGGCATTATTTATGGTTATGTAGGAATTAACAGGGGGAACAAAACAAAACAAATTCTAAAGATCTTCAGCAATATGTAAAAGTGGTCACTGGTTATTCTGTGTTACTCACCAATAATGAAGATTTTATTTTGTACACACACAAAATGGGTTATGCTGAAAAGCTAATTATTAACAATATAAACTGACAACCTGAAGAACATCACAGTTTCACAGTTAATGAGCTATATCACAGAGCCTGAATTAAAATTCCATTCTAAAGAAGCAAAGACAACTTGACACAGCCGGAAACCCTCACAGCACCTACGTTTATTTAATTTAGTTTAATTTAATTTCCTTTGGTGACTAATCTATCGCCACCCCCAGAACAATGATTATTTCATTAATCAAATCCCTTGCTTTGTTTTCCTCATTTTAATAACACAGGCAGTTCTTTCAGTGAAGCGTTGAACAACTATAGCAATCTGGTGCAAGAAAGTTGTGTCCTTGAATTGGTTGGGAGCCTGAAAATAAGCAACACAAATCCCATTCAATATTTATGACAATAGCTATGTTGTGGCTTATATAATACATAGAGGCAACTGAACATCAAAGTGATTGATGCAATAGCTGCCAAACAAGCAATTTCCTTTGCTTGATTGAATCCATCAAAAGGTGGTTATTACGATCCTTTTGAGTCCATCAAAGGGTGTGCAAGTTTAGAACAAATCAAAAAAATAATTACTTATAAAAGAGGCAAAACTGGATTGTGTGGTTCAATCTTGGCCTTGGAATCTATTTGTACCAGACAAAGCAAAAAAGTGTTTCCTCTGCTGTTGAATTATCTTAAAGTGATATTCTTGACAAACTGATTCCCTACCAAGAATCAGGCCACTCCAGGAGGCAGGCTGAGGACCAGGCCTCAGTGGCAGCAACCCACCCAGAGCACCCCGCCAAAGACGGCCTAAAGAGAAAGGAACGTAAAATGGCATGACAGCACTTTCTCTCTTCCCTTTCTGGTAGAAAAAGAAGTGGCGGGGGGAGTAGAAAAGAACTGGGGTGTGGTTTTAATAGAAAAAGAGGAAGGGGAGGGAGGGGCAATGTTTGGTGATCTGCGTCAGGCAGCAAAATGTCTTGGACTAGCACTGTTTGATATCATAATGAAACTGAAACTTGAAACATTTCAAACAAGCATTCAATTTCTGTGTCTCTAGGATCAGTTCTTCTTCCATGCCCATATTTTCCCCTGTGCCTATATTCCTCATGCCTATATTCTTCCATATATATTAGGGAGCTATAGTCTTAAAGACAGATAAGTTGTAATCCTTTACCTGCTTACTCTGAAGTAACTGTGATGTATTTACCTACTTACTTCATTTATATAACACGTATTTGTCCCAATACTCAAGACATTTTAGAATATCGACTTACAGTCTAAGATACAGGATAGGATAGCAAAGGAAAATAAGCAAATTCAGATGCCAAGTCAAAAAGCTGGAAAGAAACAGGGTTGATTTTGGGAAACAGGCAACCCAAGCCGCAGTCCAGATTGGTAAATGTCATAAGTCCTATTCAGACATTAGCAAGTGCAGCAGGGCTCATGGTGACAGCTGCAAAAGTGGGGAGGAAGTCAGTCCTGCCCCACTGCTGTCACTAACCTCCTGCCAGATGTTCATGGTTACCTGGATTGCACGACGGAAGCACCAGCCATCATAGTTATGGGCTTCCTCCGTAACTTTCCCCGTAAAGAGCACTGTAACCATGAGTATCTAGCGGGGGTGGGTGTGCTGAGTGACAGTGGTGGGGAGGAACTTATACCCACTTTTGCAGCTGTGACCATGAGCTCCACCGCCCTCACTTATGTCTGAATAGGGCTAGAGTGACATTTTGACATAGTGAAAAAATGAGGAGGCATCTAAAGTCTGTCAGAAAAGGGGGTTAGTCCATTTTAAATGGTGTCAAACCCATCCCTGGGATCTATAAATGAAATTTGCTTAAAATGTCAATAGCAGCAGCTGGCATGTTATCCCTAAATAATACAGGCACTGCTGGAGGAAATTGCTGTGACCTTGCATTCTCTGACAGGTTGGAATTTAGTCTTTGTATCTGACATGCTTTATTTTCCTGAATGTGAGCTTTTGTTTTCAGCTATAAAGTCAGCCTTGGACACTGATGTTTGTTTTCTGTTTTCCAGAGTTTAATTTAGGGAATAGATATTTAAATGGTAACAAACAAAGAAATATTGCAGTGATTATGGCATAAAACAGAGAGAGCAAAGCTCTAATTCCTGTCTCATTCAAAAATAATGCCTAAATGTATTTTCAGGAGCAGGAAGCCAGTAATGCTATGAAGATTTACATTGATATTTAAAAACAAAAAACAAAAAACAACCCAGCACAGAAATTTTTGTAATTACACAGGCCAGCGGCCTTTGGATTTAATGCAGAACCACAGGTCCAATGGGCCTGTGGTTCAGCACCCTTCTCCCCCCACTCTCCCATCCTCATCTCTCTCTATATATTTGTCTAAGGTGTACCCGTCACTAATCCCATGTGTTGCAGCTCTCGTGAGAGTTTGTGAGCGAGCTGCCACCAGGGGGAGAGGAAAGCGCTGGTGCTGGAGGACAGGCTTGAGGGAGAGGTGGGAAACAAAACGGCAGCAGTGGGGAGGAGAAAATGGCAGCAGCAGACGAGTGGGCAGCCAGGCAAAGAAAACGGTGGTGGCAGGCAGGAGTGCGGGTGGGGGGAGAACTAGAGGCGTAGATGCTCGGTGCCTGGCCCAACTAGTTCAGATTAAAATGAGAGCCCCTTCTCTGCAATCTCACTGACTGGCTGTGTGGGCTTCCTTCTTTTGTGAATGACAGCCCATATACCCAAGAGCAGCCGCAATGAGGAGGAGCTTCCTCCCTCAACTCCAGTTGGGAAACAGGCAGAATGTGGTGCCAGTATTCAGATGTAATGCTGGCACCATGGAACCAGAGGTCCAGGCAGTGGACCTCACTACCTCACTACAAACTGAAGATACAATTCTCAGTCCAGGAAGGAAACTGCGAGTCCATTTTTTGTCAAAACTGTGGTTGCCCACTTTCAGATGTGCAGTTTCCAAAACCGGAGGTGAAGGGACCTCCAGTTTTGTGTTATGTGTGAATGAGGTCAAAGTATCTTATTTATACATCCCCAATTTCAATTCATGCTTGCTTGCTTGCTTTATTTATTTCTTTATTTATTACATTTATAGCCCGCTCTTCCTCTGAGGAGCTCAGAGCAGCCAACACATAAACAAACACAGTATTCCATGTGAAGCCTTGGTAGTTGCTTGTATAATGGTATTAATTTTGTCCCATTTCTACTAGGAATGCAGTGTTCAATAATCCAGTCTGCCTTGCAACAGAACATTTGTGCAGTTATAGCAAAGAATTGAACAAACTCAGTTGTGCATGAGAGGGCCACTATTTCTAATAGCCCTCTATCGCACAACTAGGTTTGCACAGCTCTGGAATACCTTGTGCAAATCTGGCTGCTTGACCTGGCTGTGTCCAATACATGGTTTGCTTGCCCTAGCTTTGTTTGGAAGGCACATGGACCAAATGGGGTATTTTCATTGGTTGCCAGGCCAGGGAAGGGTGGAGTTAGCTGCTGTGACTCTCACTCACCTGACCCAACAGTCAGTATCCTGTAAGCGACCCCTCCCATCTCACCCTTGGACATAGTGTGAGTTTTCACTGGTTGTTCTTCTGGAGGCCAGGCAGGAATGTTTTGGCCTTCATTGAATTGGCTCACACTTTTTTTGCCTTCCTCACACTATGCTCCTTTGTTTGATCTTTCCTGTTCACAATGACAGGTACAGTGTGGAATGGAATGGAAAATACTAGTGTAGGGTTTGGTGAGCACCTTAAGGCACACATCTGGCATGATTAGGAGTCCTGGTTCAGTCTCTTGATGCTTCACAGCTCAGGGGGTGATGACTGGGGCTTTCTCTAGCCTGCTGGGACATCACCAACCTCTTAAAGGCTTGAGAGCTTGAGAGGGTGATGCCTTCTGCTGATGCCTTGACCTCAGGTCACTAAGAGGAGCAGCAATCAGCCTTTAGGGCAGCAATGCTCCTCATAGCCAAAGTGTGTGACATATTTATTTATTTATTTATTTATTTATTTATTTATTTATTTTATTGTTCCATTTATATACCGCTTTTAATTAAAATAATCTCAAAGCAGTTTAAAAAATGCATAATTAAAATACAAAGGTACAGATGATCTCAAAAATTAAAATACTTACTACAAAAGTACAGATAATATAAATATAGAAATAATCTCTATTTAAAAATTTAATAACCCATAAAATAATAATACAAAGGCCTGGGCAAAGAGCCACATCTTTACTTTTTTCCTAAAAACTGTCAAGGAAACTGAAGAACGGATTTCAGCCGGGAGAGCGTTCCGAAGCCCAGAAGCCTCATGTAGACCACCTAGAGATGTACACATCAGGTGGCATAAAAATATGATAGATAGATAGATAGATAGATAGATAGATAGATAGATAGATAGATGTTAAACAGAATGGGGGACAAAACCGAACCCTGCAGGACCACAAAGGCCAATGGCCAAGGACCTGAGCTGTAGTCACCCAGCACCACCTTCTGGACCCTCCCCACAAGAAAGGACTGAAGCCACTTGAAAGCAGTGCCTCCAATCCCCATTTTCCAGAGGTGGTCCAGAAGGATGCCATGGTTGATGGTATTGAATGCCACTGAGAAGTCCAGTGGGGACAAGTTCCCCCTGTCAAACTCATGGCATAGGTCATCCACTAGGGCAAGCAAGGCAATTTCATCCCCAAATCTAGGATGGAAGCCAGATTGAAAGGGATCTAGATAATTCGTATCATCCAAGACCCTCTACAGCTGATATTAGGGATGTGCATGGAACCAGCAACTGTTGGTTCGAAGGGGGGAGGAATTACTTTAAGGACCGGAGAGGGTGCTCTTACCCCTCTCCCCCCACCATGTTTTCCCCACTGGTGCTGTTATTAAAATCAGTCCCGCAGGGTGGCAGCTTACCTCCTTGCCACTCCGGTATGTCGCAGACCGGAAGTGTCCGCTGTGCATGTGCATGTTGCAACCACCACATGCTCTATCACCTTGCCCAAAAAGGGAGGTTAGAAACAGGACTGTAATTGTTCAGGTTGGAGGGATCAAGGGAGGTCTTTTAAAATAATGCATATGAGTTGAGAGCTTCTAGTTCCCACACTGTAGGGGGGATATGCCTCCTATAAATATGCCTTGTCTTCATTGGTCTTGGTGCAATACTCTGTTGCAAGGCAAATGGAGTGTTGTGTGGTATGACAGCCAATGTGCGTAATTCTACTTAATCGCCCAATACCTCTAATGAACTCTGTTTAGGCATGTAACTATTTTCATTCTGAGTTAACAATCTTTATGCTACAAGTAAGATCACATTGTCTTGGGCTCCATTTGTCAATCAGGTGGTACCATTTATATTGGATGATTATACTTAAGGCTGAAGTGCATCAGGGGCTGCAGATTTTAATTCCTTCCAAGGGACAGGAGAAGCCTCCTTGCTTGTACAAAAAATAGTATGTATGGGGGAAATGCAGGATAATTTCCTCCTGAAATATTATTTTTCTATGTCCTAAATGATTCATTTCTTATAGGCGAATACTCAGACTTGTAACCTGCCCTCTCTACCCCTGTTCAAAGCCTGAAGTTGTAGACAAGACAAGTGTTTATCACGTGATTTAACTTGATAAAAAGTGTCCCTTAGTTCCCATTATGGAGGTATTCACTTTTAGTATAATGCAAAAGCCGCCTTCTATATTTTCACTACATACTGTTTGGTACAGGTTAGGTCGGTAGTACGCTGTTCTATCATCAAAATAAATGGTTTTTTTAATATGACAGACAGGATAATCTCTTCTGATGGCAAGAAACAAAGGATAGGAGATTTAAGATCTCAAAGAAGACTGAATACTGGTTTGTAAATATTGTAATGTTGCTCCATTACAAAAACAGAGGTTGGAGTTTAGAAACAGGATGTCGGTTAATCTCAGTTCTGGGAAATCATACAGCTGATTTTCTCAGTCTCAGCAGGCAGGAGTTGACTTTGCAGCAGGAATACACAGAACAATATTCAGTCTGAGAATTCTGGCGGATATCGGTCTGATGAATTCAATATGCCTCAATAACAACAGCAGGGACAACAACAGCCCCAAAATGCAAGCCTGACAAAAGTATTCATTTCTGTATAGCATATGCAAATAACTAAGTCCTCTCACACATACCCATTTGCATTCCAAGAGATGTTTGACACATGCAAATATCTGTGAATGCATACATTTCGTATGGATGATATAAGAGCTTGTTTTTAACCATTTTAACCCTATACATGTAGACAGTCCTGTATACTTACTAAAGCTATACATAGTATCAATAAATGTAGTCACTTTGAGGTGAATGCAGACTAGATTCCTTGCAAAAATGAGTATTTTCACAGAAAGGGATCAATTTCTGTGTTTTTATTTATTTATTTTTAAAAGTCATACCCCATCTTTCTTTTAAGAAATTCCAGGTGGCTTACATTACACACAGACAGACAGGCAGGCAGAGTATGGATGACTATGGGCTACACACTTATCTCTCAGCTTAACCTACCTCACAGGGTTGTTGTGAAGATAAATATAACCATGAAAACTGCTCTGGGCTCCTCAGAGGAAGAGTGGGATATAAATGTAAAAATAAATAAATAAATCAAACTATAGCAATCTAAGCCAAAAACCTATATAATGCAGAAAGGTGGTAGCAGAGCAAATAGCTCCATGTTGGTCCCAGGGCATCATCTGAAGACACATGATACGTCAAGGTGGTAGCCTATCTGGTCAGAACTTAGATGGGAGGCTATCAGGAAACCCTGTAAACTGCATGATGCAAAAAGGCAAGATATCAGTGTAATATATAATCATTTATCCAAGGAAGAGAGACAAGCCACAGAATGAATCTCCTCTGATCACTAGACGAGCTGTTCCAGTGGAAGATTGCCCTAATCCCATATATATGGCACACCAATCAGACTGGAAGTTGAGCAAAGCCTACTCAGAGAGAGGGGAGATACAAACAACCATTTATGAATGGACAGTTTGTCATGGGGTACATGTAACTAGTAGGTAAGCTGATTGTCTGAGCCATACCACTGACCAAACCATTACAGCTTGATTATTGGTACCATTCTGCTTGGTAGAACTTGTTCTATTAATTTCAGTGGGACTTCCACTGAGTAATTTAGTCAGAATGTCAGCCTGTTTCTAATTGCCCCAGTCCATGGTATTCTAGAGCAGGGATTCTCAAAGTTGGGTTTCCAGATGTTATTGGACTTCAGCTCCCATAATCCCCAGGCCCAGTGGCCTTTGTCCAATTGGCTGAAGTCCAATAACGTCTGGGGACCCAACATTGAGAATCTCTGTTCTAAAGGAATGGGGAGGAAATCCCTCAATGCATACTTTCTGAGGGCTCTTTGCTTTTTCAATTTTGGCACCAATGGGAGCTTTTTCTTCTGGAGCTGGACCAGGGAACCATATGGATTAGGACCGTGGCATGGGTTAGGTTTAGAGCTCCCTACTATCTTATCATAATCCAATCTGCAGAGTTCCCCCACCCAGCTTGTGTTATTATCTTCAGTGAATAATAACACTTAAAAACATAACATGTAGTTTGGCTCTGTGGTGCAGACTGAAATGTTGTAGGTGAAATATATTTCATTACTTAGGACAATGGCAGCACATCTTGATTATGTTCTGTCAGAGCATGAAAGGATATAGGTCGTCATTCCTCTTTTCCCTAAAACAAACTAACAAACAAACAAAACACTTGAGATTTAATTTGCAGATTTGTACTAATTTTACATTCTCTAATTATTATGGAATCTGCGTCCTTTTGTTTTTCAAAGGTGACAAAGTAGAAAGGAGAGGACTGGACATGAACCTTAATTTGTTATACAAAAGAAAGAGAATTTGTAAGCAGGGGAATTTAGAAGAATCAAGTGTGAGGTAAACAATAGTTAGGATTTCCCAATGAAAGAAAATTCTAGGATTGAATTACGTTGCCAAAAAAGAGAACTGAAGTGCCAATAGCATAATTTCTCATGAGAAGAGTTTGGGAAAGTTTGTTCAATGGAAACAATATTAGCAATGGATTTTATTACATAGTTTTTTTAAATTATTGCCTGTGCACAAAACATTTCAAGACTTATGAATGTCACATATTTTAAATTTCTGAGCTATGCTGCCTGCAGTAGTTCAATTTTTTATGTTACCCTCCATACACACACTCAAATCAAAACAGAAAGCAGGAAAAAAAAATCTGTCATTTACTGCATCTTCCAGCTTTGGGTTGATGAAATGCTTTCAAAGTATAATGGTCATATTCTGGGTTTGGCAGGAAAATAGCTCTGGGCAGGTGTAAAGGAAGCTTGGAAAAGGTCATGAGGAGTAAGGCCAGGAAAGGAAATGAGTTCAGTCTGGGAAGGAGATTAGAAAAAGGCAGAAAGAGCAGCAGGGACCAAAGCAGAGCTGACTGACCTAGAAAACAAACAACAGTGGAAACACACAAAGGATGCAGCAAAGGGATTGTTAAGGATGGGGGAGTGGGTGGAGGATGCACAGATGGACAGATGGGGAATCCATAGGAAACATTAGACGATGTACAGAACAGGAGCCAAAGCTGAGCTTATATAATATCATGAGTTTCTCTATTTTCTATCTTTTCGGATTCCACCCCCCCCCCCCGTATAAGTTCCATGGAATCACAGAGGACTCATGGGGCTTGCATGGGATTTGACTTCAAACTAAACTACTTCGCCGGCTGGACCTTCTGTGTTATCTCCTTGGTGAGAAATGAATTAGCCTTTCCTCAAACAGCTGTGCATTGAGGGTCAAATGAGCTAGGATGTTGGAGATGGATGAAGGGATCTCTGACAACTTTCTTGCTTGCGAAAAGAAGACTTGCCATAGTGACTGTGAAGATGTTCTGGGGAAAACAGCATCCGCCTCATTCTGTGTGTGAGACAGTAACTCCTCCAAAGCCTTACCTTAGACGTCAAATGTATTATTGCTATAAATAGGGTTGTGGTTTAGGTGAGCTGGTAGTTTCCCAGACTGCAAGCTTCACTGAAGGAGAAAGTGGTGTAATTTAGGACAATCTATATATTTAATTCTCCTGGGTGTGCCAGGGAAAAATGCATCCCCGCAGCCCAGCTGATTGGCTGGGCTGCGGGGCGCCTGATTGGCTGGCGCACCCAGGAGAACAGCGGCGGCGGCCATGGCTGGGGAGCCAGGCGGGCCCGGCCACGGAGGCGAGGCAGTGGGCCCGGCGGCGGCGGCGGGCCCGGTGGTGGCGGGCCAGCTAGAGGTGCTCTGTGCCCAGGCCCACTAGTAATATATAAAGCACATATAAGTGCTCACAAGCATAAATGAACATAAATTGGAGTAAATTGGGGCTGTTCACATTGCTGCTTTTTATTACAGTTTCTTTATTATTATTGCATTTAATTACAGTTTCTCAAATGTTGGTTTGTTCACACAGCCAGCTCCCTGCTGATCCGTAAGGTCAATATCTGGCCAATAGGGTTGTAGAGGAGCTCCCTACCTTCTGCTCCCAATTGGAGCATTTACCTGTACCCTGGTAGTGAAGAGAATGGGGAGAGTACATGTGTGTGAGCCTGCATATTCCTTCCAAATGCAATTTTCCATCTTAAAAATAAAAATAAAAAAATCCCAGTGTCCTTGTGCAACCACAACTGCACATTAGATTAATGGGAAGCTCCAGCAATTGTCATGGAGGAAGAACTCCAAACCACCTTTTGCAGTCTCATTGGGGGTGGGTGGGAAGTTTCCCTTTGGAATGGAAGCCCTTTCCATTCTTACTGTTGCCTGGAGATTTTTTAAAAACAATTTTCCAATGTTCTTGTAAAAGAACAGCAGTATACCAGAAGACCAGTACACTAAAGCAACTGGAAGGCCTACTACATCATTCCTTCATTGAAAAGGATAGCTCATGTAATTAGCTAAATAATGTAATTATGTAAAGAGCCAGCATGGTGTAGTGGTTAGAGTGCTGGACTAGGACTGGGGAGACCCGAGTTCAAATCCCCATTCAGCCATGAAACTAGCTGGGTGACTCTGGGCCAGTCACTTCTCTCTCAGTCTAACCTACTTCACAGGGTTGTTGTGGGGAGAAACTCAAGTATGTAGTACACCGCTCTGGGCTCCTTGGAGGAAGAGCGGGATATAAATGAATAAATAATAATAATAATAATAATGATGATGATGATGCCAGACTGTGTGATGTACCCCTCCCCTCTCTGTTCAGATGATTGCTCTCAGCTATTTATTTGTGAAGACCTCTTTGTCTGAGGAGCACACAGGAAGCTACCCCTGACATAACTTAATCAATACTTGATATTCATGCCTTTTTTTAAAATCTAGAATCCCTTTTACTCCCCTTGGGAGAGTTCCTGGAGGCGTCGGGGTCCACAGAGGTTCCCCCTCCCCCACCGACCTTCGAAATGACCCCCTCGGCCAGTTCGGCTGCTCTTCAGCTGGTTTTCGGCCTTCACCCGGCAGCCCGGCGGCCATTATGGAGTCCGCAGACCTGCTCACATGGCCTCTGCATGACCTGGGCTACACAGAGGCCATGTGCGTAGGTGTGTGGACTCCATAATGGCTGCCGGGCCACTGGGTGAAGGCCAAAAACTGGCTGAAAAGCGGCTGAACCAGCTGAAGGTGTCATTTCGAAGGCCATGGGGGGAGGGGGAACCTCTGCAGACAAACCCCCCCCCCATGCCACCTCCAGGAACTCCCCTGAGGGGAGTAAAAGGTAAAAAAAGTTTTGTTTTGTTTTTACAAAATCAAGATCGTGAACTCCCCGAACATTCGGGAGTGTTCGGTTCAAACCCAAATGGTCAAACTGAACTGGTTCAATGAACCTGTTTGCACACCCCTAGTGCCTCATTTGCCCACCTTGTGTTTGAGCCAGCTGGAGAGATGCACCCTAGCTAAAGCAGGTAGCTATGAAAAGCGGTTTTCCTTTTTCTATTTTTTTTTCCACCTTCAAGCCTCTGTCCTCTTTCCTGGTACTATAACCTGGTGAACATGCTTCAGGATTAACCATTCTCTTTTCACTTTCTGTACCCTATTACCCTTCTATAAAGCAGATCTTTGTTTTCAAAGCATGTGTCAACTCACTTATGTCCTTTCCATGTGCCCATGCCACAGCCAACTTTCCTGGAGTACTTTAAGGTTAATATTGCTGTTGACGAGTCTGCACCCATTTGAAGTTAATTTCTCCATCTTTATGCAAAGCATAGCCATGGAACATAGCAGGTGACATTCATCTACACATATCTCAACACAGCAGGGCACCACACAGGTCCCCTCTCCCTCCCTAGACACCAGGAAACTGTTATTACTTCTTTCTCCCTTTGTGAAAGGAAATGTAGCTGGGGTGCTCTGATGTATTGATGTCATTCAACAATAATATCATGGAGATATCTATCTATCTATCTAAGTGGAAGGGAACACAGGTTTCCCCCCAAGACCCCCCAAACACTGTTATTTCCATATAATCTCCCCCATCCCCCTCATCCCCCCACTTAAAACCTGCTATGGAATTTTTTGTTACAGCACTATAGTTACAGCACTAGAAAACTGCAAATGAACTGCACCCTTCCTTTGATTTCATGCTGCTTGTGTAATATTACATGGCTTTCTCCATATGTGTTTATGGATATCTCATAATGTTTTTTCAGTGATGAGCACAGCTATCCTGAAATAGTGTAATAACACCTTGGAATAGCTGTGGTCATCACTGAAAACACAGGGTAAGAGGAATTCTGTGAGCAACGATGGCCATCTCTAACACAAACTTTGCTGGGATGCCGCATTACCTGGCTGCCTGCATGGTCCTGTGGAGTTCGGCGGAGAGCGTGGCAACCCTCCTTTGGGGTTTTTGTCTTCCCCAAAAAACAGGGGTGAGATGCTTCCAGGTCATTCAGGTCCCAGTGGGATTGAGCAGGCAAGGCAGGGAGAGCTTCGGGGAACAGCTCCCGTGGGGCCTCCATGTTGGGCATGGCAGGAAGTAGGAAGTGAGACCAGGGAGGGGGCAGGGTTTGGAGTGGGCTTTAAGCCCTGTCAGCTCTATACTAGAGCATTTAAAACCACGACAGCCGATGATGAGGGCTACTCTTGTGCATGGGAGCTGGAGTTTCCCTAGAGAGTAAATTGGCTGGATGGAGCAAGCCAGGAGGAGGTCTGAGGTGATGAAGTAAACCCCGCTCTCTGAGGCCGACCTTGGCTGTTGTCACCCTTTGGTTCTGAAGTAAAAAGGGGGCCAGGAACACACCTCCTCCCCATTGGAGTATGGCAAGTTTATATGCCATAGTGCAGGCCTGCTCAACTTTGGCCCTCCTGCAGATGTTGGCCTACAACTCCCATAATCCCTGGCTAGTGGCTACTGTGGCTGGGAATTATGGGAGCTGTAGTCCAAAAACAGCTGAGGGGTCTAAGTTGAGCAGGCCTGCCATAGTGCCAGCAAATATTTCCAATTTGTCCCATTGCATTTTCCTTCATTTGCTTCAAACACATACACATACAGTATGCCTGGGGACTAGACCATATCTTTGCAGATCGGCCTTGGTATGCAAATATTTTGTTCACATCATAGTGAATATAAATGGTGGTATATAAAATGGTTTGCATGGAATGCATGCATTTTTATATTGGGGAGACAGGTAGACTCTTCATAAAAAGATACAAGGAACATCTGGCAAACATACTGCATAAAGACAGAACAAAACCATGGGCAGTGCATGTTACAGTGCAACACCACGATAGATTCATGAATACAAAGATATTCAATTTGGCTGTGGAGTTAGATGTGAGGAAGCAGAAAATAAGGGAAGCTTTGTATATAGAACAGCTGCATAAACGTTAAAGAAGAAACGAGGGAAGTGATGAAATTCATTGGCTATTGAGTGAGGATGAATTTTTACTCTTTCCCTCGCATTATTACTCTCCCTTCTTACTATGTGAGGGTGGGGATTTCTACTCTCTCCCTCTGCATATGAGATATAATAGGCTTTGTAACAGGATTGGTTGACACTGTAACAGGATTGGCTCATTACTGGCAGTTTTGCTGAGTCATGATGTTGAGGTACTGTACTTAAGAGCACATTTCAGTCACCACTGTATAGCACTGAAGCTGATGTGCAACATCAAAAAGTTTGCTATTTTAACCTCGGTTTCATGTTTTGTTTTGTTTGCGCATTAAAGGGGTCTTGAAAACTTTGTGTTCATATCATGGTTTTAAGAAGGTTTGCATGGGAGCAGACAGTCTCAGCCAAGGTATCAGGATGCCTGAGGAAGACTGCTGTAATGGAAGAGTGGTGGGCTTTGCCCAAACAAGGCTACCGTTGTTCTTTAAAAGATCACATAGGAAGCATGAAGAGAGTGCTTGTTTGTACATAAAGCCATCATGGCGCATTATTAGATTAACCAGATATATCCACATGACACTTTCAAATGTCTCTTTTGAAAGTTGTACATACCTATGGCATTTTTCAAAGTCATTGTCCAATTATGATAATAAATATGATTCAAAATAAAATCAATATCCATACACTGGATATTCCTTTATGGTCCAAGATACCTTTAGATTTCCCAAATCAAAATAAGCCCCATCACCACAGATTGTGGGTGTCATAACCCCTGACTTGAGCAGTAGCTCAGAGTCTGACCTAGAGAGGAGGGAGCAGTCAGGCTGGAAGAGCCTGCTGCAGCCTCAGGCCCGGGCCCAGGTCCAGGTTGGAGGGGTCCCCAGAAGCAGATATCCCAGAACTAGAGAGCCAGCACTCACTGAATCTGAGCCTCTGGCAAACACATTGCTTCCATACCCCCATACCTCATGCTCTCCCAAGCCTGCCTGCCAGCACCAGCAGTGGGCCAGGAGGGACATGATGGAGTGGAGAAAGAGCACAAGACTCAAGGCCAGAGGGCGGCCCCTTTAAATCTCTCCATTCTTCAGGCAGGGAGAGGAAGCCTGGGAAGGGCAGTCTGAGGCTGGACCCATCCAAGAACTCATTCCAAGTTGCAATTGGAGCTCTCCGGGGTTCTGCTGTGCCACTCTGTTCCACTATTGGACCTCATGGGTTCTTGACTGTGAGCTGGAATAATGCAGTTCTCAACAGTAGGCACATCTATTGTGTCTACACATTAGGGACCATGGAGTATTTTTGCTGTAATAGATGCACTTGGCAAATAAGGAGGAAAGACATCAATTTGTCCTATTTCTTTCAGGGTTATTTGGATCACTTTGGACCCTAATGCAGGGTAGATATGCTTGGAGTACTTTTCTGTGCAGATCTCCTGGAAGGTGACCTAAACAATTAATCATCCTGAGCATTAGACAAGCACTTTGTACAGGACTTTCCAGGAAGGAAAAATGATTATGGCTTTTCAAGGATTGAAGAGTGGGCAACTTTCTGAGCCTGACAGCCATATATAATTTGTATATTTTGATGTACACAATTGCCGTCAGAGTCAATGTGCTAAGCTATGGCTGAATAGCATTTTGCACTCTTCTTACAATGACTTTTAATGCAGTTTTGGTATGGCACTCAACATGGAAGTCCTTAGGAGTTTTAGACGTTAGTCCTGAGCTTAATTTATACTTCAGCAATGAACATGTTTGTTCACAAAGGCAGGATGCCCTCCAAAGGGGGCTTACTTAATATATGTACCATGCTGTCCCATGGCGTGTTTACATATTTTGTCTATCCAAAGACAAGCTAATCCAAAATTATGCACCAGATAACCAAACTTATACAAGAAAAATGAGTTCTGACAGAATGACGAAACAAATGGAAATGCCTTTTGGCTTCTGATCTCTTTTATATGGCATGACTACATTTTCCCCCAAGCAAACAAACCCTGCAGCAATAATCTTCAGAATGCTTTTAAAATTAAAACTGTTAACATTTAAATGCAATTTTTTTAAATTCCAGAAAGAATTTGTGGGCTTGCAGAAGGACTATGAGGGCACATATGGCCTGCAGAGTACTCATGTTCTGCTTCATTGAAACAGCTGTCAACTGTTTGGGCTCTCTTGGTTCCAGTTATGATCAAGGTCTGCTACCATACATGCATATCTGATAAATACATGCCATTAGAAATGTCTCCATCTAAATTTATCCCATTATGAACTATGAATTATGAACAATGAGAATTGGACAAATTACAGACCACAGTAATAATCTTATCCATGTACATGCTCATCTACTAATCTCTCTATTCATAGCTAGTTATAATTTATGACTTCTCTGAGGAATGTCAGAGGTCCTCAAATGATTGAAGCTATATCTATAGAACTAATAACAGTGAGCTCTGTGGTCTTTAGTTGTTGAGTACAATAGGCATTCTGTATGCGCAACACCACAGGGTTATTTTAGGAATGAAATTATAGTACAGCTTCTCCCTTTTCAATTATAGGGGAAATACAGATATTTGAAGTCAGAATGCAATTAGACAGTTTGGAATTTGGCCAAGCCACAGAGGTTACCAATCTGTTGCTTATAGTTCAACTTCTGGAACTTTGATAGTAAATCATATAGACTTTTGCCTGTAAACAAAGACATTTGTGAGCATTTTGTTTATTGAGCACAACACACAATGGTGTTTTGTTTTTGTTTTGTTCTATAATGTCAATATCCGTATTCACCCATATTGAAGATGACTCTGGATTTAAGATGACCCCCTTAAAATATAGAAGTTAAATGCAGAATATACCTACCTTAATTCAAAAGGAACAGGACTCTGAATTTAAGAAGACCGCCCGATTTCTAATATTACGAAACTTGGAAAAAACTTGTCTTGGATTTAAGTAAATACAGTATATACTTTCATTGTACCATGCTATGCCTCTCACACTTTGGAGGTCCTGTGCACCAGAGGTAACACTGTATACTCCCTTGAATGTCTTTAGGCTGAGAGATAACACATCAATTCCATGAACAAAATTCATGTTTTAACCACCCACCCAAGCTTATTCTACAATGCAGTTATACACGCACAACTGAGTGCATGATAGGGATGTACACAAAAGGGTTTGTGCACTCCCAGGAGGTGGGGGGTCACCTTTAAGGAGCAGGGAGGGTTCCCCCCCCACACACACACCACTTCCCCCCGCCGGCACTGTCTCCAAAAACACTGGTGCAGGGCTGCTGCATACCTCTTTGCAGCAGCCCCAGTGTTGTACCCCAAGTGTCCGGTGCGCATGCGCACATCACACATACGCACCGGCTGCTTCCGGTATGATGCTGACCGGGGCTGCAAGGAGGTACGCAGCAGCCCTGAGCCAGTGTTTTTGGAGACAGTGCCAGCAGGGGGAAAGCAGTGGGGGGACGGTGGGCACCCTCCCTGCTCCGTAAATATAACCCCCCACCTCTGAACCGGTCTGAATGCCGGACCTCCGGACTGGTTCGTGCACATCCCTAGTGCAGGATTCTAGCAGATCTTTCTTACTAAAGGCATTTATTGTAACAAAATCAAATTCACTCTCAATCAGCCCCTGCTACCTACAAAGTACAGTCTTAAAGAACTTTCTTGGAAGTAAACACATGTGAAATCAATAGGCTATAAATGCGCTTCCCTCTTTGAAATATGCCATTCATCTTAATATGGGGGAGAGGTATGACTTTTATTGGAGATTCACTTGTGAAAAGACTAGTGCCAATGTGATTAGAATGTGATAGGGCAAGCACATTAATAGATTAATTCATTAACTGCAGATTTAAAGGAATTTAAATTAGACCTTTCACACAGAAGAGTGCTCACTGCCGATAGCATTATTTAAAATACTGCTATGTCTATCTCTTGAAGCCAATGATGTCTTTATGACAACTTTCCCCCTAAGCAGTCTGTATTCTTTACTCAAGAGATACAGTTATCTTCATTAAATAGTCTCAGACTATCTCCTCTGCTGTGACATTGCAATACTCATTTTAATTAGCTAATGACTTGGTTTCAAAAGGAAGAGAGCAGCACAACTAAAAAAATATCTTTGGGGGGACCTCAAAATATGGAAACATTGATGAAATATAACCAGTGCAGAAGGTCTTGAAAGTCTGTCAGAAATGTGAGACTCCAGAGAAGTTAATGGAGGGAGTTCCTTCACCTTCTGTACAAAGAAAGGTGGGCGCTTTGCCAGGATTTGGCAGCTGGGTATGAGGAGGAGGAAATCCAATGTCATGCAAATTAGCTGCCTGGGAAAGCCTGCTGTGGTGCTGAAGAGGTAACAGCTGCTGTTTCAGCCTAGAGGGGCTAAAAGAACAAATACAAAATGGCTTTACTGATCCTTGCAGACTTCCTCAGTGGCTTTGTATCCACCATGCAAGGCACTCACATCAAGTCAATTACTCTGGATAAAGTGCAACGTCACTTCAAAGTAGCAGAAAGCTTATGGGCTTCCTCTTCTTGTGTGGGTTGTAACAGCAAGAGCAAAACTAGAGTAATAGGCATGAGGGAAAATGATGAGGACAAAGACCAGTGCCAGATACTGGAGTTTAATTTGAGCTGAGCAACTATTTACCCCACTGATTACCAAATTATGTAATGGGCAACAATAGTTTATCTTGAAAAATTAAGGCACTGTTGGATGGATGCATTGCTTTGTGCCTCTCATGATTTGAGGGTCCTTACAGCACACTGAGTCCGATTCCCACTTTCTCTGCCAATATGTGGTAGTGACTTTAGCTCTATGGTGGAATGTACCAGGTTTCTTGATGTGGTCCATGCGACGTTTGGAATTCGCAGGAAAATCCTAAAAGTATCACCATTGTCACAAAACTGTTGTTCCATTCTTTAGCCTTGTTTGGCTGGATCAAATGGAAGGTGGAACTCAGGAAGGCAATATTAAGTGAGCAATGACTATGGGAAACACCTATATCGGCCAGCAGCAATATAGGAAGACTAGCTGACCCCGCACAGAGCATCTGTGCGGCAGTACACTCTCCCCACCTTCAGGCCCAGTTTGTTCTCCCCCCAACCTTCTGCCTCAGTTAGTCCCCCCCCCTCTTAAGGCCCAGTTAGTTCTCAACCTTCTGCCCCAGTCTCCTCCGCTGCCCCCACCTTCTGCCCCAGTCTCCTCCGCTGCCCCCACCTTCTGCCCCAGTCTCCTCCCCCTCCCCACCTTCTGCCCCAGTCTCCTTCCCCATCCCCCACCTTCTGCCCCAGTCTCCTTCCCCACCCCCACCTTCTGCCCCAGTCTCTTCCGCTGCCCCCACCTTCTGTCCCAGTCTCCTTCCCCATCCCCCACCTTCTGCTCCAGTCTCCATCCCCATCTACCACCTTCTGCTCCAGTCTCCTTCCCCATCCCCCACCTTCTGTCCCAGTCTCCTTCCCCATCCCCCACCTTCTGCTCCAGTCTCCTTCCCTATCCCCCACCTTCTGTCCCAGTCTCCTTCCTCATCCCCCACCTTCTGCCCCAGTCTCCTTCCCCACCCCCCACCTTCTGCCCCAGTCTCCTTCCCCATCCCCCACCTTCTGCTCCAGTCTCCTTCCCCACCCCCCACCTTCTGCCCCAGTCTCTTCCGCTACCCCCACCTTCTGTCCCAGTCTCCTTCCCCACCCGACCTTCTGCCCCAGTCTCCTTCCCCACCCCCACCTTCTGCCCCAGTCTCTTCTGCTGCCCCCACCTTCTGCCCCAGTCTCCTTCCCCATCCCCCACCTTCTGCTCCAGTCTCCTTCCCCACCCCCCACCTTCTGCCCCAGTCTCTTCCGCTACCCCCACCTTCTGTCACAGTCTCCTTCCCCACCCCCACCTTCTGCCCCAGTCTCCTTCCCCACCCCCTACCTTCTGCCCCAGTCTCCTTCCCCATCCCCCACCTTCTGCTCCAGTCTCCTTCCCCACCCCCCACCTTCTGCCCCAGTCTCTTCCGCTACCCCCACCTTCTGTCACAGTCTCCTTCCCCACCCCCACCTTCTGCCCCAGTCTCCTTCCCCACCCCCCACCTTCTGCCCCAGTCTCCTTCCCCATCCCCCACCTTCTGCTCCAGTCTCCTTCCCCACCCCCCACCTTCTGCCCCAGTCTCTTCCGCTACCCCCACCTTCTGTCCCAGTCTCCTTCCCCACCCCCACCTTCTGCCCCAGTCTCCTTCCCCACCCCCCACCTTCTGCCCCAGTCTCTTCTGCTACCCCCACCTTCTGACCCAGTCTCCTTCCCCATCCCCCACCTTCTGCCCCAGTCTCCTTCCCCACCCCACCTTCTGCCCCAGTCTCCTTCCCCACCCCCACCTTCTGCCCCAGTCTCTTCTGCTGCCCCCACCTTCTGCCCCAGTCTCCTTCCCCATCCCCCACCTTCTGCTCCAGTCTCCTTCCCCACCCCCCACCTTCTGCCCCAGTCTCTTCCGCTACCCCCACCTTCTGTCACAGTCTCCTTCCCCACCCCCACCTTCTGCCCCAGTCTCCTTCCCCACCCCCCACCTTCTGCCCCAGTCTCCTCCGCTGCCCAACCTTCTGCCCCAGTCTCCTCCACTGCCCCACCATCTGCCCAGTTTCCTTCCCCACCCCCACCTTCTGCCCCAGTCTCCTTCCTCATCCCCCACCTTCTGCCCCAGTCTCCTTCCCCACCCCCCACCTTCTGCCCCAGTCTCCTTCCCCATCCCCCACCTTCTGCTCCAGTCTCCTTCCCCACCCCCACCTTCTGCCCCAGTCTCCTTCCCCATCCACCACCTTCTGCTCCAGTCTCCTTCCCCACCCCCCACCTTCTGCCCCAGTCTCTTCCGCTACCCCCACCTTCTGTCCCAGTCTCCTTCCCCACCCCCACCTTCTGCCCCAGTCTCTTCCGCTACCCCCACCTTCTGTCCCAGTCTCCTTCCCCACCCGACCTTCTGCCCCAGTCTCCTTCCCCACCCCACCTTCTGCCCCAGTCTCCTTCCCCACCCCCACCTTCTGCCCCAGTCTCCTTCCCCATCCCCCACCTTCTGTCCCAGTCTCCTTCCCCATCCCCCACCTTCTGCTCCAGTCTCCTTCCCCACCCCCCACCTTCTGCCCCAGTCTCTTCCGCTACCCCCACCTTCTGTCACAGTCTCCTTACCCACCCCTCCTTCTGCCCCAGTCTCCTTCCCCACCCCCCACCTTCTGCCCCAGTCTCCTCCGCTGCCCCACCTTCTGCCCCAGTCTCCTCCACTGCCCCACCATCTGCCCAGTTTCCTTCCCCACCCCCACCTTCTGCCCCAGTCTCCTTCCCCACCCCCCACCTTCTGTCCCAGTCTCCTTCCCCACCCCCCACGCCGGGCCGAGTGCTCAGAATGTGTGGCTCTCTCCACCCGCCTGCCCCGTCTCCAGCGGGGCCCGAGTGCGGCCGCCAGCCGCTGCCAGCGAGGCAGAGTGCGGCCGTCAGCCACCGCCTGCGGGGCCCGAGTGCGGCTGCCAGTCTCCAGCCTCCGCCTCACCTCCACGGTCGGGCACGCCTGGCTCCTCGGCCATGGCCGCCACCGCCGTTCTCCTGGGTGCACCAGCCAATCAGGCGCCCCCTGCAGCCCAGCCAATCAGCTGGGCTGCCGGGATGCATTTCTCCTGGGCACACCCAGGAGAATTATATATATAGATGCTGAAAGGCATCATCACATACTGCGTGGGAGGAGACAATGGTAAACCCCTCCTGTATTCTACCAAAGACAACAACAGGGCTCTGTGGTTGCCAGGAGTTGACCAGACACAGGGGCTATTCTGACAATCAGCAAAAATCGGGCTAGCCTCCACTAGCCCAATTTTTGCCGATCGTCAGAACCACCAGGCTTGGCTGCAAGCCCGGTGGTTCTCGAGCAGTTAACCTGTTCTGAGCGCTCAGCAAACCCTGGCTATCTGGTCGTGAGTAGCCGCGGTGCAGCTCCGCGCCGTGGCTACTCACGAGGAGACCCCTGGAGGGGAGGCGAAAAGCCACCTCCTGGTTCCGGGTTCTCCACGGTATGTCCTGCACGTTTGGGGCTTCCGGGGGCCACGTGGCCCCTGCTCCCCCCAGCCCCTGCCGGCTTCAGCACAAGCCAGCAATCATGTGTGTAGCTGATCCAGCCGCCCAGGGCTCCCTGCCCGATTGTCTGCATGCAGTTTTGCAAAAAATGGGTCTCACGGATCGTGAGACCCGTCTCACAATGTGTTTTGGAAACACCCAACCCATTAGTAAAAGAACCTGGTTAGCTCGGTTGCCAGAGCTCAGTCCTGGAAAGTAATCATCACTCCAGTGAGCCAGTGTGATGTAGTGGTTAGAGTGCTGAACTAGAATTATGGAGACCAGTGCTCCCTCTAACAGGGATTCCCAGATGTTGTTGACTACAACTCTCATAATTCCCAAGCAAATGCCATTGCAACTGAGGATTCAGGGCGCTGTAGTCAACAATATCTGGGAATCCCTGTTAGAGGGAATACTGGTGGAGACCCAGGTCCAAATCCTCACTCAGCCATGAAGCTCCCAGGGTGGCTTTTGGTCAGTCACTGTTTCTTGACCTAACCTATCCCACAGTGTTGTGAGCATAAAAGGGGAGAGAACCATAAATGCCATTGCCCTCATAGGTTCCTTGGAGAAAGGGTGGGACTAGCAAGCAAAGACGCTCTTACCCCTGGACTTCCGGGCCAAAGTCCAGGACCTCCACAGACTCTGGGACCCCTCAAATCCTCATTAGTCTGCCCCGGGTGGTGTGGTCACCTCACCGCTGGCCCGCACTGCGCTGGGCAGCCAATTGTGACTGTGGCCTGTACTGGGTGTTGAGTGTGACCTCTGGTTTAAATACAGAGCAGGGAGTGGGGAAATAAATATGTAAGATGGGGATGTGTTAAGTTGCATGTTGAAATGTTTCTGCGAATGCATATTCGCATAAATATACCTGGTTTATATTCTTACATTGTTGTGGGTTCTATTGCTGTTTGTGCCCTCAAGAAAGGAAAGAAAGGAAAGGTTGTGCCGTAGACTCGGTATCGAATCCTAGTGACCGCGGAGCCATATGGTTTACTATTGTCTCACAGGAGTGGTTTACCATTGCCTCTCCCGTGCAGTGTGAGATGATGCCTTTCAGCACCTTCCTATATTGATGCTGCCCAGTATAGGAGTTTCCCATATTCTGGGAAACACACCAGCAGGGATTTGAACCAACAGCCTCCTGCTCTCTAGGCAGGTTGCTTCCCCACTGTGCCATTTGGTGGCACCCTCAAGAACCCAGTGTTAAAAATATTGCATGTGTTATGGGGTGTGTGTGTGTGTGTGTGTGTGTAGGCGGATGATGCTTAACTTGCAGTGGCGGGGGCGGGGGCGGGGGCGGCAAAGGACTTTTGGTCCTGGCTCTAAAATTGCCCAGGTGTACCTCTGCTGCTAGCAAGTAAGTATCCATTAT
This sequence comes from Hemicordylus capensis, assembly GCF_027244095.1. Taxonomy (NCBI): domain Eukaryota; kingdom Metazoa; phylum Chordata; class Lepidosauria; order Squamata; family Cordylidae; genus Hemicordylus; species Hemicordylus capensis. Next base: position 47,782,865 of record NC_069661.1, on the reverse strand, counting down.
ATTTTCATCCCTCTCAAAAGTTCAAACGGTGTGCATAGTTGCTTCCTTTTATCCTCACAACAACCCTGAGAAGTAGGTTAGGCTGAAATTTAGTGGCCCATTACTCTTCTGTTCTATGAGGGTAGAAGGGTAGAAGAGGAAGAGCTCCACCTTCACAGAACGGCAGGAGCCTTGCTGCATTTAAGCCTTGCTCTGCAGCCCAGCATGGGTGGAGGGGGCGTGATTTTCATTCTCTGCCCTCCCTCCAAAAGCCCTTTGGGCAGCCCTCAAGGACATATTCCCAGCAGTGAAAAGGGCTTTTGGAGGAAGGAGAGAGAAGCAAAAGTATTTTCCCCCTCCCCCGGGTTCTGTGCTGGGCTTTAGAGCAAGGCTTCAACACAGCTAGGCTCTTGTCACTCTGCGATGGTTGTGCCCTGCTTCTGCCATCATGTCAATGAAGAAGATGTCAGCCAGTGAATGTCCCAAGGCCAGCCAGTGAGCTTTGAAGAAGAATGAGGATTTTAACTCTGGTTTTCTAGTTTATGCTCAACAGTCTAACCCAGGGCTGCACAAAGTAAATGCCCTAGTGGGCCGGAACCATTCACAACTTAGCATGCAGGGGCCAAGGTCAATTTTTAGAATGTTATTACATTTAAATTAGAAATATTATTAGTTACCTGTGGATCTATCCCCCCTGTTAATTGACCCATTGTTTTAAACAAGGATAGTGGCCAGAAAATGGGTCCTGTCCCTGCTCAATCAGTGGAGCCCCTGGAGTGCATGCCAGCTCCCAAACAAATGCCAAGTCCTCTCTTCTCCTTAAATAGTTGTTGCTTTCATGGGAGTACACCATGAAAAATATTTCTGAGAAAACCTGCATAGGATGGTGCTATAAGGCAGTTTCCAGCGCCTCTGTTGCTGCAGAATACCTGAGGGCCGAATCGGAATCCGGCCCCCAGGCCTTAAGTTGTGCAGGCCTGGTCTAACCACTACCCTGAATCTTAACGATTTAAAAAGCATATAACTTTGAGGAAGCACAGAGACTTGTTCCTTTGCTTCATAATAATCACAAACACGCTCCTCATATTTAGGATTGTGATGAGGGCTTCCAGATTCTGAGGTAAGCTTGCTCAGTTCTCTTTTTATGGTGCCACGGATGGCCCACTCTTGAATCTAAATCCTGCTGTTTTTTCTGTGCTTCCCACCGCCCACAAGTACATGCAGCTTCAAAAGCAAAGTCAATATTACTGATTTTTTTTTTGTTCACAGTCATGAAACTGTGTAGCAAAATCTTTTGCCCCTACAAATGGTGTTTTTCCTCCCTGCATTCTTTCACACCAGCAGTTCTAGTACATAACAACCATGGCTGAATTTCAATTTGAAAACAAAGTACTTTTGCTTTGCAGAGCATACCCATTCCAACATCAGTTTTCTTGCCCTTGTATTGTTCAAAATTGGAATTGGTTGTTTCAGGAACTATTGAAAATCATTGGTGGAAAATACCAAGGGAACAGGCCATTTCTTCTTGTAATTGAAATGGATTGGTTATTAACATTTGAAAAGCAACAACTCCTAATGTGGAGTCATTTTTAACGTCCTGTAAAAACACATTAAGTTACATTGTCTTCCCCCTGATGGGGAGGCGCACCCAATAAGTTAAAGAACTGCAACTCCCAAATGTACACTAAATCTAATAATGACTCATTAGGGAGTCTCATTTGCCAAACATCCATCACTGATTTTTCTGCTCTCTGAAATGTGGGATACAAATAAGAATCTTTAAACAGATGTTAGTTATGCTAATATTAATAAGGACATTTCATTGTTCCTTTCAGTCTTCAGCATATTTTGTATATTATTTGAGAGAGTCCAAGTGTAACAGCTAACTAACAAAATGCCTGCCTTTGTGAAATGTGAAGACATGAGCCCTATTCAGATATTATGTTGTACAAGTATATTGATGTATGTACACTCGTACGTGTTTTTGTGTGAATGACTGTACCTGCATTCATTAATTTTAAAAGTGAACCTGGGTACAGGCCCCTCAAATGCATAGTAAGGTAAAGATAAAGTGTGCCATCAAGTTGATTTTGACTCCTGGTGCCCACAGAGTCCTGTGGTTTTCTTTGGTAGAATACAGGAAGGGTTTACCATTGCCACCTCCCACACAGTATGAGATGATAGCTTTCAGCATCTTCTTATATTGCTGCTGCCTGATATAGTACCAGCGGGGATTCAGACCAGCAAACTTCTGTTTGTTAGTCAAGCATTTCCCCGCGGTGCCACTTAAGGTGACTCAAATGCATGGTACAGATAGGAAATGTACTGCTGTACCTGTGTTCAATCTAAATTGTGAATATCTGCTTGTGTACAGGTTTGTACCTGTGTACACTGTACACTCATCATATGAGTGTTGAACATAATGTGTGAATAATAGGGCTAAAGAGTGGGCTCTTACATTACAGGAAGTCCTGGAAGTGTTTTAAATCTCTCCACTATTACTACTACTACTACCACAAATATTTATATACCGCTTTTCAACAAAAGTACCCAGAGTGGTTTACACAGAAAAATAAATAAATAATAAATAAGATGGTTGCTTGTCCTAAAAGGGCTCACAACCTAAAAAGAATGATAAGGCAGACACTGGCCACAGTTGCTGGAGGGATACTGTGCTGGGGTTGGATAGGGCCAGTTGCTCTGCCTCTGCTAAATACAAAGAACCGCCCCTTTTAAAAGGTGTCTCTTTGCTCAGATAGCAAAGGCATCTCCAGGTGCCTTCCTGATTGGAATTCAGTTACTATCCCATATAAACCAGTAGGAGCCATTGTGTTGTATGAGAGAAAAATGAGCAGGAATCTGCACCCGCACCCAAGTTATGTGCAACCCCAGTGTACGGGCTTTAGTTAGGCTTTAACTCTCTCAAAAGACACCAAATTGACGTATCACCCAGAACTCAAGGGAACCATTGAGAACCAGGCATGCTTTTATTTATGCAGCCCTTCCCCCTTATCTATATGGCTCCACCCAAGTTCTGCTTCATGTCTGCACTAAAGCAGTGGTTCCCAACAGATGGTACTAGTACCCCTAGGGGTACTTGGAGGGCTGCTAGGAGGTACTCACAGCCCTCCTGCAACCCGATGCTGCAGCTGCACTTTGTTCTTCTTCTGAGGATTGCTGACTTGAAGCTGATGTGTCCTCAGCAATGTCTCAGCTGCAGAAGGGGAAGGAGAAAGGTTGAAGACCTTCCTCCTCTGCCGTCATTTAATTGGCTTCTTGCTGAAACTCAGCCTGACTGACAGGCTTCAGCAAATGAGCACCCAGTATTCCCAATGAAATTAATAAACATACTTCTTCCATTAATTTCAGTAAGACTGGTTATGAGTAAGTGAGTGTAATGTGAGCCAGTGGCTGTAGTAACTTGTCACCTAACTAGAACACTTCATCATTTTCAATGGAATGTTTGCTCAGACACACATCCGAATGGCTATCCAAGTGTGCATTCTATCGACAGTGGAGAAGACAGATGCACATGCAAATGCACACCTGACTGTGGACAAGCTGAGTGCAGATACTACAGTATCTGTCTGCATTGTATTGCTTCTAATAGCATATATACCAAGGGCAAGTCTTGCCTCACTAAATCTTTGGAGTTCTTTGGGAGTGTCAACAGGCATGTGGATAAAGGTGATCCGTTGACATAATAAACTTGAACTTCCAAAAAGCTTTTGACAAAGTTCCCCACCAAAGGCTCTTGAGTACACTTAGCAGTCATGGGATAAGGGGACAGGTTCATGTGCAGATTGGTAACTGGCTGAAGGACATGAAAGGATCAAAGGTAGAAATAAATGGACAGTTTTTTCAATGGAGAGAATTCCCCCCACCCCCAGGGATCTGAACTGGGACCAGTGCTCTTTAACTTTTCAAAAATGATCTAGAAGTTGGTGTAAGCCAGGCATCCCCAAACTGCGGCCCTCCAGATGTTGCTGAACTACAACTTCCAGCATACCCAGCCACAAAAAATTGTGTCTAGGGATGCTGGGAGTTGTAGTTCAGCAACATCTGGAGGGCCGCAGTTTGGGGATGCCTGGCGTAAGTAGCGACACGGCCAGATTTGCAGATGAAACTAGAAACAGGGGTCATCCCATGAAACGGAAGACCTGAAAATTCAGGGCCACCAATTCAAAGTACTTTTTCACAGTACACAGCACATAATTAATCTATGGAATTCTCTGCCACAGGATATGGTAATGGCTACTAGCTTGGATGGCTTTAAAAGGAGCTTAGACAAATTCATGGAAGGCAGGTCTATCAATGGCTACTAGTCTGGTGGTTATAGGCCACCTCCAGTCTGAGAGGCATGATGCCTCTCAATAGCCTTTGCAGGGGAGCAACAGCAGGAGAGAGGGCATGCACATACTGTACCTCTTGCCTGTGGGCTCCCCAGAGGCATCTGGTGGGCCACTGTGTGAAACAGGATGCTGGACAGTCTGGACCTTGGGACTGATCCAGCAGGGCTGTTCTTATGTTCTTCTCAGGGTGTGCATCAGTACACATTTCACTAAAAGCAATGCAGTGTGAATAGACCTTACACAATGGGATGAATTTTTGGTTGCATACCCCTATAAATAGCAACTTTTTTTGCAATCACTATTTTTTTCTTTTTGGCCAGTATTGTATGTCAACTGATGTAGCAAAATTAAAGTGTGATGAGTATTATATATTCTGTATATTTTGAATCCTAAGTGGAACACTGAAGGTGATGGGTTGTATCATAAAAACTTTGTTTATGGAAGGGAAGGAGTTATTTTTGATCAGCCCCTCTTCCTTTCTTCAGCCCCCTGTGCTCCCTGAAAATCTGCTCCCAAGGATCCTCAGGAATAAATTTTCAGGGGGCTGCAGAGAGAAAGGGGTTTGGAAAAAATTGCCTTTCCTTTCCAAATTGTGTCATGCGAACAGAGCTTCTTCTGCAAATGGAGAACGTTCTTAAGATACAACTCGATATGATCACTCACAGAAGCTGTTATATCCATTTGCCACTTTTGAAAGTAACTCTTGGACTCTGGAGACAAAGAGGCAGGAGAGACTTCATCACTTTTATATTATGCTAGGCTTTACTACCACATCCACTTAATGTTATAATGACTTTAATTAAACAGTTCTCTGTTCGTAAAAGTCAGAAGGGTTTTGGCATGTGTTCATTCATCACCTTTCTGTGCTGCTCCCCTTGGTTGGCAGCCAACTGTTGATGAAAGAGAGTATTTCACCTGCTCTAGATTCCATTTCAATATGTAAGGAATTAAGAATAGATTTTTCAACTCTAATGGCATGATCACATGAGAATTAATGGTTTTAGTCTCTCTCTACCCCTACAAAAAGAAAAATTAAACTATCATATTTCTTCTAGTTGTAATTTGAAAGAGATTTAAAACTAATCCCCACTCCTTGACTCATTTGAGATTATTTAAATTTTGATTTTGCTAGGTAGGTGTTGCAGACTACCGCTCCCGTTCAGCAATGTTAGATGATTTCCTTTTCTTTTTTCTAGATGCATGCTTAAAAGCTAATGCTGTCTATTGCTTTTCAGTAAATTAGTTGAATCATTCCACCTCCTCCACATATAATAACATAGCAGAATGATGGGCACAATGATTCATATTTAATCTACAAAATATTACTTGCTGATAGTAAGGACATCCATAAATAAAATCAATTTATGCATTGCATTGTAGCAATGATTTTCATCATGTCCAAAGCAGCATTTTAAATCCTCTTAATAATGAGATACAATATGTCATATTTCATCCTTCAAGTGGAAGAGGCTCATATGATCTATTTAAGACCATTTTGGTTTCTATCCAGAATGTAGCCGTTTAAAGAGAAATATAAGAACCAGTTGCTAGAAGCCAAGATATCATCAAAATGAGCCAGCAAACTCGAGCTCCACATTATGCTACCTCAAGATACAGGACCAACCCAATTCAAGAATGAAAACCAGACATAGACCAAACTTTGATATAAAAAGGGAAAATACAGATGACCCAGACATACCTAGGCAGCTCTGAATGAATGGCCTTCATGGTATAAATACTGCAGACAGGTCAGTTAGCAGTGTTCTGAAGGTTCCTCTTTTTTATATTTTCATTTTTACATTTATATCCTGCTCGTCTTCAAAGCAAATAGTAAACATTATAGCAAACAAAGGTAAAGTGTGCCGTCGAGTGAGTGTCGACTCTTGGCGACCACAGAACCCTGTGGTTGTCTTTGGTAGAATACAGGAGAGGTTTACCATTGCCTCCTCCCGCACAGTATGAGATGATGCCTTTCAGCATCTTCCTATATCACTGCTGCCCGATATAGGTACCAGTGGAGAGTCGAATCAGCAACCTCATGCTTGCTAGGCAAGTTATTTCCCGCTGCGCCATTAGGTAGCTTCTTAGTACGCTGAAAGTGTACAGAGTGTACTTTGGTGTGTGGCCCTTTAAAATACACAAGGGTAGAATATCTGTGTGTGTGTGGGGGGGTACATTTTAAAAGGAGAAATGCCAAATGAGGCCTTCACATTGGGTGCTGTGCTGGTGCACTTTGTCCGTGGGCATCATTCTGAGTATGAAATGTCTAATATGAAACAGGTCTAACAGTCTTACTTGCATCACAAGCAGATTACAAGCACAGATATTAAGGAATGTGATTTCAGAGAAACTATATTCACTGTCAAAGGTGTGCAGTAATGAACTGACTGATCTAAGGTCACAAATCAACTGGTGTTTATTCTGTCAGAATTTAGTACCCAGCAGCACTATTTTAAGAATTGTTAGACTTCATATGAAATCATGCATTCTAAGTCATTTTTCTATAGCCACCTAATGGCACAGCGAGGAAATGCAAGCCAGAGGTTGCCGGTTCGAATCCCTGCTGGTATGTTCCCCAGACTATGGGAAACACCTATACTAGGTAGCAGCAATATAGGAAGATGCTGAAAGGCATCATCTCATAATGCATGGGAGATGGCAATGATAAACTCCTCCTTTATTCTACCAAAGACAACCACAGGATTCTGTGGTCACCAGGATTTGACACCAACTTGATGGCACACTTTAAGTCATTTTAATATATTTTAGTATTATTTTAGTGATCTCATACATAAGTCTAGCTTTAATGGTAGACATTGCTGAAAACCTGAGGTTAGTTTATACCTGGAGTTACAGTTCTAATGGGTGAGGTCTGAGCCATAAGGATGTTTCTTTTAGTCATTAGCTTTTCATTTCAATTAAAGCTGTATTATCACGAACATTCTAGAGCTAACCATTTCCCACAGAAGACTGCATATTTATGAATATTCTATAACATCACATCAATTCAGCTCATAGGCTACTGCTACATTTTTATACAGATACTACAGATAAATTGAATGAACCTAAGGAGGACACATATATCAATTTTCAGTTGATACCCTTGCAAGTAAATCCGACACATTTCCGTGGTGTTTGTTTCTTATTTGAAGTGTTACAATTGCAGTCTCGGACACGATCTGGAAAGCTACATCAAAGAAAATGATTACCGTATATCTTCAGTGAGTTCCACTAATAGCTAAATTTCAGAATTTCATGCACATTCCTTTTTCATGTATTTCTTTTGATGTCTTGGTGTTTGCAAGCAGGTGCAACATTTGGAGTGGCAAAATGATATAAAATGACTTCTAATACAATCTAATGTTCTGGAAGGAGAATAGTTTTTCAGGTAGGGATTATGAGGATTTATGCATGCTGAAGCCTCCCATTCCCTCTGAATAAATGTTCTGAGACTTGCTCAGGTGGTCATACACCAAACCCTGTCAGGATCTTTTTTCCATTTCTCCATCTAAGATTAAGTTCTATAGATCAAGGGGGCAGTGAAGGAGAAAAGCATCTGACTTGAATATAATTCAGAAGCTTGCATGGGATTTTTCTTCCACTTTTCTTCCATTAGTGCTCCCAGGAATAATTCTACCCCAATACAATCTAATTGTATATTTAGAGCTAGGCCATGGAAGTGGAGGAGGGGCAGGAAGGTTTGTTTCAAAAGGTTCTTCTAATCTAGATGAAAGGCTGAAAATGATGACCTAACTTTTTATTCAAATGAAATCTAAAAGCATCCTAATTCTTAACAGGCCTAATTCTAATCAACTAAATTGCAACAGGCCTCTCTGCATGTCATGGTTTATGCTTTATCTCATTCCTTCCTGGCACCCAGCAAAGCCACTTCAGGGAGGTCATCTTCTCTGCTGGCAAGATAACTAACTAAGGTTATCTAGCGTTATGTATAATTTATTTCCATCTGAATTATTTATTTATTCATTCATTAATATAGTCATTCATTCATTCATTCATTCATTATATTTGTACACCACCCCAAACTTCCATCTCTGGGTAGTTTATAGCAACATAATCAAATTAAAACAGAAATTAGCTCCTTAAAATAATGTAAAACTAGTTAAAAAGCTTGGGGGAATAAATGTGTTTTTAAAGACTTTTAACATGTTTTCAGAGACTGGGGGAGTCTTATTTCCGCAGGGAGCACATTCCAGATTCTCAGGGCAGCAACAGAGAAGGCCTGTCCCTGTGTAGCCACCAGATGAGCTGGTAGCAACTGCAGACAAACCTCTCCAGATGATCTCAGTGGGAGATGGGGCTCATAGTGAAGAAGACATTCTCTTAAATACCCTGGCCTTTAGGGCTTTATAGCTTATAACCAGCACCTTGTATTTTGCCTGGAAACATATTGGTAGCCAGTGTAGTTCTTTTAATATAGGAGTAACATGGTCTCTTCGAGATGACCCAGAGACCAACCTGACCACCGCATTCTTTACCAACTGCAGTTTCTGGAGTACATACAAAGGGAGCCTCCCACAGAGCGCTGATATGATATTTTGACTGAAGCATATCAAATATATTTGTTTTAAATCAAATGGAGAAATTAAAGCAAGTGGAGAATTGGAGAAATTATGTTTATCAGAGTGAAGAAAAATCAATAATGTTGCAGAGTAATATTTATATTTTACATTGATCATTCCCTCTCCCCCCCGTCCCCCGCCCACCACGCCTCAGTTCATCATGGCTGTACAGTAGTGAGTGAATTCATGATGATAATTAGTTTTCAACATTGTGAAAGAAGCAATTTTATTTTTTTCCTAGTGTCATATGTAAGATCCTTCAGTTTAAATTTTGTTTTAAATAATCACATCAAGATTTAGAATTTCAATAGAACAAGAATAACATCACTAGGCCTAGAGTCAAAGCAGCATTCAAGACCATGGATGGTCCTAAGAGAAAACTTCATGCAAGTATTTCTGAAATGTGCTATTCATTCATAAGCCACATGCAGTGATGTTCTTACATGAAAATGGAAATCTGGTGGACTTTGGCCTAGGTAATATCAGGGATATTATTAATATTAATAAAGGTAAAGTGTGCCGTCAAATTGGTGTCGACTCCTGGTGACCACAGAGCCCTGTGGTTGTCTTTGTTAGAATACAGCACGGGTTTACCATTGCCATCTCCCGTGCAGTATGAGATAGATGATGCCTTTCAGCATCTTTCTATATCACTTCTGCCCGATATAGGTGTTTCTGATGGTCTGGGAAACATACCAGCAGGGATTCGAACCAGCAACCTCTGGCTTACTAATCAAGTCATTTCCCTGCTGCACCCTTAGGTGGCTATTAAGAGTAGTTCATAATTACAAGAAATACTGTGCCTCCTTATGTAACGTATTCAAGCTCTAATGCAGGAATATTGTAAGCTGGTGTCTCAATATCTAAAGTCAATGGAAAAGTCGCATTAGCCATTGCTGCTTCTTAATGCTCCCAGCCCCATGACTATTTAAATGAAATTGCCTCATTTCCTCCCTCCTACATTCTTTTCATTTAATGGCCCTCTTTATAAATGGCTCATATTTCCATTTCAGTTTCTCAACACCACCAGTTCTGAGAGCTGTTCTTCCTTCTTGGAATGAGTTTTAAATCTCACAGTTCCCAGGACTGAAAGCCATCCACCAAGCAAACTGCAATAGAATCAAGTGGTAGCAGGCCACTACCGCATGATGTTGCTTAGCAACATGGTTTCTCCCAACCCCATTATGTAGGATTAGACTCTTCCTCACATAAGCAATCAAGCAAAGATAGAATCACGTTTTGTCTGTCAATAAGGCAAACAAACAAATGGGTGAGCCCTCCCTCTCAGGACCCCTGAAGATCTTAAAAAGAACCCTGTTTATTTTCTTTTATCCCCCTCCACCAAGATGCTCATACTTGGTCTGAGAATGGATTTGGAAAACCTTACCTTGTTTTTATTTTGTTTTACTTTCCTCAAGGGCGGTTATTCTCTGTGCTAGAAAGAGAGAAAGGACTCCAATACATGTATATCCTTTTACAATTATTATATAAAGGTAATGTGGCTCCCACTTGTATACAGTCTTCCGTAGGTTAGGAGACCAAGCCAAGGTCAAACCACAGCTATGGTAAAGTGGGATTATGAAAAAGCCTCTGTATGGCGATACTGTAAATTATTTTCATATTAAAATGTTTTGCCACATGCTCACTACAATGTTAATCCTGGCTATATGGGGTTGACTGCCATCAGTGCAATCGTGAGAACCCATGGGTGGCAGGAGTCCCGGCTAAGTTCCACAGCATTAACCAGTATTATATCTCATCCACGATTAGATCTGGGCTAGTAATCTGGCCAGACATACTGAACAAAATTCCCTGATCATGAGAACCCATGCCCCATGCCAGTCCTGGCTACCAGCATGCCATTCATAGACAGCCACACTCGGAGCAGATTGTATTTGCTGATGCTTTAACTTCCCACCCACATTCCATGGCCACACAGCCAGAATGCCTTAGGCTGCACTCTGCCTGATCTCTCCAAACTGGGGGAGTGGGCAACAAAATAGCAAATGCAGTTCAATGTAAGCATGTGTAAAGTGATGCACATTGGGGCAAAAAAACCCTCAACTTCACATATACGCTGATGGGATCTGAGGTGTCGGTGACTGACCAGGAGAGAGATCTTGGGGTCATGGTGGACAGCTCATTGAATGTGTCAACAGTGCGTGGCAGCTGTGAAAAAGGCTAATTCCATGCTAAGAGTCATTAGGAAGGAGACTGAAAATAAAAATGCTAGTATTATAATACCCTTATACAAATCTACGGTGTGGCCACATCTGGAGTACAGCTTTGTTCACCATAAGAAAGATATTGTAGAATTGGGAAAGGTGCAGAAGAGGGCAACCAAAATGTTCAGGGGCCTGAAACTGAAGGTTGGAAAATTTAGGACTGACAAGAAGAAGTACTTTTTCACACAGTGCATAATTAATCTATGGAATTCATTGCCATGGGGTGTGGAGATGGCCACCAGCTTGGATGGCATTAAAAGGGGCTTAGACAAATTCATGGAGGACAGGTATATCAATGACTACTAGACTGGTGGCTGTGGGCCACCTCCAGCCTCAAAGGCATGATGCCACCTCCAGCCTCAGAGGCATGATGCCTCTTAATAGCAATTGCAGGGGAGCAACAGCAGGAGAGAGGGCATGCATATACCTCTTGCCTGTGGGCTTCCCAGAGGCATCTGGTGGGCCACTGTGTGAAACAGGATGCTGGACTAGATAGGCCTTGGGCTTGACCCAGCAGGGCTGTTCTTATGTTCTTGTATGTTTTCCGGGATGCCCCTTCACCACAGGTATCCTTGTTTAAATTTCCCTTTTGTGTTTCTATTTTTCACCAGTGGAGGCTGGGGTTCACAGCAACCTTCCAAAAACTTAACTCTTTGTTGCTGTCCTGGTGATACCACCAATCAGGTGGAGGACAATTTATTTTGCCTAAGCAAGAAGAAGTTGCCAAATTGATTGGAGGGGGGAAATTGATCTGTGGGCATATTTCTCCCTGCTACACAGCCAGAGAGCAATGAGTTTCTGAAGGTGATGCCATCCTCTCGTGTTCTGGCACCTGTTTCACTCACAGTGGCCCATTGTGAAGAACAGTCCCTCCCTGGCCTCCTCTCTCGAGAGGCACAACTGCCCATCACAGGTGCAGGTAGTGTCCCCAGTATGGCAGCAAGCACCATAGTCAGTGCTGTCCAGGGTGCCCCAGGGTCCTTGGATTTGTCTAACCCAATCCCGGTGTTCAGGTTGGGTGGCCCCAACAGCTCTGAAATGCTCTGGGAATCACGAGTGTGGCCAAGCATGCTTGAAGTTGCTGTGGCTGCCCATACTGGCATCAAAGCCAATAGGAGCATGGCTGGTGAGAAGTTGTAGTGATTGTGTGCTGAGCTCACTTGCCAATACTGGCAAACCTCCAGGAGCAGGACACTGATCATATGAACACAGCCTTTACTTAAAATATGTATTTGAAAGTTTCAAGTTAGCCTTCAGTTTAAAAACTATAAGGTGACATACATAATTATAAAAACAATATGCAAGTTATAAACACAAGAGAACAATTTGTTATGGGATGGCTAACAAATAAAGTTGTTGTTGTTGTTGTTGTTGTTGTTGTTATAATACACAGTACCAATGCAGTAGAATGATTAAATATAAGTACAATAAAACCAACAGTAAACACAATGGCTAACATCCTATGCATGTTCTTCTAAAAACAGTACACATGTAGCTCTAGCCTTCACATTTCCAATTCAAGGACTCTCTTCCACAAGACTGCAATGATTTTCACCACTTTCTCCTTGCTCCACAATCCTCAAGGATGTGTTTCTGCTGTCAAATAATGCTTTCAGAGCAAGGAGAGCATGGCAAAAATTAGTTCACTCTTGTGCTAGAGTGTCCTCACTTTGGAAGCAGGAGGCTAGCACTGTGTGCCTGCTTTTGTTAGAAGTAAGGATGTGCCCAAACCACAGTTCAAAGTACGGTTCAAGCAAGCACCTTTAGGGAAATTAAAAAGCGGACTTTTTTTTTTAAGGGGAGAACAAGTGCTTACCTGCTGTCTGCTGCCCCTTCCAGCTTCCTTCTGGGCAGCTCTGGTCCCCCAAAGCCCCGTGAATCATCAGCACACATATGGCACATGTGCCAATGTCATGTGCATGCTGAAGGTGCGTGGGGTTTGGGGGGACCAGTGCTACCCATGCAGGAAGCTGGAAGAGGCAGGAGAGAGAAGGTAAGCAATAGGGATGTGCAAAACGTTTCGGGCACAGATTAATCTGTGCCCGAAACGAGCAATTTCGGGTGATTCGGGGCCGAACCGAATCACCCCCGATGCCCCCTGATATTTTTCGTGCCTGAGCCGAATCACCCCAATTCGTGCCCGAAAAATGCGGGTGATTCGGGATGACGTCTCTTTGAATTTCCCGCCTCTTTGCCTCCATTGATTTGAATGCAAAAAGGTCTGATGTGACGTCAGCTCGAATTTCGGGTCCCAGGGGCAAAATAGCAGGGTGGGATGGTAGTGCCTAATGGGTGGAGGCTACCACCCCAATTTCAGGGGAATTGGGCAAAGGGCTGATTTTGGGGGAATTGTTGAAGTTTTCATGTCTTTAAGGTTTTTCTCCATAAAGAAGCATGGAGGTGTCAGCAAATGTATAGCTTCACATCAGGGGCAAAGGGGTGGCCTAGAGCAGTGTGGGGTTGGTGGTAGTGCCAGGTAGGGGCAAGGAAGATACCTGAATTTTTTCAAAGGATTTGGGCAGAGGGCTGATTTTTGGGGAATTGTTAAAGTTTATGCGTCTTTAAGGTTTTTCCTCATAAGGTATAATAATGGAGCTTTCAGCAGCCCCATAAGTGCACTTGGGGGGTGCTGGGGTGGCCCAGAGTGAGTGGTGGTGTAGTGAACATAGGGTGCCAACCACCCCCATGGGTTTCTAACCCATGGGGTACAGGGTTCTGTTGTTTCAGAGGTATTCTGAGTGTGGATTCTATGATAGCAAATGAGATTTTCAATGAAACACCATGAATCCACTCTAATTTGCTTTCATAGAATCCACACTCAGAATACCTCAGAAACAACAGAACCCTGTACCCCATGGGTTAGAAACCCATGGGGGTGGTTGGCACCCTATGTGCACTACACCAGCACTCGCTCTGGGCCACCCCAGCACCCCCCAAGTGCACTTATGGGTCTGCTGAAAGCTCCATGTATACCTTATGAGGAAAAAGCTTAAAGACGCGTAATCTTCAACAATTCCCCAAAAATCAGCCCTCTGCCCAATCACTCTGAAATTTGGGTGGTAGCCTCCACCCATTAGGCACTACCACCCCACCCCACTCTTTTTGCCCAGATCCTACGCTATGCTCCCAAACTGCCCCAAAGACACTAAAACTTCAAAAATTCCCCCCAAATCAGCCCTTTGCCCAATCCCCCTGAAATTTGGGTGGTAGCCTCCACCCATTGGGCACTACCACCCCACCCCACTATTTTGCCCCTGGGACCCATTTTTATAACCCGAATCGATTCGGATTCAGATTTAATCTGAATCCAAACCGAATCAGGGGTGATTCGTGTAGCCCATATTCAGGCACAGAACAGAACGGGGGTGATTCGGTTTGGGTCCCGAACCAAATCACCGAAAACCCAAATTGCACACCCCTAGTAAGCATCTGCTTTCCTTTTCTTTAAAGTCCCCCTTTTAACTTCCCTAAAAGTGTTCAAACCGTGCTTCGTCAGGCACATACCTAGTTAGAAGCACAACTGCTCCATTAGTCAGGATGTCGGCCAATGTCAATAATGTCAAAACCGGCTAGCAGATGGTGGGAGAACCCAGAAGAGAACCTCTGGTGAGCATTGTATTACCCAGGCAGGCTCATACAGGAGAAGCCAGTCCTCACTTTAACATGCATTTACCATGTTCTGAAATCTTAGCTCAGGATTACCCTTTCAGGAGACCACTTTGTCACTGGAGCATTGAAAGAAATGGAACCTACCACCATAATGTTAACAGCTGACATTTTGATCTGGCATTGCTAGGAGTGTGCATGGACTGGTTCACAGTCATCAGTCCACCACAAACCAGACCATTCTGAGCGGTTTGATTGTGAACTGCTTCGAACTGGCTCACGCTGGTTTGTCAGTTCAATGGCAAAGCCAGTCGGTCCAATTGAACCAGTTTGTGGCACAGTGGTTCGGTCTGAATTTGGACCGAACCATCACTAACGGTCTGTGCACATTAAACTTCCCTGGCTTTCAAATCATGAACTGAAAAAATTCAAAGCAGTTGTGAAGTCTGCAACTGTTTCAATTAGCCTATTTATGAATCATGTTTCCATTGACAAGCATTATGCATTTTCATGGTATTTGCAGTTGTGTTGCTGCTTTGTCTCCTAGAATCTGTCTGTTACTGAAAATTGCTAGGCAACTTCCCTGTCATATAAGCAGACACCACCACTTTAAAGATGGAAAACACAGAACAGATTTTAATTTTTCTAAATTATTTGGCAGGCTTCTGTTTTGCTCCGCTTCCTGTTGATGTAAGGTTTTTTGCTATAGTTGTTTTTATTGTTTTGTTTTGGATTATAGATTTCCAGGTAGTATGGCAGTATTGAGGAAATAACATTTTCAATCCTCCTTTGTAATTTTTTCTTCTTGTTTTCAATAGTATCCACAGCGGAACTGTAGTTCTCAGAAATCAGACAAGGCGAGGGAGAGTGTTCTGCTAATAGAATGTGAGGAAGAGAGTAGAAACAAAAACAGCTTTTGAAAAATTCCATTTTCCTTCCTAATTCAAAACTCATTATCAATATTCCCACTGTAACACTGCATTTACATGACAGTGCATATGGTCCGCATATTTTAAATTTAATTTCTGCATTCATGATACTGTTGTACCAGAACTTCAATGAATTCTTGGAATGTTTATGATTATGCTAATATTCCATTGTGCAAATGTGGCTTTAATACAGAGTCCCTCACTCATAATTATGTCTGTAAAATTCGGTGCATGTTTGAGAACTTGCCTTATATTTAAAGACAGTTATTTATTTTATACAAAGAAGCTTTGTTTCTGATTCAACGTTTAGCTATAACAGAATCTCTAACAGAATAACAAAATCTATAATGGTTTCTCAAGTGATGCTAAGCATGACTTTTAGTCTGGAACGTGTGGATGTTGTTAATGTGATGCAGCCATATAATGGATGTTGTTAATGTCATATAGAACAAGGAAAGGGCAATTTTTAAAAATGGAATGTACATTCTACATATTTCCAGCTGGAGTGTTTAGACTGCGATTGTCACACTTGGTTCATTCATTCTTCATCATATATTATCACATGATGTTGTTTGTACTTTCCCCATTATTCAACTGTCACATTTACTGTATTAATAGAGGAAATCTGACTTTTTAAAAGAACAGGATTATAGAGCACAATGACTATGCATATGGACTGTTGTCAGGCCTACTGTTGCCATTTTGTGGAGAGGAGGGAGGCACATGCCTACGTACAACAGAACACAATAGAAGTAGGTGGGATAAAATGGGGGGCATCTACTCTGTCTACAAGACAGTTTACTCTATCCATGAGCCACCTGAGCAGGGGCATACCATCCATTAGGCAAGGGGAGACAGTTGTCTCCTGGCCCACTGCTTCAAAGGGCCCCCCAGAGGCAAGTCACACCCATCCCCAGCACCCTCCCAATTGCAGCCTGCTGCCTGGGTGGGCCGCACAATGTTCAGGTGGGCCACGCAATGGCCCACCATCCTCATCAGTGTGATGAGGATGGTGGGGGCCCTTTCCCTTGCCTTCAAGGCAAGACCTGAGGAGCTGCACCTGTGCCCCTCTCTCTCCTGGTCTGGGTGGGGTGGGTGGGTCAGCAGCCACCTGCCTGTCTGCCTTGTGTGCTCCCTGACTGAGCAGTAGGGAGGCACACAGGAAGTGAGGCAGTGGCGAAGTTGGCCAACAGCCGGTCAGTGGCATTGAAAGAAAGGGGTGGAAAGGACCTGGAAGAGACAAGGAGGAGAAGCTCCAGAGCAGGGTCACCTTGCCTATTTGCTGCTGTCACTGCTGCTGCATGGACTTCAGAGCCAAGGTAGAGGGTGGGAATACTACAGGCAATGGGTGGGGAAAGAGCAATAGCTGTGGAGGTGGACAGAGCAAGTGGAAAGGATGGGGGGATTTGGTGGAGACAAGGAGGGGGCTTAATCCCATGTTTCTGGGTAACTCTTGGCCAAACTAGCACAGCGTTTTCCCTTCCCTTCCTATTGTTTGTTCCATTCCTTCTCTCTCTCTCTCTCTCTCTATCCCTCCCTCCCTCCTTTCCCCATCTCCCTTTTGCCTCCTATGCTCCCACAGCATCTTCTCTTCCCTTCCAATTGTGTGTTCCGTTCCCCCCTCTCTCTTTCTTTCTCTCTCTCTCTCTCTCTCTCCTTTCCCCATCTCCTTTTTGCCTCTGATGCTGTCCCACAATGTCTTCTCCAATTGTGTGTTCCCTCTCTCTCTCGCCCTCCCTTCCCTCTCCTTTCCCCATCTCCTTTTTGCCTCCTATGCTGTCTCACAGCATTCTCTTTCCTTCCAATTGTGTATTCCTTCTCTCTCTCACTCTCCTTTCCCCATCTCCCTTTTGCCTCCTTTGCTCCCTCTTCCTTTCATATATTGTGTGATAGCCATTATTTTATCACCCCGTCTTGTATAGTTTTGTGTTTTTGGTGCTGCAAAGGTTGTCAAATACAGTTGCTTGCACTGTGTTTCTGTTACCAAAGAGTTTGGGTTCCCAGAAACCAGCATGACCCTACATCCCTGCTTTTGTTCCCAGTTTGTGTTCATTACCTCCATGCATGCATAGCCTCTCACCAGTGATCTCTTTAAATTCCCTTTACTATCTCTTTAAATTCCCTTTAACCTATCTGTGTATTAAATCAAATATCCTCTTGGAATTTTAATTATGGATGAATGTGGTACATTTGTTTGTTACTAGGGTGCCCAGTGTGTCAAGGTAATGTTGATGCTTGCCGGGCCCGCCGCTGCCGCTTGCCTCTGTGGCCAGGCACACTGCCGCTTGCCTCCGTAGCCAGGCTGGGCAAGGCCCGCTGCTGCCACTTGTCTCCGTAGCCAGGCCGGACCGAGCCCACCGCCACCTCTGGCCTCTGCGGTACTCCTTCTGGGTGTGCTTCAGTCAATCAGGTGCCTCCGCCACCTAGCCAATCAGCTGGGTGCCGGGACGCACATTCTAAGGCGCACTCGGGAGAATTAATGATATAGATGACTAAAATATTACATTCTTATAGATTAAAGTTTGAACAGCATTCTTAATCTCAGATGTAGTGCGGTGAAAGTATCAAATAGTTTAAATCCAATGTTATTTCTACACTGTTCTGCAAATGTATCACTGGGAGGCTATTTTAAGGGGGGGAAACTAAGGAAATTGGTTCAGGCATTGCAGCCCACATACAGTTCTTTGGCTTTTCATTTTATTATGTTTGAACTGATTGCTGAATGTAAATGTCTGACTTTTTATAGGGCTTTATTAGAGGCATATTTATATTGAGACAAATGGACCGAGTGTGTGTGTTGCATCTATAGTGGCATATACTAATGCACATGTGGGCACACTGCTTTGATACTGCCTCCCAGAACAAAACCCATTCCATTCATGGCTGAAAAAATTTAGAGGAAAAACTGGATGGGGATAAACGTGTTGGCTGTGGCTGATTTTTGGAGAAGAAACAGCAAGGAGGTCGGGGGGGGGGAATCATAGCAGTTAAAGATGATATGATATGAAATGTTTCAGTTCAAAAGGATGTAGATATTTTTCATTTTATTATGTTTTGATAATAATTTACTTGATAATAATTTACCCTTTTGATATTAATAACACTGAATTTTGTTTGTATATTTTTAATGTGATCCATTGTTCATATTACTGTTCATTTTAAATGAACAAATGAAAAATATTGCTGTTTTTTAAAAAATAAAATAAAATCCCACCATGCTACAGCCCTGACAAAAATTGTTAATGCTTGGAACTCACAGAAGGGAAGGAGACCTAGTCTTGTGGTAGCAGACATAAATTGCCCCCTTGTATTTCACAAAGTTGATACAGTTGTATTATTTGGTTCTGCTGTTGTTTACACATGGTAACTGTAGTACCCTGTCCTCTGTTAATCTACTACACTATATTATACGTGTCCTTAATGTTCTTCTGCAGCAGAGACATGGGGCCAGGAGAAGGAGAGGAAGGCAGGGAGGGGCCCATTTTAAAATCTCATCTCCGGGCCCACCCAACCTTGGTATGCCCCTGAACCTGAGTACAGTCCAATTCAGATTCGGACTGGAACTCAGACAGGCAGTGCACTCTGGGGGCTGGTCTGGTTCAAACTTGGATTGCCTAAACCAAGCCAGCTCGATGTCTGGCTCAAAGTGAGCCAGCTTGCACATCCCTATTTCTCACCACATCACCATCTCACAAAAAGTCCAAACCACAACTCAAGACTGGCAGGCAGGTACCCAAGTTCTGCCTTTGTCAATCTGAGAGCCAGCAAAACCAGAGAGTTCTAGCAGCAAGCAATAGCACAGCAAGCATATTATACTTAGTTACACAGTACTGAGAAAACCACAAAATCAATCCTTCCTTCCATCCTGCCTACCACAGAGAGACAGGAGGACAGAGCAGTTATGGGCTGGTGGACCAATGATCTGACAAGAAAAAAATGCTTCTAGACTCTTACCATGAAAAGAAATCTTATTTCTTCGGTTCTCCAGCGTAAGCAGACATCCCTCCCTGTCGCCTTACCTGTGTCTGGATAACAGGCTCAATTTGGTGCTGGGCCCGAGCTGACAGCCTGACACATTGGTCAGGGCACCAGTCCATATCTCATCATCAGCAATGGTGGTGGCATGTGTGCATGTCTGCGTGTGTCCTCAGCACTGACGGTCAGACTGTGACACATCAGGGTTTGGGGTTGGCCAGAGTGGGCTGAGCTGCTAATGGTGTTGCAATGGGTGGAGGTGACCATGAGTCACTCACCCTCCATGGCCAGCTTGAGATAGCCCAGCAGGGAGAGGCTGGCCTTCAGAAGACCAACTGCTCCAACTCTCAGCATCCAAGTGTGAGCAATGGGGTGTCACTCCACTCCTGGCCCTAGAGAATAACCTTTCACTCTGGATGCTGGCTGGTGGGCATGAGAGGAACCATTCAGCAATCTTCACCAAGTCCAGCAAGATTTGGTGATGCATTGTCCAAAACTGGATTGGCCCCATCTCCTGGCCTGCCACAGGCTTCTGCAGGTATTGCAGAACACACTGCTCAGCACTGCTGCAGGGCTTGGTGGGCTCCTCTCGTCCCCCTGGCAAGGTGTCAAGCAACTCCTCCATGAACCACCAGGTGGAACGCAGAGGTGGAACCACCGACTCACTTGGCATTGCCAGGGATACCATGTTGCTGGACCAGGAAAAGGCAGTGATGCTGCTGCTAGGGGTGAACTGTACACTGTCACGCCCTTGGTCTTGGACAGCGAGGAGGAAGGGGAAGCTGTCAACTTTTCAGCCAATGCCTGAGTGTCTGAGGGGCAGAGCCCGGCTGTCTGTTTCCAAGAAACGACTGAGGCAGATCCAGCTGATGATTTAGAGCAGGCACAACAACCTGAGACAGCAGAAACGGTGACGGACCAATCAGAAGAGGAGCTATGCAAGCAACCCCCACTGACTCCACAACAGAGGTGTATTGCAAGGTGCAGAAATCAGCTTGAAACTATCAGGAGGAGTAAACGCCTCATGCAGAGGCCTGATAAGCCTTGAATTCCTGCCAGCTGGGGGCTCTCGGCTTGTACTATAAATTACGTCACTAGCTTTTTATTCACTGCTGGAAAGCAACGTTTGTCAACTTTCGTGTCGACAGCTTGCAGCCAAGCCCGATAGGGAAGAACTGTGTCTGAGCCGTATCTTGTTTCTGCAGCTCCGTTTGATACCGTGAACTTCTCTGCCAGGTGGCCAGATACTGACATACACTAGCAGTTGGTGATCTAGCACCCTCCTCCTGGTTGTGCCTCAGCCTCCTCTCCTCTGCTTGCCTAACCACTTCAACCTGAAGGTCTCTCCACCTGAGCAGCTGGGCAGGGGTGATGTCTTTGCCCTTCATCCTTGGGCCACATAGGCAGGACAAAATATGCACAAGGGTGTGCTGAGCCAATTGACCACTTCAGTCCTCAGCTGACCCACCAATGTGATTGCTACCCCAGTAGTTAGCAAGGTCGGGAACTCATACATTGTCGCCCCCAAGGAGATGAGCAGTGGGCAAAGCTTGGCTCAGCATTGCTGCCTGGGCACATAAGCTGTTGGTGGCAACAAAGAATGGCTCAAGTGGCAAGATAACCTCAGAAAGGAGTGCCCAGTCCTGATTGAATAGGTCACACATTTCCAAGCCACTTCTCCTTGCCAGGGTATGGATAGTTGCCTCTTGCTCCTGCAGGTGCTAGAGCAAGAGAAAGGTGGAGTTCCACCAGGTCAGAACATCCTGAGGGATCAGGTGTTCAGGTAGATGGAAATCAAGCTGTCTCTCCTTTTGCATATGCCTATCATTTTCACTCAGGTCAAAGAAAGCTATCTTGCGGCACCTTTCCACAAGAGCAGTCATGGCAATAGCAGCCCATTTTTCTGGGGAGAGCTAGTCTGCCAGTTGGGGTTGGCAGGGAGACCAGTCCTCCACTCCGGATTTCATGTCTGTCAGTAGACCCGGGTAAACTAGTCCTCCGAAGCAGGCTGGACCTCTGAGGCAGGCTCTGAGGTGCCAAGTTCAGAGTGGAGGGCTGGTCTACCCAACAACCCCAATTGGTAGACCAGCTGTCCCCAGAAAAAAAAAATATGCAATTTTGAGGCCCATTTTCCATGCAAAATGGGCCTCAAAATGGTGCTCGAATCACCTGAATCAATTTGGGTGATTAAAGAGTGATTAATCAAGGCAGCCGGCCAAACCTGCTGTTTTTGATGAATTAGTTCGAGGACCCTGTGATTCAATTTGACCTCGAATCAAACCACATAATTTGTTTTGTGTACACCCCTACATGAGGGTCACACAGGGGGACATATTTTTGGGAGTTACAGTGGGCTTCAGAGGGGAGAGGAGATAGACAGAAATCA
The DNA here is from genome assembly GCF_027244095.1 of Hemicordylus capensis. Lineage (NCBI taxonomy): Eukaryota > Metazoa > Chordata > Lepidosauria > Squamata > Cordylidae > Hemicordylus > Hemicordylus capensis. The sequence goes on along the minus strand of NC_069661.1, from coordinate 47,760,833 downwards.
TCATCCTCATAGCACCAGCACATCATCATCATCATCATCATCATCATCATCATCATCATCATCAGTATTTTTGTTAGTCTGGATGTTGGCCGCTGTATTGGAGAAGAAATCCAGTAGATACCTAGAGAATAAAAGGAGTGTTTTACAGTCAGGAAGCATTTAATATGAGGTCCTACAAGAACAATAAACATGCCAAATAATTGCAATGAAGAAGCTAGCTGACTGCATATTTCAGAGAATGATCATGATATATCTGTTGTATGGATGTTACCATGAGCCTTTTGTACCCAACATACATATCAGTCCTGAGACCAATATGCAGGAAATAGGAAAGCGAGGGCTAAAGGTTAATGAGGACAGAGTAAAGGGACTGTTTTTAGTCATGAATGCATTTGCTGTCTGGAATTATGCTGGAACTCAATCAAACCATTTGGGATCTTACAAGAGAAAAAAGAAGCATTATAATAGCAGATTATTCACTGACTATGTTCAAAGAAAAAGTAATTTCAAATAATAAAGGGGCAACATTTTTAAAATGTTTTTCTGTGGCAAAAGGGTTTTCAGGATCTGCATTCCATATAATTTAGTCTAAATATAAATTCAGGCAAAAATGATAGAGTAGGTCAATGAAAAGAGTCTGCACATGAAGGTCTGAACACATCTTGAATGCTGAAGACACATTTTCGATTATAGATATATTTTTACTCTCCTTTCAGTGTATACAGTTTAGAAAGATTCACACTGATTTTAGCAGTAACAAGAAAGGAATTTAATTATATATGGAATATAATTACAACTTTCTTACTATGTATCCATTCCTATATATTTCTCTCTACCATTATATCATTACCGATCTTCAGCGCTCTTCCAGGTCAGATATTGTAGAGTGTTTTTTTTATAGAGCAATATTTTTGTCAAAGGATAGAACATATGTGGATTTGTTTAAAAAAACAGCCAGTACTTTGGGCAATTTACCAAAAATATTACAACTACAGTTATAGCAGTTTGGAGCTATCTTAACCATTGGTTGAACTGCTGAGATCTCTCAGAAACCTGGAGGTGGCCTAGGAAGACAGAAGATGGGTGAAGATGCATCTAGCAAAAAGATTTGAGTATCATAGATTTAAGGTTTTTCTTTCTCTGTTTCTTTTTTTAAAAAGAGGGTTGTAGGGAAGAACTATATGAAATAGCAGAAGGAGAAATGTTCATTCGATAACCTTAGACAAACCACCATCCCTTAGGCTCCACATCTGTAATTAACTATTTAGAGTTGTTGCAAAGGTTACAGAGATAACGTATGTGAAATTGTTTGAACAGTGACAAATGTTGATGCTGCTGCTATTATTATATTACTACACCTACTCCTATGGATTAACTAAGTAGAGGCCAGCAGGCTTAACACTTTATTCTGCATTGCTTATTAGATTATTGTAATAAATAGCACTTTCCTAGGTATTCTACAGTTCATTTATTTCAGACAATAGGCGATGGTAGCCAAACCTACGGCTCTGCTTGTAGTCAGGGCTGGTCCATAGGTTGGTGGCACCCCAGATGAAGTGGGCACCCTGCACTCCAGTCTCTCATATGTACAATTGCCTCCCACCTGGGGGGCAATCCCTATCACTTGCCCACCTACCCGGCACCCGCTAGGTCTCCTCTCCACAGCAGGCCACGGTTAGAGTGTTGGACTAAAACCAGGAAGACCCGAGTTTAAATCCCCATTCAGCCGTAAAACTTACTGGGTGACTCTGGGCCAGTCATGTATCTCTCAGCCTAACCTACGAGAGATAGCCATGTACATCACTCTAGGATCCTTGGAGGAAGAGTGGGATATAACTATATAATAATAATTAAAATGGCATATTATAACGCAACATGGCAATGTGATTATAATATGACACGGCTCTGGCAGGAGTGGTGGCCTGCTGTGGCATGGAAAGAGAGCTGGTGATGAGGATGGGGAGCACCTGCTCGCTCATTGCCTCAGTACCACCTGTGGGGGATCCTCTGCAACCTGGGCCATCAGTAGCCCTCCCGACTTGGCACCCTAGGTGATCGCCTAGTTTGCCTAGCAGATAGGCCAGCCCTGCCTGTGGTAGTGCCTTCCATGAAGGTAGGCCTTTAACTGAAATTAATTACAAACCATTCGATTCCTCTTATCCCATGGAATTGTTTTAAGTTCTTATTCTGTGGAATTATTTGAATGGTTTTTACTCTGTTTTATATTTGATATGTTTCAAATGGCGTACACCACCTAGAGATACACATATCAGGCGGTATATAAATATGATACATCAACAAACACACAAACAAATGGTGCCTTCCATGAACAGAAGAAGTGCTGTGCTTATGGAAGGAGTCCTTCCACAAACAGAAAGTTTCTCTGCGTAAGTGCAACTCTCCTTTCATGCATGGAAGGTGCTCCATAAGTATGGTGGTGAGGTTGGACACAACCCAGAGGCAGGGTTTGCTAGCTTGTATTAGGTGCCACACTGTATAATTGGATCTGTGGGGAAATGTATTATCTGTTTTAGTAAGAGAAGGCCATTAAGAGGATTTAAATCCAAAATGAAGCTGAAGCAACTATAGCTTGTGAATATTTAGGGTTGTTATATTAGGCACAGGAGAGGACTCTCCCTTTGAATGCAATGAAACCAGTCTGAATTATGAATGACCAAATGTACAATCCCCCAAGTGCTATTTCTGCACAGCTCCCATTCATGTCAGTTCACTTCATAGAAGCACCCTTAGTAGTGTGTTTGTTATAAACGTGTCATTCATTCATAATAAAGACGTAAAAATCAGCACTATTCTGTGAGGTCAATCAAGAGTGACAGGATGATTTTTTTTTAGTCCATTTTCTGTAGTAAGAATTTGAACAATATGAAATGCAGATGTACAAAGTTGATGAGCTATATAAAAAGAGGAAGATCCTTTCTACAGCAGGTAAATGATAAATAAATCAAGTCCTTGTATCTGTATGTTCTCTTTATACAGATATAGCTATTGGGGCAATAGCAGGGATTCTTACATGTTGGCATGTCATTCTGCCCTAACACATCAGGGGGCGTAGCTACAACTGAACAAAGAGGGACCAAGGTTCCTGGGCCCCTGAGGGAGGGGGCCCATGGGGCTGCTCTTTGTTCTCCCCCTCACATCTCTCTGAAGAAAGTGGCAGGGGCAGGGACTCACCTTTACTTGTTGTCCCAGAGCCCGCTCCAACTTTGCTATGCTCCTGTAACAAATAAAAATGAGTATATGAAGAATCTTCCCCATAGCCCCAAAGCTGCTTCTGCTAGGAAAAAGGCAGCTTCTGCAGGAGGCAATCTGAACTGGAGAAACAGCTGGTGGGAGTGGAGGGTGGGTCTTAACCCTATGCTTACTACCTGCTTTTTCTCTGAAATGCCCCCCCCCGCAAGTTATTTCCACTGTGGATGTCCAGATGCATGCTTCTGAGCTAGTTGTGTGTCTGGAACCCCAAAAGGGTAGGAAGGAAAGAGCTGCAATAGAAAAGTGGCAAGCAAGAAAAGAATTAAGAACCCTCACTTTGGTGCTCAAATTGCCCATCATGACCCGTACACGGGCTAGTGACTCTATGTCTGACCTTGAGAAAGCAGGACCATCCCTGTGCTGCCTAAGAGAGCTCCATAGTTGGAGGCCCCCACCACCAAACATATCCTCAGTGCCTGAGTTCCTTGAAGTTCTCAGGTTCCCCAGAACCTGAAGCAACCTGATAAATAGTATGGCCTCTCCCATACTATTGCACTCCCTAATTTCTGCATGTCACCACCAGCAACAGGCTAGGTAAGATCAGGTAGAGAAGAGAAGGAATGCCAGATTCCTGGCCAGAAGTCTTCCCTTTTCTTCCATTCTCCAGGCAGGGAGTCAAAGCTCAGAAGGGCTAGCATGAGCTCAGAGCTATTTAAGAGCTCAGGCTACTCTGGGGGTTGCTTTATCAATTGGTCTGATTGAACAGTCTATTGTAGTTCACCCATCTTAAACTGTATGTGGTAGTTCAACTGATAGAACTGTCTATGGTAGCCAACTTGCCTTGCCTTCTTCCAGACCTTGTTTGTGGGCTCTTGTCTGTGGGATGGGATAGCATGTTGCTGACCATGCAAATGACCTCCATGCATGCACAGAGGTCAGATGAGTGCCAGAGCGGTGGCAGCCACCGCATGGGATGCTGGGCAGGGCACTGCTGCTCCCAGTAGCTTGCAGATAATCTCTTTTTAAAGGTACCTCTGACTGCCCCTCCAGCACTGCCCTCACCGACTGCCACTGTGTGTGCCTCTAGATATTATGCTAAGTGTGCAAGAGTAGTGAATGACTGATGGAGCTGAATGGTCCATCTTCAGCTATAGCTCATCTCAGAACTGTCACACAACAGCCACATGGGAGTTGTGCTTAATACAAGCACAAGACAGAAGGCCTATCTGTGCTTCATTTCAGACTTCCTAGATGTCAGAGAACTGAGAGGATTAGTCTGTAAGCCTTCATTTACATACTTTATACTTTTTGATCGCAGTACAATTGGGGCATTGTGTGGATGGCCCAATTATATTGACAGTTATGACACATGACAGTTATGGACTTAAAATGAACCAGACATGTTTTTTAAAAGTTCAGTTGACTGTACTTCCTCAATTTTTTGAAAACCTTACGAATGTATCAAAACTCCACCTAAACTCACACTGAGGTTGTTCTCATGACCAGCCCTACCCTGTGCTCCTCTGCTGGGTAACCTGGGTTTTCTACCCAGCCTAAAAGTGAGGTAGGAGGGCGCGTGTACCTTTCTCCCAGCCCTCCCTGGCCCCAGCAGAATCAATTGTGTGAATAACCTCAGTGTTTCAGCAGTAGGGGTGTGTGAACCAGTTTGAACCAGGTTCAAGTCAAACCGGCCTGATTTGACCAGTTCAAGCTTGAGCCAGACTGGCCCTCCAAAAAGGGTCACAATATAATACAAAGGACTGCAATTCAACTGGAACCAGATCAGGTTGGTTTGAATTTGGTTTGGTTCTAATCGAAACCGGCCTGGCTGGTTCCATGCACATCTCTATTCAGATGCTGACCGGCCCCTTTTACAGCTATTGTGCTGAGTAAGTTTAAGGGCTACAGTACATCTGCTATGCCACAGGTATAGAGAAGAAATTTACACAGAGAATACCAGTTTAGATAGGAAAATACTTTGCCCACAATAAAGAAAAAATGTAAAGGTGATTGTCATGGAGTTGGTACAACTAAGGGAGAAGGTTTGAGGGTCTGACCGTCATTTTTCCCCTCCCCCCCGCTTGGACTTTACATCTGGCCCCTCTGGGTTTATTTTTCCATCTTGCTCGGATGAGGAGCTGTCTGCCAGCCTGCAGACAGAAAGCTTCTCTTTCTGCAGAAAGAAAGCCTGTTCAGAAAGCCTGACAATTAACACCTGTGTCAGCCAGCAGTCCTTTGTGGCAGAAAGGGCTGCTGGGAAGTTTTAGAGGCTCCTAAATTGCTGAAGAAATGCCGGCGGCGTGGCCAGGGGGTGGGACTGAGGGCTGGGGATGGTTGTTCTGTGGATGGGTGGATTTTTGGGTCAAAGTGCTGTTTTTATTGCCCTGAGTTGTGCCAGGCCTAGTTGATGAGATGTGTTTGGGCTCTCCTGAAGGAGATGATGCGGGGGGTGCGCCTGGCAGCCTTGGGGCAGCTATTGCTGTAGTGGTGGGGAATAGAAGAATTGGTGCTGGCAGAACAGCTGGCCGTTACAGAGGAAGAGAAACTAGTAATCTAGTTACTATTTCTGCTTCCAACTGTTCTGACAACTATCAGGCCTTGGGGAGCAGCACCAACTGCCCACAGAGCCTGACCTTGCTCCTTTGTAATGCCAAGTCAGTTCAAAATAAGACCGAAATTGTCCATGATTTGATCATGGATGAGGGAGCTGACCTGGCATGTGTAACTGAGACCTGGTTTCGGGAGGCGAGTGACCCAGTGTGGGCTCACTTCTCCTTCCAGGTTACTCTGTTGTGGAGCAGGTTAGGGGAAGTCAGCGGAGGGGTGGAGTGGCTGTGGTCCATAAAAATACTATCTCCCTTAACAGGGCCCCTGTGAGACAGTTGACTTATATTGAGTGTGTATTTCTGAGGCTGGGAGCTAGGGATAGATTGGGGATTCTGCTGGTGTACTGTTCACCCTGCTGCCCAACTGACTCCCTAACTGAGTTGGTGTTGGAGTCTCCCAGGCTCTTGGTGCTGGAGGACTTCAATATCCACTTTGGGACTGGCTTGTCTGGTACGGCTCAGGAGTTCATAGCAGCCATGACAACTATGGGCTTGTCCCAATTAACTCATGTTGCCAGCCACACACTGGATTTGCTCTTCTGTTCGGATCAGGGGGGTGTTCCGTGGGTGGGGGATCCGGTGGTTACCCCATTGTCATGGACAGACTACTACCTGGTTAAGGTCGGTATCACGGTCACAACCCACCCCTGCAGAGGTGATGGACCTATTAGAATGGTCCGCCCAAAAAGGCTGCTGGACCCAGCAGGTTTCCAAAAGGCCTTGGAGGGTTTCGATGTTGGTGTGGCTGGTGATTCTGTTGATGCCCTGGTGGGAACCTGGAATAGAGAACTCACCAGGGCAGTAGATATTATTGCTCCTAAGCGTTCCTCCAGGCCTGCTTCTACAATGGCCCTCTGGTATACGGAGGAGTTGCGGGGATGAAGTGGCTTGGTAGGTGACTAGAACGCAAGTGGAGGAGAACTCGGTTTGAATCTGACAGGATGCAGCATGGAACCCATTTGAAGACCTACGCGATGGCAGTGTGTGCAGAAAAAGCATTTTTGGTCAGCGCGCATTGCGTCTGTGGTTTCATGTACGGCAGAATTATCCCAGGTGGTGAGGAGTATAATCTCTGCTTCTTCTGCCTCAAATCAGCTCCTGGAGATTCTCTGCTGTGATGCCTTTAGTGGGTTCTTTGTGGATAAAATCTCCTGTATTCAGGCCGACTTGGACTCTACTATTTCTGCAGGGTCTGTGAGGGAGGTATCCAGTGATCCCTCTTGCAGTGTTAGGTTGGATCAGTTTCAATCTGTGACTCCTGATGACATGGACAAGCTGCTTGGAGCGGTACGGCCTACCACCTGTTCTCTGGATCCTTGCCCAACGTGGCTGCTTCGATCTAGCAGAGAGATTGTTGGAGATAGACTAGTTAATATCATAAATGCATCACTGAGGGAGGGTAGGGTGCCTCCCTGTTTGAAGGAGGCAATAGTTAGACCTCTTCTTAAGAAGCCTTCCCTGGATCCCGCAGCGATGGATAGTTATAAGCCAATCTCCAATCTCCCCTGGCTGGGCAAGGTAATTGAGAGGGTAGTGGCTAACCAGCTCTAGGTGGTTTTGGAAGAAACTGATTATCTAGACCCATTTCAAACTGGCGTTAAAATAGGCTATGGGATTGAGACAGGCTTGGTCGGCCTGATGGATGACCTTTACCAGGGAACCGACAGACGGAGTGTGACACTGTTGGTCCTCTTGGATCTCTTGGCAGCGTTTGATACCATCAACCATGGTATCCTTCTGGGTTGCCTGGGGAGTTGGGAATAGGGGGCACTGCTCTGCAGTGGTTCCGTTCCTATCTCTTGGGTAGATCTCAGATGGTGGAGCTTGGTGACAGTCGCTCCTCAAAGCAGGAGCTGTTATATGGAGTCCATCAGGGCTCCATTCTGTCACCAATGCTTTTCAATATCTACATGAAACTGCTGGGTGAGGTCATCAGGAGATTTGGTGCTGGGTGTTATCAGTATGCTGATGACACCCAAATCTACTTCTCCTTTTCATCTTCAGGAAATGGCACTCATTCTCTAAATGCCTGCCTACAGGCAGTAATGGGCTGGATGAGGGAGAACAAATTGAAGCAGAATCCAAGCAAGACGGAGGTGCTCATTGTGGGGGCTCAGAATCTGAGGGGTGAGTTAGATCTTCCTGTGCTGGATGGGGTTACACTCCCCCAGAAAGAGCAGGTGCACAGCTTGGGAGTACTCCTGGACCCAGGCCTCACCCTGGTTTCTCAGGTGGAGGCCATAGCCAGGAGTGCTTTCTACCAGCTTCGGCTTATTCGACAGCTGTGCCCATTCCTTGAGGAGGATGACTTCAAAACAGTGGTGCACCAGCTGGTAACCTCCCAGCTTGACTATTGCAATGCGCTCTACGTGGGGCTGCCTTTGTACGTAGTTCGGAAACTTCCATTAGTTCAGAATACAGCAGCCAGATTGGTCTCTGGGGTAACCCGGAGAGACCATATTACGTCTATTTTGAAACAATTACACTGGCTGCCGATATGTGTCTGGGCAAAATACAAAGTGCTGGTTATTACCTTTATAGCCCTGAATGGCTTAGGCCCGAGTTACCTTAGAGAGCGCCTTCTTCTGCATGATCCCCACCGCACATTAAGGTCATCTGAGGAGGTTTGTCTCCAGTTACTACCAGTTCGTCTAATGGCGACTCAGAGGCGGGCGTTCTCTATAGCTGCTCCAGGGCTGTGGAATGCGCTCCCTGCGGAAATCCACAATTTGAATTCTCTATTAGCCTTCAGGAGAGCCCTTAAAATGTATTTGTTTGGCCTGGCTTTCCAAGGTTTTTAAATTGGTTTTAATATTCTAACCCAATTTCGGGGCTTTTAATCACTGTAATTGTTTAATTGTTGTTTTAAAATGTTTTTAAATTGTTAATTGTTGTTATATTGTTTTTAATTTGTTTTAGCTCTTTACTGTTTTAGTTGTTTGTTTTAATTGTAAACCGCCCTGAGCCATTTTGGAAGGGCGGTATATAAATAAAATAAATAAAATAAATAAGGGGGCATGATGGTGAAGAGCATAATTTGAGGAAGAAACCTATTAAGATATTAGAAGAAATGGGGCCCAGGTGGTATTTTTATATAAGGCTGAGGGATGTCCCAGCATGTATGTATGTATGTATGTATGTATGTATGTAGACTAGGGAGTCAAAGGGGTAACTTTTACAATTCAGTTCTGGTTTGAGTTTAGTTTGGTGTGTGGTCAGAGGCGAGTCTAGAAGGACCAGGAATAATTCACACAAACCTTTGAATTCTATGAATTCACATAATAATTCACAGGGGGGAAATAGTATTCCATTCATTAAAATAAATTATTATCCTATCCTCCAAAGCCAAACAAGCACTAACTGTCAGATTTACAGCACTAACAGTGCTGCTGAACTTTATATATTTTTTATTTTAAAGGCTGCATCTTGTCAGTTCTGAACTCCTCTGATCCTGGCACCTTTTAGGACAAGAAAATGTGTGATCTGCCAAGCTCCAATAGAACGATGTTGGAACTTGGACATTCATCTGTTGACCTCTGTTCACTTATGCACAAGAGAGGGAGTAGAAGTGACATGAAGATTAAAATTCCAGCAGCTGCTGATTTTCAAAAGAGTTGCTCAAACGGCTGTTCAGCCCTGACCTGTATAAAGAGCCGTAGTGTTAGAGAGCTAGTTCAATCATGACTACAAGCTGCCCTGACCCTCTCTGTTCTGTTCCTCTGCATCATGGCAAATATATGTCACTCTATTTAGTCTTCCAGTGCTTCGGTTGTGTGTGAGTGCATATACACACAGACACACACACATACATATGGTATGTGTTATATTTTGCTTATATAAGATATACATATGGGGAGGCAGTATCTTGCACTGATATATGCATCAATGAATAAATGGAGCAAGATTAATTTGAGACTGTTGTTAAACCATTCTCAATATCATGTGAGAAACATCCACAGGTCTAGAATGAAAGTAGAAGGGGCAGTGACTTGAGCCCCCTTCATATGGCCCAGAGAGGGTCAACACATGAGGGGGGGAATTAAAACACAGTGACTAGTAGTGCACTGACATGCTCCAACATGCTCCTTGCCTTGCCACCCATTCACTCTACGTCAGAGACATGTGCTGAATGAGGGGAGAGTTTCTCCACACATTCTAGAACCCTGGCCATAGAGGGTTCTAAATCAAGGAGAGGATCTGTTCTCTGCAGACAAACACTGAATGTGCAGAAATCCAGAGGATATGGACCAGCAGTGTATTGAGATAGGGAGTGCATCATCAGTGGGAGTGGGGAGCATAACTTATGAAGAGGGCTTTGGTTTTGCAGTAGTTCTCTTTGGTAGAAGCCAATTGAACTGTGTTATAAAGGCAAGATTGCTCTAATGAAATGATAGACATCTTTACTACTCACTATTCTTCCAAGGAACTCATTGAGGCGTTGTGAAAAACTGATTTTCTTATGGGTTTGTTAAGAGTAAGATTTGTTATTGGTTATGTAAAGAGGTTAAAGGTCACCTGAGTGGACAACCATGTGTTTATATAGGCTTGGGAACTGTGTATAGAAAGACTGATTGTAATGTTACTACTGTAATGTTGCTAAGCAGCCATTTGGGTTACTATAGGAGGAAGAAAAGGTGAAACAGAGTCCCCACTAAAACAGATAGGGGCTGTAGAATTGAAAATTCCCTTAAGAGGATTGGTCAGTTCAAAATTATGTACACTACCATTGGACAAGTGGCCAGACACAATCCTCTTAGAGACTGATTAGAGGCACTGAAAGTTGTGTGAGGAGGGCTATATAGAGGGCTGTGAGATAGCTCAAAGCAAAAATTGGGTGGCAGACTCAAAGACCATTCACACAACCAAAAACTGGACAGAAGAAGTGTGCTCCCAATTTTCAGTTGTGTGAGAACAAACAACTAGGTAGAAGGAGGGACTGTGTGGAATCAAGGTAGGAGGAAAAGCTGGGTATGATAGCCCCGTCCTACCCAGCATTTGACCAAGGTAGGAGGATGCCTGTTTTGGTCTCTCTCTTCAGCCATGAGCTACCACTGAAATTAAGCTGCAGGCTTTTTCACATTTGTTTATAACCTTTTCTTTAAATAAATCCGTGTAGTTCTTCAATACTTTAAAAAAACGGTCTCAAGACCTCTTGCTTTGCTGCTGTCTCACCAAAATGGTTTTGCTTTGCTATTTTGGGACTGAATTGCCATTCATCCCCTACAGCATAGGTCTTGGCTCACCTGTAGCTGCTTCTGACCGTGGCTAGGGATGTGCATGGAACCAGTTCAGAGGCCCTTTATGGACCTCCGAATGGGTTTGAAAGTCCAGTGGTTCAACTGGTTCGAAGGTGGGGGGATAGCTATAAGGACTGGGGAGGGTGCTCTTAAACACACACACCCGCCATGTTTTCCCCACTGGCCCTTTCAGCATACCTCCTTGCCACTCTGGTACTTTGTGAACTGGAAGTGGTTGGAAGTGTCCGTTGCGCATGTGCATGTTGCGATGTGCATGCGAGTAAGCATGATGTGAACAAGAGTGGCCACTTCTGGCCACTTCCGGTCTGTGATGTACTGGGGCAGCAAGGAAGTGTGCTGCTGCCCCGTGGGACCAATTTTAATGACAACACCGGTGGGGAAAAAGCAGTGGGGTAGGTGGGGTTAAGAGCACCCTCCTCAGTCCTTAAAGTTATCCCCCCCACACCTTTGAGCCGGAAGTCACCGGTTCTGTACACACCCCTAACAGTGGCCTCTTCTTTCATCTTACCTCAGAACTGCTCGGCTTCAGGGGTCCTTATTGTCTTTTACCACCCTCCAACCTTGCACCTCATAAGGGAGAATAGGTCTGCTTGTTGGGGACACCCTGACCCCAATATTTAAACCCAGAATTACCAACCCAGAATTGTGTAGAATTCAGGCCTGTGTCTGAATTCCATTGTATTAAGGAATCAATTAATGCCTGAATTTAGATGAACTGACCAGTGCATGATACCCAGACCTCATTACTGCCTGGTAAATGATTTGTGAAGGCGGGGCAATCTAGCATTGTTTGTCAGTGTTTGTGAAACTCACGGGAGACACAATGGGTCGGGCTTGATTGCTTGTCTCACACTGCTAAAATTAACAAGCTTTCAGGAAATCCCCTACTTCCGCTGGAAAGGATGCTTCTTCCTTAGTCAAATGTATTGATTTACCAGCCTCAAACCATGTACCCCTTTTGCTGCTACTTTCAACATTCTTTTGTTATAATTATACACTAGATAGATGTATACAAGTAGTAATTTAATTGCTGTCTCACACAAATAGATCTGAGTCTTTCACTAACTCCTCTGACTTTTAACATTCTTGGGACAAGGCAGGAGAAGATGGAGATTTGTTTTGGGGAATGACAATAGAACAATACAATAGACTGTTCCCTGACTGAGCTAATGTTGATAATTAAAATACAATATCCAGAGGATAACAGGACTGGACATCAAAGGGAGAAGCAACTACAAAAATGGAGCTCGCCAAACAGAGAGCCAGCAAGCTTTGCCTAACCAGCAGATCTGTGCTCAAGAGCCATCCCAGAGCTTGCTGCAGAAGCCGGAAGGCTAAAAGCAGGAACTCTTTCCATAGACAGGAACTGTCTGTAACTTCTGCTGCGCAGTGAGAAGTCCAGATTACATTGTGCTCTCTCTCCCTACCAGGGGCGTAGCAAGGTTGTAGTGGGCCCAGAGACAGGTTTTTAAAATGCCCCCCCCCCAAAGCTCAGCTCATGAAGGAAAGAAATCTTAAATGAGGCTGAATAGTGGTAACAAAAAGCATACACACACACACACACACACTTCGTGCCACAATAGAACATCATCCTAAATTATTTTTTAAAAGGTTTTGTAAATTGTGGATGATGCAAGTCATTTAATGGTGCTAGAGAAAGACATGCTGTTATGGTAGCTCCATATCTTAACACCCACATCAATTTCGGAGGATGGATACAACTGAAGGAAGCCCAGGCGGGTGCGCGGCTGGGGGAGTCAGTCATGTGACTTACCTCTGGGGGCCTCCCAAGGCAGTGGGCCCCCAGACAACTGTCTCCCCTTGCCCTATTATACTTATGCCCCTGCTCTCTACTTTGCCCTGAGCAGCTGCCCCAAGCCTGCTTGACTGCTTGAAGCTTGCACCCCAGGCTCCTGTTCTCCAGTACCCGCGTTTCTCCTCCATCTGAAGTCTGCATTGTTTCCAAGCTCCAGCAACAAACAAGTCCTTTGAAGCCTTCTTCGTGAACCTGGGGAGATGCCTATTCAACGCACAGCCTAGCCGGATCCCCACTTCCCTCCTCCCTACTAATCACTGCCACCCCCTTCCTAAGCCTTCCCTTCCTCCTTCTTCTCTCTGTTTCTCTCTAAATGCTTTATTAGGATATATTAGATAGCTGTAATTATTGATGGCACCCACATATGGTAGCTAGCCACACTGCATTACACCATGAATCAGAGACATGTTTAATATAGATGACCTGTTTGAATTTTATCCCGATGAGCAACTTTCTATAATAAAGCCCATTGAATCATTTAGGAGTGTTTTGGGTCTTCTTTCTACCTTCATGTCTAGACTATACATGGTCACTGTATAAAAGAACTGGTCACTTTGTGACACTGATGAAACAAGTCTAATTCCATATGCTAGCTCCTGAGCATATCTAGTAAACAAATCAGGTTTGGTTCACAACATGCTGGGTTCCTTGTAAGGGCCAGAAAGCCCAAGACTTATAATTATTGCATGACAGACATTCAAAAGGTGTAACTGTACCAAGCATCCTATATAATAAAGTGCTTGGCGTGCGTCCGTGTCTCCCTCGGCTGTTCTGGGCATGCGCGCAGCACATGCCCTGAACACACCGAGGGAGACACGACCGCCGGCACCAGGCAGCCATGTTGGCTGGTTGGTCGGCCCAGCCACTGGGAGGCCAGATGCAGCGGCGGCGGGTCCGGGCTGGCCGCGGGGAGCACAGAGGCAGCAACGGCGGGTCGGGCCCGGCCCCGAGGAGAGCAGAGGTGGCGGCGGGTCCGGACCGGCCGCGGGGAGGGGAAAAACGGCGGCGGCGGGTGACATTCTGGGTGGCGGTGGAACTCTCTACCCGTCTGGGAGCCCAGAGGCGGCGTCGACAGGCGGCACGCTTGGCGGTGGAACTCTCCGCCCGGCCGGAAGGCCAGAGGCGGCAGCGGCAGGTCCGGCTGGCCCGCACAAAGGACAGAGGCGGCGACAGCGGGTCCGGCCCGCCCCTACTAGCGCCCGTTATTTAACGGGCTTAAAAATACTAGTATGAGGATAAAAGCAGTATTTGTTGATATTCTGCCTGTATTTCAGCTGCATGATAGTCAGAACTTCAGTGGAAGAAGTTCCGATCTCCAAATGCTGGGAGAAACTCTACCTACTGAGTTTCTGTCTATCATTCAGGTGTTGGACACAGAGCTCCAGACATGGTGGAAACATGGTAGTTTTTAATAATTGAAACATTACTTGTTTCCACCAAAAAAACAATAATGGTTGACACAGTGGAAGGCTGCATCCTTGTAGGTGGAGGCTTCCCAACTTCTGGAATGTGTGGGGGGGGGAAGCCATTTTTGCTGATCTTCCCTGCATCTGGCAGTATTCTGTGCCTTCCCAAAATAACTTTAATCACATTAAAGACATTATTTGGAAAAAACCCACACTCCTAATTTTCAAATTATTCTTCAGATAGTCCACAATCATCTTTCATCTCCCTGATGTATCAGCATATGGCATTTTTTTCCTGACCAAAAGCATGCTGTCATTTTCATTAGAGCTAATTTCCCATAATTTCTTTAGTTATTTAGTCTTTTTGGATTTCATTTTTTCATCTTTCCATTCCTTAGCGTATACTATTCCAACAGCCATCAATGTACTTTACTGATTCCTTCACTCTTTTCCTTCTAAATCGGGTCTACATAATTTAATAGGCACATCAAAGAATGCACTGTTAACTGGAGAACAAACATTTCATTTATGACTTGTACCACCATCCTCCAATAGTGAGCATCGTTAACACCACATATGAATAAAGCAGCTCTGTCTGTCATACAGTGCCTACATTTCCCACTACCACTCCCGTAAATTTTATATATCGTTGAAGGAGCTATGCAGTAGCTTTCTTTAAATTTTAATGATATAGAAAATAGTTATCCTTCATTAAATAAATGCAATGAAACTGAAATATTAATTTTCAAATATTTAGCCCAGTTAAAATGTTTTACCTCCTTTTTGCATTTTATATAATGTATGAATTTTCACTAAAATGTAGCTAAATCACACAGGTGGTTGTTTTTTTAAAAAAATTACGATTAATAGATGATGATGGTAATAGTGATGATGACTGGGACAGATACATTGAACTATCTCCATGTCTCTCTCTCTAGGAAAGGTTATATTTGTTCAGTTGCCTGACATGGTCATTATAAAAGATCAAAATAGTATTTTCTAATCTTTGGAGAGAAAGTCCAGTCCAAGCAGAAAATCATCACTGATAAGTATGATATTAAATATAAGACTACAGTATATTGCAAGACTGCACAACATAAGGCTCAGGGGCTGGGGCTGGCCCGCGGAGACTTTTTTGCTGGCCCCAGGGGTGGGCCTAAAGTTTTGGGGTGCCTGAGGGAAGGTGCAAAGTGCTGCCTTGCCCCATGGCCCTAGTGGCGGTCAGCCCCCTTTCAAAATAAAGGTTTGAAAGTGCATGAAGGGCATGGAGGAAAAACGGTTGCTAACAACCTCCTCTCCTCTCCTCAGGCTGTGGTTAATTCTGGGGAAACTGAAAACTAGCAAATTGCCAGGGCCGGATGGCATCCATCCAAGAGTCCTCAAAGAACTCAAATGTGAAATTGCCAACCTTGCTAAAATATATAACTTATCCCTGCAATTGGGCTCTGCACCAGGGGACTGGAAAGTAGCAAATGTAACACCGATTTTCAAAAAGGGATCCAGGGGCGATCCGGGAAATTACAGACCGGTTAGCTGAACATCCATTCCAGGCAAATTGATGGAAAGCATCCTCAAGGATAAAATTGTAAAGCACATAGAAGAACAGGCCCTGCTGGGAGAGAACCAGCATGGCTTCTGCAAAGGTAAACCTTGCCTCACAAACCTTTTGGAGTTCTCTGAGAGTGTCAACAAGTGTGTGGATCAAGGTGAACCACTTGACATAGTATACCTGGACTTCCAAAAAGCTTTTGACAAAGTTCTTCATCAAAGACTCCTGAGGAAATTTAACAGTCATGTGATCAGGGGACAAGTACATGTGTGGATTGCTAACTGGTTGAAGGACAGGAAACAGAAGGTAGGGATAAATGGACAGTTTTCACAATGTAGGGAAGTAAGAAGTAGGGTCTCCCAGGGATCTGTACTGGGACCAATGCTTTTTAATTTATTCATAAATGACCTAGAAGTAAAGGTAAGCAGCGAGGTGGCCAAATTTGCAGATGATACCAAACTCTTTTGGGTAGTGAAATCCAAAGCAGATTGTGAGGCGCTCTAAAAGGATATCTCCAAACTGGGTGAGTGGGTGACAAAATAGCAAATGCGGTTCAGTGTTGGCAAGTGCAAAGTGATGCACATTGGGATGAAAAACCCAAACTTCAAGTATACATTGATGGGATCTGAGCTGTCAGTGACGGACCAGGAGAGGTATCTTGGGGTTGTGGTGGACAGCTCGCTGAGTGTGTCCACTCAATGTGTGGCAGCTGTGAAAAAGGTCAATTCCATGCTAGGGATCATTAGGAAGGGGAGTGATAATAAAATTACTAATATTATAATGCCCTTATACAAAATGATGGTGCAGCCACACCTGGAGTACTGTGTACGTTTATGGTCACAAACATACTGTGTACGTTTATGGTCACCACATCTAAAAAATGACATTGTAGAACTGGAAAAGGTGCAGAGGAGGGCAACCAAGATGATCAGGGGCCTAGAGCACTTTTCTTATGAGGCAAGGCTACAACACCTGGGTTTAGAAAAAAGACGACTGCGGGGAGACAGGATAGAGGTCTATAAAATCATGCATGATGTGGAGAAAGTGGATAGAGAGAAATTCTTCTCCCTCTCACCTAACACTAGAACCAGGGGTCATCCCATGAAATGGATTGCCAGGAAATTTAGGGCCAACAAATGGAAGTACTTTTTCACACAACGCATAATCAACTTGTAGAATTCTCTGCCACAAGATGTGGTAACAGCCAACAACCTGGATGGCTTTAAGAGGGGGTTGGATAACTTCATGGAGGAGAGGTCTATCAATGGCCACTAGTCACAGGGCTATAAGGCAGGATACCTCTGAGAAGCAGTTACAGGGGAGTAACAGCAGGAGAGAGGGCATGCCCTCAACTCCTACCTGTGGGCTTCCAGCAGCATCTGGTGGGCCACTGTGTGGAACGGTATGTTTGACTAGAAGGGCCTTGGGCCTGATCCATCAGGGCTGTTCTTATATTCTTACATAATTAATAATGACTTCATTAATATTTAATGAGTAATTAATAATTGCTTTCATTCGTATTTAATAATTAATTTTAATATAATCATTAATGTGCTGCACATTTACCTTGGCCCCCACAGACTAAGTCAGGGTTGGTTCTGGCCCACTGGAATATTTGAGTTGTGCAACCCTGGTATATTCAGAGTGACATGCTGAGGCTGTTCCCATGCAGAGCAAAGACCAGTCTTTGCTGCGTGTGGCTCCCACCAGCAGCACCTCAGCAAACTCTATAGGGAGCCCCGGCTGTTAGCCAGCGTTAAGTGTACGAGTGCACTCTTATCGCAGCTAACTGATTGTATGTCGGTGCTGCACAGCTCCGCATGGCACCGACAGACAAGTAGCCTCCCAGCCTGCATTGGGAGGCTCCCCATAATGCACTGCACACTCATGCAGTGCATTATGGGAATTCCCTGGGCCTCCCAGCCTCCAAACCTCCATACTGCCAGGAGCAGCCGGAAGTCTTCTGGGTGGATGATCTTCTGCCCGGCAGCACGAGAGATCGTCTGTGGGGGAGGTAAGCATTTTGAGGCTTCCTCCCCTCACCCCTTTTGTGCCCTTTCTTCCGATCATGAGAAAGGGCTCACAATGTCAGGTTACAATGCTTTAGGATTTGATAATAATTTAGTGTCCTTTAACAATAGTTTTATTCTAAAACATAGGGAGCTGCCTTCTACGGACTCAGATCATAGGTCCATCTAGCTCAGTATTGTCTACCCAGACTGGTAGTGGCTTCTCCAAGGTTGCAGGCTGGAGTTTCTCTCAGCCCTATCTTGGAGATGCCAAGGAGGGAACTTGGATCCTTCTGCTCTGATGCTCTTCCCAGAGCGGCCCCATCCCTTTAGGGCAGGCCTGCACAACATACGGCCCGCGAGGCCTTTTTTCTTGGCCCCTGCCCTGCAAAAGCAGGGAGAACTCCCCTGCCGTGCCCTTCCCCTTTGCCGGTCTGGCATGCGCAGAGCGGCGCGCGGCTGCCCTCTCGCCTCGTGTGTGAGACCTAGAGGCTTAAAAGAAAACAATTTTTTCCCCATCCCTCAATCTGCATGCCAGAAAAACGCCACCTGCTGAATGGATGCCTGTCAAGCAGCAGTTGATGATAAAGGCAGGATGGGGACAATCAAGCCCTTCCCTGCTCTGCCTTTTCGCTCTCGCAATTGGAGTGCAAAACCAAACAAACAGAAAAGCCAACAATAATAAAATTCGATTGTATCTTTGTCCTCGAACTTATCAACTTTTGCCAGCACCGTCGCTGTCTATCGTCGTCCCAGGAAGAAAAGGCTTTTTAGTGCACTGTTTTCATATATCAGTATGCAGAGGATTATAAAACGCTGCCTAGAGGCAAAAATTATGATGTAAGGGTGGCCAAAACCATTGTGGCGGGGGTGGTGGTGGTAAGAGCTGTAGTCCAACAACTGGAGCCTCGAGTTGGGGCACCCCTGCCATAAACGGGCGAGAGCGGCCGTCTCCTGAGCTGAAACTACAATTCCCATCATGCTCAACCCACCTCCTCTCTTGTCCAATAGCAAAGGAAAATCCCAGAGCCACCTCCCCCCGCTTCCGCCCTCTGTCCTATCTCGCTTCAGTAACGTGAGCCGCGCACGGGCTGAGCATATCAGGCAGGCAGCAGTTAGTCGCCGGCGCGAAAGCGGTGGAAGCTTTGAACAAAACAGTGCAGAGCGGACGGGGTGATGGTGGTGAGTCTTGCAGGGTGGGAGTCGCGGTGGGTGTGCCCATGGGGGAGGGATGTGTGTGACCCCAAATTTCCAAGAATCGCCGGCAGGAATCTCTAGCAGCTCGGAGGACCTTGCAGCTAGGAGGACAGGTGCCTCAAATGAAGTCTTTGCTAACAGTATTCCCCTTTCCCCACCGTCTCATCCTGAGGACTAGAAACTCTTATTTGCAGAAAATTTTAAAAAAAGAAAACTTGGGGTTTTCCTGGTAATTTGCTTCACAGCATATTTATGGGATTCCGCCCACCCGCCCGCCTGCCTCAGCGCGAATTCTCTATAATGAGAGAAATAGAGAATTCTCTATAAAGCTCATTAGTAGAATCATCTTTAGATTTATATTCGTTGTCTTGAGACAGATTAAAATAATTAGCTATTCATATAAATGAAATTAATAATAATTTTGAAATAATAATTCTTCACATAATAATTAGGAGACCATCATGCATCTGAAGAAGTAGGCTCTGGCTCATGAAAAACTGAATACACAACTTATTTGTTAGACTTTAAGACTAAGACATGTCTCTTTGTTATTTTTTATCTTTCATTCTAGTATCAAACTAGTTTAGTTATTAATATTTCTTAAATCTAACCTACCTTTAAATTTATTTATTTATTATTATTTATCTATTATTAAAACTTTTATACCACCCTTCCAAAAGGCTCAGGGTGGTTTACATTAAAACTGATTGATATTCAGTGTTACTCTAATAATCAGCACCCTAAGAATTGACCTCGGCCCCCATGAACCAAGTCATGGGTGGTTTCGGCCCACCAGATCATTTGAGTTGTGCAGGCCTGCTTTAGGGAAATATCTCACACATGTCTCCCATTCAAATGCAAACTAGTGGGGGAGGGACACTGCTTAGTAGAGGACAATTCATGCTTGCTACCACAAGACCAGCTCTGTGGTCATGCACCTTGCACAAGCGTCCTGAGCATGCTTTAAATTTGATTGGAAGCTGTTTTGGAAACTTTTATTTGAAGGGAGGATTATAAATTGTGACAGACAGATAGATAGTGCTTTCCAGGCAATGATTAGATGTCTAATGGTTCTGCTTTAAAATGTTTGTTATAGATTAAAATGCTTTTATAGATTGTTTTCTTCACAAGCAATGATGTGGAGGATCATTCAGCACAAATGACCAAGAGTCGTATGGCACCTCAAAAGCAAACACATTTATTGTGGCCTAAACTTGCACGCACTAGGGCCTACTTGGGTGCTTCCACATGAGACTGTTGCTCCAGTATAGACACTATTTGCTCACTTATTTATACTGAGAATGCCATACTACATTTTAATCCCTATTTTTAACTACAGGTATTTTCCTAGTTTTTAAGTATTTGGTTGTTAAGCAATATTTAGAGCAAGGATTTCCAACCTAGGCTCCCAGATGTTGTTGGGCTACAACCATCATCATCCTCAGCCACAATGGTCAGGCCATTTTGTCTGAAAATGGTAGAAGTTGCAGTCCAGGAACATTTGGGATCCAAGGTTAGAAACCTCTGATTTAGAGTTTCTGTCACAAGTATAGTGCAGTCTTTTCAAACAGAAGTAAATACTGAGGCTATTCCCATAATCACCCAAAAGTGGGCTAAGGAAGCCCAGCTCGCTTTGGGGTGATCATGTGCTGCAACGGGAGTTTCATGGCTCCTGGCAGCTAGGCTCCATGAATACCCCTCCCCTTAAATGAGGTTAGAGGAGTGTGCGCTCCGCTAACCCCGTTTACTCCATCATGAGACACCATGGTGTGGCTTCACGCTGCAGCAACTCATGAGCAGACACCTCCCAGTCTCGGGGGTCTCCCCAGGATGACCCACGCACTTGCATGGGGCATCCTGGGACTTCTGGTGGCCTGGTGGCCCCCGATCCCCGCCGCCCCTGCCAGCTCCATGACAGAGCTGCTTAACCTGCTCTCCCCACTTAACCCACCTCGGCTCTCCACACTGCTCGTGTGGAGAGCCTCATTATCTTCTTCCTTGATCTAAAGGTCTGTCTCGTGATGTGAAGATGTGTAACCCCACTCCTTTCCATTGCCTGGATGCCCTTCCACAATTTATTGTGCTAAATTGCCACAGTTTCTGGAGTTAAACTTTCTGCTACAGCTTCAAGGCAAAATGAACTAAAACTGAATAAAATTATCAAATGTTTTGACATTGTGCTGTGAAACATCAGTGCAGGACCATAGATGTTGGGAGAAAATTTTGTCAATTTCTCTTTAAAATTATTAAAATATTTAGTATGGACACCTTTGCTCCAGCACTGATGTGTACTCCTTGCTTTTCATGGGGGAAAAGATTTCACCTCTCCAGCCAGTTCCTCTACAGCTTCAGGGTAGAAATTTGATGAAACTGACAAATCCCTTGACTCTTTCACCTGATTTTGCCAACTCCCTCCATAGAAGATCAGCAGCCAATGCCAGATTTAGGCATAAGCTAAGTATGCTACAGCTTAGGGCCTCACATTATGAGGGGCCTCTGAATATGAAAACAAAGACTAAATTTCAAGTTTTACATAATGCATTTTCATTTAAAGGTATATCTAATAAGGGTGTGCAAATAAATTTGACCTCCAATCGATTTGCGATAATTATCAAATTTGATCCCAAATCAAATT
Organism: Hemicordylus capensis; assembly: GCF_027244095.1. Classification (NCBI taxonomy): domain Eukaryota; kingdom Metazoa; phylum Chordata; class Lepidosauria; order Squamata; family Cordylidae; genus Hemicordylus; species Hemicordylus capensis. The sequence continues at coordinate 47,739,147 of NC_069661.1, read as the reverse complement.
GCCCTCAAAATAGAGGGTCTGATACAGGGTTAAAGGGAATCACCCCTGATTCACCTCAAATCGATTCAGGTGATGTGAACACTGTTTTGAGGCCTGTTTTGGAAAAACAGTCCTCAGAATGACACTTTCCCCAGGGAGATCTGGTCTACTAATTGGGGTGGCAGGTAGAACAGCCCTCCACTCTGGATTTAGCGGGTCAGCCCACCTCAGAGGAGTGGTCTATTCACTGACCCCAATTGATAGACCAGCTCTCCCAAATCACCCAAATCGATTTTGGTGATTTGAGGGTGATACGTCAAGGCTGCTGGCCAAGCCGGCTGTTCTCCATTTATTTGTTTGTTTGTTTGTTTGTTTGTTTGTTTGTTTAGCTTGTATACCACCCAAACTTTTGTCTCTGGGCGGTTAACAATGACATAAAAACAATTAAAACAAATATAAAAGGTTAAAACTGTTTAACAATTTAAAAACAGCATAAAATTAAAACCTACAAATCTAAAAAGCTGAAAAGGCTTGGCTGAAGAGTTGGGTCTTCAGACATTTTTAAAAAATAGCCAGAGATGGGGAGGATCATATCTCAGCAGGGAGCACATTCCACAATCTCAGGGCAGCAATCGAGAAGACCCGTCTCCGTGTGACCACTAGATGAGCTGGCGGTAACTGGAGATGAACCTCCTCAAGTGACCTCAATGGGTGGTGGGGCACATAACAAAGAAGGCGTTCTCTTAAATACCCAGGGCCTAAGCAGTTTAGGGCTTTATAAGTTATAACAAGCACTTTGTATTCTGCCCGGAAACCTATTGGCAGCCAGTGTAGCTCAATCAACAAGGGAGTAATGTGGTCTCTCCAAGATGACCTGGAGACCAACCTGGCTGCCGCATTCTGAACCAACTGAAGTTTCTGGACTATGTACAAAGGCAGCCCCACGTATAGTGCATTACAGAAGTCCAGTCTGGAGGTTACCAACAAATGTACCACTGATTTGAGGTCATTGATCTTGAGAAACGGGCGCAGCTGGCGTATCAGCCGGACCTGATAGAAAGCACCCCTGGCCACCACCTCAACCTGAGAAACGAGGGAGAGGTGAGGATCCAGAAGTACTCCCAGACTGCGAACCTGTTCCTTTTGGTGAAGTGTGACGCCATCTAGAACAGGTAGATAAAAATCGTCTCTGGAGTTCTGACCCTGCACAATAAGTACCTCCGTCTTATCTGAATTCAGCTTCAGTTTATTCTCCCTCATCCAGCCCATTACTGCATCCAGGCAGGCATTCAGGGAAGATATGCCATCTCCTGAAGAAGTTGACATGGAGAAATAGATCTGGGGGTCATCAGCATACTGATAACATCCCGCTCCAAATCCCCTGATGATCTCTCCCAGCGGTTTCATGTAGATGTTGAAAAGCATTGGAGAGAGTACAGAGCCTTGAGGGACACCATACTTAAGCTCAGATTTTGAAGAGCAACAATCTCCAGTTGACACCATCTGGAATCTGTCTGAGAGGTAGGAGCGGAACCACTGTAAAACAGTGCCTCCCACCCACAACCCCTTCAGACGTTCCAGAAGGATACTATGGTCGATAGTATCGAAAGCCACCGAGAGGTCCAAAAGGACCAACAGAGTCCCACTTCCTCTGTCAATTCCCAACTGGAGGTCATCCATCAGGCCAACCAAGGCAGTCTCCACCCCATAGCCCGCCCGGAAGCCAGTTTGAAATGGGTCTAGATAATCAGTTTCCTCCAAGACCGCCTGGAGGAAACTATCAGTTCTAGGGGTCTGCAATTCAATTCTACCTCAAATTTGTTTGTTTAACATAATTTTAAACCTCCCACAACCTGCGTCTCTGGGCAGTTTACAGTTAAAATCATTTAAACATTAAATCAATCAAATAATTAAAATAATCTAAACATCAAAATCATTAACATTAAAATCATAAAATAAAAATACAACATTAAAATATTAAAACTATAAATCTACTGTGTTTAAAAGTCTTGCTGAATAAATAAGTCTTCAGTGCATTTATTTTTATTTATTTTATTTAAAATATTTCTGTACCACACAAAACTTGCATCTCTGGCTGGTTTACAAGGAAAATAATTTAAAACATCAAATCAATTAACAATTAAAATATTATAAAACATTAAAAAACATTTAACACATTTAAAACCCAGTATTAAAATTTCAAAACTATAAATCTAATTAAAAAGCCTGGGTGAATAAATGTATCTTCAGCACCTTTTGAAACGTTGCCAGAGATGGGGAGGCTCTTATTTCAACAGGGAGCACATTCCAAAGTCCAGGAGCAGCAACGGAGAAGGCCTGCTCCCGAGTAGCTGCCAAATGAGTTGGCGGCAACCTCAGATGAAACTCTCCAGTTTATTTTAACAGTCGATGGGGCTCATTGTGAAGAAGACAGTGAGGCAGGTCTCACGATCAACGAGAATAGCCTCATTTTCTTAAATACCCAGGGCTCAAGCTGTTTATGGCTTTATAGGTAACTAGTGTTTTCAAGCCCGTTAAAATAACGGGAGCTAGTACTTTTTTTTTTTTTTTGGTGTCCTTTATTCCTTCTCCCTCTCTCTTTCGCCCTCCTTTCCTTTCTTCTTTCTCTCTCTCTCTCTTTCACTCCTCCCTTTTCTCTTCCTCTTCCTCTGTTACCTTTCTTTCCTTTCTTCTCTCTCCCTGTCCCTCTCTCTCCTTCCCTTACGGTAGACCCACCGTAAGTCCCATTGCCTCGGGTTCTTATTCATCCATTAGAAAAGGTGCGCTTTTACACAACCCCCCCACACACACACCCCAGGAAGCGTGCTTCTTCCCCAGCCAGAGAAGAGCCCTGAGAAACCCGAACCCCCGAACATCGCCCCAACCCAGCAGATGCACGCTCACCGAATGTGTTGAGGCCACATCGAGGCGAAGCGGGCGAGGAGAAAAGGCCCCGCTAAACTCTCCTTTTTCGTTCCACCACCGATTCTCTTGATCCACACCAACTGCCATAAGCTCCTGCCGGCATCGTTGCACAGCCCCCCACCAGTAGCAGCACTGTTTCCGGGACAGGGGAGGGAACAAAATCTGCCTACAACGCAGTACACCACCAACCGGGGGACTCCAAACTGCAGTGGCCTCACGCGCTTAATTACCCAGAGACCACACATACCAGAACGCATTGCTCCCCAGGAGTAAGTGGTCACCCCGGCAATGGGGGGAAAGGCATTCTGGGAGACGTAGTCCCCGAGGTTCAGAGAATTTGCTTTCTGTGGTTGGGCTGGTCTCTTTTCCCCGCTGCCACCTCAGCCCTCCCGGTTCCCCCGCTGCCGCCTCTGTCCTCCCAGTCCCTCTGCTGCCGCTTTTGCCCTCTCCGTAGGCAACATGGCCCCGCAACCACCCACTCGCCGCTACCATCGCTTCCCCGTCCGGCACCGCTTCCCCGGCATCGCTTCTCCAGCACCGCTTCCCCTCTTCTCCTCCTCCCGGCCCCGTGGTTAGTTTCAGCAGCAGGGCTCTTCCGCCGCTGCTGTCTCTTCCCTCCCCGTTCCCCTCTTCTCCTCCTCCTGGCCCCGACGTTAGTTTTAACGGCAGGGCTCTTCCGCCGCTGCCGTCTCTTCCCTCCCCATTCCCCTCTTCTCCTCCTCCCAGCCCCGATGTTAGTTTTCACGGCAGGGCTCTTCCGCCGTTGCCACCTTATCCCTCCTGCTTCTCCTCCGTCTGCCCTGGCCCCAACATGGCCACCCGTGTCCCTGCGGCCGTATCTTTCACGGTTGTTCTGGGCATGCGCTCCACTCCGTGCATGCCCAGAACGGCCGAGAAAGACCGGGCAGGGACACGGGCGAACACTTTAGCTCTTTATTATAGAGGATAACCAGCACCTTGTATTTTGCCCGGAAACATATCGGCAGCCAGTGTAGTTCCTTCAACATAGGAGTAATATAGTCTCTCCTAGATAACCCAGAGACCAACCTGGCTGCCACATTCTGGATCAACTGCAGTTTCCGGACTACGTACAAAGGCAGCCCACATAGAGTGCATTGCAGTTATCCAGCCTCATACAGCCACCAAGAATCCAGTTTTTGTTTGAACTTGCTGTGTATGCGTTCTCTCAGTGAATCCCTATGAAGATCTCCCATACACATATATATACAGACCAGAGAAGCTACTCTGATAGAGATAGACTTGTTAAAAGGACAGTAACTGAAAAAATTCGGGGGGGGGACCATGAACCCCACCGGCTTGGGGCTGCCCGGGGGGGAGTTGTGGTACAACCCACCGTGCCTCCAGACCTACTTTGGAGTGCCCTGGCACCCCCCAAATGGAGGAATGGGGCTGCCTCAAATTCCCATTATTCCCTATGGGAGAAATGCAAAAATTGAAAAAATCTTCAAAAAATCATTAAAAAATCATAGGAGTGTCCAATTGCTTTGGGGTTCAGTGGGTTGGCACCCCGGTTTTGTGCCCCTAGGTGCTCTACATAGGGAGTAATGGGCCAGTTTGAGTCCCCATTATACCCTATGTAGAACCTTTTAGAACCGGTTCGAACTGGGTTCAAATTCAAACTGAACCCAGTGGGGGGTGGGGTGGGGTGGGGAGGTTTGATCAAAAGCAAAACCAAACCTAAGCACCCTGGTTTGAAGCTGGTTCAAATTTGAACCAAACAGGCCAAGCCCATTTTATGCACATCCCTACTAGGCAAAGATGGCTACCCCCCTAGAAACCAATAAGTATTTTAATGTTGACCAAAACAATGACAAATAAAAACAGAACTCATAGCCCCATGATGTAATCTAATGCCAATGCTATACTAAAAAGACACTATGAGGAGACACAATTTACAACTTCTAAATGAGGAATCTACAGGGATAGAAAACTGATCCATACCAACAACAGCTCCAGCTGCCAGAAGTCTGAATCACAACACCATCGGTTCTTCTAGCTATGCAATGCATCTTGCTTTTGAAGGATTAGTTTTTTCATTAATATATAATATGACTGCTATTGGACTGTCAACATTGCAATTGAGCCCGTGTTCTAAAAACAAGGTTTCTCGGGTTTCCGGGACTGCACTACACACTTACAGAGCTTTTTACCACTTTAATTGTCATATTTTCCCCTGTAGTTGGTGTGCTGACAATTCTCTGTTTGGAATCCTAGTTCTTCCTGTTCCTTACAAAACTATCCTTATCAAAGCTCTTCGTGAAGCGGGGCGGTTGAATTGGTTTAAGTCTGTAGTGCTTATATGCCCACAATATAAGTAGTGCTTGCTGAATATTTTGAGTGAATGTTTTCAGCATGAAAAAGGATCTCTTTGGGCCAGAATGTTTTATTGCCACCACCCTCAGCTTATACTTTGCACCTGTATGCTGCCTTCTACAACTGATGGCATTTTTGAAAAACATTTTTAAAAAACAAAAAACTTTTAGTCATCTTCTTGTTGGCAACATGATAAGAGCCAATCTGGAATCACATAACCAAGGTGATGTCATGGCACCATGTGGCCAGTCAAGTGTGTCTATGTGGCAAAGTCATTGAGAACAAAAGACATCCTCACTCTAGATGGACAGGGGAAGAGGAAACACATCCCTATGGCGTGTCAAGACAGCCAGTACAAGGCTCCTAGCCTTGCTACATAACACTGGCAGTTTCGTTGCCAACCAGCATGTGGCACAGCAAGCCAGAGAATGAGAGCCTGGTTGTCTTGGGAGCAAGCCAATGCATTTCCTTCTCCAATCTCCATGGACACATGCTAGGACTCCAAGATAAAAGGACTGACAAAATGCTTGATCTTATTTCAATATTCTATAAATAGTTCGTAGGATCTAGCCATACCTGCACTCTTGCTGCATTTCATTTCACTTTTATTGCCCTGGTACTAATTTTAACAATATTCCCATACATACATACTTTCCCCTCCCAGGCATGCAGACTCAGTTTTGCATTTGGACATACCGTAATGGATTTGCTCCAACTGCCAGAAAAGGAGAGGGTAAGTGAAGATGGGATTGTGAAGTACAGTAGCCACATTCCAGGAGCTTGACAATAATGAGCCCTTTCTCACGATCTGAGAAAGGGCTCTAAATGGGCGAGGAAAAGAAGCCATGAAATGCTCCCCCACAGATGATCTGTTCCTTCTGGCTGGATGAGCGGGTCACTCGCCCAGATGTTTGCCAGCTGCTACTGGTAACCAGGAAGTTGGGGGCTGGGAGACGGTTGGAATTCCCATAATGCACTGTACAAGTGAACAGTGCATTATGGGAAGCCTCCCAATGCAGGCTGGGAGACTACTTGTGTATGGTTGCTGCACAAAGTCATCGGCACTGACACACGACCATTTAGCCCACTTTTGTGGCACCCTTGCACCCCAAACCCAGGCTAAGCAGTAGTCTCCCTAAGTGAGTTTGCTGCTCGGCTCCCGGTGGTACACACCCTCAACTAAAACCGGGCAGGGCATCCTTAGTCTGGTTTTGGTTGCACATATGAATAGCTTCAATGTCTTGCTGAGTGGGTGCATACTTACAATGGTACAGATTCACACATTTCAGAAGGAAAGGAGTTTTGATAACGGTGAGGATGGGATAATGGTCAAGCAGAGAAAGAGAGTGGCATTTTTATCCAGAATAGTATACACGTTTGTACTTTTGAATGTAATGAAAACCATTTGTGCAAGATAGCCGGGTGCAGAGCACAAACAGTGCCAGCATTAAGGTTACAGCAGAATTCACATGATTTTCTAGAGCAGATTACAATTAACGCAGTGCTTTAATAGATGTTTCAAGCAACACCAAAATCTTCTCTGAATCCTAATGATACAAAAATGAAAGGAACACAGAGTTAGGTGATAGCTGTCATCCCACAAATGCAACAAATTTCATGCATGAATCTCATGCGTCTTCCTCCATTAGGTGAGGTTAAAGGTTGCTGAAATAAAGTGCTTTTCTTCACGTTGTCCTGCCACACGCCTGGTTAAAAGACCTCTCTGTTAGCAATGGATGGTGCTTTTAAGTGACACCAAATTCCCTGCTTTTAGGGAGAGCCTAAAAGTCCTTTGAGAGTGCAGCCAAGCACCAGCACATTTGCATGCTGGAGATTTGTTTTTCTTAATGTGCCTCTGAAGCTTTCGCTGTGATCATTCCCAGAGACAAAAGCAGCACACTCCAGAGCCCCAGAAGGACACATTAGCCTCCTCTGCTAGTCTTAAGCAGACCCTTTTAATGTTTTCCTAATAGGCACATTCAAGTGCAATGTGAAGAGAAGAAAAATGGCCAGAAGTGGCACTTTTAACGATTTCTCTGGAAAGTTTAAGAAATGTGCCTTTTCATAGGCCTGTCAGTCATGCACAAAATTGATGAAACAGAAAGAGGGTTAAGTCAAGCGCCACAAAAGCTACAGTTCCAGATGAATTCTCACTTTTATAAACACTGGCTACTACTCACTGGGAGGCATTTTTACCACTCCACTCCCGTATCTGTTGGGAAAATAACCAAAGACAATTATCCAGGGCTGGCTCAGCAGCATAGACTGCTAATAGCCTTGGGCGACCTAATTAAAGGGGCACCTGCCTGCCTATTCCTTCCAGATGCCTGGCTTCCCTCTAAGGCAACCTCTGCTCCTTTAAGAAAGACTTTGTTAGGGACTTGACTACAAACCTGGTGCCTGCAGCTTAACACTGGCAACACACTACCGAGGAGTGGGGGTGGGGATTGCATTAGGATCATGTGACTGTGACTGATTGCTTCTGATTGAACACCAGCCAGCCATTTTTCCTGCCTAGTCTCCAAGCAGAGAGCTCCTCTTATTCTAGCCAGATTCTAGAAGCAGTCTGCCTAAATAGTGAGAAGAATGTTAAATTAGGCGGTGGCAGCAGGAGCAAAATCACCTGTTGGTGATTTGTCTTCAATAACAGCTTGCATCAGGTTCTATAAACCTGCCTTATGATGTCTTAAAATGCCACATGTCCAGGATTGGCCTGGACAGTCCAGGAATTGGATGCCCTTTCCAGGATGTAGAAAACATGCCATTCTGGCTATGAAATCTCCAAGAATTTGAGTGGGAAGTTGCTTTTGATGAATGTTACACATTTTTCTGGCACTTCTCTCTAGGCATTTTAGATACATGGTGTCAATGTTTAAAAGTCCCATATTAGTTTGATTGATTGATTAAGTGCCGTCAAGTTGGTGTCGATTCTTAGCGACCACATTAGATAGATTCTCTCCAGGATGATCTGTCTTCAGCTTATTACTTATATTAATACTTATATTGTTACCTTCTTGTTATTACCCATATTATTAACCTTTCTTTGGCTGCCAGCTGGCTAGATTGACTCTTTATATCACTCAGTAAACCCCTTCCCCTCCTTTTTGGATCAACTCTAGAGTTAACATGGGTGGTAGTGGACCTCTCGGTTTAGCTGTGAAGTATCACCTGTACATGTGTAACTATTGTCATATTATAAAACATTTTGTCAGTAAAATGTAGTTTGCTGTTGCATCAAAACATGGCAAACTATGGTTTGCTCTAACCAGAGTTTACCATTAAGCCCTGATCCAAAATCAGGATCAAACTGTGGTTTGGAATAATGCTTTAAGGGCAAACTATAGCCTCCTTCAGGCATTATTAAAAAGCTGTTATGTAGCTATGTACTGTGTGAAGAGAGCTCAAGTCCCACCAAGCATTCTCTCTAACAGGGAATTCCAGATGTTGTTGACTGCAACTCCCAGCAATCCCAGGTGCAATGGCCTTTGGCTGGGAATTATGGGAGTTGTAGTCAACAACATCTGGGATTCCCTGTTAGAGGGAACACTGGTCCCACCCCCGTCATGTCATTCACCCGTGCACCCTGTCACTAACCATTATTATTGTTGTTGTTGTTGTTATTTATTCGATTTCTATACCGCCTTTCCAAAAATGGCTCAGGGCAGACAACAGGAGTTGTCTGAATAGAGGAAAGACCTCTCTGAGATGGCAGGCACATCCAGGATTGCGAGGATGGATCGATGGATTCCTTCCTCTTCTCCTTATCTTACACTGCTCCAGCAGGGCTTTTGATTAACATCTGAATGAGTCTTATGTTTGAGCAAATCATAGTTCACTATGTTTGGACACAATGGCAAACTAAAGTTTGCCAACATCAATTTAGAAAGTCCCAGTGTGCAAGTGGAGAAAGGGTGCATACGGCCAAGACTGGGCTCTTTTCTCGGTGCTCATGCACATGCCATGTGCCAACACTCTTTTCTCCAACTTGCAAGCTTTTGTAATAAATACATCATAAAGAAAATGTTACAGAAGCTGATGCAAGTTAGTGTGATTGCCACATGTCCAGGATGTGAATATTTGAGACCACGCCTCACTGAGCACAGTGGGATTTAATTCTCAATTAGCACAAGGGATTAATTTGACAGTGAATTTACTTAGAGATAAAAATACATTTTACCATGCATTTGGGTGTATATACATTGACAGAACTGATTAAAAAAAACAAAACCCTGTAGTCCTCCTATTTTGTTTCTTTTTATCATCCTCTGTGTCATATTTACTTTTACTTTTTAAGGACTTTCCCTAATGAAGAGCTGTATGCAGCTCTAAACCCATAAGATGTATTATTTCTAACCACCCTCCCATTTTTGCACTTTACTGATCATTGCACTTTTTAGAAAAGTGTTTGCATCCCACTCTCTTCTATGCTTGCACATATTTAAATATGCATCTTCTTATTAAATGGGCACAAGAACTTGGCACTGAAGACAGATTCCAGGACTGAGCTCTTGTAAACCTTGGCTTTTGAGAACCAAAAGATGAATCTCTAAAGATTCTTAAGGGATGCATGCTAATAGAAGTGGCTCTTAGCAAGAAAGGTGCCAAAGTATCCTGGCTGGGCAGTTTATGACACATGAGGGTGGCCAGAGATACATATGACACTCAATGGGGGGGGGGGGAATCACACTGAAGGGCAATATTTAAACAGGCATGAAAAGTGGGCCACTGGGGAATGAAGATTAGAATTAAATCATGGTCTGAAGATTTATTTGCAAAGGGCAAAAGCCTCATACATCAGGGAAATGCAAGTGTCTGTGATTTAATTAGGCAACCATCATCGGGTGTTAAAAGAGGAGCAAAGGTGTTTATTCAAGATAGATGTTATGTGAGGGAGCAAGAGTTTCAAGCATCCTTCTTTCATTCTGCCCCCCAAAAGTTGGTTCTCTAAAGGCAGCATTCAAAAGGCAATTCACATTATGACTCTACTCTTGGTAGAGATTTTGCATTTGCAGTAATACCATTTTACTACTGTGTGAAACCCCTGTCTGCAAAATTCCTCACAGCAGGCAACCCTTTTAAGTGGTCTTTCCTTCCCCCACTGGTTGTTTAATGATAGGGCAGTGTAAGAACAGTGTCATCCCATTAACTGAGCATATGCTTTTACGTGCAAAGGCAGATACAATATTTGCAAATCCACATTCTGTTGAGAAATGAATCAGTTTGTTCACAGAGGCAATATGGTGTGATCATTACCCAGATGCAATCTGAGAATAACTCACTCTCAGAGGCCAGTTTGGACCATTGATTTTTAAAGATACTTCACTATTGACTGAATGATGGATGGAGAGCATTACAGGGTGTGTGTGGGTCCCCCCTCCCATTGTTGTTAAAGACAAATAGCTGACGACCTCCCAAATTATATAGTTTTGCAGTATAGTCAGGCCTCATTCTCTTCTTTGTGACACAGATGCCAGGAATAATCAGCTGAAACCAATGAACTGGACCAGGGAAATGAACAGCTACCAATTAAAACCTTAAAAGGTAAAACAAAAAAAGAGAGGCTTCAAGCCATATTTGGGATTGACGTATTGGAGAAAGCTGCCATTCTGATGCCCCCCCCGCCAAAAAAACACAAAACTCTGAACATTTCAGGGGTACAGACAGAGGGAAAGCTTGAACGGTAACTCCTCACATTTTTTTGGAGGACAGAAAAGACACTCTGGGGAAATATGAGTTATTAGGTTGGTGGGAGGGACCATATTAGTAAATATAAGGTGAGGTGAAAATTGGTGAGATATTCTACAACCCTGGAGCATTTCTACATCAGACTGGTATAGTGCAGAACATTAAACCTTTAAGAAGACAAAAATGCACCACTTTAAAAAGTTAATCAAATGTAGGGGGTGGAAAATGTCACTCATCTATGATGTTACAGGCACTGGCCAATAGGTGCTCATGGCACTATTATAGTAACTTTAAACACAGAACACCAAATGATGCTAGCTTGGTATGAAAAGATATATGTATTTCCCAGCAGTGAAATATTAAGTTTTGAGTGCTAGTAAAATGATATTTCCCCAGAGCAGATGTGCTAGCTTGGAAAATATATTTGGATTCTTTGCAACAACTGAGTAATAACTGCATATTTATCATGCAATAATATCATCATCTGTAAAGATCTTTACCAGTTCTCTTTTTTTCATCATTTAGCACTTGACAAATTTACAGGGCTTTAATTTTAATTTAAACTCATTAAAATAAAAAATAAATGAGTAATCCTTCAGGCTGATAATAAATGATCCACTCATAACAAGGGGTGATTTATCAAAGCTGGAAGTTCCAATATACAGTCACTTAAATTTTCCACATGATGAAGACATTTTCCTTTGCTCTGGCAAAATTGTATGTTTAAAACATTGCAAATACATATCAGATGACAGAAGAGATGAAGAAAACGTGCTAATCTGTGCAGCCATTAACTCTAGACTTGAAGTACCATGTGATGTAGTGCCACTTTGGATGGCCATTGCCATGGACTCTTGATGCTCATAGTAGAAGTAACCAAGGGAGAGAAGAACTATGCCCTGCTTCTCTGTGGCAAAATGAGAGGCTTTGATGCAACCCAGTTCAATGGGGACCAGCAAATGTATCTCTGTGTAGCACACACCAACCACTCCTAAAGTATCTGGTTCACACACACATACACCCAAAGTGTGGCCATCACCCAGTTGATACATGCAGAGGCGTAACTAGGGAAAATGGCGCCTAGGGCAAGCACTGAAATTGCACCCCCCCAACATCTGACACGCACTTTCTCCATCCAAGCATGTAACTCAGCTTGGGGGGGGGTGTCCTTGTCAGGTGTGTGTGTGCATCCTTGGAGTGTGTGCATCCTTGGCATGTGGGGGGGCGGGTTCCTTGGTGTGTGTGTGTGTGTGTGTGTGTATCCTTGGCAAGTCAGCCGCACCTCCCCCGCCCCGCTTCTCCGCGCGCGCCCCCCACACGAATAGATCAAACAGGTTATTTGTCCGGTCACAACACAGCAGCCCAGCCAGCTCGTTTTGTTATGCTAATGCTGGCTGACATCACCAGGCACATCAAAGCCACGCACACACACAAACTTCCCCCTTAGACAGACGCTGCCTGTGCTGGCAGTTAACAATTAGAAAGAGACCCTTCCAGCTTTCCCCCCACCCGCCTCCTCAGCTTCTGACACCACCACATCTCCTTGGGCAGGAGTCACTGTCGCTTCTTCCCCCACCTTGCTGCCCTTGCCTGGGCTCTGGAGAAGAGCGCGGGGGAGAGGGAGAGCCCGCCCGGGGTGGGGTAGTGGCGGTCCCGCAGCTGCAGGGCGGGAAGAAACACACAGCAGTGGCAGTAGCAAGAACAGCTGCCGCCAGCTCAGCCTCTTCTCCACCGGGCACCGGCACTTGCCATGCAGGCAGCAGGAGGAGAGAAGCAGCAGCAGCACCCCTCCAGTTGCAGTAGCTACCGCCGCCGCCCAGTGCGTCTGCAGCACTTCTCCGTCTTGGGCAGCAGTGTGGGCAGACTGACGTGTGCGAAGGGGCAAATTAGGAATTCAAGCTTCGATATGGACAGACTTTGAATGGAGAATCAGGCGGGGGTTGGTGGCGTGCACTCAAGTGAGAAAGGGCTCCCATATCGAAGCTTGAATTCCTCCTTTGCCCCTTCACACACGCATTAGGCAGAGAGAGGGCAGAGGGGCTGGGGGCGGAACAACATGGATGGATGGAAATTTGATCACCAAAGCAGAGAAAGAGGGTTCGGGTCACCCGCCGCCGCGCCACGGGACACCCCCGCCAGAGAAGCCAGCTAACCGTTCCTCAACCCCCTCCCTCCCCCCACCTCCTGGGGTATACAACTTTTTTTTAAAAAAAAAAGAAAAACAAACACACACAAATGCAAGCGAGAACAAGAGTGTTTTCAACACCCCCGTCAGGAGGAAGAAACAGAGTGGGTTTGTTTGCCCTCCACCGCTCTGCACCCTCCCACAGCTTGCTTAGCACATGGCAGCCCCAACGCGCCACCCCCGCCTCAGCAACAAGTCCCCAGAAAATGCTGCCACTCCAATGCACCACCCCAGTGCCAAGAGATTTTACATCAAACAAACAGGCAACAACAACAGCAACTCCGGCCGCCGCCACCCCAATGCCACACCACCCCCTCTCAGTCTCAGCCAAGATTCAAGCAAGTAGCAAGCAAGCAACAACAGTCACCCCTGGCCCCCGCCGCCTCTGAGACCCCCGCCCTCAGCCAAGCCAGCTCCAAGCAACAAGCCCCCCTGTAAATTAATATAAAAATAGAAAAATACACACACACCTTGGTCTTCTTGGATAAATGCACACACTTTATTGTAGATGTTGAGAGAAACAACAGCCAGGCTCCTCTGTTCTGCTCCAGTCCTGGCTCATCGTCATCCTCATTGTGCTCCCTCCCAGAGCAGCAAACACACGCTCTACTCCCGCCAGCCACCACAGCGTGCAATGCAGCACCCGGTGATTCAGTGCATGCGCGAGTGGCGGGGGTGGGGCGGGCATGCCAGGAGGAAGAGGTCAGTCATCGGGCAGACAGCATGGCGCCCGCCCAAGCTAAACTACAAATTTTGAGTGGGTGGGGGCAGCGCGGGGGTGTGTGTCTACATGGCATTTCTGCGCCCCCTGCCAAGTGGCACCCAGGGCACGTGCCCTGCCTGCCCCACCCAAGTTACGCCCCTGGATACATGAACTTCCAGGATTAACCAGATATATGAAGTGTGAGGTTGAGTTGGTACTAGAGGTTCAATCTAGGCCAGGGTTTCCCAACCTGTGGTATTCCAAATGTTGCTGAACTACAATTCTCATCATCCCCAGCCACAATAACATAGATTGGGGTGATTGGAGTTGTAGTACAGCAATATCTGGAGCATCACAGGTTGGGAACCCCTGATCTAGATGAAAGGTAAGACCTTTAATAGACCTCATCTGGAGCCTATTGGGAGCAATGGGCCCAACAAGTCTACAAAGGGGTCATTCAGGAGGCAGAACAAGCAGTGCTGGGGGAAAGCCATAATAGCAGGTATTAAGTCTGGCAGCCTCATGCTATGACTGTCCAGAGACTGTCCATTCTGTATTTAAAACTTTCCTGAGAAAGTATCAGCGAGGCCCTGAGAGAGACCAGGGATATCTCCAACCTAAGATGAGTAGCAACCTTTCAGGGGAGAAATTACATAATATGGCAGAAAGGGGCAGGAATCTACTTAGGAAGAGGTTATTTTGAACCCACACTCAGAGCAAACGAAAGAATATCCAAGCAGCTTTGCGTTATGCTGAGCCCAGGAAGAAGAGCGGCATACGCAGGAGTGAATATGCTCCTCTTTTAGAAACAGGAAATAAAGGAGCAAGAGGTGCTAAGACTCAGAGTCCCTTTCCCCCTCCACTACCTAAACCACAAATTACATGCTGTTGTAAGACCAGAAAGCATATCCTGCTTGACCTGTATAACCAGCAGTGCACAAAACATTCTATAAGATATTCCTAAGGAACTTGAGAGTTCCAGTGAGTTTGAACTTTGAAGGTATTTCATCAAAGCTGTAAGGAAGGATCACTTAGTAGGAAGGCTATGTTCAGTCATCCATTCAGTCAGAAAATAATCATCCTGTCAATAGATCAGCAATGTGCAGTCTTGCACATACAGTGAAGTGAAATCATCAATGATTTCCTTTAAGTGATTTATTTGTACTAAGCATTTGGTATCCAGCCCTTCTTGCTGTACAGCTTCCTGTCCCAGGGTTTACCAGAAAGCACTGGTGGATGGCATTGCAAAGATAGGAGACAAGAGGCCTGCACAGGCACCTGGAAATGAATTTCTTCAAGCAAAGACAACTTTAATAATGTGATTCATATCCATCTCTAAAGGCCAAGAAAATTCATCCTATGATTGAATGCCAGGCAAGAAAAGAGTGCAGGAAATTGATTGAAGGGTGTTGCATTAAACCCATTATCTGGTTCTTGAGGCAAATTGAAGGGCACAAAAGTGTGGTTTAGGCTGAAGTAGACATGAAGAGTTTCTCTCTCTCTCTCACACACACACACACACACACACACACACATATTAAAGCAACATTGGGTCTGCCTAGAGCTAAAACAAAGGAGTCGCAAAGATTCATGATTCAATAAAGGTGACATAAAAATTCACTCAGAGGAGTGCTGAGTGAGAACAGGGGTGCTGCTATTCTTCAGCTACAAAGCTATAGCTCAGTAAAAGAGCATATGCTTGAGGTCCTGAGGTCAGTACCCTGCATCTCCAGTTTAAGGATGTCAGAAAATAGTGCTGCTGCTGAAACTCCATCATAGGCCTTGGCAATCGATGGCCACTTAGGTTTGACAAGGTTAGTGGCCTGCCCCACTAGAAGATGGTACTTAATGTCCTCTCTCTAATATGTCTTGGTATTTGTTGTCCATACAAGTTGCATCTATTTCCATCTCAGTCACAGTGGCAATTTCCTGCTTTTCAGAGATTTTAAATTTTGGTTTTCAGATTTGATTTGATTTTTACTAATTTTAAATTGAGTTTTAAAGCTGTTTTGTATTGTATATTGTATTTTCTTTTCTGTTTGTTATGATTTAATGTGTTATGTGTTTTAATTGTACATTTTAATCCTCTGTTGTGAGCCACCAGAGAACAATTTGTTATGGGGTGGCTAACAAATAAAGTATCTATATATATAATTCCCTAAGGTGTACCCATGGCTAATCCCATGCATGGCAGCTCTTATGAGAGTTCATGAGCAGAAGCACCTGATAGGGCAGTGGGGATTCCATATGCAGATAGGGAGGAGGAGCCTGTGGGAGCAGAAGCACGATGGTGATTGCGCAGTGGGTATTCCATATGCAGATAGGGAGGAGAAAACTGTTATGGTTAAGGTCAGTTGGGCTGCAACTGTTACTGGTCGGAAGATGTTCTTGATTGTAGAGGAGAGGAATCTCTCTCTATAAAAGGATAATGGGCAGGGGTCTGTGAAGAGATGGGTCATGAGGGAGGAAAGAGCCCCTTCAGGAGAAAGGGGCTGCCGTTGTGTGAATAGGATGAGGAAACAAGATGAACAAGATATGTTAATTCAGGAAGGGAGAGAGAGAAAGACAGAGGGGACGAGCAAGTGGAGGAGAGAGAAATAGAGAAAAAGAAGGGAGAGGAAGAGAGAAAGAAGGAAGAGCGAGGGACGGGCCTGAGTCTGTCAGTGGCCTGAGGGGAATGAGCAGTGTCGGCGGCAGCAGGGAAAGGCCCAGTCAACCACTGCTGCCGTTTGGTGCTACCAAGGCCATTCATGGAGGGAGACAGGCAGGCAAGGGACGGGCCTGGGCCTGTCAGTGGCCTGAGGAGAACAAGTGGCCATGGCGGTGGCAGCAGCGAGGAAGGGCTTGGTCAACCACTGCTGCTGCTGCTCCTGTGGGGAGGAGAAGGAGCAGGGCTTGGGCAAGGGTGGGGAGGTCTCTGGGGATGAGGGCTGCAGCTTGGCCAATAGGTGTCAGCAACGCTGTAGCTGCAACCAAGAGGGGTGAGGGGGTGGAGTGAAAGGATGGAGGAGTGACCAAGAGGGGTGAGTGGGATGGATGCAACCGGATGGAGGAGGAGGAGCAGGAGTGTAGCTCAGGTGAGGGTGGAGAGATCTCTGAGGTGAAGGGGGCTATGTCAGGGGGTGTGGGGAGCAATCAAGTACTAGTGCACAGTGCAGATGCTTTGTGAGAGTTGAGCTAGTTATTTATTATTATGCTAGTTTAAATTGTAGCTAACATAAATCATGAAAGCTAACATAAGACATGAAATTCATGGAAACCGATTGTAAATATTTTTTAAGCCCTGTTACATAAAATGATTAGTGTATTCTTAACACTACTGCTGGTCACGTACATGCTCTTTAGTAACATGCTCTTTAATCTTTTATATCCTGACTAATGAAGCAGCAGTGCTATGAGAAGCATTGGTTCTGCTGATGGGTTCAACTAATACCCCAGTACTTGCCAGGGGCAGTGTGGGGGTGAATTTTTATAACCTCCTCTCCTATCATGGTCCTGCCTTTCACAACCCCCACTCACAGCAGTGACTCTGAGTTGGACATTGAGGAGGCAGGACCAGCACTGACCCCAGTGCACTGCACCATGACACCAGATTAGAGTCTGGGGGAGGGGGAGCCCCAGAGAAGTTTCCCTCAGAACCTGGGGTTTCTTATAAATAAGTTTCCTTATTCATTCTGAAGATAGCAGGCTGAAAAGATTGCTCTTTTATGGCCACTACTTAATGTGTACAGTTGCCATCTGTGATTTTTGGCAGGGGCTTTTATAGGAATAACATTTGGGGGCAGTTTGGAATATGTGAACAAGGAGATCAACATATCAGGAGATTTTAATCTCTCTAATATCAACACAGGCACTGAGCAGAACAGCAGGCAGAGAAGAATTCAAAGGGCAATAGCACTGATTTGAAGCCAAGCCTAAGCCTGTCTGGGGGCAAAGAAACAACTGCGATGTTCTGTTGTAGGTATTCTAAAGGAGGCCATGGCAAGCAGTAAGACAAGTAGGACAGCTTCCGTATCAGGAAATTCTTAGATAATAAAGCAATGACAGGGGTCTAGTCTGACAGGTGTCTAGTCTGACCCTAAGACTTTGGGTCTTAGGCTAAACTCAGATTTGCTAAAAGCCAGTGAAGGCAAGAGGATGTAATAGCTAGGCAACAGATTATTATTACTGCATTGTTCACTTTGTTAGGTTAACAAGGGTAATCACCAATTCAGTGTGAAATGAGCAGCTTTTCAAGCACTTTGCTTTTCATATCTAGATCATCTAGACCCATTTCAAACTGGCTTTAGGGTGAACTATAGGGATGTGCAAACCAATTCAACACTGAATGTGTTCAACATTGAAACTGTTTGGTCTGACCATTCGGGGTCGAACTGAACCATCCCCTGTTCGGTCCGACCCCAGACCGAACACCCCCCGACTGTTCAGGGGGTCCGTGGACATTTATTTTTAATATATATATATTAAAAAACTTATCCCCATCAGGGGAGTTGTTGGAGGCAGCAGGGAGGGGGGTCTGCAGAGGTTTCCCTTCCCTTCACCGGCTTCCCTTCATGCCTATACCGGCCATTCAGGCCTTCCCCCTTTGGCACAGCAGCCATTTGGGAGGCCACTGCGCCTGCACAATTGGCCTCTGAATGGCCGAGGTCCCTCCCCCCAGGGACCGGACCGAACTGGGGGGGGGAGTTGAGGGGGTGCCGGACCGAAGTGGCTCAGTCAAGTTCGGGTCCAGTCTGGACTCGAACCAAACGGGACCAGCTGGTTCCGTTCACACTCCTAGTGGACTATGGGGGTGGAGACTGCCTTGGATGGCTCTTCAATTGGGAATTGACAGAGGGAGTGTGACTCTGTTGGTCCTTTTGGATCTCTCGGCAGCTTTCAATACTATTGACCATAATATCCTTCTGGAATGTCTGAGGGGACTGGGGGTGGGAGGCACTGCTTTGCAGTGGTTCCACTCCTACCTCATGGGCAGATTCCAGATGGTATCTCTTGGAGACTGTTGTTCTTCCAAATCTGAACTTTACTAAGGTGTCCCTCAGGGCTCCATATTGTCTCTGATGTTGTTTAACATCCACATGATACCGCTGGAGAGATCATCAGGAGATTTGGTGCAGGCTGTTATCAGTATGCTGCTGACAACCAAATCTATTTCTCCATGTCAACATCATCAGGAGAAGGCATAACCTCCCTAAATGCCTGCCTGGAGGCAGAAATAGGCTGGATGCGGGATAACAAACTGAGACTGAATCCAGATAAGACAGAGGTACTTATTGTGTCGGGTTAGAACTCGGGAGACAACTTTGATCTGCTGGTTCTGGATGGGGTCATGGTCCCCCGGAAGGAACAGGTATGCAGTCTGGGGGTGCTTCTGGATCTGAACCTCTCCCTGGCATCCCAGGTTGAGGTGGTGGCTAGAGGTGCTTTTTATCAGCTTTGGCTGATACGCCAGCTGCATCTGTTTCTTGAGATGAACAACCTCAAAATGGTGGTACATATGCTGGTAACCTTAAGGCTGGATTACTGCAATGCACTCTATGTGGGGCTGCCTTGAAACTGCAGTTGGTACAGAATGTGGGGCAGCCGGGTTGGTCTCTGGGTCATCTAGGAGAGACCATATTACTCCTCTGTTGAAAGAACTGCACTGGCTGCCGATATGTTTCCGGGAAAAATACAAGGTGCTGGTTATTACCTATAAAGCCCTAAACAACTTAGACCCTGGGTTTTTAAGATAATGTCTTCTTCACTATGAGCCCCACTGCCTGTTAAGATCATCTGGCGAGTTTCATCTGTGGTTGCTGCCAACTTGTCTGGCAGCTACTTGGGAACGGGCCTTCTCCATTACTGCCCCTGGACTTTGGAATGCATTCCCTATTGCAATAAGAGCCTTGCCATCTCTGGCAACTTTTCATAAGGTGCTGAAGACACATTTATTCACCCAGGCTTTTTAATTAGATTTATAATTTTAAAAATTTAATACTGGGTTTTAAATGTGGTTTTTTAAAATGTTTTAAATGATTTTAATTCTTAATGTAGGACTGGGGAGACTCAAATTCAAATCCCCATTCAGCCATGATACTAGCTGGGTGACTCTGGGCCAGTCACTTCTCTCTCAGCTTAACCTAATTCACAGGGTTGTTGTGAGGCGAAACTCAGGTATGTAGTACACCGCTCTGGGCTCCTTGAAGAAAGAGCAGGATATAAATGTAACAACAACAACAACAACACCATAGGGGCCACAGAAATCACCATCAGCCATTTACAAAAAGCAACTTTACTGGGAACAGCCTATATTCTATGACAACATATATAATAATAACAACAATATTGATAATAAAATTCAGCCATCCGAGGTCCTTGGGAAGGACTCGATGTCTGGATAAAATAAACCAGTCAATAACACCCGTCTGACTGTGTAAACAAGAAATAATAATGATTTTCATTGTGAACCACCCAGAGATGCAAGTTTTGTGCGGTATAGAAATATTTTAAATAAAATAAATAATAAAATATCAGAACTTGTCTGTTGGATAATTTCAAGAATGTCTCTTCACACACAATCACAAAGATCCTGGTTAAAAAATTTAATCAGGATTAGTGAGCCCTGTGGAGCTGATCATAAGAACCTGAGATTTCAGGGCAAACCTGGTCAGACTGCTCCAGTTAACCAGCATTTAACCAGAATGGTTTTACCAGGATTGCCCTGAAATTCTGGATTCTCTCAATCAGCACCACAAGGCTCACTAATCTTGATTAACTTTTTAACCAAAATTCTTATAATTGTGTGAACCCAGCAACCAGCTTAACAAACATTGTTGTTAAGGCTGTTTCATTATGGGGGACAAGGAGACAATTTCCCAACCCTGGAACTGTAAAATTTTAAGCTGTCTAGGCCTTTGAAGAAGAACTTGTGCAGTCTCTGAACCAGACCAAAATGGACATGCTTGGAAAAGTTCACCAATCTCCAGAAGATGGAGATGGGCAGATCCTGAACCAGCCCCAAAGGCCAAGCCCATAGAAGCTCTTTAGCCAGACTGTCCTCTGGCTAACCTGCCTCTCATTATATACCCTGTGCAACCCCTCGCATAAGCCCATGTGATTGTGGCAAGGATGGAAGAAGGGTGAGGCTGGTGACAGTCATAGTGAACAGTCTTAGATTATGCAAAAAGGAGATGAGGTGAACTTCTTTCCAAAGCTCAAGGAGTGCACATCTTTTCATTTGAAGGCCTCAGGAATGTGTGCCTTTGGGCCTCCATGATATGTCTCATTGGGGACTTTCACAGCTTCTTCATCCAACTTCCGTGAGTTTGCAGGGATATGCATAACCCATCCAAAGGGTTGCTGATAAATGGGTAAAACATTTTCCTTGTTTTGTCAAGAAGGGAAACAAAATCGGAACTGTGCAATTGGTTTCAGCACAGTCCTGGTAGGAGACTAGGGATGTGCAAACAGTTTCACCATTGAATGTGTCCATCTCCTGTTCGGTCCGACCCTGGACTGAACACCACCACCCCCAACGGTTCGGGGGGTTGCAGATATTATTTTTTTTAATGATTTTTTTTTATTACCCCCTTCAGTGGAGTTGCTGGAGGTGGCACAGGGGGTGTCTGAGGAGGTCCCCCCTCCCTCCGCCAGCCTCCCTTAATGTCCACACTGGCCATTCGGCCATCACCTCCAGCATGGCAGCCATTTTGGAGGCTGCAGCACCAGCACAATGGGCCTCTGCATGGCCTGGGTCAAAGAGCTGGGTTGAAGAGCCGGCCGAAAGACTGGTGTGGGCATGAAGGGAGGCTGGCGGGGAAGGAGGAACCTCCATGTATCCCCCCGCCACCTCCAAAAACTCCCCCGAAGGGGGTAAGTAAATTATTTTTTTAATTATTTTTAAAAAATGTTTGTGAACCTCCCACAGACTGAACCAAACTGGGGGAGGGGTTTTTCAAGGGGGTGCCAGACTAAACTGACCAGTCCAGTTTGGGTCCAGACTCAAACTAAACCAGCTGGTTCCGTGCACACCCTTATTGGGGACATGAAAAGGTTTTGAATGTCTGGTACAAAAATTCATATACTCAAAATAAATGCACCCCTAGTGCATGTGCGTGCACATACCCACACCCACACCCACACACACACACACACACACACACACACACACACACACACCTATCCACAGCAAATAATCTGCTGCTGTCTTTTAACAGAGAAATTGTTTGAACTGATCTATTTCTATAAAAACCACAAAACCACTAAAGAATTCAAAAGAAAAGAAAACACCAGTGCTCGCACTGATTGTATTCTTCTAATGAAAGCGATGTATCCTGTAAATCCAGACTGAGGGCAGTGATTCAGAAGGCCTGCTGATACAACTACAATCCAACAGTTTTAAGAGAGAAGCATCATCAGCACCTGTGCTATAAAAGACTTCTGAAAATATCTTTCACTAGGACAAAGTTTATTGAACAAAGGGGATTTACTGAGCAGGGCTTTCACATCCATATAAGAAAGGACCCTTGGCCTGCTTATCCAGCAGTCTTCCCCAGATGGCTTATTCCCCACTATTTAGGGCAGTAAATAGACCCATAGCATGATGAGAACAAGGCATTCATGGAATTGATAGACCAACAACTCCCACAATATCAAGAGGTATGCCTTACCAAGGAAATTCTAAATAGAAATTTCAAACTATATGTATGCCAGAAATTTTCTGTACATCTCACTAACACATTTAGATTTTCTGTTTAAAAAGACATGGAAAGAAACCCAGTTCACAACTAAGATTGGAAGCATCCCTACTCTTCGCAGAGGTGTTTTGTGCAATAGAGGATCATCTTCATATGGTGGCATAGTGATACAGACAAAATGCAAACTGACAATCCATAGAAGGGGTTTTTAATTATACTCCTTCCCTCTACCAATCATACCAATCAGCATTCAGGGCTTTGTATTAGTAAATTAAATAGAAGAACACTCTTCAACTTCGTATATTGTTTGAAGGGTCTCCTACCTAATGACAATATATTAGGATTATGAATGTCTGAGTGCAGAGAGCCACCAGGATGAGGTCTACAACTTACTTACTTACTTATTGTATTGTATTGTATTGTATTGTATTGTATTGTATTGTATTTCTATACTGCCTGATATAGAAATCTCCAGGCGTTATAAAAATAAAAATAAAAAACCCCACAAAACATAGTTAATCCTAGATGTATAACTTATTATGAAATATCAGAACTGATGGTATTGTGATAGTATAAATTATTTGCTATCTTATTAAGGCATCCAAATATGTTAAACAGATTGACTTTTTAGATTTTGCCTTCAGCATTAGGCACTTAGAAAACTACTTCCAGTGCCTAAGGAAGACCCCTAACTTGGGTGTTCTCAAACTTTGGTCCCCACCCCAGATCATGTTGGACTTCAACTCCCACCATCCCCAGTCACAACGGCACAAGGGGATAATGGAAATTATCATCTAAAAACATCTGGGGATCCAAGTTTGAAAATCCATATCATAACTAATGTAACTAAGCCATGTGTCCAAACAATAGAAAACCAAGAACTGGGCCTTGGATACTGAAATTCAGGGCACCGTGCAACAGAAGCATGAGAGAGAAGCTAACTGGGCAAAGAGGCACCTTTTAAACGAGGTGATTCTCTTTATTTAGCAGGGGGAGAGTAACTGGCCCTATCCACCCCCAGCACGGTACTTCCAGTGACTGCTGCTGGTGTCTATCTAATGTTTCTTTTTAGCTTGTGAGCCTTTTGGGGACAGGAAGCCGTTTATTATTTCTCTATATAAACCGCTTTGGAAACTTTTGTTGAAATGCGGTATATAAGTATTTTGTTGTTGTTGTTGTTGTTGTTTTATGTGTCTCCCCACCACAAGCAGGATTCTCTAGTTCCGTATGTAAGGAAATGCAGTTAATGCTATTGATTGAAGTTTTTGTTGTATTCTATCTAGTAATCATTTCCATTTTGTTGTTTGGA
Organism: Hemicordylus capensis; assembly: GCF_027244095.1. Classification (NCBI taxonomy): domain Eukaryota; kingdom Metazoa; phylum Chordata; class Lepidosauria; order Squamata; family Cordylidae; genus Hemicordylus; species Hemicordylus capensis. The sequence goes on along the minus strand of NC_069661.1, from coordinate 47,715,349 downwards.
TGTTTGTCCCATTGGGGAACCTGTAGAGAGTGTGGGGTATGTAGTAAGAAAGAAAAATGGGGAAAGGAGAAGAGGGGGGGAAATGGAACTGCTTCTAAATAAAGCCTCAGTTAAACCTCTTTGTGTTTACAAGGGAAGCAGTTATAAAATATTTGGCAACAAGATTTTGAACCCACTGTGTATGTGAACCAGCAAAGCTTGTGAAGGTTCCTGCATCTTCATTCCATTGCTTTACTGTGCCTACATTCCTTAACTGCTGCTTTCTTTCTACTATTGCTGCTGCCAATTGTTTCTCCAGCTTCGTGACCTGCACAACCCCTGAAGGTACTTTTTCCTGTCAAGTCTGGATTCTGTTGTTCACTGGATGCTCACTGCATGGCTCAGATCCCACCACGACCTTTCTTACTGTAGAACCCAGGAGAACCTACTGTCCCCTGGAAACAATGGAGGTCCTATTTCTGCAATTATCTCATGACTACACACTCCCCTGATTTTACTCCAGCAAAGCAGAAGGCTATATTACTTCACTGCCTGGACTTTGAAGGCTAGACAATATAAATTCATTTGCTGTTTCCTACCAACTTGGAAGGAGATGCCGATTCTTATGAAGCTGCTCTTCAAGCCTTAGATGATCATTTTAACCCTACTTTGAATGTGATTGAAGAACATTACAAGTTCTATTCTAGATACCAAGTGCCTGGTGAATCTCTTGATCAATACACAAATACGACGAGCATATACCACTTTTCAACAAAAGTTCCCAAAGTGGTTAACATAAATACAAACAAACAAAATGGTGCCCTTGCCCCAAAGGGCTCACAATCTAAAAAAGAAACATAAGATAGACACCAGCAACAGCTACTACTACTACATGCACTACTACTACTACACCTACACCTACACCTACTACGACTACTACAGATATTTATAAACCACTTTGAAAACTTTGGTTGAAGGGTGGTATATAAATATCAGAAGTAGTTGATTTATTTATTTATTTATTTATTTATTTATTTATTTATTTATTTATTTTTACATTTTATATCCCATTCTTCCAAGGAGCCCAGAGCAGTGTGCTACATACTTAAGTTTCTCCTCACAACAACCCTGTGAAGTAGGTTAGGCTGAGAGAGAAGTGACTGGCCCAGAGTCACCCAGTTTGTATCATGGCTGAATGGGGATGTGAACTCGGGTCTCCCCGGTCCTAATCCAGCACTCTAGCCACTACACCATGCTGGTTCTTGTTGTTGTAATAGCCACTGGAGAGATACTGAGCTGGGGATTGATAGGGCCGGTTGCTCTCCCCCTGCTAAATAAAGAGAATCACCTCAATATGTCACAGTATTGTGTGCCTTAAGTCTAACCTGTGAGTTTGCCAACTTTACTGATGAAATGAGATGGGATCAGAATCTTATGTGGGGGGAAGCTGTTCCAAAGTGCATGAAAAGCTGCTGCTGGAAGGAAAACTTACCTTTGATAAAGTTATGGTGACGGCTGGGAGGGTGGAAAATGCTTTTCACTGTGTCAAATCACTATCATTGGCACCTCAAAACTAACGTCCTGAAATCCAGACTGTACATGCATAATCATCTAAGCCCAGTATTCTCATATGGCACTGTTCTGGAAAATGGCAGCACAAGAAAGGAGGAGCTACCAGTGCTATTGTTGAATTTAGCTCACTGTCCAGCAAGGGCGGTTACTTGCAACAAATGCAAGAAAACAAAGAAAATGCAAGAAAACAAAGAAAACTTTGCTAAGGTTTGCAAGTCTTCTGTCCACTCTGTTACTTATTTACCATATGATAAAGTTGAGGCAGATGAACCAATTCCTGGCAGTATTTTATTTGTGAAACTCAGAACCTGTGTTTCCTCATTGTGAAGTAAAATGTAATGGCCATAAAGTGCTGATGCTGGCTGAATCTGGTTCTCCGCACACTATCATTTCCCATCTACATTACAGGAAACTACATACTATATCAGATCTGCACCTTAGGGGTGTGCTGTGCACAGACCATTCAATGCTGAACTGGTTTGCCTCAAACCAAGTCAGTTTGGTGGCTTGATCATGAACTGAACCTGGGGTGGTTAAGTCTGCAATTGAACTGAACCAAGCCAGCGAGCAGGCAGCTGGGGGCAGGGAGGTGGCAAGAGAATTAGTTTAAAGGTCTTAGTGGCCAGCAGCCACTGCTAGCGACGCTGCTCACCCCGCATGGCGCAACCCATGCACATGTGATCCCTCTTTTGTAAGCCTCTTATGCACTAGCAGATGTGTTTCCAACCTAGGAGTGCACACAAACTGATTCCAGTGGTTCAGTTTGAGTTTGAGCCAAACTCAAACCGGACTCCTGGACTGCAAGACAATTCAAGTCAAACCAGCCCCCGGTTTGTTCCCAAGTGTTGAACAGGGCCAAACTGGTTTGGAATCAGTTGGCAATTCAAGGAGGCATGGATTCTCCTTTACAAGCAAGGGGGGGTACCCTGCCTACCTTAAAAAATCCTAATAGAGGCAGGAGAGATGGCACCTGTAGTCTCAGGGTGCAGTGGTGGCAGCGTGGCTCCTCCTCTCTGGACCGAACCCAGCGCTCCAGCACAGCATGTTTCTAGCCTCCATGCATGCATTGTCACGCATGAGCAGAGGTCACACAAATGGCCTCCATGCAGTAGGGGTGTGCACAATACTGGCTGGCCCGGTTCGGACCCAAACCAGACCGGGCCAGTTTGGTTCTTTACCCCTTTGAAACCCCCTGGTTCAGTTTGAGAGGGGGTTCGTGATCCATATGTATACACATACCCTGCCACCAGCCTCCACTATGTTGCAAATCACCCAATCCAGATGGTCACCAGCCCATTCTGGGCCTGCCCTACATGGCAGTGGCCATTTTTGAGTCTGCTGTGTATCCCCAATGGTCCTCTGCATGGCCGTGTCATGGAGAAGCCTCCTGGAGGGGTTGAGTATCATTTTTTAAAATAGATGATGAACTCCCCAAATGGCCAGGGGGTTTGGTCCAATACCGAACCAAACTGGGGGGGGTTCGATTCGATATTGGGCCATCGAACCAAACAGATTCAATGTTGAACCTGTTCAACATTGAACCTGTTTGCACATCTCTACCTCATGCTTCTGTTTGAACTAGGTTCTAATAGAACCAGTTCTGGGGCCTCTGTGCATCTGCAGAGGCCAGAACTGTGCATCCATGGAATTCTGTATTCACAGATGCTCAAGATCCCCAAGGACGGCTTGCTAAAGGGGAATCATACACTCTTTGGTTAGGCTGTAGGAGCAAGCGGTGATGCCAGCCACCATGCTGGGCCAGTAAGACCTTTAAACTACTCTCAGGATGACATTTTAGTGTATGGCAAAACCATTGAGGAACATGATGCTAAACTTAAGAAAACTCCAACAAAATAGACTTACTATCTCTTCAGAGAAATATCAGTTTTGCACACACAGTGATGTACTTCAGCCACACAATGTCTCAGAGTGGCATACACCCTAAAACAGACTTGGATAAAGCTATTTGGGAAGCACCAGAGTCACACAACAAGGATGCACTTTGATCATTTTTAGGACTCTGTGAATATTACTCTAAATCTGTTAAACATTTTGCTTTAAAAGTTGCTCCATTTCATCTTCTTTAAAAAAAATAATGTAGTATTTAATTGGGATGCATCCTACAAGGCTAGTTTTCAGACTATCAGATTGGCCATTGCTGAAAGCCCTGCTCTCACTTCTTTTGACACCAACAGGCATACTGTTGTAACCACTGATGCTTCAGAATATGCTTTGGGTGCTGTCTTGGCCCAGCAAAAAGGGGACAGGGAAGTTACAATCGCCTTTGCTTCCAGAGTGCTTACTGCATTGGTGAATGTAGATTCTGTCTTTGAAAAAGAAGCTCTAGCATGTTTCTGGGCAGTGAGGCAATTCAGGACACAGGACATAATTAATCTATAGCATTATCTGGCATGGGATGTGGTGATGGCTACTAGCTTGGGTGGCTTTAAAAGGGGCTAAGAAAAATTCATGGAGGACAGGTATATCACTGGCTACTAGTCTAGTGGCTATATGCCACTCCAGCCTCAGGGGCAAGATGCCTCTAAACACCAGTTGCAGGGGAGCAACAGCAAGAGAGATGGCATGCCCTCACCTCTTGCCTGGGGGCTTTCTCAAAGGCATCTGGTGGGCCACTGTGCGAAACACGATGCTGGACTAGATAAGCCTTGAGCCTCATCCAGCAGGGCTGTTCTTATGTTCTAAATGTTCTTGTGGGGCAGAAAATTGACTTTGCGGTCAGACCATAAACCCCTATCTGTTTTATTTACCATTCAGGGATCAAGTCGAGCAACCCCAAGAATAGTCTGATGGGTCACCAGACTTATGGACTGGTTTCCAGGTGGTATAGCTTCCAGGTCTTCAAAAGACAACTGCAGATTGTTTATCTTGACTTCTACTTCCAGGCCAAGAGGAGATCCCAGAAGAAGAGGATGAAGGAGTAGTAATTCCTCAGATAGCTTCATCCACTCATGGAGTGATCATGTCTTCCAAATGGAAAGTGGACCTCAGTGCTGATCATGTGCTTACTGAACTTAAACCTCACATAACTAATGGATGGTCATGCCAAAACAAGGTACCTGAATATCTTCAGCCATACATGCATGAAGTTATTGAGCTGCCCCTTCTCAATGAGCTGGTGCTGCATTTGGTGGTGCCAACCTCCTTATTTGCAAAAGTGAGCAAAATTTCTCATGTAGGTCACCTGGGCATGAGCTTGACTGAAAGGTGAATCAGAGAAAGTTTCTGGTGGCCAGGTATGGACAAACACAATGAAAATGTAACCAGGCACTGCATGGCTTGTGACAAATTGCAGAAGACCTTTACCTCCCCCATGACTCCATTAGAGTACCCCAATGGTCCCTGGGGAAAACATGCTCTGGATATAATGGGGGCTTTTGATAACCAACCCACAAAACAAAGATTTGTTATCATGGTGATTGATTACTGTTTCAGGTGGCCAGACATTTCATTTGTTGACAGCATTACTACAGACAAGGTGATCCAGTTCGTGGATGCAGTTTTTGTGAGAGAAGGTCTTCATAAAGAACTAGTGACTGACAATGGGACATAGCTTACATCATTTGAAATGAAGAAATATTTGAATAACCATGGGATAAAACACAATACTATTTCCTTGTACCATCCTTGGCGGTGGGCGGGGGGTGGCTTAGTGGAAAGAATGAACAGGTTAGTGAAGGGAAATGTACAACTGGTTACTATGCAACAACAATCCGGGCAAGAGGCAACCTGTGAAACTCTCTTTGCTTATTGAACTTCTTCTCATTCTACTACAGGAAAATTGCCCTTTGAACTGCTGAGAGGACGCAAAGCTACCACCAAACTTACCACCAATGGCAACAACTGCAGGGCTTTCTGTGCCATCTCATCCTGTGGAGGTGCAGATTTATGACAACAAAAATATAAATCGTATATGGATTGGAAACGGGGTGTGAAAAAACAAACATTTCAGGTGAGGGACTTTGTTTGAATACAGTTGCCTTATAAAGTGAGAAATTGATGTTCCTGATATTCTGGACCAAAACAAATAATTGAAATTTGAGGACATATTGAATGATGGAAAGAAAGGGAACAGTTCAAGACTTTCCATCATGCATACTATGAGACAAGAGGGAAGCGAGTCTTATCTCAAGAGAGGAACTGGAGAGGAATTTGTTCTTGCCTCCAGTTTTGACCTCACAGATGATGCTTATGACAGTGATGGACAATCCTTGGCACCAGAAGAAACAGATACCACTCCTGTGCCAGAGAACCCAAGACTTAGGAGAAGTGTGTGTGACAGGAGATCACCTAAAATACTTCAAGACATTGTCGCTAAATTTTAAATGGATTCAGTTTTGATTGCAATAAATGGGAGGGATGTGTTGTATTCTATCTAGTAATGGTTTGTGTTTTGTTGTTTGGATGTTTGTCCCACTGTGGATCCTGTAGAGAGTATGGGGGTGGGGGTGGAGTCAGAAAGAAAAAGGAAGGAAAGGAGGAGAAAAAACTGAGTTGCTTCTAAATAAAGCCTTAGTTAAGCCTGCATAATATTTCTTTGTGTTTGCAAGGGAAGCAGTTATAAAACAGTTTGCCAACAGTAAATTGTTACTAAATGACCTGATAGAAACCACATCCTGCTAATTTTTCATGAGAGAGTAGTTCATTTGTATTCAGATGACATGAATTATTCAAGGTTACTGGGAAAATACTTTCTTTAAAAAGTAGGGGGGGGGGAACCCCTAATAGCCATTTCCATCTGTTTGGATTTTCTTCGTCACATGACTGGGGGATTATGCTTTTTTCCTCTTTTCATCTTTCATTTGGATTTTGTGGGATAACATTGCTAAGTGTTCTATCAGTGTTGCTGTGGTGCTTCTTGGTCTGTCTCAGTGTTCCCTCCAACAGGGATTCCCAGATGTTGTTGACTACAACTCCCATAATGCCCAGCCAAAGGCCATTAAAGCTGGGGATGCTGGGAGCTGTAGTGAACAACATCTGGGAATCCCTATTAGAGGGAACACTGGCTGCAACATTTCTCAACAAAAGTGTGTGTGTGTGTGTGTGTGTGTGTGTGTGTAGTTGAGTGTATAATTTGCACTCATATCAAATCATCAGAGTTAGAATTTGCAATTGAAAATTCTCACTCTGATTTTCAAGCGTCAAGTGTTCGAGAGACAGTCTGAAAATCTGATTTGGCATCAGATGCAGGAGTTTTATATTTGGGACAAATGCACTTAATTCAGTATTTGAATTGTATTCTAGGTAACCCCAAAGTTCCTTGGAAGCTTAGCAGGGATTCCTCAGTATGATCAGAAATGCTGGGAAAGCTGTTCTGAAAGGTAACTTGCTCAGCACTACTGATCTTCCCCTTTAATGTGCTTCCCATGTAATATAAAGAGGAGTATTTGGAGCATTCTAGGTAGTATTCTCAGTTCATGCAATACATGCATCGAAGTGAAGTCCAACAGTCCTGATCACTGGCAATATGACCTGAAGGTGGCATGAGAATATATCCCAGAATCCTCAGCATCACATGCAGGTTCCTTATCGGACAAGTTATTGAGTAAAACCTATAATTAAAAAACATTAAAAGAAAACAGAAGATTACAATAAAATACAAAAGGCCCACATGGATTCCCGATTTTGGTAGGATGATTCTCCTACTCTAATGCCAATTGTGAGAACAGCCCTTCTGAATGTTTAGCAGCAGGCTCCCACTGCCCTGCAAAACAACAAGAACGAAATCTCTAGGGAGGGAGTTCAAGAGTGTTGCTGTTGTAGTAGAAAAGTCCTGTAGGCAGGGGTGGAGCCACCATTGTGCAGACAGGTCCAAAGATCCTGGCCACCACTCCCTGCGGAGCTGCCCTATCCAACCTAGCCACGCCCCCTGTGTCTGACATCCGACACAGGGGTGTGGCCATATGCAAAAACGGGGACGTGCAACCCCATTCACAAGGTGCTTCCACCAGCGCTGGGTTTCCAGTCTGGCTGGGAGTGCCTCTCTCTGCCTCGAAAGGCAGAGAGATGCATTCCCAGTCAGGCTGGGAACCCAGCGCTTTGAAGCGCCTTGTGAACATATGGCCACACCCCCTGCGTTGGATGTCAGGCACTACTAACCTTCTAAGCATTTAGATTTTTCTGATATACATTCGTTCTTTAGTTTCCCATACTTAACAGGAGCAGGGGGATGCTTGGTCAACTTCCACAGAACTCTTGCACTCATGTCATTCACTTTCCTTCATAGTATTAATGCAAGTGGCCAATGTCAGAAGGGCAAGTCATAAGGCTTATTGTGTGCTGTGTGATTCACTTCCACGAATTACTCATGTCCTTGGAAAGTATTGAAGGTATAATGAAGTGGATGTAACAGCTTCTAAGTATGTGCATAGGGCTACATGTGTGCGTTCATGTGCGTGTGTGTATTGCCTTTTAGGAGCAGGAAAACAGTTCACACATACAGTGGGAGTTTCTATGTATGAGAGAGGATTTTTCTTCTCAGCAAAGAACATGAAGCCCTGGAGCTATGTGAATGTGTAGAATGCATAGCTTGCCTACTTATGGATCACATACTCTGTTCTCCAGTTTGTAGGGAAACACACTACTTAACAATACTTACTCACAAATTGCATTTTCACAGCAATCTAAACGTAACAACTGCTTGCATGAGTAACATCAGACTAGAAAATGAACTATAAAATTGACCTGCTGTGTTAAACTGATGATCAGTTCACTTTCAATTAATCCCATTTGAAATCAATAAAGCATCAGATTTTAGAACTGCTTTGTATGCAAAAGCCAGATCCAGCACAAGACTGGCAAGTCTCTTCATCTCCTGAAGACAGGTGCAAACAGAAACATGCTGGGCACCAAACAGGTGCCATGCATCAAATACTTTTTGCAAGATACCAACTGTTGACAGCATGATGAGTGAATTGTAACAACTGAGTATTTTGTTTTAGCGGGCACTCAGTCTGTAGATGCTGCACTGAGAAGGTATTTGCAGGGTGTCCTTGAAATGGAATCTGCATGTTATTAAGCTGGACTCCATTTGCAATACAATTTACACAAGCTAATGATGGCTGACTATGATTATGATGTCAATTTAGTTTCTAATCCAGAAGGCATCACTCAGTTTAGAAATTATGCCACATGTCCATATGCATGTCAATAATGGGGGTGGTGGAACTGGCTGGTTTCCAGAGCCACAGCTGATCTTTTCCAGGCTGCATATGTTGGAGAGTACTCCCTTCCCCCACTTCACCTTTTCTTTTAAAAGATGTTTGAAATCAGATGTGAATGTAAAGGGTAGCTCCCCCCACCCACAAGCCAGTTAATGAGGTAGGGTGGGACTAGATCAAAAAACTGGTAGAAATGGGGTCACGCAGAGGTTAAACTTCATGAATTTATTCATTGAGATTTGGTTCCTGTGCTCTCAAAATGAGATGTCATTATTAACATTGTGGATAGCACTGTTGCACACAAGGATGGCTTGTTGGAAGAGGCTAGGGAGGATAAAGCGAGGAAAACACAAAAATGGTTGTCATTTTTGCTTTTATGTGTGAAAGCAGAAGATAAAGTCACAATGGAGAAGGATGATGATGTTCAGTGTTTGAATGATGTTCAGTGTTTGAATGATACACATATACATGTGTTTCATTCAAACATACATATTTAAAATGCATGTTCTGCTTTAAACAACAACAAAAAAGCTCATCTGATCTGCATTCCTTCCAAAAAGAAACAGTCACATATATAAGGGAGGATGTACATTGCAAATATTATAAAATAAGACCAATGGAGAAGACAAGATGCTGGGTATATTACATCAAATATTTTTCCAGGAGCAAGGAGACATGTTCTTTGTTTCTGAAAAAAGGATTAAAGCAATCGCATCAAAATCAAAAGAGTGATAAGAAGAATATTTGTGATCCACAGTTCACATGTACTTCCTTAAATTTCAACCCAAGTATTATATACTTAATTATATACCTAATTATATACCTAATGTTTTGGGTCAGGATATAAATGAAGTAATCTACAGCAGTTGTCACATAAAGCAATACTTGTTCTTATTAATGGTAATGGTGCGTTCCCCACCAAGGCAAAAGGTTTTCAGGATTTGTGTAAATTGGGAAAAGTTGTAGCTACATTCCAAGTTTAGCAATTTTAAATACTAGTTTACTCCATTAGCTACCGGCCCCCAATCCCTGCCACCCTTACCAGCTCCATGATGGAGCTGGCAGTCGTGTGGGCGGCGTATCTGGCCACCCAGCTATAAGCGGCTGCTCATCTGCAGGGAGAGCAGGCTAAGCCCATTCTCCCTGAAGTTAGCCCCAAAGCTCTTCTCACTGATCATGGGAAGAGCTTCATTGTCTCAAACAAAACTGCCCACCCTTTTTGATCCCAGTGGGGAGAGGAACATACACCCTGCAATAAAAAATCCCTCATAACACAGGAGTGCCATACATCATTCGAAAATGAATCCATGGGGATCACACAGTCCCCTGAAATAGTGGGGAAGCTCTCCCTCACACCGGTGCATCTTCCTTTCCCACTGCCTGATGGCTACTCTGGATGCCAGCCATTTGGTGTAAGCTCTGAAAGAACCTATATGCAGGCTACATCTACATGACCCAGGGAACTTGCTTATTTGTCAAGGCTGGGCTGTGGTCTGTCTCTGCAGGTTCGTTCAGAGTCAGAAGTTGGGACTGAGATGGTTGAGGAGGAAAGTAATAGTGGGGGGGTGGGAACAAGCCAAAAGGCAGGGGTTGAAGCTGAGTGGACAAAGCAGGAACTAGGACTGGAAGTGAGCCAAGAGTCAATGCCAGAGCCAGATGAAAATATCCCTATTTTCCTATTCATGTGAATGGAAAAATAGGGACATGTTGGCAGGTATGGAGCCAGGGTCAGAGCTGAACAGACAAATCAGGATTAAGAACAAACCAGGAGTCAAAGCCAGAACCAGAAGTTGAAGCCAACCAAACAAATCAGGAATTGCCAGCTAGAAGATCTTGATACTGAACTGCCAGCATGGAGTTCGAATCGAATAAATCGAATAATTGATGATGATGATGATGATGATGATGATGATGATGATGATTGATGATGTTGATTGATACTGAGGCAACGCCTTACTCCAAACAGGGAGCCTTTATATCCTTCCTGTTCTGGAAAGATCCAATGGATAGCCTGGCTGGATGGGTCCAGTCCAGGCCCTTAGAGTTCAATGTTCTATTGCAATTCTGTTGGCTGTCACTCAGGACAGTTAGTTGCAATCAAAGGCATATTTGAATAACCATGTAGTTGGCTTCACACCTGGAACGTTATCTCAAGTTGACTTTACCATTTCAGATGCTGGTCCTTTGCATATCTGTTTTTATGTAGATGAGCCAGCAGAGAAGAAGAAGAAAAATCACCTTTAAGATGTGTGATGCCTCTGAATACACATTAACATAGGGACTCCATCTTCATTTATTGGCTGTGAACAGAACAAAGAATCATCTTGTTTGAGACAAAACCAGAGTAATAATATTGACTTCTGGTAAGAAAGTATAAGATATTGATTGACCATTAAAACACACTCAAACTCTAAGTCAAGACCAAGTGTAGAGGAAAACAAGAACCTTAAAAGGGGGGTGGTGGTTAACAAATGTGTCACTGAAGGTTCTACAATGTGACTATCATTTATAAAATGTTAGGATCCTAGTCATCTAACCCTGGGTTGAATGTTCGATTAAACCGAAACCTAAAATTTCACAAATCTTTTTATGTATGTATGTATTTTATTTAATTTATTGGATTTCTATACCACCCCATCCAAATAAAATACAAGAACAAACACCATTTAAAACAAACAGGTTAAAACTATATAAAAACAAATTTAAAACAGTTCAGAGTGATTTAAAACCAATTAAAAATACTTTAAAGCAATTTAAAAACCTTGGAAGGCTGGGCTAAGCAAGTCAGTCTTTAGGGCTCTCTTGAAGGTCAACAATGACCCCAAACTATGGATATCTGCTGGAAGCACATTTCACAGGCCAGGAGCAGCTACAGAGAAGACCCGGTTCCGAGTTGCCATCAGACAGGCTGGGGCTAACTGGAGACAGACCTCTCCGGATGACCTCAACGTGCAATGGGGATCATACAGAAGAAGGCGAAGAGAGCTGGTCTTGTGGTAGCAACCATTAGTTGTCCCTTTAGCTAAGTCGGGTCTGCCCTGGATGCATATGAATGGGAGACTAGAAGTATGAGCACTGTAATATATTGCCCTTAGGGGATGGAGCCACTCAGGGAAGAGCAGAAGGTTTCAAGTTCCCTCTGTGGATTCTCCAAGATAGGGCTGAGAGAGATTCCAGCCTGCAACCTTGGAGAAGCCGCTACCAGTCTGTGAAGACAATACTGAGCTAGATAGACCAACAATCTGACTCAGTATATGGCAGCTTCCTATGTTCCTACGGTGCTCCCTAAGGTAACCTGGACCTAAGTTCATCATCATCATCAATTTTATTACGGCCATTGGCCAGCAGAAATAAGAAATATATTCAATACAACAATCAATAAACAATGCTAAAACACAATAAATCAGAATACAATCACTCATAATAAATTACTTTAAAACAATAAACAGCTCTTGCAGTTAAGCACTTAATAGGGACCTTAACCTGATGGCAATGTAGAAAAATTTAGCTACAATTGTTGTAACCTGGACCTAGGTTGTTTAGGACTTTAAAACGAATAACCAGCACTTTGTACTTTGCCTGGAAACATACTAGCAGCCAATGCAACTGTTTGAGTACAGGCAAAAATATGGTCTCTGCAGGTTATCCCAGAGACCAGTTTGGCTGCCACATTTTGAACTAACTGGAGTTTCTGAACTATGTACAAAGGCAGCCCCACATATAGCACATTGCAATAGTCAAGCCTGGAGGTTACCAGCTGATGCACCACTGCTTTGAGATCATTCTCTTCAAGGAATGGGCACAGCTGTCAGATCAGCCAAAGTTGAAAGCAAGCGCTCCTGGCCATAGCCTCCACCTGGGATACCAGGATGAGGCCTGGATCCAAGAGCACTCCCAAGCTGCAAAGCTGTTCTTTCTGGGGGAGTGTAACGCCATCCAGCCCAGGAAGATCTAACTCATCCCTCAGATTTCAATCCCCCACAATGAGCACCTCTGTCTTCCTTGATTCAGCTTCAATTTGTTATCCCTCATCCAGCCCATTACTGCCTGTAGGCAGGCATTTAGGGAAGTTAAGCCATTGCCTGATGAAGCTGACATGGAGAAGTAGATTTGGGTGTCATCAGGATACTGATAACACCCCACAACAAATCTCCTGATGACTTCACTGAGAGGTTTCATGTAGATGTCACCAAAAAGCATTGCTGACAGAATGGAGCCCTGAGGGACTCCATATAATAGTTCCCATTCTGAAGAGCAACTGTCACCAAGCTCCACTATCTGGAATCTGCTTGACAGGTAGAGCGAAACCACTGCGAAGCAGTGCCTCCTATCCCTAATCCAGAAGGATACCATGGTCAGTGGTATCGAATGCCTCTGAGAGATTTTTCTTTTTTAAACCAACAGAGTCACACTCCCTTTGTCGAGTCCCTGGTCCCTAAAAGGAGTGTGTTTTATGTAATGGATGAACTTGGGCATTACGGCTCTGTTTTATGTTTTAACAGTTTATTACTTATTTGACCAAGTTTGCTTTTATGTAAAGTTCTTGTACTTTGTGTTTTGCTGGTCGAATGACTGTAACAATAAAGATTTGATTTGATTCCCTGGTAAAGGTCATCCATCAGGCTGACCAAGGCTGTCTCTCAGCCCCATAGCATGCTCTAAATCCAGTCTGAAATGGGTCTAGACAATTGGTTTCCTCCAAAACTGTCTGGAGCTGGTTAATCACCACTCTCTCAATCACCTTGCCCAACCATGGAATATTGGAGACCGGCCTACAACTATCCATCACTGAGGGACCTAGGGAAGGCTTCTTAAGAAGTGGTCTAATTTTGCTATTTGTTTCCTAACTCTTTTCTTTGGAATAGCATTGACCTTAATTCCATGACTGAGGAAAAATTGTAGATTTGAGAAAAGAGATTCCATGTGATACAGATCTGGTGGAGGAATAAGTAGACACTCACTTGTGCAGCAGATAAAGGTGTAACTCATAAACTCAAGTTAATAAACTGGAGGTTTCCTATAAAATCCTCAGCTTTTAACAACCAGGTTGACCAAACCTGTTTTGCATTCTTCAGTTCTCAGTTTTCACTGCTATGCTAGTTTGGAATGGATTAACCTTTCAAATAGCCCTATCATCCTGCTTCCTTCTGCCACTAAATATTTGTAAGGCTATACTTCCAGTGAAACAACTGTCTACCTCTTCCTGGAATTAATTTAAAAATCCTTTTGCTGTTGTCTCTTTCTTTCTTTGGGGATAAGACTGATTATCAAAAAATTGGAGTGTGTGTACTTTGATATGCTATTGGTATATGATTTTTTGAAGAATAAAATGTTTAGGTTAATATAATCAATCAAATTCTAAATTGCAGTACAAGGTGGCTGACATACTCTGCAAGGGGACATAGGCAGCTTGGGCACCTTGCTAACTCCAGAAATATGTACTCGCAGGCTGTCTTCACATGACTTCAACTTCGCTTTGAAGGCTGCCTCAGGGCTTCAGGAGCACCTGATTTGATTCAGGGCTTATAGGGTGATGGTGGTTTTCCACTTTGCTTCAGCCTGATTCAAAGTGGTTGCTTTGATTCAGGGCTGAGGTTTTGCAACACCCCTCTACCACTTTCTCATCTTATCTGGACTGGACAGAGGCAGGAGACAAACTGCAGATACTTAACTTTGCTATTGGCAGCAAAGGAGCAGCAGAAGTGGACTGAGATTTAAAATGACTTCTGGCCGGGTTTCCACTGCAGTCCTGTAGGGGTGTGTATGAATGAGAGACACTGCTTTGCAGTGGTTCTGCTCCTATCTCTAGGACAGATTCCAAATGGTGTCACTTGGAGACTGTTCTTCAAAACATGAACTTTTATATGGTGTCCCCCACAGCTCTATACTGTCTCCAATGTTTTTTAATATCTACATGAAACCTCTGGGAGAGATCATCAGGGGTTTGGGTGCAGGGTGTTATCAGTATGTTGATGGCACCCAAATTTATTTCTCCATGTCAACATCATCAAGAGAAGGATTAACTCCCTAAATGCCTGCCTGGAGACAGTGATGAGGGATGACAAACTGAGACTGGATCGAAATAAGATGGAGGTACTTATTGTGCTGAGACAATTTTGATTTGCCAGTTCTGGATGAGGTCACATTTCCCCAGGAGGAACAGGTACACAGTCTGGGAGTACTTTTGTAACCCAAACCTCTCCATGGTATCTCAGGTTGAGGCAGTGACCAAAGGTGCTTTCTAAGCTTTGGCTGATATTCCAGTTGTGTCCATTTCTTGAGATAAACGACCTCAGAACAGTGGTAACATATGCAGGTAACCTCCTTGACTACTGCAATGCGCTCTTTGTGGGGCAGTACATAGTCTGGAAACTGCAGTTGGTACAGAATGCAGCAGCCAGATTGGTCTCTGGGTCATCAGGAAGAGAATCAAAGAACTACACTGGCTACCAATAAGTTTCTGGGCAAAATACAAGTTGCTGATAATAACCTATAAAGCCTCAAACAGTTTAGGCCAAGGATATTTAAGAAAGAGGCTATTTTCACGATCGGCCAAAATCAGGCTAAGGGAGCCTAGCCTGATTTTGGCAGAATGTGAGAACCACCGGGCTCGCCGGCGAGCCCAGTTTCTCCACAGCGGGTAACCCGCTAACTTATCCCTCCCATTAGACGAGGTTAGTGGAGCAAGCGCTCAGCAAACCCCATCTTTTTTTATTGTGTACTGCAGCACCGTGGCTCTGCGCTGTGGCAACACATGAGGAGACCCCCGCCAGGAGGCTGGAACAAGCCTCCTGGCCCTGGCCTCTTCAGGATGCCCGCATATCCTACGCTCGCAGGATGTGCTCACATGGGGCATCCTGGAACTTCCAGGGGCCACATGGCCCCTGATCCCCAAGGCCCCCACTGGCTCCATCATGGAACCGGCAGTCATGTGGGTGGCCAATCCAGCTGCCCAGGACTACAGCCTGGATTGTCTGTGGGGAGATCGGGCCAAGCCTGCTCTCCCCACTGACCTCATTTTGGCGAGTCTCACCAATTGTGAGACTCGCCTCAAAGTCTTCTTCACTATGAGCCCCATTACCCATTGAGATCATCCAGAGAGGTTCGTCTGCAGTTGCTGCCAGCTCATCTGGTGACTACACAGGGACGAGCCTTCTGTTACAGCCCTGAGACTCTGGAATGCGCTCTCTGCTGAAATAAGAGCCTCCTCATGTCTGACAACTTTTAAAAAGTCTTTAAAGACACATGTATTCACCCAAGCATTTTAAATATAGTTGTGATTTTAAATTGTGTTATTTTACTATAAACTGCCCAGAGATTAAAGTTTGGGGAGGCGTACAAATAGAACGAATGAAGTATCAAACTATCTTGTTTTATGAATTTTATTTCAAAACCCAAATATATCATAGCTTTAATTGTACTGTGTTTGCAACAGAGATAAGTTATTGACTACAACTGATTTATAAAAATGATACAGTGGATTTATAGCAAAAGGCTATTATAACATGTCCAGTATGGGATTTGACCTAGTAACACACACAAACTCTTGGAAAGCTACAAAAGGTTAGAAGTTTCTTCCAGTATACACACCAAAGAAACATAAAGGAATGAAGTGTTTGTTGACTGTGATGGAATTCAGAATGAATAATTACAAGCTAAAATCTGCTCACTTGGGTCAGGCCCCATGTTTACAAAGTGATATTTGTGGAAGCATATCAATTTGAATGCCAGTCAATGGGAAATTATTTATTACACACATATCCTGCTGTTCTTGCAAGAAACAGACTGTGACCCAATGTAAAGCAATAAAGCTGTTTTTTGCATTAAGTTCCTAACACATAACGAAAGCATGCATGAAACAAAGAGGGAAATAAAACAGGAAAGAGAACAGAAGGAAGCAGAAAAGAACAACAGAGGCAGAGGAGCAATGGAAGTGGCTAAAAGAAGAAAATAGATTTTGGGGGGAGAAAGTGCCTCAGTCAAGCCACCAAAAAGAAAGTTGGACTAAATTTTACTAAGTCAATCCAGAGCCTATAAAAGCTATAAAATAATTACAGTGCTTTTAAAAGATTGCATTTGCACTGTACTATGAAGTCCTATCTGACTAAATATCAATTGGTGGCTTTTGCAGAAGATCGTTGGTTGATGGAACTAACAAAAAGAAAGCTCCCTAGAGTCTTCATTGGACTCTCTTCTGAGGTAAAGAAGAGAGGTGCAACACTATCAATAACAATTTGGTCAACAAAATCTTCTTTATGAGGAATAAAATGCAGTTTAACAAAAAGCTAAAAAAATAAATGAATGACATCAGTGGAAGTCAATGGGGCTTTCCCCAATGAACTAGAAATGTGCAAAAACAAATTGAGCTTGAAATTATTAAAGCTCAAAATGGCTGTTTCAAATGTTTCGAGCTCAAAACACTCTTAAAATAGAGGGCATGTTTCGAGCTCAAAACAAAATTACTCCATTTTGAGCTCAAATCATTTTGATGTTTTGAGCACTATTTTGGAGGGCCGGTGTACCAACTGGGGTTTGCAGGTAGATCTCTGAGGCAGGCTAATGTGCTAAGTCCAGAGTGGAGGCCTGGTCCACTCCGGACTTAGCGTCAGTCCACCTTTGATGACTTGTCCAGCCACCACAGAGGACTGGTCTATCTAGCCTGGGTTTGGATGCTCATGTGAATAGCCTCAAAATGTTTTTTTTTTTTTTAAATGAATTGTGAACTGCATTGGGATGAGTCTTCTTTTCGATGGGAAAGTCGGATATACATATACATATACATAAATAAATTGGTTTATTACTGGCATTTTAATTCTATATACCATGGATTAGGGGTGTGCACAAAACCAGAGGTGCTGCTGTGGACACAGGGAAGGTCTCTAGCAGTTCCCCTTCCCCTCGCTGGCCTCCCTCCAGTCTCAAATGGTACATTTCAGCCTTTTTTTTTTTTTTTTTGGCCTGTTTTGGGCCTCTCTGCACTGGCCTCTCTGCCAGTGCAGAGAGGCCTGAAACAGCCCATTTGAGACTGGGGGAGGCCAGCAGGGGGAGGGGGAACCACCAGAGGACCCCCGCTTCCACAGCTGCATCAGCACCTGAAAGGCCCCACAATGGTGGTAAGTCTGCCATTTTTATTTTTTAAAAAATAAAAAGGTCCTGGGGTTTAGCTCAACCTCAAGCTGAACCGGGCCCAGTCCAGCCTGAGGATGAGCCCTCGAGCTAAGCCGGTTCAAATGTGAGCTGGCTCAATCTCGAGTGTGAGCCAGCTCATAGATCCCTACCATGGATGTCAAATGTACAAGCTGTAAACCTTAATTCTGGTTTACAGCATCTCAACCCTTTAACTTTGCCTTCCTTTAAATAAATTCACTGCTGATTACTTCATAGCCAACCCCCAAAGCAACACTTCAATGAAAAATACACCTTAGTGTTCAATTTGCTAAGTAATGTTAGATTTGTATGTATTTCAGAACAAGCAAGCCGAGACTCTTAACATACATTGATTGTTCCTTCCCAAGCACTACCAGTATTAACATGGTAGGAAATTAAGTCATGTAAATTAAATTATCTTCTGCCATGTGCTGTGAACCTATGTTTACATGTCATTTTCATTTAACTGATGAAATGAATTTTATTCCGCTGCTTTGAAATAAGTCCATCTTTTTGAAACTTTTCTACCAGAATAAAAGCCAATCTCATTCAAGCACAAAAAGCAAAGTGACTAATCTTCTAAATGAGTCACTGAATTAACTGTAAACTTGTGTCAGGTGCAAATTTCTTCTTCTGACAGACAAACACAGTGACGGGTATTACATGGCCAGATGCCCCCCAAATAATCTTGCATTCTTAATAGCCACAGCAACAAGCTACAAATCAGAAATACCATGAGCTGAATCATCACAGATGCAGGACCCTCTATAACAGTGATCGTCATTATTTTTCAGTCAGGAGTCTCTTTGGCAACAGCAACAACAAACCTTCAATGTGAGAACCATTTCTCACCATATGACCTCTACATAGTGATGCATTTCTCCCAGCAGCTGCAGGGCGGGTAGGCTTCAAGAGAAATTGAATGCAGTTGCACCCCAGAGCCATTTTGGAAGGTACCCACTGAGCACTGGGAAGCTTAGCACACTGAGCACCTTCTCAGCATTCTATCCATAGAGCCAGAGGCATAACTAGGGAAAATGGCGCCCGGGGCAAGCACTGAAATGGCGCCCCCCCACCGCACCCCCAACATACTACATTATACTTAGGTTTTTCCTCACAAGTGCCCTCCGCCGCTGCCAAGCCAGGCCACTGACTGGCCGCCAGGTGCCATCAAAGCAATGGGGGGGCACAGGCGGCACGGAAGGGACCGCTCGTGGGGAAGGGGGCACCGACGCGCTCCCTTGACTGCTGCAGCGCTGTTGCTCTGAGCAGGAAACATTTGTATTAACAAAAATTTTTTTAAAAAATTAAAAAATTTTGGTCATGGCGGCGCCCCCCACGTGACCAGAAAAGATGGCGCCCGGGGCACGTGCCCCCCTGCCCCCCCTATAGTTACGCCCCTGCATAGAGCTCTACAGAGAAAACACTGAGAAGGACTACACTTCCCAGTGCTCCATGCATGCCTTCCAAGGTGTTGGAGATCCAGCTCCAGATGGAATTGGCCTTTTGTACCAGTAACACTAATGGCCACTAGAGGGATTGGGAACAGAGAAGGTCAGTTAAGGTCTCCTTCTGTTTATCTCTGCCTCTATGACCCCTCAACTGATAGTTTCTTCTTCTTCTTCTTCACCACCCACTGGTGCTAGGCAAAGCACTGCAGTATGGGTATGGTTGCCTCTGCACAGTGCCAGGAGGGCTATGGAGAGGATTAATCTTTAGCCAAAGCTTCACACAAGCCTAATAAACAATTAATCAGGGAGCTGTACCTACAATCAATGGCAGCTGAGTGTAGGTACAACTTGCCCACCTTGCAATGAAGAACACTCCATACCAAACTATGCCCAGAGCAAATTAGTTCATGCCAGGTAGAGTTGAATCTTACACCAGTTAGGTAGCCCATTCCTGAGATACTTAGAGTTGTTGTATTTCCCTGCCTGTAAGTACTTCATATGCTTAATTCCTGCTTGTTGGTTGTTAAAAAAAACTACCAAAGTTCTCCCTCTGAAAGAAAAAAGCACTAGAAGTGCCAAGAGAAAGAGTAACTGCAATAAATAATCCAGACAGAAGAAGTAAACAAATTTAGTCTTAGGGCTACAGGGAAAGAATGAGCATTAGATCTGGTGAACAAGTCATTTCCAAAACAATAATCAGATCCCAGGTGAATACAAAACCTGGTTTTTGTGTTACCAAGAGAGAAAATGAAAGCCTGCAAATGTTTATACTTGGTTCCTTAGCTGTTTACATGGGAGTGTAGCATAAAAAATTAGAAACACAATACAGGCATTAAAAAAACAAAACAAAACACTAAACCATACCAGAATTTAAAAACTTTTCTGAGTCAAATTACTAGTGCACATTATGTCAAAACACCATGGCACACTCCAAAAGTTGAGTTCCTGTTATCAACAGCTCTTTCTAAGCTGGCCTCCACACTGTAAAGGCACTTCAGGGTGACTGAGAGATTATCAGAGCAGTTTACAAATTAGCAGCATTTGGATTCAAGCTTTATTAGTAAGAGGCAGGCTTGCTGAAGTTCTTCCTAAAAGCAATAACCAAGTGTCCTTATAAGCCTTTATAGCTTGCATGACTAAAAAAAAGTATATAGTATGTCATAACTGTTCATTTCTTCTTTTCTGTTCATTGGGCAAAACAAGTGGAAAAGACAATCTGAACAGCAAATTGATAGAGAAGAACAAAAAAACCCTATCAGGCATATATCTCTATAAAAGGGTATATTCTACATGCACAAAACAGGGTTTCAGAAATATTGTGCCAACTCCACAAAATATTTACAAATTGTCAACCATTCCAACTTGCACTCATGTACTGGCGTCATACCCTAGTGATCAGTACTTTGTACAGCCAAAAAGGGATCTAAAATGTGTTTCTGTTTAGGATCTGAGCTGTATGATAAACATCAAAGGAAAACGCTTGGCAACTTTTCATTTTAAGCGTTTCCTCAAGGGAAAGCAGCGAGCTAATACCTATGGCATTTTCTGTTTCTCTTCTTCAGTAATGTTTAAGAAAATTAATGCATTAATTAATTAATGTTTTAAGTGGTGTTTAAATGAAAGGTGCCTAGAGCACCTTCCCTATGAGGCAAGGCGACAATACCTGGGGCTTTTTAGTTTAGAAAAAAGACGACTACGGGGAGACATGATAGAGGTCTATACAATCATGCATGGTGTGGAGAAAGTGGATAGAAAGAAATTTTTCTCCCACTCCCATAACACTAGAACCAGGGGTCATCCCATGAAATTGATTGCCAGGAAATCTAGGACCAGCAAACGGAAGTACTTTTTCACACAACACATAATCAACTTGTGGAATTCTCTGCCACGAAATGTGGTGTTGGCTACTAGGTTGGATGGCATTAAGAGGGGTTTGGATAACTTCATGGAGGAGAGGTCTATCATCGGCTACTAGTTGGAGGGCTACAGGCCACCTCCAGCCTCAAAGGCAGGATGCCTCTGAGTACCAGTTGCGGGGGAGTAACAGCAGGAGAGAGGGCATGCCCTCAACTCCTGCCTGTGGCTTCCAGTGGTATCTGGTGGGCCACTGTGTGAAACAGGATGCTGGACTAGATGGGCCTTGGGCCTGATCCATCAGGGCTGTTCTTATCTTCTTATGAAAGTACTATATACTTGTGTTCATTTTGCAATGGACATGCAAGATGGCAAAGATCTGTCTATCATAAACATTCCCTCTATAATAGTGAACTCATGTGCTCCTGCCTATCTGATTGGGCAGAACAGTGGGTCACCCAAAAATAAGATCATGGTATCTAATGCCCAAGAGACTTCTTAGATCAAAATTATATACATTTCTAAATTAAAAGAAAAAGCAGCCTCTGCCCCCACCCCTGCCACAAAACAGCCTGCTGTGAACTGATGCCCCAGGAACGATGGAATTTGAGGTGCCAGTTGCGGGGGAAATAGCAGAAAATGGCTAAGGAGAAGGAACTGGCCTGCTTGAGCCTTTAACAATTTATAGTGTCCTGGAGTGGGCCATTAAGGTTGGGGAGATACAACATTTTGCTATTAGGAGATACATGTTCTTTCTAATAGCAAACGGAGATGTTTGAGTGCCCGTCACTGTCAGCATGCATGTGAAGACCACTGAAAAATAAGATAGTGGCTTGTACATACTTGGGGGACTCCCTCGGTATGCAGAAGTAGATACGTTTGTAAATTGAAAGGAAAATAATATTTTAAAATGCCACCCAGAGGTGGAGGTTTGGGGCGGCATACAAATTTTATAAATTAAATATAAAATAAAATAAAACATTAAGGTCATTCACATTACACAGGCAGCTTGGACAAAATCCCTCCTACCCAAGCAGCCTGTAGGAGGTCTCCCAACCCAGCAGCTGTAGCCCGTGTAACCCAGATCCACTACCCAGGAAAAAAGTGAGGGAGGACATAAAAAGAGTCTCTCCTACCTCACCTTTTGGTCATGTGCACCATCGGGACTCTGAAAATGGCCACTGAGAGCGGGGACTGCAGCAGGCTCCCTTTCAGCTTCACATGCAGTGCATTGTGGGATATGGGAAGGCTTCCTTCTCCTGATCCCATCTTGGGCAACCGCCCCATAGTCAGTCATATAGTCAGTCATGTAGGTGCATGAGTGGTCATGTGAATGACCTTATCATGTGGGCTTCCAGGACTTTGCCTTTTTATGATGGATAGAATGTTGAGGGCTGTCATGCAGAATGTCAAATGGAGGACAGCAGTGGGGTGCAGAGAGGGCACTGGCCTCTTTAATCTTGTAACAGTTACAAGGCCTGCTTGCGGCCTTGGAGAAGTCACTGCCAGTCTGTGAAGACAATACTGAGCTAGATGGACCAATGGTCTGACTCAGTACATGGCAGCTTCCTGTGTTCCAAGACATACATTCTCTACTTTCCTGAAGACAATCTAGGGGTTTGGATGACTTCATGGAGGAGAGGTCTATCAATGACTACTAGTCGGAGGGCTGTGGGCCACCTGCAGCCTCAAAGGCAGGATGCCTCTGAGTACCAGTTGCAGGGGAGTAATGGCAGGAGAGAGGGCACGCCCTCAACTCCTGTCTGTGGCTTCCAGCGGCATCAGGTGGGCCACTGTGGGAAACCGGATGCTGGACTAGATGGGCCTTGGGCCTGATCCAGCAGGGCTGTTCTTATGTTCTTATGTCCTTGAGTTGAAAATTAAGAGTAGAGGGAATGCATTCCATGAAGTTAAACTCCCCTGTCGGCATTATATGTGATGTTTAAAGAGGAAGAACAACTTTTGCTTTCCACATTCTCTGGAACCCTGTCCTTCCCCTACTTCACAATATGGCAATAAAATACTCAGGTTAGAGCTTGACAGCCAGCCCCAGACCTGATCCTCCAGCAATATATTGCACAGAATGGGCAGGATTCAGGAGAATGGGAAAGTGGGGGAAATGGGTCAGATGTTTTCCCTCTCTCCAGTTCCCCACCAAGGGCACTCATCCCCAACAAGCTTTGTCATCCCTTATATTTTGGGCCACTTTGGATGACACATTTCTGGCCACATGATTAGAATGAGTGCATACTGAGAGTGTGCCCCATGATTATGTGTTCTAAGGACATTTCTATTCCTTCCTGTCTCATCCCTTTACCATGTAGGCGGTGGGTACTGTTGGACAAACAGCCTCCCGCACATGATAGAGGATGTGCGGGGAGGGGGGCATTGGGATGTCTTGATGGGCATGCTCTTGCTGCATCCCTTTTCTAATCATGTGGCTCAGTAAGGTATCATCTGAACTGGCCATTTAAAAAGGGGCGAGGCCACAATAGTGCGAACAGGTTCAAAGAACCCGGGCCTCTGCACTCAGGGACCGCGCTCCAGCCACATCCCCTGTGCCTATGCAGGGGGTGTGGCATGAGGGGCTGCTGGCAGCAGTTGAACCGGGGTTGCTGCTGGCCTCCCTATGCTACTGCATTTGACAATTATAACAGCCAACAGCACAGGTTCATAATTAACTGGCGGGTAGCAATATGTCTTTCCCATATTTCCTTAAAATATGTTCAGGTCCTAGTACCAAGCTCCCTTTGAGTCTATCAGAGGCAGTACAGGGAAACAGAAGATGTACTTCACATGAATCAATCCCCGTGTGCATCTTTGCCTTGAAAAAAATGAAATGATTTTGCTTAATGATACTCATGTTTTTTAACCATTGGGTGGGCAGTGGGGTGGACCCTGTCCTCAGGTGGGGTGGACCCTTTATGCAGGTGGGCGGGTGTGTGTGTGGACCCTGTCGTCTCCTAGCTCCTCTTTCAGTCACTATGTGACTGGAAACTCAAAGTCTACTTTGTTGTTTTCATATACTATTGCCACATGTTCACTTATGGATAGGTGGCCAAGTTCCCATAATACTAAGGCGATGTATTATTTATACAGTATACAGCTGGAGAATGTATATATAAAACTCCAAATCTTAAAATACCGTAAGTATTCTGAATGTAAATAGGAAACTTGAAAGAACAAGTAAACAGACTCTCTAAGCACAGTTCAAGAAATGTAGCCCAACAAATACACAAAGACTACATGGAAAGGAAACACTCTTGTTGAACCACTTTCCATGCTTTTACTGGTATTAGAATTTGAGGCTATCAGGAAATTGTTTCTTCATGATGTCCTATCAGGTGAGTGGATTTTAGCAGGCTCTAAACAGTAGTGAAAACTTCAGTTGGAGAATGCAGGTTCTCTTGACAGTAATGTTTTCACAGCATTGGTCTATTGGCCAATAATCCTTCCCCATTGCCCAGCAATGGATGATCTCCCTTCTGTTGTTCCATCATCACTATGTTGCCTGTCTTGCTTGCTAACCTGGTTCTTTGATGAAACCTGGATAGAACTTTGACACAATAAAAAAAACAACGGAATACACTTGATTCTAATGCAGGAACCAAACCAAGTATTTTCTCAGTGTCAGTAAGCTTGTAAATAAATGTTCCATAGCAGGAAATAAGTTGCTTACAAGTGATAGAGTCTGAGGGCAGATGCTCGGTTCTGCTGCTACTATCTTCTTATCTTCTAGGCCGTGTTATTCTTCTTGTTTTCTAGTCCACAGCAATGGTTTCTCAAGTGGTTCTCATTCACCATCACATGCAGCAAAGTCTTGCCTGATCTCCTGGTGCACATAAGCAAAGGCTGAAGTCTTAGTTGCAGAAGGGAGCAAATGAAAGAGAAACCTGCTAGCTGAGCAAAGAGGCATATTTTTAAAGTGGTGATTCTCTTATATTCAGCAGAGGGAGAGCAATAGGCCCAATTCACCCCCAACACAGCATCACACCAGTGGCTGTTGCTGGTTTCTACCTTGCATTTCTTTTAGATTGTGAGCCCTTTTGGGATAAGGGATCTATCTATCTATCTATCTATCTATCTATCTATCTATCTATCTATCTATCTATCTATCCATCCATTCTATGTAAACCACTTTCTATTTTGTGATCATTTAATACATTTATTTATTCTATGTAAATTACTTTGGGTTTTGTTGTTATCATCATAGAATAGAGCAGCTTTTTTAAAAAAAGGGAAATCAGTTTCAAGATTGCCCTCAAGATGCAGGAGACCTGAGAGATATGCTACTCTTTTTGCTTCCACTGATGAGAAATAGGGATGAACAGAGGTAAGGAAGGCTGACTTTTACTTATCAATTCCAAATCAGTGCACAGGTCTCTAGTAGTTAATACTTTACAGTCTTTCATTTGCTTATGTTAGCTGAACTTTCTGACACTGTTCAACTGTTTGTCTTCAACACATCCATTGTATTTATTTTCCATTATTTAAGTCAGTGGCTCTGTGCCCTTGACATCTGTTGGTGATTTGCCCCCACACAAGGAGCAGGGTTTTGAGTCTCACAGAAACTGGAGCACAGAGAGACTCTGCGGATTTATGCTGCTTTTTTAACTATCTGTCAAATTTGGCTCATCTCTTCCTCCAGAGCTTCAATGTGCAGAACAGTTGCTCCAATGAAATTTTGATATACTGCCATGATTTTGGGGGCCAGGATTTTATGCCACGTAAAAGAGCTGCTGCCTAGATTCCAGTCTATTGAAAATACTGTAAAGAGAATCACTATTTTTAAATAAAAATTAGCAAGCAATTAAAACCAGCAACTTTGGGAACTGATTTTCTTTTGAAGAAATCCCTCAAAAATGTGAACCAACAGAAAAGTTATTGTTTAGGACAGAAGATATTTAAAACTGTGAACATTTATGAAGCACTATGAAAATAAGAGGAGTTATATCTATCTGCTCTGCCTTTTTCTGCCAAGGTAGCATGTTGCCAAGTGAAGTAAATTTCAGCATGTCAACCTAAAACCAGAAAGGAAGCCAAAGAAACTGTCCAAGGATTCTTGAGAATTAATCAAGTATTTATTTCCTTATCAGATGCACCATAAATACAGTACATCCAAAATACTTTCCTCCTAAAAATGTAAATGTTTGAGTCTTAGAGGAACAGCTAAAATGTTCTCCCTGAAAAGTTAGTTTTGTATGAGGACATTTTTACATATGGAGCACCATTCAGATTTGTAATCCTTTACCTACAGTTTCAAATGGTCCAGCCACAGAGACATCATGTATGCTTATCCAATGCTTGATTTGCATGGATTGCTGTTAGTCAAGAGAACTATCCACACATTATGTTCAGCACTTGGATGAGTGTACAGAGTAAACAGGTGCAGTAGTGCACACAAAAGCATGTACAAGTTACAGATATTTGTACACTTGTACAACATAATGTCTGAATAGGTGCACTGTAGTTCTGGCATAGAACTAGTTCGGTTAGACTTACTTCAAAAGTGATCTGGTTCTTGCCTCCCAACCTCTGTGTTGGTTAGCTGCTACACCTGTGGTATTTCTAATGAGCTCTTGCGGGGGTGGACATCTCCAGATATCTCCTATAAATATGTGGGGGAAAGTACCTGTACTATGAGGCCGGCTGTCCTTACCTCTGAGGGCGGGGTGGTGAGGGGGCACAAGGCGACAGGGACGGGTGGCAGCTGGGGAGAAGCAGAGGAAAGACTGCCAACGGGCAGGGACTTGGCTCCAGTGGAGGAGCAGAGCCCTGAAAAGGCCGAAGGAGAGGCATGCGAAGATAACATCAGCAGCAGGCCTCCCGAAGGAAGGGGGGTCTGAGCAGGAGCAGGGAGAAGGGGGAGAGGCATTGGCAACAGCTGTAAAGGCATTGGCGACAGCTGTTAATTACAGGGAATAAAGAGGGGCGTTGGCTCCCGTAATTGGGGGTGGGCGATGCATAGCCTGTGAGGAGGCATATAAGGAGCCGGCCGGGATGAGAGGCTGGCTGGTGGAGAGTGTCAGGGCCCCCTGGAGAGGGGCAGACACAAGGAACAAGCAGCCTGGGAAGGAGGCAGCACAAGGTGACACTCAACCCCCTCCCTGTACCTGCTCTGAGGCTGGACCCGATAAGCCTAGCCAGGTTTGGTAAAGGGGACAGGGATATGTAGCTGGACAGTACCCTAGAAAATGGCATCTGTAATTTCATCGCAAAGGCTCCAAACAAACTACAAACATAGTCAATCCAAATGAGTTCAGGACTTTTTGATCTCATTGATTCCAATGGAACAGTTTGAAATTTATGTGATGCAACACTGGCTTACTCCGGACTACAAAAGCATCAATGTTATGGAAGAGGCAATGGTGCTTCTCAAGAGGTAAACTAACTCAGCTATAGCACTCAAGCCGCGGGGGGGGGGGGGGGGGGGGGGGCTCTCCCCTTTCCCCAGAAGCGTTCTTTTCAACCCTGCTCAGGGGTTGCAATGCACAGCCCTCAGGAACATATTTTTGGGTGCTTCTGTGGTGAGGGGAGCTTGTCAAAAATCTGCCCCCACATACAGTACCAACACCAGTGCAGCATTAGTCTGGAACTCTTCAGAATCACTGGTGCTATACTGGTGCTTCTCTCATAGTTTGGCTGGTCCAAATATAAGCCATTTTCTTGATTGTTTCTCTATTGAACTGGAGATGAACTGGTCCAAAATCTTATATTCAAAAGAGTTTCCATTGGCTTCCACAAAGGGAAATGCTCCATTCCTGCAATAGAGATTCTGAATGTAAATAGGAGAACACAGGAGATTTCCCCACTCCTCTCAAAGGGGTGGGGACTGGAATGTGCAGAGGGACTGTATAAGACAATGGAACTAAGCCTTAAATCTGTCATCAGGATTTTGTGACTCCTCAGTTAGTTTATAAGTGGATATTGGCTTCTAATAAATTGGAAGGCATCACTGAAGAAAGGACCAGTGTGGCAACGAAGTTGTGAAAAGGGTGTGTATTCCCTCCCCTTCCTTTTATGCATCTGGATCCCTTTTAAAAATATGTGCCCATGGTGCCTGTTGAGCTGTTGTTGTTTAAAGAAGAGTTGGAGAGAAATTATGTGGACATAAACAGTTTCCCAAGTTCCCTTCATGAGAGCAGGACTGACTCAGCTGATCATGCCCCCTGATCCAGCACACACTCAGTGGGCACCCAGCTAACACAGGGCCATCATGCTGCTCATGGAAACTGGCATGATCATGCTGACGGCATTCACCACTTCAGACAGATGCCATAACCATGAAGAGCACAAGTGGGACATGCCAGGGGTGGGACTTCTGGGCTTGCTTTGGACACTGTAATCATGTACCGCATCCCTTTTGGGGGTGGTCTGAATAGTACATAGATGTTTAGGAAACAATTTGTCTGGTACAATATGTCTGGTGCCACTGTCCTTGGTTTGTTTGTTTTTGTTTGTTGGTTGGTTGTTGTTGTTTTTTAGCATATTCCTGTCCAACATGAACATACAAGACAGTGCCTTTGCTTATCAGAACTACATTGGTAGGGATGAATTTGGATCAATTAATATAGGGCTTTTTTTTTTTTGGATGGATGATATTTCCATATGGAGACATATTGCAATTGGGAATATTTTTAAAGTTGAGCCGCCAGACTGCAAATTGGAACAAAAGGAATGAATTATTAAGCTATGTAGTAGAACGGATTTTGAAGAAATGACTCCAAACTGCACGTCAAATAAAACTAAATCTGGCAGTCTTTCCCAATCCCTCATTTAAAAGGGGTCGTATTTACCCAGACTTACATAAGGGTGGTTTTTTTTGTGTTAAGTGTTGCTAATAGAACATCAAAGATATGTTAACCATAACCCCTTCTCTGAACCATGCCAGTGAACTATTGAACAAAACACAAGTTTCCACATGTTATACACTTAGTGTATTCTAGTATGCTGTTGTTGTGTGTATATAAATATACATATACACACTCAACTTGGCTTGATCATTGTTATTCTGCCCTATATTTACTGTGTGTGCCAGGATATATTTCACCTGTGACTGTTTAATGACACATGAATATCTTGCTTTCTTTGTTTAAAGGGAAAATAATCCACAGTACACTTAATACCAAAAAAAATTGACATTATACAGAGTATAAAGGCAAAAAAAGACCAAAATGTGTATGTAGATTCTGACACCTAATAAACCTCCCTCATCAAAAAATATACTTAAGCATAAATTTCACTGCCACCAAAGACAGTTATTGTTCAGTACATCTAAAGTGTATGTGCCTTCTAATTACATTTGCCTAAAATGTGATCCGAGCTACTTGCCCTGACCATCACATCCACCTGTCAGGTGCAAGTGAGAATGCAACAAGATTGGACTAAGCCCAGTGCTTTCTCTCTTTTTCCCTGTGAGACTACGGCCACCTTCGCACATAAGGTTTTCCAGGGTTTTTAGCTGTTTGAATGCAGAGGCGTAACTATAGGGGGGCAGGGGGGGCACGTGCCCCGGGCGCCATCTTTTCTGGTCACGTGGGGGGTGCCACCATGACAAAAAAATTTTTTTAAAATTTTTAAAAATTTTTTGTTAATACAAATGTTTCCTGCTCAGTGCAGCAGCACTGCAACAGTCAAGGGAGCGCGTCAGCGCCCCCTCCCCCACGAGCGGTCCCTTCCGCGCCGCCCGCGCCCCCCCATTGCTTTGCTGCCACCTGGCGGCCAGTCGGTGGCCTGGCTTGGTGGCGGGCGCTTGTGAGGAAAAACCTAAGTATAATGTAGTATGTGAGGGGGGGCTGGAGGGGGCGCCATTTCAGTGCTTGCCCCGGGCGCCGTTTTCCCTAGTTATGCCTCTGTTTGAATGTTTAATTGGTTTTAGTCTGTGTTTATAGTTTTGATTTTAATTGTTAACTGATTTTAATTGTTTTTGTCCTGTTGTCCCTGAGCCATTTTGGAAGGGCGGTATATAAATCAAACAAACAAACAAACAAATAAACAAACAAACAAACAAACAAATAAAGCCAAACCAGAGGCAAACTCACCATCAGTTCGGGCTCCATGTCATCCAAATTATCCGAACCACGATTCCCAGACCCAACTGTGATTTTGCCTCCAAACCTGGGAATGAACCCACAGTTTGTAGTGAGTTCCACTCACCCAACTGAAGGTCCATTCCCTCCTCTGTGTCATCCGGATTGGGAATTTAAACCAAACCAGAGTTAATGTAGGAAGCTCCTCCCACTGGTTTCACTCCCATTGGCTGGCATAGGCTGTCCTTCCAGGGTTGAAGAAAGCCCATGCAGCCAGTCCTGCCCCTGTTACTGGCTCCCAGATTGAAGATAGTGATTGTCTGGGAGTAGGGGAGGGGCTATGGAGGCAAACTGCGGATTTGTTGGACCCACAGTTTTCTGTTCTGTGCGAAGGCAGACAATGAGAGATCAGACCTAGAAGTGGTCTGTGGAAGGGGTCAGACATGAACAACAGCATTGTCCAGAGCACATGGGTGTGTTTCCAGAAAAGTGATTGCTATAGGGTCAATGTGTATTCAAAGACAGGTAAGGGGTCAAATCCCAATAGCAGCAACTATAGGGCCAAAGGCCCAGAGGAAGATGTAACCTGATGCAGACAAGCAGATGGTTACGTTGCAAACGTTAACGGTCCAGCAAGGCAATGCACAAGAGCAACTACTCTATCTGACACATTGCTCAGACTGGGGGAACCAAGCCTGAAACAGCAGTTATATAAGGTCAGCCAGGACCTTTCTGGCTTCTCATATCATCTAGGCTGGTTGGGCTGATGAACTGCAGGACACCTTTCTGGTCAATGTGTGGGTGGTACTTCAAAGCAACCAAGATCAGGCCAGTAAATAAATTTATTTTGTCAAAGAGCTGCCCTGGAGGTGCCGAGTTTCAGGTGCCAACCCCATGCTGCCAGGTCACCCCTACTGCCTTAGACTCCTAACCAGTCATGTAGTGCTACAGGGATGGGCAGGGATGCAGTCCTAGTACTTTTTTAGATGACAAGCTTTACTGCAAGGGAAATGGCTTAAGTTAACGTGAGTTAGAAGAAGAGCATATAAAGCAACGTTATGCACATACAAGCACCCATAAGCATGAATCGGAAGAATCTGGACCTTTCACATTGCTGCCACTGCCACCCCTGCTGCCTTCAGCTTCCCACTTCCTCCTCCATCTCCTTTTCATCCTGCCTCTACTGCCTGGCACCCATCCAGCCTCTTGCAGGCTTACCAAACCAGCTGAGTGAGAGAAGGAGGAACCCCATGCAGCATCCTGTCATGTTGGCCTACTGGCAAACTGGGCAGTGGGGTGGAGCATAGCATCTCTCTTGAGCAAGGAAATCCCTGCAGCCCTTTTTCTCACTGACCTGCTGGCAAGCAGGGCAGAGCTGACGCTCCTGTTACAAGGAGTTTCTTTTGACTGTTTGTGATTGACAATCCAGATTGCTTTTCTGGGTGAATAACCACACAAGGTTCAAGTGCTCTAGAATTAGGAAACTATCCTTGGCTTCTTGAAACAGAACCACCACCACCACCCCACCACAAATTATTGCATCTACCTAAGTGGGGTGTACAGAAAATTGGAGTGTTTTGCAAATGAATAATGCAATTTTATTTAGCACATTTTGAGTTTGCCTCTGTGTATCTGTGATCTGAGATTTTATTTATTTGTTTGTTTATCTATCTATGTATCAGATTTGTATACTTCCCCAAACTTTCATCTCTGGGTGGTTTACAACATAAAACAAATTAAAACACTAGGTGGGGGGTGGCTTAAAACAATTTAAAACCACAGTCAAATTAAAAAACTTGGGTGAAGAGATTAGACTTTAGACACTCTTTAAAAGTTGTCAGAGATGTGGAGGCTCTTATTTCAGCAGGGAGTGCATACCAGAGTTTCAGGGCAGCAATAGAGAAGGCCTGTCCCTGTGTGGCCACTAGAGGAGCTGGTGGCAACTGCAGATGAACTTCTCCGGATGATCTCAATGGGTGTTGGGGCTCATGGTGAAGAAAACGTTCTTCACCGTTGATGGATTGATGCTGCCCTCCTACTAGAAAGAGTTCTTCATTTACTTTAGTAATTGAAATAGTGATGTGCATACAATGAGAACTCCTTTGGTTAATTAAAACTCCTGTACGCACAGAGAGTGTAATTAGGTCTAAGGATGTGCAAACAAGTTCGAGTCTGAACCTGTTTGAATATGAACCAAACCAGGCATTGCATTGGCAATGCCAGTCTGAGTTCGAACCCATCAAGCCTGGTTTGGTTCAAACCAATGAACAGTGTGTGACCTTAATTGCTGTGAATTCTTAGTTCAGAGTTCACAGCAATTAAGGTCACACACTGCTCTACTTATGAATGGGGGAGGGACTCCTATTCATTGCATTGAAACAGAGAGAGAGAGAGAGAGAGAGAGAGAGAAACAGATAGTTGTGGCCATACCTGCCTTGCACCCAAAACCACTTTGCTGCCCAGGCACCCCCAAGGAGGGCAGTTTGGGTATCCTTTAATCCCCATTGTTCCCTATGGGGAAAATGCAAAAAAATGAAAACTCTTCCAAAAAAATCATCTATAATTGCAGGAGTGTCCAATTGCTTTGGGGTTCTGTGGCTGGTAACCCTAACCCTAACCCCTGGGTGCCTACCACCCACCATGGGTTTGTACCCCTAGGTGCTCTGAATAGGGAATAATGGTCCAGTTCGAGTCCCCATTATACCCTATGGGAAAAATGAAATTTCTTTTCAGAAATTCGTTAAAATTTGCAGGAGGTCTGCTTTGGGATTTGGGTGGTAGATGGCACCCATGGGTGCTTACCATCCCAACCCAGTTTTGGAGTCTTGAACCTTCAAAGTGGTTTGAATAGAACCAGGCTCTGTTTGGTTTGAATTTGGACTGGCATTGCCAATTCAATTCCCTGTTTGGTTCAAGTTCGAACCTTCGAACTGAACCAGTTTGAATTTGAACCTGTTTGCACATCCAAAGCAGAAAACCAAGAAGTGTTACTTTACATTTTCCTTCAGTGTGGTGTGTTTTTGCCTTGCCCTTCCTTCTTTGCAGTTTGTTTGCCTGAGTGGTTTTACTGCTTTGCACCATCTTGCTAGATCTCGTTTGTTTGTAGCTGTTGTAGTCTGTGGTGTTTGGTTTGGTTCAATTGGTTTTGCAGTTGTGTGGTTGTTTTTATTTGTTTCCAGTTTGGTGTCTTTTTGAGTTGTGTCACTGCCTGTTGGTATTGCGGCCTGCTAGGGACACAAAACCAGGTTGTGTGGTAGGAACCCATGGGTGTCAACTGTCACTCAAACCTCAAAGCAATCAGGTACTCCTGTGATTTTAAGGGATTTTTTTTTTAAGATGTTTGCATTTTTTGCATTTTTCCCATAGGAGACAATGAGGATTTAAGGCAGCCCAACTGGCCCATTCTCCCCTTTGGGGGGTGCCTGGGCACCATAAAGTGGGTTTGCAGGCATGGCATGTTGTGCCACAACTCTCCCCAGGCAGCCCGAAGCCGGTGGGGTGTATGGTGTTTTTTTCTCCAGGAATTTTTAAATTTCTGACCACTTCCACAGTCTATCAGAGTGGATTCTTAGGTTTATGTATATATGTATGAAAAGTTCTTCATATTAGGGATTCATTGAAAGAACTCATAGAGCCTCAAGTCCAACACAAATTGGATAGTTAGTTGCTGTATGAGTTATCTCAATGAATCCCTATGAAGAACTACACACACACACACACACACACACACACACACACCAAGAATCCACTCTTAGTGTGTTAAAGAGGCCAGAAAATTAAAAAACTTTCTTGGGGGAAAACCATAAACCCCACTGGCTTAAGTCTGCCTGAAGGGAGTTGTGGCACAACCTGCCATGCCCCAAAACCCACTTTGGGGTGCCCAGGCACTGCCAAAGGGGGGATGGGGCTGTCTCAAATCCCCATTATTCCCTATGGGAGCAATGCACAAATTGAAAAAAAAAATCTTCAAAAATCATTTAAAATCATGCATGTCCAATTGCTTTGGAGTTTGGGTGGTAGTTGGCACCTCTGGGTGCCTACCACCCACCCTGGTTTTGTGCCCCTAGGTGCTCTGCATAGGGAATAATGGACCGGTTCAAGTCTCCATTATACCCAATATAGAACCTTTTAGAACTGGTTCACATTGGGTTCGAATTTGAACTGAACCGGGGGGGGGTTGTGCACAACAAAAACCAAACCTACCCATAGTAGTTTGAAGCTGGTTAGAATTCATACCAAACAGGCCAAGCCAATTTTGTGCACATCCCTAAGTAACTGGCCATATCCACCCCCAGCACAGTACCTCCAGTGACTGTTGCTGGTGTATATCTTATGTTTCTTTTAGATTGTGAGCCCTTTGGGGACAGGGAACCATCTGTCTATATATTTCTTCTAGGGGTGCCTTTGAACGTGCATCCCGGCTGCCCAGCTGATTGGCTGGGCAGCGTAGGTGCCTGATTGGCTGGCACACCCAGGAGAATTGGCTGGCCGCGTGCCAGGCCCGGCGATAGTGGCTGCAGGCCCAGCCCGGCCACAGAGGCGAGGCAGTGGGCCCATGCCTGCCTGGAAACTGGGGCAGAAGGTGGGGGTGGGGGAGAGGTAGCCGGCATAAAAGAGGCCAGCTGCAGAGGCTGGCAAGTGGCGGCAGTGGGCCCAGTGGTCCATGGAGGTGGCACTTGGCATGGCGGGCCCGGCCACAAAGGCAGCACTCGGCCCGGCAGCAGGCCAGGCTGTGGAGGTGCTGGGCCGGGCTGCAGAGGTGGCTCACAGCCAGGCGATGGCGGGACCGGCCACCGAGGCCAGGCGCCTGTGGGAGGCTGGGGTAGGAGGGAAACGGTCGGCGGGACTTCCCTATTTGCTGCCCGGGAGGAGGAGCGGCTGCCCGGTAAGTAGAGTAAAATAAAATGCAGGGTGAAGAGGGAAGGGGGAGGAGAGAGTGGTGGAGGGGGGAAGGCAAGAGAGAGGGGGAGGGGGAGGGCACAAGAGAGAGGGGCAGGGGGAGGGGAGGGCAAGAGGGAGGGGGGCAGGGGGGAGGGGGAGGGCAAGAGGGAGGGTGGAGGGCAAGAGAGAGTGGGGCAGGGGGAGGGTAAGAGAGTGGGGGAGGGCAATAGAGAGAGGGCAAGAGAGAGTGGGGAAGGGGGAGAGGGGAACGGCAGGAGAGAAGAGCAGGGGGAGGGGGAAGGGCAGGAGAGACTGGGGCAGGAGGGTGAGAGAGAGAGGTGGGAGGGGGAGGGAGGGCAAGGGAGAGTGGGGTAGGAGGGAGGGGAGGGGCAAGAGAGAGTGGGGCGGGAGGGAGGGAGGGGGAGGGGGAAGGAGGGAGGGGAAAACGTCCGGCCCCAAAGAGCACACAGATGCTCTGTGCGGGTTGCCTAGTCTTATTTATTTATTGTTTCTCTGTGTAAACTGCCCTGTGCCATTTTTGGAAGGGCGGTATAGAAATTGAATTGATGATGGTGATGATGGTGATGATGGTGATAGGGGCCACAGAAATCACCATCAGCCCATTACAAAAAGCAACTTTACTGGGAACAGCCTATATTCTGCGACGATATCTATAATAATAACAGCAACAATATTAATAATAAAATTCAGCCATCCCAGGTCCTTGGGAAGGACTCGATGTCTGGATAAAACAAACCAGTCAATAACACCTGTCTGATTGTGTAAACAAAAATAATAATTAATAATAATTGGGCCATTCATCTTCACTTTTCACTCTGATATAGTGGGTCACAGTGAAAAGATACAATGTTCAGCTACATGCAGAATAATAGCCCCTGACATTGCAATCAGAAAGTTGTAACACTACATATTTATGCAAACATAATAGTCACTTGGTCTTGTACTGAAGAAGTTTGAACTCCATCATTCTAAAGTCCCTTCTCATTTATTTGACTGTCCTAATTGGCATCCACAAATTTATTTATTTATTTATTTATTTATTTAACATGTTTTATACTGCCCAAAACCTACATCTCTGGGTGGTTTACAACAAAATAAAAACAGAAAAAGTAAAACATTAGTTAAAACAAAAACAAAAAGTTTAAAACATTACAAGAATTTAAATTTCTTTAAACAATATTTTTAAACAGCATTAAAACTATTAAAACAACAATAATTAAAAGCCTGGGTGAACAGATGCATCTTTAAAGACTTTTTTAAAGCTGTCAGAGATGGGGAGGCTCTTATTTAACTAGGGAGCAAATTCGAAAGCCTCGGGGCAGCAGCGGAGAAGGCCTGTCCCTGAGTGGCCATCAGACGAGCCGGTGGCAAATGCAGACAGATCTCTTCTGATTATCTCAATGGGTGGTGGGGTTCATAACGAAGAAGATGTTCTCTTAAATACCCAGGGCCCAAGCTGTTTAGAGCCTTATAGGTTATAACCAACACCTTATATTTTGCCCAGAAACATGTAGCTCCTTCAATACAGGAGTAATATGGTCTCTCCAAGATGACCCAGAGACCAGCCTGGCTGCTGCATGCTGGACCAACTGTAGTTTCCGGACTACATACAAGGGCAGCCCCACATAGCGCGCATTGCAGTAATCCGGTCTGGAAGTTACCAGCAGATGTACCACTGTTTTGAGGTCATTCATCTCAAGAAACGGACGCAACTGGTGTATCAGCCGAATCTGATAGAAGGCACATTAGGATAGGATTAATTTGCAGGCTACCTGATGGACAACTGATGTTAGAATAAGTGTAAGTATGAGATGTGGATAAATTATGCTTAGATAAGAGATTCTCTAATCTTGCTCTATTGATGAAATAAATCATCAATGTATCTTGGGGGAAACAATCCAGCAAGCTTATGACTGGCACTTTGCATTGCCCTCTGAAATCTTGTTTTTGATTCTAAATCTTAACTAGATATTCTCTGGGCTGCTATGATTCATGAGATATCTCAGTGACCATAGCAATGATGGGTTATAGAGCACTTCTCAGGAGAAGAGATCTGTATTTCTATAATAAACCACCTAGGAAGTTAACATATGACAGCCGGAAATGGAAAGCTGTGTGTGTTGCCATGAGAGCATTATGGGTATAGAATGCATGCAGGTAGGAAAGTCATGTGGTAATTGCATCAATTTTCATGTTAGTTTGTGTAACACAAGGAAAATGTTTTAATTATATGAACAGAATTCATTTTACTGAATGCATACATACAGCAGCAATACCTGGGGATGGGTTTAAAAGGCAGCCTCACCAGGAATTCTTGAATGGCTCTGTTCTACTTTTTGTATAATAAAGTTGGAGAAGGGGGACCCAGCCCTTTCCCCTTGGGTAAAAGTATGCAGTCTCTGGCGTTACTCATGAGAAGAACTGTCCAGCAGGAGCAATATTGCCTCCAGTCATTGGAGAGATTCCTCCTGTATGATGGTTAAAGATGCTACTCCAGAAAAGACCACTCTCTCATGAGAGTGAAAGGCATGTGGGCCAGACAACAGCTTTCATCCAGCCTGGTTGCGTGACACAAACAGGTATGGGTATATCCCAGGTATGGGTATATCCCAGCAGGTATGGGTATATCCCAGCAACACCCTTCCTTGTCGTGGCGACTGCCATGAAGAAGCAGTCCAACGGTCCCTCTGCCAGTCTGGTTGTCCATTGACATGTATCCATGTTTGGTTTTGTCTGGTACGGCCACCCTACTTCCCTGGGATTGCTGATAATCGGGGTTCCCCCCACCCACAATTCCTTGTGGTGACTGATCTGCCACCACAGCACCAGTCCAAACCCAGGAAATTT
Organism: Hemicordylus capensis; assembly: GCF_027244095.1. Taxonomy (NCBI): domain Eukaryota; kingdom Metazoa; phylum Chordata; class Lepidosauria; order Squamata; family Cordylidae; genus Hemicordylus; species Hemicordylus capensis. Next base: position 47,677,390 of record NC_069661.1, on the reverse strand, counting down.
TAGTGATAGTCTGCCCAAGCGGGACCACCCCAACACATGGAGAGGTACTACTCCTTGGGTGTATGAAAGGGTTGCCTGGAGAGGAGGGGGTCATGGTGTACAAGTTCTATTATTTACCAGAGAGAAGAGGGGCCCAACACTACGGGAGACCCCTGATTTGGATGGCCTGCTTCATGAGAGTGCAGTCTGATGGAGGCCTGAAGCTCACTGGGCCTCTGGGCCTCCCCAATGGACTGCCTCTCTCATGAGAGGGCTAATCCCTGGTTGACAAGCCAACATGGGGGCAGGACTATGCTTGAGTGTTCCTGGGTCTTTGCCGGGGCCTGCCCTAGCAAGAGCATCCTTGGTCACAGTGGACCAGACTCCAGGACGCTTTGCCCTCCCTCATATACATATTCCCTCCTAAGAAGTCATAATGATTCCTTACCCAAGGAACAGGAAAATAGTGCCTCTCTGCATCCACCCCCACCCCCTGTTTCCTGTAATTGTGCTTGTGCAAGACTGTTTTGCTGTGGGGAACTAACAAGGGTGGCAGTGCAATTGCTATTTTAGGAGAAGGGCCTAAATGCCATTTAAAGGAATTTAAATGCCCTTTCCCTGCTGATGGTGGGTGGTCTATTCCAAAAAGGCACGATTGTGCTTGGCGTGCCCCCTTGAAGATCGTGGCCAATAGCTGCTGCCCTGCAGATGTTCTGATGCCTTCTCACGGTCTGGCATCATGAGCACTACAGAATTTGCTGGGATGTGGCCTTGGTGGAACAGGAAGGAGGAGTGGCTCCCCTGCCCTGAAACCAGAGGTTGTCAGGCAACAGTTGGACAAATGTCTGCGATGGGATTCAGGGCTAAAAAAATTAATTTCGGGTTTGTCTGCCCGCAGTTACATGTGAATCGTATAGAAATACATTAGGAAGGAAGGAAGGAAGGAAGGAAGCAAGCAAGCAAGCAAGCAAGCAAGCAAGCAAGCAAGAAAGAAAGCAGCTAATAATATAATTAAGCTTTGTTGGTTGTTGACTCATTCAAGTAATACTTGATGAAATTGTTTGATGTTCATCTTGGTGTGTTTAATGTAAGAAAGACCTTATTCATGAGAACAATATGAGAATAATATGAATCATATGAAGACCAGCTTAAAAGTGGTTGTTTTAAGCAGTTGCAGTGGTGATTCTTGCGGCATTTAACTGAAGGCTGCCAACATCCATTCCTGATCACCAGTGTGTGTGTATGTGGGGGGGGGGGGTGGTACTTGAAAACCCAATGAGAGGATGCTGCAAGGTAGCTGCATGAGGTTTGGTAGCTCAGCACAGTACAATTGCAGCATCCAGCATGGGTGGCTGATCTCATGACTAGGGATGTGCACGGAACTGGTTCACAGGCCCTTTATGGGCCTCAGAACTGGTTCAAATAACCGGCGGTTCTGCCAGTTCAAAGGCGGTGGGGATGCCACTTTAAGAGCGGGGGAGGGTGCACTTACTCCTCCCGCTGGCGTCCTTCAGTAAGACAGCTGATCAGGTCGGCAGCGTACCCCCCTGCCGCCCCTTGCCCCCGTTGGCTGGATATGGCTGGAAGTCCCGGATATGCCTGCATGCACCGGCGCGTCGGGGACTTCCAGCCATATCTGGCCAATGGGGGCAACAGGGCAGCAGGGAGGTACGCTGCCGCCCCGATCAGCTGTCTTACTGAAGGATGCTGGCAGGGGGGAAGCAGTGGGAGGGGAAAGTGCACCCTTCCTCGCTCTTAAAGCAGCATCCCCTCCACCTTTGAACCTCCCCACTGTGTTTCTTTGCACATCCCTAATCATGACCCATATCTGCGTCAGCCACTGCTAGCTATTTAGCAGCTGTAGGCCTACATAGCGCTAACATTCATCCATATCATCTGACAATGCCCTCTATTAATGTTGGTGGGTTCACTTTGCCCATGCAACATCACTCAGTGAAGGATGCAGGTAATACCCTCCAGTAAACTTCTTCGTGAACTGCTAGAGAACAATCTTCAATTGATTGTGCTCTTTATGTTTTGGTCTTGTTTTAAGAAACACACTTGCTCAAAGGGAAATTTACTTCTTGTATTTTGTTGTACAATATACTCTCTATCTCATAAGCTTGCCATGAAAAGAATTCCATACAGTTGTCCAGGAGGAGTAATAATTCTGTAAAGCAATGCCAATACTCAACTTACCCAGACAACCCAACATGCTCATTTACCTCCATTTTTATTCTCAACATGTTTAGTGTGAAGACTATAAAGCTGCTGTCTAGTATCATCCTGAATAGAAATTATGGCAGATGGCAATGAGAGGAAACATAATGGGTTCTGTTGTATTCATTTTTATTAGACCAAGGTTATTGCAACAGTTCTGATCTTAAACTATTTCATTTTTAATAGCTGTAGTAGTTTATGATGCCTTTGCATCACCAGCTGCCTGCACTGAATGGGATACTCTTGACTGGTAAATGAAGCCAAGCACTGAAGCAAATAACCTGCTTGCTGTCCAAAGCTATTGGCTTAAAAATCTAGAAATGAAACCAAGTCAGTTTTACAATATCCAGATGCGGCATTTTCAGGAAATGTGGGAGACAAAAGAACAGTCAGTAACATTGCAGGGCAAATGCTTTAGACATAAGACTACCTAGAGATTATGTATGGAGGTTAATACCCAAAGCAATAGGAATAAGATATCCAAGGGAGCATATAAAACATCCATTGATTCATGCCAGCACCAAAGTAGTAAAGCAATTCCTTGAGCTTCCTTCTCTTCAAGGTTAAGGGAAAGATAGCTTAAGAGTTGGCCACCAGTCCTACAATCCACAACTTCTTTTTTAAAACATGCTATATAAATATTGCCTTTATGATCATTTAGCATTCATATAGATGTCTGGTAAATAATTTCATCAATACATTCATGCATTGCCTTTCCCCCTTTAATTGGTTTCTTAGATGTTTTGATCTAAACATTCAACATGAAAATTCTGAATTCATGATATATACTTTTCATGAATTTGGCTTACTCCTGCACAATGCATACTATACAGTTCATAGACTTGCATGTGCAAGAAATAATCCAATATATTATACAGGCTGTGACTTTTCATCAAGTGCCTGACTTTCAAGCCAGCTGTTTGATGTCCCAAAAACCAAAGTATACAAACATGCAGAACTGGCATGAGGAGGTGTGTGTGTGGCAGCCATAGTGTGCATAGTGATGCAATGAATGGCAATTTTAACTGTTAGATGTTATGCTTTATAAACGTTTTTAATATGAGAAAATTCCAAGGCATTTTCCATGGCATATAGTTTGTGATGCTTCAAGTCACAGGCATTAAAATGAAGGCCCAAAGCCATCCAGTGAACAGTACCACATGGATATTTGGCAATTTGGTGGTGTGGGGGAAGAAGGGGTTAATCGGGTTGCAGAGTGTGTTCTGTCTGCATAGATTATAGAGCAAACACCAGTGAAAGGTTTTTAAAGATAACTTTACTTGGGAGACAAAGTCACTCAGGGGTCAGTGCTGACTCATACACAAAGGAACAGGAACAAACAGGAACAGGAAGGAGAATAGAAACTGTATATCTATGTAACTCCTAACTAGCCCAACCAATACAGAGGAAACTATAGTGCCCCCTCTGGCTTTGCAGTAGATTATATGCAAACTATACAGCAAGGTAAGCTGCAGCTGTTGTATATCCCAACAAATTGGACCACTACAAAAGACAGATGGACATCCCTGCAGTGTAAAGCAAGAATCCCACCTTCCTTTCAACAGTAATTCACTAATCCTACAGCTTGAAATGTATGCACAATCCGATTGTTTTGTTACCAAGATTGCAGAGGAGCAATTGGCTGAAAGCCAAGCTGGAGCTATGCTTTTGGGGTAACTGGGGGAAATTAACTCAAATTGAAGTACAGTCCTGACACAACATTAAATTTAAGCATGCAAAGTGTATTGGAAAATTTCAAAGGAGAAAGAGTTGAAAATGAGTTTCAAAGCTTTATTAACACTGTTTGGTTAAGATTCTTAATAAATTGCCTGACATTTCACGGAAAGTAGAAGAAAGCTTGATGAGAAATCTTGATAGGGTGCTTGTCTTAGGACAATTGGATAGGAAGAAGAGGTGGGGAGGATCCTGAAGAAAGAGATAAGATCTGAGTTGGAAGTTTACCTATCCTTCCTGGTGCGTGATCGGTGCACGAAGTTCAGTCCAGAGGTCCCTAAGGAGCGTAGAAGAGTGGGAAAGGGGAAATAAGTGAGAAGCAGCAGCCTCAGCTGACTGTGTGAGAGTCCATCATGTAACAGATTCCAATTCATGTTGCCTGTCACAGGCAGATACACCCAAAATCATGCCTTTGGGCACTATCAGGGCAATTGCGAGACTCTCTTTTACTGAAGGGCAGTGAAAAAGAGGCATGGCAATAACGTAATCAGTGCAGGTGAGACTTCTATCACTGTATAGAATGGTCAAAAGAGAAACAGATAGTTTCAATCTGTTCATGGATGTTTCTGTATTTGATTACTTCAGGGGAAACTGGGCGTACCCAGTGCAAAATGCAAAGGTTTTTGTTTACAATTGAGTGCTCTTCCTTATCTTAGCCAGTCAATTCATTTTACTCTAATGAGGGGGAAATGACTGCATGTTTGCTCATTTCTTGCTTGAAGCACTCAAGTCTTATCACTAAAATAGCAGGATTACTGCCCAAGATGATTTTAATGGTCTACTAGCCAGCTTACTCTGAAAGGCGGAGTTGTCTGTAACACCCTTTTGCAGTCTTTTAGCATTTGACTTGGAGGCATCTTTCCAAACGCTGTCTATGCTAATGACCAGATCGTGCCAAGAAGCCAGGGGCTGCTTGGGCTACAATGTGAAGGCTGCTAGCCTGTGACTTGGTGTTTGGACTAGAGAGAGGGGTGCCCTTTTTTGAATGACCCCCCAAATACAGCTATTGGCAACAGTTTCTTAAGAAAGCTATATATGTGTTGTTTATGGCAGGAAGGGTAGCAGGAACTTGTTATACACAGTTGTTGTTGTTGTTGTTGTTGTTTGTTGTTATTATTTTGATTTCTATACTGCCCTTCCAAAAATAGCTCAGGGCAGTTTACACAGAGAAATAACAAATACATAAGATGGCTCCCTGTCCCCAAAGGGCTCACATTCTAAAATGAAACATAAGATAGACACCAGCAACAGTCACTGGAAGTACTGTGCTGGGGGTGGATAGGGCTAGTTACTCTCCTCCTGCTAAATAAAGAGAATCACCACAGTAAAAGGTGCCTCTTTGCCCAGTTAGCAGGGCAATCTGTTATACACAACTGCCCAAAATTAAGTAAAATGGGGACCAGTGGGCATGTTGACTCCCAGTGGGCATGTCGTCTGAAACTGCCAACCTAAGGCTCCTGTACAAATCCCAAAATCCATCTGAGATCCTCCTCCCAACTTCAAATTGAAGCTGAACAGCTGGGCAGAGAATCTCAGTTGGAAGTAAGCAACTGGCACAGGAACTTGTTTTGAAAGGCATAGTTCTATACTGTTAGAGTCTTGTCTTGGGGCTGCTGGCAGAACCCCTCTATGTGATTTGATGTTGCAGGCTTGCAACATCCATCCTGGCTACTTGAGCTCATGAGATCATGTACTCTGCACATGCCCATATTTAGCAAATATGCAGTTTGTTCACTTGACACAAGCAAACATGAGGGAACACTGCCCAAGGTCAGGTTAGCAAATGAATGCAGGGAGACCCCCATGCCCTCTCTTTTGCAAAAAAAGAGGAAGCTAACAAGCAGACTCAGGTCAAAGAGACTTTCACAAGCAAAATATCTAACTCCTTTTCAATGGGATTAGTTTTGCTAATAGCTTTCACAACTACTCAGATAATCATGGCACCCCCCCCCCCCAGCATCCTATCACTGTGTTAATGAGCTGGCATGGATCCAACAGTAGGACAATTAACAGAAAGAAAATCCTATCTTTCAGGAAGATATTCCCCGGTCTCCAAAAAGGCTTTTGAGTTCAACCATACAATACTAGGGATGTGCACAGAACCGGCAACTGCCAGTTCGAAGGTGGGGAGGATAGCTTTAAGGAGTGTGGAGGGTGCTATTCCCCACCTGCTGTGTTTCCCCCACCAGTACTATGTGCAAAATTGGTCCCAGGGAGTGGCAGTGTACTTCCTTGCTGCCCCAGTGCATCGTAGACCGGAAGTGGCCGGAAGTGCCCAGTGTGCACTTCTGGCCGCTTCTGGTCCATGACGCACCGGGGCAGCAAGGAGGTATGCTGCTGCCCTGCAGAACTGATTTTGCACACACCACCAGTGGGGGAAATGTGGCAAGGGGGTAAGAGCACCCTCCCCAGTCCTTAAAGCTATCTCCCCCACCTTTGAAATGGCAGAACCACCAGACTTTTGAACCAGTTCGGAGATCTGTAAAAGAGCCTCCCAACCAGTTCCATGCATGTCCCTATACAATACCCTACACACACCTCTCAAGCAGCCAATCTAGCATTTATTTCTTAAAGAGCACACCTACTTGGTTGGTTCATGTGAACATGAACTTCTGTGTTACACATGCCCCTGCAGTCAGGGCACTTGACAAGCATTGCCTCAGGATATATTTCTGAGTACAAATACCCCTGGCCCAGCCACATGGCCTTGGGATCAGACTGGGGATCAGACTCTGGGTCAGCTTTGGAATCTGACTCCATATGGATTTTTGCCCTATTGGTTCTCAAAGGTTTGAATTGTAGTTCTTTGCTCCTCATCCTTTCTTCTTCCAACTTTTTTGCTGCCTTCCCCCTGCAAGAAAGGCTACCTGAGCACCCTAATCTGCAAGTGTAACCAACACACCGACAGATTGGGATCAGCAGTACTAACTGCTTATCCCTTTAATATCTCCTTGTTCCCCTCTCTCTCCTCTTTAAGTCTACATCTTGGTCCTTTCTCAAGAAAAGCCTTTAACTAATTCATTGACCATTCAGAACTTAAGCTAAAATGAGACTCTAGTTAATACTGTTAGTTAAGATTTTATTGCCTCCCCACCTTGCCTAACCAATCTTTTATTTAACTGTACCCATAAAACCCCTAAATAAATCTGATTGTACCATATTCCTGTCTTCTCCTCATTTCCAGACCAAAACTTTTCACACATTTATTCTGTAATGAACTGTTCCATATAGTCTCACTGGTTCCCCACATTGGCCCAAAAGCCCAGTTTGCATGTAGCCAGCACTCTGGAACAGTCTTTTTAACAGTACTTCATATTTTCATTGGGGGCGTAATTTTCAAACTTTGCCTAGGGCTCAAAAATGCTTTATTCCAGCTCTGAAAACACGAAGGAAGTTTAATTGCTCAAAACACATGCATAAAGGTCTCAGAATCATAGCCCAGCATCTGTAATTAAAGGAAATCAGTATGGCCATGCTGAGAAAGACTTCTAGGATCTTAGAGCACTGCTGTCAGTCAGAAGATACATGGGCTAAATGGACCAATAATGAATGCAAGGACAGTTCATAAACCAAAAAGCTTTTGCTGACACAGAACATGTCACCTTTATTTTAAGCTATTCTGCTAGTTTTGCAACAATGTTCTAGTAAACATGCACGGGAAGGTGATATGTTAGCAGTTTTTAAAAAGACAGACTGTACAAAAATATCATTATTAGAAAGGTGTTTTGGAACCTATCCTGATTGGTCAGGCTGTACATGTCTTGGTTTAATATAAATTTCTAAACACGGAAGCTAACATCCAGACTAAAGATGCATGCATGAAAGCAACTTTTGTGTGGACCCTCAGGAACATATTTTTGGGTGGCACAGAGCATTGCAGAGATGGCGGTGGGCAGGGGCTAGAAAAAATTCCCCCTCTCCCAGCGCATACACAACATGATCTTTCATGCATGCCTCATTAGTCTGGATGTCAGCCAGTATAATTTAATGTGCACAGATTTCCCATGTTGCTATGTCCTGAATTGCTCTTTTTATGCTTAAAGTGCTGGAAGTCTGAATGTTTTATTATGTCCCCTTCGGGTTTGACTTCTTCCTCTTATTGTAGCCAAATATGTTCCTTGAGGTATCTGTACAGTGCAGGCTCAGAACATTTTGATAGCTGAGGCAGAAATCCCCTATGATGCCCCCACCATGGAAAAATGCTGCAATAAGTATTGTAATTAATTGAATAACTAGCAATTTGCTGCCCATTAGTAATGCCTACAGTTTGCCACCTGATGAATCTATTTCTCTTTGCATAATAGTAGAGTTGACCATTTGTCTAGATAAGGCACTCTGCTAAATTGGAATTGTCCCTGCAGATGATCGTCTCCTCTTCCCTGAGTGGGTGGATTGCGCACCCAGACACGCAGCAGCTGCTCCCAGCAGCTCTGAAGGTTGGAAGGCTGGGATGCACAGCCGCATGTCGCCCCACCCCCTGGAGCTCTGATAATGCACTACACAAGTGTGTGCTGCATTATGGCGATCCCCCCTTCCCTCCCCGAGTGTGCCAGCCATGGCTGCAAGCTGCAGATGACACACGAGCAAAAAAATGAGGTTAAAGTAGTGCTCGCTCCCTTAAACTCATTTTCAAGGCTACTTAGGTGGGTTTGCTGCCATGTTGCCGCCAGGATTGGCTCAATCCCAGTGTTTCACATGCGTGTGCAAAACTGGGCTGGGCTCCCTTAGCCCAGTTTTGCATGTGTGTGTGAATAGCCTCATCATGTGTTACAAAATTAATGCACATCTCTAGCAATCACCAGGACAACTGAAAACAGTTATTTGTGTGTAGGCTTTCCATGCCATTGGAGAGTCATGCCAAATTTGCAATGGTGGAGAGCTATGGTGGAGAGCTATGTATTGCTGTGTGTGCATAGGTTACCCTTTCAGACATTGTGCTGAATGCACATACATTGGAGGCATGGCTTGTAGGTACAGCAACATCAGTCCCCTGCTAACTGGGCAAAGAGGCACCTTTTACCATGGTGATTCTCTTTATTTAGCAAGGGGAGAGTAACTGGCCCTATCCACCCCCAAAGCAAGGAGAAAGGGGCAGTCACAGAATGAAAAAACCAGTGGAGAAGGGGAAGGGGATTCCCACTGTGACTAGAGGATATGAATATGAAACAATAACAATATAAGCAATATGTATGTTCAAAAATAGTGAAAAGGTATACAATCAATAGTTGATAATCCATGACATAAACATGATAAACAGTGTACAAAAAGCCTTCTCACAGTGTAAAATGTATAGACAGAAGCATATGCATTAAGGAAGGAGGTGGCTGTGGTAGGCAAAATGGACTGCAAGGTGGAGTGGGCAAAGTCATTGTGAGAAGGCTTGTTGTACACTGTTTATCATGTTCATGTCATGGATTATCAATTATTGATTGTATACCTATCCACCCCCAGCACAGTACTTCCAGTGACTGTTGCTGGTGTCCCTTTGTGAGCCCCTTGGGGATAAGATTCCATCTTATTTGTTTATTATTTCTCTGTGTAAACCACCTTGAGCCATTTTTGGAAGTCGGATTAATAACAACAACAACAACTGGCGCTACTTTCGCTTACATGCATTCTTGTACACATGGGAGATGATTTGTCTTAAAGAGTCTACCACTACCTTTATCTGAAGCAACCAGGCATGCCTTTTTGTTAGGTGCCAAACACATTGTCAGGGCATGAGCATGGGGGTGCAGCGGCATGATTCCCAGGGGGCAGCCAGGCCTGCCACAACGCACATATAACTTGGGTGCCATTCTCAACTCCAATGTAGGAGATCAGTGCTGAGGAGGTGGTCCAGTGGCTGAGGGAGCTGCTGATGCCACAGCCAACTGGGGAGGAGAAAGAGCATTGGGCCTTGCTACTCTCACAATACCAGAGAATGGGATCAGAACTAAGTCTCAGGTCTCATGAGACTTGCCGAGACTGTGGCTGGCTATATAAAGGAAGCTCCACCCAATGATGCTGATGATGGCCATATCTCCAAGAAGACTGAAGAGTGAGGATCAAGAGTGAAGAGTCGGAGGTGCTGAGCCAGCGGGGACAAGAGCAGGGGATTGAAGGTGACAGAACCTTCCCTCTCCAGTTTGTGACTTCTGAGGCCACAGGGAGCCCCTAGCCCCACAGTGGAGTTGCAGATGGGTCCTCAACAGACCTTCTACTACACACATCATGTACTATAAAAGTTTAGAACATGTTTATATGCTAAGTCTAGTAATTACATTTTCAGGTAGTCTGTTTTGCCTAGCCCTAGTTTAGCTGGTTAACAGGGGATGGGACAGACGTAAATGACATTCAAGAAGCAAATATATTATTCCAGGAAGGTTTCTTAAAAAGAAGTTTTTAATCTGAAATCAATCAAATTTATGATGGAGAAAACGAGGGGCATAACATTGTGCTTCATGAACTACCAAAATATCTATGCTTGCCACAAATCCCCATTTAATAAATTTAACGAACCTGAGAGATTTCAGCAGCCATTTCACACTGGGCACCACATTCACATATTTTATAGTGCTGGCTACAACCCATATAGTAAATGAATAAGGCTCTTTACAGCCTCAAACTATACAACTGTGGCAAATACATAACACTAGCTGCATAAAAGTCAAATCATTTGTAGTGCAATGCTTCCTTGCAGGAAAAAAAATAATAGTAATCCTAACTACCCCAGAGTCCAACTCTGCTGTGCTGAAGTCTGCAGGATAGAATTTTTACACACAAACTCCCAAAATGGCCAAATATCTAGAACCTTCAATCTCTAGTACAAGCACATCAAAGCACATGGCTTTCAACAAAACTGACTACAAATGTACGCCATTAAATCTAGGGTAGTGTCAAATGCTTGCAAGTAAACCTCTTTTATATAAAAAATAGTAATTACAGGGCCCCTGGAAATGCCCCCCCACAGCCCCCCGCCTATCTCTTTTGCCATTGTTCAAGCACTGTTTGCTAAACAACTTGTAGGCTGAGTGCTGCATATGGCCTGCAAAGCATCACTTGATGTGAAGTGTGAAATTAGTTCATCCTACAGTTGTGTGGCTTGTGGACAGTGGAGACTTCAGAAGAGATTGTTGTCATGTTCCCTATACTTGCTCTGACATTTAGTGTCATGTTATGCTAGAGATACCTAGGCCTGGGTCATACATAACACCAAACGGGAGGTAAGTGAACACACGGTTTCAATCTTAAACTCAAAATCATGCCGCAGACGTTTGACAAATTGTGGCCCACCAAACTCCAGTTCCAGGAGAAGAGGGCCCCTTCCTGCTGCATGGCCTCTGAGGCAGATCCCAGCAAGCTACTAGGGGTGTGCACAAAACTGGTTAGCCCAGTTCAGACTGAGTCTGAACAGGAACCAAAGAGGACCAGGAATGTTCAGTTTTGTGCACTCCAGAACAGCCCCACTAGTTCGGCTCAAATTCGAGCTGGTACAGGGGGGTTCTAATATTTTCTTTAAGGACTCAACTCCTCCAGGGGGCGTTTCAGCAGCCACGAGGGGGACTCCATTGGTTCCCTCTCCCTTGTTGGCCTCCTCTCAGTCTCGAAATGGCCTGGTTCAGTTGGTTTTCAGCCCATTCTGGGCCTCTTTGTACTTTTGGCAGGCATTTTGGAGGTCATCGCGCATGTACAATGGCCATCTACGTGATCCCAGAATCACTCATTTCACTGGAGCAATGCTGATCCTGATGCCTGGTGCTTCTCATGAGTAAGTGTAGGGAGAAAACCCGCCCCCCCCCAGAGAAGGAACTGGACTCCCCCTCCCCAACTTTTCTGTTGGGCGGGGGATAGAACTTGGCAGCTTCACAATCCCTGCTTGTGGCAGCCGCTTCTTCTTCTTCTTTTTACTTCAAGCCTTTATTATCTATGAATGGATGTGTGGATTTAAAAAAAATATTTGAATTTATGTTATGAGATGTTTTGAACTGAATTGCTGGTTTTGTGTTTTGTTTTTTAAAATGTATTGATATGCTTATGTTTTGAGGACATTGTTCATACATTATTTTGAAAACTATTGTATTTTGATATGTATTATTATAGTGATTTATTTTTAATTGATAATTTTCAGAATGGATGAAAATTTTTATAAAACATTATGACAAACTATTAATGATAAAATTGTTTCAACTTTCAGCCTACTACAACATTCCCCCCTTTTCTACTTCATGTAGCTTATAAAGACGCATCACTTTCCTATCGAAACATCTCCCCTTTAAATAACCAACCCAACAAAAAAAAGAACACAGCAAAAATTGAAGAAAAGACTCCAATCACAGATTCACCCAACACCACAAATTCTACGAAACTGTCTGTCACAATGCATATAATTCCACGAATGTCTTTAAAAAAAACACACAAAAAAAACCAGCAACCTGGAACTTGTCATGAGCTCCCCTCTTCAGTTCTCTCGGAAGCTGCCAAAACTTGTATCTGACAAAGAGTGCGCTGCTTTGGGCACAGTCTACCTTGCAAAAGAGTACAATAAATATAAAAAGAATAACAATGGCAACAGCAATGATAATTACTACAGTCAGTTCTGTAAGGAGGCAGGCAAGCAGCATGGTGCAGGAAGGCAATGGATGAGGCTACGAAGCGATGGCCACCCAGTGGGCTCGGTGGAATTTAAGCCAGGAGTTTCCAGTTCATCGTGTTACATTAGGCAGTTTGTGCTAGAAGTGGACACTTGTTCTATGGGCACTGTTTCAACAAGAAACCAGAGATTTAGAGAAACTGTGTGGTAAATCATAATAAATAAATTATTGTGTGTGCTTGATATTTGCCATATCCAGTAGGGACTGGGAGTCATGTTTTACTGAGAACTGTTATTAGAATATAATTGACTCAATTTTGCTTACTCCAAAGATACCCTGAGTCCACAGGGACATGAATTATGGATGACAAAAGACCAGAGCAAAAGGGGGAGGGAAAACAGAGAGAGCCTGACACATGACCTTCCCCATCCTCCTCTTGTTTCCCCCGCTAATGAGTGACATTTACAGCCCACAGAACTGTGCAACATGGAAATTCCACAAGGGCCTATGGGTTTTATTCACTGACGATTTAGTGCTGTGTTGTTGTTGCCAAAAATGCTTTGTAGCTTTTGCTGATGTGGCACGTTGCATTCACTCCAGCTTTTAAAAAGCTGGATTTGCCGGTTTGTTTGCTAAATGCTTCCGCAGTTTGGGCCATGCTTTGAATAAAAGAGTAAGCAAAGAGCTCAATGGTTCATTGCTATCATGAAGAACGTACTTATTGCAACTATGTTATATTAGTCCCCTATCCTACATATGTTCAGCCCTGCACCAATACCTTTCACTTCCAAAGACCCAGCTAGCTGTAGTATGTTCCGCACCATGGAACCAGGTATGAATCAGATCAGTTAGAGGACAGCAGGATTTGGAAGTGCAGTTAGAAATAGGGTTACAGATGTCAAACAGGCTTGCATGTACATCTGACACCTGCAAATCCTTCAGAGGCTGCATCTATACCTGTGTTGATCTCCATGGCAGCTGATGAAGTGGTTTGCTAGGAGAAACATAGGAAGCTGCCTATATTGAGTCAGACCATTTGTACATGTAACTCAGTATTGTCTGCACAGACTGGCAGCAGCTTCTCCAAAGTTGCAGGCAGGAGTCTTCCTCAGCCCTATCTTGGAAATGCCAGGGAGGGAACTTGGGACCTTCTGCATGTTGAGGCTCTTCCCAAAGTCACCCTTTCCCCAAAGGGGAATATCTTAAAGTGCTGACACGTAGTCTCCCATTCATATGCAAACCAGAGTAGACCTTGCTTAGCAAAGGGGACAAGTCATGCTAGCTACCACAAGACCAGCTCTTCTTCCGAGGAGGAACCACTATGCATCACTGTGGGGCAAAAGCAGGGCTGTCCTTAGGGCATGGCAAGCAAGGCAACCGCCCCAGGCTCCTCCATTAGAATTAACTGGAAGGGAGCCCCACACTGGCTGATTTGCCCCGGGGCCCACACCCCACCAGGGCTCTCTAAGGACAGCCCTGGGCAAAAGAATGGGGAATGGGATTTTTGCCCTTACCAGAAATCAGTGGAAAGCAGTGATGGAGGCAGGGATGCTTTAGTCAGCACCATACAGGCATCCGGTTGCTGACAAGTCAGCGGCCCCCTATATGCTGACATCAGTAAGGGCCTCTAGCCAGCCAGCATCTGCACATTTGTGGTTGCACTGCTGTTTGCTCAATTCAGCACTAAACTGGAAGTTTAAAAGCACTACAAGGGGAGGGGGGATGGAGTTATTGAGTGGTTCCTAGGGCATTTCATTGGCTGAACTGGCCCACCCATATTTCCTGGCATATTTAACTTTGCAAATAAACAAACAAAAAGCTACCTAGAAACTACCTACAGAAAACAACCAACTTTCTTTCAGCTGACAAAAACATAGCTCCCTGGTTGACTGGAGGGGAAGCTCTTGCTCATTGTATAGGTAAGTGGCTAGCTAAAAGTCTAAGCTAATACCTCTACTCTGCCATTCCCAAATGATTCACTAGCAGGAACCACTGGTAGCTTTGCAGAAGAAAATTCCTGGCTTAACTAGAAACCAATGAGAGGCATTGGTGGGGGCAGGAAGGCCTCAGTCAGCATCATCCAAATCTGCAGTATCTAAATATTTAATTCTCTTAACGGCCGACTGAGTAGGGAACTATGTGGGGATGTGTCTGGATGCCTGATGGAACCCTTGCGAGGTCCTGCAAGAGTTTTTTAGAGGGAACGGCAGCCAGGGAGGCAGGCCCAGGAGAGAGGAAGAAGAAGCAGAAGTGAAGGGGAATCAGCTGAGTCAGGGGAAAGGAGGAAGAAAGGAGGAAACTGGACCCATTGCCTTGGGAGGGAACATCATCAAAGGAGGCGAGACACCAGGCATCCATCCTCAAGCCACCCGATGGGAAGTATGGCCGCTTTGGGAGCGGTGCAGGCAGGAGATAAATCATGGTGGTTGTAGCGGCGAGAAAGCAGAGGGGAATGGGCCAGAAGGGGGCGGGGGGAGAGGAGACTGAGGCAGAAGGGGGTGGGGGGAGAGAGGACTAGGGCAGAAGGGGGCGGGGGAGAGGTGACTGGGGCAGAAGAGAGCAGGGGGAGAGGAGACTGGGGCAGAAGGGAGCGGGGGAGGTGGGCAGAAGGTGGGGGGAATGTACTGCCACACAGATGCTCTGTGTGGCTTCAGCAGCCACAGCTATGCGTGGGGATGTGGCAAGGGTTATGCATGCTGGCGGAAGAGGCGCCAGTTGTCCGCTGGCAATGACCACTGTGAGGAGGCAGCGGGGGCAGCGGCGGCAGGCCTAGCCCGGCTGCAGAGAGGAGGCTGCAGAGGGGGCAGCAGGCCTGGCTGTGGTGAGGCAGCGGCGGGCCCATGGATGCTCTGAGGAGGGGGCAGGGGTGGTGGCGGCGGTGGGCCTACCCAGCCGCGGCGAGGAGGCTGCAGAGGGGGCAGTGGGCCCAGCCGTGGCAAGGCGGCAGCGGGTCCAGAGGAGGCTGCGGAGAGGGCAGTGGGCCTGGCTGCGGTTAGGCAGCCGCGGCAGTGAGGAGGCTGTGGAGGGGCGGCGGGCCCATGGCCACTGTGAGGAGGGGGCGGGCCCAGCGGAGGGGGTGGAGGTTTCTCCTGCCCTTTGCTTGTCTTGTGGGAAGGCATTTAAACTGCTGAGATACTCAGTCTGTATTAGCAGCTGAAGATAATGTCTGTATGCTGAAACTGTTCTGCTTGTAACCTGTAACATCTGGTGGCTTTTAATTGCTACACAAATAGGGAGGCCTTGGTGCAAATAACTGTTTGGAAGTCAATATGCACACAGCATCCCCAACTTATCAATCAATCAATATATTCATAAATAAGATGGTTCTCTGTCCCAAAAGGACTCATGAGCCAAAAAAAAAAAAAAAAGACAAGGTAGACATGAGCAGCAACCGCTGGAGGGATGCTGTGCTAGGACTGGATAGGGATAGTTGCTCTTTCCTTGCTAAATATAAGATCAGTTAGCAATATTAATAACATTGCTTTATTAGAGCCAGTGTAGTGTAGTGGTTAGAGTACTGGACTAGGACTGGGGAGCTCTGAGTTAAAATCCCCATTCATCCATGGAACTCACTGGGTGCCTCTGGGCCAGTTGTGTATGTCTCAGCCTAACCTACCAGGACAGGGTTGTTGTGAGGATAAACATAAATGTGCCCTGCTCTGGGCTCCTGGGAAGAAGAGCAGGATATAAATGTAGAAATAAATAAATAAATTAGTAGGCCTGTGAAAATATTCGGCCCTGAATACCCAAAGCCAAATAAGCCACACAACCTCCTTCCTGGGCATCATCATACAACGGCAGCCATCCCTACAGCTCACCTCTTTAAAGTTCTTTAAAGAGAATTAAAGTCCTGACGAGGAGCTGCATCAACATTGGGGAGCGTTGGGACGTGGAGCCCTTTCCAGTGCTTTCTCCAGAGAGCTCGGCTCTGGATATTCACAGCTGAATCTTTGTACTGGCTTATTTATTAAGGCTTGTCAGTCATCCTATTGCCTTGGCACTGATTAGCCAGAGCACTAGAAAGCTAACATCTTGCTGATCATTGGCGAGACTATTGTTGGCTTGTTTTGCTTTATATTCCCACAAATTTACTTACTTTCTTTATAAGTGAGACCTGAACATTTGGACTTAAATCTCCCCAGGGAATCAGGCCTCTACAAGTCCTATGAGGCTGTGGCCCTGGGCATATATACTGAATTGCTGTCCTGTCAATTGACTGGTACAATATATATTTTTTAATCTTGTCTCTTTGGAAACTGATAGAACAACTTCACTATTGTGTTTTCAGTGTTCAGCTCTCTGGAAATATTAGTATTTTAAAAGTAAGGTGTTATGGGTGTATGACATCTACACATGTGTTTGAGATGGCCAGGAAATGTATATTCTGAAGTTCCTGTGAACTTGCCCGCTTTGACTAGTGAAGTGGGCGAACTTGCTTCATTTTCTATTACTGTTTCTGTCTTCTAGAAAAGAACGCTCTGTTAATGCCTAAATAGGTGTTATTTACTTCAGTAACTTTGGCTTAGTTATCTAATTTCATGCATGACAACATTTTGTTCCAATAGCTAGAAAGCACTTTTGACTTGATAGTGTATGTGTACATAATTAATCTTACAGGATTCTAAGTGCTCTGTGTATTCAGAAAGAAGCTGAAATAACACTGTAGCATATTTTTCCAATACTGTATTCTATTACCAGAAATGAAATAGGTTGTACTGGGAAAGTGCCATACCAAAATGCATCTCTGTCAAGTACTAAACTGCAAATCTTTGACATTGTTACAGTGTATATAAGACTTTGTCATATGCACGGTGTATGGTGGAATCATTTGCCATTTCAAAATTACTTATGGTTAAGTATAGGGGTGTGCAAGCCGACCATTCAACTGGTTCAGTTCAAATCCGAACCAGATTCAAATTGACCTGGGTCCAGTCCAATTCAGCCATCAAGCCGGGCCAAGCCGGCTCATGGGCCAGCTCAGAAGTAATACTAGTAAAGGGGGAATTCCCTAGCCTAATGGGAGGGGCAGCAAAAAGGGAATCTTTACCGTTAGTTTCCTGATGGCAGAAGTGGCTGCAGCAGTGACATCAGAGATGGTGACGGGTGCTCCTGCAACTCTGCCAGCCGCCACCGGCCTCCCAAATGACCTGGCTGTGGTCTACACCAAGGCTGGGTCCTGATCGTCCATGGTGTTCTGTTCAGTTCTCAGCAATGATACAAGGGTCCTAGCTGTACTGGGGCACTTATAGGGTTGTCACACTGACTGAAAGGATTTTACTTTGGAACTGGAATTTTAACAAACAGCTTTACAGAAGGCATTAAGCCATAAACACTAGATGCACAACTTAAAATCGAAAGTCCGCCAGGGAATAACAGTGCTTAGAGAAAGCACTAAACCTGAAGAAGTGAAGACCGCTGTATTTTAAGGTGAATGCTCTAGTAGAAGATGAACAGCCAGCAAATGATGTAAATCAAGCACAGCAAGCTCAGAGTATAATCAATAACTTATCAAGGCTTAAATGTAATAATCTATGAGGAAGGTGATACTTTATCATGTCAGAGCAAGAACAAAAACAACCAAGAAGATCAGGACAGGAAGATAAATTTGGAGACGGTTTTGATTTTTCTTTTATCATAACTGTGTGGTGCTTGCAGTCACAAATCTTTTAAATGATGAGCAGGTTCATAGTGTAGGGACATGCAGAACCTGGTTCAATTCTAACCAGTCCAGTTCAACTGGTTCAAGCTCAAACCACCCCATATTATTATTATTATCTTGTTTAAACAGTCAGACAGGTGTTATTGACTGGTTTGTTTTGTCCAGACTTCTTCTTCTTATTCATTCATTCATTCATTCATTCATTCATTCATTCAATTTCTATACTGCCCTTCCAAAAATGGCTCAGGGTGGTTTACACAGAGAAATAATTAATAAATGAATAAGATGGATCCCTGTCCCCAAAGGGCTCACAATCTAAAAGAACCATGATAGACACTAGCAACAGTCACTTCAGGTACTGTGCTCGGGGTGGATAGGGCCAATTACTCTCCCACTAAAAAATAAAGAGAATCACCATGTTAAAAGGTGCCCCTTTGCCAAGTTAGCAGGGTCCCCATAAAAAGGGGACCAGTCCAAGTTCAAATCAAAGCAGGTCTGATTTGGATTGAAGCGGTTCAGCCAGGTTCAACCAGTTTGACTGGCTATGCTTGGAAAGGGAAATCAGGTAAGGATTCCCCTTTACAAACAAAAGGGGTCCCTAAAGGGGTTCGAGGGGCAGGCGGAGGCAGACAAGAGGGCACCGTACTGGCAGCCTGGCGGCAGATGCTCAACACCAGCCCCTCTAGGCCCTGCCGGTGCTCCCCCCATTTGCGTGACCTTCTCACATGTATGGAGATTATATGCATCACCACACAAATTTACATGGTGGCGTAAATGGCCTCCGCACATGAGCGGAGGAAAGAACCTAGATGGGTCACCTCTGCCACCAAGGAGCCACCGCCACTGCACTACCACTGGTAAGGTGTCCTCTTGCCGAGTGTCTGTATGCCCCTCAAGCCCACCCTCGTCTTTCCCTCAAGCTCCTTTAGAGTTAGGGATCCCCTCACCAGATTCCCCTTTACAAACAAAGGCACTCAAACTGAGTCAACAGCATGAACCAAACCACTGGCCACTTCTAATAAACCAGTTTGCAGACTGGTACTTTGGTTTGAATTTGGTCAGTGGCAGAGCTAGCTGAACAGTGGCCTGCCCCACCTGGTGGCCCCGCCAGTGAAATCTGTGCATGTGACATCACGTGCATGTGCGTATTCTCGAGGTCTGGAGAGCCCCAAGCAAGTTTTCCCCATCTCATTTCCAGGCAGCGTCTGACAGCATTTATTTCCCTTCCTCTCCCTCAGTGGAGGGAGAGGAAAGGAAATAAATACATGCAGGCAGCAAGTGCTGCCTAGAAATGAGATGGAGAGATCTCACTCGGGGCTCTCCAGAGCCTGGGAATGCCCACATGCATGTGACATCATGTGCAAAAGGGGTGTGCCCAGGCTCCGTAAAGCCCCGAGTGAGCTTTTCCAGGCAGCCCTTACTGCCTGCATTTATTTCCCTTCCTTTTCCTCCAGCAAGGAGAGGAAGGGAAATAAAAATATGTAGGCAGCAAGTGCTGCCTGGAAGTAAGATGGGGAGGACTGGAGTGGGCCCTCTGGTGATTGGACCATGCCCCCTTTGCACATGACATCATGTGTAACTGGGGCTCCAGTGCACACTTTTCTTTGTTAGCCTGGGTTCTTTGAACCCATTTGCTCAGTGGTGGCTCCGCCCCTGAATATGGTTTGAATTCAAACCAGACTGCCATGGATGGTCCCGTGCACTCCCTATCATAGTGCTTTGAAACATCTTTGTGCCAGCTTTTCTCCTTTTTATATTTCATTTCACTTTCTGTTCGATGACCAACACTGCCTGGCTGTCAGGCCCGCTCTCTGTCAAGCCCTCTCTCCCTGCAAACCCCCTTATGGCTCTTCACACTTTGTGTGAAGCGCCTCAATGTTTGCATAGGGCTTAATTCCTGTTTAGGAACCAAGTTAGGGTTTGAGCTTCGAGACATTCAACAAGCAAGCCATGCTTGGAGAGCTGCTTGTTTGCTTTCATTTCAATCTGTTCAGCACTCCAGTCTCCAGATACTGAAGCTTCCAGAGGTTCAGTAATGGCCATAACTATGGTCTGTCATTTCAGAAATCACACCAAACCATGGTTTGTAAACCTGCTTCAAGCGATGGTTTCTTCTGGTTTGCTGACCAACTGCAAAAGTTGTCAGTTCATATGCACCAAACCAGTACGTCGTAGTGTTGTGATACTTGAACTGAGCCTATGTTTTCCATTGTCTCCCACAAGGAAACTAATCCTGCTAAGTCATGCTCTAACTATACCATACTGCTCAAGGAAGGAGTGGGGAGTGTGAAACACTATTATAGCAGGTTACAACAGCCAGCCCTGGCATTTTAACTTCAGACCAAAATGCAATTAAGCAAAATTTACTGACCTATTCTTACCATTTGTCAGGCAGAAAAGAGAAAAGTGCCCCACAGAATACTGAACAGCTTAGTCTTCCAGTTCACTTCTGTTCCAGGAGGCTTGAGACGTTTCATTCACAGCATCCTATCCAGGACCCTGTTCTACAAGAGGCCTCCTCGGGGAACGAGCATATGGACGCCATTGTGCCCTTAACATCCTGCACCTTTTGAGAGCAGCATCAACCAGGGTCAGCTTCGGGTTGTGAAAGGGAATGCTGCACTTCTCATTACCCTGTGGTGTTCTTTAAACAGGCATACAGTTGACAATTCAGATCTCCCAAGCATGAAGGTTCAGGTCTTGTTGACTGCTAGAATCTAGGGAGAACCAGTACTAACTCAGGAGAAAATGAAAAACTCTGTGCACCCAATATAATAATATGAACAGTTCACCCTTTTTGTCTTTGCTGAGAAGCTGAGAAGACAAGGGAGCAAAAAGGGAGTCCCTTTTTTGCTCATAAAAAGGATCTTTTTGGCTGGAAAGGGAAGGGAGAAAATAAATTCCCCTTTCCTTCCCACTCATTCGCTTTCAACAGGACCTGACCTATGCTACTTGCATTAAGTAATAATAATAATTTAAAAAAAACAAACCATGGACGGAAACCAATATGGGAGACCAATTTGAGGCTAAACTAGATTGACTTTAATCTTGTCACTGATCCTGGTGCACTTTATTTTCGACATATACTTGGGGCCTGATCTGGATTGGGAGCATGGGGGGCTTACAGCTGCAATCCTGATCCAAACTGGGGGGCCCATGCAGGCAAAAGTTTCCATTGGCTTTCCATCCCGCAATACAGGCATTGGGGTCTGATCTGGACTACAGGAGGGTAGGCTTAAAGACCCCTCTGCCCCTCACCATGTCAATCACGTCTCAGTTGGGCTCCCCTATGGATGCCCTTTGCATAAGAAAAAACAAACACTCCAGGCCTAAGGATATGATTAAATTCACATCTAGTTTGGTCCTAAGGAGAACCAAGCCACTTCAGAAGCCTCTCTATTCTTTCGCAAACCCCTCTATCAATATTGTTTCTTTTCCGAACAGAGAAGCCTTCTCTGTGTTTGGCTTCCATCTTCCCGTAGAAGTTTCACAAGTTGCTCCAGCCTGCTTCCTGGTTCCATAATGCAGTAGTGAAGTCAATGATAGCTTTGCTTCTTATGTAAGTAGTATTAGGGGTGTGCACGGAACCAGGAGGCTCGGGGTTGAACCAGTCTGGGCCCAGCTAGAAAGGGGGAGGGGGGTTCTAGAAGTGAAACAACAACAAAAAAAGTCAACTTACTGCAGCGGGTATAGCAGCCTCCAGGGGTTGCTGCTATGGTTGTGGGGGGGGGTCTCCAATGGTCTTCGCTCTCCCCACCAGCCTTCCCCTCCCCCTGGTCTTTTAAAGGCAGGTTTGGCCCATTTACAGGCTTTTCTGGCTTTCTTCCTGTTAATGGAGGACATTTTGAAGGCCACCACTCATGCACACTGACCATTTGCATGCCTGTGTTATGACCGGATCAGCCACCAGACAGGCCTGGTTCAATGGTGAACTGGCTCAACCTTGCACATCCCTAAGTAGTATTTGAAGCAGGGGAGACACAATCCAGTTCAAGACCAGCAGAGGGTTTAAAGCCTCCCACTGCACCCTGACCCCATGCTATGATCTGGACTGGCCCCTGCATGTATGCTTTTATCACAAGAAAAAGTCAGCAGGCTAATGTCACATATGTGTGGCCTGTGGAAAATAAATGATTTGGTTCATTGGGTGCCTGCATGTGTGTCCTTCCCCCCGACCCCGAATGAGCTTGGGGCTTGTATTTTCTTCTTCCTCTTCCTCACTTGCTTTAGCCTTGCTATATTGTATTCTGTCGACTTAATTCTGCAAGCTTGAGGACACAGAGTAACTAATACAGAGATAAGTATACTAATACAGGTATAACAACAATGAGAGACACATCTTCCAAAATCCACAGGCTTTCTCAAAGTCCTCTTTAATGCTTAAATGAATGAATGAATAAATAAATAAATAAGACAGATGTTCAAAGTTTACAGAGGTCTCTTGACACATCAGCTTCGGTGCTATACACTAGTGGTTGAAACGTGCTCTTAAATACAATAACTCAACATGATGACTCAGCAGTCAAACCAAATCTCTTTATTTCGGTCAGCGACCAGCATGAGATTAAAACAAATGTAGAAGAGAAAACAATCAAACTTCTACTACAAACAATAAAACCAAATAAATAAAGTCCTCCTGAACATAGATCAAGGTACGGAAAGTACTACTAAAAATACATAACTAAGAATAAAAAGAGGCAGCAGTATTTCACACTTATGAGACTATTACACACAAACTCAAACAGTTGTCTTCCCGACTCCTGAATCTGAGAAGGGTTAAACAATTCAGGAGTTTGGGAAAAATGACTCAGCAAAACTGACAGCAATTAGCCAATCCTGTTGCAGTACCAATGTCAACCAATCCTTTTACAAAACCCCAGTATCTCATAGTGAGGAGGGAGAGAGTGAACATAGCCGCACTGCATAGCCAATGAATTTCATCACTTCCTCATTTCTTCTTTTACGTTTATAGTAGGACACAGCTGTTCTGTGTGCATAGCTTCCCTAATCTTTCATTTTCTCACATCTGCCTCGACAGCCAAAATGAATATCTTAGTATTTACTGCTTTACCTAAATGTTTTTCTTTAACATGCACTGCACATGGTTTTGTTCTATCTGTATGCTGTCTGTTTGCCAAATGTTCCTAGCATCTTTTTATCAAGGGTCTGCCTGTCTCCCCGATATAAAAATGCATGCATTCCATGCAAACCATTTTATATACCACCCCCTTTGGTCTGCTAACTTTGAACATTGTGTGTGTGTGTGTGTGTGTGTGTGTGTGTGTGTTTAAACAAATTCATTGGGTAAATATAATGGAAAACATGCTGTCATTTATAATAGAAGCATCACAAGTTATATCCCTTTCTACTATCACATAAGCTCTAATTTCTACTTAAATACATAGCAGCCTCATTTAACAATCTTTCCAGATACTAATGTAATTGGAAGATGGAGGATGAGCAAATATTTCCTGATTTGTAATTAAAATAAAATCAGACCATGTGGTAAAAATTGACCATGAGGCTGTACACACGATCCATGCATAGAGCCTAACCAGGTTCTGCGGGGAGAGTGGACTTAGCCCGCTCTCCCCGCAAACGAGCAGGGAGCTTACCCTGGGCAGCCAGATCGGCTACCACACAACTACCAGCTCCATCACGGAGATAGTAAGGGTGGCAGGGATCGGGGGCCACCCACTTGCGCGGGGCATTCTTGGGAGACCCCCAAGGCCAGGAGGCTTGTTGGAGCCAGTCGAGGGTCTCCTCATGAGTTGCTGTGGTGTGGAGATGCGCCCTGGTGACTCATGATCACCAAAATGGGGTTAGCAGAGTGCTCGTTTTGCTAACCTAGTTTAAGGGGGGGCGGGACTTAAGCGGGCTAACTGCTGGGAGCTGTGCAGAATTGGCTGCATTGGCTCCCAACATTTCTCATGACCACTCAGATGTTTTATGTTTTTATTTTTGCACTAAAGAGGTTTTTGAGAAAGACAGTGATGTTGAGTTCTTCATAGACCTGGATTTCAACCTGTTCAGTGCAGAAGCATTTCAGGGAAATGCTCGTCCTTCTCATTACAGCTCAGGTATTGATTTGCTTGGGAACTTTGGACTTAGATTAATTGCCCATTCACTTTCCCAACATTGATAGGAGTAATGATTGTTCAATAATTTGCAGAGTCCTGAGCATTCAGTAATAATAATTTATTGGACAACCCACCCCCTCACTCTTAGATAACTGACAGGAAATGTGTTGCTCTGTGGGTTGTTGTTTGGGGGGGGGGGTGTTTGGGTTTTTTTTTTTTTTTTTTTTTTTTTTTCAGTCAGAGCAAAATAACCCAGCTTTTGTTTTCTCTTAACAGAAATATAGACTCTGGCTTGAAAAATGAGGGCTTTCCCCCCCTCACCTTATCACCCATAAATGTTAATCATTTAATCCTGAATGAGTTTTCAGGTCTGGAAATGGAAGGGAGCAGTTATTTTTTTTAATTCCTTCAAAATCAGAAACATATAGATGATTTTACCATTTGAAATAAATATGCACTCACTGTTTTGTGCATTGGTCTTTTGGCATAATAGGCCTTTTGGTGTATTATGCTTTGTTTTGCGGGAAAAGTATTTTTGGCATGACTATTATCCCTGCATTTAGAAATTCATGTAACCATATGAAGATTTTGTTTGAGTGACAATGCATATATTCACAAGTATGGGTCCATGCACCTGTATTATTATATAAGCAATCAGTAAAGCTCAAATCATTATGCAAATTAGTATTTTGTATGCATTTCAATAACAGTTTTCACAAATCATGCTCTTCTGAAAAGGGAAAGAAATCCAGTTATCTATATTCATGAACTAAAATAGTTCCTTTGCATTTTTCCCCTTTGAATGCAAAGTCTTTTATAAAGACCTATAAAAACATTTTTACTTAGAAACTTTGTTACTTAACATATATAAAATTCAGTGTGACAACACACAGATTTGACTGTAAGGGAAAACCTAATATTCAAGCCCTTTTATCCCATGGTCTGAAAAAATATGTAATGAATGTGTGGGTGCAGAACAGGATCATGCCCCAATATCCATGTGTTCATCAGCTAAAGGCACAGGGCATGCTACTTGCATAATACTAGTCTGTCAGTGGCAGCATCAGAAAGATTTGAGGGCAGCACAGAAGGGGCAAAGTGGATTTACCAGTAGGTTTCCGGAGGCAAGATACAAAGTGCTGGTTATTACTTATAAAGCCCTTAATGGCTTGGGCCAAGGGTAATAAAGAGAATGCCTTCTTCATTATGAATCCCATCACCTATTAATATCTTCAGGGGAAGTTCGTCTGCGGGTGCCACCGGCTCGTCTGGTGACAACCCAAAGGAGAGCCTTCTCTGCAGTTGCCCCAGAGCTGTGGAACGCCCTTCCTGCAGAGGTTAGAGCTGCTCCATCCCTTTTGGCTTTTAGGAAACTACTAAAGACACATCTCTCCAGCCAAGCTTTTTAGCTATCAGGTAGTTTTTATGGGTATTTTAATTTGATCCTTTTATATGTTTTAATTGTTAAAAATCTATTGGTTTGTTTTATTGCTGTAAACCACCTAGAGACTTCGGTAGTGGGCGGTATACAAATATGTCAAATAAATAAATTTATGAGAGGGCAATCTGCATCCCACATATTAGATTTCTGAAACAGAAAGCGAGGGCAGGTGGGGGGAAACTACTTGTCTGAGGAGGTGCCTGCCTCCCCCGCCCCCGGATCCACCCTTGTAGTTTATATGCACATTGAGCCAATAAGCACAAAGAGATTAAAGGATAAAGGCAGTGGACATGATCCCACTCTATCTCCACATGTTCATTCTACAGTATTTCAGACTGTGTGCAAAAGGTTCACATGAGACACAATCAAAGGGTTTTTGTTAATTCTCATTTCTCAGAGTCTAGAGAAACCGCATCAACCAAACACTGGCGGTCAAGTCTCGTAGCCCCCAGGTCTTTTCCTGTCCCCTTTTAGTCTGTGATCTGTTCAGCCTCAGAGGTTGCAAAGAGCACCACCTATATGGAAGCTAAGTTCATTCACAGAACCTCCCAGGTGTGCTCTTTAACTGATTCACAGAGCTCCTGCCAGCCTGAGCTCTCATCGGTAACTGGCCCCTCATCAATGGCCAGTCTCTCTTTATATAGCTCTTGGCAATCACGGCAAATCTCACAAGATCTTATTCTTAGGCTGGAACGAGATCTCATCCCAAGACCTTGCGAGAGTCCCCACTGATCATCCAATACTCTAGTCCTGATCACACTTATGGGCATCCCTTTGTTTGGGCCATTTCAGCCCCAACATGCCCCCATCAGGGGTACCATTCCCCCAAGTCGGGATGGCGGTCAGGGTGCACGACAGGCTAATTGGGCTCCCTCCAACAACAGGTTAAGTTTTTATATCTCTTCCCGCCCCACAACCACCATCTCTCAACATAGGCTTTGACAATATATTGGTAGGAACACTTGATTCTACTCTGGAAAGTGATCATTTTATCAGAAGCAGCTATTTCATCCAGAGTCTACGCAGTTGTCTGCCCCGGAGATGGATGGATCTGGGTGGATTTCCTGGTGACTTAGGACTTTTCCGTTCCTAGGACTTGCTACCTCGCCAAAGCCCTGGTTGACCTTCAGGATGAGGCATGGTTGCTCATAAATGCCCTCTCCTTTTTTTTTAGACATTCAGTACCATGGTTTTCTGTGGATGTGGCTGTAGTGGAAGGCAGTGACGATCATTAGAGTGGTGTGGGGAAAAGATTCAAGATGAATCTGTACAAATGAAGCTTTAGTCCATTTTACTGCCTTCTTCATGGCAATGAAGGCGGTAAAGAGTCATACTTTAATGCCACCATCTGGTGTCAGCCAGCTGAGTTGTTCTAAGCAGTAAGATCTCTTGCGCCCTGGCCCTTCTGAAGGTGGGTAGGGATCCTCAGACTTGCTGTGTGGCCTCTTTGCAAGACACTTTGCAGAAAAATCACTTGCATCCACGCTGGCTTAGACTCAAGATTAATTGCTGTATCTGTGTCCAATATTTCTGCTTGTCCTGCTGTTATGGATGATTTTTAACCTGTTCATGCTGAGAAGTGGACAAGAATCTTGGAAAGTTAAGGCTCTCATATCCCTTGTCCATCTTGACTAATTAAAGCTGCTGGTGGGAGGGAAGAACACCTGGGTAGAGGAAGTTATCAATGCTTCTTTGCAGGAGGTCATGGTAACTTCTAAGCTAAAACAAGCTGCACTGAGACCTTTATAAAGGAAAACTTCATTAGACTTTCCCATCTTTAATAATTATCAGCCTGTGTCTAAAGTGAGGTGATAGTGGTGAGGTTTAATCCAACTCAGGTTATTTTTAATTATTTGGATTATCTGGCTCCATTTCAGTCTGATTTCCAACCCAGCTTTGGGACTAAAACTGCTTTGGCAGGTGATCTGCACAAGGAACTGGCTACAGGCAATGTGTGCTGGTTTCCGCTGGAATTTCAGTGGCTGGAATTGGGACTGGGAGGTACAGTTATGAGCTGGGTCTACCCTACCTAAACAGTAGGTCTCAAAAAGTGGTGCACCTCTTTGCCCATTACCTAGCAAGTCCCACAGGATTCTGTCTTGTCCCCCATGCTGTTTAGCATCTAAATGAAACAACTGGTAGATTTGGGGGCTGGAATCACCCAACAGCATCAGGCAAGCTCCTTTGTGGAGCATTCCCTAGGCAGGGTGCCATGACCAAAAGGGTGGAGAGCTGGTCTTGTAGTAGTGAGCATGAATTCTCCCCTTTGCTAGGCAGGTTCTGCCTTGGTTTACATTTGGATGGGTGATTATATTTGAGCACTTTATGGGATGGGATGGGAATGGGGCCATAACTCAGCAGAAGAGCATCTGCATGTTTGCATGAAGGAGGTCTGAGGTTCACTCCCTGGCATCTCCAGGTAGGGCTGGGAGAGTCTCCTGCCTGAAACCTTGAGGAAGCCGCTGCCAGTCAGTGTAGACAATACTGAGCTAGATGGTCTGACTTGGTGTAAGGCAGCTTCCTATGTCCATATGCTCTTTCCCCATGCTCCACTCACCTAATACCACAGAGGTGGGCCTCTGGTGATGAACGCAGTGTTCAGGCAGGGCATGTGGTAGAAGGCAGTCCATACGACTGTCCCCAGTGTGTACATGCTTCCCCATTAATTTGAAGGATGTAGCAATGATATGCATGCATCACCAGTGTGCTCACAAAGTGATGCTGAAGCAAATAGGAAAACTCACTCAGAGAGTGGCTCTGTGAGCACTGAAGGTGGAACATCCATAGACCTTTGGATCATGAGCCAAGACTATTGCTTGATTACTTACTTACTTACATTTCTAGCCCGCCTTATACCCAAAGGTCTCAGAGCGGGTTACAATAAAACCAATATGAAACATAATTAAATTCAACATCATAAAATCAAAAATACAGTAAAGAATACAGTGCCTGAGAGGGGAAGAACCACTACACCCCTAGTCAAAGGCCAGGGTAAAGAGGTGCATCTTCACCATTCTCCTGAATGTACACAATGTCCAAGCTTGGCACACCTGAGAGGGGAGGGCATTCCACAACTTTGGGGCCACCACAGAGAAAGCCCTCTCACGTGCCCCTACCCCTTTAACAGCTGACAATGATGGCACTACCAAGAAGGCCTCTCCTACAGAACTTAACCAATGGGCAGGTCTAATATGGGAGAAGGCGCTCCTTCAGGTATTTGGGGGCCAGGTTGTTCAGGGCTTTATAAGTCAATGTTAAAACCTTGAATCGGGTCCGGTGGCAAATTGGCAACCAGTGCAGTTCCTTTAAGACCGGCATGATGTGCATCTGGCCAGACATACCCATCAGCAGTCTTGCTGCTGCGTTCTGCACTAGTTGCAGCCTATGAACCATCTTCAGATTAAAGTGAGTCCTCATCATTCAGGAACAATATCTTAAACAAAAAATATTGTCTGTTTTTACCATCCTTCATTTGAAAACACTCCAGACTCCTATCAAAGCCCCAGGGTACACCCAGTATTTTCAGCTCCATTTTTAGCAAAAGAAAAATGTCTTGGATTTAACGTTTGCTTTGGGAAATTTGTTTTTGTCTCTCGCCACCAATTGCTGGTTATTGCCACGTTTTTATGTCTGTGGAAAGCACGTTGTTCTGCCACAAGGCAGAAAGGTCTTGATAATGAATTCTGCAAAGCCATTTAAGTGCCCCTCAAGGAAATTCCCAGGCTAAGGATAATTATTATCACATGGGAGGGAATAAAAGCTGTGGCTGCATTGGTTAATGAAGTGCCCCAAGGTTATTCAAAGCTGAGATCTCCATGGTACAGTAAGGTGCAGCATTATGTATTCATTTCTAAATGGCATCATATATATTAAAAATACACAAAATAGTTGTACAAATAAATGTGTGCATTTTGCATATGTATGGTGTCCATAACGATGTAGATTTAACGTTGTCAAGGATATGAATCACAAGGCTTGCTTACACAAAAATGCTTTCTGGAGCCATCAATAGTTGCACAAAGGGGGTACCTGATAGGCCTCTCTGGCCAGGGCTTTTCACACTTCCAGCACCATAATTGGAAATGGGCTTACTCCAAGTACAGTAAGTTGTGCACACCTCAAGGACAGGTAGATTTTATTGGCAATTAATACAACCAGTTATTGTAAAATGTGGCTCCTAAGCCCTGCACTTATATATTATCCTTCTTCACTTTATGGCACCAAAATCCACAAGCCCATTTTAGGTCAAAATCCATGAGGCCTGGGAAGGTGAGACTGAAGGTAAAGAACAAGCAGGAAAGTATGTTGATGTGGTTTTCATTGTATGAAACAGGAGCCATGCTGCTCGGAAGAGTGGGATAGAAAATGTAGATGATGATGATGATGATGATGATGATGATGATGATGATGATGATGATGTGCCAGCTGCATATCATCCATACTGGCCTCTTGTCTGTTATCTTCCCAATACTCTCCCTTTGGCCAGTCCTGGCTGATGAGTCAGTCTATCTGTCTGAAATCCTGTAGGTCACCATGTCAAGGTGTAGGCTTGAGTTATGTGAAGGGTCTACACTTGGAAAACTATGCACAGGAAAACTATGCACAGGAATTCAATCTGTAGCACAGACGACATCAGTGGTCTTGAAGGTTACTTTCCAGTCTTTTAAATTATTCCACAGAAAAAATATTTCTTTATACTAGCTTTTAGCCTGTTATTTTCCCTGACACTGTTCCTCCTTACTACTACGCCTCTGTTAGAAATGTGCATGAAACAATTTTTTTCTATTCATTTTGAATTGGAATTGAATTCTGAAAATTTGTTTCAAATTTGAATCAAATTTGAATCTGGTCCAAAAATTCAATTTGAATTTCAGTTGAATTTGGATTGATTCAGTCCTGTTTGGGCACCTTTTAAAAACCAATCAGGGGTCCTGAATGGTTTGAAGAAGGTGCTAAATGGCTCTCGAATTCAACTTGAAATGAATTTTGAAATTTCTATTCAAATTCAAATCAAATTGCCTTTTTGAGAGGTGATTTGATTCAAATTTGAATCATTTGAACCACCCAGATTTGAGTCAAATTGATTCGGATCTATTTGCACATCCCTATCCTCTATTACAAATTGCAGGGGAAGAGAGAGAAGATTCAGCAAAGCTCCAGTTATGCTGCTGTTATAGCTTCATTGTCTTTTCACCAAGTGGCATGAGCTGACTTCCTGGAATTTCATGATATTTTTGTTACAGATATATATTTGTTACAAATATCTATACAGATGATATATACATAGTCACCATATCTCTTGGCAATTTAGATGGCAAAAAATGTTGGGACAAGGACTGGGTGGGCAGTAGATATTGCGTATGACCCACAGTGTTGTTCCCATTTGGACTCTTGACAACTTGAACAAACTAATACCAATTAAATAACTGCCTTCAATGCATACCAGGACTGCAAAAGTAATAATGGGTAAACTAGTTTATATGAACAAAGCCTGGAAGCTTACCTCATTCGTACAGTTTTAAGGTTCTTAAAAAGGATAATTTAAATTCCAAGTGTCTATATATTTGCTAACAAGTGCATTTTCAAGTTCCATATAATTGGATGAGAATTTGCAGGTTTATGAACTTAGTTACAGAAGCTATAGAACTGGAAAGGAAAAACAATATTCATGGTTTATATTTCTAGAATACTTTTCTTTCTGAGAAATGTCCCCTTGCTACCTTCACAGAATACTGTGGTAATTGTTTGTTCTGGTATTTTCCACCATTGGAAATACAGTATATTCCCCCAAATGCATCTTCCTCTGTCCCCATTGTTTGTCTCTGATTCTGCTCTGTGTTCGGATTAAGATGATCAGGATTGTTTGCTGAGACCATAGTATTTACCTTTCAGCAATATCACTCTACCCCATGTATACAACATCCAGTTTTGTTTTGTTTTGTTTACTCTGTGAGCCATCCAGAGAACTATTGTTATGATGATGATGATGTACTCAGTCATCAAATGCTGCCACATTCCGATAGCTTCTTCTTGTAGTTGTATACCAATTGGATTGATACAGAACTCTATTTAATCCTTTACTCCCTTCTCATCTCAAGAAAAAGTGAGGGGGTGAGAGGATATGAAGGACAATCTAAAAGGCTAGTCTTATGATCCACCTAAAGGCCACTACATTGCCAGAGCTTAGACCAGTGGCATCCCATCCTCTCACAATAGAAATGTTGGGGGTGGGACTTTACTCTTCTAAAGTAAAAGAGAGAGGGCTGCTAACTGAGTGGTAGCATTGCCCACATTCCAGGATTTGCCGGGAGTATGTAACATTTGGCTTGCAGAGGGACTGTGAACTGTTAGGAGTCTTCTCCCAAGTAGTCAGAAGTTGGAGAAAATTCATCCCCTGACCCTTGGTGGAATGAGGTGACAGAGAAGCACCTGGGCTCCCTTCTGATGACAGCTGACTTCCACAGAGACAGTCTGAAAACAGCTGAAGAAGGTTGCCAACTTTTTTGTTCCAGCAGGGCTGCTGTTCCTTTGTAGGCTGCATGAGAGATATCAGAGACATGACAAATAACAAAGTACAGTTGCACAGGCAGTCCAAGAAGGTGGCAACTTCATAGAGAGACAGCTAGAGTTTAGAACATAATGTAAGAACAGCCCTGCTGGATCAGGCCCAAGGACCATCTAGTCCAGCATCCTGTTTCACACAGTGGCCCACCAGTTTGGCTGGTCACTGCTGCCATTGCAGGTCTTGTTGTTGGATTCTCTTGCCTTCTGTATTGCACTGGAAGGTGGGAAATGCCTCTATACATGTCGGAGTGTTGCAGGACAAGGCCATGAGAATGAGGCACATTAATGGGTAAATGTAAGCAGCTGCAACCAAGCCTAGATGCTCTATATGTGTTACTGAGCCAGTGAGGCTAAAGTTCCCTTGCCTCAGTCTTCCTCCTCAGTAGCCACATTCAGAGATTTATTCAGAGATTTATTTGGGTCTCAGGGATATGTTTCAGAAAAAGAGCTTTTGGAAGGAGAGGAGAGAAGCAAAAATCATGTCCCTACCCCATATGCTCAGCTGTGGAAGAAGACTTCACTGCTGCTATACTCCAGCCTCTCTGTGAGGGTGCAGACCTTCTGACCTTGCATTGCTGCTGAACATGTGGGCCACTGCTTCTACCTGTTGAAGGAGGGAGGGTGGCTTTGCCAGTGCACAGTTTTCAAATGTTGCAGCAGGGGAGGCCAGAAGGAATGTAGAAAACATTTGGAGCACTAATATTTTGAGTTATGAAATCTCCACCTCTTTTGCTTAGTTGGGTAGGGTGTTTTATCCTTGCTTTCCCAATTGTAGTACATGTATTATGCTTGGGTTTTGAGGGGGTGTATTTTTAACTTCTGAGGAGACAAAGCATTATATTTCTTGTGCTCCTTAGCGATGCAAAGTGCTCCCACTAGCTTGGATGGCTTTAAAAGCGGCTTAGACAAATTAATGGAGGGCAGGTCTATCAATGGCTACTAGTGTTGTATTGTAAGCTGCCCAGAGAACAATTTGTTATGGGGTGGCTAACAAATAAAGTTTCTTATTATTATTTAGTCTGATAGCTATAGGCCATCTCCAGCCTCAGAGGCAAAATATCTCTGAATGCCAGTTGCAGGGGAGCAACAGGAGGAGATAGGACATGCCCTCACCTCTTGCCTGTGGGCTTCTCAGTGGCCTCTGGTGGGCCACTGTGGGAAACAGCATGTTGGACTAGATAGGCCTCGTGCGTGATCTAGCAGGGCTGTGTTTTGTAGGTGTTTCAATCATAAACACAAAGAAATATTATGCAGGTTTAACTAAAAGTGTATTCAGCAACATCTCAATTTTTCTCCTTTTCTTTTACCTCCCTTTTCCTTTCTGACTCTTCCCCACACTCTCTATATCGGATTCTCCCCTGGGTCAAATGTCCAAACAAACTGAAAAAGGTTACTGGATAGGATACAACAGGCTGCTATTTTCTTTTTGTGCCAAATGCCCATACTCCATAATCTCCATCACCAAGGTCCCATTTGGGTGCTCTTAAGTTCTCTAGGCATGACACCAGAGTAGTGTAATGCTACACCATGCACCCTGTCATCTGAGATCTAGGTTTTCTGTCTGAGGTTTACATACTGCTGGTGGTATACTGTAATTGGCTGCAGAGTTAGTCAGTTCCATTGTGCCAAGAAGTGAGGAGGCAGTCATCTTGGGTTTTCAGTTGACTTCGGCAGAGATGTATTTACTTACAGCATTTTTTTTTACAGTCTTTATGCCATTGGGGAACCTGGAATGGACTGTGCTGGAGTTATATTGCCTTAATTATGCTCATGTTATTCTATCTTGGAGTTCCTCCAGCATAAGGAATTGAGTAGCAATTCAATCCTTGTCCAGCCAGTGGAGTGCCAGGCAAGAATTGCACTGTTAGTGTGATGGGAGCATTCTCTGCCCTGCAGATAAATGCCTTGAGTCCTGTTAGTATAGGTCTGGATTTTCTTATCAAGTCGTCCTTTTGAAAAGATACAAGAGTATGGTACTGGCAATACACCCTTTTCGTTGTGATTAGATAAGCAGCCCAAGTCTCAAAACACTCACAATGTGTGTCATCTTGTTAATAATTTAATTTGAAAGCCAAATTTTGTGTGACTGACATTTGCAGAGTCTGTTATAAGCTTCTGCTTTGACATCATAAATGCCACAAGTATCACGCAGTAGCAGTAATTTAAGAATTACATGATTCAAGGACAGTTAGGCAGCAATGCCATAGACACAGAGAGCAAGTGCAAGAGAGATCAATAATAACGTTCAGCATGTGGATGGTAAGTGGTTAGTGTTTACATTAAATTCACACTGGATTATATAACAAAGAGTTCTGGTAAGAACTAATCTTCCTATTTTCCTTTCACTATAAATCTTAATTGATAATTACAATCTTCACAAGTTAGCCTACTTCTGCTTCAAATATTCATTCATCTACCATCTTGAACTGGAGTGGATGGCATCATCACAAACTATGCCATTGAGGTGTCCCTATGTATCCCTACAACTGTACCAATTTGAAATTTGTTTCAAATTGATTAGGCCGTTCACCAGTTAGCCCACTTGCACTTCAAATATTCACACATTGGGGTGGATTACATCATCACAACCTCCATTGTTGAGGTGTCCCTATGTGTCCCTACAACTGTACCAAATTTGGTTCAAATCAGTCCAGGCATTGCAAAGTTGATATGGACACAGACACAGACAGACAGACAGACACACACACACACACACACACAAGCTTGGTGAGAGTGGATTCATGGTTTGTCATGGGTTACCAACCTATGGGGGTAGTTGGCACCCTCTGTGCACTACACCACCACTTGCTCTGGGCCGCCCCAGCACCCCACAAATGCAGTTATGGGGCTGCTGACACCTCCATGCTTCTTTATGGAGAAAAACCTTAAAGATGCATAAACTTCAAAGATCACTTAAAAATCAGCCCTTTGCCTAGTTCCTTTCAAATAATTCTGATAGCTTCCTTGCCCCCCTTGGGAACTATCACCCACCACACTCTGCTCTAGGCCACCCTTTCCCCCCCGACATGAAGCTATACATTTGCTGCAATCCTCATTATTCCCTATGAGGAATTCAAAAATACTTTAAACATTCACCAATAATCAGAGGAGTATCCGATTACCTTGGGGTTTGGGGGTTTTGTGGAGTTAGGTGCTCCACAATAGGGGATAATGGGCTGGTTTGAGTCCCATTATACCCTATGAGAAAAATAATTAAAAATATTTCAAATATTCATAAAAATCGTAAGAGTGTTCAATTGCTTTGGGGTTTGGACGGTTGTTGGCACCCATGGGTGCTCCACAATCAGGAATAATGGGCTGGTTTGAGTCCCATTATACCCTATGAGAAAAATATATAAATAAATTTCAAAAATTCATTAAAAAAATTGTACAAGTGTCCGATTGCTTTGGGGTTTGGGTGGTAGGTACCCATGGGTGCCAGCTACCACGCCACCCACCTTTGGAGGTTTGAACCTGTTCAAACCAGTTCAAACCGGTTCAAAACAAACCACCCCCAGTTTTGTTTGAATTCGAACTGATTTGAATTCGAACCAGTTTGCACGTCCCTACTCTATAAGGGAGATCTGTTTTATTACCATCTCCATGTTGTTTCTGGGTTGCTGAGGCTGAGAGGCCTGCCTGAGACCATGGGCTAAATTCATGGCAGAGATGAGATTAGAACTGGCAAAGTCCTGGTTTCTAGTTCTGTCACTTAGCCACGATGCTGCATCAACGCTGTGATGCTCAATGATCAAAATATTGATCACTGACAATGATCAAAATATTAATCATTGACAATTGACTTCTGTAATGCACTCTACATGGAGCTGCCTTTGTAAGTAGTCCAGAAACTTCAGTTGGTTCAGAATGTGGCAGCCAGGTTGGTCTCTGGGTCACCTCGGAGAGACCACATTACTTCTTTACTGATGGAGCTACACTGGCTGCCAATAGGTTTCCAGATAAAATACAAAGTGCTAGTTATAACTTATAAAGCCCTAAATGGCTTGGGTCCTGAGTATTTAAGAGAGCGTCTTCTTCACTACGAGCCCCACTGCCCATTGAGGTCATCTGAGGAGGTCCATCTCCAGTTACCGCCAACTCATTTGGTGGCTGCACAGAGACAGGCCTTCTCAGTTGCTGCCCCGAGATTGTGGAATGCGTTCCCTGCTGAGATACGATCCTCCCCATCTCTGTCAATTTTCAAAAAAACACCTGAAATCCCATCTTTTCATCCAAGCTTTCTCAGCTTCCTATTTTTTTTAGGTTTTAATCTCTGGTTTATTTTTAAATTGCTAAATTGTTTTAAGTTTTTGTAAATGTTTTAAACTTGTTTTATGCTATTGTTAACCGCGCAAAGATGAAAGTTTGGGGCAGTGTACAAATTAGGTAGGTAGGTAGTTAGGTAGGTAGACAGACAGACAGACAGAATATACTTGAAGGGACATGGAAGCTCTTGCATCTGAAATCCATGGTCTTCCAGTGTACAGGCTGCATCATTCATACGAATGAACAGCTCCCATAAGCGCAAAAGGAGACAGTGAGCAATCAGTTATAACATGTTTGACATTTCTAAAGTGAGGCACACAAATTTCACAGCTTGTGAATTAAAAAACAAACAAACCTGATCGTATGCACATACTGTACTCAATCCTTTTTCACTGTGATTATAAGTGGACATTTATCAATCATATGCGTGTGTGTGCGCGCGCGCACACACACACACACACACACACTTCCTGGTTTGGACCCAAATAATTCAGTCCTATTTATGTGCTGACCACATATTTTGGACTTTCAGGCTCCAGCAGAGGTAGGAGATGCAAAAGCATTCTTCATGCTGAGATAAATTTAGCATGGCCTCTCTGTCAGCAGAGATAGGAAAAGCTTGTGGCTGACCTGGAAATGAGTGGCAGGCTGTGGCCCCTGCATGTCCTTGTTCAAACCTTGGCTGCAGCTCTGTACAGGATGCACAGGCAAGGTCTTGGCAGCTGACTCTTCTTTGCCTGCTGCGTATCTCTGATTTGTTTGTGTTGAAAACTTCAGAGGCTGTAAAGCGCCTCCTGTGACTCACTTTCCATATAGCTGTTGGATTGTCATATGAGGAAGTTTTTAGCATCTGCTGTGATAGTTTTCATAGTCTAATACATTCAGTATAAGTCTTGTCTGTCTAAACATCTCTAGAAATGTGTAATAAAATGAAAAACTGAGGGCCAAATCCAGCTAAAAATAAGCACTTTTCACTCAACAATTAACTTAGAGCTGAATGCTGAAACCAAGGAGATTTTGAAATGCTTCACTTTGGCTGGATCATGACCTAACATTGTCCGAACACCTCCCCATTCTTGAATTTAAAGCTTATGACCCTGACTGTCAGAGCCCCTGCTCACAGATGCTGAGGAGGCAGGACCAGACTCCTCAGCGTAGGAGAACCATGTGCACTCATGATCAACAGTTATGTGAATTCAAAGCTCAAAGTAGGAGAAGGGGAGAGTGACGATGTGGGAGGCAAAGGCTGGGGAATACGGATGCAACCAACCCACATTCTGTTCCCATTTCATCGAAGGTGGATGAAAAGCCTCCCACCCAGTTCCTGCCTTCCACACAATCACTCCCCCCACCTTCTTGATTTTTGAGTTCACCCAACTGCTGATCAGGAGCACACCCTTATCTTCTACCCTGGCCAATTTACTATCCTGGCTGGATGCTTTTCCAACCCTGTTGCCAGTCATGTGAACAAGCCTAGTGTAATATATGGTGTAGACATTGGTTGCCCTGTTCAAGAAGGTGGGAAGTTGCTTCATGGCTGACCGAGAGTTGGCCAATTAGTGCAGTAGAAATCTGGGTTTCTGCTTCCAGCCCAAAATAGTGCCCTCCAAGCCTAATTCAGGTAAGAATACCAATGTCAAATGCAGTGGCTAAACCTCCACAGTGGGTTCACTGAAGTTAGTTTGAGGTATACACACCCATAGTGCCCACTTGCTCTCAAACTTGGGCAAAGGCATGTATTAAAATAAAAAAGAGCACTAATTCTAACTCTAATAAACCCTAACATTTTAGTTCTGTACTTCTATATTGGATCCTCATTTTTAATCTGTAATAAAGATAATCACATCGGGGTGGCCCTAAATTGGTAGCAGAAAAAGATAATGTTAGAAGATTGTTTAAGCATTTTTCCAATTAATCTAAAATATTGTGTTGGCTTACTTTAATTTTTGCTTTGTTAATTTTTATTACTTTACATTAAAATGGTAAACTACAAAGAGAAATGAATAAAAATGTAGTTATTAAAAAAAATAAAAAATAGAATAGAGCGCTCTATACAAAGGCACAGAGGCGCTTCACACAATTAGTGAAAAAAGTCCCCTGAATGTCCCAGCATGCCCTGTGCAAGTGCACGGGCATGCTGGGGAGACCCCCAAGGTCAGGAGGCTTGATGGAGTCTCCCGGTGAGGGGTCTCCTTGCAAGTTCCTGTGGCGCAGAGACGTAGTCTCACAACCCGAAAACCCAAGTTAGCCACGTGCTCACTCTGCTAACCTGGGTTAGGGGGAGGGGTTTTTAGGCGGGCTAGCCACCAGAGAACCACTGGGCTCGCCCATGAGCCCAGTGGTTCTCACAACCATGCAAAAGCAGGCTGGCTGCATTAGCCCGCTTTCGTGCCGTAGTGTGAATAGTTTCATGGTAGGGGAATTGGAGATTGCACTGGAATACTGAAAAGTCCCAGCCCAAAGCACTACCTTTGTAGGGCCTGAAAAAGGGACGAATTTGGTGCTGGGTACGATCCTATCTCTAGTGGTGGCAATGTTAGCAATGCTAGAAATACTATTTAGGTTTAGTGCCATCCTGATGGCGAGCTGTTTCTAGCTCACCCTATAATGAATTATTTTCCTGAATTTTCTCCGATTATTCTTGGGGGGTGGCGGAAGCTCTTGGATCTTTCCAAGAAATGTTGGGTGGAAAGAAACCTTAGGGAGCATGCCCCACAGCCCCTGCCTCATTCCCCCAAAAAACTATGTTTGTGAACTGTGGGACAAGCAGCAGAGAAGGCTTCCAGAGAGCAGAGAAGCCTGGTATTATCCTTCTTGCCTGGAGACCTCTGAACTGGGTGTACTCAAGAGCATCATTTCCTGCTAGAGTGCATGGAACTTGTTATTTCTATGCCTCATGTTCCAATGCATTCAGCTGGGAGACATAAGAAACCACAACTACTGTGCACCCAAGCAGGAAATTATGCTAGTGTCCAGGCCTTAATGATAAGACCTCTCCTCTCTCTCTAGCAAGCTAAAACCAGCAGTTATCACTCTCCTTTTGTATGGGTAAATGCTCGGGAAGGATGGCATAACCAGCCAGTCTAGGCACCCAACTCTGAGCATGCTTGGGCTGCAAGCAGCATGAGCACACACACAACCCTAGCCTTGGGGTTACTGACACCCTTAACCTTAGCTAACAGCTGGGGTACAAAGTAGGGCTAGGCAGGCAGCTACACGGATCCTGGTGCTACAAATGAGCAGCCTAGCCCAGACTGGACTGCCTTAGCCTGGGCTGGTTAGGCTGCTTGTGAGAACAGCCTTATAGTGTCCTGCTAGCCTGTCCTTCATATGTGTCCAATTTAAGAACACTAGGCCAAGTCGTTCAGGAAATATTAAAGGGGATGGAAAATGAATAATGTTTGCTCTATTTTATGAAGACAGTGGACAGATTCCTCCACATGGGGGAACTTCAGTTCCAGAGGTTATTGTAATTTTTCTGCCATGAAAGAACCACTTATAAGGCTTTTTCAAAGTATTTTTAAATTCAAAAAATCATTTAAAATCACCAAATGGATCGATCTGCTTCAAAGTCAACACACAGAGCCTTGATAACCTGTCCTACATCTCTGCCAAACGTGAGAACACTAGGTCAAGCCATTCCAGAAATATAAAAGGCAACCTATTTTCCCTTGGGAACATTATGGGGTCCTCTAGGAAAGTGGGCACATGGACCTGGGCTAGGGGTGTGTGAACCAGCTTGGTTTGAGAAGGGTTTGATATCGAGCCAGCCCATTGTAACAGGTTTGCAGTCAAACAGGACTGGCCTCAGCCAGTCTGAGTTTGAACTCAACTGGGCCCAGTTCTAACTGAGCTGGTTCGGAGTTCTACCAGTAAAGCAAAATTCAGTGAAGATTCCCCTTTACCAGTAAAGGGGCAGGGGCTTCCTTAAACCAAGAGTGGGTGAGAGAGTAGTACTTATAGTGCAAGCCACTGCAGCTGCTGCGGTGGGTGTGCTGGGGTGGCGGTGTCTCTCCTCAGGGGCGTAGCCACCATTGGGCAACCGGGTTCACAGTCCCGACATGCCCCTGGGGCCTGACATCAGATGCGAGGGGTGATGGTTTAGCTCCCAAGCAGGGCCGTGCGGCCCCATTCAGGAGTAAAATGGTCATCTCTGCATTTGCAACACGGCCAGGAGTGGATCTTCCCTGCCTTAAACACAGTGTGAGCTGCTTCTGGCCATGCTACAAATGCAGCGCTGGCCCCGATCTAGCTCCCAAATGGGACCGTGCAGTCCTATTTGGGAGTTAGATGTAGGCTAGCGCTGTGTTTGCAGGACAGGCTCTCCTCTTTAGGGGAGAGCCTCTCCTGGCCACCTGGCCTGAATCTAACTCCCAAACAGGGCCACGCAGCCCGGTTCAGGAGCCAGACCATGCCCCCTATGTCTAATGTCAGACGTGGGGGCTAGTGAGTGGGGCTGCGGCAGCAGCTGGACACAGGCCACCACTGGCTCCCCCCCATCCCTACTAGCCTTCCCCAGAGTAGCTCAGGCCAGTGACGGCTTGATTTGGGCCTTCTTCGGCGTGGTTCAGGCCTCTGAGCCTATGTGGTGACCATTTTAGAGACCATGCAAATGGCCTGAGCATGCATAGAGGTAACAAAAATGGCCCCTGCTCATGCAGAGAGGACCAAACCAGACCGAAGTTCCAAACCAGGCCACTGCCCACCATGGCTACTCTGGGGGAGGCCAGTGGGGGTGGGGGGAGCTGCCATCCCCTCCGCCTCCCTTGTGGCCATGGCAACTTCCACTGTAAGTACTAAATTACTCCTCTACCACCCCCTCTAGGTTTAGGGAAGCCCCTGGCCCTTTACTAGTAAAGGGATTCCCCTTTACCAGCAGAGCTCCAAGACAGTTTGAGCCTGGATTCAACCCCAATCACCCTGGCTGGTTTTGTGCACATCCCTAACCTGGGCAGTGTTTCCTCTAACAGGGATTCCCAGATGTTGTTGACTACACCTCCCAGAATCCCTAGGCATTGCATCTGGGGATGCCATTGCATCTGGGGATGCTGGGAGTTGTAGTCAACAACATCTGGGAATGCCTGTTAGGGGTAACACTGAACTTGGGCCCCGAGGTCTGTGCCTAACAGCACCCCTTCAGGGACTGAACCTGGGACCTTCATATGACCTACTACAGCCCCATCCCCTCTTTCATATATTGACCATGTTCTTGTGATCAAGAAGAAGAAGATCACTCCAAGGAGTGGCCAGCTAATATTCAGAACTGTATAAGGTCCTGAAAACTGCACGTGTGGTGGTGGAAATCCCACACAGAGGACGGGGAAGAGATCA
Source organism: Hemicordylus capensis (assembly GCF_027244095.1). NCBI lineage: Eukaryota > Metazoa > Chordata > Lepidosauria > Squamata > Cordylidae > Hemicordylus > Hemicordylus capensis. The sequence goes on along the minus strand of NC_069661.1, from coordinate 47,635,543 downwards.
TATATGAGGTTCGATCGTAGTTGGGTGCCGAACTGACTAACATTGGCATGCTTAGAACTGATGTATGTTGGCTCGATGCAGCATCTAACTATAATTACACCTTGCACACGATTACTTCTGGTCCTCAATCTGGGATTCTGCTGCCACATGGGCAGTTTTTGGGAGCATGCATGGTTCTGAATCTTAGCCAACCACTCCTTGGACTAATTTTCAGGATTGTACAGATACGGCCGTTTACTTTCAACTTAACTTTTATCAACGTTTCCTTGTTATTTTGAGACATTAAAAAAATTACTTGCCACATTTTCTTATGGCAGGAACTACTTCAGAATGCTTTTCTGACTTCAGCACTTTCCATTAGAGCAACCCTTCATGGCAGTTAAACCTGCCATGCTAGAAAGCTGGGTCAAGGCTGGTCAGTTCCCACTCCCACAGACACTGTCTGCCTGCCAAGCACAGCCAATGCAATCATTATAAGATGAATGCCATTAATAATGATAACTGAAATTGGAATGTCCTGTACATGATTTCTTGCCATTCATCAAGTAATTACTTAAGCAGCTGAATATCTGGAGAAAGCAAACATGGAGGCGTCTAAGTTAATGAATCTGAATTCTTCTCTTTGACAAACTAATATTAAGGTACTTGCATTGCTCAACCTTCAGTGCTCAAATTAGCAAGTTGGGGTGGCCAGGGGAGGCTGGGATGCCCCAGACCTCTTACTTTTTGTCCTTCTTTAACTCCTTTTTTTGTGTGCGTGTGAAAGTTGCAAAGGTGCTATGATATATAGCTAATTTGGGAGAGTCAAAAGATGAAGCTTGTGTATTTCACTAAGGAGCCTTCCTACTTCTTCTTCCATAATCAACCCAATGTACTAAGGTTGCCAACTTTTATATCAGTGGTGCTCCTGTGCCTTTAATCTTACTTTGATCTGTAGATAATAGCAGGTGATAATGCTTCTATCCATGCCATGAAAAGGTTCACCTGCTGATTTCTGCAACTCAAGATGAACAGTTTTTTTACTGGTCAGTTGGCAATCCTAACCCCTATCCACAGTATCAGGCACACACTCTCTTGCCTTTTCATCTGTACACACATTTACATATTCAGCCATAATTTGTAGGTCAAACTTCTTTGGAGATGTGTCAGCTAGCAAGACGCACAATTAAAAGAAAATTAGATGTCTTTTTAAAAATCCTTTTCTTTAACACTATTAAATTACATGTCTGAAAGCGACAGATAGTCAGTGCCATAATTCTGCAAAGGTCACCTTATAAAGGCTGTGTAGCTAATGTGTTCCATCTCACATCTTTTGCCTTCATGCTATTAGCTGCAAGGAAGAAAATTGTAATGTCCTAAAAAGCACCACAAAACAGGGAGATTTTTATGAAAGCACTGAGATAACATAGTACCAGTTCCTGAATGCATGGTGGGGAGCACAAAGGAGAGGGATGCTGAAATGCATACTTCAAACAGAAAATAAAATTAGATAAGGTCATATTTCTGCTGTCATACTTTTAGGCCGCTGTAGTGGTGGAAAGATATAAGTGGAAAACAACCTGAAGCAGATCCATAACTTTTAATCTTAGTTTCTATTTATACCATGCATTTTTATGGTTCACTCCTTTTTCACTCCCTACAGCTGTCTAATCAGAATGATATTTTCAGACAGTATAGGGAAGATTTGAATTATGATCCTACAGAGAAGAATAGTTTGCAATAAATTCACCAAGCCAGCCAGTGGGTATTCAGTTTCAGGAGACTATAACAGTAATGTGGCTGCATATACGTTTTCATCCAAACATGGACGATTGATAGATTCTGTGTCACAGTTAGAGGTTTTTACAGGCTAAATTCCCTTCAGCTTTGCTAAATATTAGATGCATTTTTAACACTCCAGAAGCTCCCAGTTCTGAGCCATTTCATAGACTCAAGTCCCACTGATATCAACAAAATCTAAAAGTGTATAACTGGGAACGTCGTGCAAACCAGAGTGAAAGGTCTAGTAAATCATGTCTAATAATTATATTTTGCTCTGAGGGGAATAATCCAGCTCCCATGTTCCCGCTAAGGTGGCCTCTCCCTCCCACAACTGCCACCAGAGAGTGTCCAGGTAGGGATGCCAACAGTTCCGCATTATGCAGGATGTCCCTGTTTCTGGAGGGGATAATGCTCATCCCATCTGGGACTCAATTTTGCCCGCATTTTGATTTGCACTCGGGAGGATAGTGGTGCGGGCGGGCGAGCAGGCTGGTAGGCGGAGCTTCACAACAAGAGTGTGATGCAACAGCCAGTGACTGCCAGGGAGAGGGCAAAGAGCCTTACTGGCCAGCCTCTGCACATGAATAGAGGCAGCGGCAGCAGCCAAAACTGCCACAGCCTTGCCAGGTAACCATACGCGGCAGCTGGCAGCCTGAGCTGCACTCAGAGGGCCTGGCTGCGCCCTTGCCATTCGTGGGGCAGGATGCTGCTGGGAAGGCTCCCTGACTTGATCGAGGTCGGGAGCTCCCTCCTGTGAGCCTTGAAGGGGGATGTGGGCAGGCGGGCAGTGGAGAGAGGGTGCCTCACTTGCAGCTGGGCTGCAGGAGGCAGAATTCTGTATGTAGTTGCTACATGGGGCCAAGTCCCGCCTCCTAGGTGGCTCCACCCCCAAGGCTCCCCCCCTCACTTGTGTCCCGAATTTGGCCAACATAATGTTGGCAACCCTATGTCCAGGGACCATCTTGCTTTGAGGGGAAGGGAGAAGAAAGAAATGAACCTAAGGAGCTCACCATGAAAAAAATCTAAAAGTGCTTTGATGCTTTGGTTTTTATTTATGCTTTCTTGTAAACTACTTTGGGAGGTTCATCTGAAAAGCGGTGCATAAATGCCAAAAACAAACAAATACATAATACCGCGTGCATAAGACTGTCAAATGAGTAGAGCCATCTTTTGTATTCTATCCAGTAATCTTTTATGACATACTGCAACAGGATGTCAGCCTAGTAACACTGCATTTGCACAGCTCGCATAAGTTGTGCAAGCTGAGCTAGCATGGTGTAATGGTTAGCGTGTTGGACTAGGACTGGTGAGACCTGAGTTCAAATCTCCATTCAGCCATGAAACTCACAGGGAGACCCTGGGTCAGTCACTTACTATATTTACCCAGATGACTCTGAACTTAAGATGAGCCCCTTCAAAAATAGAGATTAAATACAGGTTATACCTATATTTATTCAAGAGGAAGAGAAGTCTGTATTTAAGATGACCCTCTGATTTCTAACATCAAAGAACTTGAAGAAAACCTGGAATTAGGCTTTTGCATATAATGGGAAACCATATGTCTAACGGACCTGCAGTTTTCCCCCATCCCCACCCCCCGCTGAAAGCGGGGGGCCTGGATGCATGGGCTTCCTCCTTTTAATAATGGACAGCCATGGCAGCCAACTGGAGATGGAGGAGCTTCCTACCCTCAACTCCAGTTACAAACAGCAGCAGAATCCAGATGACACAACACTGCTGTCTGACTGGAGGTTAAAACCGAGAAGGAACCGAGGGTTCAAATTCAGGTTTGCAGCCCGAAACCTTGGGTCACTTTGATCACAGAACTGCAGGTTCCCACCTTTGGATGACCACAAACCCAAATCTCTGGCTTGGTTGCTCCCAGTTTGGTGTGATGTCCGATGGCAGTACTAGTCTTGGATTCAGGTTAATACATTATCTCTCTGCCTAACCAATGTCAGAGGGTAGTTGTGAGGATAAACATAACCATGTACACTGCTTTGGGCTCCTTGAAGGAAGAGCTGGATATAAATTTTTGAATAATTTTTTTAAAAATGCAAAATTTGCACAAATTATGCTACAGAAGAGTAAGCCTTTTATTTCCAATAGGCTTGCTTTTGTGCAATGCAAATTTTTCAGTTGTGCAACTTAGACAAATTGTCAAATGCAATGAAGTTACAAGGCTGACGTACTGTTGTGCAATATGTCAGCCAATATTAGTGTTCCTGTAATAAACAATAACTTGCCTAGTGAGCCCCTAGCAGAGGTAAGATTAAACCTGGGGACTCCCTGATTCTTAGCAGGGGCGTAACTACCATTAGGCAAGGGGAGGCAGTCGTCTTGGGGCCCCACTGCCTCGAGGGGCCCCCCAGAGGCACATCACATGACTCCCCACCCACCTGTGTTGCACCCCCTATGAATTATGTTGAATCTCTTGGAGATCTGCAGGAGCAGAGAGTAAAAGAAACTCAATTCAATGTGAACTAAGTATTCACCGTATTCATAATGGGGATGTGAGTGTGAGTGCACTATATATTGTGAAGTGTGTTTGTGTGTCTATATCAGTGGGGGGCCCATTTTAAAATCTTGTCTCTGGGCCTACCCCAACCTTGCTATGCCCCTGATTCTTAGCTCAGTTGCTTGGCCACTGTGCTGCGTTGATCCAAGTGTCCACACTCTGCAGTTGATTCAGAATGATTCTACTTCACCTTTTTATCTGAAACAGAGACTTCTTAGATAATCATCGCATCATTTCATGTCACCTTGGGCACAATCCAGGACATTCTCCTGCCCAAATCCTGTTGAAATGAACATAAGCTACCCAATGGAGCTTGCACAGGAACACTTCCCTGTGGTTTGTGCCCCTCATCTCCAGTCTTTCCTGTGCAGGTTTGTGAATTATCATCTCCCATCTCTTACAAACCTATAGCCATCAGTGGGGAGGATTTCCCCAGGGTGCAAATAAGCATGTAATTTGGCTTCCAATATTTTGTTTTACAGCAACATCTCATTTGTTTAGACCAGCCGCTGCAGGGTAAGCTTCACCAGTATCTGTATGTGGTGATTCATTACTCTTTCCAGCAGCTCACATGAGGCTGATTATATATAGTCAATTTATCATCCCAACATGATCTGATGTAGCTGACTGTACTGCAGAGACACTACCATTGCTTATAGTTTATGTCGAATTCAGATTTCTCATTTTCTTGCAAGATGGAAGTCCCACCTTCATTTTTCTTCATTTGCTTTGGCATCCTCAAATACATTTCCTTCCGCATACTAATGTGAATCATGGCCTGGGTTGGATAAAGGAAATCTACTTCTCTTGCATGAGTTTGGTTATACAGCACACCACACAATGAATTATACTTTTGTACTCAGTCAGGACTAGCTTTACTTGGCTTTCAAAGAATGCCACACTGTACCTCAGTGAGTTGAATGCAAATACTCAGAGCAATAACTTGAAAATACAAATGTTTATTATTATATTCATTCATTCATTCATTCATTCACTTATTGACTCATCTCAAGGCAGTTTACAAAAGTTGGAACATAATTTAAAAATATATCACCTATACTTTTAAAAGCAGTTTTCTTTCCAAGCTATCCCCATTGTCAAGGTGGAAGAGGGGCTTGAGAAGTATATGTAGCATTTTATACAAATGCTTTCAGAAACAGGTCACATGTATCATATTAGTATTCATATTCTGGTTGAAATCTGGCTCTCAGGATGGAAACTGGCCATTTAGCATCCTATATGAAAAATACATATCATGTTAAAATAAGCTTCCCCCCCCCCCCCCAACTCTAGACACTATAGGAGCAGCTGTAATTCTAGCTTTTTGTATGCAATTTTATTCAATTTTCCAGGGATTTAAAATTCTTTTCCTCCACTGCCATATTTACCAGCATTACTAATCCGATATAACCTTGGGCTGGTTGACCCAGCTGTATATGAAAAAAGTGTCAAGGCTGCTGTTTGACAGCCAAAGAATTGATTCTGCATACATTGTAATTACCCAGGGAGTTCGCTCATCTGCATCATCACCATCCATTTCAGTAACATGAATGAGGGAGAGTGCTGCCACTCTCGCTCATTTTGCATGTGATTAGCTTTTCGTGTTGTTTCAGAATAATAGCTAATAGCAGCTTTGGAGGAGGATATTTTCATTGGGACTCATGTGAGGGGAAAGAGTTAAATATCCCATCCCCATGTACAACAGTTCTGATCCAGCTGTTCCTTCTGATCCTTCTTCCCCTGGCTACTTAGCTGTAAAAAAAAGGAGAGAGGGAGAGATCACAGGGCCAAACACTAGGGTTGTGCATTTTGGGGGTTCTCCCCTGTTTTGTTTTTTGGCCCGAATCCAAAACACCCCAATTTTGTTCTTTGTTCAAAATTGCAAAATCTGAATCAGAAACATTTTGGATTTTAAAAAACAGCCTCAGGGCAAAACTAGTGGGTGGGGGTGGTAGTGCCCAATGGGTGGAAGCTACCGCCCAAATTTCAGAGGAATAGGGCAAAAGGCTGATATTTCATGAATTTTTGAAGGTAAAGATTTTTCCCATAGGGAATAATGGAGGTTTCAGCAAAAGTATAGTTTCGTGCCCAGAGCAGAGTAGGATGGGTGGTAGGAAGCTGCCAGAATTATTTCAAAGAAATTGGGCAGAGGGCTGATTATCAAAGATTTAATGGAGTTTACGCATCTTTAAGGTTCTTCCCCATAGGGAATGATGGAGGTTTAAGCAGCCCCATAACTGCACTTGGGGGGCACCAGGGTGGCCCAGAGCGAGTGGTGGTGCAGAGCACATAGGGTGCCAACCACCTCCATGGGTTGCTAACCCATGGGGTACTGGGTTCTGTTGTTTCTGAGATGTTTTGAGTGCAGATTCTTTGGTAGCATATGAGAGTGGATTCATGGTTTGTCACTGAAAATCTCATATGCTACCAGAGAATCTACAGGCTGGGCTCAGACTGGCAACAAGGCTGGCATAGGCAATGGCATGACATCTCTCAAGGGGGTCAAAAATATTCTTCTGGAACAAAAAAGCAATGCAGCAGATAAATCCATTCCCAGGCTGGCATGCAGTAGCCATAGCAAGCTGGCAGGCTGGGCTCAGGCCGGCAACAAGGCAGGCAGGCATAGGCAATGGCATGGCATCATCATGGCAACTTGAGGCATGCCATGCAATGCAAACTAGTTATCTCTCTCTCTCTCTCTCTCTCTCTCTTCTATGAGGCAGAAAGGCAAAATGGCGAAAGAGTAGCTAACTTGTTGAATAAATTGAAAACCTCTCCTTGAAACCCCCCACCCTTTCCCCTTCTTTGACCCTTCCCCTGGCCAATGGGGAGTCAGTAAAGAGTGGCAAGAAGCAAAAGAGCCAATGGGGAACAAGGAGGGAATTATCAGCAGGTCAGTCCATGATTTAGGTCACCGATCGGAAGGCTGGCGGGAAATTCAAAGAGATGTCAAACACAAAATGGAAACTGACTCAGAGATCACCACAAAATGAAGGTTTGAAACATTTTGTAGCCGAAACAGCAACATTTTGTTTTGTGTACAAAACTTTCGGATTTGGAAAATGGGTGTTTTGTCTTGTCTACAAAACACCCAAAAGAGCCCATTTCGAGTACAAAATGTTTTGTACCTGAAGCATTTTGCACATCCCTACCAAACTCCACATTTAACTTCTTGGCCCCAAGTCCATCCATACCTTTCAACAACGGCAATGGAGAAATGCTTATAACATGTCTATTAGATTACCAAGGGTCACTTGAAGCTAAGCCCAACGGAGGATGCTCCACTAGTGTAAGGCGAGAGGGAAAATTCTGATTGATTCTTCCTTCCCTCTGCTGACCTTTGGACCCCCACCCTATCTTGTTAGCTTTTATGTTTTGTCTTTTAGAAGCTTGACCCAGTGAAAATCCTGTAGGGAAAGTGTGAACATAGGAGCATAGGAAGCTGCCATATACTGAGCCAGACCATTGGTCCATCTAGCTCTGTATTGCCTACACAGACTGGCAGCAGCTTCTCCAAAGTTGCAGGCAGGAATCTCTCTCAGCCCTATCTTGGAGATGCCAGGGAGGAAACTTGGAACCTAGATGCTCTTCCCAGTGCAGCTCCATCCCCTAAGGGGAATATCTTACAGTGCTCACACATCAAGTCTCCCATTCATATGCAACCAGGGTGGACCCTGCTTAGCTAAGGGGACAAGTCATGCTTGCTACCACAAGACCAGCTCTCCTCTCCAATATAGTGTGGTGGGTGGAGTCAGAAATAAAGGGGACAGAAGGGAGAAAGATAAAATGGAGTTGTCTCTGAATAAAGTCTTAGTTAAACTTACATAAAATTTATTTGTGTTGATGAGGAAAGCAGTTATAAAACATTTGGAGACAGAATTTTGAACCAGCTATGTGTGTGAGCCTGCAAAGCTTGTGAAAATTCCTGCATCTTCATTTCATTGCATTATTGGGCCTATATTCCTGAACTGCTGCATTCTACGATTGCTGTTGCTGATTGTTTCTCCAGCTTCCTGACCCCTGAACCAACCCCTGAATGTACTGTTCCATATCAGTCCTGGACTCTGTTGTTCACTGGATGCCCACTGCAGTATGGCTTAGAGCCCACCATCACCTTTTTTCTTGTCCACCCCAGGAGAACTTGCCCTTCCCTGAAAACAATGGAGGCTCTATTTCTGCAATTGCCTCCTCAGTATACAGAGCCCTGATTTCAGAAGGCTATATTGCAGAAGGCTATATTGCTTCACTGCCTCGGCTCTGAAGGCCAAATAATATATAATCATTTACCATTTCCTGCCAACATAGAAGGGGATGCCGATTCTTATGAAGCTGCTCTTCAAGCCTTAGATGATCATTTCAACCCTACTTGGAATATGATTGCTGAACATTACAAGTTCTATTATAGTTTCCAAACTGTCTGGTGAATTTATCAATCAGGGTGTCACAGGCAGCATTGTGTGCCTTGAGTCTAACCTATGAGTTTACCAGCTTTACTGATGAAATGATCAGGGACCAGATTGTTGTGAAAATAAACTGTTCCAAACTGTGTGAAAAACTGCTACTAGAATGGAAACTAGTTATAGAGCTATAGTTATAGAGATGGCTAGGAGGGTGGAAAAGGCTCTTCACTTGCCATCACTCTCTTTGGTGCCCCCAAACCAACCTCCTGAAATCCAGGCTATTCAGTCTAAATTCTTCCAAACCCAATCTTCTCATATGGTACTGCCCCAGAAAATGGCAGCACAAAGAAAAAAAGAGAGCTGCCAATGCTACTGATGTGGAGACTCTGCTCACAAAGTCAATTTTGCTCACTGTCTTGCATGGAAGGTCACTAGCAACAGTTGTAAGAAAAGAGGACACTTTGCTACGGTTTGCAAGTCCGCTGTTCACTCCATTACTTATTCACTAGATGACAAGGATGAGGCAGATGAACCATTTCCTGACAGCATTTTATGTGTGACAGACTGAGAGCCTGCTTTTTCACATCGTCTAGTAAGACTTAATGGCCATGAAGGATGGATGATGGCTGATTCTGGTTCTCCGTACACTATCATTTCCCATAAGCATTACAAGAAACTCCTTACTACAACAAATCTGCACGTGCAGCCTTCAGACATCTACCCAATATGGAGGTTCCCCTATTGCCATAAATGGATACTTCACGGCTGTCCTGGAATACAAAGGACATACTGCAGAAGGGAAAGTGTATGTGTCACAAAGAGGAGTGCCACTTAAAGAGGAGCTTTTAAGACAAAAGCATGCTGACTTCATAGAGCCTATTGATTCATTGGAATGGTCTCTCCCATTGTCCTAGTACTGAAATCAAGTGGTATACTTCAGATGTGGATAGATTTAAGATATGTGAACTCCAACATGGTAGTGGATTGTCATCCATTACTCAATGTCAGTGAAAGTGACATTGAATATCAATGTCATCCGTTGCCCAATATCTCAAAGAGGCTTCAGTGTTTACAACTTTGGATTTGTGTTCAGATTATCATCAAATTCCTCTGTTCAAAAGTTCTTGCAAATACACCGCTTTGATTAAGCCAGAGGTTTGGGTGCTGTCTTGACCCAGCAAAAGGGGGACATAGAAGTTACAGTTGCGTTTGCTTCCAGAGTGCTTTACCTCTTCAGAGAAGATGTATTCTGTCATTGAAAAAGAAGCTCTAGCATGTTTCTTGGCAGTAAGGCACTTCAGGACTTACTTGTGGGGCAGGAGATTCACTTTATGGTCAGACCATAAACCCCCATCTGCTTTACTTGGGAATCAAGTTGAGCAACCCCATGAATAGCCAAATGGATCACCAGACCTTTGGAATTTGGTTTCCAGCTGGAATATCTTCCAGGTTTTTGGAATAAAACTGCAAATTGTTTATCTTGACTTCCACTTCCAGGCCAAGAGGAGATCCCAGAAGAAGAGGATGAAAGAGTAGTAATTGTTCAAATAGCTTCATCCACTCCTGGAGTGATCATGTCTTGGAAAACAGCCCCAAGTTGCTGATCAAGTGCTTGCTGAACTTAAACCTTACATAACTAATAATGGATGACCATGCAAGGTAACTGAACATCTTCAACCATACATGTATGTAGCAAGTGAGCTTTCCCTTCTCAATGAGCTAGTGCTGAGGACTCATCGTTTGGTGCTGCCAACCGCCTTACAAATAAAAGTTATCAAAATTGCCCATGAAGGTCACCTGGGCATGAGCTTGACTAAAAGGCATCAGAGAATCAGAGAAGGCTTTTTTGTGGCCAGGTATGGACAAACACATTCAAAATTTAATCAGACACTGTATGGCTTGTGCTGCTTGAGACAAATCAAAGAAGACTTTTACCATGCCCTTGACTCCAGTAGAGTATCCCAATGATTCCTGGGGGAAACGTGCTTTGGGTATAATGGGGCCTTTTTATAGCCAACCCACACAAACAAAGATTTGTTATCATGATGGTGGATTACTATTCCAGTTGGCCAGAAGTAATGATAACATTACTACAATCAGTGATCCAATTCATGGCTGCAGTTTTTGTGAGAGAAGGTCTTCCTAAAGATCTAGTGACTGCCAATGGAACACAGCTTACCTAATTTGAAATGGAGCAATATTTGCATGACCATGGGATAAAATACAAGACTGTTTCCTTGTATCATCCTTGAGGGAATGGCTTAGTGGAAAGAATGAACAGATTAATTAATGAAAGAAAATTTTCAACTGGCTACTACATAACAGCAACCCTGGAAAGAGACAATCCATAAATCTCTATTTGCTTATCAAACTATTCCTCATTCTGCTAAAGGAAAATCACCTTGTGAACTGCTGAGATGATGCAAAGCTATCACCAGACTTACCCAATGGCAACAACTGATAGGACTGGACTTTCCATGCCATCTCACTCTAAGGATACAAAGATTTGTGATCGGGTAAGGGAGAAACAACAAAAATGCAAATTGTATGTGGATAAGAAATGGGGTGCAAAACAGTGAACATTTCAAGTGGGGGACTTTGTTTGAGTATGGCTGCCTTATAAAGTGAGAAAACAATGTTCTTTATATTCTGAACCAAAACAAATAATCAAGATCTGAGGAGATTCTGTCATATTGAATGATGGAAAGAAATGGAACAGTTTGAGACTTTCCAGCATGCATACAAGGAGACAAGAGGGAAGGGGGAGTCTGATCTCAAGAGAAGAACAGAAGAGGAATTTGATCTTGTCTCCAGTTTTTATTTATTTATTTAAAATAATTCTGTACCGCCCAAAACATGTAAACTCTGGGCGGTTTACAATTAAAATCATTTAAAACATCAAATCAATTAGCAACTAAAATCATTTAAAACATTAAAAACATTTAAAACCCAGTATTAAAAATGTTAAAACTATAAATCTAATTAAAAGATTTGACCTCACACAGAAGGCTGATGGAAGTCATGGACAATCCTCTGTACCAGAAAACAAATCACCCACAGCCAGGGACGTAGGGAGCTTTGCTGTGGCTGGAGGACACCCCCTAGGCTATACAATCATATGCTCAACCCAAGCCTTGCCCCCTGCATCTGATGTCAGATGCAAGGGGGGCAGGGCCAATGCCAAAGATGGGACCCATCAGCCCCTTCGGAGCATCCCTTCCACAGTCAGTGGTTCATGGAATTGCTGGCTGGGAACTCCTTTCCTGAATCCTCTCCAGGAGGCAGGGACAGGAACTCCCAGTCAGTGATTCTACAAACCGTTGACTGTGGAAGGGAAGCTCTGTTGAGGCTGACAGGTCCTGTCTTCGACATTGGCCCCACCCCCTTGTGTCTGAGGACAGATGCCGAGGTTGGGGCCAGTGCCTGGGAGAGTGTCCATTCGGACCATCCCTCCCAGTCAGAATTTCATTGACATTCTGGCTGGGTTTTTCCCACCAGCACAGCCAGCATTTCAGTGAAACCCTGACTGGGGAGGAGAGGGGTGTGCCTCATGCTCCCAACCAGTGAGCACTTCGTTTGCCAGCCGGGTGTGGGAGGGGGCATGGGGCCCACCCCCAGACCTTGGTGGCTAGGGGAACTATCATCCCCACTTGCTCCACGATCCCTACTCCCCTGTCAATAGCTCCTGTGCCAGATAACTCAAGAATTAGAAGTGTGCATGACAGGAAAAGAAGACTTTTTTCATTGAATTTCAAATCAATTCAATTCTGGTTGTCATAAAGGGGAGGGATGTGTTGTATTCTGTCTAGTAATCTTTTATGTTTTGTGCAACTCACACAAACATTTTAACAAGGCATTCCCAAAAGGGGGGAGCGGGATAGGGACAGTGATTTTACCAGAGAATAGGGGCTGTCCCTGATTAATAGGGGCAGTTGGAGGGTACATGATATGAGATCTGAAACGTTCCCAGTTCTAGGTCCTGCACTGGTTCCTAATGAAAATAAAATCAGTTGAACTTATAACAAATCATGATGATATCACATTGTTTAGGACTGGATGGAAAACAAATCACTTAGTTTAGGGTTGGATAACCACATTTAGTTTAGGATTGGTTGAACTCTTCCTCCAAGAAGCTCAGGACAGTGTACAATGACAATCCCCTCCCCACCAGCTCCATAAACATTCGCAGGACATGGGGTGGGGGGAGGCTGCAATCCCATGCCCATTTACCTGGGAGTAAGCCCCACTGAATTCATTGGGACTGGCTCAATCCAGGCAGGGGGGAGGAACTGACTCCCCTTGCTTCTGCCCCCTATGGACACCCACGCACCTCTCCCATTTTATGGTAGCATAAGCAATAGGCAAAGAATTAGCTTTACAACTCGATCTCTAGAGTTCTCTGACAGAAAGAGCTGAAAGCAATAAGGGAATAAAATCTGCTAACAACTGCCTCTAATTACATTCCAGAGCCACAGCCAGCAAGCATCCTCTGTGCTCCTATATGCAGCACACATGCAAATGTGTAACTGCAGTTACTGTGCGTCAGTATGATATATGGCAGACTTATGGGAATGATAACAGCCCAAACGCTCCGCTGTGCACCTTAAGTTGTAATATATAAACTGTGCATTGAGAATCCTAGAGTGCACTTGTGGTGAGGAGGAAGACCCAGAAGTAACCATGCTTAGCATAATTTGCAACAGACACAGACAGATCACAGTGTTATTTTCACCCCTTGTTCTTCTATAGATTCATTATAAGATGCCCTGTCGGTTATTTATAGAAGCACCACTTTGGTTTGTGGCGCACATGCTACTCAAATTATTTCATTTCCTAAGTATTCACAGTGGATGTAATTTTCTATTATAGATTTATGAAAGGCCAGTTTGGTTGGAAGATATCCACTACCACCACCCCACAAGCCAGGCCATGCAACTAGAACAGGGATGTGACAATAGTGCACACATCCTTCTGTCTTCCTGGTGCACCCCTTTATCATGTGGCAGAGGGCAGTGGATTCAAACTCTATACATGGTCCAAATGCTTTTAAAAACATTATCCGTGCAATAAAGGAACATGCTGGGTGGACATTCAGGATGTGCCAGGAAGTTGGTGTGTCCCACTTTTAATCCAAACTGACCCAATGACTTAATGACTCCTTTCCAGGATGTGATTTAAAGCACAAGCTTTAACTTTAGTCATAAACATGACTCTCCTTTGTGCATATAATTAATCCTTGCCTAAATTAGTGGTTTGGAAATATTCCATTTTGGTTCCGCAATAATTTGCAGATTGTCTGGTGATTTGTTTGCTAATGAATTGGTAATCACCAAGGCCATCATCTAGAGGAGTTTGTGCACTTACATTTTTCTGATATTTCCTCTTAGCAGTTGTTTCCACAAAATGATTAAATTGCATATCAAACTACCCCCAACATAAAAACCTGGAAAACTTAAGAAGGGGGTGAACAGTTTCCCTTGCACATTTCTTGGTCCAGATCTACAGACTGCTTAGACCTAGACTGCTTTAGGCTTAGGGGAGTTGAAAAAGGAGTGTGAGGTTCTGTGGAGGTCAGCTATACAGAAAGAATCTCTTAAAATGAAATTGGGTGCATGTCCCGTTTAGAATCTCCAGAGGGCATCAGCATTAAAAATGGTGACCCAAAATGGTAGTATCACAGAAAACAACATTCTACATGAGAAACAACACATATACAAGAATATTCTAGAGATATATTATATCCAGAGATATAATAGCACTTCTAGTAAGCTAGGGGCAAAATGAAGGTATCAAAAGCACTACAAACACATTCCTAGCACTGCGATTCTCACTTTGCACCATCACCAGCTGGCTCAGTGTTTGGATAGGTCCACCCAGCAGTTCCCCAACAAGTCATTTGTCTTCAAGCTTGGAGTCCTAGAAGCAAATTCTGTTCCATTCAAATAACAGGGCTAAGAAGTACATTTAGGACCAAAGGCTAGCCTTTTCTAAAATATCTGGAAAGAGGAGGCAAAAGCTACCTAACACTTTTTATATATGAGAATTAGCAGTCTTCCCGTTCTGCTAAGGCAGAGTGATCTTTGTACTTCCATTCCTTCCATACCCCAATATGAATTCAGGAAATTGGTGAAGTAGATTTGCAGGTGCACTTTCACATGAGCAAGGCATTGTAAATGAAGACATGGAGGCAAGGTTGACCCAGAGAAGACATACACACCATTGTCCTCGACTGGCTACCCACACCTTAATGCAAAGGGGACGGGACACTAGGATCAAAGGGATGCAACACAACAGACGTTAGACACAGAGCAGTTTCTTTTGCCTTGGAAGGGCAACCTGCTCCCAAAATGCATTTCCTAATAACTAGTGTAGTTTAGGGACTAAGATCCAAAGAATGGGGCCATTCAAACAACTGGGTGGGTGGGTGGAGGGGGAGGCTGGTTCACTTCACCTTCTCCCCGATGAGCGCCTGACTATTGCAGGGAGTGCGGACTATGCTCCCAGACAATCCATGCTGCATGGCACAGCATGGAGCTCTGCAGGCCGGGATGATGCATCCCAGCCTCCAGATATACCAAAATGCACCACACAACATGTGCAGTGCATTGGGGGATTCCCCAGGATACGGGCACTCTAGGCACCCATCTCTCTGTCAGCTGGGACTGAACATAGCCCCAGTGATAACAAGGTCCCGGAGCTCGGGTTAAGGGCTTGCTTGAGCCCTTAATTCCAGCTAAGAACTGGGTTTAAAGCTAGACTAGGTGGTGCTGTCCTGATGGGATTGGGCCCGATCAGGGTGGTTCTCATGTGCAACCTAACCCAGGCTGGGCTTCCCTAGTCTGGGTTATGGTGCATGTGAAATAAAAATAGCCTCTATGTGTGATGTTAATAATAATTTATTTGGGAAATAGCATGGTTGGTGGCTCAATCGGGTGGGAAGGGTGGAGAACTCAGGGGGCTGTAACATTTTGCCTGCCCCCTAGGGTTCTGATCCAGATCTGGGTCACTGTGGATGCTGTTTTACAAGGACATAAAGCTCTTTCTAAAGTAGTACCTGCATCTGCAGCAGCAGGTTACAGTTTATCTTGCACGATGGTCTTGATTTGGATCAGGGATCTGTGTGCATACTGTTTATAAGAGTATATTGTGCTGTCATGCTTACAGTGATATTATTAACATCATGTATAGTTTAGCCTTAAGAGTATGAGCTGAGAAATCCCTACATCAAATTTTACTTCTGCCATGAACTCATTAGGTAGCCTAGCTAAGCCATTATCTGATAGTTTACCCTCCCATATGTAATAGCTGGAATAACAATATTGGAAAATAAAAATATTGGAAAATTGCTGAGAAGGGAAGTGCTTCAAACACACAAATATAATCATTATATAGATGATGATGATTGATTATAATTTCATGGATAATAATAAAGTTAAACCCTGTACTGTAGATGCTAACAAAATGTTTCACATGGGGTGGGTGAAGCCAGTGAGCAACTGTTAAAATCCTTGCAGTTCTTTAGACTAGATTAGAAACCAACTGAAGAAGCATTGAAGAAGCATCCTCTTTATTGTTATTCACCTACGTTTCCCTCGGGATATGACTAGCAGCAATAACTCAGCTTCTGCTCTATCCCTTCCTCTGCTGAAAAAATCATCTTTTTGTTCTTTGTTGGCTGCATTGTCATATGTATGGCACATGTTTGTTAAAACTGTAGCATTCTAAGAGTGGGAGAGAATAAAGCTGCTGCCAGAGAGAATTTGTTTCAAAGCAATGGAGCCCACCTTCTTCATTTCCATTTCTGCTCTAGTGTTTTAGCAATGCTTGCTTCTATTGATGATATTGCCTCTATGATTTATTTAAGGTATTTTGATGGGGAGAGAGGCACATCCAGGAGCAAGAGACAGAGGGAGGGAGGGGTGTTCCGAGGTATGCACTGTGGTGACGGGATTCAGTAATCTGTGTCAGTTGCCATGTGCTCTCCAGAAGAAATGGTTTGTAGAATGAATATAAAATATTTAGAGGCAAGCTGTGTTTCTGCACATTATATGATGGTTAGAGCACTAACACAATTAACGGCTACAAAAAGACAGTGAAGAATCCTAGGGAAAGAGCTGAGCTATGCAAGGACAAGGCGGTGGAGTGGAATCAGGAAAAGTAATAGTTTAATGAAATAGATATTATGTTCAGAGAGGCAAGTGCAGACTGCTTTTTAGTGCTCTTGCTGCTGGCTGTTGGTTAGCCCCGCCTCTACTCCAGGACTGGAACACAAGCAACTAAAGCCCCATTCAAAAGCTGGCCTGGATCAAGGAATGGATTAGCCAAAAACACCACAGACAGCTTCTGTAAAAGGGTTAAAATTTAGAGAGAGCAAACACTCCTATTATTTATTTGTTTGCCATGTTCGCATCCTGTGTTTCCTCCAAGGACTCAGTGCAGATGCTTGGGGCTGCTGCTGATTTCATTCCCATGTCCACTTGATGAGAAAGAGTAGCCTAAAAGACAGGCGAAAGAGCACCCGGCAGGAGCTTCATGACTCAGAGTGCATCTGAATGCTGGTCTGCATGGCCCGATCTATGCACTACATGTTCACCTTTCTAGCGCCATTTCACATGTGTGGGGACACCTGGGTTTGCCAAGGTAAACATGTCACTATGGAGGGCCGACATGCATCACTAACCACATAGGGGTCATCCCAATCACAGCTCTCGAGCATGTGTTCCCGAGTTAGACGTGTCTTCCTTTCACATTCTTGTGTGTTACCATGTGAAATCACAATGGGACCCAGCGGCCTCAAGAAGTGTGAAATGCTTCTCAAATTGGCCACATTTGGACAAATGTGTTTTATTCACCATAAGAAATCAGTAGGCAGCTGGCAGCCTCCTTTACTATCATCTAGGAGGGCGTGAAGTTACCAGCTTTGTCTATGAATGCATCCAGCACAGAACAGCAAGTGCTCCCCGCCCCATCTTTCATTCTGAAACTGAAAACGTCTTTCTTTCTGCAACAGGAAAGCAGCAAAAGGTTGGAGTCCAATTCCGTGTGGTAGCTGATAATTGGTGGCAGTGGTCATGATTCGTGAAGCAGTCCTTAATCATCGCTCCACTGTTCTCATGGCTGTGAATACCGTAACTCTGGAAGAGGAATCAACAAGACAGAAAGAGACTTATTATTCAGCTCAAGTTCAACTGAGGGAATGTAGCTGAGAGGAAATATTTACCAAACCTGCTAAAAAAATGTCTAAGACAACACTGAAAATCTCTTGGAATAGTGAGCCTAATTAAATTAATCATATTTCTGGCTGGGGTAGTAATCATTGTAAGAATAAACTTGCTCATGATAATTTTCCATTTTGCCTTCTATACAATTAATTGGAGCAGTGAAAACAAAAATATGTGATAGGAGACATAATTATTCAAATCCCCTTTAATTCAATTCGGGCCAATATACTTGAGTAATTGGATCTTGAACCAATGTGATAATTCTAAAAGCAACTACATAAAACCAGGCAGAGAATAAAAGAACCCAAATCCTCTGCATTGTATGTACATTGAGGATTGCAGGTTCAAGAGCTGAGGAAGGCAGTTTTGGTGCAGTGAGGAAAAAAACGACAGTGAATAATAAGCACTTGGGATTTACATTGTGTTTTTAAGCGTTCAAAGCACTTCACAGTGATTTCTAGCAAGTCCTCAGATGCAGAAATCGTTCCTTTCAGCAATGACTTATAAAGCTGGATTTATGTAGGAAGAACCTTGGCAAAGCATGAGACAATCTGCATAACCTGGAAAAGAAACCAAATGGATGTCTTAAGTCAATAGGAAGTTTATAATAAAAATCACAAATTTAAAAGGAAATGCTTTTGTTTAATGGAAAGAACCAAGGCCCAGAATTTCCATCTTGTTCATGGGAGAAATATGAAAGCTCCAAGCAATATACAGTAAAGAAAAGGACTCCATTTGAATCACTCTTATTACTTTGAGTTGCCTCAGTGTGTGCATTTCCTTAAAAAAAAATTTTTTTTTTCTGAATGCACATGTGGAGGTTTTACTCCTACTGATTTCTAGAGTGAAGGAGGCTGTTCTCATGTGCACCCTAACCCAGGCTAGGGAAGCCAAGCCTAGGTTAGACTGAGCATGAAAACTGCCAGATTGGGCCTGATCCTGGCAAGGCAGCACTGCCTAGCCCTGCTTTGAAACCCAGCTCTTAGCTGGGGTTAAGTGCTAGAGGAAGCCCTTAACCCAGGCTCTGGGATTGTGTGTCCACTGGGGCTATGTTCAGCTCCAGTGGGCACAGAGATGAGTGCCTAGAGTGCTTGTCTCCTGGGGGGATCCCCCAATGCATCACACATGTCACATGGTGCATTGTGGGATAACCGGAGGCCAGGATGTGTCGTCCCAGCCTCCGGAGCGCCACACTGTGCAATGCATCTGGGAGCACAGTCTGCACTCCCAGCAAGGTCAAGGTCATCTGGGGGGAAGACGAGTTCAAGCATCCTTCCCCGCTGCCCTGCCCACCCAATCATGTGAACAACCTCAATGTGTAGTCATCCTATCCTCTCCTTTTTATTTTTTATGAAGGCAGTTGTGAAACTCCTTAAAACAGCACCTCTGCAGTGTGACTCCCATTGTTTCTAATAGAAGTAGCATGACACAAGTAACTGTGTACTGAATTTCACAACTGCCCTGCTGTGCAAGCCCTCCGGGGCTGGCTTTCCCATGTACAGCAGCCCCAGATCCCTAATGCCAATATTTCACTGTGCAGCTGGTTGTCCACCTTTTGCCACAGTTATTTTTGAAATGCAAGACATAAGGATAGGTTGGGTGCATTTTTAAAAATAAAAAAATAAATATTTTTGCAGAAAAGGAAACAAAACCATGTGTGCTTGAGCCCTGCATCTATGAGGGCATAGATTCAGATCTGAATCACAGTCCATGAAGAGTTCATCACTAAATCAGCACTTAATGTATCACATTTCGACAAGAGATAAGGCTTTGTCTTGGAGAACCCTCCAAACAGGAGTGTGGCAGGTCAGCACCGAGATGCCTTGGCCTGCAGTGACTCATAACAGAATGGAAGTGAGGACAGTCAGAATGACAAAGTGGAGAGCAGAACTGTTATAGCTCCACATTCTATGAAACAGCTGTGGATATGTGTATGTGCTGCGGCATTTACCCAAGAAGTAGATCTGATGGCTTTATCCTCAGCTAAATTTGCTGAAGTCAATGGAGATACACACAAGTTTACACCAAAAGATGACTCGGCATGTGGCTAGAATAAGAAGGGATATTAATGGCGTTCCACTCTCTCTCTCTTTTTCTTTTTCTTTTTTCTTTTAGTGTCCTGACACTTGAGTAGAGAGGAAAAGAAAGGATTTCCTTTACCATATGTTTTTGAACCTGGATCAGATTTCCTGACCTGTTTGAAAATGAGCTAGCCTCTCTGACTTGGAAAGCAATAAGTGCTAGGCCTAACTATCTGGCCTTTGCATTGGGATATTAGAGAAACAAAGGAAGGAAGAAGCAAACCCATCATTACCAAAGTGCCTGGCTTCAGGAGAGGGTTTTCTGCCTCCTTAATGAATCTAACAGCATGCTGTGCCACTGCTCTTCAACAGCAGGGCTAATCCGCTTGCCCTCGCTGGCAGACGGTGTTTACATTTGCAAATGAATCACTCTAGCCAGCCATATTGCTTGCATTGAAAGAGGGAAAGAGGGTGACCAGGCAAGGGTTTTCCAAGGGGATCATCATCCCTTTTCTAGACCGACAGCACAGCGGTCCCAGGACAAAATCTGTCTCAGTTGTTAAGATGTCAATCATTCTGAGGCAGGGAGAGGAATAAATGCACCAGTGACAGGAATACAAATGGAGCCTTTCTTGGATTAATGCTGCTGAAAGATGGACAAATGGATATACAGGCATGTGCACAAAGAGAGAGATTATATGATCCACATTCTTTGAATGATCTGAATGCACATTACAATGAACTGGAGCATGGCGAGGGTGTGAAATAAAGCGAGTCCACACACAACAACTTTAGTGATACTGTTCTTGCAGGCTCACAGAAATGCACAAAGAGGAGAAGGTGAAGGCTATAAAAAGCTGCATGGAGATGTAGCAAAAACCTACCCTGCTCTTTTTGGGGGAGAGTAAATCTATCCATCTATTCGGCCGCTAAGAGTAGACACCAACTTGATGACACTTAATCAATCAGGAGCACACACAGCTCCCAAAGGTGAGTAGGACACTTGTGCTACCTACTCAATGGTCATGTGAGCAAGCCTATGATGCAAGAATTCCATGCCTGAAACTCCAGACATCTTTTTAAAAAAAATAGCAGGGGTCAATTTGGATCAGGGTGTGGTGCAGGGAGGGTGGTTTAATCTTTTATCCCACAATGATCCCCAGCTTAAATCACTCCCCTAAAATACTGCAATTAGGAGGCAACTCAGAGGCACAATTTTGTGTCCATAAATATCCTCCTCCATTGCAAATAGCATCTTTAGGTCTGGGCAATTGCAAAATGAAGAAGATCCATTCCCACCAAGCCATAGCGTCTGTCTAAATCAGGTCCCTGGACTTTAACAAATACAAAATGGCATTGGGAATTCCAGTCACAGAACTCCCACATCACATCTAGTTGATCCACCTGATTGGCCATTTTGTATCTCTCATTCTGACAATGTCTACCTTGTTGAGTTCATATGAGGATAAAGTGAGAGAGTGTCATGTATATATCCCGAAGAAAGGTGGGATAAAAATAGGATATAAGAGCATGAAACTAAGCAAACTCCAATCAGATATATGCATCTGTGCCTGTAAAACCATAATGAAGTTTGGTCACAATGTCATTTGCTCTGCCTTCTTCACTAGAATTTTAAAGAAACAATTATTAGCGTTCAATAGAAGTTTATTTTGGGTAGACCATATTTCAAGAAATGTTATTTAACAAATCTCAGTGACAAATGCCATATGCATGCTACTATCTTTCCAATAAAATCTAAGAAGATTTATCTAATGGCATTTCAAAGATGCGTTCCACGACACATTCCACTCTGATGAAAGTGGAACAAGTTCTGAGAATAATGATATTTTTGCACTGCAGAATAACTTGCTGCCAGCTGTTTTGGGTGACACACATGGTTCAGAATAGTGGTCATTCAAAATCAGAATCAGATCTTTATTACAAAAATTTATTTCTCTAAAGCTTCCTTTCTTTAGCCAGCGTGGAAGTTATTTTAATTTGGACACTAAGATAAATTGCCTCTTTGCTGTTATCTGGTTAATCTTTGTAACATATATTTAGTAGTAATATTGCTTAATCAACTTTCTTATTCCACTGTACCCCTGAACCCCAAATAAAGCCTTTCTTTGTTTTTGAACTTCAACCTCTCTGTCAGTTCATTTTCCCATAACCAAAGCATTGCACAACAATTATTCTGACATGAGACTGCTCCACCCCAGCTCGCTAATTCCCCACACAAAACCTAAACACATTTAGGGGTATTTGCCAATCACCTTGGAGCAGTTCCATTAACAGATAAGAGGCATATGTGGTAGTAACGGATCACAACTTTGTTAATTAAACAAGTCAACAAACAACAAGGAGATTGGCTCTTTACCAACTACAGTAGTTCCCCCCACCCCACTACAGATTTGCAACCCATGATATGAGTCCCAAGTTAAGACAAATTGGGTGACACACCATGGCAAAATTGTAAAGCACCAGCATGGCTTCTGCAAAGGGAAATCTTGCCTCACAAACCTTATGGAGTTCTTTGAGAGAGTCAACAAGTATGTGGATAAAGGTGATCCAGTTGACCTAGCATACCTGGACTTCCAAAAAGCTTTCGACAAAGTTCCTCATCAAAGACTCCTGAGAAAACTTAACAGTCATGGGATAAGGGGACAAGTGTAGATTGCTAACTGGTTGAAGGATAGGAAACAGAGGGTAGGTATAAATGGAGAGTTTTTACAATGGAGGGAAGTAAGAAGTGGGGTCGCCCAGGGATCTGTACTGGGACCGGTGCTTTTTAATTTATCATAAATGATCTCAAAGTAGGGGTAAGCAGCGAGATGGCCAAATCTGCAGATGATACCAAACTCTTTCAGGTAGTGAAATGCAAAATGGATTGTGAGGAGCTCCAAAAGGATCTCACCAAATTGGGTGAGTGGACAACAAAATAGCAAATGAGGTTCAATGTTGGCAAGTGTAAAGTGATGCACATTGGGACAAGAAACCCCAACTTCAAGAATATGTTGATGGGATCTGAGCTGTCAGTAACTGACCAGGAGAGGGATCTTGGGGCCATGGTGAACAGCTCGTTGAAAGTGTTGACTCAATGTGTGGCCACTGGGAAATGTGAAAAAGGCCAATTCCATGCTAGGGATAATCAATAACTCCCATATTGAAGGAGTTACACTGACTGCCAATATGTTTCCAGGCAGAATACAAGGTGCTGGTCATAACCTATAAAGCCCTAAACAGCTTGGGCTGTGGGTATTTAAGAGAACGTTGACTTTGGCATGAACCTCACCACCCACTGAGATCATAAGGAGAGGTCCATCTGCATTTGCCACCAGTTTGTCTGGCAGCTACTCAGGGATGGGCCTTCTCCACTGCTGCCCCGAGGCTTTGGAATGCGTTCCCTAGTGAAATAAGAACCTCCCCATCTCTGACAATTTTTAAAAAGTCTTTAAAGACACATCTGTTCACCCAGGCTTTTAACTGATATTATTTTGATTGTTTTAATGTTGTTTTTAGAATATTTTTTTTTTAAAAAAATTATATTGTTGTATTTTAAATTTCTTGTTTTTGTTTTTAACTAATGTTTTACTTTTGTTTTTATCTTTTTGTAAACCACCCAGAGATGAGAGAGTTTTGAGTGGTATAAAATATGTTAAATAAATAAATAAATAAATAAATAAATAGAAAATAAAACTGCTAATATTATAATGCCCTTATACAAAACTATGGTGCAGCCACACCTGGAGTACTGCATACAGTTCTGGTCACCACATCTTAAAAAAGGACACTGTAGAACTGGAAAATGTGCAGAAGAGAGCAACCAATATGATCAGGGGTCTAGAGCACCTTTCTTATGAGGCAAGGCTACAACACCTGGGGCTTTTTAGTTTAGAAAAAAGACAACTGCGGGGAGATATGATAGAGGTCTATAAAATCATGCATGGTGTGGAGAAAGTGGATAGAGAGAAATTCTTCTCCCTCTCCCATAACACTAGAACCAGGGGTCATCCCATGTAATTGGCTGCCAGGAAATTTAGAACCAACCAACAGAGTTACTTTTTCACACAACACATAATCAACTTGTGGAATTCTCTGCTGTTGTGACAGCCAACAACCTGGATGGCTTTAAGAGGGGTTTGGATAACTTCATGGTGGAGAGGTCTATCAACGGCTACTAGTCAGAGGGCTATAGGCCACTTCCAGCCTCAAAGTCAGGATGCCTCTGAGTACCAGTTGCAGGGGAGTAACAGCAGGAGAGAAGGCATGCCCTCAACTCCTGCCTGTGGCTTCCAGCAGCATCTGGTGGGCCACTGTGTGAAACAGGATGCTGGCCTAGATGGGCCTTGGGCCTGATCCAGCAGGGTTGTTATGGCTCTAAGCAACATTGTGGTCCTATGACGTATGCTGCACATCTTAGCTGACCTAAGGTCAAGGCAAACCTTGACAGCTCAAGCTGTCAAACCTTTATGGTTGGCGTTGCCTCAGCAGGCTAAAGAGAGCCCCAGTCAGTACTCTCTAAACTATAAAGCACCTAGGGATTGACCTGGGAATGCTCACAACCACACCAAACACATGCCTTAAGGTGCTCACCAAGCCCTATACTAGTATTATATTTCTCACATACTATAAGCTGATTACTTCTTGACCAAATTATCACTGATTGCTGGAACATTATAACTTTTAAAATGGAAATGTAATTTACAGAGCCATGCTTTGGCTCTTGAGGGATCAACTCGCCGATGAAATTTCCAAGTTTCAAAAAGTTACATACCTCTGGAGGGCATGCAGCATGTAAATGTGACCTTCAATGCCATTCACAACTGCAGTTATTGAAATCGGGGGGAACCTTGTTAAAAAGACATTATCATTTACTAGGATCCAGCTCCACTTATACTCAAGGAGAACTGAGAGGAAACTGAAGGACAACATGCACTATCTCCCCTGAAATGAGACCAGCCACCTGCCTTGCAGGTGATGCTACACCAAAGGTGATGCTACATTCCTGGCAGAGCTGTTCACCCCACACTACAATTCCCACGCAGAACAATGGGTATCTGTGTAGCAGGGGGAAGAAGGTGTGTTTGCCACCCTGTAATTCTGAATTTACTAAGAAAAAAATAATGCATGGAAATTAGGGAACACTAGTGTCCTACAATAGTTGGCAGGAGGCCTAGAGAGGCTTCTGGGACCATTCCTAGTGACAGAATAGTAACACCATCTGCAAGGCCTGGACTCTCTACTGTTCTGAAGCTCACTGTTCAGATGAATGCTTCTTGTTCTGCTTTAATTGCATCTCATTGGCTCCTGCAAATCTTACAAGATCTGTAAGATTTACTCCACAAATACAAAGATAATCTATACAGGTGGAACATAAGTTTGCAAAAACATTCTTAAGCATGGTCTACTACTGTCTAGCTTCCGTTTCCCCCTTATATTATGGAGGTAAAGACAATAGACCAGTCCCAGCTTCCCTGGGTCCTGATCAAATGAACTATTTTGTCCTCCTCTTGGTTCAGGCTAGAGGTGTGCATGAAATTCAAATTGAATTCCAAAAATTTGTTTCAAATTCAACTCAAATTTGAATCTGGTCCAAAACTTTGATTCAATGTGAATTGAATTTGAATCAATTCAACCCTGTTTTGATGCCTTTTAAAACCAATCAGGGGTTAATAAATCAAATCACCCAAATTTGAGTCGAATCAATTCAAATTTGAATTGATTTGCATATTCCTAGTTTAGGCCGTGTCAAAGTCCATGCCTTCAGACTGCTCTGACTCTAGGCCAGAGGTGGTCAGACTTAAGGCTTTTTCCCCAGAAACTTGGGAGCTACTTTGTATTTGGGTAGACATGACCCTTGAAGTGTGGTGGGGGACCCTCCCTTGGTTATTCACTCTGCTTGTGTACAGAAGCATTTCGTAGACAGCAAAGTTCTGGATAATGCTAATGAAGCTAATAGTTTTGGAGGTACAGGCTGACATGGTGACAGGAGGAGGACTCTGGGCCCACAAGGAACCTCCACTCTCCCTGTGCTGAAGTCTTCCTGTGCAGCAGTCTGGGCACAGAGTGGGGAGGGGAGCAAATTTCATGACTCTTCTCTTCTTCCATAAGGTGATATATATGTTCCTGAGGGCTGCACCACCCTCAGGAACAGATTTATACCAGTGGAAAGGGCTTTTGGAGGGAGGGAAGAGACACAAGATCATCTCCCCTCCACCTCCATGCCTGGTCCATTGCACAAAGAAGCCTTCAGAGCAGTTATGCTAAAGGCAACTTGTGGACCCGCAGCCCTCCTTCCACAATGGAAGTGATGTGCATAATGTAAGCCATGAGTGAGATGCTGTAATTATTCCATAGTGACTGGTGTGTCCAAAAGCATGTGCAAGCACAAGAACATGCACAAGTATGTAAAGGCAGTGCATGTCATGTGCACATACAGTATATATTTCACAACCTCCTCAACCTCAACTCCTGTATTTCTTATGTTTCTTTTTTGGACTGTGAGCCCTTTGGAGACAGGCAGCCATTTAATTAATTAATTAATTAATTAATTAATTAATTTCTGTATGTTGGGAACTTTGGTTGAAAATTTGTATATAAATATTTGTCGTATTCGTAATACAGTAAATCCTGAGTGCAGATACACTCTTGTATATAAATGGATAAGGAAACATAACAGCCAGCATAATACACAATCTTAACAGTAACGATGGGACTTGCAGTGACATTGCTGGAGACCAGGAAGCAGCAGCATCTCTATCTGCTCATTTCATTGGAAACTGCCAGACTCACAGGTATAGCCGGATGTACTGTAAATGAGGGGGTAGTGGACACAGAACCACATTTTATCCACTACTAAGCAGCCATCTAAATATCTAAGACAAAGATGTATTTTTCCTTGGGTGTTTTTTTGTTTTTGTTTTTTGTTTTTTTTGCTGAAGTAGCAATCATTATAAGGTTATAAATAGCATATCAATAACAGATTACTTGGATGCACTGCAGGGAGTATTGGGTTCTAGCATATGTTTGTTTTCATTTCAGTCTCCAGGCAGCAGGGAGAGATTCCCCTTTGTTCTTTAGGTCAAACTGGGAGTGATGGGAAATATTTAAGCACAAGGATGTAGAGATCATTTTCATGTGTTTCTTGTTAGGCGCAACTGTTTTGCAGTTTATTTTTCAGTACATCCTTACCCTTTGGATATTTATTTCTGAGGGCTACAATATCAGGAGGTAGCTTGGAAAACAGGGGAAATATAAAGGAGGCTCATGGCTTGATGACTGAAACTATGTTTATGATGGTCTAGTTCTCTGGGAGCAAAGAGCAACCGTGAGAATCTATTTTACAACTAGAGATTGTGCATGTAGTCTACAAATCATCTAAAATAGCCAGCTCCACTTAAATAGACTCTGTTCCTTCAACATCATAGGGCTAAGCCATATGAAATGCAGGGCAATTGGCTTAAGTATTTTGTGCCTGTGTAATCAAATCATCTGTGTATAGCATTCACAGATTTATACCAGTGGAAAGGGCTTTTGGAGGGAGGGGAGAGACACAAGATCATCTCCCCTCCACCTCCATGCCTGGTCCATTGCACAAAGAAGATAGTCTCCCCTCCACAAGATCATCTCCCCTCCACCTCCATGCCTGGTCCATTGCACAAAGCTGGTGGCTTCAGGATAGAGCTGACACCCCTGAGCAAAGGTTTTGTGGCAATGTCTTCAGTGTCAGGCCCAGTAGCCAGTGGTGGCTCCCATCAAATCTAAGGGCAACTCTCTGACATAGGCCCCATTCTCATGTAATGGGAAACTGCAGTTAAAGGAGCCTGAGGTTGAAAAACCTGTACATGTGAGTGTGTGAAAACCTAGTCCCATCAGAAAAGCAACCAGAGGTTTCCCTTCCCAAACTCCACTTTGAAACCATGGGCTGTAGTGAGTTTTGCTGATCCTACCTGCGTTTTGCAGCTAGCTGTAGCATGTCCGAATGCTGGACTTCAGGATATATGAGCTGTAACCAGAGTTGAGGGATGAAGCTCTTCCCTCTCTCTGGCTGTGATTGGCTGTCGGGGCTGTCCTTCATGCTAGAAGGAAGCCAGCACAGCCACTTCACCCTCCTCTCTGCAGTCTCCCTGACTCCAGTTAGGTTCCTGTCCATTTCGTCCAAACACAGACATTGGACCCTCAGTTCTGTGTTATGTGTGAATGGGACATAGTTGTTGATTGGGTCTGTGTGTGGTTTTGGCTGAAGCTGGATACTTTTCACAGTCCCCCGGGAACCATGCAAAGGCAACCATTCCCACTGTGAAGTACTGCACTTTGTCCAGCACTGGTGGGGCTCCTTTAAGGGAAACAGAGCTCTCTTGAACCCCTGCACCATCTCGGAAGGCATGCACAAAGTACTGGTAAATGTAGCCCTTCCCAGAACGTCCTCACATTGCTCTTAAGAGAGGATTTTGACTCTCTTAAAGGGCCCTTCCAGCACTGAGAAAAGTGTAGTTTTGTGCACAGGTTAGTGGGAAATGGCTCTCACAGTGAAGGTTTGGTCTTCACTCAAAGCTATGCCTACTCTTTGGTGGGGAGGAATGTTATAAATATCCATCTTTTTGTTCAAGATAACTACTATAAATTGATTGCAGTGATTGGTTTGGTTCAGATTATTTTAGTTGATTCCTTCACATCCCTGTAGGTTAGGGCCTGGAGGTAGTTGATCCTTTGCTCTGAGTTACTGCTACCCTGGTCTGGTTCTACCTGCCATAACTAATGTCCATCATCCAAGTCAGATAGACCTTCCCATAATTCTATCCAGGAGAGTGTTTTATGGAAATCAATGCAGTTCAAAGTCACAAGTCAAACCAGTGTAAGGAACCCCAAGCCCAGCAGGTATGGGATGAATCCTTAAAGAACAGTGATCGACTGCCCTGAATCACAGCAACCATCTTTAAGAATGAAAAGATTTATAAATAAGGACTCCTATGTATTGCAATCCTTCAGCTGGTGTTTCACCAAATAGACAGCTAAGCAGAGTTTTGAAAATGATCTTTTCACATTGCAGAACAGGGAGGCATGATAAACTTTCACTCCAAAAGGTCAGTTATCCTCCATCCGCAATCAGTACCTGCAGGCATCTTTCTAATGTCAAAACAGATCTGGTTCAGCATCATCTGTTTCCACTGATATTTCTCATGTTCTTCATTTATGGACCCAACAAAATGCTGCCTCAACAGCTGCTGCAGTTGCTGGTATTATACACTCCTCCGATAGGAAAGGAGGCACACATGCTGACCCTCCGCATACCAGTCAAATGGTATTAATTTCATACTTTTAACAGATTGTTACCCTGCATTGCAGGGGAATGCATGCCTGGATGAGGAATAAAGATCCATCCAGACCCAAATCTGCCCTTTGGAGGGAAAACTTGGAGAGAAATGTCTTTGGATATTTAAAAAGAAAGAAAGAAAGAAAGAAAGAAAGAAAGAAAGAAAGAAAGAAAGAAAGAAAGAAAGAAAGAAAGAAAGAAAGAAAAACAGTCTTCAGTATTATGCATAATATATGTCTTTTTAAAAGATAATGTGAGATGGGTTTTCCTGAAGAGTCAATGACAATTCCTAATTCTTTCTTGTGATTTCCAGCCTCAAGCTGTTTCATACTCTATAGCTTTACATGGAAGTTGTCTTCATATAGGGCTCCACATGAGAATGTGACGTCCGTAAGATTGCTGTATGTGCTTGCCTGGGAGTACTGGCACATGGAAACAAATTTCAATGGTCACCATTTGTGGGGCCATTATGTTTGAATCAACCACTAGACTCACCTCATAACATGACTGATGATGGAGAAGGAGCCCTGTCTTCCTACGTACCTGGCTAATCCCATGTGTGGCAGTTCTTGCAAGAGTTCATGAGTGAGCTGCCTGGAAGGGAAGAGAAAGAGGCAGTGGGTGCGGGGAGAAGCGGTGGTGGCTGCGGGGGGAGAGAAAGGGGTGGCAGTGGGGGGGGGGAGAAAGCGGTGGCAGCCGGGAGGGGAGGGAAAGTGGTGGCGGTCAGGAATGGAGGGAAAGTGGTGGCAGCCAGGGACAAAGAAATGGTGTCAGCTGGAGGGGAGGGAAAACGGTGGCAGCTGGAGGGGGAGAGATAGCAGCAGCAGCTGGCGGGGAAAGAAAGTGGGGGTGGCTGGGGAGGGAGAAAGTGATGGCAACTGGGAGGAGAGAAAGCAGCAGCCACCAGTGGGGAGAGAAAGTGGTGGCAGCTGGGGGAAAGAGAATAAGGGGAGAGTCAAGAATGAGGGAGGAAGGAGAGGGAAGAAAAAAGGGAGAACTAGAGGTTCAGATGCTCTGTGCCTGGGTCAACTAGTGTATAATTAGAAGGACAAGTTTAGCAGATGCTTTGATCACCAGCCATGCTGATGGACTTCAAACACAGAGGTTTCAAGAGATAAGCAACCATAGGCCTTCTTGGATTCAAGAAGCCCTATGGACTCATTGGCTGTATTTGCACGTAACACAGAACTGCTCCCCACTCCCCCCACTCTCCTGTTTGAATTTGGACATAATGGAGAGCAGTTTCTCTGCAGTCAGCAAAACTGCAGAGTGGAGGGGGAACTGGCTGTGTGGGCTTCATTTTTGCATGAAGGACAGCCCACACAGTCAATCACAGACGGAGAGAGGAAGGAGTTTCCTCCCTGAACTCCAGTTTCAAGGAATGCAGCCTGAAGTTCAGAATTCGGATGTAATGCAGGCTGTGTTAAATCTTGGGTTGGGGTGGTGAAAGTCACTACAACCCAAGGGGGCAAACTGGAGTTAGGCTAGCGGAACCTCGGGTTGCTCTCCATATGGAATCGGAGTTAGAAGGAGCTATCCTGCACTTGGACATTCAGGTTTGGCAGTCTCTGGTCCCTTCAACTCCCATTTCACCTTACATGAGAATGTGGCCTTTCTCTTGCTCACCACTCACACTGTGATTCATCCCTGCCCTTTCCTTTCCCATATAACTTCCTCTTTCTGTCAGCAACCTATGCCTATTTACCTAAACAGTTCACAAATTCTGTTTCTTGCTCTGCCCTGCTGATGCTTTCTTGGCTCTGCTCATCTTTTTTCCCCTCAAACCCCAAAAGTAACACTTCCTGGTCCTTCCTCCACACCTACCTGCCTGTACCACTACCTGATCCTACCTTACCTGCCACACCCAAGGAACTGTCTTCTGAGGACTGCCTTTCTGGCCTGATTATTTTGCCTTGCCTTATGATTACACATTTTGCCCAACTCTGAAGAAAGGATTCAGAGCCCCCTACCATTATAGCAGGTATGATGACTGGCTAGAAGCTGAAACATCAAATGATTGCTTTTGTTTAATGCAGAATCAACCTTCAGGAACTGGCAAATCTGAGTATGATCACCTCTGGCATGGGCCATCATGTGACATGTTGGAATCATTTCCTGTGGTGAGGCCTTCTTCTGGAAACACACAAAATGTGATTTCTATGTCTAATTACCTCCAAGAAAACCAATAATAAAGCTACTTTCCAGAACATGACTAAATACTGATTTGACTAGAACTTAGATTTGAGGCAGATCATATATGGGAACATACATTAAAAAAAAACTTTGCTATGGGGGGAAAATGAGAGAGAAGAGTCACTTTGTGGTGATTCTTGCTCATTCAAATAATATAAGGATGTAAATACAAGCTAAGGTTGTAGGAAAAGTTTGTTTCTTTGGAAGAGTTTCCAAAAAAGGTGTATGACTTCTGTAAGCTTTCTGTGATACAGCTATAGACAGTTGGAGAGAATAAATTTGCTAAATTTCCATGACCACCACACTGGAAGATAGTAAATTCCTCCTTCTGCCAAATGTTGGGGGTTCTCCAGTAATTTGAATGCCAGGTTCACGCCTGCACACACACTCACTCACTCACTCACTCTCTCTTTCTCTTGGCACTTTATTTACTACTGCTCATATGTTGGCAAAGCTGGGAGTAAAGTGGCAATTAAACACTTTTGGAAAGCAGAGCTGGCATGCAAACAGTTGGACTGCTCCCAGCACCATGACATCCCTACTGTCACCAATTAATTGGAGCACTTGGAGAAGTTATGAAACCCTCCCTCGTTCTCTCGTACTTTTGTCTTTGTATCGTCATTGATTTTCTAAACATGTTAAGGCAGCCCAAAGAGACTTCAGCAGGCAGATTTTGAAGTGACACTTCCTTGATAATTGCTAGCACAGCAGCAACATCATAAAAAAACGGTGAATTAAATGGGGAAAGGAGGGAAAAGAGAGCAAAGCAGGCAGCAGTAAAGGAGCTGCTTTCTTGTGCTAAATTCATATTGATCTACTTATTGCCCATCTCTTATTCACAATTCAGCCCTCTTCAAGATCACAGAATTAAAGCTCCAACAACAGAAAGTTTTGGACATCATAAAAGCATGGGCAAATATTTTTATCAGTTATGATGGGGCCATAACTCAGTGATTGAGCATGAGATTAGCAAACAGAGAGGCTATTCTCATGATCGGCCAGAATTGGGCTAAGGGAGCCCAGCCTGATTTTGGCCGATCATGTACTGCAACGGGAGCTGTGCAGCTCTCGGCAGCAAACCTCCCAAAGTACCCCCTCCCCTTAGCCGTGGTTAATGGAGCGAGCGCTCTGTTAACCTCATCATTTTTTTATCGTGTATTGCCGCGGTGTGGCTCCATGTTGTGGCAACACATGAAGAGGCCCCCAGCAAGCAGCAAGCAGCCTCCAGGGCTCTGGAGTCTCTTCAGCATGTCCCATGTGCTCGCGTGGGGCATCCTGGAACTTCCGGGGGCCGCATGGCCCCCGACCCCCACAGCCCCCACCAGCTCCATGACGGAGCCGGCAGTCATATGGGCAGCCGATCCAGCCACCGAGGGCTAAGCCCGCTCTCCCCACAGTCCTCATTTCGGTGAGTCTCACTGATCATGAGACCCACCTCAGTAAGTCCCAAGTTGAATCTCCAGCATCTTCAGGCAAGGTTGAGAAAATGTCTTGCCTGAAGTCAGGCAAGAACTGCTGGGTGCTGCTGCCAGTCAGAGTAGGCAATACTGAGTTAGATGGACCAATGCTCTGTCTCAGTAGATGGCAGCTTGCTATATTCTTATCCGATTGACCTGATAAATAATGAGGGGAAATCCTTGCAAGATTATTTCACTATTTCTGCATCACTGCCACCAAATTGATTCCACAAAGCAATTGGAAAGTCCAAACAGCCTGGTACTGTCTGCTGGCTGAGGTAGCAAGGGAGGTAGTCAAGGGTTGACTGGAAAAGGAGAATGAGGACAAAGCGAAAAGGAGGATAAAAAACTGAAGAGCAGGGAATATTCCAAAGATGGGCAGAAAAAGTGCAAGGCATGTCTCCCAAAAAGACCCACCAAGCCCTAGGAAAGGAAGGCAGAGCAAGTGCAGCATTATAGTCAAATTCTCCCTCAGGTTACTTGGCAGGTGTGAAAGAACGAGGCCTAGACCTCTTGGGTTTCTGTAAATAAGCCCCTGTATTGTTATTAATATTCCGAAACCTCTTCTTATAGATAAGCTCTGATAAATGAATAGTATTATATTATATTCCCAAAACTTCATTATTGTAAATAGGATTCTGTGGTTGCAAATCCCTGTGCATGGAGAAGGCTGGCAGGGTCAAAAGTTCATTCTTGTTTTTCTGTAGTTTCACATTTGGTGTAGCAGTTTGACAGTTGATTGTGGGGGGGAGATTTTTTTTTTTAAATGGAGGGATTTTTTTGTTAGTTCTAATTGGTTGGCTTAAAAACCTCTTGGGCCAGAGAAACTGTATATAATGAGAATGTTTTGAGGGTGAAGGGAGTGAAGTCAGCAAAGTCCTGAGAGAGAGTCCTGAGAGACAGAGGCCTGGAAGATGGAGAAGTCAAAAGTCTGCTGGAGAGAGGACTAAGGAGTCCAAGAAAGAGGCTTCGAAGCCAGAGAAGTCAAGTCTGCTGGAGAGCTGAAGGTTGAAGAAGACAAGGAGGTGCTTTACATCAGGGATTCTCAACATTGGGTCCTCAGATGTTATTGGACTTCAACTCCCATAGTCTCCAACCAAAGGCCACTGGGGCTAGGAATTATGGGAGCTGAAGTCCAATAACATCTGGGGACCCAACGGTGAGAATCCCTGCTTTACATGACCTGTGTGAAGCATCAGACAGGGTTTGGCAGGGAGAGCAGGCTTAGCCTGTTCTCCCTGAAGACTATCAAACCCCTAGCCCTGGGCAGCTGGATCGGCTGCCCCACGACTACGGGCTCCATCATGAAACCGGTGGGAGCCATGGGGATTGGGGGGCACCTGGAAGTCCCAGGATGCCCTGCACTAGTGCATGGGGCATTCTAGGGGGACCCCCAATACCAGGAGGCTGTTTGTAGCCTCCCAGTTGGGGGTCTACTCATGTGTTGCAATGCGCCGTGGTGGCACACAATCAAGAAAACAAGGTTAATGGAGCACTCACTCCATTAACCTTTTTTAAGGGGAGGGGGAATTAGGCATTGGAACCACTGAGCTCTCCCACAAGCCCAGTGGTTCTGACCATCACTAGAAAGTGGGCTAGGCTCCCTTAGCCCGCTTTCTAGAGATCATGGGAATAGGCTCAGAGAGTCCTGGAAGTCAATCTGTTGGAGGGAGAAACCCAACTGAAATCACTAAGAAGAAAAAGAAGCACCAGGCTGGATTGAGCCCCAGACCTATGCTGTAATCAGAACCACCCAGCAATCCAGGAACTGAGAAGAAAGCACAGAGGACTCTGAGTAGGGACCAGTATAGAGTCAGGTATTAGATGCCTTTTTCCAGTTGTTATTTTCCCTTACCTGCTCTGTTAATAACTGTTTTGAATTTGTGTTTCTTTTTTGCTGCTGCAAAAGTAATGTTTTAATGGAACCAATTTTTCTAAAAGTACATTTTCTTGTTATAAAAAAAATTGGAAGATTGTTGATTGTCTCCATCCCATGCCTATAAGCCTTTCCACACTACTGAGGTGGAGTGTGTGTGTGTGTGTGTGCGTGTGTTTAGAAGGGCTGTTGTAGTGGACCCAGCCATACCAAAAGTCCACTTGGTGGCAGCAGTAAAAAGGTTAGGAGAAATAGAGAGCTGTTCCTCCACACGTGGTGGCAGTGGTAGGATCTGTCACCCATGGTAGCATGATGAGA
The DNA here is from genome assembly GCF_027244095.1 of Hemicordylus capensis. Classification (NCBI taxonomy): domain Eukaryota; kingdom Metazoa; phylum Chordata; class Lepidosauria; order Squamata; family Cordylidae; genus Hemicordylus; species Hemicordylus capensis. Next base: position 47,600,465 of record NC_069661.1, on the reverse strand, counting down.
TAGCTGTTCCTCCACAGCAGGATTCTCAGCTTCTCATGAACCCAAAACCTTGCTCCAAGGCATAGAACAAGCAGAGAGTATCAAGGAAATAGCTCTTCGTGACAGGTAGGAGTCCAAGGTTCATTCGAACGCGCAGCTGGGCACATTTTGTGCCTCCTTCCTTCTCTTATAATTCTCTCTCTCTCTCTCTCTCTGTCTTTTTCTATTCATTCTCATTTTCCCTCCCATATTTCTCCCTTTTGTACTATTAAAAAATTCTGGAGTTAGGGGATACTCATGGATAGGATATTCTCTGTGCCCACCACTTGTGCACTAGGAAACAAAGCATAGAATAAAGCTTACGGAAAGAGTGAAACATCTACCTATTTGGTGATGGACTGGGAAAATATATATTTTAAACTGAAGATATGATTATAAGCCCTTGTCTTTTGTGGATTTTTTCCATGTTGACATAATAATCGAGGACATTGGGACTTGCTGTGTGTTAACATTGTACAGAGGCATGCTAGGACAAAAATGGTAATGAAGAAAACCAATAGTAAGCCAGTCACATCTCCTTTAGCACTAATCAGAATTTGCTGTGCATTCTGGGCTAATCCAACATGGTGATGATTTCCCTCACTCCATTTTAATCAGTCCATGTTGCCCATCAATTCCATGTAGCTAATGTGACAGTAGATTCCCATTATAATATGGAAAATCTATGCTCCATTATGCCGGCCCACACTTCAGGAGGCTATTAGTGAAATTGGTTTTTGCAATGTGTGTTTTTCACCATTATACTGGTACACATTCAGTAACACTTCTCAGAAGGATGGCTCATCTGAATCCACCTGCAGATGTGACTATTCATTCATTGTTTAGAAAGATGAGATATTGATAGCAATGTTACAACAATAGTCCCATGTGATGCTCATCCATCCTCAAGACAATAATATATCAAATCATAATCTGCCAAATTCCTTAGTGGCTCACACCAATTAGGCATGCACATGGCTATTTTTTCTCAGGGCCAATTTATATGTTTAATTCTAAGGTGGTAAAATCCAGAGGTGTTGGCCTTCAATTTTAGTTTCTCAGATAATTTGGGGGCAATTCTTACCTTAGGGAAGGGAATAATTGCAATTCCCATGTCATTCCAGTAACAATTGAACCCCAGATATCATGAGAGAAAGTCCAACAGTGAGGCTATTTTGTTTTGCAAGCATTGCTTCATCAATCTCTCTCATACTATTTCCCCATAAAAACACCTTACAAAAGAGGCATGGGATGGTACCCCAAGGAAGTCCCTGTAGTAGAGGAACTCTTAGACATTTATTCTGAGGTGAAAGATCCTCAAAAGGGCAATTCTAGTCCAGCATCCTTTTTCACACACTGGCCCACCAGATGCCTCTGGAAAGCCCACAGGCAAGAGTTGAGGGCATGCACTCTTTCTGACTGTTACTCCCCTGTGACTGGTATTTAGAGGCATCTTGCCTCTGAAGCTGGAAGTGGCCTATAGCCTGACTAGTAGCCATTGATTGGCCTGTCCTCCATGAATTTATCTAGACCCCTCTTAAAGCCATCCAGGCTCTTGGCTGTCACTAGATCTTGCGACAGAGCATTCGATAGGTTGATTATGCATTGTGTGGAAAGATACTTCCTTTTGTCAGTCCTAAGTTTCTTGACAATCAGTTTCATAGGTTACAGCACTAATGGTTCTAGTGTTATGTGAGAGGGAGAAAAATTTCTCTCTATCAACTTTCTCCACACCATGCATGATTGTATAGACCTCTAACATGTCTTCCCTCAGTCATCTTTTTTCTAACCTAAAAAGACCCAGGTGTTGTAACCTTGCCTCACAAGGAAGGTGCTCTAAGCCCCTGATCCTCTTGGTTGCCCTCTTCTGCACCTTTTCCAGTTCTACAATTACCTTCTTAAGATACGGTGACCAGAACTGTATGCAGTACTCCAAATGTGGCCGCACCATAATTTTATATAAGAACATTATATCATTAGCAGTTTCATTTTCGAACCCCTTCCTAATGATTTCAAGAATGGAATTGACCTTCTTCACAGTTGCCACACATTGAGTTGACACTTTCAGTGAGCTGTCCATCATGACCCTAAGATCCCTCTCCTGGTCATCACTGACAGCTCAGACCACATCAGCGTATATGTGAAGTTGGGCGGTTTGGGACCAATATGCATCACTTTACACTTGCTAACATTGAACCGCAATTGCCCATTCCCCCGGTTTGGAGAGATCCTTTTAGAGCCCCTCACAATCTCTTTTTTATTTCACTACCCTAAATAGTTTGGTATCATCTGCAAATTTGTCCACCTTGCTGCAGACGTTTCAGAAGGATACTATGGTCAATAGTATCGGAAGCCACTGAGAGATCCAAAAAGACCAACAGAGTCACACTCCCTCTGTCAATTCCCAGTTGGAGATCATCCAGCAGGCCAACCAAGGCAGTCTCCACCCCATAGCGCTCCTAAAAACCAGTTTGAAATGGGTCTAGATAATCCATTTCCTCCAAGACCGCCTGGAGCTGGGAGGCCACCACCTTCTCTATCACCTTGCCCAACCATGGAATGTTGGAGACAGGCGTGTAATTATTTAACTCTGAGGGATCCAAGGCAGGCTTCTTCAGAAGCAGTCTAATGATTGCTTCCTTAAGACAAGGAGGCATCCTGCCCTCCCTCAGAGAAGCATTTATAATCTCTACCAGGCCCTCTACAACGGTCTCCCTGCCAGATAGTATAAGCCATGTCGGGCAAGGATCAAGAGGGCAGTTGGTAGGCCGCACCATTCCAAGCAACTTGTCCATATCCTCAGGGGTCATGAACTGAAACTGATCCAGGGTCATCACATAAGAGGAGCTGCTGGACACCTCAGCATCTGATTCTGTAACAATTGTGGAGTTTGAATCCAAGTCGGCCCAAATACGAGATATTTTGTCCACAAAAAACTCATTTAAAATGTTACAGTATGTAACTGTTGGTTCTACGTAATGATTCAAGGGGGAAGGAGCATATGTTAGCCCCTTCACGACCCTGAACAACTCCACCAGATGTGAACTTGCAGAGGTGATATGGGAGGAAAATGCGCTTCCTTGTCACATGCTTCGCCTGAGCATAGATCTTCAAATGGTCTCTATGTAATATTATTTGTTTGTTTGTTTATTTATCAAATTTGTATGCCGCCCCAAACTTTCATCTCTGGGCAGTTAACAATAGCATAAAACAAGTTAAAATATATACAAAAACTTAAAACAATTTAACAATTTAAAAATCATCCACAAATTAAAACCTTGAAATTTTAAAGAGCTGAAAAAGCTTGGGTGAAGAATTGTGTTTTCATATGCTTTCTAAAAATTTTCAGAGATGGGGAGGATCGTATCTCAGTAGGGAGCACATTCCGAGAAATCCCATCCCTGTGTGGCCACCAGCCGAGCTGGCGGCAATTGGAGATGGATCTCTCAGGACGACCTCAATGGCCAGTGAGGCTCATAATGAATGGCTCGAATCTGTTGGATTTGAGTAGGGATGTGCACGGAGCGGTTTGGAGGCCATTTTACTGGCCTCTGGACCGGTCTGGACATGGGGCGGTTCTATTCAGAAGGGTTAGGGTGGGGGGTTCCATGGGGGGGCTTTACTTACCCCTCCCACGTTTTCCCAACTCTGGCGCCATATTTAGTGTAGAAATCCGGCAGCAGGATACCTCCCTGCCACCCGCTTCAATCTCCGATTGGCTCCTCCGTAGTTAACAATCGGGCGGCAGGATACCTCCCTGCCGCCCCCTTCAATCCCGCCCTGCTTGCTCATTAGAAATGGGCGGCAGGACACCTCCCTGCCGCCCCTTTCCCTACCGGGCTGCAAAGAGGCACCTTTTTCTGAGGTGATTCTCTTTATTTAGCAGGGGGAGAGTAACTGGCCCTATCCACCCCCAGCACAGTACTTCCAGTGACTGTTGCTGGTGTGTGTCTTACATTTCTTTTTAGAATGTGAGCCCTTTGGGGACAGGGAGCCATCGTATTTGTCTGTTATTTCTCTTTGTAAACCGCCCTGAGCCATTTTTGGAAGGGCGGTATAGAAATCGAATCGAATTAATAAATAATAATAATAATAATAATAATAATAATAATAATAATAATAAAGACTAATGAGCTCTAATGAGCAAGCGGAGCGGAATTGAAGGGGGCGGCAGGGAGGTATCCTGCCACCCGATTGTTAACCACGGAGGAGCTAATCGGAGATTGAAGCAGGCGGCAAGGAGGTATCCTGCCACCGGATTTCTACACTAAATACGGCGCTGGAGTTGGGAAAATGTGGGAAGGGTAAGTAAATCCCCCACCGCCCTTAATGGAACCCCCCACCCCAGTGCCAGACCGCAGCTCTGCGGTTCTGTACACACCCCTAGATTTGATTCGAGTCTTCCTCCACTTGTGCTCTGTCGTCTACCTCACCACATCAGCCCCCATAGTTCTTCCGTATACCAAGCGGCCAATTTTGAAGCAGGTCGGAGAGGATGCTTAGGAGCGATCATGTCCACTGCCCTGGTAAGCTGAATTCTGAATTGAACACTCTGGTGAACTCTCCACCAGAGTGTCGATAGGGCAACCAGCAGAGCCAACATTAAATACCTCCAAGCCTTGGAATCCTATTGGATCCAATAACCTTCTCGGGTGGACCTTCCTAATCGGCCCCCCACCCCTGCGGAAGTGGGATGTGGTTGTGAGTCCAACCTTAACCAGATGGTGGGAAATCACCATCACAAAGGGGAAATCGCAGGAGTCCCCACCCACGGACCACCACCCTGTTCAGAGTGAAAGACCAGATCAAGCATATGACCAGCAATATGCATCTGGGATAGGCCCATAGTCATCATGGCCGCTATGAACTCCTGAGCCACCCTGGAAAAATTGTTCCCAAAGTGAACATTGAAGTCCCCCAGCACCACAAGCCTGGGAGACTCCAACGCCAAGCCCAAGACCAAGTCCCTCAGCTCAGTTAGGGACTCCATTGGGAAGCAGGGTGATGGGTACACCAACAGAAGTCCCAGTCTGTCCCTGGTCCCCAAACTTAGGTGCACACATTCAGTATAGTCAGACAGTTTGACAGGGATCCTGGCAAGGGAGATATTGCTCTTGTAGACCACAGCCACTCCACTTCCCCACCCACTTCCCCTCCCCTGCTCCTCAACAGAGTACCCTGGAGGAAGAAGCCGGGACGAGACTGGGCCACCAGTCTCCCCCGACCAAGTCTCCATAATACATAGCAGATCGGCCCCTTCATCCAGAATCAGATCATGGATGATTTCAGGTTTATTCTGGACCGACCTGGAATAACAAAGGAGCAAGACAAGGCTCTGTGGGTAGTTATCATCACTTTCCAAGGTCAAAGAGCTGGCTTTCCGTTCCCCTGCAACGGCCCGCTGACCTGTCAATGTTACTTCTTCCATTCCCCACCCCCACTGGAATAGCTGCCCCATAATCGGTGGATACACCCCTTGTCTCCCCATCTCCAGGCAGACCCAGACACATGGAAGCTCAACTCACCTAAGATTTCAAAGAGAAGCCCAATTATAACAGTGGCACTCCTTTACACACACAAAGGATCTTGAGCCAAACAGCCTGACCCTCACCCTTGCTTTTGCCCTCAAGGGGCTGCCACAGGCAGCGTTCCTATAAAGCCCAAAGCTGAGCAGGTGACCCGAGGAACTGCTGAATCACCCAGGAGCTGATCCCAATCCTGCACACACTCCCCACAGATGTTACCCAGAGGCAGCAGCCCCACAGGGGAAGCAGGAGCAGGCAGGCAACAGCAGAAGGAGCCCACAGCACCCAGCTGGTCTCTCACCATAGGCAGCACTGGGTGGGAAGCGGATGGACTCTCCCTCTCCTCTGCTGGGCTTCACATTCTCTGCTTTATCTGCTATCCTCTGCTTTATCCACACACCTATTGGCATTCTCAAATAAATCCAAAAGGTTAGTGAGGCAAGATTTACCTTTGCAGTTCTCCTTCAGCAGGGCCTGTTCTTCAATATGCTTAGCAATTTTATCCTTGAGAATGTGTTCCATCAATTTGCCCACAACAGATGTTAAGCTAACTGGCCTGTAATTTCCCAGATCCCCCTGGATCCCTTACTTTTTAGTCTGTCAGTACAGAGGCTGATTGTAGGGACAAGTTATATGTTTTTTCAAGGAGGTTGGCAATTTCACATTTGAGTTCTTTAAGGACTCTTTGGTGGATGCCGTCTGTCCCTGGAGATTTGTTAATTTTTAATTTTTTCAGACAGTTTAAAATGTCATCTCTCATCACCTCTATCTGAATCAGTTCTTTAGCCTGTCTCCCTATTTTAAGTTTTAACTTTTTAATTGCTGAGACTGTTTTGCAAACTGATTCAGCAGGAGTGGTGAGAGGCTTACTGAATTCCTTAATATGTTTAAATCTCTTAAGATTTGCTCATTTAACCTATTTCTAATGTAACTCAAATTAAATGTTCATTTGATTTCTGGTGTGTGTGTGTGTGTGTGTGTGTGTGTGTGTGTGTGTTTCACACTTTCTGGGCACCTGACAAACAGCTGGTCAGGACCCTATAAACCCATAGCTATAATCTGGCTGTTGGGGGAAATTAGGAATAAAAAATTCCAACAATTGTGTGACTGGCTTTGCCTTTCCTATTTCATAGCTCCCATGGCTCTGACGACGAAGAAGGAAGCTTGACCATCTTTACTCTACATTTGGATTTTGTCTAATTTATAGTTTATATGAAGTCCTTGCAAGAGTAGTAGCTGGCTTGACAACAGGGAAATGTTATTTTGAATTAGGATAATGGAGAATTGCTATTACCTTACCCAGGAAAATACTACAGTGCTGTGCAGCTATAGTCTGAGCATATATCTATGCAAGCAGGCTATCATGTGATAATTGTAACTGCTGCAGGAAAAACGAAACCAGCCTTGTGCTATTGCCCTTTGTCACAAATCTCCCAATTATGAAAAGGAGCAGATGGCCTCAAGAATGTATGTGACTATCTATCTCCATCTTCATCCCATGCATATCATATCACTTTCTTCTTTCTCATTCTCACTGGAGACAGGAACTCATTTTGTCTTCTGTACTGTTTCTTTGGTTCTCCTAGCAGACCTTAGGACAAAGAGCAAAATTAGCTTGATTGTAAAAATTTATGCATGACTTGCTCTTGCAACTAGATCACTAAAGGGGTTATATTTTACTTTAACCACCAGAAGTTAAAAGAGCATCTGTAAGCTGCTCCTGCAGTAAATAAGTCCAGAGTGACTAATGCCTGTAGGGATGCCTTCCCACTTATTCTGCTACCCAAGTTTATTAGTCAGGGAAAGCCTGCTGCCCTCCAGCTTCCCTCAGTAGGAGGAAGTCATCATAATAGGACTGTCTCTTCTCTGAACCCACACAGCATATGACACCTCTGGGGAAGATGCCACAGGCTGGCACATATTCAGGAGAAGAATCTGGTACCTGTTTTTATATGGCAGCAAATGGCAGCAGAAAACATTGGCTTGGGGGTGTGGGGGTGTGTGGGGGGGTGTAGCTTAGTGGTAAAGTATCTGCTTTGCATGCAGGTTCAATGCCTGGCATTTTCTGGTAGGACTCCTGTCTAAAAACCCTGGAGAGTTGCTGCCTGTCAGACACTGAGCTAGTTGGACCAATCTCATTCAGTGTAAGGAAGCTTTCCATTTTTATTTTTTGGCTGCCACATCCTAGAGAAGCGTATTCCTCCATATCAGATCTATGAACACAGTTTCTTTTGTTATAGATGAATGCAGTTTTCTCAGTCTTCTGAACCACAAAATCATGATACTAGTAGGGGTGTGCATGGAGCCCAGTTCGGTTCAGGTCCAGACCGGACTCAAACCTGACCGGATAAGTCCAGTCCCGCCCCCATTGAACCCACTCCCGGTCCAGTCCAGACATATTCGCGAATTTTTTAAACAAAAATTTAAATGAATTTAAAGTACCTTTAGCCCCTTCATGGGGGCTTCCTGTATGCCATGGGGGGGGGAGTCCATGAAAGTTCCCCCTCCCCCATCTGGCCTCTGAAGTCACTGCTGTGGCCTGGGAAATTGATCATTTTTGGCCTGTTCGGGCCTCCGTAGTGAGCGATGGGAGCCATTTTGGCCACCACACATGTGTAAATGACCCCTGCGAGCCCTGGCATGACCCAGGGCCTTGCAGAGATCATTTGCGCATGCACTGCAGCAGTCATGCCAGGGCTTGCAGGGGTTATTTATGCATGCGCGGTGGTCAAAATGGCCACTGCCATGCACTACGTGCATTATCAATTTCCCGGGCTGCAGCGGTGACTTCAGAGGCCAGCGAGGGGAGGGGGAACCTTCATGGACCCCCCCGTGGCATACAGGAAGCCCCCCGAAAGGGCTAAAGGTTCTTTAAATTCATTTACATTTTTTAAAAAAATTCATGAAGGTGTTCGGAGGTTCGGTTCCAGTCTATCCGGAACGTGGTGTGTGTGTGTGTGTTTGGTTCAATCCTGAATCCCCGAACCTCTGGACCTTCGAACCACCAGACCTGTTCGCACATCCCTAGATACTAGAAGAGACATCAGAGCTCCTATTTTTATTTCAAATTAAAAGAGTAGTGGGAGGCAATCAGAACTGGGATTGTGAAGCACAGGGAGGGTGGCATTTAAATCTTTCACAGTCTGTCACAGTCCTACTGGGACCTTCTCTCCCAGGCTGATAGGAGATTTGGGAGGGCAGTTTTCCTTGGGATCATGGTGCTAGGCTAAAGGATTAAATACCCCATACACAGAGGCGTAACTAGGGAAAACGGCGCCCAGGGCAAGCACTGAAATTGCGCCCCCCCGCCGCACCCGCACCCCAACATACATCTGACTGACACGTAATCTACTCTGTGAGCCAGCATGGTGTAGTGGTTAGAGTGCTGGACTAGGACCGGGGCGACCCGAGTTCAAATCCCCATTCAGCCATGATACTAGCTAGGTGACTCTGGGCCAGTCACGTCTCTCTCAGCCCAACCTAATTCACAGGGTTGTTGTGAGGAGAAACCTAAGTATGTAGTACACCGCTCTGGGCTCTTTGGAGGAAGAGCGGGATATAAATGTAAATAATAATAATAAATAATAATAATACTCTTCCCACCAGTGCCTGCCTATGCTCACATTCTGCCTGGTACAGAAAGTGATCCTCTATAAACACAAACTCAGCTATCTGGCCTCAAACCACACCCCTGTGATTAGGGCTATTAGAAAATATCTGTGTATTCAGGAGGCCATGCAATTTTGAAGGTACACCATAAATTCAAATATTAATTTATCTGAAAGTTATGCTTGTTAATCTGTTAGAGCAACAATTAGAAGCCACTGTTGCTAAAATGCATCTAGCAGCAATCAGTACACATCATATTAAAACCAAGATATACTGAGCAGCACCTTCATAATTTTTAGTGACACATTTTGGGTTGTAGTGGATAGATTGCAGGTTTGTATGTGCATTAACTTGTGCCAGTTATGGCTAAAGAACAATCTTAAAGCCCCACAATAACTAAACCACAAAGAGACATTTGTTAATACAGGTCACATACCACTTTGTTTCCATATGTAGTTGCTTGAATATATCAATGACAAGGACACTGATATAGTAAAATAATATGAAGCCTTATAGTAAAATGATATATTTAGCTCTTATTAACTATAGTTAATGGTGGGCTATGAACTGAAGCCCTCATAAACATTGCCGCCCGCCCCCCTTACTTCACAGTCTTACCACACTCAGCTAAGCCGGTGGAATAAACTTCTCTCTTCTGCCCACAGAAAGCAAGACAAGTGTTATTTTTTAAATGCTTTCCAAGCATTTAAGTTCCAGAACATGCAAGCCAGTAAAGTTTGGAGAGAGCAAACGAGGAGCAGAGCGCGGCTGAGGAGGGGCCCACGCCGCGAGAGGACAGGGGACTGGTGGGGAACGCCACAGCTGGAGGGCTCTCAGCGTTCCTGCCGCCTTGTCTTGTCTCCTGACGCGCCCAGGCAACCTTCACTTCCGGCTTCCATGCGACTTCCCCCCACATACAGAGTGGCTGCATTCTGCCACTCTGTATGCAGGGGGAAGTCGCATGGAAGCCGGAAGTGAGGGTTGCCTGGGCGCCGTGGCGCATTTTTTAAATTTTTTATTTTTATTTTTTAAATTAATTTGGGATCGGCAGGGGTCATGGAAGCTCTTCCCACGTGACCAGCAAAGATGGTGCCGGGGGCACGTGCCCCCCCTGCCCCCCTATCGTTACGCCTTTGCCCATACATGCTTGTCATGGTCCCAGTCCTGATCTAGCTCCTTATAGTTTAAAGTTTATAGTTTTTAAGAAGCAAAGCCAGCTGTTATGGCATTTCTAGCCTCATGGGCATTTGTACACTTGCCGAGCCGGCCACCGAAAACTAGGCTTGCCGCAGCTCCTGTTGCCACCATGGCACAGCCCGGGAGGTTGCAAAGCAGTGGGCATTGTAAACCCCACAGCCAAGTTCCCTGTTTGTTTGAATGTTTTCCCAAAGCCCTTCACACCCACTCTATTCTGTACACCCAACACCTCAAGCTTTCCAGACCCCACTAAGCACTTGTTTCAATGCCCACCCAATTAAGTTGGAAACCCCCTCAAGCTGGCTTTCCTTCTCTAAAAAAAACTTGCAACAAGGATGTTGTGCCTCTCTTAATAAAGCAGGTTTGCTTATTCTCCAGTCTGGTGTTCATTTCCTCTGCTGGTCCATACCCACTGTCCAAAGGCAGAGGGTGGTGGGTTTCAGCACTCCATTCAGGGTGGTGTGCATCTCCATAGCTCCTTTCAAGATATCTGAGGACACCCCGAAAGGAATAAAAAAGGGGGTAGCAAACCTGTCAAGAGCTTTGCAAGGGGTATAAAGGGGAGTGAGCAAAGGGCGGAAACCTGGCCCTCCAACCTTTCAGTTTCCAAAATGCTGCACTCTTAAGGAGGGGTAACAAGGCCCATGTTGCTCAATTCATGTGGGAGATGGGGGCCTGCAGCAATGGCAGGGAATTAAGGCTCTATAGTCTTTAAAAGAATCAGGGGTCATTTCCTCCAGGGTAGCCATAAATTAGGCATCCCTTGGCACCACATCTGGCGTCAAGCCGGGGGTGTGTGTGTGTGCCCAGCATAAACAAGCAGTCCAAAACTCTGCCCCATGCAGGCTACTTAGGACTGCTCAGCCCGCCTGCCCCCTCCCTGGAGCAACGCCCCTTTGATCCTGGTTGTGTGTGAGATAGGTGGGTGGGCACTCCTGCCTAACACGCACACACACACACACACACACACCATGCCCTGAGTGTCCAACGTGCACAATACAGGGTACCATAAGGGTGTGCGCCATTACACAACCTTCCAGCAAGAGAGGAAACTGTTTGCCATGGCAGACACAGCACTGGGCATCACAGTCAATGCCACTATGCAGATGGTCCTTAGCACCATAGAGGAGGAAGCAACACACAGAGCCCAACAAAGGATACACGTTCTGCATGCCCTGCAGGGCTTGGGGCCCAATGGTGCAGCAGCGGCCTATGTGGAGACTGCAAGGTTCCTCAGGTTCTCCATGAGATGTGCACTCGTATGGCTGCCAAAGCTAGCCAGAGTCAGCTGGGGGCCCTCTCCTCCACCATCCAGCCTGTAAATGATGAGTGGTCTGAGGGAAGGAAGTCAGAATGCCCAGGCATGACAGCACATGGAGGTCCATGGAGAATGCTGATGAGTGGGATGATGAGTGCTTTTGGCAAAGCTTTAAGATATCCAGAGAATGGTGAATCCAGTGATATTTGGGGACCAGAGGTACTGCCTGCAGGAGTGGCTGGTCACCCACTACCGTGCACCCAGAAATGCCCTGGACAGGGACCAATCACAGGCTCAGCAGTATGAGGATGGTGGTGGAGCAAGCATTCGGGAGGCTGAAGGCCCACTGACACATACTCTACACCTTGCTGGAAGTGGAGGAGAATCTTGTGCCCAACATGCTTGTGGCCTGCTACATCATCCACAATATCTGTGAGACAGAGTTGTGCAGTTTGGGTTTTTTTCTGTTTCGTTATTGGCCCGAATCCAAAACACCCCCATTTTGTTCTTTGTTCAAAATTGCAAAATCTGAATCCGAAATGTTTTGGATTTTTAAAAATGGCCCTGGGGTGAAATTAGTGGATGGGGGTGGTAGTGCCCAATGGGTGGAAGCTACCACCCAAATTTCAGAGTAATTGGGCAAAGGGCTGATTTTTGGTGAATTTTTGAAGTTTAAGATTTTTCCCATAGGAAATAATGGAGGTTTAAGCAAAAGCATAGCTTCATGTCGGGGGGCAAGGGGTGACCCACAGCAGAGCAAGGTGGGTGGTAGTGCCCAGTGGGGGTAAGGAAGCTGCCAGAATTATTTCAAAGGAATTGGACAGAGGGCTGATTTTTACAGATTTAATGGAGTTTACGCATCTTTAAAGTTCTTCCCCATAGGGAATGATGGAGGTTGCAGCAGCCCTGTAACTGCACTTGGGGGGCATTGGGATGGCCCAGACCAAGTGGTGGTGTAGAGCACATAGGGTGTCAACCACCCCCATGGGTTGCTAACCCATGGGGTACTGGGTTCTGTTGTTTCTGAGATGTATTGAGTGTAGATTCTCTGGTAGCATATGAGAGTGGATTCATGGTTAGTCGTTGAAAATCTCACATGCTACCAGAGAATCTACACTCAGAACACCTCAGAAACAACAGAACCCAGCACCCCATGGGTTAGCAACCCATGTGGGTTGTTGGCACCCTATGTGTACTACAACACCACTCGCTCCTGGCCACCTCAGTGTCCCCCAGGTGGAGTTATGGGTCTGCTGAAACCTCCAGTACTCCCTGGGGGGGACACCTTAAAGACATGTAAATTTCAACAATTCCTAAGATATCAGCCCTTCGCCCTATTCCTTTGGAATCTGGGTTGTGGCAGGCACCCACTGGGGCACTACCACACAACCCACTGTTTCAAAATGGAGACTGAAGGAGAAAGACTTTTCACAATTGCAAGATGGAGTTCCAAAACAGCCAAAACAACAAAATGTTTTGTATCTGAAACAGGGACATTTTGTTTCGGCTACAACATTTTCTGTTTTGAACACTGAATGTTTTGTTTTGGCTACAAAACAGCCGAAATGGCCTATTTTGGACACAAAACATTTTGTATCCGAAATGAAACTCACACCCCTGCTGCAAGATGAGGGAAGACATCCTTCTGGAGGAGCCCATGGACCTGGTCACACAACCAGAAAGCAAGGAGGGAAGTGGAGGAGATGGGGATGATCTTCCAACTGGCCCGGCAGCACAGCCCCTGAGGATCACTGGCAGCACAAGAGCAGCATGGGCTGTGAGAATGGCCTTCACAAGAAACCATCTTCCTCCAGGACTATTTTCCTTGGCCCACCACCAAGGTGTGCAGGTGCATGGTTCTGGAAGGCCTCGCTGCCCGCTTAAGCATTGATGGATGCATGGGACCATTGCCTACATCTGCGACAACAGGGCAATAGGAGTTTGCAAGCACCTGCCACCACCTTGCTAATGAAAGGGCTGCAAGTTTGTGGTTGCCAATGAAGTGATACCTTTCTTTCCCAAAGTGCTTTGTTCCTTTCAAAAGAAAGTGTAAAGGTTCCCCACTCACATCTGCCCAGTGGCATGAAGGGCGGTAGGGAGGGTGACGAGCACCTTGGATGGGGAAGGGAAGGACCTGGGATCCCCCTTGTATGTGGAGGGCAAAGGCAGGTTTGATGGGTTGGGTGTTGCAGCAAACACAATCAGGTGCCCCCCTTTGGGGCAGCAGGGAGGGCGGCTGCCATCTTAGGGGTGTTGGATGGAGAAGGAAGAGCCAGTGATTCCCCTTGCATGTAGTGTGTGGAGCAACGACTGCTCTGGGGGTGGGTGGGATGTTGCTGAAAACACTGTAGGATCCCCTTTGGGGGTGGCGTGGAGGGGGAAAGGAAGGGACATGAGATCCACCTCTCATGTGGCCTGCAGGACAAGTGCTTTGGGGGTGAGGGTGTGCTGCAAACAGTGTCAGATGTGCCTTGGATGTGGTGGGGAGGACAGCTTGCAGCCTGGGTGTTGGATGGGGCCAGTGGGGGTAAGGGATCCCACACCCAAAACCAAAACTCACCCTGGGTGGCACTTTCTACACTGGGGTTTTGAAGGTGTGCAGGGAGCTTGCTTTGTCCCAGTGTGGTTGTGTGTGGGCCCATGGGTCCCCATACGCTCTATGCAGGGGGTGCAAAGGGAGGGGGGAAATGATTTTTCAGGGCAGCTGTGCAAGGGAGGAAGGCACCCCTTGGGATAGCCAAGCCTGATGGTGCTCCTATGCCATACAATGCCATGCAGTGCAGCACAAAGAGCTTTAAATGCAAAGATGTCCCCTGTCCGTGACCAGAAACCCACCCCAATGAGGATGTGCCCCTCCACTGCCATGTATTAGCCCCATGATCCACTTTTCTGCTGCAAGTTGATTAAGACAACATAGCTGGGAGTTGAGTGAGGAAGGGGTTAAGCTGTTATTGGCGCAAGTGGGCCAGGTGGCGAAGCCTGAGCTAGCTGACCGTGGAGGGCGCGCGCACACACACACACACACCCCGAAATCGTGGCCAATTGCATCCATTCAGCAGATGTGGTGATGCTTTGCCCACAGCTGGGCTGTGAAGCTTGTGGGAGCTGCCTCAGCAGCCAAGCAGCAGGGAGGGGCTCCCCTCTCCTGCAACTGATGTTTTGCAGGCTATGGTTTGATGGACATCTGAGGTGCAATTTGGAGATACAAACTGAAACTGCGGGTTAGCCAACCTCTGGTTTCATGTTGCAAATGAACTGGGAGATTGAAACACACATTCTGGGTTGACTGGAAATTTCAGTGCTGCAATTAATATTGCCAAAAATATTTGTTGAGTCATACTATTAGAGTTTATGGGCCATCTCATCATATTAGGACAATCTAATTTGTTTAACATAAAACATACGTCTGTTTCCTTCTGCCTGGCCTTAAATAGCATACAGTGCACACCAAACAAAACCACATTGGCCGTACATTTCTTCTGATCTTTCTCTCCCTTTTCCTGGTCCAGCCAATGATGCTGACCATTTTTCTTTTAACCAAAAGTGCTTTTTAAAAACCATAAAGACTTTGGAAACTGGAGCTGGTCCAAAATTTGATTCCCAGGATTCTGCCTTGGTCTAGCTATTGGAAGCATGCCTTCCCTATTATAACATCTGGACAGGTTCCCAATCATAAGAACATAAGAACAGCCCTTCTGGATCAGGCCCAAGGCCTGTCTGTTCCAGCATCCTCTTTTGCATAGTGTCCCACCAGATGCCTCTGGGGACCCCACAGGTAAGAGGTCAGGGCATGCCCTCTCTCCTGCTGTTGCTTCCCTGCAACTGGTATAGAGAGGCATCGTGCCTCTGAGGCTGGAGGTGGCATTCAAGCTAGTGGCCATCACCACAACCAATCACAAAGAATTCCACAGATTAATTATGCACTGTGTGAATAAGTACTTCTTATTGGTCCTAAAGTTTCAGTTCTATGGTATGACCCCTGTTTCTAGTGTTGTGAGAGAGGGAGGAAAAAATTATCTGTGTCCACTCTCTCCATTCCATGCATAATTTTATAATTTGTATTTCTCCCCTTAGTTGCCTCCTTTCCAAAGTAAAGAGCCCCAGATGCTGTAGCCCAGCCTCATAAGGAAGGTGCTCCAGGCCCCTGATCATGTTGCTTTCCTTCTTCTGCACCTTTTCCAGTTCTACAATATCCTTCTTAAGATATGGTGACCAAAACTGTACACAGTACTCCTTATGTGGCCGCACTGTAGATTTATATAAGGGCATATAATATTAGTGTTTTTATTTTCAATCCCTTCCTAATGATCCCTAGCATGGAATTGGCCTTTTTCACAGCTGCCGCAGTCAACACTTTCAATGAGCTGTCCACTAGGACCTGGTCAATCACCAACATCTCAGATTCCAGCAGCATATACATGAAGTTGGGGATTTTTGCCCCAATATATGCATCACTTTACACTTGCTTGCATTTTGTTGCCCACTCACCCAGGTTGGAGAGATCTTTTTGGAGCTCATCACAATCTGTTGTGGATTTCACTACCCTAAATAGTTTAGTGTCATCTTCAAATTTGGCCACTTCGCTGGTTACCCCAACTTCTAGATTTATGAACAAGTTAAAGAGCACTGCTCCCAAGATTGATCCCTGGGGGACCCCACTTCCTGCTTCCCTCCATTGTGAAAATTATCCATTTTTTCCTAGCCTCCATGCTTCGAGTCAAGTGCTGGTTTCAACCTTTAACCATATATGGCTTGGGACCAGGTTACCTGAAGGATTGCCATCTCCCACATGAATCTGACCACCTACTGAAATTCTTGACAGAGGCCTTTCTCCATGTTCCACCAGTATCTGAACTTTGCCCATCTGGAACATGTGAAAAGGCCTTTTCAATGGCTGTGCCACTGAAAATTTACTAGTTTGGATTTTAAAAATTCCAACATTCATCCATTGAGTTTTGTAGAAGCAGACATTCAGTGCTTGCTATCTTTGTGTTCTTTAGTTTAGTTGTTGTTTCCTTGTTAATAAATTATTCATTCACTTCATTAGATGTACACTTCATTTAGCTGTCTTGTGGTGTTGTTGTTTTTAAAAAGTTTCAATTGTTTGATATGTTAAGCTGAGTCACATAAGAGCTAGTACCTGATATCCAGTCTAGCATAGTGGCTGCCCAGCTAAACGTGACATCAAGGGCAGCTTCAGACATTATAAAATGCCCCGCTGGAACTGAGTACAGCAGGGTGAAGGGGGAGAAAGTCCCTCCCCACCACAACATTCACCCATGTGCTCTTCCACTCATGGTTTTGATGGGGCATGTCTGAAGATAATTGAGGTAGTAAAGGAATTTATTTTTCTTGGCTCTAAAATCAATCAATGTGGTGACTGTAGCCCTGAGATCAGGAGGTGTATAGCATTTGGAAGAACCGCAGTGATCAGCAGGAGTAAAATTTGAAAGAGCAAACATATTAGTTTCCTAACCAAATGCAGATTGGTTAATGCAATAATATTTCCAATAGCCACATATGGCTGTGAAACCTGGACTTTGAAGAAGGCAGATAGGAGAAGGATGGAGGCTTTTGAGATGTGGTGCTGGAGGCGATTGTTGAGTATCCCATGGACAGCAAGAATTACAAATAAGGAAGTTTTAGATCGAGTTAAACCACTAATATCGCTAGAAACTAAGATTACCAAACACAGACTGACACATTTTGGTCATGTCATGCGAGCTGATTCACTCCAATAGACAATTATGCTGGGAATGATCCATGGGAGAAGGAGATGGGGATGGCCTTGTACTCGGTGGCTGGATATTATAAAAAATGACACTGGAATGACCATGGCGGACTTAAAGGAAGCTGTCCAAGACAGGACGGCATGGAGTGCAGTGATCCATAGAGTAACCAAGAATCGGACACGACTGAATGGAGAAAGAGAGAGAGACGGTCGATCAAGCCACCCTCACAATAATGGATGTAAGTGTGAGTGGCAGGGCACACAGGTGAGTGATGTGGTGTGGGCGGGACATTTCCTGATTTAAATTGCCTCTCAAGATCCTATTGTGTGCATGCACACAAACCAGGACAAACATGCAGGTATCATCTGGGTGCCTGTTGCTTATCCCTGTGCACAAGTAACAACCTTAGGGTGTAATTTAGATTAGGAAAATGGTGTATTAAATGTAAATTAATGAAAGGGTAACCCTGACACACAAACACAAACACACACAAACACACCCTGTATCATAGCCCTGACCTGATTTGGGTTTCCCTCCGTTTCATTTATCTTGGCAAGAAAACATGGGAGATTCAGTTACAGATCTCCCAGGTATTATTATATGTTACCATTTGGTATGTGGTGATCTATGGTCACCTAAAGTATAATACTGTTGTGCAATGCATATGTGGAAATGAGACCTTCAACCCACAGTTAAGTTGCATTGGCATATTAGTAATGTCCACTACTACTACTATTTTCCTAGGAGGAACGGGCTTTAAGTCTCCTTATGGCAGAAAGACCTCCTCATATTTTCTAAAGCAAAGACAGAGTAATATGCCCTTTTAAAAAAACCCTCCAAAAGAACACAGAACAGTCTTAAATCTAAGACAATAACACTTTCTTAAGAACAAGTAATAAATCCTGGTCCCACTGGAATTGAATAGAAGCTTTGCTTTGAGCTTCTCTGGGATCGGGAGTTTACCTCAAATCTTTAAGTGATTAATTTTAAACCTAAAGGCACAAAAAACTAAAACAAAAATGCGTGTTTTTGTAGGCCTGGACATGCTTCCTTCAGTGCAGTACTATGTATCTGGTTTACTAGACACCTCAAAATATCCACAGTAAATACCAGCTATGAAAGATTGTAATATTCATGTGTTGAGTTTCCCCAAGAGTGTTTACATTGTTAATGAGAATAGTAGTTCAGATTTCTCTCTGGAGAGTCACTGGCAGGAGCAGGAGGCTGCTGTAGTGTGTGAGTCTGTGAAGTGCTGCACTTGCAGAAGCATTGCTATAATTCAGTTCATAAACATGGTTTCTCCTTTAAAAGCTCTGGGGAGTCTGAGAAAAACAAAAATGGCTGTGATTTGTCCAGCAAGGTATCTGGCTTGTTTAGGTCAGATTAACTGATGGATTTTCCAGGAATTTTTAGGAAGGTGATCAAAACTTCAGATCCAAACATATCAAAATTCAGTCGTATCAAGAATCATTGTATTTCTTGTTTCCCACCCATCGTTATTAGTTTGACCTCTCTCTTGCAATTCACTTTAGGATTATACTTGACTCCTTGTCCTACTGAGATATGGCTCGTGATTACTAGCCTTCAGTTCCTCTTTCCATCAGAGTGAAATATGATCCCTGCATCTTGCTAAATCAATGTTTCTGTAGGTTCTACTGGATTATAAATCTAGACTGGCTTTTCAGATGGTACAAATTGGCAACATACAAGCAAAATCAATGGAGGAAAGCCTCTTCACACCAGTTTATACCATCCCAGCTGCTGAGTCTTTGATTACCTTGCAGCAACTTTCTGCTAGCTGAAAAACGTGGAATTTCTTTGGCTGTATTTCCTTCTCCACTAGTCAGATAAAACTGTAAGAAATCTTTTGAGGTCAAGTCAGCTCTGGGTCAGTATTCTGTACACTGGACATTATTATACTGTTGCATTTGATGGCCATGTGTGATGTAAAGAGCTGTGAAAATGAGCTCTTAAAAGTTAAATTAAAGAAAATCTCTATCAATGTGTAAAGATTTCACATATTACAAACTGCTGGGCATTTTGCTTTAATTTCTCTAGTGCTTAACAGTTAACATCCCAAAAGGAATCAGGCAAAGTATATCTGATCTGCGGTCCCACCTGCCTTGGGTTTTCTGGGGGACTTTTCACTTTTAACACAATTCACAATAATCAGATTCAGAAACTGATCAATGTACAGTTTAGTTTTTTAAAAATCCATGATTCGTTCTGATTTGTAAAAATATTCTTGAGGAAGTAACTATAGAAACATCCATCCTTCCATATGGCATGAATGAGGTTTCTCTTGTTCGTTCCACATTTAGGTTTCATATTAGATAGAATCTATGCATTCTATGAGTGCAAATTGATGAAGTCTTAAAAGCCAATCAATCATCTCCACGCACACACCCCACAAAGTTAATGTTGAGTGTAGAGGTTTTGTTCTGATTATTCCATACAAGTTCAATATTCACATATTAATTTTAATCTGTACTTTAACATTTATTGAGAAGGCAGAAATATGGATGGCACTAACAGAAGTAACCATATAACCAGTCCCTCCATATGTTTCCTCAATGTTCTAATTTAATTTTTTTCATTTTAAAAATATTTTGATTTAATAAGAAATAAAAAGAAATAACATGATTGCATTATCATATGTTGAACTTCCAGCAGTTACATATTACATATTACATGTGACAATCCGAAATTCCACTTCCATCCTTTGCCAACCTCTCTCACAGGAGATATTATAGAAAGATATAAATAATAAGTTAGTCAGCCCTCAATATTTAAAAACCCCCAAATCTTGGGTGTGGATGTTGACCCTGTGCTATATTATAATTTATAAAGAGTTCCCATGTTAATGCAAATGTTTCATCTGAGTTATTCCGCAAATAAGCAGTGACCTTAGCCATCGAGGCATATTCCCATAGCTTGGCCATTCATCCACAGTTGGGGTTGCCTGTGACCGCCAGTTGGCAGCATAGAGAATTCTGGCAGCAGTAATCATATATAAGGACAACTCTGTGTGTTTAGTAGGTATACAGGGTTTAGTCATATTTAACAAAACAAACAAACAAACAAACAAACAAAAGCTCAGGTGAATAGGGAAAATTTATATTTAAAATTTGTTGCATCTTAAAGTGAATTTTCCCCCAAAATTGTTGTGCTTTGCCACAAGTCCACTACATATGATAAAATGTCTCTGCAGGATTCTTGCATTTCCAACAGTCTCCCGGGTAATTGCTGTCCATCTTTCTAATGGTCACGGGAGTTATGTACCAACGAAAATACATTTTTTTACCAGTTTTCTCTTAGGGTGCTGTTTGCTGTAAATATAATATTCACCTTCCATTGATGTTCCCATTGTTGAATATTGATTCTCCTGTTTAAATTTTGCATCCACTTGATCATGCAGTTCTTAATCTGTTCTGTTTTTGAATCATATTTCAGCAGCAACTTGTATATCAGTCCCAATAAATGATCAATGTTTTTGGTTATTAATACTTCAAATTCTGTTAAGTCTCTGAGCTTACCTGCTTTCCTTTGTATTTCTTTCTGCACTATCGGACTAATTTGTAAATATTGAAACCATGAAGGTTCCTTGGACCATTCCAAAGTAAGAGTTTGAATAGATTTAGGTTTTGCTTTTCCAGTAGTTAAACTTTGCATACTGTATGCCTTCTCTCTCCAAAGATCAAACTTATTAGATTTTTCTTCTCTATGGAAAAAAGTGTTTTAAAATGTTCTAGTTTTAATGGAACAGGAAAGAACCACAGAAGAGTGTCACACACATTGCTCTGGTAATATAAAAACAGACTCTTATAGTAATGGGCTAAAGATGAACCACAGTAGAGCACGATCCAATAAAGTCAAGGTACAGCAAATTGCTGTTTAGTTAGCCTGTAAATGGTACAGAAGAAGCTTGTTAATTCTTTGTCAGACCATGAAAAAGCTGGTTCAATTTAACTTTTGGTGAAGTTAAATTTCAATGTTGTCTTATTATTGAAAACATGACAAAACTGTAAGAGTTCACAGTGGAAACATCAAGGTGGCAAAAAAAGAGAAAATCTTTCTTTTTTCCTCAGTATGTGTCAAAACTTTATTTTTGGTCTCAGGCTGTGTCAAAACTATTCATTGATTTCCTGGTATATTTTCAGGGCTGCCAAAAAGCACCCCACTTCAGGGTTGCGAACTCAACTGAAGCTGTTATTGGAGATTTTTATTTGCATATATTTACCAATATTTTTCACAATATCACATCATTAAAATCTCCAGGATTGCTTTCAAGAGTCACCTGGAGATTGATGTCAATTCTTAGAGAGCCCAGTCGAATCCAGAAGGGTTGGCAAACCTGACCCCACTCTTTAGACAGTTATTTAACATATCTGTGAAAATGTCTTCCTCTTCATTTCTGTTGTTCCCCCTGAACATACAGGTGTAAATGCAAAAGTGTAAATGGTCTATCTATGCGATAGGAAAACCAACCTTTGCAGGAGACCTGCTCTTATGTGGACAGAGCTCTCCATGATTTTCTGGACATTGTGAGTACTATTTTGAATGTAAAATTATGGAAGTGTACATTTAGTAAATTTTTTAAAATTACATGTTAGTAATTAAAAAGAGACCCCATGCAGGGACCCTGTTCAGACTTTGAATGAATGACTGCCTTCTCACATAACACCAAACCACAGCTTGACTAACTGAGTTAATCCCTGAACCCAGGAATCATCCCACAAACAATCTTTCTACCAGGGCCGGGCAACCTCCCTCTCCCTGATCCACCAAGGCTGCATGCTAGCAAGCTCTGTAGTGCTCGCATTACTCCTGCTACCCCCCCCCCCCCAGTTGCCATGACCTGGGAAAGGTGTTGGTGTGTTAACTTTCTCTGGGACTTGCATGAATCTAGCAATGGGGCTGGGCAGCAACAACCCTTGGGCCTGCATGTGGGCCTCCATAGGCTTTCAAATCCATGAGAGAGTGGTCCGATCTGGAGCATTACCCATCAGCATCATACAGGAAGAATATACCCTGTGATTGGATAGAGTCCCAGATGGATGGTTCTACTCATCTACGCAAAGTGCATGCTTGCACCCAAGGGGAAGCGGCTGGGACCCCTTCCCATACTAATTTGTACCAAAAGAGAGAGCAGAGCCACTCAAGACTTCCAGGGGCTGCCTTCCAACCCACACCCTGGATATCACTCCCCTGGCATGTGTTTTCTTTGTCAGGAAACTACTGGGTTGCCCAGTTCACAATGCCACTGGGAATCAATGTGCTCCTGCAAGTACTTTGTCATCACTTGATTTGTGAAGACATCTCTACAAAGTGCCCCCGTGGTCATCCCATTCCCTTTTCCTGCAGATTGCCAGAAGGGGGAACATGGGACACAGTGGAGACTGGGCATCCCCCAATGCAGCTTTTCCCTTTGACATGCTTTGAAGCTTGGGATACAGCAATGTGGTGTCCCTGTTGCCGGGCAATGGGTGGAGGAGTGTGGAGACTGTGGGAAGGCAGGGCAAGTGCTTGGAGAGGCGGCCAGCTAGAAGCACCGCAGGCACAGAGGCGGCATGTTTGGGCTGGTCTGAGTTGCCCTCGCTGTGGTTTTGGCACTAGGAACAGCACAACACCCAAGTTGCAGGGGCGGCAGAATTCGGACAACACAATGGCACCTGTAAACCTGAGGTACAGACTGCGAAACTCACTACAAACTGAAAGTTCAGTTCACGGTTTGGGGAGTGAAACCTTGGGTCACTTTTGTGACAAAACTGTGGTTCCATACATTCAGATGATAATGAAAGTGAGCCTATGCTTCACTCATCTCCAGTTTTCTGTTGTGCCCAAAGGTGGTCAGAGTGTGGAGTTGAGGTGGAACATGCCAACAAGATGGCACTCCTCCTATACATGTTCACTGAATGTGTGGTTAATAAGATCTGCACAGGCTAAAACCACATTTGATTGGCTACATAATGTAGAGACATCATCCTACTCAGTGCTTGAGTCTTGACTGGCTGTGATCACCATGTGACTTATCTAGGAAGGTTGGTCCTCATTTTTGCCTTCACTGACACTGATGATGGCGGGATCCCATTCACATATCCCCAGGTGATTGGGATTGCTCATGTGACTAAACAAAGAAAAGGAAAAAGAATTAGTATTGATTTTTTTTTTTTTAAAGTACAGGAGCAGCTGCAAGTGGGGATGGGAAGCAATGGCACTGGAAAATATCTGGGGGGGAAATTCTAACCAAATCGAGTTGTGGATATGCTCAAATTGTGGAGGAAAAGGTAGAGTGCCCTTACTAAAATCCACAAGCCACCTCCCCTGGCTTTCTCCAGTTTTAGGCGAATCAGGCTCTGCTATTGTCTACACTGACTGGCAGTGGCTCGCCAAGGTTTCGGGTAGGAGTGTTTCCCCAGCTTTACAAGGAAATGCAGAGGCTCTTCCACTAAGCTATGTCCCTATTCCCTAAGTGATACAGTGTTCAGAAGTAGCCACCCATCCAAATGCAAACCAAGGCAGAGCATTCTTAGCAAAGCAGCAATTCACACTCACTACCACAAGACCAGCTCTCCTCACCATGCAGTAGGTAAGGGGAAGCCGCCTCTGGCTCCCTGTATTCTGAGCACTGTTAGGAAAATTTTCCTAAGCACCTCTTGCTATTTTTGGCCCGAACATCAACCTGGAAACATATTTCATTCAGCCCTAGCTGAGAATAATAATTCTAAATATCATCCAGATAAACTGTCAGCTTCGTGATAGTCAAAATGTCACATCATTGGTAACTGCTTCTCTTTTCCATACATTATTATTCTTAATCAGATATTCCACTAGCACAACATTACTGTTAGAGTATGAAACCTTTGTGTCCTTTGAGATCTGCTGTAGTTTGGGTTTTTTTAAAAATTGACTCAGTTTTCTATCTAACCTGATGGTTACATTTGTCTCAGCCTGGCTTTTTGACAAGTGGCAGCCAAAGAAAGAAAGAAACCTTTCTTTTGTTTCCCCTTATCTCTAGACACTAACAGAAGCTCTGGGCAAGAAACAAAAACTACTCTGCTGTTCTGCTGAAAGAGGTAGAATAACTTATGGCCAAACTAGATATGACATTGGAGTTCTCTGCTCTGGACCCAATCAAAATCTGTACCCTCCCTCACTTTTCCTACCCTTGGCAGCTGCTTTTTTTAAAAAAAGAACAAAACTTTATTGGGCATTCCAGGGGTCTGCACGGACCAAAAATTGTGGCTCAACTCGAATTCAATAGTAAATGGCCAGAACTGAGTCGCTGTTCCGTGGACAGCTTGCAAACAGGCAGGATCACGCACATTTGGGCTATGGGCTGCATCAGGGAGTGAGTGGCGGTGCCAGCAGCCACTCCAGGCAGGCAAGAAGACTCTTTTACTACCTCTCTCACTGCCCCCCACCCCCAGCCACCAATTTGGTGCTGAACCGGTCCGCCTGAACTGCGGTTGGTTCGGTTCGATTGCAGATTGAACTGCCCATGGTTCTATCCATGATCAAGCTGCCAAACTGGCCCAGATTGAGGTGAACCGATTCGCACCCAATGGTATGTGCACACCCAATGGTATTGGGTAATAATGGTATACCCAATATTCGCACCCAATGGTATGTTCAGTCATGGAACTCCCATGTCATGTCTAGTTTGGCCAAAAATAATGATTGCCCCTGGCATATGCACGCTTACATGTTCCATTGTCGCTTCTGATCAAACAGATTTTGCAGATCTTGAAAGAGTAGGCAAACCTGAAAACTCTATTTACAAGAGGTGGTTGCAGGGTGAGTGTAAGCACCATGGACAACATCACCTTGTACCACTTTTGACACTGAAAAAGTTATCATCTGTCTCCAGCCTAAGTACAATTGTCAGCAAATTTTGTCAGTCATAGAATGTATTTGCAGATAAGCTTTCCTATTGTTGCTGGATGTATCATCCGAGTTGCAAAACATCCCCAAATCATAGGTACTAGATCTAAATCCAACATCAGAAGTTCAGCTCCGGTTCTGAAGGAGCACACAAGAGAGTTGGATAGCTGCATAGAAGGAAAACATTCCACTAGTACTCCTTCCCTTATGCTCCTTGAAGGCATAAGACCACCTGTATCAATGTTCACATAAATATAAAACTTCATCTTTGCCCTAATTGAGGCATGATCCTCATGTTATCACTGTGGTATAGTAGCCACTGGAAAAACTCTGGCGAGATAAAGCACAGTGATGCAAGAATAATGCCTGCCAACTAGTAACTCAAGTGGTTGAGGGGATCACAGAGAAATGTGAGAGAAACTCACCTATGTCAGAACCTTTTGAGCAGCAAGCTGAAAAACTGGAAGCCCTTTCTTACAATCATGGAGAAAGAGCTCCACGCCAAGGCACTGCCAGGATCATGCCCGATCCTGGTGGTTCTCACGCATGGGCATGAATGGGCATGGCTTCGTTAGCTTGGTTTTGCCTGCATGTGAGAACAGCCTGTCATTTTTATTATCTGTCTCAGTCACTACAATTGTTCAGTTATTGGCTTTTTTTTTTTTTTTTTTTTTGCTCTAGATTTGCAGACAACTACTTTTACCTTTTATGGTAAAAAGGATATAAAACACACATGAATAGCCCAGCCTTTTAGGAACAGTAGCTGGTGTCCTAACTCAGGGCTTCCCAGCCTGTGGTTCTCCAGAGGTTGATGAACTACAAGTCCTATATCATCCCCAGCCACAAAAAATGTAGCTGGGGATGATGGGAGTTGTAGTTCAGCAACCGCTGGAGTACCACAGGTTGGGAACCCCTGTCCTAACTAACAAAGCATTTGCACTACAAAGTAAGAAGATCCCTTAAATGCACTAAAAATTGGGGTTTGTGGGATAGGGCTTTTGCACAAAGGTTCTGTTTAAAACAAATGAATCGCGTTTGTGCAGTTTTGCAAACACAAGCATGTTTGTAGTAGTGTAACACTAGTCTGGAATGTAAGCTCCAGACTTAGTGTAAGTCACTAGTACAATGTCCTCCTGCAAGATGCCGGCCACTGTCAGGAAAGCCAAAATTCAAAACGGGCTGAGGCTGACAAAGGATGCTAAAAGCACTGGAGAGTGAAGATAGTTAAGCAGAGTCTGGACAGCAATCTGGTAGGGATGTTCTAGTTCTGGATTTCTTCCACTGAGCTTTGGTAGAGTTAGATTAGGTAGTCTACAAGCTCCCCCCCCCCCACTCCACCCCCAACTTTGTGATTCTATGATTCCTTGAATAGTTCCTTTTTATGTTGAATAAATTGAGTTCATTCCCAAGCAGCCAGTAGCAACATGGCAACGCTAGTGAAAAACCTCACTGACTATTGTATGCTGCTCTCTCACATTAGATATGCTCCAGCTTTTTAATGTTATAATGTATTTTAATTTTATCCTGCTAACTGAGGAGTGGCTTGGGATCAATTAAAAAGTCACAAGTCTCTCACGCAGATTTTCACCTTCCACTGCCAATGTTTATTAACACCTTCTAAAAATGGAAATGATCTCACCACATCAGAAGCATCCAAAGCTTAAATCCAGTGATAGCAATATCCCAAAAGCAACAAAGAGCTTTCAGATACCTTGAAGTAGGGATATGCACAGAACGGGATTTGCATTCTGTTCCAAGCTCAGAATGGAATACAAATGCCTGGAACATTCCATCTGAACAACCGGTCAAGCCGGTTGTTCCAACCGAAAAAGTATGGAACATTTTGAGTAGGGATGTGCAAAAAATTTCGGGCACAGAACGATCTGTGCCCGAAATGAACAATTTCGGGTGATTCGGGGCCGACTTTGGGGCAGTTCGGGGGCATAGCATGGGATCTGGGCAAAAGGAGTGGGGTGGGGTGGTAGTGCCTAATGGGTGCAGGCTACCACCCCAATTTCAGGGGGATTGGGCAAAGGGCTGATTTTTGGTAAATTTCTGAAAATTTCATGTCTTTGGGGCAGATTGGGGCATATTGGGGCAGAAAGTGGGGCCTGGGGCAGAATAGTGGGGTGGGGTGGTAGTGCCTCATGGGTGGAGGCTACCACCCCAATTTCAGGGGGTTTGGACAAAGGGCTGATTTTTTGAGAATTTTTGAAGTTTTAGTGACTTTGGGGCAGTTTGGGGGCAGAAAGTGGATCTGCCCCAAAATAGTGGGGTGAGGTGGTAGTGCCTCATGGGTGGAGGCTACCACCCCCATTTCAGGGGGATTGGGCAGAGGGCTGATTTTTTGAGAATTTTTGAAGTTTGGGTGTCTTTGGGGCAGATTGGGGGTAGAAAGTGGATCTGCCCCAAAGGAGTGGGGTGGGCTGGTAGATAGTGCCTAATGGGTGGAGGCTACCACCCATCCCCAATTTAAGAGTGATTGGGCAGAGGGGGGAATTATGGTGAATTTATTTGTATGAGGTTTGTCTTCATAAGGTGAAGTGTGCTAAATTGATTACTTCCTCATATTCATAGTAAGTGTGAAAAAGTGAAAGTGGGGTCATGAGAGTTGTTTAATTGAAAAATATCTCATTTGCTATGATAGAATGAGAATTCACACCTCAGAAGTTTTTTGCAGGAGCCAATATATAATTTCTTCAAAAGTAAACTACATAAATGAATTAGATCTTTCCTCAAGCATCAGTCTAATACAGATGTTTGTGTAAAGTGACTTGAACAAAATCTGAGAAATGTCACAGTTTACTACAGGCAGTCTATTTATGGTGACCCACACACATGGTAATGAATTCATTAGTGCATTTAATAAGAATTTCAGCAGTCTATTTTTACAATACAAGTACTAGTTTTTATGAAAAATTAACCTTTTGATAATTCTTGCTAATGTATCAAACTGGTCAATTACATCGGAAGAACAAACATTTTATCTATTACATATTTTGAAGTGTGTTTGTTTGTGGATTTGTTTTGTGCAAAATATTACCTATAGATACCAAATTTTGCGCTAAAATTAGTAGAATGCTCTTCTTTTTACATCTGAATATACTGGATGAAAGATTCGATTTTTGGTTGTATTTTTAAGAAGAAATTCTGAATATAAATATCATATTTGAACTGTTATTGTTCTCAACAAATTTTTTACACTCAATAATCAGATTAATAATTCAAAAATGACATAATGACAAAGAGAAGCAGAAGATTTTTCTCAGATTCAAATGTACTATGATTCAAATGTACTATGTATGGTAATTTTATTATTCAATAAAATGAATAATGTTTGAAGTTGAAATCTTACAAATTTTAAACTGTTCTTTTAGTTCCCTTTTGCAAGTACATCAATAAAGAATTACATACATTTAATTTCTTGAACTTTCTTATAAGTTTAATCTATGCAAAATGACTTTAAGTGTATTCACATGACCCACAATCACCAGAGGTCAGGATGCTGCATCTCAGCCTCTGGGTATCCCACAATGCACCACGGTGATGAGCACTGTGTATTGGGGGATACCCCCATGATATGGGCGCTCTAAGCAAACAGCCCGAGCTTGCACATGATCCCAACAGTCAGGTTAAGGGTACACTCGCACCTTAACCTTAGCTAAAGGCGGGGTTTAGAAGTTGGGTTTGGCTGGACTAGGCTGTCTTTGTGTGTGTGTGTGTGTGTGTGTGTGTGTGTGTGTGTGTGTGTGTGTGTTTGTGTGTCAGGGGCGGGGTGTGGGGTGTGGTATGAAGCCCCATCATGCCACTAGTTAAAGTTAAGCATGTTTGAGACTGGACAGTACCTGGATATGTGCGTTCTTAGAAACCCTGTGTGTGCTACCAAAGCTCTCCAAAGCTTTGCTCTCCAAAGGAAAGTGGGATATAAATATGATAAAAATGTAGCACTTCCCACAGGAACTACCTGCAAGTTCAAAGGGACCTCTCAGAGGTCAGCATGACCTTTGTAGCATGTATGAGTGTAGCATGGCTTTCAGAGAATGGATGAACAAAAGCATTTCTAATTGTTCTCAATAGATCCAGGCAGACCCACTCTTATTCAGTCAAATGTCTTGTGGGCATATGATATTTTGGGACTGTTTTCCTTCCCAAAATAAGCACAGCTGTCTCAGCTTTATTTAAATTTATGGTATAATTCTTGAAGCTAGCTTGGTTAATTCTGAAGTTTTGAGAATGTTTCTCTTTTGTAGGCAGAGGTCATGATAACTAGCTTTATCATTTTGAGAGACCAGCATGAGACAATGCGGATGACCATGTCATAGAGACATGGCTGGCACTAAGATAAATAGCACCTGGAGTGAGGAATGCCTTTGGTACCCCTGCGCCCTGCCCCCTGCATAGTTATTCAGTGTTGCCAAATTGTACGGCTTGTGCAAGCTAAACTTGGCAGCCCTTGCAGGGAGGCAACCTGACTCACCCATCCATAAGGCCAGCCCTACACAGAGGGGTGTTTGTGTGTGTGTGGGGGGGGGGGTTCTATCTAGTCTGAAGACCAGTATGGACTGTTATTACTGAACATTCTGATCTTTCCAAAAACCAGAAATGTGTTAATAGGGGAGGTGCCCCAGAAGTTAACAAGTGTTGATGAGTACATATTGCATGACAGATCTTTAAGCATATAAGGAGGGGCATATTACATAGGTTTTACACAATAGTCTCTTTCAAACTAACTTTTTATTTGGAGATCAAGACTATATAAAACAACAGAATGAACAAACACAACAAGGCAGACCTATAACTGCCTGCACCACATAATATTTTATATCAATCAGGAAGATACAACAAGCCTTTCATCCTAATAAAAATGTTTGATACACCACAGGAGACTATACCTGTATTTATTCCTCTATGAATCTTAAAATTCCAAATTCCTTGTTCTAGTGAATGAGCCTCACTTGCTTTTGCAAAAAGAAGAGGTCTGCAATTTGCAACAGTCTTACAATGGTGTGCAGGAGGTTTTATACAGACTTAATCTCAGGGGCAGAGCCACAATTGAGCAAACGGGTTCGAAGAACTCGGGCCACCACCCCTCAGGGGCCATGCTTTGCATCCCAGCCATGCCGCCTGCATCTGGCATCAGATGCAGGGGGCATTGCTTTGCTTGCAATTAGGTCCGTGCAGCCCTGTTTGCAACAAAATCCTCGGCCAGCGCCGCATTCGAAGTGCGGCCAGGAGCAACTCTCCCTGCCTTTTAGGCAGGGAGAGCTGCTCCAGCTGCACTGCAGATGTGGGGGTGGTGCTAGGGGGCTGTGGGGGTGGGCTGGGCCCAGGCCCAAAGAGAAAGAGAGAGAGAGCTGAGAAAAGGTTGTCTGGAAAGGCAAGTTGTCCTTAGCCCCGAGTATGGAGTGGTGAGGGGGCCTGAGGAGATAGGGACGGGTGGCAGCGGGGAAGAAGTGGAGGAAAGACAGCCAACGGGCAGGAACTCAACTTCAGCAGAGGAGGGGCAGAGCCCTGAAAGAGCTTAAGGGGAAGCGCACAAAGATAACATCAGCAGCACGCCTCCCGAAGGGAGGGGGTCTGAGCAGGAGAAGGGAGGAGGGGGAGAGACATTGGCAGCAGCTGCAAAGGGCAGACAATTACAGGGAATAAAGAGGGGCATTGGCCCCATAATTGGGAGCAGGCAATGCATAGCCTGTGAAGAGGCATATAATGAGCCGGCTGGAGATGAGAGGCTGGCTGGTGGCGAGTATCCGGGGCCCATGGAAAGGGGCAGACACAAGGAACAAGGATGGAGGAGGCACAGGGTGACACTCAACCTGCTCCCACCCCTGCTCTGAGGCCCCAGTAAGCCCATCCATGCTTGGAAAAGGGACGTAGACAGACAAGGTATGTGAACCCCCTAGGATGGTCTGCATGTTAACAAAATTCTTATTCAAAACATGATTAGATCCCAAGTGAAACCCTGATAAGAGAGAAAGGCTCATTGAATATATAACTCAAGCAAAAAAAAAAAAAAGTATACATTCCGAATATTCACCCAACCGAAAGATTCAACAACAAACATCCTTGTGTGAAAAAGTATGAACCCTTAATTCAGTAACTGCTGGCACCTCCTTGAGCAGCAAGAAATGCAACTAAACATTTCCTGTAACTAGTGATTAGTCTCTCACATCAGCTTGGAGGAATCGACTTGACCCATTCTTCCATAGGTATGTGCATGGAACTGGCTGACCCAGTTCAGTTCGAGTCCGAACTAGACTCGAACCTGACTGGACCTGTTTGGTTCCGTACCCCCTTGACCCCACCCCCCACCCCTGGTTCAGTTCGGTCGGGGGGTTCGTGAATTTTATTTTATTTTTAAATTTTAGTGAATTTTTTTAACCTTTAGCCCCTTTGGGGTGGCTTCCTCTAGGCTGCAGGTGGGTCTGTGAAGGTTCCCCCCTCCCACCGGCCCCCCTCATCACCATCACAGCCCGTTTCGGCCTCCATATGTAGGTGTGGTGGCCATTTTGTCCACCGTGCATGCGCAAATGGCCTCTGCAAGGCCTGGCATGGCCCAGAGCCTCGCAGAGGCCATTTGCGCATGCACAGTGGTGGACAAAATGGCCACAGCACCTACATATGGAGGCCCAAATGGGCCTAATAAAGCAGCCAAATGGGCCGTGGCAGTGATGAGGGAGGCCGGTGATGAGGAGGGGGGAACTTTCTTGGACCCTCCTGCAGCCTACAGGAAGCCCCCCAAAGGGGCTAAAGATTTAAAAAATCTATTTTTAAAAAAATAAATCACTAATCCCGCAAACTATCAGGAGGGGGTGTTAGTCTGAGTTCAGACCAAACAGGGAGGGGGTCGGTCTGACCCCAAACCATTGTACCAAATCGGTTTGTCGTTGAACATGTTTGGGGTCGAACCTGTTCACACATTCCTATTCTTCCATACAAAATTGTTTCAGCTCTGTGACATTTTAAGGTTTCCTTGCATGAACAGCTCACTTTAGTTCATGCCAGCTCAACTTTTCATAACTGCACAACAGTTACTAGATTATTTCCTCTGATTGATGTGGATGGCATGACAAGCAGAGGTGCACCTAGATAATTTTGGAGCCTGGACCTAAAGGCCTTTGGAGCGCCCCCCCACCCCCCTCCCCCAATTTTGCATCATCATGCTCAGCCGGGCAACCACACCATCCAGAACAGACTAAAGAGGATGGGGGGCAGGGGCTGTTGAGGTCCTGGACTTCAGCCCAGAAGTCCAGGTGTAAGAGCCCCTCTGATGACAAGTTCCCATTGACTGTCATGATACAGACCTAACTCAGGATGTTTAGAACCTTTATATAGGACAGGATGCCCAAACTCAAGCATGCAGCTTTCCTCTGCAGGGTGGTTTTCTTATGTCTCTGCCTCCCTTTCTGGTGGGGTGGAAAATCTTAAATACTGAATTTGAATTGTCATAATTTTATGAAACAGTAGAAGACAGTCTGTTGAGCAGTTTTATTAATTCACAACATAAAAGATGTCCAGCAATTTCTGTTATCAATTTAATAGATGTTTTTTTCTGACAGTCATACATCCATTGAACAGTGACCAAGTTCCTCTATACTTTCGCTCTTTCCGACATAAAGAAAATGTAAGATAACACCAAATTCAATGCCAGCTCATGAACTTTGCATAACTGCACAACAGTTACTAGATTATTTCCTCTGATTAATGTGGATTTGTCCTTTAGGCATAGCTGTTTGTGATGGTACACCTCATTTCCCATTCCAAGTTCCGTTATTTCCTTTGAGAATTTAGACATACAGTCTTTCCACCCAGTCCTGTTTGATGCTCAGTGAGAAAATGTATAAAGCTGTCTTCCCTATCACAACATCACATTTCTTTGTGATCCACTGGAGTGTAAATAAATATTGGTCTGCTGAACATCAGATTATCCAACCTACATTGTGATGTTTAACCTCCTCAGGGAATATTTATCTTTAAGGGGAAAGGGGAGTGTTTCAACAGGAGTCTTATGTTTACAACGTGTCTGTGATGTGAAACAGACCCCCAAGAATTACAGCGAGAGCTACTGACAGAGCTGTCCTTCTCAATCACCCCAACCCACACAGTGTTCTCCCATAAGCTGTTGTGTCTCACAAGCTCTAGATAGTTACAGCCTCTGACAGCATCTCGTAACCATCTAACATTTTACTTGATGAGTCAAAATATAAGAAGATGCCACACAGCCCAATGTATGTTGACATGAAAAGCAACCTCCTGTGAGTCCAGTACATAGGATTGCAGTTGCAGGCAAAAACTATATATTTGTAATGCTCTCTGAATGACACAGAACTGTCCACCCACCATTGAAAGAGGCCTTGGGGCTATTCCCACAATTGCTGAGAGCAGGTGGGTGGGCGGGGGCCAGGGAAAGCTCCAAAGAGCTTACCTTGCCCGCAAATGATCCAAGGATTGGTGTTGGGAGCATGCTTTGTGCTCCTGCATGAGCAGCCCTGCTCTGTGAAGCATGGAGCAGGGTAGAGGGATCCAGGGCTGGAACTTGTTGATCTGGACCCCGGGGGTCCCACAATGCACCACGCAAGTGCACAGTGCATTGTGGGGAGCACTGAAGCATCAGTGCTTCAGTGATGGCTGAAAGCAGCCAGTACTGGCACATGATCAGATGAATGGGGTTAAGGGAGAGCTCGCTCTCTTAACCTCGTTTAAGAGGCAGGCTCTAGTCGGGTATGCCGCCGAGGTGCCAGTGGGAGCCACTTGACTCCTGCTTGTTTTCACAGGCGCCTACACCTGGGCTTTGCTGCCCTAGCCCAGTCTTGGCTGTTTGTGAGAACAGCCTCCTTAAATAAGTACTATGAAATATAATTTCCAGAGTGCTAAAATAAACACATACAAGCAAATGCCAGCTCTGCAGGGGGAGGAAGGAAGGAAGGAAGCAAGCAAGCAAGAGGGGGGGGGGAAGGTGACACATAGACCAACAACTGTTCCTTTTCATTCTGCCCATCATTTTTAGGCCATCAGCTAGTCATTAAATGAACAAATAATTTTCCTGTGAGGACTGAGAAATAAGCAATATTTCAGACAGAAGTCTGCCTCATAAATATCATGCCATTCTTGTCAGCACAATATCTTAATTCATATTTTATAGACACACATTTTGGGACAGCAGAAAAAATGGCTCATGATCCACATTCACTGTTGATGCATAAGCAAATCACCATGCTTGCTATTTCTGGCTCAAATCCAGAGATGTTCAAATGCAGGAGTGGCTGCAGAAGCTGTTCTCTGTGAGGGTTTCCCTACCAAATAAATAAATGATACTGTCACCTCTGTGTACATTCGGAAAAGAGTTCCTACAATAGGTCAAGCTTCCTCCATTCCCAGGCAGGTGATCACGCTTTCAGAGCTGACAGAGCCAACCATTAGCAGTGTGTACATGGTCTCAAACCAGAAAAGGGTACCATGTGTTTGGCTCTAGGGTCTGGATGTTGGTTGCATATTATTTCGAGATATTAAAGATACTGGACTGCACGAGAAGATGTCATACTGAACTTTATTCCACTGCTCAGTATTGCCAGATAAGCCATTTGGAATCCTTTATTTCAGTAGCTTATGATTCCTGGCAGGAAATGATTCTCTGTGCATTATTTCTAACTAAGGAAAGGCCTTGTGCAGCCTCTCTTATGTGATACTGAGCCCTTACCACAGTCTTGTACCCCCTTCTTGTTCCCCAGACAAGGGTTTTTGATTTGTCTATGGGTGGAGAGACTGGAAGGGATGGCTTGGTAGTGGCAAGGCAAGCAAACAAACTCCACTACAAGTTGAGCCCCATTTGGAGGAGACTAGACCCAACTGAAAATACGGCCAAACCTTCCAAATGTGGGAGTTTGAATTCAAATGCTCTGGTCTTGTGGTAGCAAGTATGACTTGTCCCCTTTGCTAAGCAGAGTCTGCATTTGGATAGGAAACGACACCTGAACCCTGTAAGATCATCCCCTTAGAGGATGGGGCCATAACTGAGTGGAAGAACATCTGCATGTTTGCATGCAAAATGTGCCAACTTCATTCCCTGGCATCTCAGGGAATTACTGCAAAACCTTAGA
Organism: Hemicordylus capensis; assembly: GCF_027244095.1. Classification (NCBI taxonomy): domain Eukaryota; kingdom Metazoa; phylum Chordata; class Lepidosauria; order Squamata; family Cordylidae; genus Hemicordylus; species Hemicordylus capensis. The sequence goes on along the minus strand of NC_069661.1, from coordinate 47,565,145 downwards.
GAGTTGCTGTCATTCAGTGTAGACATAGGGTTCCCAACCTCCAGATGTTGCTGAACTATAACTCCCATCACCCCAAGCTGTGGCTGGGGATGATGGGAGTTGTAGTTCAGCAACATCTGGAGTAACTCAGATTGGGAACCCTTGATCTAGACCAGGGTTGCACAACTCAAATGCCCTGGTGGGCCAGAACCATCTACAACTTGGCATGCAAGGGCCGAGGTCAATTTTTAGCACATTATTACATTAAAATTAAAAACATGTTAGTTACTTGTGGATCTATTCCCCCTGTTAATGGACCCATAGTTTCAACCAAGGGCAGTGGCCAGAGAAGAGGTCCTGTTCCTGCTCAATCAGTGGGCCCCCTGGAGTGCATGCCAGCCCCAAACAATTCCAAGTCCTCTCCTCTCCCTAAATTGTTTTTGCTTTCAGGCTGCAGTGCTAGGTATGCTTACAGGGGAGTAACATGAGAGTTACATGGCACACCAGTGGAGCATATTTCTGAGAAAGCATGCACAGGATGGTGCTATAAGACAGTTTCCAGCTCCTGTATTGCTGCAGGGTACCTAGGGGCCAGTAAAATAGTCTCTGCGGGCCTAATCCAGCCCCCAGGCCTTATGTTATGCAGGCCTGATCTAGACAATATCGACCTAGATAGACCAATGGCAGAGGCGTAACTAGGGAAAACGGCACCCGGGGCAAGCACTGAAATGGCGCCCCCCCCCAACATACATCTGACTGACACACAAACTAAATACTGGACTAGGACCGGGGAGACTCGAGTTCAAATCCCCATTCAGCCATGAAACTAGCTGGGTGACTCTGGGCCAGTCACTTCTCTCTCAGCCTAACCTACTTCTCTCTCAGCCTAACCTACTTCACAGGGTTGTTGTGAAAGAGAAACTCAAGTATGTAGTACACCGCTCTGGGCTCCTTGGAGGAAGAGCAGAATATAAAATGTAATAATAATAATGATGATAATTTCTTTGCTACAGAAACAGAAAATGCATCACCTTCTCATATTTGCATCATATATCCCTGTATGGAGTATACTTCAGAGAAGTAGAAAAACAGAACTATAAACCTTGTAATCATCACAAAGATTGTCAGCAACAATATTAGTTAGGAAAATCAAACTCTCAGAGAACACTGTGGAAACGTTTCATTCATATCAAGACGCAGTTCTGAAGGAATTATTATTACTCTGCTGTAATGACCATCTGCTAACATCTGCTATAAGCTTGAAGTGGATAGTTACTCTCCAAAAAATCCCGCCAATGTACAAGCACTGGCACCCCCGCACATGAACCACAAATAGTAAACACCCCCCCACCCCCACCCCCAATCCAGGAACACGGAATGCCAGAAGCTGGATTTAAATAGTATGTGTAATCTGTTTCAAGTGGCAAGTCTAGATAACTTTACTGGAAGAAAGTAGGGGCACTATTAAATGTCGGTTCCTATGGAACAAATAATGAACTGGGGCTTTCAATTAACTGTACTAAGTTATTGTAGGTTTGAGAGTACCAGCCCCCTGCACAGCATTAAAAATGCACTTTAGAAACTGTTCAAGTAACAAACAAGGGCAATCCCATGTGCACACAGAATACACATTTATTCATAACGGTTATAATGATAGAACACCAGAGAGAAATGACACCTCTCATTCCAGTGCTGCTCTACGTGCCATTCCATACTGAGGTACTACTTCCCTTCAGATCGGCGTATGGCCAATAAGTTGAAATGTTCCCATCTCGAGCAAAAACATCAGGTAATTTGCCTTTCAGGTGCTTGCCCAAGAGTGCTTATTACTTGCCCAGTTTGGAAAAGCAACCTTGACCCCGCCCCCATCATCTGAATTACAACTCCCATCATCTCCTCATGGGGATGATGGGAATTGTAGTTCAGCAACAGCTGGGGAGCCAAGGTTGCCTACCCTGTCATGTAGGCTACTGTAACAAAAAACAAAGACTACAGCAAAGTTTAGCATCTGCTTGGATGGGCTGGGGCGGGCAGGCTGTCTTGATCAAGCCCTGAACAGCTGATGCTCACCAGGAAGGGAAGGGAGCACCCAGGCTTGGGTAACAGTGTTCCCCCTCCCTCAGGCAAGAACTTTCTAAGGGCTCCCCCCCTTCTCTGGCTGACCACTTGGAAGCCAAAGAAGCTCCAGGAGGAGGGAGGGGGCAGGATATTTTCGGCTGGAGCAAGCACGGCTCCCTCGCACCCGACTTTCACCATTGCTCTGTCCCTGGAGGAGGGACGCAATGAGGTCTGGAGATGCACGCTATGTGCCCCCCCCACTTCCCTCGACCCCACACTCGGAGGAGAGTCAGACCAAAACGCAGAGTCACGGGGCGCCTCCCGAGTCCTGGGAAGAAAGAACAGAAGAAAGGGCTTCCCCTGCTGCTGTGGCTTTCGGGTCTCCCCGCCGCCTGGGGCAGCCTCGCAACAACGCACACAATCAGGAAGAAGACTCAAGCTCCAAACGGCCAGGATGAGCACCACTGGCTCCACTTGCATTACGTGAGCAGTTTCCTTTTGCAATCCCACCTCAGAGAGGTGGGATTGCAAAAGGAAAAACTCACGCAATGCAAGCCAGCCCAGGAGAGCGCCACTGGCTCCACTTGCAGGCAGCAGCAGCTACTACCTCGGCTCGGTTTAGGGGTGAAGAAGCCTGCTATGCGAAGCGGAGGAAAAGGAGGACGGTGGTGGTGGTATTAGTTCTAATGGGGAAACCGCGGCTGAGGCGGGACTCGGAGGAGGACCCACCCAGCTCTGCCAGGTGCGGCGTGACAAAGCAGTAAAGCACAATGAATGCCCCCCAAGCCCGCCCACGTTAACATCAGACAGTAAATAATTCAACACTAACGCTTATGGCCGCCGAGTCCTCCTCCTCCTCCTCCTCCTTTTGAATCCGTTCCTCCACAGCCCGAGGCACAGCAGCCAGCAACAAAAAGAAAACGCTCTCCTCCTCCGAGTCTCCGTCCGACTCCCACCCAGTCGTCACCCATGCAGATGCACACAACAAAACTAACTCCACGTGCAGGCGGCGAGCTGGGGAGGAGGTGACGCATGCGGGACTGGTGGCGGGGCGGGGCGGGGAGTGCTCTGCGCGCCGCTCACTGACGATTCATAAAGAAGAGCCGAGCCGACGAGGCAGCAAGTTTGTTAGCAAGCACAGTGGTATGGCAGGCACAGCAAACTTACTTAGGCGCCCGCGCCGAGCAATGGTGGGGGGCGCCACCGGGACCGGGGGAGGGGGCGCCACACACGCGGACTGCTCTTTGCTGCTGCTGCAGCTAAAATTTTTTTTTTTTTTTTAAAAATTTCGGTAAAGGGCCAAGGCAGCGAATCAGCGGGGGCACTTTTTGGCGCCCCCTACCAGGTGGCGCCTGGGGCACGTGCCCCCCCTGCCCCCCTTATCGTTACGCCTCTGACCAATGGTCTGACTCAGTATGAAGCAGCTTCCTCTGTTTCTATGACTCATTTGTAAAGAGGACACATTGTGGACACTGCTCATGTGAATGCATCCATTTGTCCTGTGTTGACACATCTGCAAATCATGCTACCTAGCACATTTTAACCCATCCTGCAATGCTACAATGAGCAGAAATGTTTAGATAAATTAGCCCTAATAATGAAGTAAATGAAGCTGACCACACCCATGTGTGTGTGCATATCAGATCCTGTGGTACAATGGAATTGGTCAGGAATGTGCTCCATTTATTGGTCATTGTGTATTGGTCATTGTGGAATTGGTCAGGAATTCCAGCAAGTGGAATTGGTCAGGAATTGGTCATTGTGGAATTGGTCAGGAATTCCAGCAAATGGAATTGGTCAGGAAGGCACTCCCAGCTGAAATACAAGCCTTCCCATCTTTTATTTGTACACCTAGGCTTTGGATTAGATTTATAGTTTTTAATACTTTTAATGTTGGGTTTTAAATGATTTTATGTTACTGATTTTAATGTTTAAATGATTTTAATTGTAAACCGCCCAGAGACCCAAGTTTGGGGTGGTATAGAAATATGTTAAATATAAATACATACATACACACTCTTTAACACAAAGGGTAAATATTCATATTTATCAGAATTATTGTAATACTTTGCATCGGTGTCAAAATATACTTCATGTATCAGATATATTTGGAAACCCATCTTGCTCTCAGAGCCTTACTGAATAAATGTTTAAGTAAGCAATGTCTTGCTTCAATAGTTAATCTCACAAGATCTGACTCTATTGTGAGTAAAGAACAGAAGGGGAGAGAATGGCAGAGGGATATCCAGTTGCAAAACTGAATCATTTCCCGGAAAAGGCATGTCAACAGAGTGGTTGAGAATTATTCTGTTTGCATTCTCTGTCTTTCCATGTTAAAATATAGACATGATGAACCAATACATTGTAAACGGAATTGTCACTGGTTGTCATAATTACTTTGAATATTGTTATAAAATGGTTCTTACCATGTGGCAGGGCTGCATTTGTAATGACATTGTTTTGTGCACAGTGCTAAAATGGCACAGAGCAGGTTATGCTAGATGTGAAATGCAGAACAATGAAGTATAATATGGAAGGCAGAAAGTTATACACATGGAATACAATGCATCATAATGCAATGCATCATAATGCATCTTGCCAGCTGATATGTAAATACGTTATTAGGCACTTAATAGGACTGCATTTGGAGTTTAAATAGTACTACACACTCTGTAGATGTTTGACAAAAGTAAGCATCAGGACACCACTTGTCTCCACCATTCACAAAAGAACAGGAGACTCTACTGAGTGGTGCAGTTTTTTCTTCAGTATATTGACACCAGCACTGGCCACTAGGTACCCTATGCAAAGTTTGACTTTGGCACCCACTTTGCTTGCTCACTGTTTCTTCCCCTGACACTGCAGGCCCCTCCCTACATCCCCTCTGGAGAGGAAAGTCAGTGGAAACTCCCAGCAATTCAGACATGCCAGTAGCTGCTCGGAGAGGGAAAGAGAGGCATATAGTACTCCCCAAGAAATATTGCCCTAGTGGCCACCTAGATCTGCCTAGTGGATGGGCTGTCCCTGACTGAAATGACTGACTGAAATGTGCACAAGCAAAACTGAGAACACACAGTTGAAGAAAACCTTGGGATTTGAGCTTTTCGGTGGTTGCACCCTGTTTATGGAATAGCCTCCCCAGTGAAGTTTGCCTGGTTTCATCACTTGGTTCTTTTAGATGCCAGGTGAAGACCTTTTTGTTCACTCAGGTGTTTAAATTTTTGATTTTTGATCTGATTTTAACTGATTTTCTAAAATGTATTTTAAATTGTTCTGTATTGTATTTTGTATTTTCTCCCCCCCCCCCCACTTCTTGGTCTGTTATGATTTAATGTGTTGTGTGTTTTTATCTTATATTTTAATGGTTTGTTGTAAACCACCTAGAGAACAATTTGTTATGGGGCAGCTAAGTTGTTTATTATTATTTCTTGTTTACACAGTCAGACAGGTGTTATTGACTGGTTTGTTTTATCCAGACATCGAGTCCTTCCCAAGGACCTGGGATGCCAGAATTTTATTGTCAATGTTGTTGCTGTTATAGATATTGTCGCAGAACATAGGCTGTTCCCAGTAAAGCTGCTTTTTGTAATTGGCTGATGGTGATTTCTGTGGCCCCTAAGGTGTTGAGGTGCTCTTCAAGGTCGTTTGGAACTGCAGCCAGGGTGCCAATTACCACTGGGATTACTTTGGTCTTTTTCTGCCACAGCCTTTCAATTTCAATTTGTAGATCTTTGTATTTGGTGATTTTTTCTATTTCTTTTTCTTCTATTCTGCTATCCCCTGGTATTGCTATGTCGATTATTTTGACTTGTTTTTCTTTCTTCTTGACTACAGTTATATCTGCTGTATTGTGTGGCACATGTTTGTCTGTTTGTAGTCGGAAGTCCAATAATATTTTTACATATTCATTTTCTTCAACTTTTTCAATGTTATGGTCCCACCAATGTTTGGCTACAGGTAGCTTGTATTTTTTGCAGATGTTCCAGTGTATCATCCCTGCTACTTTGTCATGCCTTTGTTTGTAATCAGTCTGTGCGATCTTTTTACAACAGCTGATTAGGTGGTCCACGGTTTCATCTGCTTCTTTACAAAGGCGGCACTTGCTGTTTGTGGTGGATTTTTCGACTTTTGCTCTTATTGCATTTGTTCTTAGTGCCTGTTCTTGTGCAGCCAGTATTAAACCCTCTGTTTCTTTCTTCAAATTGCCATTCTTAAGCCATTGCCAGATCTTGGTGATGTCTGATTTTCCACTTATATTGTGCAAATATTGACCATGAAGTGGCTTCTTTTTCCATTTTTCTGCTCGGTTCTTGACTTGTTCTTTCTTGTAGGCCTGCTTTGTTTCATTGGTGTTGAATAGTTTCTCGTTCTTGACCATTTGAAGTGCATCTTCTTCACTGTCCTTGATATATTCTTCAAGGCCTCTTTTCTCCTCCTCTACTGTTTGATGGACTTGCAGCATTCCTCTTCCACATGAGCTGCGAGGGAGGTATAGCCTATCGACATCACTGCGGGGGTGCAGAGCATGATTGATGGACATGATTGTCCTGGTCTTACGATCTAGCATCTCTAGCTCTGCCTGGGTCCAGTCTATTATTCCTGCAGTGTATCTAATAACAGGTATAGCCCAGGTGTTTATGGCTTGTATGGTGTTCCCGCCATTGAGTTTGGACTTGAGGATTTTTCTAACTCTCCTGATGTATTCACTTCCAATTTTTCTTTTAACTTCAGTGTGTGCGATGTTATCAGCCTGGAGAATGCCCAAGTATTTGTAATGTTCTTTCCCTTCCAGGTTCTTGATCTTGCTTCCATTGGGCAGTTCTATTCCTTCTGTTTTTCTTATTTTCTCTCTGTTCATTATTAATGCAGCACACTTGTCTAGTCCAAACTCCATTGCTATATCGCTACTGAATGTACAGACAGTGTTTAGCAGTAATTCAATTTCTGACTGGGACTTTCCATACAACGTCAGATCGTCCATGTACAGCAGATGGTTGATTTGACTTGATGTTTTAGATGTTTGGTATCCGAGGCCTGTTTTGTTTAGTATTGTGAAAGTGGGGTCATGGCGATTACAAACAACAGAGGGGATAGTGAGTCCCCTTGGAAAATGCCTCTTCTAATGCTAACCTGTCCAAGTGTCTCACCATTGATTGTTAACTGTGTACTCCACATGCTCATTGCTTTTTAAAATAAATATCTGAATGTTTTTGCTGACACCAGTTGTTTCTAAACATCATCATCATCATCATCATCATCATCATCATCATTATTATTTAAAATGTTATTGGAAAGGGCTGTGCAGACATGTAGAGCAGTGGCCTATTGACTGGAGGTGCCCTTCCAAATATTCTCAGCTATTTTGTACCATTTTTCATAGTCTGTCCAGTAGTACACTTCAGCATTCATGCTTATAACCATTAAGGGGCCTCTTTCCCATTGGCCACATCCGCATGTAACATGAAGCCAGAAGTGAAGGGGCCTCCGGTTTTGACTTACAGGTATGTACATCCGATTGTGGGAAGCTGTAGTTATGACTAAAAATGGACCCGTGGTTTCCCTCCCCACACTCTGATTTGTACCTTCAGTTTGTAGAGAGTTTCGCTGCCTGGACCTCTGGCCAGAGTTGCATCCGAATGCAGCACCACAGTCTGGCTGTTCTGCAACTGAAGTTGAGCTCTCTCCGGCTGCTATTGGCTGTCAGGGCTGCCTTTCAGTCAAGGAGGAGGCTCAGGCAGCCTCCTCTCTGTAGTCTCGCTGACTGCAGAGAGTCTCACTCCCCCTCCTCTCTGCAGTCTCACTGACTGCAGAGAGGAAGTGCTCTGTGATGTCCAATTTAGGATGGGAGAGTGGGAGGAGGGGGGACAGAGAATCCAAGGGTCCATTGGACCTGTGCTTCTGTGTTATGTGCAAATGCAGCCGTTTTCTTATGAGACCTTGGAGATGTGGTTTAAGCTGCCTTGAAATGTCACAATTCTTCTTGTAAGGTATTCCACAAGACACCTTTTTCCTATCTAAAATGGTACCTGCCTTTAGAGAGGTGCCTTATGCATTTATGTTTTTGTCCAGCAGGGCCCCTCACCAGCGTTACCGGCTCCGACGTTCCCTCGGCAGCCAAGGCCAGAGAGGCCCTAGGCAGAGCAGCCTAAAGAGTGGCCAGCCGAGACACTGCAAGACCAAGGAGCCGGGCTAGAGGGGCTGGGGGAAGGGTGGGGACAAGTGAGGGAGGAGGCAGCAGCAGACAGAGGCACAGCTGAGGGGGATAACAGTAAGAACAGCAGGGCGGAGGTCCGATTAGCAGGGGCGTGGGATGCATCAATTGTCAGAAGGGGTTTAAGACAGGCTTGGCCAGTGATGAGGGGTCGTTGGAGGACGAGTGGTGGAAGCCTCTGGAGAGAGACTGCCACAGTGACCTCAAGGAGCCTGGAGGAAGACGAGGACTCGGGTGAACCAAACCCCCTCCCTCAAAACTCTGAGGCCCTGCCTGGGGGAGGTGAGAGGGAAAAGTAAAACAAGAGAATGGCTATGGAGAGACCAGGGTCGTGACCATTTTTTAAAAAAATACAAAGCAAGATCATGGGAAGTTATTGCACAGATGTGTCTTTTGATAGCAGCTAGAGCTGCATTCCCATGTATCCATTCCTAAACCTTCCTCTGCCTGGAGTTTTTAATGCAATGTTTCTGTTAGGTTGCAACTTTACCAGTTAGCAATTCACAACGTTAATAATTCCCAATAACCTATTTCCTTCTTTTGCAACAAATAGCTTCCATATAAATAAAATGTACTGAACCTTTACACACACGTGATGAGGTTTTAACACATTACTTAAGATGTTGTTGAACTAAAGCTCCCATCATCCTCATCATGGCTGGGGTTGATGGGAGTTGTAATCCCTCAACATCTGGAGACCCAAGGTCAGGAGCCCCAGCCTTGAAGGACATCAGCCCTCTTCATAAGTGCCCTCCACACAGAGAGTAAATGCACTGAAGAGGTGAGCTGTACCCACAGTCCTGTCCCTGATGATGGTGCAATGTCTGAAAGGAACAGCTACATGCATATTTATTAATTTATATTTATATATCACCCTTTGTCCCAAGACCCAGGGTGGTTAACAACAAGATAAAACAATAAAAAGCAATTAAAAACACAAAACCGAAATAAAACTATATAAATATAGTACCCTTTATCACGACCAGTGAGGAAGGGCTTGAGGGAAAGCAGGAGGGAAGGCTGTTTGCACATACCTCCCCACAGAAAACCAGGCGGGGTGGAGGGATCTGGGACTGGAATTTGTTGTTCCAGCCTCCGGGCATTCCACAATGCAATTCCCCCATCAGACGGGTGTTCTATGTACCCACCTCTGTGTCTCCTTGGGCTGGATTCAGCCCGGGGAGACACACAATACCCGGTAGCCAAGGTAAGGGTGCAAGTGCACCATTAGCCTCCACTAACAGCTGGGTTAATTAAGAGGGTTAGGCAGTCGGGGAGCAGAGGGATCTGCAAGGATCCTGCCACTTATCATGACCAGCCTCACTGTTGTAGTCTGTGAAGAAGGCTACCCTTACAAGCTATTTTGTCCTAGAAACTAGAGACTACTGATTTTAGTAGAATCAAAAATTATCATTCTGTTTCTACATCTTGGCTGATCCAGAATAGATCTTGGCTGATCTCTTCATTTTAAGCTTATTTATAATATTCCATCTTTCCTGGTTCTGAATTCATATTGACATTAGCTCCTACACTCACTTTTCATTCAAGTCCTTCGGAGAAAAGCCATGTCTGTTTTATTTTTCTTTTGAAAATAGAAATATATCTTCTCTGACTCTTTTCAGAAAAGAAAGTGAAATGTAGGTCAATCTTTGCCTTTTCCATAGGCCTTAACTGCGGAGACATCATTGTGTGATCCCACCTGAAAGCCTGCAAGAGGCAAAAGGTGAAAACAAGAGGCTATTGTCAAAATGCTCTTTGTATTGATTAGCCTTGTAGGGGAAATTGCTCCTTGAAGCAAGCTTTACGTTAAGAATATGCTGTGTGCAGCTCACATTTCTCCAGATAATTAAGAGAAATAAGAGGACAAGAGCTTTGACCAGACTGTATGTTAGAACTTGGGGCTTACAATGTTCATGTTTCACTGCATCTCTAGCAGAAAGTTTATCTTTACTCAGATAACAACACATTGGCTGAAACTGGAGAAGATAATCACATGAACCACAATGAAGCAAAACCTGTGAATTTATTGCAGCTTTAGAGGCTGATCGTGGGAGGTGGTGAATACCACCGGTTCACAGTGGTTTCAATGAGAAACCAGGAGGCTGAGTTTCCCAAAGGGATTAAGTCTGTACACTGGTAAAAAGAGCAACAAAGTATAGCATAACTTGTTTGGTCCTTTCTTGTACGGAATTCCAGAACCTTTCTGGAAGTTGGCGTTCTGCCATTTTACACTTTTACCTTTCAAAAAAGCACAATATGTGTAGATATTTTATTTACATGGAACACAGGATGCTTTCTGGAACTGCTCATTTGGAGCATATTATACCAATTTTGAAAGAGCTGTGCTGGCTGCTCATTTGTTTCCGGATCCAATTATAGATGCTTTAAAGCGCTTAATGGTCTGGGTCCTGGATATCTGAAAGACCACCTGCTCCCAAGGGTTTCTGCTGATCCAACAAGGTAACCAGAGGGGGCTTTGCTCCATGTGCTGACATTGAGGGAGGCTGGATTGTCATGCACATGGGACAGGGCCTTCTCTGTTGTTACCCCAAGGCTTTGGGAAAAATGCGCTCTCCCTGGGGATGTCTGTTCTCTGACTTCTGTGACTGCTTTTTAAAAACTAATAAAACATTTTTTATTTGTTCGGGCTTTAACGTCTTAGGGGTTGCCAGTATATCTGCTCTCTTGCTGCTCTGTCTTTGTCTTTTTATGGCTGCTGCTTCATGGTATTTTAATGCTTTTTATAGTTTTTAATTCCATCCATCCCCAACACAGCATTCCTCCAGTGGCTATTGCTGGTGTCTATCTTATGTTTCTTTTTTAGATTGTGAGCCCTTTGGGGACAGCGGAGCCATTTTATTTACTTATATATTTTTATTTCTCTATGTACTCTCTATGTATTTCTCTATGTCCGCTTTGGGAACTTTTGTTGAAAAGCGGTATATAAATATTCATCGTCGTATTGTTGTATCGTATTGCATATTTTAATGTACATTTATGGAATTTTATTTAAATTTTTTAATGGAAACTTTATGGACTTTAATTTTATTTTATTTTTTGTAAACTGCCTTGGGATGAGTTTTAACGCATAAAATTGAACAAACAACCAATCAATTGATCAATATGCCCTTTTTGTGTCTTTTGATTGGTTTTATTGATTTATTTTGATGTTTGGGTTGCACTTTTGGTAGAACTTACAGCTGAGTACAACTTTTTAAGAAGGTTGTTGTCTTGGGCTGTATTCCAATTGGGTAGCTAGTGTATGGGGAAAGTATTTTATTCTATATCCCCATGTGTCAGGCCACAATATTAGTCTTCAGAAGCACCTATGTTTCTGGACACTTCAATGGTCTACACCAGGGATTCTCAATGTTGGGTCCCTATATATTATTAGATTTCAACTCCCATAAACCCAACCAAAGGCCACTGGGGCTGGGGATCATGGGAGTTGAAGTCTGATAACACTTGGGGACCCAACGTTGAGAATCCCTGGTCTACATACTTAAACAATTAAATGGATCTGTGTACCACAGATTTACCAAAGACATATACCAAAGGTAACCATGTAACCTGTATTGATAATAATGTGAGTTATTACGAGGTATAAAAAAATTAAATACTCTTAATGCATACTGCTTTAAAAATTAATCTTTAATCCATCTAAAAGTAGGCTTGTAAGCCTACTTAAGGAATCTTCTTCTTACTGAGATCTAAAATGGTGTTCTGGATCCTAAAGAAAAGAGAAGGAAACATATGCATATAAATCAGCTCACACAATTTAAGTAAATTGACATACTTGCAGAACTTCTTTTTCTGCATCTGAATGGTTTCTGCATATATTTCTACAGGTTTTGCAAAAGGCAAATGATTTCCTGATGTTTCCCAAACTCTGAGGAGATTTCATGCAAAATATTATCCAGCCCACAGGAGATGGAGAACCCCAAGTCCTCACCAGAATTGTTAAGAATACTGTGAGTAAAGTTGGCAGAAAAATCCTGCTTCAAGGCCATGTCCCACAGCAATTTGGTTTCTGTGCACAAATCAGAGTGAAATGAAACCCACTGACACATTTTCCCTTTAACCTCTGGCATTTCAACCCAAGTATCCAGGGCTCAAAACTTCTGAGTTAATCTGTCATGTCACTCAGTCATGCCACTTACCATTATTTTTGTAACACTGTTTTACTGCCAGGCATTAGAAACAAAAATACGTATACAGTTACACAACTTTAAATGAACCACATGATACATACCATAACTCTCTAGAGAGAGGATAGAAGGTGAACAACTAAATTGTTTTTAGCATAGTCAAAACATTTCTTAGGCACAGTTTTCCCCTTGTCAGTTGGTGTCAGCAACTGTGTTTGCATGCAAAAATATCACAGATAGAAAGGAAAGTGAATTCCATTGAAATAGCAAGTCTCCAAAAGATGCCAGTCCTGAAGAAAACACTGGAGAATTTCACTAGGCATACTTATTTAGAAGAGTGTTGGGTATCTCTACTTAGTGGTAATCTTGACCTCCCAGGAGCCATTTAAAACTGAAAACTTGAACCTAAACTGCCTTGGTACCACCACAGTGAAGAAGCCAAACTGACTGAGATGTCAACACATGATGTTCAATAGTGCTAAGTAATAACGGGGTAGATCCAGAGTATGGAATAATCTGAAGCATGATAAGGCCTAGAGGCCTCACCAGCTTAGAATGGATGCTTCAAAGCCCTTCACTGTTTGAGACTGTGATACCTGAAGGATCATCATCAATCTGCCCACTTTTAAGAACTGAAAGAGGGTCTTTTGTGCCTGTTGCATCCAGCTGAGTTTTGTTCCATGACCACATGGGACAGGACCTTCTCTGCTGTGGTGCTTCCCTTGGGAATGGTCTGCCAAGGGAGGTTTGGTTGGTTCACACTCTCCCCTGTTTTAGATGCTGTTATTTAGGTGGGGTTTTTTTTATATGTTTATATTGTTGGTGGTTTTATTATTTTGTTGTTAGTTTTAACTTTTGTAATCCATGGGAAGTTTTACTATTGAAAGCCTCCCCATGCAAGCACCAGTGCTGCTTGTCAAGAAGTCATCAAGGGGAGTCATCAAGTCATCAAAAGAAGTCATCAACCGCCCTGAGACCTTGGGTTAGGGCGGTATAAAAATGCACTAAATAAATAAATAAATAAATAAATAAATAAATAAATAAGAGCACCACTGCTTCTCATGTAGCGTTGGTGCTTTCTTACTTTCAGTGTTGCCCAATGTCTGTGGTCTGCTTTTAACTTATTGAGGCTGTTCTGCCGATCTGCCAAAACCAAACTAAAAAAGCCAAGCCCAGTCTTGGATGATTGTCAGAACCATCATGAGTCATGCTGCTCCCAACAGCAAACCCTCCTCCAGAACCTGCCTTTAAAAAGAGGTTATGGGAGTAAGCAGCCCCATTTTTTTAATCATCTGCCAGCCCCCACTGTTTGCAACGGGGGGCTGGGATACTGCAGGGTTCCCAGCTGGTGTTGGGGAAATCCCCATAATGCACTGCGCACTCAAGCGCTACATTAGGGAAGTTCTGTAGGCCTCCCACCCACAAACCTCCCTGCTGCTGGCAGAAGCCACCAATTGTCTGGGTGGGCGATCCACCCGGCCAGCAAAGTGATCTGTCTGTAGGAGAGGTAAGCTTTTTGAAGCTTCCTTCCCTGGCCCTTCAAGCCCTTTCTCATGGATTGTGAGAAAGGGTTCATTATTTTAGTTGTGTTTTAAAGTCATTGTTTTAAGGACATTGTTTTAGTTTTAAGACATTGTATATGATTATATATTGAATTTTCTTGACATTTTATATGAAATTATATTTATTTCATTGTTTTCAGTCTACGATATTTCTTTGGATACTTGTAGTAGAAAAGAAACTAAAAAAGCATTTTTAATTATCATTTTAATTAATGAGTGGATTTGTTATAAAAGGTGATCTAAACTCTTGGATTAAGTGCTTATATATTCCCTAAAGTTTGAACAGATTCCTCTTAGTTTTCCACAGAAGCAGATTCCTTTGGTGCAGGGAGAAAACTTCTTTCCCCTTCATGTGCTAGAGAATTTGCTCTGTGTCACTCTTGTCAACCACAGACTGTGGGAACAGTCATTAAATACAAAACAGAAGCTAGAATGGGCCTTTGTATGCCTCTTAGAAGGCAAAGCTCATTTCAGGATGAACATGGGAAATGGAGGATAACAAAGGTGAATTTCCCCTTTCCTCTCAGGTCCCTGTGTTGGTTCAAAAAATGTGTTCCTCCTGTTACATATGAGCTGCTATGAGTTGACAACATAAGGTTAATTTGCGACAAAACAAATTTAAGGACTCTCTGTGTTTCAAACCCTGATGCATGACTTAAATTAAGAAAATGGCATGACTGGGGTTGTTTTAATAAAGGTGAGAAGTTCTCATTAACTAAAATCAATATATTAGTGGCTAAGTCAAGGAATTAGTGAGAATAAGCAGAATGGGGCCTCTTTTTTTGGCCAAATGTTTGGAGAAATCATGGGTGACAAATAAGTAGGGAAGTAATTTAAATGGACCTACTGTGGATCTTTATGTTGCTATTAAAATGTGTTCCTTTTTCTTTTAGATGATTAATAGCAAGCCAAAATGGGGGAAGGAAATGGAATTGGAGAATCAGAGGTATGCAAGAGGGACAGAGGAAAGTGAGACTGACATCCAGATCTGATAGATACAGTAGATTTATTGGGAGGCGCCATCATTCAAAGCACATGCTTTGCTTTTATAAGATCCTGGATTCAGTCCTTGGCATGTCCAGCTGAAAAAGATCTCTGGTGTTAGAACTGGAAAAGATCTCAGTCTGTGGAAAACTATTGACAATCAGAGTAGACATTATGGAGTTGAAAGATTATTGACCAACAGTTTAACACAACTCTGTATGACCTATTATTAGGCATATGTATCATTTTTCAACTTGAAAAATGCTTTCACTTGCTGATTGGTCAGGAATTCCAGCCATGTCTACATGAACATTAAAAGATACATTAATGTTATCTGCACTCTACATGTCTGCTGTGGGGAAGACTGCTGTACCACTAGTGTTTCCCACAGCGATTGTACTATGCAGAGGTGCCCTAAGGTTAAAGGTAGATGTGACACACATTTGTATGTATATTTCTCCCATGAGTTTTGTGCGTACATAACCTTGGGGAGCTGCAGGTTTGAGTGGGGTGAGGCTTCTTAATCCTTTCCCCTCCAGCCAATTTTCCACTCAGAAATTTCCCCCTCCCAAGCTGCTTTTCTCCTCACAGGGAAAAATATGCAGATGCCATGAAAACCATAAGGTGAAAAATAACTACATTGCATATCTAATCTAGTTTGGGCCAAGCTAAAACTATATAGAATGACAGTAGACCCATTTGTGTAAACCTGGGTCCTCCCCAATAAAGCGAGAGGGTACATTTTAAAGGGGGAAAGGCACTAAGAGGAGCTGAACTATCCCCATGCCCACCTCTCTTTCCCCCCACCTCTCCCTGCAGGCACTTTCCTCCCACTCAATAGTTTTTGGTATCTGAGTCCATTTGCAGGAAATGTGGCATTGGGAGAGAAACTATAAGATGATAAGCTTCACAGTCCTTTGCTAGTCATTTGAGCTTTAATATTTAGATTTGGAAACTCAATACATTTGTGTCCAAGTGAGGCTGAATGCATTTGGGTTATGCAATATGTATAGCACTCCTGACATAAATACAGTACGTGTATAAATATTATATAGCTTCATAAATTATGTCATAATCATAGGCATAAAATTAAATATTATAAATAACTTCAAAATTGTGTGTAGAGACACATATCCAGACCAGGCATTTTAATGGTGGACCTATTAAATTTAATTGAAAACTAACCCTTTGGTGAACTTTAATTGATCTTAATGAATGCAAGGCAGAGGTCCTGTACAAGTACCAAATGTTATGATTGCAACTGTAATTTAGATTCTGCTGTGCTGAATGCTCAGATCCTCTCACTGGATAAATCTATTGATCCTTTAGCTGCTGCTAAATATATTTTCACTGAAATTACAACACAATGTAATCCTCTTGTGCCTGTTGAAGTCATGAACTTTGCTGAACAATGGGGGAAGGGGTGAAGCTATGAATGAGAGCTTCAGTAAATGCTGAAGTAGAAATGCATGCACGTTCAACATTTACTGAATACTCAATCCCACCCTGTAACGGTCCAGAACTGTACAAAGTATGGAGGAATGATAAAATTGGGGCCCAAAAATGGGTCCATGTGGGTGGAATTAAGATAGGAAGTTAGGATAGCAGACAGGAGGAATGACTCAGAAACTCAGAGGGAAGCAGAGACTGAAGAACAGCAACTAGAAAGTGACTCAGCATAACATCAAAGAGAGAGCAGGAAAGAAACAGGCCCAGTTCAGATGTAATATGGAACTGCAGATCCAATAGAACCGTGGTTCAACGCCCCCCTCCTCCCACTCCCCCATGCATATTTGGACATTGGGGAGAGGGGCCTCTCTGTAGTCATTGAGACTGCAAAGAGGGAGGGGAGCTGGCTGTGTGGGCTTCCTTCTTAAATGAAGGACAGCCCACACAGCCAATAGCAGCCGGAGCAAGGGAGGAGCTTCCTCCCTCAACTCCGGTATGGGAGAAGGCTAACAGTGGTGCCGTATTTGAACATACCACTGACACAGGCAAACTGGAGGTTGGGACAGTGAAACCTAAAGATAACTGAAGCTGACAACTGGAGTGTGGGGCGGGAAACTGCAGATCCATTTTTTCCTTTAACTGTAGTTCCCTGGGTTCTGACATTTGGTTAACAAAACCAGAGGTGAAGGGACTCCTGGTTTTGTATTTCGTCTGAACCTGGCCACAGAATGAAGGAAGTTAAGCAGGCTTCAGTAGTTTTAACTAATAATCAACACTTCTTGCAACAAGAGACAAGAAGAAAAATATAAACATGCAAGTAAGATAAATTCTGCAATGAAAGAACAGTTAAAAACTCTGCAATGAAAGAACAGTTAAAAACTTTCCTGATCAATCAATACTTTTTATTTTATAGAAAACACTATTACTTCTTACAGTAGGCAATGATCTGTATAGTTTTACTTAACGATTCTAGTTCATCAAGCATGATACAAAAAATGATAATAAAGGAAACATAAGCTCAAGCATTGTGTGAACATTATCGCTTCACGCAATACATACTTAGTGCATAGGATTCATTGCTACAGGGAGCTGGTTCAGATGAACATTGTCTGGTACACGTGATAGGGCTAGGGATGCCCCAAGAGTGCATCCGCCTTGATGCCACTGAAGGATGTCCTGAGGTGCTGTGGGTGCATCCTTTAATTGCTTGAGGGATTTTGAGCATACGTAGAGGGGCAATGTGGATTAAAGGATGCCCGGAGAACATATTAGAATGTCCTTTGGTGATGTCAGATCAGGTAGATCCTTGGGGCATCCTTATCACGCATGCTGGGCAGTGTTCATCTGAAGCAGCCCAGGGCTAATTTTGAAGGATTTTAAAAAGTTAGACCTACCAACAGCTATTAGCCATTATAGCAAAATGCAGCTTCCATGTACAGTGGCAGTACCCCGCTGCATAACAGATTATTCTGGATACAAACTATGGAAGCACTACCATAGGAACATAGGAACATAGGAAACTGCCATATACTGAGTCAGACCATTGGTCTATCTAGCTCAGTATTGTCTTCACAGACTGGCAGTGGCTTCTCCAAGGTTGCAGGCGGGAATCTCTTTCAGCCCTATCTTGGAGAAGCCAGGGAGGGAACTTGAAACCTTCTCCTCTTCCCAGAGCGGCTTCATCCCCTGAGGGGAATACTGTATCTTGCAGTGCTCACACATCAAGTCTTCCATTCAGATGCAACCAGGGCAGACCCTGCTTAGCTATGGGGACAAGTCATGCTTGCTACCACAAGACCAGCTCTCCTCTCCATCTTTATGCCATTTTTGTGAGCTTCCAGAGACACCTAATTAGTTGTTTGAAACTGCATCCTGGACTAGATTGACCTTGGTATAATCAGATCATTGTATATTTTAATGCAAAAACCAATCACTAGAATATGAATGTGTGTGTGTGTGTGTGTGTGTGTGTGTGTGTGTGTGTAATTTCCAACATAGATTCCACCCCAAAATGTTCAACATAGATACTCTCTCAAATTAATATTCCTTTGGATGAATGATCTCCCTCCTAGATGCACCACTAAAAGAAAGGGGAAAGTACTTCCCCCCCCCTTGTCATATCCCATCCTTCAGTCTTTAGCATTTGTGCCGAGGGCTGCTGCTGAGTCTTCCAGGAAGAGTAGGGGAATCCATGCCCACAGATCCGGAACATAAACTTCAGTCTACCCTTCCACTCAAACCAACTCATGGCCCAAAGAGGCAGGATACAGCAACAAAGAAAGGCAAACCATTATGTTAATGAACAGTTGCTGTCCAATCAGCAGCCATAGAGCAGTGAGTGACCCAGCCTATGTGCTACCCCCTTTCTCCATGAAAGAAAGCACGAGCAATTATGCAGTGCTCCATTTCCTCTGTAAGCGAAGGTGGGGAGTGAGATCCGCGGAGCCCCTTTGCCTACCATGGCAAATTCACTGGCACTAGGCAGTGCCTTTGAATCTCATGTTTAGATTCTGATCTCCCTCTTAAGACCAGCGGGGGTGGGGGGGAACCCACCAAAAACACCCCAGTCTTTCTTTTAAAAAAACTCAGTCTGTATTGGTTTTTACTATATTTTGCCCTTAAGATGGCAGTTTGGCATCCAGTTCACAATGAACAAAGAGCTTTTTTGTAAATGCCTAGTTGGTTGACCTATTGCTTGAGCCTGAACAATCAGCCCCCTTATTTACTGCTTTGCCTGGACAAAATGTGTGGCCATCTCATTCTCATGTGAAAAGCTCTGAATTCCTTGCCAGTTGCCACCTCCCAGTGTTTTCGTTCATACTTCAACTGCATGGTCAGCTCGTTGCTCAATGGGGGGAATCAAAACTGAGAACAAGCCACTATGGGCCAGTCATGCAGAGCGAATGTAGAGTACAGAGTAGAACAGAAGAGCAACTTGACTTGTAAGAAATCCATGATGACTATTGGTCTGAAACCACCGGGATTACAACTATAGCTTGAAACATGGCATGTGATGGGTTACAGATATATACTCTGAAACATCCTTTCACAGCTACTCTCCCTTGCTCAGAAGGGGAATGATTTACAAAATATACATATTGAACTGCATCAGGAGGGAGGGACAAAGCCTGTACTTATCTCAAGGCAAAATCGAGGATCGATAACAGTCCATTTGGCAGGAGCGCAGCAGTAAGAGTTTGTGTGTTTTTTTTAAATATTGTCACTCAGTCAAATCATTATCTGAGCCATTACAGACAGGTCAAACATAACTGGAATGATTTATTTCCCCAAAGTTCGGTATTCACAGCATCCAACACAGCAGTGGCTCAAAATAAGTATTAAGTCATCATGGTAAGATTAGGTCTTCTAAAGAGCAGAGACTAGTATTGTTTAAGGTGAAGTCAGGGAGTGGGGTGATGTATACATTGCTGGGCTCTGAAAAGATCAGTGGGCTCTGTGCACCACTGGAGGGGTGGGGGAAAGAACAGTGCACTGTGCATTACTGGGAGGAAAAACCAGAATGGTGGAGGGAAGAGAAGTGTACTTTGACACCACCTCAGCTCTCAGCCCTCCTCTAAGCTGAAATCTGCTCACTTTACAAGCACCCAGAAGATTGTTTTCATGGGTACACAACTGTAGTTGAGTGTAGCCCTTATTGGGCATCAGTTAGCAGGCAGAGAGCTAGCATGGCGTAGTAGTTAGAGTATTGGACTAGGACTGGGGAGAGACAAATTCGAATCCCCATTCAGCCATGAAACTTGCTGGGTGACTCTAGGCCTGTCACTTATCTCTCAGTCTAGCCTACCTCACAGGGTTGTTGTGAGGATGACCATAACTGTGTACACTGCTCTGGGCTACTTGAGGAAGAGCAGGATATAAGTAAGTAAGCAAGCAAGCAAGCAAGCAAGCAAGTAAAAATGAATGCACATGGTGTAGAGCAGTGTTTCTCAACCACCAGTCCGCAGACTGGTGCTGGTCTGCAAGGTGTTGGGTACCAGTCTGTGAGGCATTACTAATAAAAATCACACACACACACACACACACCCAAAAAACCAATTTCGGGCCGGCAGGAGCTCTCTGGAGTTTATTTCCAGGCAGCCCTCGTTGCTGGATAATATCCATTTCGCTTCCTCTAAATGAACATTATCCAGTAGTGAGGGCTGCCTAGAAATGAACTCTGGAGAGCAGCCCAAGATTGTTTTGGGGGGTGTGCCTGGTGGGGGGGCGAGGGGGGAGACCCCCTTTCTAACTGCTGGTCCGGGAAACTGTGCATGAAAAATGACACCATGACTCCAAAAACATTGAGAAACACTGGTGTCAAGGATCACATCACAGCAGGAAGCTCGAGCTCCTGGCATGCGTGTTCAGGAGTTCTAATGAACACACAGAAGGTAAAGAAGTGTTGGACACTCTCAGGAACATACATTGCTCAGGAGGCAAAGCCTGCCACTGTGATATTGCCCCCTGCATTATAATACTTCTGAAAAGGGCTTATGTTTGAGGTGGGCGGCAAAAGCACTTTCTTATACTTATCCCATTGTGCATTTGACAGTTCATTTGCAATGAGTTTCTATGTCCACCTTTCTCGTTTATCTTTTGAGACTTTTCCAAGATATTTCCAAGTCAGCCTCTTCCCTCTTCCACCAGTCGACTGTATCACATTCACGTTCATCAAAGGAGCAGCATAAAGTAACTTATGGTGCAGCCTGGGAGTAGAAAGCAATAACCGGGAGAGCCAAGCCTCTCTGCAGAGTTTTTTGCTGCATCGCTGTTCCAAGCCAAGAATTTTAGTATGATCAGGAAGAAGACCTTACATTATTTGGTTGCACTTTGTGAGCTGGGGTATTGCAATCTTTTTCAGGCATGCCCCTTTCATTTAACGCATGAGGGAGAATTCAGCCCCTCCACCATGCCGATGTGCCTCACTGCCCTGTTTTAAGTTGTGTGAAAAGAAGCCTATGCACATAAGCATGTATGCACATAAGCACGTCAAAGACTCTATGTGATTCTGAACGTTCCTGATCAGACAGGATTCTCAATTCCATGGAGGAGCACTATGCATATTTATCAGTATGCACGGCTATGCGCGGCGGGGGGGGGGATGACCAGTGCCCCACGGTAGTCCCTATTCTTCTTCATGCATTTGGTGAGTGCCTGGAAAGGGCTGTACAGTAGTGGCTAGTAGAATGAACTAGGAAGTCCTAGTCCCTCTAATCTGTGCCATGAATGCCCTGGGTAGCCTTAGCCTTCTCATGTAGTCTCAGAGTCAGACCCTGCACCACTACCTGTAATATGGAGGACAAATTTGGAAGGCTAAGCCATTTTGGCGGTATATAAATCAAATAAATAAATAAATAAATAAATAAATCCTGTCGCAAAGATTGCTGAAATAATGACGATTATTTATTCGTGTAATCACAATTACACGAGAAGGCTTGAGGGTGGGTGGCGGAAAAGGCTCCTAAAACTCACCTTCCCTGCAGATGATTCCTCTGTCCTTGCTGGGTGTGCTGAACGTGTGCCCAGATGGTTGCCAGCTGCCCTCAGTAGTGTGGAAGGTCGGGAGCCAGGACATGTTGTGCCGGACCCTCTAAATCCCATAATGCACTGCACACTTGCAAGGTGCATCTGGGGGATACCCCCGACACTGACCTTAACCCTGGCTAAGCGGCAGGCTCCTTAAGCGGGGTTGCCACTTCACCACCACCGGGAACACTCACCTCCAAGCGGTATATATGCACAGCCAAGGGCAGGCTTGGCTGCCTTAGTCCGCTATTGGCTGAGCATGTGAACAGCCAAAATGAACAGGAAATCCTTTGGATTGAAAAGGAAGAGGAAGATATATTTCTCAATTATCAATTATCAATCATTATTAATCTGACATCCTAATTAATGCTATGTATATGCTTCCCACAGCAGAATATGTGCAGTGCTAGCCTTGTATCGGCATTTTGAGCAAGAGTGTGATGATTGGACAGTGGAAATGCAATACATCCCCAAGGGTCACACAGCCCTCAGGGATTTGTTTCCACAGGTCAAACCAGTGTACAAGGAGAGCAGCAAAAATTGATGTGCTCTTTTAGAGGCACGCATGCAATGTTAGGATGTTGACTTTTATTATTCTTATTAAAATGTTACATATAATGATGGTTTTCATCCATTAGCTAATGCAATATTATACACTAGTATAACAGTAAACTTTTATTGGCGAATTAGCTAGAGATTGTTTCTCCTCATTAGTAGTTAAGCAGGTCCTAGTCCTGTTCATGTAGCATATTATGGCTATGAATGTGTGGAGGGGACAGCAGGATCACATTTTTCTGACTTTGTCTCCCTGCCTTCCACACATTTATCTGAAGCTGTGAACAATACCTGTGTGCATGCAACCTGTACCTGTGTCGGCTCTGTTCACAGCTTTGGGTGAATGCATAAAGGGAAAAGGGCAGCATCATGAACCACAATCCGATTCCCCAGTAACCATGTATATCTCATGCTAATAGGGCTGTTGACACATGCTGCATCTGTGTTGAGCATGAAAGGAATATTATTCTGTTTCTGCTGCTTGGTTCCAAATGAAGGCAATTGATCTTTCATTATGCAATGTGGATACAAATAGAAGGGAATCTCTGTACACTACGCAGTGGGCCATTCACCACCATTGGCAGGCCTGCCGCATCAACAAACCAGCATGAACCAGCCATTGTTTCACGTTATCTCAGGCACTCAGGAAGCTTCTGAAAGCTAAATGGGCTGTCAAGAAATCTGTCAGCACAAGTCAGAGGAGGAATCTGTGGGCCAATTTGGGCCAAACCACTGGCAACTGCCACATGTTTCTTTTTCCTCAAATCTCAAGAGCCTTTGAGGATCAGCAGAAGTGACTTTCTGGACATACCGTAAAGAAGCATTAGAAGAAGCTGCCAGCCATACAGTAAAAACTGCAGAATATTAAAAATGCCTTTGGCTTTCTGTGAGAAGAATATCTTACCCCTGCTAACTTGGCAAAGAGGCACCTTTTAACGTAGTGATTCTCTTTATTTAGCAGGGGGAGAGTAACTGGCCCTATCCACCCCCAGCACAGTACTTCCAGTGACTGTTGCTGGTGTCTATCTTATGTTTCGTTTTAGAATGTGAGCCCTTTGGGGACAGGGATCCATTTTATTTATTTTGTTTATTATTTCTCTATGTAAACCACCCTGAGCCATTTTTGGATGGGCGGTATAGAAATCGAATGAATAAATAAATAAATAAATAAGATTTTTATGATAGTAATTGGGAAGGGAGCTGGGCTACAAAACTCTAAATAGCTATACCACTAAAACTGCTTAATAAAACTTGAGTAATTGGATACTTCTAGCCAAGCAACAAAGCACTGGAGGTTATTGTACAAGTGTTGAACATAAAGTGTGAATGGGCCTAGACAATTTCAGAAATGTGACTTATGCAGAAGCAAGAAAAGCTGCATCTGCTGTAATTCCTTTTGCAAATTATCACAGGGATCGACACATTTTTTAACTCGAATAAGTCCAAAGTAATTTGATTTAACTCTGTCGCCTCTTCTGTGAGGAACTGAAGGTTCATTCACATGACCATTTGCACCTGGGAACACCGTCAGTTAGACTCAGTTAGACACAGTCAGACTCAGGGATGGAGCCACCATTGGGCAAACGGGTTCAAAGAACCTGGGCCTCTACCCCTCAGGGGACACGCCTCACAGCCCTGACATGCCCCCCGTGTCTGATGTCAGACATGGGGGGTGCTGGTTTAGCACCTGAGCGGGGCTGCGCGGCCCCATTCGGGAGCGGCCAGGAGCGGCTTTTCCCTGCCTTTAAAGGCAGGGAAGGGGCGCTCCTAGCCACGCCGTGCATGCAGCGCCATCCCCAATCTAGTTCCCGAGCGGGGCCGTGGGGCCCTGTTTGGGATTTGGACAGCCAACACTGCTTTTGCAGCGCAGCCAGAAGCAGCTCTCCACTGCCTTTAAGGCAGCCTGGCTCTAACTCCTGAATGGGGCCATGCGGCCCCATTCGGGAGCCAGACCACACCCCCACGTTTGGCATCTGATGTGGGGGCATGGCTAGCTCCTGCATCTGATGTCAGACATGGGGGCGGGGTGATCAGGGCCGCCCCCGCGGCTGGACTTGGGCAGCTTGTGGTCTTGCTCCACCACTGGTCAGACTATGCCAACTTCCTACTGAACAGCTAAAGACTGAGCCATCTGTGTGTAATTAACTGGCTTTTCACAAGCAGCAACAACTGCCAAAAACTTGACATGGTGATCTGAGCTCTTTTCAGTTTGTGGTAGCTAGCAATGGATAGATTTTACAATACCAGCTCATCCTGTCAAATTTTACAATACCAGCTGATCTAAACATCGATTAACAAAATGGCTACTGTAGGTTGAAAAGGTGATGTGAATGAGGCCTAAAGGAAAGGGCTTTCTCTGGATAAGAACAGCATCAGCCTCCTGAACTTTTGTTGCTTTACATCTCAGCAGTAAGCTTGGGCAAGCTTTTTTTAGATGTCATTGATAGGTTAATGATTACGTTCTTAGTTAACATTTATCTTTTGGAAAGTTTAGTGACACATAGAAAGCCCACATTAGATATGCTGCTGCTCAGGCACAGAGAAGTACATCAGCAACTCTCAACTTCCACAGGCAGCAAGGAGGGATGTTCATGCCAGCTGCCATCAACTTATTCATGGTGAAGTCGATGGCTCAAATGTTATATGGGGCACAGCTTCCCTCCTGCAGCACGTACAAGCCAGGTTCTTAAGAACATTATTTCTGACTCGCACCCCAATGTATTTCTAATGCTACTCTGAGACTGGAAGTGGGTGTTATTTCGATAGAGGCCAGAGATTGCTATCTAATACTAATAAACCGGGCAAGAATCAACATAATGCCCTCTGGTCTCCTTCCCTTGTTATTATTGCATAGGCACTGCTCAAGCTGGTGGAACATAGGAAGCTGCCATATACTGAGTCAAACCATTGGTCTATCTAGCTCAGTACTGTCTTCACAGACTGGCAGCGGCTTCTCCAAGGTTGCAGGCAGGAGTCTCTCTCAGCCCTATCTTGGAGAAGCCAGGGAGGGAACTTGAAACCTTCTGCTCTTCCCAGAGTGGCTCCATCCCCTGAGGGGAATATATTGCAGTGCTCACACATCAAGTCTCCCATTCATATGCAACCAGGGCAGACCCTGCTTAGCTAAGGGGACAAGTCATGCTTGCTACCACAAGACCACCTCTCCTCGTCTTTGGTGGGAGAGAACTGTGTTAGGAAACTCCATACCTACAGTCTTTCGCCTGAGGCAAGCCTCTCTGTGGGATTGGTCAGACCAAATAACGTATTAAGCGAAGGATCTGGGATATTGAGTTTCAGAATGATCAGCTGAGGACATCTAGGACGGTCATTCCACCTCCTCAGTGGTGGGATGAGAACTAGCCCAGCAGATTATCTATTCCTCCTCACTTTCCCTAAACATAGACGGGCCTTCTCAAGGGCCCATATGAATGCCCTCCCCTCGGAACTACTGGTGGGCAGATCTAGCAGAATTCCGACTGAGCACAGATATTGCCCCTGTAACTCTGAGGAGATAGAGTCAGTTGCACATGTGCTCCTGTGGTGTGTCTTTTATATAGGTCTAAGCGAAGGTTAATTGACCCTGTTTTACATAACCTGCCAGGAGGATCAGATGAATTCTATGTCAAATATTTGTTAACAGATGCGAATCTGTCTATCACACACAGTTGCAAAATTCTGTTGTTCTGGAATACAAGTTCGACTCGCTCTGCTCACTAACAGTTAGGTCCAGTGTACAGATATGTTATTAATATGGCTATGTTTAAATGATATTGATATTTGTCAAAGACAGAAAAATAAATAAAAAGATTTTTAAAAAGAAAAGAAAAGAAAAAAGTGATACACAGAATGTACCACTGTGCCTTTAAAAAAACTTTTTTTAAAATGGCACGTTTAACATCCTGGAAATCTTACAAAATAATTGTATTGGCAAATTAATAATAATCCCACTTTGTGTAGTCAACACATTCTAAGTGTTGCTAAATACATTATTTATTTGTTTGTTTGTTTATTACATTTATAAACCGCCCCATCCAAAGGCTCTGGGAGGTATTGTGTCACAGGTCTATTTCTTTGCAAATTATACAAGAAGTTGAACTCTGCTATTAATATAACAAGGACAGTTATAGAGAAGTTATTGAAGGCCCAGTATGAAAGTTGTCTATCAGTCTAATAAGAACTGGTAAAACTGAGGGAGGCATCCATCCAGTTCAAGAAGTGCTGTTTAGGATTCTCAAGGTAAAACTATAATAGAGCAAATGCAGACTGTTGTGTAACCTGACCCTCATTCTTATTTAGTTTGATATCTTAGATGCCCATATAAAAGCCCTTTACACAAAGCAAACAACTCTAGAATCAGTATGTGAAGGGGAAATGGGATTGTCTCCATCAGCTTACAGTAGCTGTATTGGCTCCTCATTGACCTGTGGACAGAACATTGGTCTATAACCCTATTCACACATTATATTCAAATACACATACAATTTGTGTACTAGGGGTGTGCAAGGAACCAGTTTGAGTGGTTTGGTTCTAGGTCTGGCCAAACTGGGTCTGGTTCGGGGTCCGGGTCTGGTTTGAATTGGCCAAACTGGTTCAGGGGATATACTTGTAAAGGGGAATCTGTTGAGCCGTCCAAGCCTCCAGTTATCTCACAATGCACCATGTGACATGCACAGTGCATTGGGGGATCCCCTCAAGAGACAAACCTCTAGGCTCCTGTCTCTGTGTCCACTGGGGCTGAACACCTACCCAGCATGATCCCAGAGCCTAGGGTAAGGGCTCACTTGAGCCTTTAACGCTGGCTAAAAGCCAGGTTTAAAAGCTGGGCTAAGCAGCACTGCTCGATCAGGACTTGATCCTAGCGGTGCTCATGCGCAACTTAACCAGGCTGGGCTTCCTTTAGGGTGCACATGAGAACAGCCTAACAGCATTATTCATCACATGAGCTGTGTGGGTCAGCATTACCATTTCAGCTGGATTCAGTTAACAGCACTAATGCTGAGACCTAGGTAGACTAGACTAGACAGCAGTTCCACATACCACAATACCACTGCTGATGCTTTCGAAGAAAAAGAGCTTTTAAATAGGAAGTTATGTCTGGGAAGCCAACAGAAGGCTTACTTAGGAACATAGGAAACTGCCATATACTGAGTCAGACGATCGGTCTATCTAGCTCAGTATTGTCTTCACAGACTGGCAGCAGCTTCTCCAAGGTTGCAGGCAGGAATCTCTCTCAGCCCTATCTTGGAGAAGCCAGGGAGGGAACCTGAAACCTTCTGCTCTTCCCAGAGCGGCTTCATCCCCGAGGGGAATATCTTGCAGTGCTCACACATCAAGTCTCCCATTCAGATGCAACCAGGGCAGACCTTGCTGAGCTATGGGGACAAGTCATGCTTGCTACCACAAGACCAGCTCTCCTCTCCATTTGTAACTTTATGTACTGGCAATACATTTTTTAAAAGATGATGATTTGCAATGCTTTTTAAAAACTATAATTAGTGACTCTTGTAATTATTATTATTATTATTATTATTATTATCATCATCATCATCAATTCAGTTTCTATACCGCCCTTCCAAAAATGGTTCATGGCGGTTTACACAGAGAAATCATAAATAAAATAAATAAGATGGCTCCCTGTCCCCAAAGGGCTCACATTCTAAAAAGAAACACAAGATAGACACCAGCAACAGTCACTGGAGGTCCTGTGCTGGGGGTGGATAGGGCCAGTTACTCTCCCCCTGCTAAATAAAGAGAATCACCACGTTAAAAGGTGCCTCTTTGCCAAGTTAGCAGGGGTAACACTTTCCAGTGTTTAGCACAATTTCTAAGTGAGAGGTGCTCAGAATGATAAATGGTCCTTCAAAGCATGTTTATGAAACCAAATAACTCAGGATTAGTACTGGATTACTATTAACACACTGCAGCCTTTGGAGACTGCTCAGAAGTGGCAGCTGATTCAAAGTCGAACAACCTGCAGTCTAACTATGCTTGTCCTCTAACTAACTTACAGGCAAAATTCGTTCTCATAATTGTTTCGTATTTCTGAAATGCCTACAACACAAGAGAAGGGGTGGGTTAGAAGTCTGAAATGAATGAACCCTTCCCAAAGACCAGCAGTGCTGGAGCAGGAAGCAAGTCTCATGATTACTTCCTACATGGAGCTGTTTGGGACTCAAGTTTCTTCCCCTGCTCTAAAGCTGTATTATGGATTGATTCAAACAATACCAGCCCAGCACATGTGAAGAACAAGGAGCAGCACCAAGAGCATGCCCATTGGAACATCCACCATGGATATCCCAATGCCCACCTGGCATGTCTCTTGATTGTGGGGTGTGGGGGGGGGAATTCACCCAAATGGCCTCTAAACACATGCTACACAACCTTGTTTAAACAAATATGTGTTGTGGCCCCCACACACAATCAAGAGATGCACCAAGGAGGTGTCTGAATTGTTGCACAATGATCCCTTGATTTATAAGGAATGAAACAACAGTGATGTGCTCAAAACATTTCAGTACCTCTATTTTGAGGTGCCGAAACTTCAGCCTGCCCCAGCTGGATCGTTTCGGTGGAAAGCAAGCGGGTACTTTAAAAGGAGAAAGGCAGGTCTTACCTGCCCCTCCCTTGCTCCTCCGTCCGCCATCCCCTGCCACCCCTGAGCAGCACTGTTTGTATTCAGCAGCTGGCTGCATCTTGCTGGGAACAGGAAGTTCCCTGTTCCCAGCAACATTTGGGCAGCATCAGAAAGGAAACTGTGTGTGAGCTTCATTAAAAGCTTTCCTCCTCTGAAAACAATGCAACAGTCCATTCTGAAAAGAACTCTATATCCACGCCTTGTGGCTATTTTTACACTTATCAGACTGTTTTGCAAACTTGGCACATAGTAAGCCTCTGGAATACATACTTCATTTATTTGATTTGCTCCAAGATTACACTTCAGGTAAACCATCGTTTTACTTTTCCTTCTTTTCCAACTTTTCCTTCTGCAAAAATATATTCCCCATTGGCAAGGTATATTGGGATTTTATGTTCCAAGCTTATTTCAGAAAAATCTTTTAAATTATTGAAGAAATGTGAAGCAGCACCACTATCTAAATATTTTTCTTTCTTTCTACATTGACTTGGATCAATCCTTTAGATAAATTTCTATTGAAATGTGTAATTTCTTATTACTCACAGCTTTCCTTTCCCTGCTTTCACTATTGCATAGATAAGATTGTTTGCTAGAAAATCAATTTTTTCTGGAATTTACTCTTATTTCCTTTTCTTTGTTGGAAATAATTTCTTTGCTCTTTATGAGGGCATGCATTTCTCAAATGCAAAGGATTCTTACATATAAAGCACTGTCTGCCACCAGCAATTTTGTAGACTTGGTTTTTAACTGATTCCTCTCTCTTGGTTTGCTTTTTCAAGTTAAGTTCTTGCAAATGCTCCTGCACAAAACTCAGAAGCAGCAGTGGAATGAATTAAGGATGGAAAGTATTTTTCTCCCTACTCCAGCACCAGTATGCTGCTATGTCTGTGAGCCAGGTACCAGGAGTACTGAACACTATGGTTTCCACAGAGCTATGAGAAATATAAAACCCACTTTTCCTGGGAGTCAGAGGAGAGAGACTTGGTTGCTACTGAAGCAGCAAGGAAGCATTGTGAGTGGGAGAGAGATGCTTTTGAGGCTCATGGAACATAGGAAGCTGCCTTATACCAGTCATGGGTCCCTCAGATCATTGGTCCATGTAGCTCAGTATTGTCTACCCAGACTGGCAGCAGCTTCTTCGGGTTGCAGGCAGGAGTCTCCCCCAGCCCCATCTTGGAGATGGTAGGGAGGGAACTTGGATGCTTTTCCCAGAGTGGTCCCATCCCCTAAGGAGAATATCTTACGGTGCTCACACATAAAGTCTCCCATTCAAATGAAAACTAGGGTGGACCCTGCTTAGCAGAGGGGACAATTCATGCTTGCTACCACAACACCAACTCTCTTACTCGCTAGTCTTGGGGAGCGGCAAATCTTCTGTGGGAGGGAAAGTTAAATCTACACACACACACACACACACTTTTAAAACTGCTGCTGCGTGGCAGTGGCACAGTGGGGGCAGCGACAAGAGCTCCGCCCACCTCCCAAACCATTGCAGGTGAGGTCAAGCGCTGGATGGCGGCCGAGACAGCGAAAGAGCTCCTCCCACAGGCATGCGCATAGGACCCAAATGGGTAAAATTCGCCCGATCTGTGTCATTGGAAGGAAGGCGGCCCATGTGAGGAACTCTTTTGCTGTCTCTGCCGCCTTCAGTGCTCACCTGTCATGGTTTGGGAGGTGGGCAGAGCTTTTGCCACTGCCCCTGCTGTGCTGCTGCCATGCAGCAACAGTTTTTAAAGTAAGAAAAAAGATTTAACTCTCTCTCCCTACCAAGTCCTTTACTTGTCAAGGGGAACCCTTGCCCCTGGAGCAGCAAATCTTTGGCTGTCTATGGGTGGCAAGAAGTTTAATCCTCCCCTGCTCCCAGCCCTGTCTAGAGATGCCTGGCAGGGAACTTTGAACCTTCTATATGCAAGCATGTAGATGCTCTTACTAGAGCAGCCCAAACCCCTAAGGGGAATATCTTACAGTGTACACACACACAGTCTCCCATTCATATTCAACCAGGGCAGACCCTGCTTAGTAAAGAGAACAATTCATGCTTGCTACCTACCACAAGTGAGAAGAGGGAGGGATAAGATCCTGATTCACTTCAGCTAACGTCACCAAAGTACAACATGGTCCCAGTTTAGCTTGGAATTGGGCTCAGAATAAACATAACTATTTCTGAGGTGTGGGGAAAATAATTCTGTTTTTCAGCTCAGTTCCAATCTGTCCAGGGATTCTGGTCCATCACCTATTCCTCTTCTTAAGTCTTCAATTCAGAATAACTGAAATTCCTAGGACAAAAGAGTTGTCTTGCTGCAGGGCCAAACCATTAACTTTCTGACCTGACGCTTGGAACAGAGTGACACCACCAGAGTGATTCAAGCCAAGAAGCTGAACAGATGACCCTTTACTCATATAGTTACCAAAACAAAATGAGAAAAGGTGTACCAAATGACAGTTTCATTAAATGCAGAGTTAACATCATTGGAATGATTGTCAGGCAGTAGAATCGTATGAACATCCTGTATAGTCCAAAATAAAGCACATTAGCTAGAGGACTGGATAACCCAGTAAGTCCAGTGGCAATGAGAAAGATAAACATGCTCAAAGGCAAACAATGCATATGCTTTGCTTGTGAATGAGAGTGGCTACGGGGGTGGGGGAACACTATCACTCAACTGGAAATTCAGTTATTTTGTACTTGATATTCTAGTGGAAGGAATATGAAATATGTCATATGTTCTTCGGGGCTAAAAGCATGGGTCAGAAAATAAATACCATTAGGATGAAAAGATGTATAGAGAAGACGCCTCAATATTTTTTACTGTGTGAAGTGGGCAGTGCACAATGTATCTTTCTCAAGAAGAGAAAACACACACATGCTATGATGCTCTGCTTTCCCCATAATAGCCAGTAGTTAAAATGCAGCCACAACAAAGAGCCATGCAACATCATAAACCTTAAAAAAAAAGTACTGTGGCATTTGCTCTTATGGGTCGAAACCTACTTTATCAGTAACAAATTCGCATATGTTTAAAAAATGCCAAATGGATTTTTACATTAGAAATATCTGTGAAAAACATTACTCCTGGCAGAAATATCCTAGCATTCTGTACTTGTAAATATGTCTGTACTTGTAAATTTATTTTATTTTTATTTATTTTTATTTATTTATTACATTTATATCCTGCTCTTCCTCCAAGGAGCCCAGAGCGGTGTACTACATACTTGAGTTTCTTCTAACAACAACCCTGTGAAATAGTTGTATATGTATAGTATATATCAGTCTATGTTTGTAAACACACACACACACATTCCCTAAGTCATGTTGTGAACCAGCTTCCTGGATGCTGGCTCTAGATTCATTTTCTGCCCTGAGGAACAGGCAGAGGCACCTAAGCCTATAGCTGTTGGAGTTCCAGTGCATCAAGCTTTTGCATCAACTATCCTAATGACCACTAGGGACATTAGGAGTAGAGATAGTGAGTAAGGGTCTCCCTTGCTGTTCTACCTGTCTCTACTCTATGACCCCTGATATGACTCTTCAGGTATTTCCTTTGCTGAGTCAGAGAATCCCTTTCTTTCCTCTTAGAGAGCAGATGGAAACATCTCTCTCTGTCTCCCTGCCTATTCATTATGTAGTTCTTTAGATTACAGATTAGGTCTTCCCTATCCAAAGGTGTACTTCACCAGTACATTTACTTAGTGTTTTATTCTACAAGAATCTCCATGTGTCTTCTCTAAATGCAACAACTAAACTCTACAAACTACTCTGTAACTCAAGTGGGTAGCTTCTTTAGTGCTCTGCTAATTAACTGGGGGATAAAAATGAAGCTAACAATAGCTTCATTTAGATGTCGTAAAATGGAGGCTGTACTCAAGAACAGCCTCTGAAAACAGAAGGAAGGAAGTCCTGTTCAGCAGGTCAATCACATTCCCCTGGCGGACGGGTCCGTCAGGCTTACAGCCTTGGTCTGAAGAGGAGAAGGCTGTAGGCATGATGGAGGGCATTTCCATGAGCAGGAGTCTCCTGTGCCCAAGTCTCCTGCTCACAGAAGCACCCTCCATCATGCTTACAGCCCGTGCCGCTTCAGACGAGGGCTATAAGTCTGACGGACCCAGGGGTATGTGGGAGTAGAGATAGTGAGTAAGGAACAGGACTTCCTTCTCATTTCGGAGGCTGTTCTCGAGTACAGCCTCCATTGTTTTGAGCAAAACAGTATAGAAAAAGGTCACCCTAAAGGGCTCCATTAATTTGATGTAACTGTATAAATGTCAGATTGTCCAAAAGATGCAGAAGTCATAACATTTACTGTCCTTTATCCTATGGTGAATAACTTTTGGTGGTTCACACTGTTTATTTTATTTTAACACACACACACACGGAAATAAATGGGACACTTTAGCTGAATTCCCTGAGCTATGGATTAGACTTACCATAATCATTACTACTAAATACCAATGCTTATCTTTCTAGCATATATATATATATATATATATATATATATATATATATATATATGCAAAAAGGCTTTATAATTATATAATAATAATAATAATTTATTTTTATTATTTTTATTATTATTAATAATAATTCAATTTCTATTCCACCCTTCCAAAAATGGCTCAGGGCGGTTTACACAGAGAAATAATAAATAATAAGATGGCTCCCTGTCCCCAAAGGGCTCACAATTGTGAACCAAAGGGCTCACAATTTAAAAAGAAACACAGATAGACACCAGCAACAGTCACTGGAGGTACTGTGCTGGGGATGGATAGGGCCAGTTACTCTCCCCCTGCTCAATAAAGATGTATGTATGTATGTATGCGCCTTTTTGCTACCTGGTCACTTGGTTACGCTGTCTTCATCATTTTTCAGTACTTTGAAGTGCAGAAAAACCCAGTTTACCCAGTACTGAAGTGTTCTTCTCCTCCTCCACTTTGAACCTGTTTCCTTACCTAAAGGAGAAGCCTCTAAGGGAACAAGCAGACTGCCAGTCATGGTCTCTTGGCTGATGACACCAGATGTGGCTCTGTCAGAGGCCTATTAAAAATTGAAGGGCACGTCTTTGCCAGGCAGCCGAAAGCAACATATTGATTGACACACTCTTTTGCTCTGAGCAGAAAGGTTGTGTGATATGACATGGAAAAGCCATATGTTCCTTTCCTCTTTTGTCTGTCAGAAAGCAGACTTGCAAAAAAGGTCTCTAATGCAAGCGCAGAGTAATAAGGCCCATTACCTCAGTATATTGATCCCTGAGCTAAGTAAGAATGGGGCTTCCCGTCTTTGGTGTTGGTGATGTTCTGCACTCCTTACAGATTGTGCTTGGCAGCTGCTTTGGTATCAAGTGTTCACTGCATGCAAACAAAGGCTTTTACATTCGCTTGGGGCTTGTAAATGGCCTGTTGTTAATACCTTAACATCTGCATGGTAAACACAGGCAATTTTATAGCTTTCGCCATAAGACCCAACAGAGGTCAGGTAGGTTCAAACATACAAACCATACAAATCATGGGTGTTGTGATTATTCATGAGACATATTTCGTGTGCGTATTTTGTGATACTGAGAAAAGTTCATGACCTGCCCAGACTGGGATGTATTGTTCTGCAATTATACATTTACCCCTGCTAACTGAGCTAAGACACACCTTTTAAAGTAGTGATTCCCTTATACAGTATTTAGAAGGGCACAGGGAACCATCCCTAATCAGTTCCAGAACATCATCACTCAGTGGTTGTTGCTGGTGTCTATCTCATGGGATGGAGAAACTGCACAAGGGTACATCAGCCCAGTAGCATTGCATGCATGTAAATTGCACAAATGCAAAAACTGAGCAAATATAACATCATGCATCTGTAACATTTTCATTTGCATAACATGTGCCTATGTTGTGTGCATGCAGCATTTCTGGGCTGAGGTACCTTTGTGTAGTATGTCAGCCAATGGGCCACTTTGAGAAATTTTCCTTATCAAATCAGATACTGACATTGTTAATGCCTTTGTTACTGGTTCTATGTACAGTAAGTATTAATGTCAATTGGACTGCTTTGAATAATTCTCCGCATCATGACAGCCATTGCATATAGTCGTTTAGTTGACCATTTAACCAAAACAAAAAGTATAGAAAGAATGCAGTATTATATTTGGGTTTTTCCCCCCAGTTTTATAAGAAATGTTGGGATCTTATTTATTTCAAACATATTTGAATTGCTTTACTAGAGGGGGAAATTGTTTATTTGATATGGGTAAAAACAGCATTTTTTGAATAAATTTGTGTGAAGAGATGGGGGAAAATATATTTCCAACCAAAATTGTTCCATAGAACTCCAGAGAAAGACAATTTTATATGGTCAGTTTTGATGGGGGAACATCATATCCCCCTACAATACTTCTATTCCTTCAAAACTCTAGATCAAAACTCTGGATTATACTGGATCAGCTGACATTCACTAGAAAAACTGCTCCAATTAATGTTCACATCTCATGTGAAGTGTAATATTAAAATTACAGGTATAGGCATGGTCACAGTGAAAATGAATGCCTTACAAAGAGAAAGAGGACAGTGATCTTGCATGAACTCATGGCTCTGATGTCATACTGCTCAAAAGAGTATATGATGGACCACATTCACACATAACAGGAAACCAGAGATTCCTTCACTTCCAGTTTCAGAAACCTTGCATCCGAATGCGGACAACTGCAGTTTAGTGAAGAAATGCACCCGTGCTTTCTTTCCTCAGGCTGCTTTTTGTACCTTCGGTTTGTAGTGATTGTCTCTGTTTTTAACTCCAGTTATGCGGTGCCAGCATTTCATCTGAGCTCTAGCACTGCAATTTCCTCCTTGTGCAACCAGAGTTGAGGGAGGAAGCTCATCCCTTGCTCCGGCTGCTATTGGCTGCTGGGGATGTCCTTCATTTAAAAAGGAAGCCCCGGCAGTCAGTTCCAGAGATGCAATCAGAGAGGAGGCTCTCTGTTTCATCCAAATGAGGATGGGAGACCGGGGGAATGGGGACGGAACCACGGCTTCCACGTTACGTCTGAAGGTGGCCAATTTTTCTTAAGAACAGATTGCAATAAATGAGGCCCCATTTCCTAAAACTGAGATGCAAACTTATAGAAATCAATTAAAAACTTGAATTGAGTATGACGTGGTTATGAAATGGGGGAAATTATGAGTTCCCCTTCAAAGAGCTCTCATGCCTAATATGCAAACTGGTGTTTCATTTTGTTTTTTCAGACTATGGACTTTAAAAAGGAAATTGTGGATTTGTCTATGTGGTTCTCAGGTTGAGAGTGAAAGTCCTGGCTGATTTAAGAGGCAGATTAAGAAACTAGTATTAATAAGTGCCACTTCTGTCTCCCCACACTTATTCCAAAACTGCTGATGCACAGTGCTTTCTTAAAAGATCTCACAGCTTTGAAGACATTGCTTGGAATTCAATTACTTGTAAAAAGGAAGAAGAAGAAGGCTAATGCAGAGCAGATTTAGAAGCAGTGAACATGCCAGCATGTTTTCTTTGTATTTTTTTCCCTCCCTCCCTGATT
This sequence comes from Hemicordylus capensis, assembly GCF_027244095.1. Lineage (NCBI taxonomy): Eukaryota > Metazoa > Chordata > Lepidosauria > Squamata > Cordylidae > Hemicordylus > Hemicordylus capensis. The sequence continues at coordinate 47,528,507 of NC_069661.1, read as the reverse complement.
TAAATTAAAAGTCACTGGCTTACTTTTTAGAATGACTACTGTTTCTTCTCTATCTCCTTGAGGACTAGTCAGAAAACATTATTTGAATTATGTAATTCAGGGATGGGAAGACACTGAATAACTCGCTGTCAAGGCGTATCTCTACTTTTTAGAATTGTTCACCCCTGTAGAGAATGATGGTTCAAGAGAAGACAAAGTCCTAGAAGGTCACCAGTTTTTACAAGAACTTGTTTAAGTTATCTTTCAAATTCCATTGATATCTGGGTCATTTTGCCTTTAGCTTTCACTTGATTTATGGTGCTACCATAAAACCAGGAGGAATTGTTTCTCTTAACGGTATGTAAATGACAGGCACCAGTAGCTACACAGTTTACACGTATAGTGATAATAAATAAACAAAGGCCCTTAGAAAGCCGGTCTCATTAACTCTACAGTTAACAAGCCTCATTCCGTCAGCTTGCTCTTCTAAATATTGTGAAAGAACAGAGAACCATTAGAGACTATGAGTTGCAAGCAATGCGTGAAAGCACTCTTTATTCACTACTGGCAGAACTATTGCAATGGAATGCAGAAAAGTCTAAAGCTGCAATTTTATCCACACTTGGGAGCAAACCCATTGTACTTGACAGGACTTCTGAATAAGCATGCATAGGATTTTCATACTGTTCCACTTTCCACTTTTTAAAGGTAAGGAAATGATAAAATATCAGTAGTATGAGTCAATACTGGAAAACAATGGAACTATTTTATTATTATTATTATTATTATTATTACATTTATATCCCGCTCTTCCTCCAAGGAGCCCACAGCGGTGTACTACATACTTGAGTTTCTCTTTCACAACAACCCTGTGAAGTAGGTTAGGCTGAGAGAGAAGTGACTGGCCCAGAGTCACCTAGCTAGTTTCATGGCTGAATGGGGATTTGAACTCAGGTCTCCCCGGTCCTAGTCCAGCACTCTAACCACTACACCACACTGGCCCTCCCATTTCAAGGCAGAAGCCCGATTCAGAATTTATGTTGTAAGAGTGTACAGATGTCTGTACATTCGTAATATGTTTGTTTGAATGACTGTACCTGTGTTCATTTTAAAGTGAACCTGGATACAGGCTCTTAAAATGCCTGGTAAAGGTAGGAAGTGTGCTTCTGTACCTGCATTCAGCATAACATGTGAATGACTATACTTGCAAGTCAAGAATAATTAGTCAAGAATGATCTGTGTACAGATCTGTACCTGTGTACAGTTTGGCCTAGAATCTTGAATTACTATGAATGGGCCTAGAATCTTGAATTACTGTGCCTGACTGGAGCTTACAAGCCAACAGGGATTCCTGTTGGATTCCTCTTGGTCTTTCCCTCTTGGTTGCTTGTAGGCCAGATAGAGTATCGAGATTGGTACATAGCTCTGTAGTATAATCCTAGCGATAGATGAAATAACCCCCTGAATTGCTTCTTTGAGGTGCAAGGAAAACTCAGTATTTGTGGGGGTTCCATTCCCGGCTAGAGCCATGGATACTGGGACCGTGAATATCGAGGCATTGGGGCAATGGGAATCCAAGTTCCAAAGGGCAGGGTAACTGGCTACCAATTGGCTAAATTTTTTTTAAAAATCACCAAATAAACTTCCCTACCATGCTTTGTGGGTCCCCCGTGTACCAGCAATGCCCCCCAAGAGCACAGAATTGGCTGGAAATTGGGGTTTTACCCAGCATTTTTTTAAAAAAAGATGAGCCATAAAATGGCTCCCAATCTCTCCTGAACTCAAAATTGCATCTGGAAATGACCTCTGATGTCATTTCTGACCACCCTCAACCCACAGAGACAAGGATTTAACCCTTTCACTCCCTTTTATTTCCTAGCATATAATGAGGTTGGTTGCCCATCACCCGACCACGGATATGCAAAACCATGAGCTCTGGACCCATGATTAATGAGATCCTCCTGCAATTCCTGTTCTAGCAATACCACTGCTAAGGAAACAAAGTGAGTTAAATACTCTAACTTGGGTACTTTTAGTAACCACTGTTTGGTTTTCCTAGGTTGAAATCCTATACACACTTACCTGGGAATAAGTACTACTGAACCCATTTGGACTTACTTCTGGGGAAAAATGCTTCAGGTTGCACTGTTTGTTTGTTTGTTTGTTTGTTTGTTTGTTTGTTTGCTGTTCAATTTTTACAGCGCCTTTCATAAGGCATCCAAAGGTGGCTTACAAAAGTTAAAATACAATAAAACTCCATGAAAATCACTTAAAATCCTAAAATCAGTAAAAACAATAAAACACCAAAAACAAAACAACAACCATAAAAAGACAAACAGAAGCACAAGTGCTAAGAGACCTGGCAGCCCCTAAGGGATAAAAGTCTGAACAAATAAAATGGTCTTCAGTTGTTTTTTAAAAGAAGCCACAGATGTCAAAGAGTGAACATGGGAGAGCATGTTGGGATAGCATTGCAAAGCCTGGGGGCAACAACAGAGAAGGCCCTGTCCTGTGTGCATGACAATTTAGCCTCTCTCAGCATTAGCACACAGCACGAAGGGCCCTATTACAACCTTGTTGGGTGGGCAGACACTATTGAGGTGGTCTTTTAGGTATTCAGGGCCCATTAAACCATTAAAGGCTTTAAAGGTAATAACAAGCATCTTGAATTGGATCCAGACACAAATTGGTAGCCCATGCAACTCTTTCAAAATCGGTGTAATATGCTCCCAGTGAGCAGTTCCAGAGACAACCTTGGCAGCTGCATTCTGCACCGAATGAAGTTTCCAAATATTCTTCAAGGGTGGCCCCATGTAAAGTGCATTGCAGTAATCCAGTCACAACATGGCTAAGGCATAGGTAACCATGGCCAGATCTGTAATCTTGAGAAAGGGACACAGCTGGTGCACTAGCTGAAGCTGTGCAAAGGCATCACTGGCCATCACCTCCACCTGAGCATCCAAAAGCAGCAGGTCCAGCAACACCCCTGGAAAGAGCTGCACACTTGCTCTTTCAAGGGGAGTACAATCCCATCCAGAGCTGATTGAATCACCCTATCCCAATTGGCTTTTGACCAGCAGCACCTCCGTCTTGTCTGGATTTAACCTCATTTTGCTAGCCCACATCCAGCCCATCACTGCCTCCAGCCCCTGGTTCAGTACATCCACTGCTTCTCTAGGATCTGATGCCAGAGAAAAGTAGAGTTATGTGTCATCTGTATATTTATGATACTTCAGTCCAAACCTCCTGATGATCTCTCCCAGTAGTTTCATGTAGATGGTAAAAAGAATGGGGAACAATACCTTGCAGAAACCCAGAGGCCACGGAGTCAAGCAGAAGCCCCCCCAATGCCACCTTATGGATACTCCACCCAAGAAAGGACTGGAACCACTCCAATGCACTAAACTCAACTCCATAATCTGTTGAAAACCTATTATGCCTGGATTGGGGGAGGGGGCCCACCAAGAGAATGGGTACCATTATAGTGCACAAATCTAGTACAATGAGGGCAGAGTGGCCTTGACAGAGAGTTTACCTGCCTTTAGTTAACCTCTGGGCTCTATTTAGGATATCCCAGCATTAGGGAGGGCGTGCATCTGCTGCCCTTTACAATTTGCTTGTTAGGAGCCAACTCTAGGGGCGACTGGCCCACTGTTGCTAAGTGACCGGTCCCCATGTGCTATAAACTGAGAGCTCACAATACTGTGAGGCTCCTGAGCATATACAGAGTGAGATCTCCAAGCCTGGAGACTCAAACACAAACGAGGGGGCTCCTGGGAGCCAACAGAAAAGGCACTCTAGATTTGGCAGCACATTGGTGTGCTGGAGCACCTGACAGTTTTCAAGGGCCACTGGGCCAGAAGACAAGGCTCAGCACCCGCTCCACCCACCACCACCAATGCCACAGGGGGGAGGAGGCCTGCTCGGCTCACCCCCCACCCCCTGGCCGAGCACATTGGCGGCTAAAATTAAGGTAAACGGCGGTTTGGCATGGCGAAGCAGTGGGGTGGTGGGTGTGGGGTGGTGGCCTGAGCCCCCCCCCGATGCCCCCCTGGACCCTTGGAGGCCACGGACCATGGCCCCAAGGTCCAGGGGTAAGAACGCCTCTGGCTTGGATTACATGCTGAATACCAGCTTGTATTGTGGCCTCCATAGTATTAAAATGTATAACTCTGGAGTCACACATCTGACAGATCTGTCTTTAGATATGGTAATCTGAAAATCCTATGGCACTGAGCAACTATTTCTTTGCTGTTTTTTTTAAAGATGCTCATTATGATTCATGACAATTCCCAAATGATAGCCACATGTACATTCTTTGAGTCTTGTTAGATTATATCTGTACATATTTTCAATATTCTACTAGGATTCTTCTTTCCATCAAGAATTTTCCAACTATTAAAATTAAAATTCCCATTTGTACTTCATATTCCAACTGCTGGAGAGATGAATTATTTTTGTAATATGGCTTGAATGCAATTAGTCCATTTCAAAATATAAAAAGGCTGAGGATAAATGGCTCCCTCTTATTGATTTATACACATGTGCTCAAGGACTCCCTAAACATTTCTTAAATATTAATTTGGGTACCCCATTGGGAATTTGAGGCTTGAAAATCAAGCAGGGGAGAAATTTAATTCTCATTTGCACTGATGATAATAAAAACAAATGCAACAAAACCCACAACATGAATCCATTTTCCTCCTACATAGTCTCTTTCTTCAAGAGAAGGGTATGGCAAATTGCAATAAGCACCCAGTTGGCAGATAACATCTGGTGCATGGGAATGCCATTCCTTAAGCAAGAAGTGATAGCTATGCCATTTTATTCCGACAGGAGTAACAAAACCTTTCCGTTGGACACACTAAGAAGTTCTTCTCATGATCAGTGAAAAAAGCTTCTGGCAGGTCTTCTGGCGGGTCTTCGGCTTAGTCCGCCCTCCCCACAGACAATCATACCTGCAGCCCACCAGATTGGCCGCCCACATGACTCCCAACTCTGTCACGGAGCCAGTGGGGTCTGCGGGGATTGAGAGCCACATGGTGCCCAGAAGACCCAGGATGCCCCATGCACCCCCGGTCGGGGGTCATCTGTCTACTCATCTGCCGCCGCACGTCACAGCAGCACACAAGCAAAAAAATGAGTAATTTTTTACATCTCATTTAAGGAGAGGGGGAATTAGGCAAGCTAGCCTCCTTGGAACCCCCAGACTTGCCTGCAAGCCCAGTGGTTCCCACGGTCAGTAAAAAGTGGGCTAGGCTCCCTTAGTCCGCATTCTACTGATCGTGGGAATAGCTTCTAAGGATATTCACACATGGGAATGTGAAGGCTGAGTGTGTGCAGCACTAGGATCAAGCCTGACCCCAACGCTGCCCTTGTGCCAAGCCCCAGTTTTTAACATGGTGTTTAGCCAAGGTTAAGCAAACCTATAGCTCACTTGACCTTGTCTGGCGATCATCTGGGCAACCACCGCTGGGCTAAATGGCTCACCCCCTGGGCTGCAGTGAGCCGGGGGCAGGAGCTCATGCCCTGGGATACCCTAGGATGTAGGAGGGGGGAAGCCCTCCCAGCAGCTCCCTCTGCCACACTGCCACTTGTGTGCATGCATGGTACCAGCTCATCTGTGCCTTCCTTCCCTGCAGCCCACCTGCCCTCCAACCCAAAGAATGGATTGTGCACACTGAAGTTGGGTAGGACACTTCTCCTACCCAGTTTACCATCATGAGAATCAGCCTTGTATCAAGTGAGATTTTAAAAGCACAATTTGAACATTTAAACAGGTTAAAAAAAATTAAATGGCCAGATTTTGAATTTCTGCCAGTTTGTTGTGGCTGTACTCCACACCTTTGGATAAGGTAGACATCTAAGATGCTGCTGTTCTTTATTTTCAATCTGTGCTGATGTCAACAAAAATAGCCAGAGGCAGGCAGACATCATTTATGCTGTACAAGCCACATTCTATCAACAGTTTTCTTGTTACTCATGTCACTTGAAAATTGACACGGCTGAGCCAATGGGAAATGTACTGTAGTTTATTCTGCACCGAGACTGTTAAAACTTGAATGAGCTGAACTGAGTCAATGATTTGGCATAAAGATATTGGCTTGAGAGAGAAGTTCTTCTAATCTACAGAGCTACATTTATCATGCTTGAATGGATGACTACAGAAGAATTAATACTCCAGATAAGGATGGCAAAGCAGTTGCTGCCGTGACTGTCATAAAAGGGTGCATTTGACATATTGGCTGAGTTGCTTCATTCATTTGAAGCCGTTTTCTTGCAACACCATGCCACATAGCCCATTACTTTCTACTTGGTGAAAGACTATTGCATGCTTTATCTGCCATTAGTTAGTAATCTCAGTGGTCCACAAAAGGTCCACTGAGATTACTCAGTGCCACTTAAAATAACGACAAACAAGATAAAAATTTGGAATGACATCACATAATTGACCTAAATTAATTTTCCCTTAAAAGATACTAAAAGCATCCCTCAGGTGTACATTTACCAAAGAGACGTTGACTCAAGCCAACACCACAGCTCAGTGGCAAAGGTCATGCTTTGCATACAGACGATTCTAGGTACCAAACCTGGCATTTTCTTGTAGCAGCAGGGCTAGGAAATGCTTTAGCTTAAGACCTGGAGAGCAACTGCTAGTCAAAATTGATAGTCTAGTTAGCCAGTGGGTTGAGTCTGGGATCCTCATTAAAGATTGTTTCAGGAGTCTAGACATGTACACCTTATAAAAAAAATAGAATCATCATCATCATCATCTGCAAAAAAATACAAGCTACCTGTAGCCAAAAATTGGTGGGACCATAAAATTGAAAAAGTTGCAGAGAATGAAGTTGCAAAAATATTATGGGACTTCTGACTACCAACAAGCAAACATCTGCCACACAATACACCAGATATAACTGTAATTGAGAAGAAAGAAAAACAAGTTAAAATAATCGATATAGCAATACCAGGGGATAGCAGAATAGAAGAAAAAGAAATAGAAAAAATCACCAAATACAAAGATCTACAAATTAAAATTGAAAGGCTGTGGCAGAAGAAGACCAAAATAATCCCAGTAGTAATTCGTGCCCTAGGTGCAATTCCAAAACACCTTGAAGAGCACCTCAACACCATGGGGGCCACAGAAATAACCATCAGTCAATTACAAAAGGCAACTTTACTGGGAACAGCCTATATTCTGTGATGATATCTATAATAACAACAAGAACAATATTGATAATAAAATTCAGCCATCCCAGGTCCTTAGGAAGGACTCGATGTCTGGATAAAACCAACCAGTCGATAACACCTGTCTGACTGTGTAAACAAGAAATAATATACTAGTAGTAGCATTGCTCATAGTATTTGTATGCTCGTACGTAGTATTACTCGTAGTATTCATATGCTTATAGTATTCATATACTTGTATGTTCATAGTATTCGAGCATAATTAATAAATAAATAAATCGTATACATGGTTTCAGTAAGAGGTATGAGAAGGACTACACAGCACTCTGTGTACAGCTTCCAAGATGGCCTGGGGCTCAAGAGTTTCCTTCAGAGGAGCCCCGCCAGCGCTGGGCAATAGTAGTGGGAACGTTCCCCTCTGCAAAGTGTCAGGGGGCTGTGCAGCATATTCCACTTTGGCTGAAGTTTCATACAGCCCTAAGACATAATTAGTCAGAGAGCCGTACTTAGGGTCAGTGGGAGCTGCTACTGGCTCCTGGGCCTTGCATGAAGCACACTGCAAACCCCCTTTCCTTTAAATGGTTCTTATTGGTGGAAACAGCAATGCTCCTGAAGAAGGGAGGTCTACCACAATGGAAGTAATATAAAAGATCAGGAATAATCAAAATATAGTTCTCGGTTAATAGAACCATTTGCTGATACTTTTAGCTATTCAGAGGAACAGACTGATAAATTACTGGATACATCACCTTTTTTGATGTACATAAGGATCATACTAGATATGACGGTAGCTGGAATAAATATCAAAGACTCTGTAACAAAGTCATGAAACTTCAAACTCACTTTGGGGCAATAAACAGCATATGTTTGAGGACTTCTTATAGACTACTATTTTAAGCAAGTCCTTGTTAATTTTTAAATAACTCTATCAAGTACCATCAACTTTTATTATTAAAATATCGTGTGTGTGTGTGTGTGTGTGTGTGTGTGTGTGTGTGTGTGTGTGTGTGTGTGTGTGTAAAGCTAGAACTATATTATGGTTATTCCTGGTCTTTTTTATTACTTTAGTTACTTTCTGGATCAGGTTCATTCCCTGTTTTTAATAACTGTGTAAAAGACTGAATATAATTGCCCCATTGTCTTTTTAAAAATATTATGTGGCCAGCTTCCTGCAATAATTTCAATGAAGACTTTTAAAACATCTCTTGAAGATGGGCTGAAGAACCTGAAATGCATTTGAAATGGGGTGGATATGTTTGTGATTCAATACATCTTCAGTGCATCTCTAACAGTCTGCTTTGACTCTGTATACAGCAGCCTCATATGCTCATGCAGGAAAGCAATTCATCCATTGGGAGATACCTTAAGCTGCTTTTGATAATATTTTTTATCCTTTTAGTAAATCCTTCCACAGGTCAAATCCCTCAGAATAAAAAAGCTTATTCAGTACTTTTCCATACATTCCAGGAAGACATATTGAAATTGTTATTTGTTACTCGCACCACCACCACCCCCACCTTTTAACTCAGTTATGTATCTAAGTATATAAAACAGCAAGTGAGAGAAAATCCCCATTAACTCTTTTTCTCAGATAGAAATGCAACAGTGTATAGAAATCAGTGCCATAGTATGCATGCAAGTTATCTGCAGTTGTTGGGGCATTTAGTTCTTTGACCAATGAAAGGACCATGAGAATTTTGTCATTGATTTCAGAGAGATCATTATTGTAGAACCTTATAAGTCTTGTTCAGGCCATAGACTCAGTACCCAGGTACAGTGCCTAGAAAAGGGTGTGGTGTGCACAAAACTGGTTGGCCTGGTTTGGTTTGAGTCCAAACCAGATTCAAATTGGACCAGGCCAGTTCAGGTTTGCACCCCCTCAAACCCCACCTCAGTTTGATTTGGTGTGGGGGATATGGGTTTCAAAGTAAAAAATAATTTAAAAAAATTAAATTACCCTCTCCGGGGGCTGCTGCCACGGCTGCAGGGGGTCTCCAGAGCTTCCCCCTCCCCTTCAGACCTCCATTAGTGCCAGAAATCACCCAGTTCAGGTAGTCTTTGGCCTGCCCTCCATCACGTCAGCCATTTTGGAGGCCACCACTCATGCCCAATGGACCTCAGACACCCCCCTACACACACACACACACACACACACAACAATGGCAGCGCCCCAGAGGGGGGAAGTTGATTTTTTAAAAAATTATTACTTTGACCCCTCCCCCCGAACTGGTCAGAAGAGTTGGCTCAATGCCAAACCAAAATGGGGAAGGGTTGGACTCGACATCAAGCTGGTTCAGTGTTGAACCAGTTAGGTTCCAAACCGGTGTGCACATCTCTAGTACACAGAGCACGATCTCCCCAATGGACTGCTGGGATTTCTGAGTTGCCAAAGAGTGTAGAGATAGAGTAGTGCATGGAGGTAGTGAGAGAGAATTTAAGAACTATTATGGGCTGCAGTTTAACTCCATTGCTTAAGATTCTGATTACCATTTTGTCAATATCAACCAGTTCATCTCTTTGCAAAGACAACATGCTATTGCCAAGCTGCTTGCTTCTCCTCCTCCTCCTCCTCCTCCTCCTCCTAGTAGTAATAAGTTTATTGTTGTAACCACTAGTCATAACATAACTTTAAAAGAACAACATTAAAATGAAACCCAGCACACAATAAAACTTAGCAAATAATGATATAGAATTAGTTAAGCTGAGACCAGCACTACAGTCTGGAACAAAGCGTAGTAGATGTAAAGATGTAAGTTTAAAAGAAAGCAAGGCAAATGTGGCAAATTGGTAGCTGAAATATGGGATCGCATATGCAACAAGAAGGTAAATCAAACATTCCACATTGAGCTCTTGAATTTATCTAAGATCTATCTCAATGCTTTCCCCCTAATCACATCACAGAAGGGACAGTAAAAGACATAGAGGTGCTTCACACAAGCAGTGTGAAGCACCGAGAGGAGGTTTGCAGGGAAAGTGGATTTGACCCACTCTCTCCACAGATGGTCACTCACCCATCTCCGGGTGGGCAGATCACCCACCCCGATGAGTGGCAACTTGTCTCCAGCGCTCCGGCGCCTGGCCGCAACTTGCTCGGCAGTTCCAGGGGTCAGGTGCAGGGAAATGCCGCCGTGCGGCGCCCCACCCCCCAGAGCCCAAATAATGCACTGCGCAAGTGCATTACAGGGAGTCCTCCAAGTGTGTCTATCGCAGACATACAATCAGTTGACTCGGTGTTTGGACGCACTTGCACCCAAAACCTGGGTTAAGCAGCAGGCTACTTGAGCAGGCTCATCACCACACTGCCACTGGGAGCCATGCAGCTCCCAGTGGTTTACATACACAGCAGAGACCAGCCTGGGCTCCCTTAGTACAGTTTCTGCTGCGTGTGTGAATAGCCTCATAGTGTATAATATCCTTCACTTGGCCAGCACCGTAAGGACAAAGGCGCTGTTCCACTAGAAGTTTATGAAATCTCCCTTTGAGATATGCCTTGGGCATAGTTTGAAAGCACAATGTTGTGAAAGCCTTCCTCAGTGATATGCGGGTAAGATCAACCAGGTATTTCGAGAAGTTTCTATGTTTCTTATAAGAGTAGTATTGAAAACTGAAAATCTTGAAAGCTGTGCCACGGTGGCATATCTGCAAGCATCCCATTCAAGGAGCCAGTCTCTAATGTTTTCTTTACCTGATCAGGAAATATACAGTCAAGATGGAACCCAATAAGGCTTTCGTGGCCATGTTACAGCAGAGGTGCACTAACAAGTGGATTTGAAACTGTGGGAAACTTCTCACAACATGGAAACTGCTGAACCACCAGATCTCAAAGTGCACCTATGAATCTGACCTCCAGTGTTGGTACAGCTATGCTGATGTTTAGCATGTTGACGAACCCACCAGTCTCAGCATTTTCTGTCCTACTTGTGACTCTAAACCATTTGTAACCATCTTCAAATCTTGGCTACAGGTATTGGGTTTGGAACTACAAGTACGGCATAACTGGCAGGTTCAGACCACACATCAAATGTTGGTATAACCAACTCAACACTGAATGTCAGGCTGGATATATTACAGCAACTGGCAGTTTGGTGGTTTCTGTGTCATGTGAAACTACAGAGTTAGTTTTCCATGTGTGCAAATGGGGTAAAGTGGTAGAGTCACTTCCTTTGAAGCCTGTGGTGAAGCCTACATACACTTTAGCTTTTTGAATTAAACAAATGAGAACTAAAAACCATCTTTAAATAATTTCCCAGGAACAGCAACAGAAGGAGAATCTGAATATGCTAAATATTACATACAAATGCATTGTCCTGAATTCCCAGGACTGACTTGAATGATGATGACATTTCAAAAAAATGTTTTGTGGTTATTTTAACTGGAAAATGCTGAGGTCTCAGGATGATTATGAAGAGCAAGGAAATGAATGTTTGGTCAAAGTGAAGCTCAGAAAGGGATGCTGGGGAATATTCTTAAACCATCTCATAAATATCAAAATGAGGTTCTGCAGAGATGATTATTTAAAAAAAAAACAAAACCTTTCTTAATTGATTGTGAAAATATGGCTTGGTTTATACAATTGCTCAAATCTAGGTTTAATGTGCATATCAACCTTATGATTGTGTGAAACCATGCCAAAGTGGGAATCTCAGATTCATCTTGGACCTTGGTGTGGATTCACACAATCATGCTAATGTCAATAAAGGTAAAGTGTGCCATTAGTATTTACACTTGACAATTGCCTATGAGCATGAAGAGGAGACACCAAGGGTATTCACACGACCAGGAGGCGGGGAGGGTGTGCAGGCAGGGAGAAGGCTTCACATAACTTATCTTCCCCATGACAATCCTTCACCATTGGTGAGAGCACGGACCGTGCTCCTTCACAGTCCACGCTACTGCACACAGCATGAATCTCTGGAGGCTGGGACGATGAGTGAGATGATATCCTACCCTTGTAGGATAATAGCACAATAAATGCAGTGCATTGGGGGATAACCCCATGAGAAGGATGCTCTAGACCAGGCATCCCCAAACTGCGGCCCTCCAGATGTTGCTGAACTACAACTCCCAGCATACCCAGCCACAAAAAAATGTGTCTAGGGATGCTGGGAGTTGTAGTTCAGCAACATCTGGAGGGCCACAGTTTGGGGATGCCTGCTCTAGACGATCCCAGTGCCAAGCCTTTAACCATGGCCAGGTTTAAAAGTGGGGTTTGGCAGGCTGACTGTACTGGGATCCACACGAGCAGCCTAACCTCGGCTAGGCTGCCCTAGCCTGGATTAGGCTGTTTGTGAAAACAGCCTTAAAAGTATGCCCACTTCCAGACCTGGACATTTTTGCAGCACCCAGTTATTGCTTTCCCACTTCAAACTAAAAGCAGAATTGCAATTCTGCTTCCACACATGCATTGAGTGTAAAGTCCTCCTTCCCCAATCCCAACTCTGTGTGTGTGGATGTGTGATTTTTGTCAGGAAAATGTGTGTACAGGGCTAAACATTCTCTCCTCCCTCTCTCATCATAGTTCCAATCCTCAATTCTCCTCAGCTGCTGCGATTTAAAACACATTTTTAAAAGGCAGTGTCATTTAGAAAGGGAAGGACTAAAGTGTGAGAGAGGAAGAAGTATCAAGACAGGAAATGCCTAGAATGTTACAGAGAATGCTGTCTCCACCTAAGGAATGTCTACACCAAAAGAAATGTCTCCATCAAAAGAATGTGACAGCTATACTATGATTGCTCTGCACCTGAGAGAGAGTACGCAGCTGTTTTCCTGCCTTTAATAAGTCAAATTTTCCGTTTTAAGCATGGGGAATGTGCAATGAATGGATGGTGAGACTATGTGAAAAGTGGGCGAACAAAGCATAACAATCCCAGATTAGTCTGGAAGTCTATGTGTCCATAGAGTTGCAAAAACATACCAACAACAACAACAACACTGCTACCACCATTATTTATGCATAGCTTTTCAACAAAAAAATTTCAAAATGGTTACATAGAAGAATGAATGAATGAAATGGTTCCTTGTGACAAAAGGACTCACAATCTAAGAAGAAACATAAGGAAGACACCAACAACAGCCACTGGAAGGATGCTGTGTGCTGCAGCTGGATAGGCCCACTTGCTCTCACCCTCCTAAATGTAAGAGAATCACCACTTCAAAAGATACCTCTTTGCTCAGCTATCAGGTGCAGTGTTCTTGGTCAGGAAACCAAGCATGGTCAAAACCTGTGTAGACTAATCAAATGAATGTGAGGATGTGAGCAAATGCAAATCATGCAAATAAAGGGAAATGTAGAGCATGCCAGATTTGTGCAAGAATTAACGCTTGTGCAGAACACATCTGTATAGTTGTGGCCCTGGAGTTTTGGTTTAAATTATAGACAGTTAATCAAACAATACTTAAAAACAGTAGTGAGGCAGCTAGTGGATACTATTGTGTACTTTGGCTTACAAGCATGAAACTTGGCACAAATGTTGGCAGATATGTGCAGTTTGGGAAAGTAAATCGGAACAACCCAAAAATTCAATATGGTGACAAGAAATCCGAGATGGCACCGCAGTATTAAATGTTTAAGATGACCAGAATCATTCAAAAAGTGATAAAGGCCTGAGATTGGGCAGACATATCAGATATTTATGGTTTTAGAAAGTAACTTTAGATGTCCAATAAAACCAATACAGTGGCTGAAATATCAATATTGTTGCTAAAAAATAAATATGGTGTCACAATGCTAAATATTGAAAATCTTCAGAATCATTTAAATTGAAAAAATGTCCATCAGATTGCATGGAATATATTTTATTTGATGGAACGGAGCATAAATATTTGCAGCAGATTTACAGTTTCTTAAGAAATTGAGCTAATATAACTTAACTGTCATAAACAATGCTTATATTACTATACGGTTCAATTGACTGGTTATGAGCAGATCTATTAGAATGATAAAACAAAGTACTTAAATGGCAAAGCTAACTCAATGGATTAATGAAATGAAACAAAGACATATGACAACTTTCTAATCCAAGCATGTACAGCTACATAGTCCTCTGCAGTTGAGACTACTTTTGAAACATGTATGTACATCTTCCTTTGCAGTCAGTTTTGCAGGCACATTTTGCAAATTCCTTGCAGCATTCCATGAGAGGTGGAAGTGTTATCCAAAGGATTTTCCATGCTCTCTCTTCTTTTTCTGTCAGTGGGACTTGCTATGCTTGGTTGTCATGTAGTTGCTGGCCCCATACTATTCCTGCCTGGTACTCAGCTCGCTTTGAGTGCAGTAAGAGTACATCCAGGGATGGCATAATACCAAAATAGTCTGTTTCTTTGCGAAAAGGTCCAGTCTTGTATCATTCACATGCATGGCTATACTACCTATATCATAAATGATTACCACAAACCTCTCCAAGATCTGGTGGCTAATAATCCAATATGGTACCACAATAATCCATGTTTAAGATCACCAGAACCATTCAAATATTGATAAAGGCCTGAGATTTGGCAGACATAGAGGCTGTTCTCACGTGCAAGGAAAACTGGGCTAGGGAAGCCCAACCCAGTTTGCCTGCAAGTGAGAACCGCCGAGAGCAGCGCGGCTCCCATCAGCAGAATGGCGGCAAGGGAGCCGCAGTTGTTAGCCAGGGTTAAGGACACAAATGCACCATTAGCCTGGGATAACTGATCATGTGTGGCATCCACACACCAGAAGCCTCCCAACCAGTGTCAAAAATCTCCCCATAATGCACCATGCACTTGGAAGTGCACGGTGCACATTATGGGAGCTCTGGGCGCCTCCTGGCTCCCAAACCTCCCTGCTGCCAGCAGAAGCTGGCAATCAGCTGGGTGGCCAGTCTGCCCACTCAACAATGAGAGGATCGTCTATGAAGGAGGTAAGCTTTTCAAGGCTTCCTCTCCTCATGCCTTCAAGCCCTTCTCACGGATTGTGAGAAAGGGCTCATATTGTCAGATGTTGCCTTCTAAAACCATAAACATCTGACAACATGTCTTCCAAATCACTCACCCTATGGCCCTTGTAGCTTGTTAAGGGATGGTTACATTTTAAGTTGATGAAGATTCACTTTGTAACTTTTCTATTATAAAATCTTTTCTAAAGAGAAAAGGGGGGGCTTAAACACAGGAGAAACATTTAGTAATGTATAAGTCAAGATAATTGGTAAACTTGTTTTATTCTTTACACTTGGTGATGAGGATAGCGATTGTGTAGGGATCATAGCAACTTTCATGTAATTTGGTTGTTTGTCTACAGAAGTCTGTAAAAGTGATGTTTTCATGAAGGTACAGGTCACTGAGGAAGAGATACGTCAAAATGTGTCTGACCCATTGGAAATGACCCACTGAAAATGACTCTTACACTGAAAAGACTTCTTATTGTTTGGTGGAAAGAAATTCGGTCTTCATAAGGACTTCAGCCCATTGTGAACCTACTTTGACTGATTAGAGACATTTTTATATATTCCTTTATGTGATTTTGTATTATATTGTTGTCTGCACAGGAATGTTTTTATGGTATGATTTTAAATGTGTATAGTTCTATGTAGAACTTTTAAATTATATTAATGAAAGTAATGAAAGACAAGGAGCACAGTGAAAAAATGGGACTATAATTAAATGTAAAGAAGACTAAACTAATGACAACAGTGCCTCTTAGGATTGACCATCAACAGTAAAGGATCCAGCAGTCAAGAAATATGCCTCAGACTAGCACTTGGTAGGGTTGCAATGAAGGCCTTGGAAGGGATATTTAGATGTCGTGATGTGTCTATACCTACAAAGATTAGAATCGTTTGGACATTATTTCCCCCATGACACTCTATGGATATGAAAGCTGTAGTTTGAAGAAGATAGAAATAGTATTGATACTTTGGAAATTTGGTGCTGGAGAAGACTTTTGAGGATACCATGGACAGCCAGGAAAACAAACAAATGGGTCATGGAACAAATCAATTCAGAATTTTCACTCGAGGCACAAATGACCGGGCTCAAACTATCATACTTCAGACACATTATGCAAAAACCCAGCTCCCTTGAGAAGTCCATAATGCTGGGAAAAGTTACAAATATGACCAATATTTATATACCCCTTTTCAACAAAAGTTTCCAAAGTGGTTTACATAGATATAAATAAATAAATAAAATGGCTCCCTGTCCCTAAAGGGCTCACAATCTAAAAAAGAGACATAAGACACACACCAGCAACAGCCACTGGAGGGATGCTATGCTGGGGATGGATATGGCCAGTTACTATCCCCCTGCTAAATAAAGATAATCACCACTTTAAAAAGGTGCCTCTTTGCTCAGTTAGCAGTTGAAGGAAAGAGAAGAGGACGACCAGCAGCAAGGTGGACTCGATTACAACAGTAATGAATGTACCACTGAGAGACCTTAAAGGCCAAGTTGAAGACAGATCATTCTGGAGAGAATATATCTATATGATCGCTAAGAGTCGACACTGACTTGACAGCACTTAATAAATTAATCAATAGAGGAGAACTCTTTCGAGCTATCATTGCCACTATGTCAACAAGTTAACATTGTTAACAAATCTATAACCCCAGTGAAAACCAAGAAGTTATATAAATTGCAGAATGCAAACTGTTGACATTATAAAACCAATCATGCACATTTTGTACAGGCTTGGTGGTGTCATAAACAGCTTAAATCTTTTTTGGTTAGAGGTGGAGAAAATTATTAAAGAAATCTTGAGAACAAATACTGTTTTGACAGCCAGGATAGTGCTCATGAATGATATCACTGAACAAGGTAATGGTAATAGTATATGTGATGTTTTTTCAAAAACATAATAAATTAAAAACCATTGAAACCATGGCTAATGAGGGCCACCTGTATGTCACTGAGGGCTGTGCAGCTCTCAGGGTCATATTCCTGGAAGCCAAAGATTACTTGCAAGGGAGGAGAGTGGAAATTGCTGGATGTCAGCCAATATATATTTACGTATAACTTTTAATCTTTCTCTGAATAGTCTGTATTTTAGATTTCATGATCCTGGAATATTTATCCTTTTTTGTTCTTAGTCCATTTATCCTATATTTACATTACATTTCCCAAACTTTTTCAACTTGTATTTTGATCAAACGTTGATTCTTCTTCATCTTGGTAAATATTGTGATTATTGTGATTAATTTGTTCATGGCCACTTGAATGTTAGAAGCCAAAAATGGGAAAGTAAATATAATCCCCTCTTTGCCTGAGTGGCTTCAAAAGGTATATTTGACAATTATTATGAGCAAGTTATTAGCTATGACCCACTTTCATACACATACATTAAAGGCAATGCAAATATTTATGAGAGACTGGAAAATGTTCCCTGATAGTTGGAAGAATAAGTCCCCACATGGCAATCTTAGACCATGTTGACAATGCTATAAGGTTTTTGTATATCTTCTTTTACAAGAAATATATTTTGTGTGTGTGTGTGTGTGTGTGTGTGAAGATTTTAACATCTGGTTATTTTATATATAAATTATAATAAAGAATTAAATAACAATAAAAGCATAGTTGACATCAAATGCACCAGGGGGGTTCATGGGGAGGGTGAAGGGGAACATTTCTTCTTCTCTAGCTACAAATTCCTTAGTTAGCTGAAATAAAATTGTTTTACTTATGCTGTAGAATATGTGCTCTTGTATGCCTACAAATGCCAATGCTATCAAATTTCTATTCCAAGCCTGTTTTTGCTGCCTTCATTTGCTTTTCATGGAAATAAAATCACACTGAGGAGTGGAGGGGATGTTTTTTTCACACCTGCTTAAGCTTCCTTCTTTCTGCTTGATTCCTGCTATCAACTTTCAAAGACATTTTCACTATAAATTCTATGTTTACAAATATCATACCCGACTGAGAAAGAGAAAAACCTGGACATTTTCAACAATACTACACAACAAAATTCATGTAGCAGGGAAAATTTTAAATCATGCACATTCAGGCTCTTGTTATAGATTTTTGTGATAATCCACAATTATTTTGTGATAGTCCAATCTTCTTAATTTCAATTAAAGCCAGTTAAGCACTGCCTTAAAGCTCCCATTGAAATTTCTGCTATTTTACATGCTTAACTATGGCTGGATCACCCCCCAAGTGTTAAATACAATTTGTTTTAAAATATTGTTACATTGCATGATATCCCTGGAGAAGAGGCCTCAGATAATTCAGTGATCTGATGATTCCCCGCCCCACCACTTCCTGGATCCTAAATAGCATACTCCATTGAGATGTACTTCCAAAATGACACTTCAAGAGATCTTATCAGCTCATTCTTCCTGGCGGAATATTTTCTTGTAACCTAAACTCAGCTGGTGCTCCTGGTTTCTTCTGTAATATTGGATGACTAGGCATGAGAATGTGACATGTGAGGCAAAAATCAAATAGTAGCTCATAGAATTATCATAATGTAGTAATGGACATGAAATCCCTGCAGGAAAGGTAGGGATAGGTGCACATTCTTGGCCAGGGCTTTTTCTCCTCAGCTTTTTTGGGGGGGTGGGTGGGGGAGAAACAGAGCAAGGAAAATGGAATGCAAGGGCTGAGAACCAACTAGAAGGCCCATGTTCCATGACTCCTGACCTGGGTACTGTAGAGAGTCAAAAGAAAGGAAAGGTTTGCTATTGAGTCGATGTCTACTCCTGGCAATCACAGAGCCATGTGGTTTTCTTGGTAGGAGTGGTTTACCATTGCCTTCTCCCACGCAGTATGAGATTGTGCCTTTGCTGCATAAGCAAAGCATCTGCCTCCAGTACCTTCCTATATTACTGCTGCCTGATATTGGTTGGCTGGTTGTACCGTCAAGTCGGTGTCGACTCCTGGTGACCACAGAGCCTTGTGGTTTTCTTGATAGAATACAGTTTACCATTGCCATCTCCCTCGCAGTATGAGATGATGTCTTTCAGCACAGTCCTATATTCCTGCTGTCTGATATAGGAGTTTCCCATATTCTAGGAAGCACACTGGTGGGGATTCGAACCAACAGCCTCCTGCTCTCCAGGCAGGTTGCTTCCCCACTGCACCACCACAACTTGAGCATATATTAGGATCAAATGTATTGCCCTAGTCCTTCTTTTGGACCTCTCTGTGGTTTTTTATACCATCAACCATGGTGTCCTTCTGGATCGCTTGGGGGTACTGCTCTGCAGTGGTTCCACTCCTCTCTCTCAGGTAGATTCCAGATGGTCCCCCTCAGGGCTCCATCCTATCTCCAATGCTTTTTAACATCTACATGAACCTGCTGGGTGAGATCATCAGGAGACTTGGAGCAGAGTGTTATCAATATGCTAATGACACTCAAATCATAATCTATTTCTCCATGACTTTATCATCAGGAAATGACATAACCACCCCCGCCCCAAATGCTGGCCTACAGGCAGTAATGAACTGGATGAGGGATAATAAATTGAAACTGAATCCAAACAAGACAGAGGTATTCATAGTAAGGGGTCATACGCTGAGAGACATGATAGATCTTCCTGTTCTGGATGGGTTGCATTCCCCCTGAAGGATCAGGTACGTAGCTTGGGAGTGCTTCTGGACCCAGGCCTCACTCTGATTTCTCGGGTTGAGGCTATAGCCAGAAGTACTTTCTATCAATTTCATTTGATAGACAGCTGCATCCATTCTTTGAAGATAATGATCTCAGACCTGTGTGGTGCACTCTCTGGTAACCAGAGAGTAGCATGACAACTGCAATGTGCTCCACATGGGGCTGCCTTTGTATGTGGTTTGGAAACTTCAGTTGGTCCAAAATGCAGTGGCTAGATTGGTCTCCAGGGTTTCTCAGAGATACCATATTATGCCGGCTTTAAAGCAATTGCATTGGCTACCAATAGGTTTCCGGGTGAAATACAAAGTGCTGGTGGTTACCTTGAAAGCCCTAAATGGCATAGGGCTGAGTTTCCTGGGAGAGCTCCTTCTTCTGCATGATCCCCACCTCACATTAAGGTCCATCTCCGGATGCTGCCAGCTCACCTGGCAGCTACTTGGGAGTGGGCCTTCTCTGTAATCACGCCTGGTCTCTGGAATGTGCTCCTGTTACCGTGCAGGCCTGATTTATATACTAAATATGCTCATTAGCAAGCATATAAAATTAGGCCTGTCTCATAGTGTCACCAAGTGACCAAGTTCTTTTATATAGTGACCATGTAGGATCTGGGCGCAAGGAAGAAAGGAGATCAAACCAATCCTAAATCATTCAATGGGCTTTATTGAGTATAAAAGAATAACAACGTCAATCAAGCTGAGCAGAAAGCAGAACATCCTATCAGTATTACTAACAGTATTTCAACCCTAGCCAGCAACAATATTCACCCAGTGTTCCTAGCTAACATATGTGTGTGTGCTAAATCTTCCTAAAGCCTAATATAATTCAGATATAGACAGAAAAGTGGGGGGAAGGAAGGCTGAGGGCTGGCATGGTTTTTGGGGAGATCAGGAATTAGTAGAGGAAAGGGGGGGGGGAAGGAAAAGGAGGGGAAAAGATGGAGGGATCCAAGGCTTGTCATATTACCAGGACCAGAGACTTGAGAGCGGTGGATCTCTTCAGCTGAAGGAGCGAGGCTCTTGGCTGGAAACAGAAGCTTTTGCAGTTTGCTCAGATCACGGCTGAGAGTCAGAGCACCATGGCTGGGGAAGTCTTGACTTCTCACTGTGCAGTAGAAGTCACAGACAGCTCCTGTCCATGGACAGAGTTCCTGCTTGTTGCCCCGCGGCTTAGCAGCAAACTCTGGGATTGCTTGTGAGCAGATCTTGCATGTAGGCACAAGATTGCCTGTAGGCACAAGTCTGCTAACTCTCTGTCCAGTAGCCTCATTCTTTATAGTTGTATTTTCCTTTGATCTATTCAAATCTCATCTTTTCCTGGGTCCCCAAAAAGGGGTGACGATGCTGTTACCTTCTGGACAATGTCTTTTAATTATTCAGGATATTGGCCAGTCCAGAGAGATCTGAATCTCATCTTCTGTAAACTGTGCGCTTAGAAGTGGGGGGGAACATTGCCCAAAGCAAATCTGCATCTCTGAGCTACAAATGGCATCTTCCCCGATTTGCTAGTCTGACTCCAGAAAGGTGTTAAAGTGTTAGTAAGGTATTAATTAAAGTCTATAGGTGTTTACTTTGTATGCATCTACCTATGTTGAATTTCTATAGAGAGCAATTGAGTTAATCATTGGCAAGGATTAATGCTGACTTCTTGCAACAGGAGAGGGGAGATCAGCCTTTGGCCTCTTCCTCAGACATTATCTGGTAGTGAGTCACATATTAGCATTTGGATTGTTCGGGCCTGGCTTTTGTGCTCCCTTGAGTATCCATTTCACAATACAATGCTGGATCGCCTCTTCCCTCCCAAACCAGTTGAGATCTGGGGTGTTAATTTACCCTGAGTTCAGGCAATAATTCATTTCTTAATAAAATGGAACTAGACACAGGCCTGAATTCCATATACTACTGGACTGGTACCTCTGGTTCTAATATGTTGTGGTGCCCATAACACTCCATATAGCCATTTGTGATTCAACATCTTTACCCACCTTTAAAAGAGACCTTAAGACACATCTTAGCCTGGTTTTTAGTAATCTGTTAACGTTTTAAATTATTGTTTTAATGGTTGTTTTATTCTGTTTTTATTGAATTTAGTTTTGTGAACCGCCTAAAGCCTTTGGAGTCCTTCCTAAAGCCTTATATAAATCAAATAAATACATAAATAAAAGTTAGCCTTGCTTACTGAGCAAAGAAGCGCCTTTTAAAGTGCTGGTTTTCTTATTTTTAGCAGGGGGAGAGCAACTGTTCCTATCCAGCCCAGCACAACAACCCTCCAGTGGCTGTTGCTGGTGCCTACCTGAAGTTTCTTTTAAGGTTGTGAGCCCTTTGGGGACAGGGAGCCATCTTTTGTTGTTGTTGTTCTTCTTCTTCTTCTTCGTAAACCACTTTGAGAACTTTTGTTGAAAAGCAGTATATAAATATTAACTGTTGTAGTATTAACTCGGCTACAGTGTAACTAGACTAACTTGCCTACAAGGCAAAGCATGTCAGAAATGTGGAACCACTGTCCTTGGTGAACGGAATTGGCATGTATGTGATTAGGTGCTGCCAGTTAATTTTAGAGATTTGCATACTGTGAAGCACCCTACTGATGGAAGAGTGGGGCATGCACACTGAGACAGCAAAGCCTGTCTATGCTGCTAGTATGTGTGGAGAGCCTCCATCATTTTTACAGATTGCATCTGCACTGTAGGATGCTTCTTCCATTATTCTCACTGAGAGAAGTGTCCTGCAGTGCAAACACAATGAGGCTATTCACACGAGGGGGCGAAATCGGGCTAGCGGAGGCTAGCCCGATTTTGCCCCATCGTGTGAACCACTGGGCTCAGCTGCAAGCCAGGTGGTTCCTAGGTGAGTAACCCACCTAAGTACCCCTGCCCTAAAACCAGGTTTGCGGAGCAAGCGCTCTGCAAACCTGGTTTTAAAAATCGTGAGTAGCTGCGGCGCGGCTCCGCGGTGCGGCTACTCATGAGGAGACCCCCTGGAGGGAAGGCAAAAAGCTGCCTCCTAGCTCCGGGGGGTCTTGCCAGCATGCCCTGCATGCTCACGTGGGGCATGCTGGAGCATCCGGAGGCCAATCGGCCCCCGCTCCCACCAGCCCCCTCCAGCTCCATCACGGAGCCGGCAGTCGTGTGGGCAGCCGATCCAGATCTGCCCGGATCGTCTCCCCACTCAGCTCACCAAACCGGGTCTCACCGATCATGAGACCCGGCTCAATGCTTGCTAGCAGTGTTTGCAGAATTGGCGGTCTCACCGGACCAGTGCATGTGCCTCACTTTTCCATTGGCAGGGCGCTGCACAGTATGGCCACCTTTGGACATCACCACAACCAGAGGTGAACTCACCTCTTATTTGCCCCCCATGATGTCCGAATTATCAGAACCACAGTTTCCGGACCCAAACATGGTTCTGATTATGCACCCAAACCTGGGGAAGACCTGTTGGTTTCTATTGAGTTCCACTCACCCAACCGAAGTTCCATTCCCTCCTCCATTATGTCTGGATTTCCATCCCAAACTGGAAGAAAGGAAGGAAGCTCCTCCCACTGGCTGCCAGCCCATTGGCTGTTGTGGGCTGTTCCCTCCAGGGTCAGAGGAAGCCCACTAAGCCAGTCCCACCCCCTCTGCTGGCTCCTAGATTTCAGATTCTGATCATCTGGGATCATGTGGGGGGCAGCAAACTGTGGGTCCATTGGACCCACAGTTTGCCATTCTTTCTGAAGGTGGCCAATGAAAGCCAGGTATACCTTTGGACAGAGAACATATTAATCCCCCATTTTCTGAGCAGTGCTTTATGGTGGGGATTTATTTAAAACACTTGAGACGGGGCAGTTTGGATGCCCCCCCCCAGTGAATATGCATGCAAAGTTGAACAGTGCATCAAGTGGCAGGCAGGATATGCTTGCCCTTGCTTTTAATCACATGGTGGATGGGTGGCCGACAGTATCATTCAAACCAGTCCAATGTTTGCTACATTATTGTTGTTGTTGTTGTTGTTGTTAATTTAACCTATTTTTATACCACCAAAAACGTATATCTCTGGGCAGTTTACAACAAAAACCAGAAAAGTTAAAACTTTAGTTAAAACAAATAACAAAATTAAATCATTGGTTAAAATAAACGAAGGCAAAAAGTTAAAACCTTACAGCAATTTAACATTTTAAAACAACATTTTAAAACAATGTTAAAACAGTATTTAATAAAACAGTATAGAATTAAAAGCCTGGGTGAACAGATGTGTCTTTAAAGCTTTTTTTAAAATTGTCAGAGATGGGGAGGCTCTTATTTCAGCAGGGAGCATTTTCCAAAGCTTTGGGAAAGCAGCGGAGAAGGCCCATCCCCAAGATTATACATAAACACACTTTTTAAAATTATCTATTACTAGATCATGTTCTTATTTTATGCTCTTATTTGCTATCTGCACACCAGAGAGAAAAATTAGTTTTAAAAGGTGAAGCTGAAAATGAAAAAAGAGAGAGAGAGAAAGGGATTAGAAATTAGCTGATAGCAATGCAGAAACACAGCCAATGCTCACAGCTCATAGATTTCCCACAGAGTGCAATGGAGATAAAGTGAAACTCTTGAATAAAGAGTTTGTCTTGGCACTACAGAACTGTATGATTCACCTTTTGAAGGCAAGCAACTGAAGTTCTGACCTTTACCCTACTTAACAACGAAATAACAGATTCTTGTAGTGCATTCAAAAATGAACTGGGACTATTAAAACCATGTTGCTGCTTTGATTTCTTCCACCTTCTGCTCCATGAATGCCCTTCTCTGTGTGGTTAATGACTTGCACTATGTCTGTGAACATTTCTCTTTCCCCTTTCTTTATGCTGTTTGATCTCAGATTGGCTTGCTGTTTCTCTAGCGCTGTCTTAACTCTGATCTGAATCCTAATTCATTCATTCATTTCTTTATTTTTTTAAAGGATCCACTAAATGCATAATCTATATGGTCTCCATCAGGGGCGTAACTATAATAGGGCAAGGGGAGACAGTTGTCTGGGGGCCCACTGCCTTGGGGGTGGGGGCCCAGAGGCAAGTCACATGGCTGACTCCATCAGCCGCGCACCCGCCTGGGTTTCCTTCAGTTGTATTCATCCTCCGAAATTGATGTGAATGTTAAGACCTGGAGCTACCAGAACAGCATGTCTTTCTCTAGTACCATTTAATGACTTGCATCATCCACAATTTACAAAACCTTTTAAAAAAATAATTTAGGATGATATTGTGGCGCATAGGGTGCGTGTGTGTGTGTGTGTGTGTGTGTGTGTGTGTGTGTGTGTAAATTTTACTATGCTTTTTGTTACCACTATTCAGCCTCATTTAAGATTTATCTATCTATCTATCTATCTATCATATTTTTACACTGCCCAAAACTTATGTCTCTGGGTGGTTTACAACAAGATTAAAAGTAAAACATTAATTAAAAACAACAATAAAAAATTAAACGCAAGAAATTAAAAACACAATTTAAAATTTTAAAACAATATTCTATAAACAACATTAAAACAATCAAAACAATATCAGTTAAAAGTCTGGGTGAAGAAATGCGTCTTTAGAGACTTTTAAAAAGATGTCAGAGATGGGGAGGCTCTTATTTCGCTGGGGAGTGCATTCCAAAGCCTCGGGGCAGCAACGGAGAAGGCCCATCCCTGAGTAGCCACCAGACAAGCTGGTGGCAAATGCAGACGGACCACTCCTGATGATCTCAATGGGCGGTGGGGTTCATAATGAAGAAGACGTTCTCTTAAAAACCCAGGGCCTAAGCTGTTTAAGGCTTTATAGGTTATGACCAACACTTTGTATTTTGCCCGGAAACATATTGGCAGCCAGTGTGACTCCTTCAATACGGGAGTAATATGGTCTCTCCTGGATGACCCAGAGACCAGCCTGGGTGCTGCATGCTGGGCCAACTGTAGTTTCCGGACTACGTACAAGGGCAGCCTCACATAGAGCGCATTGCAGTAATCCAGTCTGTAGGTTACCAGCGGATGTACCACTGTTTTGAGGTCGTCTAACTCAAGAAACGGACGTAGCTGGTGTATCAGCCAAAGCTGATAGAAGGCACTTCTGGCCACTGTCTCAACCTGGGACACCAAGGAGAGGCTTGGATCCAGAAGCACCCCTAGACTGCGTACCTGTTCCTTCTGGGGATGTGTGACCCCATCCAGAACAGACAGATCCAAATTGTCTCTCGACTTCCGACTCAGCACAATGAGTACCTCCGTCTTATCTGGATTCAGTCTCAGTTTGTTATCCCTCATCCAGCCCATTACCGACTCCAAGAAAGAAGAGCCAAATCTTGTGATGATCTCTCCCAGCGATTTCAGGTAGATGTTAAACAACATTGGAGACAATACGGAGCCCTGAGGGACACCATACAAAAGTTCAGATTTTGAAGAACAGCAGTCTCTAAGGGACACCATCTGGAACCTGCCTGAAAGGTAGGAGTGGAACCACTGAAGATCAGTGCCTCCCACCCCCAACCCCTTCAGATGCTCCAGAAGGATACTATGGTCGATATTATTGAAAACCGCTGAGAGGTCCAAAAGGACCAACAGAGTCACACTGTCCATTCCCAGTTGGAGATCATCCATCAGGCCAACCAAAGCAGTCTCCACCCCATAGCCAGCCCGGAAGCCAGTTTGAAATGGGTCTAGATAATCCATTTCCTCCAAGACTGTCTGGAGCTGGGAGGCCACCACCCTCTCAATTACCTTGCCCAGTCATGGAAGGTTGGAGACAGACCTGTAGTTACTCAGCTCCGAGGGATCCAAGGTAGGCTTCTTTAGAAACGGTCTAATAATTGCCTCCTTAAGACTAGGAGGCATCCTACCTTCCCTCAGAGATGCATTTATGATCTCTACCAGGCCTTCTACAACAACGTCCCTGCTAGATTGAACAAGACATGACGGGCAAGGGTCAAGAGGACAGGTGGTGGGCCGCACCATTCCAATCAGCTTGTCCACATCCTCAGGAGTCACAAACTGGAACTGATCCAACCTAACCACATAAGAGGAGTCACTGGATACCTCCACACCAGATACTGAAGTAAGTACGGAGACGAAATCCAAGTCAGCCCAAATACGAGAGATTTCCCCCGCAAAGAATTCATTAAACACATCACAGCGGATAATAGATGGTTCATGAGCTGAGCTTCAGTGAGGGGGTGGGCATTTTAAAATCTTGTCTCTGGGCCAACTCCAACCTTGCTATGCCCCTGGTCTCCATTATGTTCTTACTTTGAAGGTGACTTCAGAATACATGTATATATATTTCTCTCTCCTTAATTCGGACCCTGGATTCAACAAATTGGAAATTTCTCACCTCATTCTGTTGCTACAGTTCCCCGGCCTGCACCCCTGAAAAGCTACTTCTGAGGGTTGAGGGACCCTCCAGAGGGACCCTCCCTTCACTCACCCCTCTAGCCCTCCAAGGGAGGTGACATCAGAGGCAACCAAGGAAGGAGACATCAGCAAAAATCAGAGATTCTTCTGGAGTGAGCAGAAGTGCCTTCTCTTTCCATGCCTACACTTTACTTCTTGACAAATTGTCTTGTTCTTTTGCTCTGTGAATTATCTTATCCTCACCATCACTTTAACCTATGTATTTCATACATCAAACTAATCTTGCAGCTGTACAGAGATTGTACATGTGTTCATCATAACATGTGGATTTCAAACCATTCTGCATCTGCACAACTCCACAGAACAACCATCACAACTTTCTAGAGCTCCCATTGAACCAAGGGATAGTGGACACTTCCCCCACCCCACCTCACCCTCCGTGCGCACGCACACACACACACACACACAATTTTTTCTCACTGCCCCATCCATCAGACTGGAACTTGCCAGTAAAGTGTCAATACAGTCATAGTATCTTATGGGCCTATGTCTCTCTCTCTCTCTCTCTATCGGTTCAGCTGTACCCGACTCTTGGTCACTCTATGGAACAATGCACTGCATGCTGTCCTATAGCATGAACTAATGATCTTAAATGGCCTCCATTGTTTAAAGAAGACTCTTTCACTCACCCCTCTAGCCCAGAACAAGCAGCAGAAGCCAGTGCGGCCAGGTAGGTAGGGGATTCCTCCAGCCTCCCAAGAACCAGGTCAACCCCTTGTTTGTTTGTTTGTTCAATTCTATAACCCCTTAGCTTCCTTCCTGGTCAGGAGCTGGATTGGGTGAGACCATGTGTGCAGTAGGGATGTGTACGAACCTGTTCAGGGGCCCTTTTATGGGCCTCCAAACAGGTTCAAACACTGGGAGGGTTCAGAGTTCGAAGGGGGGGTGTCTAAGGGCAGGGAAGGGTCCACTTACCCCTCCCTCAATTTCCCCCTCGCCGGCGCCCAGCAGTAGCTGGTGTGTGTGTGCCCACTTCTGGCAGAAGAGCAGGGAAGTATGCTGCCACCCCATAGGACCTGTAAAATACCAAGCACCAGCAGGGGAAAAGCAGAGGGAGGAGTAAGTGCACCCTCCCCCACCCTTTTAAAGTGAGACACCCCCTGTCATCAAGTCACCCACGCCTGGTTCCGTGCACATCCCTAGTGTTCAGGTCATCTCCCCTGCAGCCTTTTTCCCAGCTTTTTTTGCCACATGGTCATGGATAAGAAGAAAAAACTATCCTGGAACGCAGACTGGAAGATTTGACCTAATCCAAAAAGATGATGAGCCCTTTCTTGTGCTCATGAGAAAGGGCTCCAAGGGGTGAGGGGAAGAAGCCTTTAAAAGCTCCCCTCCACTTAGGAAGATCCATTCCTCTTTGCTGTGTGTGTGGATCGTACAACCAGACAATCCTCCACTGCTGCCAGGAGCAGGGAAGTTTGGGAGCCAGGAGCCCTCAGAAATCCCATAATGCACCATGTGAGTACACGGTGGATTATGGGGTTCCCCTGGTGCTGACAGGAAGCAGCCGAGGCTGGCAGATGATCAAAAAATGAAGTTAAGGGAGCACTTCCTCCTTTAACCTCATTTTGGAGGCGGGCTCCATAGACGGGTTTGCTGTTGCGCCACTGCCGGGAGCTGTGAGGCTCCCAGAGGTTCTCATGCACTGGCAAAACTTGGCTGGGATTCCTTAGCCCGGTTTTGTCTGTGCAGGAGAATAGCCCCAGTATTTCCTAAGAGGAATCTGGCCCATTTCTGAATAAGTTTGAAAATGTCAAGCAAAATTTCATTAATAAGGTAAATGTATTATTTATTTATTATTTATTTCTTTGATTTCTATACCGCTCTTCCAAAAATGGCTCAGGGCGGTCTTACACAGCGAAATAATAAATAAGTAAGATGGATCCCAGTCCCCAAAGGGCTCACAATCTAAAAAGAAACATAAGATAGACACCAGCAACAGGCACTGGCCGTGCTGTGCTGTGTGTGGATAGGGCCAGTTACTCTCCCCCTACTAAATAAAGTGAACCACCACGTTAAAAGGCGCCTCTTTGCCAAGTTAGCAGGGGTTAAGAACATTAATAATCTTACTTCTATAAGCATTTATTGTATAGCAAAATCCTTGCTCCCCTAATAACGTTCTTTGCAACCCTTTTGCTCGCCCATACGAGTTGTTCTAGGGTTGTCCTTGTTGTTGAAACACTCTTTTAAAACATGTTAATGATGTATGAGCAGGATAGGAGAGGGCACACCTCAAACCAGCCATGAGTGCTGTGATATAAAGCATATCTGCGTTCACGTATGATAAGCTAATGCTCTGCCATCTTTTCTTCTAGTTTACAGAGGGAATGAAGACAAATCATGTAATGTAGCATGACCATCACAATCATGATGATAAATACAACATTTTGTGTCAACAAGAGCTGCTGCAAACACATCTCACAACAGATTCTGAAGGGCCTTCTAGTTATTGCGGCGTTTCACATGAGCAGTGTGAAGCGCCGAAAGGAGGTCTGTGGGGAGAACGGGTTTTCCAAAAAAACCCCACAAACCAGACGATCTCTCACTTTTCCCTGGGTGGGCAGATTGCCCGCCCATATAACTGGTGGCGGGCCGCTCACGGCTCAACCGGCAGCTCTGGGGGTCAGGCGCAGGGAAGCGCTGCCCCTCCAGGAGCCCCAATAATGCACCACGCAAGTGTGCAGTGCATTACTGGGAGCCCCCCTCTCCCCACGAGTGTGCCCACTGTGGCTGCAAGCAGCCACGGCAGACACAAGATCAGTTAGACTGGTTTTGAGGCGCACTTGTGCCCAAAACCTGGGTTAAGCGGCAAGCTACTTTAGAGGGCTCCTGACAGTTCTCATGCGCAGCAAAAAACGGGCTGGGCTTCCCTAGCCCAGTTTTCACTGCTTGTGAAAATAGCTTCATAGTCTGCTTTCCAATTACAGCTACCCACCGGAGAATCCTCATTCATCACCAGTTATTACTTTTATCACACCTATCACTATATGACATGCTATACTAGGGTAGCCAACCCTCCAGAATTGGAGGGTCTCCAGGAAAATTTAATGGCTTAAAATTGTGGAAAAATAGTATTAAAAGCAGTAAAAGCTCTTGGAAGAGCTTCAGTCAGAGCTGGCAACCCTATACCACACAAAATAAACAAAAGCTTTCACTAAAATAAAATACAACACATTAATTGGGAGGAACTGCAGGTTCCCCTCACATCTAGTGAATCGCCTTTCCTTATCCTCAGGTTCTGTTCTTAGTAATCTGTTCTTTATTCTTTATATGATTTTGTATGTGTGTGTGCCCTTCAAGTGATATTCACTTGAGGGATGTGGCCACAGCTTAGTGGCAGAGAATCTGCTTTGCATGCAAACATTTCTAGGTTCAATCCCTGGCATCTCCAGGTAGGGATGGGAGCGATATCTGCCTGAAACCTTAGAGAGCAGCTGGTAATCACTGTGGACAATACTGAGCTATATGGACAAATGGCCTGAGTGGGTATAAGACCTCTTCCGATGTCACTCTTTGGAATTTGCCATAAACTTTAATGCAACCAAAGAAAGTGGCACAGAAAATCAGGCAAACGCTGTGCTTTGATAACCAGTGAAATACTTGCTAAGTTTTATTCAAGCCTATTTAAATAAAAGCAGCTAAGAAGGCAAAATTAACAAAACCCATATTAATCCGCAGGTCTGTAAACTTGGCTGTGACTATCTCCAGCAGCAAATCCATTACAAAAAGGACACTTTTCTGACTGAATAAACTTTATAGTCCCTTCTCTTTTGTGTGCTGGCTGTTGTTACCATACACCTGTTACACTGAGTCAGCAGGAATCAATCAACAGTGCCCCACAAGGCTGCAACACCTGTTAACTGAGTTGAACAATCCTGGCAGCATTCTTGGCTGAACACAGCAGTCTCTAGTGCTCACC
The DNA here is from genome assembly GCF_027244095.1 of Hemicordylus capensis. Classification (NCBI taxonomy): domain Eukaryota; kingdom Metazoa; phylum Chordata; class Lepidosauria; order Squamata; family Cordylidae; genus Hemicordylus; species Hemicordylus capensis. The sequence goes on along the minus strand of NC_069661.1, from coordinate 47,497,453 downwards.
CCTTTGTGAGCTCTTCAACACATACAGGGCTGGAAGGCGGACACGAATACCTTGCTAATTGATATACTGCAAGGTCATCTCATGCACACCAATATTTAAAATAGTCAAGGTGCCACTTCAGAAGGCTATAAAGGAAATGGAAGATATCTGGCAGAAAAGTCAGTGTGAGGTTTTTCACAGACGAGAAGGTTAAGGCTGTAATCCTATTCAGGCTTACTGGAGCGCCAGCGAGACTTGCTTGTGAGTGAGTGTGCCAAGGGTCGCACTATTCCAAAAGTTATTCTTAGGAGAAATCATGTAGATTCTAGAAAGGAATTTTGAATATTTTTAATTAAGGCCTTGGGGGCGGGGCAGGGGATCGTCTGTTGAAAGATTAGCAGCTGGCATCTCTGGAACTACATTCAAAGAGAATTGTTAGAATCAACAAAGCTTGACAAAAGTGAGGAAATCGTTTTTTCCATGAGCTGCCCTGGAGGGAATATCAAAATCATATTTGTGCTCAAGCGAATGCAGGAATTCTTATGAGGCATTCCTGTGTCATTCACTTTTGCCCCCTTCTGATTATCCAGTCAACAAGAGCGTTGGCATGTTCTAAGGTGACTAATGATGAAAAATAGGCTTTTCTATTGGAAACATGGTAATCTGATTCTTCAAACAATTACAGAAACCTCAGGCCAATTCAATTCATAATAGCAGAGTTTTTCTCTTAGACCTGTGAGTTGTATAGTGATTATCAGAGAAATATGCAAATATTCTGCAGATAGGATTCTGTTTGCTCTGCTTAGTGTCTCTGTGCCTTTAACAGCCACACAACAGGTGGAAAAACAATAGGTATGCTCAGCTTTACAGCATGTAGATCCATGATAAAAATAGTTCCGCCTACTGAATTTCTACCGGGCTTGTTAAAGAAAACAGAGATGTGCAGAAACCAGTTTTGCCAGTTTGACTCAAATCTGAACTGGTTTCAAGCCAACCTGGTTCAGTTTGGGGCCAGTTCAAACCTGCTCGGAGCTCTACTGGTAAAGGGGAATCCAGTGAGAATTCTCATTTGTCAGTAAAGGGGCAGGGGGGCTTGACTAAGGGTAGAGCAGGCAGGAGGGGGGTAAGTAATTATTTACAAGTGTAGATGGTGGCGGCCATGTGTGGGGTGGAAGGTGTGGTGGCGGCTCCCCCACCCTCACCAGCCTTCCTCAGAGTAGGCAGGGCTGACAGCAGCCCCATTTGGGCCTTCTTCAGGCCTCTGTGTGCACCTGGAGGCCGTTTTAGTGACTCCGTATATGTACAGAGGATTTTTGCATGACCACAAATGTGTGGTCACACAAATGGCCTCTGTGCATGCATGCAGGTCACTAAAATGGCCTCCATGCATGTGCAGAGGCCTGAACTAGGCTGCCAGCCCAGGCTACTCAAGGGGAGCACTGGCGGGGCTGGGGGTGGGCTGACACAGACCCCCACCATGGCCACCAGCAGTGGCACTTGTAAGTACTGTAGTTACTTAGATCCCTCCAGCCTGCTCTACCCTTAGGCAAGCCCCCTGCCCCTCTACTGGTAAAGGGGAATCCTCACCGGATTCCCCTTTAGTAGAGCGCCGAGCCAGCTCAGTTTAAACTGGGCCCAGTTTGGTTCAAACTTGGACTGGCAAGGCCGGTCTGGTTCGACCCTGAACCAGACCGGCCTTGCCAGTCCAAGTGTCTTTCACACCCTAAAAGACAAAGGATGTGTCTATTCTATAGATAAACTAGTTTAACAGTCATTTTTTCTACTGGGGAAACTTAGGAAATCTGGTACTGGGGCCAGCTGTGATCTTCAGCAAAGAATTCTCAATACCTTCACCAAACTATATTTCCCAGGATTCTCAGGAGGGAAGGGGGACAATTATATTTAAACTGGGAAAAGCCAGCAAAATAAGTTTGTAGTATATATTCCTTGAATAAGGCCCATTCCAATGTCTCTCATAGTATAACAATGCTTTAGACTTTGTTTATGCCTACTCAGAGACTATGCATATAATTTGTTCATGTTGTATGCTCCAATAAACTCCATCTACCATTTGCATCAATATAAATTGCTGCTGAGAGAGAAAAAGAGTGAGCAGAGCTTCCGTAATACACACTCTGGAAGAGTTAATGAAACATTGCTCATTTTAGACACAGCCATTATGAGTAAGATGTATGAGGAATGTATTTCCACAAATTATCAGTGATTAACAGACTTCCTATTTTAAGACTGTAATCCTAAGGATAGGTTCTTGGAAGCAAATCTCTTATAAATTGATGGAACTTACATCGACATTAACATGGTTAGGACTGCACTAAAAAAACCTGATAAGGAATAGCTTTACTTGGTCATGTGAGACACCAGAAATAATGCAAATGTGTTTCACTGCTGCATGAAATCTGGAGTGGTTGGGATGAGAAAGACCCCAGTTCAAATCCTTGCTTGATTTTATAGCTGCTTCCCTCACAAACACAAGGTAATCTTATATAGATAAGAATTTATCTTATCTATAGTTCTTAGATAAGATAAGAACTTATCAAAGTTCTTAGTTAAATTTACTGAGTAAATTAATTTACTTAATTAATTTAAGTAAATTCATTTATTTAATTTACTAAATAAAGTTAAGTTAGTTAGCTTATAAATGCTTAGTTAAGAATTAAACTAAGAATTTATTCATAAACAACTCAATTTTCTCCTTCTCCTTTTCCTCCCTTTTCCTTTGGCTAGCCTGCCAAAGTAGCCCTCCCCTTAAATAGCAGAACGAACACTCCACTAACCCCGTTTTCTCAATCATGAGTTGCCACCGCACAGCTCGGCAGCGCAGCCACTCACAAGGATACCCTCGACCGGGAGGCTACAACAAGCCTCCAGGTCTTTGGGATCTCCCCAGAATGCCCCACACACTCGCATGGGGCATTCTGGGACTTCTGGGGGCCAGGTGGCCCCCAACCCCCACAGCCCCAACTGGCTTTGTGACAGAGTTGGTTATCGTTTAGGCAGCTGATCCGGCCACCCAGGGAGGACTGCATGATCATCTGCAGGGAGAGCGGCTTGAGCCCACACTCCCTGCCAAGCCCCATCTGGCTCACCACACTGCTCGTGTGGAGAGCTTCACTGAATAGTATGGGAATGAAACTCACTGGGTGATTTGGGGGCAGTAATTTTCATCCAGCCTAAGCTACCTCACATGGCTGATTTAAAGATAAAGTGGCCAGCAGCGGGATCACATTCATTGCTTTCTGGAATTTCAGCACAGATGCCTGATGCCTCTGGAGATATGCAGGGATCTTGAAGGAGGGAAATATGTCAATCCATGTTCTTTTTCAGGACTGTATCCATTAGTGTGAGATAATGGGGGTGTAGTGGAGGGAGGACACACCGGTACTTCTTGGCTTCTCTGGCTGTTGGGTTGGGCATGGCCATAGGGGCTGTCGTGGAGAGCACCTGCACTTCTGAATTTGCAACTATATCACTATGTATGGTGTCCCTGAACTGAAATGCCTGAAAAAGAAGCATGCCATGCCATTAAGGGTAAGGCCATTAGTTTCTCAGACCTCTATGAGATATATCTCATGAAGCACCAACTGTCTCTTTCAGAAGGGCTGAAACTTAGCTCCTGCACAATTCCCAGTTCTCTTCCTCTGCAGGCTGAGGGTAACACTGAAGCTGGGGTCAATTCAATATCAATCAATGTTTAACAGGCCACATGCTTCTAAATCATACTGTCGCAATAGCGCCAGTGTGTCACCTTAGGTGGTGCAGCAGGGAAATGCTTGACTAACAAGCAGAAACTTGCTGGTTCGAATCCCTGCTTGTACTATATTGGGCAGCAGCGATATAGGAAGATGCTAAAAGGCATAATCTCAAACTGTGTGGGTTAGGGTTAGGGTTAGGGTTATGGTAAACCCCTCCTGTATTCTACCAAAGAAAACCACAGGGCTCTGTGGGCGCCAGGAGTCGAAATCGACTTGATGGCACACTTTACCTTTAAAAGTGCCAGTATAGTTAAGCTGGAGAGTGTTTTCAGCATTTCACCATTATAAGTCCTGCACATTCTATTGCTTATAAAGTCAAAACCATTTTCCCAATCTGCCTGGCCATTCATTAGGTGACATGGGCACCTCCCTTGCAAATTTGGTGAAGATCCATTCGAAAAATGCTTAGAGAGAGCAGTTTAAAGTTTTTCTCTTTGGACAGGGTTTTAAAGGGTTGGCAACATTTATTTCGGACTAAGGAAGTGCTATTTAAATGATTTTGTAGTCCATTTGCATAGTTTCAGTCAGAAAAGTGCCTTTGTATGATTTATGATCAATTAGGTCCCGGGGGATCCCTGGGATCAAATTGATTGTTATTTTGCAATTGATCCCTAAAGTTGGGTTTTAAAGTTGGGTTTATCTGAGCCCTGGGGGTGGAGCAGCCAGCATGGAACGCTCCCACCCACCACTCTGGTATGTGCCCCTCACTTGTTCAGGCCTGTGCCTTGCCCCGGCCCCAGCAAGCCGACAATCCCTGCTGGTGCTCTGGCCTCCGCCCCCAGGGCTCAGGGGCCATCTTTCAAGGTCAGTCACATGTGCAGCGGGCACCTGAGCCCTGAGGGTGGGGCAGCCAGAAGGGAATACCAAATGGGACAAGGAGCATGCCGAGGAGTGTCCTGGAATGGGTGAGGGGGTTGGGTGTTCGGTGTGTCTCTGTGTGCATCTATGTGCGTCTGTGTGCATGTCTGTGTGTGTGCCTGTGTTTCAATGTGCCTAGAAGAGTCTGTGTCTGTGCATCTGTATGTGTCTATTATTATTATTTCTTGTTTACACAGTCAGACAGGTGTTATTGACTGGTTTGTTTTATCCAGACATCAAGTCCTTCCCAAGGACCTGGGATGGCTGAATTTTATACCGCCCTTCCAAAAATGGCTCGGGGTGGTTTACACAGAGAAATAACAAATATATAAGATGGATCCCTGTCCCCAAAGGGCTCACAATCTAAAAATAAACATCAGAATAGACACCAGCAACAGTCACTGGAGGTACTCTATTGGGGGTGGATTGGGCCAGTTACTCTCCCCCTACTAAATAAAAGAGAATCACCATGTTAAAAGGTGCCTCTTTGCCAAGTTAGCAGGGGTTATGTGTCTGTGTGTGAATGGCTACATCACTTGTGTACAACATTTACACTATTTTGCTGATAACACTAACCTGAAAGGAATTAAATCAAGCAGGAGAACTGAGAGGTTTATGGGAAATTTCTGGAAAGATAATCTGTAGTTTTGGACATGGTTGTTAAAGCATTTGCGTTGTGTGTGGGTGTGCGTATATGTGTGTGTATGTACGTTTTTAAGAAAAAGGGGGAATGAAGTACAGATTTAAAATGAACACCAATTACCTTCTTGTTGTGTCCTTGTTCGCTGCTGAATAATACTGAGCTGGGATCACGCTGTCACTCTTACTGAATCCACTAATTTCATTTACTTGTGGTTTGTTCAGCTGGGCGGTGGAGGGGAGTGTGACTTATTTATCTTAGCTGAAGGTTTTACAAAGTGTTTGGTGTTCTACATAGGAAGTATCACCTTGTGGTTTGGGTAAGCTCTTCCCCATGGTGTCTAATCATATTTCCCTTTTTAAAACGCCTAGAAATTCTGTAATCCAAAAACCTTCAGTTTAAAATGAGAGTTGCTGCTTTACATTTTCAATTGTGTCCTTAAAAGAATGGAAATTGCAAGTTAAGGTGCCCATCTTAACTTCCACACCATATAAGCTGTAAAGACTTTGTACAGTCTGGCATATGATGATGACTTTAGAAATGAAGCTCCATGAACCCACACTTTGGCTTGGTCTCTCTGTTGGATATTGGGCCGGGGAGGGATGCATCCTGGCTGACATTTAACAGGTGCAGTTCCCCTAATCACTTCCTAGAGATGCCCCTGTTGAATTTCTGCCTGATGTATCTCTGATCAAGGCAACGTGTGGGTGCATGGAGCATCATTCTTTTCATGGCACGAGTGAAAATGTAAAACAGCTTAACTCTCATTTTAAACTGAAGGTTTTTGGATTACTGAATTAAAAGTAATTAAATTAAAATTCTACTTTTAATTCTGACAACTGACCTCTTTCATAGCCTATCTTAAACCAGAGTGTTCAATCCTAAGTATTTTAAACAAAAAACTCAGATTGTTGTTTTTTTTTTAATGTAAAATCATTTTTTAATTCTGACTACTAATCTCATGCAACATTTATCTTCAGCATTAGAGTCCAATCTTGTGCATCTTTACCCAAAATTAAACTCAGGGAAGTAATTATTTAAGCATTATTATATTTGCTTGGCTTATGCATTCTAAATAATGAATTCATTTTAAAACAGAGCCAACCTATTTGCAAAGTGTAGCCCAGTGCATGGCAAGTCCAATGTTCTGAGGGCTGGCTTGCTTCCTCCTTTCTCTTGCTGACATGTGTTTGTGTTCTCATGATAGAACATGCCTGTCTGCCCGAAAGATACCATCCATCTCTACTGACACATACCATTCTCTCTAACCCAAATGCAAACATCTAGGGAAAACAAGAGCCCTATGTGCAGCAGGGAAGTAACTTGACTAGGGAGCAAGAGGTTGCTGGTTCAAATCCCTGCTGACACCTATATTGGGCAACAGTGATATAGGAAGATGCTGAAAGGCATGATCTCATACTGCGTGGGAGGTGGTAATGGTGAACTCCTTCTGTATTCTACCAAATACAACCACAGGGCTCTGTGGGCACCAGGAGTCGACACCGACTCAGAGGCACAACTTTCCCTTTATACAGCCCTTATTTAAAATGTTGCTGAACATGCTTACAAGTGCTGAAAGCGGGCCCAGAAGTCCCACCCCTGCAAGGATCTTCAGCTTGCTGCTCACAGTTATAGCGCCATTTGTCTGCAAAAGGAAATGCTGTAACTGTGATGAAAGTTCAGTGATTGGCAGCCTGGGAGTTATTCAAACATGGCTTCATGCTGCGTGGTAAATGTTGAGCGAAGCCACTTTGAATTACACTCCTGGCATTGAGAGAAGCAGCCCCTCCCCTCTGCTCTCAGGTTTGCTTTTGATGCAAGTTCGCAGATTGTTTTCCTTCTAGCCAATAGAGGCAGGGGGAGATTACTAAAGAGCTACATCTGCATTTGTAAAGAGAGTATCCCTCTCATCATAATGATTCTATGTCAGTGCCTCTCCCTATTTGCTCTGGTGTTTTCAGAAAAAGTAACTTAATACTAGCATTTTTACAACCCGGAAATACCTCGAGATAAGCTAGAGTTCACAAGACAAAGCCTGACTTGTGTGTGGAGTGGGTCCAAGGATCTCGAAGGGACTTCGGGGTAAGCTTGGCTGGTTTGTGAACACACACACTCTCTCCCCAAGGAGGTTTGGGGTAGAAGCCCTGTCTGTAAAGCCTCCTGGGGTGATCCAGGCTGCTAATAATGGAAGCGCCCACCATCATGGTTACAGCATTTGCCTCTTTAGATGAATGCCACCATATCCGTGAGTGGTGCAGTGAGGGGGGTGAGTGATACACTGAGGCAGGACTTCCAGACCAGCCTTTGGAGCTTCTATGGTGTTTGGCAGCACCATACAAAATAATGAAATAATGCCTGCAACTAGGTGGCCACTGCCGTTATAGTATCCTGAGCATCGGTGTTGCCCCAGACCTGCAAAGGAAGAGGATTGGGTCTGAAAGACCAAGAGAAAGTGTAGGTGCATGGAAGCAAAGTTGTATGCGGACACAATATGTGGGACTGTAGATTGTGGTTTACTGCTTACATGGTGCAAAAGTTAAGATGCCCAGTTCAACTTACAATTTCCATGCTTTGTGCTGTAGAAGTGAATGTGTCAGTACCTTAACTCTTAAACAGAAGGGGAGGTTTTCCTAGAATTCATTTCATCGCTTGATTCTTCACTGCTCTGTTAATACGTGGTGACTTTTAGCTGAAAATAGGCCCAGTGAGAATAATGGCGTTGGATATGTTGTCAAGTGATATAAAAGTTATATGTGTGGTGTTTGATCTGTGATTAAATTATTTATACATGCAAGTCCATCACTTGATGCAGAAGCCATCAACAATAAACATGCATCCTCTCCTGTTCCCTTTATCTGTTCCTCTGAGAGGATGGGATTCACAGAGTCATCTGTGGCAAGAGACGGCTGTTTTTGTAGAATGTCACCATTGGTTCACGGCCAGTACATATCATACAGCTCTGGCAAAAAGGATGACTCCCAGTACACAATACGGTATTGTGATAAGAAAGCTGAGGTACATGTAATGTAGCCATTTCTTTAGCTAATGATGATGAGTGTCTTTCTTTGGAACTTCTAGTGCCCTTTTTGTACAACCCGCTTCTTACACCAGAGAAGAAAAAGCATTTCGCCAAATTAATACATTTGAGAATGGCCAGTGCAGAAGAGCCATACATAAAGGCACTGCAGTACAATAACAGGCTACACAATAGCAGCTTTCCAGTGTTCCAGTAACATTACTAGCAAGGTAATTGCCTGTCCTCTTCCCTGGGAGAGAAATAATAGAGTTTGGCATTAATCCTCCTGGTCTCGCTGTGTAGACTGCGCCACACAGCCTGTCCTCAAATCACTCCTGCCAGCGGTTTTCTCCTTCAAGCCTCTTCCCCATTGTAAAGGATTGTTCTGCAATAGTCCATCAAAGCTGAACTATGGATTAGAGGGTCATGGTTTATTTTTCCCCTTCTCTCCAATATCACTGGAAGTAGAAAGAGAGATGCCAGGAGAAAAGGCTTTCAGGAGGGAAGGAGAGCCAGCAGGGGGTTGCCTGCGATGCTAATTTCTTTTTCTCGAGCTGTAGTCGTAGATGTTCTGTGGCTTTGCAATGTATATTTATAGTTAACTTTCAAAACAGAATTATTATGGGGAGCTCAGAATGTCTGGGAACTATATATGGAAGTGCTGCAGCACCATAAGCCTAAACATGCAATTGCTTTTCTACTGGCAAGGTTGGAGTCACTCCTTCTAATTAAAATTGCCAATATAACTGGAATCTTCTGTATTGTATTGCATTTCCTGGAATTGCCTATTGTTATGGATTTTGTTGCTACAACCGCAAATTTCTTATATAAAGGAGGAGATGGCTTTTTCTCCTCTACTTTGACCGAAATGTCGTTCAAAAATATGATCCTGCGGCTCAAGAGATGTGTCCACAATCAGGACCTTTTAGTGTGGAAGACTGCAGGATAGTGCACAGATCCTGATGAACAACCCCTGGTGCAGGAGAAAAAAATGGAGGGTTCGGTCTGAGGCTGGACTGAAACTCTCAGGCCAGTACGGAACTGGTTTGAGGGTTGGGTTCTTTCCTTCAATTTTTAGTTTTAAAAAAATGACTTACCACTTGATGAGGGCAGCGGTGGCCTTCAGGGGGTGCTGTGGCATCTCCCCTCCCCCCTCAGGTCTCCTCCCAGTTTTCAGGGCCATTTTGGCCCTCATTTTTGAGGCCATTGCACATTCACAGAAGGCCAAAATGATCCCCAAATGGGGAGAGGCCGGTGGGGGAAGAGGGAAATGCCACAGACCCCCCCTGTGGCTGCCACAGCACCCCTGAAAGGCCGCTGCTGCCCTCGCCACATGGCAAGTCTACGCGCTTCAACCTGACCCAAACCAGTTCTAATTCGAACTGAACCAGGCCCTTGTTTGAGGGGTGCCCAAACTGAACATTCTCAGTCCAGTTCGAATCCAGTTCAGATTTGAACTGTACAAACTGGTTTTGTGCACATGCCTAGTGGTTGGTGGGCACAGGGGTGCAGAAGAGGGAAAGCCCAAGCAACCTCTCACAATTTTTTGAGGGGGGGATAAAATACACTTTTGCAGGGGAAAATATGTTTTGGAGTGAATTTAGGAAAATAAGGGGGAAACTCTTCAAATGCTGGGTGGGGTGGCAGGGTCTGCACTTCTGCGTGGGCATAAGGGAAAGTGTTTTCTCTGTGTCAGCATTCAGACTGTAGAAACCCCCAACTTGTGAGGGGCAAGATATGGACCTGCTCTCTTCCTTATTAAAGCGGCAGTGGAAGCCCTCATTTTTAAAGGGATTGTACTGGTTATTTAGCTGCTGAATCACAGCACATCCCTAGTTTATGAAACCACTGTTTCTGAACAGCATTGGGTCTTGCTTCCAACTACACAGCAGCCCCGGGGCAGAGCCTTAGGGCTCCATATGACTGTGCATCATGTTAGCAAGCCGTTCTCAAAGCAGTTTACATAGCAAATGGAATAAAAATTGGTTAAACGTTCCAAAAGAGCTACTAATCTAAAAAGAAACACAAGGATACACTAGCAAAAACTACAGTGAAGGATGTTATGCTGGGCTGAACAGAGACAGTTCTTCTCGCCCTGCTAAATACAAGCGAGTCACGACTCTAAAAGTTGCCTCTTTGCCTGGCTAGAAAGGAAAGAGGCCTATGTAATGCCTCTTTGCATGCATGATTCCTTGTCCAATTAGGGAAATTCTAGTGCCCAAATGCTAGCCTAGATGGCCCCCCCTCCTAGCACCCAAGACTTGCTGTCTCTACATCATGGATTCTCAACGTTGGGTCCCCAGATGTTATTGGACTTCAACTCCCATCATCCCCAGCCCCAGTGGTCTTTGGTTGGGGATTATGGGAGTTAAAGTCCAATAACATCTAGGGACCCAACTTTGAGAATCCCTGCTCTACATCATAATCCTACAGGCACAACTGTTGCTCTCGCTTCTTGCACTTGGTGTGTAGCCATGCCTTAAAGCCAGATTTCACCACGGCGAATACATTTTCAGCCCACCTTTCAACTCTATTGTCAGGCTTGGGATCTGCTGAAGCCTGGCAGAATGTATTCTGTGACTCATTCTCTCCTTAGTTTTGTCAACTTGAAATCAGGATGAAAACATGGCAGTTCTGCTCATAGAAATACTATTTAAAGTCTCTTGTGGGGGACTATGGGAGCGCATATGCTGTTTTAAGCGCTTCGCTTTGCAGAGCTAAACTGCAAAGCAGTTTAAAAATAATCAGTTCCATCCAGCCAAACTCTATTGGGAAGCTGTGAAGCTATCTTTATCTCTGAAGTGGCATGTCAGCATGAAGCCTTCCCTGCAAAGGTGTCTGCCAGACTCAACTAGGTGGTGCACACTGTTGTTGCTGTTGTTGTTGTTAATTCGATTTCTATACTGCCCTTCCAAAAATGGCTCAGGGTGGTTTACACAGAGAAATAATAAATAAATAAGATGGATCCCTGTCCCCAAAGGGCTCACAATCTAAAAGAAATATAAGATAGACACCAGTAGCAGTCACTGGAGGTACTGTGCTGGGGGTGGATAGGGCCAGTTACTCTCCCCCTGCTAAATAAAGAGGATCACCATGTTAAAAGGTGCCACTTTGCCAAGTTAGCATGGGTTGATCTGTACATCTACATTACATCTACATCTGCATTAGCAATAGCAATAGCAATAGCAATAGCAATAGCAATAGCAATAGCAATAGCAATAGCACTTACATTTATATACCGCTCTATAGCTGGAAGCTCTCTAAGCGGTTTACAATGATTTAGCATATTGCCCCCCAACATTCTGGGTACTCATTTTACCGACCTCGGAAGGATGGAAGGCTGAGTCAACCTTGAGCCCCTTGGTCAGGATCGATCTTGCAACCTTACCTATAGATGTAACTTGTATGCACAACGCTTTGGGAGTCATCTGATGCTCTTCACTCCATAGATATGCTGGAAGGCAAATTGTACTTTTGAGATCAGATCATCCACCTGGACCATGCGAAAGAATGATTGTTTTCATCTTTAAGTTTGTGAAGCATGACAGAAATGTAGGAAAGGGCACTGCTTATTAAAAAAATACCTTTGGGGGATTCATCCAAAAGCCAAGCATACACTGTGACACAGAAAAGGACCTTTTATTTATTGTTAAATTTATACCCACCTTTCATTAAGAAAATCCCAAGGTGGCTCACAATAAAATTTAAAAACAAGATTATTAAAAAGATACATTAAATTATTGAGCTAAAAATATAAAAACAAATCTGATTTTTAAAAAATTAAATTAAAACCCTAGCATAAAAACAGTGCAAAATACAAGACGCAGCAGTGGAGACAATCATATAAAAGCCCAGGTAAAAAGCCACGATTTGACATGCCTTCTAAAAACTGTGATGGAGACTGAGGAGCAGATACCCACTGGGAGAGCATTCCAGAGTCTGGGGGCAGCAACAGAGAAGGCCCTGTCCTGAGTGCATGACAACCAAGCTTCCCTCATTGTTGGCACCCAGAGCAGAGCCCCCTCAGATGATCTTGTCAAGCGGGCAGCAACCCTTGGGAGCAGGTGGTCCCTCAGGTATCCCGGGCCCAAACTGTTAAGGGCTTGAAAGGTCAAATCCAGCACCTTGAATTGGACCCGGAAACTTGTAGCCAGTACAGCTCTATCAAAATGGGTGTGATGTGCTCCCACCGGGCAGCTCCAGATAAAACCCTAGCTGCCACATTTTGCACTAGCTGCAGTTTCTGGATATTCTTCAAGGGCAGCCTCAAGTAGAGCGTGTTACAGTAATCCAGCCGTGATGTGACTAAGGCATGGGTAACCGTGGCCAGATCTCAAGAAAGGGATGTAGTTGGCGCACCAGCCGAAGCCGTGCAAAGGCATCCCAGTCCACTGCCTCCACCTGAGCTTCCGAAAGCAGAGCCGGGTCCAGTAGTATCCCCAAGCAGCGTACTTGCTCCTTCAAGGGGAGTGCAACCCCATCTAGGACCGGTAAAATCTTCTCATCCCAATTGGCTCTCCTACTGACCAACAGTACCTCTGTCTTGTCCAGATTCAATTTCAGTTTATTAGCCCACATCCAACCCATCACAGCCTCCAGCCCCCGATTCAGGACATCCACCGCCTTCCTAGGATCAGGTGACAAGGAGAGATAGAGCTGAGTGTCATCCGCATATTGCTAACAACTCAGTCCAAGTCCCCGGATGACCTCTCCCAGCAGTTTCATGTAGATATTAAACAGCATGGGGGACAAGACCGAACCCTGTGGGACCCAACAGGGCAATGGCCATGGAGCCGAGCAGTAGTTCCCCAGCACCACCTTCTGGACCCTCCCCCCAAGAAAGGAGCAGAATCACTCCAACTCCCTTACTCGAGAGGCGGCCCAGAAGGATACCATGATTGATGGTATCGAAAGCCACTGAGAAGTTCCAGCAGAACCAACAGAGATGCACTCCCCCTGTCTAGTTCCCGGCGTAGGTCATCCACTAGAGTCACCAAGGCTCAGTCCCATATTCAGGGTAGAAGTCAGATTGAAAAGGGTCCAGATAATCCGTATCATTGAAGACCCTCTGCAGCTGGGACACCACCACACGATCTATCACCTTGCCCCAAAAGGGCAGGTTAGAGACCGGTCTATAGTTGTCTAGGTTGGAGGGATCAAGGGAGGGCTTTTTTAATAATGGTCTTACCTCCGCCTCCTTGAGGCATGATGGCATCCTGCCCTCCCTTAATGTGGCATTAATAATAACCTCCAACCATCTGCCTGTACTAGGGATGTGCGAAACATTTCAGGTACAGAATGATCTGTACCCAAAACAGCCGATTTCAGGTGACCCTCTGCAGCTGGGACACCACCACACGATCTATCACCTTGCCCCAAAAGGGCAGGTTAGAGACCGGTCTATAGTTGTCCGGGTTGGAGGGATCAAGGGAGGGCTTTTTTAATAATGGTCTTACCACCGCTTCCTTGAGGCATGATGGCATCCTGCCCTCCCTTAATGTGGCATTAATAATAACCTCCAACCATCTGCCTGTACTAGGGATGTGCGAAACATTTCAGGTACAGAATGATCTGTACCCAAAACAGCCGATTTCAGGTGATTCGTTCCCAAAACGAATCACCCTCCTAGCCCCCCGAAACATTTTGGAGTCGAAACGAATCACCCCGTTTCAGCTCCGAATTATCTGTTGTTTCAGCCCTCCATTTTGTGGCCAATAAAGTGCTGCTTCTTCCCCCTCCATTTTGAGCAATGACATCTATTTGAATTTCCTGCCTTTCTGCCTCTCATTGACTTCAATGCAAAAAGGTCCGATCTGACTTCTACTTGAATTTTGGGTTCCAGGGCCAAAAGAGTGCTTGACTAACAAGCAGAAGGTTGCCAGTTTGGATCCCCACTGGTACTATATAGGGCAGCAGCGATATAGGAAAATGCTGAAAGGCATCATCTCATACTGTGCGGGGGGAGACAATGGTAAACCCCTCCTGTATTCTACCAAAGAAAACCACAGGGCTCTGTGGGCACCAGGAGTCGAAATTGACTTGATGGCACACTTTACCTTTAGTAGTAGTAGTAGTAGTAGTAGTGCCTCCTTGGAAAAGTAAATTCAAATCAAATCAAATCTTTTATTGCAGTCTTAAACCAGCATAAAAGAAGTTGTCCCCGCTGCCTGACACAGCTCACTCATCCAGAAATTCACACAAATATGTATGTTGAACATTGGTTGCTCAACCAATTGAAAGTTGGAAAGTAGTATAGCATTCCTAAGAACACTGCAATAGGTGACATCGGGATAGGGTTACCGACAGTCCCTTATTAGCAGGGACGTCCCTTATTTTATTATTTTATTTTTATTATTTTATTATTTTATTATTAGCAGGGACGTCCCTTATTTCCGCCCCAAATTTTCCCTAACGGGATGACATTTTCAGCTAATGGGAAGAACTACTTATTTTCACTAATAATGAAATAATTAATAAGCTTCCATTCCTTTCCCTTCTCGCTCCTTACCAGAGTACTCTGTGGATCAGGTAGGCTGCAGACCTGTGGTTGCCAACAGTCCCATACTGGGAACATTAACAGCCATCAATGATTGACTAACTTAGCATTTTCCAAGTATCAGGATCATGAAAATCATGCAGGCAATGACTGCTAGATAGTGCTCATGTGTGAAACCTATTTTTACTGGCTAACAATGCTTCTCTTTTTAGAAAACAAAATTACATCACACCCAGTTTGGCTAACCATGGCTATAGCAATAAGCAGACAAGAAGCAACCTAAGTTGTAACTCACCCTGTAGTTTAAGTTGAAAGTGGTAAAAACACATACAGCACTCAGGCTCCCAATTACTCTCACATACTCCCCCACTCGTGTCCCTTATTTGGGCAGTGTAATGTTGGCAACCCTACATCAGAGGCTCAAACTCTGCATCCTGAGATGCTTCCACTCTCTGCTTGGTGTCTCCACTCTCCAGATCCTCCACTCTCTGCCTGGTGTCACCAGATCCTAAAATCTGCCTCTACCCTGGCTGCCTGAAACTGTCATTTCTTTACACAGACACATCTACCAAGGGAAGCGGGAGGAGGACAGGATGATGTCATCTCCAGCCCCTCCCCTGGTGGGGTTCAGGATTTTTATTTGGCCCTTCATGGTTTTTCTAATTCAGAGTAGAGTCTGAGCCATTAGCAGAACCAGCAGTAGAGCTATTCAAGGACATTCTTTGGGCATCTTGGCTCATCAACCAGTGATTAACTAACCAAGGGATGGCAAGCCAGCTAGCAACCTGAGATTTCATAAGAATATATAGGATAGGTTCACACATAATGGCAGCATCTGAGGTCCCAGGACATGACATTCAAACCTACCAATCTTGGCATATCCTGCCATTCTTCCATCTGCAAACCTACTATCTGTAACTAACTTCAAACCTCAGTTACAGATATCAGGTTCCCTGATGCAAGTAGGGCAGGATATGCCAAGATTGGTGAGTTTCTGATGCTATGACCAATCTAGGCATATAGGAAGTGGAACCTGCACAAGAAGTAGAAGTTCACATGGGGATGAGAAAGAGTGTGTATTCCTGGGGCTGCGGGTGCTCGTGAAAACCTCCGGTGTCACAGTTACATGTGTGAACCTGCCTATAGTATCCTAAAGTTATGTAAAATGTAGCCTGCTAATGAAGCTGATGCACATAGCTATCACAAATATTTAATACATGGATAGGAAATGGGAGGGTCCCCCTTGGAGCACCTCTGCATTCCAACCTCTCCCTTAATCAGAATGCTTAACTAGATTATAGAAATCTTATACAGCAAATACTTCCTCCATCGTAACCTCCACTAAGTAAATAATGCCTTCTGCATAAACCCTATTGGGACCTTCTTGCTCGATTATGCCAGTTCTTTAGAACTAAGACTGGGTTCTCTGACATTTCCTTACCTTATATATAGTATTTCTATTTATCAAATCATTAAGGAGACATGAAAGATTATAGGCAAGGCTGGAAATACATCACAAATACATTTCAATTAAAAAGAATCCGTATTACCCAACAAAGTCATACATAACACCATATAAATCAATATGGGAAGACAACACAGCATCTTTGTAACAAATTGCCTCTTTATCTCAGTGTTCAGTGTGTTTTCCATGGATTTTTAATAGCAATCAGTCCATTGATTTGTTTTTATAGCAATAGATCTAACAAATAATCCTTTTTATTCAAGACACAATATAATTCTAAATAGAACAGAACAAAATAATCATTTATGGAAGTGAAGTAAACAAGACTCGAACTGATAAACAGAGGAGCCAGGCTGGTGCAGAAGTCAGTGAATTCCCAAATGTCATTTAGATTTGAAGCAGACTTAAATAATCTCTGAAATAAGGATTGTCAGCTCAAAATCATGATAAAATGTCACTGAAGAACTACCACCAAAGGCGTTATATGAAAATAAAGCTCAACACAGCCATTGCTAGTTCATGACCAGAGACAGAGGTGAAATGCAGAATCTTTTTAAGACTTCAGTGGACTGTTACGAATACAACAAATATTTATGTACCGCTTTTCAACAAAAGTTCCCAAAGAGGTTTACACAGATATAGATAAATAAAATGGCTCCCTGTCCCCAAAGGGTTCACAAGCTTTAAAAAACCCACATAAGATGGACACCAGCAACAGCCACTGGAAGGAGGCACACCAGGAGGCCAGTAGCAGTCGAGGTTCAGCCCACCTCAGCCGCTCTAGCTCCACCCCCTTTTTCAGACATCAGGGAGAGCACGGAGAAAGGCAGGGAGAGCCGCTCTGGCTGTGCTGCAAACATGGCACTGGGCAATTTTTCTCACAAATGGGGCCAGTTGCTCTCACCTTGCTCAATAAACCGAATCACCACTTTTAAAAGGTGCCTCTTTGCTCAGTTAGCAGGGGCTACCTGAGCTCAGAGGAGCTCAGAGCGGAGTACATGCTTATTTTTATCCTCACACCAACCCTGTGAGGTAGGTTAGGCTGAGAGATACATGACTGGCCCAGACTCACCCAGTGAGTTTCATGGTTGAATGGGGATTCAAACTCGGGTCCTCCCAGTCCTAGTCCAACACTCTAACCACTATTTCCCCTTAATATCTACAGTCAGATATTGTCTAGCCATTTCGATATTATCAGATATTATCTAGCCATCTAGCCATTTTGATATTGCATAAATATTGCATGTGGGAAATAGGAACATAGTAAGCTGCCTTATACCAAGCCAGGCCATTGATCCATCTAAATCAGTATTGTCTTCACAGACTGGTAGAGGCTTCTCCATGGTTGTAGGCTGGAGTCTCTCTCAGCTCCATCTTGGAGATGCCAGGGAGGGAACTTGGAACCTTCTGCTCTTCCCAAAGCAGTTCCATCCCCTGAGAGGAATATTTTACAATACTCACAATGTATCCCATTCAAATGCAAACCAGAACAGACCCTGCCTAGCAAAGGCGACAGTCACCTATGTGTGAAGGGAAGCCGTTCTGCATCCACCAGCTCCACTCCTTGCTGTGTCCAAAACTCTGAATTTGGTACGATGTGTGAATAGAGGGCCTGGGCATGTACAATTGCATATACATAGGTGTACCAGCCTATGTACATAGATGCACAATTCCTCCGTAAGGAATTATGCACCATCAGGAGTCCTGATCACATGGAGAGCCTGTACACATACATGCACAGGACATGTGTAGACTCCCCTTTCACACACCCATCAGATGTCAGATGAGGGACTAATTCCCCTTCAAACATGTCTGTATACATCAAGTGGAATGATGAATGGGGCTAACGTCATGGTCCCATGCTCAAAAGAGAGAAGAACCCTAATTATTATTCTCTGCCGGATGTAAAAGTTTCTTTTAGTTAATCAAAAGAAATCTATCATAATGTGAATGACCTCTAGAGCATTGGGTCCCCAGATGTTCCTGGACTTCAACTCCCATAATCAAAGTCCAACCAAAGTCCACTGGGGCTGGGGATTATGGGAGCTGAAGTCCAAGAACATCCGGGGACTCAATGTTGAGAATCTCTGCTCTAGAGGAATTGTTCCCATAGAGTTTGCTTAACATTAATTTTGTCCTGCAGAGGCTTCCTTAGTTCGTTAAAAAGAGTGCTGCCATACCCTGAGTCAGCCCTCTGTACCGTACCTGAGTCAGACCCTCAACAGTCTTTTGTGTTGTCCGCTTGGGGAATAAAGCACGTTATGTGGATATACTTTTGCCAAGATATCACAATATCCTCCTCCATTATGTTTTTCTTTATTTAAAACTAATATATCCTGCCATTCTATCTTGTTTCTGAGACAGAGAAGGAAACTAACATCACAAAAGTTTAATAGCAAACCTAATATATTAAACCACAAAACACAGACACTGCAGCAGACATAAAACCAATTTTAGAAAGCCAATGAGAGAGTTACAAAGCCTACTACAACATCCACTCCCATTGTCTCACCAACTATATCTCTGTCGGTAGTGAGGCACAAAGCAGGTCTGCTCCCAATGATCTGAGAGGATGGGCAGACTTAAATGAAAGATGATCCTTTAGGTATCCTGGGCTCATGCCACAATGGGCTTTGAAGGTAACACTCAGCACTTTGAACTGGGTAGCAAACTGGAAGCCAATGGAGCTACAACAGTGGGGCCGTGTGCACCAATAAATCAGTTCCTGTCAACATTTTGGCTGCTACGTTTTAAACCAGGTGACTTTTCTGAACTTATTCAAAGGCAACTTCACACTGAGGTCATTCACACAATCAAAAACTGTGTTCTGCTCAGGTTTGGGGCTGTGTGTGCTCCCAATTTTGGTTGTGTGGAAGCAAGGTGGGAGGAAAAGCTACCCAGGTATGCATGATTCCACTTTTAGCTTAGTCAGTACTACATTCTCTGCTCACATCTGAGAAGAAGTGAAACTGCACCTTGCCTAAAGGCCTTTGAAGCCCCACCCCCTGCAAGTTAAGCATCATCCCCCTATAGACATACACACATACCATGACACATGAAGTATTTTTAACATGTGGGTTCTGGATGGCACAAACAGCAACTGAACTCCCAAGAATGTAAGAATATAAAACAGGTACATTTATGCAAATATGCATTAGCAGAAACATTTCAACACACAACTTAACATATTCCCATCCCACATGTTTCTTTTCCCACTACCCCCTCTTTCTCTAAGGCAGAGGCCACACTCGGCTGCCCAGAGCAGGTCACAGTGATGCCCAGCACAGCGACCACACCACCCAGGACAAACTGAAGAGGATTGGAGGGGGGGGCCCAGACTGTGTGGAGGCCCTGAACTTTGGCCTGGACATCCAAAGGTAAGAGCATCTTTGGGTGGACCATGAAGTGGGATATATAAGAGTCAAAAAGGCAGGACTTCCTCCACTGGCCATAATCCCCATGAAGGCTGTGGAAGTCCTGGATGACCTGCAGTTATGATGATACTTTGGACAGAGAAATTTCCCCCACCCCTAAAAGCACACTGCTAATTTGGCATGAGCTAAAAATAGCTATTCAGTTGCCACGATCAGTCATTTGCACTGCTAAAACGATTTTGATGGAAATATTATAATCATACATATGAGTAGATTTGTGTGTGTGTGTCAAGATTTGGAGAGGATCTTTCACAGATGCTATTTGTAGTTATGTTCTCCGGTATTACGGCATTCTGTTTGTGTGTCAGTACATGGAAAGTAACCTATTAGGAGTATTACTGAAGTGCAAATACGACTCTATTTCTGTCTGCTACCCACTTGCATTGATTGCATTTTGTAGCAGTAGGGCTAAAAACACACAGCTGAGCCAGCTGGGCTGAGGGGAAGAGAATGTATAGGGTTTCTAAAGAATGGCGAAGAGCTAGTCTTGTGGAAATGAGCTTTCCCCTTTGCTAAGCAGGTTCTGCCTTGGTTTGCATTTGGATGGGTGACTACGTTTGAGTGTTTTCTGCGGTAGGATATTTCCCCTTAGGAGATGGGGCCATAGCTCAATGGTGGAACATCTGCTTGCATGCAGAAAGTCCCAGATTGACTCACTGGGATGAATCAACCTGGTAAGGCTGGGAGAGACTCCTGCTTGAAACCATAACAGAGCAGCTGCCAGTCTGTGTAGATAATACGGAGCTAGATGGATCAGTGTTCTGACTCAGTATAAGGCAGTTTCCTTTATTCCTGTGTTCTCCAGAAGGGGCTCTTTTCCTTAGAAGATCTATACATCAGAGAAATATTATAGGCCAGCCCTCTCTCCACCCCTACATTCCCATCAAAGTGGTGCTTTGTGTTTGTTTTTCAATCTGCACATGCTTTGTTCTTCTGTTCATCTACACTGGCAGTATTCTTGCTCAAATGCAGCAAAGAAGAGATGATGCATAGAACCTGTCAGCAATAGGACAAGTGAGCAGTTCTGCTAAGATAGTTTCATTATGGGTCTCTCCCCACCCTGCCCTAAAAAAAAATCCCCAGAAGATACAAAGTGCCTCTGAGTACTCTGCAGAGTTGCATTCCCTTAGCACTTAAGTAAACCCTCCATCATTTAAGATCAGGGGGCAGAACTTCCTGAAAGGTGTGAACTTCAGCACCTTTCTTTTAACAATTAACCCCATATATCAAGGTGAGCATTAGCTGAATAATCCTACAGAAGAATTAGGGGTGTGCACAAAACCGGCTGGTCTGGTTTAGTTCAAGGCCGAACGGCCTCGATCCCAACCAGGCCAGTTTGGTCCGGCACCTCCTTGAAACCCCCCACTACCACCACCACCCATTTGGTTCAGTTTCAGGGGATTCACGGACCAAAAATTGTTTTTCTAAAAAATATATATATATTTTAATTCTACTCCCCTCAGCGGAGTTCCTGGAGGCAGCCGGGGTGTGTGTGTGTGTGTTCATGGAGGTTCCCCCTCCCCCCGCTGGCCTTCTAAATCACTCCCTCGCCCCGTTCAGTTGCTCTTCAGCTGGTTTTTGGCCTTCACCTGGCGGCCCGGTGGTCATGTTGGGGGCTGGGTGCCTGTGCACATGGCCTCTCTGTGGCCCGGGCTGAAAACTGGCCGAAGAGCACCCAAACGGGGCAAGGGGGGGATTTAGAAGGTCGGTAGGGGGAGGGGGAACCTCTGTGGACTCTCCACCCCATCCCACCCCTGCCACCTCTGGGAACTCTCTCGAGGAGAGTAGAAGGTTAAAAAATATTAGAAGAATTTTCAGTCCACAAACCCTCCAAACTTGCGGGGGGAGGGTTCGGTCTGGGTCCAGACTGAACCGGGGGGGGGGTGTTGGTTCAACCCTTGAACCCTCGAACCCTTGAACCGAAACCATGAACCACGAATACCAAAACCTGTTTACATATCCCTAATAAGAATCTTATCCTACAAATATTCATCTTTGAGAGTAACTAGTACTGCTTCTTGCTAACTAGAAAAGGAGGTCAATAAATCCAGTATTTAAGTATGGCCTTCTTAAATGACTTGCAATGATGTAAAAATAAGGCTGGAAATCTGACAACAAAGCAGACTGCTTTATGAAATTTTGAACACTTAGCTCCAGCTCAAGGAGATGATCTGATTTAATTCCTTCAACCTCTTGACTTGTAGTGATAATTTATACATTGCTGGAAGATCTGAGCATGGTGAGCAATGGGGATTTTTTTCTTTCCTTGGGATTGAGAGACAGAAATGAATGCTGCAGGCCTCAGGTTCATTGAAATGCTATGTGAGCTCATGATCCAGATCTACTGAAGTGTAATAAATCACAGAGACACCTCAACATGCAGATTTTATATTGCATGTCATATATAATAAAGAGTCCCTGATTTAATGATTGCAGCCTGGTAATGCCTGGTGGAGTTTTTCAATGACCATCTTATGCTTAAGAAAGAAAATGTGAGTAAGGGGCACAGTGCGGCAGTGTGCCTTGTGAGAGCTGCACTCCATATCCCTTTCAGCTTCTTAGCAGATATTGGGCCAGAGCTCTCAGTTGTTGGCTGTTGCAAGGGTGCAAGGGTTCTGGAGTTAGTGTGCAGTTTTTGGATCACACACAGGATTTCCCCTAGCAGCAGCAAAGTTTTCTGGTGTAGCCCAAATAAAAGGAAGTGCTTTTAAAAAAACAAATCCAAACAATTGGTTTACGTTTACTTTTTGCTATTACTTTTACATAGCCTGGGTTCACACAATCACAAGGAACCTGGTTAAAAAGGTAATCAGAATTAGCTGACCTGGCGCAGGGCATCTGTACGCCTAGTCCTCCCTGTCTCTCCTCCCTCCCTCCAGCCCCAGTCCGTTCTCCCCCTCCCAGTCTGCTTTCCCTCCCCTCCCCTCCCCACCTGCTGGCCTGGCTGGTGCTTTTCTTCCCCGCCCACAGGCCTGGCTGGTGCATTCCTTCCCCGGCCGCGCTTTCCCTTGCTGCCCGCCGGCCCGGTGGTGGCGCTTTCCCTTGCCACAGCTACCATACCCATGGCTATCTGGCAGCTGTTTGTGAACACATGTGAGGGCTGCCACACATGGTATTAGCCACGGGTATGCCTTAGAGAATTAAATATATAGATTAATGAACCCCGTGGAGCTGATTGTAACAACCCAGAATTTCAGGGCAATCCTGCTCAAACGTGGTTAACCAGCATTTAACCTGGATAGAATCAATCCTAGTTATCTATCCAGGTTGAATGCTGGTTAACCAGGCCAGTTTGACCAGGATTGCCCTGAAATTCTGGGTTCACACAATCAATCAACTCCAAAGGGGTTACTAATCCTGATTAATTTTTTAACCAGGTTCCTTGTGATTGTGTGAACCCAACCATATTAGTAGTTTCCTTGACAAAAAGATCATTCTCATGACCACTTACCCTGGCAATGGGGAGGGTGGGCGGGGAAGCATGCACCTACTTGCCTCCCCACAGATGAGCAAGACAGGAGATTTCAGTGCTGTTTCAGCTTTCATGGTGTTTCAGCCTCCTGGTGCTTCATAAACAAGCATCTTTCAAGAAGTGATGCTCCATGAACACAGAAAATGGATCACAGAAGGCAAGTGTGTCCCTTAGGAAAGGCAGTTCTTCTCATGGGGCCAGTTCAGACTAGTATCACTTGGTACATGTGATAAGGTCAGTGATGCACCAAGAGCAGGCCTGCCCTGATGTCACAAGAGGACATATCAACATGCTCTTGGGGTGTCCCTTAATTGCAGGTGGGGGGCATTCATCTGATTCACCTCTCCACATGTAGTACAAAACCTTGTTTAAATAGGGGTTTGGAGTATATATAATGGGGCAATTTAGATGAATGCCCCCCTTCTGCGATTAAGGGGTGAAAGCATGTTGGTACTGGAGATTCAGTGACTCTTTACACCTTCTATCCTATTGACCACTAGGAGCATTAGGAACGCTGATAATAAGCCAGGGTCTTCCTTTTTGTTTCCCCACACTTGTCCTCTCTCTCTCCACTCCCCCCACCCCAGCTTCTGATTGGTAGACTGATACTTTTAGGTCTCCCCCGCCTCTTCATACCTGCTCCTTTCATTTTACCTTCCTCCTTCCTTGTTCTACTCTTGCACTGTGAAGATACAGAAAACTCAGGAACTCAGGCTTTCTTTCTGATTATGTGCTAAATAAACCTTTGCATCCTTTTGGACCTTAAATGTCTGTCTCAATAACCTCTTAATGGGGCTTGGTTCTTCTTACACATGCTTTCTCTGTTATGATTGGGATCATTGAAATCCCTTCCCTACAACTGTTGGGATGTCCTCCCATGATGTCAGGGTGGCTGTACCCTCAGAGTGTCCCTGACTTTGTGTATTTCAGTCAGCGCTAGTCCAGACCAACCCATGGATTCTTAAACAGTATCCCTGACAAAAGAGTGTTTTTGGTGGTGGTGGTAGTGAGTTTCTCACATTAGTATCTTGTTTTCAAACCATCAGCAAAAAGATACTTTTAGACCAGGCCTGCTCAGCTTTGCCCCCTCCCCATCTGTTTATAGACTACAACTCCCATAATCCCCAGCCACAGTGGACAAAAGCCAGGGATTATGAGAGTTGTAGGCCAACATCTGCAGGAGGGCCGAAGATGAACACCCCTGTTTTAGACAATCACCTTCAAGAGCATGGAACATTTAGGTGGAAAGTATTCATCATTGCAGGCACTACGGCAACAAAGAACCATGATGGAGGTGTAGCACCAAAATGACTGTAGAGTCCTGAACTTTCATATCAGTGATGGACTTAGATATTCCACCTCTCCAGCAGCATACCTCACCCAATTGGAGGTTCCAAAGCACAGAAGAGTGTTCACTCTGGCTCACTGTCATGCCCTCCCTTCTATAGAAGGACTCCATTTGCAGAGCGACTATGCCCTTGTGGCTCAGGGCAGATCGAAACTACCAAGCATGTCCTCCTCTACTGTTTGTTCTATAGAGACATTCACACCTCCCTCATCCTTCCATTGCTATGCAAGTATCCGGGAAGTTCGAGCCAATTCTACAGCTCCTTGCTGTTTCTGACTCTAAGCCTGTCATCACATTGCCAGGTTCTGTGTGGCTGCGATCAGCATTCCTCAGCGGATGGTAGGCAGTGAGTCCTATCAGCCTTAATCTGACCCTCGATGATGACTCAGGGCAGGCTCTACACTTGCTCACTCAATACTGATTCAATAGAAAGACTTACACTTTTTCCTGCTCCTTATAGCCTTATAGTCTGGTCGTTATCCAGTTTTATTACTTAGGCTTTTATGTATTTTTGTCTTCTCATGTCTTTTAATCTTTTTACATCCATTTTAATGCCCCCCATCCCTTTTTATGCCTTTTATGCACTTCTATGACTTTTCAGGCTATTTATGCCCTCATGCTTCCGGTATAGTATTTTTCTAGTATTTTTATTACCTTAGGTACCGTACCATATGTAATCACCCTGTGCACTTTTTATCTACTCTCACTTTTAATAGGTAATCACCCTTATACTTTATTCTGGCCTATGACTGTAATACAGATTGATTGATTGGTTACTCCAGTTTTGTTCCATCTTCATTTCCAGGCCCAATTTAAGGCCCTTTGAAAACCTAAAGAGTCTGGGACCAGAGTATTTGAAGGATTGTCTTTTCCCGCATAAACCTGCCTGCCCATTATAGTCATCATCAAAGGCCCTGCATTGAGTTCCACTGCCATGAGTTCCTGTCTGTTTGCAGGAATATGTAACAAGGCCTTCTTAGTTGTGGCGCTCAGTTACGGAAGCCTGTCTGGTCCTCGCTTTAATGGCATTTCGGCATTTTTCACTACGCTGTTGTGTTGGTTTGATTTATTCCCCTCCCTCTCCCCTCTGAGGTGTCATGATTTTTTTTTTAACTACAGACTCTTATGCCATATTCACACATTAAGTATTACACATGTGTAATCTGTGTACAATAAATGGGCGTGCAGATCTGTACATATAGTGATTCACTCATTATGTTCAACACACTTACAGTAGTATACTTGCTATCTGTACCCTGCATGTGAGAGGGCCTATACCTGGTTCCCTTTTAAAATGAAGACTTGTACAGTCATTCACATACAAAAAATGTACATGTGTACAAACATCTGTCTATTTCTACAGCAAAGTCAGTATAGGACTTCAGTTATTTTTTGTTTTAGAGTATTGAACATTTTTATTGGTGGTTGGGTTTAAATTAATGTTCCACAAACCGCCTTGGGGACCTTTGAGGGCTAAAAGACAGATCATAAAAATCTAAATCTGAAATCCCCATAACCTTTCCAGAAACATTGAGAATCAATGAAATGGGCAACTAGACCTATGTGCTAAGGAAGGTACGGGTGGGAGGGTGGGACTTTCGGCTTGTGCTTCATGACAAGCAGTCACCCATGCCACATTGCATACCTTTTGAAACTGAGTGGACGTTCAAAAGTAGTTTGTGGTATGACAAGGGGGCCTGACATTCAATGGGTGGGTGGGGTGGGCATCAAAGATCTCACTGGGCATGCCCAAAACCTCAGGCACACCTGAAGTAATTCTGTGAACCCCAGCTATGGTTGTAACATATGAAAAATTCACTTCTAAATCAAATCTTTGATCACTCATTTCCTTATAGTTTTTGCCTCATATAAATAAAAACCATAAGTAGTTTTATATTATTTTCCTTTATTTTGCAAGAGGCAAAATCCTACTATGGCAAAGTACCAAGAAAGTAGAACTCATATTTCATTTTCAAGTTGAAGCGCTGAGATGTATCCAATCCATGTAGTCTATTATCCTGTCTTTCCCTCAAACAACTAATTATATTGTGCACTCTTCACACCTCACTAAATTCCCACCCAGAAAAAGCCTACTCTTAACTGGAGGCAGAGTCCACGTTCTTTTTTATTCAAGAGAGATTGACATGTGATTGATGGAGATAAACCATCCACGCCACATACTGTAAGTCACAGGGCATTTATCATGCTCTTTGACTAGTACTTCAGGGAAGTTACAATTTGGGAATGTGATCCAGCCAAAATTAAATGCTGTTCATGAATTTCAAAGGGAGGGTTTTAAGCCACTGAAATCAGTGGTGCTCAAAGAGCTCTTAACTTTAACAGGATTGTGTCCGTTATTTCTTTTAACATGGAGCTAGAAATCTATCTCTTGTAGTAAATAATATTTCCCCTTTAGCCCTGTGGCCTTTATAAATGTTCCATTTATATTATTACATTAAGCAATAATAACTGTAGAAAATTTCAGGAATTGCTAAATATTTAATTGACTATGACACAATTTAAAATTCTAAAAGCTTCCAAAGCACACACACAAGAACGTCATAGGTACAAGGACTCACTCCCCGAGGAATCCTTATTATGTTCATAGACCTGTCCCCAGTTCTTAGAGTGGAGCAAAGAATCTCTGTGCATTCCTACGTGTGTAGAGCACCATACACATTGGAGATCCTAGATGTGTAACAGAGCCAATTGGATCAATTATCTCAGTTCTAAGAAATACTTTCTTCTGCATGCATCACTCTGATAATCAGAGCCAATGCAAACATCAAATGGAGCATCTTTTTGATACACGTGCTATAGTGTCACTTGTTTGAAAGCACCGTGGTATCAGAATCTCCCCATACCTGGAGACCTAGCATATCTGGGAGAATGCTTCTAGCCTGGCCATCTAGCTGATATGCTAGATAAGGAGGCCTTTATTGGAGATGGGGGTTGCTTTCGAGTAATGAGGGGCCATAGCTTGATGATAGACCAAATGCAAAATCTCTGGCATCTACAATTAGAAGGATCTCTGGTAGCAAGGCTGGGAAGGACCTGAGACTTTCAAGAGCCACTGCCAGCCAGTAGACAATACTAACTAGATCAAGCAACGGATTGACTTAATGGAAGACTGCGTCATGTGTTCAAGCCCACACCTGTGTATTTGTACCATAGGCCCTCTTCAATGTTTGAATCAGTCCAAAGACTTATTTTCCATATACTTGCACTGGCATAGATCCAAGTACCTGTAAAGACTTTCAAGTAGCATCCTTACTGATCTTCCTGATGGCTCATTTCCATAAAGCACAAGTGACATTGGGAGGTATGTTCCTTACCTTTAGTGTAAAGAGCTGGTCTTGTGGTAGCGACCTGGTTTGCATTTGGATGAGAGATTATGGCTGAGTTCAGATGTACAGGATAACCACAGTTATAGCTGGCCAAGGTTGTAACTGCAGTATGCTCGAACACACGAAACCGCGGTTACAGGCCAAAAGCTAACTCCAGTTTGCCTTGCCAAATTCTAATTGGAACCTTCGGCTATCTCTAAGTTTCTCCACCAATGGAGATTTTGCTGCTGAAGTGTTATGCCTGCATGCTAACTCAGCTATCCAGTCATAGAGGAGGCAGGGATGTTCCTCAGTGGCCGGGCAGCAGGGAGGGCTTTCTTCTCCTTCAACTGGAGTCTGATGGGCCACGGTTGGTGAACGTTTACAGCACAATTTTGAGTTAAGAACAGAAACCTTGGCCATGCTTAACTCCAGTTAACTTGTACACATGAACTGGGCCTACATATGAGCACTCTAAGATATTCCCCTTCAGAAATGAGGCTGCTCTGGGAAGAGCATCTGCATGCTTGCATGCAGGAGGTTCCAAGTTCCCGCCCTGGCATCTTGAGATAGGGCTGAGACAGACTCCTGCCTGCAACCTTGGAGAAGCTGCTGTAGATAATACTAAGTAAGATAATACTGTCACAATTCTACACATATGATCCATCAAAGACATATATAATCAAAGCAGTAATATGTATAGTCTGGTCCAGGCAAAATCAAACCAATTCATCATCTTTGTAGTTTAACAGACTGAAATCTACAGAAATTCCTCCTAATCATGTGACCTTAAGATTAATATATCCATCATGGTCATTCTGTTAAAAAAAAAAAAAGATGAGATGGCCAATATGTATCCTGTCAAGGAAAGTCTATAACAGTTCCCTTTTGGAAATGTATGCAGGAGTCAGTGAAGAACCCCAGGTGGTAGGTCTTAAACTGGCCCTACGGCACATGGCTAAATGCTATGACCATGGACAAGTGGGCATTTTCCCATTTCATTGTAGATTTAGTCAACTGGAAGCAGACTGAAATAACTCTTGCTTTAAGCTAAGAGTTCAGCTGCAACCAGCAATTTGCTTGCTCGGGGATTACTTTAAAGAGAAAAACTGGAAGCTTCATGTACAACTCAGTCCTCTTGAAGCTTCAAGAACAGCTTTAAAGATGGGTGAGATTGCCCAGGATGTCTATCTGAAAGGGTCATTGAGCTGAACTTGCACAAACCACCCATCTTGAAAACACTGACTAAGTAAGCATGATGGGAAGGATAGCTAGTCTTGCAGAAGTGAGTGTGACCTGTACCCTTTGCTAAGCAGGATCTGCCATCGTTTGCATTTGGATGGATCACTGACTCCATGTGAGCACCGTCTGCTGTAAGGTATTTCCGTTAGGGGATGGGGCTGCAGCTCAGTGGTAGAGCATTTGCTTTGCATGCGGAAAATCCCAGGTTCACTTCCTGGCATCTCCAGGTAGGGCTGAGAGAGACTCCTGCCTGAAACATTGGAGAGCCACTGCAGTCAGTATAGACAATATTGAGCTAGATGGACCAATGGTCTGGCTTGGTATAAGGCAGCCTCCTGTGCTCCTATGTTCCTAAAGGCACTCCTTGCCCATGGCACTGCCACTGTCCTTAGGCTGGCCCTGTGAGGCTCAGTACCTTGAAGCCTTGTTTCAATCAGGGCCTTTGCATTCATTGGACTTGCTCCAAAAGAAACCCCTGTGAAAATTCACATCTCTTTAATAGCATGTGAATCTGGTCCAATTTTTGTAAAAGGAATCACAAGAAATAAGTTCCTCTAAATATAATTTGGGAAAATGGGAATTCTCCATGATCTGCAACCTCCACCAATAATTTAACATAATTAACCTGATTTTAGTTGGCAAAGAAAGAAGAGCTAAAATCAGTTCCCAACTCTAGTAGAGCAGAGGCTGGCAGCAAAAGGAGTAATCTAAGGAATTTATTTGGAAGTGCTTCAATTCCAAGAAAGTCTAACTGCCCTACAACTGAACAGATGAATGTGCTTCAAGAATTGTTAGAGCTGCATAAATCAGACCCTCCCCCACCTTTAATATCTACTGGGGGAAATGAGCAATTGCCCATTTGTCCATAGAGCTGATAATGGTCTTGGACTTAATATATTTGTCCTATGGCTTCCAACTTTTGTGGCCAGAAAATAAGTGCCCAAATATTTAAATGAGTCTATCTGATTGATTGAGTAGCATCCAATTATGTGAGTCTTTATGTCCAAAGATCATAATCTTCATTTTGGCATAATGAATGGGAAGACGTTCTGCCAAACATTTTTTAGCAGAGTTCATACACCTAGTTGATTTTGTGCCAATAGGATCATGCTGTCTGTATAATGCTGAACAGACAATTTATTATCCTCAATTTTAATCCAAAAGCAAACTCCTTTATCAGACAAAATGAATCGTTGGCACTTACCTGAATGGTCATTCTCCTCAGACGTATGGATTGTATCCGAGCATCATGGGTTGTCACCACCTACTGCTCTGAGACAGGGCCAATCAGAAAAGATCTTGCTAGCAGAAGGGAGGGACAACCCCCTCGCCTCCTCAGTCGATAACATAGCGCTTCGATGCTCCATAAAAGGCTAGAGACAGAGACACTGCAGAACCAGAACAATAGACAGAAAACACACAGATAACAATCCCCCCCCCCCACCAAGAGGGAAAGGAGAAAGAACGGCACATATGCCAACAACCTAACTCAATAACCCCTTCTGTAGAAAAACTCCACTGAATAGGAAAACACCTCCCCACAGAAATACGGGGGACAGTGGGATACGGATGAAAGAGGGGGAAAGGATCAGACACACAATCGGGCGGGTCGGATACAATCCATACGTCTGAGGAGAATGACCATTCAGGTAAGTGCCAACGATTCATTCAACCTCAGACGAGGATTGTATCCGAGCATCATGGGACATACCCAAGCTGTTACCCATTGTGGGAGGGCAGAAGAACAGAAGGTCTGATCCTAGGATGGAACTACCCTCTGTAACACACGGCGGCCAAAGGATGCGTCCGCAGCGGCCCAATCGTGTATTTTGTAATGTTTTACAAAAGTAGACAGGAAAGCCCAGGTGGCGGCCCTACAAATGTCCACTAGAGGCACCAAGGTGGAAAGCGCCGCAGAGGATGCCGCGCTCCGAGTAGAGTGCGCAGTGATGCCCTCAGGAGCAACCTCCCCCGCCGTGGCGTATGCCAGCTGAATGGCTTCACAGATCCAGCGTGATAAGGAGGAGTTGGAAACCTTCCTACCCAGCGAGCAGGCACGAAAGGAGACGAAAAAGGATTCAGAGGCCCGAATGGGTTTAGTTCTCCTCAAATAAATGCGAATAGCCCGCCGGACGTCCAATTTGTGCCAGTACCTCTCCCTGGGGGAAGAAGGACTGGGGCAAAAGGAGGGAAGCATTAGCTCTTGCGCCCTGTGGAACACCGAGTTGACTTTAGGAAGATAAGTCGGATCAGTGCGAAGCACCACATGGTCAGGGAAGACCAAACACAGCTCTTTTCGAACCGACAAGGCACCTAGGTCTGAGACACGGCGAGCCGACGTGATGGCTACCAGAAACAACACCTTCAGGGTAAGAATACGCAAGGAAACAGTGTGCAGTGGCTCAAAGGGAGCCTTGGTCATAACCCTGAGCACCAGATTGAGGTCCCAAGTGGGAAAACGGTGGACAGGCGGGGGTTTTAATACAGCCACTCCTTTCAGGAAACATTGTATGTGGGGATGCCCGGCCAGGGAAGGGAATGCCGGGACCTGCAAAACGGACACTATGGCGAACATTTGGCAATGCAGGGTATTGGGACGAAGACCCTTGTCTAGCCCCCTTTGTAAAAACCCCAAGACCTGAGTCACCGAAGCCGTCCTGGGATCCGTCCCACACTCTCGGCACCACTGCGAAAATGCTTGCCACATTGACTGATAAATACGGGCTGTGGAAGGGCGCCTGGAAGCCATGATGGTATCTTGGACTGCCGGGGAATAACCACAAAGTGCTAAGGAGCCCCGCTCAATCTCCAGGCGTAAAGATTGAGCCACTCTGGATCGGGATGGAGAGCAGGCCCCTGACGCAGGAGATGGACCCGAGTCCCCAAGGAGAGGGGAGGCTCTACCGAGAGAGCCACCAGGTCCGAAAACCACGGCCGTCGTGGCCAACGAGGGGCCACAAGGATGATCTCCACCTTCTGATGCTTGATTCTTCTCACCATCCGGGACAGCACAGCAAAAGGAGGAAAAGCATACAGAAGCCCCCAAGGCCAGGGAGAAAGCAGGGCATCTACTCCCTCCGCTCCCGGAGATGGATACCTCGAGAAGAACCTGGGCACCTTGGTGTTGGCTGGGGTCGCAAAGAGGTCGAGCAGAGGAACACTTAACCTGTGGGTGATGTCCCTGAAGACCTGATCGTCCAGAACCCATTCCCCCTGGTCCAGATGGGACCGACTCAACCAGTCTGCCAGAGTGTTGTCCACTCCACTGACATGGTCGGCCTCCAGGGAGCGGAGATTCCTCTCTGCCCAGGTCAGGAGGAGCTCTGCCTCTTGCATCAATGCCCCAGATTTCATCCCCCCCTGGCGGTTGAGGTGCGCCTTGGTGGTGGTGTTGTCGGTGCGGACCAGTACGTGCCGGTCGTGAACCTTGGGGAGGAACTGCATGAGAGCCAGCCGAATGGCCCAGAGTTCCAGCCAATTTATGGACTGACTCTGCTCGGCCTCTGACCATTGACCCTGTACCATTTGGTGCCCAAAATGACCTCCCCAACCCGTGAGACAGGCGTCGGTGGTGACCACAACGCGGTCCACTGGCAAGAAGCTTACCCCCTTGCGAACAGCTGGAGACATCCACCACCGGAGAGACCGGCGTACCTGAGGAGTGAGGGTCACCCTGAGCCTTGACCTGCTGGCGACTAGCTCCTGGAGAGGAAGGAGAAGCCATTGTAGGGGGCGAGAGTGGAACCGTGCCCAAGGCACGATCCCGATCGAAGAGACCATCAGACCCTGTAACTGAGACAGAAAAAGAACGCTCGCTTGTGAACGGCCCAGCAGACCGCAACAAGCAGAGTGCAACTTCCGCCTGCGTTCATTGGTCAAGTACACCAACCCCTGAGTTGAGTCGATGATCGCCCCCAAGTGTTGAATCCTGGTCTGAGGAACAAGGGAGCTCTTCTTGAGGTTCACCAGGAAACCATGGGCTGCCAAGACCGCCACGGTCTCCCTGACATCCGCCCATGCCTTCTCCCAAGATGGCAACCTTATGAAAAGGTCGTCCAGATAAGGGTAAAGGTGTACCCCCCTGGTCCTCAAGTGCGCCACAAGTGCCACCATGATCTTGGTGAACACCCACGGCGCAGTCGAGAGACCAAAGGGGAGGGCCCGGTACTGATAGTGCACTCCCGCATAGGCAAAACGCAGGAATTTCCTGTCCAGGGGATGTATGGGGACATGTAGGTAGGCCTCCTTTAGATCTATAGAGGTCACAAAATCCCCTTCCTGGAGGGCCATTAGAATTGAACGTAGTGTCTCCATCCTGAACTTTCTTCCCCTGAGAAACTGGTTGACAAACTTTAAGTCCAGGATGGCCCTCCACTCCGCATTCTTCTTTGGCACCAAGAAGAGAATAGAGTAGACTCCATATCCCCTTTCTTCTGGAGGAACCTGCTCGATGGCCTTGATATTGATCAGGTGTTAATGGCGCTGACCATCAGAGAGCGCTTGTGCGGGTTGCTGGACTGAGGGGAGAGCAGGAACCGGTTCAGGGGGCGTGACAGAAACTCCAGGCTGTACCCCAAAGAGACAGTACAAAGGACCCAGACGTCTGTACACATCCTGGCCCACTGCTGGGTGAAGGAGACCAGCCGACCTCCCACTTGTTGCCCCACAGCTGAGTCATTGTGGAGCGGCGCGCTTGAATCCCAACTTGGGGAACTGACCTGACTGCTGAAACTTCTGTTGTGCGCGGTCCGGGGCAAAACCCTGGTTTCTGGGCCAAGACGGCTTGTCATGCTTGCCCTGATGGGGATGAAAATTAGATCGAAACCCGCTGTTCCCCCCACTGTTAGAGGAATAGGAAGAAGAAGAAGAAGCGTTAGAAAAGGATCTGCGATCCTGGCGCTGTGCTGAGAAGGGCATTGCCTTTTTCCTGTCCTTAGTCTCTATCAGGACTGGTTCCAGCACCTCTCCAAATAATTTTTCCCCCTTGAAGGAAGAGTTGGCCAGGTTGCTTCTCGATTTCTGGTCAACCCTCCAGTATTTAAGCCATAAGTGTCTCCTGCCATGGCCCGGGCAGACAGCTGTACTGTATCTAGAGAGCTATCAGCTATAAAGGCGGAAGCCTTTCCCAGTTTATTAAGTCCCTGCCTGAGGACCACCAGTTTGGGCAGAACTAAGGGCAGAAGGTCCCTCACCCAGAGGACAGAGGCCCGAGCAAATATAGAGGAGGCTACCGAGGCCCTTACAGCAAGTGCGGAGGCCTCGTGGGACCGGCGCAACGAAGCGTCACACTTCTTGTCCTCCACATTACGGAGAACCTCGTCCCCATCTCTCGGGAGGACCACCCCAGTCACTAGTGCGGCAATTTCTTTGTCCACAGGCGGGACCTGAAGCTTGTCCATAGCAGCCTTGGAAATGGTATACAGACGTTTCACCCCGGGCGGGGGGCCCTTGCTCTCCCACTCGCCCTGGATGACGTCCATGAAGAGCTGAGGACAGGGGATGGCCACCTCTGGTGTTGTCAATGAGGGCAGCACAGCAGGGTCCCCCTCTGAAGAGGCCTGGGGGGTAGGCACGACTCCCTCCAATCGCAGCGACTTACGTGCCTTATGGAGGAGGACTGGGAAATCCGTCTGGTTAAAAAGCCTATAGGTTGCCTGGGAAGGTGGTAAGGTCTCCTCCTCGTCCCCAGACAGTTCCCCCTCCTCTCTACAGGAGTCCGAGTCGTCTGAGCGCTCCCTATCCCCTTCTGGAAACAGAACAGGCGCTGGCAAGCTAGAGCCTGGGGCCGGAAGGCGACTTGGGGCACAAGGGGACAAGTTAGGTGGTCCCAGAAGTGCTGTCGGGGGTCTAGAAGAGGGCAGCCGAGGTTGTGACTTGGCAGGTGTCCCGTCCCCCCGCTGGGGACCCAAAATGGCGGCCGGAGCGTCGATGGCGGGAAAATGGGGCTGTGAAGCTGCGTGTTCCCCCGTCTCCTGAGAGCTCAAAATGGCGGCCGGAGCAGAAATGGCGGGAATTTGCCATGCCAGATCGGGCATGATCCTCCCGAATTCCTCCGCCACCACCCGCCTGAGGAGAGCAGCAAAACTAGCCGGGATCTCCTCCTCAGCCCCTCCAGACTGCACCCGCTCCCGATCGGAAGGAGAAGGGCATGGGCGTTTGGCGGGCGGCTCGCCCTGCAACAGGGACCCCAGCGTTCCTACCTGGGAGACCCCGGGCACCGGGAGGCCCTCCTGGGCAGACACGGCCTCCTGCAGCGGCGGCAGAGCATGGACTCCCCCGCCAGCTTCCCCCTCAGCCCGACTCGCAAGCTCCAGCTGAATGGCTGCAGCCGCTTGCGGTGCAAGGCGCTTGGCTGCGCGCACTGCTGCTTTTTGCTCCTTCGAGAGCTTGGTAGTTTTCTTTTGCTCCTTCGAGAGCTTCGTAGTTTTCTTGGCCTTGGGGGGCTGAGACACGGGAGCGGGAGAAGTAGCCGCATCCCACTCAGCACAGCACGCCGCAGGGGCCACTGAGTCCTCTGAAAGGGAGGGAGAAGCCTCCCTCTCACAGCGCGATACTTGGGGTTCCATAGCCCCCGATATCTGCCACGAAAAGACAAAGCAGATCATGAGCGGAGCGCTAGGACTGCCTGTTCCCTAAGATCCTGTCTAGACCCCAACACCCAAGGACAAACGGAAGGGAGCAAGCAGAGAAAACCGGAGCAAAGCGAAGAGCACCTGCTTGGAGCAAGACAGGGCAAACGACTGAGGAGGCAAGGGGGTTGTCCCTCCCTTCTGCTAGCAAGATCTTTTCTGATTGGCCCTGTCTCGGAGCAGTAGGTGGTGACAACCCATGATGCTTGGATACAATCCTCGTCTGAGGGAGAATGCATATGCACTTTGACTTCTGAATTATGTTACCATGTCCTAATTAGAACTAGAAGACATTTGTCTATGTCAGCCATCCCCAACTTTTTGCCTTAAACTCTCCCAATTGATATGATCAAAATCTGACAAAGGAAGCAAAAAAGTGTGTAGGTCTGGTTCGAATAAAGGCCTGGTTCGAATAAACACTTTTATTCAAAACAAACACTTGCCTTGGACTGTATCAGGTGCCTCTGACTCCTTTCACCTTCAGCTGCTGGCTCTGGAACCTCACCTGTGACTGCCCTGAACTTCACTATTCACCTCTGGCACCTCAGACTGTCAGCCAGCTCCCCACTCTTTGGGACCTGAACCCTTGATACCACCAAAAAGTGACCTTTTGTAGTCATCTCAAAGGGCAATTTACATTCATGCAAGTTCCTCCAATCAAATTCAACGTGCATTCAAATTGTGACTTCTGGGGTTCTTTCTTGGAAGCGGTCTACTAGCAAGGTGATCTACCATCAAAATACATTTTTAATTATTCACAGGTCTGGTGTTGAGCCATGGGCTTAAACTGTGAATTTCATGGTCTAAAGCTGGAAGGTCTGTCTCAGTGAAGGTCTATCTACTGTGTACTCCTGCTATTCTTCTACTTTCTGAAGAAACAGGGATGTGCAAGACTGAGCCTTACTTTTGGCAGGAGGTATGGAGCCTCTGGATTGGCCAGATGTGGTATAAATACTAGGAATCTGTATTGGCCTTCTGACCTCACCATAATCATATATAAACAACTTTATAACAAGCTAATACTGTTCATTCTTTTCTGAGAGGGGCATCCAAAGGCCACAGACAGGTCTTTCTCTGCTTTGTTAGCTGAGGATTTGCATTCTCTTGAGCTCTAGTTTGAAGCCTTGCCTCTCTCCTCAGGGTTTGTTTTCTTTTACTTTTTGGTATTGCCCCTATTTTTTTCTTTTACAACTGCAAAACATTTACTGCCCAATGAAAAAATGGTTGCTTGTCTGCCCGTAGAAAATACTATAGCAACGTGCTTTTAGAAATTTCTAATAATACAATCTGCTTTGCATTATAGACATTCTTTATGTTGGATTGTCCAAGCTTCATTAGTAATTTGCACTTCACTGCTATGTCCCTCACATTGACAGAAATTCTTCAGCTGAATTTCAGCACCTTGTCTTTCCCAAATCTCCGCTCAGTGCACATGGGAAATGCTATTTAAGTTTCATTCCACTGCTCACAGCTTTCCAGAATAGATATGTCATATGGCCTGAAACGGAAGCTGATTAAAAATGGAAAGGCAAACCAGTGCTTTGGATAACGACCTAATTTCCATGTCTCAAGACACGAACCGTATTTAACACTGAGCCTATGCAGACATTTTTACAGTGAACATTCACATTTGAATTTACACACATTTGAGATCCTTGCAGATCACTTTCTGAAACTAGAACATACTAGGCCTGCAATCCTGTACATAATTTATATTCCAGTGACTTTCCCAATGGAATGTGAATATTGCTCTGTTCTCATCCAAGGTGAGTGAACATCCATAGAGCAGGACCACAGAGGCAGGCTCCATCCCTGACCTATAGCCATTCACTTGGATATCGTAAGTTTTGAGACGTAAGTTTTGGGAGGTATAAAAATATGATTTTATATTTGCCAGACATGAATCTTGATCAGGAGCAGGCTGATCAGGAGGAGGGTGGGATTTCACCTGTCTTGAGAAGATGTCTCAAGAGGATAGCTCAGTGGGAGACACGCAGGCGCAGGAGATCACAAGAGAGAAAGCAGAAGTGCTGACTCAGGGAAGCCTGATTGGCTACTGGTTCTCTTGAGCCATATATCAAGCAGTCTGTGATTTCCACCGATGCTGTTAGCAACTGACTGCGGACCGTGTTCTATTTTGAATTCTCAACTTTTCCGAGTTCCAGTTTGCCCTTGTTCTGTTCTTTCCTGCTCTGTGTTCTTGTTCCGTTCATTCCTTGCTCTGGTGTCCTTTTTCATTCCTTGTTCTGTTGTTTTCTTTTCAGTTATTACTCAGTTATTGTTATAGTGGGGTACCTAGTTCAGTTCAGGGGACTTGATTCATTTACTATTTTCTTTGTGAGCCTTTTGTTTTCCTTCGTGCTGCTTCACTGCTACTTTCTGTTAACTCACAGGGGGAGTGCTGAAGGGAGTTGTCCTGTTGGGTTAGCCGAGCTAACAGATTTACGACAGGCAGGGAGGAATGGGAGCATCAAGTACCTGATGCTCATTTTCCAGTCCACCAGCTCATTTGTACTGGCCACCACTGCTTGGTTTTTATGCCCCAACAGATTATCTGCAGTTAGGGTGGAACTACATGCTATGTGTAGTTCAATGATTCTTTTTTAGGATGTTGTGTTTTGTTTTTACATGGCACAGCTTCCGCTAGAGTTGAAAGTGAAAGTAAGATGAGGAATAAGGACTTTTTAACTCTTTCCTCCACACTGTGGGGTGTGGAGAAACAATCTGAGAAAGTTCTCTGAAATTTATTTTTGGGGGTAACACTGACATTTGGAAAGAATATCCACTTTGGATAAATTTCTACGCATTACTTCATCAAATGACCTTATATTCAGTAGTAAACACCAGAAATAATGGCAAAGTATTCCCCCACACCTAGGTATGGTGACTTTCCTGTATTACCTATCACATTGATCTGGACATTATTTTGCAATTCATAAATGGCTGCAAATGTTCCTTATGGCAAACTGCAACATTTTTCTAATGCTAGTATTTCATGCTTTTCATTATTCCCATGTAGAGGTCTGGTTACGGTTGCTGCCAGTTCATCTGGTGGTGACTTGGGGCCGGGCTTTCTCTGTGGCTGTCCCTGGGCTTTGGAATATGCTCCTTCTTAAAATAAGAACATCTACTTCTCTGTTTGCTTTTAGAAAGACCCCCAAGATGCACTTGTTTTTGCAGGCTTTTAATTGAAATTAATTTTAATATTTTTTTTATTTTATGAGATGGTTTTTATTGTGTTTTGTGGGATTTTTACACAAAACACAATAAAATATTGTGTTCTATGTTGTGTTTAAAATTTTGTACACCGTCTAGAGATGTACATATCAGGCAGAATAAAAATATGATAAACAACAACAACAATAATAATAATAATGTTTATACACTGCTTATGCACAGCAACTCCTGACAAGCACCATGTATATTGATGGTCTAGAAAAGTTATTATAATGATAAAATTGGCATTTTAAGAAAGTTTTCTTAATTTTCTATTCATTACAACTATGCAAAAAGGCGGCTTCAAGATATGGCAAATATCCCCTAAATGCTCGTGAAGTATAGAGGTTTCTAGTAGTCAAAAATGAGGAGCAAATAATAGTTCCTCCAATGGCTCTTTATTTTTATATACTCCTGTGCTGTGCACCTCTTTATTCCTTCCAGAAAGAGTTTCAATTCTTTCTACCAAATGCCATAGCCTTCTCCTGACATAAGGGGAAATGGCACAGCACAGACTTACATGCTGGTTGGAAGTCCCACCTCATCACTTACTAGTTATTTTGCGCCACTCATGAATATGCTGGCATTTGTCTGAAGAGGCGAATGCCATATCCATGATGGTGGGTGCTTCCATGATCAGGAGGCTGGGGCGCCCAAGCCTCCCAGTCACAAAAGCGCTCCACCATCATGGATACAGCGTTTGCCTCTTCAGACGAGCTCCGGTGTATCTGTGAGCAGAGTGGAGGAGGTGGCGAGTGATGGGCTGAGGAGGGACTTCTGACCCACTTTCGGCACATGTAATCATGTATTGTGCCACTTCCCCTAACGTCTGAAGAGAGTTCCTATAACAGGTTAATCCGGCAGCTGCAAATAGAAGGAAGCTTGTAGAAGAGGACTTTCATGCCCCTCTTCTGGATGCAGCTCTCTGTACCCCTGCCCCGAAAAGCCATTCCTCAGGGTCAGCAGACCATGGCAGGTAGCCCAGGGACTGCAGAGGAAAGGAGGAATCCACCAAAATTGGGTGGAGGCCAGAGTTCCCTGTAACAGGGATTCCCAGCTGTTGTTGGCTACAACTCCCATAATTCCCAGTCAAAGGCCATTGCAGCTGAGATGCTGGGAGTTGTAGTCAACGACAGCTGGGAACCCCTGTTGCAGGGAACACTGATGGAGGCACCTTGAGCTAGTGGAGCTCTGCTCACACAAGGTGTCCCAGCCTTCCACTCACACAAGGCCCACACCATTCTGGCAGGTTCTCCTGCTTTCCCTTTCCTAGGTGTGCAAAGTTGAAGCCAGTCCAGATAATATTATGAGCAGATAAGTAATGCATCATTCAAAGAAAACAGGCCTAGCATCTTAAGAATCTGACATTTAAGTCTCATACCTTCATACGGATAGCTTGCTTGAAGCAGCAGAATACCATATTCTTATCTTAATTGCATATTTTGTGATGCGGTGCAGGTGCAGCCCATGCAAAACGCTTATCTTTTGACACAGAAAGTCTTGGGATTATTCAATATGTCTTTTAGGGGAACAGAATGTAAACTCCTAAATCATTTGGATTCTATTATATGTACCTTGGACAATCACATCCATCAATGTCAAGGGTAATTATTTTGCACATGCTATATTTTAAGTTGTTTTGCACATATTTTGAATTGCTAAAATCATGAGGGTGGTGCATAACGAGTCATCACTGCTATTTTAACTACTTGGTATAATTGTTGATGTGTAAGAACCAATAACCATGCATATGGATATCTGGGGATTTATTTATCATCTAGTTCGTTAGCCAGCTCTTATATTCTACAGCGATCTTCCATTAGATTTCTCTTATATAGCAACAATATACTTATCTGTGTGACTTTTAAAAAAATCACTTGCTTAAGCAATCCTGATTGCAACATGCTTTGCATTTTGCATTACCCTCTGTTGTGTATACCAAATGCCACACTCATTCCAGTTGGCATTCACCGAACAGTCAGAAAATTGCTGCAATCATGAGAAATGATGGAAATGGGAACATAAATGAATGCCCCTTGCCACAAATAGAGCAATCTGCTCTTTCAGAACTGTAGATTTTTCTGTTATAAAAGAAACAATGAATTCCAACTAATATTACAATGCCACTGTCAAAAATGAAGCTAATATGTGACACTGTTCAAAATTGTGCTGCTTGAATTAGAGCTGGTTCCCTGACAGATCTTTAATTTAAGAAACTGGGTTTACAGGTATTAGATCTGTCAATCTCTAAGGAGGTCTATCAACTGTCTTTCTTGTAACTAATCTACTACTTAAAGCAACTATTAGCATATGACTCATTTCAGGCAATTCAGGGAGTATATCTTAGGGGCTCCTCCTTCAGGGATGATGCTTTTTTCCTACAGAGCTACTCCACACACTTGAGTACTCTTAAGAAAACACTGCTGTCTCTTCCTAGCTTTAAACAGTAATTGGGCAGTTTTATTTGGAAATTTATATTTTGCTAATGTTCTGCCCAAATCTAAGGGCAAATGCAGTTATAATTCTGGCAGGAGTATGTGGGGGGTGGGGGGTGGTTGGATCTAGTCTTGGACTAGGATCAGGAAGACTTGAGTCCGAATCCCTGTTCAGCCATTAATCTAGATTTGCAGAAGCTGGAGCTGAGGAGCCTGAGCAGTATCTGAGTCTGATATTGTTTGTGCATACAACATGTGCTTCTTCAACACATCTGTCAGGAGCGGCTCAGTGCCTTTTGCCATTCCAGGTGAAGGCAACATGTATTTGCAGGCCCCACCTCCTTGCCCAGAACCAGCGCTGACACTGCCTCACCCCCTGGCTAGCCCCACCTCACAGCCTTGATGCCGCCCCTCTTTCCCTTGTCCTGGCTGCCTTCCCTTCCAGGAATGCCTTTGCTGCTGTTTGCAGATCCTGCTGGTAATTGCAACATCTCCTTGACATCTCCTACAGCTGCTCCAGAACCAGCTCTCTCTCTCTCTCTCTCTCTCTCTCTCTCTCTCTCTCCATCCAGAAGAGGAGGCTGGTGCAGGGGGAAGAGGAGAAGCATCATTGCTGGTGAGGTGTTGGATAGAGTTGGAGTTGGCATGCTTGCATTGAGTTGCACATGTGTAGCATACACGTCTGCGAGCACACATGGTAACACTTGCTGTGTGGCTGAGAATCAGGGGCAGAACCACCATTGTGGTTCACAGAACCCGGCCACCAATGAAAAGGGCTGCCAGTGCCGTCCTTGCGTGTGATGTCACGTGCAAAAGGGGCATGGCCCAGCAGCTGGCGGACCCACCCCAGCCCACTGGCTGGAAATGGATTACATTCCCAGCCAGCGTTTGCTGGCTGCCGGCATTTATTTCCCTTTCTCTCCCTAGCCAGCCAGCAAACTCCGGGTGGAAATGTGATCAAGAGGGCTGGGGAGGGCCTCCAGCTTTCCAGGCCATGCTTTGATCACGCGGGGGCAATCGAGCCATGCCCCTCTTGCATGTGACATCACACACACAGACATCATGTGTGGGGGCTGCCAGCAAAAGGGACACAGGCCGCCCTTCTGCTGGCTACGCCACTGCTGAGAATATAATATACTCCATCTTGTAATCACTGGCGTAGTTGCAAATTCAGAAGCACAGGCACTCTTCATGACAGCCCCTATAGCCACATCCACCCTGACAGCCATACCCCATAGCCACATCTACCCCAATGGCCACTCCCCTACTTAGATAAGGGCAATACTTTTGGGAGGTCTTTTACAGGAAGTCAAGGATAGTTGTCTAATCCTACAGAATTTGTACCTTATGTGGTTTTTCACCCACAAGAGCAGTCTGGACTGTCAACAACAAAGGGTGGAGGATGCTCCTTGGAGCAGAAGACGAGAAGAATGGCAATAAAATCAATGGTCATCAGATATTCAGTTACATAACAAACTGTTGGTCTAGCAAGGGAAGCATGTTGCTTCCATTTTGGAAACCACTTTGGAAACTTTGTGGAAAGGTGGTATATACATATTTGTTGTTATTGTTGTTGTTATCTTGAAATCAAAGGGTTTTGAGTCCCTGCTGAGATTCTGGAAGGGGGGAAGTACCAGGATTGCGCCCCTGCAACACTATAACCCTTCTTGTCAGGGGTGTAGCTATAACTGAGTGAAAGGGTTCAAAGAACCCAGGCCCCTAGCTCCTTAGGGCCCCCCAGATCCACCACTCCCTATTTTCTTCATTATCTCTTTCACTCTGAGGGGCCACCAGAGAGGGAGTGAACACAGGCCCCCTCTCCCCTACCTACTCCCCTGCATCTTGTAATGCTCGGCTTTTTTATGAATGGAGTGCTCCTGATTCCCACTGCAAAGGTTCTTCTCTAGATCAAAATGGAAAATATATCTGCACAGGCTCAATCAGCATTCAGCTTGAGCAGGTTGCTTAGGAACATAGGAACATAGGAAGCTGCCATATACTGAGTCAGACCATTGGTCTATCTGTCTCAGTATTGTCTTCACAGACTAGCAGCAGCTTTTCCAAGGTTGCAGGCAGAAGTCTCTCTCCCCGAGTTACAGTACTACCTGCATATACTTCATAACCTTGTGGGTTTCCAAATCCTTGTGTGTAAATCTTTGTAGATATATCATGTACAAACAACCACTTTGTATAAAATTGTGCTTTGGCAACGTACTGTATGCTTTGGTAGTTTGTTGGTTCAATAAAAAAAAAATCTTGTCCTATCAAAAAAAAAAAAAAAATCTTGTCCTATCTTGGAGATGCTGCCAGGGAGGGAACTTGAAACCTTCTGCTCTTCCCAGAGCGGCTCCATCCCCTGAGGGGAATCTCTTCCAGTGCTCACACTTCTAGTCTCCCATCTGCAGGGGCATAACTATAGTTGGGCAAGGGGTGATGTCTCAGGGTTCGCTGCCTCCAGGGCGCCCCAGTCACATGACTCCCCATTGCCCACCCGCCCAGCCCCAAAGCCCCTCAGCCAGTTCCCTTGCCCTGTTGGTCCTCTCTCTTGCTTTTCCTGGCTGGCAATCTAAGCAGCTTGCAAGCTGCTGGAGCTCCTTTTCTCTCCGCCTTTCAGCTGATCAGTGTGTGGGTGGGGCTCCCAGAGAGGCCTATGCATAGACCTCACTGAAGTCTGAAGCTCTCCAGGCAGCAAGCAAGCAAGCAGGCAGGCCGGCAGAGTGGCCAGCACTGGCTGCCCTTACCCACTACAGCTCTCTGCAGACCCTCTGCCCAGCTCAGCCCAGCCAGCCAAGCCTTTGCCAGTAATGCAGGTAGAATGTGAATTCCTTTTTGTCGTTACCCCCCCCCCACGCACTATATACAGGGATCTGCTTGCCATAGGGCTTTGATATGGGGAGGAGACTGAGAAGTCTTTTAATCTTTAGTTTGAAACAGATTGGAAAATTTGCTGGCTTTTTAAAAAAACACTACCTAAAATGTCCTATAAGTGGCTTGTTTCATGGCAGAAAATTACAAAAACTTCTGGAACAAACAATATTGTATTTATATGTATTCATTCATTCATTCATTTATAAATGCACTTATGTTCAAGTTGTTTTGCAACCCAGAAGGTCTGAGTGAGAACTGTGAAGCATGTGTTGTGCTTTTATTCTATTTTTCTTTTCCCCTCCTTTTCTCTCTTTTTTTTACATTTATATCCCGCTCTTCCTCCAAGGAACCCAGAGCAGTGTACTACATACTTGAGTTTCTCCTCACAACTCTGTGAAGTAGGTTAGGCTGAGAGAGAAGTGAC
Source organism: Hemicordylus capensis (assembly GCF_027244095.1). Taxonomy (NCBI): domain Eukaryota; kingdom Metazoa; phylum Chordata; class Lepidosauria; order Squamata; family Cordylidae; genus Hemicordylus; species Hemicordylus capensis. The sequence goes on along the minus strand of NC_069661.1, from coordinate 47,452,832 downwards.
TGGCCCAGAGTCACCCAGCTAGTATCATGGCTGAATGGGGATTTGAACTCAGGTCTCCCCGGTCCTAGTCCAGCACTCTAACCACTACACCATGCTGGCTCCTTTAGAAATACTCCTTTAGAAATGCCAAGCTGGTTGGACATGTCCAAAAACCTCACTCACACTATTTACACTGTATGTCATCAGTCAGTATGATTCTGTAATGATATGAAATGTTAAGGAGGCCCTGCACATGCTGATTTTTCCCTGAGCCCCACACCCCACTAGGGATGACCCTGCTTCTGAGCACCTGCAAAGAGTGGCTTTTGTCTCAGTACAGTGAGAGACCACAACCAGCCCTACTTCCACATTGGGGAGCAGGGAGAATGACTTTTAGGACAGACTAGGGCGTAACTTCAGGAGCTCCTTGAGCCCTGGCATGTCTCATCTATCTTAAAATATTACCAAGAAAAGGCAGATTCTGCATTCCGCCCCCGCCCCCCGCTTTCTCTCCAGAGGAATGGTGCAAATTCTTGCTCTTTTCCCTATGTCTCCCCACCTATCTTCCTTGCTTCAGTGGGACCTACTGATCTCCTATAGGTAGCAAAATATACTGGGAGCACAAATTAGTTTGGTTTGGTTTACATCCCTGAGCATGTGCAATCCTATATGCACTTACCAGGGAAGGAACTCAGACAACTGAATGCAATGGAGTTTATTTTTAAGTAGGCATGCTTTCCTTGCTAGTAAGTCCTTTAGGTTTCAATGAAATGTACTTCTAGATAAATGTGGTTAGATTTGCTGCTTGAGGCTGCAATTCTCCACACACACCTGGCAATTTTACACACAGCAGGCTTTACTGCAAGTTTACTGAGAGGCTTTACTGTGAAATTGAAGTTGTCCCAAAGAACCAATGCAAAATAGTGGATTTTTTTTTAAAAAAACACTCAGGATATAAATCAGGCTACACTCTAACGAGCAGTGAAAAACCCGAATTGCATGTCAACTGCTCTCCAATAACTTCCAGGAACTTCAGGGTAAATCTGGCCAACATGTGAATGCAGCATCTCCATTCCAGAGGAGATGTGTGTTAAAGGGCTTTAAAAGCCCCATGTGAAAAACCTCCTGGAATCAAACTTTACTGAATTTGTTCAGAATTCTGAGAAAACATACATAGGCTCCCACTGCATGGTTGAAAGTCTCCTTTGCTAATCTGCAGCGAGGGGCCCATTTTAATAATTAGTGTTTCTAGTGTGTTCTAGGCATTAAAAGTAGCACAAATATATAGTATTCAATGTATGTCACTATATATTGTGAAGTGTGTATTCAGTGAAATGTATTTCCAGGCAGCATACTTATTTTTAGCTATCAGACTTAAATCCTTGGGGGCCTGGGGTGTGCAGATGCCCTGGACGTTGGGGGGGGGGCATTTTAAAATCTCATCTCTGGGCCCACTCCAACCTTGCTACGCCCCTGTTCATATGCAACCAGGATGGGCCCTGCTTCGCTAAGGGGACAAGTCATGCTTGCTACCCCAAGACCATTTCTCCTCTCCCTGCTTTGTAGGCACAGCACAAACATTCTGCACTGCCAGCCTCTTACTTCCAGTGAAACCCTTATGGTCAGCCTCTCACTAAGCACTGTGAATGTATGTGAACTACAGAGCCCTTGCTTTGCAGATATACATACAGAAGTTCTTTCATAGTCATACTTCCTGACTTGGTGAAACTCGGAACAAACAGCTGTAAAATATTGACCAGACCCCCAATCAAGCAGCCTTGTCCGGCTGAGTCCCTTCTCTCTATCGGAGTCCTTTTCCTCCATCATAAACCTTTTAGGCAGTTGCCATCGCTCACTTCTTGTTCCTGGATGTCTTTATTTGGGCAAGGGGAAGAGGTGTTGAATTTACAGGCAGCTCCCGTGGCTGAGGTTGGGACTACAATTCTGAGGGGCAATATTATTATTTATTTGTTTGTTTGTTTGTTACATTTATAAACTGCCCCATCCAAAGGCTCTGGGCAGTGTACAACAAGTTTAAAAAGACATACAAACACACACCATTTAAAACACAGTGCTCAAAACAACAACAAAACAATTCCAAACCTTTTAAAACCAATTAAAATTCTTTTTAAAAATTATTTACAAACCCTGGAAGGCCAAGCCAAACAAGTAAGTTTTTAGGGCTCTCTTAAAGGCCGATAGCAAGCCTAAACTGTGAATAACTGATGGGAGTGCATTCCATAGGCCAGGAGCAGCTACAGAGAAGGCCCTGTTCCGAGTTGCCACCAGATGTACTGGTGGTAACTGGAGACGGACCTCTCCAGAAGACCTCAACATGTGATGGGGATCATATGAGATGCCTGCTACACTGCCAGGATCAGTTTGGCAACTTTATTGGCCAGGACTCTTAGAAACAGATTAGGGTTTTTTCCCAAATACTTGATAAGAAAGTTCATTAAATACTGAGCCAATTCCAAATCCAGCCAAAGAGAGGTCACCTTTTGCCACTTAAAAAGGCACTTGAAATTGGACCACTAATGGAGGTGGGCGAAGGAGGAAACATAGCTAAGGATGAATATGGTGGCATCATCACCTTGATTCTCGGGATGTCTAGAAGCAGGCCTCTGACTCCTACTGACTCACTTTTGAATGAACATATATTGTATCAGATGAGTGTGAGCAGCCCATACACAAATTCAAAAGGAGTGAGCTGAAGAATATCCAGAGCCATTAAAAGAAGTTTGTTTGTTTTTTAAGTCATGGAAATAGGTAACTCTCCAGTGGAATGAATCATATCTCTCTGCAGAACAGTGATAAGAGAGGGCCCCCCAAGGAATTTCATTCCAATTATATACCGTTAGACAACTTGGAAGTGATAATAAGCAACTATGATGGATTTAAGAACAAATTATGCCAAACCAATCTTCATTCCTTTTCATGCAGGGTAACCAGTTTAGCAGAAAATGCTTTCGAAAAATATCCATATGACTTTTTCCTAAGCCAGTGAAAGAATTCAGCGTATAAACTACCAGATGAACCCTGGGGTCCTTTCCTGCATTATGATCCTGAATTTCAATAATGTATTTTCTTGTAAGACATTTATTGTGACAGCAAGGTATGCTGTGCTCTTTGGTAAAGGAAACACACAAGAAAAGTAAACTCATTCTTCCTTTTCTTTCCCCATCAAGAGAAAGAAAGAAAGAAAGAAAGAAAGAAAGAAAGAAAGAAAGAAAGAAAGAAAGAAAGAAAGAAAAGTAAACTGGAAAATGATGCTGTATTAAATATTACTAAATGCCTCACACAAAACCATGAAAGAGAAAATATCAAAGCTAAGTTGGTGATGAAAAGCTAAGTTTTAATTTAACTTTCTGTAGAATAGAAGCATTTTTGAGAGCAGTGCTAAAGGTATGCATGTTGAGTCTGTGATGTGGGATACAGATATGACCATGTCAGGGGAGTCAAGAGTAAGAATGTTTTTTTTAATCTTGTGGTTTCTCTTCCAGGCATTAGTTTTGTTGTGATTTCTGCTGAACTGGTCAGCAAGAACAGAAAACCATCCAAGCCCAGGTGCTCAGATTACTCTGTACTCCTTATCCCCAGCTTTGTGCGGACTCCCTTAGCTACTCTTTTTAGAAGACTATGAGGGGCATGATTGTACTAAATTACAAAACAAGCACAGCTGCTGCCAGAAATGGCATCCCTATGTCCCTTCTTCCTGCCATAATGTTTCATGCAACTTACTCGATAACCTGACAATGTTGCGCATTTCGCCACCCCTGCCAGTCAGTAACATTGGCCATGGATGAATAAACTCTTGGCTGGTTCTCACAATCAAGCAATATTAGTTATGCCACTGAAAGTTGGGAGATGGAGGCGTGCAAGCTCCCATAAAAGCCAGTAAAGTGATAATATGCCAGCTCCAGTGTTACCCAGGCACTGCACCCCACTGGATATTCAACCACAATTGGCACCATAGATTGGATCATGGCAGTCATAACCTGGGTCCAATTCAAAGTACTGGTTCTCACCTTTAAAACCCTTCAGGGCTTAGCACCTGCTTACCTGCAGGACCACCTCTCCCAGCCAGTCCTGTCCCATCCTGTGAGATCTTCTCAGGTTGCCCTTCTTTCAGTCTCCGGTCTCAGAGAAGTCCATAGTATTAGGGCCCGTGGTATTATAGTCCATAGTATTAGGGCCTGCACATTCCTGTCCTGAGGCTCCCGTCTAGAAACCATGTGTATCACCAGCCACATCAGGATAGAGTGAGGAACGCTCCAAGGATGAGGAAACAAACAAACAAACAAAACCCTTTTCCAAGGAGCCTTCACCTGTGCCTTGTCCCAAGGATACTCCATTGCCCATAACCTCTGACTTGGAAGACAATCTTGATCCTTCTCCAGGGTCTGAAGAATTTCCTTCTCTCTGTAGGAGCCTGTGGTTAAGGAATAGAGATTGGCCCCTTTAAACATCCACAGTCTTTGGAAGAAGGGGCGGAGTTACAGACTATAACCAGCAGCCAGACTATATAAGAACTCAGTCTGCAGTGAGCAGTTACTGAAGCGGTAATGCTACCAAAGTGCCTGTCTGTTATTCCTAGTTAGTCTTGACTCCTGGCTTTTGACCCTCAGCTTCCCTTGACTTCACTCTTTGATTGCCCATGTGCTCTATCGTATTGACTCCTGGCTTCTACACATGACTCCCACAAACTATGTCTCACGTCTCCTCCTGAGTGGTTCTCTTGGTGCCAGACCATCACCTCAGCATAGAACACGATGCCATGAATGGTCCACATGTTTCCTTCTCCTCAGACAATATTTTTCATATGGGGTTCATGACAGCACAAACGTAGTGTTGGGGGGAAAAACATTATTTTCTTCACAGATTAAGGGGAAAGTGTGCTTTTAAAAATTACAAAATGAGCATTGCACCATCAGTAACCCACCCACCCCCCAGGAGCTGCACCTAGGTAATTTTGGAGCCTGGACCTAAAGGCATTTGGAGCCCACCCCCTGCCCCGCTGCAAGTTAAGCATCATTTTTTAACACATAGGTTCTTGAGGGCACAAACCACCCCACCCAGGACACCCCACCCAGGACAGAGGATTTGGGGGCCCCCAGGGGGTATGGAGGCCCTGGGTTTTGGTCCTGAAGTCCAGGGGTAAAAGCGCCTCTGCCTCCCACTAATTTGTACATAGAACTCAGTAACAAAAGTGGAATATACCACAGACTGGAAATAACCTATATTTTAGAGCCCACCTACATCCCAGAAGTGCTCTGTTAGAGTAGAAATAGAGTAGGCCAACCAATGTGGTCAGACATAACTTTTTCTCCCACTTTCACAACACTAGAACCAGAAGTCATCCCATGAAAATGAAGGTTGGGAAATTTAGGACTGACAAGAGGAAGTACTTTTTCACACAGCGCATAATTAATCTATAGAATTCTTTGCCATGGGATGAGGTGATGGCCACCAGCTTGGATAGCTTTAAAAGGGGCTTAGACAAATTAGTGGTGGACAGGTCTATCAATGGCTACTAGTATGGTGGTTGTGGGCCACCTCCAACTGCAGAAGCATGATACCTCTCAATACCAGTTGCAGGGGAGCAACAGTAGGAGAGAGGGCATGCTCTCACCTCTTGCTCCCAAGAGGCATCTGGTAGGCCACTGTGAGAAACAGGATGCTGGACTAGATAGGCCTTGGGCCTGATCCAGCAAAGTTTCTCTTATGTTCTTATGTTTCCATTGTAAGTGAGCATTTCCAGAGCATGGACAGGCTTCCAAATTTATTTATTTAAAACATTACAAATATTTAAAATTTTAAACGTTAAATCTAATAAAAATCATCAGACTATTAAAACAGTATCTAATTAAAAGCCTGCGTGAACACATGTGTCCTGACTGCCTTTTTAAAAGTTGTAAGAGATGGGGAGGCTCTTATTTCAGCAGGGAGCATGTTCCAAAGCCTCGGGGCAGCAATGGAGAAGGCCCATCACTGAGTAGCCAGCAGACAAGCCGGCAGCAACTGCAGACGAACCTCTCCTGATGATCTCAATGGGTGGTGGGGTTCCTAGCAAAGAAAATATTCTCTTAAATACCCAGAGCCCAAGCTGTTTAGGGCTTTATAGCTTATAACCCAGACCTTGTATTTTGCCCGGAAACCTATTGGCAGCCAGTGTAGATCTTTCAAGTGGGAGTAATATGGTCTCTCCAAGATGACCCAGAGACCAAACTGGCTGCTGCATTGTGGACCAACTGCAGTTTCCAGACTATGTACAAAGGCAGCCACACATAGAGTGCATTGCAGTAATCAAATCTTGAGGTGACCAGCAGATGTACTACTGTTCTGAGGTCATTTATCTCAAGAAACTGATGCAGCTGGCATATCAGCCAAAGCTGATAAAAAGCACCTTTGGCCACTGCCTCAACCTGGGACACCAGGGAGAGGTTTGTGTCCAGAAGCACCCCCAGACTGTGTACCTGTTCCTTCTGGGGAAGTGTGACCCCATCCAGAACTGGTAGATCAAAGTCATCTCCCGAGTTCCAACCACACACATCAAGTACCTCTGTCTTATCTGGATTCAGCCTCAGTTTGTTAACCCGCATCTAGCCCATTACTGCCTCCAGGCAGGCGTTTAGGGAGATTATGCCTTCTCCTGATGATGTTGACATGGAGAAACAGATATGAGTGTCATCAGCATACTGATAACACCCTGCACCAAATTTCCTGATGATCTCTCCCAGCGGTTTCATGTAGATATTAAACAAGAAAAGACAATACGAAGCCTTGAGGGACATCATACTGAAGTTCAGTTTTTGAAGAACAACAGTCCCCGAGGGACACCATCTGGAATCTGCCTGAGAGGTAAGAGTGGAACCACTGCAAAGCCGTTCCTGGCACCCCCAACCCCCTCATACACTCCAGAAGGATACTATGGTGGACAGTATCAAAAGCCACCAAGAGGTCCAAAAGGACCAACAGAATCGCACTTCCTCTGTCAATTCCCAACTGGAGATCATCCATCAGGCTGACCAAGGCAGTCTCCACCCCCTAGCTCATCTGAAAGCCAATCTGAAACTGTTCTAGATAATCAGTTTCATCCAAGACTGACTGGAGTTGGGAGGCCACCACCCTCTCAATTACTTTGCCCAACCACGGAAGGTTGGAGACAGGCCTATAGTTGCATAACTCTGAGGGATCCAATGCAGGCTTCTTCAAAAAAGATCTAATAATTGTCTCCTTAAGGCAAGGAGGCATCCTGCCCTCCCTCAGAGAAGCATTTATGATCTCTACTAGGCCTTCCAGAACAACATCCCTGCCAGATCGTATAAGCCCTGTTGGGCAAGGGTCAAAAGAACAGGTGGTAGAACGCACCGCTCTGAGCAGCTTGTCCACATCTTCATGAGTCACAAACTGGAACTGATCCAGCCTGACCACATAAAAGGAGTCGCTGGACACTTCTGATTCAGATACTGCAGAAATTGTGGGGTCTAAATCCAAGTCGCCCTGAATATGAGAGATTTTATCCATTTGTGTGCTTGCCAAAGAACACAAGATTGCCTGAGCTTTACAAAGCATGAAGACCAGTGTTGGGGATAGAGCTTCATGGGTACCGATGTCAGGAGCACGTACACACAGCTGCTCTGGACATCAACCACTGTCCCTACAAGTCTGGTAGTAGCAGCAGAGTTGCAAAGTATGATTTTAACCTTAATTTCCACATTACCGTTGACCAAGCCCTAAAAGTACCCTTGAAAAATCTCTCTTCCAAAATGTGTCAGACCAAATAAATAACCTGTGAGTCACCTGCTGTCACCTGTCCTTTTTTGTTCCTACAAGCCTGGGTGACACACATCTGTATTTGTTCATGGTGGCCTTACTTCCTTTTCTTATACTGTATATATTCAGCCTATCACTAAGTGGGGTTTTTTTGCACAGCCATATTTGCATTTTTAGATGTCTCATTTAATAGACATCTTTCTCACTGGAATTGTTTATCACTGCACCTTTAGTAACTCCTTTTCAGGAAATCCCACCCATTTTGTGCTGCTTTTCCTGCTAGTTTATCACAGAATACTACCTAGTACTTCTCTGAGCTTATTCAAATCAATTTTCCTGAAATCCAAGGTACATGTTTGACTAAGTTCACTTTTAGCTTCCCATAACATCAAGAATTCTAGCCTTACACAGTCATTTTCCTCCAAAGCCCCCACTTCTTTAACCTCATTGGCCAGCTCCTTCCTATTGGCTTAGGATAGGATAGCCAACCCCCTGATTCCATTCTCCTCCTGCTGAAAGACCATTCTGTCAGTAAGGCATGTGAGAAATTTGTTGGAGGTTCAGTGTTTAATGGAACTTGTCTTCAAGAAGTTATCACGGTATTGAAGACGTCCCCCATTACTACTATTTCTTGCTTCTTGAAACATCTCTTAGGAGAGGAGAGCTTGTCTTGTGGTAGCAAGCATGACTTGTTCCCTTAGCTAAGCAGGGTCTGCCCTGGTTGCATATGAATGGGAGACTAGAAGTATGAGCACTGGAAGATATTCCCCTTAGGGGATGGAGCTGCTCTGGGAAGAGCAGAAGGTTTCAAGTTCCCTCCCTGGAATCTCCAAGATAGGGTTGGGAGATTCCTGCCTGCATCCTTGGAGAAATCACTGCCAGTCTGTGTAGACAATACTGAGCTAGATGGATCTATGGACCTATATGGCAGCTTCCTATGTTCCTATTTGTAATTTTGTTTCAGGAAAATATAATCTACATCCTCTCCTTGGTATAGCAGTTGGTAGTAGACCCCAGCCACAATGTTGTTTTTTATTTCTGCCTCTGTTTATTTTTATTCAGGTGCTCTTCACTAGTCTACCATGCTCCCACTCTTGGCTTTCCATGCAGGTGTACATATTTTTGATGTATAATGCTGCTACTCCTTCTTTTCTGTTGCATCTATTCTTTTTGAACAAGTTATATGCTTTTGAGACATTCCAGTCCTGAGAACTTCAGTTTGAGCGATTTACCTTCCTGAACTACAAGTTCAAGGTCATCTATTTATTCCCTATATACATTAGCACATGAATACTGTGTATGACATTCATACTACCTTAGCAGTATGAATACAAGCAAGAATAAGGTACAGAGGAACAAGAAAAGAAATTGACAGATGCTATTAACATGGCAAATCTCTACAAATTCTAGTTTATTATGACAAAATTTGCAACACAAATTAGAATATCTTGGTAGCTATATTTACTCCCTGAAGTGAATGAAAGGAAAGCATAACATCATCATGTGCTGTCAGTCACAGGAACAGGCTTCTGTAGTGTCTAAGAATATATTATTTCCAAAAAGACAAAAAGACACATCCTTCTTGTGATAGGCTGGTTCTAATTTCCACAATTAAGATAAAAATAGGATTCATAAAATATGTAAATTAAAAGCAGCCTTCTATTTTCTGTTTTCTAGACAAAGGTGGTAGAACAAAACATTTTTTATAAAAAGGAGCCATTTTGGAAGGGTGGTATAGAAATTGAATGAATTAATAAATAAATAGTTTCTTGTAACACCATACTCATATGTCAAGTAGTAGGCTGAAGTTTCCAGTTAGCAAAGTATTTGTGAAGAAGAGGATTAACCAAAAGGACAAATTTTGATTCGGATTCAGTGGTACAGTGCCAATGGAGACTCAACCATAAAAAGAACAGCACAATATCTGAAATGACATGGAACACTGAAGTTCAAAGATTTAAATAAAATTTTATTTTACATACACATCTATATATGTTTTTACAGAACATATTTTGATAATGTTATTTTATTCAAAACAGTAGGTAAGCACATAATCCAGTTCCCTTGAGGAAGAAACTCCACATAACTCTTCACTTTTACATAATGAAGTTATCCCCACGATCAGGCGAGCTCGGTTCTCCCAAGGCGGCTATCCCACCTAAACCACCCTCTCCTTAAATGAGGCTAACTGAGTGAGTACTCCGTTAACTTCATCTTGTTGCTTGCATGCCGCCGCAGTGTGTGGCAACACATGAATAGCCCCCCGCCAGGAGGCTGAAGGCTTGGGGGTCTTTCCAGGATGCCCCGCACACTCACACAGGGCATCCTGGAACTTCTGGGGGCCACATAGCCCCCAATCCCTACAGCCCCTGCCAGCTCCGTGACGGAGCCAGCATTTGTGTGGGCAGCCAATCCGGCCACCAAGCTACGAGCGGCTGCTCGTCTGCAGGGAGAGTGGACTAAGCCCGCTTTCCCCACAGAAGCACCACCTCACAGAACCATTCACAATGCCAGGATGTATATAGATATTTGCTTCAGTGTGACATCAACAAAGACTGCCATCTTTTTCATAGGAACCTAGGAAGCTGCCTTATACCGAGTCAGACCATTGTCCCATCTTGCTCAGTATTGTCTACATGGACTGGCAGAGGCTCTCCAAGGTTTCAGGCAGGAGTCTTCCCCAGCCCTACCTGGAGATCTCAGCATTCACATGTAGACACCTATCCAAATGCAAACCAAGGTGAACCCTGCTTAGCAAAAGGGATAATTCATGCTTGCTACTGCAAGACTGCATCCCATTTTTTCACATGCTTGTTTTTTCAATGACAGACAAAGATGGAGGATGGAGGCGGGGGAGAAATAAAAAAAATAAAATAAAGGTGCTCTATAATATGCCACCCAAAAGAGACTGCTTCTTGTTCCTTCATAATAAGATCATTCCCAAGCAAGCTTGCCATGGTACAAAAAGAATATTTGCTTCACTTATGTACTCACACAGCTTGTACCAGGAAGATCCACTTTCTGTAGCTCTTCCTAATTCAAGTAAAACCACAGAAACCTGCTTGTTTGCTGCGATCATCCAGATGGGTTGTTTTTCAAATACCCCTACTTGTGAAAGTTAGGTGAGTGGAAACCAAAAATGGGACTTATTTGGTGCTGATTCCTCAGCCATCTGCATGGCTCTTTGCCTGGCACCTATTCTTTGGGTTTTAGGTGCTATGTGAAATCTGTTTTGTTTGCCCACACAATTGTAGAGTAAGGCTATTTTGATTTCTGATGACAGTTTTCTTTTTTACTGCTGCATCACATGTTTTTATTTTGTAATTGCTTTGTTGGTGTTTTTTTCTGTGTGTGCTGTGTTTACACATCATAACCACCTTCAAAATATCAAATTAAATGGGAGAATAGAACTTCATGAAATAAAAACATAAAGTTAAAATATGTATGTGCATATGTACATCTCTTATCACTCAACCTAACCTATGTATGTATTTGACAACACATACATATGAATTTGACAAATGCTTTCTTCCCCTCACCTTACTTTGGTCCCAGAGCCTCCCAAAACTTAGTTAGTATATGCTGCGTTTTCACATCTGGTGCATCTGATATGGGTTTCACAATGTTGCTGGGCATAAAATATTAAAATCTATGCAGATGGCAACAGGCTTCATTATGTATGCCTAACATACACTATGCCTCCACATGCACCCTCCCTCCTTCGTTCATGCAAAAGCCTGTGATGGGCAAGCACTTCACTGCTTGCCTTGGATTACCTTGGAAAAGATATAATTTCTTCCCCCCCAAATCAGGAAAAAATTGAATAATTCCGGAGCTCAAAAATTACTCTTCCTCTCTACCAGACATCCTCCCCAGTACCCTTGCAAAACACACTGGCTCACATGTAGCACAAGCTTCCATGCATGTTGTAATACAACATGCACACCATTGCGCTTTTGTGCACATGCAAAAATTGCACCACCACAGTCGCACAGCTGTGCAGCCATTGAAGATAATGGCCATAATACCACGCAACTGTGTTTGCACTAATTTTGCATGGGTGTAAGAGGAACATAGGAACATAGTAAGTTGCTTTATACTGAGTCAGATCATTGGTCCATCTAGCTCACTATTGTCTACACAGACCGGCAGCGGCTTCTCCAAGGTTACTGGCAGAGGCTTCTCCAAGGGGCAAGATTATCACTCACCCCTATCCGGAGCTGTCAGGGAGGAAACTTAGAATCTTCTGCAGGCAAGGATGCAAGTGACCTTTACAGAGTGATGCCATCCCCTAAGGGGAATATCTTACAGAGCTCACAAGTAGTCTCCCATTCAAATGTAAATCAGGACAGACTCTGCTTAGCAAAAGGGACAATTCATGATTGCTACCACAGGACCAGCACCCTTGTGCAACTGCATACATGTTGTGTTACAACATGCACAGACTCTTCTGCCATATGTGAGCCTCTACCTCCAGACCTTTTAAATACATATCCTGGTTGAAGCAGAAGCAAAAGTCATGCACATGGAGTGGAGAAGACTTTTTTCCTTCCCCTTCCATCAAAATGGGGTGCCATTGCACAGTGATTCTTGGGACTGGGACTCTTTTCAAGGTCTGATTCCATGGAAAGACTGCAAATCCCAAGGTCCAGTCATACACTGCAGAACATCATGTTAGTACAATGCAGGAGAAGAAAAAGGAACTCTCCATGTGCTCCCATCTGGACAGATAAATAAAGGACCGGGGAAGGGGGCATTGGGAGCTGGCAAACTTGAGGTAGGGGAAAGGGAGAAATGCTGGCAGGGACGTTGCAGGGAAAGCGGGCGAGAGATACTGGAGAAATTGTCTGAGCTCGAGCTCAAAGAAAAGCTTTGGGAGCTTAAAAAAGTTTTAGATCCACCAAACTTCTTAAATCTTTAGTTTGTGGTGGAGTGTTTTGAGCCACCTCAATTCTTCTCTTGAGTTTGGAGACATTTGCCGGAATCTCTTCCAGTAACATATCACAAACTCTTGGGCAGGCCTTCTTTGTTTACAATTCTGAAAGCTAAAAGTATTCAGGAGTACATTGTATGACTGAAAAAAGTTGTACAGGTATGTTGAATCTAAATGTGCATATTTAGATTTTCTATATAATATGGAAATGAACAGTTTGAAGTTACCAAAATGGTGACATGCTAGCCATTTAGCCCTTTGGAAGTATTAACTTTATACTCCTAGTTCTATTTCCTGCCGTTAAAAGCTGTTCTTTAACAGAACAGAACAGAACAGAACAAACATAACTGTACCTAATTTTATCTGACATATTTTGGAGGTATGCATCTAATGCAAACCTGAATCCGAATTGACTTCAGTTCACATTGGGATGGCAGGTGGCATAAGCCATGTCAATAAAGTCAAATTAAATCAACTCATTTGAAATTACAGGTATAAGAAGCATGGCTGGAACAAAAGGATTAAGGCAAATTATTCTAGATCTAATAATGTTTAACTGCCCAAACAGAATCATTCTGATTTTAGTACACAGCATGAAAAGGGGAGAATCTTCTGCTCAAGCATGCTGGGAAAGATCAGGATCTTAGGAATGTGGTCTGATCTCAATTTGGGGGGGATTTGTGACAATCCATGGCCACTGAGTTATCATTCTCCCGGAGTTTTGCTTTCTCTCTCTCTCTCTCTTTAAAATATATAGGGGGGAAATCTCTCAGCATACACTATTTGTTTTATAAAATAAAATAATGGATCGGTGTGGAAGGTAGTATTAGTGTGGTTCAGGCTGCTACCAACTCCATGGAAAACAGACAAAGCAAGCTTCAGCTTTCTGTTACACGCTTTACTAAACTAGGACCCAGATTGTGGCTCTCTAATCCCCAATGTCTTTCTCTATATCGACAGTTCTCTAATGTGCTCCAGGCCACATAATGGAGCCAGATGAATATCCCATTGTCTGCTTGGGTTCTGTAGTTGTGCCAAGAGAATAAAATGGATCCCATTTGTTCAGTTTGCAACTCAAGAGAAAAATTTGCAGTCCAAACATTACTTCAACTACACCAGAATAAAACTGTAATAATAAAATTCTTAAATTCAGCATTGTTTCTGATCTCCCAAGGGACTGCCAATAGGAACTGCTGACTAGGTTCAACAGAAAATAAGAATTAATCTCTATTTGCTTCCCTAGGTAAAACTCAATCTGGTTTCTTTCTCTTGTTCAGAATGTAGCTTTCATGTTATGTGAACTCAGATGTGCTATGGATCATAATTGGAAGTAAAATACTTCTCCCTTAAAAGTGATGGTAATGTCATAAAACATGAGTGTCTTAAAATGAAATATGTGCAATAAAGTCACTCATGACTCATGAGAACCAAGAAATCTGACTGTGTATTCATGTTTCTGCCTCTTGAGAAATGTAAATAACTTTTCACTTTATCCAAATACCTAACACAACCTTTTTATTAAAGATAACAATTTTACCCCAAAATTCCGTGGGATATTTGTGGGGTTTTTTTTTTTAAAGAAAGTCACCATAGTGTGGTGGTTAGAGTGTTGTACTAGGACCAGAAAGGCCTGAGTTCAAATCTTCAAATCCCCATTCAGTCATGAAACTCACTGGGGCTATTCACATGATTAGCAAAAATTGGGCTAAGAGAGCCTAGCCCGATTTTTGCTAATTGTAAGAACCACCGGGCTTGGCTGCGAGCCCGGTGGTTCTTGAGCTGCTCCCCGTGGTTTCACCAAAAGCGAGTGACTCTGGGCCAATCACTTATCTCTCTCAGCATGACCTACCTCACAGGGTTGTTGTGAGGTTGTTGCTCTGAGCTTCTTGAAGGGAGAGCAAGATATAAATGTAAAATAAATTTTAAAATGGCAGGAGATGGGTCCACAGAGGGCCAGTTTAGATGCTTGTATATCCACTGGTCTGACTCTATGCCAGGTCTGCACAACTCAAATGCCTGGTGCATCAGAACTAACCATGACTTGGTATTTGGGGGCCAAAGTCAATTTTCAGCACATTAATTATTACATTAAAATTAATTTTTAAAAATATTAATGAAAGCAAGGGACAGAAGGTTGCCATTGGTGAGAAAGGTGAGGGGGGAAAGGGATGAGGGATGGTGTCAGTAGACTCTGGCCCAGGGGTGGTACCAGCAAGGGGGGTATCTGGTCTCAAGCAGCCAACTGTATTGAGCCACTGCTGCTCAACAGCAGGACAGGCCAAGAGCTCTCCATGGCTCCTGCTGCACGACCAACATGGCTTCCTTCCTGTGGGCCAACAAAAAAGTCCTTGTGGACTGGCCTGCTCTATGGGACAAGGCTGTGTACACACTACAAGCCAGCAAGTCTTTTGCTAACTTTCTAGAGTATTGTTCATTAATTGTGTAGAAGGGAGGTTCATCCAAATCACTCCAGTCCATGCAGCCGAAATACTAGTTTAAACTAGCATTTCAACCCCACAGAGAGAGGAGTGATTTGGACAAATCGCCCCCCATGCAATTAACAAACACCATCCATCCTTGTCCTGTGGAGACATGACAGCAGACAAAAGTTCATCCAAACTGATCCAGCATTTGGAAGGTAATGCAGATTTCAGACCAGAGTATGTGATGCTGTATGCCCGGGCTGGACAACTTTGGCCCTCATGCAGATGTTGGTCTACAACTCCCATCATCCCTATTGACACCTGTGCCTGGGAGTGATGGGAGTTGTAGTCCAAAAATACCTTGAGGTCTGATACATACAGCCCTGATGTATGCAATGGCAGGTCACACTAGACCTGCCTAGAGGTTATAAAACCTTCTTTATCAACTCTAGGCAGGTCCAGAAGGATCTTTGGCTAATGTAGCACACATTAGCTATAGTGGCCTATGTGACAAAGGCCAGAACGGTCTCACTTTCCCCTATGACAAAAATGGCCCATCTTCTCTGCAATTTGCCAAACTAACTGTAAGAGTTTCCACTTCTAAGAGACCAAAAACTATCCATCTTCGCTGTCAAAACTTAAAGAGCAGGCCGTCCAAATGGAGTAGTTGTCTGTCAGTAGACAACAGAAGAACCCACACCCCTGCACATCCAAACACTTTTTTCCTACCCTGATACAAGGTGTTGTTGCCTGGAAGCCTGGGTGTCCTGAATAAAATTAACCACCTGGAGACACAGGTTTTGGGTGGTATAGAAATAGTCCTAAATTCCTCTCAAATAATCCAGTGCAGTGTGAAACATCACTAGATTAGAAGAAATCTTGAGTAATGTCGCATCTCTGATTGGCTGCTGCAAGCCAGATGACGCATAGCCAGGTCAGATACGGATTGGTCCAATTTCCAATTTTTAAAAAATATATGCATACAGTAGGTTCCTTTCCCCTGTAATAGTGTGATGGGAATTATGGAATGCTAGGTTGAGTGGAGGTAGATCATGTTTGCCCTAAGGCTTCCATGACCCCCGTTAGGGTTGCCAGGTCCAGATGGTGAAAAAAAGCCGATATCCATCAGCAAAGGAAGTTGAAATAGAGGATGCTTTCCACCAAAGAAGTCTCCACTTGGCATGAAATTTTCATGTTTATTGATATTATATATGCAGGGGGACACCTAGGTATTTTTCGCACCTGGACCTGAGGCTGAAGAGCTTTGGAGCACTCCCGCTGCTGCGAGCCCCCCACCCCTTAATTTTATTTTTTGTACCTTGACCTGCCCACCGCCACCGCCCCACCACTGGTGCCCACCACTGCTGTCCGGCAACCCCTGCCGTGCGTGCTGCCACTATTTCCCCTCTTCATTGCTGGGGGTGTGTGAGCAGAGCGGAAGAGGCCACCCCACCCCCCACTGGTGGCAGCGGTGGGCTCAGGTGGGCCTTCTTGGCCTGCACAGACTGGTTTCCTTTTCCTGCATGCATGCACAGTAGGAGTATGGAGTGTCGCATCCCGTGATGTCACAGGATGCGACACTCCATACTCCTACTGCGCACATGCGCAGGCAGAGGAGGCCACTCTGTGCAGGCTGAGGAGGCCCGCCTGTGCGGAGGGGCCTGTGTAGCAGCAGCAGGAGCATGGGCAGCAGGAGCATGGAGCAGCAGTGGGTCGTTAGGGCTCTGGGGAGGCCACAGACCCCCACCCCATGGTCTGTGCTGAAATGTGCCACTGTATATATGCATATTTTGATAAAGATTGGATAATATGAAAATAAATACAGCTCACCACTGGTGACCAGGTGAGCTGTATATCTGCTCCATCTGCTGTCCAGGTGGCCCCTGCTTCTTAACCATAAATTTATCTCCTTGTTAGGTTTTCCACACACCCAGTCCTCGGTCCGCTTCCCCCATGGGTTACCCAGCCTGTTCTTCCCAGCCTGGTCAGCAACTTCACCTCTTGGCTTGAGGCAGGGCAGCCGGCTAGCTGCCAAGCCAGCCTCTTTGCATGCTGGCACTGTGGTGTGCATACTCAGTCTCCCACTTGCTTGCTGTTGTCTACAACTGCAAACATTTATAGAAGGCTTTTCGACAGAAAGTTTCACAGTGGTTTTCAAAGAAAAATAAATAATAAGATGCAACCCTGTCCCCAAAGGGCTCACAATCTAAAAAGAAACATAAAGTAACACCAGCATCAACCATTGAAGGAATGCTGTGATGGGGTTGAATAGGACCAGTGGCTGTCCCCATGATAGATAGAACAGATTCACCACTTTAAAAGATGCCTTTCTACTTAGCAAGGAAAACTGCTAATTGAGTAAAGGTAGTTCGCTAGCTGAGTAAAGTTAGCTAACTGCTAACTTCCCCCTGTTGCCACCACCACCACGGCACCAGCAAGCTGTACCTGCAGGGCCCTCC
This sequence comes from Hemicordylus capensis, assembly GCF_027244095.1. Taxonomy (NCBI): domain Eukaryota; kingdom Metazoa; phylum Chordata; class Lepidosauria; order Squamata; family Cordylidae; genus Hemicordylus; species Hemicordylus capensis. The sequence goes on along the minus strand of NC_069661.1, from coordinate 47,435,262 downwards.
TTTCCGTGTTCCTGCATCACATGGCTCTGCAACCTGCCATTGTAGCAGAACCTCCACTGGCTTCACCATTGCAGGATGCATCATCTCAGCCTCAGGCAATCCATGCTGCTTGGCACCATGGCGCCTCCCTCAACCCCACCCCCCAGTTCGATCTGGTCCAAGGGGTTCATGGATCTTTTTTCTTTTTAAAAACATTTAAAACTAATTTTTTTACCTTAACCCCTTTGGGGGAGTGGTTGGAAGTGGTGGGGGGTGGTCCACGGAGGTTCCCCCTCTCCTGCTGACTTCCTTGCAGCCAAACCGGCCGGCTCTTCAGCCTGTTCAGGCCTTCTCCCTCTGGCTTGGCAGCAATTTGGAGGCCACCATGCCTGCACAATTGGCCTCTGCATGGGAACCTCTGCGGAAACCCCCACCCCCACCCCTACAACAACTTATGTTATTTTTAAAATAAAATAAAAAAATTAAAAAACCCAAAAAGGTCTGCAAACCCTCGAACAGTCGGGGGCTGTTTGGTCCAGGGTTGGACCGAACAGGGGATGGTTCGGTTCGACCCCGAACCATCCAACTGAACAGGTTTGACGTCAAACACATTCAACGTCAAACCTGTTTGCACATCCCTAGTGTATGCCTCTTCCTAATGCTTCTAAACTTGAGATTATTAGGGGCCTGACATTTCATAGGAACAAAGGAAGCTGCCATATACTGAGTCAGACCATAGGTTATCTAGCTCAGTATTGTCTACACAGACTGGCAGTGGCTTCTCCAAGGCTGCAGGCAGGATTCTCTCTCAGCCCTATGTTGCAAATGCCAGGGAGATAATTTGGAACCTTGTGCTCCTCCCAGAGCAGCTCCATCCCCAAAGGGGAATACCTTACAGTGCTCACATGTAGTCTCCCATTCATATGTAACCAGGCTCCAAGTCGTAGTGTTCTATTTCTGTTACTGGACATGTGCTGGAAAACACTATCACATTTTGATTTCAGCAATTCATTCTTTGGAAATCAGCATAATGGAATAGAAGTCAGTAGAATGTCTTTTTCTGCCATAGTGATATCGTGAGCAAAATAGAGTTCTGGATGTTTCCTGAATCACATTGTTATGAGAGATTAAACATGTGAATAGGTTTTTCTAGAATAATGGTATTTATAAGCTGTTGAAAATAATGAACTGTTCACCATCTGGTTCACTGTTCAAGGCATTCACTCATTCAGAAAAAAACAAGCTCAGGAAGGAGCTTCAAATGATTTCCAACAGGCTGTATTTTACTTGGAGGTCATGAACAGGGTGAACCACACTCACGTACCCATTTTTAAATCCTCCAGGTCTTTCTGTGTTTCTTAAACATACATGATGTTAGATCCAAAGGTTCTAATCTCTTTCTCCAATGCTGCTGCTTCCCACAGAGTTGCAATTTGCTGCACACTTAGCTGGGAGTAAGCTTCACTGAACGCATAGGGACTATCTTACATAAGAACAGTCCTGCTGGATCAGGCCCAAGGCCCATCTAGTCCATGATCCTGTTTCACACAGTGGTCCACCAGATGCCGCTGGAAGCCTAGAGGCAAGAGTTGAGGGCATGCCCTCTTTCCTGCTGTTACTCCCCTGCAACTGGTACTCAGAGGCATCCTGCCTTTGAGGCTGGAGGTGGCCTATAGCCGATGATAGACCTCTCCTCCATGAAGTTATCCAAATCCCTCTTAAAGCCATCCAGGTTGTTGGCTGTCACCACATCTTCTGGCAGAGAATTCCACAAGTTGATTATGCATTGTGTGAAAAAGTACTTCTGTTTTTTTGTCCTAGATTTCCTAGCAATCAATTTCATGGGACGACCCCTGTTCTAGTGTTATTTGAGAGGGAGAAGAATCTATCTCTCTCCACCTTCTCCACACCATGCATGATTTTATAGACCTCTATCATGTCTCCCCGCAGTCGTCTTTTTTCTAAACTAAATAGCCCCAGGTGTTGTAGCCTTGCCTCATAAGAAAGTTGCTCTAGGCCCCTGATCATCTTGGTTGCCCTCTTCTGAACCCTTTCCAGTTATACAATGTCCTTTTTTAGATGTGTTGACCAGAATTTTACTCAGTATTCCAGGTGTGGCTGCACCATAGTTTTGTATAAGGGGATGATAATATTAGCAGTTTTATTTTCAACCCCCTTCCTAATGATCCCTAGCATCGAATTGGCCTTTCACAGCTGCTACACATTGAGTCAAGTCAACACTTTCAACAAGCTGTCCACCATGACCCCAAGATCCCTCTCCTGGTCAGTCACCGACAGCAAAGATCCCTTCAGCATATACTTGAAGTTGGGGTTCTTCATCCCAGTGTTTACTTCTTCTGAGTAAACAGTCATGAATTGCAAATGGATGCAAGGAAAGGAAAGGAAAGATTGTGCCATTGGGTTAGTGTCGACTCTGGTGACCACAGAGCCATGTGGGTTTTTTGGTAGAATACAGGACTTGTAATGAATATTTCATTCATTAATATGGAGTAACAATGTTAGGGATAACTAGTGTTTTTAAAGGCTTTACAAAATAAACAAGTATACACACAAATGAATCTGCAGAACAAAAGCAGATTGACCTCAAATGTAGTTTAAAATAACTGTAGTATGTTTGTTAATGAATCTGTCTGTATTGTTACATTATTTATTTATCACATTTATTATATGTGAAAACCCATTTTAATACAAATATTTTTAAAAATCTGTGCAGTTTCGGTATGACACCAGTGATCTTTTCTCCCAAATTTCAGGTTGTTTAATTACATTTTTGCATCTTTCCCCATGCAAGTAAGCAAATAAAATGCAAGTAAGCATTTTACATGCAAGTAAGCATTTGACCAGGTTCATGCGCAGGTTCATGTGCGTTGCATGTGGAAGGTCCCAGGTTCAGTCCCTGGCATCTCCAGATAGGACAAAAAGTGACCCTCTGTCTGAAACCCTGGAGACCTGTTGCTGTCAGTGTCACAATACTGAGATGGACCAGTGGTGGTCTGACTCAGGATACAGCAGCTTCCTATGTTCTGATGTAATTTATTCAAGATGTTTTAGGTGCAAAAGGGAGCAGCCATTTAGTGAGCATATTTAAACACTGACAAAAGTGAATCAAAAGTGGGAGATGTGCTGCAATGGTAAAGCCCATGCTTTGCATGAGGAAGGTCCCTGGCTCGATTTCTGGCAGTTCTTATGAAACCTATCTCAAATAGCAGGATTGGCATAGAGCTCTAAGGCAGGGTTTTATTTTTAGTCACTTCCAAAATAACATGCATTTGACAGGCTCCCCCCACCCCTCTTTTGCACATTAAATATCTGCCAACAGAGCTGCTTTCCCAGAAATTGTCCTGTTCCCCACAATGCCTCGAACTTAGCATCATTCCAAGGCATTGTGGGGGAAATGGCAGCTGAGAGCTGCCATGTTTTTGTGGCCATTCCCCCGGCTCCCACTTACAATGCCACCATGGAACATTGCCACTAGGGAAGGAGCTCTACCATGACCTGATTCAAGTATTACACATTTTTTTAAAAGTAAAAGTCCACGGCAACTTTTGTGCTACAAGGTGAAGCCTGCTCCAGTGAAAACCAAAGGAGTTCTGAATGAATGGCATTGTACTGTTCATTTCATTCAGAGCTCAATTCTTGATTGTAGTTATTTGTTTCATAATGAATAAGCAGTGGATGGGCCAGATTTAGTTCATTTTTCATTTGTTCCAAAATACATGCACAACTCTTGTAGCCAACTGGGTGCGTCAAGGAATCCCACAAGGAGGAACTGAAAGTTTTAAAAAATCCACTCCCAGGGCTGGTCTTCAGGAATCAGCATTCAGTGGCGTACTCCTCTGAATGTGGAGGTTTGATATGAAGGAAAATGTCACTTGTATTGTAACATCTGACACTCCACATGAGCATTTTTCTCACAGGGCTGGTATGCAGAGGCGCTCTTATCCCTGAATTTCGGAGCCAAAGTCCAGGCCTCCATACCCCAAATCCTCTTTAGTCTGTCCTGGGTGGTGTGGTCGCCCAGCAAAGCATGATGATGCTTAATTTGCAGGGGTTGGGGGCCTCCAAAGGCCTTTAGGTCCAGGATCCAAAATTACCTAGGTGCACCTCTGCTGGTATGGATGGTAGTGGACCAGCACACACAAATAGGAGATGGGTTGTGTTGACAGCATACTTGCCTGGACATCAGTGGAGGATATCCCAACATGTTCTTGATGTGTCCCTTTATTGTGTATGGGAGATGCTCATCTGAATTGCTCCTCTACACACACTCCACATATCTATTTAAAGAGGTCACAATGGGCACAGTCTCAGTGAGACCACATACCATGCTGGGACGTTATGGTCTGTATCAGATCACTGTCACTACCATTCCATCGACTGGTGGCCAATGTGTGCAATAAATTCATCTTGCTTCACTTTGGAAAACTTCCAAATATAAATTGGCTCAATCTCTAAACACATGTTGAGCCACTTGTTTATCTGACAGGAATGGAGTGAAAAACAAACTTAAATTGGAAAAGGATAGAAAATGTGGTGCAGTGATACAGAGATACAGAGATACAGCTTCACTGCTTTTATTATTTCTAGCTCTCTCTCCTTACCAACACAATAGAATGCCAACCGGCAGTTGTCAAGTTCTGGAAATGTCTACCAAAATCAAAGAAACACAGAAAATAATGCTAATGAGTGGATAAAGCAGATTTTAGCATAGCCTCTCAGTGGTTGACATCATGACTTATAAAGTACTGGTGCAATGGGAAAAGCACTAGTGCTTCTGAAAAGTTCAACCAACCCAGCTCTGCTTGCTTGCTCAGTGCATGTGCACGCACGCACGCACACATCTGGAAATCTTCAGAAATACTGGTACTTTTCCTGTTGCACCAGTGCTTTGTAGTCAAGATGTCAGCCAGTATTAGGTATACCACCTTCTGGTTCAGAAAACTGAAGGAATAATATTGTAGTGTTATGAATGTGTCATAGATTTACAGAATGCTTTGTGAAAACATTTGTGCTTGGGCTTTGAAGACTGCAGCCACTATATGTTCTCATTCTCTGCACATTAGAAACATCCAGGAAATTACCAAGTTCTGAAAAGCACGAGGGTGATTTTTTTGGACTTTGCTTGCAAAAACCAGCACAATGACAATCCTATATGCGGATAGTAAGAGTGAATTATGTTGTCCTGTAAGCTTTCTAAAAGTCTGCATTTTAACATGCGCTGCAAATTAGTTCTTAATCTGTGCATAGATGAAATTAGCTACAAAAGATACAGACTTGGAAACATTCACATTTGGTTTTTAATTTCTATCAGATGAGAGACTACACAGTGATTATCAATCAAAAACACACCCATTCTTACGATTCTTGGGGAAATGCCTGATTACAGCAGCCTGTCTCTTCCTACTTTCTTTTTTGTTTATGGAACAGGATGCAGACAAAAAAGAAAATTTGTGTATGGGATCTACATGGCTACATGTCCAATGCTGGTGGGTCATATAATTTTTAGACAGAATGTATAACATTGCCCCGTGAGACCTGCACAGAAAGAATGTCTCTCCTTTAATCCTCTCATCTCCAAAGTTCCAGGAGGATTCAGTTTTGTTTTCTACACAATATTTGATGAACGCACATAATAATACCACTTTGGGCTGTGATTTTAAGCACAAGAGTGAGTTCTGTTCAAAACTCCATGACACTTTCTTTCAAATAAATATGTTGAAGATCAGAGGGCAATTGTACAGAAGCTGATGTGCCAGTCCCTTTGTGTCTGTAGTGTTTGCCAGACTTTTTAATAATGAAAAAGATTCAAATAAATATCCCATGAGCACAGATCAACATAGAATTAGTTATTGCAGCATTGCTCCCTGCCTTAACTTTCCCCTTTCTTCCTTTTCATTTGCTTAGAAATACTCTGCTAAACCTTACATATGAAAAGAGCAGTTCATAGTCTTAGGAATAGGAAAACAAAAGAAACTTAATATTAGATATTATGCTGGTCAGAGAGTGTAATAAAGATACGACTACTACTACTACAACAACATAATTAGATATTTCAAAATTTGGTTTGGGGAGAGATTTCAATAGGGGAACAAGATTCACATATAAAGGATACTCTCGAACATATTCAAGACCATATTGCAAAAGTGCCGTTTACTTTAAGAGAATTTCTTATTCATTTATTTACTACGTTCATATGCTGCCTTTCTGCCAAATCACTCAAACTGGTTTATTTATTTACTGAATTTATATACTGCCTAATATTAAATCTCAAGGCGGTGAACAAAATTAAAAACATAATATAAAATACAAGCATTTAAAATTCATAAAAATCGTAATAGATAAAAACACATTAAAATTTAAAAATTAGATTTCAGTTAAAAGCCTAGGCAAAAGCCTAGATTTCAGTTAAAAGGCAAATAGGTACATCTTCAGGGTCGTCCTAAAAACAAACAGAGAAGAAGATGCTCTTATTTCAGCATGGAGCGAGTTCCAAAGCCCTGGGGCAGCCACAGAGAAGGCCTGGTCCAAACAAGTTGGTGGCAACTTATTAGAGTTTACATTAATGACTTGCAAGTTAAACGATTGGATACAAAAGAAAAAAATACATGACAGAGGGAAAGAAGCAAATTCAGATACCAAAACATTCATACTGCTACATAAACCGCCCTGAGCCATTTTTGGAAGGGCGGTATATCAATCAAACAATCAATCAATCAAATAAATAAATACCATTATGATGGAATGGCCACTGCAGAAGATAGACTTTTTTAAATGCTTCAAAATACTTCTATAGCAAGCCATCTTTTTTTCTTTAGGAAAGGGATTCATGCCTTTCGCATGCATACTGCTTTTGCAGTAGATACACCCATTTAATTACACTCACTGGCTGCTATACCAAAGTGTGGACTTCTACCAAAGCATACATGCAGCACTAGCCTCTGCATTTCTGAAGTGCAGCCCCTCTTGTGCAAGTGTGACTGCTTTCAATACTCTCTCCTTGCTCCAGAATGGCTCTTTGATCCACAGAAACATGTCCCTGAGGGCTGTGTGGCCCTCAGAGATTTGGTTCTGTCATCAAAGAGTGCTCCCAGAGCATGGGGAGAACACTGGAAATCATCACACACTTGTTCAAGAGGGTCTGCACTTTGGAAGCTGGGAGGCTAGCACTGTGTGCATGCTTTTGTTAGAAGCACACATGCTCTGTCATTCAAGATGTTGGAAAATGGGTAGAATCAGTGAGCTGGCCAGAGATGAAGGTGCTTCTAAGAAAGAATCACATGTAGACTGGAACATGTGTATGTGATACTCATCCCACTTCCTTCTTCAAATATATATAAAAAAATGTTTCGTACCACTGCTAACTCAGCAAAAAGGCACCTTTTAAACTGTGGTGCTAAAGCAAAGAGATAGCAGTTGTCCCTAATCATCCTACACAGAATCTTTTCTAGTGTTTTTGCCTCCCATGTGTGTGAGAGAGAGCGAACGGGGGGAGTGAGAGGAGAGAGAACGGGGGGGAGAGCTTACATTGATTGTGTAAGCCCCTTTGCAAGAGAAAACCATCTTTTGATTTCTTTGGTGATGAAAACGCTTTGAAAACTTTTTTTTTTAATGGTATATCGAAACAATTTTTTACTGGAGCTTGATTTAATGGTAGGTACACAGTGTAACTGGCCTTCACATACAACAGAAGTGCACTTAGGTAATTTTGGAGCCTGGACTTAAAGGCCTTTGGAGGTCCCACCCCTGTTGGTGCCCCCCCGTTGCACGTTAAGCATCATCCCCCTACACACACACACACACACCATGACACACAAAGTATTACATGTGCATTCTTGAGGGCACAAACAGCAACTGAACTCACAAGAATGTAAGGATATATAACAGGTATATTCATGCAAATATGCAGTAGCAGAAACATTTCAACACACAACTTAACATATTTCCCACATATTTCTTTCCCCACTCCCTCTGTCTCTAAAGCACCTGGCACAGGTCATAATCTCACTCGGCCGCGCGCAGTGCACACCAGCAGATACCACACCACCCAGGACAGACTAAAGAGGATTTTGTGGGGGAGGATGTGTGGAGGTCCTGGACTTCAGCCCTGAAGTCCAGGGATAAGAGCATCACTGCAAACAGTCCAGGTGTGTACTTGTGGAGCCAATCTTTGGAGAGCAGGTGGAGTCTATGCAGCACTATGTATTCCAAGTGTTATACCCGAGGATCCCCGGCAATGTCACAGAGCACTGTAATGCATTTCTGCAATCCATGCATCTATCACATTCTATGGCACTGCATGTGGTGGGGTGGAGAAATTGTTTAATGAAGTTATCGAGCTTGGTGGTTGTGTTGTAGGAACACATATAGCTAAAGGAAAATGTAAAGAAACAAGATTAGTGATGTTAGCTTTTTGTAGTCTGATCAATATTGACCCTGCCACATATTCCCCTCCTGGTGCTGTGATGGGGTGCCCTGGTTATGTTGCCTCCTGAAGTTTGTGTGCTTGTGAACATACACCATTGTTGCTTCATTCTCAGGGAGTGAGGTGCTTAGTGCCTGTCCTGTCATCCTATCCCCTTTCTGTCCTGCTTGCCAGGGACAGAGTGGGGAGAGGGAATGCCCCTGTGTGACTTTGCTGCCTGTCAGGCTGACACATTTGAGATGGGACATAGTGGTGTCCCTGTTGCCGGGCAACTGTATTGCTGCATCGGCAATAAGAGGGACAGGGCTGGTGCTCAGAGAGATGGCCAGCAAGAAGCACTGTAGGTATGGAGCAGATGCAATCCCAGGCAGGTCTGTGTGCTGTCTCTATGACTGTGGTTTCAAAAACCTCACAGAACCACAATTATGGCACTGTCCACATTTGGATGTAACACTCTAGCAGCCAAGCCTCTGGTCTTGGCAGTGAACCTTACTGCAAACTGAAGGTTCAAATTGCAGTCTGGCAAGGCAAACTGCAGTTCACTTGCGCCATGAAACCATGGTTGCAGAAATCCGGATGTAACAGAGTTCCAACCTCTGCCCTGTTGAACTCCAGTTTTACGTTACATCCGAATTCAGCCATAATTGTTTACATATGTGAGTAAGTTTGAACAAGTTCAATTTGTGACTGGCTTGCTAGTGGAGGGTGCTTATAGGGTGAAGGGAGAGTTAGACAGCCTCTCTCTGAAATTAGACATTACTTGTTTAGTATAATTTTTTATGTGCTCTGGCTTGGACCCAAGGAACAGTGAACAGAAGTAGTAAATGACTCTTGCATAAGTACCAGTAGGAATCTCTTACAGAGCTATGCCCCCCATGTAATGGGAGTTGTATTAATACATAAGAACCAGAATGACTATGGAAGATCACCGGACAGAAAAAGGTGGTGATCCAATTTAAAAGGTCTTCAAAAGAGCTTGTGTAATCCTGTGCAAATGGAAGAACTTTTTGAATGCAGTGTTCTTGCACTAGGTTGGAAACAGTCCTTTCATGAGTAGAAGATGTTTTCTGCCTCTTTCAGTGTAAGGGCTTTTCAAACAAACACTCCACAGGTATTAGGGGACTCATGGGAATTTTCTCCATTGATTGGTTATATTTACAAGACTTTTCTGAGAACCAAGAAATACTGCTTCCTTTTCTATTTTTGGCTGATAAAGATGTGCTACATTCCACAAAAGTAATGGTATTTCCCTGAAGCTATGAATAACATCTGTCTCCTGAGATGATGTATTGGAAAATATGCAGCTCATCAATTGCCCAGGCAGAAAGATCATCCAGCTATCTATCCGTCCCCGTCTGTCTGTCTAGTGCACCAACAAAATGAATAAGGGACACATCACTGGGCGCACTATATGATGCATGCGTATAAATGCAAATATTGTCACTGTAGGCTTTTGAAAACTCTCATCGTGTCTAATTTGACATTGTCTTGAATTTAATTATTTTCCCATTTTGAAGCAGGTGAAAAATACTCAGTCACATTGCTTTGTGTGCATTTGTGGTCATAACTATATTTTCATCTTGCTGTCAAGATTACAGTTAGGCAAAGGACCTATATTTTCAGGTCATGGAGCCCTGTCAGAAATTACTGGTTGATTGTCTGGCTCTTTCAAGTTAACATACAAACATACGAACGGCCTTGCTGTATCAGGCCCAAAGCCTATCTAGTCCAGCATCCTATTTCACACAGGATATACTGATCCTGTGCTCATGTACTCAAATCATTGTTATTACTAGAGACTATACAGGAATGATGTTTGCTGGTGCAGAAAATATTCTAACACCTTGCTCACTTAACCTCATTCTGTTCAAACTTCTTCAGGAATTCCCTTCCGAAGGGAGCATGAGCTATTGCAATGAAGATAATTAAATGTTTGCTTTAACAGTTGTATCTTCTGTGGTCTAATATAATTGATTAATTAATAATAAAGCTGTTTAACAGGCAGGGATGAGCAGTGCAATCTGAATTAGCACACTGGTTCAGTAGATGGCTTGGAGAAGTTCCAAAAACACAGTCCTAGGAATGAACAAAATTAATAGGGCTGTGCCAAAATTTCACCCAAGAAATTCAGAGGAGAATGATCATTTTCATGGCAGGGGAGGGGAGCTCCATATACTCCTTGCTTACTTTTCCCACTCATTGCTCAATGCCTGTTCATAGCTGCCTTTTCCCCCAGCCTACAGCTCTGGAGCCATTTTTAATGGGATTTTTCTTGAGGTGATCCTAGCCAATCAGGGATCACATAAGCAGAATGATGATGTCACAGCTAATTGTGACATCAGTTAATTAGTAGTTAATTGTATCTGGCTCCATGGTGATGCTCTCATATCACAGTGAAAGAAGAAAGCATTGTCTTCACTTTGAATAGGCTTCCTGATAGTGCTATGTAGTAAAACAAATTTGGTTATGTGGTGATGTTACAGAGCCAAATCAGCGTGAAGGTAAAGTGACCTGCCTTCTGAATGACAAACATTTTTGCTGTTTCTCATGTGTTCCATCTTTGCAAAACATCCTTCTATTTCAGTCCAGTGAATGACATCAGTCTACACTGCCATATATACATATTCTATATAATGTATTAGATAGATTAATGTATAATGTATTAGATTAGATTGTTTATATTACATATAAACAAATACGTAAATTAAATTAAGATGCTTTAGGCTTTGCATATATAACATTTATAAGCTGCCCCATCCAAAGGCTCTGGGCTGTGTACAACAAATGAGTCTTTTATACAGAGGTTCACCAGGATTTAACCTGGAAAACAGTCTGCTAATTCCAATGCTAACTGAACAAAGAGGTGCCTTTTCAAGTGATGATTTTTTTATTTTTAAGCATGGAGCAACTTCCCTATCCAAACCCAACCCAGCATCCTTCCAGTGGATGTCGCTGGTTCCACAATTTGGGGCCCTCTTATTTATTTATTGTTTATTTTTCTTTGTAAACAGCACTGAAGATGGTTTGTACAAAAGTGGTATATAAATATCCCTAGCAGTAGTAGTAGTTTTCAGTATCAGTGTTGGCTGTAACTGGGACATGTGAGGCAATACTATGATGGAGAAAGTGTCATTAAGCATGTGCAGAGTGCCTTCCCTTATCTACTAAATGAGGAATGACAACCTGTCTATGCACATTTAGAACTGGAAGACGGGATTTGAAATCAGAGGACATTACTTCTACACAAGCTTCCTTTTAGAAATGAATGACTGCTTACTAGAACATGTTCTTCTCTGGACCTGTGATATATTACTGAATATTTTGTTGGTAGACTGCAGCAATTAAATATCAGAAATCTCTTGGCACTTCCTTGCTTGCATTTCTTTGAACTTAAGTCAGAAGTGCATGCAACCACACATTTTTTATTTGGCTGAAGTTAAATTTTCCAGACAGAGACTCATATTTCATGAGTACAATTCAAAGCATGAGATACCTTTGATCACTTTCATTATAAAGGGCAGGAGCTATGGAGCTCAAACTTATTTTAACTAACTTAATCTACACTTTCCTAGAGCCCAACCTTTAAGTACCTAATAGTGATCAAGATAAAGGGACTATTTATTCACCTCTGAAGCAATTAAAAACTAAGTATTTTAACACGCCTAAATTATTTGGAAGTAAAGATTCGTGTGTCCTACCTCGGCCTTTTCTGAATGTTGTGGCAGACCAAAACATTCAGTCATCATTGTTATATTATAGGGAAATTGATCCGTTTTCAATATAATCATGTTGCTATTGGTAGAATGTTGGGATTGGCTGCAGACAGTCAGGGGGGAAATACATATTCTCAACAAATACTGTACAATACTGTACAATGTACATGTCTTAAGTCCATATTTGCCAAGGTAATGTAGGGCAGAGGGGATGTTTGAGGGAGAGAACTGAGAAAGACAGCGATTAATCCAACCCAAGACCCACCAATTCTCCCCCACAAATGCCCCCAAGGTGGTCCCCCTGGTGGGCTTACTAATGGTCTGGAGTCTATCTGGGGAAATTATGGATCAAGAAGCAATGTGATGATGTCACATGGCTGCACGTGAGAACCAGCTCATAGTCTCCCATTCAAATGCAAACCAGGTGGACCCTGCTTAGCAATGGAGACAATTCATGCTTGCTGCCACAAGACCAAAATGGCTGAGATGCAGCCGTTTAAAAATGTAAATTATTGGCTCTTAAATTCTAACTCCTTAAATTCTAGAAAACAATTGTTGGCTGCGGGTTTTTGGGTTTTTGCTTTAAAAAAAAAATTCCCTTTAAATTTTATTTTAAAAAATTAGGTTAAGCTAAAGTGTTTTGAAAAAATCCATCCAGTATTCTCTGAGATACTCGCCTCTGAGTTCCACATAATAATGGTGTAAAATGAAGTAAGGGCACAGATGAGTGATTTTGCCCACTGAAGGTTCCGAAGCCAGAGCTGGAAGGGGCAAGTCCTGGAGAGTTCCACACAGTGACTTGCTGGTTCTGGACTTAGTTTCTTGATAAGGAGAGCCTAGGACAGTGTTCATCATTGCACAGCCCAGGAGCCAGTGGTGGCCCCCATTAACCCTAAATGTGGCTCTCTGCCTTTGCTTATTAAACTTAAGAGAAGCTTCGGCCGAAGCCAGATACTCCACATGGTCCCCTGGCAACACAAGGAGATGAAGGTTCCCACTGTGCCCAGTGCTGATTAGGCTGCTTTAAGGGAAATAGAGCCCTCTCAGGCCCCAAGACCATCTTGGAAGGCAGGCATTGAATGCTGGGTAGACTTTCCCAGTCCTTTCCCCATAGAGTTCTAGTGCACACCTTTCCCAATGTTCCATGCATACCTTCCAAGATGGCACTGAGGCGTGACAGGCCTTCATTTCTCTTAAAGCCACCACCCAGAGTGCAGCACAACACAGAGGACAACACAGTGGGAAATGGCTCCCATGCTGGATATATTTTTCCCAAGTGGTCCCTGCTCAAAAAATAGTAGGCATCGCTGGTCTAGAAAAGTAGGGGGAAGGAAATATTATGTGTTATTTATTTGTAAAGCACCATCTTTACAAGGAAGGGAGTAGGGTGAGGGGAAGCAGGGGAAGAATATGTGACTATTTCATGCATAGGTGCTTAAGCTTAGTTGCAGTTGGTTATGGGTTCCATGGGGGTTGTGCCAAAGACTTCATGGAAAAGGTGGATTTTGAAGAAGGACTGGAAGTAAGAGAGGAGGTGCCATCAGGGTTCCAGGCATGAGGGGCAGCAAGGGAGAAAGGAAAGAGTGGAGCTATTAAAGGGAACATGATCTTCACTGGTGCTCCCACATCTCCTTACATACATCAGCCATTTTTCCCCCATTTGCACACACTCACCCACATACTGTGCAGCGATATGCAAGTGGTTGAGCACTGCCCATGCTGCTGCATGTGTGTAAATCCCCACCCATGCTGTTGTAGAACAGGGTAGTTCTGGTCCATCTTAAAGTTGTGTGAAAGCAGTTATGCAACATGACACTCATTGGAAAAAATGGGTATCACACGGCGCAACTGTGTTTGCAAGAGAGGAGAGCTGGTCTTGTGGTAGCAAGCATAACCACTTAGCTAAGCAGGATCCACCCTGGTTGCATTTGAATGGGACACCACATGCGAGCACTGTAAGATACTCCCCTCAGGGGATGCAAATGCTCTGTGAAGAGCAGAATGTTCCATGTTCCCTCCCTGGCTTCTCCAATACAGGGCTGAGAGACATTCCTGCCTGCAACCTTGGAGAAGCTGCTGCCCATCTGTAAAGACAATACTGAGCTAGACAGACCAATGGTATATGGCAACTTCCTATGTTCCTAAGGAGGGGCTTTGCCCTGTTCCACAACTGAGGTTTGCACACATGCAGTAATGCAAGTGTGGTGCTCTACTGGCCATGCACTGCTGTGCAGTTTGTGGGTGAATATGTGCAGTAAACCTTAAAAATGTGATGGCACATCTACTGGTGCAATGGTGAGTATCCTTTCTCCTCTTCCCTCCCTCCCCTTCTGCTCTCCTTCTCCCTCTTTCTCTTTCCATCTCTCCATTCATCTCCCCCCAACCAGCGCTGAATCAGGAAGGGAAGGTTGGGCTCGGGGGCAGGGCACAGGTGGTGGTGGGGGACTGGGAAAGATGTTTGTAAAATACACAATGTCAAAAAACCCAAACCCATTGAATTAAAAAATGTGATGAGAACCAGAGAGCAATGGCCCTATCATTTGCTATTATGGGCAGGAATGTGGATTCTAATAATTAATCTACTTAGGTTTGGAGGGCCAAAGTCTCCAGTGTCTCTGGATACCTGAACACAAATATCAATATTAGAAACTAGAGAACATTGAGCTGAATGCAAAGTTAATACTCTAAAGTCCTCTGCTTCTAAAATACGCTAGGTCTGTATTGCTCAACAAATTCTGGATTATTCTTAGACTAAGACTGAGGCCAGCAGGAGCGCCTGCTTCCCGTGGAGATGCTTCTTTGGAGTGCAACTTCTTTCAGGACTTTAAAGTGGTTTCCCCTTTCAGCTCAGCAGAAGGGAGAGCCCGGCTGCTTTAAATACACATGGCTGATTTAGAATCTAGATTAGGATTTCCAATTCAGTCTCATAACAGAGTTGTGGAAAGGCCTGATAAAAGATTTGTGTAGACAGCTGGGGATAGCACAGTGACGGGTGGGGGGTGGAGTGGGGAAACGAGAAGTTGGAAAAGACTTTGGAAAGTCTCTCTTGTGTTAAATGAACCTCTACCTTTCTTTACATTGCGGTCCTTGTTTGGCCTCATGGGCCCATGTATGGCCCTTAGTAGAAAGAGGCTATCTTCAGTTCTGAAAACTTTGGAGAATGAGATTCCATTCCTGAATCAGGCCAAGCTAGACATGACAGGAAACTGTCCATGTACCTGTGGTATTTGCATATAAAGCATGTAGATGCACATCTTTACATAAAAAGAAGCATGCAGGTGAACATAACATGCCCCTTCCCCACCACAGATCTATTCAGACATTGAGGTCATTCACACAGTCACAAATTGTGTTCTACCTGGCTTTGGGAGCTGTGTGTACTCCCAATTTTTGGTAGAAGTGATTGTGTGGAAGCAAGTTAGGAGGAAAAGCTACCAGGTTTTCCTCCTACCTTACTTGCACACAACCAAAAGTTGGGAAAACACACAGCTCCCAAACCTAGGTTTTGCTCTTCTCCCACAGGTACTTCTTTTCTTGTAAAGAAAAACACACACCAGGTTCATTTGTGACTGGGGCATGGGCCTGCTCTGTTGTGTCTCATTTGGTCCTCAGACACTCAATAAATTCCCCATAAATGGGAATTGGGCAAGGAAACCTACTTGCAGATGCTATGACTGCATAGGTGATTGTGTCCTAGAACTGGAAATGGTCCACTGTCAGTGGAACAACATCAGTGTGTGACAAAATGTAACAAAAAAGGGGAGGAGAGCTGGTCTTGTGGCAGTGAGCACTAATTGTCCCATTAATGATGCTCTGTACCCCCGCAGTGATGTAGATAGGCTATACCTCCCTCACAGCTCAGGTGGAAGAGGAATGCTGCAAGTCCATCAAACAGTAAAGGAGGAGAAAAGAGGCCTTGAAGAATATATCAAGGACAGTGAAGAAGATGCACTTCAGATGGTCACTAACGAGAAACTATTCAACACCAATGAAACAAAGCAGGCCTACAAGAAAGAACAAGTCAAGAACCGAGCAGAAAAATGGAAAAATAAGTCACTGCATGGTCAATATTTGCACAATATAACTAGAAAATCAACAAACAGCAAGTGCCACCTTTGTAAAGAAGCAGATGAAACAGTGGACCACCTAATCAGCTGTTGTAAAAAGATCGCATAGACTGACTACAAACAAAGGCATGACAAAGTAGCAGGGATGATACACTGGAATATCTGCAAAAAATACAAGCTACCTGTAGCCAAAAATTGGTGGGACCACAACATTGAAAAGGTTGTAGAAAATGAAGATGTAAAAATATGCGACTTTCAACTACAAACAGACAAACATGTGCCACATAATACATCAGATATAACTGTAGTCAAGAAGAAAGAAAAACAAGTCAAAATAATCAACATAGCAATACCAGGTGATAGCAGAATAGAAGAAAAAGAAACAGAAAAAACAACAAAATACAAAGATCTACAAATTGAAATTGAAAGGCTGTGGCAGAAAAAGACCAAAATAATCCCAGTAGTAATTGGTGCCCTAGGTGCAATTCCAAAACAACTTGAAGAGCACCTCAACACCATAGGGGCCACAGAAATCACCATCACCAAAAAACAACTTTACTGGGATTAGCCTACATTTTGCGGTGATACCTATAACAACAACAATATTGATAACAAAATTTTGGCATCCCAGGTTCTTGGGAAGGACTTGATGTCTGGATAAAACAAACCAGTCAATAACACCTGTTGGTTCAAACAAAAAATAATAATATTAAAATTAGCTAGCCGCCCCATAACAAATTATTCTCAGGGTAGCTCACAACACAGCATTAAAATATACAATAAAAACACATAACATATTAAATCATAATAGACAAAAAGAGAGAAAATAAAATACAAAATACAATACAAAGCAGTTTAAAACCTCATTTTAAAATTAGTTAAAAATAAAATAAAATCTGAAAATCAGAATTTAAAAGGCCTGTGTGAACAAAAAGGTCTTTAACTGGTGTCTAAAAGAACAAAGCGATAAAGCCAGGCGAACCTCACTGGGAAGGCTATTCCATAAACAAGGTACAACTACCAAAATGGCCACCTCTCTAGTAAGCAATCGCCTCACCTCGTTTCGCAGGGACACCCCGAGGAGGGCCGCTGAAGAAGATCTTAAGGTCTGAGTTGGGACATATGAGGCAAGGCGCTCTCTCGGGTAATCCAGTCCCAAGCCATTTAGGGCTTTAGAGGCTAAAACCAGCACTTTGAATTGGGCCCAGATACAGACAGCTGATGAAGCACTGGTGGTTCATCATGCTCAAAAGGTCCAGTCCCAGTTAATAATCTTGCAGCCCTATTTTGTACCAGCTGCAATTTCCAAAACATTTTCCAAACCATTTTCTAAAGCAACCCCATGTACAATGTATTGCAGTCATCTAAGCGAGAGGTTACCAGAGCATTAGTAACTGTGGCCAAACTATCTCTATCCAAATAGAGTCACAGTTGGTATATCAGCCGAAGCTGATAAAAGGCTCTCCAAGCCCCGGAGGCCATCTGAGCCTCTAGTGATGGATTATTTTATTTTATTTTATTTTATTTTATTTATTTATTTATTTATTTATTTATTTACATTTATATCCTGCTCTTCCTCCAAGGAGCCCATAGCAGTGTACTACATACTTGAGTTTCTTCTCACAGCAACCCTGTGAAGTAGGTTAGGCTGAGAGAGAAGTGACTGGCCCAGAGTCACCCAGCTAGTATCATGGCTGAATGGGGATTTGAACATGGGTCTCCCCAGTCCTAGTCTAGCACTCTAACCACTACACCATGCTGGCTCTCTTTATTAATGGGCACCCACAAACTGCAAACCAGGTCCTTCAGGGGGAGAGCATCCCCAACTAGAACAGGCTGCACATCATTCACCAAATGTTCCTCAGACAGAGGAACCACCGAGCAACAGTACTGGATTGTCTGGATTGAGTCTCAGCTTATTCACCCTCATCCAGGCCATTACTGCATCCAAGCACCAATTCAGGACAGCCATTGCCTCACCTGTGTCTGATGAATAAGAGAGATACAACTGAGTGTTATCTGCATATTGATGACACCCGAGGCCAAATCTCAAATGAGCACTGTTAGATATTCCCCTTAGGGGAATGGGTCATAGCTCAGTGAAAGTGTCTACAGATGGTTCCCTCCTTGGCATCTCCATCTTTCAAGCTGAGAAAGACTCCTGCCTGAAACCTTGAAGACCTTCTGCCCGTCAGTGTAGACAATAATGAGCTAGATGGACTCTGTATAGGTTGGCTTCCGATGTTCCTAACATCACTTCTTCCTAGTGTTAGCTTCACAACCCCTCAATGGTATGCCATGATAGGGGTGTGGTTGCAGTAGGTTGAATATTTCTTTGACATTGCAAAAACATGCCTATATGGGAACCTTGATTAGGAATTTATTATGACAAAGGTCACTCTCTAAGAGAACCAAAATGATAATCTAAAAGCTAAATAATCTGAATGATGCCCAATGCTGTCATAAAGCTTTGGCTAAGGATCTAACAGCATTTGGAGCACAATGTACAAAGCCAATTGCGTTAACTTCAAGCAAGACAGCAAGGAAGGAAGGAAACAGACTCTGGGATGGCTCTCTTTAGATTCTCATTCTGCAGCTTTGCATCAAGTTTCTTAATCTAAACATATATTTCCAGCTAATCAATTAACATTTTCTTTGGCCCAACATATGCATTTGGTATTGAGCCCCTGCAAGTCCAAAATGACAACAAAAAGGACTATTGGCTGAGGTTTGCATGGAAGCAATGGAAGCATTTGCAAAAAGTTACTGCTTTATCTAAACAAAACAGATGCATTTACTCCAAGGACTAATTACTAGACCATAATGAAAGCAGATGTGCTCAATGCAAGCTGTGGGCTGTTTGAATTTCTAGTGTTTTAAGATACATTTTTTAAAAGCTTTTTTTAAAAAAATCACAAGAACAAATACAAAGAACTATTTCTTTAGTAGTTTACATTATATTTATTGTAATGTAGCTTACACATTATATATGTTGTATTGTATTATATTTGCTGCCTCCTTACTACTCAATACAGAACACATAAAGCAAGAACTGTGTGAATATTTAAGTAAATCTGTTTAAAATGAGAAGGTTTCTATGGCACTCTCAAACACCCACAGATCTGAATGGCTGCAAATGAATGGTCTGTTGATTACTTCTAGTAAATGGCAAAGCCACTGTCGCCCCGTTTGAGATTAAACAGTGCTGCACAACTTAGGCCCTCCAACAGTTATTGGACTACAGCTCCCATCATCTCCAGCGATCGTGGCCAATAGTGAGGGATGATGTAGTTCAACATCCACAAGAGGGTCAAAGTTGTGCAGCCTTGGACTAACGCCTTGGTTCAAGATCCAATTCCTTCATGAGTTCACCGGTCTCTCTTTCTCCCAGGATAAAGTCATATGACCAAATTCATGTGCTCAGAATGTGGACTGAAAGGTTCCATCCCATGCACAGCAGTGTATGGTGAAATGATTGCTTCAGAACACATCCATCCACAATTCAATCCACTCAACTTTTCAGTGAGCCACTTATTTTATGGATATTTGTTTAATCTTGTTTTTATATGTTTTAACTGTTAAGTTCCTGGCTTGTTTTATTTTTGGTTTGTTTTATGCTGTAAACCGCTTAGAGACTTCGGTAGTAGGAGGTATACAAATTTGCTAAATAAATAAATAAATGAATAAATAATATCTATATATAAATTTATTTTTATGATAAATTATTAGTTAAATTAATTATTAATTAACCCAGGCTTTTAATTAGATGCTGTTTTAATTGTGTTTTAATAATTTTAACTTTTTTATTTTAATTGTTGAAATGTTTTAATCTTTTATTGGCTGCTTTTATTGTCCTGTAAACCGCTCAGAGAACTTGCATTTTGGGCAGTATATAAATGTATTAAATGAATGAATGAATGAATGATATTACTCGATGGAGCCTTGAGGTATAATGCTGTGGTTCTCAGGCAACTACTGGACTACAGAGCACAGTTGTGGACCTCCAGCTTTTGTTCGACTGGAAGCCTCTTTTCAAGTGTGATTCTCTCGTATTTAGCATAGAAAGATAAATAAATAATAAATAAGATGGCTCTCCATCTCAAAAGGGCTCACAATCTAAAAGTACAAGGCGGAAAGCAGCCACAGCCACAAGCAGGATCAGGATGCTGTGATGGGGGTGAATTGGGCTATTTGCTCTCCCTCTGCTAAATAAGAGAATCACACTTTAAAAGATGCCTCCAATCGAACAACAGGTGGAGGTCCAAAACTGTGCTCTCTAGTCCAGTAGATGCCTGAGAACCACAGCATTATACCTCAAGGCTCCATCGAGTAATATTACTGTTTTGGCTGGGCTGCAAGAGGAGCACAGTCATCACTTTGTGCAGCCACCAGGCAGGGTGCACCGCGAGGCCCAACTGGGTCAGGGCACGATTCCTGTGGCAGGGGCCACAGTCTGGGGCATATCTCCATGCCTCTGGGGAGTCCTCCATGGCACAGGGCCTGGGGTAACTGTCAAGGGATGGCAGTAGGGTTGCTGACTGTCCCACACTGTGCAGAATGTCCCTACAGTGGTCCCTCGACTTACGAAGTTAATCCGTTCCGAATGCACGTTTGTAGGTCGAAAATTTCGTAAGTCGAAAAGCGCACCCATGGAGGTCTGAAAAAATTCGTAAGTCGAGTAAGCCACATATAAAAATTCGTAAGTCGAGGAAACCGCATCTAAACCACCAACGGTTTCCGTTCATAGCTCGAAAAATTCGTAAGCGTGCGGCCATTTTTGTCGTTCGTACGTCGAAAACATCGGATGTCGAGTAGTTCGTAAGTCGAGGGTCCACTGTACTTACATTTTGACTTTTAGAAAAAGATTATTCCTTCTTTTTTTTTAGCTTTTAAAGCCACCACTGAGTGGCAGCGGTGCGGGGCGGCTGCCAGAGCTCTCCCACCTCCCAAACCGGGAATGGGCCATGGCGGGGGCACGCTGGGGTGGGTGCAGTGGCAATAGGCATGCTGCAGCTGAACTAAAAGCACTCAAGTACTCACCGCCACTGACTCACTGCGGGAGGGAGGGAGGAGTGGGAGAGAAGGAGGCAAGAGAGCCCCTTCCTCGGCCCCGCCTTCCTCCCAAATGAGGCAAATGGCAGGCTGATTTCAGGTTTCTGCACAGGCCTTCCTCCCAAATGAGGCAGACGGCGGGTTAACTTCAGGCTTCTGCGCAGGCCATCTGTCTCATTTGGAAGGCGGGGCAAGGAAGGGACTCTTTTGCTGCCTTCTCTCCCACTCCGACCCCCCCCCACAGTGAGTCAGTGGCGGTGATTGCTTGGTGCTTTTAGTTCAGCTTCAGCGTGCCTCTCGCCAGCACGTGCACCCCAGCGAGCCCCTGCCCCAGAGCAGCCATGGCCCATTCCCATAGTTTGGGAGGTGGGAGAGCTCTTGTCGCCATCTCGCTCCACTGCCACTCAGTGGTGGCTGTAAAAGGGTTTTGTGGGGGGTTAAGACAAGCCCTGCCCCTAGGTGGCCATGCCCCTGGGCCCCCCTTGGATCCCCATCCTGATTTCAGCAGTGTTGGCAACACTAGATGGCAATGATCACATCCTATACAGCAGTAGGTGTTTGTGTGCAATCAGGAGCTATGAATTTTAAAGGGTTTCTGACTGTGCAAACACAGCCTACATTTTTGTGTAAATATAACCCTTGTAGTAGCATGGGACTTTGGCTGAATATTGGCATTGCCCCAAACAAACATGGGAGTAGACATGCACATTTAATCAAGTAACAATGTATTTGACATATCCACACCAAGAAAGAGCAAGAGAGATTTTTACAGCAAATAAAATCTTTTCATTTTGAAGAAATAAAATTTGGTTTGGAGAAAATTTAGGAGCAACTGGGTTTTTAAATCTCTCTCTTAACTAACAGCAGGAAGGGAATACTGTTTCATCCTTGCTTACAAAAGCAATTGTGAGTAGCTAATGGATAATCTGAGAAACTGTAATGACCATTTCCTTGTATGCTAAATCCTAGCCCTTAGCAAGGTTTTTTATGTGTAGGATAGAAATTATATAAAGCTCACTGTTAAGGCTTTAGAACTGAGAAACTGACAGCTTTGTTAAGCACAATTATATGAATAGGGATTTACCTTTTCATTCTTAAGCTTATGAATTCACCAAATTAAGAAGGCCTTTTTGTAATTCATAAGATGATTGCATTCCACAGTTCATTACAAGGGGGCAAACAGAAGCTGTTCTCTCTGAGTCAGCACTAGGGAACAAATCACCCACAAGCAGAAAAAAATGTGGATATGGAAAACACAACCCTGAAGTATTACTTTTTCTTGCTGTACTAACTTCAGAGTTTCAGGCAAAAAACTCCTCCAAACCCCACCTTTTTTTAACAGGCCAAAATGGAATTTTCACTCACCAAAATAGCTAATGAAGGGGAAAGCTATATCAAATTTCATATATTTATAACCCAAATTTTAAAAACCTTATTACATTCCTTTCCCAGGTAAAGGGAATGATTCATTTAAAAGCCTAACAAAGATCTGGGCAGGCTTACACACTTAGATGAGGGGGAAAAATATTATTTTTTTAAAAAATCCTGTTGGAGAGCTTCCAATTGTTTCTGTGGGAAGTATGTAGAATATAGTCTACATACTTTGAAATTATTCCTATCAATGATAATCATTCAGTTGGGAAGTTCTCCTGGCATGCCTTTTGAAATGGAAGCAAAAAAGATGGCAGTATAGTCACTTTTGCATGGCTTCCATTCATTCAATAAACACTAGGGTAGTGACCAGCATTGCAGAACATCAGTGAAAACATATTGGAAAACAGTGGCTGACATCCAGACTAACACTGCACTAGTGCAAGGACGTTGCATTAGCTAATTTCACTAAGTCAGGAGCTTGCATCCAAGACTAGTGTTGCACGGGTGTAACCTGCGGCACGCCTCCTGCTGTGAAAGCTCTTTCTTAGTTACAGTGATTATGCATATGATGCAAAGCTATATACTGCCATTGTTGCACAAGTGTGACTCTTGTGCAAGCAGACCAAGAGTGCAAGAGATGGGGCAACTTTGAGCACCAACGCAATTATGTGACCTTCTAGCATGTGTGCAACTTTGCGGGTGGAGAGTCAGTTTTGCGGTAGCTAGCGTGAACTGGTCCCTTTGCTAAGTAGGGTTCAACTTGGTTTGCATTTGGATGGTTGACTATATGGGAGCACTGTCTGCTGCAAAATATTCCCCTTAGGAGATAGGGCTGTAGCTCAGTGGTACCACTCAGTGGTAGGGGCTTGTGTGCAGAAGGTCCTGGGTTCACTCCCTACATCTCTGGGAAAGACTCCAGCCTCAAACCTTGGTGAGCCACTGCCAGTCAGTGTAGGCATATTGAGCTAGATGGACCAATGATCTGACTTGGTATAAGGCAGCTTCCTGTGTTCCTATGTCCCTTGCACTAGTGCTGTGTTAGTCTGGATGACAGCCACTGAAAATACTATATTACAAACACTATACTGGAAACTAGTGGCATGATGACACTCAGAGGAACAATTATCAGCTTATTCCTGGAAATATATGTTGCTACCCCATGCAACTACCTGGATGTCACCCATTGAACCTTGATTGATTGATTGATTGATTGATTGATTGATTGATTAAGTGCCGTCAAGTCGGTGTCGACTCTTAGTGACTGCATAGATTCTTTCCAGGATGATCTGTCTTCAACTTGGCCTTTAAGGTCTCTCAGTGGTGCATTCATTGCTGTCATAATTGAGTCCATCCACCTTGCTGCTGGTTGTCCTTTTCTCTTTCCTTCAACTTTTCCCAGCATTGTCCCTTATATTATTCCAAATAATTTTGGAATGCTTAAGCTACTTCGTGCTTCTTCACTTGTAGATGGTGACAATAGATCAGGGCTGCACAACGTCAGCCCTCCAGCTATTGTTGGACTACAGCTCCCATCATCCCCAGCCACAATGGCCAATAGCCAGGGATGACTACTACTATTGCTACCACTACTACCACTACTGATAGGAGGTGTAGTGGTCCAACATCTCCAGGAGTTGTACAGCCCTGTAATACAGAGACTTGGTGCTTGAAATGAGCCCAAGCTTGAAATGAACACATCTGTACCTGATCTTCCTTCCCACTGCAACAGTTAATGAAGATGACCCAGCTACTTTGAGGTGGGAAAACTCATCCCAGAGTTTAGTTATCTGCTCATTGTTAAAGAAGATTGGTAATCTTAATTATCAAAAAGATACCCTATATGATAGGAAAGCTATAATAATCGGCTGGAGCCCAACTAACCGTGCCATTCATAGGAACATAGGAAGCTGTCATATATCGAGTCAGACTACTGGTCCATCTAGCTCAGCATTGTCTGCACACAGACTGGCAGCGGCTTCTCCAAGGCTGCAGGCAGAAAACTCTCTCAGCCCTATCTTGGAGATGCCAGGGAGGGAACTTGGAACCTAGATGCTCTTCCCAGAGTGGCTGTATCCCCTAAGCGGAATATCTTACAGTGCTCACACATGTAGTCTCCCATTCAAATGCAACCAGGGCAGACCCTGCTTAGCTAAAGGGACAATTCATGCTTCCTACCACAAGACCAGCTCTCCTCTCCATTCCTGGAGTCTCCTACTATAATCGGAAGAAGGGTTGCACTCACACTTTCACATGCAGAAGGATCCGACATGAATGCAACTCTTCTATTTATGGGTGGTACATCTGCAAGTAGAGCAGTTAGTTTGGATCCAACCCACTGTCACAATTTTCCATTAGTTTCAAAATAGCTCCATATTATCATCCTGGGAGATCTCTAGTACACATTTATAGAATCCAAAGGAAAGAGTTGTGGTGTACAAGGATGAGACAGTGGAGTTGAATCAGGAATATTAACAGTTTAATGAGACAGATATTATGTACAGAGAGGCAAGTGCAGACTGCTTTTCGGTGCTCTTGCTGCTGGCTGTTTGTTACTACTCCAGGACTGAAATAAAAGTACCTAAAGCACCATTCAAAAGCTGGCCTGGATCAAGGAATGGATTAACCAAACACACCACAATGTTGATTACCCATTCATTTTATATAGGGATTGGATATGTAAAGAAATGCATGTGCAAAGAGATTTGGTCCTGGGGGATAATTCATTCAGAGAAAGTTCCATGCACACATCTGAGTTGTCACACCCACACACTTCCCTTGAAAGGGTTGTTTATATTCTTCCCCTTCTCCATTTAGAAAGCCAATATTAACTAAACCAAACCTCAGAGGAGATTCCCCCCCCCCTGTTCTTTGGGGTGGCTGATAATATTTCATCACAAATGGGACAAAAATTTGCAGTTGCAGAATCGCAGTTAACATTTATTTCCTTTTAGGACTAGAGTGGAGGATGAACTTTGCACAGAATCTGGAACTCATTAGCCTGAACTGCTGTTTCATATTGACCTCATGAAAAACTGCTCCCCACCTCTGCATCCAGCTAGTGCAGGGGGGCAGAATTGTGCACCTGGCCCTTGAGACGGGCATGGGAGCCACCATTTTGGCACATGCCAGCCAATAGGAGCAGGGGTGCTGCTCCATAAGTGGCCAACTCCCTTCTGTTCACTCACAGTTGCTCTGGGGACAAAGCAACCATCCCTCCCACCCCATTTCAGAGAGGGATGTCCAGTTGCCTTTTGGGCCAAGTAGGAATTTTTTGGGTCACACATTATTGGCTCAGGTATGGCCTCTCTTGCCTACTTCTCACTGACTCTAATTGCTAGGTTGTCATTGTTGTATGTTTGGTCACTTTGCAGGGGAGTGCAGGTTGGGGTAGGCTGTCTAAGTTGTCTGACTGGAGAACCATTTAAGGTGAGTAGGCAAGCTTTATCTTGTCATTAGCTAGCAGAACTAGCTTGTGCAGCATCCTTGCACTAGTGCAGTACTAGTCTGGAAGTTGGCCACTGAGTATAAGCAGTTGCATAACATCACTATAGATTGCAGAAAAATGAGAGCACCTTACAATAGGGCAGGTCTGCCTATTGAAAGATGAGATCTGATTGAGATGCTGCAATCTACATATTGGACTCTGGCAAGCAAAAGCTTCCCTGACCAATATAGGAGCCAGATCTCTCAATATTGTAGATCTCTTTGCATGCTCAGAGCTGCACCCCTATAGAATGAATGAAAAAAAACATGTTCTAAGCCAGGGGTGGGCAAACTTGGTCTTCTAGCTGTTGTTACTCCCATCAACCCCAGCCACAATTGATTGGGGAAGATGGGAGTTGTAGTTCAATGACAGCTGGAGGGGCAAGTTTGCCCACCCCTGCACTAAGGAGACCTCTTTGTGCACATCCAAAAAATCCATGTGCTCAAGAAGCCATTAAACTTTAGGATCTTGAATGTGGTGCATCAAACCCATGCAACATCTTCTTCATTAATATAGAACAATTTCTGAGTGTAAGAGCTTTGCTGGACTGCCAGCACCGATTGTGACAGCTGTGTGCCTTTTAAAATTAAAAATTTAAACCCTGTGAAGGCTGTTCATGAGAGAATGATCAACAATGGGGGTTCATGCCTGTTGGGTTTTACTTGAGTGGAGTAAATGCACATTTGTTGTAACTGAATTAATTATCCCATTCTAATTCACATCCGAATATGCATTTCAAAAATTTATCCGCTTCATTGCCTTGCCACGTTCGTCACAGCATTGTTACACAGTGGACTAATTTAAATTAGATTTTGGACACTATATCAAGAAGAACAGGCATGTCTAATGATGATAAGTGTTGGAACTCACTATCATTATAATGGAGACTTAATTCATATTTTGTGTAATTATAAATGGATGAAATGCTTCAGGGAAAAGTAATCAAAACATTATGCATAATAGTCAAAATACATTAAATTTAGAAATGCTAAAAAAGTGGGGGAGTATGTATTGATGGACCATATTTTTAAGTATTGGAGAAGATATATTATTTCACATTAAGTATTAAGTTACACAGCTCTTTGAATTTGATCTTAAATCTTGATCTTAACCAACAAAAAAAGAGAAAGAAACGTAGTTTTCATGCAGTTAATGTGATGTAACTATTAAGTGAGAAATGTGAACTGCATATTAAGTTGTTAAGTTTAAAATAACCCAAATACAATTGTTACACAGATGTCATTTTTGTAGGAGTTTTGTCAAGGCAAGTCCAATTTCACACTGAATGAAAGTTTACAAATGGTAGAAAATGTCAATTAAAAGTATTTTTATCGATTTGTATATTTCAGTCACATCATACATCACTAGTATACCCTTCTATTTATAACCAGATATTTGTTACCACCCTACACAAGTATAGCACAATTGTTTTTCTTTCTATTTGGTCAGGCATACAGTCCTTTTTCTGTTAAAGAAAAAGTCCAGATGACATACTACTGAGTGGCAGGCTGTAGCCAGAGCAGAGCCAATGGGTGCATCACCCTATCTGAAGTTCTGATGCAATTTCATTCAGAAGCCAATCAGAGTGAGGGAAATGTTTCCTGTCCCACCCTAAGTGGCTTCTGGGAGAAAAATGTGGCAGTTGCATGCCACTGGGAAGAGTACTGCTACCATGAAATGGGTATCAGCAAAAGTAGATGGGAGATGAGGGATGGACCACGAGGAGAGCTGGACTTGTGGTAGCAAGCATGAATTGTCCCCTTTGCTTAGCAGGGTTTGCCCTAGTTTGCATTTGAACTACATGTGTGAGCATGGTACGATATTCCCCTTGGGGGATGGGGCCGCTCTGGGAAGAGCACCTGCATGCTTGCATGCAGAAGGTTCCAAGTTCCCTCCCTGGCTTTTCCAAGATAGGGCTAAGAGAGACTCCTGCTTGCAACCTTGTAGAAGCTGCTGCCAGTCTGTGTAGACCATACAAAGCTAGATGGACCAGTGGTCTGACTCCGTATAAGGGAGGTTCCTATGTTCCTATGGGTCATAGCTTTGCCTCCCTGTAATCATCCAGACTTGAGCCAAAAGCTTTAAAGAGAAGGTGCCCCAGCATGCCATTTGAATGGGGAAAAGCTGCCCTTTTGTGTGTGTCTCTTGTCCCTCAAGATTCCTAAGGAGTCTTTGTAACTGTGTTCTTCACAGGCATGGAAAGCAGCACAGGAATACCAAGAGGCAATGGGACACAATGATGTGGGATGGGGAAAAGAACAACAACCAAAACTAAAAGCAACATATATTCCAGAATGTTCTGTGTGCTACCTATTCGCTAAGCAGCACACTCCATCCATTTTAGCAGCACACTCCTGAGCCATTTTTGGAAGGGCAGTATATAAATAAAATAAAAATAAAATAAAAATTACTACAACCAGCATTCCTGTGATATAATGAAGAGAAAATTTCTCAAAAAAATTTTTTTGCAGCTTCAGACTCTCCAACTTGTCCTAAATGTCATGTACCATTCTGGTTTTTTAATCCAACATTTGAACTCTATTTCCTGGTAAAGTGAATTGTTCCACCACAGAGCTTTGAGAATAGTGCTCCACAAAAGATCAGCTAAAGATGAATAACATAGCTTTGATTTTCCTTTCTTCAGAGAAAAATAATGGGACATGGTTAAGAGTTAGTCTGTTTAGGACAGAGGTTTCCAACTTTAATGAGAAAAAAATGCCATTTCAACATTTAAAAAAATTATTATTATTTGTGTAAAAATTCAGGAAATGAAGGACAGCAAACATTTTAACTACAGAGGATTTGGTTAAGTGCTTGTAAATAAGAAATGTGACTCCTCAAATCAGAGATCGACATTTTTATGCGAGCAGTCACAAATTATTGTATGTCTGTTTATTTTCAATGCAGCCATTAATCTGCAGCAAAAAACAATTTGCAATGCTGAGATGGACTGATAAGAGTTTCCCCATTAATTCAATAAGATTATTTTATGTTCTTGTGTGAGAATTCAGCAAGAACATACCTTCCTAAACTTTAATTAAGCACATTGTCAAGGGTCCAACATTGTCAGGGGTCCAACAGAGGCAGGCACACATAATTCATGCTGGTTTTGTATAGTTGCAAGAAGATAAGGAGGAAAAGGAGATTTCTTATAATAGTTTTCTACAAAGGCTGACCAAAATGCAGATTGAATTAGTTAATAAAATTAATTAATTAATATGACTTTTATTTATTATTATTATTTATAATAATAATAATAATCTTTATTACGGTCGTTGACCAGCACAAGTTGTAAAACAGTAATACTATACAGTAAATGCAATATAAGGAAAGTGTTGCAGTATTACGGAGATTAAAATTGATGTAGCATTAAGACTGAGGGGGAGGGAATCTAAAATTACAAAATTTTAAAACATGATATAAAACACAAACAGAATAGATAAAATGCATGTAAGCTAAAAAGGACTCAGCCAAACACTTTGTTTCAGTCAAAAAGCAGTATAAAATCAGAACAAATTTAAAAGGGGATAATCAGCATTCTATGGGGTCCTGCTCAGCACAGAGTCACTGAAAATGCTAGTAAAATACTAGTGAAATAGATTAAAATAAAAGGGCAGCTTATTCCTGCTTATTGAACAATTACAACTCCAAACACAGCTCAGCTCCCAATCTGGGAGGAGATATACAATTCAGGGGCTCTATAAAGTGTTAGCATTGAATTAGCTACTTTAAAGCTGGCAATACCTATCCCCACATGCCCAGCTACAACTAGCCGAGATATGAGTACAAATTGCTCTGGCATTGTGTCGTTTATTTGTCCATTTTTAGGCTCTTCCGAAAGCGAAGGGCTGCACTGCAAAATTTGGCTACCTGTCTAGTGGAAGAGGAATTACTTCCTTCCAGGAGCCTGGCAGTCATCTGAGGTAGATCGAGACCTGGGAATTTGACTGTCAGAGGGTGAATGAAATCCCGGCGCAGGTCTCTGTAGAGCAGGCATTCCAATAGTACATGGGTAACTGTTTCAACTTGACCCTCGCCGCATGGGCAAAGCCTCTCCCCATAGGGGATCCCTCTGTATCGTCCCTCTAAAAGGGCTGAAGGCAAGGCATTACATCTTGCCAAGGTGAAAGCTTTTCTAAGAGGGGGCACCTCCAGGGCAGTAAGATAGGGTGCTGGGGCCAAGCAATACCTAACTGATTCTTGGCACTGAAAATCAGGTACCCTTGCCATGTCTGTCTGTCTCTCAATATCCTCAATTCTCTGTTTGATGGACTTCCTAGCTGTCTCCAAACTTTGCGTGAGCAGGGGTTAATTAATATTATTATTAATTTATAATAGGAAGATAATCTCCATGACAAAAGAACTATTTGACTTAACATATATTTGATTTGGCAAATATTCCCCAATCCAGCTATGCATGTTAGCCCCTTCAGCATGCATAGTCTTAACAGGATGAGAAATGCATCTGCGTGTGCATTTCTTTTAAAATGGTTGGTGGTGGGGACTCATTAAATCAAGGCTACACAACTTCATCCCTCCTGTAGAGATTGAATTACAACTCCCAGATCCCTCCACTATTGGCTGCTGAGGCTGGGGATGGTGGGAAATGTAGTCTAACAACAGCTGGAGGATCAAACTTGCATAGTCCTGCTTTAAATGCTTAGAGAGGTAGCAGGGGCGTAGCTAGGGGAGAGGGGGCCATGATTGCCCCTCTCTCTGGCGGCCCCTCAGAGTGAGGGAGCTAATGAAGAAAATAGGGAGGGGTGGAGCTGCGGGGCCTGGGTTCTTTGAACCTGTCTGCTCACTTATAGCTACACCCCTGGGAACCTGCATCCCTGAGATGCTGTAGCCAGGCTGCTATAAGCTGGAGCTGCTTGCCATTGAGAAAAAGAAAAAGAAGAATGACTATGGATTCCTAAAGAAGTACTGGTTCAAGAGATCACAAACACTTCAAGTAGCATTCCTGCATTCCCAAAGCATTACTTAGATTGGAAATGGATTGTGGAAGATCAAATGTCCTGTTTCAATCTAAGTAGAACTTCTAACATACAGGTGCACAACTTTAAGTATTTGGACTCTTGCACAACAGCAGAAGCCTGCTGGCACTTTATTAGGGGCAGGTGGATTATAACAGCCATCGTTATGTTGAGCAACATGTGGGTGATTGTTTTTTATAGAGCTGCCGACATAATAGAGCAAGGACGCACCAGAGCAGAGAGAGAGAGAGAAGCCCAACAGAACTTTCCAACTAACTATCATGTCTTGCGGGGCCAGGCACTGCGAGGACTCACCAGGGGAGCTAGGGAGAAGTCAATGTTAGGCTAGAAGCCAGGGTCAGAAGCCAGGAAGTTCAGGTCTACACAGGAGCAGGCAGGACAGGTTAGTCAAATCTAGGAGATCAGGCACATCAGGTCAGTCAAAGCCATGGTCAGAAGCGAGGAGAGCAGGTCTACACAAGAGCAGGACAAGAAACAGGCTACAAGCTTAGGCAACAATGTTGCTGCAGCAGAGTGAGAGAATCCTGGCCAAGCTCCCTGGTCTGGAGTGTGTCAGTCTTAAAGTGGCCACACCCCTTATTCCTCAGGCACTAGCTGCAGCTTCTTCCTCTGAGCTAACTACCATTAGGCAAGGGGAGGCAGTCGTCTTGGGGCCCCACTGGCTCGAGGGGCCCCCCAGAGGCACATCACATGACTCCCCACCCGCCCATGTTGCAACCCCTATGACTTATGTTGAGTCTCTTGGAGTTCGGAAGGAGCAGAGAGTAAAAAAAAACTAGATTCAATGTGAACTAGATTTTCACCGTATTCATAATGGGGATGTGAGTGCACGATCTATTGTGAAGTGTGTTTGTGTGTGTATATCCACGAGGGGCCCATTTTAAAATCTTGTCTCTGGGCCCCTTCCAAGCTTGCTACACCCCTGGCAAGGGTGCATCCTCAGGATGAAGGGGGGCGGGTTCCAGAGGCACAGGGAGGAGAGCTGGTCTTGTGGTAGCAAGTATGAATTGTTTCCTTTGCTATGCAGAGTCTTCCCTGGTTTACATATGAATGGGAGACTGTAAGACATTCCCCTTAGAGGATTGTGCCACTCTGGGAAGAGCATTTGCATGCTTGTGTACAGAAGGTTCCAAGTTCGCTCCCTAGCATCTCCAAGATAGGGCTGGGAGAGACTCCTGCCTGCAACCTTGCCAGTCTGTGTAAATGATACTGAGTTGGAGGGACCAATGGTCTAACTCAGTATAAGGCAGCTAGCTTCCTATCTTCCTTGGGTCCCCCAAGTTCTGGAGCAGGGGGCTCTCATGTCCTGCTTCTTCAGCCAGCTCTTCAGAGTCTATCTGAGGCTTGAGGTCTGTCTTAGCTGAAGTGGGGTCAGGCTTGGGGTCTGTGTCAGAGGAGGGGTGGTCAGGTTCAGGGTCCATCTCAGAAGAGGAGGAGACAGGTTTTGGGATCATGACACTAACTGCACTACTGCAGTGGGGAAGTGGCGGTGTGACCCTCAGGGACATATTTCCAGGTTGCACAAAGCACTTCCAGTAGGAGGGGAGATCCTCCCACTGTGGCTGGGCAACCTTTCAATGCATAGATGCAGGTATCAGGATGCTGATCACTCTTTCCCAGCCTAACCCACAGGGTTGCTGTGAGGATAGAATAGGGAAAGCCTCAAATATTCCACCCTGAGATCCTTGACTGAAGCACAGACAATAAGTTTAATAAATACAATAAACAAAAATCAGAAGGACTATTACCACTGCCCAATTAAAGCAGTGATCTGGTGAATTTGCATTTTTAATGAAAAAAGTCTTGCATTTAATGATTTTGGGTTGCAGCTGAAAAGCAAAGTGATGTGGTTCCTGTTAGGAAATGAGAAAAGGCTGGCCCATAGACTGCCAGTTCTGCAGTAATCAGCTGTACAAATAACTGCAATCCCTCTGTGATGCTAGGGGCAGATTTGTTGGCCAAAAGAGTCATTGAAACTGGCTGGGCTGCTAAGCCTAATATAAGAAGTAGCTTATCGCTTGGCAGTGGAATGGTCACACACTATCTTTGTTCCAGTGGAGTATCAGTAAATGCAGGCTTAAGCTCATTGGCTCTGGATGCTCCATGTGCATTGGGAAAGCTGTTCCTTTGCCAGAAGCCATTCAGAATGAGATAACGCAGGGCGACTTAGTTGCTTGTGGAGTTTTGTCTTGAAATAAAAACTTTGAAGCAACGTGTATGGTTGCTCTCTCTGCAACTGTGCCAACAATATTGTTTCTCTGCCTTTAGGTAGTCCTGATGATAGAGCAGGAAATGTAAATATTGATTTCCAGACAGCGTCACCAGTGTTTTTTAATTTTATTATACTTTATACTCTGCTCTTTTCATGTAGAACTCACATGGGGTTCCCAGGTGGCCTCCCATCCAGGTACTGACCTGTTCCAGAGCTGCTTAGCTTCAGCACAGTTCTTCACAATGCAAAAAGGGAAACATGTAAAGTCAAGAAGTCTTAAATCAAAAACCGTGTTGATGGAACAAGTGAAT
This sequence comes from Hemicordylus capensis, assembly GCF_027244095.1. Taxonomy (NCBI): domain Eukaryota; kingdom Metazoa; phylum Chordata; class Lepidosauria; order Squamata; family Cordylidae; genus Hemicordylus; species Hemicordylus capensis. The sequence goes on along the minus strand of NC_069661.1, from coordinate 47,401,630 downwards.
GCAGTGGAAAAGACTAGTACACATACTCAATGAACAGTATAATCAGTTCATATATTCAAACTTCACTATCACCTAGTTAAGGCTAGCCATATATTATTTTCAATCTCATAAAGTCACATCAAGTGACAAATAATCATAAGATATCCCAAAGTATGAATACAAAAATAAGGCAGGAGAAATACATACAATGTGGAAGAGTAGTAGTCAATATAACCCATAACATTAAGCCAAATATAGGCTAGAAAAAATAAATATACACAGAGGAGAAACCAAGCTCCTATGTAGACCCAGAGGGTAAAATTTCTGATGTTTCCTTGATAGTTTCCTTGGTATCCTTGATAGTAATCCTCATGGGTCACTGAAGTAATGAAGGGGTTATAGTACACTCATTCCAGATCCAGAAACTTGAACAGCTGACTGAGAAGGGTGTATTCCAGATTCAAAACCTTGAACAGCCGACTGAGATGAATATGTTCAAATTTTCAGAATGCATGGGAATAGTCCTTGAAAACTGCCTAGGTATCAGTTTTTTTCGCCATAGCTTCCTCACGAAGAACTATGAAAATAGAAACACATCACTGTCTGCCACAATATAGATAAGTAAGACACCGTACCGCAATACATTTAAAATGCACGATAACATAGTGCCTAATTAACAGCAAATTCCATACTCCCATGGTATAAAGCTAATTCTTACCTGAACATAATTCTTCAAGACTTTCCTCAAGGTTGAAACCTTATTTCAACCTTGTAATTCGTAGCTGCATCCTATGCCCTCAGACTATACTCCAGGAGCACAGGGTTGATCCCAATGGCAGAAGCATCTCACTGCATAACATTAGGCCATACTTCAGCAAGGAGACAAATATCTCAGAAAATAATTCACATTTAAATTGCTGAAGGGAAAAAAATGTAAGTAGTGTAGCATTCTTCAAAACTCTGGTGAAATTTACTACATACATTTACTGTGCTTTAATTTATTTTTATTTTTTATTTAAAATATTTATACCCTGCCCCTCAAGTACACTACTGCCTGGGGCGGATGCAGATCACAAGATTCATAAAATAGATACAATATGAGATAAAAATAATAACACAGTTAAACTAATTAAAAGACCAAGCTAAAACCACATTTAAAAGTTACAATTTTTAAAAGTTTCAAATTAAAAGGTATAAGTAAAAAGCTAAAAACGAAGAACTGAAAAACCTACCAGTTATATTTATCCCACGAGATTGTTTTAACTTCTTATTCTGTGAAATTGTTTTGTTTTTATTCTGCTTTACATTTGTTGTGTTTAAATTGTATACACTGCCTAGAAATGCACATATCTGGAGGTATATAAATAAGAAAGAAAGACTATATATTTTGCACCACTGTAAGAATAAGGCACATCAATTTTAAATTTATTAATGAATCAATCAATCAATCCAGAAAACCACACTGTTAGTTTCACACTGCCAAGGGGGCTTTGTATGGGTTTCTCACACAGCAGTTCCACCACGTTACTTTGACAAATTGCTTTGAAACTGAGGCGAGTTTCAGAATAGGAGCCTGCTCTTCAAAGGGGAAAAATAAATAAATAATCCCATTGGGCCCACCCAAGCTCTTGAACATGCCTAAAGTAGTTCTTTGGATTCCAGCCCAGGTATACAATTCTCTGATTCCAAAATTATCCCATGTTAGGATGACATAACACCACTATTATCACACTCTGATCCTAAACACATGTACAGGGTGGGGAAGGGGGAAGACCCATTGATGTATATGGAACTTACTTTCCAGTAAGTTACTAGTTGCTCAGGAATGCAACTTCTCAGGTATTAGAGAAATTGCATTCGCTGCAAAAGGAAAGGTTTTACCAAAGTAATAAGGCAGCTAAAAGAAAGCACAAAGGAGTCACTGGAGGATGGATAAGGCGACATTGACTTTGTTCAGTGCAGCGTTCTCAAACACTAAAAAGCACTTCTGTAATGTCATCTGGTATAAAGGGTATACATTAATTTTGGTGTTTTTAAAGAGCATTGGTTCTCTCATTTTGAAAAAGAGTGGTTTCAGTCTCAACTAACCTTCAGATACCTTTCAGACTTACACTTTTACCTTCAGATAAGTTTCAGTCTGCTGATTTTCAGACAAAGAAGTATAACTTCATTCTGAAGAGGGCTAAACTTCCACTTATGCTTTCATTTCAGGCTAAAGTGTCCAATAACCATTATTTTGCATTATTGTGGGCAATCGCAAATGAGTATTTCAATAGATAAAACACTAAATTTTATAATTTCTGTTTTTAACTGTTAATTGGTTTTAATTGTTTTGTTTTAATGTAAGCTGCCCTGAGCCATTTTTGGGAGGGTGGTATAGAAATCAAATAAATAAATAAATAAATAAACTAGTGATGGCCAACCAGTGGTTCTTCAGCTGTTGTTGGACTGCAACTCCCATCATCTCCAGCTCCAATAAACAGAGAGAGCCTCAGATGGGCCTCCCCTGTATTAAACAGTGCATGCAAACAGACAAGTGGAATGAGCGTATGCCTGCAAGCCTACATTTTTGTATGCACATACAAAGACAATGCAGGGCTAGAGGCATTTTGATCATTAGAAGTTCAGATCAGCCATGAACACATGATTGGAAATGACAGATGAGGCGGGCCAGGAGTTGTGGAAAGCCTAGTATGAGCACATCCATTATAGCTTCCTAGGGCTGCATGTGCGTTAAAATGTGTTCCTTCAAGATTGTGCCTTCCATGAGGTGTAACAGAAACATTTACCAGAATATAGCATTATGGATGTGCAAACAGTTCAAATTCAAACCGGTTCGGTTCTAAGGTTCAAACTTGGACCAAACAAGGCACTGAATTGGCAATGCTGGTCCGGGTTTGAACCAAACAGAGCCTGGTCCTATAAAACCAGTTCAAAGAGGCTCGAAGGCTTGAACTTCAATTTTGGGTGCTGCTGGTGGGCATTTTGTGACTGTTCTGTCACTTGCTGTGATTTGCTGAGCTCCTGCTGCCCTGATTGGCCAGATGTGTCTGGCCCTCTGGTAGGCTTTGCAGTGCTATTGGCCCTGGGGCAGGGACAAGGGTGGGGGCTCCAAAAGGAGGGAGATTCTACTTCTACTTAAAGGCAGTCCCTAGGCTTGCAAAATCACTTCTTGCTGAGGTGAAAGATGCTGTTGCTTCTTTTCTGTCTCTGTCTCTCTGGTCTGGTCTCTGCTGTGATGGCGAGGTCTGTCCTGCCTGCTTGTTTGTTTGGCTCCCCTCCCACTCAACTCCCCTTCTTTTTAAAAGTAATTTTTCCTGGCTGTGTGTGGCTGCTGTGTGCTTTCCCTTTTGGATTTGTTTTCCTGCAGCGTGTCTCCTCCTGCACTGCGCAGCTAGCCACTGCTGGGGGGGGGCGGGCTACAGGCCCCTGGCCCATTTTTTAATCCCCCCCTCCAAACCCTTCCTTTTTGCTGACTGACTGACTGCTTTTGTTTTTCTGGGCTGGGTTGACTGACTGACCTCAGTCCCTTTCATTCTGTTGTGGATTTGGGGGGTGGTTTTGGGGTTTTTTGGCTGTTTTTATCTGGAGCAGGTGCTTCCCCCCCCACCCTATTGTTTGCTCCAGCAGCGGCCACTACAGCTGCCCCTGCCTGTCCATCAGGCCTAGGCTCCCTCACTTTTTTCTCACCTTTTCCCCAGCAGTTTCCCAAATTTTTCCTTCAGCATTTTATTTTATTTTACTCAGTGTTTATTTTAATTTGTTTGTGTGGGTAGCCCACAGGTGCCTACCTGCCCGGCCCAGGTGATTGTGCCACACCGGTCAGGGTTTCCTCCCCCCCACCCCAGCCTGTGCGCGCGCACTGCATCTGGGGCAGAAGACTTCAGGGCAACGAAAGGCTAGGTGATTGGTTTTTGGTGCCCCCTTTGTCCTTCGTTTGGGAGATCTATTTTCTGTGCTTTTTTTTTTACAGGCTGTCTCTTGTTTTTGCAGGTCCCCCTTAGTTGCCCCCCCATTTTATTTTTGTGGTGTTGTGGGTGGGTAGGTTTGTTTAAATAATGTTTTATTGGGGTTTTTTTAGATCCCCCCCCTTAAATTTTTTTATTTAAAAAATTAAAAGCCCTTGGAGATTGGAAAGATGTCTGAGCACCATGTTGCGAGCAAGGCTTGCAGCAGGGTGGCAGGCAGAGGCAGGAGGGGTGTCCTAGATGGTGGGGGGGGCAAGGGGTCCCACCGGTCCCCATTGGTGAATTCTTTGCCCCAGGTGAGGTGGCGGCACAAAGGCTCTCCTCTCTGGAGGAGCCTGCTGCCACTGAGCCAGGTCCAGGTCAGGATGCACTGCCAGTGCTGCTGCCTTGTGTGGAGGCTGGCAGTGCAGGGGGCTCTCCTGTCAGGGAAGCGACTTCCATGGCAGGGATGTAGGGCAGGGGCTCAATGGCTGGGAGTGCAGCCAGACTGTCCCTCTTTCTTGTGTCCCTCACCGCTCCTCTCGCCACTCATTGCCCCCCCCCCCGATGATGCCTAACCAGTCATGTTGGAGTCCAGTTCTGGGACCTCCGGGGCCAAGTCTGACTCTGAGGAATGATCTGCTGCTGTGCAGGAGGCGCCCCCCTCGGCCTCAGCCAGGCCCTTTTGGTACGCAGGGTGGAAGCCAGCAGCCCCCTTAGGTCCACCATCACCAAAGAGGCCCAAGATGGTGTCCAGGACATTGGAGGCCACCCAGAACACTGATGTTTGGCAGCATTTTGAAATCCCTCAATATGCCCCAACCGCTGCTTGCTGTGTTCACTGCAGGGCACAGGTCAGTTGGGGCAAGGATGCTACATGCGGCAGCATCACCTGGATCTCCTTGACTCCACTGGCAGCACTAGTGCACCTAGTGTGCCTACGACTACTGCTGACAAGAACCATGTGAAGGCTTCCTTGAAGCAGGGCTCACTGCCAGTCAAGCGGTGGACACAGTTGGGCAAGAAGCGTCCTGGTCATGTGGACCCACGTCTCCTCACATGCCTCATAGGGGAGATGATGGCCAATGATGACAAACCTTTTCAGGTGGCTGAGAATCCCGGATTATGCCGGATTATCCAGATGCTCACACCCGGCTACATGATCCCCTCAAGAACCACGTTGAGCTGGATGATGGTTCCTTCCCTATACACAAGATGCAGGGAACTTGTGTCAGCCTTGCTACATGCAGCATTGCTTGGCACCAGCGTGCATCTCACCACTGATCTCTGGAACAGTATGAGTGGAATGCACACTGCTTTCCTGGCTCTGACTACTCACTGGTGGGGCCCAGAGAGAGCGGGGACCTCTGGTGCTGCTTCTGGCTCCACCGCATCCCACACTGCATTTCAGCTCAGGTGGGCTGTCTTGCACGTGGAGACCTTGGATGTCAAGCACACCAAGGAGGAGGTGGCAGCTGTACTTGGCCACCAAACTGAGGAGTGGATAGATGGGTTGCCACACCTCAGCCGGAGCTTCATTGTAACAGACAATGGCTCCAATTTTACAGCAGCGGTAGAGTCAGTGTTGGAGTGTATGAACATCCTCTGCATGGCACACACACTCCACCTGGCAGTGAGGGAAGCCGTTAGCTTCAAGGAGGTGAAGGCATCCACGGAACAGGGCTGTTGGCTTCAGGGTGTTTTTGCTGCCATGTCTGTGCTTGTGGACAAGGCCTGCAAGATTGCAGCTCACTTTCACTGGAGTGAAAAGTCCAGGTGCTTACTCCATGAGCAGCAGCGTGAGCATGGCGTCCACCTTCCTCTTGTTCTAGCACCTGCTGGAGCAGTAGGTGGCCCTAGATGACCTGGTGAGGAACGGGTCATTGGGTGTGTACAATCTCTCCAACTCAGAGTGGAAGCTCATGTCTGGGATGGTGTCAGCACTGGAGCCCTTCTTGTTCGCAGCAAAGACTCTGTGTGCCGACGCCACACTTCTGAGATAGGCCCTGTCCGCAGCTATTCTCTGATGGGCTGATGGGTGAACCCTGTACCTCACTGACCACGCCAGAGGGCCATGCACTGGCTGGATGGCTGAGGACATGAGTTGTCGACAGGCTGGTTGGTGTGTTGGGTGTCAGAGGAGTATGTCCTGGCTTGTCTCTGCGACCCGACTATCAAGGGCAATGCTGTTTATGCTATCTATCTATCTATCTATCTATCTATCTATATATAAAATTTTTGCTATCTCTTCAATGCATTCATTCATGGATTCTATTCAGAACATCCCCACACATTCACACACAGGTCACTATGTCAGGTCACACACAGATTGGATTTCTTAATGGAATCTAATGCATGCATTGAAGAGATGGCAAAAATGGGGGGGGGGAATCATTTTTTAAAAAATGAACCCTATCGGCTTGGGGCTACTGGGGGGAGTTGTGGCCAGACCTGACTCCTCCTCCTCCTCCTTATTATTATTTTACATTTATATCCCGCTCTTCCTCCAAGGAGCCCAGAGCGGTGTACTACATACTTGAGTTTCTTTCACAACAACCCTGCGAAGTAGGTTAGGCTGAGAGAGAAGTGAGTGGCCCAGAGTCACCCCAATAGTTTCATGGCTGAATGGGGATTTGAACTCAGGTCTCTCCGGTCCTAGTCCAGCACTCTAACCACCACACCACGCTGGCTCTTCAATCCCAAACCCAATTTCAGGTGCCCAAGCAGCCCCCAAGGGGGCATATGGTACATCCTCAAATCTCCATTAATCCCTATGGGGGAAATGCAAAAAATTTACAAATATTCAAAAAATCATTTAAAATCGCAGGAGAGTCTGATTGCTTTGGGGTTTGGGTGGTTGCTAGCACCCATGGGTGTGTATCTCCCAACCCAGCTTTGTACCCCTAGGTGCTCTGCAGAGGGAATAATGGGCCAGATTGAGTCCCCATTATACCCTATGTAGAACCTTTTAGAACCGGTTCAAGTTGGGTTCAAATTTGAACCAAACCAGGTGGATCTGAGCAAAACTAACTACCCCATTTTGAGGTCAGTTCAAATTAGAACCGAACCACTTAAACAGGTTTTGTGCACATCCCATACAGCATGAGAATAATCAAAAGGTTACATAGCATGGAATAAAATACAGTATAACACTCCCCAAGCATTTTAAGATGTTTTTGAGAAAAAAGTCCCAGATACAGTATGCTCAGACAACATTATGCTCAGGCAACAGTGTTGATAAAAGAAATGTAATACTGAAGGTTATTAAAAAGAACATTTCATATCTTGTCTTGATATTATTTATTTCCTGATACTTCAGGGGATAGAACATTTAAAAAATCTTTTGGAGAGGTACTGTTCACACCCATGGGACTAGATTTAAATGTTTATTGATGGTAATGTTATGTTCAATATTATTACTTGTCTACCTAATTCACATTTGCTATGTCATATGATTGATGGGAACTTATTCTAGCAAGTAAGAACAGGATGTTGCTCTGAGATATTGTTCTCTGGTTCCATAAGGCCAGGGATATACTGTAGTTCAGCAGGCTACATGGAAAAAAATTGTTGAGACCTTCAGTAGGCTTTTCTTGCATGATGACTCTGAGTACCACACAATTCCTTCAGTATCATAAAGAATGTATAAGTTTGCAACCCTACAAGCTTGTCAGGAGGAAGCCAGACCTACATTAAGTTGAGATGTAGGCTGCATTCGCACATAATGTTAAACAGGAGGTCACCGGACCCGCGGTTAATTTTTCTAACTGTGAATTGCATTGCAGATGTTTGTCTAACCGCAGTATAACAGCCTCCATTTTCAGGGCAGGGGAGCCCCTCCTTCTTCCTGGTCCACCAAAGCCGCATCTCAGCAAGCTCTGTAGCCCTCACATCGCCAGGTGGTGGGCAAGGCATCAGAACGTCACATTGGCCACAATCTTGGTGGGGGCATGCCAAGCACGATAGTGCCTTTTCAGAATGGCCTGCCTGCCCTCAGCAGGGAAAGGGCATTAAAATCCTTTTAAAAGCCATGCCATGCAAGCCCTTCTTCTGACAGTGACTACACCACTGCCCTCGCAAGAGCCCCACAACAAAACTGTCTTGCACAAGCACAATTTGGGGGGGGGACCTGGGGGGGCACTATTTTCCTGTTACTCAGGAAAGGGAAGGGAACATGATAACTTACTAGGAGGGGATGTGTATATGAAGGAGGGCAAAGGATCCTGGGGTCTCACTTGTTGTGACCAAGGATGGTCTTGTGAGGGATCGCCATGACAAACCAGTTCATGGAGCCCAAGCCACACACCTGCCTTCATGGTGGCTTGGCGCCAGGGGACTAGGATGCTCATGAGGGGGCCAGTCTACTGGGGAGGATGTTCGACTTGACAAAACATTCACTCTTCTGTCGGATTGCACACTCGCGAGTTGAGCTAACCCAATAAAGGGGTCCCCACTCTCTCAGGTTAATGATATAACTTTTGTACACTTACTTTCTCCAGGGAAGGCTTTCATGCACCCAAAGGAGATTTTGACGCTCTATGTGCCTGAGCGTAGCCGGGTGGGCAGATTGGCGGAACAACAGGATCAGAGACAGATCTTTACTCTCATTCAAAATTCACAGGTTCAGACCAGTGTTGTGCCATATGCAGATCTGCCTCCTTGGGGAATCACGGGAGAGGGTAATCCCTGTTCTCAGTGACCCCCAGGAGAGTGGGATTGCCATTCCAAGCCAAAACAAAGATGGACATGTTCAAATGGGCGGTTAGGCTGGGAGAGGGCACACTTTGACAACTCCTTCATGGGAGTCACCAAGAGAGGGAGAGCTATTGCCAGGGTACTCATGTCCACCACTTCTTTTTATAGAGCAACCTGACTGTGTAGTATTTGCCGTTCGGCCCCCAGGGCCTGACATTCTCGCGAGAGAGCAATCCGTGGGAGAAGGGGGATTGTTATCACACATTATTAGAGATTATGCCCAACTTTTCCTTAATAATGAAGTAGGAAATGGGCAATGTAACATTTAACAATTTGAAAGGTATGACATATTATAAAAAGCCGTTGTGGTTGCAGTAACTAAGCAGAAAGGACAAAGTTTTAAGGAAAAGACAGAGGAGAAGAAGGCAACTTTCATCTTGTTGGCAATATATAGACAATATATAGTGGCACTTTAAAGGCACTTTATAGGCACTATAACTCTAAGAAGAAATTACTATATTATGTGAATGTTTTCGTCTTTCTTTCTTTTTTGTTTTCTTTATTGGAGAGGAGGACAATCACATTGTAGCTGGACGCTACAGGTAATAGGATACATGTTTGATGTGACCTCAAAAAGCAGTTCTTATGTGCTTTAATGTGAGGATTCTCTTTCTTTCCTAGCAAATATGCCCATAAATAAAATAGCTATTTTTCATTTAAATTCTTGACTGTATTCCTATGCAAATGTATACACATTCAATCAATTAATACACCAGCACTTAATCAAATCAGATGTTCTTTAATCAAGGAACAGCCCTATAACATAGGGACCTGCCTTATATGGAGTCAGACTACTGTCCATCTAACTCAGTATTAGGAACATAGGAAGCTGCCTTATACTGAGCCAGACCATTGGTCCATCTAGCTCAGTATTGTCTACACAGATTGGCAGCAGCTTCTCCAAGACTGCAGGCAGGAATCTCTCTCAGCCCTATCTTGGATATGCCAGGGAGGGAACTTGGATTTATTTATTTATTTATCTATTTATTTATTTGACACATTTGATATACCGCCCACTCCGAAGACTCTGGGCAGTGTACAAAACATGCAAAACAAGACAGCATTAAAATTACATTCTAAATAAAACTAAAGTAACTAACGGGGGGGGGGGAGGTAAACTACAGGGTAAAAGCCTGGCAAAAAAGAAAAGTCTTCAATAGAGATTTAGAAATTGACAAGGAAGGAGCTAAACGAATCTGCAGGACAAGGGAATTCCAGAGAAGTGGGGCAGCAACCGAGAAGGCCCTTTCACAGGTCCCAGCACCCCAAACCTCTTGGAAATCGGGGACCGACAAAAGAGCCATCTGAGCAGATCTGTCCAGACAGGATGTAACTGGATGGGAGAGGCGGGTCTGTAGGTAAACAGGTGTCAAACCCCACAAGGCTTTGAAGGTCAAAGCCAGGACCTTAAATTGAACTTGGTAGCAAATAGGCAACCAGTGTAATGACTGCAGGAGAGGTGTTACTCTGTCATATTTTCTGGCACCCATAAGTAAACGAGCCGCTGCATTCTGGACCCATTGTAGCTTTCCGATCGTCCTCAAAGGTAACCCTAGACAGAGGGCATTACAATAATCTAGGCGGGAGATTATAATCTAGGGCATGGGTCACTGTCATTAATGCTTGCCGATCAAGGTAATGGCATAATTGACGAATCAGATGGAGCTGGGCAAAGGCACTTCTGGCTGCAGCCTCCACCTGCTGTTCAAACAGGAGGTGCAAGTCCAAAAGGACCCCCAAATCATGTACAAGCTCCTTTGGGGGCAACACCACCCCATCAAAAACAAGGTTCACATCCAGCTGTTGGCCGGTACGAGGGCTGAGTAAGAGTAGTTCAGTCTTGGTGGGATTCAGTCTGAGCTTATTTTGATTCATCCAGACCTTAACAGCTTCCAGGCATCGAGTAAGCACAGAAAGAAACAGCATCTCCAGAATGGTCTGGGATGGCAATATACAGCTGAGTGTCATCAGCGTATTGATGAAACCTCATCCCAAACTGGGAAATGACCTGACCCAGCAGCTCCATATAGATGTTAAAGAGGACAGGGGCAAGAACTGAACCCTGGGAATTCCATAAAGGAGTGGCCATGGGTCAGAGCATCTGTCCTCAATGCATACTGACTGGACACACCCGCTAAAGTCAGAACGGAACCACTGTAAGACAGTGCCCCCAATACCCATCCCACGCAGGTGGTCAAGGAGGATAGCATGATCAATAGTGTCAAAAGCCTCTGAGAGATCTAAAAGGACCAAGAGAGGAACACTACCCTCATCAAGGTCCTGAAGAAGGTCATCTACCAGAGCAAGCAATGCTGTCTCTCTGCTATGCCGAGGCCTGAAACCCGACTGATAAGAATTAAGATAACCAGTTTCCTCTAAGACCCTCTCAATTTGGGCACATACAACCCTCTCTAACACCTTAGCTACAAAAGGGAGGTTGGAGATTGGCCTATAGTTGTCAAGGCCCTCAGGGTCCAGGGAGGGTTTATTCAAGTGAGGGTGAACTATCTGTTCTAACCAGCCAGGAGAGACAAGGGTCCAAGCAACATGTTGCCGCACCCATACCCGAGAGAATCGTGTCCATATCCTTGACCAACTCAAAGGTGTCCCATATAACATCACAGGGAGGAATCTCCTCTATCTGATCAGATTCTACAGAAGTAGAGTCCAACTCTAGCCGAAGGTGGGTGACTTTATCAGCAAAGAATTGGGCAAATTGATCACAGCAGCCAGATTGAACATCTACCGGCTCCTCTCTCCTAAGAAGGGAGCTGGTAATCCGAAATAAGGCTGCTGGATGAGAGTCAGCTGATGCGATAAGCGCGGAGAAATAGTGGGATTTCGCCACTCTTATCATCCTACAATATTCCCGAATATTAGCAAGTAGTCGCATTCGGTCATCTTCGTCACCAGTTTTCCTCCAATGGCGTTCCAAGCGTCTTTTGGTCTGTTTCATCTCCCTAAGCTCCTCAGAGAACCAAGGGAGCCGGGATCCACGAACCGTAAGATGATGCTTGGGAGCAATTTCATCTAACGCCCTCGTGGCCTCGCTGTTCCAAGATTCCACGAGCTGTGATGGAGAAACGCCTACCAGATCGCAAGGAATGTCCCCAAGAGCCTCGTGGAATCTGACAGAATCCACAAGGCTCCTGGGGCGGACCATCCGTTTTGTAGTGCTGTCCTGGTAGAGACAGGGGGCCACTGCAATCTGCATATTAATCAGAAAGTGATTGAACCATGGCAGGGGAGAGATGACAATATTTTCCATGACCAGGTCTGCCTGCCATTGCCCCAAAAGATAAACCAAGTCCATGGTATGTCCACACACATGAGTCGGGCCCGAAATGATCTGAGACAAGCCCATGGTAGCCATAGAGCTCATGAACTCCCGAACCATCGAATCCCCATCAGGAGCTGGAAGACTGAAATCCCCCACAACCATAAGTCTAGGGGGTCGTAATCACCAGGCCTGACACCAAATCAAGGAGCTCAGAAAGGGCAGCAGATGGACAATGAGGAGGTCGATAAACCAGGAGAAGCCCAAGTTTGTCATGTCGACCTAGACATACAGAAAGACATTCACACCCCGTCACCTGTTAGATAGGGCCCCTGATCAACATAAGATCTTCTTTAAAAATCACCACGACACCGCCCCCCCTGACTGTGACCTCAGGGATGATGAAACACAGAGAAGCCAGGTGGACACATCTCAGTGAGGGGATCACCCCCATCTGGATCTAACCAGGTCTCAGTGATGCAGGCCAAATCTGCCTGTTCATCTAAAACAGGCATCCCCAAACTGTGGCCCTCCAGATGTTGCTGAACTACAACTCCCAGCATCCCTAGACACAATTTTTTGTGGCTGGGTATGCTGGAAGTTGTAGTTCAGCAACATCTGGAGGGCTGCAGTTTGGGGATGCCTGATCTAAAATGAGATCAAAGATGGAAGAAGATTTATTACAGACAGATCTGGCATTAAACAACAGCATCCTGAGATCATGGGTGGCTACAATCCGATCACTAGGACCGGAAGGAGAGGAGGAGGGGACAAAGGAGAGAGCCCGCCTCAAGTGGCAGGAATTTCCCCCTTAGAAGAACAGATCCTCCTCTTCCCACTATAATGTCCCAGAGGCGTATCTAGGGAAAATAGTGCCTAGGGCAAGCACTGAAATTGCGCCCCCTGTCCAAACATCTGACACCCATCTGATTCTCTGTACATAGCGCCAAACTGAATATGTGTACAGTGACTTATATTATATTAATTTTTAAAAAATATTTTTTTAATTTTTTTAAAAAATAATTTCAAAAATTACCTGTAGCCCCTTCGGGGGGCTTCCTAAAGGCTGTGGGGGGGTCTGCAAAGGTTTCCCCTCCCCTCTCTGGCCTCTAGGGCCTCGCAGGGACCATTTCAGCATGTGCGGTGGCCATTTTTTTAAAAAAAAAAAAATTTTAATGGCCACTGAAAACAAAATGGTGACTGCGCATGCTCAAATGGCCTCTGCGAGGCCTGGCATGGCCTAGGGCCTCACAGAGGCCATTTGAGCATGCGCAGTGGCCATTTTGTTTTCAGCAGCCATTTTATATTTTTTTTTAATTTTAGAAAAATGGCGCCCCCCTTCAAGTGGTGCCCGGGGCACGTGCCCTGCCTGCCCTACCCCTAGATATGCCCCTGTAATGTCCAAAGCCAGTCACTGTTGAAACAATCTGTCCATTTCTCCCATCACTAAAAAAAGACATCACCAACAATAGCCATTCGCCAGGGGGCCCCATATCTTAGAGTGCTCACACTTCTAGTCTCCCATTCATATGCAACCAGGATGGACCTTGCTTAGCTAAGGGGACAAGTCATGCTTGCTACCACAAGACCAGCTCTCCTCTTGTCTTGTCTTATCTATACTGTCTTGTCTCCTCTTGTCTCCTCTTGTCTACACTGATTGGCAGCAGCTCTCTGGGGTTTCAGGTAGGAGCCTTAGGACCTACTCTTGTAAAGCACGGGCTCTACCACTGAGCTGTAGCCCATTTGCTAGCCATTTTAAAATAGTTAACTATGTGCAAAATAACAGAACATTCAAACTAGAGCCTTCTGAATCTGCAACATCTGGGAGATGCAATGTTTGCTCTGCTCTTTTACAAACTCTTTTTAATAAAATCCAGATTCAGAATAGGCTTCTAAGTGCCACTCACTTTGATAGGCTGGCTTACTAGCTTTATTTTATTTTATTTATTTTTCAAATTTGTATACTGCCCCAAACCTCCCTGGGTGGTTAATTTTGCAAACTTAATTATATATCCATGCAATCTAGAACTGGAATTGCCAGTCAAAGCACAAGAATAATGTATTCAGTTTCCCATAAGTATGTGACCATTTTAATATTCCTTTCCCAGAAACATGATTAAGCTGCACTCGTTTATTTACACGACATTCTCTGCTCTCATTTGGATGCTGCTTTCAACACCAGATGTGAATGTGTAGTTTCGGATCTCTTAAGCCCAGAGAGTCTGCTGGGTACAACTAGATCATAGTATTCATGAAGTGCCTGTCATTATGCATAATTCTACAATTAAATATAATTTCATTTTTAAATTACTGGTTGTGCATATGCTATTTCAAATGGTGAGAAGCAAATATTGCAGACGTATATGACTGGTAATTCAGGAGCAGAGCATGAGGTGTGAGAAAATGCAGGCATTTCTGCTTAATGTGAGGAAATGGATGGGAAACTACAGGGAGCACCATATCATTGACGTGCCACCTGCAGAGCCCCAGATTCCACTTGTAGTTGAAAACAGGAAGACTGAAGACATTTTCTTAGAGAAGAAAAAGAAATACCTCATTTGCAGTTCGAGGCCAGGATCCATTTAAGGGCGTGTTTATGACATGGCAATGCTATGCATGTACAAATTTATTCATAGAGACATATTGACCAACATCCAGGCTAATGAAGTGTGCAAACAATGAATGTGCAGCACACACTACAGGAGATGGGCTCTCTAGGTAACCAGGTTACCTGAGAGAGCGCCTTGCCCCATGTGTCCCAACCTGGACCTTAAGATCTTCTTCGGAAGCCCTCAAAGTACCCCTACCAAACAAGGTGAGCTGGGTGGCTACTAGGGAGAGGGCCATTTTGGTGGTTGGGGCATACATGGTTGCACCCCATGTTTGGAATAGGCTCCCCAGTGAGGTTCACCTGGCTTCCTCACTTTATTCTTTTAGATGCCAGGTAAAGACCTTTTTGTTCACCCAGGCCTTTTAAATTCTGATTTTCAGATTTTATTTTATTTTATTTTTAATTAATTTTAAAATGAGTATTAAAACTGCTTTGTATTGTGCTCTGTACTTTCTTTTCTCCATTTTTGTCTGTCATGATTTAATGTGTTATGTGTTTTTATTGTATGCCTTAATGCTGTGTTGTGAGCAGCCCTGAGAACAATTTGTTTGGAGGCAGCTAACAACGTTTTTTAAATTAAGTATTCTTCTTCATCATCATCATCATCAATCTCCCCTTCCTTCCCTCTGTAGCCGACTGTGACTCCTCAAAATATGTCCCTGAGGACATATTAAAGACAACAAGGAGCCGATGCAGATGTCTGCATCATGTTCTGCTATCCTAGTTGTACAAATGCAACGCTTACACAGCTGAGCTGACCAAGTGTGCAAAGGATTGTGCAACTGTGAGAATCTGCGAGAGCCGCATAGCTACGCGACCTTCTTGTGAGTGCACAACTTTGTTCGTTGCACTAGCACAGAGTTAGTCTGGATGTCAGCTGTAGTTAATAAGAATTTATTTTAGTGAGGAGAACTCTGTTGAATACATGGCTATTTCATGGCACAACAGCTTGGTGGACTAGCTTCCAGTTTGCAGTGTTTACACTCAGGTGGATCTAGGTCCGGGGTAGGCAAGCCTGGCTCTCCAACTGTTGGTGAACTACAACTTCCATCATTCCCAGTCACAATTTATTATGGCTAGGGACGATGGGAGTTTTAGTTCACCAACAGTTGGAGAGCCAAGGTTGCCTATCCTGATCTAGATGGTGCATTGCTGTTTTCTCCTCCAGTTCTGTGTTGTTTTCTGAAGTCAGAGGTACTTGTTAATGCCAAAAAAATGGAATCTGTATTTTATCTTCAGGATGGCAAAAATCACTTTAAGGTAGGCAGATCTCTCTCCATTTGAAATGGGGAAGACTAGAAGTCTCTTTTGGTTACAAAAATGACATTGCTTATGAAACAAATGCCTCTAAGCAGCTTAAATGTTCAGTTTGACACAAATTAACTGCAGCAGTGATTTGAGAAGAAACAAATATTTTCTATAAACATTAGCAAATGTCCTAGGATATGCCCATCTTGAACAGTAAAAACAGTAAAGTTAAAAAAAAAGTGCTGTTTTGAGATGTGGGGAACTTTTGTGGATTTTGCAGGTACCAAATTTTAGTTTCCTATAGGTTGTGAAAGTGGATTAACAATTTTAAAGCTTCTGTGAGGGTGTGGCATATATAAAAACATATAAATATAGACCTAGATTGAATATAGACACATGTATGTATGTATGTATGTTTTGTATGTATAAACGTATTAATTTAGGTCAAAATGTAGCATGATAAGAGGCTCCTGCTCTCTTATCAGCCAATCCCAATCGGTTTTAGGAACTGTTTCCCTCTTGTGCAAAGAAAATTGCCCTCAGCAGGATGTGCAGAACGTTCCCCGGTCTGATCGTCCTGCCTTGAAATGGGCTGTTCTGAGTGTTCTGAGCTTGAAACAGTAAAGTAAAAAGGGGCCTTTTACTTAAAAGGGGGGGGGCTGTTTCAAACTCAGAGCAGAACAAATTGTTCCAAGGTGAAACATTCCAACGTTCTGACTCATTCCAAGCACCATTTTGGAATCCAAAATGGTGCTCTTCCGGCTGCCACACATGTGGCAAGATGGCATCTGCACATGCTCATACGCCATTTCCTGGCAGACTCTCCCCCAAAGGCTGCTGGGAACAGGGAACTGATTGCAGCTGGAGCAGCATGGCTTTTTCAGACAGCCTGGCTGCATAATACAAACAGCGTCATGGCAGGTTTGTTTAATACAAACAGCACCACCGTTGTGGAGGAGCAAAGGTGGGGCAGGTAAGACCTTCTCCAGTTAAAGTGACCAGCTTGCCCGGCTGAAACAACTCGGTTGGGGCAGCTTGAATTGTTTTGGAGCCTCAAAACAGAGATGCTGAAACACTTCAAGCACATCCCTAATAAGCCAGTGTCCTGTTGGAGATGTGACTCCATAGGCACCTGCTCTTAACACCACTAGGGACATTAGGAGTTAAGGCAGAGAGTGTAGGATTGCCCCCTTGTTCTCTCTGTACTAGCAATCTCTGCTCAAAGTCTATTCTGATTGGTAGACTGATATCACTCTCTTTTCTTTGTTCTCTCTGTTCCTTCCTTCTTCTTCCTTCCACCATGAGGTAGCTAATACAAGGTGGAGGCTTTCTATCCATGTCTGTAATTTCTTCAGATACACCTTTATTTGTTTTAGACTTGAAGCAATTGTTTCCAGATCCCCTCCTTGAGCTCTGGTCTCAGCAAACTGGGTTTCTGTGCTAAATGAGGAGTTGATTCAAGTTCTTCCTTACATGTCCTCCATCTTATACTTGTGCGTCTGATTTTCCTTACCCACATCCAGGACTCTGATGGCTTCCCCCATCTTTTACAGATAAAGATATTCTAGAGTGAGGTCTCAACCATTAGCTTACCTTAAGAAACATCAACTGACCACCTGAACTGTTAGGCTAACAAAGCAATGGTCAGGCAGCATTCATGTAGATGTTAAACAGCATTGGAGACAATATGGATTCCTGAGGGACACCATACAAAAGTTATGTTACCATACAGCATTCATGACTGCAAAATTACTATAGAATAGGGCAGGACTACACAACTTTGGCCATCCTGAAGATGTTGGATTACAACTCCCACAATCCCTAACTATTGAACACTGTGCCTGGGGATGATGGATGTTGTAGTCCAACAACAACTGGAGGACTGAAGTTGTGCAACCCTAGTTTAGAGCATTATTGTTGCTGCTGCTATAGTATGGTATGGTATGGTATGGTATGGTATGGTATAGTAACCATGAAATTTAACTTCTGTAAGAGTGAATGCAGGTATATAAATCATTTCCACTACATTACCTGTGATTCTGCCTAAGTTTGGCTGGGTCATGTCCTTAAACTTTGAAGTACATATGCATTGGGGCAGTGGTTTTATCTAGGGAGGCTGCCCATGACCATGAGAACCACTTGGATCCATGGCAGCACCGTGGCGGCAAACCCACCAAAGAAGCCCACCAGTTAGCTGCGGTTAAGGGTGTGAGCACACCCTTAACTTAGGCTAACTGCTCGTGGCTTCAGGGTCTACCAACACATTCAGTGGATTTTTGCTTCCGCCCATTCCTGATCTAATCACTTGAGGCAGGTTCATCCACAGCTGTGAACCAAGAGCCAAAACATCTTCATCTTTGCTCTTGAGTCTCAACCTTGTTGACCTTTCCATTGTTCCTAAAGATAGAAATTGTCGTGGCATTTCATGATTGGAGAGAATAATGAGATCTTGAGATCTCATTAATCCCACCTTCTTTAGGGCTTTGAAGATCAGGGCTAGATTGTTTTGCTTTTGTCAGCCAGTTATCAATGCAATGCTGGCACTAAGCACCCTAGCATATTGTGCAGAGGGCACGGAATCACATTCTGCTCCATCTGGAGCTGCTTGACAACAAATATGTTTTTATTGCTGACAAGCAAGATTGAGTTTTACAAATATATCTTGGCTGGGCCTATTTGTGTCAATGCAGCACAGCTTTCTGGCTGTGTGTAGGTAGAAAAAAGAAGCGGTGAAATATTTTTAGTGCTAATTAGGAGTCTTAAAATCATAAAATGCCTTGAACAGAAAGCTGGTGAGAAGTGAGACACAAAATATGTAAAGCAGTATCTTTAGAGTTAACTCTTCATCAAGTAGAATGCAATTGTGGTTAATTTTTACTTGCCTAGAGAGCACAGTAGAAAATCAACCCAAGCTTAAATAAAATTCATTGAAAATTTATTATTTTTTTACACAGTGTGAAGTGATTTATAGCTCAGTCCTATAAAACAGATGCTGCTAAAAATATAAATACATACATATGTAAAGCAAACATTTATTTTTTTAAAAAGCTATACCATTATAATTAAAATAATATAGAAAATATTTGTAATGGATACATAAAACAGATGCTGCTTTTGAAACAGCAATTCTACTGTTCAGTGAAGGGAGGGGCACTAGGACCTGCTTGAGGCAGCCTTTGATGATTTCGCAAATGCATCAAAGCTTGCCACAAGGCTCTATGCAGCTTATTACTTGTGCAATAATGTCTTAAGCCTAGTTCTGTAGGACTGCACTATAAAACTATTTGCACTTGTGCCCAATTTTCCTTCTTGTATTGCTGCAACTTAGCTACTTTCCATTCTACTTCACAAACAGCACTATGTGCTCCATAAGCTTGCATACCCCCATACTGACAGCTATTGGCCTAGCAATTTTATATATCTTGGAAATTATGCAAATGCAGACCAAGGCCTAATTCGAAACTTTAATTGCTGTTTCAACTATGCAGCAGATCACATCCTAATTGCAAAGTACTGAACTGTAAAGTATGGGATTTTACTGCATGCATTATTAATACTAATTTTATGCAGAGGCATAGCTATTGGCAGATTGTTTTGAAAAACAATTGTTTTATCGTGAAAAATGTAGACTTGATATTCATCTTTCAATTATTTTATTTATGATTGTTGTGATCATGCTGACTTTAATGTTTTATTTGATTGCCATGTTTGATTAAAAGTTTGCAGGTACTCATATCAGAAATGGAGAGCTGATTTTTAGTTGTTGAAAAAGGAATTCAAGGCTGCCCCTGACATCAGTTTTCCTATCCATATTTTGGAAATGAAATGAAAATAGTCAGAAAGAGCATCTTTGTAACATTTGATAGTTTGGTCAGACAAGATCTGGGATATGTTTCAAGAACTTTACAAGAAGATGTCAGTTTCATTCTTAATCTTGTTGATCTTTGCAAAATCATTGTGAGTAAATTCACAATTATGACTGTAGTATAGATGCTGGAACTAAAAACTGATAGCACCTTGTTTAAGGTTGTTAGCAACTTGCCTAAGGCCAGCCAGTTAAGCCATAGCTGATGTACAATTTGAACTACTTTTTTCTGGCAGGTTTCTGTGCTTTCGGTAGTTGCATTTAGAAGGCAATGCTTTCTCCCATCCCACTGGCTGACATCCTGACTAACAAAGCACTGGTGCAAAGGGAGAAGCACCAGTACTTCCGAAAAGTTCAATTAATTAAACTACAAACTGATGGGGGCAAAGTTTAACAACTTCCCCTTCCCCCGGAAGTGATCTGTGCCACCCAAAACTATGACTCTGAGAATCACACAGCCCTCAGGGACATATATTTGGGTGACACAGTGGACTTCCAGGGGAAGGGATGGTCCTTGAAATTTATTTATTTTATTTATTTAACATATTTTTATACCACCCAAAACTTACGTATCTGGGTGGTTTACAACAAAACAAAACAAATGACAACAGAAAAAGTTAACACATTACAACAACTTAACATTTTGAATCAATGTTAAAACTATTAAAACAGTATTTAATTAAAAGCCTTGTGAACAGATGTGTCTTTAAAAACTTTTTAAAAGTTCTTAGTGATGGGGAGGCTCTTATTTCAGCAGGGAATGCATTCCAAAACTTTGGGGCAGCAGCACACACTAACACTGGTGCAGCATTAGTCTGGTACTCTTCAGAACCACTGGTGCTACATTAGTGCTTCTCCAATTGCACCAGTGCTTCTTTAGTCAGGTTGTCAGCCACTGGGCTGGTTCACACATAAAATGGAACCTACTTACAATGTCGGTAACCAACTTGTCTGTGATCATCTGAACCTATGCCAAGGCAAGACATCAACCTCAGGTTCCAGTGTGGACGTAAACCAACCAAGATTTGAATTTGGTGTGACAAAGTAGGCATGGTTCCATGTCAAATGCATGTTATCTCTGAACCTATACTCTTTATGAACCTCTGGTTCATTCTAGGTAATTCCTGCAGCCTTTGCCATTGAGACCAATGACTGTGTGGCAGCCCGAGGGATGTGCACAAACTGGTTCATGCACTCCTGGGGGGCGGGGGGGGGTTCCTTTAAGAGGCAGGGAGGGTGCCCTTACCTGCCTCACTGCTTTCCCCCGACCTGCACTGTCCCCAGAAGTGTTGGTACGGGACTGCAGCATACCTCCCTGCAGCCCCGGTCAGGATATGGCTGACGCGCATGCATGCTGTGCACACACACGTTGGCCGTTTATGGTACGACACTGGCTGGGGCTGCAGGGAGCTATGCTGCAGTCCTGTACCAATGCTTTTGGGGAGAGTGCCAGTGGGGGGGGGAGCAGTGGGGCAGGTAAGGGCACTCCCTGCCTCCAAACCAGCTTGAATACCAGGCTTCTGGACTGGTTTGTCACTCCACAAAAGGAGTGCCGAACCAGTCTGTGCACATCCCTAAGTGGTGCAAGAAAAGCTGGTATAGCATCCAGAGCCTCTCTGTGAGGCCTGGTCAGAGGGCATGGCTCCAACTCAACTCTGCTACTTCCACAAAACCAAGATATGCAATCATCTGCAGTGCCGACTTCAGATTCCCTTCATATCTCAGGCTTGGGGAACCTCAAGATGGGTGTTATGTGTATCTGTATACTATGAACAGAACAGTATGTACTACCTATATACTATGAACAGCTTACTACAAGGGTTCTCAAACTTGGGTTCCCAGATGTTGTTGGGCTTCAACTCCAAGTTTGGATGTTGTTGGACTTCATCTGGCAGGGATGTTGTTGTAGAAGTCCTAATAGAAATCATAAATGCTTCTCTGAGGGAGGGCAGGATGCCTCCTTGTCTTAAGGAGGCAATTATTAGACCTCTTTTGAAGAAGCCTGTGTTGGATGCCTCAGAGTTAAGCAACTATAGTCCTGTCTCTATTCTGTGGTTGGGCAAGGTAATTGAGAGTGTAGTGGCCTCCCTGCTCCAGGAGGTCTTGGAAGAAACTGATTATCTAGACCCATTTCAGATTGGCTTTTGGGCAGGCTATGGGGTGGCAACAGCTTTGGTGGGCCTGATTGAGGATCTCCAATTAGGAATTGACAGAGGAAGTGTGACTCTGTTTGTTGGTCCTTTTGGATCTCTCTTCAGCTTTCAATACTATCGAGCATAGTATCCTTCTGGAGCGTCTGAGGGGGTTAGGGGTGGGAGGCACTGCATTGTGCTGGTTCCAGCCCTACCTCTCAGGCAGATTCCAGATGGTGTCCCTTGGGGCCTGTTGCTCTTCAAAATCTGAACTTTTGTATGGTGTCCCTCAGGAATCCATATTGTCTCCAATGCTGTTTAACATCTACATGAAACCGCTGGGAGATATCATCAGATTTGGTGCAGGGTGATATCAGTATGTTGATGACACCCAAATCTATATTGCCATTTCAACATCATTAGGAGAAGGCATAACTTCCCTAAATGCCTGCCTGGAAGCGGTGAAGAGCTGGATGAGGGCCTGAGACTGAATCCAGATAAGATGGAGGTACTTATTGTGTGGGGTCAGAATTCGGGAGACGATTTTCATCTGCCTGTTCTGGATGGGGTCACACTTCCCCAGAAGGAACAAGTATACATGCTGGGGGTGTTTCTGGACCCACACCTCTCCCTGGTCTCCTAGGTTGAGAGGTGCCTTGGCCAGAGGTGTTTTCTATCAGCTTTGGCTGCTACGCCAGCTGCGTCCATTTCTTGAGATAAACGACCTCAGAATGGTGGTACATCTGCTGGTAACCTCCAGACTTGACTACTGCAATGCACTCTATGTGGGGCTACCTTCGTACATAGTTTGGAAACTGCAGTTGGTCCAGAGTACGGCAGCCAGGTTGGTCTCTTAGTCATCCCAGAGAGACCACATCACTCCTGTCTTCAAAGAGCTACAGTGGCTGCCGATAAGTTTCTGGGCAAAATACCAGGTGCTGGTTATAACCTATAAAGCCCTAAACAGCTTAGGCTCTGAGTATTTAAGAGAATGTCTTCTTTGCTATGAATTCTACCGCCCATTGAGATAATTGGGGGGGGGTCCATCTCCAGTTGCCAGCAGCTCCTCTTGTGGCTACTCAGCCTTCAGCCTTGAAGGCTACTCAGCCTTCTCCATTGTTGCCCTGAGGCTCTGGAATGTGCTCCCTGCTGAAATAAGAGCCTCCCCATCTCTGGAATTTTTTAAAAAGGCAGTCAAGACATATTTGTTCACCCAGGCTTTTAATTAGATACTGTCTTGATAGTTTTTAACATTGTTTGAATTTTAAATTGTTGTGATTTTATCCTTTTTATTTTGTTGTAATATGTATTTTATTGTGAGCCTCCCAGAGACATAGGTTTTGGGCAGGATACAAATATGTCAAGTAAGTAAGTAAGCAAGCAAATAAATAATTAATAAACTGGGGATTGTGGGAGTTGAAGTCCAACGACATTGAGAACTCCTGGCTTACTAGCTACAGTTTTGCCTGTCATACAGCTATTAAAGGTATGAGCCATGCCAGAAAAAGTTGGTTTTTTGCTTCATGTCAAGTCCAATCTACTGGATCACACTGATGAAAGTATGTGAAAAGTAGCAAATTAGGAAAGCATATCTACTTATCCCAACATAATGTTACAGTTAGGAGGAACTAATCAAATCATTTTGAAAAAGTATCATGTTGACACTGTACATGTTAGTTTAATACTGCACATGTTCATCAAAAGTATACACATTATCCCATGAACTGGAATTCAGCATCTAATATCACTGAGGTTTTCTTAAGTAAAATATGTAAAAGGCAACAAAGAGTAATTGTATTTTGCATAGATGTGTCACTTTAAAATGTATCTCCTTTCCAATAAAATGCAGTATTATTATTTCCAATGCAATATTAGTTTAGGGCTCTGTTAATTTACTCCTAATGGCAAAAATCCCATTTGCAGAGTTCATCATCCACTTTATGAATCTATCATTTGTGCTCATTTGACATTAAAATGATTGGATTTTCATTTTAAATCACATTAATAAAATCCCAGCCAAAAAAACCTATGTCCAAGGCCTTTCAGTCTATTTTGAATGTTATCGAGGATAATTACCTATATAATGTTAAATGTCTGCTTCTGTTGTTCCTTTCTACTGAACCATATTTATCCAAATAGAAGATGACTCTGAGTTTAAGACAATCCCCTTTTAAAACACAGGCTAAATAAAGGTTATATCTGTATTTACCTAAAAGGAAGAAGACTCTGAACGTAAGATGACCAACCCCCATCCCGTCCCCCAGTTTTGAACATCAAAGAACTTGGGGAGAAACTAGTATTGGATTCAGGTAAATACAGAAGCTCACCTAGGTAATTTTGGCACCCGGACATGATCTGAAGGGTTCCGGAGGGTTCCCCCACCACGAGGCCCTCCTTATATCCATCCTGGGGGGCCCTCAGTCCTGCAGGAGCCTCCTGCCACCCCGCCGCTGCCCCACTGCTGGACGTGGGTGCAGAGGAACTTTCCAGCTCAGCGCCGCTGCTCAGACCACAAGAGGGTGAGCTGGCAGGCTTGCTGACGGGAGGGTCCTTTTGAGCCCTGGGGACAAGCCCTCTGGGCTCCTCATGTCGAGGGAGGGGTGAAGGTGAGGGGCAGAGGCTTGGCTGCTTCGCCAGAACACACTGTCAAGATGGTCCTGGCACCAGAGTGGCAGCCACCACCTGGAGTCCTTGGTCTTTGTCTTGCTCCTTGACAGATTGCAGCGGCGAGAGCAAGTGCGCTAGGCCCAGATGGACAGGCCCACCACTGCACCTGCCACCAGCTGCCACCACCACCACCACGGGGGAGGCTGAGGCCTGCTTGGCTCACCCCCCCGGCCACGCACATGGCGGTGGCAAAAATGGAGAGAAATTATGTGGTCGGGCAGCGGTGGGCACGGGCAGCAATGGGCAGCAAAGTGGCAGGAGGTCCCCCAGGACACTTGGAGGTCCCCAGACTTAGGAGGCCATGGACTGGGGCCCCAAGGTCCAGGGGTAAAAGCACCTCAATGTAAATATGATAATTTACCATGAAATATGTTGTAATATTGTGGTTAGGACTGCACTACCAGTCAGGACTTCCTTGGGTCAAAGGGAAGCCCTAGTCAAAGCTCACTTCTGCCATGAAATCACCAGTTAGCCTTGGTCAAGTTGCTCCCATCCACAATCTGGGAATAATAATAATAATAATAATAATAATAATAATAATAATAATAATACTTATTTACAGAGTTCTTGTAAGGACTACAAGAGAATGCCTTTTGATCATTTGAAATCTTTATACAAATGGTTAGTATTATTACTATGAGCAGGGATTCACATAAGTGGTACTCAGGTACAAATGAGTCCCCCAAATTTGTAAAAGATTACCCCAAACTTTCAAAAAATGTTCAAATGAGTACCGTCTCAGGCCACTTTGCTAACCTGCTCCTTCTTTCCACTGGCCGCTCTCTCTACCACTCTTTCGCTGCAGCTCCTGCCACCCGCCCCGCCACTCCCTCACTGCCACTTACCAGCAGCTCTCAGGGCCACTCAAAAGGAGAAAAGGCCTCATTCCTGTCTGCAGACAGGAAATGGGCCTTTCCCCTTCTGAGCAGCTGGAGAGCGGCTGTGAATGGATGGCACGTAGTTCATTCCCAGTAGCTCTTCAGGCTCTCAGAAGGGAAAAGGCGAGGGCAGCAAGAGCAGCAGCTGCCCATGGTGAGTGAAGGGCCATACCGCCAAAGTGGCAGAGGAGGAAGAGGAGCTAGCATAGGAACACAGGAAGCTGCCATATCCTGAGTCAGACCATTGGTCTATCTAGCTTAGTATTGTCTTCATAGACTGGCAGCGGCTTCTCCAAGCTTGCAGGCAGGAATCTCTCTCAGCCCTATCTTGGAGATGCCAGGGAGGGAACTTGAAACCTCCTGCTCTTCCCAGAGCAGCACCATCCCCTGAGGGGAATATCTTACAGTGCAAACACTTCTAGTCTCCCATTCATATGCAACCAGGGTAGACCCTGCTTAGCTAAGGGGACAAGTCATGCTTGCTACCACAAACGCAGCAGTCCTCTCCACAAGGTGTCTGTTGAATACCGAACCATTTCTGCTGGTAGTCACTTGGGAACCTAGCCTTTAAAATTATGTGAACCCCAGAATATGAATATCTTATAACTTGGATTCTTAAAAATAAATAGCTTGGGGCCAGTACTGATGATACAGAGCCCAGCACACATGATAAGGAAGGAGTTGTGTTGAGAACACACTTGCTGGTATGTTGGCAGAGGAGATCTCGACACACTCCCATCATCTCCCTTTATCATCTGAGAAAGGGATGTGGCAGGACGTCAACTGCTAGTGTCATGATGGGTGTGCATTTGATGTGATCCTTTCCTTATCACATGTTCTGGAATGATATTATTCATACTGGCCATCTGTGACCATATTGAATTATGCTGTCTAACTAGGTGGTACTACTTTTGAGGTCTACGCCTTTGAGCTTTTGTGACCTCTCCAAGGCATTTCTGTCATCATGGCCCTATGTCGGGACAATACTGCAATATTTTACCTGTCAAATGTTAGTAAGGTCAGGGCATAGCTTGGGGAGAGGGGGCTTGTGTTCGCCCCTCTCCCCAGCGGCCCCTCAGAGTGAGGGGGATAATGAAGAAAATAGGGAGGGGTAGAACTGGGGGGCCTTCAGGAGCTGGAGGGGGGCCTGGGTTCTTTGTACCCATCCACTCAATTATAGCTACAGCCTTGAGTAAGGTTTTTATACCAAGCAGATGACACATAAGAGTTTGCATGGACAATATCTCTCTGCTATTATTTATTTAAAAATCAAGTTGTTCTAGTAAGAAGTAATCTGCCGACCTTTCTTTCATTATCCCTACAACTGGACTAAATTTGGTCCAAATTGGTTAGGCAGTTCACAAGTTAGCCCACTTGCTCCTCAAATATTCATGAATCCACCATCTTGAATTGGGGTGGATGACATCATCAAAAACTATGATGTCCCTACAATTGTATCAAATTTGGTCCAAATAGTTTCCCACTTGTACCTCAAACAGTCACATGCCCGCCATCTTGAATCAGGGTGGATGACATCATTACAAACTATGCCCTTGAGCCATCCCTATATGTCACTCACTACAATGGTACCAAATTTGGTTCAAATCAGTTGGGTGGTTCACAAGTTAGCCCACTCGCACCTTCAACGTTCATGCATCCACCATCTTGAATCGGGGTGGGTGGCATCATCACAAACTACGTCATTGAGCCATCCCTATGTGTCCCTACAACTGTAGCAAATTTGATTCAAATCAGTTATGCAGTTCACAAGTTAGCTCACTTGCTCCTCAAACATTTATGTGTCCGCCATCTCGAACTGGGGTGCATGACATCATCGCAACATGCCATTGAAGTGTCCCTATGTGTCACTACAACAGTACCCAATTTGGTTCATATTGGTCCAGGCATTGTGAAGTTGATGGGGGGTGGGCGACACACACACAAGGGCGGACACTCACAGAATGTCGGGTGATCTCATAAGCCTATCGGAAAGTAGGCTAAAAATGGCAGGTAGTGTCAGCCAAGTTCAACCCAGGAATTTTCATAGTTTCCTTACAAACAAAGACCCTCCAGCTTGAAGTCATTTGGAGTAGACTATGTTCCCTCATCCAGACTCTTAAGTTTGGCTTCCAGCTTCCCATCGATTTTTACCCTATCACCCTGGAAGGCTTGAAGTATTTATAGTTCAGGTCTTAGCCTTTGACACAGCAACAGATAGGTTTGTGTATTGTTTGGCCATTTAGTTCTTACCTCTGTGACTCAGCCCTCTGAATGCCGTCACTCATTGCATCTGCCTCCCTCAGTCCTTGCATCAAGGCCAGCCCAACTGCATGGGGATAGGGCCTTAGGTAGAACATCTGCTGTGCATGCAGCAAGCATCGGCCTGACTCGGTATAAGGCAGCTTCCAATGTTTCTACAATGCCAGTCCTGCAGAAAGAAGATAATTTCATTTCCTCCAAAATTTTAATCTGTTGGACAAATCTACACTTCATAGTAACTTAGAGAAGGATTATAATAAATTAGTCATGCTAATTAATAAATTAAACCTAAGAAAGCAATCTAAATGTCTACTGAAAGTGTGATTATGTGCATAAACATCTGTGCAACCTGTGAAGGACCAGGTAAGTGCTCATTTTAAGTATGTACCCATATTGATATGTTCCTGCAAGCTGTCAGCTATACAGATATTTACAGCCAGTATGAGGAAATGTGTGGGTGTCTCCTTAAGAGTCTTTATTCTTTTTATATACAAATCTAGGGCATCAAGGCTGAAAATTGGCAAGTACAACCCAAGTTACTGCTGTAATGACTTTAAATAGCACCACAACATTGTATGAGCAATTCAGTCATTTTTTAAGCATCCAGATATAAGGGAGACATGAAAATGGAAAGCTCAGCAATATAGGATAATATATTAAAATGTATGACAGTAAGATGTACTGCTGATCTGTCGACTGCAACATCTTCCTGATAAAGTGATAAAGCGCAGACAAATAAAGGAACAGATCAAGACTTTTATGGCACATGTTACAAATTATTTTTCAGAAGCTGCTGGAAGTAGAACCTAAAACGCTTTTGCGGTCTCTATAGGCACAATGAACATGGAAGAGACCATCAGTGACAAATCTAAGCAAAATGGCATCAGTCCATATGCATTTATATGTATTTGTATTCAGAATGCATACTATATATTGCATACGGTATGCAATGTATTTTGCATACAGCAAAATGGCATCAGTCCATATGCATTTATATGTATTTGTATTCAGAATACAAATACATATAAATGTACTTTTCCTTCATTATGCAAAAAAAGGAAAAATGTGTGAATCAGTCCAGAGTGTTGAGTGGGACTTGAACTGTGCTAAACTGTCAGTCTTTCAATGAGATGCCGAAGTACATTTTTAATCAAATAAATTACCAAGTTAATAGACGCTACCATCCAAGCTACTCAACAGATAGTTTGCAAGATGTGGAGAAAACAGGAAGCCCTTTCTCACAAGCAGTAGGAGAGCTCGTTTTAGAGGGTGGCCCAGAGGCAGGCTTGCCGCTGAGGTGCCACCCGGTTTTGCCTGTGCGTGTGAATAGCTTAAGGAGCTGGGGGAAACCCTGCTCTGCTCTTGTTAACTCTGCTCATAATCTATAGGTATATTTATTATTTATTTATTTATTATTTATTATTAAAACTTTTATACCGCCCTTCCAAAAGGCTCAGGGCGGTTTACATTAAAACACCATTAAAATCAATTAATAATTAAACAAAAATTATAAAGCATAAAACAATGACTAACAATTAAAAACATCATAAAACAACAATTGAATAATCAGAACAATTTAAAAACAAGTTTTAAAAAGCTGGGAAAGCCTGGTTGAAGAGATGTGTTTTCAGGTGTTTTCTGAAAATTGCCAGAGATGGGGAGGATCGTATCTCAGCAGGGAGCGCATTCCACAATCTCGGGGCAGCAGCCGAGAAGGCCCGTCTCTGTGTAGCCACCAAACAAGTTGGTGGCAACTGGAGAGGGACCTCCTCAAGTGACCTCAGTGGCCGGTGGGGCTCATAGCAAAGAAGATGCTCTCTTAAATACCCAGGGCCTAAGCCGTTTAGGGCTTTATAAGTTACTAGTAACTTTAAGCCCGTTAAAATAACGGGCGCTAGTAGACCTTCCCCACTCCCTCTTGCCCTTCCCCCTCCCCCCAGCCCCCCCAATCACATCCATAATATACCTGTACACACAAAGCGCGATACACATCAAACAGCTAATTCCACCTATCCAGAAAATGACATTGAAGCCATTTTTAAGCCAAATATGAAATGCACTCAGCATGGCATGCAGGAGTTCACTGTACTGAGTGCATGTTTTGCAGATGAGAATTCATCCTGCTGCTGCCGCTGATCGCCGGCTTGTGGTGGGACGGCAGGGCCTTGTCCAAGCGGGTGAGAGGAGGGAGGCGAGAGGCTTGCTGTGTTGCTCTTTTCCGGCCTGGGAAGGAGGAGGGTGCTCAGCTCACTCGCTGCTGCCGGGATGCGCTGGGGGACTCGGCCGGAGTGGGCAACGCAGTGAAGGTGCACGGGGTAAGAGGGCGCGCGCGCTCTGATCCGATTAGAGTAGGGTAGGGGGCGGGGGGATTGGGGCACTGCAGGGGATTTCCCCAGGTGTGTGCCAGATAGGTACTGCTGCCCTTTCCCTCTCCATTCAGCCGCTGTCCTTCGCTGTGCACTGCCGCCTTGGACCCGGCTCTTGTAAAAGGGAGCCGGCAGCTCGTTTCCTTCTCTTCCCCCCACCTAGCTTTGGTGGCGCCGCCGGGCCTCGGCCGCGGCCCCGCCTCCGCCGGCTTCCCCCGCCGCCTCTTCCCCCTGCCCGGCTTCGCTGGCGCGGCCAGGCCTGGGCCATGGCTCCGCCGCTGCCTCGGCTGCGCCGAGCTTCCCCCGCCGCCTCTTCCCCCCGCCCGGCTTCGCGGCGGCCACTTCTCCTCGGCCGCCACTTCTCCTCCTCCAACATGGCCGCTGTGTCTCTGCGGCCGTATCTTTCTCGGACGTTCTGGGCATGCGCTCCGCGCATGCCCAGAACAGCCGAGAAAGACACGGGCGCAGAGACACGGGCGCACACCTAACCATTTTATTATAGAGGATAACTAGCACTTTGTATTTTGCCCGGAAACCTATTGGCAGCCAGTGTAACTCCATCAACAAAGGAGTAATGTGGTCTCTCCGAGATGACCCAGAGACCAACCTGGCTGCCGCATTCTGGACCAACTGAAGTTTCCAGACTACGTACAAAGGCAGCCCCACGTAGAGCACATTACAGAGTCCAGTCTGGAAGTTACCAACAAATGTACCACTGTTTTGAGGTCATTGATCTCGAGAAACGGGAGCAGCTGGCGTATCAGCCGAAGCTGATAGAAAGCACCTCTGATCCAGAAGTACTCCCAGACTGCGAACCTGTTCCTTTTGGGGAAGTGTGACCCCGTCTAGAACAGGCAGATCAAAATCGTCTCTAGAGTTCTGACCCCGCACAATAAGTACCTCCATCTTATCTGGATTCAGCTTCACTTTATTCTCCCTCATCCAGCCCATTACTGCTTCCAGGTAGGCATTTAGGGAGGGTATGCCAACTCCTGAAGAAGTTGACATGGAGAAGTAGATCTGGATGTCATCAGCATACTGGTAACACCCAGCTCCAAATCCCCTGATGATCTCTCCCAGCGGTTTCATGTAGATGTTAAAAAGCATTGGAGAGAGTATGGAGCCTTGAGGGACACCATACTTAAGCTCAGATTTTGAAGAGCAACAATCTCCAATCGACACCATCTGGAATCTGTCCGAGAGGTGGGAGCGGAACCACTGTAAAACAGTGCCTCCCACCCCCAACCCCCTCAGACGTTCCAGAAGGATACTATGGTTGATAGTATTGAAAGCCGCTGAGAGATCCAAGAGGAGCAACAGAGTCAAACTTCCTCTGTCCATTGCCAATTGGAGATCATCCATCAGGCCGACCAAGGCAGTCTCCACCCCATAGCCCACCCGAAAACCAGTTTGAAATGGGTCTAGATAATCAGTTTCCTCCAAGACCGCCTGGAGCTGAGAGGCCACCACCCTCTCAATTACCTTGCCCAGCCATGGGAGATTGGAAACTGGCCTATAATTGCTCAACTCTGAGGGATCTAACACAGGTTTCTTTAGAAGAGGTCTAATAATTGCCTCCTTAAGACAAGGAGGCATCCTGCCCTCCCTCAGAGAAGCATTTATGATTACTACCAGGCTGCCTACAACAGCCTCCCTGCTAGATAGAACAAGCCATGTTGGACAAGGATCAAGAGAACAAGTGGTAGGCCTCACCGCTCCAAGCAGCTTGTCCACATCATCAGGAGTCACAAGCTGAAATTGATCCAGTCGAATCGTATAAGAGGAGTTGTCGGACACCTCCAGTTCAGACATCAAATTTATTGTGGAGTCCCCATCTAGGTCAGCCCGAATCCAAGAGATTTTGTCTGCGAAAAATTCATTAAATACACCACAGCGGGTAACTGATGCCTCCAAATTCCGGTTCAAGGGAGAGGGAGCAGATACTAGTCCCCTCACAACCCTGAACAACTCCGCCAGACGTGAACTCGCAGAGGCAATACGCTTCTTTGCCGCACGTATCGCCTGAGCATAGATCTTTAAATGTGCTCCATGTCGTAATCTGTCGGATTCGAGTCGAGTTTTTCTCCACTTACGCTCCAGTTGCCTACCTTACCGCTTCAACCCCCGTAGATCTTCCGTATACCAAGGGGCCAATTTTGAAGCAGGTCAGAGGGGACGCTTAGGAGCAATCGTGTCTACTGCCCTGGTGAGCAATTGATCCAGTTCTCAACCAGGGCATCAACAGGATCACCAGCAGAGCCAACATTAAATCCCTCCAAGGCTTCTTGGAATCCTACTGGATCCAGTAACCTCTTCGGGTGGATCATTCTAATAGGCCCATCGCCCCTGCAAAAGTGGAAAGTGGTTGTAAGTCCAACCTTAACCAGATGGTGGTCCGTCCATAACAACGGGAGATCGTAGGAGTCCCTACCCACGGAACACCACCCTGATCAGAATAAAAGACCAAATCAAGCATGTGACCTGCAATATGCGTCGATCCAGAGACCACTTGGGATAGGCCCATAGTCATCATGGACGCTATGAACTCTTCAGCTGCCCTGGACAAATTGGTCCCAAAATGAACATTGAAGTCCCCCAGCACCAAAAGTCTGGGAGATTCCAACGCAAGTTCCGCGACCAAGTCCGTGAGCTCAGTAAGGGATTCCGTTGGGCACCGGGGCGATCGGTACACCAACAGAAGTCCCAATCTATCCCTGGTCCCCAAACTCAAGTACACACATTCGATATGGTCCGATACCCTAACAGGGACCCTGGTAAGGGAGATGTTATCCTTATAGACCACAGCCACTCCACCTCCCTGCCCACGTCCCCTCACCTGCTCCTCTACAGAATATCCTGGCGGGAGAAGCTGGGACCAGACTGGGCCACTAGCCTCCCCCAACCAAGTCTCAGTAATACACACCAGGTCATCCCCTTCATCCTTGATCAAATCATGGATGAGTTCTGATTTATTCTGGACCGACCTGGCATTGCAGAGGAGCAAGGTAAGGTTATGTGGGAGGTTGGCAGTGCTCCCCGAGGTCAAAGAGCTGGCAGGACAGCCGGAAAGGGGGACAGCTATTAGATTTCTGACCACCCTTCCCCTGAAACAGCTTGCTGACCTGCCAGCGTTTCTTCTTCTATTCCCCAACACCACCGGAATAGCTGCCCCACCTTCAACGAAGGCACTCCCTGACTCCCCATCTCCAGACAAACCCACACACGTTACAACTTCAACCCAACCTCAGCACAAGTTAAAACTGATTAAACAGAAGCCCCACTATTAAATGCCTCCCTCTATACAATGGTTGGACAAGGTGTCCAGCCCTCGCCCTCGTTTCTCCCCCGAAGTGGCTCCCCCAAAGGGGCAACCCCCTTTGGTGTCGCCCCTTCAGTGGCGGGCCCGCCGCCACTGGCAGTCTTCCTATATAGGCTGAGCAGTAAGCTCAGCAGGTGGAACCAGGAAAAACTGCCCAGTCACCCTTACAGCCCCAGTCCTGCAAAGCCTCTCCGCAAGCAGTCCTGGGGGGAGGCAGATGGCAACCAGGGAGGGCAGAAGAGAAGAGGCAGGCTCCCCAGTCTCACACCCTGGGGAAGATGGTATCCTCTTCTCCTCTTCTCCAGCAGGCTTCTCTATATGTCTTGCACATCTGTTTCTAACAAAGCAGGCAAGGATGCTCCTGACTATTTAACCTTTAGGCCGCATTCTTACAATGAGAAGGATTGTAGTTAAAGAGTTAGCTGATGGGCAAGTCCCATGCCCTCTTGAGAATGTGACATCAGAACCCAGAATTTCTGGGCGATTTCAGTTAAATCACTGAGGTTAACCGCCATTTAACCAGGGTAGATAACCATTCAATAATTACTGATCACCGTTTATTCTTTAACCGTGATCCATAAGAATGTGGCCTTAGATTTAATAACAAACCCATAAATATTGTTGGACGGTGAGAAGATCATGGATCTGGGTTTTGTTTGTTTACAGATTATACCAAGAACACCTTGTCATGTGGAATGTATCACTTGTGAACCATTACATGAGTTAGAAACTGGAAGATTGCAATTTTCAAACTGACCGGATGTTCTAACCACTGTAGGTTTTACATTTAGATTTCAGGTGAAAAAATCCATTTACCTGTCCATTGTGAAAAAGGGCTTTGACTTTAGATTAGAGGTTTTGGGCAAGCAAAGACACACTACTTTCACTCTTTTCAGCTTGGTATTTTGCATATTTATGTGTAAATTCAGTGTGACTTATCCTCAAGTAAATATGCCCAGTATTGCAGTTTTTGTAACTCTACAGTTACAGCCCTCACATTTTTTGTTGATCATGGTATTAATAAGAAGGAAGTGATTTTAGGATTTGGTGTTTTACTTCACTTTGCTGAATTTGAATGGCCTATGTAAATGTGAACATAACTAGCATACATTTCAATTTTGAAAGAAATGAGTAACAGACTAGTTCCCTCTTACAACCTGAGCTATTGGTTCTATTGTATCTGTCGTATTAGTATATTTCATTTTTATTCTTGTTTTTGTAGCAATCAGTACATTCAATCACCTAACATTTGCCCATTTCTGTCTGCCATTAACACACTTCACTGATCAGTGTCAGTTCTCTAGTTTTTAGAATTGCTGTACTGCAATATGGATATATCACGGAGCCAAATGACATAATCAGCAGAAGTGATTGCTGTGTGAAATAATGCCCGTAACTGGTGGCTACTGTTCACTTAGGAAACATTTGGCCACTGTAATGGCATAAGAAAACTGATTAGTAGCTGCCTTTTGGTCCTGTTATTCATTATGCACTTCTGTTAAAATTGTCAACAAAGACTTTTTTGGACATACTTTTAATTTACTATTTTAATTATTTACATTATAAATATGCATTAATAGTTATATTTTTGACATGATGCAATATCAGATTGTAATGCAGCATGACTGAAGTTCTTGGCTATACACCTGCTAACTAAACAAGTTTTCTTTCTTGCTTTTCAAGTTTTAGTAGCACTGTGGAACTTCATGGTAGCATTCCTTAAGACTCCACCCTAGCCAATGTGATAGACTATTGCAATCTCCATAAATAATCACTGTAAACATTGTTTTATGCTGTTTCATCACCCTAAACAAGAATACATGCATTACCACACTCACCTTAAACACATTCACTTGAAAGTCATCCTCTATTCCTAAGCATACTTACTGAGGAAGTTGCTTTGAAAGCACTTGCAAATAAGTAGGCAATGAAAAACATAAGTTCCTGCTCATTTCGAGTGGAAAATTGTATTGATGTATGAGTGTTCATTAAGAATAGGAGGGTTCTTTTTATATAACAAAACTGAAAGTTTTTCTTTATCAGAAATCTTTAGATGTTATGGAAAGCTTTACTGTCCAGGTATATTGCAACAACAGAATAATAGTTCATTCTCTTCCCTTAAATGACAAGATTGGAAGCAGTACGCTGGAAAACTGATTTTTTGCCAAGACAGTACTATGCAGACTTGCAGGCCATTTGGTACTGTGCCCTATTATGAGGATAGATGGATTCCATCAACCAGTAATGGATCCACTATTTTGTGGCTGGCACCCACTAGTCAACATAAGAAAACGTCCATTTCACAAGTGCTCAGTACAGCAAGACATGTTTGCACACAAAACAAAGACACAAAATAATACTTGTACATAACTTAATATTTAATAATGATATTTAAAGCCCTAATCACGTTATGTTGAACATAACAATGTCCAATATACACAGGTACAGTTATCCAAATGTTTCATTGAACACAGGTACAGCAGTACACTTCCCATCTGTACCATGCATTCAGGGGACCTGTACCCAGGCTTGCTTTTAAAATGAGGTAAAATAATTCGCACAAAAACATGTACGAATGGACAGACAACTATATTTGAACACTATAATGTCTGAAAAGCTCAAGAGTCACAGCAATGCTTTAGAATCTGCCCTTCAGAGCAACCACTTAATGTAGCAGTTAGAGTGTTGGACTAGAAGCGGAGAGATTTGAGTTCAAATCCCCATTCAGCTATCAAACTCACACTTATCTTTCAGCCTAACCTACCTTGCAGGGGTGTTTTGGGGATAAACATCACTATGTGCACCTCTCTGAGCTCCATGGAGGAAGAGCAGTATATAAATGCAAATGTATGTATGTATGTATGTTGTGTCATGTTAAGACCACTGCTCTTAACTATACACACCCCACCCAAATACATTTCATCATCTTAGTGGGCAATACTATGTGTCACGCACTGAGTACCAAACAAAGAGGATAAGACTGAGCCTCACACACTGCAAATTGTGGCCTGATAGCTAAAGATTGACTGGGAACATTCCCTTCCCTGCTAGGCAATACAGCTCAAATCACACAAACCCCTTCCAGAACCACTAGCCCACACCAGGCTCCAGATGTTTTCAGTACATACAGAGTCTGCGGGTCAGCTCAGGCTAAACCAACATGGATTAATCACTAAGCTCACATTGTATGCAAGTCCCAAGGCTCCCTTTCTAATGGGATATTTAAAGAAATAGAGCACCCACCCACCCTTTTAGGGAGCACATGGAGATATGGAGGATACACAGCACATCCTTTGAACCTTACACGAAATGAAAATATCACTCTAGACTTGGCTCCTTCATTATTAAATCAATAAATAATTATCATAAGCTTGCCTCCTTTGCCCTGCTTCTTATGACATTTCATTAATTTTGCAGTTGATTTTGAATTGATGCCACATTTTCCTCCATGGTCTGTCTCCCACTTCCAAGAAGTTCTTTTAATATAGAAAAAAAATTCTTCTTTTGCCCCTTCCCCCCTTTTTCAATAGCTCTTTTGAGAAACATTGCAAAAAGCCTGCAGGCACGCTCCTGCTTTTTCAATTTTGTGCCAGGTAACAGGAAAGAAGAGCGGAGGCGATAGCTTCAACAGTATCACTGAGCATGCTCCGAGTCTTATCGAGCATGCTCAGAAAGAGCGAAGTCTCATACTCGGTATCTGACAGCAATGTAGAGAATTTCAGATGAGACAAAGTGAGGTTCGTTCTAACTCGCTTCCAGTTTTCATTTCAGTTCTTCCTGCATCGGGGCTGGAGCCTGGAGCAAAAATAATTCTTTTTTTTTTTAAAAAAGGGAATGACCTAATTGTGCAAGACTAGAGAAACTCCTCCAGAGCTCGGATTTGGGATGAGAACTGCGGCGGAGGGGACAAAGGACGGTCTGGCTCGCGGAGAGTAGAATACAGATTCTGCCCTAGGCTAATCGAGTTTCAGTGTAGGAAAACTTGGTTCCACGCGTGGACAAGAACAGAACACCGCATATCTCCTCCCCATCAAACTTCCCCATCCTGAGTCGAGACAAAGGGAGACACGGGTACAATTCGGATCCTGTCAGTTTCTCATGTGGAGTTGCCAGATATATCATATGCAAAGGAAATGGACCTCGAATAGATTATTCGAACACATTTCCTTTATTGCAAGAGTGAGGGAGAGGGAGAGAGCGAGAGAGCGCTGTTTTGGAACTGAATTCCAAAATATCACTCTGCTGGGCATACAATATTGGAGTGTACTTGACTTTTGAAATTTGAAAGGATCTGATGATGATGTCCCATTTCCAAGGTTTGTGCATGTAAATCAGGGTCAGGGGAAACGTGTGAAGGAAGGGTGCGTGTGACAGAATCCTGAGCGTGGGTAGATGGAGTAAATGGCACTCAAACTGGAGTGGACTGGGGTGGGGGGTTGGGAGGAAGCTTAATGCTAAAACTGCGGAAGCATGAAGAAGCCAGCTAACCCCCCTATTTTTGTTTCCATAGGATGGCATTATGGGCAAGCGGCGTTTGCATTTTCTTGACGTCTCTGGGCGTTAGTTAGTGATTTTGCTTTTTAAGCTGGTGTTGGGTAGTAGGGCTGAAGTTGAGAAGAGGAAACATGACAAGGAAAAAGTTAACTTGGTGAGTAGGGCTGCAATCCCATGTACACTCTTACTTGGAAATATCGCTGAAATCTGCAGGAATTACTTCAGACTGCTTAGGGTTGCTGGAGCTGTGTAGGTCAAAGGCTTGCCCCCCCCAAACATGTAAGGAGTGGATGGAGATGATGGAGGGGCTGCTGGTGAAAACAAGCCAGCAAGAAGGCATGCAACAACAGCCACCAGGACAAGCGCATCCCCAGCCTTCTCGTCCCCCTCCTGGCACGGGTTCCTTCCTTCCCTTCCAGGTGGGTGTAAAGGGCCGCCCTCTTCACCCTCCAGGCCACGCCCCTTCCCCGCCCCCCCTCGTCCACAAAACAGCCTCCACCAGGGATAGGAGGGGCGCGGCAGGGACGGGGAGGCGTGGCTTTGGGGCAAGCGTCGACTCGAGGAGGAGCTGGAGGAAGGCGGACTAATCAGGCAGGTTAAGAGAGGCAGAGGGGAGGGCGCCCCTGTTGTTGCAACGGCCGTGGCTCGGCTGAGCCGGTGGCGGGGGAGACGCCGGAAGGCCGGCCCTGCGGGGAAGGGACAGGAACCAGGCAAGGG
Source organism: Hemicordylus capensis (assembly GCF_027244095.1). Classification (NCBI taxonomy): domain Eukaryota; kingdom Metazoa; phylum Chordata; class Lepidosauria; order Squamata; family Cordylidae; genus Hemicordylus; species Hemicordylus capensis. Next base: position 47,363,116 of record NC_069661.1, on the reverse strand, counting down.
AAACGCCGCGGACAGACACGCCTGCCCATCCGCTCGCCCGCCTTGGGGGAGCGGCTCCGGCAGCAGCGGGAGGGGAAGAGTCAGCAGCTGCCGCGTCCAAAGAAGAGGGAGCAGGGGAGGTAACTGAGCAGGAGCAGCTGGGGAAGGGAAGGCTGCTTCGCCCTCCCAGCTGGTTGTAGGGCTGGGGAAGGGGCCGCCCGCTTTCATGCAGCCAGCCACCTCCGCCCTTGTGAGGGTCTCGGGCGGAATCTCTGGGACTGGGCTGGGAAGGCTCTTGCGCGCTTCGTCTGCAGTTGCCCTGGGAGGGGAGCGGGGCTGGCGGAGAGGTCCTAGCTAGCCTTGAGGGTGCTCTGGTGCAGCCACCCTTCTTCCTCTGCCCTCGGGAGCCTCCGGTCTCTGGCTCTGTCTGCAAGGCTCGCTGGCGTGCTCTGGGCACCCGCCGCGTGTGTCTATCTAGCCCAAGAGTCTCTGCTGCACCCTTGCCTTGCGCTGTGAGTAGACTGCGCGCGTCCTGGGCAAGGCTTTGTCTTGCGTGCTCGGCTGGCTGGCGCAAAGCTCTGCGCGCAAGTGTGACCGTGAGAACGCCTCGTCCGAGGCTGGGCTCGGCTTGCCTGTCCTTGTGCAAGACGCTGGTGCGCGGCTTGTGCAAGCGTCGCGAGTGTGCGCGCCTCGTGCAAGGGTGCTCTCTGTGTGTGTGTGTTTGTGTCTAGATGTGCAGGCGTGCCCGACTCTCGCTCGATTTATTCCATGCGATAACAGTGGCAAAGGTGAAAAGGGGGACAGCGAGCGGTGTCGGGACCCTAGGCGGGGATTGGTGTGTGTATGTGTGTGTGTTTGAAATCCGAATCTCATGAACTAAAGAGAAAGAGGTGTTTGATTGGAGTTGGCAAAACGGATTGGCGGTTGGGGGGGGGGAGGCGAAAGGGATTCTTCTCCTCCACACACACACACCCATGCAAAGCATCGATGGGGCGTTGAAGAGGAGCGGAGTTGAGGCTTCTGTTCCTGGGAGCTTTGTGCTGTCGGGCGCTAGATATGTGTCCCCTCTGCACGATCTCTGTTGTGCTGGCGCTGGGGGAGGCGGCGGCGGCGGCAGGCGAGGGGTGGGGGCGATGGGGACAGGGCGTGTGTCTCTTCTGAGTGGTGCATCTGGGAAGCAGACGGGCCAAGCTCTCTTGGTTGCTCGAGTGAGTCCCATCCGCAAGGCTTCAGTCTCCAGAGCAGACAGCCCTTAGGAAGGGACTGCTTCTCGTGTCCTCTCAGGTCATCAGCTGAAACGTGCAGCCCAGCCGTGCGGGGCTGGGAGACAAAGCCGAGGACAAATGAACAGAGAGCGTTGCTGCCCGAGCCCAACCGAGGGGAGCCGAGCAGATGACAGAAACAGCACGCTGCACAGCAACAATGCGAGGGGGCAGGAAGGGGGGTGGGGAGGTGGAGAACGGTAAGTTAGAACGGTGGCTCGCAAGGCTCCCTGTATCCTGATGCATGCAAACCCCTGAACAAAGAAGACCACAAAGAGCTGTTGGGGAAGCCCTAGGTGCATACATAGCAATCAGGTAGAACAGAGGCTCAGATGGCTAAGCTCTGGGGGAGAAAAGAAGTAGGAGCCGCCTTGGATGCATGTGTGCATTCAGAAGTGTTTGCCTGTGAGGGGTTGGCCTTGTAGTTTCAAGGTCACTTTTTAAACCCATTTAAGGGATGTGAATGTAGCGAGTTCTGGGCTGTATCTACAAGGTGCTTCTGATTGGCTGTTGGGGTCTCTTTTGTTGATGCAATAATAGAAGACTTTTAGGACATAGTGCACTTGATGTGAATTGATCACTTCTTGGACTGAACTTTATTTGTGCCCTGCAAGCAAGTCATTCTGATTTATTTACCTTTAAATGGTATTCCCCTGTGCTAACAAGTGTCTCTGGTGCTTCTTTTCAGGTTTGGGCAAGACTGGTCTGTCTTGACATCTGGAATTGAGACACATGAAGAAGTTTAGTAAACACACAGGATCATAACAAAGGCACTTGATGAATATCTACATAGAAGGTGCTAGTGTTACCACCTTGTTGTGGTCACTAAACACCATAATTTGAAGGACTCCCTCAAACCACAGAAACTGGCATGAACTTCAGCTAACAGTGTCTCCAATAAGTGAGGCAAATCCATATGTTTGCAATAGAAACGGTTTTCACGCAGAGAGAAGCAAGCCATGTGTGTTACACTTTCAGAAGTGGCATCTTGATGTGGTCAGCTTTCTTGGGTATGAAACCCACACACATTTTGGAATGACTGGAATTTAGAGAGGTACAAAGAACACGTGGGACCTTTGTATGTTAATACATCTGAAAAAGCTGAGGTGTGTTCTATGTAGTAGAACATGTAGCCCTATAAACTGCAGATGTAGTCATGGCATTTAGTGACCTCTCAAGCTGTAGAAGTATTACTGAGCTTTGCCATCAGACACAACTTTATCTCTAAACTGGATGAACGGTGAAGCGTGCTAATCAAGAGAGATGCTTTTGAATGGGAATGATGCCTCTTGTCACGCAAAGATGCTCCTGACCCTTGAGGAAGGGGGTGAAGGGTTTACAGCGTGGATTGTCCTGTGACCAGGCTTCATGCAGTTCATGCTGGCTTCGACTTGAGGATCTGCCTTAAAACTGAAACTTCAAGATGTGTTGCAGTTTTTGATCTATCCCAGAGACGAGAGCCTGTAAAATGGCACAGACCAGCTTGCTTCAGGGCAAACAGTTTTATTGTCGAGAGTGGGTTTTTCACAAGCTTCAGCACTGCCTACAGGAAAAGACAAGCTGCAGCAACAGTACTGCCAACAAGCCATCCGTTGTACTAAATTCTGGGACTAACACTTGTGTCGTCCCTGGCAAGGGAGCTGCTTGGGGGGTGTTGTTGGTCGGAGGGCCTGGGAGTGGCAAGACGGCCCTCTGTACTGAGCTACTGTGGCCGAGCTCACCTGCCAGCCTCCAGAGGGGTTTACATCACCAAACCCTGGCCTTCCACTTCTGCAGGGCTCAAGATTCTGACACACTCTGTGTTGGAGGCTTTATTAGAGGGCTGGTTGCCCAGATCTGTCACAGGGGGCTGGTCCAAGGATATGAAGACAAACTGAGAGATCCTGCTGTTCAAAGTCTCTTGCAGCCTGGGGAGTGTGAGAGGAACCCTGCTGAAGCATTTAAAAGGTAAAAACCAAAGCTTGTATTTGCCTCTTTCGTATCTGTTGATGAGATAAGATACAGCCCTTCATAAACAGGTAAAACCTAATTTTCATGTGATGTCTGCTCTTGCATGAATTACTCCATTAATCTGAATGGGAAAAGTCCATCTCTTCAGCAAATGTTTCCAGACAAAGTACACGAATGGGCTATGCGTTGGCATCTTCCAAATAGTAGATAGCCAGGTGTGGAGGTAAGAACATACATAAGAGCAGCCCTGCTGGATCAGGCCCAAGGTCCATCTACAGGTGAAACTCAGAAAATTAGAATATCATGCAAAAGTCCATTAATTTCAGTAATGCAAATTAAAAGGTGAAACTGATATATGAGACAGACGCATTACATGCAAAGCGAGATAAGTCAAGCCTTAATTTGATATAATTGTGATGATCATGGCGTACAGCTCATGAAAACCCCAAATCCACAATCTCAGAAAATTAGAATATTACATGGAACCAAGAAGACAAGGATTGAAGAATAGAACAATATCGGACCTCTGAAAAGTATAAGCATGCATATGTATTCAGTACTTGGTTTGGGCCCCTTTTGCAGCAATTACTGCCTCAATGCGGCATGGCATGGATGCTATCAGCCTGTGGCACTGCTGAGGTATTATGGAAGACCAGGATGCTTCATTAGCGGCCTTCAGTAATTCTGCATTGTTTGGTCTCATGTCTCTCATCCTTCTCTTGGCAATGCCCCATAGATTCTCTATGGGGTCAGGTCATGCGAGTTTGCTGGCCAATCAAGCACAGTACACTGTATACTTTTCAGAGGTCCGATATTGTTCTATTCTTCAATCCTTGTCTTCTTGGTTCCATGTAATATTCTAATTTTCTGAGATTGTGGATTTGGGGTTTTCATGAGCTGTACGCTATGATCATCACAATTATAACAAATTAAGGCTTGACTTATCTCGCTTTGCATGTAATGCGTCTGTCTCATATATCAATTTCACCTTTTAATTTGCATTACTGAAATTAATGGACTTTTGCATGATATTCTAATTTTCCGAGTTTCACCTGTAGTCCAGCATCCTGTTTCCCACAGTGGCCAACCAGAGGTGATTGCCTAGGGCAGGGCTTCTCAACCTTGGGTTCCCAGATAATGCTGGACTACAACTCCCATCTTCATCAGCCAAAGGCCATTGTGGCTGGGGGTAATGGGTAATGTTGTCCAACAGCATCTGGGGACCCACAGTTGAGACTCTCTGGCCTAGGGAGAAATACAACAGACAGTTAAATAGAAGAATGTTTCCTGGGTGGGATTGACAGGTGGCTCCTAATTAAAGATAAAATACTGTTGTCATGGGTTTCCTTGAAGAACAGCTTTTAACAAACATAGGATTTTTTTTTTAAAACTGTGTTGCTCTAAGCTCATGCTCAAGACTTCTGACAACAAATCCTTGTTTCTGGGAGCCAGCCCAAAAATTTAGAAGCCAGATAATGGACACTTGGCTGACATATTTGATTTAGCAAGGGGGGTGTTGGAGGGGTAGTGTAAATGGGCATCTCTGTATCCTCTTACAAGCAACATACTTAAAACAGAAACATGGCTGCCTGGGACAAATAAAAACATTAAACAACTGTACCTCTGAATTGCTGAGTCCAGCTGCCATGGTTAAATTCCTAGGTGCCGTGGCTCCCTGGTGCCTGAGGTTTGTCAAGCCCTGCTTTAGTTGTCCTGTTACTTTTAGTGACATTACATCAGATTATAATTTGAGGTTTGTTTTTAGATGACAAAGTAGGTTTTCCATGAGATGGGCCGTCCCCTTTCTGTTCAGGATAAGATCCAAAAAGGAGGATGGAGCTGCCAGGTGCCTGCTCTCTTTACCAGGCTGCCTACTAGGTTTTGTTCACTGATTTAATAATACTAAATGATAGGAGGGTTTACAAAGATGACAAAGATTTGTTTGACAACAAGACAACAAAGATTTGTTGTAAACCGCCCAAAGGCATACGTTTTGGGTGGTATAAAAATATGTTAAAAAAATTTTGTATACCGCTTTTCAACAAAAGTTCCCAAAGCGGTTTACATAGATATAAATGGGGGGGTGGGGAGGAAACCAGTCTGGAAAGGTTATCCTAAACAAAAGCATGGCAGTCTCCTGGAAATATGGCAATAGAAAAATTAAGCCCTGCTGCATGAAATAAGGTATAAGGAACAATGCCTTATGATGATTCTGCCAAGCACTTCTGTATGGAAGTTCCTATGCACCATTACCTGAGAGTAAGTCCCATTTTTCTTGGTAGGACTTAATGAGTAGACCTTCCTAGGATTGTGCTGTTATGTCTTCAAAATAAATATGGCTGACCAGAGTTACTCCTCAAGTGCCTCTTCTGTTTCCTAGACAGTGGGATATAAATAGTTCTACTGAAATGAACACAACTGCACCAACAGGTTGTCCATTTAGTTTTTGTTGAAAAGAGGCTTATGTGTTTCTGTAACTGGCTGTATAAACTAAGGGTTCTCAACACTGGGTCCCCAGATGTTGTTGGACTTCAACTCCCATAATCCCCAGGCCCAGTGTCCTTTGGTTGGGGATTATGGGAATTGAAGTCAAATAACATCTGGGGACCCAACGTTAAGAATCCCTGGTATAAATGACACAAAGGCTCGTGTTTGTAATTGTAGTGCTACACTTGTAACTTGAGGATTTAATTGTTGCTGGGTAAATATAGGTCATTGTCATGTGGTAAACAACCTACCGTGATGTGTACTTAACTACTTGTTGAGGTAGCTGTCTGAAGATGTCCTTTTGGTGAGAAGGTTACATCTGCACCTGGTTCAGGGAAGAGAAAACACTCCTTACTGCTTTGGCAGGTTGTATTAGAGATGGCTGGCTTGCAGTGAGTCTGTAAGCACTCTGTGCTGAGTTACTGCCTTGTAGGTGGGTGTCTATTATTCATCTGTGGCTGGTGCAAGAGACTGGCAACTAGAATAGGGATTACCCAAGAACTCAAGCCACGGTGATACTCTGTGTATTCCTAGTACAAATGGAACTCCCTTTCCCCTACTACTAGTTATAGGCCATACTTTTCTGGTGTTCCACATGGTGGATGGGAAGCTAGCTGTGGTGACTGGGAGCTCTTGAGAGATGTGCTTGAGGTAGGCGAGTGGGTGTGCCCTGTAATAAGAGAAACCTTTTCTGCTATCCCATTGCTGTGATTGCATCACTCTTCTGGAGTAGCTCTGTTACATTCAGCATCAACCTTAAACTTCTCCACCTCTTGTATATTGGCAGAATACAGTTGGGTATTGCTAAGCCCATTGACTTCAAGGATATAGCTGTGCCTTGCTTAGACTGGGCTGTTCCACCTCCTGGTTACCCATTTGGTTAGAATGCTGGTGTAGCCGGTACTTTGAATGGAAAAACTGTCGGGTCATCATGAGCTGCTGCCCACACTTGTGTCTGCCAAGGGGAGGTAGCTGCCACAAGAATCTGTGCTCAGTGCCATCTACATAGCAGTTGGCTCTGAATCTCCTGCTTTGTTGACGTCCTGGTTCCTTCTGCACAAACTTACTTGATTTCTGTTCCTAGCATCTCCTTCTCTGGTTTGCTTCCTGTGCTTGGAAGCTGACACATCCTTCCCCTCTTTAACTTATCTGTTTCCTCCTGTAGTTCAGCTTCTTCTTCAAAGCCTCTTCTGAATTGTTGCAGCTTCACCTCAGTGCTCCTCTGCGGTTCTCCTGGCTATACTAAGCAGCAGTATGTCTTTATGGCCCTCTCCAGCTGAACTGTTTATCCTAGGCTAAATTGATCTACTCAGCAGCCAGCATGTTGTGCAGTGAAATGAAGGTGGTTCTGAACCGTCCACACTCGGGCACAAAAAATTATGCCGGCATGATCCTACTTCCACAATGCTATTTAACTTTATTCCCAGTGTTAGTAGTGTTGAAGTGCAGTTGTATCAGTTAAGGTATTTGTTCAAGAGTGCTGATGTTTTAGGCTCATGGAGGTAGTTCAGTACCCACTCACGTTTCACTGCACATGTTGGCCAGTGTCAGTTCTTTAAAAAACACACACACACACATACACACACAGAGAGAGGTTTCTTGTACTTGGATATTTCCTATCTTGACTTGGACATTTGCTGCCTTGGTTCCTAGAAGGTCTTTGGAGTTCTATGCAAACTTTTTGTTAACTGGTACCATGGCTTATGTTACAAGTAGGATAGCCAGCTTTTTTGCTTCTGCCATCAAAGTATGGGGCAGGCTGATGCAATCTAATTGCTCTGAATTACTCTGGGACAGTATTTGCGTGTGTTGAGTGCACTGCGATAATAATAATAATAATTATTTTTTACATCATGGTTTCCAAACAATGAAACAAAGGTTAATCTTTCTTTGTTCTGTCAAGCTTTCTCTGGTAAAGATGCAGAATTTTTAGTTGTTTCATCCTGTCTTTAGAGCTCAGTTGTAAGCCATGATGGAGTAGGTAGAGTATTATAACGGTTAATATTAGTAAGTTGTCATGAATAAGCTTGTTTGGGAATAATTGCACAGTACTGATGTTCCTTAATGAGGACTAGTGTGGTGGAGTAGATAGTGTATTGTATTAGGACCAGTGAGATCAGGATTGGAATTTCTATCCAGACATGAAGCTCACTGGATTGCGCGAATCATTAGTTCAGCCTGTCTTACCTTGCAGAGTTGTTATGAAAATAAAATGGGTGTGAGAAGAACAGTGTGCTGAGATCCTTGAAGGAAAGGTAAATAAAAATCTTAAGAAATAAAGCAGATCAGACGAGGATCTTCAGTGCTCTTTGAAACATTGGAATTTCAAGGTCTAGACTCTCTGGTAAAACGTCAAAGAACAATAAAAGGATAACCATTCTCTTCAGCAGAGAGCACCCCCAAGTGTTCTATATTAGAGCACCTGCACATTATGTGATGGTTGTAACTAACTTGCATTTTTAAACACCTGTAAATTAAGCTGTGGCTTGAAGCTGTTGCTATTGGAATGATGATAGCAAAGTTCTTTCAGGATGAAGGTGAGGGAGGGGAGAAGCACAGACTAGAAATGAAAATCTGGATCTTCAGTCTCAGTGCAGTGAGAAAACAAGAATAGTGTGTGTGTGCTGCACAGACTTGTTTGAAATTTGAAACTCATGTGCTGTTTTAAGTTTAAATAACTTTAAATATAAGTTTAAATATAAGTAACTTCATTTTTTAAAAAAAAGCCTTAAAACCACCCAATAAAGGTTAACAGGGATCTATATGAAAGAGGCAACGAATGCTTGGACTCTGCAAATAGTTGTAATTGCTGGTTTGGATAACCTGCTATTGGAACTGGGCCTGTATGTGTATACAGGGTTTATTGGATGGGGTAGTGGTAGAGTATCTGTGTTGTGTGCATGCAGAAGATCCCAGGTTCAACCTCTGGCATCTCCAGGTATGGCTCCTGCCTGAAACTGGAGAGCTGCTGCCAGTCAGTGTGGACAGTGCTGGGCTAGGTGGGCCAGTGGTCTGACTTGGTATAAGGCAGTTTCATTTGTTCTTATAGCTTTTTTGATAAGAGCAGTAACTTGCAGTACAGTCTTCTCAATACACTTATTGGAAAGTCTCAGTCTCTTGAGAAGTGCACCTGCTCGTGTTATCACTTCAGGTAAGAGCTGTAATGTTAGCATCTTTAAATGTTGGTCTGATCCTGACACACACACACCCCCTGAATACCGAATGCTGGCTTCGGAACTCGCCACTCAGTTGGGCCAGTTCAGGCTTCCAGATGCTAGTCTTCATATGGAGAATCATTGTGTAATCTTTCAAAAGCAAGTCTTGTGGTGAACTTAAGAAGAGGCCTGCAGGATCAGACTAAAGATAATCTTGTCTAGCATCCTGCTACCTCCAGTGATCAACTGAATGCCTTCAGGATGTTCATATTGGGCTTGATGGCCACAGGCCTCTCCTACTGTTGCTCCCCAGTAAGTACCTATTTAGTGGCATGCTGTCCATGAACATGGTCATTGCATATAGCCATATTGAATAACTGCTTGACTTGAGGGTTCTCAAACCAGTGTCTCCAAATGTTGGACTACAGCATCTGGGGATCTAAGTTTGGGAGCCCCTGGTTTGAGCGATCCTTTGAATTTTATCTAGTTTTCTTTTAAGGTCACCTTAAGTGGTGCAGCGGGGAAACGCTTGACTATTAAGCAGAAGGTTGCCAGTTTGAATCCCCGCTGGTATGTTTCCCAGACTATGGGAGATACCTATATCAGGCAGCAGTGATATAGGAAGATGCTGAAAGCCATCATCTTGTACTGTGTGGGAGGAGGCAATGGTAAACCCCTCCTGTATTCTATCAAAGACAACCACAGGGCTCTGTGGTCTCTAGGAGTCATAGAGCTCACATCTTCTGGCAGCATATTCTGTAAGTGTTTGGTTATTGATTGTTATGCTATTCTAGATTGTAAGCCTCTTAGGACACAGATTCTGTCTTCTAACTCGTTGCAGAAAGCTGGATGTGTATAGATGGAGCTACGTCATATGAGTGTGGAGATCAAAATGCACTCCTTGCGTGCAATATTGGAGCAAAAGACGTTCAAAAGCCCTGCCATTGAACCTTAAAGCGTTGTCAACTCCTTAATTTATGCTTCCTAACACCACTAGTAACAACGATTTAAGGAGTGTTTCTTTGAAATGGACATTGGTGCTGCTAGCCCCAACAAGCAGACTAAGGCTACATGCAGGTGCAAGAGTTTGCCTGTGCAAAGCTAATTGAAGATCTTGAACCTGAAAGGGCAAACATTTCTCTAAATATGTGTGTGGAAGTCTTATAACTGCATTCTTTTGCATCTACCACAGATATGGTGCTGACCTTGTTGGCCAGTTGAACACTGGCTAAATCAGTATCTGGGCTGTTCATGGAGGAGTCATGTTGCTCTGGGGTGGAGAAAGCCATTTAAGCTGTCTGAAGGCTGAAGAGGCAGCTACTGTTAGACGCTAAGCCTGTGCTCCCTCGAAAAGTTGCTTCATACATACATGTCTTTGAAAGTAGCTACAGCCTTGATCAGCTACTTTTGCATGTACTCATTTTCTGTCCATTTAAACACATTTCTGAAATGGAAGGGACAAACGTACATATATCGAACATATGGTGCAAACCTTGGGACAAGCTTAAATTCTAGGGCTTTATTCTCCTAGGGTGTGCTTGGCTGTCTACTTTCATTGTATTTTCAAGCCAAAGTGCCTGTCCCTTTCTCATTCTGACCTATAGCGCAGGAGCAATAGACAGCAGTCAAGAAAGCATAGCACTTCTAGTCTGAATAGCAGTGCTTTCAGCACCTCCTCATGCAGATGCTGGTTGTGGAATAGTAAAGTTGAAAGGGATGAAAGAACCACTATGTCTAACCCCTGCTGTGAGGCAGAACTTAATAACTTCTGCTTCCCTCTTCCTGCAGATCAGTTGCTGCAAACCTGGTTACAACAGGCTTTGAGTAGAGAGTGGATGTGCTGAGCAAAACTACTTATAGGGCATGTAGCTCAGATTCATCTGTACAGATGAGCTGAGCCCTACACTACAGAGAGGCAGAGAACCTCCAAGGTCACTGGCCAATCTAACCTCAGATAATGCCTTGTATATACAAATACCTTGTGTATACAAGTGGTGATCAGTCAATCTGAATGTAAATAACACCCATCCCTGGAAATCCTACCAAGGAAAAATGTGAGTAAAAGCCATTCTGTCCCTGGAGGTTATTTAGAACTGCTTCATGTATTACCAGTAAGTAGCACAAGCAGTGGGCCCTCTAACTTTTTTCATCTCTGGGTGGAATGAGTTTTTTTCTGGGTGGCAGTATCAAGGCAGTGTGTGCACATGTGCATTCAGAATGAGTCCTTCCTGCTTCAACCTGAGTGGGCTCTAAAACAAACTGAGCAGACATCCAAGAACTTGTGAGTGTGTGCATGTGTGCACACCTTCGAGGGAACAGTGAGCACAAGTATGGTTTCCACTCTGTCCACAGTATCAGTTACAGCAGGGCTGGGCAAGCCTGGCCCCCTTCGTAATGTTGAACTACAGCTCCCATCATCCCCAGCAGGGGTGTAACTACCATTAGGCAAGGGGAGACAGCTGCCTGGGGGCCCCCACGCCTCGAGGGGGCCCCCCAAAGGCAAGTCACATGTGAAGTGAGTGTGTGTGTATCAGCGAGGGGCCCATTTTAAAATTTTGTCTCTGGGCCCACTCCAGCCTCATTACGCCCCTGATCCCCAGCTACAATAAATTGTGGCTGGAGATTATGAGAGTTGTAGTTCAACATCCTGAGGGCCAGGTTTGCCCAGCCCTGATTGATAGGTACACATGTACAGTGCAATATGTAAGGTAGCCCTGATGCAGCAGAGAAAGTAGGAACTCTAATGGAACTTAGCTCCATTCAGAAAGTGAGCAGGAAGTCCCACCCTCTCCAGCTGAGATCTGAAGATCCCAGCTGCCAATCATGAAAGTGCCAGCCATCACACAAATGATGTCTTAACCATGAGAGGACAAGCTGGAGGGGATAAGTGACAACCCCATGGCAGGGCTTCCCATCTGCTTTAGGTGCTGTAACCACATCATAGGAAGCTGCCTTTATATGGGTCAGACCATTGATCCATCTAGCTCAGTACTGGCTCCACTGACTGGTAGCAGCTTCTCCAAGGTTGCAGGCAGGAGTCTCTCTCAGCCCTATCTTGGAATGCTAGGGAGGGAACTTGGAACCTTCTGCATGCAAGCTTGCTGATGCTCTTCCCAGAGCAGCCCCATCCCCTAAGGAGAATATCTTACAGTGCTCATGTGTATCCTATTCAAATGTAAACCAGGGTGGACCCTGCTTAGCAAAGGGAACAATTCATGCTTGCCACCACAAGACCAGCTTCAGTTCACAAACCACACTTTGGTTTTGTCTCTTGCTTTCAAACTGTCGTGGTAGACTTTGCTTTCCCATAAACCTTCCTTTTCCTAACTGGGGTATCTGAGAAGTCCAGCCAAAAAATTGCCTGTTTGAAGTAGGCAGAGGTTTTGCTTTCACGAAACACCCCCAGCATTCTGTTCTCAAGCCCTTGTTTTGTATGTTTCTCTCTTGACTGTCTCTTTTGGGGCTGTTGAGCTTCAAAGGCCATGAAAATTAAAATTTAATAGGCTTCCTCTTGAATACAGCTGCAAGGCTACATCTGATTGGGCCATTCCTAACTGTAAAACACAGCTGTTGACATAGGCTTCCAGAAAATGGAAGCAGTTTTTAAGCAGGCATGTTCCAGAGAAAATAAGGCATGTTCTGCAACCTGGTTGTTTTGAAAGTAGTCTGTGGAGTTACTGCCAGTGCTGCTGTACTGGTTTTGAAATCTGTTCATGAAAAGTAATTTATGTGGGTGCAGTCCATTGAACACTGCTCATGTAGTCTCTGCTCAGTGAATGGGGTGGGTGGGGAGAAGAGCAAGAGCATGCCTGTGACCTTACCACAGTACCCACCATTCTTTTTCCTGTGGCCACATATTTGGGATTTGTGTGGAAAGGGTTGCACATGTATAGGGCTCTTCCATTGACCTGAGACATCTGTAATATAGGAGCTACAATTTCATGTAGCAGCTCTATAGTATACAGCCTGGGTCCCTAGATAATATTGGACTACAACTTCTCTCATACCCCCTCTCAAGAGAGCCAGCGTGGTGTAGTGGTTAGAGTGCTGGACTAGGACTGGGGAGACCTGAGTGCAAATCCCCATTCAGCCATGATACTAGCTGGGTGACTCTGGACCCGTCACTTCTCTCTCAGCCTAACCTACTTCACAGGGTTGTTGTGAGGAGAAACATAAGTATGTAGTACATTGCTCTGGGCTCCTTGGAGGAAGAGTGGGATATAAAATGTGTTTTTAAAAAAAGGCCTTTGGCTGGTGATAATGGGAGTTGTAGTCCAACAGCAACTAGGGATCCAAGGCCGGGTACCTCTTCTATACAGTATAGGTGTATATCTTATATGTGCAAATAGGCACTTTTGTTGAAATGGTGACTGCATGTCCACCAGGGGTTACAAGTGGTGATGGGTCATGGCCACAGCCACTAGGGGTGATTCTACTTTCTCCCTCGAAGTAGGAGGTCACGGCTTACATAGGGTTATCTTCCACTCCTTTGCTCCCGATAGACAGGAAGTCTCAGGTCTTTCAGGTGTCGTAGGTCCTTCCCCTTTCCCAGCATGCTCAGGTGTGTTCCCCAGTTCCTTCCTGTCTACGCTCCTGATCAGACACACCTGGGCTTCTGCCCATTTTCTCTATCCAGATCCATCACTTTTGGTGAGCTGTTTTCTCTCCCTTCTAACCCCGGGGATGGACCCTTCTCAGGCTGGGGACACCCTAGCTGGCTCCTTATCTGAGGGCATGGGGGGAGGAGAGAAGTAAGGCGTCCATTAAAAAGACCACTCACAAACAACGCCGCCGCCATCTTTCCCCGAGCGCACATGGCGCGGGAAAGAAAAAGAAACCCCCTCAATCGAAGGGAGAAAAGGCTAAATTAGAACTAATTCCTGCGCCTAGACAAAGCGAGCGCATTCTTTTACAGGCTGTCTGCAGTGACTCGCTGCAGCAGCCTGGAAAGGGGGAAACCCATGTGGCTGGCAGGCTAGCTGAGAGCGGAGTTCCGCTCCTCCTGGGGACCTTGATACCTCCTTTCCAAGAACCTCGGGCCCTCATGGCGGGCGATTCATTGGGGGGAAGCGGGGAATTACCCTGCCAGCTTCCCCCGTCCTTCCTCCTGGGCTCCTCAGGCCACGTGGAGGCGGAGGCGGCAGACTTCACCGCCCCAGCAGCACAACCCCCAAGCGTTCTCTTGGCCTGCGGGAGCGCCGGCGAGAGCAGCCCCAGCACCACGGCCCAAGCACCTTCAGCAGCAGCACCCGGCAGGCGGCTTCCCGGGCCCCCAATGGGCCTAGGGGTGATTCTACTTTCTCCTCACGAACGTAACTGTGTATTGTGGAGGAAGAGCCCTTTATTTGTGAAAGAACTGGAACTTTCAGTTGCATGTAAGAGGGCATTACACCCTACCCCCATTAAAGAGAATAAATGCTGTGTAACAATAGTTCTTGGTGCATTACACTTGGCCCATTAGGGACTCATGTTTTTCGATAAAGTTACAAAGGATCTCTAAACCTGGAAAAGCCACTGCATGAAAACCACTCTTGTGCAGTATTATGTGTGATGACTGTTCAAAATGAAACATTTTAGTGTGTGTTGTCTCCAATATTTGATATGTGCTTTGTGGAATTAACACTTTTAACTTGAAAGTTTCTGGTCAGTACTGTACCTAACACTAACCCTGAGTGAGCTTTGTACACAAGTGTCCCCCATAGGGTAGAATTTCTATTCTGTAGTAGCAAATAAGAGGGATGTAAACTTAAGTGGCTCAGTGGGGAAATGCTTGACTAACAAGGAGAAGGTTGCTGGTTCAAACGCCCGCTGGTACTATATCGGGCAGCAACGATATAGGAAGATCCTGAAAGGCATCTCATACTGTGTGGGAGATGACATTAGTAAACCACTCCTGTATTCTACCAAAGAAAACCACAAGGCTCTGTGGGCGCCAGGAGTCGACACCGACTTGAAGGCACACTTTACCTTTTTAAATATAGGTTTGCATTAGAGAATGGTGGTAGCAGCAGAAAGTTTGCCACCAAGAACAGGAAAAGCACAAGAAAGGGTGTAATGCTCCTCAGTCTAAAGCTTGTATGAGATAACAGAATATACATAGATACACTTTTAATTGCATAAAGCATTGTTCCTGGAACATAGGAAGCTGCCTTATGCCAAGTCAGCCCATTGGTCCTTCTAGCTTAGTATTGTTGACACAGACTGGCAGCAGCTTCTTCAAAGTTATAGACGGGAGTCTCTCTCATCTGTATCTTAGAGATGCCAGGGAAGGAACTTGGGAACTTCTCCATGGAAACATACAGGTGTTCTTCCCTGAGTGGCCCCATCCCTTGAGGGGAATATCTTACGCTGCTCACATGTCTCCCATTCAAATGCACACCAGGGTGGACCCTGCTTAGCAAGACCAGATTTTCTTCTTAAATACTCCTCGTGGGTAGCAGAGTGCCTCTCTATTTTTGGAAGTAAAAAGGGCCTGTCCAAACTTACATTGGAGGTTTCTACATACTTGGAACTCTGTACAGATGCAGAAGTATGCATATACAGATTGAATATCCCTTATCTGGACTGTTTGGGACCAGAAGTGTTTTTGGTTTTGGATTTTTCCGGATTTAAGAATATTTGCATAATGAAGGGAAGGGAGTCACCGTTTTCCTCTCTTTTTCTTTTTCCTTTACTCATTCGTTTAGGCTTGGTTGGCTTTCAGTTAGTTTTTTCAGTCTTCCATGCCTTTTGGTGATTTGTGCCTTTAAAATACATGGAGATTTCTCAATTGGGAGACGCCCTGAGAGGCTCCCTGTCAGAAGGGGCTCTCTTGGAGGTCTCGACTGGGACTGCAGCCGCTACTCTCCCTAAGGCGTCCGAAGCAGCAGTAGTTTTGGCTCCCGTGGCGGCCTCTGTCACGGCCGCTCTGCCTCTCAAAAAAGACAAATCATTTAAAGGAACAGGCAGATTCAGAGAGAGAGAAAAGCGTAAGCTCATCTCCAGCAGGGCTCCGCTCAATGAGAGGTTAAAGCTGCAGGTAGTTTTGTCTTTTGTTTTTATTATGGCATGGTGTCTGGATTTTGGAGCATTCCGGATTTCGGATGTCTGGATAAGGGATACACAACCTGTAAACCTTTAAAAAAAAGAAAAAAGCTCAGTGTTTTGCGCTTACAAAGCCTCATAGGAAGTTGAGGGTATAAATACAAGAAAATATTAGAATAATCTATCTGATTACCTGGAGAGGGAGCTGCCAGATCTTCACTGCAGTTCAAGGATATTTATTTTATTTATTTATTACATTTATATCCTGCTCTTTCTCCTTGGAGCTCAGAGTGGTGTACATGCTTTCCCCCCATCACAACAACCCTGTGAGGTAGGTTAGGGTGAGAGATACATGACTGGTCCAGAGTCACCCAGTGAGTTTCATGGCTGAATGGGGATTTGAACTCTGGTCTTCCCAGTCCTAGTCCAGCACTCTAACCACTACACCATGCTGGCTCATGGCTTTCCTGCCCCCTTTGTGGTGTGTTTATGCTTCCCAATCACAACTACTCTAAAATCCCCGCCCCCCCTCCCCACATGCTATTTTTCTATGAACAGCTCTCACAGGCTCAGTGGATATGGTAGCTGATCACAAGTGAAACACGAGTCAGCAATGTGATGCAGCTTCAAAAAAGGCTAATGCAATTTTAGACTACACTAATAAAAACCTAGTTTCCAAGTCACAAGAGGTAATACCGTAGTTTTACTTTATTCTGCACTGGTTTGATCTCTTCTGTCCAATTTTGGGTGCCTCCTTCAGGAAGGTTGTACACAAATTTGAACTGTTCAGAGAAGCCTGCTTTGAACACACACACACACCCTCCCCTGACAGTGAGGCTCTCCACACGAGCAGTGTGGAGAGCCTTACCGGGCGCTGAAGGGAGCTGTCCCTGGGCAGTCAGATCGGCCACCCACATGACTACTGGCTCTGTAATGGAGCCGCTAGTGGCGGTGGGCATCGGAGGCTGGCTGGCCCCCAGAAGTTCCAGAATTCTGAGGAGACCCCCGATCCCGGGAGGCTTGCTGGAGCCTCTCGGTTTGTGTGTGGGGGTGTCTCCTCATGAGTCTCTGTGGTGCGGAGCCACACCGCAGCATCTCACGATTGGATAAACCAGGCTAGCGGAGTGCTTGCTCTGTTAGCCTGGTCTAAGGGGAGGGGTATTTCGGAGGTTTGCTGCCAGGAGCTGCGCGGCTCCAGTTGCAGCACACGACCGTGCGGAACCGGGCTGGCTTCCCTTAGCCCGGTTCCACGTGGTCATGAGAATAGCCTCAGTGTGTGTGTGAACTCTAGGAGAAACTTCTTAATGAAAACAGCATCTTGGGGTGGGGTGTTACACAGCCCTGGAGGTGGTCATCAAGCACAGGTTTGATAGTCACTGCTGGGGCTGTTCTAACTCTGTGTAGTTCCACCTGGGGGTGGGCTCTTGAGGATTATAAGGCTGGTTCAAACAATAGCCTGCTAATACACACAATAAGGTTGGGGTCACGTGCCTACCCTGACATCATTGGAGGATGCCCATATGAGATATCCCATAATTGTGTGTGTGGGTGGGTGGGGGGTATATAATTTGCATGTCCTCCAAATGCCACATCTTGGCAAACCCTTGACTTTATCATGTATGGTGGGGGCCTGTCATCCAAACCAGCCCACAGCTGGTTGAATGTTTGAGATTAAAAAAGCTTCTCTTTTCCATCCTGCTGGGGTTCTCCAACTTGGGCCCCCAGATTATGATGGACTACAACCCCCATCACCCCAGCCACAATGGCTTGCCATAGTGGCTGGGGATGATGGGAGTTGTAGTCTGACAACATCTGAGGACCCAGGTTGGAGAACCCTTGCCATACTGTTATCCCACCCCACAGTTGCATAGCAACTTAGTGTTTGGGTTCATGGCCCTTTAGTACTATATAGTACAGGGAGGAAAGGCTTCAGGAAGTTGAGGAAGGGTATCCTTTACATGTATTAGATAGTGCTATAAGGCTCCTGTTCCAGGCTGGCTGGAGCCATGAACCAGAGGAGTCCTGATAGGAATTCAAGACAACATTTTGTTGCAAAGTCCCACTTGTCCATTACTGATCTGTTTCAAAGAATGTAACTCGTTAGAATTGTATTTGCCAGTTTCTTGCTCTCTGGCATGTGCTTTTGAATGGGAAGTATACATTGTTTATGCAAAACAAATAACTCCCCTCATCCTCCTAGTTTTCTATGATTAAAAAGAAACCTTAAAACATAATTGTTCCTGGTTTTAAGTAAAGATGTAGTGTGTGGATGCTTTTAAATCAGGGCAACAAGCTTTAGTCTGCAGCTTAGTCACCTAAACATTTAGTGATGGCTCAGTGGACTGCATAAGGATCCTTGATTAAAAGTGGCCTTTCCTCTTGACAAGAAAATGGTTTATTAAAGTTCATTTCATACTTCATGTAATGCAGAGGCTCTCAAATTTGGGTCCTCAGTTGGGCGGAATGATGGGAGCTATAGTCCAACAACATTTTGCAGATCCAAGATTGGGAGCCTCTGCTTAAATATATCAAAATGGAACATTTATTGCATATTTGATAACAAAGAAATTTTATTTAAATTGTATTTTACTGTTGTAAAAAGGCAGATGATTAACCAGTTAAATTTGTTTAATTGATTCCCATTCCTAACTTAAATGAAGCTTTGGCTGGACAAAGCAATAGAGGTTAAGAAACTGATATGTCCAAAAGCAGCAAAGGAGTAAAGATGTCTGCTTTCTAGGAAATGTAAAAGAGGTGGACTGGGACCCAAATTGCCCCTTAGATGTGCTCTTCCTCATGTATCCTGGTATCTCCCTAGCTTCACCTGCTTGTCACCCTTGTGCTTGGTAGGGGCAGCTCCTGAAGTTTCCCTGAGTTTCAGGAGTGGCTTGTTGAGTAGTATGATGTGCTTCTGGTCGGAGGTGTGTGTGTGTGATTTGAAAGACTCTTTACACAGACCTTTGGATCCGAGACTTGCCTTAGAAGACAAACTTAGAACCATCATGATGTGTTTTATGCACATTTAGTTGGGTTCAAAGGGGTAAAGTGCTGGATTATTTTCCTTACTTCAAAACAAGTTATAGTTTGACATGTGCGGGGAAACCCTGTCTGTCCTGCATTAAAGGTTGTGCCGTCAAGTAAGTGTCAGTTCCTGGCGCCCTCAGAGCCCTGTGGTTTTTCTTGGTGGAATACAGGAGGGGTTTACTATTGCTTCCTCCCTAACAGTATGAGATGATGCCTTTCAGCATCTTCCTATATCACTACTGCCCGATATTTCCCATATTGTGGGTGTCATGCGCTAGCTTGGAGTCACAGTATCCAACCGCCTTCCTTCCTCTGCTCCTGTTCATAGGCTGTGGAAGTGGCCTCAGAAGTGCTGGTGAGCGGGTTAATTATCACCCTATTCCTCTACCAGCTGTCAGGGAGAGGAGTAAGACTCTAGGTCCAAATCACTCCCATCTCTCCAGAGCGCCTCATCCCTGGCCATCCAAGCCTTAAATAAAGCCCTACAATCAGGGCAATCCCAAGCACCCTCTCCTGACTCCACCCTCTCCAGTGTAGCTGCCGGCATCCTCCCTCCTTCAGCTGTTGCCTGTCTTGCCAGCTGTTGAGGCCCTGCCTTCTCCGCTTTGCCACCAGGAAGCAACCTGTTGGGCCATGCTGGCCCATCCACGATCTGTGGGTTCCTGTGTGTCCTGTGTAGGATAAGATTTTTTTTTTTGAACCAACAAACTACCAAAGCATACAGTACGTTGCCAAAGCACAATTATATACAAAGTGCTTGTTTGTACATGATATATCTACAAAGATTTACACACAAGGATTTGGAAACACACAAGTTATGAAGTATATGCAGGTAGTACTGTAACTTGGGGGTGGGGGATTACAAGGCACATCAGGTAATGGGGGGGGGTTATGTCCAACGTCCATTTCCACAATTTGTCCCATTGCTGTTTAGAAGAGATACTCTTCTCTTTTTGCACATAACCATACAAACTTTTCCAGAAGAGATTTACTGTCTCATCTGCGTGAACCTCTTGGTCGCGTCTTCCCTCCCTATTCCTATGCAGAAGCATTGCATAAATGACATACAGGTTTACTAACCTGATTACGAGAAGGGGAACGTTCCAATTCCCTAGTATCCCAACTGACTTTACCTGTACTCAGGGGCTGTGTTGCCTCCATCTTCTTGGCCCCCCAACTGGGTGAGTACTCGAGCCCACCAGTGGGAAGGCCCGACGCTGGGAAGCACACAACAGCCTCCTGCTCTCTAGGTAGGCTGCTTCCCCGCTGTGCCATTAGGTGGCTTGCTTTAAAGGTAGTGTTGAAGAAATGACATCACCATTAGCCATTCAAGTTTGAGGATCCTACTTTCGGTGGATCTCATGGGTGTATGGTGCGACCAGTATACATAGTGGCTTGTGAGTGCAAGAGGGCAGGTCCCTGCCCTAAGGAGCTTAAAAACTAAAATTGGACACAGGAGAAACACCAGGTAAATGGGAGAAAAGTGGAGGCAGAGAAAGGCTTAGTTGGCTCACTAAGGGGTTGAGCCAAAGACTGGGCAAGCTATACTCCCACTGCCTGTGGCATTTCTGGATGACAAGCTCACCTTAAGTGGCACAGCAGGGAGATGCTTGACTAACAAGCAGAAGGTTGCCTGTTTGAATCCCTGCTGCTACTATATTGGGCAGCAGTGATATAGGAGGATGCTGAAAGGCATCATCTCATAATGCGTGGGAGGAGGCAATGGTAAACTCCTCCTGTATTCTACCAAAGAAAACCACAGGGCTCTGTGACTGCCAGGAGTCGAAATTGACTTGACGGCACACTTTACCTTACTTTAGCTCAGTGATGTCAATCTTGCAGGTTTTGCTGTTGCACCATGCCTGACACTCATTCCCCCAACCACCCTAACCCTGTGATGGACCTGTTGGGGGGGGGCACTACTTTGTTTTCCTCGGATCTACCCTCAATAAAGAGATTGCTCTGATCCCAATTTAGGAGCATTCCGCTCCTTCGAGGTAGGCTTCCACCATTTGATCTAAAGTACTTGATTGGGCTCAGACATGACTTCAGCACCCTAGAACTGTCCGGCGCAGGACTTACTGACACTGTACAGCTGGAATCTACACAACCCAACTCTAGAAAATTATTAAGAAATATGAGTTGCACACAGAATAAGGAATTGGGGGAAATGGGAATAAAGAAAAGGCACACAGGAATTCAAAAGAAAATACAAAAAACCTTTCCCAACTAACTAAAACTGGTTATACCCGAGTTCAGCATTTAGATGGGTCCCTGGCTGAGGGAGCATTAATCTCTACAGCATCTCCCTATCTGGACACCAGTAGCAGATGGTGATTTGGAGATTAGCAACTGGTGCAAAATGACTGGGCCCTTGGCCACTATTATATACTGATTAAAGAGCAGAGAAAGCTCCCCACTGTTCCAGAAGTACCTGGTAACCAATAAAAAGAGCTGGCATATCTCTCATGTAACACTGGTCTTGGCCAATCCAGGGTTTTCCCTCCAAATTGGAGGTTCCTCCTTCTCAGTGGGTCCTAACTTGCATGTCTAAAGGTAGGTCTGATTTGAGCTGGTAGTTTATTGTGAAAAAGGGATTAAGCCTGTACCTTGATGGCTCTGTTCCTTCAATGACAAGAGACTGCACCCATTCAATAACAAAAGGGAGGAATGTCCCCCATTCAGAGCACTCAGGGTAGAGTGGAGGTATTCTTAATCTTGAGATGGAAATTTGCATTTTGTTACATCCTTTACTATTCAAGGATCCTTTGGGTCTGTCTTCTGGGGGACTTACATAGTCCTTTTTGAAGGGTTTAATTTGGATTGAAAGAAGCACTTTCCTGCTGATTCAAATTAACCACCCCTAAGGACCTTAGCCGCAGTGAGGAAGCAGCTTGCCTAGAATGCAAGAGGCTGTTAGTTCCACACACACACCCCGCCATGTGCTTCCCAGACAGTATATTTGTAGTCACCTATATTGGGCAGCAGTGATATAGGGAGGTGCTGAAAGGCATCATCTCACACTGTGCAGGAGGAGGCACTGGTAAACCACTCCTGTATTCTACCAAGAAAATAACATAGAATGTGATCACTCGGAGTTGACACAGACACAATCTTTCCTTTTTTCCTTTAAGGACCTTTAAGCTACCACAAGAGCAGAACTCCTAACAGTTCAAAGGATCATGGAATAGGTTTGGAACTGGTCAGGGGACTGTCAAACCATATGGCATGCATGTCCCAGTTTCCTGCCTCCTTTGGGCACTAGGCTGGACAGAGAGATGCAGCTCCCCTTTAGCTTAATGGCCATCTGGCTTACAACTACAATGACCAGAAATATTTATATACCGCTTTTCAAGATTTACATAGAAAAACAAATAATAAGGTTGCTTGCATGTCCCCAAGAGACTCCCAGTTGAAGTCCTCTGCTTACTGAAGGCTTGCATTGGCTCAGACTTCGAGATCATTCTTGTTGAAGAGGAATGGAGGGATTGGGTCCTCTGGGGCCAATTTACTTCCTCTTGTTTCCATTGGTATGGGGGATTTTTACTGCTTCTGTTCCTAGGGGTGGGCTTTGTTCATGTGCAGCCCTTGGCAATAAGGATCAGGGGGGTTGTTCTTTATTTAAATAAACAGAAAGCAATATTTTTCGATGTGCCTGTTGAGTTCCCTTACCTTATCTGGATAGTGTTACTGCTAACTGAGCAAAGAGGCATATTTTAAAAAGTGGCAATTTTCCTTATTGAGCAGGGGGAGAGCAACTGGCCTTCTCCATCCCCAGCACAGCCTCCCTCCAGTGGCTGCTGCTGGTGTCTATCTTATGTTTCTTCCTACAGACTTCATTATTGCACACGCTTAATTGTAGGGACATATGTGATTTATTTTGTTTCTGCTTTAAAGTATTAGTATCGTTTTGCATAAATGATAGTAGTCTTAGTCATTATTATATTTCACTCCTCTTATATGTTGTAACAGATATTAGACAATAGTCTAGCTCCTTTTGGATGGCGTTTGCTATTTCAAAACAAGTTTCAAGCTACTGATGTGGAGGCAACTTTTTGGAAAATATCCCAGTGGCTCAGCTTGAGATGTTAGTAAACGTGGGAGGATGTTGGATTTCCTACTGAGTACTTTCTTTGCCTTGTTGAGTAATCACTCTTGCTTCTAAATGTCTTAAAGATATGTGGCTATTCTTCCATCCTCTATCACCGAGTCTCTAAACTACTGTATTTTTA
Organism: Hemicordylus capensis; assembly: GCF_027244095.1. Taxonomy (NCBI): domain Eukaryota; kingdom Metazoa; phylum Chordata; class Lepidosauria; order Squamata; family Cordylidae; genus Hemicordylus; species Hemicordylus capensis. Next base: position 47,340,004 of record NC_069661.1, on the reverse strand, counting down.
CAAATATACCACTCACATAAGTATAATCCAGCCATGAGTATACCCATGGAAAGTTAGCACTTAAGTTTAAAAGATCATGGATTGCCTGCACTGTTGAATTCCCCGTGGGCTATGTACACAATAATAATTTGTTTCTCTGTCCTCCATTAAAAAAGTTTTTTCAGTCTTACTTGTGGGTCTGTTGCGATGGGTGGAGGGGAGTTTTGCAGGCTGGACTTCTTTCCAGGACTTGACCCAAGCCTGTGAGATGTGGTGGGCTACCGGCTAGCTGGGCAGGTGGGAAACAGTGTTTCCCCTAAGGTCTGTGCATGTGCCCTCCAGTGGTAGGTGCCACCCACTGCCGCCTCATTGGTCCTTTGCCTGGAGTTTCCTAAACAGAGGGAGCCAATCTGACTGCAGGGTGACCAACCCAGGTGGAGAGGTGCTGAGGTACGCAGGCAAGTGGGATGGGAAAGGACTGGGGACTCCTGATAGACTAGTGGGGCTGGGAAGAGTCTGCCTTGCATTGTCTATATAAAAATAATTCTAGATACCCTGCAGCCACTTACCGGTAGTTATCAGCTTTGGCTGATATGCCAACTACGATCTTACCTGGACAGAGATAGCTTGACCACAGTTGCTAATGCTCTGGTAACCTCTTGCTTAGATGACTGCAGTGCGTTGTATGTGACCTTTGAAAATGGTCTGGAAACTGCAGCTGGTACAAAATAGGGCTGCAAGATTATTATCTGAGACTGGACCTTTTGAGCATACTACACCAGTGCTTCATCAGCTGCACTGGCTTCCAGGCCATATTAAAATTTCTAGTTTTAATCTTTAGAGCCCTAAATGGCTTGGTACCAGGTTACCTAGGAGAAGGCCGTGCCCCATATGTCCCAAAAGATCATCTTCGGAGGCCCTCCTCCAGGCGCCCCTGTCAAACGAGGTGGCTGTTAGGGAGAGGGCCTTTTCAGTGGTTCCACCCCACTTCACCTGGCTTCATCACTTTGTTCTTTTAGACACCAGGTAAAGGACTTTTTGTTCACTCAGGCCTTTTAAATTTTGATTTTTAAATTTGATTGTTAACTTATTTTTAAAGAGTTTTAAAACTGCTTTGTATTGTATTTTGTATTTTCTTTTCTCCCTTTTTGTCTGTTATGGTTTAGTGTGTTATGTGTTTTTTATTGTGTGTTTTAATGCTATGTTGTGAGCCACCCAGAGAACAATTTGTTGTGGGGCAGCTAGCAAATGTTGATGATGATGATGATGTATTAGTTCCCCATGCAAGCCTTCATGGGAAGCAAAAATGATGTACCCTGCAAGGTCTGTATGTGAAAATATGGTAGTGTGATGCCTTGGTCATATGCATGGAAAGGGTGAGGAGTTGATCATTGCCCAAAGTCTTGAGCTAGGGAGGCCCAAGTTCAAATCTCCACTTGGTCACAAAGTGTAGAGCATCTGCTTTGCATGCAGAAGGTCCCAGGCTCAATCCCTGTCAACTCCAGGGAGGAAATACTACAGGGAAATACTACAGCTGGAAACATTGGAGAGCTGTTGCCAGTCAATTTAGACAGACCATTGGTCCATCTATTAGGGATGTGCACGAACACTTCCGGGAGGCTGGGGTGGGGGTGTTTTTTTTTTAAGGCACAGGGAGGGTGCTCTTATCTCTCCTGCCGCATTTTCTCCTCCAGCGGTCTCCCAAAAATCTCTGTCTGGGGCTGCACGGAGGTATGCTTCAGCCCTGCAGCAGTGATTTTGGGGAGAGTGCCAGAGGGGGAAATGCAGTGGGGGAGGTAAGAGCATCTTCTCTGCGCCTTAAATCACCACCACCACCACGCCTCTGATGTGGCTCAAACACTGGTCATCTGAATGGTTTGGCAGTCCATAAAAGGACCGGTTCATACATATCCCTACCATCTAGCTCACTACTGACTTGATATAAGGCAGTTTCTTATGTTCCTATGGTGAACCTGGATATCATCATCTCAGGCTAACTTGCCATCAAAGAGTTATTGTTAGGATAAAGTGGGTAGGAGAGACTCTGTATGGTTTAATATTGAATGAATGAATGAATGAATGAATGCTGTCTTAACAGTTGCTGATCCCAGGTATGTTTTACCGGGTTTTTGGGGGAAAGCATCTAAATCCTGCTCTCGGGATTTCATTGCAAGTTTTTGTTTCTGAGCCTGTTATGTATGAACAAGTTCTCTTTTTCATAGCATTCCTGCTTTTGCTAAATGTATCCGTTACAAGAGCTGGAAGTGGACAGTACATGTGGTAGCACTGCTAGCTGTTCTTTGAGATAAAATCAAGGCAATGTAGAGAAGGAATTCTGCTTGATTTAGGATGTGTTATGACCTAGAGAATTGGCTTGTGAGTGGAAGAGAACAAATAAGGGGAAAAGTTTGATTTTAGAGTGCAGGTTACCATAAATGGAGTAATGTTATCTTTGCTGTATTTTTTTAAGAAACAATTTCTAGAGCATGTCAAAATAGAGTTTATGAATTGGGATTGTTTTAGTATAGATTGCAGGCTTTTAAACACTTGGAGGACCTGAGCTGAACAAATTAATGATCTGTAAAACGATGAAGCAATGCTAGCTATGTCTAAAACACACTGTGCCTAAAGCAGATGTAGATATTGATTTGGTAGTGCTGGAAGAGTAGACTCTGAAATGTTGCAGTTGCTGTGTTTGGTCTCCAAGTATGAAATATAATAAGACAGGCAAGATGATCCAGTGATCCAGTTGAACTTGTTACCTTGCTATGTTGTTAGTTATGAGCACTGAAAAGGACGATGAAGCTCACTGCTGATAAGTGCAGGCTTTTGCACACTGGGGCATATGTGCATGACCTCCAATTGTTCTATCTCTCAGTGTACTTGCTGCTGTCAACAAAGAAGTGCAGAATGTCAGGGATTATAAGAAAAGGGATAGAAAGTGCCTCTAAAATCTGCCATGGATTTATATGTTGCATCCTGCTTGCCTTTCTGCTACCTTCTTCTCAAATAATATAATGCAACTGGAAAAGGCTAGAACTCATTTTAGGAGTTCTTTAGTATTTGCTGAATACTAGTGTTGTACTTACATTCAAAAAGGGAAACAAGGAACCCGGATAATTATAGACTTGTAAGCCTAAATTTACTGGTAGGTGAGGCCCCAGGACAAGTAGCAAAGAAAAAAATAATTAAAGATGTGGAAGAATATAACAAAAGAAAGTAGGCAACATATGCTCATCAAAGGTAGTTTGTACCCTGCTGACTTTGGAACAAAGAAAATGCAGTCAATCCATTTGTAGTTCAGTAAAGAGTACGCAGCAGGGAAATGCTTGACTAACAAGCAGAAGGTTGACTGTTCGAATCCCCGCTGGTACTATATCGGGCAGCAGCCATAGAGGAAGATGCTGAAAGGCATCATCTCACACTGCATGGGAGGAGGCAATGGTGAACCCCTCCTGTATTCTACCAAATAAAACCACAGGACTCTGTGGGCACCAGGAGTTGAAATCAACTTGATGGCACACCTTTAAAGCAGTATGTAGGGTGAGTAAAGAATTAGTTAAAGGGAAGATGAGAGAGGGTTTATGAAGGAAATGTTCAAGGGAAGAAATTAGTGGAATTCCTCCAGGTATCTTATTCAGTATTTTTTATTAGTGGGCAATACCTTGGGCAAGGCAGTAGGAGGAGGATGCTGAACTCTGCAGTGAGAGTTTAAAGTGTAGTTGTAAATATTAAGAGACATTGGAAAAATATGCAGAATGAATGGATGACCCCATGAAGCAGAGTAATAGAAATTGATTTTAACTTGATACAAAGTGTAAGGTCATGTATTTTTTGAGCTAAAACATATTTGATATCCAGTTTCCCAATAGTGGGGAATGAAAAGTACAAGTAAAATCTTGAGATCTTGGTGTATTCAGTCTGACTGAACTATCTGATGTGGCTGCAAAGGAAGCCAAGGCCATTCTTGGTAGTTAGGGCATTTCTAGCAGGGATAAAGAAGTTCTGATAACAATGTAGAAGGCACTGGTGAGGTCTCCTTTAGGAAACAGTAGCTGATTCTGATCATCTGTGTGAGAGTTGATGAGTTCTGCAAAATAACTACAATTTATAACTAAAAAGATTGTGCTGAATTATCTAGATCAAGACTGCATTCAGTTCCTCTCTGGTTTCACATGTTTCATCTTTTCAGTTCCAGGCACTCAGTTCAGTGTAAAGTGAAGTGTGCCATCAAGTCGATTTCGACTCCTGGCACCCACAGAGCCCTGTGGTTTTCTTTGGTAGAATACAGGAGGGGTTTACCATTGCCGCCTCCTGCACAGGTAGCATGTCTTAAACTTATAGATGAAAAAGGTTGGCTCAGTTGAAATACGTTGGGGACAGCAGAGGGAAAGAGACCATGTACTCGACTGGAGCCCATCTAGTCATTGTTATAGGCAGTATTGTTACTTTCCCCTTATTAAAAAGAATTATTGTGGCCTTTCTGGAAGCCTTTGTGTGCACAAACTTTTATCCCTCCTCCATTGTCTGCAGGCTCTTTTTATATCTCTCTAGGGAAATCCTTTCAGTGCTGGTGAAGTGCATCCTCTTTATCACACGGAATTCTTTTCAGATTTGTCTGGCCTGTTCCTTGTTTATTGTGTGGCGTATATTCATAGAAGGGATAGTCAGGGATGTGCCGGCAGCAGTGAATCTTGTAATTCCAAACTTTCAACAGCTGGCCTGCAAGTGGACTATGATCTCTTAGCAAGTGATTTTACTTTGCACCTATAAATGAATTGGGAATTTCTTCATAAATTCAGAAGCTCAATAGGCAAGAGCAGTTCAAGGTCAGGTTTCCCAGATCTCTGAATTGGTACTTGAAATCCTACTAGCTCTTTGAGCAGGGCCAATCCAGTGGTCTAGCTAAGATGGCCATCATTCTGCTGGAGCTTACACCAGCATCACTAATTGGGATCCTGTGCTCAAGTATGTAGTACACCACTCTGGGCTCCTTGGAGGAAGAGCGGGATATAAATGGAAACATGAATGAATGAATGAATGAATGAATGAATGAAAAGCATACCCATAGCAGCTACTCCTCCATCCTTGACAACTTTGTCGCCAGCTACCCAAAACAGCAGCATTCCCAATCACAGCATTCCCAGCACACAAAACTGACCCCTTGTCCGCAGGGGTTCCAGAGGTCCTGGCCTTCCTGCAAGCCAGGTTGGACCTTCGCCTGCATTGAAACACGCTAAAGCGCCAGACCTCGGCACTGGCTTCGGTCCTCCAACTGTCTTCCACATTCTCTGGCCAATCGTCCCTTCACCCACACCTCTCCAGGTTCCTGCGAGGGGCATCTAACCTGGCACCCCCTCCCATCAGACGTTTTCCCTCATGGAAACTAAATCGCATCCTGAACGCTCTAACGAGGGCGCCATTCGAACCCATCTCTTCCATCCTGCTGAAGGCCCTGTCCTACAAGGTCCTCTTCCTGGTGGTGATCACCTCCACCCGCAGAGTATCCGAACTTGGCACCCTCTTAGCAAGTAAGGAATTTTGCACCTTCCAGGCAGACGCAGTGTACCTCCGCCTGGACCCTACCTTCCTTCCCAAAGTTAACTCCATGTTTCACAAATCCCAAGTTATTGTTCTCCATTCATTCTGCCCCTCCCCGGTTCATCCTAAAGAAAAGTTGTGGCATACCCTCGATGTGCGCAGGGCCCTGCTCACATACATCTGCCGAACCAAAGACATCCGGAAAACTGATGCCCTCTTCGTCTCCTTTCACCCCTCCTCCTTGGGCAACAAGGTCACAAAGGCTACCTTGGCTGGTAGCCTGCATCCTGCATAAAATCCTGCATCCTGAGGGCATACACAACCCTTCACCTCCCGCCTCCAGGGGGTGTCACTGCACACTCGACTAGTAGTACAGCCACCTCAACGGCCTTCTCAGCCCACATCCCACTGTCCAAAATCTGCCGTGCGGCCACCTGAGCATCTGTGACCTCATTCATAAGACATTATAAGGTCTCTGGCTACTCTCAGGAACAGGCGGCATTTGGCCACACAGTTTTGCAACAAGTTCTCTGAATACATCCTTCCCGTCCCTGGGACTTGTGTCTACAGCTTGGGCATGTCCCACCCTGAGGATCTCCTATTCAGGGGAAAAAGGAACATTGGTCCAATCGTGAAGGGTTCTTTTTCCCTGTAGCAGGAGATCCTCAGCCCCTCCCAGATGTATTCTTCTGGGATTGGGGATTGGGGCCCTTTGGTCTACCCTCCATTCCTGGATGGGGCCCAGTCATGTTTCAGAACCAACTCTCAAAGTTTATAGAACCTAGGCTTTACCCTTTACTTCACTGTTGCACACTGTCTAACGTGTCCTCTAGTTTTCCTTTTCAGTTTTTTCTGTATATCACGCGGCACACATCTGCAGAGCTCTCCCCACTGAAATCTCCTTGCCTCGCTCAACAGCCCTGGAACTGGGGCTAGGAGGTGGCTACGCCTACAATTCAAGGCACATGGTCCAGTTCTGTCTCGGGCATGCTCAGTTCACTACCCATCCTGAGGATCTCCTATTACAGGGGTAAAGAACCCTTCACGGTAGGGCCAATGTTCCTTTCCCTGCCCACTTCATCTTGCCATGCCTGCCCTCAGCAATGGCTTGATTACAAGTATTTATCCACCAGACCTTGTCTGTTTTCCTTCCATTTACTTCATGCAGCTCAAATGTGTGGTTTTTCACATGAATGGTAACCAGATGGGGAGGGGGAGATCATGAAAACTGTGGTTTGTTGACGGTCACTGGTGCTCACTTTTCTAGTACTTAAGTGCCTAGCCTGTGGACAAGACGCAGACCCTCAGATATGGGGTGTGTGTGCGTGCGCTATGGTGATAGAAAATCTTCTTGGGCCTTCTTCCCATGATTTGTCCATCTTGATTCCTGATGGGTTTACATTTGAATGGAATAAGGGTACCTCTAAAGATTGTGAGAAGACACAGTGTTACTAATCTGTCCTTCTTATCTTTGTTCTTAGCCTTGGATGTCAGTCTATGCCAGAGCTGCTCAACTTTGGCCCTCCTGCAAATGTTGGCCTACAACTCCCATAAATCCCTGGCTATTGGCCACTGTGGCTGGGGTATTATGGGAGTTGTCATCCAAAAATGGTTGGGGGTGGGCAAAGTTGAGCGGGCCTGACCTGTGCAAAGTATCCTTTTGCCAAAGGTCCAACTTTTGTGCTTGCAGCTCTTTGGACATAAGTTAAGAGTTATTTTGGCCCATGCTATGCACCTAGATATATGAAACTAATGTTGCCTGGCTGAGGCTTGTATATTGCTTCTGGTGTGCAATAACTGGCTACAGTCAGACTTTTATCCTCCTTTGATGCTTTGGTGGTAAAAGGGAAAGAAGTTGGGGGTAGCCATCTGAGGCTTCAGTGGGAGTGCTTTAATTCATACCACCTTTTTGCAGATGTAATGTTACACTGGTGTTGAAGGTGGGACTGGCCTCTGAGAAATGTAGGATTTCGAAGTCCCGCTCTTTCCCTGCTGCACCTCAAAAACTGCCCATTCCCCCCGCCCTTGTACCAGTTGTGTGGCTTTCCACCAACAATAGCAATAGGTGATAGCAGCAATAATACACAAGAAAAACAAAATCAAATAGATCAATGTACGCTGGAACCATCAAAATAAAAAGAACAGTGCTGAGAGTAAACTACTGGTAGTAGCATAACGGAGAACAACCACAGTAACATAAGTATCCTTTTTTTAAACAACCAACTGAAGTGCCTTTTAGGACTGTGTGATTTGCTGTAATGCCAGCACATTGGTTCTAGAATCATCTTGGTATTGCTGCACTGGTGTAGGTTACCTCTGTCATTCTAAATCTCTCCACGAGCAAGGAGATTTAGTACTGACCCTATCCTAATTCACAGGAGCATTGCACTGCTAATCTCTGTCAATATTTTGTGTGGTGTTTTTTTGTTTGTTTGTTTTGTGTTCAATCAGGGTGGATTTGATTTAAATCAAACTGATTTAAATCATGATTTAAATCACGATTTAAATCACTAGCAGGGTGGATAAAAATCAAAAAAAATCCGATTTAAATCAAAAAAATCCGATTTAAATCAAAAAAATCTGATTTAAATTTAAAAAATCCAATTTTTTTTATTTAAATTGGATTTTTTAATTTAAATTGGATTTTTTTTATTTTTATCCACCCTGCTAGTGATTTAAATTGTGATTTAAATCGTGATTTAAATCAGTTTGATTTAAATCAAATCCACCCTGTGTTCAATGCATAATTAAGGTGGTGCTTCCCAAGACATCTTTGGACTCTTCCTTTTCTTGTGAGAGGAAATCTAAGCCTACATTCCTTCCTACCATCACACAGGTTCATGGCAGATAACAGCCAATCAGTCAATCAATTCCTTTATTACGATCACAGACCAGCACAGGCAGGTAACAGTCATTTCAGCATAAAATTGATGGGTCTGTGTTCTTCAAAGGAAGGCTTGACAAATCCCAGGCACAAGGGAGTCATAGTGCCTAGAAATTTAACCATGGCGCCTAGACTAGGTTATTCAGAGTTAGTTATTTAATAACATCTTTATTTGTCCCAGGCAGTCCTGTTTCTGTTCTATGTACGTTGCCTGTAAAGGACCTAAAGAGAAGTCCATTTACCCTGCCCTTCCACAGTGCCCATCATCATTAAGTCTAATAATTTTGTCAAGTGTTCATTGTGTGGCCTCTGAAGTTCTGGGTTGGCTCCAAGATCCAAAGGAACTGTATCAAGACCTGCCTTAAAGGGGTCATGATGGAAATGGGCCAGAGGGAGGGAAATGGAAGTGGTGGATGAGAACATAAGTTTTTCAAGTGCTGATTGTAACAAGAGATGTGTGTAGTCTAGAACTTCATTCATTTTACTCTTGATGTTCCAGCAATGTTCCCTTTTTATTCAAGGCAGTTGCTTAGACTGCTTATTTGGCCACAGGCTGCCAAAGCATCAGCACCAAAGGCTGTTATAAACCTTAAATGGGAAGTGTAATAAAAAAGTGGTGAAAAGCGTAGAGGAAAGGCGAAGGGCAAACAGTAATGAAACTGTTCTAACACACTTTCAGTAACTGAATGCAACGTTTCCATTCATTGCAACTGCAACAGCATTAGTTATCTGAGGCCTTAGATTTACTGTTGAAGAGATGAGGTGGCTGCAAGAGATAATCCCAATGGAACCTTCTGCAACAATTGCAAAGGTTAGGGGGAACATTTCCTTTTTCCTGGGACAATTTCTCTTTTGTCATGCAGTGTCTGTATCTTGAACGTAGTTTTCTTGTGGCTTACAAGTCTGCTTTTGCACAAATCTGCAGATATGTCTTGTGCTGAATGTATCAGCTTTGATTATAATGAAATGAGCTTTGGCACAGATAATGATTTGTCTTACTCATGAGGACTGGATGCACTATCTAGTTCTGATACATGCATGACATACACACTTTATACTAGATTCTTTAATGGGAGTAAAATGTGTAGTCTTTCAGACTTGTTCTACTTGCAGAAGCATCACAAAAAGGTCAAAGATATTTCCGGAAAGAGATTGTATCCTTTACTTTCCGACACACCACTTGTGGTGGCATCATAATGCCGAGTTGAGAGCTTTTTCCTATTGCCATGGTAAGGATTTTATCAAAAGTTAGTATATGGAATATTATTGTTGTTTACACAGTCAGACAGGTGTTATTGACTGGTTTGTTTTATCCAAACATCAAGTCCTTCCCAAGGAGCTGGGATGGCTGAATCTTATTGTCAATGTTGTTGCTGTTATTATAGATATCATCACAGAATATAGGCTGTTCCCAGTAGAGTTGTTTTTTGTAATTGGCTGATGGTGATTTCTTTGGCCCCTATGGTGTTGAGGTGCTCTTCAGGTTGTTTTGGAATTGCACCTAGGGCACCAGTTACCACTGGGATTATTTTGGTCTTCTTCGGCCACAGCCTTTCAATTTCAATTTGTAGATCTTTGTATTTTGTGATTTTTTTCTATTTCTTTTTCTTCTATTCTGTTATCCCCTGGTATTGCGATGTCAATTATTTTGACTTGTTTTTCTTTCTTCTCGGCTACAGTTATATCTGGTGTATTGTGTGGCAGATGTTTGTCTGTTTGTAGTTGGAAGTCCCATAATATTTTGACATCTTCATTTTCTACAACTTTTTCAGTTTTATGGCCCCACCAATCTCTGGCTACAGGTAGCTTGTATTTTTTGCAGATGTTCCAGTGTATCATCCCTGCTACCTTGTCATACCTTTGTTTGTAGTCAGTCTGTGCAATCTTTTTACAACAGCTGATTAGATTGTCTATTGTTTCATCTGCTTCTTTACAGAGGCGGCACTTGCTGTTTGATGTTGATTTTTTGGCATTTGTTCTTAGTGCCTGTTCTTGTGAAGCCGGTATTCAACCCTCAGTTTCTTTCTTCAAGTTGCCATTCTTAAGCCATTGCCAGGTCTTGGTGATGTCTGATTTTCCACTTATATTGTGCAAATATTGACCATGGAGTGGCTTATTCCTCCATTTTTCTGCTCGGTTCTTGACTTGTTCTTTCTTGTAGGCCTGCTTTTATTCATTCGTGTTGAATAGTTTCTCGTTATTGACTATTTGAAGTGCATCTTCTTCACTGTCCTTGATATATTCTTCAAGGCCTCTTTTCTCCTCCTCTACTGTTTGATGGACTTGCAGCATTCCTCTTCCACCTGAGCTGCCAGGGAGGTATAGCCTATCAACATCACTGCGGGGGTGCAGAGCATGATTGATGGTCATGATTTTCCTGGTCTTACGATCTAGCGTCTCTAGCTCTGCCTGGGTCCAGTCTATTATTCCTGCAGTGTATCTGATAACAGGTATAGCCCAGGTGTTTATGGCTTGTATGGTGTTCCTGCCATTGAGTTTGGACTTGAGGATTTTTCTAACTCTCCTGATGTATTCACTTCCAATTTTTCTTTTAACTTCAGCGTGTGCGATGTTATCAGCCTGGAGAATGCCCAAGTATTTGTAAGGTTCTTTCTCTTCCAGATTCTTGATCTTGCTTCCATTGGCCAGTTCTGTTCCTTCTGTTTTTGTTATTTTCCCTCTGCTCATTATTAATGCAGCACACTTGTCTAGTCCAAACTCCATTTCTATATTGCTACTGAATATATGGACAGTGTTTAGCAGTGATTCGATTTCTGACTGGGACTTTCCATACAACTTCAGATCGTCCATGTACAGTAGATGGTTGATTTTACTTGATGTTTTAGATGTTTGGTATCCGTGGCCTGTTTTGTTTAGTATTTGTGAAAGTGGGGTCATTACAAACAACAGAGGGGATTGTGAGTCCCCTTGGAAAATGCCTCTTCTAATGCTAACCTGTCCAAGTGTCTCACCATTGATTGTTAACTGTGTACTCCACATGCTCATTGCTTTTTTTTATAAATATCTGAATGTTTTTGCTGACACCAGTTGTTTCTAAACATTTTAGTATCCATGTGTGAGGCAATGAGTCGAAGGCCTTCTTGTAGTCAATCCATGCAACACTTAGATTTGTTTTTCTTCTCTTGCAATTTTCTAAAATCATTTTGTCAATCAGCAGCTGGTCTTTTGTGCCTCTGGTGTTCGGGCAATTTCCTTTCTGTTCAACTGTAAGCTGCTTATTAGTTAATAAGTGTTGCATGACTTCATCTGCTATTATTCCAGTGAATAATTTGAACATGGTTGGCAGGCAGGTTATCGGTCTATAATTACTTGGAACTGCATCTTTTGCTAGGTCTTTCATGATGAGATGAGTTTTCCCAGTTGTTAGCCATTGTTCAATATCACCTCCTTGCAAAATGTGATTGAACTGTTTTGATAGTTGTTTATGGAGGCTTGTTAGGTGTTTAAGCCAAAAGACAAGGGAATTTTATTTATTTATTTATTTATTTATTTATTTATTTATTTTTATATATCCTGCTCTTCCTCCACGGAGCCCAGAGCAGTGTACTACATACTTAAGTTTCTCCTCACAACAACCCTGTGAAGTAGGTTAGGCTGAGAGAAAAGTGACAGACCCAGAGTCACCCAGCAAGTATCATGGCTGATATGACATGACAGGATATAATATTATAATAATAATAATATATGACAGGAGCCCAATGATTTAGAGTTACCTCACTAGCCAGTCATTAGTTCAATGCTGCCTCATGGGGGGAGTGAGGGTGGGGGCGTGGGAGCGGTGTTTTTGGGATGCACACTGCTACAGCAGCAAGCTGAATGGGGCAGTGGAGAGCAGCCAAGGGTCTGCTCTCTCTTTTCCCTCAAAGTTCTCTTTCAAATTTCCCTACGAGCGCTCGAACCGCGCTTCAGGTGTATCCTTAGAGTGAAGTGGGTCTTCTCTCATTTGGACTGGGATGTGAAGAAGGGAGGAAACAACAGGAACCCCCTCCTATTGCTCAGAAAGGATTCCTGCTGTTTCTTAACTCTCAAACAGGCATTGAAAATGAGATCTTTGGGGAGGAGATCTGTGTGGTTCTGGGTGTCCTGCTTGCCAGGGGCACTCGCCACTGGTGAGCTGGCTAGTGGGTTTGGCTAGTGGCCTGCATATGTGTGGGGCAGGGGGATGCACTATAAACAAAGGCATGGTTCAGATGCTTCCCCAGGATTTTCATACTTGCTGTGCCACTGAGGCTGGATGGTGCTTCATAATGTTCCATTCAGACCTTTTCCCTGCAAGACTTGAATGGTGAATAAGAACATAACAAAAGCCCTGCTAGATCAGGCCAAAGGCCCATCTAGTCCAGCATCCTGCTTCATGTAATGGCCAACCAGGTACATCAGGGAAACTGTGAGGAGAAAGAGGGTAACCACTACCTCCTGTTGGTGTTTAGGGACATAACCCCTCTGATCCTGATGGAAATATGCTGCTATCCAGGCTAGTAGCTGTTGCTAGCCTTGTCCTCCATGAATTCATCTAATCCATTAAAAAAACACACAAAAAAACACCTAACCCATCTAGACTGGTGCTTCACGACATCCAGTGGCAGTGAATGAAGTTCACCTTGGGTAAAGAATACTTCCTTTTGTGAATCCTTTCAAATGTTTAGTGCCAGGATTTTAAAAAGGGAGCTTTTCATGGCATAATTCAAAGCTTCCACTTCTGATTTAGTGTAAAGAGGTGTCCTCAAGATGTTGTTGGTTAAAGGAATAAAGAATAGCCATGAATAAACTGGAGAAACTACTTAGGGAAAATAGTCTGTATAAGAGAATGAAGGAGGCTGCAGGTTTTCAGGACACATTTAATTTTGGCAATAAACCAGTGTTAACATGGAAAAACTGAGATTTCAGATGCCCTCAGCCTTTGTTTCTCTCATTGTCACTCTACAAATCCATCTGCCACTCGAAAGCACAATTCAGCTCGATGGCATGTTCTATATAGGTGGCACGATTATTTCAGTGCTCAAAGCACTGTAGCCTGTTTTCAAATGTGTAGCTTCTCTAGAGATATAAAACATTTGGATGGTACAAGAAGGGTGGAGGGCCACAGTTCATTCTGCTTTGAAACCAGGATAGCATTTTGGAAATAAAGGGATGATTTTCTAAGCAAGACTTTCATTGCAGGAACAGTTGCCTTATTGAAGCTGCTGAATAGGCCTGAGGTCATGATGCAGTTGGGAGTGAGCAATTGGCTTTCTGCGTGCACTGAAACAGGGTCTGCTTTACTGTGTGATTTATCCTGTTGTAATGCATAATGCTCTAACCTTGGGGACTTGGTGGTAACTATTCTGGCAACACTTGATTGTGTTTTAAAATCTAAATCAAAAGACACTGATTGGGGAAAAATAGTATGAATGGTATTGGTTTGCATGGAACATTTTCGACAGTGAGCAAATACTGCCTTCAAAATCACAAAACCCCTGGAATGCTACAAGTACTACAAAACAGACATCATCTTATATGAGCTAATAAAATGTTTTAAATCACTTTGAGAAATTAGACATTATTTCCATTATCAGTTGATCTTAAATATTAGAACATCGTGAAATATAAAAACTGATGATTAATACAGAAAGTGTGTGTGTGGCAGGGGGTGGAAATATGAGTTTGTGAGGGCATAGGGAAGCCAGTACAAAAAACAATAAACTTCACTGTGTGCTATTCGAAAACAACATTTCGTACGCATATCCAGTCTTTCACTCATCTGGTCAAGTGGTGAGATTGCATTACTGGAAGTGATTTAGTGAATCACTTCCTTAGTATGACAAAAATGCAAGTTATGTTGAAGATGTGCCCCCCCCCCGTTTGTTAATAATATAGTATTGCAGCCTTATTCAGCCCAATAGTCATGTTGAGTAATTGAACTATATTTATAGTACTTTTGTTTTATTGTGGTGATCTTTCTTTCATTGCATGCTGCTTTGAAAGCCTCTGACATAAAATTTGAATAATTGGTAATGCTGATTTTTACTGGGTTACTGTGTGTGTGGTAGGAAAGGGTAAATAAAATTGTGTTGGATATATTTATTATTTATTTAACACTTATATACTGCTCTTCCTCCAAGGAGCTCAGAGCTGTGTACATGGTTATTTTTCTCCACTCAACAACCCTGTGAGGTATGTTAAGCTGAGAGATACATGACTGGCCCAGAGTCACCCAGTGAGTTTCATGGTTGAATGGGGATTCAAACTCAGGTTTTCCCAGTCCTAGTCCAACATTCTAATTAAGTACTGGCTGCACAGACTTTGGGTATTTCCACCCTGACATTGCATCTAATACGATGCACCTCTTGTTTTCGTGAAAATTGTATCCTGGAATAAGACTGCCTACATAAAGAATTCCAGAGAGATTCTCATACAAACTGAACACAGGGGCACCTTTTAAAACTGATAATTCTCTTGCATTAGCAGAGGGATAGGAATTGTTCTTTTTCATCCCAGCATAGTGTCATTTCCAGTGACTGTTCACTGGTATCTCCCTTGTGTCTTTTCTTTATTAATTAATTGTTAGCCTCTTAGGGATAAGGAGCCATCTTTTCATTTCTTTTGCTATTTAAACTACTTTGAGAACTCGTTTGAAAAGCAGCAAATATGAGTTCTTAATCATTTTAGTTACACTTCCTTATTCTGAGCTCCCTGCCCATGGAATTGTGAGCTCAACCGTTGGAGAGAACATTGATGTTCAGAGTTGCTTCTGATAAAAGACTGCAGTCCTGTTCATACAATACATTGCACATGTGCACAGGCATCTGTAAACATATACATGTTTTTGTGTGAATTATTGTACACATGTTTATTTTAAAAGTAATTCTGGCTGGGTAACATATGAATAAGGGATCCATCTTTTTTTATTATTTCTCTGCGTAAACCACCCTGAGCCATTTTTGGAAGGGCAGCATAGAAATCGACTGACTGACTGACTATACTTGTATCCAGATCCATATATGTGTACACAGATGTGCATTCAACATAATGTTTGAATAGGACTTCTGTGTTTACTGCTTCAGGGTTAATGGCTCTGATGTTGCACTCAGAAGGTAAGTGTTGACCCCAAATAACTTTCTCCCATGAAGCTAATCAGCTGGGGTGGCAAGTCTCCACCCAAGTTTCTGTTTGGTTCTGCTCGATAACTGATGCATTCATGAAACTAATGTGTGTAAGGGAGGGATGACATGCTGCCTTGGGAGCATCTCTTCCTATTATTTATTTATTTAGCATATTTCTGTATCACCCAAAATGCAAGTTCTCTGGGCGGTTTACAGGACAATAAAAACAACCAATAAAAAGACTAACATATTTCAACAATTAAAATTTAAAAAGTTAAAAATATTAAAACACAATTAAAACAATATCTAATTAAAAGCCTGGGTGAACAAATATGTCTTGACTACCCTTTTAAAAGTCGTAAGAGATGGGGAGGCTCTTTTCAGCAGGAAGTGTGTTCCAAAGCCTCAGGGCAGCAATGGAGAAGGCCCATCCCTCAGTAGCCACTAGACGAACATCTCCTGATAATCTCAATGGGTGGTGTGGTTCATAGCGAAGAAGACGTTCTCTTAAATACTCAGGGCCCAAACTGTTTAGGGCTTTATAGGTTATAACCAAGACCTTGTATTTTGCCTGGAAACTTATTGGCAGCCAGTATAGATCTTTTAAGATAGGAGTGATGTGGTCTCTCCAAGATGACCTAAAGACCAATCTGGCTGCTGCATTCTGGACTAACTGCAGTTTCTGGACTATGTACAAAGGCAGCCCCACATAGAGCGCATTGCACTAGTCAAGTCTGGAGGTGACCAGCAGATGTACTGCTGTTCTGAGGTCTATTGCCATTGCTTTCTTCTGGGGCTAATGATGTCACGGGTTGCATGCTCTGCAACACTTGTTAACAATACTCAGGATAATCACTTCTCCTGTGATGAAAGAGAGGTGAATAAAAAGCCCCTGATCTTACCAAGAACTCTTGACTCTTTCATGTTGCTTTGGTTAACTTCTTGTGGGACTGAAGAGAATGAAATAAATTGAGGGTTTGATATTTCAGGATAATGGCTCATGTGCACAGATGCTTACTTGAAGGTTTTCCAATCATGGATTATTTCAGAACTAGTTTAACCCATGCAGAGCATCTGCGCACAAGTACTTGATTGCTCCCCTCACCCCCTGCTACAGCCCCCCTCACCTCAGAGATCTTTGCACACTCACCCAAGCCCTGCTCCTGCTCCTTCCCACAGGAGCAGCAGCGGTTGACCGGGCCCTTCCTCAGTGCTGCCACCGCCATGGCTGCTCATTCTCCTCAGGCCTTATCTTCCTGCCTCCCTCCGCCAATGGCCTCAGTAGCTCCAGACAGCAGCAGTGGTTGACTGGGCCCTTCCTTGCTTCTGCCATCACCATGGCCACTCGTTCCTCTCAGGCCGCTGACAGGCATGGGCCCATCCCTCGCCCTTCCTTCTTTCTCTCTTCCTCTCCCTTCTTTTTCTCCCTCCCTTTCTGAATTAACAGATCTTGTTCATTTTGTTTCCTCATTTAATTCCTACAATGGCACCCTCCTTATCCTGAAGAGGCTCATTCCTCCCTCATGACCCCTCTCTTCATAGACCCCTCCCCCCCTCTCTCTCTCTCTCTCACACACACACACACACACACACACACACACACACACACACACACACACACACTCTCACTCTCACTCTCACTCTCACTCTCACTCTCTCTCTCTCTCTCTCTCTCTCTCTCCTCTCAAATCAAGAACATCTTCTGACCAGTAACAGTTGCATTCCAATTGACCTTAACGGTCAGAGGCTCCTCCTCCCTATCTGTATATGGAATCTCCACTGCCCAATCACCACAGTGCTTCTGCTCACAAACTCTCACGAGAGCTGCCACACACGGGATTAGCCACAGGGGTGTGTGTGTATATGTGTGTGTGTGTGTGTTTGGGCAAGATAGTCCTCCAGCTTCTACTGATTCTCTCCCCCTGCTGCATCCCCTTGAACCCTACACTATTCCAAGGGGCCCCTCAATTTTCAAGAGCAAATTTTTAGTGGACATAAGGGTGTACAGTGTTGAGAAAGGACAGAATTCTACTGATGTTTTTCTGGATCCAGTCTATTGTTTCTTGGTATGATGACTGCCTTATCAGCAAAGTGAAAAACACCCATTCAATTTTTATTAGCATATTCTTTCAGAAATCAGGAGAAAATCTTTTCATAAAAGTCCAGCGGGCTTCCTTGTAAGCAGAAACTTATCTCAAAATTCTGTTGTGTTTAGTAGCTAGCCATCTGACGCGAATTATTACATTAACCTGTATTCTAAATAGAATGTGTATGTATGTACATACACACACGCTTATTTATTATATGAATATTTATTTATTTATTTATTTTCCTTTTTGTTTTTTTACAGGTGCATTCTTCTTCCCCTTCTGGGAACCAAGCCCCCACAGCAAAGTCTCTTCCTGCTCGTAGATTCAGTAGATGAGGGTTGTAATACTGCAGAAAGTGACCAGACATCTACAGGCTTATCTGGAACTATAGCTGAACTTCTAGCTAGTCATTATGAGTTTTTTCCTCCATGGTTGCTGCTCCTGTGCTCTGCCCGGAAGCAGAGCAAAGCTGTTACAAAAATGTTTACTGGTGAGTACAAATCACAGCAAAGTTTTAGTCACTCATTCACTGGGTGGTTGGGGAATAATATGGGGCCAGAGCTCCATGCAAAAGGTCCCAGATTTAATCCCTAGCATCTCCAGGTAGGGCTGGGAGATATTCCTGCCTGAAATCTTGGAGCCACTGCCAGTCTGTGTGAACAATACTGAGCTAGTTGAATCAGTGGTCTGACTCTGTATAAGGCAGCTTCCTGTGTTAAGATTTGAACATGAGCATTCCTCCTGGGCATTTGTGAAAAGTGAGAGAAAAGTAAAACTTCATTAACTCTTTTTGTTTTCCTATTACCTTTAGGGAAAAGAATGTACCATTGTGAATGATACATTCACAATTGTGTTATTGGAGGGGTTGGGGGCACTGTTCCTTGTAACGGGCATTTCCAGATGTTGTTGACACAACTCCCATAATCTTCAGCTGCAGTGGCTTTATGACAAATGCCATTGCAGCTGAGGATTATGGGAGTTGTAGTCAACATAATCTGGGAGTCCTTGTTACAGGGAACACTGGTTGGGCAAGGCTGTAGTTCCATATTAAGGATACTGGTGTATTATGTGGGATTTAATGTGCTGCCCTTTATCGTGATTTTGAAAGGGTATATATGACATGTATATAGTGGATAATGGAACTCTCTATGCTCTCTCTCTATGTGCCTTTCCCAACATAATCGGAGACCATCCCTTACTCTAGGATTGTTTCCTCTATGTCCAAAATCGACAGGAAGTTGAACAACTAGAATTTTGTTGATGAGTCAGTGATCCCCAGCTCTCCAGTTCCTTTTCCTGTAGTGCATTTTTTAAAAAATCCAGTAATTCTGCTTCCCTACTAGCATTCTTCGTAAAAAACAAAAAACAACAGTCCAGTAATTTTAGCCTCCCTTGTTAAGAATCTAGAGCCATCAGCTTTGTATTGTGTGTGCGGAGGTTACATTTTGCAAGCTCATTTCATGGGTGTAGTTGTATTTGTTCCTGGGAGTATACTGTTGGCAAAGACCATCAGGAATCTTCTACAACTTGTTGATCCAGTCTTTGCTGAATTGTGAGATCATTTCATCACTCTGCTGCTATTGTTCCTGGGATTTTTCTTAAATGTAGAGAAACAGAAGCTGAATTCCTGACCTGCATGTAAAACCTGCCTGTATTAAAAGCGAGGTTTGGAATAAAAATGCAGTAATACAAAAGTAGGGTTGCCAACTCTGATGGAAGCTGTTCTTGGGGGCTCGCCCCAACCCTCACCCACAACGTATGTCCCAGTAATTTTCACAACATCAAACCATTAAGAACTTCCCACAAGTACAGCCATCCCTCGCCATCCGTGAGGGTTCAGTTCCAGGAAAACCTCACAGTTGGCGAATTTGCGGTTGAAGAACCATTGAAATCAATGGCAACAGGGGTTGGGGGAATCGTGGTCTTGGAAGGATGGTAAAATACATTGAAAAATAGAGGGGAATCCCTCCAAATCACAGGAGTCAGTAAGAGGAATGAAGGGGACCCCCCAAAATTGTGTAACCCCACCCCCACAATGCAAAAAAAATCTCACCAAACCATGGATACTCAGGTCGCGGTTGGCGGGACCTGCCTCAATTTCCCAGTTGCGGATACTCAAAACAGTGATTGGGAAACCTGCAGTTGGTGAGGGATGAACTGTACTTCATTCCCCCCCCCCAAAAAAATTTTATTTTACTGGCCAACCTCCTAATGGTGTGCTTGCACAAAGATGTTGTATAGGCAAGTTCTGCTGCATCAGGAGTTTCCGTTGCTAGTGTTGCACTAGCATAATGCTGTTGTGCTGGCTTAAGGGTGGAGCACAAGGATGTTTCACAAAGAAATAGTTTACAGGGCTCACATGTAGTCTCCTTTTCAATTGCAAAGGAGACAATTCATGCTTGCTACCACAAGACCAGCTCTCCTCTGCATAAGTACAACTTTGTTCTTTGCACAAGTGCTCCATTAGTTAGGATGTCAAGCTCTACCTCTTGTTTCAAGTATTGTGACCCACACCCACTCAACCCAAATCTCTGCCCTAGATGTGATGGGTTAAAAATAGGAATGCATGAATTATGCCTTTGGGGAACATGCTTAAATGCCCTACAGCTTTCTACATAGTCCGCCCAATCGTATTCGGCTCACCTAATATTTGCTATAGTTCCTTGACTCAGGGTGAATTGTATAAATTGAGGCAAATTAAATTGCCAAGAAAAAACCAATTAAGTCACATTTCCATTGGTGTGCTTCCAAAAACAATGTTGCATGCTAATTTGTTTAATCTAAATACTAATTTAGAAGTAATGTTAATTTGTTGCTTTTTAAAAGGATATGCACTGCATATTTTCATAAGCTCAGGATCTTTTGTTCATAGGACAGACAGCAGCCATGAGAGTTTTCTCCAGTGCTTAAGCATGGGAATGAGTCTACCCTGATGCACACTGAGCAATCTTGTCTTCTGTCCTTCCAGTGTTGCCGTGTTTTGTCACACACACACACACACACACACACACACACTTCATTACTCTCCTGCCTTGCCCCAGCCCAGAAACACAAAGTTGCTGACTGTCCAGAAGTCTTCCACATTCCTGTCAGTGTGCACAAGTGTCTTTTTTGTTTAGAGACAATTGTACTTTCTAGAAGCGAGGACTCTTAGTTGGTCACTGGGCAGGCAGAACAGTTTATATTCATGAGAAGAAAATCAAATGTCCTTGTTTGTTTACAGGGAGCAAATATTCATAATTTGAGAAGTGAGGGAATTACAGAGCTCAGGTAGTTAAAGAGCATACAAATATGTATTTCAGCTCTGACATGGAATGTGTATATTTTGTCCTGTCCAGATGAAGGTGGAGGTCATAGCTAAGCAATATGTTTTGTGTATCTGAGCGCCTAGAAAGCGTTGTCAGTCAGAGTAGACAAAATTGGATTAGCTGGGCCAGTCGTCTGATTCAACATATGTTTCTTTGGCTCTGCATTTATTTGGATATGCATTCCCAAGGGCTAACGTAAAGTGAGAATTCATCTCCTGACATTGTCACTTCCTGCCTTTTGGTTTAATGCCAGAAATGCAGAGGTTCCAAACAAGAATTACATACTGTGGATTTGTACATACCTTGTTACTTGCAGGGGACCTTCCAGCCCACCGCTTGTTTTTGTCTGTATTATAGCAAACCAATATAATGTCCCAAATGCTGGGTAGCATTACCGTAGGCAGGAGGAGGAAGGGCTGTGAATTCACAGGGAGCCCTCACCGTCCCTATGGCAAAGGCCTTTTGCTCAGCTGAGCAGGCATGGAAGGCGAGGGTGAGCATTTTCTGCTCCTCTCCCCTCATTGCAAAAGACCTTTCCACTTGCTGGAATATGGTCCTGAGGGTCGTGTGACCCTCAGGAACATATTCCTGCAAGCAGAAAGGCCTTTTGCAGTGAAGACAGAGAAGCAAAAATAGCTTCCCCCTCTGCACCTGCTCATCTAAGCAGAAAGCATTTAGCACTTAGCAATAGCACTTACATTTATATACCGCTTTATAGCCGAAGCTCTCTAAGCGGTTTACAATGATTTAGCATATTGCCCCCAACATTCTGGGTACTCATTTTACGAACCTCTGAAGGATGGAAGGCTGAGTCAACCTTGAGCCCCTGGTCAGGATCGAACTTGTAACCTTCTGGTTACAGGGCGGCAGTTTTACCACTGCGCCACCAGGGATGGTGAGGGCTCCCTGTGAATTCACAGCCCTTCCTCTGTAGCATCTGGGCCAATGTCCCAACGCTTAGGCAGTGCTTTGTGTTGATGGCAAGAAACTTAAAAAACTTGGGGTCCAATGAAATGGGATTCCTGCCCAGCTCTCTGTATACAATTTCATTACTGAATTGCTAACATTAAACTAGCCTATAGGGCAGTGATAATCGAGGAAAATTCTGACACATCTGTTGTAGTAGTATGTATGGATTAACAGCTGGTTATGATGGATTTTATCATGGCCTGGACTCCAAGAGACTAAATGCCTGCATGTACCCTGAAGTGGCTGTTCAGAAGGGTGCTGTGAGAGTGCCCAAGATTCAGGATGAAGACACTTTTTTACATGTGATGTTAAAAGGTAGCTGTATTTCAAATGGTCTGATTGATTGATTAAGTGCCATCAACTCGGTGTCGACTCCTAATGACCATGTAGATTTATTCTCTCGAGCCATACTTAAGTCCTGTTGATTGGTCTGTACTTTACTCTCCACTAAACATCAGGAGATTTATATTGCTCTGTTTTCCCATTTGTTGGGAAATTAATTTACTGTACTACTTGTACAATAATTTAAGTATGAGAATAGATATTTGGCAGCTGTAACCTAGTAGTATAATTTTGTCTAAATAATGATTAGGTACAAAGCATGTTCCTTGAAATAAACACGTTAATGCATTTTGAATTAGATTGTTGGCCTTTATAACAATTGCACATTTTCAGGAAGGTATTAAAATACCACCTGTGCCCTAAAGCAATATGTGTTTGTGTCTAAAATACCTGAAGCTATTAATTTATCACAGTATAGTTTCTTGCCAAGTGTAAAGTTTCTCAGAGAGAGTTATTTTTAGATGTTCATCCTCACTTTTAGAAGTACTTCTGTAATTTAAATTTCCTGTTGATGATTTGAAAAACAAATCTAGATTTAATAATGCTAGGCTAACACTATCCAAAGCTTTTTGTATCCTGGAGCTTGAATAAAGTATTCATTGCTCTCACCCAGCCACCTTTCGAACACCTATCTTCCATTAGCCTGAAACTTCTCTCCTACAAAGTCCTGTTCCTAGTAGCTATTATCTCCACCCGCAGGGTTTTGGAAGTTTCTGTCCACCCGCAAAGAACTGTGCCAGACGCTGTCATTCTCCGATTGGACCCTACCTTCCTACCCAACATCAACTCAACTTTCCACTGATCGCAAGATGTCATTTTCTCCTCCTATTGCCCGGCTCCAGTACACCGAAGAGGAACAATGTGGCATACACTTGACGTTTGCATGGCCTTTGTACATATCTCAAACACACGACAGAATTCCCCAAATCAGACATGCTGTTCACCTGTTTTCAGGGCCTCAGGTGCTGCTGCACATAGTCTTGCTTCTGGATTGCCAAATAGTGGAATGGCTAGGAGTGCCCTTGCATAGCTCTGACTGGTGTACCAGCTGCACATTTTCCTAGAAAAGCTTATTTGGTCACTGTCACACATCTTGGTCACATCCAGATTAGATTACTATGACACACTTTCTGTGGGGGTGGTTCAGAAACTTCAGCTGGTGCAAAATGTGGCAGTCAGAATATTGTCTGGGGCTTGTCTCTTGAAGCATATTACTCCAGTTTTTTCCAATCCATACTGGATCACTTCCAGGCACAATTCAAAGTTTTGGTCATTACCTCTGTGAAGTCTTAAACAGTATGAGACTAGGATATTTAACAAACTGCCTTCTCCCATATGCGCCTGTCTGTCCAGTGAGTTCTTTGTTGAGGCCTTGCTCTGTGTCCAATTGTCATGGAAGGTTGTTTGGCTGGGATATGAGACAGGGCCTCCTCAGTTGTGGTGCCTAGGCTGTCGAACTCTCCCCCCCCCATAAGACCGATTGAGCCCCTCATTATTTTTAACCTTCAAATACATTTTATTTAATCAACCTTGGGTTTTATCTGAGCATTCTGTTCTTCTGTTGGCTGTTCTTGTTCTAATTGACTTTAGGTTTTTGTTTTACTTTCTAAATAAATAAATAAAAGGGTGTTATGTAAACAAATCATTACTGAGCATTGTTTGCAGACTCTCTTGGGTCATTCACAAGTCCCCATGGAACTGTGGTTTCCACCCATCAGAGATAACTGCCATTGTTTACATGCTCCCTTACCTTGAGGTAAATAGCAAAGCAGCTCAAGAGCCTTTGATTGTTTCCAAGTTGATCTCTTTGCTTTGAACTGTTAGAGCTCCAGGATGGTGTCTGCATCCCCTAATCAAGCTAGGCTGAACTGAAGTGAGTTCAGAGGCTGTTATCTGGAGACCAGATCTTATGTAAACAAGCCTGAAGCAGAAAGAAAAGGGCTGAAGGGCAAAGAATGTTGCTAAAAGGCAAACTTTCAGGTTTGAAAGACAGGAGGAGTGGTATTTCAGGGTCTTAATCCTATGTTGTTCTGTTTTCATTCCTTTTGGAGGAGAAAGTAGAAGGGAGTTTATACAGATCACACCAAGGTTGCAGTGTGTTCATATAAAGAGAGATTGGCCATTCAGTGATTCTGTGAAAATTAATGCATTTGGGGACCAAAAATGGAAATGTTCTTTTATTGGCAATGAATGATAGAGGGATTCTGGTTACTTTTGAGGTGACTGAGCCACCCATATGAAACAGCCAGAAAGAAGCACAATGTGATTATAGGTTTTCTCTGGAGCCTCGGGTAGGGTGTGACGAAACTGGGGTTACTCTATGCTTTCATGGGATCTACCTTCAATAGAGAGATTGTTCTGATCCCAGTCTAGGAGCACACCGTTCCTTTGACGTAGGCTGCCACCAACTGAAGACTGATCTAAAGCCACTGGCCAGGCTTAGACATGGCTTCAGCAACCTAGAACTGTCTGGCTTGGGACCTGCAGGCACTGTACACAACCCAGGTCTAAGCAACAATATCTCTGACAGCTTTTAAAAAGTCTTTAAAGATGCATCTGTTCACCCAGGCTTTGAATTAATATTGTTTCTATGGTTTTTAATGTTTTAAAATAGTCTTTTAAAAATTTTAAATTGTTGTAATGTGTTACATTTTTCATTAATATCTTAACTAACATTTTACTTTGTTTTTATTCTGTTGTAAACCACTCAGAGGCATAAGTTTTGGGTGGTATAAAAATGTTTTAATAAATAAAAAATAAATAAACATACTATTTGGAAACCAACTCAACAGAGTAAGAATGACCTTACAAGGCACATGGGGAAGAGTTTTGCAAGTAACCCTCCAGAACCTTTTAAATCAGACTGAAGCCACTTCTAAGTATATGAACTTTTAACAAGGGTTGCACACAGAATAAGGAATAGGGGAAAATGGAGGAGTCTGGAACTGAAGAAAGGCACATGGGAATTCAAAAGAATATACAAAAACCTTAACTAACTAGCACTGAGTTTTATCTTCGTCTAGCAGTAGACTGGCCCTTGGCTGAGAGTGTGTTAAATATCTATAACTCCTCACCTGGAACATCCATTAGCAGATGGGAAGTGGTGAACACTGGCCAGTCCTTTGCCCTCTATTTTATAGCCATTATGGAGGGGGAAGGCTGTCCTTCTCTTTCCAGGATAGACAGCTCTTGGATCCAATGAGAAAGCTTTGTGCATCTCTGATGTCATGCTGGTTTGGGGCCAGTTTGGGATTTGAGAGCCAGCGTGGTGTAGTGGTTAGAGTGCTGGACTAGGACCGGAGAGACCCGAGTTCAAATCCCCATTCAGCCATAATACTTGCTGAGTTAATCTGGGCCAGTCACTTCTCTACCAGCCTAACTTACTTCACAGGGTTGTTGTGAGGAGAAACTTAAGTATGTAGTTCACCGCTGTGGGCTCCTTGGAGGAAGAGTGGGATATAAAATGTTAATAATAATAATAATAATAATAATAATTATTATTATTATTATTATTATTCCTCCAAACTGGAAGTGGTTCCTCCTTAATGGGCCTAAACATACATGTCTAAAGGTGAGTCCAGTTTGAGCAGGTTACCTATTGTGAAAAAGGGCTTAGGCTTGTAGCTTGATGGCCCTGTGCCCTCAATAACAAAAGTAAGAAACTGTCCCCATTTAGTAACAAAAGGGAAGAATGTCCCCCATTCAGAGAGCTCACTCAGAGCACTTCCACTCTGAGTGTATGTGTAAGACATTATTGAGCTAAGATGAAGATCTGTGTCTCCTCACAGGGATAGGAGAGTAGCAACACTACTACTATTACTTTGGCAAAGCCATCTTTGAAATACTAGCTGACATTCAGATGAATGCTGCCCTAAAGCAACGAACAAGATTGTGCACACTGAAGAAGGTTGTGGAGCAGCATGAAGTGGTGGGGATCTTGCGCTCTGGTGCACTTGCACATCCATTATTCCTTGCAATACGTTCAGACCAAGGAAGAGGTTTCTCAGCAGGTGAAATGTCACAGGTTGTGCAAGTGCAACACTAGTCTGAACACTAGGTTGGGATGCAAGAGTCTGACTTAGTGTATCTAGCTTTCAAAACTTCCTTGATCTAGTGCAGCATTAGACTGGCTATCAGCCACTGTGTTCAGTTCAGTCATGTACAAGGTGAAGGAATTCTAATGGGTCCCAATGCAAAGAAATAGAATTATTTCAGAAAGTTCTTGACTGACATGAAACCTAGTCCTGTGCTGTGTATCCAGAAGTTTATTCCCAGGTCAATGCACATAGGATTTTGGTCTTGGTTCAGTTATCTGACACCATTTGATTTGCAGGAAAAACTTGTCCCATTTTTAGCCCTAGAAACATTTTAGAAGGTAAGCCTGCAGGTCAGTCCATCATCTCTTTTAAGAGTATGCAACAATCAGGTGGTATTATGTGCTCGATTAACAATAAATATTATCAGGTTAGACAAGGAAGGTAGGAGGGACATAGTCTGTGTTTGCTCTGCAAATGTAATATTTCTGTTGAGCATAAATGTTTTTTTCCGTAGGAAGCGGGAGTGAACTTAACAAAAGTAGTAATTAAATAAAAATGAGAAAAATACAATAAAATATTTATGTTCAGGAGCACTATACACATTTTTTCACTTTACATTTTAACTAAAGAGAGAAGTGGGTCAAGCTTAGTGGTCAAGCTCAAATTAAATCTCTGTTTGTCTACATGAAAGTCAGAACATAAGACTCTCCAGCCAGCTTCATTGTTGGTTTCAAACAATAGCGGGAGATAAGCAGTTAAATTAGAAGCTCAAATTAAGAAAACCAAGGCAAAAAAGTGTAGGTGGCAGCATTGTCTGAAGAGCAATATATCTAATCTGCTCTGAAAAGAAAACAAATTAAACTTGCAGATGTAGGCAAATAGTTTTTTGGTTGTTTTTTTGCTGCAATAAACAGGGTGACTACAAAAGCCTAGAAGAGATTTTTCCAAGTTAAAACCCTCCATTAAAAAAGGCAAAAACCTTGCAATTCAATTATGACAATGACTGGCGCTCTGAAAATGGCATTATGGCTTAAAGTGCTAAGGATTATTCTGACTGTAACATTAAAACAGCACCATTTTCTCACTAATGTGTATCTAATCTAACTGGCACATCTCCAGAGCTGAAGAGTGAGTTTTAGTTTCTCACCAGTGGAATGTTTTAAGGGCAAAGCCTACCCCCCCCCATTCCTTGTCTCTACTTTGGAATGATGAAGTACTGACATGTGACTCAAGTACTGATATTTAATGTTTTTATAGGGTTCATAGAACCAGCATCCTGCATTCAGTCATATTGGCCCACTTTGAATCACAGTTGTCAAAAGGCAATGGACACTTACTGCACCATACCCTCCTTACAGATTCCTCCAGCATATCACTCTGTAGTTCTAAGCCAAGTTTTGGGTCACTTGCAAAGAAAGCAGAATCCTTTTCTTTTGTTTTGTTTTTGTTCTTGGCTTTGGCATCAAGTATTTGTGTACTAGTGCAGGGATTCTCAATCCTGGGTCCTCAGATATTGTTGAACTACAACTCCCATTACCTCCAGCTCCAAAGACCATAGTGGCTGAGCATGATGGGAGTTTGTAGTCTGACAGCATGGGAACCCAAGATTAGTCCCCAGATGTTGGACCTTCATGGGTCACTGTGTGAAATACGATGCTGGACTAGATAGGCCCTGGGCCTGATCCAGCAGGGCTGCACTTATGTCCTTATTTTCATTTTCTGTGGGAGAAGGCCATAAAATATATATTGGATTCTTGGGCCTGTTGAGAGCCCTTGGATGGGGAGAAGTTCCTTCCATAAGCTAAAATGCACACACCTGCTTCTGCCTCTGGATTCAAGGACTGATGTGCAAAAGATGTGACGTTTATGTTCCATTAGCTCTTCTTACATTTTTCGTTCTTCTCTCTCTTCTTTTCGTACTAAGCTGTCCTGAACTAGTAATTCAAGTTCACTGCTGTTACTGCCTCCAAGTCATTCACATCTTGATTCTCCTTCAGCTTTTGTTTACTTCCTTGAACATTTTGAAAGCTGCTCTTGAACAGCTGGATGAAGATTCCAAGGCACAGTTTGGTCATTCTTGACACACACTTGCATTTCCATTTTTCCTGCTATATTACCCTTAGCATGCTTGGACTTAATTAATATTTCAGTACAGTTTGTTGTGAAAGTTTAGTGAATATCTTTGTGTCCCGTCCCCGTCCCCCCCAAGCACCTTATACTGAAAGCTCAAAATCTTATGGGGGGAAATCTGATTATTTACCAACTGTCTGTCCTTTCATTTGACTCAGTATCACTGCTCCGATGATTGTCTGTGCACCTCCCGCTGGAAGTGTTGCACAGCACAGATTCAGCAAAGTTCTTCTAGAATATGTGGGTTGCAGGTACATATAAATGAAATATGAAAAATTTCCAGGAAAGATTAAAATTGGTTATTTCAATAACTGCTCTCTCCCTCATTACCACTAAATTCCACAAACTAATTGAGCTCTCCTTTGAGGACCTTGGATTTCTCCTGTTGGTCATCTGTTACAAATGATCACTAGATTGTATCTGAAGTAGCACAAGCACAATGGCATGCAAACAAGCATCCTTGCTAAGCAGGAAGGGACAGTCTGTTGCCCTCTCTTCCCTGATGTATCTGGTTGGCCACTGTGTGAAGCAAGATGCTGGGCTAGATAAGCCCTTGGTCTGATCCATCAGGGCTTTTCTTACATTCTTGTGTAACTGAGCAAAAGAGGTAGAGAGAGAGAGACTCATATGTAGTAGAGAGATTGCAACGGCCCCTATCCACCCCAAGCGATTGATTGATCATTTCCCTGTGGTGGTGGTTGGTATCTAGTGTGTGTGTGTGGTGGTGGGGACACGGCATCTTCTTCTTCTTCTTTCTTCTTTCTATGTAAATCGCTTTAAGAACTTTGTTGTTGAAAGCAATAGGTTGAAAAGTGGGAATTCTGATGTCAGATCCCACTTTCACAGCCCTAGTTCAAATGTTACCAAGCCATAAAGTTAATAGTAAATCTGGAGCTAAACAAGTTTTGTATAGTAGATAAAGAACCACCATGTCTCCTAATTCGGCATATGCAAGGGGGCTTTGGGCTTGTGTTTTTCAAACGACCCAAATATCCTTTCAGAGTAACATGTTGCAGAGGTCTTTCTGAAAGAGGAAATCAGCAGCTGACATTCTAATGATGAACTTGTCCAGTGAACAGAATCGTGCAGTGCAATATCACACAGCTGTGCTAAATCATGGGGCTCTTTGGAATTGCACTCTTCCCTGCAAAATATATGAGGCATGGCACAGTGTGCACGTTGTTGCACACAGCACAAGCATGGTTGCACTAGCACAACATCAGTCTGGAATGCAAGTGTCAGGCTTGGCTCAACTAGCTACTGCAATGTCCTTGCACTAGCTCTGTGTTAGGATGTCATCCAAAAATCCTATTGGTCCTGCCCCAAGTTAAAGTGACTCTTTGAATTCCAGCCATTATAATAGAGATGAACTAATAAAATGTGTGCTTATTGAATTTGTATGCATTTAAAACATTTCACTAACTAGAACAGTGGTCTTCACTCTTTTTCAAGCAGGAGCCACTTTTGCAAAGACCTTCAACATGAGATCCATTTTCCCACTCTGTGTACCAGCCGCAGTGGGAGGCACTCTGCTTTCTGTACCTCACGGCGCACTGGTGGGGGCAGGACAGGGAGGGGACATCTGCTGCTGATGGCATAGCCAGCCCCTCCCATGTAGCAAAACAAGGTGAGCTGTGCTGCATGTGGAGGTCCTGGACACTAACCACATGGCAGATGAGATGTCGGTGGCCATGGACCACTAGGTGGAAGGATGGCTGTCTGGATATCCAAACCTTTGCCACGGGTCCATGGTCACCGACAGTGTTGCCAACATAACTAGGGCAGCCGAGCAGGGTTATTTTGGGCCCATCCATTATGTGGTGCACACTCTGAAACAGGCTGTGCAGGATGTGCCTGGTGCAGCTCTTGCTGTCATGGCTGCTCTTGTGGAGAAATGCCACAAGATATCAACTTACTTCCACTTAAGTGAAAAGGTTAGACGTTTGCTCAAGGAGAGGCAGCTTGAACTCTGCCTGTCTGAACACCTGATCCCTCAGGGTGTTCCGACCTGGTGGAACTCTGCCTTTCTCTTGCTCTGGTGCCTGCAGGAGCAAGAGGTGGCCATCCATGCCCTGGCAAGGAGGTGGAGCTTGGAAGTGTGCAACCTATCCAGACAGGACTGTGCTCTCATTCCTGAGGTTGTCTTGACTCGAGCCATTCATTGTTGGCACAAACAGCTTGTGTGCCCAGAAAGCAATATTGAGCCATGCTTTACCACTTTGCTCCTTAAGAAGACGATGGGTGAGCTTCAGAACCACACTGACCACTGAGGAAGCAATTGCCTTGACAGGTTGGCTGAGGACTGGAGTGGTGGATTGACTCAGGACACCCTTGGGTGCATCGGCAGCGCATGTTTTGTCCTGCCTATGTGACGCAAGGATGAAGGGCAAAGCTGTCGCCCTGCCCAGCTGCCCAGATTTATTTATTTATTTTTATATTTTCTATCCCGCTCTTCCTCCAAGGAGCCCAGAGCGGTGTACTACATACTTCTACAGACCCAATGTTGAGAACCCCTGCTCTAGCGTTACCACTGCTTCCCGGTCCAGCAGCATGGTGTCTCTGGCAGGTCCAAGGGAGTCGGAGGTTCCTCCTGTGCCTTCGACCCGGTGGTTCACAGAGGGGTTCCTTGTCACCTTGCCTGGAGGACAGGAGCAGCCCACCAAGAAACGGGCAAGCGGGTTACTTAATTTTTTTTATAACCTTTCCTCAAAGCCTCCATTTCATCCTATGGTGGTTTTGGAGAAAGATTAAAACACTTTTTAAAATTGCCTGCTCGCCCATTTCTTTTGTGGGTTGGGTGGTAGATAGCACCCATCATGCCCTATCACTCAACCCACTTTGGTGTCCCTAGAACCTAACCATGGGGAACAATGGGGTCATTTGAGTTCGCCATTGTTCCCTATGTCCAAATCACTTGAATAGTTGCAAGTTGATTCATCGAAACAGTCGGCAATGGCTGCTGTTTCAATAAATCGATTTGAGTATTTTATCATTTGAGCTCAAATTGAATCACCAAATCTGATTCGTGCACATCTCTACTACTGAGTCAGACCATTGGTCCATCTAGCTTGGTATTGTCTACACAGACTGGCAGTAGCTTCTCCAAGGCTGCAGGCAGGAGTCTCTTTCAGCCCTATCTTGGAGATGCCAGGGAGGAAACTTGGAACTTTCTGTATGCAGGCAAGCAGATGCTCTTCCCAGGTTGGTAAGCACAAAAAGTTATAAAGGAATTCCATTCCACTTGTATAGTAAGATATGAGTCAGCTACACACAAACCCTTCTTCCCTAAAATTTATATTCTCACCTATGCTATCAAATCTTATTGTACTGAAAGTTTGCTCTGTCTGGGTTCAGGCTGTTGTTTCTCTCCTGGCTTATTTAAGGGGAAGGGGCTTTGGGTTCTTTTTATTAACGTTCCACTGCTGAGAGATTAGTTCCTTATGAGTAGCTGTGCATAAAATGTTAATATAAATGCCTTATTCTACTTAGATCAGCTTAGATTGGCAATGTAAATTATTCATACTTAAAAGCACTGGCATACTGCTGCATCATTTAGATTATATATTTAAGAGGCATTGAGTGAAGGAGAAAATATAATGAAGCGCGGGTTGAAGTTTACCGTAGCATAAAGGATTAAGATGCAAACAGTAATTAAATAATATAATGAAATTTCAGTGTTTGGGGGGGGGGCATGGCGGGAGTGGGTAGCCAAGTCCATTACAGGAAAAACAAAAGGGCTTGAAGTGCCTTAAAATTGGATGTGTCCCCAAAAGCTTATGCCCCAACAGAATCCATATAGCCCAGATATTGCTCCAAATGACCAAAGACATAGGAAAATAGGAAGCTGGCATATACGGAGTCAGACCATTGGTCTATCTAGCTCAGTATTGTCTTCACTCAGACTGGTAGCGGCTTCTCCAAGGTTGAAGGCAAGAATCTCTCTCAGCCCCATCTTGGAGATGCCAGGGAGGGAACTTGGAACCTTCTGCTCTTCCCAGAGCGGCTCCATTCCCTGAGGGAAATATCTTACAGTGCTCACACTTCTAATCTCCCTTTCATATGCAACCAGGGTGGACCCTGCTTAGCTAAGTGGACAAGTCATGCTTGCTACCACAAGCCCAGTTCTCCTTTCCTAAGACCCCTGTGAAATGCTGGGAGCTATATTTGGAATGAATTTGTTTACAGAGCTGCAATTTAATAAATCAAGGAAATCCATTTTGGAGTTCCTATTGGGGAGACAATGATGTATTGTAGGAAAAAATCTGAACAATGCAGAAGCTGGGTCGTGGGATTGTAAGTTGTTGCCTGCTGCTCCTGACTTTGAGTTCAAGAATTCATGAGACAAGCTCTGCAATAGAACGAGCTTTCCCCTATTTTGATCTTTATTGTCAATGCGAACTGTGTGTATGATTGGCCAGGAAGCTTGCAGAATTTTGTTAAGGCCTATTCAGTGTTTGGATATATTTGATAAAGTTCATAAGCTCTTCTGATCCATGTAATTTTGTAGATGTTTGGCCTTGTATGAGTTCAAATGCATTCTTGACTATCAACTGACTTGGGTCACATAGTCTCCTCTGCCAAGTGAAAATAACTAGGTCATGGAGTAGGTGTGCCTGTGTGGGAGAGAGACTGAGGGCCAGCATGTGTGTATACAAAACAGTTTTCATTCCATCTCTTAAGCTGTATTTAAAGATGCATCAGATGGAGAGATTTTTGAGCCCTGGATGTGCTATATCAGAGAGTCACCAGCAAATTACATAGAGACTGTGCCAACCCCCATATTGCAGAGGTCCTCAAACTGTGGGTCAGTGGGAGGTCACCAACAGCTTTAAAGAGGATTGGTAGTCAGAAGGGACATCCCCTTGCTTACAGGGAAAACTTGGCTCGAACCCCCTTTCTTAACAGCATGCAAACGACTCTGTCATATTCCCCCATAGCCTTTTATTGGGGAGTAGGGAAGGTGCCTTTAGTCTGAGCCCCTTCTTGGGTGGTAGAGCATCTGCTTTGTTTGCAGAAGGTCCCAGGTTCAGTCCCCAGCATCTCCAGGTAGGACTGGGAGAGACTTTTGCCTGAAACGCTGGAGAGTTGCGGCCAGGCAGTGCAGACAATTCTGAGCTTAGGTGGTCTTACTCAACAACTTCCTATGTTCCTATGAGGGAGTTGTCAGGTGAAAGCGGCCCTATCCAACATCACAGAGGCATGGTGGCGGTCAGCAACAATAGGAGGTGGACAGAGACAGGCGCTGATGACCACATGGCTCCACCAACACACACATAGCCAAGGGCAGTCACAACAGTGGTGCTTCTTGGGCTGACAGACTGGAAAAGAGATTCCTCTTGAGTGACGAGCTCTAGTGAACCTCGCCTGAGAGAGAACTGTCTTGGCTCATCAGCCAAAGAAGCACCACTGCTGTGCCTGCCTTTGGCATTATGAGCGCTTCCCTTCATAGAGAAAGCACTGTACAAAAAGTGCTGGGAAGAACTACATTTCCCAGTGCTCCCTGCACCTTCCAAGGCATCACTGGGGTTTCCTTTGGCTACAGGTGCCTTTAATGGTGCTCCCTGGTGTTGTGCACAGGGCCACTCTGTGCAGAGGTAAGTGCTGGGAGTGATCACCAGAAGTGGGGCTAGGGCAGTGTGCAGAAGATTTGGCTTTGACACTTCGGAGCTAAATCTTTGTACTGGCCTACAATCCAGTATTCACTAGCATTTTTCAAGGATTAAGCTGTTATCATATGCTGGCTTCAGATGGGTTAAGCTGTTTTTATCTCTTCCATAAATAACTGTTCCAAAGAGACAGTGGTTGTTTGCTGTTCTAAACAGTCAAAAATGTATGTTTGAAGTTCTGTAGCCAATTCCATGAAAGCCATGTATGAAAAACCGTGAATTACGTGTGCTGTTACTTACTTGCATTTGGTTCACACATTCTTAAAATGTTGTCAGTAACCACAATACAGAGTAATTCAACAGATTATCTTGTTATAGATCCTTCAAGCTAAATGTTGGACTTATGATTTCATTCTTGGAGCTTTGAACACTAAAGAGTTTAGACGTGATAAATCTTCAGAAGACCCTCCTCCACTCATTGATTTATAGACAAATGCTGTTCTAAGCATGATTCTGCGTCTATATTTGCTGAAGTACTACTTCAGTTCTTTTTCCATTGCATAGTTATTAGGAATGTGCAAAGACACATTTTGATTTGGTGGCCACCTTGGGAATTTGGGGGCCCAATTCAATTTGTGGAGCCTTGATTCAGCCAAATTCAGATCTGTAGTCTTCCTCACGCTTGCCAGCACAGAATTGCTCTGAGGCAGTGATATGATAAGTGGGTTTTCATTAATCAGGTAGCAAGTGGTTATTGGAAGGCAGCTAGGTAGTTAACATGTATGAGTGATAATCTTGTGGGACTTTGGAGTGATTCATTGTCTCCATCCAGCATCACATCGTCCCTTTAAAATAGGTCTGCACAACATAAGGCCCGAGGGGCAGATCTGGCCCACGAGGACTTTTTTGTTGGCGTGCAGGAAGGAAGCCATATTGGTCCCACAGCAGGAACCATGGAGAGCTCTTGCCCTGTCCCGCTGATGAGCAGCATGGCTCAATGCAGTTGGCTGCTTGAGACCAGATACCCCCACTTGCTGGTCCCACCCCTGGACCAGAGACCACTGACACCATCCTTCATCCATCCCTTTTCCCACCTCACCTTTCCCTCCAACCCTCTGTCCCACATTTTCATTGACATTTTTAATACTTAATGTTAATGTAATAATTAATGTGCTGAAAATTGACCTCTGCCTTACATACCAAGTCTTAGTTGGTTCTGGTCCACCAGGCATTTGAATTGTGCATCCCTGCTTTATAACCTGGCTGCATGCTTCATGAGTCATAATAGGGCCTCACTGGTTCTGGAGCATCCCAGTGCTGAGACATGCTACATTCTAGCAGTGCTGCACAGCACACACTCTTTCGCACTCTCTAGCAGTATAGAAAGCGAGCCTTCCATCTCAACCTTATTGTCCCATGGTACCTCAAAAGATGTGTTATTGGGAAACAGAGTACTCTTTATCTAGTGCAGGGATTCTCAATGTGTGGGTCCCCAGATGTCATTGGACTTCAACTCCCATAATTCCCAACCAAAGGCCACTGGGGGTAGGGATTATGGGAGTTGAAGTCCAAGAACATCTGGGGACCCACACGTTGAGAATCCCTGATCTAGTGTGTATACACACAAATAAGCATGACTTGAAACATCGGCCTTCAGTCCGGCTCCCTGAATGTACAGTATAAACTAGGCTAGATTATTTCTCACATGACTGCTTTTACCTCAGGATAATTTGTGCTTTAATGACCATTTATGACTTGAAATCCAAAGATGGTTAGTGATTAGCTGACTCTCAGGAACTGTATGCAAATTGCTAACCAGAAGAGCTGAACTTAGTTGGCTCTGAAAGGAGAAATGAGATGCAATTGCTGTAGCAAAGCAGTTTTACACTCCTCTCCTTGAAATCTTGCTGTTCCTTTCACTCAGAAACTGCTTCCAGAAAAGTACGTGCAGACTGGATAATGTTTTCTGGGTTTGAAAGAAGTGGTTCCGGGAAGAATGCCAAAATCTGACACTATTTCCAAGGACAAACAGCCACGCTGAATTCTGATCTTCAAATTTCATACTGTACTCTATTCTTCTGCTACATTCTGATGGCCTGGCAGGCCTTATGATATTTTCAGTGGTATCCCCCTTGTATTTATGGAAACAGATGGAGAAGGGGAACCTTCTCTTCTCAAGATCAAAACATGCAGGGAAGGTAAAGAATTGTGGCCATTGGGAAATCAGTTTTTATGTTGCTCTGGGGCGGAGATGGGCAGGGAGTTTGTGTGCCAGCTGTAGACTATTGGACAGTTCCTGATAAACCATGTGCTTGCCATAACCCTCTCTGCTGGTTGCTGGGTTTCTTACAACGAATATTGAACTAAGTGCAGTTGAGACTGGGATGGCGGGGGGGGGGGGGAGAGGTGGAGTGAAATTTAAGTTCCGATCAAAGCTCCTGCCCCCTCCCCCCGCCGCCTGGCACCCGGTGGGGCCAACAAGCTGCATTGCATGCCCTGCCCCATCACTCAGCTGGCCTCTGAGCATGCGCATTGGCCAGCTGACCAATGGGGTGGGGCGTGTGAGGCTCCTTGGCCTGGCAGGATAGCAGGTGCCAGCTGAGGAAGCTTTTACTGGGACTGAGGTATACTCCGCTCCACCCCCTGTCCCAGCATCCACCAGCCACCGCTGACTAAGTGATCTGATTTGTGAAGGGGTTTATAAGCACGATGCAGACATTATGCTATATCAGTGTACAGATGTCTGTACACTCGTACACATTTGTATGAATGACTGTACCTGTGTTCATTTTAAAAGTGAACCTAGATACAGGGCCTGCAAATGCATGGTACAGATAGGAAGTGTACCATGACTGTGCCTGTACTCTGATTGTATGAGTGGCGAACATAACGTGTGAATGGGCTTATAGTTTTAAACAGAAGTGCAGACTCCGGATCACATAACACTTCTGGCATGTGAGGAGGTCGTGAGTGTGCACTCTTCCTTTATAAAATAAAACCAAAGGATTTACATTTAAAAATAAAATAATGTGGCTAAAGTCAGTCAACCCTTGCTTTAGGGCATCTCATTCGCGTACACAGTAATAAATAAACAAATAAATTGCATGCTGCAAAGCTCTGAGAATATTTCAGTAGCTTTTCAAGGACTCACAAATGTGCAGTCACCTTTTAAATGTAAACTTCTAAATCTGAAGCTTTCACCTTCAGTTGTGCTTGTAAACGGGGGGTGGGAAGAGAGTCTGTCAGTTTCCTGTTATTTAAGCAACTTGGTTTATTTTTTTAATTTTTTTAATTTTTACATTTATATCTCGCTCTTCCTCCAAGGAGCCCAGAGCGGTGTACTACATACTTGATTTTCTTTTTCACAACAACCCTGTGAAGTAGGTTAGGCTGAGAGAGAAGTGACTGGCCCAGAGTCACCCAGCTAGTTTCATGGCTGAATGGTTACATTAGATATGTGAAACTCTTTTGATTAAAAAGTATACCTCAAATGTTTGCATTGTGAGCCATAGGCCAAATGGACCTTTTCTAGACAAATGGACCTTTTGGACTCCCCCTGACTTTCACTGACTTAAAAGTGCTTAACTTTGGCTTTGTACCTTATAGACATTCTGATTTAAGCTTCTTCTATTCATGGCAGTGAATTGTTCTGCTTTTCATTTTTAACCAAATAAGAGCTTTGTGAGTGTAACAACTTGCATTACCTGGCATCCACCATTTTCTCTCCTCTGGAGTAAGGAATCCTTGGTCTAGAGTTAGAGAAATTGTGGGTGCCACACTGTGTATTACTTCTTACTAAGCCATCATCTGTTATGGTTGTTTCCATATCTCCTTTTGTAGTTTTTGTGTTTTAAGTGCCCAGAACCAAGACAGTGAAAAACTCTTTTGACTTCCTCTAGAGGGATTTGCCTCTGAAGGTTATAATTATTTCTGTCTCTGCTAAAGCTTACCAGCTATGTTAAGAGCAAAACTCATTTAAGGTCAGGTTTGATAGGCTGGTTTTTAACGTTTACTGTTAACGTTTACTGTTCCTAATCTACAAGATAATCTTTCTCTGAATATCTGTCTATCTGATAGTAATCAAATTAAGTCAAATTACTGCAAGAAGATGCAGAACAAACCATAATGTTGATTACTGCGTGCTTTTTTGACATGGTATAATTATTTATTTTACATAGTATAATTATTACATGGAGACTGTACTGTGTCAGATTCACATGGAGAAAGGGGTACCAGCTCTATCTATCTATCTATCTATCTATCTATCTATCTATCTATCTATCTATCTATCTATCTCTATCTAATATAACATCCCATCCAAATGTCCAATCTAAAAAAAGGACATTGTAGCATTTGAAAAGGTGCAGAAGAGGATAACCAAGATGTTCAGGGGCCTAGAGCACTTTAATTATGAGGCAAGGCTACAACACCTGGGTCTATTTAGTTTAGAAAAAAGACGACTGCGAAGGGACATGAAAGAGGTCTATAAAATCATGCCTGGTGTGGAGAAAGTGGATAGAGAGAAATTCTTCTCCCTCTCACATAACTATAGAAACAGGGGCCATCCCATGGAATTGATTGCCAGGAAATCTAGGACCAACAAACGGAAGTACTCTTTCACACAACGCATAATCAACTTGTGGAATTCTCTGCCACAAGATGTAGTGACAGCCAACAACCTGGGTGGCTTTAAGAGGGGTTTGGATAACTTCATGGAGGAGAGGTGTATCAACGGCTACTAGTCAGAGGGCTGTGGGCCACCTCCAGTCTCAAAGGAAGGATGCCTCCGAGTACCAGTTGCAGGGGAGTAACAGCAGGAGAGAGGGCATGCCCTCAACTCCTGCCTGTGGCTTCCAGCGGCATCTGGGGGGACCACTATGTGAAACAGGATGTTGGACTGGGTGGGCCTTGGGCCTGATCCAGCAGGGCTGTTCTTATGTTCTTATGACTCTGGGCGGTGCACCATATCTAAATTTCAGAGCTTTATTTCCCCATAGTGTGGTACGTTTCGAGCAGTGGCAGCTGGTGAGGGCAGCATGGGGGGCGGGGGCAGGCAGCAAGAGGTACCTTTTAAAACTCCTTACTGGCCATACCACTGGCGCCTGCAAGCTGTGGGGGGGGGGGCAGCAGAGTATCGTCTGGCATTCCAAGTGGCAGCTGCCCTGCCTATGGCACTCATCTGGCCTCTGCACATGCACAGTGACCATTTGTGTGGTCAGCATGGTGTTTCTGGCCATGCAAATGGCCATCGTGCATGGACAGAGGCCAGGTGAGTGCTGTAGGGATAGCAGCCGCCACTCAGGATGCTGGGCAGCATGCCACTGCTCCTCACAGCTTGCAGCTGCCAGTGGTATGGCCGGTTAGGAGTTTTTATTATTATTTCTTGTTTACACAGTCAGACAGCTATTATTGACTGTTTTGTTTTATCCAGACATCGAGTCCTTCTCAAGGACCTGGGATGGCTGAATTTTATTATCAATGTTGTTGTTGTTGTTGTTATAGATATCGTTGCAGAATATAGGCTGTTCCCAGTAAAGTTGCTTTTTGTAATTGGCTGATGGTGATTTCTGTGGCCCCCATGGTGTTGAGGTGCTCTTCAAGTTGTTTTGGAATTGCACCTAGGGCACCAATTACTACTGGGATTATTTTGGTCTTCTTCAGCCACAGCCTTTCAATCTCAATTTGTAGATCTTTGTATTTTGTTGTTTTTTCTATTTCTTTTTCTTCTATTCTGCTATCCCCTGGTATTGCTATGTCGATTATTTTAACTTGTTTTTCTTTCTTCTCGACTACAGTTCTATCTGGTGTATTGTATGGCAGATGTTTGTCTGTTTGTAGTTGAAAGTCCCATAATATTTCTGCATCTTCATCTCATTTACACACAGTCTACCAGATGTTATTGACTGGATTTGGTACTTTAATAATCGGGTCCTTTCCAAGGGTCTAGGATAACTAAAGAAAAATTAAAGATAACGTCATAGTATTCGTGCTGTCCTGAGTAGTGTGGCCTTCTGTAGCTGATGTGTTGTAATTTTATCGATGCCCGAGGTGTCAAGATGGTGTTCAAGTGCTTTGGTACTGCACCAAGGGCACCAACAACTATTGGTACCACTACTGTTTTCTTTTTCCAGAGCCATTCAATTTCAATCTAAAGGTCCTTGTATTTAGTTATTTCCTCCAGTTGTTTTTCGCTGACTCCTCCGTCCCCTGGGATTGCAATATCAATTTTCAGAACCTGATTCTTCTCGATAACTGTCAGATCTGGCATACTGTGTACTAAATGCCTATCAGTTTGTATTCTAAAATCCCAAAGGACTTTTGCCTCCTCATTTTCTGTGACCTTATCAATTGGATGATTCCACCAATTCTTGCTTGCTGGCAATTTGTAATTCTTGCAAAGGTTCCAGTGGATCATCGCAGCAACTGTATTGTCTCTTTCCTTATAATAAATTTGTGCGATTTACTTACATCAACATACAAGGTGCTCAACTGTCTCATCCGCTTCCTTGCATAACTGGCACTTACTGTCTTTCTGTGTCTTATCAGTTTTTGCTTTTATAACATTTGTTTGTAGTGATTGTTCCTGGGCTGCAAAAATGAGACCTTCTGTTTCTTTCTTCAGTGTCCCCTTCTTTAACCACTGCCATGTTGTGCTATTGTTGACTTTTGATTGTATGTCATTAAAGAACTGACCATCATCATCATCATCATCATCATTATTATTAATATATTAATATTAAATAATAATAATAATAAACAAACCAGTCAATAACACCTGTCTGACTGTGTAAACAAGAAATAATAATAATTCAATTTCTATACCGCCCTTCCAAAAATGGCTCGGGGTGGTTTACACAGAGAAAAAATAAATCAATAAAGATTGTTCCCTGTCCCCAAAGGGCTCACAGTCTAAAAAGAAACATAAGATAGACACCAGCAACAATCACTGGAGGTACTGTGCTGGGGGAGGATAGGGCCACCCCCTATTTAAAGGTTACTCCTTGCTGCCCTGCCACCCTCACTGGCCGCCACTAGTTTCAAGGTTTATTTTTTTATGCTTGGTACGTTCGTACATTTTTGTATGGAAAACTACATACAAATATCTCCAAGTCTGAAATTGACCGTCTGTACCCACAAGCAGGCTTCCCATTTTGTTCAGTGGAAAGGCTGCTGCAAGCTCAAATGGAGTTCCTTCCTAGGAGGAAAGCCTGTTGGTGCTCTGCAGAGCTGCACATCAGGAGCACAGAGAAATATTAGACTGAATAATTGATTTCACATTATGTTCAGTATGCCTACATGAATGTCTTAAACAATGCTGTCCTGAATTCTGCTTACAGGTTATCTATCCTGCACATTTATAGATCAGATTGCAGTTTGCAACACAACAGCTAAAGCTTGTATGAAATTAACTTCAGAAATACTAATGGTTGTTTGTCTCTTTTTGCTTTTTATAGGTTTTCGGAAAATAAGTCTGGATGACCTCCGAAAGGCGTATATTGTGAAAGATGTGCAGCAGTATATTCTTCATCGACTGGATCAAGAAGAAGCCCTGAGACAACATCTCACAAAAGAAACTGCAGAAATGTTGAATCAACTTCACATCAAAAGCAGTGGATGTTTTCTGTATCTAGAACGTGTCTTAGATGGGGTAGTAGAAAACTTTATCATGTTAAGAGAAATCCGCGACATCCCTGGAACACTTAATGGCCTCTATCTTTGGCTTTGCCAGAGACTTTTTGTGAGAAAACAGTTTGCAAAGGTCCAACCAATTCTGAATGTAATTCTTGCTGCTTGCAGGCCACTGACTACAGTTGAATTGTTTCATGCAGTGTGGACCAAAAACATGGCATTGTCTATGGAGGACTTCCAGCGCAAACTAGATGTTTTGTCCAAAGTGCTTGTTGATGGGCTGGGAAACACAAAGATCCTTTTCCACTACAGTTTTGCAGAATGGCTGCTGGATGTCAAGCACTGTACACAAAAGTATTTGTGTAATGCAGCAGAAGGACACCGAATGCTAGCGATGAGTTACACCTGTCAAGCCAAGGATTTATCGCCCCTGGAAGCTCAAGAATTTGCTTTGCATCTAATTAATTCAAATTTGCAACTGGAGACCTCTGAGTTGGCGCTGTGGATGATCTGGAATGGTACGCCTGTCAAAGATTCTTTGTCAACTTTAATCCCCAAAGAACAAGAAGTTCTACAGTTGCTGGTAAAAGCTGGCGCTCATGTCAATAGCGAAGATGATCGGACATCTTGCATTGTACGGCAGGCTTTGGAAAGGGAAGATTCAATTCGAACTTTGTTGGACAATGGAGCTTCAGTAAACCAATGTGATTCAAATGGGAGAACACTGCTGGCTAATGCTGCATATAGCGGCAATCTTGACGTGGTCAATTTACTTGTTTCCAGAGGAGCAGATTTAGAGATTGAAGATACGCATGGGCAGACGGCACTCACTTTAGCTGCTCGGCAAGGGCACACTAAAGTTGTCAATTGTCTGATTGGATGTGGTGCT
Organism: Hemicordylus capensis; assembly: GCF_027244095.1. NCBI lineage: Eukaryota > Metazoa > Chordata > Lepidosauria > Squamata > Cordylidae > Hemicordylus > Hemicordylus capensis. Next base: position 47,297,497 of record NC_069661.1, on the reverse strand, counting down.
AATATAAATCACACAGACCATGATGGTTGGACAGCCCTGCGATCTGCGGCTTGGGGTGGGCATACTGAAGTGGTTTCTGCTCTACTTTATGCTGGAGTAAAAGTGGACTGTGCAGATGCTGACAGTCGAACAGCCTTGAGAGCTGCAGCCTGGGGAGGACATGAAGATATTGTGCTGAATCTGTTGCAGCACGGGGCTGAGGTCAACAAGGCAGATAATGAAGGTAGAACTGCTTTAATTGCAGCAGCATACATGGGACATAAAGAGATTGTGGAGCATCTGCTGGATCATGGTGCCGAGGTAAACCATGAGGATGTAGATGGAAGAACTGCTTTGTCCGTTGCTGCTCTTTGTGTACCTGCTAGTAAGGGACATGCTTCAGTTGTGAGCCTTTTAATTGACCGGGGTGCTGAGGTGGATCATTGTGACAAAGATGGCATGACTCCACTCCTGGTGGCAGCCTATGAAGGACATGTAGATGTTGTTGACTTGCTTCTGGAAGGTGGAGCAGATGTGGATCACACTGACAACAATGGTCGCACACCCCTTCTTGCTGCAGCTTCGATGGGCCATGCTTCCGTTGTAAATACTCTGTTGTTTTGGGGGGCAGCTGTGGATAGCATTGATAGTGAAGGACGGACAGTGCTTAGCATAGCCTCTGCACAAGGTAATGTTGAAGTAGTACGGACCCTGCTGGATAGAGGGCTAGATGAAAATCATAGAGATGATGCAGGATGGACACCTTTGCACATGGCAGCGTTTGAAGGACACAGGTTAATATGTGAAGCACTTATAGAACAAGGTGCTCGAACAAATGAAATTGATAATGATGGCCGCATAGCCTTCATATTGGCTGCCCAGGAAGGTCACTACGATTGTGTGCAGACCTTACTGGAAAATAAATCTAATATTGATCACAGAGGCTATGATGGGAGAAACGCTCTCCGTGTAGCTGCTTTAGAAGGCCATAGAGATATTGTTGAGCTGCTCTTCAGCCATGGAGCTGACATGAACTACAAAGATGCTGATGGCCGGCCAACGCTTTACATCTTGGCTTTAGAAAACCAGCTAACAATGGCTGAGTATTTTTTGGAAAATGGTGCAAATGTGGAAGCGAGTGATGCTGAAGGAAGGACGGCACTCCATGTTTCCTGCTGGCAAGGCCATGTGGAGATGGTGCAGTTGCTGATAACGTACCACGCCGATGTGAATGCAGCAGACAATGAGAAGCGGTCAGCTTTGCAGTCTGCTGCATGGCAGGGCCATATCAAAGTAGTTCAGCTTTTGATTGAGCGGGAGGCCCTGGTTGACCATACCTGTAATCAAGGTGCTACTGCCCTCTGTATTGCAGCCCAAGAAGGTCACATTGATGTTGTGCAGATATTACTGGAACATGGTGCTGATCCGAATCATGCAGATCAATTTGGACGCACAGCTATGCGCGTTGCTGCAAAAAATGGGCACACGCAGATCATTAAGTTACTGGAAAAATATGGTGCTTCTAGTTTAAATGGCTGCACTCCCTCTCCTGTCCATACAATGGAGCAAAAACCTTTGCAATCGGTATCCTCGAAAATGCAGTCTCTAACCATCAAATCAAATAGTTCGGGGAGCACTGGTGCGGGAGACCTGCAACCTGCTTTGCGAGGCTTGTCTAATGGGCCAGCTCATGCTTTTAGTTCTCCTTCCGAATCCCCTGATTCCACAGTTGATCGGCAGAAGTCCTCTTTATCCAATAACTCCCTGAAAAGCTCAAAAAACTCTTCTCTTCGCACCACCTCATCTACAGCAACTGCCCAGACTGTCCCCATTGATAGTTTCCACAGTATGTCCTTTACGGAACAAATACAACAGCATTCATTGCCTCGCAGCAGAAGCAGGCAATCCATTGTTTCTCCTTCTTCCACCACTCATTCCTTAAGTCAGAACCATAGTTCGCCTAACAGTGAATTTGAATGGAGCCAAGTGAAACCCAGTTTGAAATCAACTAAAGCAAGCAAAACTGGGAAGACAGAGAATTCCAGCAAATCTGGGTCTGCTGGGAAAAAAGTGAAGCAGAGCGCTTCCTCTCAACCCAAAGTCCTAGAATATGAAATGACTCAGTTTGATAAGCGTATACCTGTTGCCAAATGTGGGGCCAGCGTGCCACTCAAATCAATGCCTACAGACACTCAGTGCAAAATTTTGGTTCCTCCAGCACAGCAAGAAGTCTGCCGGTCTCAACAGCAATTCTTGATCCACCAACAAAGTGGGGAACAAAAAAAGAGGAACGGAATAATGACAAATCCAAACTACCACCTTCAGAGCAATCAGGTTTTTCTTGGTAGGGTTTCCGTACCACGAACAGTACAGGATCGGGGGCATCAAGAGGTTTTGGAAGGCTATCCTTCTGCAGAGACAGAGTTAAGCCTTAAGCAAGCCTTAAAACTGCAAATAGAGGGCAACGATCCAAGCTTCAACTATAAGAAGGAAACACCACTGTAAGAGGTGAGGTACTGTCAGCTGTGTCTGGCAAAGTGGTGTGGCAGGTGGGAATTGGCTACTGCCTCCGAGCAGCACCAAAGCCGGGGTGGCCCTATGCCTGGGCTGCTCAACTTCGGCCCTCCTGAAGATGTTGGCCTACAACTCCCATAATTCTTGATTATTAGCCGTTGTGGCTAGGGATTATGGGAGTTGGAAGGCCAAAGTTGAGCAGCCCTCCCCTATACTCTTGCAGACAGGTCTCACACAGCAGCTTTTGAAGCTGGGTGCATCTAGATCAGCACTATGCAGATACGTGGGTACCAGTTGGCTAGCAGCACCCCATGCAGGCGGCAGCAGCCTGTATTTACATGGGGCAGTCAGTAACCTTCCTTCTAACAATAGTAGGCAACATACAAGTCAGAATAAGCTACTTATTAGAATTTAAATAGTTTCTAACTACTGGGTTTTGAAAGCATAAACACATTTTAAATGACATGATTCAAAGCTTGCTGTTTACTTCTTAAAAGAGATTTCAGATAACATGAATTATTTGAATGCTTACTTGAAAATGAGAGCAGATTTCACCCTTGTGTTGAAATTAGTGGCCAAACTTCAATTGTTTTTGAGTGGCACTGCTTTGTACCCCAAAAAGATATAGGAGAAAAAAATAGCTATTTCATTTATCATGTAGTTGAGGAGACATCAAGCACGACGTGGAGTTTGCAATACTATCCTAGAAGCAAAATTCTCATCAAAATGTATATGTGTAATCCAAGGTTCATGAACTATAATTATAACTGTATGGACTGCTAGATTGTTTAAATGTGCACAGCTTGTTGTAAAAACTTGTCTGATCAGACTGAATTCTTGGAGTGTGATAAAAACATGTCATTTGACCTCAGCATGAAGCCAACTATGTTTTGAGGCTATACAAGAAGCAGCTGTATTCAGCTTATTTGAAAGAGTAAGGTATTTCCAGAACTGAGTGCATGTTAGGTCTGCTCTGTATGTTTTGATATCCAGCTGTTTGTTTGTTTTTTAAGAACAGCCTGTGTTTCAGTGAAGATAATGCCATCTTTTCACTTTTAATTATTTAGTATAATTATTTTTTTTAAAAAAATATGTAGTTGAGGTTACGTGCAGTACTCTCTGTAACGAAGATTCCCAGATGTTGTTGACTACAACTCTCAGCATCCCCAGATGCAAAGGCCGTTGCATCTGGGGATGATGGGAGTTGTCGTCAACAACATCTGGGAATCCCTGTTACAGAGAACACTGGTTGCATGTTAGTCTAGCAAGTGAATCTACAAGTCCAGGGGTTCTCAAACTTGGGTTGCCAGATATTGGATTACAACTCCCATAATCCCCAGCCACAGTGGCCATCTGGGAATGATGGGAGTTGTAGTCTAACAACATCTGGGAACCCAAGTTTGATAACGCTTGCAATAGCCCACAAAAACATTACTAGTCATTTGTGACAAATTTGATGGCCTAAATCAGGAGTTCCTAATCTGAGGTCCCAGATGTTGGGCCACAACTCCCATCACCCCCAGCCACAATGACCTTTGGCCAGACATCTGGGGACCCAAAGTTAAGAACCTTTGGCCTAATGGAAAAACACATAAATTATCTGTCTGTCTGTCTTATAGTTCATTCAATCTTCCTTACCTGATGACTGATGGTAAAAATTGCTTTGGGGTTATTGGACAAAACGGCCATTGCAGGACTGCTGTGGGAAGATCTACACATTACATTATGCAGCATCACAGGGCTGATACCCAAACAGGAGCCCCTAGTTGAGTTCTCCTCTCCTGCAATGGTTAAGGCAATCTTCCCTGTGTTGCCTCATTGCCACATTGTGCATTCCGCTGCCCTGACACCATGCTAGTCAGTGATCTGGATCCGTGGTCGGGGTGGGGTAAAAAAATGTGCATGATGAGAACTGGGCATAGCAAAGGTGCTATGAGTGAGCAGGGAAGAAGACAGCTTGAGGCTCTTGTTTTTGGCAAGAGCCTCGTAGCGCAGTGGACACAGCTCAGCCCTATGTGTACTAGTTCACATACACACAGTTCAACCAGGGGTGTAAGGTGCTTGGCCGTGGCTGGAAGACAAACTGCAAAGCCCCTAGGTTTTACAATCGTGCATGCAAAGCATGCATGTGCCCTAAGCCACGCCCCCTTTGCCTGACATCATATGCAAGGGGTGGGGCCAATGCCGAGGGCAGGGCCCATCAGCCCTGGCAGAGCTTCCCTTCCCCAGTCAGCAGTTTGTGGACTCGCTGGGAGCTCCGTTCCCTGCCTTCTTGAAGAAGTGCCCCCTCCCACAACATGGCAGCCAGGGGACGATTGCCCCCCACCCCCTTGCTCCATGGTTCCTACACCCCTGAGTTCAACCTAACTTTATTTTCAAATGCAATCTCGGAGGTGGGGGGGGTGGAATTGAAAGCTGAATGTTCAGTTAGCAGACCTTCAATGAGCCTCCAAAAGATTCTTATAAAACCGTAGCTTGTTCATAGGTCTCTGAGGATCTTATTGGAATACAGCATTTCAATTTTGTGTGTCTTTTTAGGACAGTTCCACAACACCGTGAACAAAAAGAAGAGCTTCTGCCGGGAATGGTTTGTCATCTGGGCTGGGGAAAAAGCTCGTCTTGCTTGTTGAACCACATTGAAAATTACAAATGTGAGCGCTGCAGTACAGTTACCTTGATTACTGTCATGTGCCTAAAAGTTTAAGGCTGCCTTCTTTAATGTAACCTTCTGTGCTTCAGAAAGTTTATTTTGTGTACTTTGTACTTAATACACAGAATAAGCACTTTCTTTCTTTCTTAGTAGCAGAATGATATATGCTGTATTTCCCTCACGCAGCTGGAAAAAAGTTAAGAGCCAGGAATTTAAGTTTTCTGTTTAAGAAGGCTTGATCAGTGTAAATGTGCCACAGTGGACTGTGTGTTGAAAAGCAATCCTTTCTGTATTTATTTTGTATCCCTATGGCAAAAGAAGCTTAAAAGGCAAAGTGTGTCTTGTGCCACCTTAAAGAAGAAGGGAATCCCCCCTTTTTCCCACTGGCTGAACAACTTTTTAATTCCCTTTTAATATCTAAAATTATTCAACGTCATTTGAACCAAAGTTAAATGCTGTTTGGTTTTCCCTTCTTCTTATCCCATTGTGGTATCATTTTGACTAGATAGATTTTAAGGTGCCACAGGACTTCCTTGTCTTTTGCTGCAGTAGACGGGGTGGGGGGGCAGGTTCACATCGTCAAAATCCACATGAAGGGCCTCAGCCATCCCTCGGGGCTGTCATTTGCATGGATAATATAGTATGAGAATTGGCTCAATCCACAGATAATAGCCACAGTGGCACAGTGGCCATTTATACCATGGTAGCAGCTCAAACATTGATTTTGTAGTCCCAAACATGGGATGGCCGAGGGATTGTTGTAGCTGCATCCATGGGAGAGTTGCTTCACACATTACCTTCTCCATGTGATCATGGGCACAGACACAACACAGAAAGAACTACAGACACACGTCCCATGGAACTGATTTTGAACATGTGAACTGGTCCTAACACAGCTAGTCTTCTGTACATCTTAAATCCCATCGGCATTGTTGTGATGTATAGTCATTTTCTCCTTGTGTAGTTCTTTTTTTTTTTTCCTCTCAAGGAAAGCAACTCTTGTGACAGTATTGACTAAAGTACAGTACTTGCATTCAGCCCCAATCAACAGTGAAGAGAAGGCTACAGTACAATTCATCAGGCACTGTTTCTGCTACTTGTTTGAAGGCACATTTTATTCATAAGTAAGCAGGGCTTAGTTCTCAAGACCATCCTCATGTTAACCACTTAATAAGGGGACTTCTGTGTCTGAACCTCCCAAACCCACATTAGCATTTGGAAGAGACAGCCAGCAATAGCCCTTGCACCAGTTTTGGGTATTGCCTGCCAACAGCTTGCTTTGCTTACCTGGGGAGGGACCATAACTAGGTAGCAGAGCACATATTTTGTATGTAGAGGGCATCCTCTTCAATCTCTGGCTTCTGCAGTGAAAGCATCTCTGGGAGGAGGGCCTCTGACTTAAATATTGGGAAGCTGCTGCCAGTCAGAAGATAATGCTGGGCTGGATGGTTGATGGCCTGACTGTATAAGGCAGCATCATAGGCTCATAAACGAAATCGACTGGAGCTGTCAAGAGGAGATCCCAGCATGGCCAGCAGGACCCTACATACTTAAAAGTAGTTGCAGTGACTCACTCATTCTGGCAGTAGCTGTTCTCAGTCTTGTTCGCTGCATGCTGAAAAAGACTGATTAGTATTTATTTTCAGGTGGTTAATTATCTGCCACCTGTTCAGATTATCCTTTGATTAAATGGAAATTGTATTCTCTGAACTATCCATGGTCTTGATAATGTGACTTTGAAAGGTGCACTTTCATTTAAAATCATATTGTAAAACTGGATTTTACAAGAAAAATTTAAGCCCGTCATTTTGATTTCAAATGTAAATAAAAACCTGTAATAGGAGTTCAGTAGCTGTGTATTGTATAGGGGGGAAAGGTGTCCGAAACAGACATACAATAATATTTATCTATGTAAAATCCAGTTCCCCACGTAAGTGAATGGTTGCCAGTTTCCCCCTATGGGAGAAAGTAAGGTCCTGACTTTGAGATACTTCTATACATTCAAAATAAATGCTGCCCTTACTGACAGTGATCTGGAAATACAAAGAGTGGTGGTGTGAAGAGTGTTTGTGTTCTCCACGCACAGAGAACATGAACACCCACTACAGCTAGGATCCATGAAATACACAAAGCCACTCCTTGCACATAGTCCACCAATCATAATAAATATATTACTAGTTACTACTAATACTGAGTTGAATGACTTGTATCTGTTGAGATACTTGCAAAATAAATGCTTAAAGTAGACTTGAAGAAAGTTTCAAGAATATTGGTAAAAGGCTTATAAGGCCAAAATGATGTTGCCATCTTGTTCTGAATTTCAAGTACTGTGCATTCGCAATACCGCATAAGATCAAAGCTCTTTCTTATTGGATGTATGTTTTTGATCTGTAGAAAGACATCCCTAAAGGTTGCCTTCCTCTCTGGATCTCAGCTGACACTGAGATTGTATTTATTTAATTATATATTGTTTCATTACACGATGTACCTTGTGACTAGTTGATAAGACTTCTGGCCATTTTCGAAAGGAGGCGACACAGAAAGCGTCACGTTTTCAGCAGAATAATTTTGAGGTTCGAAAGAGCTGGTGTGGGTAACATCCCTGTGCACAGAAATCAGCTAAAAGAAGGTCAACTAGGAAGTGCTGTCTTGCAGAATCAAAATCGAAAGTTCCTGCACATGTTCAGAGATGCTTTGGAATGCAGCAGAGCTACTCACTTTGGCCCTCCTACAGATGTTGGCCTACAATTCCCATCATCCCCAACTATTGGCCACTGTAGTTGTGGATGCTGGGAGCTATAGTCCAAAAACAGCTGGAAGTCCGCAGTTGAGTAAGAGGGCCTCAGTTGAGCCTTGGAATACAGCATGCGTTTCTCTGTTATAAAAAGTGTCCATTTGACAGGAGTGTGAGATTCCGCATTGCTTTAGTATATGGTTTTAAAACACGGGCATTTATGGCCTCTTGAAGAGAAAGGTAAAATTAATTGCCCTGGGACATTGGCGTTCCTGCTTTTGAAATTGTGAGCTATTTGGGTGTGGTTCAGTTACGTTAAGCCATGAATTGGCAGGACTGAGCTATAACTGAGCAGAATTTGAGACCATTCATTGTCTCCATTCCATTGCTCTCTGTATCTCCATTTTGCCCAAAGCCATCACCAGAGTGGGCAGGACTAGGGAAGGTGTCACAATTCATGCCTGGAAGGCTAGGAAACGGCTGTGAGCATTAATATCTCTACCGCTTGCATGTCAAGAAAACCACCTTAAAAGGGAACTGAATGGCAAATTTATTCACATCTAACATATTTAGATATCGTTCTGCCCTTTAGTCCTTGTCATGATCAGTATTGGAAAATGGCTTTGTTTTTACTTAAAGCATCATTTTCTCTTGTCAGCTATGCTGCTATGCAAATGTCTGTTTGCTTGATATCCTCCATTGGAATTCTTCAAATACCTTGGTGCGCAGATAAGACTGTGTTTTTTTTCCCTTGACTGGGTTGTAAATAGCCTAAAATGTACATTGAATTTCACATTGTAAAATTTTATTTTATTTCTTGTATTATATTAAGCAAAAAAAAAACCCTTATGTATATGAAAGTGCATAATAAATATATTTGCTTTTCAGCAGACATCTGTTTTCATTTGGCTTGCTCCTTTCTCATTCTTGGGGAAAGCAGATCTAAATATATCTGGGGAACTGGATTTAAAAATGTATTAGATAATTAGGACTCGTCTACACCAGAGCCACCTAGTCGCATTCGTCTTCAGTTCAATTTGTCTCTTATTTTGCCTAGAACTCAGTTCTCTCTCATTTCCTATGCATATTAACTCTCTGCTTGCACAGCAATATGCAGTGAAAGTGGAAGGTAAGACTGGAGGTATCCCTGTGGGGTTGTGAAGTAGTGGAGGCTATGCTGGGTCAGAAACTGTGCCTCTTCCCCAAGAAACAACAAAAATTATTCCTGTTTTATAGCAAATGGGCAAACGTGCCGATTTTTAAAGAGAAAACTGATCTAAAGGACAGTAGTCAAAAGAAGAGGCATGAGGCATTTGTCCAAACATGAGCAAGAAACAGTGGGCATGATCCAGCACAGAGTTAGACTTGTTTACGCTTACTCCCCTTGGTGGCCTTGAGTGTGTCTTACTCTGTTCTAGATTGTAGTCAGTGGGCAAGATCTAGAGTCTTAAGTTAGTTGTGACTAAGCACCATCAAAATAAATTAGACAAGTTAGTCCTAACTAAAATTCCAGACATTTCAGTGACAGCCCGATTCAGACATTATGCTGCGTAAGTGTACAGATGTCTGTACACTCGTACATGTGTTTGTGCGAATGGCCTGTTCATTTTGAATATGAACCTGGATACAGGCCCTTCAAATGCATGGTACAGATAGGAAGGGTACTTCTGTACCTGTGTTGAACATAACGCGGATGACTGTACCTGTGTACACTGTAGACTCTTATGAGTGTTGAACATAGTGCAGGAATGGGCCTTTAGTCTGGATCTTGCCCAGTCCTTTCAGTGAGGCACTGCCATTCCTTTGCAGTTACAGATCAGAAGTACTGCCAGGCAATGGGGTGAAATTTCTCGTAAATCTTTAAGAGATATTTCAAGACAGCTTGACTTGGGGGTTGCACTGGGACTAGGCAGAGAAAACTTATGTGAAGCTTTCCAAGCAAGAGGCCCTGTGAACAACAGGAGTGAGTGCTTGGCATGGGTATACATTCTAACTCCTTGGCTCTGGAGAGAGTCCCAGTGCCAGAAATAGGATATGCACTAGAAAATCCTTCTCTTCTGCCAATGTTTGTATTATCTTCTGATAAGCTCCATATAAATTCTATGTAGATCTTATCAACCACTTGAATTCATTAAAATGATACAGTTTGCATTGGCTCCAATCCATTCTGGTGTTCATCTATTGCATTTTTATATATATAACTTTTATTCATCAGAGGTAGTAACAGGATGTGGATATAAGTGATACATCCCATTTTTATTTATTAAATTTCTATGCCACCTTTTATTAAAAACAATCTCAAGGCGGTTCATACAAGTTAAAACAAGACTATAAAAATTACACAATTAACATATTAAGCTAGAATATAAAACTACAGATTTGATTATTTTTTTAAAAACTATAACTGTTATGTAATGTAAACATTCTCAGGTTTTCCATTCATTTTATTTTACATACGCAAGTTCCATGCTATGACAGAGTTGGGGTAGAAATCAAGATTCTACCAATGATCTATTTTGATAATGGAAAGATATAAGAACGCAGGACTCTGTTTTTCTTGGCTTTTGAGTAATAGTCTAAAAGATAACCGGAAACTGTTACAAAAAGATGACTGACATCCAGACTAGATGTGTTTTTGCAATGAGCAAAGTTGCACTCTTGCAAGAAGATTATGTAGCTGTGCTAATCTTGGCGATTTGGGGAACTGCACTCTTGCACAAAAGCTTCCTGCAAAATATATGAGGTGGACTACAGGGTGTGCATTTTGTTGCACGAGCACTAGTGCAAATCTGGTCTGGAATACAAGCACAACTGGCTAGTGCAGCTTCCTTACACTGATGCAATATCCTTCCACAAGCACAGTGTCTCTTTAGCATAATGGCAGTCATTTGTTTCTTGCCAGGTTGGAATAGCTGAAACATCTTCTAATCCTGACTATTGTCTTAATGCCATCCACGCATGAGTCCCCACAAAGATACCACTCAGCCCACAGTAGAAAGCTGTAGATATTTTTATGGCATGAGCTTTCATGGACTAGAGCCCATATACATATGTATATGTAAGTAGAAAGAGAAAGAAATGTAAACAGTTGGCCATGGAATTCATTAACCATTCACAACAGCAGTAATATGTCCATCCTAGTTTTGCTATGTTGATTAACACCCATAGCGGGAGAGGAAATAATTGTCTTAATTTAAGCCTGAATGAATAGAAGCAAACTTCCTGATGGGTTCTTATTCAGTTATTTCATACTAGAATCCCCTTAGAAGTTCCTTTGAAGAACTGGATAAAGTGATAAATGAATGGAATCTCCATTCAGAATGTACAGCTATGTACAAGATCACTGCATGCGGAAACAGATATTGTCAGGTGGGGCAGGCTCTGTTCCACAGGCTGATTCTCAGGAAGTGAGTCATGTACACAGAACAGAGCCTTCTCTGCTGCTGCCCCTAGATTGTGGGATGCTCTCCCAGTTGAGACCCATCGTTATCTCTCTGCTGCCCACTCATAGGCTGTTGTTCACCCAAGCTTTCACCTAAGAGCCAGATGCTTCAACTTGCTTGCTGAAATCCTGAATAATGAAGTGTGTGTCTAGAAGGGTTTATAGAGATGTGCTGAGAGCCCTTGTAAAACTCTCACAGTCCTTCTGTGCATACACTGTTGTACTACAGGTCTTCCAAGCATTGTTCAGATTCCAGATTCCAACACTCTGCAAGATCAGAAACATGTCCCTGACCTTCAGCAATTTCTTTCTGATCTTGCAGGGCACAGCACAGAAACATAGGAAGCTGCCTTCTACCGAGTCACACCACTGGTCCATCCAGCTCAGTACTGTCTACACAGACTGGTGGTGGCTTCTCCAAGGTTGCAGGCAGGAGTCTCATCCCGGAGATGCTGCCAAGGAAGGAACTTGGAACGTTCTGCATGCAGATGCTCTTCCCAGAGTGGTCCCATCCCCTAAGAGGAATATCTTACAGATATTCACATGTTATGAATATCTTACAGCTTACACATGTTGTCTCCCATTCAAATGCAAACCAGGGTGGACCCTGCTTAGAAAATGGGGCAATCCTGTGGTAGCAAGCATGACTTCTCCCCTTAGCTAAGCAGGGTCTGCAATGGTTGCATATGAAAGGGAGACAAAGTGTGAGCACTATAAAATATTCCCCTCAGGGAGTGGAGTCGTTCTGGGAAGGTTTCAAGTTCCCTCCCTGGCTTCTCCAAGATAGGGCTGAGAGAGATTCCTGCCTGCAACCTTGGAGAAGCTGCTGCCAGTCTGTGAAGATAATACTGAGCTAGATAGACCAATGGTCTGACTCAGTATAAGGCAGCTTCCTATGTCCCCATAGACTTCCAGGGTGCAAGCAGCACTCAGAAGTGTTAGTCCTATGGCCCAACAGCATGTACACAGGAGGACTGGCAGAGTTGTACAAGGGCTCCTGGTTCATCCCCACAGAGCCTTGCTTGGGGAGAAGAGCTGGTCTTGTGGTAGTGAGCATGAATTGTTCCCTTTGCTAGGCAGGGTCCACTCTGATTTGCATTTAGATGGAAGACTACATTAAGGGAGTAGCTTAGTGGAAGAGCATCTGCATACTTGCATGCAGAAGGTCCCAGGTTCACTACCTAGCATCTCCAGGTAGAATTCTGCCTGAAACCCTGGAGAGCCACTGACAGTCTGTGTAGAGAATACTGAGCTAGATGAATCAATAGTCTGACTCAGTATCAAGCAGCTTCCTATGTACAGACATGTATGTATGTATGTATGTATGTATGTATGTATGTATTTGTTTATTTCGGCCCAAGGCCAGCTTCTCGGCCTTTTGTCTAAGATCAAGTGTAGTATGTACAGACATGCGTCCTTAGGATGTCAGCTACTGTTTCCCTCCTCCTCCACCACCACCATCTCCTTCTCCTGTGATCTTGGACATGGGATAGTTTTTGTTAAATTTCTAACTGGGGAAAAAAACGCTTTTAGATGAGTTCATTGTGATTTTACTGCTGTATGATTATTTCACTGCATTTGTTATCCATCTTGAGAACATCAGAGGGAAAGCAGTGTACTAAGTTGAAATAAATGTTACACATTTTTCTTTAATCTTTCCCCAGTTCTACCAATGAGTTAAGAAAAACAAGGATGGCAGATCTGTCTGAGCCCCATACAAATGGCATTCAAGAAGGGAGGTGTTGACAGGTTTGTAAACTGAGCTGATGTACTTTCACAAGCTCACAACATTGCTGTATGTGTTGGCAGTGGGCAATACAGAACCTAGCAGTACCGCTGGCATTAAACTGTCATTCCTTTTGCTGCTGCTAACAAGAAAATCTGGGTGTATCGGAGTTTTCTGGAAAGCACTGAAACACTAACACAGTTCTTTGGACTGCAGGTGACATTTTCAACTAAATGTGCTAATATTCACAGCTCTGGGGTCTCATACCTATACTTATAGATGAGCTTCCGTTATGTTTCATTTTCTCATGCTGAGTATATCCAGAGAGGATTATAAATCATAGGCAGCTATCTGCTATATTTTGGATGATGTGGATTAATAAGACCTTGCAACAATCAGCCCCTTACCCAAAGTGTATGACAATGCTTCCAGATCAGTAGCTTGCCCCAGATCAAAGGTAAAGAAGAAGTTCCTCATAGCGAAACTCCGCCTACCCAGCATCCTGTTTCCCGTAATGGGGTCTTTGTCGGGGTGGCAGCATATCTCCCTGCCACCCCAGTGTCCTCAGCTGGAAGTAAAAGGAAGTACCTGGCACACGTGTGCATGCTGGATGCGTGTGCGGCTTGCACCCAATGTGCACACACACACCAGGTAATCTCTTTTACTTTCGGCCGAGGAGGACACCGGGGCGGCAGGGAGGTACGCTGCTGCCCTGACAAGAGACATTTTAAATGGAGCGCCAGCAGAATTGCTGTGTGTGTTGGGGGGGGGAGATAAGGGCACCCTCCCCCGCCCTTAAAGGTATGCTCCCCCACGCCTTTGAACTGGTGGAACCGCTGATCCTTTGAACTGGTTTGGAGGCCCATAAAGGGCCTCCGAACAGGTTCTGCGCACACCCCTAATGGGTATAGCAAGGTTAAGGTTGGTCCTGGAACAAGAAGTGCAGGTGGCTCCTTGCTCCTCCTCCTTTCCTCCAGCCCCCATTTCTTTGCTGCAGAAGAGCAATATGGCAGTGGTGAAAAACAATCTTCTCGGCATGCACTTTCTCTCACTCCCATGGAAATAATATCACACTCTAGTCAGCAGGAGGGAGGAGTGGAGAGTGGCTTTCCCAGCCAATGTAGCCCCGCTCCCTCACGGGCGCAATAGTGTATTCCCTGTTCGAAGTGAGAATTCTAAAGCATTGCTCTCAGTACCGTCTTCTGGCCACTAGAGGCATGTTAAGATGTTAATAGGTCAGTTAAGAGTCGGTTGTTCAATTGCTGTTGAAGGCGAGGGCCTGTTTGGATATGTTGTTCTATGTGTCTTTCTCAGTATGTGATATTTTAGTTTCTTCATAAATTATTACTTTTGAACTCAACCTAATGTCTCCAGATAATCTCTTGGGCTGAACTTCTTTACCACCAGAGCTGTGTGAGGGTTTTATTGTTTCACACCACCACTCAACATTCCCCCACTTTGTTCAATTACAGCTATGCCCTTGGGCCAGCCAGATGTCTTCTGGAAAACAACAAGCAGAGGTTGAGAGCAACAGCCTTCTGCTCTTACTCCTCAGCCACTGGTATTCAACAGCATAGTCTCAAAATGGAGGCTCCATATCATGAGTAATAGAGTTACCATTTATGTTGCCCTACAATGTTTAGAAATGTACATGCTAGCAAGTTAGCTAGCAGTATTGTCGCATGTATCAGCAATCAATATATTGATTTAATATATCTCAAGAGTTGGCCAACTTGAGGCTCTCCATCTGTTGTTGACTACAGCTCCCCACAATCCCTGGCTACTGGCAATGGTGGATTAACAAAGACGCAGAGGAGGCACCTGCCTCCGGCGGCAAAATTTGAGGAGCGGGTACGGTGGCAGTGACTGTAGCAAGGGTGTGGGCGGGGTGAGGTGAAAGTGCCCCCCATGGTGTTTTTTTTTTAAAAAAAACCCGCTATGTGGCGGCAGCAGTAGTTGCAGGGAGAGGGCTTGAGAGGAAACTGCATGGGCCTCTCACCTCTCTGCTGAGCAGCCCATTCCCTGCTTTCCTCCACGTGGAGGAAGCAGAGAGGTGGGACTTGGGAGACCCATGCAGTCAGTTGGGAGGAGGGGGAGCATCTGGAAGGAGATCGCAGCCTCCCATCTCAGTAAAAGGGGGGAACTCTCCACTCCTTGCCCCCCTCCCTGCAGCCTCCTCCACCAGCGCCTCACCCCATCACACCCTCCCTCCCTGGGTAAAAGGTAAAGAGTTTAAGGGAGCTCTCTCCTCCCTTCCCCTCCCCACTGCTACTACTGCCGCCACACAGAGCATTTTTTTAAAAAAAAATGCCATGGGGGGGGGACTTTCTCCTCACCCCCACCCCCATGCTCACTGCAACCGCCACCACACCCCGGGCAAAGAGGGAACGTTTCCCCTCAACCCCCCTCCTCTCTGCCTACTGCCATCGCACAGTGGCATTTTTTTTGCAAAAAGCCTTTTTTGTCTATGGGCAGCAAAAAGGCTAATCCACCCTACTGGCCACTGTGGCTGGAGATGATGTGAGTTCCAGTCCAACAACGGCTTATAGAGCCGGGTCTCAACCTGAGGTACTCCAGATGTTGCTGAACTGCAACTCCCATCATCCCCATCCACAATAAATTGCAGCTGGGGGTGATGGTTGTTGTAGTTCAGCAACATCTTGAGCACCACGTTGCGAACCCCTGTTATAGAGCCTCAGGTGGCCATCCTTCATATGTAGGATGGATATTGGTTGAAATGTGAAGAATTCTATTTGAGGTAGAACTTTGGCTTCTTTCCAGTTTTGATTCATTTTTAACCTTCGCTTGTATGCCGTGTCCTATTTATGTAAGAAAATCATATCTGTTGTATACTGCAGAGATGTGCTAATAATAAATTGGCTTGATGAGGTAATTTTGTTTTTGAGGACTGAGTACCCTGCATGAAATTATTGATGCAATTGATTGAGGTGACTTGTACATTATTCATAAGCATGTACAATCAACCTTCCAGAGACTTGGCAGAAAGAGAAACTTGTTGGGAAATCTTATGTGTCCTCAAAATGTCTTTCATATGATATAGAGGAGGAGAAAGTGAAATAGATTGAATGGTCTGAAGCCAGACGTTTTAAAAAAACAATGCAGAGATCCTTAAAAGGTAGCCTTGAAGTTCATCCGCTTTCACTGTAAAAATATTTTAAAATTCAGTTCACTTTCTGCCCTTTTCAGAAATGGTACTCATAAAAAATGGAAATTGCTGTTTGTGACAGGTAGATAACGTAGTAGCAAAAGGTGGAAGAAGCTGCAGAGAAATGGCTGTATTGAGCTGTCTTGTGTAGTCATGAATTCATATGGAATAAATATTATGTTGGCCTGTATTGCTAAATTGTTGGACAAGGACTGTTTTGCAAACACAAGAAGTGTTGAACTCTGAAATGGACATTTGATTTTAAAAAAAAAAAGTTGGTAAGCCCACTGTGTTGATATCTTGCCCCACCAGAGGATTGGACTTTGGTGGCTGGAATTCATTAACAGCCACCATTTTGTTTTTCTTACAGTGTCATGGGCTGATGCATCATCAAGCATGGCGGCGGGCGGTGTTTGGGAATCTGGTCACAAGGAGGCTGCTGCCCAATGGAACTCTGCCTCTCCTTTTCAAGCATAAACAGTTTTAAAGGGGGAGGGGGAGACACTGTCCTGCCATATTAAACCACTTTGCTGAGGATCCACTTAACCTGGAGTTGACCATGCTCTTTGGAACCCAGTAGAGTAGGATTTGGGGTGGGTGGAGAAAAATAAACATTTTACTGCATAGAATGAGTCACATGCTGCATGAAGAAAGAAGGTAGAAATGAAATACCTGATAGTACAATCACATATTCTGGGAAAAACTTCTTAACTGACTTTAAATTTGGTGTTTAAGGCAAATTCAAGGTCGAAGAAAAATCGAAATGAGGTAAGAAGACCTTAGTGAACCAGGAGCCTTTTTGTCGTTGCAAGAATAAAAAGTGTTAACAAATACTGCATTTACAGGGCAGATGAAAAGGAGAGCCCAACTTTCCATTAGCAGAGGTACAGGATGATGTCTCCCTCCCATCACCTGTCAATTATCTTGTGTTAGTGAACTGCAGGATCTGAGGCAACCAAGTTCTGGTCATTGGTTTTGGATCTCAACGCCAGGTTTCTGCTTGTGTGAACAAACACTCACTTTGTCATCAGACAGATAGAACAGCTTAGGCTGGCAAAATGAGGCCTATCTGACATGATAGGAGTGGAAATGCTTTAACGATTCAGCTCTTTCTATAGTCTGTTTTAAATAAAAAGTCAGATGACTCTTCAAACCTAGATGGGTAAGAACTGTAACTAATCCATACTGTTCTGAGAAGGTCTGCTTGTAGCCTTGTTAGGAAATGGGCAGAAATTACCCAAGAATGGGCTGAATTCCAAGCGTGGTAGTGGGAAAGGAACCAATAGCTGATGTACAGATTTCAGTGGAGTCAACAAGGCTGCTGGGTTATATTTAGTCAAGATTTTCAAATAAGGTTATGGACCAAAGTTTCAGAACAGACTCTCTTTCTATGAAAAAATAATGCTTTTGATGTTCTAAGAAAAGATTTTAGTTTGAAACTGATGCTTTCTTCACCCCTCCCTTTCTTGTTGCTTTGTTTGTGTGCTGTGCTATAGCCACAACAGCATTTAGAGAGAAAGATTGTGGTGTAGCATTTCCTATTGCTTTCACAGAGACGCTTCAGATGATGAGGCTGTTCAGGCTGACCCTCCTACCATGCAATTAGGGACAGGCACAAGCACATCTCATTCCCCCTCCAGACATGTCTTCCTTCTCATAATCATGGGTCATCTAAACCACCCTCTTACGTGTGATTTAAGTATCACATTAACTTTTGGATTGACTCTTTCAACACACTATTCAAAGACCATGTATTAATGTTCTCCCTCACTTACTGCTAGCTCATTTACTGGAGGAAGAGCAGGAGGTGCTCACATGCGCATCCCTAATGGTGCGCCAGCTCAGACGTATCATTTGAATCAGCCTATAATCAATCTGGCTTTTTCATATTTTAAAGTATAACACTCCTATGAAGATGTGAAGACATCTGCTTTGCCCATGCTCCAGAAGTGATCTGGAAGACAGGAGACACGTTGTGGAGGGTCAGCAATGTTTCTTCTCTTCCAGATTGCTTCCGGAGCATGGGCAGAGCAGAAACGGTTCTACTGTTTGCGCAACAATAGCACACATGAAGCGGGACTCTGGGAGCTGCACACAAGCTCAAGTCATGTCCCTGCAGACCCTCTTTACACATGCCTTCAGAAATACGTACATAAGCCAGCTGGGGTGGTCAGTGCCATCTGGGGAAATGAATGCTCCTTTTCATGTTTGAGAAGGTCTATACCCCTAGAGATGGAAAATAGATGATAATTCTGCAATACTTCCAGATTTCAGTGTGTTACTAGCTGATCCAGTGCAGACCATCTGCACTCCTAGCTCTCCCTGTCATTGCCCCCCCTTCAGCCCCCGTCCGTTCTGCGCTTGGCTTTCCTTTCCCTCCCCACCTGCCGGCCGCTGCTGCCATTTTCTCCTCATCCCCATCGCTGTCCCCCAGGCAGATGCCCACAAACACATGGAATTAGTGACGGGTACGTTTAGAAGAATTACATATATAGATATATAGATTATGCTTTTATTGTCCCACAGTGACCAAATTCGCAGTGGCATTTTAAAAGCTTTAAAACGTTTTAGAAATACAAAAAGTACTATGCAACTTCATTAGTGTTGCCAGAGAAATGGAAATGAAAACTGGCAGGAATATTCTGCAAAGATTACTCTGTGGAGCAGGGGCGTAACTATAATAGGGCAAGGGGAGACAGTTGTCTGGGGGCCCACTGCCCGGGGGGGGCAGAGGCAAGTCACATGACTGACTCCCCCAGCAGTGCACCTGCCCGGGCTTCCATCAGTTGTATTCATCCTCCGAAATTGATGTGAGTGTTAATTTTACTATGCTTTTTGTTACCACTATTCAGCCTTATTTAAGATTTCTTTACTTCATGAACTGAGCTTCAGTAGGGTGGGGGCCCATTTTAAAATCTTGTCTTTGGGCCCACTCCAACCTTGCTATGCCCCTGCCGTGGAGATAGTATACCCATTTGTTTGTTGTTATCCTAACCCTTTCCTCTGTAGAAAAATGACCACAATTTTACCCTAATTGTTGGGGGGCAGGGACAAAGAAGGCTGAAAGTGCAACCACCATGCTATCACCTATTTTCCATCTCTAGTAGGCAAGTCAAAATATTAGCCAGTGCCCCAATGAAAGTAGAGTGCTGGCATGGGAAGTATCCTGGCACCCTTGTATTTGCACAGATATAACTCGATATAATTTGCACAGATATAACTCGACCATGTGGAGTTTTTGCATGGTAACGACTGTATTGTGAGGGTGATGTGTCCATGAGCTAACAAGATAACTCTACAGGGCATTCCAGCTGTGGGTGCAACACGATGGTCTAAAGCACAATTTCTGCTTTATTTTTATAACGACTTATAAATTCTGGATTTTATTTGCTGCATGCCCTTTTCATAGTACTTTTAAATGAAGGGAAACAGTGATACTGCAAGGGAATGACAAGGGGCAAACATAAGTTCTGCTGGATTTATCTCTTGTTTATTTTTAATTACCTGATATGCAGCACCCAATTTTTCTAGTGTGTGAAGCTGACAGCTAGTTGCAATTCTGAACAGGGACTATTAGGTAGGTCCAAATGGAACACAGTTACTCTTCTCCCCCACCCCCTTCCTAATACTTTTATGTGCATGTTGGACAAAAAATAAAAAAATTGTCTGGAAGATTTACAATTTTCTATATATTCAGAGTTCTCATTTTGCCAAGAAAGCCTCTGTCTAATGCAAATAATACCCTTTGATAGCTTTTTTTCTAATGTGTTTCCATTTTATTCCAAGCTGCCTGGTTTTTATAAGTAATTATGAGGCAAAGAATTTGCCAGATGGTGTCAGACTGCTTTAACCTTGAGGTTCTTGCAACTCTCTTCACTTCTGTAATAAAAGAATTCATTCAAAAGCTTGGAGCGGAACAAGATTAAAGGAGATGTGTAGCAGGGATGTGCAGAACATTTAGCCAGTACAGTGCTCCAACTCAAAACAGGCAATTTCAAATGTTTCAAGCTCAAAACAACACCCTTTAACTAAAGGGCCTGTTTCAAGCTCAGAGCAGAACAACCTCATTCCAATTAAAATGTTTTGATGTTCCAAGCACCATTTTGGATGCCTGTCTTTCCCTTGCTGATTGGTTTTCTGGCACTGGCTTCTGTGATCGGCTTGCGATCACCTTGCTTCTTGGTAGGCCTGTCATTATACAAATCAAGTGTTGTCATTGGCTGGGGGCGGGGGGGGGACACAAAAGGAGAGAGTTTTAAAATGTTTTAAAAGGCAGAGAGATCCCTTTAGTGTGCCTCTCTTGAAGAAGATAATACATCAGGGGAAGGATCAGAGAGAGAGACTGCAGCAGAGCAGACTGAGGGTGGTGGTCTGGCCTGCCTAGCCCAGTGGAGAAAGACAGAGGGGCTATCCCCACGATCCCTGGAAAGCAGGCTATGCTCCCTTAGCCCATTTTCCAGGGCTCGCAGGTGGTGTGCAGCAACACACGAGTAGACCCCTAATTAGCTCGGGGGTCTCTCCTGGATGCCCCACGTACTTGCACGGGGCATCCTGGAACTTCTGGGGGCTGCACAGCCCCCGATCCCTGCAGCCCCCGCCGGCCCCGTGATGGAGCCAGCAGTCATGTGGATGGGCAATCTGGCCGCCCAGGGCTGTCTTTTAATCATCTGTGGGGAAAACGGGTGAAGATTGAAAAACTGTTTTAAATTGCTGCCCTGGTACTTCAGGGTTTTTAAGCATTTTGAATGGTTTAATTGGTTTTATTCTGTTTTTATAGTTTGATTTTAACTGTTAATTTGTTTTAATTGTTTTTACCTTGTTGTAAACTGCCCTGAGCCATTTTGGAAAGGTGGTATATAAATTGAAATAAATAAATAAATAAATAAAATAATAAATAAATATGCCTGCTCTCCCCACAGACCTGGAAGAAGCTCTTCTCACCGGTCGTGAGAAGAGCTTCAGAGAATGCCTGCTGGCATATCTATTTCTCTCTTTTTCTTCTTTTTTTTCTTTTTGAAGTGCTAACCAAATGTTCCTCCCTCCATATTATTTTTTAATTGTACTAGCAGCCCCAGTAGCTTTAACTGGGTGCTGCTGTGGATTTTGTTTCTTCTGTAGATTTCTTCTTCTTCTTGTATCCAACCCCCAGTGGCTTTAATAATTGGGGTGCTGTGCCGACTGGTTTCCCCCCCCCCTTTGCAGCCCCAAGCTGCACCTTTCCTGCAGCTGTGTGCCTGGACTGGATTTCATTGTTTTTGTAGGCTGGAGTGTTCTGTGTGTTGGGAATTCTCTCTGGAAAGAGATACCCTTCTATTACAGCAGAGTGCACTGGGGCACAACACAGCGGAGTCTGCCTAGGCATGTGTGTATGCTGAGAGTAAAAGAAACTTGGAGCCAGTTCAATCAATATAAGGAGCCTTTATTGGTGAACTCCATTCTAGATAGGAAAGTGGAGAGATAGGATCTCTAATCCTCAGGGCTCCATTCTGTCACCAATGCTTTTTAACATCTACATGAAACCGCTGGGTGAGGTCATCAATAGGTTTGGTGCTGGGTGTTATCAGTATGCTGATGACACTCAAATCTACTTCTCCTTTTCATCTTCAGGAAATGGCACTCATTCTCTAAATGCCTGCCTACAGGCAGTAATGGGCTGGATGAGGGATAACAAATTGAAGCTGAATCCAAGCAAGATGGAGGTGCTCATTGTGGGGGTCCAGAATCTGAGGGGTGAGTTAGATCTTCCTGTGCTGGATGGGGTTACACTCCCCCAGAAGGAGCAGGTGCGCAGCTTGGGAGTACTCCTGGACCCAGGCCTCACCCTGGTATCTCATGTGTAGGCCATGGCCAGGAGTGCTTTCTATCAGCTTCGGCTGATTCGACAGCTGCGCCCATTCCTTGAAGAGGATGACCTCAAAACAGTGGTGCATCAGCTGGTAACCTCCCGGCTTGACTATTGCAATGCTCTCTATATGGGGCTGCCTTTGTACGTAGTCCAGAAACTTCAGTTAGTTCAGAATGCTGCAGCCAGATCTCTGGGGCAACCCGGAGAGACCATATTATGCCTGTTTTGAAACAGTTACACTGGCTGCTGATATTTGATATGGGCAAAATACAAAGTGCTGGTTATTACCTTTAAAGCCCTGAATGGCTTGGGTCCGAGATATCTTAGAGAGCGCCTTCTTTTACATGATCCCCACCACATGTTAAGGTCATCAGAGGAGGTCCATCTCCAGTTACCACCGGTTCGTTTGTTGGCGACTCAGAGGAGGGCCTTCTCTGTAGCTGCTCCTGGGCTGTGGAATGCACTCCCAGCAGAAATTCGTAATCTTAATTCTTTACTGACTTTCAAGAGACCCCTTAAAACCCATCTGTTTGGCCTGGCCTATCAGGATTTTTAATTAGTTTTAATTGTTTTAATGTTAACCTGGTTTTCAGGGTTTTAATTGTTTTGATAGTTTAATTGTTTTTAAAGATGTTTTTAAATTGGTGTTTATATTTGTATTTCTGTTTTAATTGTTTTTAATGATTTCTGTTTTTTAATTGTAAACCGCCCTGAGCCAGCTCGGAAGGGCGGTATAAAAATAAAATGAAATGAAATAATCTAGCTAGCTAGCTGGATGCAGAGGGATGGTTTCTGCATCTCTGCATACATGGTGCAGGGAGAGAGGAGCGTATGTGTTGCAAGGGAGAAGAAAAGGGAAGAGGAAGTGGCAGGAAGGAAGTCCCTGAGAGTAGCAATCTACATATCAAAGGGATAGTGTCAGGGCAGTAGAGAAGGCCTGACCAATGTCTTGCCCCCTCTAGCCCTCTGACTCACTAATCCGTCCCTCTCTGTCATTGAGACATGAGACAGCGCAGAGCCCTTCACTTCCAACACTTTGACTTCTGTCTGGTGCCCAGCCTGCCAGGCTCTCTCTGTTTCCCTGTGTTTTGGGACTCCCTCCACTTTTTCTTCTTTGATGGGGGTGGGGTTTGGTGGGTGCCTTTCTGGCTGTTGAGTCCCAATGTTTGCTTGGCCCCAGTGCCTCAGAGAGCAGCACCTGGCCAGACTCCAGGAGAAGACGCCGGAAGTTAAACCCCCACCCCCACCCCCATCAGCTTAAAGTTGTGCCGTTGAGTTAGTGACAACTCCTGGCGCTCACAGAGCCCTGTGGTTTTCTTTGGTAGAATACAGGAGGGCTTTACCATTGCCATATCCCACACAGTATGAGATGATGCCTTTCAGCATCTTCCTATATCTCTGCTGCCCGATATAGGTGTTTCCCCATAGTCTGGGAAACATACCAATAGGGATTCAAACCAGCAACCTCTTGCTCCCTAGGCAAGTTACTTCCCTGCTGCACCATTAGGTGGCCAGTCAGCTTAGTGTTCTTTAAACAGGGCCTAGTTTCAAAGCGGGATTTAGGTACTAGGTAAGACTATAGGACAGGAGGGGTGGGTTAGGAGAGGCCACAGTAATCCCCCTTTCCTTCCTTTCCTTTAGACTTACCCGATTGTTGCTTGCTCCCCTCCACCCCCCCCCCCCCCCGCCAATGAAGCTTGCTTCTTTATTTGGGGGATTTAATTTTTCTAGCTTCTGGGTGTGTGCTACAGTGCTATAGATAGTGTTGTGTGTGGCACACACAGCATAAATCGACCACCCCTGACCCCACACCCCTTTTTTGAATACCAACCTTAAAAGTGCTTCTTCTCCCCCCCCACCCCCTGCCAAATCAAAGTTAAGGTTTGCATTTTAAAAAAACACACACACACACCAATATGTCCAGGAAGATGCAATGCAGTGGCAGGAGCAGAATGGGAGGCAGAGGGGGGGATGATGCTTGTCGTGGTGGGTGATGGCAAGGCACTGTCACTGAGGAGTCCAACCCCCCGTTCCTCTCTCACTGAGGCTATTAGCCCTGCTGGGGGAAGAAAGATGGGTACATTCTCAGTTCCTGTCTTTCCCCCCTCAAATAAATTACCAGAAACTATCAATCTCTTTTGAAATATGTTATTTTATGTCTATTGGAAGGAGGGAGGAACTATAACTCAGGAGCAGAATATATGCTTCCATGTGTAATTCTTGGCATCTGCCGTTCAAAGGATCTCAGCTAGTTGGAGTGAGAAAAACCTGTGCTCAAGACTGTGGAGATCTGGTGCCAGCCAGACCAGACAATACTAGGCTAGATGGACCAATGGTCTGACTGATATAAGACAGCGTCTTAAAATCATGTCCATTAATTTCACTTCTAGCCATCTCTTAGTCCCAGTTAACACTGGAAAGTGTGGCCCTCACCTTCTTTGCTCCGCAGCCCAGTATATGCGGAGAGGGAGGGGAAAGCAATAGTTGTGCAGCCTTCAGAGACATACTTCTGGCAGCAAAAAGGAGGGGGAGGAGAGAAGTGAAGATAGCTTCCTCCTCAGCCCATCCTGGGCTATGGAGCAAGGCTTCACAGCAGCTATTCTCCAGAACTCTTCTTCTACCCTCATAGCACTACCGAAGATGTGGGCCAGTGGGTCTCAAATTACTAGAGAGGTTACCTAATCAACAGAAGTGAGTCCTAAAGAGCAATATAAATGGAAGGGACAAAAGAGATCTATGCTTTTACACCAAATCCAGGTCAAGAGCCAGCGTGGTGTAGTGGTTAGAGTGATGGTCTAGGACTGGGGAGACCCAAGTTCAAATCCCCATTCAGACATGATACTAGCTGAGTGACTGGGCCAGTCACTTCTCTCTCAGTCTAGCCTACTTCACAGGGTTGTTGTGAGGAGAAACTCAAGAATGTAGTACACCGCTCTGGGCTCCTTGGAGGAAGAGCAGGATATAAATGTAATAGTAATTATAATAATAATATGCTCACAAAGCAGTTTATGGGAGACAAAGCCACATGATCCTCTGCAAACCATGCTATCCCTGGCCATTGCAAAGATGGAGGCAAGTTTAAAGATAACTCAGAATGGAAAGGGAGAGATGAGCACCCTACTCCCCAATTGGTGGTTGCAGTATAATTCTCCTTGGTTGAAACAGTGTTGTTTAGTCCCATGAGAGAAAAGCAGATGAGCAACTGAAGTTGAGTAGCCAAAGGACACTAGCTGTCCAAGAACTAGACCTCACTTGTAAGGATTTGACTAGCTTTTCATTTCTGTGGCTCAACACAGGTGTGTGCTGTGGTTAGCTTGATGCCTGTCTCTGCTTTCTTTTCAGGGTAGCTAGTTATCAACTTCTGGCAAAATTCCCTCTGTAATTATGTTGTTTTTGGAGAAGCCAAACCAACACATGCACTCCTTTTAAAATGCCAGTTTAATCCTGGAAGATCTGTTCAAAGTCATGTTTGCAATAAAGGCAGAGATCATTTTTCTTGAAAACAAACCCAGGCTAATGCTATTGATTACTGCTTAGAATAGTAAACAGCTGTTACAGAGATAAAAAGAAGAATCTCGGCAAAGCAAGGCTTTACATACTGAAACCATGCAAAGACTGGTAGCCATTCAGCACCAACAGAAATGGCTTCGGGAGTAATGCAACCAGGTTTTAGAGCAAGGATGGGTAACTTTTGGCACTCCAGCTGTCGCTGAACTACATCACCTGTCATCCCCACCCACAACAAATTGTGACTGGGGATGGTGGGAGTTGTAGTTCAATAACAGCTGGAGTGCCAAAGGGTAAGGTTGTTGAAGAATTTGGAAGTGTCGGATCATAGGAGGAGATTTGAGGTTCCTTATGAAGATTCATTTCATTTCTTCAAATGTCTTTCAACATGGCTTTGAAATGTCCATCAAGATTTGGTTTGATATTTATGCAAGACAATATGAACTCATGTGGACATTTGACAAAGTAGTTCGAAACAGGGTATCACTGGGGCACTGTCGGTGCAATATCTATGACAGACTATATAGTTCTCCTTTTTGATCAATTGTCGTTTAATATATTTTATGTTTTGTTAGCATTTCTGCTTTGCATAATCCATAATTATCACTGTATATGACTTTATAATTTACAATATAGTTTACATTTATATATTCATTCTTTAGGTCCTTTCCCCCAGTTGTCTCATTGGATCTGTTGAGTTGTGTTTGAGAGTTGTAGTTCAACAACATCTAGAGTGCCAAAGTTTGCCTACTCCTGTATTAGACCTATTGTTCCAATTCACATTGATATCTTTAGACTGAACATGCATGTTGTGTGCCACCAGGTGCATGACACAGCTACCACATGTAATGATTTATTTTTTGTTGTTGCACAAAACCAAACAAATTGTTTTGGCCTGACAACAAATCCAGGTTGAAAGTATTTTTCTGATAGGCATGTCTTCAGCAGAATAGATTAGATATGATATCCCATCACATATTTCCTTCTTTGTAAGGACTGAAAAAGTGGATATTATGTTCAATCTTCTTTTTATCCTATCTTTCCTTTTGAGTTGAGCACAGAGACCCAGTATATATCATTTGTATTGTATGTTTGCCATATGTGGCAATGAAGCTTCTGATACTGACTGGCTGGGCTGATATGATGGCACAAAATGTTCATGAACATTCTAATAAAGCTGTCACTCTGTCAGCAGTCCAATATCTGTGAGGGAACTGAAATGTGTCAGTTTGGTTGGGATTAAAAAGCTATAGCTACACAAAAACTCCCTGCGACTGAAGTAGTTTTTCAGGGTAGGCTGAGAAATAAAAAGAAGACCCAGGAGGAAAGTTAATTGGCAAAATGCTGAGAGTCAAGGTGGCTGAAGGAAAAGTTCAAAGTGGTAACCAACTGAGGAACAAGAAGGTGTAGGAGAAGAGGCTTTGAGGAAAGGCCCAACTGACAGGACCTAATAAACTGAGAGTTAATAGCCACATAATGAGGCTATTCCGATGATCAAGTGAAATCGGGCTAGGGGAGCCTAGCCTGATTTCGCCTGACCGTCTGAACCACCAGGCAGTGAACCTGCCAAAGTAACCCTCCCCTTAAACCAGGTTTGGGGAGTGAGCGCTCCACAAACCCAGTTTTTTTTGCTCGTGAGCTGCTGTGGTGTGGCACCATGCTGTGGCTACTCATGAGGAGACCCCCGACTGGGAGTCTGAAAAGTAGCCTCCCAGCTCAGGGGTCTCTCCAGCATGCTGGAGCTTCTGGGGGCCGTGTGGCCCCTGACCAGCTCCGTGACAGAGCCAGCAGTTGTGTGGGCGGCCGCTGTGGCCGCCCAGAGCAGACTGCTGCTCGTCTGCGAGGAGAGCAGGCTTAGCTCTCAAACCCTCTACAGGCTCTTCTCGCAGATTGTGAGAAGAGCCTCATTGATTTGAATGATCAGTACTTTGATTTCAGGCTTTTAGTTTGGCTTTCTTTTATAGAAATATATATTGTGCTTTGTCATATTTAGATATTACACTGAAATCTCTGAAATTATGCTCCATTTTATGCATCTTCTGTTAACTAACAATTACTTCATATATTTGCCCAGTGTGGTGATAAAGAACACACTTATCCTTCATCATTAATTTGTTGCTGTCATTTGCTTGTACTTTCTTATCTACAGAACAGCTGTTTAAATAGCTGAAGTTGCATAAGAACAATAGCTTTCTACCAGTCCAAAATCGAAGATCACCAAATTAAAAACCATTTACGAAAATACATTAGCTCTGTGCCAGGTTACAGTTTCCAGAGCTGGAGAATTAATTCTCTGTGGCAATTTAAAACAACAGCATTAGGATTCGTGCTTCTTTTGCCATCAAAATAAATGGCTCGCATATTCTTTATCTGTCATGGAATCTGACTAGTCTATTTAAATTTTATCCCAGTTATTTCATACTGTGCATCATGTACCACCACAGGTAGAAAAAAGATGATCACAAATAAATGTGCCCTCACTGTAATAAGTGGTTAATCCCTACTGTGGCACTGCAATAAATGTTGTAATTTCAATCTTTTTATTTATTTATTATTATTATTTATATACCACCCTTCCAAAAATGGCTCAGGGTGGTTTACACAGAGAAATAACAAACAAATAAGATGGCTCCCTGTCCCCAAAGGGCTCACATTCTAAAACGAAACATAAGATAGACACCAGCAACAGTCACTGGAAGTACTGTGCTGGGGGTGGATAGGGCCAGTTACTCTCCCCCTGCTAAATAAAGAGAATCACCACATTAAAAGTTGCCTCTTTGCCAAGTTAGCAGGGGTCAATCTTGAAGCTTAATTGTGAGGTTAACCCTGAGTCTTTGCTTAGTCATTTTTAAAAATGTATATGTTCCCTAATAGCTCCAGTTCTGTTCAGATGCACTGCTAGATTCAAGACGGCAGGCCAAATCTAGTTTTGTTTAGACAACAGCTCTTAGTGGTGGTGTGTACAGCAAACACACATTTGGCAGGATGTGGCAGGGTCCTCTGCCATCTGCACAATCAAATGTATGGATATACACACTTAGGTGTGTATCCATTTGATGGGGAACCCTCCTTTTTCAGGGTTCCCAGTCATATGTAACAGTGCCTGCAAAGAGGCATCTTTTAAAGCAGGGCTTGACAAATCCCAGGTGCCAGGGAGCCCTGGCACCTAGACTAGGGTATCCAGAGGCTGAGTTATTCAATAGAATCTTTATTTGCCTCCAGCAGCCCTGTTTATGTTCTACGTAATGTAGTGGGGACAAAGAGAAGCCCATTTACTCTCCCCTGCACAATAAGGCTCTACACATGACCCGTGTGTAAAGCCGAAAGGGGGTTTGCGGGGAGAGCCGGCTTGACCCACTCTCCCTACAGATGATCACTGGCCCATTGCTGGATGGGTGGATCACCTGCCCAGATGAGTGATGGCTTCACTCGGGCGCTCTGGCGCCTGGCCACGGCTCGTCCGGCAGCTCCTGAGATCGGGCAAGGGAAGCATCACTGCATGGCTGCCCACCCCCGGAGCCCCAGTGCTCCGGGGATGGGCACGAGAGCACGGGCGCATTTCTGGGGTATCCCTCCCCTCTCCCCACCCCCAAGTGTGTCCACCGCAGCTGCAAACAGCTGCAGAAGAGACACAATCAGAAAAATGGGGTTAGCAGAACATATACTCTGCTAACTTCGTTTAAGGGGGCGCATTTAAGCGGGCTTACCACCGGGAGCCATGTGGCTCCTGCTGCAGCACACAACCAGCTGAAACCGGGCTGGGCTCCCTTAGCCCGGTTTTTGCTGGTCGTGAAAACTGCTTCAATATCTACCACCAAGCCAGGTAATTTTTTTCAAGTGTCTATCGTTTGGCTCCCAAAATTTAGGGCTGGCTCCTCGATCCAAAGAAAATTGACCAAGGTCTGTTTAAAAGTGGTGACTCTCTTATACTTAGCAGGAGGAGACCAGCTGTCCCTATCCAACCCCAGCACAGCATCCTTCCAGTGGTTATTGTTGGTGTCTAGCTTATTTTTCTTTTTAGATTATAAGCCCTTTTGGGATAGAGAACCCAAAATGTAAACTGCTTCAACAACGTTTTTGGTGAAAAAGAGATATATGAATACTACTACAGCTGCTGCTGCTACTACTACTAGTAGTAGATAATCATCATCAGTATACATGGGAACAAATGTTGGCATGTTCATGCAAGCTGAGAAGAGTTGGGGTTTCTTACCACCTACCACTCTATGTACATTCAGGAGGAATCCTATTTTCTAAAGAGGCATCTGTTTCCCTAAATTCAACAGGTTTCTTTATGTTTTCCCTCATGACTAAACCGGGAACAAATTTGCTCCCCAAATTCTCTCCTAAAAATATTCACCAAATATTTGATATCCTATGATATTTGATTTTAGCATTCGATCGTTGACATGCAACTATATTTCCTGCTTGTTGGTTATCATGCAATAATATTTGACTGCATTTGATAACTGACATGCAATAGTATTTAGCTTCCTAGATGGCAGTTTTCATAGTTGCTGCCAAAAAGGGGGGCGGGACCCCAACAGAGTGAATGTATTGGAATTTACAAGTTCAAAGTGACACTTTTCACTTAAAATAAGAGTGATCAAATTTGAAATCCTTGGTAAATTTTTAATACTTGTGAATACTTGTTTCATCACTATGTCTAACTTGTTTTGACTGATACAATCACATGAATGAAATTCTGTTGAACTATTAAAGCAGGCTTCATAAATCACATGCAGCACTGCTCTGGAAATCAATGAGCAAACAGTACTTTCTAAGGTATGAAGAATATAAGGTATTCGATATATCACATATAGGTAGTTTCCCCCTAGTTTCCCCCCTTCCCCCACCTATGTATGGCCATGGGCACACATCACATACAGTCAGTCTGATGGACATTAGTGGGAATGGGAGGCTTATATGCAACTCCCATGCCCCCATCTAGACCTCTTTCTCATGTGCTTAGAACACAAGTAACTTATAAGACACAGGAAACAGAGAGATCCTGACATATTCTAAGTGCATAAGCAAGGAAACACTGGTTGGGATTCCCCATGCAAGGGTGCCGAACCCTCAATGTGAGTGGATCATTCTCAAATTATTTAAACCTTCTGTAGCATTGCATCAGGTAATTGACTGTTCTGGATATTAAGTTAGGTTTTCTCAATATTCTTCCCCAAATCTTTGTGCTTTTCACCATTTCAGCTCTGTGTTCTTTAGGATGTGTCTACTGTGGATCAGGACTTCTGCAGATAAATGTAACAATCAGGTAGATAAACAACAAGAGGGAGGATTTATCACAACACTTGTGTCAGTGCATCGCTATCTACTGAACCCCACGATGGCCAGTAGCCCGCAGAGAACCAGGAGGCAGACTGAAAACAGACCAGAGTCGTCTTTATTGTATGCCTTCATCTTCTTCTTGATAAGGAGCTCTGCTGCTAGGCCTAGAATTATATGAGTGTCTTCAGAGATAAGAGAACACAAGATAAACAAAATAAGATGGGGCACTTTATAGCATTTTTAAACAGACTTCTCAGCCAGGACTCCGAAATGAAGAACAATGATCTCCTCTCCCTCTTTACCCCTCCCACATGCTATACTGTATATGCTTTAAAAGGTTTCCCATGTTCAGTTACTATGCTGAAAGTCCATGGGGTTTGGTATGCACACACAAAAAATGAAAATACATTCACCCTTCAACCTCATGAGCCAGCAATACCCTTAGGGCACCTTTTTATTATTTTGTGAAGAAACAAAGGCATTTCAGAATTCCCCATCCCCTCCCACTTCAACGGTCCCCCCCCCCACTCATGGTCTGTTCCCTTCATAGTAGCCTGTATGCACCAGGTGCATTGTATCACCTGGTAACAGTCTGCCCTTCTAATTTAGCATTGCTGTGACTACAGAGCTCAAGCAGAGCATCCAGTAGAGCTTGTTATGAGATACTAGTGCCACCAGCAACTCTGCAAGCCTTGTGCATCAGGGAGACTACATACATAATGGATAAATCTGTGGAAAGTCTCCTGGGAATCAGTTGCCAGGTCAAACAATGAGCCTCACCCAATCTAGCCCAACTCATGTAGAGAAACAAGTGCATGCAGCATCTTCCTATCCGACTGGCACACCACCCCTGCCTCCATAGGAACATAGGAAGCTGCCTTTGGTACATCTAGCTCAGTATTGTCTACTCCACTGACTGGCAGCGGCTCTCCAGGCTTTCACAGCCCTACCTGGAGATGCCAGGGAGTGAACCTGGGACCTTCTTTGTGCAAGGAAATGCTCTACCACTGAAATACAGCCTCATCTTCTAAGGGGAATATCTTACAGCACACATGGTGGCATATAGTCACCCATCTGAATGCAAACCAGAGTGGTCCCTGCTTAGCAAAGGGGGCAATTCAAGATTGCTACCACAGGACTCGCTCTGCAGACAGGAGGAAGTAGTCCAATGCTGTTGCCTATCCAGCCGTTTGCCATAGTGAACTTTGCTTAGCAAGTGGGTCACTACATATTACTGCCAGTGAGCCTACATAATGGACACAAAGCAATGGCTTGCTCCAATGGCACCTAATTTTATGACTGAAAATTATCAGGGTTGAGTTATGAAATGCTGAGGCCTTAAGCTATGTCAAACTTAAAAGGTCCCCTAGCAATGCTACACACACACACACACACACACACACACACACACACACTCTAACAAAAAGGACAATGAAAATAGAAACAAGTGTGACTTGGCAAAGATGCAACAAAAAAAGTTTTAAAAAACCTGTGATCTTGAAATAAGCCTATTCGCGTTAGAAAAGCCTTGACATAAGAATATATTATATAAAATTTAGAAGAAAATCTTTTTTAACATGCAGAGCGCCCCATCCCCACCCCCCATGTTAGGCCCTAAGCTGTAGCTTACTTAGTTTGTGTCTAAATCTGGCACTGATGACTGATCAACCACATGTTTGAATGTCATTTGAATGGTCTGTCCCCATATGTATATGCTGGAACAGAGCTCACCACTCATCACTTTCCCTCCCCAGCATCTCTCTTTAGACCAGCACTCTCCTCTCCTCCACACTCCAGGACTCTCCTCTCCCCCTTCAGCTCCCTTCCGCTATGACTTTTGAAAATGCCAGAAGTCGGAGTAGGAGAAGGAAGAGCCATCAGGTAAGGGGGAAGCAGTGGACCAGTGGAGGTGGCAGGCTGGCAGAGGTGAGTAGTGCACCTGCCATTCTGTCTCCTCCACTAATACACCTCCTGAGGTGGCTGTGGACCAGCCTTGCAGCAGGTGGATGGGGAGGAGCTACATGCACCCACTCCTCTCTGCAGATGAGCCAGATTGGGGGAGACAATTGACAATGAGGAGGCCCAGCCTTTTGGGAATCTGAGTTTGAATTCAATTTCCCTCCATCTACTAGCCTATTAAAATTATTTTTACACACCCAGAGATGAACTCCCAGTGGAGACAATTGCTGCTTTAAAGAGTAGGATTTATTCCAAAATGTGACATTCTGTAGAAATTACCTTTTCGTTGCTAAAGAAGTCTATATCATGTCAAGTTGACAGGCAAAACATGTACTATGTGTATTTTTGATGGTTGAGAAGAGGCATCCACATGGAGAGAGGGAGAGGGAAAACATACATGAATGCTCCTTATTAATAGATGTTAATTTTAATAATTATCTATTAAAGCTTAGCTCTGCGTCATCTCAACCTATCAGGAAGGTGTAAAAATAAGTTAACTAAATTATGCACAAGTATGTTTTGGTTAATTCCTACTCATGGATTTAGATTGTTTTGGATTTCCTGTCTTTTAACTATCAGCAGGTTTTTATCTCTATGAAAGCAGCATATTTCTGAAGAAGTCTCTGTGGTTTTTACAACGGTGCCATGTTAATGATTAAGAGAGAATTCCCCAGCAGTACAGACTGGTTTCCTGTGCTAAATTATTCGTGATGGGATTTTTTTAAAGCAACCCAGGCTTTGAAAAACTGTGCCCACTCCATCCAAGAGTCTTTAATTAACTCCTGTAACAGTTCACACAAGTCATTCCACAATCCTTGGGGAAAACAAAAAATGTGTATGTCAGGGAAGTGAAAAGAATAAGGGCATATGATTATTTCATGTTATCAAATGTCCTGGATTTAAAATGTCATTCCTAGAGAAAATTCTCCAGGCTTACAGTCATTTTGAGATAAGCCACAGCTATAATGAATTTCCTTTCACCTTTCACTGAATAGGTTTTAATGGAGAATAAGCATTGCTTCTGACAGGGATTTTGGCTGCTGAGAATATTTTCCAAAAAAATGCTGCAGAAAACAGACTGGGTTCAGCATTTCGCCAGGGTTGTTATAAGCATTCAGATAATCTTCCTTCCTCTTGTTCAACCACACAGCAAGACATACTTAATACAGATCATTTTCTTATTAGCCTGACTAATTATGAAGCTAACTTAATCTGTTGTTAATCCATCACAGCAACGGCCAACTGGTGGTTCATGAGCTAGATCTGGAACTGGTGTGTGTATCCCAATCTAAGTATTAATCAGCTTCTAGTTAAGAAAAAAAAAATCAGACTCACTTCTAGGAAAAAGAAACAATGTGTATTTCATATGCATTTTGTTGTATTCCTAGATAGTGAGGCCATGCACATGACCATCTTTGGGTGGGGAGGGCAGGCAGGGAGGAGGCAGGGTTCCACTGACCTACCTTCCCCCAGACGATCTCTGGAACTCCTTGTCGGTGCGCTGCCAGGCTGCGTGGGTTGCTGGAGGCTGGGAGTCGGGTGCTCTAGAGGCCTGACTCAGTGTATACTCGGGCTGCGTGCAGCCTGAGCATACACACGGACCTGGTGCGGGGTCAAAAGTAAGGTTAGGCAAGGCGGCAGCGCTGGGATCAGCCTCAATCCTGGTGCTGCACACAAGCAGCCTAACTCAGGCTGGGCTGCCCTAACCTGGGTTAGGCCCCTTGTGAGAATAGCCTTCATATGTATTCTGTAAAGACAGAATCATTGCCAATCTGCATTGGGATGGGATCTTTCAGGAAGCACTTTTGTTCCACAGCCTCTTCCTGCCCCTTTAATGGAATCATCATCCAAGTCCTTACTGGTTGGCAATTCCAACTGTATGATAGAGCCCAGTCACCTAAAAAGGGGTCAGTTGGTTTAAGCAGGGGTGAATACACCCACATGCAATTAGAAGACATGCTGAGAGTGGGACAGTATGAGGCTATTCCTATGATCAACGGAAAGCAGGCTAAGGCAGCTTAGCCCGCTTCCCATCGATCGTGGGAACCACTGAGCTAGCAGGTGAACCCAGTGCTCCCAAGGCAGCTAGCCCGCCAAAAACACCCTCCCCTTAAATGAGGTTAATGGAGCAGGCACTCCATTAACCTCATTTTGTTGCTCAGGCGTTGCCACAGCGTACATCGACACACGAGTAGACTCCTGGCTGAGAGGCTGCAAGTAAGCAGCCTCCCGGGCTTGGGGGTCTCTCCAGGATACCTCCTGCACTTGCATGAGGACTCCTGGAACTTGTAGGGCCTGCGCGTCCCCTGATCCCCGCAGCCCCCGCAGGCTCTGTGATGGACCCAGCAGCCATGTGGGTGGCCAATCCGGCCACCCAGGGCTACAAGCTTGATCATCTGTGGGGAGAGTGGGTATGCCCACTCTCCCCGCAGACCCAACGGAAGCTCTTCTCACCGATCGTGAGAAGAGCTTCTTTGTCTGCCAGTGATGTTGCATTGGGCATGTCTTTGTTGCGGCCCCGATATTATTACATGCAGGGGTGTGTGTTCATCTTAACCAACCCTGTGCCTTGTATGCAACTTGTATGCAACTACCACATTCCTGATAACTGGGCAAGGAAGCACCTTGCAAAGGGTGGCTCTCTTATATTGAGCTGGAGAGAACCAATGTCTTTTCCAGCATAGTCTCTTTTTCCGTGGCATTGCTGGTGTCTCCCTTGTTTTGTTTTTAAAGTTCTGTGAGCCCATTTTGGAGAAAGGATCCCACCCCCACCCCACCCCGCTTCTTCATTTCTCTGCTATGTCACTGTTTCACAGACTTTTTGTTGAAAAACTGAATATAAATATTCTAAACTAAACTCAATGGGAATTAAGCTGGAGCTCAGTCCTTTATGAGGAGCAAAGGAAGCGAAGCCTGATATTTAGTTCCTGCCGTGTGAAGAGTCTTCCTCTGTCGTCTTTTTCACATTGTGTGCAAGAACTGGTGGTTATGAGGACTAAACTATGAATAAATAAAATCAAAGAGTTTGACATTATCAAGGCATGAATGAGACAGATGCTACCTTTGAATTGGTCAAAAAGGCTATAGCTTGCTTGTGAGAAAAGATGCTGAAGGCACTCTTGTCTTCTGCTATAGTCTCAGTCAGGGATTCCCAAACCTGGATGGCCAGAGGTTGTTGGACTGCAATTCAGGACTGGCCATTGTGGCAAGGAATTATGGGAGCTGTAGTCCAACAATATCTGGGGACTGTCAAGTCTCCTGGCATCTGCTTCTATGCTCACTACTCAGAACCTCCAGTGGTCATCTTGCACATCTCTGCCTTCAGATTCTTTGCTGATTCCACCCATGGAGACATGCTATTACGAATATGAATACGGCAAATATGCTTTTCAACAAAAGTTCCCAAACTGGTTTACAGAGATATAAATACATAAATAAAATGGCTCCCTGTCCCCAAAGGGCTCACAATCTAAAAAAGAAATGCAAGATAGACACCAGCAACAGCCACTGGAGGGATGCTGTGTTGGGGATGGATAGAACTGGTTGCTCTCCTCCTGCTCAATAAAGAGAATCACCACTTTAAAAAGGTGCCTCTTTGCTTGTTAGCAGAGGATCATTGGATCTCCTACAGGCAGGAAGAGCATAAGAGACTTCCTGTCAAGAGTACTCACTGCCTTAATATCTAGGTTCTTGGATCTAACATCTCTTAGTATAGCTTAGTACACCAGTTGCAGGGAAGTAACAGCTGGAGAGAGGGCATGCACATACCTCTTGCCTATGGACTCCCCAAAGGCATCTGGTGGGCCGCTATGTGAAACAGGATGCTGGACTAGATGGACCTTGAGCCTGATCCGGCAGGGCTGTTCTTATGTTCTCCTGACTTCTGTTGCAACTTCTGACCAGTTCCTGACCTCTGGCTCCTGTCTGACACTCTGACTCCTGGTGATTATTCCACTCTGACCCTGGTTCTGTCTTGGACTTCTGGCTTATCTGACCCTCCTGGCTCCCAACTGCCTGCCTGGTGAGCTTCTGGTTTTCTCCAGTCCCAGCCTTGGACTTGCACCCTCTAGGGACTATGGTCCATGGCTCAGCTGCCTGACAGGGACCCAAGGTTTGGTGCACCTGGTCTAGGCTTTGAGCTGTAGCAATGGATCCAGAAGAACCTGAGCGACCAGGTACCAAGGCTGCATAACCACTATTCAGCCTTGCCTCAGCTCATCTAATTACCAGCCACAGTTATACACTGAGTGAACACTGGAATTGCAAACTTTGCAGCAAGTGAAAATGAAAGGTGCTTTCAAAGTCAAAACTTCTGCACAATCCCATCCTAGCGTCATCATACACAAGGTTGGAACCATTTAGGGAAGGCCGAAAAGAGATGATGAATTACTCATTTTGGCTAAGCATTTTGCTAAAAATGAACACTCCCATCAAAGTTTGC
This sequence comes from Hemicordylus capensis, assembly GCF_027244095.1. Lineage (NCBI taxonomy): Eukaryota > Metazoa > Chordata > Lepidosauria > Squamata > Cordylidae > Hemicordylus > Hemicordylus capensis. Next base: position 47,260,245 of record NC_069661.1, on the reverse strand, counting down.
CTGGTTACTCAGTCCCATCACCAGCACTGTGTGAACCACAGTTTCAAAGGCTGCAGAAAGATCTACCAGGATGAGTAGCCTCGGTGATAACACAATACCATGTCTAAGACGTAAGCACTGAATTTCAAAAGGAAACGGATTAAACACTAAGCCAAATTGCAAAAGGAAATGAATCCAAATGCAACAGCAGTGTGATATCCGTATTAGGACCAATGGAAAGATCATATTGTAGTGTGACAGTGTTCAGGTTTGCCAGAACTTTTGTTGAGGCTGGATGTTCAGGAGAGAGAAAGAGGGAGAGGGAGGGGAAGAGAAGAAGCTGCTGCTGCTGCTGCTGCTGCTGGGTGTGATGAAAAAGATCCAGTTTTCAAATTGGAAGAGACTTCAGAATGGATTGCAGAAGGTATTATAGCAAACTGAGTTGGAATGTGCCAGGTATAAACATGATGCCAAACCACCACCACCACCACCCCCACAAAACCACCCAATACCAAACAGTGCTTTCTCTTTCTATTTTAAGTAACTTCAGAATGAATCTGCCTGTTATCAGGAAGAACCTTAAATGTCAGAAGTGATTTGCAGTCCAGATTCAGATTAATAACAGAATTTGTATTGGCATAGGGAATAGATTCCAAGCATGAAATCACACCCGACCCTGGTGGAAAGGACAACAAAAGACTCTCCCAAATGTGATTGTTTTTCCTGGCATAACATCATGACATATTAGTAATACAGATATCTTGCAATATTATTAATTGCCAGAGCCAGGAAATAATATAAAAATTATTTCTTCTTTGTTTGGCCTGAAAATAATTTCTAGGCAAACTGAATTGCCAAGATCAAGTACTCGAGATGGAAACAGAAGGGATAAAGGAAGCAGCTTGCTAGGAGATGAAACCAGTGAAGTGAGTGGAGCATACTGAAGACTGAAGCCATACTTCATTGAAACTGCCTACCCAAACTGTACTACATTGCATAGTCGTAAACAAGACAAGACAAAAGAAGGCAGGTTTTCCAGGGCAGCATAGTATAGTGGTTAGAGTGCGGGAGTAGGACCCGGGCGAACTGAGTTCAAATCCCCATTCAGCTATGGAACTCATTGGCTGACATGGCTAGTCATTTATCTCTCAGCCTAACCTACTTCACTGGGTTGTAGTGGGGATAAACATAACCATGTACACCATTATGTTATTTTCTCCCACCTCCAGAACCACCATCACCAGAGAGATGCTTGCAAACTGCAAGCTGTTTTACTAGTATAGATATATATGTGCAAAAAACCCCACCAACATTTGATATAACGTACATTCACATACAGAACGTATGTTCAGAATACTGAAATGAAAATTGCCCACATAACTTCAAAAGAATAATTAAAAGTCTTATTTCTGTGTTCCAGTGCAGATTTCTTCTTCTTCTGGCATTCCAGGGATAACTTGCTTCCCTTTGTTCCTCCCAGCAATAGCAGTTAGGTACTAAGGCCCAGAAAAAGGCCTACAGTCTCAGCAATGCCCTTTAATTAAATACTATTTGCATAGCAAATAGCCACTGTTCCAAGAATAAACCTCCATGCTTTACTTTTTACATGGCCTATATGTCTAAATGTATGATTCACTCTCACCTTAATCAAGGGACTAAAGGCTAAATATATATTTCTTCTCCAGAAGCGATACAAAGATGATCCTCCTTCCACTCTAGCCCTGTTCAAACATTGTGTTGTACACGCGCATAGATATCGGTACACATGTACATGCTTGTGTGTGTATGACGGTACATGCGTTCAATTTAAAAGTCACCCTGGGTACAGGTCCCCTCAAATGCAAGGTGCAGATAGAAAATAGAATAATGTATGTGTGCTGAACATAACACGAGAATAACTGGACATAGGTTCAATTCTGTACATGCACACATTGTACACAGGATATATGTGCTTTGTGAATAGGGCTTCTGTCTACTCTCTCTCTAGCATTTCTTTAAGCATAGGCAGAGCCTATTCCTCCTATGCCACACCGACTGGCCGACATGGAGGAAAGGGGAAGGGGCCAATAGGCATGATCTTGCTCCATCTGAATGCATTTACTGAATGCGTAGAAGAAGCTAGTGAATGTAGAATCCAAGGGAAAGAGTTGTGGTGTGCAAAGACAAGGCAGTGGAGTGGAATCAGGAATATTAATTGTTTAATGAAGTTAGTATTATGTACAGAGAAGCCAGTGCAGACTGCTTTTCCGTGCTCTTGCTGCTGGCTGTTTGTTAGCCCCGCCTCTACTCCAGGAATGGGATACAAGTAACTAAAGCCCTATTCAGAAGCTGGCCTGGGTCAAGGAATGGATGAATCAAAACACCACAGTGAGTTCAAGGAATCTGGAGAAAACTCAGAAATCTTTTGTATGAAAATGTGCCTTCAGGCACCTTTTATTAAAGCTGCCAACCATCCTGACTTCCCAGTATTTTCTGTATTTTTATTTGAGAATAGAAATGTAGTGTTTAATTATACAAGAATGTAATAATGCAGCATACATAGGTTATTTTAGAAATTGCAGGATGGTGCTGTGGGTATTAATATTAAGGTCAGCTATAGACACACCTCCCACAGTGATGATGGACATTCTGTATCCAAGAACTAGTCCATTCTATATTGTGTCCTGACCATGCCAAATGTGAGTATAATCCAGAAACATGATAGAAGATTTGTCATTGACCTCAGTTTCATGAGACCTTTATTGTACAATTATCCCTATCTCTCCCAATGCAGAGAAGAGCAGCAGTAACACTACAGAGTTTAGTTTCCTTTGGGATGAGAGAACACAGGGAGCAGCTGTGCAAGTCCACAGAATGCTACATCAGAGCTTTGAGAACTTTAGCTAAACTCTAAGGGCCAAGCTACACATGTGTGCAAAAGCATGTTATATAGAGGTATGCCTCCACATTTCAATAGAACATAGAGGTCAAAAACAGCCACGCAGCGAGGCAAATCTAGTCAGGACAGGACAGGCAGGGAGAGGGAGGTTCACTCTTTCCCTGTGCTCCATTTTCATATTGAAAACAGCAGGAAAACATATTTCCTGAAGCAGGATTTGCCCTGATGCAGAAATCACAGGCAAGGTAAAAAGGCTGATTGCTTCTATTTCCCCCAGCTATGCTGTGGTGTCCATTCCCCTATTACTATTTATTTATTTATTTTTACATTTATAGTCTGCTCTTTCTCTGAGATGTACACAGTTACAGTCATCCTCACAACAACTCTGTGAGATAGGCTAGGCTGAGAGATAATTGACTGATCCAGAGTCCCCCAGTGAGTTTCATGGCTGAACAGGAATTTGAACCCGAGTCTCCCCAGTCCTAATCCAGTATTCTAACCACTACATCATACTGGCACTCTCTACTGGGCGCTTTCCAGGTTACCCGCACAACAGTTGCAAAATGCTTCAATTCAGGCAAATCGTATTCAAAACGTAAATAGCAAAGTGCCCAGCAGGAGGAGCAGTCTCGCGAAAACTAACAACCAGAAAATACAGCAACTTTTTTTACATGCAACGTTATAGCAATAAATCACAGTGATTAAATCCAAAACAAGGCATTGGAAATGTGAATGGCACTCTGCTGTCAACGTAGTCACTGACAGCAGGGGCGTAGTAAGGTTGGAGTGGGCCCAGAGACAAGATTTTAAAATGGGCCCCACCCCACTCAGAGTCCAGGGCCTCCGCACACCCCAGGTCCCCAAGGATTTAAGTCTGATATTTCAAAATAAGTATGCTGCCTGGAAATACATTTCACTGAATACACACATGCACACGTCACAATATATAGTGATATACATTGAGTACTATACATCTGTGCTACTTTTAATGCCTAGAACACACTAGCAACGCTAATTATTAAAATGGCCCCCTCGCTGCAGATTAGCAAAGGAGACTTTCAACCATGCAGGGTGAGCCTATGTTTGTTTTCTCAGAATTCTGAACAAATTCAGTCAAGTTTGATTCCAGGAGGTTTTTCACAGGAGGCTTTTAAAGCCCTTTAAGACACATCTCCTCTGGAATGGAGGTGCTGCATTCACATGGCCAGATTTACCCTGAAGTCCCTGCGAGTTATTGGGGAGCAGTTCACACACAAGAAAAATAGAATAAAAGCACAGCACATGCTTCACAGTTCTCACTCAGACCTTCTGGGTTGCAAAACAACTTGAACAGAAGTGTATCTATCAATGAATGAATGAATAAAATAAATATAATACTGTTTGTTCCAATAGTTTTTGTAATTTTCTGCCATGAAACAAGCCACTTATAGGACTTTTTAGATAGTTTTTTTTTAAGCCAGCAAATTTTCCAAGCTGTTTTAAAATAAATATTCAGAGACTTCTCAGTCCCACCCCCCATATCAAAGCCCTATGGCAAGCAGATCCCTATATATCCGGGGGGGCGGGAAAGGTAACCACAAAAAGGTGTTCACACTCTACCTGGCAAATGCTGGGCTGGGTTGGGCAGGGCAGCAAGGGGTCTTCTGCTGCAGAGAACAGTGGTGGCCACTCTGGTTGCCTCCTCCTTCCTGGCTGGCTTGGGCCCTACTCGAGTTCAGGCTTCACAGAGGCCTACACGGAGGCCTCCGTGGAAGCCCCGCCCACCCGCCGATCAGCTGAGAAGCGGGAGAAAAGGAGCTCTTTGCAGCTTGCCTGCTGCTTCCATTGCGGGCCAGGAGAACAAGCAGGAGAGACGGCGAACAGGGCAAGTGGCTGAGGGGCCTTGGGGCTGGGCAGAGGGCAATGGGGAGTCACGTGAGGTGCCTCTGGCGGGCCCCTCCAGGCAGTGGGGCCCCTAGACAACTTTCTCCCCTTGCCCGATCCTTGTTACGCATGTGACTGACAGCCGTGTAAGTGAGGAAGCACACTTCGAAGATACAGGAAGTACAGAAGCACACTTCGGAGATACGTTGTGACCCCGTTGCAGGATCTAATCTGGAAAGCACTCTGGTCAGAATAGTTGACTTTCTTTGCTTTTGTGTGGTTCTCATTTCGTGTGGTTGGTGCAAATCAAAAGGCAAACACATTATCAACATTTGCCCCTACTTGGGCTGAAGATTCAAAATAGAAAGGTTACCATACACTCATCCTGGGGTACCTATGCCAAATAACATTTTTTTTAACCTCCACAGCATGTGCTTTGGAAATATTGAATGAATAGACATCCGTGGTTCTGATTCAGAGGGTATTAGATTTGCCACTGAACCTGGGGAAAATGCTTATAAACATTCAAAAATATCCACAAGTAATTTTAAACTGTCCAGTTTCAAATAAGATCTGAAAATCAGACCCTTGCATTTTATTGTTCTAATCTGCTTTCAGAAATGTATCCCCACACCAGGCTATAGTTCAAAAATCGATTCTTCTAGATGCAAGCCCACATGATCTCTTCTGTGACATTTGGACAAAATCAGTGTGGTTCAAATTTATAGCATCAGACAGCAAAACCATAATTGATCAAACATTCTCAGGCACAACAGTGTGTCCTGAGGAAATGTGATAAATCCTAAGAACAGATGAAAATGTATTAAGTGCCCTGTGATTTGAACTGTAAATGTAATTTGATGCTTCACCTTAAATACAAAACTGCAGAAGTGACCAGTAATTGGAATTGTGTGATAAATGTTGTATGAGTGTGTGGGGTGGGGTGGGGGATGTTAGCACTTCTTGTGTCAAAATGCCTCCATGCACTTTTTCCGTAGAGTCACTCAAGCCCTAAATAGGTCAGAGCAGCACACTTGAGAAGCTGAAAGGTCAGAACAGTAAAGTAGCTGGTACCAATTTTGTTCCCATCTGAATGATCAACTTGACCTATACATCTGGACTTGTGATTGGATGCTACACTCCAGAGTTGCAAGAAGTGTCTGTATAATTTTTCTGACTGTACCAGTCACTGATCAGATGCCCCACTGATAATCTTTGCCCTTTTGAAGTTGATGCAGAATGCTTGCTTGCATTTTAATAACCATTTGCTTTTTTTTCAAAGTAAACTGCATCAAGCAATTCCTGTTTGTTTCGTTGGTTCTCTCTGTGGATATTTTGTTCCTAAGACCACCCTCTAAAATAGGGGAGGGGAGGGAGCTACTTTACACTCTTAAAACTGAGTTCTTAACAATGTCAGCATTGCAAGCCTCACAACCCTCAAAATCGTCACAACCCTTAAAAGACGATGAGGAAGAGAACGCTTTGCTTCAAAAGCAGGGGCGGAACCACTATTGGGCGAATGGGTTCAATGAGCCCAGGCCACGCCTCGCAGCCCCGACACACCCACTACGTTTGACGTCAGATGCAGGGGTGCTAGTTTCGCTCCCGAGTGGGGGCCATGCAGCCCCCATTCAAGAGTTAAATGGCTGCTCCTGGCTGCACTGCGAATGCGGCCCCAGCCCCAGCCTAACTCTTGAAGGGGCCACACAGCTCCTTTGGGAGTTAAATGGCCGGTGCCGCAAATGCAGCGCTGGCCTGACTCCCAACTCCTGAACGGAGCTGCAGGGCTCCATTCGGGAGCCAGACCACACCCCCTGCATCTGACGTCGGACACGGGGGGGAGTGGCTAGCCTCCGAATCTGACATCAGATGTGGGGGCAGGTTTGCAGGGCCGCCCCCACGCTGGCAGTGGGCAGGCCCCGCACCTGTTTACAAGCAACGGAACAGTGATATTAGACCAGGTTTACATTTTTATTTTATTTTCATAGTCTTAAATATCTCTGCTAAAAGAGCAAAGAGGCACCTTAAGTGGTGATTCTTTTTGTTTAGCAGGGGGAGAGCAACTGGCCCTATCCGTCCCCAGCACAGCATCCCTCCAGAGATGTTGTCTATCTGTTGCTGGTGTCTGTCATGTTTCCTTTTTAGTTAGTGAGCCCTTTGAGGGACAGGGAGCAATTTTATTTTTGTATTCATATCTATGTAAACCGCTTTGGGGACTGTTATTGAAAAGCGGTATATAAATATTTGTCACATTTGTAAATACAATTTCAAGTAGCCAAGGACATTGATCTGCAGGCACCTGGTGCAGAGTGCCAGATGCTTTCCCCCTTACCCAGCAACATGTAGTGGTACCAATTGCCACCCATTATCTTGCAACACACTAGGCAGTATGAAGAGCCACCACCTTCTCCTTTTGCACTTTCTGGATTTGAAAAGGAGAAATGGGAAAGAGCTAAAGAGGAAGTGGAGGACAAAAGAGTGGTGATCCAGATTAGTGGTTCCCAACCTGGGGGCCTCCAGATGCTGCTAAACTACAACTCTCATCAGCCCCAGTCATAATTTATTGTGCTGGGGTTGATGGGAGTTGTAGTTCAGCAACATCTGGAGACCCCCAGGTTGGGAACCACTAATCTAGAACATTTCTCCACCACTCCTTTCTCACCCACTCCCTGTCCAGCTCTTTCCTTTTTTGAAGGAGGAAGAGTAGGGCCACAGGTAGGCAGGGTCAGTGACAACTCCACATTCCCTGATAATTTGCCACCAGAGGCAATTGTGATATTCTGGTATGAATAACTTCCAGTTTCTCAGTTATGAAATAAACAAAACTTCATTTAATTATTTACATAATTAAAGAATCCATGTTCGTACTGATCAGCCACCCCTCTCCTAAAGAGTGAACTGGAAAAGAACCCTGCCCTGACTGACAGGCTGGTGAACTCCAGGGTGAACTCAGCCTATCAGCACACCATGTGGGTGGGACCTCGAGAGTCATGAGGAGGAAGAGAAGGTTTTCTTTGTTAGAAGAAACAGGCTGAGAATGCAGAGGAGAAGATGTGGCTATGAGGTCTGGCTGCAGGAAAATCTCTGCAAGTCCTGGGAAGCCAGGAGGACAGGAAACTTGAATCCTCCCCTGGAGTTTGGGTGAGTTCAAGGCAATGAAGCCAGGGCTTTTGGCTTTGGGAAGTTTAGTCTAGGGAAAGTTTGTTTAGTCAGACTTTGCGTCAGATTTTCAGTTTCTTTTTTGTGTTTTTTGCATATTCCTGATACTGGTCCATTATTGTTTATCTCTAACATAAGTAAACTAAGACTAGCCTTTGTCCATCCAGCCAGGGATTTGAAAAATATTCTGTAAGCTTTCAAGGTGCTTTTGTTTTCCCCTAGATCTCTGTTCCTCGCAACTGGGGTGCTTTTTGAAGTATTATTGTTAACTACTGAGTATTTTAACCTGCAACTATAAGCTGAGGAAGCCTCAGGCCAAATCAGTCTGTAGCAACTGAATAAAGCTTTTTCTTTATTCTTATTCTTTGCATTTTACAAGCTTCTCTGAGTGAATCTTTTGGCTCTGGAGAAAGGGGGGGGGCTAAAAGGGTATTTTTCTCTCACTGGTGCAAACATGCCTCAGGCTGGGTCATCAGCTACCAGTTTTCTCACCACATGGAGGATTGCACGTGGAGGATTTTTGAGTATTCTTCCCATAGCAAAAGAAGGAGAGTTTCCCTGGGATTTTCACCTCAAGCCTAGGGAGGGTCAAACTTTGAGATAAAGAGGGGTGATGGAGCAGCCATTTTTGAAACTACCAGAGATACAGGAACGTTTAGGGGGGAAACTTGCTAGGGAAGCACAATGGGGATGATTCAGCATTTTTCTTCCCCTCACGTGTGCTTGCTCTGAGACAAAAGCTTTAATCTGCTACAGTGTTATATTTAGAGAGAAATACTAGGGCCACCTTCAGACATAACAGGAAACCAGAGGCAACCCTGCCAGAGGTTAAAGATTTGTGTTGTCTGAATGTGCGAACCTGCCGTTTCATGACTGAACTATGGGTTGGGTTTAGCCCCCAAACTTGAATTTGTACTTGAGGTTGCAATTCAGTTTCACTGCCGAAACCTCAGGTCCAAAAGGGGCCACTGTGAATTCTGCTTCCTCATACCAGAGTTGAGGGTAGGAACCTCCGCTTTGCATTATGAACAGTCTGGCCCTGGTAGTAGCATGAATCTCTGCCTATTTGTCTAACATACTAGTTGTTGGTTATTGAAATGTATAAGCACATTCTGAGCCTGAAATCTCAGAATATTAATCTTTAATATTAATATTATTTTTCTCAGTGTAACCTGGTTCATGCAACTCTGCTTGTGGTGCTCATGGTTATGCGCCCCCCACCCCGGGGCATTGCTATAATTGTGTGGATGGGTTCAAAAAGCCCGGGGCCTCGGCTCCTGAGGACCCACAGCTCCACCCCTCCCTATTTTCTTTATTATCTCCCTCACTCCAAAGGGCCGCCAGGGGAGGAGTGAAACACAGGCCCCCTCTCCCCTAGCAAGCCATTGCCCCCCCTTTTCTTCTTCTGTCTTCTCTTTCTATATGTTTCCTCCCCTCTCATGCTAAGCTGCAAGAGCCAATGCCCTGGGAAGTAAGAGGCCTCTGCCACTTGGTGATGATTGAGGAGGAAGGCAACATTATATCCTTAATGGTAGGTATCATGAGATACTGGAAATATGTGTTTTACTAGAGTGGCACTGCATCGGCATGTGGTGGTTGATTGGCCAGAGTTGCCCAGCATAGACTGCTTATTAAAGTATAGAGATTTACATATCAGGTGGTATAAAAATATGATAGATAGATAGATAGATAGATAGATAGATAGATAGATAGATAGATAGATAGATAGATAGATATTTAAAGGCCATAACCACAGTGGGTTCTTGTCTTGCGAAGTTGGGTACAGCATGGGCAAAACTGCAGTAGGGTGGAGATACAACCCGCTTTGCTGTGGATTGCTTCCTCAGATCATCTCTTCTAAACAACTCCGAGGCTCTTTAATTGGAAAAACAAAACAATCTCATTAGGCAGTTGTGAGGTTGTGTTTACATTATCCTTAGGCATCGTAGTAAGTTTATGGCAGTGATAAGAATGCAGTGTCTAGGCCAGAAAAGCTGAGAATAGTAACTATGATCCAACATGCCATAACTGAAGCTGAAAATAAAGCATCTCACACTAGAACTGGGTAGAAAATGAAATGCAAACCAGTTATACTCAGTTATATTTCAGTTATATTTATATATATATAACTTTATATATATAATTTATATATAATAATATATATAATTTTATATATATATATATAATTTATATATATAAACTCAGTTATATTTCAGTACAAAGGCAGACTGTTTTGCCACTGAGTTTCACACAATTGGCTTGCTCAAAGCCCTTTGCTACACAATGCATTTTTAAAGGGTTTGCGATTTCAAAACTATTTTCATTTTTAACATTTGAGATAAAACACATTACAGTTACATTACATACATACAAGCTCCAGCAGGAAATACACAGTCTACAATCCATCGCAAGGGACAGGAACTGCTGATCCAGCAGTCCTCTGATAAAATTCATCTCCAAAGAGATAAAAAAAGTGCAGCTGGTGCTATTCCTTAAGGAGGCTAGATTCCAAATAACGGGGTGGGGGGAGAAAGAAAGAGACATAAGTATTTTATTTGAACCAATTCAAGGCAGAGAAAAACCCACAGAAAAGATTGAAAGCTGCTGAATTTGCCCTGAGGCAAATTGTGTGACATTAGGACACAAAATAAAATTTGAAAAGTATATGTAACAGTTTGGGAAGTTACTTCGGGAAGAATGTTTTCTTTAATGCATTTATACTTCACTTCTTCATCTAAGGTGGTTATGAATCTGTCTTTCTATCTATCTATCTATCTATCTATCTATCTATCTATCTATCTATCTAACAGCTGCACTCACACAGTCACAAGGATACTGGTTTAAAAAGTTGATCCGGATTAGTGGACCCAACAGAGCTGACTGTATGAGCTCAGAAGTCCTCTTCAGATGTTATGAGCACCCTGGGCACTCATAGTTACAGTGGGCAAAAGTGGAGAGGAATTCCCACTGCCCCACTGTCAATCTCCCCCTCATGCCAACGATCATGGTTATTATGCCACTAGGAATTTTAAGCCCGTTAAAATAACGGGCGCTAGTACCTGTTGTTGTTGTTGTTGTTCCCTTTATTCCTTTCCTCTCTCGTTTGCCCTCCTTTCCTTTTATGTTGTTCTTTTTCTGTCTTTCCTTTGTCTTCCTTTTCTCTCTCACGCCACCGCTGCCCGTTGGCCGGCCGCCCTCCCAACTGCCGAGCCCTCCTTACCCCGGCCATGTCCGTCGGGCTAAAAACTCCTTAATTTCCGAGAGAGAGAGCAGCTCGCAAGCAGAGCTCCTCTCTTGCAAAGACTCTGCCCGTACTGGGGGTTTGGGTGTAAAGGACGCCTATTGCGTCCTTTACGGCCATAGTGTCAGTTCGGGCAGAGCCGTTGCAAAGAGAGGAGCTCTGCTTGCGAGCTCCTCTTTCTCTCTTGAATTAAGTAGCTTTTAGCCCAACGGACATGGCCGGGGTAAGGAGGACTCGGGAGGAAGGAAGGAGGGAGGGAAGGAGGGCGGGCGGCCATTGGCAGTGCTTGGGTGGAAATGGCCGCCCGTGGGGCCGTGAAAGGAGGACCGGGGACTCAGGTGTCGGGAAGGAGGGCGGGCGGGCGGCCGGCCAGCGGCAGTATTTGGGTTGAAATGGCCGCCCGTGGGGCCTTGAAAAGAGGACCGGGGATTGGGTCGAAATGGCCACCGGTGGGTCCGGGACGGTGGTGGGAGGCGGGCAGGCGGGCAGACAGCGATGAGGACCGGGGATAGAAGCGAAATGGTCGCCAGTGGGGCCGGAACGGTGGTGGAGGGCGGGCGGGTGGGCGATGGCAGGAGGTAGAGTGTGTGGTGGCTTTGGAACACTGGTGTTGGCGGTCTGGACTCCCTTGGGCTGTTCTGGGCCTGCGCTTCGCAGCCCAGGGAGGCAGGGACGCAGATCCCCAACGTTCTAAGGCCACGGCCACTCACTTAGCCTTTTATTATATAGGATTCTGAAAGGGGCAGCACCATAAGCATGATCACAGCTCACTGAATCGCCACGATCATGCCACAATCACACCGTGCTGCCCCATTCAGACAGATGCTGCTGTAACCATCATCATCGATGTGAGCAGGTGATTGGCAGTGGGCCGGCAGGACTTCCTCCCCACTTTCGCCCACTGTAATCATGAGCTCCCAGGGCACTCATAACGTCTGAAGAGGGCTAGAGTTTCAGGGCAATCCTGCTTAAGCCTCTCTGGTGAATCAGCAATTAACCAGGATAGATAACCAGATTGCCCTGCAATTCTGGGTTCACACCATCAGCTCACTCATCCTGATTGACTTTTTAACCAGGATCCTTGTGATTATCTAAACTCGACCAGAATGAAATAAAACCACATATAAACCTAAAACATTCTAGGAACCAGATTAAAATAGGGATGAAAAGTCCAGTGACTATTATGATATGCAGCCTACCACCTGTGTAAGAAACCACTGTGGGGCTCAAACAGACTTCAAGGGATGCTCCAACACTGTCCTGAGGTAGCAATGGCAGAAGATGCATTTTGCATTTTTCCCCATTGTCCCAAATGGGGAATGCTTCGGAAACACAGCTTTGGCAATTGCTGCCCTTTGGGCACCATCAGAGCTTCCTTCAGAGCACAAGAGCCTCACAGCAGATGATTAAGGAGCTGGTAGGCTGTACAGCATGTCAGCCAGTTAAAATAACAATACAACATAGCAGCAATACAACACAATATACAATATTAAGCTACAGAATTAAAAGTCTGGGTGAATAAAAGTTATTTTAGCTGGTGGCGAAAAGACCTGAGTGTAGGCATCAGATGAACAGAAAGCAAAAAGTTGTTCCACAGGTGGGTAACTTCAGGCAGAAAAGACACATCCTCCAGCCACTGCTCACCAAACCTCAGCAGGCCAGGGAATTCAGAGAAGAGCCTCATCAGACAACCATAAAACACCAACATGTTTTTATGGGACCACATGGTTCTTCAGATTCTTGCCCTACTGAAAAGCTCTTAGTACATCAAAACTATTACATATATGTTTTAAATAGACCTTTATATACAAACTCATGTATTCATTTATTGATTCATGGAACCCAGCAATAACAATGCATTATATTACTTTATTTCTTCCACTCAATTATGTTTCTATGTAGAATTCTTTAAAAAGATGCCATACTATTTCATTGAATACTGTATAGGTCTGTGCTGGAAATTCTCCAATTTCAAATCTGTGGGCAAAAATAGTAGTTTCAAAAGGAAGCAATATTTCCAACAAACACTTTGACCATAATCCAACACGTAGGTAGACTGTCTTAAATTGATTGAAATTAATGGGCTTAGTGCTTAATTCAGTGCACATTTGTGGCTTCTACAAATATTAACCTTTTTCAGTCCAGTTGAGTTGGTCACTTATTCCTGGGAATTGTTGCTGCTTGCTTAACACAAAATCCCATAAAACTACATATTGTAGAACATATTGGCCCACAGACTGCATAATGAACAAAGGCAGGAGAAGGGCTCTGCTCTCACAGGAAGCCAGGTCAGTAGCTATGCTGAAGGCTTGTTGCACAGTCCAGTGTGTGAGGAGGGGGATCGGGAAGCAATTTTCACTTCTCACCCCTCCCTGCAAAAGACCTGTTTTTTCTGTCAGGAATATGTCCCTGAGGGTCGTGCACCAGCCCTCAGGGCCAGATCTTCTAGGAAATTGGTTCCATTGTCAAACAGTCCTTACCAGTTAAGAAATTTCTTAAGTTACTGAATCCTCTGGTACAGTTTGTTTGTTTGCTTGTTTATCATATTTTTATAACATCTGATATGTAAATCTCTAGGTGGTATACAAATCCCAACATTAAAATCACATGTTAAAATACATAAAACATGATATAAACAATATAAAACAAATTATTACAATTATTACAATTCTAATTAAAAGCTTGCGAGAACAGGAAAGTCTTGAGGATCTTCTTGAAAACAAACAGAGAAGGAGATGCTCTTATTTCAGCAGGAAACATATTCCAAAGCCCTGGGGCAAATAGAGAAAGCCTGGTCCTGAGTCACCACCAGATGAGCTGGTGGCAACCATAACAGGACCTTTCCAGAAGATTGTAAAAGGCGGGAGGGTTCATGACAAAGGAGGCACTCTCTTAAATAGACTGGTCCCAAGCCAAAAAGGGCTTTATAGGTAATAACCAGCACTTAGTATTTTACCCAGAAACATATTGGCAGCTAATGCAGTTCTTTCAAAACCATGGTTATATGGTCGCTTCATGTTGTCCCAGAGACCAATCTGGCTGCCGCATTCTGTACAAATTGTAATTTCCAGACTACATACAAAGGCAGCCTCACATAGAGTGCATTACAGTAGTCCAGTCTGGAGGTTACCAGCATATGTACCACTGTTTTAAGGTCATTCACCTCTAGAAATAGACTTAGCTGACGTATCAGCCAAAGCTGATAAAAAGCGTTCCTGGCCATCACCTCAACCTGAGAAACCAGGGAAAGCTTTGGGTCCAGGAGCATTCCCAAGCTATGTACCCGATCTTTCAGGTGGAGTGTAACCTCATCAAGAACAGGCAGATCTAAACCATCTCTCAGGTCCTGACTCCCCACAGTCAGTATGTCCATCTTATCTGGATTCAACTTCAGTTTGTTATCCCTCATCCAGCCCATTACTACTTCCAAGCGGGCATTTAAGGAAGATATGCCATTTCCTGATTAGGTTGACATGGAGAAGTAAATCTGGGTGTCATCAGCATATTGATAACACCCAGCACCAAACCTCCTGATGATCTCTCCCAGCAGTTTCCTGTAGATGTTAAAGAGCATTGGAGACAGTATGGACCCTTGTAGAACTCCATACTTGCCTTGTGGAACTCCATACTCATTTCTCGATTTGCAGAGCAACAGTCGCCAAGCGACACCATCTGGAATCTACCAGAGAGCTAGGAGTGGAAACATTGTAAAACAGTGCTACTCAATCCCACCTCTCTCAGGCGATCCAGAAGGATACCATGATCGATGGTAATGAAAGCCTCAGAGAGATCCAAGAGGATCAGCAGAGTCACACTCGCTCTGTCAACAGCCAATTGGAGATCATCCATCAGGCCGACCAAGGCAGCCTCAACCCCATAGCCCACACGAAAGCCAGTTTGAAATGGGTCTAGATAATCTGCATTATCCAAAACTGCCTAGAGCTGAGAGGCCACCACCCACTCAATCACCATGCCAACCATGGAAGGTTGGGCAAGTTCCCATTCATTTGATGGCATGTTGTGCCTAATATCCTAAAGATGCATTTCCAGTGCACACCCAACAGCTGCAGTCCATATGCACATGTATTGCATACTTGAACACTGCACCACATCACAGGAAGCTGTGATTGCAGAAGCAGCACAGATTATGTCTGTGCAGTAAGACAGTCTGCTTTCAAAAATATAAACTTTCTATTATTAGCATGAGAAATGTGTCAGTTCTCTACTGATTAGCTGAGGTCATCTGGAGAGGTCCGTCTCCAGTTGCCACCGGTACGTCTGGTGGCCACTCGGAACCGGGCCTTTTCTGTAGCTGCTCCTGGTCTATGGAATGCACTCCCGGCAGATATCTGCAGTTTAGGCTCGCTGTCGGCCTTTAAGAGAGCCCTAAAAACCTATTTATTTGACCTGGCCTTCCAAGGCTTGTAAAGTGTTGTTGTTTTTAAAAAGTATTTTAATTGGTTTTAAATAGTTTTAATCATTTTTGAATTGTTTTTATATTGTTTTTAGCATTGTGTTTGAATTGTGGGTTTTATGTCTTTTCAAAAAGTTGTTGTACACCGCCCAGAGCCTCTGGATGGGGCAGTTAATAAATGTAATAAATAAGTAAGTAAGTAAATAAATAAAGTTGGTGCCTGTGTGTATTTATTGGATAGTATTCTTCTATTCCTTATGTATCTCTGAATGAAGTTATTGGAGTGATTCCTTGGTTTTGAATTGGCTTGTTTAGTACAGTATTTATGAGCTTTCATGGTGAGTGTTTAGAAAAACTCTTTTTTTCAACAGTTCTCTTCTAGATCATAAAATTGGTGCATGCACTTGGATGCTGCTGCACATATATTTCAGCTTGTATTGCCCTCTGGGGATCATAATATATAGCATATAAGCATAACTAGAGAGAGTGCGGGAGAGAGAACAAAAAACTCTTTAAAAGTCACATAATTATTTTTTAAATTTCTTAAGCTAGGCTTATTTGTATGGCAGAGGGCTGCTTTGGACAATACTTTGCCCCACATGATAAAGATGTGAATGCACCATGAACATGCATGACTCTCCACACAGCATACTATTCCTTAATCATGTGGAGGATGGTTCCTCCAAACTGCCCCCTACATGCATACTAAATATTATTTCAATGTAGAATTTGGAGCTTGCGTAGAGGGGCAGTTACATGCCCCCCACGTAATTAAGGAAAGGTGAACCGGTGGGGCCGGGTTGGGGAGCAGAGACAAGCATTTTAATTATACACATCTTTATCACAAGGAGTGGTTCAATCAGGCAAAATACCATCTGAACCAGCCCAGAATAAGTCAGCATTTGTTACCTAAGGATAATGTCAGCACTAGCTTATGTGGTGCGGTTTTTAAGTTTCAAGATGTGGGGATGTTTTTCTTTGTGAAAAGAACTGATTATGAAGCACGTGTCTGCTATTCTCCAGGCTTAGCCAGCGCTTTCCCCCCCCCTGAGGACAGCATAGGGGTTTCTTAAATATGGAGTAGGAAAACTTTCTGAATAGATGAAAAAGTCTTGAGAGCAATTTTATCTTCAAAAAGACGAAAAGTCTTGAGAGCAATTTCAGATTTTCAGGCCCAGACTGGGAGAAAGTTATCTCCAGAGCTTGATACTTTTCTCTGAACAAAGCCAGAAAATGCTGGCGCTGGAACTAGAACTGAAAAATGTCTGGAAAGAGACAAGGTGGCACACCCTGAGAAGCAAAATATGGTGCTCTTGTGCTGATGGTGACAGCCAACAGCCTGGATGGCTTTAGGAAGGGCTTGGATAAAGGTATATCAATGGCTACTAGTTTGAGGGCAATAGGCCACCTCCAGCCTCAGAGGCAAGATCCTTCTTAATACCTGTTGCAGGGGAGCAACAGCAAGAGAGAGTGCATGCTCTCAACTCTTGCCTGTTGGCGTCCCAGAGGCATCTGGTGGGACACTGTATGAAATAAGATGCTGGACTAGATAGGCCTTGGGCCTGATCCAGCAGGGCTGTTCTTGCCATCTTATGTTCTTAAAGATAAAGCTGTGCCCTCGAGTCAGTGTTGACTCCTGGCGACCACAGAGCCCTGTGGTTTTCTTTGGTAGAATACAGGAGGGGTTTACCATTGCCATTTCCCATGCAGTATGAGATGATGCCTTTCAGCATCTTCCTGTAACACTGCTGCTCGATATAGGTGTGTTCCATAGTCTGGGAAACATACCAGCTGGGATTCGAACCAGCAGCCTCTTGCTCCCTAGGCAAGTTACTTCCCCACTGTGTCCTTAGGTGGCTGCTTCTTATGTTCTTATAAACCTAAAAAAACCTATAAAAACCTATAAAAGCAGGACTTTTGCTTCTGTGATGAAATTAATGGACAAACAAATCAGTGGCTCTAACATTGGTTCAAGGCTATCCTGGCCCCTTCCTACCAGCTCGCCCATTACCGCTCCCTCCTCTGTATGCCTCCTCTGAAAGTTAACACGGTGACCTCCAGCCATGTATTTCACTTCCATCTCAAACGCCCAGATATATGATTTGTGTGTGTAGCAAAATGTCTGCCCTTTTCCAGTCCTTTCATGTGTCTCTACTGTACACAAAGAAATGGCTGAAGGAAAATATGTCAGAGAAGTTAAGTAGTCCTTAGTATGTACATAAGAACAGCCCTGCTGGATCAGTCACAAGGTCTATCTAGTCCAGCATCCTGTCTCATACAGTGGCCCACCAGATGCCTCTGGGGAGCCCACGGGCAAGAGGTATGTGCATGCCCTCTCTCCTGCTGTTGCTCCCCTGCAACTGGTAATGAGAGGCATCATGCCTCTGAGGCTGAAGATGGCCCACAGGCATCAGACTAGTAGCCATTGATATACCTGTAATCCTGCATATTAGTCAGGATTCTGAATTCCATACTCTGAGCACTAGAATTTGTTCATGAATACAATGTTAATTTTTAATTAAAAACAGGAAAACCCCTTGGAAAGCAGCCGGCTGAGAGCAGACCCCAACAGAACATGACACCCAGCTTTGTGGCTAGCAACAGGGTAGGCCGCATCCAATGAATTGCAGCAGCACAGAAATCTTCACCATAGTGGGCAAAGAAGTGTCATATGGCAGACTAGTCAGCCTTCAGGAATCAGGAGGAAATTAATTTTGCACCAGAAAGTCAGTTTTCAGTGCTTGGTTTAAACCACTGTAAAAATAATGGAAAATTCAGAAAGCTCTTCTCTTTGAAACATGGTTCTGTTATAAGCCCAACATTTTGATGAAGGTTTTGGCATGTGATCCCATAATATTTTAAAGTGCCATTCAGAGCTGCCTTTTCCTCTGGTATGTGGCTAGGCTAGTTTGCTGGAGTCATCTGGAATGGCTATGGAGATTGATGCTAATTTCTCACGACTTCAGGTCAGTCCTGGATAATGGGTACCCTCTTCAGGCACCTTAGTATAAAGCACCTTTGTTGGCTCCTTCTCACTGCTTGTAAAGGCAGGAATACCTGAAGGGATAGACTTGCTAACATTCAAGTTTCTTTCAGTCCGTAATTATATGAATACGATGTCTTCAAAGGAGCTTGCAGGCCTTCCTTCATGCTCAAAAATGCCGACATGCCAGATTATTAGTTCATAAATGAATGATTATTCTTATATTGCTATAAGCACCCAAAGGGGGTTTCAACCTGGGGGCCCCGACAGATGGCCAGAAAAAGGTGGGAGTGATACCCAGAGGTGCACCTAGGTGATTTTGGAGCCTGGACCTAAAGGCCTTTGGAGCCCGCCACCCAGCTGCAAGAAGCATCATTTTTTAACACATAGGTTCTTGAGGACACAAACTACACCACCCAGGATGGACTAAAGAGGATTTGGGGGGGGGCAGGGGGTGTGGTGGCCCTGGGATTCAGCCCCAAAGTCCAGGGGTAAGAGTGCCTCTGCTGATACCCAAAACCACCTAGGGGAAAAGGAGGAAAACTCTAAAGAATGCAGGTGATATAAGATTTATTAAGATCATTTTGGTGATAAATCTTACAAATAAATGTAAGATTTATTTGACTCCTCCCTTTTTCTCTTACACCAGTTGGTCAGAAGGGGGTCACATGCTACTTCCTGAGCACTATCAACGTTTCCAGCTGAGGTTTTCTCATTAATCTGAGCAACAAGACAAGTCTGCTGCTGGCTCTCTATGATAAACTACGTTTGCACTGCACCTGCCTTGCCTTGTCCTACGCATCCCTGGCCAGAGTTTGGTCTAGCAGGCATGGAGCAATTTGAGGGGGAAGTTCATATATCTCTCAATCCAAAGGTACAGGTGGTCCTTTGTGGCTGACAGCAGAGGTGGATGGTGATCTGCTTCTCTGATCCTCCCATATGCCTGTGTTCAGTGGCATCCTGCACTGTTTGGTACATGCAGATGCCCAACGTCTACCCATTTTTCTCACGCAGCAGGTTCCAGTGCAGGTTCAGACAGAGAACAGCCATTTTGCATGTGCTCAATACAATTGCTGGAGGTGAGGCATGTGCGAGAAAGAGGGATTATAGGAGAGGAAAGAACAAATGAACTGTCAGTGAGAAGAGATATGAATTTTTAGCAGAGAGAAAGAACATATCTTATGTGCTTAATATTGCAGATTAATGCTGCCAGGCAGAGACAAGGCCAATAGCCTCCTACAACACTGTTATAGCTACAAGCACAAAAGCTGCAGTTATCAAGGTTTTGTTTTGTTACCCAGAGTGCCTCATTTGGGAGAAAAGTATATCTCTTCTACTTTATGCATATGATTGTAAGATTTTAACCATTTAAAGCTTTTATACAGTCTCACCCATTTTACTCTTCTACACTAATTTTACCCATTTTATTCACTGCAGTTTTAAGACAGCTCACCACAGTTTAACAGTAGTTGTATAACACTGTAAAGTTTTTAGCCTTTCTACTCTCACAGTTCTCACAGTAAATGTAATCTACTTTATGCTGGTCAAATACCTTAATCAAGATTGATTGATTGATTGATTAATGATTGATTGATTAAAGAAATTGATAAGAGTGGCCCCTAAAAACTCCTTGGTTTTTACTTTGGGGTGGTACTTTTTGCATCTCATGGCTGACATCTGAGTAATATTGTGTTCATGCTTCTAATAGTAGCATGTGTGCAGACTAGCCTGGGTGCTTCTGAAGTATAGGCACTTTTTGTCAAGAGTGCAGCTATTTTCACCACTGTGCCCATGTGCCATAAGTCCTATTTTCCAGCAGAAACATGTCCCTAAGGATGGCACAGCCCTCATGGACATCTTTCTGCAGTTCAAACAGCACTTTTGGAGCACAGGGAAAACTTCATGAATCTGATCTAGTGTAGAAGTTGCCACACTTCAAATGTGCCAAGGTGAGCGAGTGTGTATACGCTGCTGGTAGGAGCACAAGCACAGGATTAGTCAGGATGTCAGCAATTGTTTTCCAAGGCTGCTACTGCTTTGGCTCCTTTCCCCCTCTTTTTTCATTTTTCTGGAGTGCACCCAGCCAGTTAGGGATAACATTGTCAAGATGATGAAGTTCTGATTCCACATAGCCAATCAAAATGATGATATCACTCCAGGGAAACAAATCCAATTCAGAGTGAAGGTAATGCTTTCTGCATTGCATTGCCCTCCCTCTGAATGGGTATTGGAAGGGATCATGTGAGTGCAGGAGCAGAGCCACTGGCCAAATGGGTATCAAGGGGCGGGCAGCACAGCTGCCTACTAAACAATGGAGATGCTTCCCTACCAAGTTCCATAACCTCTGCCCTTGTCACCACCTCCACAGAAAGGGCCACCACCTATGAACCCCTTTTGAAATGTTGCTACACTCCTTTTCCCAGTCAGTGAATGAGCAAAAATAATATCCTGTTTTGGCTCAGCAGCAGTTTTGTTTTATACTACTTCTTTTGAATGGTAACTTTTCCATATCTAATTTATTTTTCATTGCCTTTATAACAGAGCACAAGCACCTTTTAAATACATGAGGCAGCTGCTGTTGCCTGCATGATAAACTTACTAAGCTGGCTCATGCTTTCGTTACTAATCTGCTAGGACTGGAGAGCAGGGATAGGCTACAGAGGTGAGTGTTTCTTTTTCAACCCATACTGGCAGTGCTCTTGAACATGAAAAGATTCTATTAAATGACTAAACCATATGTGACTGGGCCTAGCTTCCTTCCTCAAACCTTAAGGTTTTCTGCAGATCGTACTGCCTATATTTCTTCTATCCCATTCAGAAGCTTTGAGATGAAAATCCCAAACAGTAATAATGAGAAGATAATTTTCATTTAAGAAACCCTGCACTTGTTTGGATAAACCTGAAATCCTTATTTCAGTGTTTCTCCAGAGGAGTTCTGGCAGTCTGGCAGCACTTTTAAACAGAAAAGGATTCTCTTTCATCACTATGCTTGCAGTCCTATGCACACACTTACTTGGACCAGGCCATTAAATTCAGTGAGACGTTTCTGAGTAAAGTTTTGAATCTCATGCAATAAGATTTTTTTAAATGAAAATAATTTTTAAAATACTGTTGTGAAATTCCAGGCCACAGGATGAATTGCTGGCCAGGTTTTTCTCTGAATACATGACCTGTCAAGAAAAATTTATGTAGGATAAGACACTGAACAGGCCAAAAACTTGGAGAGGGCATATTTTGCGGTACACACACAAATGACACTAGCTGAGTTTGGAGATTATGTTCCATCTTCTGACGCATGTATGGTGGGAGAAGGCAGGCTGAAACCGTGGGAAAGCAGGGTTTGCAGTTGTGAGGAGTATTGCATTGCCCATGTGCATATACTTGGATGTTAGCAGACAGCCTGCTTCTTCACTCCCACCCTGTCCCCCATTTCATTTACTCACATTGGGAACTAGAGGCCTGGCACCGGAGCATAGCCAACAGTAGTTTGGTGTGAACTCAAACTGGGTCAGATGGCCATATGGAGCAGGAATTGGACCAATGGGAAGGAAAGGAAACTGCACCTGGAAATGGGAGGCTTCCCTATGGCTGAGAAAACCAGCATCCTAGAAGAGGCCCAAGTTCCAATGGACAAAGACAATGTTAAGCCCTGAGCACATTCAAGACCATGCTAAGCCTCAGCCTAGGAAGGAAGTAAATAAGTTGTTGCATGACTGTGACACAGTGATAGGATAGAGTCACTTCATCAATGACTAAAAGAAAAGACAGCTGCTCCCACTGCAGTAATTGAGAAGCATTCCAGCCTGCTCCTATCACCCCTGCAACCAAGGTTAGCCTCCCGCTAGAGTTTGGAGGTACAAAGTACCAAGGTACTTTGTCAAGGTCTTCCACAACCTGGAACAACCCTGGAAAGCTACAACCCATGCTTGGCCTTGTCTGCTTGGCCACTGTGTGAAATGCGATGCTGGACTAGATAGGCTTGGGCCTGATCAGGCAGGGCTGTTCTTATGTTCTCATCAGGGGTGTAGCTATAATTGAGCAGATGGATTCAAAGAACCCAGGTCCCCCAGCTCCTGAGCCCCACCCCCGCTTTATCCCTCCCTATTTTTTCCCCATTATCTCTCTCACTCCGAGGGGCCACCAGGGAGAGGGGAGAACATTAGGTCCCTCTGCCCTAGTTACGCCCCTGGTTCTTATGCTAGAAGATGGCAGGAACAGTACTCCTAAAGAGAATGAACATCCGGATAAGGTTCATAACTCCTGCAAACTAGGCAAAGAGGCACCTCTTAAAAGTGGTGATTCTCTTTATTGAGCATGGGGAGAGTAACTGGCCCTATCCACCCCCAGCACAGTACCTCCCGTGACTGTTCCTGGTGTCTATCTTATGTTTCTTTTAGATTGTGAGCCCTCTGGGGACAAGGATCCATCTTATTTATTTATTATTTCTCTGTGTAAACCGCCCTGAGCCATTTTTGGAAGGGCAGTATAGAAACTGAATGAATGAATGACCAGGGGCTCAAGGTTGACTCAGCCTTCCATCCTTCTGAGGTCGGTAAAATGAGTACCCAGAATGTTGGGGGCAATATGCTAAATCATTGTAAACTGCTTAGAGAGCTTCGGCTATAGAGCAGTATATAAATATAAGTGCTATTGCTATAAGTGCTATTGAATGAGGATTTGTGTTGTGTTGTTATAATAATGTCATGGCAAAAACAAATATACAAATGTCCTCTGCAAACACAAAAACCCAACAACTGCTTTGCTACTTGTTGTCTGAGTCCATGCATAGCTAGTTTTTCTGCATCATTCTCTGTGTAGGAGGAATGGAAAGCAGTATATCTCACTGAATTCTCTGTGCATGGTAGCTCCTTTACTCCTTCAGAAGTAATGAGCACCCTATCAACTTCCAGGTTCCTGTTTGCTGTCATCCAGCTGCGTCTCTTCTACCTGTTACCTTTTAAGAAGCAGAGTGCTCCCTTTCTATCTCCTGCTCTGTGTTCTTTGATCATGCCAGGCTGTCATTCATCTTTTTACTCTTTAAATGTTCCATAGAAAAGAGGAAAGATCATCCTCACTGTATGCTTTGAAGACTGTTCATGTGGACTAATTGGTATTAAACAATGTGAGGAATGCTCACCACTCCTTCTGAGGGGTTTAAATGAATATTTTGTAAGTTCTCTTGAGTGAGCACAAAGCTACAAAATGATAACAAAACTGAAGAGGAATTGGAGATCTCCTCAAGAATGAGGCACAGCCGAGGACTTTCACATCAAGGAGCTGGACCTAAGGGGTGAAAAATTCTGTGGTGAAACTTGCTTTAGATGTGCAACTTCACATAATCTTTCCACTGTCCAACTATATGATTATTGCAATGCATATGGATGGTATCTATTAAATCTATTTTATATCTAGGTATTTATAATTTCCCACAAGCTGAAATAAGCACATTCCACGCATTTAAAAATAGAAATAATGATAACAATCTCCCTTCCTCCCATGTCTCTAAAAACAACAACAGCCCAGTTTTGATTATAGCAGTCTCTGAATCTGTGCATGAGACTGAAAAATGAGTTGTGTGAAACTGACTTTGTGTTTTTGGTTTAGAAGTGACAAAGAGAGTGGTAGTCATTTTTTTAAAAAAAGATTTTAACATACTGTGGGAATAGTAGTTGTAGTTCTTGTGGGTATTCGTTAGTGGAATGATCTGCATTTAATATATCAGATATTCTTAAATATATACCTAGTACCAATTTTTAAAGGAAGTAGTTTCAACCCTTCACCATGTTCTTGGCTGCTTAAACACTGGCAAACATTTTCATGCATTATCACGTTCCTCTACGGAAATAATTTCTATTTGGGAATTTGCATTATTCCACAATGTGTATACCCTGATATAATGCCACATATGGGTGAACTCTATCCTGAGGAGGCACAGTTCTAATGTTTGTATAATAAATAAGCTAGGAATGACCGGAATTTTGCAGCCACAATTTTAATAACAAAAGGAAATCTAAAAAGTATTTATCTGATCATGGAAACAGTTGTCAATTTATTCATGGCTGGCACATTATATTACTGTCTTCTATGTTTTCCAACGACCCACCCACAAGCTTTGATCAGCAAGTGATGTCCTGCTCTGGGTGTCCCTGCCAACTGAGGCCAGTGGGTGAAGAGAAGCAGCAAGCCCTTTTCAGCTGTGGCACCAATATTATGAACTGCCATCATTAGGAAGCACACGTGAAGGCTCTACACACGATCCGTGTGTAGAGCCAAAATGGGGGTCTGCAAGGATAGTGCATTTGACCTGCTTTCCCCACAGATGATCTGACTCCCTGGGCAATCACTGGCTCTGTCACAGAGCTGGTTGGGGCAGCAGGGTTTGGGGGCTTCCTGGCCCCCGGACGTTCCATAAGTTCCATGGAACTTTTGGAGAGCCTCCTGACGCTGGGAGGCTTGTTGTAGCCTCCCAGTTGGAAGGCTACTCATGAGTCACTCTGGTGCAAAGCCATGCCGACACACAATCTTTTAACCCAGTTTTCAGGCGCTCTTGCACCCGAAACCCGGGTTAAGCAGTGGGCTTCGTATAAACAGGCTTGTCGCCAAGCCACTGGCGGGAGCTGCACAGCTCCTGTTGCTACAAACAAGCAGCAGGAACAGGGCTGGGCTCCCTTAGCTCAGTTCCTGCTGCTCATGAAAATAGCCCTCTAGCCTCATTGTTGTGTTCATTCTGATGCCAGGTCAAAATCTGACATTTTAAGGAGGTCATTGAGGAAGACCAGTGGCTCTGTTGGGCTCCGTTTCTGTTTGTGTTGACTGCAGTTGATTCTCCTTTTTATTCTGTGGATTGTATCTTTTATTTCTAGACTGGCTGTTTTGGTGCTGTTGCTGTTTTATATTATGTCATGAATAACCTGCTTTGAGTTATGCTCTAAGAAAAGTGATACATTTTTTAAAAAATCAATAAAGGAAGGCTGGCTTCACACATAATACAGCACCACAGGAACACACACCACCCCTACTTCCAGTCTAAGTTAAGATTGGTTGTGTTGTGTGAACCCACTCTTCTCAGCATATTCTGCCCATACGTGCTGCAGGGAACCTGACATCTGTCCCTTACTTCATTTTTAAGTGACAAATGTTGAGTTCCCCGAAGCAAATAGGGCAGGGTGTGCCAAGACTGGTCACCATACCTTAAGAAGGACATTGTAGAACTGGAAAAGGTGTAGAAGAGGGCAAGCAAGATGATCAGGGGCCTAGAGCACCTTCCTTATGAGGCAAGGCTACAACACCTGTGGCTTTTTAGTTTAGAAAAAAGATGACTGAGGAATAACATGATAGAGGTCTATATGCATTATGCATATGCATGGTGTGGAGAGAATAGATAGAGAAAAACCTTTCTCCCTCTCACTTAACACTAGAACCAGGGCTCGTCCCATTAAACTGATTGCCAAGAAAATTAAGACCAACAAAAGGAAGTAGTTTTTCACAAAACACATAATTAATCTATGGGATTCTCTGCCACAAGGTGTGGTGACAGCTTGCAGCCTGGATGGCTTTAAGAAGATAAATTCATGGAGGACAGGTCTATCAGTGGCTACTAGTCTGACAGCTATAGGCCACCTCCAGCCTTAGAGGCAAAATCCTTCTAAATGCCAGTTGCAGGAGAGTAACAGCAGGAGAGAGGGCATGCCTTCAGCTCTTGCCTGTGGGCTTCCCAGAGGCATCTGAAGGACCACTGTGTGAAACAGGATACTGGACTAGATAGCCCTTGGGCCTGATCCAGCAGGGCTGTTCTTATGTTCTAAGGCTGGTGGGTTCACATGACATGCCAAATTTCGGCTTGTCAGAACCAACACCAGAAGTAGGGACATCTAGCAATTCCGGGCCTACAGCACCTTGCACAAACCTGAGGTGTGTGTGATGTATGAACCTGGCCTAAAGCTCAAATGAACAGGCCATTCGCTGCAGAAGAAGAAAAAGTGTCAAATCATAATTTGGCCTGATCTCCATCATTTTTAGTAGTTCCTTCCTTAGAGGAAATGGCCCAATGGAGAGCAAGATAAGCTGCATTCCAGACCAGAATTTTAAAACATCTAGAGACTAATAGTCTCTAGAGGATGCAATCTACCAAGTACAGCTATTGCAACATTAATTTCAATTGGAGTTGTAAGCTTTGCACAGCTTAATCCCACCCAGCCCAGAAAAATGTTAGATGCCACTTATGCTGGTGAGGCATTCCTGTTAATCATTTCCTCTTCCCATGATGCAGCAGGACAGGCATATTCATTTCCTTCAGGCACCAAACAATTCAAAGCCAACTTGTCTTTCGGTTGTATTGCTGCAGACATCTTTAAGATGCCAGTGTCTAACCACATCTCTGTCTCTGCCAGATCTCTTTGACTGCTCAAAGGACTCTTGTACTATGTTTCTTCTTGTCCGTGACCTTATTTTCCTACTCAGCACTGCTATGGCACAGCTCCCTGTAACCTTTGGAAATATTTTAGAATGCACACCATCCATCTCTAATAATTCCAAGTCTTAACATAAAGAAGATTTAATTTTTTCCCCCCTAGACATGAAGTCACCAGTTGGCATAAATCTATGTTTATGGAAATAAACTTCTATGCTTTTAACTAGTTATTATTTGCTGTTCAGCTGCTTTTAAATCTTTCTGTTGTGTACATGAGAATTTCCAGAGCACGGGACATATATGGACACATGAAGCTGGCTTATTCAGATGATTTATTGATCCAGCTATCACAATAGTTTCTACACTGACCCACAGTGGCTTCCAGGTAGAGATGGAGGTTTCAGGTGGAGCAGGCGCAGAGACAGCCTAGCGGCAGCCTGTGTCCAACCCTGCCTAGTGGCCCTTGTAGTGACATCCTGTGCGCATGACATCATGTGTATGGGGGCATGACTTGGGTTCCGGAGAGCCCAAGCGAGCTCTCCCCACCACACACACACACACTTGAGACAATGCTTGCTGCCTGACAGCATTTATTTCTCTTTCTCTCCCTCACTGAAGGGAGAGAAAGGGAAATAAAGGCTGTCAGGAAGCAAGTGTTGTGTGAAATGGATGAGGGAGGGTTTGCTCTTCTGGAGCGTGAGTCACCACCACCCTGTGGGCTTTGGCAGTCTTTTTCATTGGCAGCCCGGGTTCTTTGAACCCGTTCGCACAATGGTGGCTCCGCTCCTGAGGTTGAAGTCTTTCTCAGCCCTTCCTGGAACTGCTAGAAACTTCAGCTATGACCTCTATACTTAGGAGAGGCATACAAATGTGGGATCAATTGAATTCACATCTAAATAAAAGTTAAATTGTTAAGAAGCCTGCAGTGTCTTAGAACAGCAATTTTCAGGCCGTGGTCTGGGAAAATCAGGGGTTCTGAACAGAAGTTCCTCAATTAGAAAATTAGCAAATGAAGGATGAAGTCTAAGAAGTCATTCACACAATCAAAAATATGTTCTATCCAGGTTTGGGAGCTGTGTGTGCTCCCAGTTTTCGGTGTGGAAGCATGGCAAGAGGAAAACCTGGGTAGAAGTGATTGTGTGGAAGCAAGGTAGGAGGAAAAGGTTTCCTCCTACCTTACTTGCATACAATAGGGATGTGCCGAAACATGATTCAGCTATTCCTTTAAATTTGAGGGCTTTTGCAGCCCTTTTAAAGAGGAGGAGAGCAGGTCCGCACCTGCTCCTCCTCCACTCACCACCACTGCTGTCATCCCGTTGCTATCCCCAGCTATGCCCACATGCTGGCGGGGCATCTCCCAGCTGCCCCTGTGCTGCCCTGGCATGCACACGGCTTCTGCACAGGGAATCCCAGAAGCTGACTACAACTCACAGCATCCCCGTCTGGAATGGGCTGTAGCTGGGGATGCTGGCAGTTGTAGTCAGCAACATACGGGAATCTCTGTTACAGGGAACACTGATCACCACCTGTACTATTTAAGCTACGGAAGAAGACACAACTGGTGCAAATGCATTTGGCAACTTGAAATTTTCCTCCACAGGCCATCATAGTCACCTTATTGCCATCTTAATTAATTGTTGACTGCAAAATACTGAGTGAACCATTTGTTTTAAAAGTAATGTATTGACATATTTGTTTGGGAGTCATACCACAGGATTCTTCCTAGTAGTCCTATAGTCCATAGTTTAATGAGAACTAGATATGGCTGGGTCACAAATGCCTGTCTGAGCCAAGCACCAACCCCCTAGATGAGACTGATCTCTCCTTGGACAATGAACTGGTGGCTGAAGAACTGCTTGAGAATGACAGTATGCCTATACTCCTGGACCCTTAATCATAGAAGACCCACTAGAATCCCCATCCAACCCATGACCTAGAAGATGCTCCATTCCTCCACCTGAATGCACCTCACATGCAGACTTAGCCCCCACCTTTATACCAGACCCAGATTTTGAGGAACTGACCCCTTCAGGAACACAATTCCTAGATGTTGACTGCAGCTCCCAAATTGCCCAGCTGCAATGGCTTTTGCTTGGGGATTATGGAAGTTGTAGTAAATAACATTTGGGAATCCTTGTTAGAGGGAACACTGTTCAGGACCCTCACAAATTGTAGCTCCACGGGACACATTTTTGACCTCCCATCTCCCCAAGGAATCCCCTTCAAGATTATGGAGGGATTCCATCAGAGGAGCAGAAAGGCGTAAGAGATAGGGATGTGCAAACAGGTTCAAATCCAAACCTGTTCGAAGTCAAACCACTTCAGTTTGATGATTCAATGTCGAGTTGAACCCCCCCCCCCAGTTCAGCTTGACATCGGACCTAACCCCACTCCCAGCCATTCGGAGGGGTTCGTGGATATTTTTTTTAAAGGTTTTAAAATATATATATATTCATGAAGAGCCCCCACACACACCGAACTGAGGAGGTTCAAGGGGGGCAAAACTGAACTTCCCCAGCCTGGTTCGAGACTAGTTCTGACTCGAACCAAACCGGGCCAGCCGGTTTTGTGCACACCCCTAGTGAGAGACCCTCCAGGGCTGGTGCAGAAGCATAACTGGCTGCCTGAAGATTGCCTCTTGGATGGGTATACTCATGAGAAGGACTGACATAAGTCTACTCGGGAGTTTTTTCAGCTTGCAGGGAAGGGCATGGTTCTGTTGTGGCCTATATAAACTTCTTCTTGCCCTTAGGATTCTGCTGGATTGCTACAAGGAAGTCACCCTCACTAAATGAACAAAGAGGCATCTTTTAAAGTGGCGATTCTCTTATATTTAGCAGGGGGAGAGCAACTGGCCCTACCCAGCCCCAGCAGAGCATCCCTCCAGTGGCTGTTTCTGGTGTCTGCCTTATGTTTTAAAGGGCAAAGATTGTAAGCACTTTTAGAGATGTTCCCGGAAGAGATTTCACCCAAATGCAGGGAATTCTAGCTTCAAAAATCAGGGGAAAGGGAACCCCACCTAAAAAGTGGTGAAATGCAGGGGAAATGCAGGGAAAATTTCAGGCGATGCAGGGAATTTTAGATAACGTTTATTTTCCTTGTTGTTCCTTTATCTGACTAGAGGAGATAATTTTCTGTTTTTGAGCAACTACAAATAGACGCAATAGTGTTGCAGACTACTTTCACTTTCATTTCCAAACTTGTGAGGCATGAGTACGTATCGTATGATTGCATTTCCATGTACGTATCCAGTTTGTGCTGCATTTGGGTTAGTAGACTATGTATGTATAAGGAAGGGAATCAATAGCCTTTACTACAATTATGTGAAGTACTGTTGTGTATTCCTAAAGTGCACACATATACCACATATACTGCTTCTTAAATAAACACATCTTACTATTTTGAAAGCGAGTATATATAATTCTGCTAGCGTATTTTGCTATGGGATGATAAGTATGTGGCCTTTTGCCGAGTAAAAATTGTTTTGCGAGGGGGAAGAGAGAGAGAAAGGGAGAGAACTTAGAAACAACTGATCAATTTCCTGTCTATTGCATATATAATTTTAATTCCTGCAGGGAATTTCAAGGGCAAATAGGTAATTTCTGGGCCTCTGGCAGGGAATTTCGGCTTCCAATACGGAACAACAAAGAGCCCTTCGGGGACAGGGAACCATTTTATTTATATATTATTTATTTTTCCATGTAAACTGCTTTGAGAACTTTGGTTGAAGAGCGGTATATACATTTCCATAGTAGTAGTACTCCCTGATCATCTCCCAGACCCTGAACTCCACTCTCTACACTTGTATTTTTGGCTCCTGTTCCCTGTGGCTGATTCTTTGGACCATCAAGCAGGGCCTGTTCTGTAGCCAGCTCCGTGCCTCACCCTTGCCAGGACTACATTCTTTTCCTCCCTACACTGCCAGTGAGTGTTCCTTGTTTATCCCGTGTGCCTATGGACTACTCCAGGCTGTGAGCAGGGGCGCAATTAGCTGATTTGGGTGCCTGGACCTCCCAGCCCCGAGCCCCTCCATGAGAGGCCCCCCAAAACCTACTTTGGGGGGGCCTCACTGAACCACTGGTTTTTCCTCTTTTATTACAGCCACCGTGCAGCCGAGGGGTGGCTGCCAAGGGGTGAGAGGAACAGTGCTCTCCCCACTGTGGTGGCGGCTGGAACAATGCTGGCCAGTCCGCTCGGGCCAGTTTCTTCTACCAACTGTGAGGTGTGCCAGCACAGTTGAGGGATCATCACTAGCCCATGACATCACAGGCTTGCTACGATCTCTCAGGCAATTCTCACAGTTGGTATAAGATGATGACCTAAGCGGATGGGCCCAGGGTTAATCTGGCCACCGCCGGGGAGGGGGCATAGGGGATAGCGGAGAAGGACTGCTCCACTCACCCCCTGGCAGCCACCCCTCGGCCACGCGGTGGCTGTAATTTTAAAAAATTGAGGTTTGGCAGGACGAGCATGGAGTGGCTGCCTGAGCCCCCCTGGACATTTGGAGGCCTCCCCTGGACCTTGGAGGCCACGGACAGGGGCCTCAAGGTCTGGGGATTAGAGCGCCTCTGGCTGTGAGCATGGCAATGCTGCAGTGCCACCCATGTGAGGAAAACTATGGCCTGACACAGGCCCTAGCATTTTTCAGCCACAGTTTAAGCCCAGTGGCAAGCTTCAGACAAGGAGTAGCAGAGTATGCTAGTTCTATGCCCCTGCAAACTGGGCAAAGAGGCAACTCTTAAAAGTTGTGATTCTCTTTATTGAGCAGGGGGAGAGTAACTGGCCCTATCTACCCCCAGCACAGTACTTCCAGTGACTGTTGCTGGTGTCTATCTTATGTTTCTTTTTAGATTGTGAGCCCTTTGGGGACAGGGAGCCATCTTTATTTATTTATTATTTCTCTGTGTAAACCACTTTGGAAACTTTTGCTGAAAAGTGGTATATAAATATTTGTTGTTGCTGCTGCTGTTGCTAGTAAGGTCATTACTAGTATGCTAGTGAGGTCATTTTAGTAAAGTCATTAGGGTGGGAGCAGTAGTGGGCAGGAAGTTGCTTGATGCCTGCTTTTCTTCCTCTGTAGGCAGCAAACATGCCTGGGAACTCCTGGGCCACTCTCTGAGAGAGCACACCAGTCTGAGGTCCAGCAGCAGCTGCACTCCAGGAAGACCTCCTTCAGTGACGCATAGTAAAAAGACAGCAACAGACTATTCGCACTAGAGGCAACTAATTGGACTGAATAAGAAAAAAGATTCCGGATAGGCTGGTGATCAGATAAGTCCTCTTCTGCCATGAAAAGTGATAGGTCGAAAGGTGATCCTACTGTCCATAGGTCCATAGGTCCCCCTTCCCAAGGCCCAACTTCCAACACATTGCAA
Organism: Hemicordylus capensis; assembly: GCF_027244095.1. NCBI lineage: Eukaryota > Metazoa > Chordata > Lepidosauria > Squamata > Cordylidae > Hemicordylus > Hemicordylus capensis. The sequence continues at coordinate 47,227,943 of NC_069661.1, read as the reverse complement.
ACTTCATTTTTAACTGGAATGTTTTAGGACAACATTTTGCTTTTGCGTTTTCCTTGATCTACACATTTGCTATTCCCATATGGTTTGAATAATTTTCTGTATAGATCTTTAGCCTCAAAAACATTGTAGTTTTCTTAATTTTTATATTTGAATCCCCATTTATTCTTTTTTTCAACCTCAGAGTTCTAAAATAACAGCCTTTGAATAAATGTTTTGATAGCTAGCAGCAGTAATTTTTATATTTCCATGTTGCTTGGTTGGTGTTTAGAGAAAAATTATCTTCTTTGTTTGTGTCATCATGCAGGCCATATGCCAGTAAGTGGCTTATTAATTTTTTATGTTCATTCATATATATATATATATATATATATATATATATATATATATATATCTCCACACATACATACATACACACACACACACATACATACACACACTGCCACATTTATCAGCTCTGGGGAGTTCACAACAACAAAACAAAGACATAGTCAATTAAAACCAACAAAACAATCAGACCCTAAAACAAATCAAAAACAGTTTACAAACCCTAGAAGGCCAAACCAAAGAAGTAAGTTTTAAGGGCTCGCTTGAAGACTAGTAATGTTGCTAAGCTTCGGATTTCTGTGGGCAGCACATTCCACAACCTAGGAGTAGATGTGAAGATGGCACAATCCTGAGTCGCAACCAAACTGGTGGCAGCTGTAGGCGGACCTCTCCAAAGGACTTCAATGTGCAGTGGGGATCATGCAAAAGAAGGCACTTTCTAATAGAGCTGTGCAGCCGCCGGCAGGGTGGGAGCGGTTCCCATTCCCGCCCTGCTGCTTTTCCAGCAGCAGCACCCACTCTTCAAAATACCACATGCAGCTGCGGTGCTGCTCCCGGAAGCCTCTGCATGGTGTCAGCACGCATATGGCCAGGAATAGCACCACAGCCACGCAAGCCTTTTGAAGAGCGGGTGCTGCCACCGGTAAGGAGCAACTTGCCGAGTTTGAAAGGGAATTGCTTCCCACTACGTTGAGCTGTATCAAACGCTGGCGCCAAGCCAGTTCGGCGCTTCCTAAAGGAGGCGTCGAACTGGCTCATGCACATCCCTACTTTCTAAAGTAACTGGAACTTATGCTGTTTAAGGCTTTAAATGTAATAACGAACACTTGGCAGCCAGTGCCGCTGTTTAATAGAGGCACCATGTGGTCTCTCCTGGTTATCCTGAAGACCAATATAGCTGCCGCATTTTGAACTAACTGAAGTTTCCGGACTACGTACAAAGGCAGCCCTACACAGAGCGCATTGCAGAAGTTGAGTTTGGAGGTTTCCAGCTGGTGCACCACTGTTCTGAGGTCATTCTGATCAAGGAATGGGCCTAGCTGTTGAATTGTCCAAAGCTGCTGAAAAGCGCTCTTAGCCACAGCCTCCACCTGAGATACCACCCAAGGAACATTTTTGTATGGGGTAGAATATAACTGTAGTAAATAAATAAATACCAGAGTGAGGCCAGGATCCCAGAGCACTACCAAACTACATATCTGTTCCTTCTGGGGGAGTGTCACCCCACTGAGGACAGGAAGATCCATCCCATCCATCGAGTTCCATTCCCCTACAACAGGGGTTCCCAACCTGTGGTACTCTAGATCAGGGATTCTCAATTTTGGGTCTCTGTTATTGGACTTCAACTCTCATAATCCCCAGCCCCAGTGGCCTTTGGTTGGAGATTATGAGAACTGAAGTCCAATAACATCTGGGGACCCAACGCTGAGAATTCTTGCTTTAGATGTTGCTGAACTACAACTCCCATCATCCTCAGCTACAATTAATTGTGAGTGGAGATGGTGGGAGTTGTAGTTCAGAGTTGTAGTTCAGCTGTAGTTCAGCCTTAGTTGCCAGAGGCCTTGTAGGAAGGAGGAGGCTTTAGCATCTGCTTCCCAGAGACAGTGGCTGCCCAGTGGTGAGAGCCTGAGTGGTTACTGTCTGCTATTGTCAGCTTGCCAGCCTGAGTGCCCCCTAGCCTGTGGGGCTGTGGCTGCCCTTCAGGTGAGTCTGTGTGGGATCGGGGCCAGAGGGGGTGAGTCAGCAGTTCCTGAGGGTCAGCTGCTCAGAGTAGCCATCTTCCTGGGCTTATAAAAGGTCTGCTGCACTGTGGTGGTGGGCCCACCACCAAATTAGTCACCACCAAAGGGGGTTGCCCCCTTGGGGGGGCAATGAGGGTGAGGCCCTGGTGATATTTTTTGGCTTCTGTTGTTGTTTTTGGATCCTGGGTGTTTCAGATGTGTCTTGGTTTATCAAGGGATGAGGAGACAGGGAGTGTGTCCACTGACTGTGGGATAGCTATGCCGGTGGTGGTGGGGAATAGAGGAAGTAATGTTGGTAGGTCAACGCATCATTACAGGGGAAGGGAAGTCAGAAATCTATTAGCTGTTTCCCCTTCTGGCTGCCCTGCCAGCTCTTTGACCTTGGGGAGCAGTGTGGACCTCCCACAGACTCTGACCTTGCTCCTCTGTAATGCCAAGTCTGTCCAGAATAAGTCAGAAACTATCCATGATTTGATTCTGGATGAAGGGGCAGACCTGGTATGTATTACAGAGACTTGGTTAGGGGAGGCTGGTGGCCCAGTGTGCTCCCAGCTTCTCCCTCCAGGGTATTCTGTTGAGGAGCGAGTGCAGGGACGTGGGTGGGGAGGTGAAGTGGCTGTGGTCTATAAGAATAACCTTTCCCTGACCAGGATCCCTGTGGAAGTGTCTGACCATATTGAATGTGTGTACCTAAGTTTGGGGACCAGAGATAGACTGGGACTTCTCTTGGTTTACCAATCGCCCCGCTGCCCAATGGAGTCCCTAACTGAGCTGACGGACTTGGTCTCGGGTTTGGTGTTGGGGTCTCCCAGGCTTGTGCAGAGGCGTAACTAGGGAAAACGGCACCCGGGGCAAGCACTGAAATGGCGCCCCCCCGCGCCCCCCAACATACTACATTGTACTTAGGTTTTTCCTCACAAGCGCCCGCCGCTGCCAAGCCAGGCCATTGACTGGCTGCCAGGCGCCAGCAAAGCAATGGGGGGGGCGCGGGCAGCACGGAAGGGACCGCTCATGGGGGAGGGGGCGCCGACGCGCTCCCTTGACTGCTGCAGCACTGCTGCACTGAGCAGGAAACATTTGTATTAACAAAAAATTTTAAAAAAAAATTGTCATGGCGGCGCCCCCCATGTGACCAGAAAAGATGGCACCCGGGGCACGTGCCCCCCCTGCCCCCCCCTATAGTTACACCTCTGGGCTTGTGGTGCTGGGGGACTTCCATGTCCGCTTTGGGACCAATTTGTCTGGGGCAGCTCAGGAGTTCATAGTGGCCATGACAACTGTGGGCCTATCCCAAAAGGTCTTGGGCCTATCCCAAAAGGTTTTGGGACTGACGCACATTGCAGGTTGCACGCTTGATCTGGTCTTTCACTCTGATCAGGGTGGTGTTCCATGGGCGGGGACTCCTGTGATTTCTCCATTGTCATGGACGGACCACCATCTGGTTAAGGTTGGACTCACAGTCACACCCCACCTTTGCAGGGGCCCATTAGAATGGTCCAGGGCAAGCTCACCAGGGCAGTAGACATGATCTCACCTAAGTGTCCTCTCCGACCCACTTCAAAATTGGCCCCTTGGTATATGGAAGAACTATGGGGGCTGAAGCGGTGAGGTAGATGACTGGAGCACAAGTGGAGGCAGACTTGACTCAATTCCGACAGATTACAACATAGGGCACATTTGAAGACCTATGCTCTGGCAATACGGGTAGCAAAGAAGCAATTCTTTTCGGCCCGTACTGCGTCTGCAAGTTCACATCCAGTGGAGTTGTTCAGGGTTGTGAGAGGGCTAGTGAGTGCCCCTTCTCCCATGAATCAGAATTTGGAACCATCTATTACCCGCTGTGATGTGTTTAATGATTTTTTGGTGATTTTTAAAAATCTCTTGTATTTGGGCCGACTTGGATTTAGACCCCACACTTACTGCAGTGTCTGAATCAGAGGTGTCCAGCAACTCCTCTTATGTGGTTAGGCTGGATCAGTTCCAGTTTGTGACTCGTGAGGATGTGGACAAGCTGCTTGGAGCAATACGGCCTACCACCTGTTCTCTTGACCCTTGCCTGACGTGGCTAATACTATCTGGCAGGGAAGTTGTCGTAGAAGGCCTGGTAGATATTATAAATGCTTCTCTGAGGGAGGGCAGGATGCCTCCTTGTCTTAAGGAGACAATTATTAGACCACTTCTGAAGAATCCTGCCCTGGATTCCTCAGAGTTGAGCAACTATAGGCCTGTCTCCAACCTTCTGTGGCTGGGCAAGGTAATTGAGAGGGTGGTGGCCTCTCAGCTCCAGGCAGTCTTGGATGAAACTGATTATCTAGACCCCATTCAGACCGGCTTTCGGATGGGTTGTGGGGTGGAGATTGCCTTGGTCGGCCTGATGGATGATCTCCAATTGGGAATTGACAGAGGAAGTGTGACTCTGTTGGTCCTTTTGGACCTCTTGGCGGCTTTCAGTACTATCGACCATAGTATCCTTCTGTAGCATCTGAGGGGGTTGGGGGTGAGAGGCATCTGAGGGGGTTGGGGGTGAGATTCCAGATGTTGTCTCTCAACTGTTGTTCTTCAGCAACTGTTGTTCTTCAACAACTGAACTTCGGTATGGTGTCCCTCGGGGCTCTGTATTGTCTCCGAAATTGTTTAACATCTACATGAAATCGCTGGGAGAGATCATCAGGAGATTTGGTGCAGGGTGTTGTCAGTATGCTGATGACACCCAAATCTATTTCTCCATATCAACGTCATCAGGAGAAGGCATAACCTCCCTAAATGCCTGCCTGGAGGCAGTGATGGGCTGGATGAGAGGTAACAAGCTGAAACTGAATCCAGATAAGATGGAGGATCCAAGTCTCTCCCTGGTGTCCCAGGTTGAGGCAGTGGCCAGAGGTGCCTTTTATCAGCTTCAGTTGATACGCCAGCTGCGTCCATTTCGTGAGATTTATTTATTTATTTATTTATTTATTTATTTAACATATTTTTATACCCCTCAAAACTTGCGTTTCTGGGTGGTTTAAATGTCATTTACATAATATTTACATGAGGTTACTGAGGTCTTTACATAAATGACCTCATAACAGTAGTACATCTGCTGGTCACCTCCAGACTTGACTACTGCAATGTGCTCTATGTGGGGCTGCCTTTGTACGTAGTCTGGAAACTGCAGTTAGTCTAGAATGTGGTGGCCAGATTGATCTCTGGGTCATCTTGGAGAGACCATATCACTCCTATCTTAAAACAAGTACACTGGCTGCCGGTAAGTTTCCGGGCAGAGTACAAGGTTTTGTTTATAACCTATAAAGCCCTAAACAGCTTGGGCCCTGGGTATGTAAGAGAACGTCTTCTTTGCTATGAACCACACCTCCCACTGAGATCATCTGGAGAGGTTTGTCTGCTCGTCTGGTGGCTACTCAGGGACGAGCCTTCTCCATTGTTGCCCTGAGGCTTTGGAACACACTTCCTGCTGAAATAAGAGCCTCCCCATCTCTTACAACTTTTAAAAGGGCAGTCAAGACTCATTTGTTCAACCAGGCTTTTGATTAGATACTGATTTAATTGTGTTTTAATTGCATTTTAATAGTTTTATCTTTTTAATTTTAATTGTTGAAATGTTTTAATCTTTTATTGGCTTTTAAAATGGTTTTGTAAACCACCCAGAGAACTTGCGTTTTGGGCGGTATAGAAATGTATTAATTAATTAATTAATTAATTAATTAACATCTGGAGTACCACAGGTTGGGAACGCCTGCCCTACAACGAGCACCTCCATCTTGTTTGTTATCTGTCATTCAGTCCATTACTGCCTGTAGACTGGCATTTAGGGAGTGAATGCCACTTCTTGATGATGACAAGGAGAAATACTCCATTATCCTGTTTCATGGCTTCAGGATTTATTTCAGTAGTATGATCTTCCTTGACTATCATGTGCATCTTTTTTTGAACTAATTCCATCAATATATTTTCAGATCAGTCAAAGACATTAATCAATTTTATCAGGCAATTTCAGCACCATTATCCGAAAAATCACTGCTGTATCTAGAATGTACTGTATAAAACCACTGCACTGTTGAAGACATTTTGACATTCCACTTCAAATTCTTGGTCACTGTTCATTTCAGGAATTCATGTATCAATTGCAAATGTCAATGCTCTTACAACTTCCAGCCATTTGCTTCTAAATCATTTTAACTGAGCATTCTAAATGTCTAGATATAATTTGTCCAGAATAGCTCTGCTTGTGACTTTGCCCTCTTATAAGTAGTCATTTTCATAAAACATAAAAGCCTTTGTTTCTTTTACCTGTCATGGTTGATTGTGAACATTACCCCCTTATTTCAGAATATGGCAATTCAGCACTGCCAATATAAATCAAGAGCAGCTGAAATTGGGTACAATCTAGCTAGAGATGCTTCCGAAATTTAGAAGTGCTAATCTTGGAATAGAAAACTCTAGTGGATCATGTTACTCATCTTTGGTATGAGACTAAACTCTATAGTTCCTGCCTAAAGCACAGGGAGAGGAGATCTCCCTCTCCACCTTGATCTCCCTCCCCACCTTGATCTCCCTCCCCACCTTGATCTCCCTCCCTCTTCCCCACATCCCTATTGCATGGTCAAGCACCATGCATAGGGAGCCCTGGGATCTGTGTTTTCCCATGTCATCTGAACACAACCTTTTCCAGAACTAATGGGAAAGTGCTTTATCCTCCTGTGTCACACCATTAGTCCATTTAGCTCAGAATTAGATTTGCCAGGAATTGAACCTGCAGCCTTCTGCATTCAAAGTAGGTGCTCTGCCAATGAGCTATAGCCAAACTGCAGGTAGCTGCAGTTCCCTGACATGCTACCCTAACACACACCAGAAATGAAGGGAGAAGGGAGGGATACTTGAAATAGGAGAAATTCCTTCCCCCTCCTCTGCTACTGCATTCCTACATCTTTGGAGCAGCTAATAGAGCAGTGGGGTAGTCGGGAGAAATAGAAAAAAGGAGGTGAAGAAGAGAGACCGTGTCACTGGAGCTGCCATAAAGGTCACTTCAGGAGCCCAAGAGCTATAGCTGACAGATAAGGGGGCTTGGGATCACACAGGAGGTTGAGAGTTTGCAAGGGAAGAAGTTCAGAGAAGGCAACAATCATGAGCAAATTTAGAGCACTTGAAGGCAGTGTTCCCTCTAACAGGGATTCCCAGATGTTGTTGACTACAACTCCCAGAATCCCCAGCTGCAATGTCTTTTGCTTGGGGATTATGGGAGTTGTAGTCAACAACATCTGGGAATCCTTGTTCAAGGGAACACTGCTTGGAGGGGAGAGATATTTCTGAGTATTCCCCTGAGCCTGGGACTTTTACACACAGCAGGCTTTACCACGAGTTTACTGGGAGGCTTTAGTGTGAACCATAAAAACTGACACCATTAGTGGAATTTTTTTAACCCTGGATATAAATTGGGCTACACTCTAATATACAACAAAAAACCAGAATTGTGAGTGAGCTGCTCCCCAATAACTTGCAGGGACTTCGAGGTAAATCTGGCCGATATGTGAATACACACCCTCCATTCTGGAGGAGACGCGAGTTAAAAGATTTTAAAAGCCCCACGTGAAAATGTTCCTGGGGGGCTCATCTATCTCTAGATCCAGCCAAAGTAAGCAATTTTAAATCTCATTGCTTTTGCACTGTAATAGTGTTGCACTGTAATAGTGCATAATATTTGCTAGATTGTGCCCACTTTCCAAACGGGGCCACTATGCAAAGCATAATAGAAAAACATACCACGTTCTTGATGTTCCAGCATCAGGGATGTGCACGGAACGGGCTTGGAGGCCCGTTATGGGGCGCAGGCGCGTCAGCAATTTCCGGACATATCCGGAAGACGAGGGCAACGGGGCGGCAGGGAGGTATGCTGCTGCCCCAATGGGCTATTAAAAGAACTGATGCCGGTGGAGGGAAAGCAGTGGGAGGGGTAAGTGAACCCTCACCCTGCTCTTAAAGGAAGACCCCTGCCACATTCGAACCGCACCACCATGGTTCCATGCACATCCCTAACCAGCATGATATATTTTCTTTTAGTTGACATTTGCAAGCATCTGCTTCTGCTTGCCCATTGGGCCTCTTTTATGATGTCCAAACTTCCTCTTCTCCCTCTGGAACATGCTAGAATCAAATGGTTCGGGGTGGGGCTGTGTTCAGGGGCATTATTCCCAGAAATCCTGAGGGTCAAATCCCATACAGCCCTAGGCCCACTGTATGATCTTCAACTAATTCTTTGCTCATTTGAAACCTACTCTGGGAAGAGCAGAAGCAGCTTGAGGAGGTAAACAAGCTTTTCTAAACAGAACAACATCTAGCCTTCCCCCCCTTTCAAAATAACTAACATGAGAAGGGGAGATTTTGAGGGGCTAGTTTCTCTTTAAGGGATAAGTCCGTGTGTGTGTGTGTGTGTGTGTGTGTGTGTGTGTGTGTGTGTGTGTGTGTTATTGGCCATGGCTAGCATTTGCCAGGGCTAGCAAACTTCAGTGTTTTTGTTTTTCCCTGCCTGGAGGGGGTGGAGTCAGCTAGGGCTGGGGGAGGCCCCACATTCCTTTAACGTACCTTTGACCCACATCCTGTGTCTCAGTTTGAAGCCTACTCTCTACAAAAGAGGTGAAGGCCCGAAAGCATAGCCAACAGAGCATAGCCAATAAGGATAGCAAACAGGACATTGGAGTTTTGCACGAGTTTAGCAGGAAGTGTGCGGTGGAGCCTGCAACAAGCCCCTCTGATCACAAGGAGCCCAGTGGAGAAGAGAATGTGAGTACAAATCCCTTCCTCATATCCTTGAGAAAGGCTGTTTGAACAGTTGAATAGCTGATCATTACAGCTGAGACCTATCCTTCTAATAAACTATGTCTAAATACTGTAAACAGCCAACAAATCCAGTATGAAGATAGAAAGTCAGCAGAGGAGGGGGCACTTCCCAGTGTATTGCACAGAGTGCCACATGAAAGACTATTTGCCCCATGGGCAGAAATCATAGGTGTGTGCTCAGTGCAAGGAGCTCCTGCCTCTCAGGGAACAAATTCATTCCCTTGAGTCCAAGGTGGCGGATCTGGAGAAGCTCAGAGAGACAGAGAGGCATACAGACAAGACCTTCAGGGATGTGGTAGAGGCATCCCACTCCAGGGCTGATAGTTCCTCTGCTGTCAGGGAGAATGAAGGTCTTGGACAAGGAGGACATCGGTCTGAGGAAGAGGGAAATGCTCCTTTAGAAGGGACCCCTTCCGTGGAAGATGAGCCCATATCCTCTCACATAGGGGATACTCCTCTGGGGGGTGGCGGCCTCCTTGTAGTGGGTGATTCGATCACTAGAGGTTTAGAGAGATGGGTTTGTGACCCACATGTTGACCACACAGTGACTTGCCTGCCTGGTGCGGAGGTTGCAGACATCACGCAGCATCTCAATAGGCTCTTAGGCAGTGCTGGGGAGGAGACAGCTGTCGTGGTACATGTCAGCACCAATGAAGTGGGGAAATGTAGTTGGGAGGTCCTGGAAGCCAAATTTAGGCTGATAGGTAGCGTATTGAAGTCCAGGACCCCCAAGGTAGCATTCTCAAAAATGCTACCTGTTCCACGTGCAGGTACAGTGAGACAGGCAGAGCTGAGGGGTTTCAATGTGTGGATGAGACGTTGGTGCCAGGAGGAGGGGTTTAGATTTGTTAGGCACTGGGATACATTTTGGGGCAAGCAAGGCCTGTACAAAAGGGATGGGCTGCACTTGAACCAAGATGGAACCAGACTGGTGCTTAAAATCAAAAAGGTTGCAGAGCAGCTTTTAAAATGACACCTGGGGAATAGCCGACAAGAGCTGAGCAGTACCCGGTTTGGCAAATGCCATCCTTTAAAGTGTGAGGGTGCAAAGGATTCAGATAAAACAGAAGAGGACAGAGCAGAACCACATAAAGAGCAGACAGAAGGCTGCGCCAGCTGGTCAAAAAGTCAAATGAAAGATAGCATACACCAGGTGAGAGTTTCAGCGTATAGGTGCTTATATGCCAATGCCAGAAGCTTCCGAGCCAAAAAGGGTGAGCTGGAGTGCTTGGTTGCTAATGCAGAAATAGATATAGTGGGCATAAAAGAAACATGGTGGAACAGTGAGAACCAGTGGGACACTGTTATCCCTGGATATAAACTCTATAGAAAGGACAGGAGGGGTGCCTTGGAGGTGGTAGCACTGTATGTTAAAGAAGGGATAGAATCTAACAAGGCAGAAAACCTAGGTGGACTGGACATAGTATACCTGGACTTCAAAAAAGCTTTTGACAAAGTTCCTCATCAAAGACTCCCGAGGAAACCTAGCAGTCATGGGATAAGGGGACAAGTACATGTATGGATTGCTAACTGGTTAAAAGACAGGAAACAGAGGGTAGGGATAAATGGAGAGTTTTCACAATGGAGGGAAGTAAGAAGTGGGGTCCCCCGGGGATCTGTACTGGGACCGGTGCTTTTTAATTTATTCATAAATGATCTAGAAGCAGGGGTAAGCAGCGAGGTGGCCAAATTTGCAGATGATTCCAAACTCTTTCAGGTAGTGAAATCCAAAATGGATTGTGAGGAGCTCCAAAAGGATCTCTCCAAACTGGGTGAGTGGTTGACAAAATGGCAAATGCGGTTCAATGTTGGCAAGTGTAAAGTGATGCACACTGTGATGAAAAACCCCAACTTCAAGTATATGCTGATGGGATCTGAGCTGTCGGTGACTGACCAGGACAGGGATCTTGGGGTCATGGTGGACAGCTCATTGAAAGTGTCGACTCAATGTGCGACAGCTGTGAAAAAGGCCAATTCTATACTAGGGATCATTAGGAAGGGGATTGAAAATAAAATTGCTAATATTATAATGCCCTTATACAAAACTATGGTGCGGCCACACCTGGAGTACTGCGTACAATTCTGATGACCACATCTAAAAAAAGACATTGTAGAACTGGAAGAGGTGCAGAAGAGGGCAACCAAGATGATCAAGGGCCTAGAACACCTTTCTTATGAAGCAAGGCTACAATACCTGGGGCTGTTTAGTTTAGAAAAAGATGACTGTGGGGAGACATGATAGAGGTCATTAAATCATGCATGGTGTGGAGAAAGTGGATAGCGAGAAATTCTCTCTCACACGTACTTTTTCACACAACACATAATCTACTTGTGGAATTCTCTGCCACAAGATGTGGTGACAGCCAACAACCTGGAAAGCTTTAAGAGGGGTTTGGATAACTTTATGGAGTAGAGGTCTATCATTGGCTACTAGTCTTAAGGCTATAGGCCACCTCCAGCCTCAAAGGCAGGCTGCTTCTGAGTACCATTTGCAGGTGAATAACAGTAAGCGGGAGGGCATGCCCTCAACTGCTGCCTGTAGGCTCCCAGTGGCATCTGGTGGGCCACTGTGTCAGGATGCTGGAGACCTAGTTATAAATAGGTCTCGGAAGAATGTATTTATTATATATATTTTTAATTTGGCCTTTCCATTATAAAAATACTCAGAGTGGTGAGGAAAAATGAGAGGAAAAACAGGAAATAAAATAATCAAAATCAGTATGTCAGGGCTTACCTCACAAACCAGTTTGAATTCGAACTGCTGCACGAACCCAGTTTCGTGCACAGTGCACACCCCTATCAGCAGGTTAAATGCCTGTTAGAAAATAAAGGTCTTCATATAGTGTGGAAGACCATCAGAAAGGGAACATGGTGAGCCTTCCAAGGTAAGGCTCACCATGTGAGCCACTGGACTTATAATTGCAAATCTCTTGACAGTACCAGATTCGTCAGGATGTCCCATATTCCATGGGGAAAGTGGCCCGGCGCGTTATATCCACTGTTATCCCTGGATATAAACTCTATAGAAAGGACAGGAGGGGTGCCTTGGAGGCTTTACTGCAAACAAAGTTATCACCCAAACCCAGCGCAAAAAAAATGGATTTTTCCCCAACTGGCGCACCTGCGCAGTTGGGAAGCGACTCCGGGCCGCTCGGCTCGGCGTCGCTGCCTGCACTCCACGCCGCTGCTACACAGGCCATGGGATGCTGCCAGCCACCACACCAGCCACCGCCACACTCAGCGGGCGACCCGCCCCCGCCGCCACTCAGCGGGCAACCCGCCGCTGAATTGCCACCGCATGCATGCCGCCACACTTGGCGGGCGATCCAGGAGGGTGGGGGGGGAAGCCACTTTTTGGCGCCCCCCACGTGGCCCGCTGGGGTGGCGCCTGGGGCACATGCCCCCCCCAGTCCCCCCTATAGTTACGCCACTGAAACAGAGGCCAGTGACTTACTAGAAGTAGCAGTGTACAAGTACAACTTGCTTTTTAGAAGAGCAAGAAAGAAACTAGGATCTCCGTTGATTTGCAGAAGGTTTACAGTACTTGACAATCCTTAGCAAAAAGCTCCTGACCTCTGTGTAGTTTCCCCTGCACAGTTAACTATAGTTAAGCATTGCCTTTTGGTTCCATTGTTTCCTCAGCAAGCATAACCAAAAAAAGCAAGCATAATTTTTTAATATAGCCACAGAAATGATAAAGCTAACCAGCAGTAAAATTGGAAAGAATAGATGGGTTTTAAAATATTCTTTTTAATCTGGCAAACTCAGTCAGTATGGAATGTGTGGAGAGTTATTGATCATCCTGAGCACATTTTTTTTCCTTTCCTCCCCAAAGGATATTGAAATGAAAAAGGAAGACTGCTTTGTTCTGATGCACATTGGATATGAACCAAAGTCTGAGCTTTCCAAGAATTTGAATTGGTAAGCTACAAATTATCCTTTTTTAAAAAAAAATCTTTACTTTGAGTGCTTTTCCTTAGAGTGGAGGACATGTTACAATTGCTATGAAGATGTCACAGAGAGGTCTCTACTTCCCCAGGTGTAATCTTGAAAATGGCCTACTGAGTGGGAAGCTGCCGTCACATGAGCCGTATTCACACGCCATGTTGTACAACAAATGTACAGTGTACACAGGTACATTATTCACATTGTATATTGAACATAGGTACAGCAGTACACCATGCATTTGAGGGGCCTGTATTCAGGCTCACTTTTCAGACATCATGTTGAATGTATTGGTGGCCCAATTCTGTATGGCTGCAATTAAGATCCACACATGGTGTGTTGGAGATGGTTAATACAGGCTCTTGTTTGGTTTTTTGTTAACTTTTTCCAATTTATATTAATTTCACACACACACAAACACACACCCCAATATTCACTTTTAAGGACCCATATCTGGATCTGAACTGTATATTGATCTATGATTGTAATAAACTGAATCTGAAGAATGCAGTACAGTAATTCACACAAAAACATTACAGTATGATGTCTGAATGTACATGCAACATGAAGTCTTAATTAGGGCTATGGAGAGTCAATATTCCTAGTATCCTCTGGCACAGGCATGAGCACTCCTCACAGGACAGTAATCTGCATGGCAAGCCATTCTAAAGGGCCAGGTTTCACATGGATGCAGAAGATCTGTGATCAAATATCTGACAGCTTTTGTGGCCCTAAAATAAGCCAGGGTGGGGCAGGTTTGGATCAAGGCTGGGGTAGTTAACCCAAGGGATGTGCACAAACCTGTTTGGAGGCCCTTTTACAGGCCTCCAAACAGGTTCGAACACAGACATGATTTGAAGTTTGAAGGCCCCAGGGGGTGGTGCTTTAAGGGCAGGGGGAGGGTGCACTTACCCCTCCCACCGCTTTCCCCCTGCCAGAGTTATTTTTTCGCAAAAACCTTCCGGGCGGCAGCATACTTCTGTGCCGTGCCGTTGCCCTCCTCGGCCAGAAGTGGCCGGAAGTACTGGGTGCACGTGCACATATCGTATGAGTTTGGTACTTCTGGCCACTTCCAGCTGAGGAGAGCAATGGGGCGGCAGGGAGGTTCACTGCTGACCTGAAGGTTTTCATGAAAAAATAACTCCGGGGGGGGGGGGAATGGGGTGTGTGTGCACCCTCCCCCTGCCCTTAAAGCACCACCCTCACCACTTCCGAACTGCCCAGCCACGGTTCCATGCACATCCCTAGTTAACCCTTTCACTTGTGCCATTTTCCCAATGAAACAACTTGTGCCATTTTCACTTGTACCATTTTCACTTGTGCCATTTCCCCAAACATGGATGAGGCTGTAACTCAGTGATAGAGTACATGTTTTACATGCAGAACGTTCCAGCTTCAATCCCTAGTATCTCCAGGCAGGACTGAAAATGACCATTGCCTGAAACCCTGGAAAGCTGCTGCCAGCCAGTTTGTTTGTTTGTTTGTTTATTCGATTTTTATACCGCCCTTCCGAAATGGCTCAGGGTGGTTTACAATTAAAAACAGAAATCATTAAAAACAATTAAAACAGAAATACAAATATAAACAACAATTTTAAAACATCTTAAAAAACAATTGAACTATCAGAACAATTAAAACCCTGAAAACCAGGTTAACATTAAAACAATTAAAACTAATTAAAAACCCTGAAACCCAAACAGATGAGTTTTAAGGGCTCTCTTGAAGGTCAGTAAGGAATTAAGATTATGAATTTCTGCTGGGAGTGCATTCCACAGCCCAGGAGCAGCTACAGAGAAGGCCCGCCTCTGAGTCGCCACCAAACGAACCGGTGGTAACTGGAGACAGACCTCCTCAGATGACCTTAATGTGCGGTGGGGATCATGTAAAAGAAGGCACTCTAAGATATAGAGAGTATAGACAATCCCGAGCTAGATGGCCCAGTGGCCCTGGTTTAAAGGAGCTTCATATGAAATCACAACTCACCTCCCCACAAAAGCAGCTAGCTGTGTGTAGAATCCAGAGGAAAGAGTTGTGGTATGCGAGGACAAGGTAGTGAAGTAGGATCAGGAAGATCAATAATGTAATTAAATAGATTTTATATACAGAGAGGCGTGCAGACTGTTCTTCAGTGCTCTTGCTGCTGGCTATTTGTTATCTCCACCTTTACTCCAGGACTGGAATACAAGTAACTAAAGCCCCACTCAAAAGTTGGCCTGGTCAAGGAATGGATTAACCATAAACGCCACACTGTGGAAGGGTGGGAAGTTGCTGCTAGCAGTAGCTTTGGGAGCAATCTATGTAAGGGAAATGGCATAGGGCGGAAGAGTAAAAAACCTTCCTCCAGTGCTGCAGCCCTGATTCAAATGTACACATGACTGCTTTAAAAGCTAAAAGGATCTGTAGGGAAATCTGATCAATTTTTTTGCACATCACATGTAATTGGGCCTTAAATGTGACAACTAGAAGTGGATGAGGATATCATAGAGATGCTGTTTTCCGAGGCGTCCCCATGGCAATCGTAACTTTATTTGATAGAAATAAATAGATTGGAAAGATAGCAACAGGTCAAGTCCCTAAAGACCTTCTGTTGCCAAAAAGAGCAAGACCAGGGGCATCGATATGTATTACAGGAAGAGACATAACAAGGCTGTTCCTTATTACTTTCTCCTATACAGGTCAAGTACAGCAGAAAAGATGCTCTATTTCTGTAATGTGAGAACAGCCCAGTATATTTCTCTCCAACTGTTGGGTCATGTATCTGCATTCCATGAAAAACACATGGCTTATCAACATACAGAAATATGTCCAGCCATTCTCATACCACTGCAGGCATTTCTGCTTCCTGTTTCTCCCCTGTGAGTCTTGCTGGGAAAAATTGTAACTTGAGAAGTGACCTTCAGAGTTAATGTGAGTATGAACTTTTGGATGTTGAGTGCAGTTGAGCAATCGTGCAATTGCTTCTAGTATGCATCGACCTAGTGGATCATCAAGAGTTTGGATTTGAATGCTCCTTGAGGTTCCTTTGAACTGATTCTGAATTCACAATCTTGAACCTATTTATTCTGAAACAGCAGCATCATTGACTTTGGCAGGCTATTGATCATCTATAAGAGTGAGGACCTATGGTCATTTGTGGTGGGTGAAAGGAGAAGAGGCTGTCTGTCCTACCCTTTGGCCTTACCTTCTAGACTACTCACAAGTCTCCTTCCAGAATTGCTGAGTGACAGCCATCATTCAAGGAAGGCTTCTTTAGTTCAGAACTGGTGGGTGGGGGATGTGTGAAGTAGCCCCAAATGAGCATCAGTTGGAAGTAGAATAGGAACCCAGGTCTTTTGAGTCCAACAACAATGTTCTGTCCACTGACCTACAATGCCTCTTGAATTACATCATTTAGGGATTGCAGATGAAGTGACCCCAGTACCTACAGTATAAAGGACATGAGAATTTGATTAGGAATTTGGGGTATTTGACTTTTTAGGCATAGGTGCATTGTAGATACTGGGAAATTAGACCCTTTGTACATAGATGCATCATAGATTAGGGATGTGCACAGTTTGAGAGGCCCTTTATGGCCCTTTATGGCCCTTTGTATTATGGCCCTTTTACTGGTTTGGAGGCCCTTTATGGCCCTTTATGGGCCTCCAAACTGGTTCGAACAACTGGTGGTTCCACTGGTTCGAAGGCAGGAGTGACTTTAAGGGCAGGGGAGGGTGCACTTACCCCTCCCGCCAGCCCCCCCCCCAACCAGCACTCCATTGTAAACCGATCCGGCGGGGCGGCAACGTACCTCCTTGCTGCCCCATCCCCTCATCGTGTTGGAAGTAAGCGGAAGTACCTGGCATGTGTGCGCATTTCATGTGTACCCAACTTGCGAGTGAGTGTGACATGTGCGTGCAGATGGCCGACATGTGCACACGTGGGGGGAAGTGGCAGGTGGAAGTGGCGGGAGGGGTAAGTGTACCCTCCCACCCTTAAAGTCATCCCCCACCCCGCCTTCAAACTTCCCTGCACTGGTTCTGTGCACATCCCTATCACAGATATGTATACATAGTCTTCATTATTATTATTTATTTACAGTCAGAGAGGTGTTAATGACTGGTTTGTTTTATCCAGACATCGAGTCCTTCCCAAGGTCCTGGGATGGCTGAATTTTATTATCAATGTTGTTGCTGTTATTATAGATATTGTCGCAGAATATAGGCTTTTCCCAGTAAAGTTGCTTTTTGTAATTGGCTGATGGTGATTTCTGTGGCCCCTATGGTGTTGAGGTGCTCTTCAAGGTCTTTTGGAACTGCACCCAGGGCGCCAATTACCACTGGGATTATTTGGGTCTTTTTCTGCCACAGCCTTTCAATTTCCATTTGTAGATCTTTGTATTTGGTGATTTTTTCTATTTCTTTTTCTTCTATTCTGCTGTCCCCTGGTATTGCTATGTCAGTTATTTTGACTTGTTTTTCTTTCTTCTCGACTACAGTTATATCTGGTGTATTGTGTGGCACATGTTTGTCTGTTTGTAGTCGGAAGTCCCATAATATTTTTGCATCTTAATTTTCGACAACTCTTTCAATTTTATGGTTCCACCAATTTTTGGCTACAGGTAGCTTGTATTTTTTACAGATATTTCAGTGTATCATCCCTGCTACCTTGTCATGCCTTTGTTTGTGGTCAGTCTGTGTGATCTTTTTACAACAGCTGATGAGGTGGTCCACTGTTTCATCTGCTTCTTTACAAAGGCGGCACTTCCTGTTTGGTGTTGACTTTTCTACTTTTGCTCTTATTGCATTTGTTCTTAGTGCCTGTTCTTGTGCAGCCAGTATTAAACCCTCTGTTTCTTTCTTCAAGTTGCCATTCATAAGCCATTTCCAGGTCTTGGTGATGTTTGATTTTCCACTTATATTGTGCAAATATTGACCATGCAGTGGCTTATTTTTCCATTTTTCTGATCGGTTCTTGACTTGTTCTTTCTTGTAGGCCTGCTTTGTTTTATTGGTGTTGAATAGTTTCTCATTATTGACCATTTGAAGTGCATCTTCTTCACTGTCATTTATTATTATTATTTATTATTTATTTGTCATTATTTATTTATTTATTTATTTATTTGATTTGTACACCTTCCAAAATGGCTCAGGGCGGTTTACAATTAAAACATTATAAAAGACAATCCTTGCATTTGGGTTTTCACCTCTAGGATACCATAAGCAGGGTCTTGCATTCCTTTTTCTTTCATTCTGTTCATTCATTCCTTTCTCTGTTGTGCTAGAGTACTAAATAAATAATTGGAATGAGAGGGTAAGAGCAGTTTGGTGCAAAAGAGGACCGTTTGATTCTTTCCTTCCTTCCCTGAGGTGTTCAGTGGCTTCAGATCATTTGCAAGCAGCTCATAAATGTGTGAAATGGATGCAGTAACAGAGTATTTGTATTGCAGAGGTGGAGACAATCCATTTATTTTGTAACTATCCCTACAAATATGTCCCCATATTGCTTTGAATGTGGCCTCAGTATCTTCAGATGGCATGCAGGAAACACAACCTTAAAATAATGACTTTAATGTTAATTAGACAACTTATTAATTAGTGTTCTCAGGACTGTATTTGGACTTTTAATGTATTGATTCACTTTACTTTCTATAAGGGACATAAAATGAAATGAAATTAATTTGCTATACACAGAAGACTGATGCTGGTACTAATGTTCAAAGCAATGCTATCGACCAGACAAAAGTACTGAAGCACTGAGAGATGTTTTGCATGCTGGAAGTGCTATATTTCCGTACTCTGAATATTTCATATGCTTGCTAAAGCCATGTTTTTGCTGGCAAGATGCCTACCCTCTTGTTTAACTTTTCCCTGATCCTTGAGGTTTGCAGATAACTTGAAATATACAGAGGTTTAGCGTTCTATATTTAGGCTCCCTTAATAGGTACCACATGAAAATTAGGAATGCGAGCTAGTACTGGGGAATGCAATGGGAAAAGGGTAGTATGGCCTCAAAACTGTCCAGGCTGAGAGAGACAGCTAAGAGAGCACACTTCTATTATAGAATGTCTTTCTGATCTGTTGCCTGTACAGCTTGAAATGAGTGACAGCAGCATTGATCATACATACTTCCCTCTTTCTGTGCTCTGAAGAAATGGAGACATGCCTGTCCAACCAAATAACCATGAGCTTGATCAGAGGTTGCCACTGGGAACATTTGTTATTGTCATCTCAGCAGTTCTGATGATCAATAACCAACTGTAATGAGCAGCGCCTTTTCATCTTTATTTCAAGAAGGCAGGCAATGACATGTCTACAGGCTTCCACCTATCTCTACTACACAAATGCATAATAACCTGGCAAATGCTGTTTCCATGCAACTCTTCTTGATTCCAGTGGGGCCTACAATCCAAAACAGGAGTCGCTGGATCACACTTGCTGGCCAACTTCAGTGACCAATTTCTTTCTCTATAACAACAGTGTGGCTTCCTAAGGCATAGTATAGAAAGGCTGCCATGGAATTAAAAAGAGATAGTCACACAAACCATATCCAGAGGTAACGAAATAAAGACTGTTGCTGACAATCAAACTGCAGCAAGGAATGTCCGGCTCAAGATCTCTGTGTGTCTGAAGCAGGATGCTGCCCCCACCCGATTATGCACACATTCCTCCCCGACTCCTCTTTTTAAAAAAGCGGGTCAGGAGGGCATTTTACCAGCTCGCTGCACCCCTGATAATCTGCTGCCTGAAGTGACTGTCTCACTTCACCTCATGGAAGGACCGCCCCCTGTCTACATCAGGCAAATCTGAGACAACGAGGCTCTCCACACGAGCAGTGTGGAGAGCCAGATGGGGTTAGGCGGGGAGAGTGGGCCAAGCCCGCTCTCCCCCCACACGAGCACCCGCGGAGCCCTGGGTGGCCAGATCAGCCTCCCACATTATCTATATATTTAATTCTCCTGGGTGTGCCTTTGGAACGTGCGTCCCGGCAGCCCAGCTGATTGGCTGGGCTGCGGGGGCGCCTGATTAGTCCTGGCGCACCCAGGAGAATTGCCTGGCTGGGCGGCTGCGGAGGCAAGGTGGCGGGCCAGGCGGCGACACTCGGGGCCTGGCGGCGGCACTCTCGGGCCTGGCGGCGGCACTCTCGGGCCCGGCCGCAGCGGCGGCACTCACGGGCTCGGCGGCAGCGGCACTCTCGGGCCCGGCCGCGCTGGCGGCACTCACAGGCCCGGCGGCACCGGCGGCGGCACTCTCGGGCCCGGCCGCGCCGGAAGCGGTGCTACTGGGGTGCAGATGCTATGCGCCGGGTCAGCTAGTTATTATTATTTCTTGTTTACACAGTCACACAGGTGTTATTGACTGGTTTGTCAATCCAGACATTGAGTCCTTCCCAAGGACCTGGGATGGATGAATTTTATTGTCAATGTTGTTGCTGTTGTTATAGATACCGTCGCAGAATATAGGCTGTTCCCAGTAAAGCTGCTTTTTGTAATTGGCTGATGGTGATTTCAGTGGCCCCTATGGTGTTGAGGTGCTCTTCAAGGTCTTTTGGGACTGCACCCAGGGCGCCAATTACCACTGGGATTATTTGGGTCTTTTTCTGCCACAGCCTTTCAATTTCAATTTGTAGATCTTTGTATTTGGTGATTTTTTCTATTTCTTTTTCTTCTATTCTGCTATCCCCTGGTATTGCTATGTCAATTATTTTGACTTGTTTTTCTTTCTTCTCGACTACAGTTATATCTGGTGTATTGTGTGGCACATGTTTGTCTGTTTGTAGTCGGAAGTCCCATAATATTTTTGCATCTTAATTTTCGACAACTCTTTCAATTTTATGGTCCCACCAATTTTTGGCTACAGGTAGCTTGTGTTGTTTGCAGATCTTCCAGTGTATTATCCCTGCTACCTTGTCATGCCTTTGTTTGTAGTCAGTCTGTGTGATCTTTTTACAACAGCTGATGAGGTGGTCCACTGTTTCATCTGCTTCTTTACAAGGGAGGCACTTGCTGTTTGGTGTGGATTTTTCTACTTTGGCTCTTATTGCATTTGTTCTTAGTGCCTGTTCTTGTGCAGCCAGTATTAAACCCTCTGTTTCTTTCTTCAAGTTGCCATTCTTAAGCCATTGCCAGGTCTAATTTTCCACTTATATTGTGTAAATATTGACCATGCAGTGGCTTATTTTTCCATTTTTCTGATCGGTTCTTGACTTGTTCTTTCTTGTAGGCCTGCTTTGTTTTATTGGTGTTGAATAGTTTCTCATTATTGACCATTTTAAGTGCATTATTAAGTGCAGCATTATTATTATTATTATTATTATTATTATTATTATTATTATTACATTTATATCCCGCTCTTCCTCCAAGGAGCCCAGAGCTATGTACTACATACTTGGGTTTCTCCTCACAACAACCCTGTGAAGTAGGTTAGGCTGAGAGAGAAGTGACTGACCCAGAGTCACCCAGCAATTCTCATGGCTGAATGGGGATTTGAACTCGGGTCTCCCTGGTCCTAGTCCAGCACTCCAACCACTACACCATGCTGGCTCTTCATGATTACCAGCTCCATCATAGAGCCAGTAGGGCCTGCGGGGATCAGGGGCTGCCCGCCCCCCGGAATTCCCAGGATTTTCCGTGTGAGTGGCTGAAGTCTTCTCGCAGGTCGCCACGGCGCGGAGCCGCACCATGGTGACTCACAGTCGCCAAAATGGGGGTGGGGTGGGGTCAAATGAGGGGGGGGTCACAATGGGGGGTGGGGTCAAACTCATTTAAGGGTGGGGACTTAAGTGGGCTAACCGCCGGGAGCCGCACAGCTCCCAGCGGTTCCCGCGACCACAGGAAAGCAGGTTGGGTTCCCTTTGTTCACTTTCCTGCGGTCGTGAGAATAGCCTCTATAAGTCAAGCAGTTATTTGGGTGTGGGGTTTTTCCCCCCTGAGTAGGAGATCCTCAGTGAGGGTAGTGGATTGCGCATGCCCAAGACAGAACTGGACTATGTTACTTGATTGTAGGCGGAGCCTCCTAGCCCCAGTTCCAGTTCTGTCTCGCTTGGGACAGGACGTACGAGAGAGCTCTGCTGCTTTGTTTACATTGGATTACTCTTTCGTGAATGCTGAGTTTTATTTCTGCTCTACTCTCTCTCAATTGTGCAAGGGGGTGGGGAGGAGAGTCACGCTTCTTTCGGCCACCAAATTTCAGGTACTATTTTCTTCTTTTTCCTTTCCGATTCGGCTCAATTGGCTTTCGCAAATTAGTGCTTTATTTTTATTTTCCTCATTTTCATGGAGCTGGCACACGCCAAGGAGTTCCTCCAAGGTTCCCTTTCGGAGGGAACTCCGCTACCGCAGGACCTGGGTAGCGTAGCCACATTGCTCCCGCCTAAAGCAGCGGCATTGAAGGCTTCCGCTGTGCCTATGGATCCCTCCGCCCACGCTTCGGCGTCTGGCGCAGCGGTTGATCTAGATCCCGGGCGGCCCCCACCCAAAGCCACCAAAAAATCTAAGCACATTGGGGAGCCCCCCAAAAAGCAAAAGAAGAGAGCAAAGGAGAGTCTATACAAAGCAGAGGCTGGAAAGCACCTTAGCAAACGGCTCCTGATTCAGGCAGTTTGCTGCCGTTCGAAATCGAAACTAGGCAAAAATGGCGCCAAAACCGCGGGAAACTCTACCAAACGCCCCGCTTTAGAGGTGGTTGACCGGAGCCCGGTGGGCATTCTCCCGGTATCCATTCCTCTGCCCCAAGAGGGCTCAGTGGTTGAGGGGGAACCAACTAGCCCGCGCATTCCCTCCCCGCTGTCGGATCAACTCCCTGCCGTACCAGACCTCACAACGCCAGTGCAACCTCCTGTAAGTAATGACCCTTTCTTGCCCAGAGCCACGCAATGGCTCAGAGATTTTTTCAGAAGGGAATTTGCTCTAGAGCCACCTGCGGCTCCTATCTCCGGTCCGGGGGTTCAGGCACAACCGTTGGCCACTGGGAAGGACCAACCTATGCCTATAGGAAACCCCCCTCCCAGATTCAGACGGTCTCAAACTAGGAAAGGAGCGGATAGACTATCGTCTTCTTCTCCCGACTCCAGCCCACGTCTCAGGGCCATTCCTCTGTCTGAAAGAGGTTTGTTTGTCCCTAGGGTCTTACCCCCACAAAACCAAGCACAGACACAGGAGCTCATCCTCTTCCTCTCCTAATCCCCAGAGAGACAAGCGAGTTAGGGGCTTCAAACCACCAGCCCAGCCCAGACCTCAGCACCCTGTCCTTCCTCCCTCCCCTAATCCTCCACAGGTCCCTCCACCCCCCAGGTACCCGCCAGACCGTCAGTCCCTGACATACCTATTATTCCCTCTGGGAGTGACTCGGAACACTCTATGCCACTGGAGCACTTGGGACCCATAGATTCCGAACGGGAAGAAGGGGAACTGTCTGAGGAGGATGTACCTCCTCCCATTTCTAACTCTATTAGACTTTTCTCCTCAACGGATATCGAAATCCTCCTGATTAAGGCGAAACGCATGATAAATGACATTGCAGATTCCGTTCCTACGCAACCGACCTCCACTCTGGATTTGCAGGTATTTCCGTCTACAGAACCATCTGCTCCGATAGTTCCCTTCCCACCTCTGTTCCAAAAGGTGCTGACTGCAGAGTGGCAACGTCCCACTTCCACTAAACCTGTCGGCAACCTCCCCCCACAAATTACCTTCTACCCTTGGAGGTAAATAAATTACTGACCACCCCTAAGGTAGATCCACCTGTGGCGCAAATGGTCTCGGGCACCATGGTCCACTCAGAGGGTCAAGAACAGTTAAAGTCTCAGGAGGACAGGCGATGCGACACCTTCCTTAAAAAGGTTCATGACGCCTCGGCCATTAAAATGGCCACAACCAACTCCATTTTTGCATGGGCTTCAGTATTGTGGGCTAAAGAGTTGGTCAAGTTGGTTCTACCAGAACTCCCTAGATTGCGCCAAGGCATCAATAAGATCGCCAAGGCGGCAGCTCTGTTGGCCGACTCGAGCTTAGATTGCATTCAACACTCATCCAGAGCCATTGCTGCTGGCGTGGCGGCTCGTCACACCCTTTGACTCAAACCGTGGAACACAGACTCCAAATCCAAATTGGCCCTGACAGCCATTCCCTTTGCCGGCACAGACCTCTTCGGACCGGCCTTGGATCCCGTCATTGAAACTCAGGACAAAAATAAGGCCATGCCGTCCTCACGCAGGGGATCAAGGCAGTTTTTTCGAGGCTCACGTTCTTCCTTTCGATCTTACAGACAGGCCCCGATGTAGAACTTCCAGCCCAGGGACTCCAGACCTCAATCCTTCAGAGTCTCCAGCAGTCCCCAATGGCAACAGAGGTACCGCGGCAACTCCAGAGGTTCTGCCCCTAAACAGTTGATCCCACCATACACGCAGCGGAAGCAATGACACCATCCCAGTGGGCGGACGACTGTCAGAATTCTCCACAACCTGGCTCTCCACGACGTCCGATGCCTGGGTATTAGACGCAGTAACACACAGCTACTCTATAGATCTGTCCTCCTCCCCTCCAAATCACTTCATCCCAACACCCAGGTCGACCAACCCTCTCAAGCATCGGCGGATGCTTCAGGCAGTCTAACATCTGCTACAGATTCAGGCAATAGAACCCGTGCCATCTGCTCAAAGATTTCTCGGCACGTACTCCATCCTTTTCTTAGTCCCGAAGAAGGACAGCTCATGGAGGGCCGTACTCTATCTAAAGAACTTCAATTGCTTCGTCGAAAAACGGAAATTCTGGATGGAGTCCCTCCACACTATAAAGGAGGCTGTTTGACCAGGGGACTACCTAGCATCGATCGATCTCTCAGAGGTGTACCTACATGTCCCGATCAGAGCCTTCCACAGGAGACATCTCCGCTTCGTGTACAACGGCGAGCACTTCCAGTACAGAGCGTTACCCTTCGGCCTGTCATCGGCCCCGGGGGTCTTCACGAAGATTATGGCTTCACTGATCTCCCATCTATGCCTCCAGGGGGTGCATATCCACCCATTTTTGGATGACCTTCTAATCAGGGCACACTCCAAACTTCAGGCCCTCAAGGACATCCAAACTACTCTGACAGCCCTACAGGACCACGGTTTTGTAATCAATCAAGAGAATAGTCACTTGAGCCTGACCCAGCGCTTGGTTCACCTAGGGGCCCTCTTCGACACAAGACAGGGCTGCATTTTCCTCCCAAGCAAATGATGGGCAAAAATCATGACCCAGTTTCAGCCCCTGCTCCACAAGACCAAGGAGGATGTTATGGTGTTAGCCCAAGCTCTGGGATCGATGATCACCTGCCTGGAGTGCGTTCCATGGCCACGATGGCACTCCCGGCCCCTTCAGTGGGCATTGTTACCTCATCAGGACGCTATTATGGCGGTCTCCCATACAAACATCACGATTCCCCGACGTGTCAAACAATCCCTTCACTGGTGGCTGTCTGCAGCCCTCCTCAAAGGGAAGCTTCTGACGGAGCCTCAACAGGTCATTCTTACAACAGATGCAAGCCTCTCAGGATGGGGAGCTCACTGCCAGGGCCAGGTAACTCAGGGCATATGGTCCACAGACGAATCCAAACAGCCCATAAACTGGCTGGAGCTCCGAGCAGCCCGGTTGGCGCTACTACACTTTCAGTCCTCCCTGCAGGGCCAGCATGTCCTACTCAGGACGGACAACGTGACTGTCAAAGCACACATCAACCGGCAGGGGGGCACCAAATCCAGGATACTCATGTCAGAATCTGACAGGCTTTTTCACTGGGCAGAGGCCAACATCGCGTCCATCATCGCCGAACATGTCCGGGGGGAGGACAATGACCAAGCGGACTGGCTCAGTTGGAGGTCCCTAGACCCGGGGGAATGGTCTCTTCACCCGGACGTCTTCAGCCAGATGTCCAGGATCCTGGGACAAGTGGATACAAGTGGATACAAGTGGATACAAGTGGACCTTGTATACAAGTGGATACAAGTGGACCTTTTTGCCTCACCTGCAAATCGTCAGCTGTCCCGCTTCATCTCCAGATACCACTGCCCCCTGGCGGAAGCGACGGATGCTCTCCACTCCTCATGGCTGAAGGGCCTCCTGTACGCCTTTCTGCCCACTCCGATAATCTGGAAAGTCATCAAGAAGATGCTCCTGGAAAACGCAGAGCTGATCCTGGTCGTGCCCTTTTGGCTCCGCAGACCGTGGTTCTCTGATCTAGCCACCCGCCCTCCCTGGTGACTCCCGAATCGCCAAGACCTACTCCGGCAGGGCCCTCTTCACCACCCTGACCCCCACTGGCTACAGCTATCCGCCTGGAGGTTGAGCGTGAGAAACTTAGGGCCAAGGGTTACTCTAAGTCAGTCCAAGACACCATCCTAGCCTCAAGGAGACCCTCCATGCACCGTGTGTATCAAACCACCTGGAAAGCCTTCCTACGATGGGCACGGGATCACCGAAAGGACCCCCTTAAAGCAGGAGTTCCGGAAGTTCTCTCCTTCCTCCAAAACGGTCTGAAGCTCCATCTCCACCCTAGCACCCTCAAGCGTCAGGCCTCTGTGTTGGCTTCAGTCCTAGACATCTCATCCACCGTATCTGGTCAGTCAGCTCTTCATCCTCACATCTCCAGGTTCCTTCACGGTGCGAACAATCTCGCCCCGACTCCCGTCAAACGTTTCCCCTCCTGGAACTTAAACCGTGTGCTAAATGCACTCACAAAGCACCCATTTGAACCCATCTCTGACATTCCACTCAAGCTCCTGTCATACAAAGTTCTTTTTCTGGTGGCAGTCACATCTGCCCGCAGGGTTTCAGAGCTTCACACCCTCTCAGCAAGGAAGGAGTTTTGCACCTTCCAAATGGACTCAGTGCGTCTCCACCTAGACCCTAGGTTCTTGCCCAAGATCAATACCGCCTTTCACAGGGCTCAGCCCATTGTTCTTCCCTTCTTTTGCCCTAACCCAGTGCACCCCAGGGAAAAATTATGGCACAACCTAGACGTATGTAGGGCCCTGCGTACGTATCTCCGTAAGACCCGGGATATCCGCAAGACGGATTCCCTCTTTGTTTCCTTTCACCCCCCTACTCTGGGTAACAGGGTATCTGTAACAGGGTATCTGCCCTGAGCCATTTTTGGAAGGGCGGTATAGAAATCGAATTAATAATAATAATAATAATGAGCTTCGTATGCCAGGATGACACAGTTTTTGATCCACCCCGCCAGTGTTGCTTTATTTCTTGACTGTGTAAACAAGAAATAAAGCAACACTGGCGGGGTGGATCAAAAACTGTGTCATCCTGGCATACGAAGCTCTGCATCTTCCCCCTCCTGGGGGTGTTACGGCTCATTCCACCAGGAGTGCGGCCACTTCGGCAGCCTTCTCAGCCCACATCCCACTATCTGAGATTTGTAGGGCTGCGACCTGATCCTCTATCACTCCCTTTATTCGTCACTACAAAATTTCAGTTTTCTCGGAGGCCCAGGCAGCCTTTGGACGGACAGTCTTGCAACAGGTTGTCTAACTCTCATCCTCCCTCCCAGGGACGTTAAGGAGCTCTTTCTGAAAGCTTGGGTATGTCCCTCACTGAGGATCTCCTACTCAGGGGGAAAAGGAACATTGGTCCTACCATGAAGGGTTCTTTTTCCCTGTAGTAGGAGTTCCTCAGGCCCACCCGGATGTGTGGCAAGACTGATTTTTTGCTGTAGTTTTTCTGGGGGATGGGTACACAGCGGGTCACTGCTGCCGACTCTCAGGGTTTGTAGAATGTTAACCCTTCACTGTCTATTTCTCTGTTGACTGACCTCTCCTCTAGTTTCCTTTTCTTTCCATATTCTTGAGTCTGTAGATCACTCCACACACACACACACACACACAGAGCTCTCTCCATGGAGCTTACCTGGCTCGTCAGCCCTGGAACTGGGGCTAGGAGGTGGCTCCGCCTACAATCAAGTCACATGGTCCAGTTCTGTCTCGGGCATGCGCAGTCCACTACCCTCACGGAGGATCTCCTACTACAGGGGGAAAGAACCCTTCACGGTAGGACCAGTGTTCCTTTTTAATTGCGTTTTTAAATTGGTATCTTCAGTTTTACACTTGGACGATGAAACTCAAAAAGGATCCCTTTTTCCTTTGTTTTTCCAGGTTGTTAAGTAGGAGTGCAAATCCATCGTTCCAAACAGAAATCAAATTAAGATTACTTGATTGTGGATTCGGAGGTACAATTCCATTTCAAGTTAGCATTTCTAAAAGCACCTAACACTGGCTTACATGCAGCGCAGTGTGCTACCCATGGAAGGGGGATGCATGCATACTGGCCCTGTGCTGTCCCAAACTGCATCACTGCTGCTAGGGAGCTCTCAGCTCCTCCATGGCTGCTAAGAATTGTGACCATGCTGTAGCAACCTTGCTCCCATTGGGAATGATTGGAGCAGCATCACTACAGTGATCACGCAATTGCTGCTAACAAATAAAGCCTCTGGCATAAGTCAGACCAAAGAGAACATCTGACATGGAACCTGAGCACAGTTAACACAGTAACTTCCACAAGTCAATGGAACACAATGAAATGTGTTCAATATCGCAGATGTTAATGACCACTGCAGTCAAATAGCCCCACTCAGACCCATAAGGAATGACCCATATGCTTGTATGTAGTTAACCAGGTTCCCTTCCCTATTTGTGGTTAAAGGTGGATGGCATGGTCAGTTGCCATCTGGCCACCTGAAAAACAGGTGATAGCTTTCTCCATGGATTCAGCATTCCCATTGCCCAGTTTCCTCACACTAACATCTTATCCGTGGGTTCAAAATTTATATCCCCTGAGATTTAGGAAACTGTGGCATCTACAGTTTAAAAAACAACAACAACCCAGTTTTCTTGTAGAAGGAAATAAAATGTTCATTGTCATTGTACTCTAAATTGGTTATTTAATATTTATGGACTTTCAGAAATACACAAATGTTTAGTGTGTGTGTTTTCCTTTGTAAAATATGTTTCTCTGCCGTTTCTATTGTAGGCCCTGTATTAGAATCCTGACATATTTGCCCTAACCAGTGTCTCTAATCCTTTTTGGACATATTTTAGAGACTGGGAGAATGGGATTTTCCAAGATAAGCAAGAATTTTTTTTTAAGGAGGGGGTTAACCAAAAGATCCAATCCTCTTAAAAACACGAAACCCTACACCAGATAGACACTAATTCCAATTTGTAACAAAACCAGGATAAAAGAGGGAAACTCCAGTGGTACTGTATAAGACTCTGTGTGAGCCAGACAACTTAATAACACCACTTATTAGAAGAGCCTTAAAGGTAATCCCATTAAAGCTATCCAACAGAACCCAGCTACGTCTCTGAAATCTGCCTTGGAAGCAGACAGGATTACTAAAATGGAATGTGAGTGGCTTCATAATAAACCTCATCCCCGGATTTACTCCTAACATTTGTATCTTGTGGAAAAGCTTGATAGATGAAACAAAATTATCATTTCTGCACCAAGCGGGGTGTGGGAGTCATTATGTGATAGTTTTCAGTTTGAGTAACTCTCCACAAGGAGCCTCTTCATGTCGGCACAAGCTCCTTTCAGAGCCACATTATTCAACGCTGATTCAAGGCAAGTGACTTTTCTGGAATTTCTGACGAACTTGTCAAATTCTCTCTGGAGTTAGCACAGGGTTGTTAGTGTTTGACCGAAACACCTCAGGATAATAAGGAGGCCTGTGAGAACTACTGACATGTACTCACATTCATCTGGAAGAGTAACCTGATGCCTAAAGCACTTCCCCTCCACTTTAGTTGTGATCTATCTTTTAAAGAGGATGAGAATATATTGTTTATAGGTCACATATATGCAAAGAAATGTGGTACTATATTTACACATTATGTGAGCGTGGGTCTGTAGCTGGATTTATTCAGAAATTAGTCATGTGACCATTGAATGAATAGATGTGTGTTGGGGCTACCTGATCCTAAGTCTGCCTCAACAGAGAAAGCTGCCTTATGCTGAGTCAGATCATTGGTCCATCTGCCCCACTCTTGTCTACTCTGAATAGTAGCTGCTCTCCAGAGTCTCATGCAAAAATCTACTATTTGATTCTTTTAACTAGGGATGTGCACAAAGTGTTTAGGCGCCTCTATTTCAAGGTGCCGCCGGCGAAATGCTTCGAGCTGCCCCTGCTGAATCATTTTGGTGGGGATGAGCGGGCACTTTAAAAGGAGGAAGGCAGGTCTTACCTGCTCCTCCATCACCTCTCCGCTGCCCCAGCATGGTGCTGTTTGGATTAAACGCTGCACATGAGTCTACAGGGCTGCTACCAGCAGCCCGTGGGTGGCGTCGGCACAGAAATGGCATCTGCGCATCTGCGGATGCCATTTTGAGTGGTCAGCAACAACATGTAGACCGCTCAAGATGGTGTCTGTGCTTGCGCAGATGCCATTTCCATGTTGACGTTGTCCATGGGCTGCTGGGAGAAGTCCTTTAACCTCATGCATGGCATTTTATCCCAACAGCACCATGCTGGGTTGCAGAGGGGCCCATGGAGGGGCAGGTAAGACCTGATGTCCTCCTTTTAAAGCATCCACTCTCCTCCACCACCACCCCCGATGTGCACGAAACACTTTGTTCACATCCCTACTTTTAACTGGTGCAGTCAGGGGTTGGACCGAGGAACGTCTGCATGCAAAGAATGCACTCTACAACTCAGCTACAGCCCCTCCCCTGTGCGAACTTTTAAGTACAGTGATGTCCTGAGGTTATTTCAGCAGGACAAAAATAATCTTCAGGACAAAAAAAAAATTATAAAAATAATTGTTCTTACTGTCACAGCTTTTAGCAAGGAACACTGATAACCGTAGTTTTGTCAGGGTGCTGAGAACTCTCTTGCCTCATGTAACGGGAAATTGGAGTTAAATGAGGCAGATGCTGGATTTCTTGTACATCCAAATGCATGGAATCTCTGCCCCATTCATAAAGTGACCCGGTTTGGGTTTCCCTCCCCAAACTCAAATTGGAACCCTTGGGTTGTTACGAGTTAAGTTGCTCCTAGTGGGGAAGTAACTTGCCTAGGGAGCAAGAGGTTGCTGGTTTGAATCCCCGCTGATATGTTTCCCAGACTATGGAAAACACCTATATCAGGCAGCAGCAATATAGGAAGATGCTGAAAGGCATACTATGTGAGAGATGGCAATGGTAAACCCCTCCTGTATTCTACCAAAGAAACCTAAATTTATTATTATTTATTTACTACATTTTTATACCGCCTTTCTGCCTTGACAAAGGCACCCAAAGCAGTTTACAATATTAAAAGAAGCAAATTACAGAATGTTTATAAAATGTTGTCTCAGGCTGTTGGTCTTTTCATGGCTCTGTGGTCACCAGGAGTCAATACTGACTGGATGGCACAACTCTTCTTTACCTTACCTGAGGTTTGCGTATGACAGTGTTACATCTGAACACTAATGTAGAGGCAGCCTTCTCCGACAGCCTTCTCTGAGACCAGAGCTGAGGGAAAGAAGCTCCTCCCTCCCTCTGTTCTGATTGGTTGCCGCTTCTGTCCTTCATGCGAAGAAGGAAGCCTGGCAGCCAGTTCCCCCACCCAAGCAGCCAGTTCCCCTCCTCCCTGCAGTCTCCTTGACTGCAGGTCCTGGGGGTTGCATCCAAATATGGACAGGTTAGCACATGGGAGGGGGTGGAGGGCAGAACCTTAGGAGAGGAGAGCTGGTCTAGGAGAGGAGAGCTGGTCTTGTGGTAGCAAGCATGACTTGTCCCCATAGCTAAGCAGGGTCTGCCCTGGTTGCATCTGAATGGGAGACTTGATGTGTGAGCACTGCAAGATATTTCCCTCAGGGGATGAAGCCGCTCTGGGAAGAGCAGAAGGTTCCAGGTTCCCTCCCTGGCTTCTTCAAGATAGGGCTGAGAGAGGTCCCTGCCTGCAAGTATGGAGAAGCTGCTGTCAGTCTGTGAAGACAATACTGAGCTAGATAGACCAATGGTCTGACTCAGTATATGGCAGTTTCCTATGTTCCTAACCACGGGTCCATTGGACCCTCGGTTCCACGTTATGTGCAAATGCAGCCTCTGTTAGAGTTCCTTCTGATGTTCCAATAAGCAGTGGGAATGCTGCTGCAGGCTCCCTCTTTCCTACACCACTTTCTGATACAGAAAGGCCAAGGTCAAGAAGGAAGAGCAGCCCACCCAATATTTCACAGAGAAACAGAGCAATGTACTTGTGTACTCGTAATACCCTAATTTTCACTCCAAGAATCGCTGCCTGAGATTCGCACACTATTCCACACTGCTGAAGGCTTTTCTCTGCCTGCTGCTCATTTTCTTTGAAATAGTTTGTCCTGAGCTGGCTTCTGAAACAGGGGACTTCTACCCCTCCAGCTATAGGGGGAGGGCTGGAAGGAAAGTAGCACCCTGGAATCTGGTGTCCATGAATGTGTATTTACATCCATATGCCAAGACGCTTCTCCCCCCCACTCCCCCCTGAGACTGAACTTTCAGAGACCTGGGGAGGAGTTGAAAGTGAAACTTCTTTTCTTGGGGAATGTTGTTTTCATATTGCTCGCAGGTTTGTTTTTACATGAATAAAAGCTATTACTTTTTTTTTAAAGCCCTCTACTGCACTTAGGTGCACACTAACAATTTTTTAAAAAGCATTTCCAATATCTTCCCTAAAAGGCCAAACATGGACATTGTTTACCAGGATAGTGGCCAGTAAACAGAGACTGATTCAATACTAACAACTGTAGTTAGGGGAAGGTCTGTAATTCAGTGGTAGAGCATCTGCTTTGCATGCAGAAGGTCCCAAGTCCGATCCCTGGCATCTCCAGGGAGTTCTCCACACAGCAGGCTTTACTGCAAGTTTTCTGTGAGCTTTTACTGCGAACTCAAAGTTATCCCAAAAACCCAACACAAAAAGATTTTAGAGGGTTTTTTTAACCCCAGATATAAATCAGGCTGCACTCTAACGTGCAGTGAAAAACCCAGATTATGTGTGAAGTGCTCCCTGATAGCTTGCCGGGACTTCAGGATAAAGCTGCCCAATATGTGAGTGCATCCCCTCCATTCCAGAGGAGCTGCAAGCTAAAGGGCTTTAAAAGCTCTGTGTGAAAAACTTCCAGGTACAGCTCGGAAAGACTCCTGCCTGAAACCTTGCAGAAGCCACTGCCAGTCAGTGTAGATCAGGCCTGCTCACCTTAGGCCCTCCAGCTGTTTTTGGACTAAAGTAAATCTTCAACTGTGTCATTGAATCGGTATCGATTCCTGGCACCCACAGAGCCCTGTGGCTGCCTTTGGTAGAATACAGGAGGGGCTTACAATTGCCATCTCCTGCGCAGTATGAGACGATGCCTTTCAGCATCTTCCTCTATCACTGCTGCCCAATATAGGTGTTTCCCATAGTCTGGGAAACATACCAGCGGGGATTCAAACTGGCAACCTCCGACTTGCTGCTGCACCATTATGTGGCCCTGTTTTTGGATTACAGTTCCCATAATCCCCAGCTTCAGTGGTTATGGATCCAGCCAGGGATTATGGGAGTTGTAGGCCAACATCTGCAGGAGGGCTGAAGTTGAGTAGCCCCAGTGTAGATAATGCTGAGCTAGGTGGACCAATGGTCTGACTTAGTATAAGGCAGCTTGCACTGTAAGTGTCCATTCTGTCATAAGTACATAGAAGAGGTGCGGGCGCTGCCAGGGTGGGGGCATCTTTAAGCATAAATTAGAAGGTGCTTACCTCTGCTCCGGCAGCACCTGCAAACAGCTTTGAGCTGCAGTGTGCCACCCAGTACTCCTTGCGGTGGGGGATCAGCTCCGCCACTCACCTGGCCACCAGCGGGGGATCAGCTCTGCAGAAGCCAGGTGAGTGATGGAGCTGACCCCCTGCTGCAGGGAGTGCTGTGTGGAGGGCTGCAGCTTAGAGCAACTTGCAGGTGCTGCCAGAGTGGAGGTGAACACCTTCTAATTTAAGATTGAAGGTGCCCCTTGACGACACCCCCCCCAGCAGCACCCGCACCAGCTGCTACTGACATAAAATCATATAATTTTTGATTGGAAGCGATTTTGGAGGTCTTCTGGTCCAACCCCTGCTCAGTACAAGAATCTGCTATAGTATCCCTGACAGAGGGCCGTCCACCCTCTGTGTGAAAGCCTCCAGGAATGGGGAATCCATCACTGAGCAAGGCACATGGTTCTGCTGCTGAACAGTTCTTGCATTTAGAAAACTTAGCTTGAGTCTGCTTCCTTGCAAGCTCAACCCATTGGTTCTAGTCCTGCCTGACATGAACCTGTACAGGGGAAAAGGTTGCCTGATGAGCAGATATGAGTCAAAGTATGTCGTGCCATCCCAAAAGTGTACTGTAAATTAGCCCTAGGCTGTGCTTCATTAGACAGCTATCTCCATTTTGACTTTGCAAAGGCATGGAACTCAACTAGAACAGCTTTAAAACATAGATCATGGAAACACCTTTAGCTAGTTCACATAACTAATCAAGACCAGCTGCTGAGCGGGGAACAAACAGAAGCATTTAGCAGCACAGAGGTCAGGCTGAAGAATAAAAGGAGGTTACATTCTTGCTTAAATAAAAAGCAGGGCAATTTTTATTGCAAATTTTGGACCTATTCATCTTTTGTGAGAAAGGTCTGGCTATTTTGTTTAGGCCTTTATACTCAAAGAGCCCATGTAAGTTTTAAAATTGGCAGAGAAATGTTACCTTAACTCGTCCTCCATTTCTAGGTTAAGACATCACATTTTCTTGAACTGTTAGAAAGGACAGACGTTTGTTGTGCCCTTTTTTGTGATGGACCTGATCCCATTGATGAAATAGCTGTCACACTGAGACAGCCTCTTACCTAAAGTAAAGGCAAAGTGTGCCATTGGGTCAGTGTTGACTCCTGGCGACCACAGAGCCCTGTGGGTTTCTTTGGTAGAATACAGGAAGGGTTTACCATCGACATCTCCCACCCAGTATGAGATGATGCCTTTCAGCATCTTCCTCTGTCGCTGATGTATAGGTGTTTTCCTATATAGGTGTTTTCCATAGTCTGGGAAACATACCAGTGGGGATTCAAACTGGCAACCTCTGGCGTGCTCATGAAGTCATTTCCCCACTGCGCCAAATGCTGATGATAATTGTCCCTTAAAATGAAACAGTTCAATGAGTTAGCCCAACCAAAAAAGTTAAAAATGGCCAGTGTAGTGCAGTAGCTATATGGCTCAATCACATGATGGAAAGGTCACATGATGGTAGGAGGAGCACCCTGCCAGGGTAGGGCTGCCAGGCGTGTTCCCAGTCAGCAGTTGTGTGAACTCCAAGATCAAGGCAGGAGGAGAGGAGAGTGATCATGTGGCAGGCAGGAGCTGGGTGAAGTGGTTTTTTCCTCCACCTTTGGGAAAAGCCTCTCCTTCTCTGGATGTTTTAAAGAAAAATCTGGAAACATACCTGTTTAATCAGGGTTTTAATTTGTAGTTTTAAAGTTTTAAGCATTAAGCTTTTATTTGAATTTTACATTGTTTAAATTGTGTTAACGTTTTAATTATGTTTGAGTTTTAAATTGTAAACTGCCCAGAGGTTTTTAAAGGAGGGAGTATAGACATGTGTTAAATAAATAAATAAAATGCTGGGGAGAGAAACTGGTAGGGTGTGCCTCTCCAGCCCAACTCCTGCCTCCCACACAATCACTCTCCTGTCCTTCATCCTGATCTTGGAGTAAACATGACTGCCAATTGGCAGTGGGTCCAGCTCTCCTCTCCTGGCTGGGTGTTCCTCCTACCTGGATTTTGATCATGTGGACTAGCCTCTTGTCATAGATACAGGCTGGTGACAAGGCCAGAGTTCAATTGCCCACTCTGACTCAAAACTTACTGAGACCTTGGTGCAGTCCATCTCTCATGGACTGGGAGTAACCAGGGGCGAAGTCACCATTGAGCTAACGAGTTCAAAGAACCTGGGCCACCAATGAAAAGGGCTGCTGGAGCCCATGTTGTGCATGGCACAAAGGGGGCATGCCCCAATTGCCAGAAGGCCTGCCCCAGTCCTCCCTGTCTCATTTCCAGGCAGTGCTTGCTGCCTGACAGCATTTCTCTTCCTTTCCTTCCAGCAAGGGAGAGAAAGGGAAATAAATGCTGTCGGGCAGCAAACACTGCCTGGAAATGAGACAGGGAGAGCTCGCTCAGGCTATCCCAAGCCCAGGCCACGGCCCCTTTGTGTGTGACATCACACACATGGGGGTGTGGCTCGGGCTCCAGAGAGCCCTGAGCGAGCTCTTCCCCTCTCATTTCAGGCAGCGTTTGCTGCCTGATAGCATTTATTCCCCTTCCTCTCCCTTGCTGGAGGGAGAGCAAGGGAAATAAATGCTGTCAAGAAGCAAACGTTGCCTGGAAATGAGAGGGGGAAAGCTTGTTCAGGGCTCTTTGGAACCCGAACCATGCCCTCTTGTGTGTGATGACACACACATGGGGCATCACTGGTCCCTGCTATTGTGCGGAGCCACCGTTCATCTGGCACTGCTACTGAGCCTAACCTACCTTGCAAAGCTGATATGAGGATAAAAGAGCTTCTTCAAGGGAAGACGAGAGAGAGAAAATTGATAACAAAGCAACCTTTTGCTTGTTCCAATCTCAGAAACTGAAATCCTCCTCCAGTCTGGTGTTTGGTTGCTGGTAATGAAATTATGTACTTGGGACCAGCTGATCCTACACAATGGCACTGCCAGTAGCGTTGATTTTATTGGAACACTATGGCTGGAACAGGATGTGACAGGCCAGCAGTTTTGTGTCTCCTCTCCTAGTAACATCTATGATTACAACATCTGTGATCTTCAGGTCATTGCACTGGGGGCTTTCCCACACCCCAAAGTGGCAGCCAATAAAGTCAAGTGGGGTTGGAAAATGTAATGACATCATCTCACACATTGAGTAATTGTAGATGTTATGGGGAAGAAAGGAGAAGGAGTGGGGTATGCAGCTTTTTGAAGCAGCCAGACATGCCTCATAACATCTAATTTCAGCCTGTTTTGTCAGCACATCTTTGTGTTTTCAACTTCAGCTAGCACATAGGGAGGATTGCCTTGCTGGATGAAACCAAAAGCACCTCCAGCACACTGTTTCTTGGAGGGACCAGGCAGATGCCCCTGAAAATCAGGATGTGATGGAGGTAGTCACCCCAGGGCCCTTACTGCACATTCCAGTTTGGAAGGAAAGAAATTTCAGAAGAAAGGTGCAACATTGTCCCTGCCTGGGACCAGCAGGGTAGCAGCTGGAAACAAGGGCTCAGTGAGGAAGCTGTTGAACTAGGAAAGTCAGGCTTTCAATGAAGAGGTTATATAGAAGCCAGGAGTTCTGTCCCTCCGTTGGGCTCAGGCCAGCCCTGATCCAAGGCAAGCACCTAGGCTGACCTCCCCCTCCTTCCAAGTAAGCCAATTGGGAGGAAAACCTCAAGCAGTTAGTCAAGCATTTTGGCTCTGATGCTGGAGCTTGGCCCCTGTCTGGCATAGCTACCACTCCTGGGGTTCTAGGGATGATGGAGGAGGTTCTGGGGATGAGACAGGAGTCCTGCTGGGTGGCACTGGATTTACAGAGTTCCAGGGTTCCTCCAAGATGGCATCTTCAAGAGGGGCCACAAACTCTGGCTGCACAAGGTCCATTGAATTCAGCATTGTTTAAAATCAGGGTTGGGATCTTGGCTGGCATGTCCTCCTCCTCCTCCTCCTCCTCCTCGAGTGCCTCCTCATGAGTCCAGCTGATTGGGAGCCCTGGTAAAGCAGGGTTCTCAAGTGTACATAGAGAGATCTCCATGCATACAGCTATATGCATAAGAGCTCTCTGCAGAGGTTTTATTACTCAAGACCATGGAGTGGGTATATGCTGAGCTTTAGCTGGTGCCTGCTTGTCTTGATATATGCCCTAAAGCCTAAGGTGGGAGAGGAACCTGCCACCATGCTTATGCACCCCCATGTA
The DNA here is from genome assembly GCF_027244095.1 of Hemicordylus capensis. Classification (NCBI taxonomy): domain Eukaryota; kingdom Metazoa; phylum Chordata; class Lepidosauria; order Squamata; family Cordylidae; genus Hemicordylus; species Hemicordylus capensis. Next base: position 47,190,167 of record NC_069661.1, on the reverse strand, counting down.
TACATATTTAATTTGCAAAGAACATACGTAAGCAGGTTTCTAAAGAACACAGAAATCTTCACGTCATCTTCTAATATTCCGCCTCCTCCTCCTCCTCCTCTTCTTCTTCCATATTTTGATTCAGTTTTAGCTATATAAACCTGGCTGAGCAACAGCAGACTTGTGGGAGGATGTCCAGCTAGTGCAAAACTGTTGTGCTAGTTGGTTGCACTAACCATGGGGTGTTGTGCTACCGCAAACATGCTTCCAGTTCTGCAACAGTTGTGCAACCAAGGAAAGACTCATTTCTTTTAATGGGAACTTTTGCTCAAGAGCACTATAGCAATTCTGCTGTAATTCCCCAGTTCTGCAAATCCCCATTTTTTAATGCAACAAAGCTATCTTCTTGTGTGAGGACAAATTTGCTCGTTCCACAAGTATGCTGTTGGTCAGATTCTGTGATTAGCATTAACTAGCATTCTTCTTTTCTCTCTCTCTTGCTACTAGGCTTACAGATGAAATCTTAGCAAGCTTATTTGGAAGTTAGTGTAGAAACCAAGGGAAAGAGTTTGTGGTATGCAAGGACAAAGCAGTGGGGTGGAATCAGGACTATTGATAGTTTAATGAAATAAATATTGTGTACAGAGAGACAAGCGTAGTCTGCTTTTCAGTTGTTTTAGCTGCTGGCTGTTTATTAGCCCCACCTCTAAATCCAGGACTAGAATACAAGTAACTAAAGACCCATTCCAAAACTGTTCTGGATCAAGGATTAACCAAAAACACCATAGTGAGCCCCACTGATTTCAAGGGGACTTGGCATTTCAGTATACAGAACAACAGCCAAATAATTTGTGTAATAAAAAATGACAGGTATTCATTATATTGTGAACTCTCTCTCTCTCTCTCTCTCTCTCTCTCTCTCTCTCTCTCTCTCTCTCTCTCTCTCTCTCTCATTTTAAGAACAACTGTAATACATTTTTGCAGATGTGGAAATACCATCTATACAGCGGAGGAAGAACTGCAGAGACTCTGGATTTAGATTTAATAACAAATCAAAGTATATGACAACAATCTGAGACTCACCCAAGGATATAACTCCAATCACACTTGAAGATTGCCATCCCATAAACATGTCAGAAAAAAATACAATATTGCAGCATGCTGTATTACTTCATGCCACAGACAGTAAATTCAGTAGTCAATTGCCCCTGGCTGAACCAGGCCAGGCTTTGTAAGCTACACGTCATAAAGGGCAAAGTTGGGAATCTGGTCCATGCTTGTAGCCACTCCACACCCTATTGTTAGATCAATCAGAGTTCAAGGTAGAGAGCATCTGTCATCACAGATTCAAAGTTACCTTCAGTACTCACTAATGGCAGTGTGGCTTCACCAGTAGGCAGGTTTACTTCTTTTACGGGGGATTATTATTAATTGGGGCATTGTTGTATTAATATGAATAGGATTGTTGTATTAATTGTATTAATATGATAGTTGTATTAATATGAATAGGATTGTTGCCTAGCTCTGCAATTCCTACTTAATTTTTTTTTCAAGCTTTCCCCCCACTAAATGTAAGCCTGTAACTGTTGACTGTTGATGTTTGATTTGGAGAAGGAAAATTTTGAAAGCAAGCACGTTCCAGACCCTTAAATCTTGCTCATATTAAACATTATGTTTAGTTAAGGTCATAGGTAGATGAAATAAGTATACTATGGACTGTCCACAAAATATGGTAGCTCCTTGTGAGTCTCTGAGAAACCTAAGTTTTTGTTTCAAAAAGTCACTAATTTCCATTTTCACTTTGACACATGTACTTAATGCCCTATTAAGCAACTATCTATTCTTAGGAAGGACAGTAGGCCAGGACCCCCATTACCACTAGGGTTGGCATTAGGAGTTAGTACGGTTGGACACCTACAAAGTTGATGTGGTGCCACCCAGGTTATGGAATTCTCTCTCCAGGGAGATTGATTTGGTGCCAACATTCATGGCTGATATCCTGACTAAGGAAGCAGCAATGCTTCTCACAAAGCACTGGTGCTGCTACACTGCAGACTAATGCAGCTCTGGAAGCACTCCCTGTGACCCAAACATAGGTCTCTGAAGGCTGTGTGACCCTCAGGGATCTACTTCTGGGTCGCAGGGAGCACTTCCAGGGGCAGAGGAGATAGGTGGAAATCCTTAGGATGATGTCAGCCATCACCTTTTAGATATCTACAAGTCCGTCTTGATCACTCCAGCTTTTAATACTAGCTAGTTGTAGCTGTTACATTGGTATCTGTGCTGCTGATGCATCTGCATTTTTTAAAAACCTGCCTTTATGTTCATTATTGCTTAATTATTTGTGGTTGATAATTGTATTGTTCTAATTGGAGCTTGTTTGCCACCGTGAAGTCTGTTTATAGTTGCCAGTTAGTATATAATTTCAAAAATAAATATGCTGTCTAGCTGCTGTTACAAACAGGACACTTGACTAGATGGACCCTCAGTCTGATCTAACTGGGCTCTTCTTATGTTCTTAGGACCATGATTGACCAAGTGGTTGTCACATGCTGCCTCCTAGTCTAATGATTTGAAACTGCAAGGGGCTGGAATTATCTATCTATCTATCTATCTATCTATCTATCTATCTATCTATCTATTATGCCTGCCTGGAGTCGGTGATGGGGTCGATGAGGGATAACAAACTGAGACTGAATCCAGCTAAGATGGAGGTACTCATTGTGCAGGGTTGGAACTTGAGAGATGATTTTGATCTGCCTGTTCTGGATGGGGTCACACTTCCCCAGAAGGAACAGGTACGCAGTCTAGGGGTGCTTCTGGATCCAAGCCTCTCCCTGGTGTCCCAGGTTGAGGCGGTGGCCAGAAGTGCCTTCTATCAGCTTCGGCTGATACGCCAGCTGCGTCTGTTTCTTGAGGTGAATGACCTCAAAACAGTGGTACATATGCTGGTAACCTCCAGACCGGAATACTGTAATGTGCTCTATGTGGGGCTGCCCTTGTACATAGTCCGGAAACTACAGCTGGTTAAGAATGCGGCAGCCAGGCTGGTCTCTGGGTCATCTTGGAGAGACCATATAACTCCTGTATTGAAGGAGCTACACTGGCTGCCGATATGTTTCCGGGCAAAATACAAAGTGCTCGTTATAACCTATAAAGCCCTAAACAGCTTGAGCCTTGGGTATTTAAGAGAATGTCTTCTTTGTTATGAACCCCACCGCCCGTTGAGATCATCAGGAGAGGTCTGTCTGCAGCTGCCACCATTGGCCACTCAGGGACGGGCCTTCTCCGCTGCTGCCCCGAGGCTTTGGAATGCGCTCCCTAGTGAAATAAGAGCCTCCCCATCTCTGACAGCTTTTTTTAAAGTCTTTAAAAACACATCTCTTCACCCAGGCTTTTCATTAATGTTGTTTTAATGGTCTTAATGCTATTTTAAAATATTATTTTAAAATGTTTAAATTGTTGTAATGTGTGTGTTTCCCCCCCCCCTCCAATTTTGTCTTAACGAATGTTTTACTTTGTTTTTATCCTGTTGTAAACTGCCCAGAGACGTAAGTTTTGGGTGGTATAAAAATGTTTTAATAAATAAATAAATTATTAGGTTTGTACACTGCCCTTCCAAAATGGCTCAGGGCAGTTATTAGTAGCCAATAGTCTACTAATCGGTGAGATGTGCTATCACGGTGAGATGTGCTATCTCCGTTTTGCATTCCTTCCAGCACCTGACAGATAGAAATAAGCATGCTGTCTCTTGGACCTCCTTAGTTAGGAGGTCCTTTGCACAAGTTTATACCCTTGAGTTGTCTATTATCAGGGTTTTATACAGCTTCCTGGCAGGACTCTTAAATCATTTTTGTATCAGATTTTTTTTTAGGGCAAGCAAAGAGTGGAAGGGGCAAGTCTAGAGGCTGGGTTCTTCTGCTTAAAGGGACAATGCACAATTAATTCCCTGTGTTTGAATCCAACACAATCAGTGTGCTTGTTAAATGGATAGAGTACTCACAGACTAACAATAAACAATTCAGAAGCTTGTTCCATGGTATGTTAGAGTACATGTTCATGTATCAATGATATAAATTAATGCATAGTGACTTCATGTGACCACCTAGGTGACTGATGAAGCCATTGTGGCATGGAAACAGAAATGGTGGTGAAAGGAAGAAAAAAGACAGAGCAAAGAGATAGGAAGTGTTGAGGTAGCAGGAGTGATGAAGGACAGTTGAAGGAGGAGCTGGAGAACATGAGGGATACATTGCCCCTCCTGGTAACAACAGGTTCAGGGGGGAAAGTGTGTTCTCCTTACACATTGGTTTGTATGATTAAAAGCCCTTCTTCGTTCATCATATTACAGTAGCTGCTAAATACCTGAATGAATGAATGACTTTATTACAGTCTTTAATACCCTCATCAAATTTTCAGGTGACATCAAACTATTTAGGGTAGTGAAATCCACAATAGATTGTGAAGAGCTCCAAAAGGATCTCTCCATACTGGGGGACCGGGCAACAACATTTATTTATTATTTACTTATTTAACAGATTTGTATACCAGAACACAAGTCTCTGGGTGGTTTACAACAAAACAATACAACAACAAATATAAAGGTTAAAACATTACAACAATTTTAAATTTAAAACCATTAAAAACCATCAAACTATTAAAACAGTATCTAATTAAAAGCCTGGGTGAACAAATGTGTCTTGACTGCCTTTTTAAAAGTTGTATGAGATGGGGAGGCTCTTATTTCATCAGGGAGTCCATTCCAAAACAAGGGGCAGCAACGGAGAAGGCAAATGTGGTTCAATGTTAGCAAGTGTAAAGAGATGCATATTGGGGGAAAGGAACCCAACTTCACATATATGCTGATGGGATCTGAGCCATTGGTGACTGACCAGGAAAGGGATGTTAGGGTTGTGGGGGACAGCTCATTGAAAGTGTTGACTCAGTCTGCAGCAGCTGTGAAAAAGGCCAATTCCATGCTTGGAATCATTAGGAAGGACATCAAAAATAAAACTCTTAATATTATTATGTCCTTATACAAAACCATGGTGCAGCCACATCTGGAGTACTGTGTACAGTTCTGGTCACCATACTTCAGAAAGGACATTATGGAACTGGAGAAGGTGCAGAAGAAGGCAACCAAGATGATCAGGGGCCTAGAGCACCTTCCTTGTGAGGCAAGACTACAACACCTGGGGCTTTTTAGTTTAGAAAAAAACTGAGGGGAGATATGATAAAAGTCATGAAGTCATGGAGAAAGCTGATAGAGAGAATTGTGCCCAGACCCCAGCCCAAAAAAGACACGGACACGTATTCTATTTGGGATAAAGGGCCACAACTTTATTTAACAAGCGTAGCGGACTGACAACCAAAACGGTGATTAAACACCTTACCATAACAGTGCGGGTAAACTAAGGTTGGGTTAAGATTACCTCATCCTTCCCCAAACCTTTAAGGGCGACACACCTTGGCTCAGGCAGGAAGCAGGTACAACCTATCTCCTGCCTTCAAAGCCAACCCCCTCGCCTGAGGGGGCCTGAATACTTCTAGGTCTTCACCCGTCCCGGACCGCGCAGCCCAAGGGCAGGTGAATTCCCGAAGCTGGTTTCATGACAATCAATCTCCCTGGGCCGCACAAACCACAAGGGAGCGACTGACCAATCTACCAGTTAGTTAGTCAAAGGTGCTCACCAAATTAATACCTGAAATTACCCCTGTACCCGCACTGTACCTGCCTAGTCGTGACCTGCCTAACTAAGCTACCAACCTGAGAACAGAACGGAGTAGGCGAAAAAACCCCCAACCGTGGCCAATGCGTTGAGGGTAAAAAATTCCTACTCGGCCCCGAAGCGACCAGCCACGAGACCCGCTCTGAACCAGGGAAAGGGAGGGTGGGGAAAGCCTAGCCCGAACTGATAGCGTGGGGGCGGGCGCCCGTCTAGCACGGCTCAAGTCCCGCCCCCTTATTCCGGCCCGGCCAATCACGGGCCTTTTTTGGCCTCGTGCAGGGGTGACTGGCACAAATCGCCCTCCCCTCTGCACGAGGCCAAGGGGAGGGGCATTGTGCCCAGACCCCAGCCCAAAAAAGACACGGACACGTATTCTATTTGGGATAAAGGGCCACAACTTTATTTAACAAGCGTAGCGGACTGACAACCAAAACGGTGATTAAACACCTTACCATAACAGTGCGGGTAAACTAAGGTTGGGTTAAGATTACCTCATCCTTCCCCAAACCTTTAAGGGCGACACACCTTGGCTCAGGCAGGAAGCAGGTACAACCTATCTCCTGCCTTCAAAGCCAACCCCCTCGCCTGAGGGGGCCTGAATACTTCTAGGTCTTCACCCGTCCCGGACCGCGCAGCCCAAGGGCAGGTGAATTCCCGAAGCTGGTTTCATGACAATCAATCTCCCTGGGCCGCACAAACCACAAGGGAGCGACTGACCAATCTACCAGTTAGTTATTCAAAGGTGCTCACCAAATTAATACCTGAAATTACCCCTGTACCCGCACTGTACCTGCCACACAGGGAGGTTAGCCTAGCTTGACCTCCCTGCCCCACCTAATTCCAAAAGTTCAGCAAGCCTATTCCTGAGGTTACGGATATAGATATCACACCCTTCCTCCGAAAGATGCACACCATCAGGGCGAAACAAATGCGGGAAACGGGCAAGGAGACCAGGCTGGTGCAACACCGACCCACCATCAGCCACCACCAACTTACCTATGACGGCAGATGCCTTACGCCTGGCCCTTTCAATGCCCCTGAGATTCTGGACCCCACGCCACGCCCGCCTCTGCAACCACTCAGCCCAAACAATGTGGGCCCCAGGCAGCCAAGCCCTCAAAACCTGCATGTCGGAAGAGGCTTGCTGAACCAAGGAAACGCCAGTCCGCTTGCCCAAATCATTCTTCCCCAGATGGATGACAAGAACATCTGGCCGGGGAGACCTGCCTACATAATCCCAGACTGCCGGGAGCAGCTGGCTCCAGAGCATACCCCGCATGCCTTTCCAACAAACAATTGCGCGCCCAGCCAATCCCAGCTGGGTACCCCACTGCGAGGTGCTGGCCCTCTTGAACGCCCAGAAGACCAACGAATGGCCGCAAATGAGGATACGTACAGGAGCCGCTGCCCCGCCAGCACCTGCCAAAAGGAAATAGATAAACCATTAGTGCCACAGCACCCACTCAACGCACATAACGCTTCACAGCACTGGATTTCCAGCGCCCTATGCGCATCACCTCTTCCTCCCTCAAACCCAACCGACTGGCTGTGGTTGCGGCCCCAATCCGGAAGGAGTGGAGCGTGAAGCCCGCAGAGGGCACCCCGGCGGAAGCCAGAGCCCTACGCAGCACAGCCAAGAATTGGTACTGGGTTAAAGGATCCCCCCCGCTATGTACAAACAAACAGCCCCCAACACGTGGGCCCAAGTCAAGGTAGCGCCTCAGCGCCGCCACAGGACAAATAAGGGGAGCACTAGAAGCCGCCAAACGAACCACCTGCCCCCTCCCTCTCTGGTCAGTTTTAGACTTGCGTAACATCAAACGCGCTTCTCCCGCAGAGAGAGAGAGATCAGCAAACTGCAGACAGCGGTCCTGAAGGGAGCGGCCACTCCTAGGCAACAGCTCCCCTGGCCGAAAAGCCCCAAAGAAAGCGACCAAGACGGCCGCTTGAAAAAGAGCGGTTTCCCAGGAAGACCTGCAACAAATAGGTAAGTGCACAAGCAAGGATCTGATCAAATCCAATGTAAAAGGGAGCCTACCATCCCCAATCCGTGGGGCTCCCCGGGCCCACCCTTCCAGCATTCTCCGGACCCTGGGATCACCCGAGCAATCAGCTACACCCCGCGCCTGAGCAGCAAAAGAAAGCGCAGCAACGTATCCACCTAAGGTGGATACCGCCCGCCCTTCACTGTGTAAATGCACAAGGAACTGCAACAGGTGGTCACTTGGCACCGGCCAAGACTCCTCCAACCCCTCACCCTTCCGAAACCGAGAGAAGGCCTCCAACTTGGCGGAATAGCTTGCCCGGGTGCTAGGCGCCAGCGAGGCCGCAATAGCCCGCTGTGCCTCTACCTGCCAAGTTGCCACAACGCGGCTGGCATGGGCTCCGGCTGAAGTGCTGCTTCGGGCGCTAATTCCCTGAACCTGTCCACCTGAAAGCGAGACAGGGCGTCAGCAATGTCATTCTGCAAGCCCGGGACGTGGCGTGCCACAAACAAAATGTTCGCCCGCAGGCATTGCAGCACAAACGCGCGCAGAAGACCCAAAACCCGCGGGGAACAGGAAGTCTGAGAGTTAACCACCTGGACCACCGCTTGGTTGTCACACCAAAAGCGGACAGTGGAATCAGCAAACTCGCCAGTCCAAAGGTGCACCGCCACCACGATGGGAAAAAATTCCAGGAAAGTTAAGTCCCTGGTCCACCCGCGTAAGAGCCAATGCTCAGGCCAACGGGCAGCACACCACCGACCCCGAAAATACACTCCAAAGCCGGCACTTCCTGCAGCGTCCGAATGGACCTGCAGTTCGGCCTCCAGGAGCTGCACATCCCGCCAAAAAGATACTCCGTTAAACTCCGAAAGGAATGACTCCCACAAGGCCAGATCAGCCCTAACCCCCTTGGTAACCCTAACTCTATGGTGTGGGGCCCGCAAACCAGACATGATATCACAAAGGCGGCGGAGGAAAGCCCTGCCAGGAGCCACTGCCCTACAGGCAAAGTTAAGGTGACCGGCTACCACCTGGAGCTCCCGCAGCGTGGCCTTATGAGCCCTCCCCATAGCCCGCACTAAAGCCAAAAGGGTGCCCAACTTTTCCAAGGGAAGCCTGGAACAGCCTGCAACAGTATCCAATTCAATGCCGAGGAAAGAAAGCCGGGTTACCGGCCCCTCAGTCTTCCCTGCAGCAAGGGGAACCCCCAATTCCAAGGCCATTGCAGTAAAGCAGCCCAGCAAATGTTGGCATTCTGTGGAATTGGCCCTACCGGAAAAAAGAAAATCGTCTAAATAATGGGCCGTAAAGGCCAGGCCCGCCCTGCGCCTTAGAGCCCATTCCAGAAATGTACTAAAGGCTTCGAAAGCCGCACATGAAATAGAACATCCCATGGGCAAGGCTCGATCGAAATAAAACTTGCCCTCAAATGTAAAACCCAACAAGTCAAAATCATCTGGAGGGACTGGAAGGAGGCGAAATGCAGATTCAATATCGCATTTAGCCAACAAGGCCCCGGGCCCCAGGGCCCTAACCATCTGCACAGCCTGGTCAAAAGATGTGTACCTAACTGAGCAGAGGGCATCGGGGATCCCGTCATTCACGGAAGACCCCCGGGGGTGAGACAAATGGTGTATAAGGCGGAATTCCCCCGGCGCCTTTTTGGGCACCACGCCCAAGGGGGAAATCCGTAATTCAGGGAATGGGGGCCGATCAAAAGGCCCAGCAACCCTGCCTGCTGCTATTTCTTTATTAATCTTCCTACGGACAACCTCTTCCATCCCCACCACAGACCTAAGATTCCTAGACACAGTAGGCACCCGCCGGGCCTTAGAAGGAATCCGAAACCCATCCCGGAATCCCGCCAACAAGTAATCAGCGGATGCCGTATCCGGGTACTCCCCCAACAAATGCGCCAGCTCTTCAAGGTTGATTGGGCTGGGTCCCTTTACCCGAAGGGGGTGGGGGAGGGCCGCCTTTCTTGCCTCCCCCGGCTCTAAACCTACCACCGGCACTGGAGGAACGGGATCTAGGGCAACTGGAGCTCGGGTGTCTGGCCCCACATAGTCCGCAGGCATGTCTGAAACGACAGGCCGGGCGCGTGCACCGACCCCCACTGTTAAACTCCCAGCAGACCATGTGGGGTTGAACCCACTGCTGGCCCGCCGAAGGGGCCAAAGGCCCGCCTTGCGGCCTGGATAACAGGTGGCCGCTATCAGACCTATCTCCCTCAACCGGCCGGGACGGCGACATGATCACCAGCCAAAGCTCCTGCAACGGGGCATCCCAAGGCAGGGAGGGGTCCAAGGCCGCCCTCATTCTAAAACTCTCATCATAACGGACCCACGCCGTTCCTGCAAAATCCGACATCGCCCTATGGATAATGTCCATATACTTAAGCAGGGCCGGACCCCTAGCCGGCTGGGACTGAACAAGCACCCCCATGTAGACGGTGAAGCCGGAAAGCCAATTGTTCCAAGTCTTCTCCACGGGTTTCCTCTTAGTAGCTTCATGTTCTTTACATGACTCCCCTTCCTTATGCTTCACCTCCGGTTCCCGGAACAAGAGGCTAAAAATGTCTACATATTCTCCCCGCAAAATTTTTTCTTTAGTAGCAGGCAGGAGATGATTCCCCAATGGAAGCCCAACTGCCCCGTAGGGGGCATGCTGTCCCGTAGGCAAAACACCCATGGGATAGAAACCACTGCCACTAGTCTGACCCGTTGAATCGTTAGTTGCCCCGGCCGGGCCCACCGCCGGCAACGCCGGGTAGGGCGGACGCCCTAACCACACCTGTTCGGCCACCCCTTGCGATCCCATTGCCATGTTTGGATACCCTTGCGTGTAACCCGCACCTGGAAAGTGCCCCATACCCCAGTGTGAGGTGAAAGGCGGCCACCATGGGTCGCCCCATCCGCCCACAGCAGGTATCGGCCAGGGAACAGGCGGCCACTGGCCGGTACCGCCCGGTGGTGTAGGTGTAACAGACTCACCCGGAACCAAAGGTGCAGGTGGGCCTTCCGGACTGGGCCCCGCCGGTGCAGCAGGCGCGGGATCGATAGGAGCCGCCGGCTCAAGCACATCAGGAACTGGAACCGGAGCCACCGGATCTGGAACACCAGGCAAAGTTGCTGTGGGAACAGGAGCCGCAGGACCGCCAGGAACAGCGCCATGTTCTAGTGCAGCCAACCTATCAGAAATTGATTTTAATAATTGCGTCCGAACCGCCACCCTCGTGCGCTTAGGCGCAGGTTTCGGAACACCCGAAGGCCTGGCGTCTTTGTCGGGAGGAGGAATAGCCCTGGCCTTCTCTAGTGCTTCCATCCTCTGCACAAGGCCACGAATAAGCACCATCTCCTGATCATCCTCCTCATCCAAGGAAGGGGGGGTGCAGGCCGCTTAGGAGGCTTTACAGGCTTACCGCCCTTTTTACCCTTTGCTTTACCCGGCATTGTATTGGTCTTTGCCCACCAAAAGCCAACCCGCAGCACTACCACGACCCCAACCAACACCCCTGCACGGCTGCTTTCGTTTCCCAAGGCCACTCCTTGTCCGTGTGCAATTGGTATCAGCAGCAGTATCAAGCAAATAGCTGTAAGCCCACACCTAAGTCAAAGGGCAGGAGGAAACCCACACAAACCAACCACCCACCGCAAAGGCCACTTAAAAGAGGCCAAAATTGTAAAAGGAGGAGGAGGGGGTGCCGAGCAGAAGAACTGGCCAACAAGGAAGTAAAGGCGGGGGGGTGGCAGGGGAGGAAAATGCCCAAGGCCGAGCACCAAGCCCTTCAGGCAGGGCCCAACCCACACACCCAGCTGATGGCAAGCCTCCCGACCCCCACAGTCCCCGACGCCAAGCTACTCCCACCCCGAGCCGCCCAGCTGCGCAGCAACCCCGTCCCCAAACCGTGCGGCCAACAGGCCAGAAGGCGAGCCATGACGTCCACGCGGCCAGGAAGCAAGGGAGCCCTCCCTGCGCCGCCGAAAGCCAAGCCCCGAGGAGCGCTGCCACAGGCAGAACGCCCGAAACGCCGCCGTCGGGCCCGCCCAGGTGCCTCCGCTGTAGAAGAGGAGCTCCGACCGAGAGCTCCTCTTCGATAGAAAGCCTGGCCCGAACTGATAGCGTGGGGGCGGGCGCCCGTCTAGCACAGCTCAAGTCCCGCCCCCTTATTCCGGCCCGGCCAATCACGGGCCTTTTTTGGCCTCGTGCAGGGGTGACTGGCACAAATCGCCCTCCCCTCTGCACGAGGCCAAGGGGAGGGGCATTTTTTCCTCCCTCTCTCATAACACTAGAATCAGGGGTCATCCCATTGAAGTGATTGCCAAGAAATTTAGGACCGACAAAAAGAAGCAGTTTTTCACACAATGAATAATTAACCTGTGGAATTTGCTGCCACAGGATGTGGTGACAACCAACAGACTGGATGGCTTTAAGAAGTGTTTGTTTGTTTGTTTGTTTATTAAAAATCCCTTATATACAACCTCCTTCAAAGACTCTAGGCAGTGAAGAACAACAATACCAATACCAATTTTAAAAATACATTAAAGGGTTAGGGTTAGGCAGGTGAGTCGGGTACTTCTGGGGACAATGGGGCAGCAGGAGGATACACTGCCACCCTTTCAAAAATCCAAGTGCCGGCAGGGAGGAAGCGGAGGGAGGGGTAAGTGCACCCTCTCCCGCCCTTCAACACAGACACCCCCTGCCTGCTAACATCCCCCGCACATCCCTGTTCTGGACTAGTTGAAGCTTCCAAATCATTTTCAAAGGCAACCCTAGGTAGAGCCCCTGGTGGCGCAGTGGTAAAACTGCCGCCCTGTAACCAGAAGGTTACAAGTTCGATCCTGACCAGGGGCTCAAGGTTGACTCAGCTTCCATCCTTCCGAGGTCGGTAAAATGAGTACCCAGAATGTTGGGGGCAATATGCTAAATCATTGTAAACCGCTTAGAGAGCTCCGGCTATAGAGTGGTATATAAATGTAAGTGCTAGGTAGAGCACATTACAGTAATACAAACAATTATTGACTGTTTAATTACTATACTTCCTTTCATTAAAATAATTCCAAGGTGGTTTACAGTATAAATAAAACAACACACAAGTACAAGTACAAATATTAAATTTAAACATAAAAATACTACATCTCTATTTAAAAGGTTAGAAAACTATACAAAATAAAACAGTAAAACACAAAACACAGAGCAACAACAGCAAAAAAACAGTTCTTTCATATAAAAGCCTGGATGAAGAGCCACATTTTTGCTTGTTTTAGAAAAACTGTGATGGAGACTGAGGAGCGGATGCTAGCTGTGAAGAGCATTCCAAAGCTTGGGGGCAATGACTGAGAAGGTCCTGTCCCATGTGCTCGACAGCTGAGCCTCCCTCACCATTGGCATGCGGAGCAGAGCCCCTCTGAGCAGATAATAAATACAATAGGCCTGGAAGTCAATATTTTATGCTTAAACCAAAACACAGGCTTGATCAGCTTGATTCCCAACATAGATCAGCTGACTTGCTATTACTTCATGGGTCATGCCAGGCTACGCAGAGACCCATTGTGCAGGCATGGTGTCCTCCAAAATAGCCGCTGTGCTAGGGAGAAAGGCTCGAATGGGCCAAAGAACAGTAGGATGGGCCAGTTTTGGAAGCAAGGGGGGGCTGGCGAGGGGAGGGGGAACCACCGCAGACACACACACACACCGCTCTGCCTCGGAGAACCCACCCTGGAGGGGGAATGTTTTTAAAAATAATAAAATAATAAAAATTTTAAAAGCTCATGAACCCCCTGACTGGGGGGGGGGGCATTGGTTGGTTTGGGGACAGACCAAACGGGGTGGTTCAGTTCGACCTCGAACTGTTGAACTGAATCGGTTCGATGTCGAACCTGTTTGCACATCCCTAACAGAGGTGTACCTGGCAATATCCACATGCACACATATATGGATACTTGGCCACAGTCCTGTAGTCCAGTGTTTGCCCATTCTTTCCCAGCAGAGTGACTAGGGAGATGCAAGCTTGCTTGTAGATCCTGCCAATAAACAGAGGCAGGCCCATAAAATAGAGTCTCTGCAGGCTTCCTTGGCTTTTGGGTTGAGCAGCTGTCTCTCTTGGTTGTTACTGGAGCAAGCTCCCAGAAATTTCTGGGGCTATTCACACACACAGGCAAAACCAAGCTAGGAAAGCCCAGCCCAGTTTGCGAGCATGTGTGAATTGCCTGGAGCTGAGCAGTTCCCTGAGGCAGCATAGCGGCCAACACTTTTGGGTACCCCAGCTGTTAGCCTGGGTTTAGGGTACAAGCGTCCCCGAAACCCGGGCTAATGGATTGTGTGTTGGTGCTGTGCAGCTTTGCGTGGCACCTACACACAAGTAGCCTTCTGACCGGCGTCGGGAGGCTCTCCATCGTGCACTGCACACTCACACATTATTGAAGTTCCGGGGGCGTCCTGGTCCCAGAAACTCTCTGCAGGAGCGAGCCATCATGTGGGCAAGCGATCCGCACACCTAGCAAGGGAAGGAGGGTCATCTGCAGGGGAGATAAGCATTTCAAGGCTTCCTCCCCTCACCTCTTTTGAGCCCTTTTTCCGATCATGAGAAAGGGCTCATCGAAAATCTACTGGACATCCTACAATGTTAATTAAAGGAGAGAGTGGGAGGGGAAATTCACGACACCCTTTACTAACCACTTCAAGATAGATTTCTGTAGTACCTGTAGAATCTGTACCCTGCTTCTCCACCATTGCTGGTGATAAGGGTGATAGTAATAGCATGGGCGACATGTGCACAATGCATCCCAGCTGCAGAAGCTGGTGCTTTTGGTGGCAGGGCTTACTGTTTACAACACATTTAGTTGTAGCTACTTTGTGGCTGCCTACGTGAATCATCATCATTTTACTTATTTATTTATAACTATGTAAACCGCTTTGGGAAATTTTGTTGAAAAGTGGTACAAAAATATTTGTTGCATTTGTATTTGTATCATGGCTCCATTAGCATGGGGTTCATCATCTGACAATAGGAAGATCTGATGGAAGCATAATGATCAGTGATCTTGGCTCTTCAGTGCCCCACTTCGTTGTCACAAATCCCAGGTATCTAACCCCAGGCTCCTTCATTTACATCAAAGCAAATTTAGCTTGGCCACTCTTTAATGTGCTCGTTGCAGCTCAGGTATTTACAATGAGGCTGAGTACACCTGAAAAATCATTCCATACACATTCCGTGCTTTCCAGTTGTGGCCCATTAAAATTCCTTCTGCCCCTTTCCTGTGTGGTTAATTACTGAGTCCTTTCTCCAGAAGTTCCACAAATAAGTTTCTAAGATTTCCATGTGACTGAAGTTCCCATGTCACCACAGGCAATCCAGGTGCAACACAGGCGGGACCGAGTTAGGACTATCACCGCTTGAGCTGTGTAAACTTTGGGGACTGACTTAACTCACAGAAAGAAACTCAGAGACAATCTCCATCAGCTCTTCAGCAGAGTCAAAATGTCCTCAAACCTGTATTTCTGGCTACTGTCTCCCTCAAGGCAAACTTTTTCTTTTTCTTGTTTCTTTTTCGGTTTGGGAACCAAAATAGTTCAGTTCAAGGATGTAATTGGAACTTAAAAAATAAAATAAAATCCTGTGTTAAGGTTGGGTGTGTAGGAAATTTTTTTCACATGCTTCAGAATCAGTTTAAAACCTATGAGTCTAGCTTCATAGAGGTTTATAATAGTCTTTTCAGGCTGAGTTCAATTTCTTCTTTTGCTACCTCAACCAGAGACTCTTCAGAACTTAAAAAAAAATATTTTAGAACTACTCATAGTCACCTATCTTTCAATTAGTCACCTATCTTTTCCTGTCCTCATCTCCTAATTATCCTGTATTGTGACCCACTGAAGGCAATAATATATGGAGATCTTCAACCTAGTGAGTCATCGAGTCAGTTGCCTGCTTCTCTCCTGTGCGTGTAAGACTTTATGTTATGCTTAATATGTCCCAGGGTCTCTACAAAGAAATATTCAGAGATGGATAGGGAATGTGCAGCTAGCAGTAGCAACAATGTCTGTAGCTTCTGTCTGTAGCCAAGCTGTTAAATACCAATTATTAGGTCTGTATATAATGTTTCAGATAAGCCGCCCTCGCCTTAGAGTGAATGCCATCACTGATGGGTGCCACCAATTTATATCTATTTCTGAAAGAGCTGGAAATATTATGATCCTTATGAATGAATCACTGGAGCACTTTAAGGTGAAAGGGAGGTACTGGCAGACTTGGGCTAACCCACAGATACTTCAGTTTCACAAAAATCTGAAAGAAAAAAAGACAAGGGGGCAACCCACCACCCACATCTCCCCCAATGTAACTCAATGGAGCGGAATGTTCATGGATTTAGCAGGCAGTTAACAGACAACCAGGAGGGCAGAGCTAATGGTGCAGTGGAGAGCACAGGGGAAAGAGGGCTTGAACAAAAAGAGCGGGAAGTTTTTCATCTTGAAGTAAACTCCCTCAAAGCAGTCACAACCCCTTCTGCTTTTGACGGTAAAACATGCCTAAAACTTTCCCCATCCTCAGGCATAGGCTCAGGCAACACATGCACACCAGAGATCTACTGCAACCTTTTGTTGATGATCCGTACTAGGGATGTGAAGAATGTTTCGAACTTGAAATGTTCCAACTCAAATTGGGCCATTGTGAGTGTTTTGAGTTCAAAACAGAATGCCCCTCAAATGAAGAGCCTATTTCGAGCTCAGAACGGAACAACCTCATTCCAGATCAGAAGGTTTCAAGTGTTCCGAGTGCCATTTTGAGGGGCTGTTTTTTCCTTGCTGACTGGTTTTGGCACTGGCTTCCGATTGGCTTGCAGTCTCCTTGCTTCTTGGTTGGCTTGTTATAATACAAATCAACTCGATTTGTATGATAACAAGCCAGCCAAGAAACAAGGAGATTGCAAGTATATTGGAAGCCAGTGCCAAAAAGAGAAAGCAAGCAAGGGGGAAACATCTCTCCAAGATGGTGCACAGAACACTCAAAACTTTCTGAGCTTGTTCCATCGGAACAACGGGCTCAAACCATAGGAAAGGTAGCATTTAGCTTGCCAAGTTGTGCCTTAAAAAAAAAAAAGCACCATGTACACATATGTAGGAAAATGAAACAGGTGCAGATAGTCTACCGTTCTGGCAAGAGCAGTGGCCCCCAAATAGTGGCAAGAGAGACAGAAACAATGGCTAGGACAGGAGGCAAATGTAGAAAGTGTCAGGATTATTGAGTACTCCCCTGAAACCTCCAGACTCGACTCTGAATGCCAACTACAGGTGAAACTCGGAAAATTAGAATATCGTGCAAAAGTCCATTAATTTCAGTAATGCAAATTAAAAGGTGAAACTGATATATGAGACAGACGCATTACATGCAAAGCGAGATAAGTCAAGCCTTAATTTGTTATAATTGTGATGATCATGGCGTACAGCTCATGAAAACCCCAAATCCACAATCTCAGAAAATTAGAATATTACATGGAACCAAGAAGACAAGGATTGAAGAATAGAACAATATCGGACCTCTGAAAAGTATACAGTGTACTGTGCTTGATTGGCCAGCAAACTCGCCTGACCTGACCCCATAAAGAATCTATGGGGCATTGCCAAGAGAAGGATGAGAGACATGAGACCAAACAATGCAGAATTGCTGGAGGCCGCTAATGAAGCATCCTGGTCTTCCAAAATACCTCATCAGTGCCACAGGCTGATAGCATCCATGCCACGCCGCATTGAGGCAGTAATTGCTGCAAAAGGGGCCCAAACCAAGTACTGAATACATATGCATGCTTATACTTTCCAGAGGTCCGATATTGTTCTATTCTTCAATCCTTGTCTTCTTGGTTCCATGTAATATTCTAATTTTCTGAGATTGTGGATTTGGGGTTTTCATGAGCTGTACGCCATGATCATCACAATTATAACAAATTAAGGCTTGACTTATCTCGCTTTGCATGTAATGCGTCTGTCTCATATATCAGTTTCACCTTTTAATTTGCATTACTGAAATTAATGGACTTTTGCACGATATTCTAATTTTCCAAGTTTCACCTGTACTGCATACAACAATCTTCTGGGGGGGAAACCTTCAACCCTAGCGTCTGCTATTAAAGTTGACTCTTGGACATGAGGGAAGGGAATTCTCTCGTTGGCTAAACTGCAGATGCTTTGTACAAGTTGCTTCCACGAGCTCAAAGCAATGTGCTAAAAAGAGCTTGAGTTTCAGACTTCCGTTTTCATGCCTTCTGACAAAGCAGATGAAGTAACAAATGGAAATGTCAAATTCCTGGCTCTGTGGAAAGAATCTATGTGGCAAACAGTTTTCTAGCATGGATGCATAAAGAAAAAGAATCTTCTCAAGTAATCACACTCCATGAAATCAGTTTCAAACATCACGAGTGCTTTTATGGCATGCATTTTTAGAGGAATGCCACACCATATTAGGCCACGTTGCTTTGTAACCGTTCTTTACAATGGAGTAGGAAAATGTGAGAGCACTCGGACTAAGCACTGGTATGAGCCCACACCAATGCAATCTATGTATGTGACGGATCTGGATGGGAAGGGCCCATCTACACTGTTTCCGTATTCTCATACAATTATTTTATTTCATCTGTCTCCTGGGATGGGACTTAAGTACAATGCATAAATGTTCGTGCAGTCTCCCATCCATGCACCGACCAGACCCACACTTTCGTAGCTTCAGCAAGCTTGCCACTTCATGAATCTTCAGACTCTGCCCTTAGAAAGCTGACCTTGGCTTTGTTTTGTTTTTGAATTGAGTAAGGCAGGGTTTCGCAAACTTGAGTCCCCAGATGTTGGTGTTGGAGATGGAATTCCAGTGCATTGACCTTTTTGCGCCAACTATCCTAATCACCACTAGGGGCATTGGGAGCAGAGAGAGACAGTGAGTAAGGGTCTCCCTGTCTGTCCCTACTCTATGACCCCTGATCTGACTCTGCAGCACTTCCTGTGCTGAGACACAATCCTTCCTTTCCTCTTAGAGAATAGATGGAAACATCTCTCTCTCCTTACCTATTCATTATGTAGTCCTTTGGATTAGGGTTAGGTTTTTCCTATCCAAGTGTACTTAACCAATAAATACTTATTTAGTTCTCCAAGAATCTCCATGTGTTTTCTCCAAATAGCTGCAACAACTAAACCATTCTCTGCTATCTACTCTGTAACTGGAGTTTGTGCTCTCTTCCTTAGTGCTCTTTACCGACTGGGGGTAAAATTAACAACCTCCAACAGCTGAACTAGAATTCCCCTCATCCCCAGCCAAAGATCATTGCAACTGGGGATGATGGGAGTTGTAGTCCAGCAACATCTGGGAACCCAAGTTTGAAAATGCCTGGTGTAATGCTTTGGAATTCAATGAATAAAGCCTATAATATTTGTGTTCCCACTGGTTGTATTCCACTTGCATCATTACTGGGTTCCAGGACATGGTGCGAGGGTCCATGCTACAGCCCCCTCACTGATGCTAAGCAAGTCAGATCTGGTCAGTGCCTGGATGGGTTGACCGCATGGGAACCCTGTGTACTCTGGCTTGAGTTCATGGAAGGAAAGCAAGTTATATATGTAATAAAACAATGCTCTTTTATATCTTTTGATCCAATAACAATGTTGGTTTCAGATTTGTAATTTCACTATCTGTTCATTTAATTATTGTAAGCTGCCCTAAGATTCAGCTTGGTTGAAAGACATGCTGGAAATGTAATACTGCATGTAAAAAATAAGAAGCTGCATTTTTTTAAAAAAAAGAAAGAAAGAACCAGTTTTGTGATAGCACCTAAAATGAACTTGTATGAATTTCAATCAAAGTTACAATTGCAGTATAAATTGCATTTTGTTACTATCATGTTATATATTTTTATTTAGAGAATGAATTTAAGAAATCCAACTTTTTTCTTCACCTTCAGATTTTTCCTTTTAAAAATTGGTTTCCATTTGCCCACCTTCAGCTAAGTCTGGTTGTGGCATGTCAAAGAACCTTGTCCAGAGGCATTATACATAGGTCATACTCCAAAAGAGCATCTCTGTTCATTAGAATGGCGCCCTGCTGAGCTGCTAAGAAACAATCTGAATCCATTCAAGAGTCTTTCCCATCATTCCCAGCCTGTGTGCTTTGCAGCTATCCCAGATGGGTGGAACTGGGTTTCTAAGAACCTGTCCAAATAAATGAGGAAATCAAGGGGGTTTGGAGGGAGAGGTCAGAAAACTTGCTGAAATGTGTCCATCCCTATTAGGGACTCCCACTGAGGCCACAGACCTATGGGAATTAAAGAAAAGTTTCAATGTGGTTCATTTTCCTATATTACCCTTCAGGATGCTTCCAGGAAACCCACACATACGGCTTGAAGGCAGGGTCCTCTCCCACTGTTAGGAATATAGGAAGCTGCCTTATACCAAGTCAGACCATTGGTCCATCTAACTCAGTATACTGACTGGCAGCAGCTTCCTCAAGGTTTCAGGCAGGAGACTCCCCCAATTCTACCTGGAGAAGCCAGAAAGTGAACCTGGGACCATCTGCATGCAAGCAGATGCTCTACCACTGATCTATAGCCCCTTCCCCTAAACAGACAGTGTTCACATGTAGTTACCCATCCAAATACAAAGCAAGGTGAGCCCTGCTTAGCAAAGGGGACAATTGATACTCACTACTGCAAGACCGTCTCTACATAGCCTGGTGGTCTCCAGCAACTGGTATGCAGTAGCAAATGGCATTTGAACATGAAGGTTTCATGCATTGTTTATTTTATTTTGTTTAGCACGTTTATATACCACTAAAGCATATGTCTTAAGGGACATATGTCTCAAGGAGGTTTACACAAAAAGACAACAAAAATTACAACAATCAAACAGTTAAAACAATACAGACATTAAAAGTTAACTGAAAGCCTGATTGAACAGGTGCATCTCAAGTGCTTTCCTAAAAGCTGCAGGGATGTTGGTGCTCTTACTCTGACAGGGAATGCATTCCAGAGCCTTGGAGTTGCTAAAGAGAAGGCCCACCCTGAGTCACCACCAGACAAACTGGTGGCAACCATACAGTAGGTAGGCCTCCCCAGATGACCTTAGTAAGCAACGGGGCTCATGACAAAGAAGGCATTCTCACTGGACCCAAGCAATTTAGGGCTTTGACTTGATTAGCAAGCCAGAGGTTGCCGGTTTGAATCCCCACTGGCACCTATATTGAGCAGCAGTGATATAGGAAGATGCTGAAAGGCATCATCTCATCCTGCATGGGAGATAGCAATGGTAAACCCCTCCTGTATTATACCAAAGACAACCACAAGGCTCTGTGGTCGCCAGGAGTCAACACCGACTTGACGGCACACTTTGCCTTTACCAGCACTTTATATTTCTCCTGGAAATATATTGGCAGCCTGTGTAGTTCTTTTAGGATAGGAGTGAAATGGTCTCTTTGGGTGACTCTGGAGACCAACCTGGCTATTGCATTTTGCACCAATTGTAGTTTTTGGGTGATGTACAAAGGCAGCCCAACAAAGAGCACATTGTAGTAGTCAAGATTACCAGGATATGTACCATTGTTTTAAAGTCACTCTGTTCCAGAAATGGACACAGCCGGTGTATCATTTGAAGCTGATAAAAAAGCACTCCTGGGCTGCCTTTGGATGCAATGCTAAACCAGAGATAAACAGGCCAGAGGTTCAAGTCTGTGGTCATTCGAAAGCATGAAACTGCGGTTTTATCATCCAATTGTAGCTCGGTTGTTTACCCCAAACCTGTATTTGAAGCTTTGGCTTGTAGTGAGTTTCGCTGCTGAAACCTCAGGTTCCATAGGGCCATTGTTTCATCCAAATTCTGCTGCCGTAACCTGGGCTTTGTGCTGTGGCTCCTCCCCAAACCACTGAGAGGGTGGCTCAGATCAGCCCAGAAATGGGTCAGCTCTATATGGGCTGTACTTCTCACTGGCTACCTCTCCGAGCTGTTGCCCCGCCCTCCGCCATCTCTGCACTCCTCTTGCCATTGCCTGGCAACAGGGACATCACATCCCTAACATTCACCCATTTAAAGGGAGAGAACCACATTGGAGAAAGCCTGCTTGCCCCTGTGCAGGGGCAGAGCCACCATTGGGCCAACGAGCTCAAAGAACCCGGGCCGGTGACCAATCAGGGGCCGCAAGAGTGGCCCCAACATGCCCCCTGCTTCTGACGTCAGACGCGGGGGCTGTAGTTTAGCTTCCAAGCGGGGGCCGTGTGGCGCCTTCGGGAGCTAAACTAAGGCTGGCGCTGCGTTTGCAGCGCTAGTCTAACTAGCTCCGGAAGGGGCCACGTGGCTCCTTCAGGAGCTAAGACTGGCGCTGCCTTCACAGCACAGCCCAGAAGCGACTCTTCCCTGCAGGGCAGAGCCGCTCCTGGGCTGCGCTGCGAAGGCAGCGCCAGCCTTAGTTTAACTGCTGAAGGGGCCGCGCGGCCCCTTCAGCAGTTAAGCTTCAACTCCTGAACGGAGCCGCAAGGCTCCATTCGGGAGCCAGACCATGCCCCCCACATCTGATGTCAGAAGAGGGGGGCAGGGCTATCAGGGCGCCCGACGCGGCTGCACACGGGCCACTGGCAGGCTGGCTATGCCCCTGCCCCTGTGTCTTATGGGCGCCCCATGTTCATCTGAACAAAAAGGATGAGATGACAAAACGGGCACAGCAGGAGAGGTCTGCAGCAGTTAAGGACCGCAGAGATATTTGCACAAACACATGAAGCCCCGGTAACACCAGAAACTGAGTAACTCAGTGGTTTCCCCACAAAGGGCACACATGCCTGGGGATTAATACAACTTCGTTTGGCAGAAATACCAATGTGTCAACTGAGTGCATAAACCCCTGGAAACCAGCAAAATTTGACCAGCAAAACACAAAGTGCAAACACTTTACATAAAAGTGAACTTGGTCAAATAAAGTAATAAACTGTTGAAACATAAAACAGAACCACAACACCCGAGTTCATCCATTACATAAAACAGAGGGCTCCATGCCTTATAATAATCTAAAATTTAATTCAATCCCCTCCAACTGTACAGAGGGATGCCCTCAACTCTGCAAATATATATGTGTGTATCTCAGGCCTGCTCAACTTATCCCTGCCTCCCCAGCTGTTCTTGGACTACAACTCCCATAATCCCCCACCTCAGTAACCAGGGATTATGGGAGTTGTAGGCAACATCTGCAGGAGGGCCGAAGTTGAGCAGGCCTGGCATATCTTGTTCAGCCTTGGCCCTCTGGCTTGGAGGTACCTCAGACTGGTGTGATACCATGTACACCTGCAAAGGAAAGTCTACCATCAACAGGATAATCCAAAGTTTGGGTTAAAAGATAGCCCTTTTTAAAGTGGTTCTGTTCTATTTTTTTGTACCCGTTTGTAGGGGAAGGAGGGCCTAGCTCCTTCCCATGGGGTGCAAGCACACAGTTGCAGTGTTGCAGGCCTTAGTTAGAGGATTTTTCATTCTCTTCCCTCTTCCCAATTCAAAACAAAAGTCTGGTGCAAATGGCCTAGTTGTTTTGACTAGGAGGGCACAAGTGAAGGCTATGCACAGAGTGCCAAACAAGAAGCACTGCTCTTAGGAAAAATAAGGACCCTTTATGCAAGGATGCACAAAATGGTTCCTCCTAGGATGGGAGAGGTGGAATGATTTTTTAATCTCCCTCCTCCCTCAAAAAGCCCCGTCCACTTGTGCAGATTTGTTCATGAGGGCTGCATGGCCCTCCGAAACATATTTATACACAAGTGGACAGAGCTTTTGGAGGGAAGGGAGAAATGTGAAAATCACTCCCGCTCTGCACCCGGTCTGCTGCACAAAGAACATAGGAACATATGAAGCTGCCATATACTGAGTCAGAAAAACAAACCCAACCTTCATGTTTTTCTCCTTCATGGTTCCATGAATTCCCCTTTCTCTCTGATATACTGAGTCAGACCATTGGTCTATCTAGCTCAGTATTGTCTTCACAGACTGGCAGCAGCTTCTCCAAGGCTACAGGCAGGAATCTCTCTCAGCCCTATCTTAGAGGTTCACTCAGATGACACAGTAAATCTCTTCTGGAAAAGTTTGTATGGTTATGTGCAAAAAGACAAGAGTATCTCTTCTAAACAGCAATGGGACAAATTATGGAAGTGGACGTTGGACGTAACCCACCCCACCCCCCCAACCCCACCCCGATTACCTGATGTGCCTTGTAATCCCCCACCCCTGAGTTATAGTACTACCTGCATATACTTCATAACCTTGTGGGTTTCCAAATCCTTGTGTGTAAATCTTTGTAGATATATAATGTACAAACAACCACTTTGTGTATAATTGTGCTTTGGCAACGTACTATATGCTTTGGTAGTTTGTTGGTTCAATAAAAAAATCTTGTCCTATAAAAAATCTTGTACTATCTTGGAGAAGCCAGGGAGGGAACTTGAAACCTTGCTCTTCCCAGAGTGGCTCCATCCCCTGAGGGGAATATCTTGCAGTGCTCACACATCAAGTCTCCCATGCAAATGCAACCAGAGTAGACCCTGCTTAGCTAAGGCAACAAGTCATGCTTGCTACCACAAGACCAGCTCTCCTCTTGCACTTCAGTGTAAGGATGCAGTGTAAGAAGCCTTAAGTGTAAGGATGCTGAGGGCCTCTTTCAGATCCACAGCCCCCTTTCCAGCACCAATGGAGTGCACTAGATGTCAGCCAATAATATTATTTCTAAAGCACCTTAAAAAACAAGGAATTGTGTTTGATTAACAAGACTTTGCCTGCACACTTACAGTCTAAATAGAAAGAGGCAAAAGGGAAAGGAAGGAAGAGGTGTGGGTAAGGAAAGACAATGAAGGGAGAAAGACACTAAGCATTACTCATAATAAGTATTACATGTACAGATCCTAATGACTCTCACTGAACAACTGAAGATGTAAGGAATTATTCAAAATGATGAACTGGCAGAATCTTCTCAGAGGCCTGCATCACAGATTTTGTGCTCAGGTTTCAAAACCTGAAAACAGAAAACACAAATATCACATCAGATACATACATGCATGTATAAAACACACATATTGTCCTCCCTTTAAAATACTCATGAGCTGTGACTATGAAAGGAGTACACATTCATTCATGAATATTTTAAGGAGAAAAGTTGTGACTTCTCATGTCTCTTCATGTCTGATGTGATATTTGAGTATTTTGTGCTTTTGAATGTCAGAACTTGACTACATGTACAGTGACCCATAGTATACCTAGAAAGAATGATAGGAGAATATTTTTTGGTCCCTTCAAAAGCAAATGTATAAGGAGTTTAATGTTTCTAAGCAAAGGCTGATTTTTAGCTGGGCTTTGTTTCCTGTAAACAATTTGCTCCTAACAAAACTACTAAGTGTGAAACTTGTGTAGTATTCACACAGAATAACTACTGGCAGGCACAGAGCTCTTAACAGAGGATTTTCCTTGAGCAACAAACACATTAAATAAAGATAGCAGATGCAACAGCTTCGCAGATTCAACATACTTCAGTACAAAGGGAAACCTAACTGCAGATTCACTAAACAATTCCAACATATCTTACATTAAGGGACTATTCACACAAGGGGCTATTCACACAACTGCACACATGGTTAGGTGGGTGGGGAGCAGGGAAGGGTTGCATTTAACAGCTGGGCTTCACGCTGGGTTTAGATCAGCAGTTAGGGTTGGCAACAGCCCATTGCCTGAATATGGGACAAAAGTGGGGGCGGGGTTGTCTTGGGGGGTGGGGTCATCTGTGGGTGGGGTCATCCTAGAAGCCTGAGCAGCATTCAGTTTGTAAAAACAACTACCAAACAAGCCCCATGATTTCACAAAGCTTCTTGTTCACACAGACCATCCCACGTAGGCACAGAGCAAGTGTCAGGTGAAAAATTAAGAGAATCCCCCAGGTTTACACACACACTACATCCCCGCACCTTCCCCACTGAAAGCCTCATTGAATGGCTTTTTTATCTGCCGGAACTGGTGAGTTGATTAGCAGGAGTCTGTAGGTCTATTTATATTTGATAAGTAAACAATTAGCAACTTGCAAGATGTAAATAAAACCAGGCAATTGCTCCTGCAAGTTTGGAGAGCAACTGGGGCTTCTTTTGTGAACTTTGTTGTTTCTTTTACATTATAATATGGATTTCACCCAGACTTCAAAGGGCTCGATGCAAATGCATTGAGAGATGAGGGAGAGCCCCAGGCGTTGCCAATAATACAGGGGGAAACAGCATCCCGTTTGGGACAAGAGATTTTTGCCTCAGATACGGGAATTCCTGTATAATACGGGGACTGTTGGGAATGCTAGCTGCAGCACTGCCGGAATCTGTACGGATCCTGGCAGTTCTCACAGGCGCTCGTGAAAAAATACCTCTAAGTCTCAAAGGCAACATAGGGAAGGCCTGTATTCTATATTCCTGTCTCCGTTCTCTTCCGTGATATCTGTTTTAAATGCTACATGTATTTGAAACTTTGAACATCCACGTATTTCAAAACAATGCCTGACTCTATGCATGCTTACTTGGAAGTAAACCCTTCTGAACACAATGGGCCTTACTGCCACATAAAGCAGCCTTCCTTTCCAAAGGTACCAAAGGAGCCATTCCTTTCCCCAGCCATAGAAACAGCAGCTGTTAAAGCACTGTAATAACAACACTGGTAAAGATGAGACCTTCAGGGACTACTAGCATGATAGGCCTTTCACAAACATGGCACTGGCAGATGACTGTAGTGGGCCACCTCAGTCATTTCTGGGGCCACCTCGCTTGCCCCTTTTCCTCCCCATGGGGCACGCTGTGTTGCTCACCTCAACACCAGGAGCACCCAACAGCATTTCCCCTGTAGTGGCCAGGTTCTCATGGGCACATCCCCCTCAGCAGCACGCTGCCTGACCCACCAGCCTGCGAGGAGGCTGCCCTGTCCCTGCCTCTCAGCTGGCCTCTGCACATGCACGGCGGCCATTTGAGTGGTTGGCATGGCACTTGGCTGCCATGCTGACCACTCAGCTAACCACTCTGCATGCGGTGCCGACTACTCTGCATGCACAGAGGCCAGCTGTGTGGCAGGGTCAGGTGGGCCTACCCACGGGCTGCTGGGACAGAGAGCATGCTGCTGAGGGGGGAGCTGCCCATGAGAACAGGGGCCGCCTATGCTCTCCCTATGCCACCGGTAGAGGTTGCAGTGGTGTGTGGTGTTTCTCTGGATATTTTGGTATTTATTAATATGATACAGTTCAAAGACGAACTACCTTGTTGATGCTCGGAGTGTGCTTTCCAGAGTGTCTAGGCACAGATCTTGGTCTTACTGTGCTACTTACAGAAGATTAATGGGAACTAGTCACCACCTCATTTGTTTGTAACTGCATCTTAAAAAGAGAGCTGGTTTCATCAAAGGAATTGGCACCGTACTGCATACTGCAGATAATCTGCAACAGCTGCACTTTCAGATAGCTGATATCTTATGCTTCATTTTTGAGATTGTATCTATTTGTCTTCTCATTTCTGTGGTTTCTTTAGATCTCCAGGATCCTAGGTAATTTTGCCTATAAACCTTTTTGTTAATTTCCGTTTGGTGAACATCAGAGATGGCTTATTTCCCTTCAAACTATTGCATTCCAGTTCCTTTATTTATATTATCCTCTCCTCCCATACTGCAGTTTTAGAAGGGATTCAGTGTTTAAGACTGCAGCTTTATAAACGTGATACTTTAGTACTTAAAACAAATTAATTTGATCGTGGTTTTGCTTGTTAGTGCCTAATATGAGAAATGTGCCATTCTTTTCTTGTCATGGCATGCCTTCAATGGCTTTCAGCAAGTTTTTTGCTCCAGTGGTGATATAGTGTAAACTAATCAGTTTTCACCTGTTGTTTCATGATAGAAGATTAAGTTAACCTTATTGTTTCAAAATGTTTTACTTTTAATGGTCTATTCTTAGCTGTATTGCTTGTGCCATCCTATCCTTAAGTAAAGAACATAGGAATAGCCCTGCTGGATCAGGCCCAAGGCCTATCTAGTCCAGTGTCCTGTTTCACACAGTGGCCCACCAAATGCCTCTGAGAAGCCCACAAAATGGGCATGCCCTTTCTCTGAATGTTGCTCCCCTGCAACTGGTATTTAGCGGCATATTGCCTCTGAGGCTGGAAGTGGCCTACAGTCCTCAGACTAGTAGCCACTGATAGACCTGTACTCTATAGATTTGTCTAAACCTCTTTTAAAGCCCCCAAGCTAGTGGCCATTACCACATCCCGTGGCAGAGAATTCCATAGATTAATTATATGCTGTGTGAAAAAGTACTTCATTTTGTTGGTCCTAAAATCCTGGCCTTCAGTTTCATGGGATGACCCCTGGTTCTAGTGTTGTGAGAGAGGGAGAAAAATTTCTCTCTGTCCACTCTCTCTGGGTAAAGTGTGTCATCAAGTCGATTTTGATTCCTGGCACCCACAGAGCCCTGTGGTTTTCTTTGATAGAATACAGGAGGGGTTTACCATTGCCTCCTCCAGCCTAGTGTGAGATGATGCCTTTCAGCATCTTCCTATATCGCTGCTGCCCGATATAGGTGTTTCCCATAGGTTCGAACCGGCAACCTTCTGCTTGTTTATTAGGCATTTCCCCGCTGAGCCATTAGGTGGCTTCCACTCTACTACATAGCAATAGCAATAGCACTTACATTTATATACCGCTTTATAGCCGAAGCTCTCTAAGCGGTTTACAATGATTTAGCATATTGCCCCCAACATTCTGGGTACTCATTTTACCGACCTCGGAAGGATGGAAGGCTGAGTCAACCTTGAGCCCCTGGTCAGGATCGAACTTGTAACCTTCTGGTTACAGGGCAACAGTTTTACCACTGCACCACCAGGGGCTCATTACCACCACCAGGGGCTACATGTATAATTTAACACACAATTCAAGTTTGTTTGACCTTTTGGAGTTATTTTTGAGTGCCTTTTTAAACTTCTTTGCGATTTGCATACATGGCCAGTCAAACGGGATTGTCAAATGCTACCTGCACAAATTAAGCATCTGCACATACATGTGCACATGCATTCACGCACACACAAACATTTGGACAGTATCATACATATGGTCATAAGGCTGAGTGTGATCTTGATAGGTGGCAGGGCTCATTAAAAAAAGTATTCTCATAAATGTTGGGGATTCTGATTATTTAGCAAAGTGTAAAAGAAGCTACCACTCCCATTACAGAGTGTGGAGTTTGGTTGTTGCAGCTATTTAAGGAGCACACATGGAGATCACTAAGAGTTTAGCATGGAGAGTCTAAACTAAATTGATTTAATGGTGAAGTACATTGAGATAGGAAAGACCTCCTCCTATATATCAATGACATAATGAATAGATAGAGAGGGAGATAGATGTTTCCATCTTCTTTCTAGGAGGAAAGGAAGAGGACTACAGGAAGTACCTGAGGAATCAAAGCAGGGTCATAGAGTAGAGGCAAGCAGGGACAGGTAAAGAGACCCTCACGAACTACCTCTATTCCCAATCCCTGTAGTGGCCATAGGATAGTCGAGGAAAAAGGTTGATGCATTGGAACTCCATCTCCAACATTAAATACCCTGGACCTGTTCAGTTATTATGTGAGGGTAAGGTACTGCAACATCATAGTGGTTGACTTTGATCCAAACCTACACATATCCATTGTTAGGTCTGAAAAAAAGTCCCTGCACAGAGGGCTTTCTCTGTGCAACTGGAACCATCGCTTTGGGAATGCGACCGTAGCTCAGTTGTAGAGCATCTGCTTTGCATGCGGGAGGTCCCCGGTTCAATCCCTGGCATCTTCAGCTAGCGCTGGGGAAAACCCCTGCCTTGGAAGCCTTGGAAATTCTCTGTAACACTCCCGAACAATTCTACTCATATTTCAGAATGCAACAGAGAAGTGCATGGGCTCTTACTACATCCCTGCAGCTGCTTGAAGCATGGACACTTCATTAATCTGGGTGTCAGCCACTGTGAGCAGTGTTTCCATCACTAAGTTATCATGAAAGGCCCACCATAGCTGTGGCATACTCTGGCAAGATCCCTGGCATACTTGATTTATCATGATCTCTAGCATATA
Source organism: Hemicordylus capensis (assembly GCF_027244095.1). Lineage (NCBI taxonomy): Eukaryota > Metazoa > Chordata > Lepidosauria > Squamata > Cordylidae > Hemicordylus > Hemicordylus capensis. The sequence continues at coordinate 47,160,381 of NC_069661.1, read as the reverse complement.
GTTGGACCCCAGGTATATAGAACCCACACCCCCTTTCTTTAATAGTGGCCATACTGACTTTACGGGCCATAGTTCAGTGAAAGAGCACATCCTTTGCATACAGAGTGTTCCGTGTTCAATTTCCAGGTAGGGCTTGAAAAGATCCCTGTCTGAAACCCAGAAGAGCTGCTGCAGTCAGTGTAGATTATACTGAGATACATGAATGAATGGTCTGACTTACTATAAGTCAGATTCAAATGTTCAGCTTGGTTTATCATACCAGCAATGCAAAAATCCCACAATTTGCTAAACATCTGAATGATGGAGGAAGGCTGGGAGGAATGCCACTTTTCGCTACCTCTAGCTAAACTTTCGGCAGTAAATCAAAAACAAAACAATAATCCCAGGGGCATAGCAAGGTTGGAGTGGGTCTTAGGACACGTGAATATGCCCCCCTGCCCCCCTGACCTCTTCCTAGAGAGAGGGAGAGCAAAGAACAAGCTGTGATCAACTGATGGCCCCCTCTCCCACTGGTGCCCAGGGACTTTGTATCCCCATTGTTCAATTATAGTTATGCCCCTGAATAATCCTCTTGTTATCACTGAGTGTCAGCAGAATTATAATTCCTTTGATTTACTGCTCTGGTCCATTAGAACAATCAATTAAGAAAAAGATACTTGCAGGGCAATTCCTTATCACTAGGGCTTGGTTATGGTGGGGGGGGGGCATAAACTGACCTACTACCCCATCCTCCTACCCCAGGAGAGGAGAGCTGGTCTTGTGGTAGCAGGCATGACTTGTCCCCATAGCTAAGCAGGGTCTGCCCTGGTTGCATATGAATGGGAGACTTGATGTGTGAGCACTGCAAGATACTCCCCTCAGGGGATGAAGCTGCTCTGGGAAGAGCAGAAGGTTCCCAGTTCCCTCCCTGGCTTCTCCAAGATAGGGCTGAGAGAGATTCCTGCCTGCAACCTTGGAGAAGCCGCTGCCAGTCTGTGAAGACAATACTGAGCTAGATAGATCAATGGTCTGACTCAGTATATGGCAGTTTCCTATGTTCCTATCTAGATTACACAGTGTCAACCCAGCTGGCAAAGTACCTATTTAGGCTTTGTCCAGCTGTCCCGCCTTCTCCCCAGGCTTAATACAGGTGCTGAGGAGACGGGGAGAGCATGTGGAGGCCGAACAGGAGGCCAGGTGGAGTCGGAGCCAGACCAGGAACAAGCGAGGGCAGCAGGGGGATCCAGACCTGGGCGGACAGCCCAACGGGCCATGCAGCATGCGCTGATGATGTCGGCCAGGAGTTGTGGCTGAACTAGGTGGGGACTATGCAGGAGTCATGGGTGGGATCTGGAGGAGGACAGAAAGGGGTCGTATGGGAAAGGGCCAGTCTTGAGGGACTAATAAAAGCACATGGAGTCAAATACAGGAATGGTGGAGCTTGGGTGCTTGGTTTGTGAAGCTGCCTTAAAATGGCCCAGCCAGTGGTGAGGGACAGAAGGAGAGAGAGAGCTGTTGTCTCCTGGTGAGGAACCAGTCCAAGAGGAGGACCCAGGTGTTGCTAACCCCATCCCCTTTCTTGGTTTGGCCCAGGAACTTTTGACCGACCCCCTACTTAAGGGGCCCTGGACATATCCGGACTGACAGACATGTTTCCCTAACCCCAGGTATTATAATCCAAGTGGGTTGAGAAGCTAGTCAGCTAGGTTGCTTTTAGCATATGCCTGATATTTTCAGTTGTTGTCCCTCAAAGTTACAGTGGCTGACATCCTGACTAAATTGCTCGACAGAAGTCCTACTGAAATTAAGTCCTTTAGAACAGTGTTTCTCAACCACCGGTCCGTGGACCAGTGCTGGTCCGTGAGCTGTTGGCTACTGTTCCGTGAGGGTACCGGTCCCTCACACATAGAAGGGTGAGGCCTGGGATCCACGGAGCCTGGGCGAGCTCTCCAAAGCTCATTTCTAGGCAGGCAGCCCTCATTGCTGGGTAACGTTAATTTAGCTTCCTCAAATGAGCATTATCCAGCAAGGAGGGCTACCTGGAAATGAGTTCCAGAGATCTCCCAGTGGTGGCCCCTACTGGCACAAAATTGTTTTGGGGGGCCTGGGGTTGGGGCTGAGGGGGGTAACCCTTCTACTAACTGCTGGTCCGGGAAACTACACACCAAGAATGTACCAGTCCATGACTCCAAAAACATTGAGAAGCACTGCTTTAGAATAACTCCTGAGTGGTACAACTAAGTCATTTAGCCTGGATATCAACCAGTTAATTTAATTATTTTTCCCCCCAGAAAGGCACATGGTAACCAATTGACCTTCATGGCCACAATCTGTTCATTATCATGCTTTGAATTTTACTGAAAAGATATCTATTTGGCTGATGCTGAACTAAAAGTGTCTGGATAATGTTAGCTTGAGGTTTCCCAGAAAGGCATGTCCGGCATAACACAGCTTCAACATGTGTCCAGATAACCAGAACAAATGAAGAACAAATGGAGCTCATTGTGAAAATGACTAGAGTAGCCTAAAGGTGCATTCATACAATCCCTTACCTCTGTTATAATAGAATGATGCCTGTCCGTGGTCATCTTGTGATCCTTGCCGCAGGAAGTAATGTGAAAGCCTGCTGACAGTTTCATTACAATCCCTTGAACTATAATCATATTTCTCAAGGGTTGAAATTCACATGATCGTCACTGCAAGACAAGTAGGAGACATGTGACTTTCACTCAGTTCTGCCAGTAGCCCAAACTGATGACAGGGAAGATTGTTGCATGAATATACGTGGAAGGCTTATTCATGCTGCAAGTTTATCCAGCCACAGGGCAATCTTTCCAATGAATCCAGTGACTGGATGTATAGCAGAGATGTGTGAAAAGAAATTGCTCTTTGGAGTCCAGGTGATGAGAGAGCATCTTCTCAAACCCAGCAACAGGACCTCCAGCAGCAGAACTACTTCAAAGGACAGCACAGTGGCAGAACCAGGGCAAACCTGGCTGCCCAGCTACAGTTGCCATGGGCATTCCACTTGATCGAGGCCCTTCTTGAGGCCAACTCAAAATCTCACGTTTCCCTGTGCATCCAAATTTGGCCTTCATGTCATCCAGTACCTCACCATGTTGTGACAATACAATAACAAATAAATTAGTAAGCACCATCCATTAAGCAGTTGTTTCCTACAAAGTTCTTGGGCCCAACCCCACAATCTACTTGCCCTTCTTACATATGTCCATTTCAGACGTAACACAAAACTGCAGGTCCAATGGACCCATGGTTCTGCGTACCCTCCCCCCACACTTTCCCATCCACATTCAGACACTGGGGAGAGCTGCCTCTCTGCAGTCAGCGAGACTTCAGAGAGGTGGGGGAGTTGGCTGTGAGGGCTTCCATCTTGAAAGAAGGACATTCTACACAGCCAATTGGGCAGGAGGGAGGGAGGAGCTTCCTCCCTCAACTCTGGTTCCATTGGGCCCAAATTACAGTGCCAGCATTCGGATGTAACACTGTCACCACAGAACTGGAGGTAAGGTCACCAAAACTCCACTCTGACCAAAGGTTCAGAGTGAAGTTTGGGAAGGGAAACTGCGGGTCCCTTCTAGCCCTTAACTCCCACAGTTTCAAAATAAGATGGCCACGACATACATATTCCATTTCCCCTCCTCTCCTACCCTTTCTCACAAGAGGATGTGGTTGCTTTTCTGAAGCAGCTAATTACTCCACTCCAACTCCTGGGTCTCCTGCTGTCCTCATTGCAAAGCACCCCCTCCCAGTAATTGCTGAGAGGGCCCCACTCAGTACATTTTTACACTGTCCATTACGTCAATCTTTTTATATTCCAGATTTCTTGGTCATATTGAGATTAGTTACAGGGAAAAATCAAAACAAGCTCTTCTGGTGTGGCTATTCACAATATAAAAAGAAACCCATAATATTTGCAGATGCGTTTTGGAAATCCATATTGAGTCTCATCCAAAGCCTCCTGACATTTCTTGCATTGACTTCATTGTGGTTTGATTCCCACCCTTGTTACCAACAGGCATAGCAACGAAACTCAATCCAGCAAACAGCTAGTATTAGAAAGCCCCAAAAGATGGGCGTGTGAGCACAGAGACATGCAAAGGAATGTTGAAAAGTGTATTCCTTCTACTGAATTAATATACTTGAAAACAACACCAGAATTTCTGAAACAGATGAAAATGGAAATGTGGAATGGTTCTGTCAATAGCAATCTGCTATTATACAGAAGAAATTAATCTCCTGCTCGTAATAATTCCCTGGGGAATCTGCTATGGGTATCTCTCTATATTTTCACAGTGTTTCTGGTATTCAATATTTACTTAATGGATTCATGCTGTTTCCTTTTCTCCCATGGCATATGTTGTTTTTTCTGTATCTGCTTATAATGATTTTGTTCCCACTTTTAAATTAGAGAATGTGAATATTTCCTTGGTCCTGTATGAATGCTGATGTTTCTTATTAGACTCATAATCCTCCAGAGATATTTTTCAAGGGACATCTTAGGCTTTTGCTGAGATATGGGAGGATATGGGAGTACCAAGCAAATCAAAGAATGAAACTATTCATAATTGTTAGACACTTACCAGCATCTTGGTCCGTTGCCGTTATCTGCAAATTGAAAAAATCTTGGCCAGCTGCTTGTTTGGTAACTGCTTTTCACAGAACCAGGACAAGATAAGAGGAAATAAGAGACAAAACAGTGCAATTAAAAGCAGTAGCAAGCTGAAAGTACCAAATTAAAGATAAACATTGCAACAGATGAATGTGATACAACATGTGAAATCATCACATTATTCTGCTTTGGAAAACTGATTGTGCATACATTCCAGTTCTGCCCATTGGACATGTAAAGTCTATGATAAAAATTAATTAATCAGATCTAAAAGTTAAAATGTAGAGATTGCATGCTAAACTTCAATGTTGCACCTCTGTAAATGCCAAGTGCTTTGTACAATTATTCTCTCTCTAGATAAGTGTTCCACGTGACTGCACATCTGTCCACGTTCTCCTGAACAATTTCACTAGCACATATAGGAGATGTACCATTCAAACAGCGAGTGGAATTGCTGAATGTAATAGCCTATATTTGAGGAACTTGTGACTTTTCACCTTGATCAGTCCACCCCTTCAACAAACATACTTTATCTCAAGGAAACTGCTGCTGCTACCACTACTACAAATATTTATGTACAACTTATCACCAAAAGTTCTCAAATCAGTTTACACAGAAAATAAATAAATAAATAATACAATGATTCCCTGTCCCAAGAGGGCTCACAAACATAAGGTAGACACCAGCAACAGTCACTTGAGGCAGGCGCGGCCCTTGAACGCACCTCCAGGGGTGGTGGTGGGTGGCTTCTTTAAGTGTAAACGGAGCCGGTGCTCCATGCCACCCAGCAGCCACTGCGGCGGGGAATCACCTCCGCCACTCACCAGGCTGCTGGCGGGGGCACGCCTCTGTGGGAGCCAGATGAGTGGTGGAGGCGATTCCCCGCCATGGGGGCTGCTGGGTGGCATGGAGCACCAGCTCCATTTACATTTAAAGAACCCGCCCCGCCCCCGCCAAGGCTTGTTCACGGGCTGCACCTGACTGGAAGGACGCTGTGCTAGGGTTGGATAGGGACAATCCCATGTTATTGTAGGGGGGGAACAATGCCACTGAAACTAGTGGGGAAAATAAAGATATACCATTTGAATATTCAGGACAGATTTGACTCCCTTTGTTACATCAGCAGCCAGGTGACCAATTCCCTACTCCCACTCTTATAAAAGTCCATGCTCAAACTGGCAAGCAGGTGCTGAGTCGGCATTCCATGTTGGTATTAATTCAAAAGGAATCTTAGCAACCAAGTCGCCATTACCTCTCACTAAGGAACAATTCATATATCATCATCGTCGTCGTCGTCATCATGCCTGCCATCAGGGTACCGTGTGGGCCAGGTGACTGGTGTAGTTTCTTCCATGCCAATGTCACAATGGCAGGATTTTATTTATTTATTTATTTGCATTTTTTTCCCCTCACTCTTCCATTGACCTGCTGGGTCATGTGCCAGGTTACCCAAAATATTATACACACACAAATGACAGCAAACTGTATTTATGTTTGCCAAAGTGCAAAGATATGCGGGGAGGTCTTTGTTTTGTTTTGACTTCAATCCTACAGAGACGTCTGCCGGAAATATTGCAGGTTCTTGCACCTACAATGCCTCAAGCAAAAAAGGGACTTCGTTTAGTAACACTGATGCACTTCTTTCTTCAGTTGCTTGAGGTTATTGATTGATCTTGATAATATCTGTGAGATATTCATGCTCACCCATGGCCCTCTTAAGACAAACTCAAAAAGCTGCCTGCTGATGTGCTCACCTCATAAATTTCTAAGTTGATTTAAGCAACAACAGTCTTGTGGTACCTGAAAGACTGCTTAGTTTAGCATAGGTTTTCATGGACTAGAAGGGTATCCAGTCCATCAAACTTATGACCAAATAAATATGTTGGTATTTCAAGTGACACCATACTCTTTTTTGTTGTTGCCACAGCAGATTGACATAGCCAACCCTACTGTAAGGGGATCTACTATGAACTGAATGGATCAATCTACATCAACTCAGTAACATCTGAAGCCTGAATGTCAATCCTTCCCATGCCAGTGCTACAGCACCTCCATCCATCTGGCTAGGGTTGCCACTCTTTTTCCTGGCTCTGCAGCCTAGAAGACAGAAAACGAGAAAGTGAATTTTTGCCCGGTATGGAGAGAATGCAATGAGGAAAGGAGAAACTCTAATATCTGGCTGCTGAGGCTTTTATGGAAATAGTGCAGTCCCAAACTATTAGAACTTTATGGTCAGATTCACACATGACACTGAACCTGAGGCTTCCCCGGCCCAAGATATTGAGGGAACCAGAAGCTGGCTCTACGGATGATCACATCAGTTTGTTGGAAGTAGCTGAGTTGAGCCAGAGTTACGCCCCCTGGACACACTTCCCCGTGAGATTCTATCCCAGCCTGCTTTCCACTGCCCTTCAACTGGCAAACCTTCCCTACATCATCCACTTCACAGCCATTGGTTCCAATGGCAATGGGGGTGGGCTCACCTGGAACAAACCAGAGGTTCATGCAAAGCATGGGTTCAGACATAATGTGCACCTCAGGGTGACCATCACTTGGTTCAGTAGGTGAACCTCAAACCTTGTTTACATATCTAGGTTTGAGGCCCTAAGTGAACCTCAGGTTCCTACCTTGGCATGGGTTCAGACAGTCACAGATAAGTTGGTTACCAACTGATCTGGTAGGTCCTGCATTATGTGTATACCCACCCTATACATTACTGAGGTAAAATGGGAAGAAATCACAGGGAAGTATTTTTGAGTGGCTCCCACAGAATCAGAGCTGGAAAACAGAAATAAATGTGTTACCACAGTTCTGTTGCAGAATAAAGTTGGCCTAACTGAAAACAATATGCTGTCTGTTTATTTTTCCATCACTTATAGCTGAAAGGATTAGGCCATCAGTTGCACTTGGCAAAACCTAACCAATTTGATTCTTGACTTGGGAGCTTCATCATGACAATCTTGGAGAGCTCCTGATGTGGATAAAATATGGAGCAATGGATACTGTAAAACAGCTCCTTGCTACCCAAATACCACCAACCCCAAGGTAATATTTTGAAAAGTTTTCTTGCTCAGCTGGCTTTGCGAGGACTAGAGTTCTCTCAGATGGATCATAAAGCAGATTCTCATTATCATGGTTTGAATTCCCACACATACAAGTGCCCATATTTCAGCTGAAATATCCACCCTCCAATTAAAATGCACAGTTGCTTGAAATATATATCACCATGCAATGGTACTATTTATTGAGGGTGGATTCTACTTTCCTAGTTATGGTCTCAATGGGTTCATTTTTATCCATATGGAAACTCTAAATTCTTAAACAGAGATGATAGCAAGACTCTGTGGGTGGCAAAGAAACACATAGTCTCATGGAAATATTTGCAGCTATGTTGTACCTAAAAATAAGAAAACCATGAGAAGGGAGAGGTGGAGGATGATGGAAAAGCAGCATTATTGTCTGTGTGCATGCAAAATAAAATGTGTAACATGAGATTAGCAATTAACCTCACTAATAATTTGAAGTGAGTTCACATATCACAGTATTTGCACCATAACTACAATTATCTCTTGACAACCTTAATGTGTGAAACCATAATCAGCACCTCTGGCATGATCAGTCATCATAAATTATCACTGCTACTTAGCACATCAGGCAATTATCTGGCACATGGGGCCAAACTGGAAGCTAATAAGATTGTCATGTTGGCTGTCACTTGTCATGTTACAGACATCACTTACACCTTACCTGAAGTCCATGCTTGCAAAATGCATCTCTATAATGCCACAGCTGAATGTTTATTTATTATTTATTTCTTTATCATATGTTTACCCCGCCTGATATGTACATCTCTAGGCGGTGTAAAGGTAAAGTGTGCCGTCAAGTCGGTGTCGACTCCCTGGTGACCACAGAGCCCCGTGGTTGTCTTTGGTAGAATACAGGAGGGGTTTACCCATGCCATCTCCCTTGCAGTATGAGATGATACCTTTCAGCATCTTTCCTATATCACTGCTGCCTGATATCACTGCTGCCAGTGGGGCTTCGAACCGGCAGCCTCTGGCTTGCTAATCAAGTCATTTCCCCACTGTGCCATTAGGTGGCTTCTAGGCAGTGTACAAAAGTTAAAAAAACAATATAACACAGAGTAAAAACAGTTAACATGTCACAAAATACAGTAAAACTAGTCTGATAAAATAAAAAAAACCAAATTAAACCGTTTAAAATTAATTTTAGTTAAAGGCCTGTGAAAACAGGTTCATCTTGGGGGTCTTCCTAAAAGAAAACAGAGAAGGAGATGATCTTATTTCAGCAGGGAGCATATTCTAAAGCCCTGGGGCAGCCACAGAGAAGGCCCAATTCCAAGTTGCCAGCAAACAAGCCAGCGGCAACTGTAACCAGGTCTCTCCAGAAGACTGTAATAGGCAACAGAGTTCATCATAAAGAAGACGCTCTCTTAAATACGCTGGGCCCAACCCGTTAAGGGCTTTATAGGTAATAAACAGCACTTTGTATTTTGCCCAGAAACATATCGGCAGAGAGTGCAGTTCTTTTAAAATTGGTGTTATATGGTCCTGTCGGGATGCCCCAGAGACAAGTCCGGCTGCTGCATTCCATACCAATTGTAGTTTCTGGACTACATACAGAGGCAGCCCCATGTAGAGTGCAATACAGTAGTCAAGCCTGAAGGTTACAAGCATATGCACTACTGTTTAAGGGCATTTGCCTCCAGAAATGGACATAGTTGATGTATTAGCCAAAGGTGATAAAAAGCACTCCTGTCCACTGTCTCAATCTGAGAAACCAGAGAGAGTTTTGGATCCAGGATAAATTATGAGTATATGAAGAGAGCATCTCCTTCAGGCAAAGAGTGGGTAGCCATAGCACAAAGGCTAACCTTCTCTTGCAATGAAGCCAAACCAATGTTTCTCTATAGCTACAGAATTATTCCATATTGACAAATCCTTCCCAGTATGGGTTCAATAGAAAGTACTAGGGCCCTTCACACAATTGAAAACTGGGTAGGACAAGTGTACTATCCAGGTTTGAGAGCTGCGCATGCTTACAAGTTTTGGTTGTGTGGGAGCAAACAACTAGATTGGGAGGAAGAAGAAGTGATTATGTGGGAGACAGGAGCTGGGTAGGACAACTTTTGCTCCAACCTTGGTCAATGCTAGGTATGAAAGCTGGTTAGGATGGCACTGTCCTACTCAGCTCCTGCCTTCCCACACAATCATTTCTCCTTCTTCTATTTGATCACACACAACTGAAAATTGGGAGTGTGCACAGCTCCCAGACCTGGGCAGGACACTTGTCCCACCCAGTTTTTGGTTGTGTGAGCAGCCTCAGTGTGTATTAGCAAACCCTTGCTACTTCTACAAATGGTAGTTTAATAAAAGGCTCTGGCTGCATTTGCATGTAATGCAGAACTGTGGGTCTAATGGACCCATGGTTCTGTGCCCCTACCCCCATCTCCCATTCAAATTCAGACATACTAGAAAGCATTCTCTCTGCAGTCAACAAGATTGCAGAGAGGACAGGGAGCTGGCTGTGCAGATTTCCTTCTTAACTGATTCACCCACACAGCGAATCATGGCAGAGTTGAGGGAGGAGCTTCTTCAGGCTGCATGGAAACTGGGTTGCAGCGATGAAGCTCACAACAACCTGAGAGTTCTGATTTGAGTTCTGCGCATAACCCCATTTGCCCGCATTTGGGAGTAACATCCGCTGAACCACTGGCCCATTGAACTGCGGTTCTGTGTTACGTGTGAATGTAGCCTCTGAATTGATGCACGCAATATGTATGCTACAGGAAAACTCTTGGTGGTGGCTGTATCTTCAAACTGGTCTCAGTGTGGCAAAGTTATGGTGTGTACCTTCCTATAAAGGTCTAGCCTTATGCAAGAGGTTAATTCCCAAGGAATATCTAGACTCTAGAAATTAGTTCTGTGTTGATTGTCTGGTCAGATTCAGAAAGAAACACTGTGCAATTAACATCTTGTCAAATCCAACTTTATGGTACAGTGTTCTGTTGGGTCTGTTACCCAGTGAATTAATGCTCTGCGAATTGCCTAAGCTGAGACTAATCAAGATGGAGCTGAGACTCAGAGCTATATGAGAGAACCTGCGTAAAGGGCTCCTTACAGATGAAATAAGGTGTGGGGAGAACAGTTTGTAAACAGTGGCTGACATACTGCACAATGTTACATGTACCTGGCAACATAACATTTGTGCAGTTGTGCACGAGCACTGTTGTACTAATTACAAGAATTGTGCAAATACAGTTGCACATTTTGGGAAATGGAAATCATGACCGTCAATTGCACAGACAATGGTTGCACACACTAAACAACACACAGTGTGTCAGCCAGTTTCATTCAAAGGGAAAAGATAATTGTATACCAGACTCTGAGAAATTGAGAGTTTTGCATCAGTTGCATCCTTCTTTGGGTTTTGTCTGTAATGGCCTGGCCATGCCTAAGTGCATGTGCTCAGTTACCATTTAGTCATAGGGCATGGGGAGACAGGAAGCAATCTTATACTTAGTCAGACCATTGGTCCACCCACCTCAGTATTGTCTGTACTGACTAGTAGCAGTTCTCCAAGGTTACAGGCAGGAGTCTCTCCCAGCCCTAAAGGGGAATACCAGGGAGTGAACCTTCCTGGCATCTCCCTGGCATCTTCTGCTCCTCCACTGAACTATGGCCCTATATCTTACAGAACTCACATGTAGTCTCCCATCCAAAGGTAAACCAAGGCAGGCCTTGCTTAGCAAAAGGGACAAACCATGCTCACTACCTCAAAACCAGCTCTCCTCCGTCTTTGCTTTCATCAAAGAGCCTGCCCACTCTTTTGCATGTGGGACGTGGATTGCATGGTGTGACAAAACTTCATTCCATTCTCCCCAGTCCACTGTCTGGAGAATAAATGGTGATGCAGACAATGGCCATCACTGCTTTAGAAAGCTTTTTTCTAAAAACTGACTGTCCTTTTATAGCATAGCCCTGTTATGTATTTCCAATTAGTTTGGTTGGGAAGTAGAGAAAGTTAATTCAAACTCATCTTGGCGAATCTGTTGATAGTTTTATGAGAGTCGTTTGTACTTATGGCTATATTGAATTGCTTTTTTTGTCCTTCTACCATCTAAATGATGTCCTCAGCAGGCTTTTTATTGTACTGAAGTTCAGCACTATTTGCCTCCCATTAGAAAAGATTTTGGATAAACAAAGACATAATGGCGCAGCGGGGAAATAACTTGCCTAGGGAGCAAGAGGTTGCTGGTTTGAATCCCCGCTGATATGTTTCCCAGTCTATGGGAAACACTTATATCAGGCAGCAGTGATATAGGAAGATGCTGAAAGGCATCATCTCATACTATGCAGGAGGAGGCAATGGTAAACCCCTCCTGTATTCTACCAAAGAAAACCACAGGGCTCTGTGGGCGCCAGGAGTTGAACACAGATTCGATGGCACGATTACATATATATATGTGTATATATATATATATATATATATATATATATATATATATATATATACACTCCTTTTTTCTGTCTTGTGATTAATGTGGAATACTTTCAGAGAATTTATTGATGCAAAATATTGGATCAGATACATTAGCAAGAGAGAGCATAACTCAGTGGTAGAGCACACACTTTACCTACAGAGGGTCCTGTAGAATCCAATGGAAAGAGTTGTGGTATGCAAGGACAAGGCAGTGGAGTGGAATCAGAGTGATTCTCTTTATTTAGCAGGGGGAGAACAACTGGCCCTATCCACTCCCAGTGCAGTACCTCCAGTGACTGTTGCTGGTGTCTATCATTTTTTCTTTTTAGATTGTGAGCCCTTTGGGGACAGGGATCCATCTTATTTATTTATTATTTCTCTAGGCAAACCACTTTGGAAATTTTTGTTGTTTGGTATATAAATAGTTGTTGTTGTTCTCACGAGCAGCCAGGAGCATTCTAAGGCAACCAAGCCTGCTCTTGGCTGCTTGTGAGAAGAAGCAGGAGGCAAGCGGTTGCTGCTGTCATGGCAAACCTGCCTATGGAGCCCTCCTTCAAAATGAGATTAAGAGAACAAATGCTCTCTTAACCTCAGTGTTTTAGTCATCTGCCAGCCCCAGCTACTTGCAGCTGGGGCTGGGAGACTACAGGGTCCCCGACCAGTGTTGGAGAAATCCCCACAATGCACTGTGCACTCATGTGGTGCATTATGGGAATTTTGAGTGGCGGGGAAACGCTTCCCAGCCCCCAACCCTCTGTTCTGCCGGGTGCCACTAGCAATCATCTAGCAAGAGAAGAGGGATCATCTGTGGGGAGGTAAGAGCTAGCAGCCTTCCTCCTCACTTTCCCTCAAGCCTTTTCTCACTGATTGTGAGAAAGGGCTCATTATGTACAGAGAGGCAAGTGCAAACTGCTTTTCCCTGCTCTTGCTGCTGGCTTTTTGTTAGCCCCACCTCTACTCCAGGACTGGAATACAAGTAACTAAAGCCCCATTCAAAAGCTGGCCTGGATCAAGGAATAGATTTTTTTAAAAAAAAAACACCACAGTTCCCACGTTCAGTTCTTAGCAATTCTAGTTAAAGGATCAGAAAGCAGGTGATGGAAAATACCTCTGCCCAATACCCTGGAGGCTTTACACACATGGCTTTTAATTCAAATCCACTCCAGATTGGAGTGTGCCAGTCCACATATCAGTTGTATTTACCCCAATGTATAATGGACCAGTACAGACATGACTCTGTTTACCCCCGAAGTGAGGCTGGGCATTCTGGCTTAGCCCGAAGTATATCCATATTTCCAGCGGCTTTTGAAGAAAACCTGATGTTTTCCTTTGCTATGTGGAGGGGCCATTGCTGGCAATTCGGCTTACTCGCACTTCTGTGTTGTTGTTTTTAAAAATTGTCTGCTGGGTAGATTTCTGTAAATCCACCCAGGTGTCAGCAAAGGAGAGTCTGACAGCTTAGTCTGGAGTGTTCTTTGAGTGATTTGCAATTACAAGCACTGGGGGCAGGGAGAGGAGTTGTGGCAGACTGATGCAATTCTATGGAGTCCAGAAGGGGGGAGGGGGAGGAAGGAATTCCTGAGTTAAATGCAAGCACAAGCAAAATGTGTATCTTGAAAGTTTGGTCGCCATAGCAACACAGCTTACATATGCAGATGTTTGGATAGGCAGATGTTTGGAAGCTTAACAATGGAAACTGCAGGTTGAGGTTAAGTTCTGTTGGTTTGACTTGTCACTTTTCCGGACATCCGGCTGGCTGTCAAACTAAAAGAAAAGGAATACTGAAGGGAGGCATCACTCCTGGGATGGGATTGGTTGGAGGGGGGAAAATGAAACAAACAGTGGGAATGCACATAGGAGAAAGATCGCAGGGAGTGCAGGAGGAGCCCACAGCTATGTAAACTGTCAGTTTAATCCCTGAAGTAAACATATTGCGAATCTGCTGTGAAGCAGATTCACTCTTCAGATACCCCAAGGTATAAAGCCATGTGTGAAAAACCTCCTGAAGAACCATTGCTAGTCAGTGTAAACTGTCCTGAGCTAGATAGACCAATGTTCTGACTCAGTATACAACAGGTTCATATAACTGTGGATCCTAAATGGAGAAGGGACTATATCTTTTAAACAGCTAGAAAAAACTCTAAGACAGCCTAGAATAGAAATGCAACATACATGGATTATTAATGGCAAATAACGAACACTTGTGAAATGCAGGCTAAGCTTTTATTCATATGTTCCCAAATAACAAAGATATAACATTAGTTGATATGATGAAAAGTGAATGGTAATCCTGGCTGCTGAAAGTCCCTTCATCCAATTTTTAAAGAACAAGTAAATAATAGAGGCAGTTTTCTCTCCACCAGCCAGACCTTGGCACTATCTCTCCTCCTCTTCTTTTTTTTTTAAAGGACTGTGAGCCAGAGTCTGGCTTTCTTTGCATGCATCTCATCTCTTCTCATCTAACCAGTCAAGACTAAGAGTTCTGACTCATCCAAGATGGCCCTACTCATGGCTGCTTTGTTACTTCCACATGTCCATTCCAGGTTAGCCCTCACGATAAAGTTCCTGCTGTGTATGTCTTGCCCCATGTGCCATAACAAGGTAGGCTTCATCCTTTAAGTCTAGGGGCTCCTGAACATGCTCAGTAGAATCATGTTCTGGGATGCCTGGGAGATACAGAATTCAATGAACTGGGCTAGGAGGCAGAGGAAAATACATCTCCCACGCACCCCAGCAGAAAATGATGCTGATGAGCATGTTCGTGCCATTTTATTTATTTATTTATATCTATGGAAACCGCTTTGGACACTTTTGTTGGCAAGTGATATATGAATATGCATCATTGTCATATTCATATTTGTTCACGCGTCTCCAAACCTTAAAAATATGCTAAATAAATAAATAAATAAATAAATAAATAAATGTGGGTGTCCACCTATCTATCGATAAACCCAATTCACCACAGCAGAAAATGACTGTCCTGCTGTTAAGGAGAGTCCAGAAATTGAGGCGGAAACCAGCAAGATCTCTCAAGTCACAAGCAAGACCTCCCCACCAACCTGAAAGTGTAAGTTTGCTTGGGAAGGGGTGGGGGGAGGGGGGAACTGCCATTTCCTAGCTTCCCACATGCTCCGAAGAACTTATAGGACAGCAGCCAGAGTTCTCCTCTCAAAGAGAAGAAAACAAGATGTGTGCAAGCTCCTGAGGCAACAGGTTTCATTTTCTCAGGGTTACCTTTCACAATGATAAGGAGAGGCAGCTCCCACCCAGATCCCATTGCTAGCAGAGACAGGTTAGGGAAGATCTTCTTTCCAGTAGAAGAGCTCCAGGGCATGCAAGTATCTTCAGCTCACAGGCACTAAGGCCTGATTTATTTATGTTCAGTTTTGACATGGGAAAAGTCATCCCTGTCATCTTCATATGGTAAAGGATTCTTCAAAATGTCCTTCCTTGTGATGAAATGTGTATTTGTAGCACATGTCGGAAAATGACCGAGTCAAGACAAGGCAAATGCTCCAGTACTGAATTCTGCAGAAATGGTCATCAGGTCAGAAATGTTGGATAAAAGGTGACTTCACCCTCTCAAGGGGGAGGGAGGGGTGTGATATCACTACCCTTTATTTCTCCAGCTGCCTCTCTTCAGTCAAAGCAAAACAGCAAAGTTTTCGACACTGCAGCATATGAAGGGAGGAGGATATAGGCCTACTGAAGCCTAAAGACTGCAAGAGTTGGGCTGGGACAGAGGAAGCTGGTTTCTCTGAGCTCTTGCCTCCCATCAAGGCACAAAGACTTTCAGAGGTCCCTGGGAAAGTAAGGGAGGGGCTGCCTCAACAACTCTGTCAGACCCTTCTTCACAAACCACTGGCAGGAACTCCCTGGCCTGTCTGGGCTTCTTCTTTCTTGTCTTTCCTCAGGGAATTTCACCAGTCCCTGGGAAGGCTGAGAGAACTTTCTTCTCTGAGGGAAACTCAGCAGCATGCATTTGAACATTTGAACTTGTTTCCAGCCAGGCACTGGCCTAAACCTGATCTGCATAGCTCCAGCAAGTCTGCTGTATCATGTGCCCAGAGACCATAGTCCTGAGACTTTTATGTACCATATATAGTCCTGAACAGCCCAGTTCAGCATATCTCAGGGAGCATACAAGCCCAGCTGCCCTCTTTGGATTCAAGAAGAGTCTTGCTGCAGGTTTCTGTGCCCATAAAACAACGTCCAGAGAGGTCACAAGTAGGTAACCTCAGCAATATCCCTAGCCTTGTAGAACTCATTCCTCAAAAGAAGCCTACCAAGTGATAAAATCGTGGCACCCTTAGCCTACCTCAGAAGTAAATCCCATTGGCTGACAGTGAAACCTCATTCAGATAGAACGCCAAACACATAGGTAAATGTGCCAGAGGTTTGAATTTGTGATCGAAAGCATGAAGTTGCAGTTTCGTCACCCAACCACAGCTCCCTTTTCATTCCCAAACCTAAATTTGAACCCTTGGCTTGTAGTGCATTTCACTGCTGAGACCTGAGGTTAGAAGACAGCAATGCATTGTCTGAATTCCATCACTGCTATAACCCAGGTTTTGTGCACAAGCTCCTCCGGCTGCCATAGAGAGGCCGGCTCAGAGCAGCCCATAAATGTGTCGGTACTAGGGCAGATGCGTTTCTCGCTGGCTACCTCTCAGAGCTGATGCACCACCCTCTGCCATCCCCTTGCCCCTCCTGCCGCTGCTTGGCAACAGGGATGCCACGTCTCTTCACGTCCTTCCTTTAAAGGGATGGAATGGCATTGGGGAAAGCACGTTTTAAATAAAAGAAGAATAGACTCACATGCAAGGAGCCCTTTCATTGACTGAACACCTGATCTAGCCCAATTCCTGTGGCTCTTGGATCTTAATGGAGTGTGGTTTCTTTGGTCTTAATGTACACAAAGGCGCGTGGGGGGGGGGGGGGACCAGACCAAGGGACATTCCCGAGAATCCTAGGGGAAGCTGGACCATGGGAGGGCTGGGGCTGCTCATCTGGTACTGCAGGAACAAATCATGTTGATTTCATAAGAGGGGATATGTATATTAAGGCAGGCAAAGGAACCTGGGTATGGGTTCACTGTAATCAAGGTACCACCAGGCTTGCAGACCTGGGCAAAGCAGTGAGAAAGACCCAGCACACTCTCATCCTCATGCCAGCTTGCCGGATGTGAGGGGTTAGCCTTACATTCTTGGTTCTCAGCAGACACCAGGTCTGGGAGGAATGTTGCTGGGGGACCCTTCCTAGGGTTTTGGTGGAACTGCCAACTGGCAGTAAAAGCCCTCCACGCCACATGCATGTCTCTATAGCCAGGCACTCTCCACACAGGGGCAGGACCCATCTTCATTGCATAAGAGGAATGCAATTTATTATGCGATTTAATCCTGCTTTTGATGGATGGTTCTTCTTATGAGGTTTGGCCAAGATTTGCACTCAGGGGAAGGGACTGGGGGCCCCATCCTCTACCAACTTGTACAAAAAATAGGGTAATACTACTCAAAACAGAATGGGAAAATCCTAAATAAATTCACCCTCTTCCTAGCAGTCTCATCCTATCCATACATACATAATCACTCACATGGGATAGGGATGGAGGTCTAGGCAGAGGAAAAAATAGAAGTCCCTGGAGCAATGCGGGGGGCATATGGCTCATGGCATATGTGCAGGATTGTGGGCTTGTGTGGGTGTGTTACAAATGGCCATTGGCAGTAAGAAACTCATTCTGAGAACATATGAGAAATAGTAGAGGAATCACTTGTGCAGTCTATCTTTGACCAGTGCACGTGGGGAGAGAGGGGCCCAATCCTCTCTTCCCAGGGGAGGAAAGAGTGGGGCTATAAAAGACCCTTCCTCCTCAACTGTGGAAGGTAGTGGTGCAAGCAGTGTGAGGAAAGAGTTAAAATGTCTTTGCTCAGTAGATGGCAGCTTGACACTGCAGAAAAGGCACCATCATGCTGAGCATGCTCCTTCTAAAACCGCAGCCAATGGTTGCAACTTCACTAGCATGCTGAAACTTTGCCAACAGTCTGGCAACTTGAGCGGAACAGAGCTTGCTGGGATGCAGCCTTGGCAGGCTAGGAGGAAGGAAGGGTCCCTCTGCCCCGAAGCTGGAGGTGGCCAAACTGCAGCTAGTCTGTCGTCTGTAGCACGATTCTTGGTTTCACATATTAACCGTAGCTTTGTTCACCCGCAGTTTAACGTTATGTCCAAACAGGGCCTGAGATTAAGTTACTTAGTAGTATTGCTCAGTAGTATTGCTCCTCTAAAGTTACTTAGTAGTATTGCTCCTCTAAAGCAGGAGTTCCCAACCTGTGTTACTCCAGATGTTGCTGAACTAGAAGTCCCATCATCCACAGCCACAATAAATCATAGCTAGGGATGATGGAAGTTGTAGTGCACCAACCTCTGGAGTATCACAGGCTGCAAACCCTTGCTCTAAAGGACAACTTCATTTCAATAGAACTTCTTGGGAGTAATGTAGTCTGGATGTCAGCCATTCTCTTTTATGTGGCTTACTCTCAAATATAAGGTTTGCAGCTGTAATCTTCTGGGAGCAAGTCAAACATCTTTGGTCAGTCCTTACAGACAGTTTTTAAAATTATTAATAACAATGGTAATTATTTTTATTGGCTTTTTATTGTGTCATTAGGTTTTAAGTATTGCAAACTGCTGGTCTTGTGGTAGCAAGCATGAATTGCCCCCTTTGCTAAACAGGGTCTGCCCTGGTTGCATTTGAATGGGAGACCACATGTGAGCACTGTAAGATATTCCCCTTAGCGGGTGGAGCCAGTCTGGGAAGAGCATCTAGGTTCCAAGTTCCCTCTCTGGCATCTCCAAGATAGGGCTGTGGGACACTCCTGCCTGCAGCCTTGGAGAAGCAGCAGCCAGTCTGTGTAGACAATACTGAGTAAGATGGATCAATCCTCTGATTCAGTATATGAGTAGCATGGTGTAGTGGTTAGAGTGCTGGACTAGGACCGGGGAGACCTGAGTTCAAATCCCCATTCAGCCATGAAACTAGCGGGGTGATTCTGGGCCAGTCACTTCTCTCTCAGCCTAACCTACATCACAGGGTTGTTGTGAAAGAGAAACTCAAGTATGTAGTACACCGCTCTGGGCTCCTTGGAGGAAGAGTGGGATATAAATGTAATAATAATAATAATAATAATAATAATATGGGAGCTGCCTATGTTCCTGATTTAATTCAAAGAAATTAGGAACAGACGAACTGTTTCTAATGAGTAAATATCTAATGAGTAAAACATCTACCTTATGCATCTGAACTTATTTTTAAAATATTTATGTATTATTTGCATTAATACATAAGGCAATTAAGAAGTGTGTTGCTTGTTTGCTCAGAAATAAGTTCCACTAAACTCAGTGGAAATTACACTCTAGACTTGATGGCACACTTTACCTTTTTAAGTGTGCATAGGATGTCAACTTTAGGAAATACTGTGACTGTACAAATGTAAGAGTATTACATCCCTGTGGATCATGCTCTTGGTTCTCAAGAATGCAACTGTGAAGAATAAACATTAAAACACACCAAATAAGGCTTATTTCTTGTCCTTTCATGTTTCAGCATTTCTGATCAAGATCTATGAAGAAAATTATTCAGTATTTTAACTCCCCAAAGCCTCACTGAGACTCAGAAGCAAACAAAATCTGTGTGTGGCTGCCTTTTCCTCTTTTTTTCTATTTTATGATTGCATTGTTGTCACTTTGTATCTTGCCATTGTACTCTGTGTCTCTTGTATGCTGCAGACAGCTGGCATTGTTCGTCTGTTCCGATTTCTATGCATTCTCTAGGAAGGGCAAACTACTTAGCAATGTAAGATATGGGAGTCCAGACAAATAAAATAGGAGACAGCTTATTTCCGCTTTTATTTAACCATGACCCATGATTGCTTCAAATGTCAGCACCAGAAGAAAACATCTCTACATATTAATGTGTGATGAGATTTTCTTCCACATGAAATGTCTGTGCTTTTACTACAGATGTCTTTTTTAAACAGAGCCAGTATTTACTCAGGCAATGCATATTTCATTGTGCAGTTATTTCCATAATTGTTGAAACGGCTTTATGTATAAACACAGAAGAAATAATCCTTTCCCAAAGGGCTGCACTTTTGGTGGCAGAACCAGCTCTGGGAATCCATTTCGCCACCACACAGCTGCCAAATCCCCTCTACCTGTTTTTGCCTTGCTGCAACCTCTGCCCCGCCCCCAAGTCATTTCCACAGTTACACAGCAAATATGCACTGATTTGGGGCAAGCTAGCCAGAAGGGGAACACCTTCCTTGCACTATTTTTGCAGCGCTATCTGCTGGCCAGCACTTAATTTCCTGTCTCTTTTCATGACCACTTAAAAGTGAAAATAAGCTCTGGCCAGCAACTACTGTTCCAAAAAGAGCATGAGGAAGGTGCTCCACACTGGGGTGTTTTCCAGATTATAAGCTTTGTGCTGGTAAAAGTGTTG
This sequence comes from Hemicordylus capensis, assembly GCF_027244095.1. Taxonomy (NCBI): domain Eukaryota; kingdom Metazoa; phylum Chordata; class Lepidosauria; order Squamata; family Cordylidae; genus Hemicordylus; species Hemicordylus capensis. Next base: position 47,139,772 of record NC_069661.1, on the reverse strand, counting down.
CAAGGTGCAACGGTATAAGGCAATGGCTTGAAACTGTGAGTATGGCGTTGTTCAATGCATCCACTGAAACAGGTTTTCCAGGCAGGGGGTGTTCATATTCTACTTGAAACACATTCTCTGACCCCTTCTTCTGCTCCATTTTGGGCCAATGGGGGTGCAGAGGGGGCGGGGTGTGTGTGTGATCTTTCTGTTGGGAATTCTCTCTGGCAGAGAAACCCTTTTTCAATTATAGCAGAGTGCACAGAGGCACAACACTGCACATTTAGTTAGGCATGCGTGTATGCTGAGAGTAAAGTAACTTGGAGCCAGTTCATAGTTTCAAATCAATATATATATATGGCATTTATTAGAGAACTCCATTCTAGAAAGTGAGGAGTTAGGATCTCTAATCTATCTATCTAGCTGGATGCAGATGGATTCTGCATCTTCTCTGCACACATGGTGCAGGGAGAGGAGCTTGCTTGCATGTTGCAAGGTAGTAGGAACAAGAAGAGAAGAGAGAAAGGAAGTGGCTGGAAGGAAGGAACTCCCTAAGATTAGCAATCTACATTCCAAAGGGATAGTGTCAGAGCAGTAGAGAGAAGAGATGACCAATGTCTTGACCCTCTAGCCCTCTGACTCACTAGTCTGTCCTCCACTGTCTTTGAGACAAGAGACAGCGCAAAGTCCTTAACTTCCAACACTTACAACATTGGGGGGGGGGGGAATTCTGGGCTGCCTTGCGCAAAGCTGTCAGGAAAGGTCTGTTCCAAAACAAAAATTTATTTGCAGCATTGTGTAAGCACTAAAACAAATCAAACAAACAAACAATGGTGGAGCGGGGTGGCAGGGGAGTTGAGGCAGCTGTCCCCATTGCTTTGCCCCCCCAAAGTGGTGAGCAAAGCAAGCACAAGCAGAGCCTCTCGGGGCCCCCTTACAATGAACCATGACCGCCACCTTTGCTTGCAGCGAGCTCAGAAGAGCCGCTGCCTGACACTCTCCCTGAGCCCTGGGGAGGCAGGAGGGGGGAGCACTCCAGAGGGCAGCAAGGAGGGGTGTCCACCTGCCCACCCATTGCTCCCCCATTGCACAATGCAAAATAAGAAAAAAATAAGAAATAAATATGAAATAAAAAATAAAATAAAAAGATAAAAATAAAATTGAAGTGGGAAGGGGCAATATGGACAAATCGCTCCCCCCTTGCTGAATCCACACCACACCACTTACGCCATGGAAACATCATTGCAACCCTCCTACCATGGAAAAATACTGCTGCTTTCCTGCAACGCAGATGCAACGTTGTACCGCTGCAGCGCAGCAATGAAACCCGAAATAGGCATCAGAAATATGGATGGCACCTTAATGACCATGATGTCAGCACACAGGCAATACGGAAGCACACTTAGTGGACACGTTGTAAAACTGTTGTAGTATGTAATCTGGAAACCACCCTGGCTGCGCTATCCAAAATTGCAAACAGAGAGGATGGGTTTCTTCAGAAGTGGATGTAGAGGTTTGGAGCAGTGTTGGATTTAGGCACAAGCTAAGTAAGCTACAGTTTAGGACAGCACGTTATGAGGGGCCCCTGAATTCAGAAAAATTGAGTATATTCCTAGTTTTACATAGTATATATTCATTCAAAGGTATTTCTAATTCAAATAGACTTACTGCAAGACAACTGTTTTTGTTAGATTATTTATTTTATTTTAATTTTATTTTATTTTATTACATTTATAAACCACCCCATCCAAAGGCTCTGGGCAGTGTACAACAAGTTTAAAAAGACACAAAAGAACACACCATTTAAAACACAGTGCTCAAAACAATATAAAAACAGTTTAAAAACAATTCAAAACCATTTAAAACCAATTAAAATACTTTAAAACAATTTACAAACCTTGGAAGGTCAGGCCAAACAAGTGAGTTTTTAGGGCTCTCCTAAAGGCCGACAGTGAGCCTAAACTGCGGATATCTGCTGGGAGTGCATTCCATAGGCCAGGAGCAGCTACAGAAAAGGCCCAGTTCTGAGTTGCCACCAGACATACTGGTGGTAACTGGAGACAACCTCTCCAGATGACCTCAACATGTGATGGGGAACATACAGAAGAAGGAGCTCTCTAAGGTAGCCAAGACCCAAGCCGTATTAGTTTTTCATTACATCTTTGCCAAGTAAAAATGAAACTCTATTTTTTCTATTCATTAACTGCCCTCAGCCATTATTGGAAGGGCAGTATAGAAATTGAATGAATGAATGAACGAACGAACGAACGAACTAACCTTCTGGTTAGCATTTTTGTGTGTGTGATGCTATGGGGACTTTCAAGCTTGACATAACTTAGGGCCTCAGCATGTCATAATCCAGCCCTGATCTAGAGCCTGTGTGAAAGCAGGCAACTAAGTTGGGAGTTTTTAAAAAGACACAGTAAATCGATGTGTAGAAAGGCCCGTAGTCTCTTGGTGGCTGTGTTACACCAGCCCTGCAAGTCAAACCATAAGTACTGTTCCTATACTCTACAAACCAGGAGCAATTCTCTGCAAGCCAACTTTCTTTTCTGAGCTTGCTTTAAAGGTACTTGCAACTTTGAAGATCCTGTGAATTGTAATCCTAATAGTATCACCGTGAGCTCTTATTTTAACACACACAGAGGCGGCAATTACCTAATCGAACCCTTGGTGTAGTTCTAGTGTTATATCTTCAGTTAGGGATGCGCTAGAAAAGCAAACACAGTTTATTGGCAATAAAGAAAGAGAGCCAATGGTTTAGAAAAAATGGGGTGGGGGACTATTTTCATTTTGCAACAGGGACTGAATGCCAGGCAGAGAGAAGTCATTGTTCAGCCTCCATTGACTCACATTCTTTCTTCCCACTCTTTGTAAGATTAGTGTGTGTAGAACTTACAGCCCCCAATTAATCAATTTGCTCCTTTGTCTTGGCGGGTCTTTTTCCTATTCATGTTGTGAAGGGCACCCTGCTTAGCAGTCTTGTAATTCTCTGTCTTGCAACCTAAAGAGGGGAGGATGGTTGGGTGTGGGGTGGGGGGAGAATTGGGGAGAAGTGTGGGATGTGGAGAGAGGAAGTCAGGCATCAACCTGTAGTGAGGCCAGATAGACAACATTTCCCCTCTGCCTTTCTTTTCAGAGTGTGTGGGGTGGGGGGGTGGGGTGGGGTGTTTTTACCAAGAAAGGATGGTTTGTCAGCCTTTGCCTGGGATCTCAAGGGGACCAGTGGTAATGACTCACAGATTTAGTTTATTTTAGCCATTAGTTGCCACTGGCAGCTTATGCAGAATGGTCTGGACAAAAGAGAGATCTGCAGACCTAAATCTTCTTTCCTTGTCACATATTTGCAAGCACTCAACACTGCCATTATCCCAGGGAATTTAAGGTTTTCACTGGAAAGAAATGTTAAAAAGGGGACGAATCACCATTTCCCCAGTACTCCCTGTATGATGCAGGACTCAGGAACTGTAGTCCATAGCCCTTCCAACACCTTTGCATGGATACAAGCTTAACACTGTTCCAAGTTCTGCCTGACTAACTCACCAATAAAGAGCAGAAGAGCTTCTGTCCAACTGTAGCTCAGTTTGGCTTTCTAGATTTTGGTGAGCAATCTATGCAAAAGGAAGAGAGAGCATTCATTATTGCAATATGTTCCTGATCCTCCAAACCATGGCATGAAGGCATCTGAATCCTCCAAACCATGGCATCTGAAAAGAGATGTATGCTGAATACCCACTTTAGTTTGTTGTAATGCCTGAATTGTACTATTGTGTGGGCATGTTACTATCTCTCAGCCTCAACTTCCCACAGTACTATTATATAATAGACTAATAAGTACTACTGGCCTACCTTCCACAGTTCTTGTAAAGGTCTACTGAAATAACAAAGACAAACCACTCTGAGCACTTAAGAAAACCAATATATAAAGTACTATAGAAGTACAATATTACTATTGTTTATATACCACTTTTCAACAAAAGCTTCTCAAAGTAGTTTACACAGAAGAAAAAGAATATGGAGAAGATGGTTCCCTGTCCTCAAGGGCTCACAGTCAAAAAGGAAACAGAAGATAGGCACCAGCAACAGCCACTGGAGAGAAGTTGTGTGGAGGCTGAATAGGACCAGTTGTTCCCCCTTTGCTTAATGTAATCACCACTTTGAAAAGTGCCTCTTTGCCCAGTTAGCAGGGGACAATATTATTTTGTAGTAGATGAAAATCTGATAGGGCTTGTGGGGCAGCAGAAAGCTGGCTTGGTTCTCAGGAGGTTCTCTTTCCATCTGAAAGGGTTAAGCTGCTCCTCTGCTTCCAACCCACCCTGCTTCTGTCCTGTCCTTCACAAACTCAGCTTTAAATTTAAGCATTTTATGTGCTTTTAAAATGTCACCCCTTGCTTTTTAGGATGCTGTATGAATGCACCCAAAATATATAAGAAGAGAGTCCTTCAGCTGTGACAGGAGCACAGGCCATCTGTCTCAAGATTAAACTAGTCAATCTCCCACCAACATTTCACAGATGGATGGATTTGCTTTCACTAGGTTTAACAGAAGAAAGTCATTAGCAGACTCAAGGACAGAATTAGTAACTCTTCAATTGCACTAATCTCTGATGCATTTCTTGGAAGTGGCTCCATTTGTGCATACCTTAAAAAAATAATTCGGATTCTATTCCCACCACAACTTGAGCATTAGCGTTTTAATGCACATAGCATTTCCTTGCACATAGCATTTCCTTCCTCTCTTTCCTCTGAGAGCTAACTAACCCAGTTTGCCACCAACATTTGCCCCAATGCACGCCATGCCTGAGAAACAGTGGCTATCCCATACACCCTTGCAAGAAAGCATTTGGAAAGGGCCTTCCAAAGGGCCTTGTCCCATGCCTTGGAAAGACGTTTCTGCTCTTTATTGGTGGATTAGTCAGGCAGAACTTGGAACAGTGTTAAGTGGTAATGAGACGGAGGGTGTAAATAGTTAGACTGGATTCTATTAAACTTCCTCTTCAGTAGAGATATGCACAAAATATGATTCGGATTCTGAATTGCAGCACATCCCCTGCCCCTTTAACATGGAGGAAAGAGGATCATCTGCTGCTCACCACCACTTCCTTAATTGCAGTGCTCCGTACAGCTATCTTGGCATGCTGGTGGCACTCTCCCCCAGATGCCCCCGCATGATGCCAGCATGCATATGGCCTCTGCGCATGCGTGGAGGCCATCTATGTCCTAGCATTGTGCAGGGGTAGCTCTGGGAGAGTGTTGCCGGTGCGCCAAGATAGCTGGGGGAGCACTACAATTAAGGAAGTGGTGGTGAGTGGGAGAGGAGCAAATATGGACCTGGTCTCCTCCATGTTAAAGAGGCAGCGGATATACTGTGATTCAGAGTCCGAGTTGTCACTCATCCCCCCCCCTTCACTGTGCTGCTCACTGTTACAGCAGCATTCATCTGAAGAGACAGACACTCAGGGGCATAGCAAAGTTGGAGGGGGCCCAGCGACAAGATTTTAAAATGGAGCCCCCCTCACTGAAGCTCAGATCATGAAGTAAAGAAATCTTAAATGAGGATGAATAGTGGTAACAAAAAGCATAGTAAAACTTATCTATATCTATATCTATATCTATATCTATATCTATATCTATATCTATATCTATATCTATATCTATATCTATTTTATTTGGCTTATTTTAAGCCAAATTTTGGGTTACGGCCCATTTGACCCACGAGTATACCCCTTTGGTTCTGGCAACAACTATATCTCTTATGTGCCACAATAGAACATCATCCTAAATTATTTTTTAAAAGGTTTTGTAAATTGTGGACAACGATGCAAGTCATTTAATGGTACTAGAAAGACATGCTGTTCTGGTAGCTCCAGGTCTTAACACTCACATCAGTTTCAGAGGATGAATACAACTGAAGGAAGCCCGGGTGGGTTCGCAGCTGGGGGAGTCAGTTATGTGAATTGCCTCTGCGCCCCCCCAAGGCAGTGGGCCCCCAGACAACTGTCTCCCCTTGCCCTATTATAGTTACGCCCCTGCTAACACTGCCTGTAACTGTGATGATGGGATTTGATCGAAACCAGGCCCTTGTCTAATAAAGTTTCATTGTAACTTACAGTTATTGCCACAGAGATTTATAAACTCAATATGACAAATAGTTGTGTAGCCATGTGTAAATGTATTCTTGTCTTATCGAAATAATAATCTCCATTTTAGAGTCCTTTTTCCCTTCCTCCTTTATTTTCCAACCGATGACTAAACTTGAAATGTAGTTATTTTTTGGTATTCAGAGGCCCCTCATAACATGAGGCCCTAAACTGTCCTTACTTAGCATATGCCTCTATCTGGCACTGCTTATTCCAATATCATTAACCTGAAATAATTCCTATTTAGAGAAGAGCAAAAGGCCCCTGAGAAATGTTGCTAATCTTAATGAAACTCCTTTAACTTCTCTTGAAATTCCGACAACTCTTCTTGTCTGAACAAAATTATCCAAATGCATTTTGAATCTCAATCTAGGCAAGATTCAGCAGTTGCTCTATTACTATACTGGAGATTGCATATTCACAACTTTCAGTTCCATGCACACTTGCTATTGAGCAGGGCTGTTATATGTAGGAGTGACTGACTATTGCTAATATGCATGCTTAGAATCTGCACATAGTCATGGTGAAGAGTGAAAAACCAAACCTGCATTTTAACCATCCTGATAACGAATATGAAAAAAGTGCCTAAATGGTGTGAAGAGGTTAGTAATCTGTAGAGCTGTGCAATGTCAGATTGGGAATTTTGTAAATGGCTTGAAATTGGCCATTTTGGAATGTGTCAGAAATAATCTGGAGCTGAAATAGAGAAGCTTATTTTGGACTCCAATTCTGTTTGGGGAATTCCAAAGTCTTCTGGAGCTTCAAATGGTGGGGGGAGTCTGTATTCCCTTCCCTCTTCATATCTGGTGTGTGTGTGTAGTGGGGAGACATCTTCTGCCATCTATCTGCCCGCCTATCCACCTTCCTGCCTTCCCATGCATTTCTTTCTTTTTAAATTTTAAGTGATTATTTTACTTACAATTTTAACAATAATGTGGTAGGTTCTCAAATGTTACATCACTACCCCTGAGATTCTCTGATATTACATCATTTTTCTCTTGCAATTCTCTGTGAGTACAATTTCCAGTTATTTTTTAAAAATTCAAATAATGGATATTATTGTAATTAAATACACAGACTCCAGCAATTCTTACCTACTTTTGGGGCAACTTTCAGAACTCCCTTTCCAGAAATTTTTAAAACTTTCCCCATAGACATCTATGGGGATTTTTGCCAATAAAATATTGGATTCTAAATCTGATCCTGAAATCCTGAGGGGTCCAAAGGAACTGGACCCCTCAGTCTGTGGTTCCGGATCGGATTGGATCCAAAATTTGTGATTGTGCACAACCCTACTAATTTGCATTCAGTATTATGAATATGTGCCCTAAGCCTGATTCAGTACTAAACTAAAGGTAAAGTGTGTTGTCAAGTTGATTTTGACTCCTGGCTCCCACTGAACTACCACAGGTAAATGTGAACCCTAGAGTAGGAGAGAACCAGCAATGCTGGCAAAATGGTTAAACCATTTAAAATAACCATTAAAAATAATTCCTTCAAATATAATATTGTACTTTCCCCAAGTAATTTCTGTGCTTTCTAATATCAAGTATTTTCACACATGAGTTTAAATTGCCTTTGAGGCTCTCTTGCTCTTCATTAGGATACTGTGGTTGTTGTTAATGTGGATTAGGAAGTGAGAGAGAACTCTCTGAAATTCCAAAGTACATTCAAGCCAATGCCAAATTTACATTTTCAGGTATGAAGCATGCTGATAAGATATTTTATCAAGACAGAATAAAGCAAAGAATTTTAGGTCTTCTAGGTAAATTTTAGCTAATTCTAACTTTTCTGTTGTTGTTTTGTCTGAACAACAAAAATGTGCTTGTTAAATCCTTGGGAAAAATGATAAGGAAACCGTTGCCTCTCTTTGAATATTCTCCAGACTTTCCCAACTGCAAGGTTAATACTTTAGCAATGAAGCAAAAAAAACCAACAACAGTGTACAGAATGAGTGACAGAATCCACAATACTTACAGCTACATTCAAATATGTATGTGTTCTTTCAAAGGTCAAGTAAACAGAACATAGAACAGCTTCAGGTAAAGGCATTAAAAGAAACAAAAACTCAAGGGAGGCTTTGAGTAAAAATGATACTGACAGGGTAACCTAAGGAATAGTTGTCAAGTAGCAAATATATGCAGAATTGGTGGGGGGCAGTTAATACAACGTTTGTAATGTTGATGCATATATGCGCCTCTGTATATGCATTTGTATGGCTTCAAGATGGTCTTTCTTTCTCCACTGGACCGCTCCAGAGACTGCACTTACTACATCTAAAGCTACTTGGTTTTTTGGCAGCACCAATAATACACAGTCATGACTGAAATGTATGCAGCTAGGTACTTGTGAAAACATATTAAAATGCTTACTAAAATGCAAATTGCATACAGATTAGTTGGCATTCACAACAGTGTAGTCCTGTAGGGATGGGCAAGGAAACAGTTCTTGAACGTTTTTTTCCTCCCGGGTCTCAGCAGGAACACAAAGCCCTTTGCTTTCTAAATGGAAACAAGATGCTGCTCTTGCTGTTCCAACAGTTTGTTACATAACTGAATATCTATTATTTATTTATTATTTATTTATTTACATGTATATCCTGCTCTTCCTCCAGGGAGCTCAGAGTACATGGTTATTTTTTTATCCTCACAATAACCCTGTGAGGCTGGTTAGGCTGAGAGAGACATGACTGGCCTAGAGTCACCCAGTAAGTTTCATGGTTGAATGGGGATTCGAACGCAGGTTTTCCCAGTCCTAGTCAAATATTCTAACCACCACACTATGCTGGTTATACCAGGCTATCTCAGGCTATAATTATTTTATTGCTGTTCTTCTTGTCTTCTTTTAAAAGGAATATGCTCTATCCTTTCTTGTTGACAATTCGGATTGCTCTTCTCTGGATGCGTAACCACATGAGATTCAAGACTTCTTGTAATTAACCCTCCAAATTATTGCCTCTGTCAAAGTAAGTGAAGTGTGTGGCCATTGGGTGGGCGTGGCTGTGGGTGTGGCTGTGGGGTGGATATGGCAATGGGGGCTGCAATGGAGAGCACCTGCACTTCTGAATTTGTGACTACACCACTGGTCCTAAAAGAGGAAGCCTGGAAGGGCAATCCAGATCTAGCAACAGGTACAGTATGGGCTCATCCAAAGCTGTTCAGGGCTTTAGAACACAACACAAAACAGCCAACAGAATGACACTTAGGGGGCCGTTTTACATACTCTCTGAAGGTGGACTTAAGTCTTCATTGTTGCACCTCCTTCTGAAATTAGCCACAAAGCAGTAGAAAGTCCTGCTGTCTTAGTTCCCCATAAGGCATCGTTCAGTCCAACTGAATCAAATGGTTACGGGTGCTTCACTAATGTGCTTCTGCCACTTAATGATTTAGAGTCATCTTACCATAGAGTTTAAGGTGGATTAAATAGAATCCAAAGACTTTCCACTCTTTCTACTAATTAGTTGCTCACAGATGGAATGATGAAAGGCATCCTGCTGTGTTGGTTCTGGGCACTTCACACTTGAAACATAAATTGGACTGATTATCCTTAAAGAGACTGATTACTCTTGCTGCACTGCTGGGGGGTGGGAGTGCAGGGAGTGCCAAGGGTCTTTGAATCTACATTTAGCATTTGGCAGCCACAGTGAAAGGGACAGATCAATCCTCCTTTACATATTGGTTGGGTTTTCAACTGCTTTTTCTGTGTCATTCGAACGTTATGGCCAAGATCACAATACAGATATAGGCTGCTTCAAATATGTCATGAAGTTTTTAAAATATATATTAAGAAAAAAATCTGGGAAGAGTATCATTATATCTATATCACCCCTGCTAACTTGGCAAAGAGGCATCTTTTAACGTGGTGATTCTCTTTATTTAGCAAGGGGAGAGTAACTGGCCCTATCCACCCCCAGCACAGTACCTCCAGTGACTGTTGCTGGTGTCTATCTTATGTTTCTTTTTAGATTTTGAGCCCTTTGGGGACAGGAAGCCATCTTATTTATTTATTATTTCTCTTTGTAAACTGCCCTGAGCCATTTTTGGAAGGGCAGTATAGAAATCGAATAAATAATAAATTATATATACACACACACACACAGACACACACATAAATTATATACACACAAATAATAAATTACACACACACACACACACACACACACATATAGGTGTGGAAGCTTCAGTCTCTCGCTCCCTCGCTCTTTTTCTCTCCCTCTCCACCTCACACCAAACAATTTAGACTTTTTGAGTAAAATAGGGCATAACCAGGGGTGTAACTATAATAGGGCAAGGGGAGACAGTTGTCTGGGGGCCCACTGCCTTGGGGGGGCCCCCAGAGGCAAGTCACATGACTGACTCCTCCAGCTGCGCACCCGCCCAGGCTTCCTTCAGTTGTATTCACTCTCCAAAATTGATGCGAGTGTTAAGACCTGGAGCTATCAGAACAGCATATCTTTCTCTAGTACCATTAAATGACTTGCATTGTCCACAATTTACAAAACCTTTTAAAAAATAATTTAGGATGATGTTCTATTGTGGCACATGGGTTGTGTGTGTGTGTGACTATGCTTTTTGTTACCACTATTCGGCCTCATTTAAGATTTCTTTACTTCATGATCTGAGCTTCAGCGGGGGGGCTCCATTTTAAAATCTTGTCTCTGGGCCCACTCCAACCTTGCTACACCCCTGCTTGCTGCCCAATATAAGTAACTACAAATATATATTTACTGAGTGCAATCTAGGAAATACACCAGCGGGTATTCGAACTCACAGCCTCTTGCTCTCTAGGCAAGCTGCTTCCTCGCTGCACCACCGCAGCTGAGGAGGTCTGGGCATTCTCATATTGCCACTTCAGATTATGCTTAAAGACATCCAGGATATTTTGTTTACCTAGACTGAGTGAATCCTTACAGAAAATGAGAGTTTAATCTATAAGATCTTATGTAGTATTACATAATCCTTACAGTATCGATTACTGCAAGACATAGATGTTTACTTCAAACTCTTTCAGTGCCAACAGATTCCAAGATGTGTGGAATATAGCAGCTCTCATTAATACAATGATTGAACAAGTGGAACTTGTGACAAAAAAAATGTGTCAGATCTGAAATCTCACGTTACATTGTTGAGGAAGGGACCAGAACAGGGCATTGATTGGCAGCAGGAAGGTGGAAGGTCCCTCTTTTTTCTTTATATTGCTTGGGTTTTGTGCAACTGTTAACACTAACTCTGCAAGGTTTTCCTTACATAGGAACATAGGAAACTGCCATATACTGAGTCAGACCATTGGTCTATCTAGCTCAGTATTATCTTCACAGACTGGCAGCGGCTTCTCCAAGGTTGCAGGCGGGAATCTCTCTCAGCCCTATCTTGGAGAAGCCAGGGAGGGAACTTGGAACCTAGATGCTCTTCCCAGAGCGGCTTCATCCCCTGAGGGGAATATCTTGCAGTGCTCACACATCAAGTCTCCCATTCAGATGCAACCAGGGCAGACCCTGCTTAGCTATAGGGACAAGTCATGCTTGCTACCACAAGACCAGCTCTCCTCTCTGACCAGCTCTCCTCTCTTTGCTTTCTCCTTTCCTACTATTACTATTATTTGTGTATATACCACGTTTCAACAACAACAACAAAGGTTCTCAAAGTAGTCTACATAGAAAGAGGAGGAGAAGGAGGTTCCCTGTGCTGAAAGGTCTCACAGACTAAAAAGAAACACAGGATAGAGTAGACGCCTGCAATGACCACAGGGACAGGCAGGGAAGCAGTTCTGGCACTTTCCACCCTCCTGGGTCTCAGCAGGAATGCAAAGCCCTTTTCCTCTCTGCTGATGCTGTGCTGAGGTTAAACAGGGCCAGAGAATCACCACTTTGAAAGGTGCCCCTTTGCCTCCCCCATTTCTCCTAATGCTTTCTCTTACTCTCCTCCCTCCAGATATCCTTGTGATATTGCCCGTGTCCTGTTGATTGACAGGAGGAGAACCTCCTTTTGGAACCTTTGTCCAAGCATTCCATAGTTGCAAAGCATATGCCCTCTCTCTTACTTTGGGGGTAGGAGGGGTTTTTTTGGGGGGAAGCTCTTGGCTTCTCCCCTAAAACACTATGAGGCATGACTTGTGGTCCCTCCCAACACCCCCAAATGCCCCCTCACCCTTCATGAGAGCTTGTGGAGACTCTGTGCCTATCCACACATTCCTTTATCATTAATGCCCTGGTTTTCCAGGGTTTTAAAACTGTTTGAATGTTTAATTGGTTTTATTCTGTTTTTATAGTTTTGATTTTAATTGTTAACTGATTTAAATTGTTTTTATTTTTTTGTTAACCACCCTGAGCCATTTTTGGAAGGGCGGTATATAAATCGAATGAATGAATGAATGAATAGTACTAGAAAACTACATTCAATTACTGCCTTCTAGCCTACTTTGTTACACCATCAAAATTTATGGACATCCTCTATAGAGTCTGCTGGTGTTTTATGGAAATAACACTGTCCCTTCCTGAACTGCCGATTGGCTGTCTGCACCTTCAATCAAATGCAATCGTTTACATTTTTTAATCTGTAAATAAGCTGCTTCCCAAAGCAGATGTGCACCTAGGTAATTTTAGAGCCTGGACCTAAAGTCCTTTGGAGCCCCCCTCTCTGCCCCCCGCTGCATGTTAAGCATCATTTTTTAACATGTAGGTTCTTGAGGGCACAAGCCACACCACCCAGGGCAGACTAAAGATGATTTGGGGGGCCCCAGGGAGTGTGGAGGCCCTGGACTTTGGCCCCAAAGTCCAGGGGTAAGAGCACCTCAGCCCAAAAGGCACAAAATTAAGGTATGTTGCCTGGAGCTTTGGCTTTTAGTTTGCATCTCCTCCGGAATGGAGGGTGCATATTCACATATCAGCCAGATTTGCCCCAAAGTCCCTGAGAACAATGAGGGGGGGGGAGCTCTTCACACATGATTCAGGCTTTTCATTGTGCATTAGAGTGTAGCCCGATTTATATTCAGGGTTAAAAAAAACCCACTTTTTGCATCATTTGGGGGGGGGGTAACGTTGAACTCGCAGTAAAGCCTGCTTTCTGAAAATGCTTCTGGTGGGGAAATGATGGATTTTCATGAATTTCACATCAGAAACTAATTGCTGTAATGGTATGGAGGTGTGTTTTACATTGACCCTGGGTGACATGATGCACAGCCCTCTGTTGCCATAAGGAGGGCTGCAGGTCCGCAAGAAGTCTTCAGTATCCCTGTGCTGACGTTTCCTTTCCTCGGCAAACCAGGCATGGAGGAAAAACGTGGAACAATTTTCACATCTCTCTCCTCCCTCCCAAAGCCATTTACACATGTACAAATCTGTTCTTTGGGGCTGCATGCATCAGGAACAGATTTAAACCCGTGGAAAGGGGTTTGGGAAGGAAGGAAGGGAGAGACACAAAAATTGTTCCCCCTCCCCCTCCACACCCAATCTACTGAGAAAGGAGCCTTCAGCTTCTGGAGATTTTCAAACAGTGCCTGGGCAGCCATCTGTAAGGGATGAAGTAGCAGTTTCCTCAGTAGGGAGTTGGACTAGGTCTCTGGACCCTTCCAGCTCTGCATTTCTGTGATCCTAACATAGCTTAGAGATATCAGTCTCCTGAGGGCAAGCACTATTTTGTTATATCACAGAAATGAATCCTCTCATGAAATGAATTTCTGTCAAGCATCCTTTGTACCGCTAGAACAATTTTAAAGAAATATTCTATAAATAAGTACAATCTTATTCTCGGCGTCTAATGACATTTCAGGCTACCTGAGCTCTCCGGTGATTAAATGGCAAAACACAGAGGTGGTAATGAAGAAGGTTAGTCTGGTATAAAACTGAACAAATAATGCATTATTCATGCTTAAACTCTAGCTGAGATTTATTGTTTTCAGTAGATATGTAAAATAAGCCTGTAAGCTTGTAATCAGACAGCTTCTCTGACAGGTGGATGGGAAGGACAAAAGGTAAAATACTGAAACCTTAACCCACTCCAGCATCATCTGCAGCTGTACTCAGATGATGAGAATATTGCTAAAGCAATCTTGGTAATGGAACACAGGAAGCTGCCTCAGAACACTGGTTCAACTAGCTCAGGATTTTCTACATGACCGGCAGTGGCTCTCCAAAGTTTCAGGTCAGAGTCTTTTCCAGCTCTACCTGGAGATCAGGGGGGCGATCACATAATTTTGGAGCCTGGACCTAAAGACCTTTGGAACGCCCCCCCCCCACCGCCCGCTGCAAGTTAAGCATCATTTTTAACACATAGGTTCTTGAGGGTACAAACCACACCACCCAGGACAGACTAAAGAGGATTTGGGGCCCCCCCGGGGGTGTGGAGGCCCTGGACTTCGGCCCCGAAGTCCAGGTGGAAAAGCGTCTCTGCTGGAGATGCCAGGGATTGAACCTACCACTACTACTATGAATATTTATATACTGTCATTGTGTTACTGTTCTATGTTATTATGTGATATTGTAAATAAAATTAAGCAATAAAATAAAATAAAATCTAGTTCAGACACCAAGCTAAATTGCCTCTTTGCAAGCCACCCGGTTAATCTCTGTGACATATTTTAGAAATAATATTGCCTAGGCTGGATAGGGCCATTTTTATTTATTTATTTATTTATTTGATTTATATACTGCCCTTCCAAAATGGCTCAGGGCGGTTTACTCTCCCCCTGCTAAATATAAGAGAATCATGGAAACTTCTGCATGCAGATGCTCTGCTGCTGAGTTATGACCAATCCCCATGGTATATAAAGGGAAGTATATATATTCCCCCTCCTTTGTGTGGTTAGGGGGGAAATGGTGCAGAGGGGAAGTAACCTGCCTAGAGAGCAGGAGGCTGTTGATTTGAATCCCCGCTGGTGTGTTTCCTGGAATATGGGGAACTCCTATATTTTTATTTATTTATTTATGAATTTATATACCGCCTTTCATTAAAAACAATCTCAAGGCAGTTTGCAAAAGTTAAAAAACATACAATAAAGTGACAATAAGAATATTAACCTAGAAATATAAAAACAAACCAAATTTAAAATCTATAAAATACAAGCATAAAATTATAAACGGGTAAAAACACATAGAAGCAGCAACAAAAACAATCATGGGACAAAAACAAGCCTGGATAAAAAGCCAAGATTTAACAAGCTTTCTAAAAATTGTGATGGAGTCTGAGGAGCGAATGGCCACTGGGAGAGCATTCCAGAGTCTGGTGGCAGCAACAGAGAAGGCCCTGTCCCGAGTGCATGACAGCCGAGCCTCCCTCATGACAGAGCCTCGTCTCTGACAGCAGAGCCCCCTCAGATGACCTCGTCGAGTGGGCAGCAACCCTTGGGAGCAGGTGGTCTGTCAGGTACCCCGGGCCCAAACTGTTAAGGGCTTTAAAGGTCAAAACCAGCACCTTGAATTGGACCCGGAAACGAACTGGCAGCCAGTCCAACTCTTTCAGAATGGGTGTGATGTGCTCCCATCAGGCAGCTCCGGATAAAACCCTAGCTGCTACGTTTTGCACTAGCTGCAGTTTCCAGATATTCTTCAAGGGCAGCCCCATGTAGAACGCGTTACAGCAATCCAGCCATGACATGACTAAGGCATGGGTAACTGTGGCCAGATCTGCCTTCTCGAGAAAGGGATGCAACTGGCGCACTAGCCGAAGCTGTGCAAAGGCACCCCAGCAACAGTCACTGGAGGTACTGTGCTGGGGGTGGATAGGGACAGTTACTCTCCCCCTGCTCAATAAAGAGAATCACCACGTTAAAAGGTGTCTCTTTGCCCAGTTAGCAGGGGTTAGCAGGGTGTTTGCAAGGGAAGCATTTATAAAACACAAGATTAAATGCTTGGGCTGGGTTGAGGCCTAAACTTAGAACCCAGGCAAGTGGAATGGATTTCTTATGCTGAGAAAATGGGGGGAAGGCTCTAGGCAATCCCCTATGCTGGACAACCCTAATGGAAGATGTTGATTTGCAGGCATCTACCCATCCACTCACCAGGCTCTCCTGGCCCTCTGGCAATCAGGACCACTGGCCCAGCAGCACGCAGATCCAAATTCTCTTTTGTACTGAAGTTTGGAAGAGGCAAGAGAGAGCAAGAGTCACTTTCAAGCAATAACAGAGGTTTGTTACCAGCTCAAATGAGAGAAGACCTTTGCTTTCTCCCAAGCCCTCTGCATGTGCCAAAGGATTCAGGCAGAGGTAGACTCTTATTCTATTTGCATTGCAGTTTGATCGTAAGGAACAGCAGGAGTCCCTCCCACTATTTCTTATGTGCTCCATGAACTAGGCACAAATGAGAGTAGACCAAGCTCCCACTACGCATCTCAGAGGATTTGGGGGAGCGAGTTGATGGCAACCAAAATGTAATGGCTTGCTATTAAAACAAGCTAACACCTGTGGACCCTGTCTGTATTATAAAAGATCTGTATGGCTGTATGCAAAGGATGTCTCCTGTATCTTTCGTTATTGCTGTGGAAGAAGGAATGGTCACAGGTCAGTTTTTCTTATCTCTGCATAACAAGCAGCAACTGCCAACATGCCTTCTTCTGCTGTCCCTTGCATCTACTCACCCTGAAGCTATGAACTGAACACTCACTGACACATATAGTCATTTCCTCAACATAGCCTACAGAGAAAAGAATTATTCAATACAAGAGAAAAGATACTGGGGCATAAGGGAGCAAACACTTAAAACAAAAGAAAGTCAAACAATAGTCTAAAACAAATGGCTGACACAATGGCAATGTCTAACTTGTCCTTTCAATTTCAGTGGGGTTACTCACTTTCCCCATCATGTAGCCAATATCTTTAGAGGAGTCTCATTCTCAGAAGAGTGTAATTTCCATTTCTTAAAAAGAAAGCAAAGCTACATTATACACAGGTAATCATGGTCCAAATGAAGCCAATCTAAATCGAGCGTTCTCAAACTTGGATCCCCAGGTGCGGTTGAACTACAACTCCCATCATACCCAGCCACAATTACCTTCAGCTGGGGGATGATGGGGACTGTAGTCCCACAGTATCTGGGGACCCAAGATTGAGAGCCCCTGGCATAAACAGAAGCAAATGTTTTCTGGCTCAATTGCCCTTGATTAGTTCCTTCCTATCTCTTACCACAAGGGCCAGTTATTCATTGACTAAATTTTAAAAGAAGCAAACTGGTTAATGGAGGGAGGTGATGTGCTACATGTTTGTGAGATCTACTGCCAGTTGCCCTCCAAAAGAGGCAGTCTTTTGAAATGGCAGACAGAAGGATTGTTGGTTTAGCTAATTTCATTTACGGCCCAAGCCAGTTACTGCTAACAGCCTATTGTTCAGAGAAGACATTCACTTTGCTGCCTTCTTTTCAGTAGTCCCTCTTATACCCTCCGCACACATTTATTTCAGCACAGCTGGATTTACACTGCAGATGTTTCTGTTCTCTCCGATATTCCCTCACACATCCTCTTTCAAATCCCTGATTAGCCTTCAGTTCTTCATTTCTCTTTCCTTCCCAGGATTTCAAGTGAGAATACGTGAAGGAATTATGACAAAGATTTCCCCGAGGCTGGAACAGCTGCCTTTTATCCCAGACTAGGGGGATCTGACCAAAGAGCCTAATTCCAGCTGCCTATCGATTTTGCTGCTCCACTAAATCCCCTGCTGTCCTTGGCACTTAGCTTTTAGAGGATTACAACTATCTCTCCACAATTTAACTGCAGATTTGCATATCTTGACAGACAGGGTCGGTGCTCTGCGAGGCCCCTTATTATTTATTCCATCTAATAAACATAAAATCAGCAATCACCCATAGAAGAAACTGGTACTGTATTCTTCAGTACCATGTTAACACGGGGCTGGATAAACATCAATGCTATATATACAGCCTTTACCGACGGCCATGATTTCCAGTGGGCATCCACCATCCATCACGCAATTGCTTTGGCACAATCCTTGCATTTTGCACAAGAGCACTCTCGTGCAATCGTGCACACATTCCGTTAAAAGGCAGGCAGAACATTTCACAGTATGTCAGCCACTGTGAGGAGGGGATGCAGTGCTCCCTTCCTCATCCCATCTTGTCCCACTCACACGCCTCGCTGGGCCTGCCATGGCAGATGTTGACATAATCAACATGTGGCAGTGGCTCATGGGTCAGGCTAAAAATGGACAGGTAATGTGGAGGGCACTAGCAAACTGTGGGTCACAACCCTGCCCTAGAAGAAACTGGAGAGGACAGGCAAACAGGGAGAGGGCTTAGCTGGCATAACCAGTTCAATAAGGGCATGATATTGCCCACAGTGCAATGTTGTCATATTCAAGCTTCCCAAATCCGGGTGGCCTAATTTGCATATTATGCAAATTATATTAACACAGGGCTGGGTTAACATCAATGCTATATTATTATTATTATTATTATTATTATTATTATGCAAACACCCTTTGTTAATTGTTATGGTATTGTTGTTCACCACCTAGAGTCTTTGGAGGAGGTGGTATATAATAAAATTTCAATCAATCAATCAATCAATCAATATGTTCCTTGTAGCAATCAAGTCCAACCTGCAGGCCTAGACCTATATAATCTTAATTAGCCCTGAATCCCATGGAATTCTGCAATACACCAGCCCCATTCATGCACTATGTAAAACGTACAGATCTCTACGCAGGTACAGTATTCACGTATTATGTTGAATGCAGGTAGAGTAGTGCACTTCTTATGTGCACCATCCCTTTGAGGCACCTGTATCCAGGTTCACATTTAAAATGAACGCAGTTACAGTCATTGGCAGAAGCACATGTACATGTGTACAGACACCTGAATGTACTTGCCATCTGCTTGATTTGCATTCCACAATATGTTTGTGCCATCTCAGAGCCAACGGTTTGCGACTTGTACTTGTCTCAGAACCAATTGCTAAGTCTAAGGTCTACACACAGGTGTGTCTGAGTTTCTTTGCAATGGGTTTGCATGTTGAAAGTTTTGCTGTGTGTTGGAGATAGTGCTTTATTAGCTTTCCCATTATTAAGGCTGCTTGGTGTAGGTGCAATCTAATCAAACTTGTGAGTAATAAAGGCTTCTTCTTCCAACTCTTTCCATTATACAGCAACCTAAGGGTGCATCTGTACCAGCACTCTGATCAAATTTCATTTCAGTTGCATTTTCACTGTGCCTGTACTAATCTCTGTGTATTCCCCATCCATGTGCTTTATCCTCCAGGAATTATCAGCTTAGGTTCCATGACCATAAAGTAGTATAAAAGAAACTGACAGCATGTTGCAGGCGGCAGGCGTAGGGAGAAGCCGATATCAAAAAAAGGAGGGTGTGAGCAGGACAGTAATCCAGAACAGAGGCATCATGAGACCAACCCAGTTATGGCAAGGTTTGTGCCTCCTTAGTGAAAGAGCCAGCGTGATCTGATAATTAGTGACCTGCTGGACGGGGACTGATGAAATTGAGGTTCAAATCTCTACTCAGCTCAACTCATGATCTTGAGGTGGTCACTGTATCTCAGCTGGCCTACCTTTCAAGGTTGTTGTGAAGATAGAGGCTAAATGAAGTAAACCACCCAGAGCTCTTTGTAGAAGGGGCAAGACAGACATCAGATAGGTAGATATGTGATGAGATTAGCTCCATCTTAAACTGACCAGATGAGGAAAATTACTTGAAGTAGTCCCATTGAAATTAAAAGGACAAATTAGGCAATATGTGTACTTTTAATTTAAGTGGGACTACTTTGAGTAATTTTGCTCATGCTCTTGGCTATGGATCTGCTGTGAGACTGCTGCATCCTTCAAAGACAGTGTCAAGGTTGCACGAAATGGGTAATTGCACAACCAGAGCTTCTGCAGATGTTCTTCTTGTCCTGAATGGGGAAATCTCTGTGGACGTGCTGCTTGCACAACTGCCTGTTTTTTGCACAACCCCAACACTGTCTTTGAAGGGCGCAGCACTCTCACAGTATATCATTATGAAGATGAAATGCTGTGCTGGATGCCAGCCAATAAGTAAGTACGTAGGTAAATTCTATCTGTTGTGTAGAATGAGTCGGAAGGTGCATGCTAAAGTGTGAATACAGATGACTAATTTGCCAAATGGGGAAGGTGGGGGAAGCCTTCTCTCTTGATAAGGCTCCCAAGCCTTTCATCACAGTGATGTGAGCCAGCATGGTGTAGTGGCCTGAGTGCTGGATTAGGCCCAGGGAGACCCAAATTCAAATCCCCGTTCAACCATGAAAGTCACTCTGGACCAGTCACTTCTCTCTCAGCCTAACCTACCTCACAGGGTTGTTGTGAAGCTAAACATAACCATGTACATCACTCTGGGCTCCTTGGATAAAGAGAGGGATATAAATGTAAAAATACATACATACATACATACATACATACATACATACATACATACATGTTAAGCAAAAGAAAAAAAGCCATTATTATTTCTTTGTCTTGAAGCCCAGGTGTAGTCAGAAACCAGAGCACCTTGTTAGGCTAAACAAATTAGGTTGACATCATTCCTCCTGCAGTCAACAACAACAACAACAACAACAACAACAACAAGTCTGACTGTGTAAACAAGAAATAATATCTATAATAATAACAATATTGATAATAAAATTCAGTCATCACAGGTCCTTGGGAAGGACTCGATGTCTGGATAAAACAAACCAGTCAATAACACCTGTCTGATTGTGTAAACAAGAAATAATAATTTTATTTTTATTAATTTATTAACATACTGCCTGAGATATGCATCTCTTTCACACAACATGTGATCCACTTGTGGAACTCTCTGCCACAGGATGTGGTGACAGCCAACAACCTGGGTGGCTTTAAGAGGGGTTTGGATAACTTCATGGAGGAGAGGTCTATCAACAGCTACTAGTTGTAGGGCTATAGGTCACCTCTAGCCTCAAAGGCAGGATGCCTCTCAGTACCAGTTGCAGGGGAGAAACAGCTGGAGGGAGGGCATGCCCTCAACTCCTGCCTGTAGGCTTCCAGCAGCATCTGGTGGGCTACTGTGCGAAACAGGATGCTGGACTAGATGGGCCTTGGGCCTGATCCAGCAGGGATGTTCTTATGTTCTTATGTTCTTAGGCAGTGTACACAATCCAAATTACAATATAAAAGTAAAAACAGAACATTAACACTTTCACAGAATAAAAACAAAAACAATTCACAGAATGGAACAATTCAACTAATTCCACAGGAGAAAAACCATCACACAGTTTAAAATTTATTTTAATTAAAAGCCTGAGGAAACAGGTGTAACTTAAGGGTCTTTTAAAAAGCAATCAGAGATGGAGAGGCTCTTATTTTGACAGGGAGTGTGTTCCAAAGCCCTGGGGCAGCCACAGAGAAGGCCCCATCCCAAGTCCCCCCCAGACAAGTTTATGGCAACCATAACTAGACCTCCCCAGATGATATTAATAGATGACAGGGTTCATGAGAAAGAAGGTGGTCTCTTAAATACCCCGGACCTAAGCCATTCAGGGCTTTATAGGTAATGACCAACACTTTGTATTTTGCTCGGAAACATAGCAGCAGCCAGTGCAATTCTTTCAGAATCTGTGTTATATGGTCCTTTCTGTGTTGTCCCAGAGACCAACCTGGCTGCTGCATTCAATACCAGTTGTAGTTTCCAAACTATGTACAAAGGAAGCCCCATGTAGAGTGCTTTACTGTAATCAAGCCCGGAGGTTACCAGCATATATACTGTACTTCTTAAGACTGTTTAACAGCCCTCCCCTTGCTAAACAGAAGAGGCATTACCACTGATGGTGGCTTTTCAATTCTTTTTTTTTTTAAGGCCCAGCATAGCGATGTACAATTTTTGAAAACTTTTAAATAAAGCATTATTTCACTTGCTCAGCGTTTATCATAAACATTTAGGGGGGAAATGCAAAAAGAGAGACATCTGTCAGTTCTGTGGAACACACACAGAGTAAGTGATGTAGGAGAAGACCTTCCATATAGAAATAAGGTTGAATTCATTCAGTGAACCCTTTATCCTCAGCAGAGCACTCATTTTATGCCCTGGTTCTCATTTCAAAGGCATATCAAGTCCCTCTGCTTCCCATATGCCTGATAGGCATGGCGAATGTTTCCTTACGCTGCTAATCAAGCAGTTCTCCTTGGCCCCTAAACCCCAGAGCACCTCTGCCCGCTTGGCGAAAAGCAAAATGCTGCCCTTGGTTTGTAACTTAACAAGTGTCCAGTTACACTGCTCTAGAATTACTGCTGCAGCTTACAGAGAAATGAGCAAGTAGCTGGCGGGGGTGGGGAGATCCCTTTTCACCTTTAACGGCGTGAAACTGATTTCGTTTGTGGCTCTTGGGTTTGTCAGGTTTCTGGCAAGTTATTAAATAAACAGCCGGTGTTTTTTCTCTGTTAGGAAATGCTCTGCTTAATGCTGGGAATAGCATCCTAAGAAAAGCGTCTGGTAATTCGGGAGCCATTATTGTTTGTGTTTAAGAGGAAACAGGTACAAGTCCAAACGTACATCACGGTGTTCATAGTTTAGATGTTTAAAAGGAAAATTGTATGGCACTCTTAAATGACTGGAGTTTGTGTGAACAAGAACTTCCTGCTTTCAGAAAACAATTAACTCAACAGAGAGACCTTGGTTGCTGCTTCATTATTCATGTATGTAACACAATGTCTGCTGTTTCAGCCATTGTTGAGACACACGATAGATGAAATGATATCATCCATTGGGTCAGTTTGTTTTTGAAAAGTGTTAGAAGTTTTCACACCCAAGAGCACCACTGTTAAGAGCACGGAGCCCCAAGAGTGGCTGGCCAGCAGGTGACGGGAGGGGAGTGAGGCGGCCCCGGATGTAGGGATGTGCAAACTGGCTCAAGGACAAGCCAGCTTGCATTCAAACCAGTCCATCTTGAGGGCTTGCCCTTGAGCCGGACTGGACCTGGTTCAGCTCAGGGTCGAGCTGAACCTCCCAGGTCAGGCTGGGGCCAGTTTGGGTTTTTTGGGTTTTTTTTTAAGGAAGACATACCACCATTGTAGGGCCTTGGTGGTGGTGCCATGGCTGTGGTGGGGGTGCCTCTGGTGGTTTCCTCTCACCCGGCCACTCAAATGGCCAGTGTGTATGCACAGCAGCCTCCAAAATGGCCACCACCTGCTCAGAGAGGCCCGTAACGGGCCAGAAATGGGCCAAAACAGCCCATTTGAGACAGGGGGAGGATGGCGGGGGAGGTGGAACTGCCAGAGAGCCTCCTGTGGCCGTGGGAGCAGCCCAAGGCCCT
Organism: Hemicordylus capensis; assembly: GCF_027244095.1. NCBI lineage: Eukaryota > Metazoa > Chordata > Lepidosauria > Squamata > Cordylidae > Hemicordylus > Hemicordylus capensis. The sequence continues at coordinate 47,116,417 of NC_069661.1, read as the reverse complement.
GCAATGGCAATAAGTCCGCCATTAAACACTACCACCCCGAGCCGGGCCCAATCTAGCCTGGACTCAAGCCAGACGGGGCCCAGCTCTAGTGTTCACAAAACTGGACCAGACCCAGTTCGGCTCAAGTCTGGTTCGATTCGAACCAAACTGAGTTTTACGGTTTTGTGCACACCCCTACCCGGAGGCAGGAGGGTACTGGTTCTTGAGACCTGTGTGCCCTATTATTGCTTCACTCCTGATCCCCCTGAATATGATCTAGATTGGGGCCCCACTGCTGCTTTTAAGTGGGGGAAGATAAAGCAGGCAAGGACCAACGATGTACTTAACATCCCATGAAGTCTGGGTCTTAGTGGCTTGGTATGACCTGATCATTCACTGTGGTCACTGACATCCCATTAAATAGACTTATCAGCTGTTCTGCTTTTCTGGGTTGCACATTACATCTACTTGCTCCCCGGGAAAATGAGACCTGCTTCTTGCTTGTGAGTGGTCTAGGTTTTTGGAGCTTGCTAGCCAAAGTAGCTTCAGGAATGCTGCTGTTGCTTTGAGATGAAGGGCCAAGCCTGATGTCACCACAATAGAACTGTGGGTTTAAACCTGGATCTGTCCCAGTCACAAGATAAGATAAGACAAGATAAAATAAAACGGAGTGGTGGTTGCCTGATGTTAACAGCAAATGGATCATGCTTTTGAGAGGTGCTGAGCCCACCTCCCCAGTGGTGCAGCTATAATAGTGGTGCAGCTCTAACCTTTTACCGTGGCGATTCTCTTTATTTAGCAGGGGGAGAGTAACTTGCCCTATCCACCCCCAGCACAGTACTTCCAGTGACTGTTGCTGGTGTGTGTTCTATGTTTCTTTTTAGAATGTGAGCCCTTTGGGGACAGGGAGCCATCTTATTTGTTTTGTTTCTCTTTGTAAACCGCCCTGAGCCATTTTTGGAAGGGCGGTATAGAAATCGAATTAATAATAATAATAATTAACAATAATAATTGAACTGGGTGGCACAAATGTCCCTGGGCCCCGAGATATAGGGTGCCCACCAGCGGAGTGACAGCTTGCTGTATGCTCTCTCCAATGGGTGTGTGTGTGGGGGGGACACTTCACTGTCTGTCCCAGGGCCACTTGAACCATGCCACATCCCTGGACTCCACCCAACATCATCTGCATTTCCCCCTGAGCTGGAGTCTGATATGAGAAGTGTGAATACAAAGGAGGAGGGTTTAGCACCCACACACTGATTCAGCTCTTAAAATCCAGCAGCAGCATGAGCTAACAAGCCAGAGGGGCAGAGAATGAGCCCCACCTGCTTGGGCACGGGCATTTGCTCTCTCGCTGCTTTCTGCCCCCAACCTCCCGCCACCAGCTATAACTGAGCCCTATAGGCCGGTCATTCACCCAGTAGGGGAGGGAAATCCCCCAAGAATGAATAGCCTACAGGGCTCAGTGACAACCAGGGCAAGGCCAAAGGAGCAAGAGGGCAGCTGCTGGTACTAACCCAACTGGGTCTCATTTTTCACCTCTCCAGCTCTTTAGCATGGGGCAGCTATAGTGAAAATCAGGATCCCTCCCTTCCTACATGATGGTAACCAATCCAGACTTAACAATAGGGATCTGCTACTTTCACATGAAGTTAGACTGTCAGCACTCAGTGCAACAACACCCAGCCCATGTGGTTTTCATGCTGATTTGGGACTAGTGCTGCCTGCTGCTCGATAGGTATGTTTGCAAATAAGGGTCAATCTACATGTTACCCTTGGAGAACTGTAACCAGTCTCCTAACACTGGGTGACATTCTGCACAAGGCTCCATCAGCCTAGGAACAGTCTGTACAGTTGTGAAAGAGCACTTTTGTGCAAGACCACAATATTGTGCAAACACAGTTGCACGCTAGAAGGCCATTCGTTCCAATACTGGAGCCTCGTGCAGTTTGCTGCGAACTTCTTTCCTAGACTAAATGTAGTCATGGGACTGGAGGCTGTTAATTTGAGCATGGCAATGATACAGGGGGTGGAGGGTTTAAACCCCCACCCAGGGGTGTATCTAGGGGTAGGGCAGGCAGGGCACGTGCCCTGGGCGCCACTTGAAGGGGGGCACCATTTTGTAAAATTAATTTTTTTTAAAAAAAAAATTGCTGCCAAAAACAAAATGGCCACCATGCATGCTCAAATGGCCTCTGTGAGGCCCTAGGTCATGCCAGGCATTGCAGAGGCCATTTGAGCCTGCGTAGTGGCCATTTTGTTTTCAGTGGCCATTAAAAAAAAGATTTTTAAAAATGGCCACTGCACAGGCTCAAATGGTCCCTGCGAAGCCCTAGAGGCCAGTGGGGGGTGGAGGAACCTTTGCAAACCCCCCAGCCTTTAGGAAGCCCCCCGAAGGGGCTACAGGTAAAAAATAATAATATATAATATAAGTCACTGTACACATATTCAGACTGGCACTATGTACAGAGAATCAGGGCTTGTGAATACTGAGCTGAAGCTTATGAGTGAAGATTGTATTCATTTATTCTTACTTTGCTTCTTGTGATAAGTGAGTTAAATGTGATGTCTTGCTAATATGGCTATTATTGGTGAATTTGTCTTTGAATCAGTGTGAAATCCTTAATATTAAGGCCCACTGGGAGTTTCTTGCTCTCTTTCTCTCATTTTTACTGTCTTTCTGAAAGACTAGAATATATTCCAAGCAGTGACACAGTTTACTCTGCATATCCTTTAATTATTTACAGAGTGTCTGGGAAAAGTCAAATTCTCCATTGATTTTTAAAACTTATGTAATGGTGATGCTACAATGCATAGTAGAGAATTAGACAGGCACTTCTGTTTAGTTTTCCAAGTACACCTCCACATAGTATTTGGGTATTTCATGAGCCCCAGCATACTGAAATTTGTAGTTTTCCAGCATTTTTTGATCTGGCTAAGTCCACTGCTAAAATAGTTTTTGAAATATTAAAAGATTAACAAGCCTGACTTGTATTTTTCAGCTGATATTATGGTAAAGTTATCTCAAAGATGGGTGTCAGATGCTTGGACAGGGGGCGCAATTTCAGTGTTTGCCCTAGGTGCTATTTTCCCTAGATACGCCTCTGCCCCCACCCCCCGAATTACTTTCCTGATCTAAAGCACACATACACCAAGTTGCTATATGCCTGTAACAGGAAATATGCAGAACTGATCTAGGCGCCAGTATTTCTCACCACCAGCAGCATATAGCAGCGGAAAGGCACATTTGTATATTGAGAAAATGGGGGAGGGGGTGAAATGCCTGCAGCTCCCATGCAACTTCCTTGATGTAATTAGTAGCCCCAATCTTGACCCCATAACTTCATTCAGTAAAAATAAATAAATCAGGAAATCAGTCATTGATCTCCGGGTGTAAGCTGCCACGAAAGAATCTGAGGTTAGCTTTCTACTTGCAAGTATGCATTTATGTACTAGGAGAATGAAAACAACAACGTAATTTGACCAGATTCCAAGTTTGTCTCTAAGGTAGGAGTTCTCACAGGGGTTCTTGTTCTTGAGTCCCTAGATGTTGTTGGATTACAACTCCCATTATCCTCAGTCACATGATCTAAGACCATTATGGCTGGAGATATTAACATAGGAAGCTGCCCTATACCAAGTCAGACCATTGGTCCATTTAGCTCAGTATTGTCTAGGGTTGGGCGTTTAGCATATTTTCTGTTTTGATTTGTACCAAATCCAAATCAACCCCATTTTGTATTTTGTCTGAAATTAAGCCTTCCGAATCACCCCAGTTTTGTTTTGTATCCAAATTAATCTGAATCTGAATTAATTCAGATTTTAAAATAGGTCATATGATTAAAAGAGTGGGTGGGGGTTATAGTGCCCAATGAGTGGAAGCTACTACAAAAATTTCAAAGGTATTGGGCAAACTGCTGATTTTTGGTGAATTTTTGAAGTTTGCGCATCTTCTAGATTTTCCCCATAGGGTATGATGGAGGTTTCAGGAAAAGTATAGCTTCAAGCAGGGGAGGGGGGGTGGCCCAGAGTGGATTGTGGTTGGTGGTAGTGCCCAGTTGGTACAAGGAAGCTACCACAATTTTTTCAGAGGAATTTGGCAAAGGGCTGATTTTTAAAGAATTAATGAAGTTGTGCATCTTTCAGATTTTCCTCGTAGGGTATAATGGAGGTTCCTGCAGTCCCATAACTCCACTTGAGGGGCACTGGGGTGGCCCAGAGCAAGTGGTGGTGTAGTGCACATAGGGTGCCAAGCACCCACATGGGTTGCCAACCCATGAAGTACAGGGTTTTGTTGTTCTAGAGGTGTTCTGAGAGTAGATTCTCTAGTAGCAAATGAGAGTGGATTCATGGTTTTTCATTAAAAAATCTCATTTGCTACCAGAGAATCTAAACTCAACACCTCAGAAACAACAAAGCCCAGTACCCCAATGGGTTAGCAATCCACAGGGGTGGTTGGCACCCTCTGTGCAATACACCACCACTCACTCAGCACCACAACAGCCCCCCCCCCCAAGTGCAGTTATGGGGCTGCTGAAACCTCCATTATTCCTTATGGGGGGAAATCTTAAAGACGCGTAAACCACAAAAATTCCTAAGAAACCAGCCCTTTGCCCTATTTGGAATCTGGGTGCACCACCCTTGGGGTACTGCCACTCAACCCACTGTTTTGCCCCTGAAGCCCCACATAAACAAGTTGAAAGAGTGAAGAGAATGATGAACAACAACAACACTTAATTTTTTGGCACAGTTATTTGAGAATTTTGCAGCAGGTGTGATCCTGTCCCTGTGGCACTAGCACAGCAGCACAACCCATTTGTGGATTCAAGCAATCTTTCAATAACAACACTCCCTCTCCATGTAACAGTGACCACAGGTCATCTGAGATAGCAAGATAGACCAATGAACTGCCTTGGTACTATAGAACAGCTTCAAATGTTCATTTAACAGAAGTGGAGTGAGCCGTAGCCCAAACAAATCAGCCTACTGTTCAGAATTGTTGAGATTTATCATCACTGCATTTAAGAAAGTGCAAAACCATGGATCATAGTTACAAGAAAGAGAGAAGCAACTAAGATTCCTGGGGATGTCAATAGATTGACAGGGGTATTCCCCACCCCCCTCCTTTTGACTCCTATAGTCCCATGTGGATGACCTGTCCCTGCAATGGCAAAAGTTGTGAACCACTGGCTTAGTCATCATGTCCCACCAAATTACATTGTGGCCTAAATTACATTAGACTGCTCAACTTGGGCAACAAAACGTAGACACCACTATAACTCATAAAAATCAGAAGAAAAACAAAATAGCTCTTCAAAAGACCCCTGAACAAGTCACGAGATTCTTTCTAAACCTTTGGAAAGAAAAACTTGTGTAATTTCAGAACTTTCCTAACCATCTTCTCGAAAAGCTTCTCCACACAATTTATACCATGGCTTTTAGCAAGAGCTTTGAAATTGCATTGAGCTCCCAAAGATATTTGGATATTTCTGTCTCAAAATGCTGTCTTCCAAATCCCTTGCAAGGTCAGGTTGCATTTCAATCACACTGAATACAACACATACTTAATGAAACCATTCATGCTCAACAGCTTTTTGCATATCCTATCTTCTGCTAATCACTCAATGCCTCAGCTGGAGTGGAGAGAGTCAGAGAATTCAATTTCAACTGCAATGCTGTTCTGACAAACAAAGCATTCTGTCCAAAACACAGTCATTTCGATTTGGAAACAAATATCTCTGTTTTTTAATTCTTGATTTTGTTTTGGTTACAAAACCTACGAAATTGCCATTTTCGGGCACAAAATGTTTTGTACCCAAATCGAAATGCACAAGCCTAGTATTGTCTACAATGATTGGCAGAGATTCTCCAAGTTTTCAGGCAGGATGCCAGAAAGTGAACCTGGAACCTTCCGCATGCAAAGTAGATGCTGTACGTCTGAGCTATGCCCCCCTCCCCACATCGTACAGTGTACAGCACTCCCATGTAATCCAAATGCAAACCAAGGTGAACACTGCTTAGCAAAGGGGACAGTTCATGCTCACTAACACAAGACTGGTGCTTTTCCCAAATGGGAGAACATTACAACCACAACATCTGAGGACCAAGGGTTAAAAACCCCTGCCCTAAAAGATAGTCTCGAGTCTTTGGAGGAGGTGGTATATAAGAAAATTTAAATAAATAAATAAATAAATAAATAAATACATGTATGTTACAAAATATCACTGGGGTCTCTTCCAAACCACTGACACCTGGTTCATACGTAATGCAGAACTGCGGGTCCATTGCACTCCAGTGGACCCACAATTCCACACCCCACCCTACCCTCACTCTCCTGTCCACATTTGTACATTTGGGACAGCAGTCTCTTTGCAGTCAGTGAGATTGCAGAGAGGCAGGGGAGCTGGCTTTGCAGGCTTCCTTCTTCACAGAAAGACAGCTCACACAGCCAATCGAGCCAGAGTGAGGGAGGAGCTTCCTCTCTCAACTCTGGTTACATAGGGCCCAAACTGCAATGCCAGATGTCATATGTAACTGTGGCACTGCATAAATGGAGTCTGTGGAGGCAAAACTCCACTCTGACTGAAGGTTCAGAGTGGAGTTTGGCAAGGGAAACCACAGGTCGCTTTCCCCCTACAAACACAACCCCCCCCCCAGTTCGTACATTCAGGTTTGGGACCAAAGGTGAAGGGACCTCTGGTTTCCTGTTATGTATGAACTGGGCCTATCTCTGCAGAGCTCTCCTCCGGAAGACAAAGGAGGCACAAAACAATACAAGCACGCTTAAGTCAAGAGGTGTAACACTTCCTAAAGTTTTGATACTGCATTTCTCAGGGAGGCTGAACGCATCATGTGTTGTTTGAAAGAAATATCTTGAAGGGGGGGGGTGATTTTGGGCCTCCTGGGAGCAGCCTGCTATATTGTCGAGGAGTTTGGGGAGCCCTGCTAGGAAAGAATGTCATGGAAAACATAAACATTCCTTATCTCCCTTTCTCCAGTAGCTAAGATTTCCTGGAAGCTGCTATTTCCTCTCTTTGACTGAGGGAACAATAAAAAGCATGCGGCTTGTCTGTGTTTGAATGCACTGAGGCTAGATGTGAAATTGTTCCATGATTAATTCTAGTTATATACTATTGGGGAGACAAAGAGGCTGAACGCTACTATGGCAATGAAGGAGAAGGACATCAGAGTCCTCCCAAGGCTGCAAGCATATAGATAAGGCTGCATGGAAAGAAAGGTTGTCTTTTCAATTATTGACCATTTGATGTGTTCGGAGGGCATTCAGCCATTCTAGGCCATTTAAGATGCCCTTGATGCACTCCTGCTCAGCAGGCAGTGAATCCATGGTTCCACCCAAGCACCCTTTATCCCCTCTGACTGGTTGCTTTTGACAGGGCAAAAGGGATATAAAGTCTCATGCTATTAACCCCCCGGAGGAAATATGACTGCAAGGATCCCTAGCATTATTAAGACCACTCAGCAGCTGCTTCTGTAAATCACTTTTATATTTATGCTCTCAGGGAATGAGGGGGCAACCTTGTGAATAGGGTCCCCGGGTTATTCTACAAGCTTAGACGAATGTATCTCATAAAACTCTGGCTTTCAATGGGCTGACCTTGACTTTCAAAGAACAGCATATCCGGAGAATCAGTGGGTACATATTCTCCTCGAAGGGCAGGAGCAAAGCAAGGCCTCTGTGTATTGTTCACTCTTCACAGCACTGAAACCTGCAGAATGTTACTGGGGATAGTTCACAGTTTGGTGGTGCACTAACTGAATGAAAGGTAGAAGGGTTGAAATTGGTCTTGCCAAGCAAGAAATAGTAAATGCCCAGGATGGCTTTGAAAAATCAAGAAGAGTAACGTCATTGCCTAGGACCAGTCTAATCTACCTCAGGCGCAGAGGGAGGGCAGCGGCGCCCCCTAGCCCCACTCCCTGCATCAGCATCTGATGTGAGACACAGGGAGAGGTTAGTCACGCACCCCCCCCCCGCATCTGACAACAGATGCAGAGGGCATGTCTGGGGCATGAGGCGTGGCCCTTGAGGGACGGCGGCCCAGGTTCTTTGAACCCTTTCACTCAATGATGGCTCCACCCCAATCTACCTGCCACCTTTATGCTTCACGAGGGTCAAACCGCACATAAAAGCTGCTCATACAACCCTAAATAGGGTTGAAGGAGTGCCCAGTCCGGGTTGGAGAGCTGTGTGTGCTCCAAATCCATGGCCGTGTTTATTCAAAATAGTAGTAGGAAGGGAGAATGATCATGGGAGGCAAGAGCTGGTAGAGTGGCTTTTTGTCCACACTCGGTAAAATGCTGGGGACAGAATCTGGATAGGGTGCACCCGTCCTTTTTTTGACAAATGCCCCATGGTGTCATGGATCTGGCTCAGGACTTTGGTGTGCAGGGAGGGCGGCTGAAAACATCCTCCTGCACCATTTCCCCACTGAAAAATTTCCATTCCCCCAAAAGCCTTTTTGTTCCCAAGGTGGCTATTTTCCTGTTTTCCTCTGTATTGATTGGCAGCAGCAGCATGCTGCTTGGAAGGTGACGGGATGTTGGAGTCTTTGGAGATGGAACTCCTGCAGCATCAACTCTTGGCACCTTTTATCCCAGTGACCACTAGGGACATTAGGAACAGCAACAGAGAGGAATGGTCTTCTTCTTTATTCCACTCTTGTTGCCTCTCTCTCTGATCTGGCTTTCTCTGATTGGTAGACTTTTATTCTCAGGGCTATCGCTCCACTCTTCTTGCTTCCAGCCTGCCTCTTGACTCTGCTGCAGACTCCATTAACCATGCAGCCCCACCCCGCACAACCCACCCACCCTCTCTCCTCTATACTATGATGATAGAAAGTTCAGGAGTATAAGCTTTCTATCCAAAATATGTACTTTCCCAATAAATCTTACTTGCTCTTGGAGCGTAAACACAATTGTCTCAAGCTAGTCTTTCATGGACTCAACTTTTACTGCTCATGCTGGCTCTGTTATAATTGGGGTTAGTCAAAGCCCTCCCCTCCAATTCAGGATAGGGTACATGAAGGGGGGAAAGCAGCAAGTTTTTTGCTTCTAGCAAGGCAGCGGGGGGCGACACTTAACATTGCATTACTCCTGAGGAGGCAGGGAAATGGTTCATGTGGTTTACTTTAACTCCTTGTGTGGGAATCTGACAGGAGGTGAAAGAAAAGCATGGAATTATAAATAAGGGAACTAGGCCCCTGAAGTATTAGACTTGAATTCTGTCTGAATGATTAATTCAGAACCAGATCCTTGTGGAATCCAAAGCTGAGGGGGAAAAGCTGCCAGGCGCACACTGAAGCAAACCTGTTATCAGTCAAGGACATAAATAGAAAGCAGTCTGGCAGATGTTTGGGGAACTCCATGCTGAAAAGCTAAACAAAATTATTTGCTAGTAAACTCTGGGTCAGAATTAGGAAATTAAATGCAATGTTGAGAAACTGCTTGCAACAAAGTATTAAGACTAGAGTCTTAATTAGCAGAGTAAGTGTGCAATAGGTGTGAAAATGCCCCAAGTACTCAGGCTTCAGTTCAAAGAGCTGGGCTAGATCATTTTCTGAACCTTTAATTATCTAATTATGGTTGTGGCATGGAACTGCTTGATGTAGGTTTCCTAAAACCATGTGAAAATAAGAATTGTCCTGCTGGATTAGACCAAAACAGTGTTAAGAGATCTTCATGGACACCTATCAACTACCACACTTCATGGTTATGCTTTGCTTAAAGTGCGGAAAGTTCAAATGGATGCAGACCAGTCAACAGCAACAAGGGCAGAGCCACCATTGGGCGAACAGGTTCAAAGAACCCAGGCTGCCACCAATCAGGGGCTGATGTCAGATGCAGGGGGGGGCATTATTTCGGTCCCAAATGGGGCCACGCGGCCCCATTTGCTGCTGAAATTGGCCCGCGCTGCATTGGCAGCACAGCTGGAGTGAGAGCAGCTTCTGGTCTCACTGCCAATGCAGCGGGGCCAATCAATCTCCCTCCCAAACGTGGCCGCGTGGCCCCTTACAAATGTACTATATGTCCAAGCTGGTTGGACATGTCTAAAAACCTCACTCACTCACTCTATTTACTCAGTATGTCATCAGTCAGTATGAGTCTGCAATCAAATGAAATGTTGAAGAGGCCCTGCACATGCTGATTCACCCCCAGCTGTGCACTCCCCTATGGACTGGCCTGAGTCAAACAGTCAGTTGTGAGGGGTGGCTGCTGCCTTCATGTGCTGCTATGAGCTTCTCCCAGTAGCATAAGATGGCCACTATAGGAAACAGAATGATGGATTGCATGGACCTGTTGCTACTACCTATGCTCGCTATGCAGTGTTCCCTCTAACAGGGATGTTGTTGACTACAACTCTCCCCAAGCAAAAGCCATTGCAGCTGGGGATTCTGGGAGTTGTAGTCAACAACATCTGGGAATCCCTGTTAGAAGGAACACTGTCACTATGCCATTTTGAGTGCTTCAAACAGGGATTCCCAGATGTTGTTGACTACAACTCCCAGAATCCCCAGCTGCAATGGCTTTTGCTTGGGGATTATGGGAGTTGTAGTCAACAACATCCCTGTTAGAGGGAACACTGCATAGCGAGCATAGGTAGTAACAACAGGTCCATGTAATCCATCATTCTGTTTCTGATAGTGGCCATCTTATGCTACTGGGAGAACTTCATAGCAGCATATGAAGGCAGCAGCCGCCCCTCACAACTGGTTGTTTGCTCCTACCTCATGAATAGGAATACCTCTTGCCTCTGAATCTGAAAGTTCCACTAAGCTACTGGCTGACAGCTGTAATGGAGATGGGAAGGTATTGTGGCACCACTGCTGTATTTTTAACTCAAAAATTATCAGCCTTATCGTTAAGCCGTAGACTGCCAGGAAGGAATGGGAGCTTATTCCCATGAATTGCAACTCTCTATTAGTAATGCTGTCTATCAGGGGTTCCCAACCTTAAGGTCATTGTGGCAGGGGATGCTGGGAGTTGTAGTTCAACAACAGCTAGAGATCCAAAGTTTGGAACTCCTGCTGTATATTAATTAATATGAATGTACATCCTTTCAAAACAGTTTGTAGCTGTAAAAGTAGGGACTAACAGTTGCCAGATAGAACTGGAATTTTGACTTCTAGATGATTCTAGAGATTTTATGTCTTCATATGGCACTGCTGGTGTTTTTTAAAGTGTGACCAAATTATCTGCCACAAACTGTCTGCCCTCAGTATCACAAGGGATGATTTAAGCGAGCAAAACAAACATCGCATGAGTTGCCGATACAATTCCCCAAGACTTGTCTCTCCTTTCCCAGGGGTCTTTCATGAGAACCTTGCACAGGCTCCATGGGAATGAGGGGAGGCTGCCAAGAAGCAGTGCATGGTAGGGCTCGGCTAATTTAGAACTGGATTTTATATGGCAGAGAATTGTGGTATAAAGCAGCCTTTCTCTGCCCTCTTTTGACGAGAATTTTCAAAGGTCACCCTTGCACCAGTGTCAGGGATAACTCAAGCACCAAATTTAACTTGGCGAATGAATGCTGTCTTTTGTTTTCAGCAAGGCTTGTCAGAATGTTTACAGGCTGGTTTCTTCTCTCTCTCTCCCTCTCTGCCCCACACCCCTTCCCCCTCTCCACCCACACACACACACACACACACACACACACACACACCCCAGTCCCTGGCTAACTCTAAAGCTCCAGTCACTCATAACCCAGGAATTCTTCCAATTCCATGTAAAGAAAACATACAGTTGATCAAAGGAATCATCTGAATGCCATTTTTATACAACTTCTGGTTCACTGGTGTACTTCTAGGCCTCGGTTAATGTCAGACTGTCAAGGCTGGGATAGGCAACTATAATAGATTTTGAGCTATTTCTAGTCCAACACAGAACTGTGTTCCAAGTTGGAGAAGGCACCACATAACTAACTGGCTTGAACATCAGTGCTACTACTGCACATTTTCTCAAGCTGGAGAAAGCACTGCAGTAGCCAGGAGTGAGGGGCCCACGTATAGGTGCTGCCACACACCTATTTTCCCAGGAGCTATTGATGCTAGTCCCAGATAGGCACCCGACTGCCAGATTCACCTCATGACAAGAGTCTCATACAGATGTCCAAAAATCGCCCTGCTGTAGCTGTGTACAATGCTGTGAAGGAGGAATTCCTACCTCCACTGCGTCAATCAATTGGCTTTTTCCACCCCCAGCACAGTACTTCCAGTGACCGTTGCTGGTGTCTGTCTTATGTTTCTTTTTAGAATGTGAGCCCTTTGGGGACAGGGTTCCATCTCATTAGTTCATTTGTTTATTTCTATGTGTAAACTGCCCTGAGCCATTTTTGGAAGGGCGGTATAGAAATTGAATTATTATTATTACTACTAATAATAATCATCATCCTCATGCCCCACCGTTCATGCTTACAGCATGGCTTGTCTGAAGAAGGAAAAGCCCAATGCATGATGAGGGCAGCGCTTCTGTGGTTACGAGACTAAATTGATACAGTCTCCATGAATCCAGGGACTTCCTCCCCCTTTGCCTCACTGTACATGGCTACAGCGGGGCAATTTTTGACATCTGAATGAGGCTGTCAAAATAGGTCAGATCAGGCAGCTAGCCACCCACCTAGCAAACATGCACCAATTGCCCCTATTTATCACACCATTTATTTACTTTTCCATTTCTTTCTCACTCTTCCTTGAAGGAGTCCAGAGTGGTATACATGGTTATGTTTATCCTCACATCAACTCTGTGAGGTAGGTGAGACTTTGAGATAAATGACTAGCCCAGTGTCACCCAGTTAGTTTCATGGCTGAACAGAAACTTGTCTCCCCAGTCCTAGTCCAGCACTCTAACCACTGCACCAGCTGTCCCGATCCCAATGACGGTCTCTTTTATCTGGTACCTGTCCCTTATAAATCACAGACCGACCAACAGACCAACAGACCGACCGACCAACAGACCAAAAGACCAACAGACCGACGCGCATGCATTTTTATTTATTTATTTATTTAAACATTTTTATACCACCCAAAACTTCCGTCTCTGGGCAGTTTACAACAGAATAAACACAACGTAAAACATTCATTAAGACAAAAATGGAGAGGGGGAGAAACACACACATTACAACAATTTAAAAATAATATTTTAAAACAGCATTAAAACCATTAAAACATTAATTAAAAGCCTGGGTGAAGAAATGCGTATTTAAAGACTTTTAAAAAGCTGTCAGAGATGGGGAGGCTCTTATTTCACCAGGGAGCACATTCCAAAGCCTTGGGGCAGCAGCGGAGAAGGCCCGTCCCTCAGTGGCCACCAGACGAGCCAGTGGCAGCTGCAGGTGGACCTCTCCAGCAGATCTCAGTGGGCGGTGGGGTTCATGCAGAAGAAGGCGTTCCCTTAAATACTCAGGGCCCAAACTGTTTAGGGCTTTATAGGTTATAACCAGCACCTTGTATTTTGCCTGGAAACATATCGGCAGCCAGTGTAGCTCCTTCAGTACAGGAGTTATATGGTCTCTCCGAGATGACCCAGAGACCAGCCTGGCTGCCGCATTCTGGACCAACTGTAGTTTCCGGACTACGTACAAGGGCAGGCCCACATAGAGTGCATTACAGTAATCCAGTCTGGAGGTTACCAGCAGATGTACCACTGTTTTGAGGTCATTCATCTCAAGAAACAGACGCAGCTGGCATATCAGCCGAAGCTGATAGAAGGCACTTCTGGCCACCGCCTCAACCTGGGACACCAGGGAGAGGCTCGGATCCAGAAGCACCCCTAGACTGTGTATCTGTTCCTTCTGGGGAAGTGTGACCCCATCCAGAATAGGCAGATAAAAATCATCTCTCGAGTTCCGACCCCGCACAATGAGTACCTCCGTCTTAGCCGGATTCAGTCTCAGTTTGTTATCCCTCATCCAGGCCATCACCAACTCCAGGCAGGCATTTAGGGAGGTTATGCCCTCTTCCGATGATGCTGACATGGAGAAATAGATTTGGGTGTCATCAGCATAATGATAGCACCCTGCACCAAATCTCCTGATGATCTCTCCCAGCGGTTTCATGTAGATATTAAGCAACATTGGAGACAGTATGGAGCCCTGGGGAACACCATACAAAAGTTCAGATTTTGAAGAACAGCAGTCTCCAAGGGACATCATCTGGAACCTACCTGAGAGGTAGGAGCAGAACCACTGCAAAGCAGTGCCTCCAACTCCCAACCCCCTCAGACGCTCCAGAAGGATACTATGGTCAATAGTATTGAAAGCCACCGAGAGGTCCAGAAGGACCAACAGAGTCACACTTCCTTTGTCAATTGCCAATTGGAGATCATCCATCAGGCCGACCAAAGCAGTCTCCACCCCATAGCCAGCCCGAAAGCCAGTTTGAAATGGGTCAAGATAATCAGTTTCAACCAAGACTGTCTGGAACTGTGAGGCCACCACCCTCTCAATTACCTTGCCCAGCCACGGAAGGTTGGAGACAGGCCTGTAGTTGTTCAAGTCTGAGGGATCCAGGGTAGACTTCTTCAGAAACAGTCTAATAATTGCCTCCTTAAGACAAGGAGGCATCCTACCTTCCCTCAGAGATGCATTTATAATCTCTACCAGGCCTTCTACAACAACCCCCCTGCCAGATAATATAAGCCATGTCGGACAAGGGTCAAGAGAACAGGTGGTAGGCCACACCATTCCAATCAGCTTGTCCACATCCTCAGGAGTCACAAACTGGAACCAATCCAACCTAATCACACAAGAGGAGTCGCTGGACACCTCCACATCAGACACTGAGGTAATTGTGGAGATGGAGTCTAAGTCGGCCTGAATATGAGAGATTTTTCCACAAAGAATTCATTAAACACATCACAGCGGGTAATAGATGGTTCCAGATTCTGATTCAAGGGTGGAGGGGCACTCACTAGCCCTCTCACAACCCTGAACAACTCCACCGGATGTGTATTTGCGGATGCAATACGGGCAGAAAAGAATCTCTTCTTTGCCGTACGTATCGCTTGAGCATAGGTCTTCAAATGAGCTCTATGTTGCAATCTGTCGGATTCAAGCCGAGTCTTTCTCCACTTGCGCTCCAGTCGTCTACCTCGCCGCTTCAACCCCCATAGTTCTTCTGTATACCAAGGTGCCAATTTTGAAGTGGGTCGGAGAGGATGCTTAGGAGTGATCATGTCTACTGCCCCGGTGAGTTTGCTGTTCCAATTCTCCCTCAGGGCATCAACAGGATCGCCAGCAGAGCCAACACTAAATCCCTCCAAGGCTTCTTGAAATCATATGGGATCCAATAACCTTCTCGGGCAGACCATCCTAATAGGTCCCTCGTCCCTGCAAAGGTGGGGTGTGACTGTAAGTCCAGCCTTAACCAGATGGTGGTCCGTCCATGACAATAGGGAAATCACAGGAGTCCCCACCCACGGAACACCACCCTGATCAGAGTGAAAGACCAAATAAAGCATGTGACCTGCAATGTGCGTCGGTCCCAAGACCACTTGAGATAGGCCCATAGTCGTCATGGCCACTATGAACTCCTGAGCCGCCCTGGACAAATTGGTCCCAAAGTGAACATTGAAGTCTCCCAGCACCACAAGCCTGGGGGACTCCAACACTAAGTCCAAGACCAAGTCCGTCAGCTCAGTTAGGGACCCTGTTGAGCAGCGGGGCAATCGGTACACCAACAGAAGTACCAGTCTATCCCTGATCCCCAGACTTAAGTACACACATTAGATATGGTCCGACACTCTAACAGGGATCCTGGTAAGGGAAAGGTTATTCTTATAGACCACAGCCACTCCACATCCCCACCCACGGTCCCTCAGCCGCTCCTCAACCGAGTACACTGGAGGAAGAATCCGGGACCACACTGGGCCCCCAGCCTCCCCCAGCCAGGTCTCTGTGATACAGACCAGGTCGGCACCTTCATCCAGAATCAAATCATGGATGGTTTCTGATTTGTTCTGGACCGACCTGGCATTACAGAGGAGCAAGGTGAGGTTCCAAGGATGATCAGCACTGCTCCCCAAGGTCAAAGAGCTAGCAGGACAGCCGGAAGGGGAAACAGCTATTAGATTTCCAAGTCCCCTTCCCCTGTAGCAGCCCGCTGACCTGCCAACATTACTTCTTCTGTTCCCCACCATGACTGGAATGGCCACCCCACAGTCAATGGACATGCCCCCTGTCTCCCAATCTCCAGTTATGCCCAGAGACATTCTAAGATTGTCTCACCCAGGACTAATTAAAACAGAAGCCCCTTTATTAAATGCCTCCCACCTACAAATACCTGGGCCAAGAGACCTGGCCATCGGCCTTGCTGACCCCCGAGGTGGCTCCCCCAAAGGGGCAACCCCCTTTGGTGTCACTCCTTTGGTGGCAACCCCGCCGGTGGTGGGCCCGCCACCACTGTCAGAAGCCTATATAGTCCTGAGCAGGCAGCTCTAGGCAGCTGGAATGCAGGAAACTGCCAAGTCACCCTCCTCTCCAGCCCCAATCCTGCAAGGCCTCACCTCAGCACAGCAACCAGTCCTGGGGGGCAGATAACAGACAGGGAGGCAGCAGGACAAGCAGGACAGGCAAACAGGCAGGCACCCAGTCTCACACCCTGGGGTCTACCTGGGAGCAGATGTTGTTCCTCCTCTTCTCTCTCCGGCAAGCTTCTCATTTTACGAATTTTCATTTTACAAACAAAGCAAACTATTTTTCATACAATTGCAAATGACATTCAATTGCAACTTTATATTTCAATAGCATACAAAGTTAAATGAACACATAGACAAAGAGGTCACAGAGCTTGAAAGAGAAGTAAATAACACATCCATAGGAAACAGGTTTATTAAACCTCATGATCTAAGCACAAACACATACATTTAACCAAATGTTTCTGTCCAAATGCTGTTTTAATATTTAGTGTGAGTCGCAACAGTGGGCATTCCCTGATGAGTGAGGTGGGCGATCTCATTTCTCATGCACATTAAAGTGCTATATAGTGCACGGCCTGTGATTCCACACCCAAGTGAGGTTCATTTTGAACTGTTGATACCAGATTGCAGGACAGCACTCCTTTCTGGAACACTTCTAACCCATAGCTGCACAACTTCAGCCTTCCTACAGCTGTTGGACTACAGCTCCCATAATACCTGACTATTGGCCACTGTGGCTGGGGATGTTGGGAACTGGAGTTCAAAGAACAGTTGGAAGGCCAAAGTTGTACAGCTCTGCTCTAAACAAAAGAACAAATATCTTCTCGGCTTTGAAGACACTGTGAGACCAACTCCAGAGTAAATGACTACAGCAGATAGCAGAGTAGAACATTCAGCAGTGTGTAATGGGGCAGGGGGAGGCGGGCGGGGAGCCACACCTCGGGCATAGGAGCATAGGAACATAGGCAGCTGCCCTATACTGTGTCAGACCATAGGTCCATCTTGCTCAGTATTGTCTACCTAGACTGGCAGCAGCTTCTCCAAGGTTGCAGGCAGGAGTCTCTCTCAGCCCTATCTTGGAGATGCCAGGGAGGGAACTTGGGACATGCTATTCCCAGAGTGGCCCTATCCCCTAAGGGGAATTTCTTACAGTGCTCACATGTAGTCTCCCATTCAAATGCAACCAGGATGGACCCTGCTTAGCAAAGGGGACAATCCATGCTTACTAGCACACTTTACTGTACTTACTGGAGCCCCTGGTGGCGCAGTGGTAAAACTGCTGCCCTGTAACCAGAAGGTTACAAGTTCGATCCTGACCAGGGGCTCAAGGTTGACTCAGCCTTCCATCCTTCCGAGGTCGGTAAAATGAGTACCCAGAATGTTGGGGGCAATATGCTAAATCATTGTAAACCGCTTAGAGAGCTCCGGCTATAAAGCGGTATATAAATGTAAGTGCTATTGCTATTGCTATTGCTACCACAAGACCATCTCTGCTCCTTGACAGGTTCTCCTTGATAGCTCTCCTTCCTAGCCAGCTATCCTTGATAGGAAATGTCATGCAATGCATTGTTATGGACACATAAAGTTGTGCTGAATGTCAGTCAATAAGTAATTAAGTAAGTAAGTACTGCCTGTTGTGCAGAACAAGTCAGAAGGGGTGTGCTAAACTGTGAATACAGATGACTAACTTGCCACAAGGAAAGGTGAGGGTGCCTTCCATTGTTGCCTGTAACAGGGATTCCTAGGTGTTGTTGACTACAACTCCCATGATCCCCAGCAGCTAGGGATGATGGGAGTTGTAGTCAACAATATCTGGGGATCCCTGTTACAGAGAACACCTGTCCTCCCACTTGATAGGACTCCCAAACTCTTCATCATGCTGGATATTGAGGAGAAGAATAAGAGTCATTGAAGCTGTTCTCACAACCAAGGTAAATTGGGCTAAGGGCGCCTAGCCCGATTTCCCCTGGTCGTCTGCTGCCATGGGAGATGGAGACGGCAATCATGTGGGTGGCCAATCCTGCCACCCAATGAGGAGGTAGTGATCGTCTGCGAGGAGGTAAGTGCTTTGGGGCTTCCTCCCCACAGACAACGGGAGCCTCCTGCAGCAATCGTGAGGATCGCTTCAATGTTTCTTTGGGCCAGAAGCCTGGGGTGCATCTCAAAACCAGAGCACCTTGTGAAGCTCAACTAATTAAGCTGACCTAACTCCTAACAGGTATGTTTGGGCATGCAAAAATGTTGAAGGCCAATAACTCTTGTGGCCTTATTGGCAAGCTTGGGTGAAATATGAAAAGAGCAGCCAGCATCTGAAGGAAACTTTTTTTGAAATATTTATATTCCTGGTGGTTACCTGGCAACATAAGCACAGCAAATGAAGTAACTGCCAACCAGCTTTACATGACATCAGGAGAATTCAGCCTAAATAAGGCAACATAGCACTGACATTGCTGGCAGGCATATCTCATCTTCCCTTGCATCTTTTGTGCCTGATCAGGAAGGTGTGTCTGAAACAAGGCAGCATCCTGCAGATGTAGCCCCCTTCTTGTCTCAAAGCAGTCCTTAAACCCTAAGGAAATGGGTCTATGATTATAAGACCTGCAAATTGTTTAATGTGTATCTACCGCCAATTATCCTGGTGTGTGTGTGTGTGTGTGTGTGTGTCCCAGCCTGTAGCATATATGTCTAATGAGCTTATTACCTCCGGAATTGAGTGCATTTGTAGGACACGAACCCAGGATGTACAATTTGGCATTGCCAGGAGGTCCAAAGCCACATATTCGCAAGAGGGAATGCTGAGCTTCAGAAATAGTACAGTGAGCCAAAAAAAGAGGTGAAATTAAGTCTGCCGTTCCACTCATCTCATAAATTGAATTAGTCCATATGTTTCAGCAAGCCACGTGGAGACCCAGTGTGTTTTCTGCTGCTCTCAATGGCTATGGCTGTTTAACAGCTCAGAAAAGATAACTTAATTATGACACTCAGAGTACATGGCATTCCTGTGCATTTTGCCGGCTTGCAGGAAAACAGCTGTTAATCTGCCAGGAACGTACAGAAAATGAAGCCCACGATTTGTCTGTTTGTTTTGTTTTTCTTCAGAGAAAACAGATAACTAAAGTCCGCTCATTCATTCATGTTATTTTGATCACTGTGACCATGATTCGTAAGGACTATTTTAGGATTCTAATAGTTCTAATTTGGTCTACCTGGGATAATTTGTCTTTTCACTAGGGGGGCAGGATGCCTAGAAAATCACAGCTTCGTGGATGTAATGCGCATATAAATGCCAAGCTGAAAAAGTGCTTTCCTTCTTTCAGAACAGATTTAAAAACCTCTTACTTTGATAGGCGTAATTTTAAATGTTCAGCTCCCAAGCTAGTGTTTATGTGGGCTGAGCTGAACAATTTTGGCAGGGCTGAAAAGGGGCATCTTTACACCAGTGTTTTGGGCATTGTATCAAAAGGGAGCCAAGGTGTCCACTCATGGAGACTGAAGGAAATGTTTTGCGTGCCCTCAACAACACCAGCATGTAGCCCAATCTCAGTGGCTACATATGCAGTGGTTGATTACGTGATCTATGCTTAGCAATCCCAGGATGAGGGTGACTTAATAATCATAAGGGGGAAAATAGCACAGAAGCAAATATGGGAAATAATAGCAGTGAAGAAGCTAAAAAAAAGGTGGACATCCTCACAATGACTGGCATGTTAAGGAAATATGCCCCCTCCCAAAAGCACTGCTTTCATCCTGAAAATCAAAATGAGCAAACATACAGTGCATCCCTAGAGTTCATATCACCCCTCTCCCACAGCTTGCTCAACTGGTGCTAGTTTACCTGTTCTTTTCTACAAGCATTTCTAGTTCACCATGCCTTTAGTGACATCTGCCTGTCTGTGTGTGAAAGATTTGGCTTTACTTTCAGTCAGCTATCATCAATTTCCTTCAGTCACAAACATATATAGCAGTATAATCAATCCTATGGAGAAGATACATGCATGACTCTACTCCTTTTTCCTAAAAGAAAGTGGTGAACATCACTATAATCTAGCCATAAGTCAACCACAATGGAAAATGTGCATTGTGAAACAGTATGTAGTTTCCTCCATTTTAAACCAGCCCAAGATGTGATAGCTCTTGAGTGAACCATCCACTGCCCTAGCTCCAGAGGTAATGATGGTCAACATTCTGTGACTGCCCTTTCCACGTAGTAGATAGAATGTTTGTGAACATTCTGTGAAATTGCAGCTCAGGCAAAAAAAGGCAAAAGGAGGAAAGGGTGCTGGGAGACAAAAGATTTCAGCCTATAATAAATCCCTCATGCTACATCTTCCAGCTAAATGCTACAGCCTTAAGGATGAATATCTTGTTAAGGATGAATATCTTGAATACCACATGTTTCATCTACTGACATCTACTGACATCTTTAGGCATGTTCCAGTGCAGCCAATTGACAGACTAACAAGATATAGTCCAGCTCACATGCATCTGTTACTATTGCTTCAGCATGGTTTTCTTCAGGGATACAGATTCTCCCTCAAAGTGTTTTTGCGTCCCCTCAAAATATATTTTTCTCCCCAACAAAAGTGACTGATGGGTTCTTGGCTCAGTGGAAGAGCATCTTCTTTGCATGCAGAAGGTCCTAGGTTCAATCCCTGGCAGCATCTTCAACTAGGGCTGGGAAAGACTGGGGTCTTTCCGCATTTTCTTTCGCATTTCCTGAAACTGTGGAGCTCCACTGACAGTCAGGGTAGACCAGGGGTGAACAACTCAAATAACCCAGTGGGCCGGAACCACCCATGATTTAGTGTGTGGGGGCCAGTTAATGTTCAGCACATTAATGATTACATTAACTATTAAATATAAAGGAAAGCATTAAAATAGTAATGAATGGAATTATTGGTTACCCACAGCATGAGAGAAGAGGCTGCTAGCAACCCTCCTTCCCTCCCTCCCACCCTCCCTTCCTTCCAGCCTTTCATGCACTTTCAGAGCTTGCCAAGGTAACTTTGAGCTTGACAAGGTCTCACCCCCACCAGGGCCATGGAGCAAAGCAGCATTTTGCACCTCACCTCAGGCACCACAAAACTTTGGGCCACCCCTGGGGCCAGAAAAAAAGTCCCCACAGGCCAGATCTGACCCCTGGGCCTTATGTTGTGCAGGCCTGGAGTAGACAATACCATGGTAGAAGGACCAATGGTCTGATTTGGAATAAAGTAGCTTCCTATATTCCTCTGTAATGATGGAGACCAGCAATACTTTTTGAGAGCCAATGTATTGCATTGGTTAGTGTGTTGGACTAGGACTGGGGAGAGTTTCTCCATGAAACTAGCTGGGTGACTCTGGGCCCATCACTTCTCTCTCAGCCTAACCTACTTCACAGGGTTGTTGTGAGGAGAAAATTTATACTGCTCTGGTTTCCTTGGAGGGAGAGTAGAATATAAATATAAAAATTTAAAAATAAAACAAAAGATTTGTAGATAACTGATTGCACTTTCCTCTTCCTCCAGATATTTAAGTGAGGGGTTGCTTCTCAAGCATTCCTCTGTCTCCACCCCTGGTTTGCTCCCATGCTGGGAATGATGGGAGTTGTAGTTCATCAACATCTGGAGTACCACAGGTTGGGAACCCATGGCATAGAGGAGCTCCATGGATCACAACGGTATTGTTAGGAAACTGTTACAGGACCGAGTAAGAATGTGACAAATAATTATAGCCCCGACTTAAGTGTTTTCTGTGCTACTTCTGTTATAGCAAGTTTGGTGAAAAGAATGATAATTTATTCATAGGATAAATAAATAAAATCAAAGGTCACCTGCAGAGATCTGACTAAACCTTCAGCCGCCGCTTCAGGGAGAGTACAACAAATGACTTCCACGTCTGTAGAGATACTTCTGGAATCCTGCCAGTCCCTAAAATAGACAGATGATTGGTTGCCTGCCAAATTTTTGCTATGCATGAAATGTCTGGTGTGTGCAGGATTGCAGAGCTCATACAGACCTTTATGAATGACACTGAAGATCTTTACATGGCAGAAAACAGAGAGACTGGCTTGCCCTTCTAGTGCTATCATTGTACAAGTATAAGTCAAAGGAACAGAGGAAGTTTGTTGTATTCTATCCAGTATCTTTTATGTCTTGTTGTTGAGAAGTTTGTCCCAAGGGGGATCCTGTAGAGAGTGTGGGGGTGGAGTCAGAAGGGAAAAGGGAGGGAAAGGAGAAAAAGGAAATGGAATTGTTTCTGAATAAACTCTTTGGCCCAGTTCAGACATATACATTAACTGGAGTTAAACATGGCTGAGGTTTCAATTCTTAATTCCAAATCACTCCACAGACAGTAACCAAACCATGGCCAGCCAAACTCCAGGTGCAGGAGAGGGCATCCCCTCCCTGCTGCCTGGCTGCCTATGCACATCCCCACCATCTCTATGATTGGAGTTAGGAATAGGAACAAAAATGCAATTATAGCTAAGTCAGCATTTGGGTGTAAAGCTTTGGTGGCAAAACCACAGTTGTCGACAGTGAAACTTAGAGATAACTGAAGGTTCTAACTGGAGTTTGGTGAGGCAAACCGGAGTTAGCTTTCGGCCTGTAACTGCAGTTTTATACATTCAGGTGTACTACAGTTACAACCTCGGCCAGTTATAACTGTGATTTTTTCCTGCACATCTGAACTCAGCCTTAGTTAAATCTATATAAGATTACTTTGTGTTTGCGATGGAAGCAGCTATAAAACAAGGTTCATTTTCAGGATTATCAGATTTAACAATGTACACCCATGCACACAACATCCCAAATGCCCTAGGGCGTGCAGAATCACCCTGGCAGAGTATGCCTGCAGCAGAGGATTGCTGCATGTTGCTGGTTATCATAGCCATGGAGTCAGTGAGTGGGAAGACCACGTGGTGCTATGAGGCCAGGTACCCATATCTCTCAGTCTGCCACTCACATCCTCCATTGTTTATTCTGCAGTCCCATTTGCTTCCCATACAGAATCCATTCCGTTTTTAACCTCTCAGACATGATTGCATTCAGAGATGTTATTGCTTTGTCTGGTATTTATTTTAATGCTTTTTCTCCTGAAAGGTGGCAATTTCATTTACCAAATGGCTGTGTTTTTCCACCGTTTCCTGACCTACTTTCCCATTTACCATGAAGAATCCTGGCAGGTCAGAAATCCCAACAGATTAGACTGCCAGGATATCAACACTGTAGGGAACTTTTTCTCTGCTAGATGGGATTTTGCAGGTCCAAACTGCCCCCTGGTGGCTTTGATTTGATTCTGGTGAATTATCCAAACAGAATTATGCCTTCAACTTCCAGTCATTAAGGTAGTTTCTTATGTTACTCCTTCCTTCTACTATAAACCTCTCTTCTGTTGTCATAGGCCAAACAGACCTTTGGACAACATATTTTGTTTCTCTACTTGAATGTATTTTTGCCTGTGCAAAATACTTAATTTGATACTGTATCCAGATGTTTGCAGCTGCTGAGCTGCTTCTGAGCGGCTTCTCAGCTGCATCTTACCATGCTAAGCTCTGTACATAACCACAAATTTATCTTCCATTCACTCCTTCAGTAGAGTTGAAAGGGAAGCAGAGGCTTGAACAAATTCATTTTGGCCATTTGGCTAGACTCAGTGGGTACACTGGACTTGGATTAGGATCCAAATTCGTGTTCAGTTACGGACTCTGTAGGTTGCCACAGGCAAACAGCTGTGTTGCAGCTCCAGTTCTCCATCCATAACCTGGCACTAAAGATCCACCTTAAGGCTGTTGTGTAGCCAAGCCAAATTATAGTGCTTTGTACAGTAAAAATGCCATCTCAATCATAAATGAAACAAAGGTAGAAGGTCTTCTACCATATTGGACTATGGATCCATCTATCTCCTTTCTGATAGGTAGCAGCTCTCCGATGTTCTGAGGTCAGTCCTAGTCCTGTTACGTGAGCAGTAGTAGCCCAAGGCAATGTGGCCATAAATGCCACCCCCATTTCCCCATATGCACATATGTCCTTCTCCCCCTTGTTCTTGCTGCACTGTCTCTGTCTGCCCTTTGCTGCTGGGTTGATAGCAAGTGAGATTACTGATGTGCCCAACAGTAGTGGCAGTCATGGAGGAGGGAAAAGAAGTGGAGGGAGGGAGGGTCACCTATAGATCTGGGCTTGAGTGGCTGTTGTATTCTATCTAGTACGGGGGCATAGCTAGGAAGTTAAGGGAGAGGAGTGTGTTTGCCCCTCTCTCTGGCAGCCCCTCAGAGTGAAGGAGATAATTAAGAAAATAGGGAGGGGTGGAGCTGGGGGCCCCTCAGGAGCTGGGCTGGGCTGGGTTCTTTGAACCCATTGGCTCCAGGGCCAGACTGGGGACACTGAGAGGGCGGTGGAATGTATGTGGGAAGGGTGCTGGATTTTGAGCAGAATGGGTACTTAAGGGTGGGAGTATTCATTGCTGCCAAGTGCGGTGGGGTGCTGGGGTGCCCCGCAGGTAGAGCGCACCAGGAATATGCCCTGTTCCCCTGTGGGCCAGTCTGAGCCTGATTGGCTCAATTATAGTGACACCCCTGATCTAGTAATCTTTTATGTTTTGTTGTTGAGAAGTTTGTCCCATTCGGGATCCTGTAGAGCAGGCCTGCTCAACTTAGGCCCCCAGCTGTTTTTGGACTGCAACTCCCATAATCCCCAGCCACAGTGGCCAATAGCCAGGGATTATGGGAGTTGTAGGCCAACATCTGCAGGAGGGCCTAAGTTGAGCAGCCCTGCTGTAGAGTGTGTGTGTGGGGTGTGTGTGTGTGTGTGTGGAGTCAGAAAGGAAAACAGAGGGAAAGGAGAAGAAAATTGAGTTGTTTCTGAATAAGCTCTAGTTAAATCTACATAACTTTGTGTTTATGTGGGAAGCAGCTATAAAACAGTGGTGCCACCTACAGAACGGAGTTGGCTAGAGCGGTGCCATTGTCTCTGTGTTGCTGCCAGTCACAAGTGAGCCAGCAGCTGGGTGTTGACTCCAAATCTCCTGCTCCTCCAGGTTTACCCCAGGAGGTAACTCACTTCAGCTTGCTGCATGGTAGGGCCAGCAAAGACATTGAAAACAGAGATTGGACTGTAGGCATATGCACAACACTCCTCCACTATGTTATTGCTAGATCAATGCTGCTGGCCTTTATACAAAAGGAGTTCCATTATCCACAATAAAAGCCTTTGTATAGCTTCACATAAAATCAAATTTTTGGAAATCAAAAGCATTTTCCTTACAATGAGGAGCTAGAGGTTAAAATTTATTCTAATATTATTTCCCAAATTGTAGTTCACAGTATTTCATAAGCAAACTATTTTTTCCCTGTCAAAAGGAAATTGCTCTTGATCCAGGTTTATTTCTGTTGCCGCAAATATATCTATATATAGTGACTTTGGAATGGAGGTTAAAGAGTTGACATGGAACCCTTTTAATCTGGAAATTTAATTATTGTGAGTCTGTGAGATGTATACAAGCAGAAAATAAATTATATAAAGTATCTGCGTGTGGCATAAGGGCCAGCATGCGATGGTTAGAGAGCCAAATGTTAGGGCCAAGCCAAACTGAAAATGTAGAACTTCTGTCTGGCAGCCGGAACATATTACGAAGTCAGTTGGATGTAATTGTGTGCTGTAGTTATCTGTAACCATGGCAACTATCCACAACAACAATTAATGGTTCCATTTAGGCTTTTGAGCCAATTAAGCCTCTGTGTTGAAGAAAATATACTGTAAATGGTTCCATGGGAAAAAAGAATGCAGGCTTCAGAAGTGGGAGAGAAAGCGGCTGACTCCTATTACTGAGCGTAAACTATTCTAAAGCTCAGATTTCTCATCTGGAGAGATCATATTTGTATTCCAGGCTCACCACACACAGGCACCAACACAGACAGAGAAACACACACGCACGCATGCACATGCACAGCTTTCATAGATAACAGCCTGAGTGACACACATATAGAATGGCCATTTACATAATCAGAAGTTTTAAATATTTCTGTAATTATGATATTGAGGCCATATTAGCAAAAAGCGTATGGCAGCATAAAATGTGCCCCCCCCCAATAAATGAAAAAATATAAGATTTTTTTCCCCTTGGCCTCATCTTCAGAGTAAGATTCAAACACTGACTGATGCTGAAAACCATCTTCTTTATATACGATTCGCTAAGACATACCCCTGGCTAATCCCATGTGTGGCAGCTCTCTCAAGAGTTCGCAAACAGCTGCCTGGATAGCGACAGGGAAGAAAACAGCGATGGCGGGCGGCGGGCAGTGGGAGGAAGCACAGTGGCCGGCGGGAGGAAGCAGGCGGCCAGCCGCCAGGAGGAAGCACAGCGTCCAGCAGGAGGAGAGGGCAGGCTGACGAGTCGAGGCAGCCAGCGTGAGGGCGGCCAGCTGGCCAGCCAGCAGGGAAAATAAGCACTGCCGGCAGGTGGGGGGGGGGAGAAAATGGCTGCGGCAAACTAGAGGCAAAGATGCTCTGCACCCAGCGCAGCTAGTTCTGTTTAAAGGGATTAATCTATAGAGCTTTAGGCATAGAATTCCTACTTTGGGCCTGCAGTCCTGTACATAGTTGCATATATTAAACAGAAATTAAAGGTCTTTATGTATGCATAAGTTACCTTGTTTGCTCAGATCTGTGGTTGTTATCATGCTCTGTGACTCTACTTTTGGCTTATGTGAAGGAATTAGCCCAATTAAGGGGTAAATGTGCATATAGCAATGTTGTTTTGTAAGATAGCTGAAAAGCTGATCTTGGGTAAAGGTGGGGTCAGAGTTACAGTACTCTGGAGGGGAGTAATAGAGTCAAGACAAGATTCTTTGGGGGGGGGAAAGACTTGAGTTTATTAAGGAACAGAAGCACACAAAATTAAAGTGGTAGTTGGCAACCTCTTTTGGAGCTGGTCAGAAGCAGTTGGTTACAAGATGCTGGACTCTAAGCTGAGCATCTAATTTCTAACTAACGCAAGCTGGAGAGGAATCTAGCATGGAGGAATGGGGGGGGAGATAGGGGGGTAATAGACAAAGTGAAGAAGGTATAACGGTCAGTATAACTGTCCTAAGTCAATATAACAATCACAGTCAGTATTACTATCCTACGTTTCTGGGCAGCTGGTGGGTGTTGACTGCAAGGTGATGGTTCTTGTCCTCCTCAGGCAGTTCCTTTAGGTTATGGAATTGACTGAGGGTTCTGAGCAGCTCAGGAGCCCAAGTGTAAAATTCATGCTGACCCACTTCTGGAGAGCCTCAGTGATGGGACTTGCAGAGAAGAAGCCAAGCCAGCGAGGCTTCCAGCTTGCTGACCTGAGGCTACCAGGCTTGAGCCTACCAGTCCTTGGACAGTGTGCCACAGACTACTAAACTCAGAGTGCATGGAGGTGTCCAAGAGGATCCAGAAAAATGCATGCCAGGCAAACTGGTACACACACAGGAATCATACACACTTTGGTGGTCGGGCGGGGAGCAATGGCGGATTAAGGCATAGGCAGAGGGGGCGTCTGCTTATGGTGGCAAAATCTGAGGAGCGGCAAGTTGCTGCTCCTCAAATTTTGCTGTGACTCTCTGGGGGCTGTGGTAGCTACGGGGGGGGCATGTGAGGGGAAATCCCCCCTATTGTCTCTAGGGGCCAGGGCCGGAGGCCACTGTGGCACAGCGGTGAAATCATGGATAGCACTTTCTTGAAAAGGTTAAAAGGGCAGGTACTCTTCCCTCCTTGCTCCCCTCCACCCTCCCTGCAGCCAACCACCTACACTGCCCCCATCCCACCACAGCAGTGGCAATTTTTAGAGACAAAAAGGAGGGATTGCCCCCTTCGCGCAGCCCCTCCCCACAGCAGCAAACTAAGCGCCTCCCCATCTCTGACAATTTTTTAAAAGTCTTTAAAGACGCATCTGTTCGCCCCGGCTTTTAACTGACACAGTTTTGATTGTTTTTAATGTTGTTTTAGAACGTAGTTTTTAAAAAATTTAAATTGTTGTGTTTTAAATTTCTTGTTTTTGTTTTTAACTAATGTTTTAATGTTGTTTTTATCTTCTTGTAAACCGCCCAGAGACATAAGTTTTGGGCAGTATGAAAATATGTCAATCAAATAAATAAATAAATAAATAAATTTGCCCATGGGTGGCAAAAGGTTAATCCACCCGGCCGGGGGGGGGGGGCTTGCTTATAGAGGTTTCCTGCCCTCAAGGAAGGGTTAGGTATGTATCCATGCTGGAAACAATACTTAATGACCCAAAGACAAAAGCCCGATTGGCTTGAGGCTACTTTCCTCTATTTAGGTGCTCCGGAGGACAATAAAGAGGCATGTTGCTCCCTTCTTTGGGTTCAAGCTCAGTATCACTCAGTATCTCCTGCTCTGACTGGTAGTGGCTCTGCAGAATTTCCACCAGGATCTTTCCCAGCCTTACCTTGGAGATGCCAGGGAATGAAGTGGGACCTTCTGCATGCAAACCAGATTTACCATCCTGATAGGATAGGGAATCAGTCCCATGCTATTGTGATTGCATGTGAATGGCTTAGGCTTCATTTAGATGTCAGACTAACAGCATGGTAGTGATTGACCACCAGTTTCATGTGGGTAGGATTCAATGTGGTTGGGACTCTATGTGGCTGGTTTTGTAAACAGAGAATAACATAGTTCAGTGCTATCATGTGACATTCCCTCTCACCAGTGGAAGTGGTCCCAGGAAGGACACAGAGCTGGTGGGGAGTGTTCCACTTGAGAGTGCTGACCACATGCTTCACTGTTTACAAACATGATGCTGGACATGGGCTGCTCCAACCCTGGGGAAATGGGTCCTGGTCTTTGGCAGGAACTGAGAAAATAACTAGGACTGTACATAGGTTTTGCTCAATATAAACATGGCTCATAAAGTGGCTAATAAAATGGGGAGGGGGAAATCCTAAAGAGCTTAGCATAAAATATAGAAAGGTCCTTTGCATTATAAAAAAGAAACTACTGAAATGAGAAAAAATAGCAAACATTTATTAGGGATGGCAGCCATAATGAGTTCACTGACAGACTTAGATAATTTGTAGTTTACATATTAAAAGCAATGTTCAGATTAATCAGAATTACCCATTTGATTGCTCTCTCTTTTTCTCTGTAACTGCTGGGATTTCTTCAGCTACTCTAACGACTGCTCCCTTCTCTTCCAATCATCTGTTTTGTTCCCTTTTTGAAGGAAAGTCTGCTAGCAGGGTTAAATGGCTGCCACTCACTGCCAAGTTCTAGTCTCAGACTAGATGCTCCCTTTGAAATCAGTAAAGCAGCTCTGAAATCTCTAGATATTAAGCACTAGGGGAGATTCCTGGAAATCTGGACCACCGTCAGACCATCTGGATCACTGTAACCATAATATGATAACGGTCTCACTTTTATGGCAAAACCAGGGGTAGAGCCACCATTGGGCGAATGGGTTCAAAGAACCCAGGCCGCATCCAATCAGGGGCTGCAAGTGCGGCCCCAGACACGCCCCCCCACATCTGATGTCGGATGCGGGGGCCTTATTTCAGTCCCAAAAGGGGCTGCGTGGCCCTGTTTGGAGCCAAAATTGGCCTGCGCAGAAAATGAGCGGGATGCACGCCGAATCAACAAGGAAAAGCAAAAAAAGAACCGTGCATAATGTAGGAACAGAGGGGTCACAAAAAAAGTGCCAGAAACTGCAAACACAAAAACTGTGGTACATACAAAGATCAAGGATCTATATAGAGGAAAGAAGCAAAACACATATATCCATTTTGTCTGTAACTGAGGTGCTATATTAATAGTCCAGAGTGAATAAATGACAATAACAGTTGTCTTGCAGATTATATCTGCACATACATGTGACAAGGATACTGCATCTCAATAAACTGAGCAGAAGTCATTGTTAAAGATAAATTCAAATTCAAACCCAAACATATATGTATTTGAAAAAACAGCATGAATGTATGAAAAAAAGTTTTTCTTATGCGTATTAAAAATAGATCTATATCAAAAGTAAATAAAAGTCTTGCAATGGTAAGAAATCCTCAATCAATCTCCCTCCCAAACGGCCTATCGATTTCCCTCCCAAACGGGGCCGCGCAGCCTCATTTAGGAGAGAGATTGGCCCACGCTGCATTGCATTCCAGCCTGCACTGCTCAAAGCAGCTCTGGCCAATCTCCTTTCCAAACTGGGCTGCGTGGCCCTGTTTGGAAGGGAGACCACACCCCTGCATCTGACATCAGGTGTGGGGGCGTGGCTACCCGGGCGAATCTGATGTCAGACGCGAGGGGGTGGGCCCAGGGAACCGCAGCAGTGGCCGCACATGAGCTGCTACCAGCCTGGCTCCGCTCCTGGGCAAAACGACCCCATCATGCTAACTTGGGGATTTGAAATGCAATCTGCTGCCCTTAAGTTGATTTGGAATGACTACTCTCCAGTCCTCCCTTGTATTGATATCACGAGAAGCTCCATAAAAGTGTTGTTTCTCTGCAGCCCATCTAAGTTCCATCATGTAGGAGATCTCATGTTGAACTGAGTGTCAGATGTATATCTTCTTAGATAAGGGAGTGAACCGGTTTTCACCATCGGGTAATGTTTGTTATGCCGCTAAAAGTCAGGAGACAAAATCGCATGTGCTCCTTTGAAAGCTGGTATAGTTGGTACAGATCACATACCAGCCCCAATGTTGGCTGGGCTCTGTGCCCCACTGGACTTTCAACCATGATCAGTGATCTGATCTACAGTGCTAATCATGGTTGAATGCCCAGTAGGGTGTGGCACCCAGTAGACATTGGAGCCAGCATAGACACTGGAGCCACTCTACCAGCATTCCTGATAGCTTTCATGCCTCCATCTCTTGACTTTCAGAAGCATAACTAACATCACCCAATCATGAGAACCTCTCTATACACTCCTAAATAACCCGTGAACACGCTAATGTCAGTCTTGTTCAGTAACTCCTGCCACAGAAGGGCAGCCTGATCCACAATCAAGAAGCCTGTTATATGAAGCTAGTTAGTTTAATGCCAACTAGCTTCAGTTGGAATTTATCAAATTATATTTGAGTACTTCAGCTTAACTGGGCTGTGTGGATCAGGCTGTAAGAGCAGTACAGCAGTATAAAGACTGCATTTTCAAATATATGGCACTCAAAGTATATGAGCTCTGGATTTATTTCATACTGATTAAGTGTTAAATATACTCTCCTGGCTCCAATTTCAACCTCATTTGATCAAATTGGCTCATTTCCTAGCACTTGATAGGGAACACTGTAATATGATTATGCTGATTGGGTTTAAATTGAGATGAATGAAGCATTTTTAACATATTATGTAGTTTCTGATCAGGCCAAAAGTAGCATCCACCAAAACAGAAAGCACAATTCTGGCACCAAATAAATGTTAAATAGTATTTTGTTGATTTATTTAAAATTTATGTGGAACCAGAATGTGTCCTCAGAGTATTCAAAACAGATAATGACAATAACGATAGAAAACTCATTACAAATGTTAAATGCTAAACTGTGTCATATAAATAACAGCAATATCAGCACAACATCTGATTTAAAACCATTCACAGTCTCCTAAATACCTTCTAAAATGAAACGGTCATACAAACCATGAGGGAATTGGCCTGACAGCTTTTTCACAGAGAAGGAAGTTCCATACAGGGGGTACTACCCCAACTAGGCCTTTCCCCTTGTTTCTGCCAACTGAACCTTAGATATGAACATATGACGCTGTGTTATATTAGGAACATAGGAAGCTGCCATATACTGAGTCAGACCATTGGTCTATCGAGCTCAGTATTGTCTAAACAGACTGGCTGGCAGCAGCTTCGCCAAGCTTGCAGGAATCTCTCTCAGGCCTATCTTGGAGATGCCAGGGAAGGAACTTGGAACCTAATGCTCTTCCCAGAGTGGCTCCATCCCCTGAGGGGAATATCTTACAATGCTCACACATCAAGTCTCCCATTCATATGCAACCAGGGCAGACCCTGCTTAGCTAAGAGGACAAGTCATGCTTGCTACCACAAGACCAGCTCTCCTCTCCTATTGAGTCAGACTCTGGGTCCATCTAGCTCCGTATTGTCTACATTACTATTACTGCAGCTATGACTATTTATTTACTGCTTTCCAACAAAAGTTCCAAAGCAGTTTATATAGAAAAATAAATATTAAATAAATAAGATGGTTCCCTGTCTGCAAAGGACTCACAATCTAGAAAAAAATGCAAGACAGACACCAGCAACAGCCCTTGGAGTGCTTGGGATGGATAGGGCCACTGATTGGCAGCAGCTCTTCACGGGTTTCAGAGAAGGCTCTTTCCCAGTCCTACATGGAGAAGTCAGGGACTTGACCTGAGACCTTCATGTGCTGTACAACTGAACTCCCTGATATATCTTGGACCCGGCCATAAAGATTAAAACTAGCAGCATTAATTGCACTAGAAACAAGTTGTTCTGGTAAGAACTAATCTCCCTGCTTTCCTTTCACTATCCCTATAGCCACCTATAGGCTGTAGACAATAACAAGTTGAGGGAGTGTTTATATACAGCCTCTTAATCTACAGCTCTTACTCACCATTGCCTTCTATATGTCCAGAAATCTGGTAGATTTGTCTTGAAGGTTGCAAGTTGGCAACTCTAATTATTTATGCGATATTCCTTGAAAATGAGATATTACTTATTTAGAATTATTTATATCATATTCCCTTATACCTTTTAGCACAGCCTATAAAAAGAGCCATAATCCAGTTTCTATTATAGTTGAAATAGGACACAAGTTTAAAAAAATTAGCTTAACTACAGCTGTTATCTCTCAAACATTATTAGCGTTACTTGAAAGAGATATCATTAAGAGATAATTTGGAGGCTGCTCAGGTGGGAGGAATGAGAACATACATAGCTGTCACGGCCATCCGGAAAGGCACAGGTTTGCTTGCATTGGGGATATTAACCAAAAAAAGGAAAAAGGCAATTTATGTAGTAGTAGTAGTAGTAGTGGTAGTAGTAGTAATATGTAAATAAGCTGGAGAGTCCAGGTGATGGAAGCTTGTTTGCATAATGTTTGTGGAGAAGATCTTGTGGGAATGTAGAAGAAGTTGATTGCTGGTATTACAGGGCAGGGGGCCAAACCTAGAGGGTCACATAATAAAGACCATGGGACACCCTGTCTGACCTCTCAAACAACCTCTTTGGTTGCCTGAACTGGTGCACAAAGTCAACCTGCCTCCATAGGGTTTGCAGGAAGAGCGGGCTAAGCCCGCTTTCCCTGCAGACCACCCTGCAGACCACTCGCTCCGCAAACCCGGTTTAAGGGGAGGGTTACTTTGGTGGGTTAGCCACCTGGAGGCCACCGGGCTCGCCTGTGAGCCCAGTGGTTCTCATGGTCAGGAGAAATCGGGCTAGGCTCCCCTAGCCCGATTTCTCCTGATCATGGGAATAGCCTCAGTGTGTCATCACGAGCTGTCCAAACAGGAGTCCTTCAAAACTCCATGGAGTGACTGGCCTGACCAGATGTAGACACAGGCAAGCCATAAATGACATTGGACTATTAGTGTTGGGGTGTATGAATCTCCATGCAGTATTTAAATACAGTATTTAAATCAGTGGTTTCCAACCCGAGGGCCTCCAGATGTTTCTGAACTACAACTCCCATTGCCACAGCTACAATTTAATGTGACTGGGGATTATGGGAGTTGCAGTTTAGTAACATCTGGAGGCCTCCAGGCTGGAAACCACTGATTTAAACCCAGCCAGCAAGAGGCAGAGAGGAGACAAATTCATGGAGCACCTATAGAGAAGACAAAGGAAGGAAATATCTTGAGGCTTCCTGCCATAGGAAGAGGATATCTGGGAGCAGAAGAGGATCCTATGAGGTTTTTGGGAAGAAATGTATTCATTTTAATTGCCCGCTTTCCTGTTTCATTTGTGGGTTGAGCGGCAGTAGGTAGCACCTATCATGCCCTACCATCCTAGGAGCTACCCATGTTCCTAACATGGGGTGTTTTGAATTCCCCCAATGTTTCCTATGGCTGAAATACTCAAAATGTTTCAAGTTCTGTTCCATTGAAACAACCAGTTCAACCACTGTTTTGATTAAATGTTTCAAGTGTTTTGCATTACGTTTTGAGCTCGTAGCCAGTGTTTTGCATTTCATAGCCAGGTATGATAAGAGTTGTAGTCAGGGGTGTATCTCAGGTGGGGCAAGCAGGGCATGTGACCCGGGCGCCACTTGAAGGGGGTGCCACTTTAAATTTTTTTTTAAAAAAAAATGGCCACCAAAAACAAAATGGCCACCACGCATGCTCAAATGGCCTCTGTGAGGCCCTAGGCCATGCCAGGCCTCACAGAGGTCATTTTAGTATGCGAGGTGGCCATTTTGTTTTTGGCGGCCATTTTTTAATTAAAAAATTATTTTTAAAAAAGGCCACTGTGCATGCTCATATGGTCCCTGCAAGACCCTAGGTCTTGCCAGGCCTCACAGAGGCCATTTGAGCATGCGTGGCAGCCTCTAAAATGGCCACCATACCGATCTTTGCAGGCCCG
Source organism: Hemicordylus capensis (assembly GCF_027244095.1). Classification (NCBI taxonomy): domain Eukaryota; kingdom Metazoa; phylum Chordata; class Lepidosauria; order Squamata; family Cordylidae; genus Hemicordylus; species Hemicordylus capensis. The sequence continues at coordinate 47,081,488 of NC_069661.1, read as the reverse complement.
AACAGGCCCAAAAATCAGCTGGGGATGGGCTGCAGCAGTGAATTAAGAGGCTGGCGTTGGGAGGGGGGACCTTTGCAGACCCCCCTTGGCCTTTAGGAAGCCCTCTGAAGGTGCTACAGGTTAATTTTTTTAAAAAAATTAATATAATATAAGTCACTGTACACATATTCAGTTTGGCATTATGTACAGAGAATCAGGGCTTGTGAATACTGAGCTGAACGGTGAGTTTGTCTTTGAATCAGTGTGAAATCCTTAGTATCAAGGCCCACTGGGAATTTCTTGCTCTATTTCTATCATTTTAACTGTCTTTCTGAAATACTAGAATATATTCCAAGCAGTGATATACTTTTCTCTGCATATCCTTTAACTATTTTCAGAGTATCTGGGAAAAGTCAAATTCTCCATTTATTTTTAAAACTTATGTAATAGTGATGCTACAGTGCATAGTAGAGAATTAGACAGGCACTTCTGTTTAGTTTTCCAAGTATACCTCCACATAGTATTTGGGTATTTCATGAGCCCCAGCATACTGAAATTTGTAGTTTTCTAGCATTTTTTGGTCTGGCTACATCCACTGCTAAATAGTTTTTGAAATATTAAAAGATTAACTAGCTTGACTTGTATTCTTGAGCTGATATTATCGTAAAGTTATCTGAAAGATGGGTGTCAGATGTTTGGACAGGGGCACAATTTCAGTGCTTGCCCTAGGCGCTATTTTCCCTACATACGCCTCTGGTTGTAGTCCAACATCTCGATAAGGACCAAAGTTGTGCAGCCCTGGTGTAGATCATCCCAAGGCAACTGGAAAGCCTAGCTAACCACAACAGCCAGTTGTTTCAGAATCTGGCTCACAGGCCCATGTTTCCTAGTGCTCTCATAGGACTTTAGTGTCAAAAACCAACGCTTTTGTTGAAATTTGTGACATACAAGGGTCTCACCTGGATATTGAATGTCCAGAGTTGTATAATTGGGTCAGCAAATGTAAGGGACTCATTAAAAAAAATAGGGGTCTGACTGCATAGACTTGTCTGCATTTTGTGGCTGGCGCAAGGAGTAGCGTCAGGAATGGAGCCTACCAGATTATTGATACACAGAAGCAAAATGCCTATGTTATTGTGAACCTCTGTAAGAGGGATCTTCCTTGTTTTTTTATACTTCCAAATTAATTACAAGCAAAAGTCGGAAAATCCCTCTCGCAGAGATGAGTCACATTACTCCAGGATGGAATTCCTCAACTTTGTTAGGGCATATTGAGTATTGCCATTCAAAGCATCTAAGGGCCAAACTACACATTACAATAAATGTGTGGTTTGGCCCTGTGTTCATGTAGGGTTTTATAGCAGCCCCAGGAGATGCAGGCAATCAGGATTGATGCTAATGGATGCATCCCTTCTGGAGCAATTAGTAATTTGGGGGCGGAGGAATTTGTTGGGACTGCAGCATAAAGGGAAAGTTAATACTCCTTCCTGGCACATTTTAGATCCAGTCTAGATTAGTTCTGCAACTCCCATTTCTTTAAAAAAGAAAAAGAATATCTCAGTACTCTGGCCTAAACTATGTGCTTCATGTAACATGTTTTTGGCCCTTAATATACTAAGAGTGCACAGTGCACACAGGTATAGCTCTGTGCACAGGTATAGTACATGTTATGTTGAATACAGGTACAGAAGTACACTACCCACCTGTACCAAGCATTTGAAGGTCCACTTTTAAATTGAACACAGGTACAGTCATTCACACAAACACATGCACGAATGTACAGGCATCTGTGCATTCATACAGCATAATGTCTGAATCAGGCTAGTGTCACACAAATGGGGAAATGTGCTTGCCAGAGTAATAATATTTAGGCCTTTATATACACTTGCAACAAAGAAATCTCATCCCAAGGATTAATGCCCAAGCCCCCCGCCCACTATTACCCATTGCTGAATACAGGATTCCACTTGTTATATGTTGTGCAGTGCAAAATGCTTTAGTGTTGTGCACCCATTTGCACACAGGGGCATTAGGGCCACAGTGTATCCACCCACCACTTGAGATTTAATTTCTTGGGACTCTGGGGAAGGATCTGAATCCTGAAGAATGAAAACACTAGCAACTTGCAAAAGAAAAATTCCTGAATATTGGGACTTCTGGTTGAAAAATGGGATAAAAATATTCTTATTCTTCTTCATCATCATCATTGTCATCATGGCCAACATCCAGCTCAGTATTGTCTCTGTAATGCTGCCCTGTGAGGCTGCTGCACCGTTCAAAGACAGTGTCACGGTTGCACAAACAGGGCTGTTGTACAAGCAGCACTTAGGCAGATTTCCCCATTCTGGACAACAGGGAAATCTACAGAAGTGCTACTTGCACAACCAGCCCATTGCCCAACCCCAACACTGCTTTTGAAGGGAGTCATGATGCTGTGCTGGATTATGGAGACATGATGCTGTGCTGGATTTCAGCTACTAATAATCATAATAAATAAATCAGTTCTGCCCAGTCACAGTCTATTAGTATCTTCATGGTGAAGATACTAATCATGAGGCCAGGCAATCTAGAATACTGATCTCTACTGGTGAAAGCCAGGATTCATACAAATAAATAAACCATACCGCATGTGGACTGATTTTATAGACTACAGCTATAAAATGAGCTGCTTTGCTATAAAATGGGCTCCTATAATAGAGTTCGGGGCCTTTGAAAAATGGTAGCTCAGCTGACTCAATTCATGCCACCACCCCACTGTGCTTCCCCCAGCCCCACCCCCATTGGCCATCTCAGTTGGCTTCTCCTGCTAGGGCAGGGATAAACAAACTTTTAAACAAGTGTACCCCCTCCGCTGAAAACCTTCAGTTCAGGGGTGTGTGTGTGTGTGTGTGTGTGTGTGTGTGTGTGTGTGGCCAAATGCCACATGTCCAAATTGAGGAAACCAGAGTTGAGGGTGAAAAGGGACCCACGGTTTCCCGCACCAAACTCAACTTCGGTCAGAGTAGAGTTTCGCTGCCCTTAACACCAGTTCTGTGACACCTGCATTACATCCGAATGCTGACACTGCAGTTTTGTCCCCATGGAACCCAGGTTGAGGGAGGAAACTCCCCCTCAACTCTGGTTCCATGGGGCCAAAACTGCCCCACGAATGTGGATGGGAGAGTGGGGGGAGGGGTGCAGAGCCACGTGTCCGTTGGACCCACAGTTCCGCATTACATCTGAAAGTGGCCTGTGTGTGTGGATGTGTGTGTACACACACACACACACACACACACACACACACACACACTAAAATGCTACAATTATGAAACAGGCTTACATCCAGAGTAAGTTACTCAAGAGTGCTTCCATTGCAATTAATAGGACAAGTTGAAGGTAAAGTGTGCTGTCAAGTCGATTTCGACTCCCGTGCCCACAGAGCCCTGTGGTTCTCTTTAGTAGAATACAGGAGGGGTTTACCATTGCCTCCTCCAGTGCAGTATGAGATGATACCATCTTCCTATATCGCTGTTGCCCGATATAGTACCAACGGGGATTCGAACCAGCAGCCTTCTGCTTGTTAGTCAACTTAAAGTGACTCAATGGGAGTACTCAGTGCTAATTTTCTGAAGCCTATCAGTCAGGCTGAAGGGAGGGGTTTACTGAGTCACAGCACTCACCTAGCCAATCAGGAGCAGATAAGGAAGGTCTTCACCCTCCTTCCTTCCCTTCTGCAGTAGATACATCTGCTTCAAGCAAGTGATCCCCAGACGGGGAACAAATAGTGTGGCTGCAGTGTGGGGAGGCAGGAAGGCTCTAAACATCCCCTGGGAGCCCTTCAAATACCCTTAGGCTACTAGTACCTCCTGTTGGGAACTCCTGAGCTAGGTGATTTATGACACTACACTCAGATAAAGGGCTTGTTGCACTGAATTCACAGACCCATGTGGGGCTGCCTCTTCAAGTATATTCTTAATGTAAGTCAAAGTGAAATAATGTGATTATAAATTTCTTTTTAAAAAATGCACAAAAGGCAAGATTTTGGTGAATGTTTGGGGGTTTGTCTGTTTTGCGGTGGGGTAGGGAGCACCAAAGAATACCAAGCAGCATTCCATTATATAATACAAGGAGAAGCAGATATCAAAAACTCATCATAGATGCTTGAACAAAAGGAGTTTGAAGATACTCCTTCATATCCACATTACTGCACATAACTGGAGTACCATTTAAATTTCATAAGCACTGAGGTCTTGGAAAAAAATTGTATTGTAACAGCTGCTGCACATTATGCATGGTGTACCGTTGCTTCATGTTGTTACAAAATCTGTTTAAAAAATCTATAAAAAATTCTTACTCTTGTAAAGCAGAAGTATTAGACATGAAAAAATGAGGCAAAAGAAAGAAGTTTATATGCTAATTACGCTAGCATTGCAAGGACAGACTGCTAAGACATCTTAACTCAGAGAGCAGGTGGGCAGGGCTGGCCCAAAGATTGATGGTACCCAGATGAAGCCTGGCTTTGGTGCCCCGTCCACTTCACCCATGTGGATGCCCCCGCCCCACTTCACTCACATGGGTGTGGTCAGGCACCTCCTGTCAGGAGGGCACCCACATTAGTAGCACAGGTGGCACCAGGATGACTGGCATGTGACCCAGGCTGTTGGCGCCCCTCCCTGCTTGGCTCCCTAGGTGACCACCTAGTTCACCTAGAGGATGGGATGGCCCTGCGGGCAGGAAGAGTGACCTGGGCATGCACAACATACACAGAAAAGCAAGTATGCCTTGGGTGAAAAGGAATTGTTTTCCGGAAGCTGATGTGCTTCCTGCAGGCATTCGCCTCTGTTCTAGAGGAGTGGCCTAGACTATGGTCCCCCCCCCCAATTGTTCCTTCCTGCTGTTCTTGGTGAATGACCCTGCTTACTGTGTTGCCTTTTTGCCAGGAGGCTTCACAAACAGGGCTGTTACCCCAAATCTCCTCCAGAAGAGTGTGTGTCCACACACCAGCCAAGCTCGTCCCATCTCTACTGACCTTCTCATCCCTGGTTGTAAGTGCCTTAAATAATGCCCTCCATCCAGGGCAATCCGGAGCCCTTCCCTCTGGCCCCTCCCCCTTGGGCCAGGCTGATTTCACACTTGTTGCTTCGGCAGCCTGTAGGGCGGCTGTTTCCCTCAATCCTGCCCCTGCTTCCAGTGCCATCACACAGCACTGCAGCAGAGGGGTGGGGGCAGCCCTCCCATTGCTGCCACCATGCAATGGCCTGTTGGGCCATACTGGCCCAGGCCTGGGCGTTTGACTCCCTGGCCCCCTTGCTTTCCCTGTGACCAAGGCGAGGGCACTGCCAGCTCCCAATGAGGTCAGATGCCCCATGGCTTCACTTTTCACCACTGAGTGGCCTGGTAAGTACTCCAATTCCATATTTGCCCAGCCCTGGGCAGCCAACTCCCTGGCCCCCTTGCTCTCCCCAAGGAGAGGGAACCACCAACTCCCAATGAGGTCGGATGCCCCATGGCTTCCATTTCCACCACTGAGTGGCCCAGTAAGTGCTCCAACCGACACCAAATAACACATCATGCCATTTTCCATGCACAGTGCGGGATAATTCACATGCCTTCCTGCTAATTAGGTCATACTGAGAGGCTGACAATGGCATACGTAGGCTTCCCAGTCTGTCTTCCAAATGAGCAATGAGAAGCACCAGGCCTGCTTAGCTCCAGCATGGTTCTGGTACCTTCCTACCATATCTTGTGAGAATCGTATATGGGCATAAGCATCCTATTTATGTACCTTCCTACATGGCCTGCAGAACCTTTAAAGTGAATCAGAGCTTGCACACACAAATGTGTGAGGTTGAACTGCTCACAGGATCAGGATCAAAAGAGGTAGAATGCAGCCATAGTGAGAAACACAGGGAGCTGCCTTTTATCAAGTCAGACCAGTGGTCCATCTAGCTCAATGTCTACCCCAGGGCTGCTCAACTTCAGTCCTCCTGCAGATGTTGGCCTACAACCCCCATAATCCCTGGTTATTGGCCACCATGGCTGGGGATTATGGGAGTTGTAGTTAAAAAACAGCTGGGGGGGGCTAAGTTGCGCAGGCATTGTCTACACTGACTAGCAGCGGCCTTTCCTGCCAGTTAGTGTGGACAATTCCACTGGTTTCAGACAGAAGTCTTTCCCAGCCCTACCTAGAGATGCCAGGGATTTTACCTGGGGCCTTCTGCATGCAAAGCAGATGCTCTACCACGGAACTATGTCCCCATGTTGGGGCCAGTGAGACTGGAGGCAGCTCACCCTACCTGATACAGCAACGAGCAAGCAACAGCACACACCAGCTCCAGGACAAGAACAGAGTGTATGCCTGGAAGGTGAGGGGGAAGAGGGGCTGCATCGACACTGGCTCCCTCCAGCCAGTGGGCAAGGCTGGGGAAGAATAGACAGGTCTGTGTCAGCACTAGGCTTGCCCAGAGCTAGTGGCAGGGGTGTGTGACTTGCCTCCAGTGGCAAGAGGTAACAAGTAGTGGTGTGCATGGAACTGACGCCTGCCAGTTCGAAGTGAGGGGGGGATATATTTAAGGATGCAGGATGGTGCTCTTACCCCTCCCACTGCATTTCTCCTACCTGAGGAGTAACCGGGGCAGCAAGGAGGTATGCTGCCACCCCACTAGACCATTTTAAAAGACAGCACCAGGGGGAAATGCCGCTGGAGGGGTAAGAGCAGCCTGTTCCTTCCTTAAAGATATCCCCCCCCTTCAAACCGGCTGAACCACCGGACATTCGAATGAGTTTGGAGGCCCGTAAAAGGGCCTCTGAACCAGTTTGTACAGATCCCTAGTAACAAGCATCCTCTCTCCCTTTTGTCTTGCAACCAATAGGGGACACAATGCAATTTACATCCGTAAGGCGCATAGCATTTTGTACAGTTAAATTGTACTTCTTCAACGACATCCTCCACAACCAGTGCTTCTTAAACTATGTTCTCATTTTAATCAAAGTGACTGCTTTAAAGTAAATGGATTAAGGATATCAGCTTTGGTTTCACAGCAGTTGCCGCTCAGCCAAACGTCTTCATTCTGGGTTAAAATTTGGCAAAGAGAACTTTAATCCCAAGGAAATCAGTTCATGCAAACTTTCAAGACAAATATTAATTGGCAGTTCCTAACCTTCTGCATGTACAATAAATAAACACATGGAAATTGCAGCTGTTCCAGATGTTTGTTTATTCTCTCTAGAAGCAATGGCCTTGGAGCATGACATAAATATTGGCAAGAATTTTAAAGTTCTTTTCAAGGAGGGAATTTTACAGTAACTTCATTTTAAAATAATAAATGTGCTGCTTTTCTAAAAAGTAAAAAGTTACGATGTTGTAGCGCATAGCTCTCCCGTTCTTTCTTAACTAGAGCTGCAGGATATACTTGGAGCCATATGTGAAACCAGGTGAGTTTGGTTGGAATTTTGTTAGTCTTGAAATTCAGTTCTGGTTTGCAAACCAACTTTGAATGATCTTTTGCCAAGTTATGGCTTTGAGTGGAATCCACTTGAAACTTAATTATGCTTATTGGTTTCTGCTACTACTGTAATTCGAAGTGTCCTGTAACACTTGTTGGAATACCCCATTCCTCTTGACTGGTTCTGCCCTCTGGCCTCGATCCACAGAAGCAGCAGAGACGCCCTTAGAATGGTGGAGGAGAAAGTGGCGCATAGGAAGCTGATGGCGGTGTGAGGGTACCCCACTAGTGGCCCCTAGGGGCCCTAGCCATGCCTCCTGCATCTGATGTCAGATGCAGGGGGCGTGGCCATATGCCGAGATGGGGCTGTGTGGTCTCGTTCTCAAGGTGCTTCAGTCAGTGCTGGGTTCCCAGCCTGACTGGGAGTGCCTCTTGCTGCCTCAAAGGGAACCCAGCACTGGCTGAAGCTTCTCACAGATGGGGCTGCGTGGTTGGAATGAGCTGGGAACATGTCTCTCTGCCTTTCGAGGTAGGGAAAGATGCTCCCAGCCAGGCTGGAAACCCAGTGCTGCCTGAAGCGCCTTGAGAACGGGGTCAAGTTTCGCTCCTCGGACTCCATCACGGCTTTTAGAAAGCTTGTTAAAACTTGGCTTTTTACCCAGGCTTTTATGTAATCGTTTTATTGCTGCTTCTATGTGTTTTTACTTGTATTGTTTTTATGTATGTTTTTAATATGCTTTTATATTTCTAGCTTGATGTTTTTATTGTCTTTTATTGTATGTTTTTAACTTTTGTAAACCGCCTTGGGGTTGTCTTTTAACGAAAGGCGGTATAGAAATGCAACAATAAATAAAATAAAAATAAATATAAGTGGCTCTGTTTCCGCATATGGCCGCACCACCTGCGTTGGATGTCAGACTCAGGTGGTGTGGCTAGGTTGGATGGGGTGGCTCCACAGGGAGTGGCAGCCGGGTTCTTCGGTAGGGATGTGCACGGAACCACGGAGGCATGGTCCGGCACTGGGGGGAGTGTTGCTTTAAGGGTGAGGGGGTAGTACTTACCCCCTGCCACTCTTCCCCCTCCTGCGCTGGACTTTTCTAAAACCTTTTTGGGGTGGCAGAGTTCCTCCCTGCTGCCCCTGCCCCCGTCGTTGTCTCCCGATTTTACAAGTAGTAAAAGCTGGTGCCATGCATGCACCCATCGCGGCGCGCGCTTGCCCGTCATTGCCGCCGCTGGCATACGCATGCCATACTGCGACGTGCATGCACCGGCGGTGGCGACAGACATGCGTGGCGCCAGCTTTTACTACTTGTAAAATCGGGAGACAACGACGAGGGCAGGGGCGGCAGGGAGGAACTCTGCCGCCCGAAAAACATTTTAGAAAAGTCCAGCGCGGGAGGTAGAAGAGCAGCGGGTGGGGGGGTAAGTACTACCCCCCCACCCTTAAAGCCACACTCCCCCCCCCCGCCGAACCGCCGGACTGGCTGAATTCTGGACTGGTCAGAAGGTCTCTTGCATGTCCCCGGACCAATTTGTGCACACCCTCTTTGGACCCAGCCACACAATGCTGGATCTGTCCCTGGGAGAGATGTGTTTAATTCTGATGGCTAAAAGCCTACATGCTCAGTATCCCTCTTTCCCATGGCACATACTTCTTAGCTGAAAAACATGCACTGCATGGCAGAAAAAGGGGAGATGGTTGGAAGTAGCCCTGGGTGGCTGGAGAGATAGGAAGGGAAGACACAGAAACATGAAGCTGTCCCACCATCAGCTGTAAAACAAGTCCCATGCATCCTGAAGTATTAGGATGTATCTGAACACCGTTAATTTGGGAGATGATGTGCAGTTTCCATGGTCTGCACAGGCAGGGGGTCTCACGTGTGTTGGCTCCCTGCGCATCTGCCTACCCACAAATTAATCCCTGCAGGGCTCTCTTTATGCTTTGTTTACATTGTTACTGTATATAACAGATCAGATTTCCAGAAGAGTCCCACCTTTAAAAGAGAGCCAAAAGCCTTAGAGTAGCAATAACCCTCTTCATGTGACCCATGTGGGTATACTGTCTGCACAGCGGAGAGTGAAATCAAGGCTTCAGGTATGGGATGAAGCTCCGCATGTCCATGGGTTCTTCTGCTCAGAGCCTACAAATATACTAGCTGTATTGCATAGATTCTTTACAGGCTCCCAGTTGTGTGGACGAGAGCCAATGAATACATGGACATCGTCAAGGCCTGCCACTTCAGTTCTGTCTCCCACCACCTGCATTCTGTGGCCAACATCCAGATGAACACAGCATGGTGGTTGCTAACACTATTCTGGTGCTAAGGAGCAGTGGTGGGATTTTTTTAAATCTCCCATTTCCTCTGAATCTGACTGTGACTCTTGGAAATTCATTCCTGAAGGCTCATTGACCCTCAGGCATATATTTTCAGGAGTCATTATTGACTTGAAGGGGAAGGGGTTGAAAAAAATTGCCCTTCCCCTCACTGACCAGCACTTTGTTAGTCTGGATGCTGGCCTGTATATCCACACTGGTTGTCTGAACAGGGCTAATGAGTGATCCAATTGCTGATTATGTCTAAACATCTGCCCTAGTTGCTGAACAATAACAATTTGAAAAGCCATGATATATACGTACTACGTTGTACAATATATGGGGCAGTGGGCTGACAACACTTTCAGATTCTGTCACAACTTTGGCTGGCTCATCTACAACAACCAAGCAACAATTTCTCCATTATCACACAATACACACATCACTGTGGCTTCGCATTGAAAGTAAGAAGTGCATTGAGATAGCCTTCAGTCACAGGCTGCTATCAGGACCGTAGAACAAGCAATCCAGGGACCATTGACTGTACTGTACTCCTCTTCCTTATTTGTCATCCTTGTTCCAGCTGCTTGTTATTTGAAGACGAGTGAAACCCACATTAATAAAAGGCTGCCTGTTGGCTAAAACAGCAGAAGGAAACCATAGAATGACAAAATGAACGAAAGGTAACAAAAGACACTGCAATTCTGAAAAAGACGAACATTAAGTGCCATCTAGTGGTGTGTACTTGGCTCATTTTTGAGAACTGAAATGTTGAAGTCAATGGAAGGAGGTTACATAAATGTCACGGATTGGAACAAGACCTTTAAAAATAACCTCCGGATAGTAAGGCAAAGTCTTATGATTAATCAAAAACCTCATAATTTTTGTTTTGATTTTCATAGCTTTATGGCTTCAGTCTGAAGCAGGCATGGCTCGTGAATGCGCCTCCGGGAGGGGGCTTCTTTAAGGTAAACAGAGCTGGTGCTCCATGCCGCCCAGCAGCCCCCGCGGCAGGGAATCACCTCCACCACTCACCTGGCTCCCGTGGAGGTGAGCCCCCACCAGCGGCCAGGTGACTGGCAGAGGCAATTCACCGCTGCGGGGGCTGCTGGGCGGCACGGAGCACCGGCTCCGTTTAACTTAAAGAAGCCGCCCGCCACCCCCACCCCCCCAGAGGAGAGTTCACGAGCCGCACCTGGTCTGAAGGGATGTGCATGTACATTTCCATGGGAAATACTTTTGGAACGTACTTGGGACTTTTGGAAGGGCCTTGGAGAAAGAAACATATAAGGGGCTCACTGCACCGGTCAAACTTGCAAGAAAAGAAACCCTTGCTCCCCACCACCCCAAAACATCAATGGAGCTATCCACATGACTGGGCAGGCGGGGGGAAGGCTGCATGATGATCCCCAAGATGATCCATCAGTCATTGCTGGGAGCATGAACTCCACTCCCAGATGATCCTATGCTGTGCTAGGCAGTGTGGAGCTTCGGTGGCCAGGACGACACATCCCAGCCTCCGGGTATCCCAAATGCACTGCGGGCCAAACACGGTGCATTAGGGGATTCCTCCAGGAGACAGGAGCTCTAGGTGCCCATCTCTTATCTCCATGGGCTAAATGAAGCCGGAGGAGACACATGGTCCTGGAGCCTGAAAGCTGGGCTTAAAAGCCCAGCTAGGCGGTGCTGGCCCACCAGGATCAGGCCCACTCCTGGTAGTTCTCACGCACAGCCTAATCCAGGCTGGGCTTCCCTAGCCTGGGTTAGGCTGCAGAGGAGAGCAGCCTCAAAGTCTTGAAACTCCCAGACTTTCATTACTCACAGTTACGATTATGGTTAACCTTTTCACTGCAAAGAAAAGAGAGAGGGCTTTTTTGATGGTGGTGCCCATCCTCTGGAACTCCTTGGCCATTAAGAGATTCATTTAGTCCCCTCACTGGTGGCATTTCACACTCATCGTAAGACACATTGACACTAACCCAGGTTAGTAGCAGACTAACCTGAGTTAGCTGGTCATGTAGACAAAAGGCATGCTCCCAAACCCAGGCTAGCCAAAGGCCACTAATCCTCAAAATAAACCTGGGTCTTAATTAATAATAATAATAATAATAATAATAATTATTATTATTATTATTATTATTATTATTATTATTATTATTATTATTATTCGATTTCTATACCACCCTTCCAAAAATGGGTCAGGGCGGTTTACAGAAGTGTTACTGGAGTCTGGGTTCAGTGATAGTGTGTTCGCGTCCTGCACAGTCTTGAGGTTTCGGCAGCGGCCCGCCATGTTTTCCAGAGAGGGCTGTGGCTGCCAGGGCCACGAGTAGGGAATGTGTTGCTCTACACAGCCCTCTCTATGGCTGCCAGCATGTCCTGGCATGAATGGGGCTCATACCATCTCCTGCCCCTGTGCAGCCTGTCCTGTCACATTGCAGATGGGGCATGCTGAGATTTTCCCCTTCTCCTGGCAGAGTAGGTCATAATGGGAAACTTTCCCCAATTCCTGGGTGGATTTCTGTGCGCCGTGCGGACCGCTGCCATGATAGTGCGTGCATGGGCTTTGCAGAGTGCGACAGAGGCTCTGCTCGTGCGACCCATCAGCACACAGTGGGGAGTGGTGACGGGGGCTTCTCCAAGCCCCCTGCTGGCCTCCTGAATGACAGCCTGAGCCGGTTTGGGCCTCTGTGCAATTGCCAGTATGGGCTGTTATTCAGCAGGCTGGTGTGTGGCTTGGAGGAGCCCCCCCCATCACCCCCTGCTGCCACTGCTGTCTCTGCCACCGATCTCTGCTGGCCTCTGCTAAGGTATGGAGGACCCTTTGCTCCCCACCCCCACCGCCCAGCCTTTGGGAGAGGGAATGCCCCCTTTACATGTAAAGGGAAATCCCTGCCAGATTCCCCTTTGCAAGTATACCCCCAAACCAGCCCATGAACAGGTTCGGCCCGGTTCAATGGCTGGCCCAGACCCGGTTTGGCTGAACCCAGAGCCGGACCAAGCTGGATTCAAAGCAAACCAGCCAAACTGGAGGCTCACACATCCCTAGTTGGGTCCCTGGCTATTTGGAACCCTGCTGAGGCTGAGGAAATTTTTCAGCGTGAAGAGTGTGGTAAGCCTGTTCCTTAGAGTGGGCTTCAACAGGCAGAGAAGCATATAGCCAGCTGAAAGTGGGAGCTGATGGAGAGGAGGGAATTAGAATGCTGGCAGCCTAGCCAGAATTATGGCAGAATACTTTCTATCCTGCAGAAGATTTCAGTAACAGTCCCAAAGGATAAGAGTGGGTGTATTAGCAGAGGAAAAATAATAAGGAAAGTGTTATATGGAATGGTCATTGTTCTAGAGCAGGAGCCTCCAACTTAGGTCCACAGATGTTGGACTACAACTCCCATCATCCTCAGCCACAAGGGCTAAAGAACGATGGCCATTGTGGCTGGGAATGATGGGAGTTGTAGCCCAAACACATCAGGGGAGTCAAGATAGGAAACCCCTCTTCTATACTCTAAAGACCTTTTATTTTTATGATACTGTTCTAAAAATAATTACCCCACCAGTATTCCAGCTCCACTCCAGTGCGCGTGCACACACACACACACACACACACACACACACACACACACGCGCACACACACACAAAATCTCAGAAAAAATGATCAAAGCAGTATTTAATTCAAGGATACCAGATTCAAATAGATCCACAAATGTATACTGCTCAATTTCAAACCAATTTGTAAAAATAAACTGTTAAAATTTGCCTTTTTCACTATGAATTTGAATATGAAAATTGAATTTTACCACTCCAGTGTTTCTCTGAAGACAAGTCTGATTATGTTGAGCTAAAGATGCCCACTTGTCTAGGATGTCTTAGGTTTATCATATCGATGCTTTTCTTCTTTGGATTGTGCTTTACTGAGAAAATAAAAGCATTCACTAACATCAAGAAAAAGCTTCAGAGAAATCATTTCATTGTTACAGTAACAAAAGTGCAAATTGAAAGAGAGCCAGAGTGGTATAGTGGTTAGAGTGCTGGACTAGGACCAGGGAGACCCGAGTTCAAATCCCCATTCAGCCATGAAACTAGCTGGGTGACTCTGGGCCAGTCACTTCTCTCTCAGCCTAACCTACTTCACAGGGTTGTTGTGAGGAGAAACTTAAGTATGTAGAACACTGCTCTAGGCTCCTTAGAGGAAGAGCGGGATATAAATGTAATAAATAAATAAATAAATAAATAAAACTGTTCATATTGCTATTCATTAGTTCATCACTCCACTAGATGGCACTGAAGTACTGTCTTTTAGCTGTTGGCAGCTACTTTTAACCAAAAAGCAGGAAAGGAAAGGAAAAAGAACTACTTGTAACCTGTAGTTTTGAGGTTCTTTGGGGAGTGCTTTTAAAAATATGATGAAACTTTTGGGGCATGGGGGTAGAGGGGATTTAAATACTTTCCCTTTGCACTGTTCCTGCCCAGAAAATTGCCTCTCCAAGCTGCTGCTGTCTTTTGCCCACTGGGGGAAAGATATGAGCCCCAACTATTTGTTACATATAGCTGTGAAAAGTTTGATCAAACATACTACTTCACATGATTAAAGTAGTGAATCAGGAGTATGATTAATCTTTAGTTACATCTTTGTTTGTTTTATATATTTAAAGGTAAAGTGTGCTGTCAAGTTGACTTTGACTCTTGGCACCCACAGACCCTTGTGGTTTTCTTTGGCAGAATACAGGAGGGGTTTACCATTTGCCTCCTCCCATGCAGTATGAGATGATACCTTTCAGCATCTTCCAATATCGCTGCTGCCCGATATAGTACCAGCAAGGATTCGAACCAGCAACCTTCTGCTTGTAAGTCAAGCATTTCCGTTCTGCGCCAATTTGTGTTAGTTCCATATATCTAGAGTATATTACAGAATATTGTATAGTCCACATATCATTTTTCTGTATATGTTACAATGAAAACATTTCATAAATAACAACAATAATAAATTAATTAACAACTTTGTTAGCCCTAACAAATTGTTCTCTGGGTGGCTCACATCACAGCATTAAAACATTTTTAAAAAATACATATGACACATTAAATCATAACAGACCAAAATTGCAGGGGAGGGGAATACAAATTACAATACAAAGTCATTTTAAAACTTTTTAAAAATCAGTCTAAAAATCAAATTCAAAAATCAAAATTTAAATTTAAAAGGCCCAAGTGAACAATAAGGTTTTTACCTAGCTTCTAAAAGAACAAAGTAATGAAGCCAGGTGAACCTCACTGGGAAGGCTATTCCATAAATGGGGTGCAACTATTCCATAAACTATTCCAGCTATTCCATGAATGGGGTGCACTGAAAAGGGCCATGTCATGACATAAAAATGCCATGCTAAAAAGCATCTATTGAGCTGTGCCCATCCCCTTTGTTTTCCCACAATAAATCCATCCCCTTTGGTTTCCCATAATAAACTTTTCATGAACGAAAGATGCCATCTGCTTGCAGAAGTTGCCTAGATCCAACTCATTAAATTTTAAAAGATTGCAGCTGATGCTTATAAGAGACCTAAAAGGTCATTTCAAGGAAACTCCCTATGAGTAATCCATGGCATCTGTGGAAATAACATGGGGAAGAGCTCCCTCATTTTTCCTCCTTTAATTCCCCTATTAAAAAGCATCAGAGATAAATACCTAGACCAGACTTTATACTGAATATAGTGGCGGGGGCGGGAGCAATCTGACATATAGGAACAAGGGAAGCTGCCTTATATCGAGTCAGACCATTGGTCCCTCTAGCTTAGCATTGTCTGCTCTGACTGACAGTGAGGCAATTCCCATGATCGATTGAAAGTGGGCTAAGGGAGTTCAGCCCGCTTTCTGTCGATCATGGGAACCACCAGGCT
This sequence comes from Hemicordylus capensis, assembly GCF_027244095.1. NCBI lineage: Eukaryota > Metazoa > Chordata > Lepidosauria > Squamata > Cordylidae > Hemicordylus > Hemicordylus capensis. The sequence goes on along the minus strand of NC_069661.1, from coordinate 47,065,885 downwards.
CACAGGCAAGCTCATTGCTCCCAAGGTGGCTAGCGCACCTAGAACACCCTCCCCTTAAATGAGGTGAATGGAGTGAGTGCTCTGTTAACCTCATTTCTTTGCTTGTGTTTTGCCATGGTGTGTGGTGACACACAAGTAGACCCCCAACCGGGAGGCTGCAGCCAGCCTCCCGGGCTCGGGGTCTCTCTGGGATGCCCTGCGCACTCACACGGGGCATCCTGGCATTTCCGGGAGCTGTGCAGCCCCCAATCCCTGCAGCCCCTGCCGGCTCTGTGGCAGAGCCAGCGGTCGTGTGGGCAGCCGATCCAGCCGCCCCAGGGCTGCCTTCTGTGGGCTAAGCCCACTCTCCCTGCAGACCCAACAGAAGCTCTTCTCACGGATCGTGAGAAGAGCTTCAGCATCTCCCCAGGCTTCAGACAGGAGTCTTTCTCAGCCATTCCCGAGGATGCCATTGACCGAACCAGGGATTTTCTGATGCTCTGACATCAACCTACCTGTACACAACATAAAACTGCATGCCTGTTAGATAAAGACAAACATTAACTTGTGACTGTAGCTGCTGGGATCAGACAATGCCAACATTTCTCTGTTAATTGTTGTTGGTTTAAATGATAAACCAGGATTCTGGCTCTGCTTTGCATTGCCATTGCTTGTCTTTTGATACACAGTTTTAACTGTGACCTCCATGTGTGTTTTAATTTGCTACTAGCTGACCCGAGTGCTGCCGCCGCGGCCGGGCTGAGTGCTGCCGCCGCGGCCAGGCCGGGCTTGCCGCTGCGGCCGGACCGGGCCAGGCTGGGCCGCCCCCACCCCGCCGCACCACCACTACCGCGCTGTCGGGTGGGCCGGGCCGCCCCCGCTGCCTCACATCTGCGGCGGGGCTGGGGCCCGCCGCCGCTGCCTGGCCTGCGGCGCGGCCTGGCCCGCCGCCTTGCCTCCGCAGCCGCCCAGCCAGGCAATTCTCCTGGGTGCACCAGGACCAATTGGGCGCCCCCGCAGCCCAGCCAATCAGCTGGGCTGCCGGGACGCACATTCCAAAGGCACACCCAGGAGAATTAAATATATAGATGATAATAGCGAATAGATAATAATTGAGAATAAACTGAATCCAAATCGAATATAACAGGTTTTCGAGACTGTATTCTGTAGTTTCAAAAACAGATCCTCTACTACTGGATTCATGGAATGCATCTTCCCATCCATCTCATATCTACAATTAGTGAGCACTGGGCTATCCCTGCTTCAGCGGACTTCGATTTCTTGACTTATTATCAGAGAATCAGTGCAAATTTGTACATCTTTACTCAAAAGACGTTAAGACGTATGCTCAAGTAGACATACACATAGGATTTCAGGCCAAGTCATTTTGAATGCAAGTGTTAACTACTTATGATATTTTGGAATCATGTTACATGGTTCCAAATGACTTATTCTGTATCTTCTCAAAGCTCCAGCACAAAAGGTTTGGAGGGGTGTCAAAAAAGGTAGGGGACCAGCTTATCTGACTTCCCCGATAAGTCCTAAGTGCAAGCAACATTCAGTTATTTAAAAATTATTTGTGAACAATTGGGCCAGGGGAGAGAAATGTAGGAGTCTGTCCAGTCTCCCTCAGGCTATGAGTTTGCTCCTGCTCCTGCTGATCCACCACTGATCTACAAATAAATAATAAACCATAGCAATGAAGAAACCATAGCAGTAAAGTTTTGTCCTTTTGACATGAGTGGAAGTAAATCCTTCATCTCAACTGGGTTATGAATTTGACTGTTGGGTATATTTAAAAACAACAACTCAGTCCAGTTGCTTGAATGTTTATATACGTCAATCACTCTACAAATCACTTTACTGAAGCCATAAATTTGTAAATAATAATTCAGGTGCTTTTCCTGTTAAGGTCAATGGGAGTTTTGTGAATAACATGACATAGGAATAAGGACTCATTTTTCACTTCTCAGGCACTAGCCTGAAGAATGAATACATCTGATATTCTTCTGGCCACCTGTAAGTCAGAGGAAGTTATTTTTATAGAGCTGGTAGTAGTAAGTGTTAATGTAAATCCCATAGTTGACAGGTTAGTGGTTTGTAGAGGCAATGACTTCCCTGGAGGGAATTTCTTGATTAATTGTGATGGCAGATTTAAGGCAGACTAGTTGCCGGTGGGAGGCAGCTGATTGCACAGTGTCTAATTACTGACTTTCCACTTTCCAGGGTAATGTCATGTCATGCATAAACCTGCCAACATTCCTTCAAGACAGGAAATACAGTGGAAGTCAGGCTGACCCAAAAGAAAGACATTGCTAGTACTCCAGTCCTCTGATGAATGGCTTCTAAACAAGAGCTTGGGACTGTGAGAGAAGGGAATCAAGCTTACTGATGGCAGTCTAGTTGGGTGGAACCTAAGTGGTTAGGGTCCAAAATCCAGCTATGATAGCCTCTTTGTCAGATTCATTCCCCCATGTCCAAAAAGGGTATTGGGGCAATTTTCACATTATGAGTAACCAAGAACACACGTGCCAAGTTAGTATGAGATATCAAAATCAAAAATAATTTGGTGTCAGTACAGAAGATAAGTATTCTAAGAATCTTTGGACAATATTTAAATCTCAGGAGAAGAATATTCAAATCTCAAGAGAAGAAGAAATTCATTTTAAGAATGTGGGGGAGAAAATCAGTTTCAGCCTTAAGTATTTCACAATTTAATTAACAGGATTGTGTACTTCGTATAAGTCTACCTCTGTGCTACAGATGTACTACATTAATGTTTTAAATATTGAAACAATATTCAAGCAGTCAGCTGACCAAATAGTTTTTGATCTGTCAAATTTATGGATAAACCGTCCCAATGCATATAGGAACTGTTATACTACACAAGCGGATAGAGTTGATTGATGGTTAATATACAGACATAATAATGGGGGAAATTATGCTTAATTGGTAAGTAGCAGTCATATCTTCTCCCATGACCTTCAGTTCACACACCGAACAGACTGTAAGATATTCAGTGCTGTAAGACATTCCCCTTTGCATGCATTCCGAAGGATCCAAGTTCCCTCTCTGGCATCTCCAAATAGGGCTGAGAAAGATTCCTGCCTGCAACCTTGGAGAAGCTGCTGCCAGTCTGTGTAGACAATAGTGATCTAGATGGACCAATGGTCTGACTCAGTATATGGCAGCTGCCTATATTCCTATGCTGTATATATCCTCTCTCCCTTTTTAGAATCATGGCTTACATAATGTACTTACCCAAATCCAAGACTAGGTTTTTTGATGCTAGAAATCAGGGGTCCTTTGATGCTAGAAATCAGGGGATCATCTTAAATTCAGAGTCATCTTCTTTGGGGGTAAATAAAGGTATCACCTGTATTTAATCTCTATTTTTCAAGGGGCTTGTCTGAAATTCATAGTCATCTTGTATTCAGGTATATATTGCACCATTCAGTCCACTGTCATACTAAGCTAGTTGTGTGCACACACTGCTCCATTCTACTTAAACCTACACAGGTGCTGCTTGTTGGGACTGGGCACCTCCATACCTACTAAGCCCAGTGTCATCGCTGCTCTGTTGCTGATCCGTTTGGAATGATGGGATCTGTGTTGGAATAGCAATGCTGCTGTGCTTAATAGGCACAGAGGCACCCTACTTCTGTGCCAATTAAGCTCAGTGCCTGAGTGGTTTTGAGTAGAATGGAGCAGCATGTGTGTATCTTGCTTAGAACGATGGTGGACTGTGCAGTATGTAAGCCCATTTAATTATAGAGGTAGGGGTGTGCAGATCGATTCCCTAATGAATATATCTGCCATGAATCGGGGGCAATTCGCTGACTGCGAATCAAATCACCCCTTGAATAGAGGGGCTGATCAGGGGTGTAGCAAGGTTGGAGTGGGCCCAGAGACAAGATTTTAAAATGGTACCAGAGAAAGACATGCTGTTCTGGTTGCTCCAGGTCTTAACAGTCACATCAATTTCGGAGGATGAATACAACTGAAGGAAGCCCGGGTGGGTTCGTGGCTGGGGGAGTCAGTCATGTGACTTGCCTCTGGGGGCCCCCCAAGGCAGTGGGCCCCCAGACAACTGTCTCCCCTTGCCCTATTATAGTTACACCCCTGGGGCTGATTCAATTGTGAATCAAATCATCCCCGATTTGTACGGATCAATTTGCTAGCAATTTGTTTAGCGGATGCCATTTTGTCTCTGTGTTTCTCAGTTGCTGATTGGTCTCCTGGCACTGGCTTCCGATTCACTTGAAGTCTTCTTGCTTCTTGGTTGGCTTGTTGTATTTCCAATCAAGTGTTAGCAGGGGCAACTGTGCCCCCATTAGCTGGGGGAAAGAGCAGGGAGTGGGAGGCCAAATGAGGGAGATTCAAAATGTATATAAGGGGCTGCTTGGCGCCAGAGAGAGCCATTGCTTTTGTGCCTCAGGAGAGGAATGAAGGTGGAACAGAGAGAGACTGCAGCAGCACAGCAGAGTGGTGGTGATAGTCTGGGCCAGCCTGCCTGGCCCCCACACTGCAAGTGGAGAGAGAGACAGAGGCTTAGCTGACTCTATTTTCTAAATTAAAATCCTTTTAATTTGCTGTGCAAATTAATGAATAAATTCATTATTTTTTATTTTCAAATGTGAAATACCAGCAGCACCAGTACCTTTAACTGGGTGCTGCTTGGAATTTTATTCCTTATTTATTTGTTCTTAATAACTGGGGTGTCCTGTGTGGGTGTAGTTTTTTTAAAAAAATAAATAAGTAAATATTTTGCAGCCCAGCTTCCACCTTGGCTGCTGCAGTCTGTGTGCTTGGTGGATCATTGTATTGTATTGTATTGTATTGTATTGTATCGTATCGTATCGTATCGTATCGTATCGTATCGTATCGCTGGTGTGTGGTGCCCAGCCTGCCAGGCTCCCTCTGTACCTTTTTTCAGGTGTTTGTTTATTTTGATTGGGTGGGTGGGTGGGTGGGTGTCTGACTGGTGCCCACCTGCCCTCTCCCCAGCTGTCGAGTACCAATGTCTGCTCGGCCTAAGAGTGGCTACAAGAGCGACACCTGGCAGACTCCAGCTGAAGACACCACTGGAAGCCCTCAGCCAAAGATAGGTGAGACCCCCTCCCCCACCTCGGTCAGGGTGTTTGAGGAAGGGAGGGATTCAGTGGCAGGACTGTAGGTGAGGAGGACTGGGTTAAAGAGAAGCCACAATATCCCCCACTCTTCACGTTCCCTTTGGTTGTACTTCCCCCCATTGTTGCTCATTTGTTCCCCTCTAAAAACGGTGGGGGGCCATAAAGTCTGCTGCTTTATTTCTGAGGATTTAATTTTTTAAAAAAATCTTCTCTGTGTGCACCACAGTGCTAGGCCAAGTGAGCCCCCAGTGGCCCCGTCTCCACACCCCCCTGGTCATTCTAGGAGGGGTTCCATGGCACCTTTCCAGGGGTATGGGTGGAGCCCTCCAAGCCTGCAGCGGTGCTGAGCAGTGTATGCTGCAGTACCTGACCTGCAGTATGGTGATGAATCTGCAGGTTCACACATTCAAATGTCCACAATCTTGAACCTCTAGCACAGTTGCCTCTGGGTTGGTGTTATATCCAAAGGTGGCCATTTACTCCTTGTGATTTGGAAACTGTAGAGCTCTTCTCACAGTCAGTGAGAAGAGCTCGTAGGCTGTCTGCGGGGAAGGAGGGTTAAGCTTACCTTCCCTGCAGACAATCAGTTGTCAGTCCCTGGGCGAGTGACTCCCACTGCAGCTCCCTGGTTAGGGGTACCGGGTTGCACCTCCATGCGGTGCATTACTGGGATCCCTCCTCTGCCCCCAAGTGTGCCAGCCACGGCTGACACACGATTAAAAAAAAGTTAAGTTAAGGGAGTGCTCGCTCCCTTCACCTCATTTTCGCAGGAGGCTTCATAGGTGGAGTTGCTACCGTGTAGCCACCGGCATCAGGTGCAAACCCAGTAGTTCACACAAGCATACAAAACTAAGCTGGGCTTCCTTAGCACGGTTTTGCACGCTCGTGTGAATAGCCTCTATGGCTCTTTTATTGCAACCTAAAATCAAATTTGCTTTTCCCATTCCCACTCATATTTTCAAATTAGCAGGTGATGTATGTGATCTCCAGTGGCTTTTGTCAGTTTCCTCTCCGACCTTTTGTCAGTTTCCTCTGTGAAAATGAAGCATATGATTTTTTGTAGGAGCAGCTCCATAATGCCACTTTGCCCGCTCAGCTGACAGGAAGTGAAATTACTGGCTGTTGACAGCTTTGGTTGTTGACAGAAGCAATTGAAAGGATTTCATGATTATCTGGAACTCAAAATAATCAGAAGGTGGGAAAGAAGCAGATACTGTGCTGCCTGAAATATATGGAATTAACCAGGAGCTGCTGGGCCCTTATTTGAAATAAGAAACAAAGAAACTTCCCTAACAAGAATGACAATGCTAAGTAAACTAGAGGAGCTATTTTATTGTTAGTTGAGAAGAAATTCCAGGCGTGTCTTTCAGTGTAACTTAACATTTATCTCGGATCTACTTGTAAGGATTCTGAAAATTCAGTAGTAGCCACAGAATTGTTCACCCAATGTGCACTTCTTTGAAGAAAATCCTTCCTTTGGCTAATTGGCATAAAGCATGTAATAGACATAGATTTAAGACTTTAAATTGCTTTATAGCCCATTTCTTTTCTTGTTTGCTCAGAAACAAGTCTCAGTGGCTTATTTCCAAGTAAGTATGCCTGGCTTGCAGTTCTGTAAGCCATTCTTATATTTAGAAAGTTCTGCATTCCACCACCCTGCAAAGCCTTTCACCCACTTTTTTTCAAAGATCAAGGTAAACAACATTTGAAAATTGTATTACTTTAGATATAATCAGTGTCAGAGGGTCATCTCATCCAAAACATTGGACTAAACGCAGACATCTTACTTTATTCATTCATTCATTCATTCATTCTCTGTGTAAACCGCCCTGAGCCATTTTTGGAAGGGCGGTATAGAAATCGAATGAATGAATGAATGAATGAATGAATGATATGGTCAAGTAATCCTGGAAAGCTGCTCTTGAAAGCTTCCAAGGAAGGAGATGTTTGCTTCTTTCTTCCCCCTCCCCAGGACATATTTGCTTCATTGACTCACAGTTTGACTAACTATCCAAATGCCTCCTCCTATGCAGAAAAATAAAAGGTTAACAATATACCGTATTTTATGGACTATAAGACTCACTTTTTTCCTCGAAAAATATCAGCCAAAATTCAGGAGCGTCTTATATGTTTTAACAGTTTAATATGTTAAAACTCTGAAAAACTGGATTAAAATTAAGGTGCGTCTTATAGTCCGTAGCGTCTTATAGTCCGTAAAATACGGTAATACCTCGCTCTGAAGGGAGAAGACAAGAGAGAGAGGCAGGCTGGTGAGATGCCACCATCCAGCTCCCATGATCCAGGTGAAGCCCATCTCTCCCCTACTGCCACCACAGAGTGATCAGGGACCATCTTGCTCTAAAGGGAGGAGAGAAGAAAGAAGTGAGCCTAAAGAGCTCAGCATGTAAAGATCTAAACATGCTGCTTGATGTTTGTTTAAATTGTTATTTATTGAAGCTTTTATGTAAACCGCTATGGGATGTTCACCTGAAAAGCAGTATATAAATGTCAAAAATACATACATACATACTTACATACATACATACATACATACCTGTTACCATGAAGTTTCCAAGTTGTTGTTTTCTCCAGCAGATATGAAATTCATTCCGTTGGGAGCGTAGATGCATCCTATATACAAAAGAGGCGCCAAAACTCCCAGCCAACAACAATTCCAATTCTCAGGGGGAGGAGGCGGTTATGGAAGTAATTTCACCTGGCAATTTATTTCTTCCATCCACTTAAATATATACCATGCATCAATGGATGATTCCAGTTGGAAATGACTCATGAGGCCAGGTCAAAGGAAATCCTTTCATACCCATGTTTAGACTCTACACTTTAATCTAGTCTTTCCCATACAAGTGAGTTTGTCTCCAAACATATTTCAATTGACAGATCCTGTCTGTATTTTAAATTTATTGTTAACAGATAGTAATAGAGGCAAATTACTTATGGTTGCTAAGTTTTGCTACATTGGTAGTTTGATTCGGACTGAAGTTGATCTTGTCTTTAATGTTTTATGTAAACTTGGCCATTGGCTGTATAAATAAAGATTGATTGATTGATTGATTGAGATCCTGTCTGTAGTGTATCTTCAAACTTAGCTCTACAATCATATTTAAAATGACAGTCACTTGATTATTTGGGTTGCACCATGGTGGCATACCGACAGAAGCCAAGAAAAGATGGATATACCACATGAGAAACATATTTGCCTCAACCATGTGCTACCCTTTCAGTTTTTCTTCAGATTACATAATCTGGAGCTGTCTTTTTCAAAACATCTACTGTATCAAAATAAATATCTAAATTTATATCATTTAACAGTCAGGCTTTTGATGCAACATGCAGAGGTTCTCCACTTACAATGTCAGATTTGACAGACACAGGCGACAAAACATATGCTGTATTTATAAGGTGATCTGAAAGTCTAAACTGGTATTCTGACATCTCTGGAGCTTTGCATCAAGTCAAATGCATACATAACAGTTAACCACTATACAAAATCTGGAGCCTAATACAATCCTAAACTTTTTAATTGCATCAGTCCCCTCAAGAGTTGCCTGGAACAAAGTTCTTACTCTTGGTTTTGTGGCTGCAATTGGTAGCTTGGGTGGAGAGCCAGAAGACGCTAAGTCATTTTAGTTGAACTGGTTAGTAACAACATTAAAATCAGTCTTGCTCCTACAAGGTTTGCATGCCATTGAAACAGTTTGTAAGTCAGCCAAAATGATCAGTTTTTCAACAGGATCAGCCCTTACAAGTTTCAGATCTGTCAGAACAGCTCTGTTCTATTCCACCTCACAGTCCCAAATGGCTGCTGATATTCCTGTTGAGTGACATTGCTGAGTGATGGAAAGCATACAAGCCAGGTTCTGGACAAATGTCAGAATGACACTTTGTACCGTATCTGTTACAGACGTATGCAATGAGACAGCAGTGAAGGAAGCCAGGCATCTAGACTGTTAGACAGCTCCACAGCTAGAGAAAATAGGTACTGAGAATACCATTTTCAGCAACCTGGATTCACCCACAGACCTTTTCTTCATAGGCAACCTGGGCTATAGAACCTTTACTTACTTATTACACTTCTATATCGCCCCATCCAAAGGCACACCAGGTAAAATACTACAATAAACAGCAATTAAAACAAACAAGTTTAAACTATATCTGACACAACAGGTAAAATACTACAACAAACAGCATTTAAAACAAACAGGTTAAAACAATATAAAACAAGTCCAAACAAGTTCAGAGAGCCACTTAAAACCAATTAAAAATACTTGAAAACAATTTAAAAACCTTGGAAGGCCAGTCCAAACAAGTAAGTCTTTAGGGCTCTCTTGAAGGCCAACAATGAGCCCAGACTATGGATATCTACTGGTAGTGCATTCCATAGGCCAGGAGCAGCTACAGAGAAGCCCTGGCTCCGAGTCACCACCAGACACACCCGTGGTAACTAGAGATGGACCTCTCCAGATGACCTCAATGTGCGATGGGGATCATACAGAAGAAGGCGCTCTCTTAGGTAACCCGGACCTAAGCTGTTCAGGGCTTTAAAGGTAATATTATTTTTCTATGGTGCCCAATTGGGGCCTCCTAGTAATTTTGGCCTGCTGGAAGCTGTACAGTCTGAATTTATTAGAGCTATTCTTCAAGTTCCCCCCCTGCATTCCCAAACGAGAAGTAGGTCTCACTAGGGTTGAATTGGATTACTGGACCTGTATTATAAAGTTTTGGTTAAAACTGGTTTTTGCCAATGTAGGCCTGGCTTCCTTGGTAATGACTGATGACTTTAATTATAAGTGGAAGACTTTGGTTAAAAATAAACTTCTTCAATTTGGGTTCTCCCATGAGGAAATTCATAGATTAGGACATGATCAGGCCTGGCAGGTTATTAAGCAGCGTATTGCCGATACAGAATTACAAGCAGATACATCCTGTCTAAGGAGTGGTATCTATCTGGGGAAACAACTTTTTCATTCCAAACCGGCAGCATATTTAGATAATATTCTTATCCCTAAATTTAGGCGTCCACTTACTCTTGCTCACCTAAACGCCCTTCCGACGGCTGTTAGGGATGGTAGATATAAAGGGATTCTGTTTAATTTAAGGATTTGCCTCTGTGGAATGGGTGCCGTAGAAACTACCCCTCATGTTATTTTATATTGTAAATTTTATAGTGATGCTCGTTTAAAACTAATTACTCCTCTTTTGGGGGAGTTTCCAGGCCACTCTGATGAATTTTATTTAGAGTTTTTGTTATCTAAATTTTGTAAAGAGATCACTTTCAATGTGGCTAGGTTTTGCTACATTGCTTGTATTATACGTTCTAGTCTTATGTAATGTTTTTTGTTGTTCAGTCTGATCTACGATGATCTACAATTGTAATAAAGTTTATCTATCTATCTGTCCATATGTATAATCAAGTCTCAATTAGTTTCTGCTTTACTACTGCTACCATAAGAGATACACTGTACTCATCTGCAATGGTGATAGGAATAAATGCAAATATGTAAAAACTGTGTACTGACTACCAATCATGTTTTAGGATAAAACAAATTAATACAATTAATGCAATCACATGATCACCACCTATGAATTGGTGATCATGGAAATGCTGGCACAGCAATAAGTATAAAAGAAACATCTGACCATACTATAGAACCACAGCACACTGTAATTCATTATCAAAGAGCTGATATGCAAACAATGGATCAAAGTCCACCAGCATTCCCATGCTATAGGGGAGGAAATCCCTGCTTTCTTCCATGTCAGATGAACCCAAGATGAAAACGATGTGGAGAACTAAATCACTTTCCGCAGATGAGAGAAAGAGCAGTTACTTAAGAAGCATTTACTGCTGTTAAATGCACACAGCTCATTCAGGTGTTGCCTCCTGGCAATTTCTGTGTGTTGTTGATTATTAATCTTTGTAGTTTAATCACTATAAACATGGATGATAATTATCTTAAACGAAAAAAATGCTTTTTATGTTGTCCTTAGCACTTTTTTTTTTTTTTTTTTGCTCTTCCTTTAGATTGTAAACTACACTATCTAAACTCTAGCCTCTATAAGAAATATAATCCTTTCTGGCTGAGCAAAAGGTTTTAGCCAGGAGGTGGTTGTCAAATCTGTGGCAGTTGGTAGAGTGCTCTATTTCTGCAGGAAGGCTTTTCCCTTACATTATTTAGATTTTTTTAAAAGAAATCATTAGCCTAATTGCCTTAAAGGAAGTAAGCTTATGAGATCACCCACCCACCTCTCTCTCTCTCCCTGCCCCCCAATCATCTTTGCAATGCCTGGACCAATTTGGACCAAATTTGGTACAGTTGTAGGGCCACAAAGAGACACCTAAATGTCAAAGTTTGTTATGATGTTCAAAATGATGGACATGTGAACATTTGAGGTACAACTGGGCTAACTTGTGAACTGTCTAAGCTATCTGAACCAAATTTGGTACAGTTGTAGGGACACAAAGAGACACCTAAATGTCAAAGTTTGTTATGATGTTCAAAATGATGGACATGTGAACATTTGAGGTACAACTGGGCTAACTTGTGAACTGTCTAAGCTATCTGAACCAAATTTGGTACAGTTGTAGGGACACATAGGGCATCTCAATGGCATAGTTTGTGATGATGCCATCCACCCGAGTTTCAGAGGCAGACATGTGAACATTTGAGGTGGAAGTGGGCTAACTTGTGAAGATGGTGATTATCAATTAAGATTATAGTGGAAGGAAAGTAGGCGGATTAGTTCTTACCATAACGTCTTGTACTACATTTTGTATGTACTTAGAATCATTGCTCAAATTGGGGGTGCGGGTGGGGAAGCTAGGAAGGCCTTTCATGAAATCCATAAACCACACCACCATATCCGCACCAGTGTTAGCTTCTCCCACTGGCCCCCATAAGATATATCCCCAGCTCTGTCCTATAGTTATATGAATTATTCATAGAGACACTTGATTGTGGAAGAAGGTAGGAAGGCATTTAAAGTGCCAAGAGCAATGAGCTCCTTAACTGCACTTTGTTTCATTCATTCATTCAATACATTTTTATATCACCTATAACAAAGGTCTCAAGGTGGATTACAATAAAATAAAACATCTGAACGTTCAAAACATTTAAACAAATGCAAACATTCCTGAGCCATTTTTTGGAAGGGAGGTATATAAACAAACAAACAAGAATGAATGAATGAAATAAACATTTAAAACAAATATTAAAAACAATAACTTAAAAATCCAACTAAAGGCCTGGCACAATGAAGTGTGTTCTCATGAGCTTTGTCGTGACAAAGACAATTCCCAACAGCAATAATATTCTTCCCTTTAGTTCTGCTTGTGAGAAGTGGGGTCCAGATGAGGAAATGCCCCTGAATAACATAAGAACATAAGAATAGCCCTGCTGGATCAGGCACAAGGCTCATCTAGTCCAGCATCCTGTTTCACACAGTGGCCCACCAGATGCTGCTGGAAGGCACAGGCAGGAGTTGAGGGGATGCCCTCTCTCCTGCTGTTACTCCCCTGCAACTGGTACTCAGAGGCATCCTTTTTTTGACGCTGAAGGTGGCCCACAGGCCTCCAACTAGTAGCCGTTGATAGACCTCTCCTCCATGAAGTTATCCAAACCAAATGTTGGACTCATCTAGCAAAGAATCCCCCAGGGAAAGGTTATCAACTGAGGTGTAAGGGAGTAGGGACAGTGGATTACTCCTTTCATTGATCATACACCTCTCAAAAAGTAAAGTGAAGTGAATCATAGTGAAGTGATTCAAAAAGTGAATCCAAGTCCACCAGTCCACACAACACTGTGGACTCTCAAATCCACCAGTCTGTACAACACTGTGAAAGAGTTACCACTCATGGATATCTGGGTTTCTGGGCAAGAATCTGTCTTCAAGTCCTTCCATTAATTCCACACAGGAATATTCAGAAAATTGTTCTTCACTTTCAAATCTTCCGTTCCAGGCCCACAAACAGCAAAGAGGCCAGGTACACCTCAGTAGCTCTTTTGCAGCAGAAGCTGTGCCCCTCTCCCAGCTGTAGAACCCAAGGGAAAGAGTTGTGGTATGCAAGGACAAGGCAGTGCAGTGGAATCAGGAATGTTAATAGTTCAATAAAATAGGTATTATGTACAGAGAGGCAAGTACAGACTGCTTTCTTGGTGCTCATGCTGCTGGCTGTTTGATAGCCCTGCCTCTACCCCAGGACTGGGATACAGAAATAACTCAAGCCCCATTCAAAAGCTGGCCTGGATCAAGGAATAGGTTAACCAAAAACAACACACAACAAGGTCTTCAGCCCAAATAGACAGAATCTGGTCTTCCTGTGTCACTCCTGATGTCACTCCACCCCCACCATTATTTGCGAACCCAAACCCAATAACGACAGGACATGCGTAGTTGGAAAACACTAGGACCACTTTATTGGATATTTATAGAACCTGCAACAAGGAATCTTAACTAAAATGTGGGTATTCCCTATGTAGGTCAATCTCATAGGAGATATGCCTACAGGAGCATGAAGGACCGGGCTTTGATTTGACTTGGTTCCCAGTCCAAGCTTCTTTGTGACCACAAGAAGCATCCGAGTGGGAGCGGATTCAGCCTAAGAGTCATGAGATCACCAAGCCTTACTTCATATTTGCATTCACCATAATGGCCCTCCAGCCCAACACCAATGCAAATTGACCTACCCCAACCCGCACTCACCTGCAAAGTGACCAAATAACCCCAGTGACTATCTCTTCAAAATCAGTGAGGGGAAAAAAACACTTTAGCCAATCGGTTGAGACCCCAAAAATTCCTACTTGGCCCCAATGGCAACTGGAATATCTCTCACTAAGTCCAGGGATGGGTGGGAGGGTGCCTGCCCGCAGAGCAACTGAAGAATGGAGCGGCAGAGTCAGCTGTTTATGCAGTCGCTCCTCGCTTCTGATTGGTCAGCCGGTGTCACGTGCCGGGGGACCAAAATGGCAGCCTATGTTGTTATGGACGCCAGAAGTATATGAAATATAGGCCTGTGTCTGATATCATTTTATATTAAGAGTTCAATTAAATGCCTGGACTCAGGGTAAACTGATGCCCAGGTCAACTGCTCTGTGAGGGAGGAGGCAATCCAGCATTGTATTGTGGAATGAGCACTCACAGAAACAAAAGGGCTAGGCCTGAGCTAATCAATAGTCTGCTGGGGGCTGATCTCCCCCTCTTCCTGTTGCAAGAAGCCAGTGTTAATCCTTGTCAGTGATTAACTCAATTGCTCTCCATAGAAATTCAACATAGCTAAATGCATACAGAGATCCGCCTGTAGACTTTAATTCTCACCTCACTGATGCTTCTGCGCTAGCCAAATGTATTGAACGTCTCACACATGTATAATTACACACGATATAGAGGTACACAAGAAATAATGTAATGGCTGTCTCTCACCAATAGAACTAAATTTTCTCACTAACTCCTGACTTTTAACACCTTCTGGGGGAAGATGCAATTTGTAGCTCTGAGATGCAGATTTGCCTTGGGCAATGTTCCCCCTCACTTCTAAACACACAGTTTTTGGTAATTAAAAGACAATATTCAGAGGATAGCAGGAATAAACGCCTTTTGTGATCCAGAAGACTCAAATGGACATCAAAGGATGGAACCACTATAAGAAGGAGTCTCTGGACATGGCAGTTTAGCAGACTTATGCCTACGGGCAATCTTGCTCACAAAAATATCCCAGAGTTTGCTGCTAAGCTGCGGGGCAAGGCAGGAACTCTGTCCATGGACAGGAACTGTCTCCTACAAGCAGTCCTGTGCCTACGGGCAATCTGCTCACACGCCTTCCCAGAGTTTGCTGCTAAACCGCGAGGCAACAAGCAGGAACTCTGCCCATGGACAGAGGCTGTCTGTGACTTCTACTGTGCATTGAGAAAGTCAAGACTCCCCAGCCACGGTGCCCTGGCTCTCAGCCGTGATTTGAGCACTGCAACAACTCCTGCCAAAGGCCTCGCTTCTTCAACTGAAGAGATTCACCGCTCTCAAATCTCTCTGATCCTGGTAAATATGCTGCTCCTACAAGCCTGGAATCCCCTCATCCCTTCCCCTGCCCCCCTTCACCTCTCCCACTACTAATTTCTGATCCCCCAAACCATACCTGCCCTTAGCCTTCCTTCCTCCCCCCCACTTTTTGTCTGTATCTGAATTGTATTAGGCTCTAGGAAGATTTAATTGCACACACATATGGTACTTAGGAACACTGGTGGTGGTTAGGATGTTCTGTTTAAATACTGTTGCTGATATTGATAGAGTTTTCTGCTTTCTGCTTTGCTAGATTATGTTGTCAGTCTTTTATATTCGATAATTTAATTGTAAACCGCCCTGAGCCATTTTGGAAGGGCGGTATATAAATCAAATAAATCAAATAAATAAATAAATAAAATAAAGCCCATTGAATTTTTGAGGAATGGTTTGATCTCCTTTCTTCCATGCACCCAGATCATACATGGTCACCAATATAAAAAGAACTTGGTCACTTGGTGACACTATGAGCCAGACCTAATTGTGTATGCTAGCTAATGAGCATATTTAGTATATAAATCAGGCCTGGACGATAACAACGTGCCTGATTCCCCACCCCCGCTCATCTGATATAACCGATATCACTGCTAATGTAGCAAAAGGGGTGGGGAGCGGCTTTCCCCTACTCTGTCCCCTGCTAAGGTTCAGGAATGTGCTCATCTCGTTACCAGGGAAAGGATGTTTTGAATCCTGACATTGTTCCAGATAAACAGTGAGTTTTAAAGCAGGAACTGGAGCTGCTCCATTTGGGCTGAAAAGTTCTTTCAGCTAGGGCAGGCAGACTCTAAAGTAGTTGGGGGGTCTTTGGGGTGAAAAGAGATTGAGGACACTAAGGAGAGAGGCAGGCAGGTAGCTGGCTGGCTAAAGAGGGATCCTTTCTGGGGGACCAATTTACCATGGGTAGATCTGGATAACCAATCTGACTAAACCAAACAGTGCAGAACTGGAGCCTGCCCACCTCAGCCAACCACACAGACAAATATTGGAGCAATCCAGGCAAGGAGGCCATGGGCCTTTAATAGAAAAAGCGGGAGTCAAATTGTTGTTAGCCGCTCAGAGACATACATTTAGGCGGGGTATAAATTTGATAAACGAACGAACAAACAAACAAAGTTCCTTTCAGTAGCCTTCTAAAACAGTAGGTAAAGGGGGCATCACAAAAGCCACCTGTAATTTGAGCACGGCACAGAACGGCTCCAATTCAGCTCTGGTCATACGCAACTACTAGTGTCCCAGGATGGTCATGTGCATCACCATCTGCATCACAAGGCACATCTAGCCAATTCAGGAGAACTCATATGAGCATTCTGATGCATATGGGGATGTGCATTCAAGATGGGGATGTGCATTCAACCCCCATCAGTGTGTGGGGAAGTCTTCTACATGTGGAACTCCCCATTGGATTGTGGTTAATGGTTTATAAATGGTTCATTTTAATCTAAGCACAAAACCACAAAATGATTTTAATGTTAATGTTTTTAATGTTTAAATGATTTTAATTGTTTAATTGATCTAGTTTTGATTTTAACTGTTTCTTGATTTTAATTGTTTTTATTTGTTGTAAACCGCCCTGAGCCATTTTTGGAGGGGCAGTATATATATCAAATAAATAAATAAAAATAAAATAATAAATAAAAGGGAACATGCCAGCTTTACATCCCTAATAGCTCAGAGAAACAATCCAGCTAGTTTGGAGTATGTACATTTAAATCCATTTTATGGCCACTTGGACACCAACAGGGGTCTCAAACCAGGACCTCTGCTAGTCAGTTCCTAATGCATTATTTTATGCACCACCAGGGTAGGCAGAGGGACTTACTGGGTCTTATAGCAATAGCAATAGCAATAGCACTTACATTTATATACTGCTTTATAGCCGGAGCTCTCTAAGCGGTTTACAATGATTTCGCATATTGCCCCCAACATTCTGGGTACTCATTTTACCGACCTCGGAAGGATGGAAGGCTGAGTCAACCTTGAGCCCCTGGTCAGGATCAAACTTGTAACCTTCTGGTTACAGGGCGGCAGTTTTACCACTGCGCCACCAGGGGCTTATCCTTGTTGTTTTTCAGTGTCATCGAGAAAATGGCCAGCAAGGTCAGAGAGGGCACCAGGGCTCAGCAACCCAGCCAGACCAAGTGATTTTGGGAACCAACAAGACTTGAAGAATCCTATGTAATTATTGTTTCTGATTTGGTCACATAATTATATGGATTCTGGTCAAACCATAGTGATACTGAGCAGACAATTCTTTGGTCATTGATACACAAGTCTTAAGACTGAATTATAAACAGGTGATATCCATTGCACAAAAGCATTTTAAGAGGTACATGTGCAGGGAAGTAATTTTGGAAATATAGGCAAACTCTCTAGATTTTGTTACTGCAGACCTACTCCTAAGGTCTGATTAGGTTATCCTCATGTTCAAATTATAAATATATATTTAAAAAGATATACTCTACATTAGTGCTGCTATATATTTCTGGTGTCCCATTTTGATGAACATTCTGAAGATTAAAAAGCTCTAGATGAAGAAGCTAATGATCAATACCGATCTTTGAAACTGGGGCCAAAAATAAGTTGCTCACGGCTATCCAGATTGTCACAGGAAGAATCAGAAATAATTCGAGTTCTTCTCTGTAATTTAAGGCTGATTCATGCAGCACATTTTTGTGGTCAAAGCACATGTGCGCTGGGGTTTCCCCCTCAATTCTTTCCAGTTAGTAGCCCCTCTGCAGATTTTAGAATCATAGAAATTCAGAGTTGGAAGTCACCAAGGTCTTCTAATCCAACCCCCTGCTCAGTGCACAAAATTGTTGCTGCATCACATTATTAATGTGAACCACCTAGAACAGACCTGTTCAACTTATCCCCCCACCCCCCACAGCTGTTTTATGACGACAACTCCCATAATCCCCAGCCACCGTGGTCAATAGCCAGGGATTATGGGAGTTGTACGCCAACACCTGCAGGAGGGGCGAACCTGAGCAGCCCTGACCTAGAGTCTCCGGGTTAGGCGGTATAGAAATGTAATATCAATACATAAATAAGCATCCAGCCTCTTTTTGAAACCTCCAGTGAAGGAGAGTCTAGTGCTGCATGAGGCAGAATTTCCACTGTTGAACAGCTCGTACCAGAGGAGGAGCCAGGGTGGGGGGAGGGATGCAAGGGTGCAGTTGCACCCCCTGGGAATTAATGTTGTGTGTCTTGGAGATTGGCAGTATCAGAGAATTTAAAAAGGGTTAACATTTCTCCCAGCCCTATTTATTGTCCTGGCGTCTTGTGATCCTCCCCTGCTTGGAATTTGTATGTAACTGCAGAGCCGAAGAAGCTGGCTGTTGGGCTCCCTCCAAGGAGGAAAGTAAAACATTTTGTAAAAACTAACCGTTTGCTGTTTGTTTTGTTTGTGTGTGATTTGTTTCTCTTTGTCAAGCTACCGTGTCCCCCCCTCCCAGAACCATGTGTTTGTTGTACATGTGAGAGAAGTCCCATCCCGTGTGTGTGTGTGTGTGTGTGTGTGTGTGTGTGAGAGAGAGAGAGAGAGAGAGAGAGAGAGAGAGAGAGAGTATTCTCACAATCACTGGAAAGTGGGCTAAGGAAGCTTAGCCTGATTTCCAGCCATCATGAGAACCAGCGGGCTCACAAGCGAGCCCGGTGGTTCCCTGGCAGCTAGCCTGCCAAAGTAGCCCTCCCCTTAGCCCAGGTTAGCAGAGCACTCATGGCAACACACGAGGAGACCCCCGCACCGTGGCAACACATGTGGAGACCCCTGGCCGGGAGGCTGCAAGCAGCCTCCCAGGCTTGGGGGTCCCTCCAGCATGCCCTGCGTGCTCACATGGGGCATCCTGGAACTTCTGGGGGCCACATGGCCCCCAATCCCCGCAGCCCCCACCGGCTCCGGGATGGAGCCAGCAG
This sequence comes from Hemicordylus capensis, assembly GCF_027244095.1. Lineage (NCBI taxonomy): Eukaryota > Metazoa > Chordata > Lepidosauria > Squamata > Cordylidae > Hemicordylus > Hemicordylus capensis. Next base: position 47,046,788 of record NC_069661.1, on the reverse strand, counting down.
TCATGTGGGTGGCCAATCTGGCTGCCTGGGCTGCTGCCTTGTTCGTCTGCAGGGAGAGTGGGCTAGGCCCACTCTCCCTGCAGAACCCCCTCCGGCGGGTCTCACTGTTCGTGAGGCTCACTTCATTGAGTTTTAAGCTAAAAAAAAAAAAAAAAAAACCCTTTCCAAATATGCCACAACTATTCTAGTGCAAACTTGTAAGAAAACCCTCCCCTTCCCAAAAGTATACCTTCTTGTGAGGAAATTAGCCCGTGCAAAAGTATTAAAAGCTTTGAAAAGAAGGGGGGGGAGATGCTCTGATAAAATGGATCTGTTTTTGTTCCTAAAGATACACTGCTTATGGCTCTTATATGGTCTCTGTGTTTGGGTTTCTTTCTCTTCTGCCCCCACCCCCAATTAAAAATATTTATATGTTCAGAATTTCTTCCAAAAATACAAAAAAATAAAATAAAAAAGCAAATATTTCCCTGAGTGTATTTTAGTGTAGAAAGTAGTAAACTCAGCTAATTTGGGGGGGGGGGGGAGAGAGAAAAGGAATGAGAAAGAGCAGAGAGGAGCAGGAAGACAGAAGGTGGTGTGAGGTGGGTGCAAGGCTATGTGTGGCTCCCCAGAGGTGCATCAGAATCAAATCTGGCCCACCACCAGATTTGAGCTTGACAGCCCCGGCATAGTGCATTTGCAAGAGAGAGAAAATGCAAGCCCCAATATTTTTATATGGGGGGATCTTTTATGGGGGGGAATTCCTGTTGCACCTCCTGTAATTTCCTGCTGGATCCACCCCGGCTCATACCATTAGGAAATTCTCCTTAATATCTAGACAAAATCTGCTTTCTTGTCATTTCAACAAGGACTAGTTCTAGTCCTGCCCTCAAAAGCAACAGAGAACAAGTCCACTCCTTCTTCTATGAAACAGCCCTTCATCTATCTGTCATATCTCCTTGAAGTCTTCTCTTCTCCAAGCTCAAAATATCCAGTTCCTTCAATTCTTCCTCGCAGGACTTCGTTCCAGTCCCCTCACCATCTTTGTTGCCTTCCTTTGAACTCATTCAAGTTTATCGGGCCTTTCTTAAAATGTGGGACCCAGAATTAGACACAATGGCTTACATACCATGCAAAGAAATGTGGGTGGCTGGAACACCACCTGGGCTGCTGCATCTGTGTAACACCACCGATGGTGGAACAGCCCTGTTCTGCTCCATTGTAAAGTTATGGAATAATGGGTGGTGTTTACACAGATGCAGCAGTGCAGGGAGTGCTCCAAATGTCTGCATTTCCTTTCGCAGTATATGAGCCACCATTCCAAAAATCCACATTCTAGAGTATTTTGAGCACTAAAGTTTGAAATTCATGCATGCATGGATGCTGCATTGGAAACAATACAAAAAGCTCTAACATGCCATGAGGAGCCTCTTTCATGTATGCCTGTGTTGGATCACAGTCAATATGTGAATGAGGTTTGCATAGGTGACTTGTATGTCTGTGAGGATGCAATGGCTATTTCATGAAAATTGATGGGCCTGTGACTGAATTATATGCTATTTCCTGTTCTAAAATTAATTAAGGGTGGGTCCAGACATACATAATTTTAATAGTGAGTCCACTGTAGAAGCACACTGAGGCCAGGTTCAGTCAAAATACGAAACTGGAGGTCCCTTTTCCTCCGGTTTTGCTAACCGAACACCCAAACCCAGGAAACAACAGTTAAAGGGGGGAATGGGCCCACAGTTTCCCTCCCCAAACTCCATTTGTCACCATTGATTATCTTAAAGGTTCATTGTCCCAGCTTCTGGTTTGCCTGTGCCAGCATTACGTTCGAACGCTAGCACCTCTTCCAAGCTGGAGTTGAAGGAGGAAGCTCCTCCCTCCCTCCGGCTTCTATTGGCTGTGTGGGCTGTCCTTCAGAAAAGAAGGAAGCCCACACAGCCAGCAACACCACTCTCTGACTCTCACCATCTCGCTGACTACAGAGAGGCCCCTCTCTCCAATGTCCAAACATGGATGGGAGAGCAGGGGAGGGGACACGGAACCATGGGGTCATTGTACCCACAGTTCCATCTGAACTCGGATTCTCTGTCTTGGGACAGATGTACAGTGTTCTCCTACACATAAAGCCCAGTGGAAACACATTATTCCTGTTTGCAGCCCAAGTAACTGTGCACAGTGCTGATTGATCATTTTGACAATCCTGAACCACTTTCAAACCTACAGTCCCTGAGCAGTCGTTCAAGCTTAATAATGATCATGATGACAAAGCACAAATCTGTAATCAGATAAAAGTGCAAGGAACTTTATATTGAGAAAATTTGCTTTTTAAAAATCCATTCAGTTTCTTCAGTGGGCTGCCGACTTCTTAAAATTTTAAACAGATTGTTTAATTAGATTAAGTTCTAGAATTAGATTAAGTCCACTAAAAGGAGAGGAAACAATGGGGGAGAGTCAGACATGACTTCACCAAATCTGGTTGGGGGATGCAGAGCTAGGTGATCCTTACAACCAATAGGAGACGATATCCCTCAAATCCACAGAGCTATTAACACAGTTGTTGAGAGAGAATCAGCCCCAATTGGTGGCTTAAATGATGGACAAAGCCCTGGGATCTCAGGGTCTCCTGCTTACATCCCCAGACAAAAGGGCAAAATGAAAGGTCAAAACATATTGGCTCTGGCAAACTACTGAGAGAGCTGAGAGAGTGAGAGAAAGAAAACAGAATGTCTGACTCTGTCCAGAGCGCTTTCCAGATTAGACCCTGCAACGGGGTCATGATGAATCTCTGAAGTGTGCTTCCACACTTCCTGTGCTGGCACACCGCAGTCCCTACCCTGCTGACAGCAGGGTGCTGTTCATATTCCCAATGCCTTGTTTCGAATTCAATCACTGCAATATAGTGCTATAACATCGTACACCCGTTGTTAAAAAGTTGCTGTTTTTTCTGGTTGTTAGTTTTCACGAGACTGCTCCCCCTGCTGGGCACTTTGCTATTTACATTTTGAATGCAATTTGCCTGAACGGAAGCATTTTGCTGCTGTTGAGCAGCTATTCTGGAAAGCGCCCAGGCAACATTACATAAACAAACAGGAGGCAGGAAGAGGGAGTGCAGTACAGCTACCAGTAATGCACAGTGGCTAAAAGGCTAAGGTTGACAGTGCATGTGCAATGCCCCGCACTACTGTAGTAGTGCTGAGGCAAATGGCAGTCATGCAGAAGGAGTGATTCAGATCAGGCACACAGTGAGGGCACCTTTCCTTTGGTGCTGCACTCTCAAGCCTGATTTAGAAGTTATCCAAAAGCTCTGCTGTAGCCGTGTTTGTCTGTGTAGGGCAAAGGGGGAGGAAATCCTGCCCCTGCCACATCACTCACCCACATGACCCGCCACTCATGGCTTTGACACAGCTTGTCTGAGGAAGGAAGAGTCCTCAGCTACACAGCTACAACAGGGCTTTTAAATAACGTCTGAAGTGTTGGAAGTGAAGGACTATACGCTGTCTCTTGTCTCAATGACATAGGAGGACAGACTAGTGAGTCAGAGGGCTAGAGGGTCAAGACACTGGTCATCCCTTCTCTACTGCTCTGACACTATCCCTTTGATATATAGATTGCTAATCTTAGGGACTTCCTTCCTTCCTCTTTCCTTCTTCTTCCCTTCCCTCTACCTTGCAACATGCAAGCTCCTCTCTCCCTGCACCATGGGTGCAGAGATGCAGAATGCATCTGCATCCAGCTAGATAGATAGATTAGAGATCCTATCTCTTCACTTTACTATCTAGAATAGAGTTCTATAATAAATGCTCCTTATATTGATTTGAAACTATGAACTGGCTCCAAGTTACTTTACTCTCAGCATACACGCATGCCTAACTAAATTCTGCTGTGTTGTGCCTCTGTGCACTCTGCTATAACAAAAAAGGGTTTCTCTTACCAGAGAGAATTCTCAACATGAAGGAGGCTCTATTCTGGTTCCCTCCCCCCGCCACAGACACCCTCCACAGCCACTATTTAAGGAAGAAAAACAAACATGTTAAGGTGCACATAATGTGCTTTTTGGCCCTGCATGAAACAAGCCCTCCAGTCATGAATGGAGAATGACAATATCGATTCTACTGTCGTGAAAAGCTATGCTTAAAAAGCGAAGGACAACTGCTTCTTCAATAAAAACCATCCAGAATACCTGGCTTTTGTTCTTCTGTTGGTATTTGCAGGGACAGGCAGGTCCTTCTGAGAGCTCTTATTTGTCTTTTTATGTGCTAGAAGGTATAAAACATACATAAAGTAGAGATAATAGAGCAGAAGCCTGTCTCTGTGTCAGTAATGAGGTTATGGACTGCTGAGCACATAAATCAAAAGAAAAGAAATACAGCAAGAGGCTTTTATTAATATTAACGTGCTTAAACTATTGTGTGTAGAATCACTTCACACATTCATTTAAAACAAATCACTATTTTGTTTTCAGTGAATGATATTTGTGAAGTGTATCCTATTGTCGAAAACATGTATGCTCATCACAATCTGTAATGCCATACAGATTCCTCTGTGGGAGGGGGGATGTCTGATTTAAGTAAGAGCAAACACTTTCACCTCCATCCCATTTATTGCTGGGCAATCTGCCAAGTGGGAGCTCCATTTTAAGGTTCGTGTTGTTAGCAGTTTTGCTGCATACAGCGCTGAATTGACAGATTTGCTCCTGGATTAATCGCAAGCCTCCTAGGACAAAATTGCATCTGACAGTATTAAACCTTAGGCACCTTTGATGTAAGAATCAGGCCAGAACCCATGAATAGCACTGTTGCAGAACCATCTCATTCATCAGAAATTGTTTTCATAGTGAGCTTGGAGATGCAATTTCATTGGTTCCGACTAGCACAATATTATGAGTTCAGATAGGGGACCTTCTAGCAAACCTATGTAGGTTATGCATAGAACTATCACCAATATCTTGCAAAATTCGTGACTCCTGAGGATGTGGACAAGCTGCTTGGAGTGGTGAGACCTACCAATTGTTCTCTTGACAACATGGCTTGTTCGATCTAGCAGGGAGGCTGTTGTAGACAGCCTGGTGGAAATAATAAATGCTTCTCTGAGGGACGTCAGGATGCCTCCTTGTCTTAAGGAGGCAATTATTAGACCTCTTCTAAAGAAGCCTGCATTAGATCCCTTGGAGTTGAGCAATTATAGGCCTGTCTCCATCTCTCCAAGAGCCCCTGGTGGCGCAGTGGTAAAACTGCCGCCCTGTAACCAGAAGGTTACAAGTTTGATCCTGACCAGGGGCTCAAGGTTGACTCAGCCTTCCATCCTTCCGAGGTCGGTAAAATGAGTACCCAGAATGTTGGGGGCAATATGCGAAATCATTGTAAACCGCTTAGAGAGCTCCGGCTATAAAGCGGTATATAAATGTAAGTGCTATTGCTAGTGCTATTGCTCCCATGGCTGGGCAAGGTAATTGAGAGGGTGGTGGCCTCTCAGCTCCAGGCGGTCTTGGAGGAAACTGATTATCTAGACCCATTTCAAACTGGTTCTTGGGTGGGCTATGGGGTAGAGACTGCCTCGGTCAGCCTTATGGATGATCTCCAATTGGGAATTGACAAAGGACATGTGTTCTTCCTAAAAAAACAAATGAACAACCTGCTCTTCTCCAGTTATTTTTCTCTTAGTTGAGCTCTAAGACCACTAGAAACTGCCACAGGAAGAACAAGTTGTTCTAGTAAGAACTAATCAGCCTCCATTCCTTTCACTGTTTCTACAACTGAACTAAATTTGGGGCAAATCAAGGTCCACACGTTAGATCTCCTGTGCCTCAAATGTTCATGTGTCTGCCATCTTGGATCGGGATGGATGTCATCAATTTGAGGTGTTCCTGTGTGTCCAGATTTGCTACAGCTGTAGGGACACATAGGAATGTCCCAATGGTGTAGTTTGTGATGATGTCATCTACCCCAATCCAAGATGGAGGGCATGTAAACATTTGAGGCACAAGTGCACTAACTTGTGGAATGTCTAACCTATTTGAACCAAATTTGGTACAGTTGTAGTGAGTGACACACAGGAACACCTCAATGGTGTAGTTTGTAATGATATCATCCACCCCAGTCCAAGGTGGTGGGCATGTGAACATTTGAGGTGCAAGAGGTCTAACATGTGGACCTTGATTTGAACCAAATTTAGTCCAGTTGTAGGGATAGTGAAAACAAAGTAGGCAGATTAGTTCTTACTAGAACAACTTGTTATCTTTTCAAAAAAGCACTTATTTGAAAACTTCCAGTTGGTTGCATCTCTGGTTTTCATTTCTTTCTTCTTCTTCTTGTTTTTTTAAAACTGAATTCCCCAATCCTAAACACATATTAAAATTAAGACCAACTGAATTTGGTGCAATGTACTATATGTCTAAATAAATAAGCATGCTTAGGACTGCAATCTCACTAAGCTGTGTAACAGCAGATGGCACTAGCACACTAATAATAAATACTCCAAAAAGGAACATATACTTATGTGATAAACATCTCTTCGCTACGTCTCACTTTCAGCACTAAATCGAAACTTTACCCATAGATTCTTTGACTAGGAGAAGAAATGGACTTACTCCTGAGTAATGTACAGATTTTCAAGTAAAACATGGCTTGCACATTCCAGGTTCAGGCAGAAATACTTTGAAGGAAAAGCTGCTGTGGCAGCATCTCCTTAGAAAGAGAGTTGTCCCATGAGGATGTGGAATGATTTTGAACATATTTGTTCTACATATTTTGAACACTTTGGACACGTGCATATGTTCTTGATGATTACTCATATAGGTTTTGATCCCATAGAATCACATGTACTCAGCTCACTTTCTAGAAATATGTACTCTCTGCAAAATCTAGTTCACGCCTGCTTTTAACACCAGGGTTGGCAACTGGTAAAAGAAGGATTAAAATACTGACATTGGGATGGGCTTTAATGCAGTGTTGTAATGCATGCTTTGCATGTATGAGGCCCTAGGGTTAAGCCCTGACATCTCCAGTTGAAGTGATTTGAAATAGTAAGGCTGGAAAGAGAAAGAACTTGGAAAACCATTGATTAGCTCACTGCAAAACAGCCTCCTTGCTTCTATGAAGCCCTCTACTGGAACCAATATTTTAATATCATCATCATATCACTTTTTGTAGTGAGAGAGAGAAGTAAGATTTACGAAAATCTACCTTAATAACAAAAGTGCTGGTTATACTTATGTGATTAGATTTTATTGAGATCCTACATTTTGAAGCATGCAATGCTACCATATTCTTCTATTCTCCTCCTAAGCAGTCAGTTCTGAAGATAACATGTATTTGAGATGAGTATAAAGAATCTAAAGTCTAAAAAATCAGATTGGATCACAAATGCTTATTTTGTCATTGTGGTTAAACCAAGAAATGTTACAATCAAATGAATCTAAGGATTTTGGGACAGACGTTTAAAATAACAAATGGGCTCTTTTTAGATTATGGGTGCAAGTCAGAGATAATGGATTGTGCTTATGTACTTAGTTACTCGTTTAAATCCCTTTGCTTTCACTGAAAATTAGACACATCCAAGTCCTATATCACCAGCTATTTTAGATTTGAGGGGTACCACAACATCTGTTAGCATCAGCAGTTCAGATGTCAGTCTGAATCTGGCCAGAGAAGGTCAGACAAATGTCGGTAACACAGCATGGGTACTGGACTTGGGTGGATTCAGACATCACACTGGATGGGATTGTGTGCTCTCACATCCTGACATTTTCTCAAGTTTTTACCAGCTCATGGACCAGCCGGCGGTTGTCTGAACCTGCTGAGAGTAACTCTATCCTTCATAAAAAATAAAAGCATTGGGGAATATCATTATGGCTTCTGTCTGTAATACTAACCTAGCTCTTTGCTGCCAGGGTCACAGTTGTAAAGTCAGTTGACAAATATGCAATCACCTGAAAACACCGCGCATATAAAATACAGTGGTCCCTCAACTTACGAACTACTCGACATAAGTATTTTTCGAGTTACAAACGGCAGTTTTAGATCTGGTTTTAGATGCGGTTTTTTCGACTTACAAATTTTTAGATGGGGTTTCCTCGACTTACGAATTTTACATGCGGTTTCCTTGACTTGCCTGCCTGTTTACTGCCTGTTTATTCTTGAAAAGAAATGTTCCTGTGCAGTTTGCAAGCCTTACTGGGGGTCTGGGTCTTTTTTCTAGGCTCCGGAACGCATTAATCCGTTCCCAATGCATTCCTATGGGAAACCGCTTTTCGACTTACGAACTTTTTGACTTACAAATGTGCATTCGGAACGGATTAATTTCGTAAGTAGAGGGACCACTGTATTCCTGACTTGAGAACCACTTGTACTGTGACTGAGTGTGATATAATGATTAGGGTGTTAGACTTAGACATTGTTGTTGTTGGTGGTGGTGGTGGTTTAAATCCTCATTCTACCACATTAAACTTACTGGACAACTTGGGCCACTCATTCAGCCTAGACCAGTGGTTCCCAACCAGGGTTCCTCCAGATGTTGATGAACTACAACTACAGATGTTGATGAGCTACAATTTATTGTGGCCAGGGATGCTGGGAGTTGTAGTTCAGCAACATCTGGAGGAACCCACTGACCTAGGCTAATTCACAGGATTGTTGTGAACATAGAGGGAGAGAAGCTGTGCATGCTACCATGAGATATTTGGAGGAAGGGTAGGATAAAAGTGTAGAGAAAGACAAATACCCTGCAGTGACAAATGTAGAAGATCAAGCAAGTACACCATACAAAAGCACTTCTTAATTTTACCAATATATGCAAGTTGCCTCCAGAGTTATAAGAAGAATGTAAGCCTGTTTTATTGAACACAACAATGAAATGAGAATCCCTCAATTTCATTTTACTGTATCAGAATCAGCAGCAACACCCTGCAGGGAAGAGGAAAAGAAGGAAGGAGGGAGCTAGGAGCCACCTTTCCTGACAGTTAGAGCCCTGGAGACACATTGAGATGATATACATGAATTAAGCTTCACAATTCCTTCTCCACCCTAAGAAGAGAGATTTGCCATCAAATAACAGGATGGGAATAAGCAACAACATCAAAAGGTGCTGCAGATGACTCTGAGGTACCCTATCTGCCTCAATGCCATCAAGAATGACTGGATATTCTTGTTTGATAGATGTTTATTTTGTATGTACAGACTGTGCTGAACATTAATCTGATACATGCCGGATGTGTTGTTGAGGAGGGCAGAGTTCATGTTTTCCATACCAACTTGAAACAAGAAAGTGACTTTTGTCTGAGATATCTGAGGGAATCCATTGCCAAGAAGCATATAATGCAAGTCTGTAGTATATAATGTTACTGTTTCTTCAGAATGAACATCGCTTTTGAAGAGCTTTTAACTTTATTTTTCTCCAAAGTAGTGGAACGAATAATATCAACAAATAAACTGAATTGGAGCATTGCAATAAATTTGTACAAGTTTATGCGTCTCTAGATAGCTATATGCCTGTTGATGGAAAAATATGCCTTTTGCCCTAGATGTACATGTTAATTGGAAGTGTCTGGGTATGGACCGTGAAGCAATCATGAAACATGCGATGCCTAATAATTCACACAAAAATGTGGAAATATTTTATTTAAAAAAAACATCCAGAAACCAGGCCATACAATGAACTTTTGTTCATTTACCTGAAGGATGCCAATAGGAATTAACTATTCTCAGAAATTTGTACAAATGCACAAATATACCATGTTGGCAAATAGATTCGGCTATTTTCATACTGTTATTTATTCACATCCACAATCCCATTTATTTATTTCTTTTTAACAGCTTCTGATATTTCAGAGATGGAAGCCATATTTATATGGAAGCTTCTGATATTTCAGAAATGGAAGGCATATCTATAAGGAATAAACTCATTCTGAGACATAATCTCATAGACAACGTAGGATCAGATTATACCTGATGGCTAACATACTGAGCAAAAATGCATCAGTGCATTGAGAGAGCAGCTTGAACGAACTTCCCAGCCAACTGCACTAATGCAGAAGACAAGCAACAATTTTGGAAGCCCTCCCTTCCCCAGGAAGTCCTCTGTCCCAGCCAAAAAAATGTCCCAGAGGGTTGTGCAGCACTCAGGGACATATTTTTGGATGACACAGAGGGCCTTTTAGGGAAGGGGAGGACATCAAAAATTGCCGCTTCTCCTCTGCATCAGTGTAATTCATTGGGAAGTTCTGTTAGGCAGCTCTCTCACTGCACTGGTGCATTTTTGCTCTTAATACCTAGAAAGTTGGGAGTGGGGGTGAGGAAGATTTTAAATGGAATAGCAAAAGCCTGCTGAATTTTCAGCTGTAATGGCTTCCCCAGGCCTCTCCGCCCCCCACCCCAGCCACATCCCAAGACAGGAAATTATACCAGCAGGGATAATTAATCTGTTGTGGGAGGCTGCAAAGGAAAAGTTTGGTCAGAGAAAAGGTTCAGCATCCAACACAACATTTTTCTGTTGCAATAGTGCCCCGCAACACACAACACACAACACACTGTAGAACCTAAAATGGGCCCTCCAAGATCAAACTAAAGGTCCATCTCGTCCAGCATCCTTCTTCCTACCCTGACTAACCAGTTGCCTCCAGGAAGCCCATCAGCAGAGTTTGAAGGCAATAAGCCTTTCCCACTATTCCTCATCAGCATCTAGTATTCAGTGGCATTAGTATACTTCCTCCAAACATGGAAGTTCCAGGTTGCTATCATGGCTAATAGCCATGGATAGAATTATCCTTTACAAATGTATCTAATCCCCCTATGAAACCATCCAAGCTAGCGGCCATCACCACGTCCTTTGGCAATACATTCTGTGTATTAATTATGTGTATATAGGTGTTTGGCAGTGAGCCATGTTTTAAGACGTGCCAGCTTCCTTTCTGTGTAGTTCTAACCATAGAGAACGTCTCTGGGACCTGCAGTACTTGCAACATCCATGTTGCATGCAGCACACCTGCCCCCTAAATACTGAACTTGCTGTTGTTGTGGGGACTGCATGCATTACGCAGGTCATGGGAAACGAGGGGTTTCTCTACCCAGATTTGGTAGCATCCACCTAATGTAGCTCCAAGCACTTATGATAAGTACATAGCTGGTTAAACTTTGAATTTTATTTAATTACTGGTCTGTGCCACATCCTATGCAATTAAATTCACAGCATAATTTCATGCTGGGTGAAAAAGCATTTCCTACAGGGAAACCACAAATCCCATAGTCAAGTCATGTACTTTCTGTTTCTTATTTGGATTATTTATGTAACTGAATGACAACCATTACAAATGTTACTGAATAAAATAAATAAATAAAATGCTAAAAGTCCATTAATCATATACCACAAGGAAGAGGTTCTGTTCTTCCTCTTCCTGCACCAATAAGCCGAAGATTTGGCTATAAAAGGTGGTGCGCTGAGGAGCAAACAATACCGGAAAAAGAATCATAGATTCATATCATCACTACCCATTCATAATGTGGCTGCACAGAAACTTTTGCCCCAAAGCTAGGCATACCAAATGCACCAAAGGCTGGATAGAATAAGATCGGTCACCATATGATGGAGAGCAAGACTGCACCTAATGTGCCACCCAGGAGGGAGATGGGAGGAGAGACGGTCTTGTGGCAGCAAGCATGAATTGTCCTCTTTGCTAAGTTGGGTCTGCCCTGGTTTGCACTTGAATGGGAAACTACATGTGAGCACTGTAAGATATTCCCCTTAGAGGATGGGGCTGCTGTGGGAAGAGCACCTTCATGCTTGCATGCAGAAGGTTCCAAGTTCCCGCCTTGCATCTCCAGATATGGCTGGGAGAGACACCTGTCTGCAACCTTGGAGAAGCCATTGCCGGTCTGAGTAGACAATACTGAGCTTACCAATGGTCTGATTCAGTACAAGGCAGTTTCCTATGTTCCTATACATCCATGAAGAGACAACATTCTAATATCGCTGAGGCCATAAATATCAGTGCATGTATGTGAGACTATATGGTTGATGCTGCAGGAATCAAGCCAGGAATTTGACCATGCCGTCTCCAAGAGAATCTATGATTCTGTGATCCCTGCCCCTGCCCCTTTGTTGCTAGCTCCTCATCATGCAACCTTTCATAGCACTAGCAGAGCCAGACTGTCATGGCCCCGCTCACCCCGCCCTCTATGTCTGACATCAAATGCAGGGGTTAGCCATGCCCTCACATCTGATGTCAGATGTGTGTGTGTGTGGGGGGGTCGGTCTGATTCCTGAACGGGGCAGCACAGCCCCATTCGGGAGTTAGATCCAGACTGGCACTGCGTTTGCAGCCCCTTCGGGAGCTAGATCGGGGCCTGTGCAATGTTCACAGTGCGAACAGAAGCGGCTCTCCCTGCCTTTAAGGCAGGAAAGGGCTGCTCCTGGCCACGCTGCGAACACAACGCCGGCCATTTAACTCCCGAACGAGGCCGTACAGCCCCACTCAGGAGCTAAGCCAGCACCCCCTGCGTCTGACCTCAGACATGGGGGTCGTATTGGGGTTGCGAGGCACAGCCCCTGAGGGGCGGCCGTCCGGGTTCGTTGAACCTGATCACCCAATGGTGGCTACACCCCTGTTTAATAGCCAAATCTTTTATTCTAACTGTTCATTGTTACAGGAAGATGAATAACAGAACCTCTCTCTTAACTGTGGTATATGATTAATGAACCACTAGAATTCCCTACAATCCAGGAATTGACCATGCAGTGTCAGCCTGTATTCATTTGATTTTATACCTAGGCTGCATTCTCATGTTAGACTCTCACACAGCCTTCCGGGAATGTCAAAGGCAGGACAAGTGTGCTGGGTGACTGAGGAGAAAGGTTCATTCTCACTTCCTAACACACATATGGACCAGATAGTGGACAGACACTGTCCTATCTGGCCCATTCTTGCTAACCAGACATTCTAGAAATCATCTAATATCTTCAGCAGTTTCTAGGCTTTGGGCAAGCTGGTTTCCTTCACAGCCCCTTCAATGTTACTGTTCAGATTTGGAGTCTTCTGAAAGACTACTGCATTGCAGAGGCCGTTGGGAAGACTCCATATCCTAAGGGTCATCGTGCCTTTGCTCAGCACACCGAAGAGCAGTGATTCAGAGCAATAAGGTCAATGGGGAAGAGAAAACATTCCGGGGCACCGCACCACTCTGGAAAGCAGAAAGGAAGAAGAATGACGCCTGCCTCCCTTCCCCATTCAATGCCACCTCCATCCCTCTTGCTTTCCCCACTGCCCCTGCCAAACGAGACTGGTAAGTAAAAGGTGGAGGGATGACTGAAGGGGATGAAGAGGGATGCAGAATTCTGAACCACCTCGGCCAACAATCTGAGTGTTTTTCTGGTGGGGGTGGTGCTCACATCAGTTCTGGGCTAGCCTTGTGATTATTTGCAGCTCCTTCCCACAGCTAATGATGCAGGCCTGCAGTAGGGTTTCTCCAAGTCAAAGGGGAGGGTGGGAGGAGTCTGGAGGCTAGGCTATCCTTAAGGGAACAGTGCACCCCACTAAGTGTCAGCCAGCTCTTACTGAAACTATTCCTGGAGATTCCCACCCCCCAGTGTCTTCCCCACAATCCTTTTCACAATATCAATCTACTAAACTCTCCAGGATTGCTTTCAATAGTCTCCTGCAGATTGCCACTGATCCCTGGAGATTCCAGGCCAAGCCCGGAGGTTAGCAGCCCTGCATCCTACATGCTTCTTCCACCAGTTGCTCCAAAGAGTTATAATGGAAACAAGTGTTTCAGAAAACAAATCATCATTTAGTTACTGCAGCTCCTGAAATAGCTCTCCCTTCTGATGATAATGGGAGTAGATCTTATCCGGTTTCCTTTCCAGTCACTTTCCAGCTACAGCTCAATGTGCTAGGTATTGTTGACATGTCAGGTCCAAGTCCTAAATTTTGATTTTAAAATTTGACTTTAAAACCTGATCTTAAAAAAAAAAAAGTGTTTACATTGTTTTGTATTGTATTTTGTAGTGTGTGTGTGTGTGTGTGTGTGTGTGTGAGCGCGCATGTTGTGATTTCATGTATATATTTTTCCTTGATGTTTTAATGCTGTGTCGTGAGCCACCCAAAGAACAATTTGTCATGGTGAGGCTAAGAAATAAAGTTGTTTATTATTATTATTATTTACACAGTCAGACAGGTGTTATTGACTGGTTTGTTTTATCCAGACATCAAGTCCTTCCCAAGGGCCTGGGATGGCTGAATTTTATTATCAATGTTGTTGCTGTTATTATTATAGATATCTTCACAGAATATAGGCTGTTCCCAGTAAAGCTGCTTTTTGTAATTAGCTGGTGGTGATTTCCGTAGCCCCTATGGTATTGAGGTGCTCTTCAAGTTGTTTGGGAATTGCACCTAGGGTGCCAATTACCACTGGGATTATTTTGGTCTTCTTTTGCCACAGCCTTTCAATTTCAATTTGTAGATCTTTGTATTTTATGATTTTTTCTATTTCTTTTTCTTCTGTTCTGCTATCCCCTGGTATTGCTATGTTGATTATTTTGACTTGTTTTTCTTTCTTCTCGACTACAGTGATATCTGGTGTATTGTGTGGCAGATGTTTGTCTGTTTGTAGTCGGAAGTCCCATAATATTTTTACTTCTTCATTTTCTACCACTTTTTCAATTTTATGGTCCCACCAATTTTTGGCTACAGGTAGCTTGTATTTTTTGCAGATGTTCCAGTGTATCATCCCTGCTACTTTGTCATGCCTTTGTTTGTAGTCAGTCTGTGCAGTCTTTTTACAACAGCTGATTAGGTGGTCCATGGTTTCATCTGCTTCTTTACAAAGGCGGCACTTGCTGTTTGTGGTGGATTTTTCGACTTTTGCTCTTATTGCATTTGTTCTTAGTGCCTGTTCTTGTGCAGCCAGTATTAAACCCTCTGTTTCTTTCTTCAAGTTGCCATTTTTAAGCCATTTCCAGGTTATTATTATTTATTATGATTATGATTATAATTATTAATGTCATAGGCCCCACATACCTGACAGTATGTCACTTATACTCAATTATGATCCCTTTCCTCAATCAAAAGTGACACCATTCCTGTGCTGTCCATATAAAAATGGTGTACAGACACTCATTTAAGCTCCGTAGCCAGCCTGCATTACCCTAAAGGCTCAGTAAAAGCAAATACCACAGAAAGATCTCATTATAAAATGAACAAATCCAGAATTAAATTTATTATCATATAAGAGAAAATTCACCTCAGGAAGTCCATAATCACAGGTCTCATAAAATGAGCAGAACTAGTTTCTGATACCTTGAGGCAACAATACACTCAGTCACAAAGTTACCTCAAATTACAGAATTCCAGTGAAGTGAAAAAGACTAAGACAAAGAGTCAAGTATTACCCCAGATTTAACAGGCTGTGCTGCCATCATAAAATTAACGGCCTCTCAGAGTTTCTATTCCCTTTGCAATATCTACCCTAATATCCTCACCTAGATCTTAGTCACTATAACTTCCCTATTTATTTGTGGAAGAAGAAATAGAGCAAAATGGAATATACTCTCTTAAAGATCGTAAAGGAACAAAATACATCAGAGAACTTGTTATATAAAACTTGAACAAATACTATCAGCAAATTATCCTAAAATGCTTAATTTAATTAAAGGTATGGTTGCTCACTGTGTAAGCTCACACATTGGGGGCTATACTATTGCATAAACCTCAGGATGAGTGCCAGCATCTTCCTCATATCTTATAAAGATCAACTGCGACAGCCAAGACCGGATACATTACATTTCTCACTTAATCTTAAAATAACATAGTCAGATATACAAAAAAGTCTTTACCTAGATCAAAATCAGACCGATGGTCTAACTATGATTCTTTCTGTTATGAACAGCGTGCACCTATGAAAATCAAGTATATTTAAGGAGACTAGTCTGGAATCTAATCAGGAGCCACAAAATCAATCCTGATAAAAACTGCGTTCAGACACTAAGGCCTTTCACATGAGCATCTAGGGGTGGTTTTAGGGAGTACAGATTTCCTATCCTGTTTTCCACAGATAAACACAAGCTCCATTTGGCTCTGCAAACCCTGTGCACACAAACAAGTAATGCAGCATAAATTTCCATTTTTGAATTCATAAGTTGGGTTCTCCAGAATTGAAAGAGCTATCCCAGCATGCATTGCGCTGGTTGGAGACTGGAAATCCCCATTACAGCATCAGTCATCCTCTGATTAGCCATGAAGGGGCTGGAGGTGGGCCCAGCCCTATTGAAGCCATTGCTAGGAAAAGACCATAGAGTATACTTTGCAGAGTAGTACATTCACAGATGGCAGCCCCTCTAACCACAGCGCTCTCTTACATGGCCACTAGCTACCGGGGACTGCTAGGAACAGTGAGTGCACTCACACAACTGGAGCACTGAGGTAGGGCAGCTGCTATTTTTGTTCTATCTCAGTAAAGACCAAGGTACAAAAGTTGGGCTACCCATATTTGAACAGGCTGGGTTGGAAGGAGTTGTGTGGGTTCTCACAAGCCTCCAAACCTGGGCTGTTTGCCTCCTACCTTCATTCTGAGAATCGTGTGAATAGCCCTATTATGTTGTGTTTATGTTCATATGTCTATACACCAAGGCTGCACAACTTTAGTCCTCCAACTTTGTTGGACTTCAACTCCCATAATTGCCAGCCACAATGTCCAATAATCAGGAATGATGGGAGTTGTAGTCTGATAGCAGAGTACTGTACACTCATGCATGTGTTTGTGTGCATGATTGTACCTGCATTCATTTAAAAAGAGAACCTGGGTGCAGGTTGCTCAAGTGCATGGCACAGATAGGAAGCGTACTGCTCTATCTGCATTCAACATGATATGTGAATCCTGTACTTGTGTAGAGATCTTTACCAGTGTACACTGTACACAGATTATCCGAGTGTTGCACATAATCTGTGAGCAGGACCAGAGTGGACCTTGGATACATGGGGCTGTGACAACCAGGACTGAGAGTGAAGCCATCAAACATAAACCAAATTGCTTTGAAAATAAAATAACTACTCTTGGCTTTCACTGACATGAACTCAGAGCTGAGACTACCATTACTAAAACTAACTGTGGGCCACCTCCAGCCTCAAAGGCAGGATGCCTCTTAGTACCAGTTGCAGAGGAGTAACAGCAGGAGAGAGGGCATGGCCTCAACTCCTGCCTGTGGCTTCCAGCAGCATCTGGTGGGCCACTGTGCGAAACAGGATCCTGGACTAGATGGGCCTTGGGCCTGATCCAGCAGGGCTGTTCTTATGTAAGCTTGAAAAGCTTGAAAAACTAAGCTTGAAAAAGGCTCCTGAATTTTAATAATTAAATGGGGTGAAGTCTAATGGGTGATGCTTCTCATGTCTTTGAAACTGCCTCATAAACTTTAGAACAAGATACCCTTTGGGGATCAGGTACTGGCAATCTAATTGCTAGAGAGAAGCCAATCCCAGTTCCCTTCTTGAGTCTTCTGTCCCATTCCACTTGGTAGCATCTACCACTAATGTTGTATTGGATGCCTAAGCCTCAGCAGGGAGGAGGCAGGAAAAATGAGCAGCAGCTGTCTGGGAAAATGAGTAGATAGAAAGATCTTTCTGACAGCTGCCACTACCTCCTACCTATGGCTTCCTTGGTCTTCCTAAAGCTACTGCAGCAGCAGCAATTAACAGAGAGATCCGGCTCCTGTTTTCTCAGCTCTGTCTTTGACATGGACACTTCCAGACAGCTGCTGCTATAGGTCTCTAAGGAGAGGAACCTACAACTGAAAGCTGGAGAGAGAGCGCAAGTCTTCACTGGGCTTTCAGATCTCTTTCCATTTTGCTTGCAACAGCAGCTATCCAAGGGAAACAAACAGAAAGACGATAGTGAAAATGATCTGTGGACACTCTCTTTTTCTTCCAAGAGTTGGTACTTGGTAGGCTTGGGGAAACAAGTCTGTGATGTTATTTTTTAAATTTATTTGATTTATATATTGCCCTTCCAAAAACGGCTCAGGGCGGTTGTTGTTGTTGTTGTTGTTGTTATTATTATTATTATTATTATTATTATTACTTGTTTACACAGTCAGGCAGGTGATATTGACTGGTTTGTTTTATCCAGACATCGAGTCCTTCCCAAGGACCTGGGATGGCTGAATTTTATTATCAGTGTTGTTGCTGTTATTATTATAGATATCATCGCAGAATATAGGCTGTTCCCAGTCAAGCTGCTTTTTGTAATTGGCTGGTGGTGATTTCCATGGCCCCTATGGTGTTGAGGTGCTCTTCAAGTTGTTTGGGAATTGCACCTAGGGTGCCAATTACCACTGGGATTACTTTGGTCTTTTTCTGCCACAGCCTTTCAATTTCAATTTGTAGATCTTTGTATTTTATGATTTTTTCTATTTCTTTTTCTTCTGTTCTGCTATCCCCTGGTATTGCTATGTCTATTATTTTAACTTGTTTTTCTTTCTTCTCAACTACAGTTATATTTGGTGTATTGTGTGGCAGATGTTTGTCTGTTTGTAGTCGGAAGTCCAATAATATTTTTGCATCTTCGTTTTCTACAACTTTTTCAATTTTATGGTCCCACCAATTTTTGGCTACAGGTAGCTTGTATTTTTTGTAGATGTTCCAGCATATCATCCCTCCTACCTTGTCATGCCTTTGTTTGTAGTCTGTCTGTGCGATCTTTTTACAACAGTTGTTTAGCTGGTCCACTGTTTCATCTGCTTCTTTACAAAGGCAGCACTTGCTGTTTGTTGTCGATTTTTCTACTTTTGCTCTGATTGCATTTGTTCTTAGTGCCTGTTCTTGTGCAGCCAGTATTAAACCTTCTGTTTCTTGGTTTGAACTCACTGTTGCTGGGGGTGGATATCACATAGCAATCCAGATGATCATCTAATCACATGATAGTGACTAACACACACTTTAAATCCTACAACCACTGTGGGTGGGGCTGGGGAGTATGGGGGGGAGGCAGAATCTCACCTACCTTCCCTCCACATGAACTCCTTTCCTTTTTCACTGCACCACTCACCAGACCACATGATCACTGCTGCAGTGAGCAGCACAGTGATCTGGAGGCCAGGAAAATGAAGCCTGGTCTCCAGGAATACCACAATGCACCATGTGAGGAGCAGTGAACCTCTGTTTAGTACTCACTTAAGGCCAGACTAAAAATATGCATTTTTAGCGCTCTTTTAAAGGCTGCTAAAACTCTTAAGCCTCTAATATCCATAGGGAGCGCATTCCAGAGCCTAGAAGCAGCTATGGAGATAGCTTGATCCCGAGTCACTGCCAGGCGAGCTGGTGGCA